>NC_064618.1:378198625-380732792 GCF_023898315.1 Schistocerca nitens | reverse complement strand
AATCTTTAATTTTAAATACCAATTTATTTAAAAAATTTCGAATTAATGATTTCCAGAAAACATCAATTTGGTTTGCAATAACACAGCAAAGTCTCTCATTTAAAATGTTGAGAGTCTTTCAATAGACTACAAGCAGGGACTAAGCAGTGTGATACATTTAACAAGATAGCAGAGTTCTCTCTTCTGTTTTCATCACTTTCGTTAAAATACTTCATATGAGAACTGAGATGATTTAGTTCGCTGGACCAGCTCTGTTCCACACCATATGCTGCCTAATGATATCAACATTAGCACTCTGTTGAACGTATTGTCAGCTGGACTTTAGACTTAAAATTTTACTTGTTTTCATCATCACAGTTGTAGTGCTCATTGCTGAGTGTCGTGACCCCCATGGACCAAGCGTCTCCATTTCAAACGGTTAATAGCTTTCCTTAGAGCCTTCCAAAGAAGTTTAATAGAGAACTTGATTTGGTCTATCCAATAACTTACTTTTTTACTGGCATGAGAAGAAAGGCATCTGCAGACGAACTTCTCGATAATGGACGCATTTGATCTTATCTCGGTCCGTTTTATACCCAGTATCGTGAGCCACCACCAAAGCTCAAAAGCATCAAGGCGCTCCTTATCTACGGCCGTGTTTCGCAGCCATTAAGAAGACGGGAAACACGAGTGTTTCAATAAGCCGATCTGTATGCTGCTCTGCCAGATGTTTCTGAGCTTCCTCATAGCCACGCGCCCTAGCGTGATCCCACTTCTTATCTCATCTTCACAGTTCCGTGTGTCGCAGATAGTTGACTGAAGGTAGATGAAAAAATACATGATTTCCAATTCCTTCTATCGATCTCTGAGTTGAATATGTGCTCTTCTATCAATTATCAAGAGTCTGGACTTACTGAGATTGTTATATAACCCATACGTTTCAACTTAGCTGTTGGCTAACAGCAAAGTGTCACTGCAAACGGGGGTTGTTAATAATTTTCCCACCAATTGCGATGACTTTAGTCCACCCATCAATTAAATTACTAAAGATGTGTTTTGAAAAGCTGTCGCTCAATTGGTGGGAAAGGAAGCAACACTTTTCTGAACACGCAGAAATGTATGAAGAAGTCAGACGTGCCAGCACTTGTCCTCATAGCTGCGAGGCGATTATCGTGGTGACTTGTGATCAACGCTATCAAGAGTGTTGGGGTACCGAACTCTGCAAGCATCTGCCACAACTTTCTAAAAAATGGCTCTCAGCACTACGGGGCTTAACTTCTTAGGTCATCAGTCCCCTAGAACTTAGAACTACTTAAACCTATCTAACCTAACGACATCACACACATCCATGCCCGAGGCAGGATTCGAACCTGCGACCGTAGCGGTCGCGCGGTTCCAGACTGTAGCGCCTAGAACCGCTCGGCCACCCCGGCCGGCCCACAACTTCCACCAGATACCAAAACCAAAGGTTGTCTTGTAGTCAAGGAAGTAAGATGAGATCAGGAACACAGATCTCTCACGACTTCTCAACTTTTTCTCATATGTTAAAGATCTGTTCGCGAGTTCCTTTCCTTCAAACGAAACCTGCTTGTTTCGATGGATATGTAATACTGAATGTACGGCTTCAAACGCTGGTTCAAGATGAAGAGCAATATTTTACTTGCATGTGATATGACAGCTGTTGCTCAGTAGATGATGCACTTCCTGATTGCCACTTTCTTGTATAGGAACAGAGACATTGACCAGTCTTCTGGCTACACCCAAATTTCAAGTGGTTCAAATGGCCCTGAGCACTATGGGACTTAACATCTGAGGTCATCAGTTCCCTAGAACTTAGAATTACTTGAACCTAACTGAGGACATCACACACATCCATGCCCGAGGCAGGATTCGAACCTGCGACCGTACCGGTCGCGCGGTTCCAGACTGATGCGCCTAGAACCGCTTGGCCACTCCAACCGGCACACCCAAGTTTCCCACATTCTCTTGCACAAATAAAGCAGCACAACCTCTTTTTGCTCCATTTCCTGGAGTGTCTCCTAAGATATATTGCCTAGACGACGAGAGTTTTAGTTCTTCAGATGTTGAACTGAGTTCTCTATTTTCTTGAGCTAGATTCTAGGTTCCAGCGCAAGTTGTTCAACTGCTTGATTGTCCATACCGTTGTTACATTAACAATACAACTTTTCACAGTTGTGTTTCCACCTCGCAACAATGTCTTCCTTGTCTCTGACAGGATAGCCATTCTCGCCATCTACCACCCAAGCACGAGTATCAAATTGACCTGCGATGCTGTTGAGTTTCTTGAATAGATCATGTACTCGACTGTGATTATGATGTTGTTCTATCTCATCACGGATATCGTTAATCAAATGTGATATGTACTTTCTACAGTTCCTTAAATTTCGCTGCACACGTTCTTATATCTGTCTTGATCCCGAGTTTTCTTCAGATTGCTTTTCTCTTCAATTAGTTGTATTGTGCACTGTGATATCCTAGGATGTTCGGCACTTTGCAGTCGTGCGGACGTCGAAAGCGACAGGGCAACAACGTCCTTCATTCGGGCCCATGTCCATGATATTCGCGCTACCTTATAAAGATTGATGATCTGGAGATTTGATTTTACAAGTTCACCACATTTCAGTAGAGGCTCTCAGTGTATGAGATTTAGCTGTCATTCTCCTCTTTTCTTCGTAGGTCTGAGCTAAATCCGCATTTTCGTGGATAGGAAAAAAACATTGATCACTTGCACAGTCAGCACCTCCGTCAAAGACCGAAGTCTTCTAATGTCTCCGCCCTATCCAGCAGGCAATCTGGTTTCTAAATCTGTCACCAGGTGATCTTAGAACAGAGAGTTACAGGCGGTCACCTCATTACTCGCACAGAAATCCAGTAAGTACCTGCTGCGTTCTATTTTCTCATCTAGACCATACTGAGTAACCACAGATTTAATTTTTTGTCTCGGGTAGTATCTCCGGTTTTAGCTTTGAAAATATTGACTGCCCTCTTTGAGCGATCCTATTACTGACTCGTTCCAATTGCTTATAAAACTTCTCTATTTCCTCATTTGACGCTCCAGCGGTAGGGACCTAGATCTAAATGGTGTTAAGTTTACTGTGAGAAGAATACGGATTCGTAACCTATATCACAGCTGTTCAGATTCCTTGCGTGTCCTTTAAATCGCAATTTGAATTGCATCTGTATTAACTCGGATTTGTGTTAGTTCAAATTTAGTATTCAATATTTCCCTGTATTGAATTTTTGAGCTGCGCAGACCTGCTGGAACACTACCTGCACATCCGCTAGCAGTGTTCCTTGGTATTAGATTTAACTGCTCTTACATAATGGGATATCACCCATACTAATGTGCTTGTTATTAAAATAATCACAACCAATTGACTGGTTTGATAAATCGGCCTTCTTTGTGAATAATTTTGGTTAATAATTAGCTTAAGGTGTCGCACACCCAAATTCATGACCCTCTGAACATTTCGTGGATACTTACGATTCCACGATTTTTAGTTTCAAGGTAGCTTTTTCTTACTTTACCATTCTTACTGCAAATTTTACTTTTTATAAGTCTCATTGACTTCAGATTGTATTGTATATTCCACATGATCAAAATAAACTATATTAATTACAATTAATCCATGTAACTTACTTCACTCAACTTCATGACTCTTAAGAGCTGACCCTTCATTAGTGAAAATTTTATAAACAGATTCTGTCACATTCCTTAATTTAATCTGTGCTTTCTTTGCGCCAGCGATCACTTGCAATTATGTTACCCTCTCCGACTTCAGTTTGAGGACTCATTAGAGGCAAGACTCGAGTGTAGTATTCTGTGTGAATGAATATTCAACGAGAAGAGACTTTTTTCTTTTTTTTTTAAGGCTTGAAGGGAGAGTTTTCCTTTCTTTCTGAGTTCGTGAGAGTGGCAGGCAGATTACACGATCGCTCACGAACCCCAGAATGTCTCATTTCAAAATAAAATCAATATAAAAAGGGCAGATCAAGGAGAGAAGCTAACATTTAAATATACGCATACGTATCTGCTGTATGAATTAGCTTCTTCTGCAGTTTCACATAGAGCACATGGCCTACTGGCATTAGCGAACGAATAGTGGAGCTGAGCAGTCACAATGAATTTTAACTTCCTCTGCGACTGACAGAATTGCGTGGGATTTTGTCACAGTTTCAACAAAGTCTTCCCTTTAGTGAAAAAATCACTGACCCAGTCTACAGGTTGGCGCAGGAGATTTTGAGAGGTCTCATATTTACTTCATGGTCATAACATTAAAGGGACGTAGGTATTTGTGAACTCCGGTCCCACACGCAGTGGTTACTGGACGGTTCGCTGGGGCCCACCTCAAATCAGTTGTTTTAAATGGCCTTACAAGGGACGATTGGCTGCTTAAGAGAGAGCTAAGTTAGCGCTGTTATACGCAGAAACAAAGAGTGTGATTATTTCACAGAGAAATTTCCGTCAGCATTTTAATAAAAATTGGGCTCCCGCTAAACACACAATATGTGGCTAGCATCAGCTATTGGAAAATAGCGGGATATTAAAACCAAAGTGGCTACGTGCCTTTCACATTCGATCACCTGAAAATGTGGAAGCTATGCGGGAGAGTACTACACTGCTCTATTCAACACGTTCTTCATTCAGACGTTCATTTTTTACTGCACAAAATTACAGTGCTCCAGACTTTCTCTATTAGCAGAAAGAAGACAGACGTAATTTTTCTGCTTGGGTAATGCTCAAGGAAGGAGATGGATATCTTCACAATGTCTGGTTGTCTCCATGTTAATGGCGTGGTCAGTAAATAAAATCTCATGTTTAAGGACACTGAACGTCCAGTGACCTTTTATGAAGGGAAATTATGGCTAAAGTGTGTTTCTTTTGACTGCCATATCAAGCCACGAATGAAATGGATCATTGGTTTTCGATAGAACAGTAAATTCCTGAACTTTTTTCCACTAGAGTGCCAACACACACGGAGCTGTTTATGCAGGATGGAGCCCGCTCACATACAGCCCATGTTGTTCTCGACTTTCTGCATGAAGCGTTTCGAGAAAGAATGGTGTCTCGCCGCTTCCCTAAGTGTCTTCATGTGGTAAAATTGAGCAAGCCGAAAGCCCCAACATCATCCACTGCGATTATTTTCCTTGAGGTAATTTAAAAGATGAAATCTTCCGCCAGCATCCTCGAGATCTAGTGGAACTCGCATCTCGCGTCATGGAAGCGCACAACACAAAAGATGTAGAACTGAGCCAGCGAACAGAGAGGAATATAAGTGTTCGTCTTCGACAACCAGGGTCGCCACATTGAAAATGTTCTCCATTGATATCGATTCTCCATGAGTTCATAGTTCTATATTTATGTAGTCGGTGACGTTATGTGTCACAGTAATAAAACAAATTTTAGTATAAATAAATCAACATCTCTTGAGCCACCCAGGACGTTAGTCCAAAAAATAATATATACATCTCACACATTTATTATAGTATGATGAAAACATATACATGCAAACAACATTTTTGGACAAATGTGCGCTATCACAAGCTCGTATAGTCTTACATTTCCAGATCTAGTTCCCAGATCGCGACATCCTATGCAAGGTGAATGACCATTACCGTTCCTTTGTATGAACAGGGAGGACAGTCACCAACGATTTGGTGGATTTAGTGTAAAGAGGCGCCACAGTCACAACTCGCAGAACTAGCGCCACCCCATTCTTGTTTTAAATAACCACAGTTGCCTTGTTCTTCTCGTATCCGGTTCACGATCCACCAAGGACTTATGGGGAGATCAGAGCCTTGTATGCACATGGAATGGTTTTCGAATAGATGCTTGTTGACTACAGATTACTGCTCTCACTGGATTTTCCGTGAGTGGTTGACACTGCAAGAAATCCCAATAAGCTTGTTTGCTATACGTTACGGCAGTTTCCTCGATTTCAAGTGTTGCTGTTCTTCTTAAGCAATATCTCGACGAATGGATAGCTTTGGGTTCTTCTGAATGTTGACGAGACCTTCAGGAGGGGCTCCGACCTTCTTAGAGCTGGAAGTAGGACGTTTCTGAGAACAGTAACTGATTTCATCAGAATAAGAGGGTTATTCGCAAATAAGGTCCGATCGTACGCGAAATGGAAACCACAGGGAAAACCAAAAACGTTTTATTAGTAACAATTTGCCTTACCTTCGTACTACGTCTTTTCGACTTCGAAAATCTGTCGTATCATTGTACCAAATTTCCAATAACCTCGTCATAGAAGGCAGCCGTCACCGCCTCCCTCCAGTTCTGTATGCTGATCTGCAGGCCATTTTCTGTGAGCAGAGATGAACATGAGAGGGAACCAAGCCCGGGTCGTATGGTGGGTGACTAGAAAGTTCCCATCGAAAACGCTACAGGGGCCTATCCACTGCCACTGCAGTGTGTGGGCATCAGTTCTCATGAAGAAGGAAAATACGTGACAGGTAAGTTATGTGGGGTTTTGTGAAATCAGGCGAAACTTCACAGCGGCTACCCATTCTTGGCGGGAGACACTGCTATTCTAGGCATCTTTATGCGCTCATTACGTACTCAGAACTTAGAAGAGCGATGTGACGCGACGGACAGGCACTGTCGAACACATCTGGGCAAAGCTTCATCGGATTTTCAATGTCGTTTCCATTTCGCAACCCATCGGCCCTTACTTTCCGACTAGCACTCGTAGAAATTCCAAACAGAGAGACGAGGCAGGCCAGTCGGAGATCGTATCGTTAATATTTTTCTCGGCAGTTCTAGAAGAAAATATCAAATCGTTTAATTCGACAAACGAAGAAGAAATTGACTTTTATGCAAAGTGCACGCACCTTCTTTGAGTTCGTGAAGACAAAGTACTGTTTTCCCCTAGTTTAGATCTACCATAGGAAAGAATGGTAGAACTTAATACAGCAAACGTCACTGTAGTCCTTTAAATCAGTAGGTTTAAAATAATGAAGGCCTAAAAAGTTGGAGAGATAGTTGCACATATTAAGATTCAGATCCAAGAGTAAGCAGATGAATTCTTCATTTTATTTCAATTGAAGAATGCTAGAGGCTGGATAAATGTATGACAAAGGGGTAATGTATAAACTGTACATGCACTAACATAAGCATCAGTGAAGGAAACGTTATCCTGAATTAGGATCAATGCGCTACACTCATGATATTATGAAATTTTGTTAGATGAGCGTCACAAATTTCTCATTGACGCATGACGTAAGGTTTAACTACCTCAAGATCCTTAACTCTAGGCGATGCTTGTAGCTATATGAGTATTCTCTAATCCACTTCCGGTTTGAACTTTGGAATGGAAACTGTATCCTGCAAGTCTTCTCACTGCTTTTCAAACATAGAAATTCAATTCCACATTAAAAATTCCACTATTTCTGTTTCTCCGTAAAAGTAATTTATCTCTAAATTTTGACATTAGAAATCTAGCTCGCCCAACCTCTAAAGACCACCACTTTTGCCTCAAGAAATGAAATGCTTCCTCAAATAATCACCTGCAGTCATAAAGGTCTATACGAATACCTGAACTAATCATCCATTGGCACGGTACAGATTGCTCAACTGTTATGTTAATAATTTAAGCAGCAATATACTTGTCTTTGTCGCGATTTACCGAAGAAGTATAACGTCAGACCTCAAAAGAAATGTTTTAAAACTAATTTTGACGAAAGCAAGTAAAACTAAACTGACGACAGACAAATTTACGAGGAAAGTTATCTTCCCCCACTGGTGGCTTTATATCGTCTCAATATAACATTTTTTTAAAACAAATGCAGTGTTTTATGAGAGATAATAAATAGTGTCTCTGGTCTTGTAGCATTTGTCTACGACGTCAGAGATCCCACGAGGTTAACGTGGAGACTCCATTATTCGGTAAAAAGATTAACTACAATAATACATGAGATGTTAATGTGAATTATATTCAAAGTACTGACGTCTACTTTAGTATTTCCGGTCATTATATCACAGAGGTTTGTTGAACTTCTGAAGGCAGTAGGGATAAAATACAGGGAGCGAAAGGCTATTTACAACTTGTACAGTAGCCAGACGGCAATTATGAGAGTCGACGGACATGAAAAGGAAGCAGTGGTTGAGAAGGAAGTGAGCCAATGTTGTAGCCTATCGCCAGTTTCTTTGAATCTGAACATTGACCCGTAAGCAGTAAAGGAAACAAAAGGAAAATTTGGAGTAGAAATTAAATCAAGGAGAACAAACAGATACGTTGTACCTCTGTCAAATATAGCAAAGAACTTGAGAGAGTAGTTGAACAGAAGGGACAGTTCCTCGAACGGAGGATATAACATGAACGCCAACAAAAGCTAAATAAGGATAATGGAATGTATTCGAATGAAATCAGGTGATGCTGAGTGAAATAGATTAGGAAACGACACTCTCAGAGTAGTGGTTGAGTTTTGCTATTTTGACACCAAAATAACTAATGACGCTTAACTTACAGGGGACGTAAAATGTAAAGTGGCTATGGCGAGAAAAGTGTTTCCAAGGAAAGGAAATTTGTAAACAATGAGTATAGATTTGAATGTCAGGAAGTCTTTTCTGCAAGTATTTGAATGGAGTGTAGCCAAGTATGAAAGTGAAACATGAACAATAAACGGTTTAGACAAGAAGATAATCTGGTGCTCAAGAAGAATACTGAAGATCGCGTGGGTAGATTACGTAACTAATGAGGAGGTACTGAGTACGGAGGAATTGGGTAGAACATAAAGTTTTGGCACAATCTGACTAGAAGAAGAGAGCAGCTAATAGGACACATTCTGAAACATAAAGGGACGCCAGTTTACTATTGGCGGTAAGTGTGGGAGGTAATAATTGTAGAGGGAGACCAAGATATGAATAAAGTAACCTCGTTCAGAAGGAAGAAAGTAGCAGTAATACTCAGAGATGAAGAGGCTTGCACACGATAGAGTAGCATGGAGAACTGCATAAAACCTGTCTTTGGACTGAAGACTACAACAGAATCCTCACGATTAGAGCAGCTTAGCCAATGCCTTAGCTCTGTCATCCACGTCGATTCATCGCTGAGACACATTGTGGTTGCTGAATAAAGCACAGAGCTTACAGCAACGAAGGACTGGTGGCGCTTACCGGGCTCTAGCTTGTAATCTCCTGGTTCATCACACTTGCACCTGAGTACCCTCAGGCAATATCCCATTCGATATTACCCATTGGCTCACATGGCTTACCGAATTACATAGACTGGTCGAGTCTGTGGAGGACACAACACAGAGTCCCATCTCTTCACACTACCAGTTGCAACATTTACGCTCAGTCATCAGTGGAAACCTATTTTCTTATTTACACCTGAGTTGTCTTACATTGGAGACGTACAAAACTCCAGTGTTTTATATTCATTTGATAACGCGAAGCTAATACTCTCTATCCAGGAAGAACACTACACAGCACTTATTTATCTAGATTGAAAATATGTGTTACATTTTTCATCTAGTTCTTATGTAAAAGTACCTGTTTATGAGGCTGTTACTTAGCTGAAAAAGTATCTATATTTTGTTTGTTGCCGATATTTACATAACTCGTTGAAAGGATGCTGTCAGTTCTCAAAAGACGACTATGAAGCTTTGTACAATAGCGAGTAAATTGCGTGAAACATTTAACTACATGTAAACATTTTTAAAAGAGGAATCACATTTACTCTTCGCAAAAGAGATCTTCGATGAATCGATGGAGACATACCAATTTTGATTTGAAATACATGAAGAGGATTATGCAGAAAAGGGTAGTGGCTACATACATTTCAAGGCAAAGAAAAGCGTTTCTGCATATTTATATAGTGGTAGATAAGGTGACCTATTCTCATTGCTACTGTTTTCATTATTGCAATTATATGTTATTCATATTGTATATAATTAATTTTATTTGGTTTTCAAACGCCTTCACTTCAATTTGTAAAAGGGAGGTTTATTGCATTATATTCTTAATAGTCTTACCAATGTGTTATATTGTGGGATTTTGACAATTAGAATTATCAGGTCGTGATTTCTTCAAATTAATATTCTTAGATTAGATTAGTACTTGTTCCATAGATCATGCATACGAAACTTCGTAATGATGTGGAACGTGTAAGGTTAATAAAAGGTGTCTATACAAGATACTACATTACACAAAATATTACAAGACACTAAATATTTTGAATTTTTTGTGTGGGGGTTGGGGAAATTACCCACTTACTATATCCAAAAATTCATCTAATGATTAGAAGGAGTTGCCATTAAGAAATTCTTTTAATTTCCATTTAAATGCCATATGGCTATCTGTCAGACTTTTGATGCTATTAGGTAAGTGACCAAAGACTTTTGTGGCAGCATAATTTACCCCCTTCTTAGCCAAAGTTAGATTTAACCTTGAGTAGTGAAGATCATCCTTTTTCCTAGTGCTGTAGCAATGTATACTGCTATTACTTTTGAATTCGTTCGGATTGTTAATAAGAATTTTCATAAGTGAATATATATATTGTGAGGCTACAGTGAAGATCTCTAGCTCTTTAAATAAGTGTCTGCAGGATGATCTTTAATGAGCTCCAGCAATTATTCTGATTACACGCTTTTGTGCAATGAACACTCTTTTACTCAATAATGAGTTACCCCAGAATATGATGCCATATGAAAGCAGAGAATGAAAATAGGCGTGTTAAGCTAATTTACTGAGATGTATACCGGCAAAATTTGCAATGACCCTAATAGCATACGTAGCTGAACTCAAATGTTTCAGCAGATCCTCAGTGTGCTTTCCCAGTTGAACCCCTCATCAATGCATACACCTAGGAATTTTGAATATTCTACCTTAGTTACCGATTTCTAATCGAAGTCTACATTTATTAAAGGTTTCATTCTATTTACTGTGTGGAACTGTATATACTCTGTTTTGTCAAAGTTTAATGAGAGTCCATTTGCAGAAAACCACTTAATGATTGTTTACAATTTCACCAGTTAATTCTTGTCTGTTGGGTGTGATAGCTATACTTGTATCATCGGCAAAAAGTGCAAGCTTTGCATCTTCGTGAATATAGAATGGCAAGGCATTAATATACATTAAGAATAGCAGAGGACCCAAGACCGAGCCTTGCGGCATCCCATTCTTGATGGTTCCCCAGTTTGAGAAATCACTAGTTTTTTGCATATTATGTGAACTGCTTATTTCAACTTTCTGCACTCTTCCAGTTGTTGTTGTTGTTGTGGTCTTCAGTCCTGAGACTGGTTTGATGCAGCTCTCCATGCTACTCTATCCTGTGCAAGCTTCTTCATCTCCCAGTACCTACTGCAACCTACATCCTTCTGAATCTGCTTAGTGTATTCATCTCTTGGTCTCCCCCTACGATTTTTACCCTCCACGCTGCCCTCCAATACTAAATTGGTGATCCCTTGATGCCTCAGAACATGTCCTGCCAACCGATCCCTTTTTCTGGTCAAGTTGTGCCACAAACTCCTCTTCTCCCCAATCCTATTCAGTACCTCCTCATTAGTTATGTGATCTACCCATCTAATCTTCAGCATTCTTCTGTAACACCACATTTCGAAAGCTTCTATTCTCTTCTTGTCCAAACTATTTACCGTCCATGTTTCACTTCCATACATGGCTACACTCCATACAAATACTTTCAGAAACGACTTCCTGACACTTAAATCTATACTCGATGTTAACAAATTTCTCTTCTTCAGAAACGCTTTCCTTGCCATTGCCAGTCTACATTTTATATCCTCTCTACTTCGACCATCATCAGTTATTTTGCTCCCCAAATAGCAAAACTCCTTTACTACTTTAACTGTCTCATTTCCTAATCTAATACCCTCAACATCACCCGACTTAATTCGACTACATTCCATTATCCTTGTTTTGCTTTTGTTGATGTTCATCTTATATCCTCCCTTCAAGACACCATCCATTCCGTTCAACTGCTCTTCCGAGTCCTTTGCTGTCTCTGACAGAATTACAATGTCATCGGCAAACCTCAGAGTTTTTATTTCTTCTCCATGGATTTTAATACCTACTCCGAATTTTTCTTTTGTTTCCTTTACTGCTTGCTCAATATACAGATTGAATAACATCGGGGAGAGGCTACAACCCTGTCTTACTCCCTTCCCAACCACTGCTTCCCTTTCATGTCCCTCGACTCTTATAACTGCCATCTGGTTTCTGTACAAATTGTAAATAGCCTTTCGCTCCCTGTATTTTACCCCTGCCACCTTTAGAATTTGAAAGAGAGTATTCCAGTTAACATTGTCAAAACCTTTCTCTAAGTCTACAAATGCTAGAAACGTAGGTTTGCCTTTTCTTAATCTTTCTTCTAAGATAAGTCGTAAGGTCAGTATTGCCTCACGTGTTCCAGTATTTCTACGGAATCCAAACTGATCTTCCCCGAGGTCGGCTTCTACTAGTTTTTCCATTCGTCTGTAAAGAATTCGCGTTAGTATTTTGCAGCCGTGGCTTATTAAACTGATAGTTCGGTAATTTTCACATCTGTCAACACCTGCTTTCTTTGGGATTGGAATTATTATATTCTTCTTGAAGTCTGAGGGTATTTCGACTGTTTCATACATCTTGCTCACCAGATGGTAGAGTTTTGTCCGGACTGGCTCTCCCAAGGCCGCCAGTAGTTCCAATGGAATGTTGTCTACTCCGGGGGCCTTGTTTCGATTCAGGTCTTTCAGTGCTCTGTCAAACTCTTCACGCAGTATCGTATCTCCCATTTCATCTTCATCTACATCCTCTTCCATTTCCATAATATTGTCCTCAAGTACATCGCCCTTGTATAGACCCTCTATATACTCCTTCCACCTTTCTGCTTTCCCTTCTTTGCTTAGAACTGGGTTTCCATCTGAGCTCTTGATGTTCATACAAGTGGTTCTCTTATCTCCAAAGGTCTCTTTAATTTTCCTGTAGGCAGTATCTATCTTACCCCTAGTAAAATAAGCCTCTACATCCTTACATTTGTCCTCTAGCCATCCCTGCTTAGCCATTTTGCACTTCCTGTCGATCTCATTTTTGAGACGTTTGTATTCCTTTTTGCCTGCTTCATTTACTGCATTTTTATATTTTCTCCTTTCATCAATTAAATTCAATATTTCTTCTGTTACCCAAGGATTTCTACTAGCCCTTGTCTTTTTACCTGTTTGATCCTCTGCTGCCTTCACTACTTCATCCCTCAAAACTATCCATTCTTCTTCTACTGTATTTCTTTCCCCCATTCCTGTCAATTGTTCCCTTATGCTCTCCCTGAAACTCTGTACAACCTCTGGTTCTTTCAGTTTATCCAGGTCCCATCTCCTTAAATTCCCACCTTTTTGCAGTTTCTTCAGTTTTAATCTACAGGTCATAACCAATAGATTGTGGTCAGAGTCCACATCTGCCCCTGGAATTGTCTTACAATTTAAAACCTGGTTCCTAAATCTCTGTCTTACCATTATATAATCTATCTGATACCTTTTAGTATCTCCAGGGTTCTTCCATGTATACAACCTTCTTTCATGATTCTTAAACCAAGTGTTAGCTATGTTTAAGTTGTGCTCTGTGCAAAATTCTACCAGGCGGCTTCCTCTTTCATTTCTTAGCCCCAATTCAAATTCACCTACTACGTTTCTTTCTCTCCCTTTTCCTACTGACGAATTCCAGTCACCCATGACTATTAAATTTTCGTCACCCTTCACTATCTGAGTAATTTCTTTTATTTCATCATACATTTCTTCAATTTCTTCGTCATCTGCAGAGCTAGTTGGCATATAAACTTGTACTACTGTAGTAGATGTGGGCTTCGTATCTATCTTGACCACAATAATGCGTTCACTGTGCTGCTTGTAGTAGCTTACCCTCATTCCTATTTTCCTATTCATTATTAAACCTACTCCTGCATTACCCCTATTTGACTTTGTGTTTATAACCCTGTAGTCACCTGACCAGAAGTCTTGTTCCTCCTGCCACCGAACTTCACTAATTCCCACTATATCTAACTTTAACCTATCCATTTCCCTTTTCAAATTTTCTAACCTACCTGCCCGATTAAGGGACCTGACATTCCATGCTCCGATGCGTAGAACGCCAGTTTTCTTTCTAGGTATGATTTAAACCATTTGAGCACTGTCCCATTCATGCCACAGTACTTGAGCTTATCTGGAAGTATTCCATGATTTACACAATCAAAAGCCTTTGCTAGATCACAAAAAATCCCAACGGGTGACTTCTGGTCACTCAGAGCATTTCATTAGAGAAAGTATATATAGCATTTTTCCATTGAAAAATTGTGACCTTCAATTGTGAGTTTTAGCACTTTTATAGATCATTCATAAATAATAGGCTCTCCTAGAATGATGGCGAATGTTGTCCAAGGGTCTCAACTGGAAGTATCCATGGCTTCACACATCATTTACAAAACAAATACCAATTATAGATTACAAATATCCTTATGCTACGACTTGTTTCCTAGACTTATTAGATCTACTTTTCACCTAAGATCATGTTTTTTCACTACTTTGATCCATTCGAAACTATATAATTATTGTGGGGCATGGTAGACAATCTGTCGATGAGTTTAGTCTTCTGGTGTCAATATTGACACTTAGCTCCCACATACTTGGTACAGGTGTCTTGCGTATACCGGCGATTCACTATATCAAGTTACATGTGCATTGCTCATTGTTCTTAGGCAGATGGGAGAAACGAATTCAGAAACTGCATAGGATAAGTCTCAGCGTACAATTACTGTAACATCTAACAAAATGGGCACTTATGTTCGTTCATAACATCTGAAATCACTAAACGGTCTGCTTTCGAAGTTTCTGCATGCAGAAAGTCTCCTCTCGAGTGCAACAATTATTCGGTATGATGCTTGTTATAATTCTAAATAGATAGTTTCGTTTCATAACAGCTGATGGTTTCTGACATGACATTTAAAACACACACACACACACATACACACCTACACACCTACACACACACACACACACACACACACACACACACACACACACACACACACAAAATTTTGGGTGCACGAGAAAATTATCGAATCAATAAATTTACTTATAGTTCCCAAATATCGTCCAATGCTGAAATACTATGGATATACGTTAGTAGGGGAACTAAGACAGTATCAGCGCAATTTGTTATTGAGGGTTGCCTACATTAAGGGGTAAGTGCACATTCAGAGGCAGACCTATTGTTTTTTCACGATTGACAAGTCCTCAACCTACTGTTCTTCCAAGCATATTATGATCCCCTGGGGATAAGACGTCCTTAATCCAATATTCAGTTAACAGGATACTGATGTCACCCCTGCCCTCTCACACTCTCGAAAACCTGGTATCAAGTCCGATATCCAAGTAATTGATTAATTAATTAAATTGAGGCAGAGAAATTAGTGGGAAATGGCTCAGTTGTGCTACCTTCAGTATTCACGAACTGCTTCAGGTTATTCAAATAGCCCTCCTCCCCCTCCACCATCATATCAATTTGATTCACTATTTTATTAATTAAATCGATTCCCTCAGCTTTCCTTGCCTCCCACAAACTTGGAGCAGGAGAGGCACCACAGGACATTTTAATTTCCACTGTCTACACTTTTACAAATAAATTCATAAAACTTTAACAGCATGACTAGGAAGGAGTCAGGATTCATACTCATAGGAGTGGAAGCTCAATAACGTAACAAAACACATTTTATTACATGTGAAATTTCATCATTTTTTCACTCACTACCGGCTGTGTTTGTTGCTATAGGTACACTTTTCTTCCTAAGTAAGAGAGATTCTTCGATGACTTTTGCACAGCATACAAACCATAGTTACAGGTGTATGAAACTCTAGAAGTTATTTAATTTATGAAAAAATGAATGAACTATTACATTTTAAACTTCATGTTTACAACAAACTCAAGTTTTATAGTTAATTATCTCAACTTTTTCCACCGTTTTTCAATAGATTTGGAAAATTCTAGAGTTTCATACACCTGTAACTACTGTTTGTATGCTATGAAAAATTCATCGAAGAATCTCTCTTACTTAGGAAGGAAAGTGTACCTACAGCAACAAATGCAGCCAGTAATAAGTGAAAAAATGATGAAATTTCATATGTAAAAAAAAAGGTATTTTGCTACGTTCTTGAACTTCCACTGCGATGAGTGTGAGTCGTCAATCCTTGCTGGTCATGGTGAGAAAGTTTTATGAATTTATTTGTAGAAGTATAGACAGTAGAAATTAAAATGTCCTGTGGTGACTCTCCTGCTCCTAGTCGGCCCGTTTGACGTCCTACCCCCCTTAAGTAATTTGTCAAGAAATCGATTGCAGAGCATGGACTATTAAAAACGACCGTGGTGCACTTTTCCAATCCGACAGCATAAGGAAACACATAATTACACTGTCACAGATCGCTTAACCATGTAACAGAACCCTCCTCGTGTCTCGCTACCAATGTTGGTTACTTAGTTGCATGTCCCAGGGCCTGTGACGTCTGTCGGCTGACTCACCATGCATACCTGTGCAGCAAAACGCTCGGGCTTACGCCAAGGGGGACACGGAACCACCAAGATCCTTGCCGGCCGCTGGGAGCAGCAGTGAGCTGATCCCCGGAACCAAAAGCTTCAGGTCGCGGCAACCCTTTGACATTTGATCATCATCATTCATTCACGCGATCAGGCCCAGAGGACCGCGCGCCACCACAGTTAGAGCTCTCCATCCGTCTCTGTCTTCTGCTATCTGTCTCCAGTTTTCCGTGACTCCCAGCTTCAACAGGTCTTCTCTCACTCCATCGATCCACCTGATTTGACATTTGATACATGAGAAATTCCTGTTGGTGTCCCCCGACATCTAAAGTAGTCTGTATGCGTGAACAAACCTGTCGGCTACCACTTGAGAGACGCCTTCCTTCCAAAGCAAACATCTTACTGGGAATTGATCCAGTAATAGTGCTGTAGTTAATAAATAATTAATTTCCGGTTATATTATCGTAATGTACGGGATATAAGGCGGACGCTGTAGCTATTTCTCTCTCTCTCTCTCTCTCTCTCTCTCTCACACACACACACACACACACAATTTGACGATGTTACAAAAACAGAAGCAGGCTGATTCGAAATACACTCTAAAAGAAGATAGTTACGTACAAAGGGAGACAGGGTTGTAGTTTGCTTTGCACATGGCACAGGACATAGCATGGAAAATTCCATTGCGCCTTGGCCTGTAAGCTGTCCCAGCTCTTCTGGCGCATTTTCTTGTGGTACACTTCGCGTACTGCTTCAGGAGTTACTAAATCTGGTGCAAGATATATCTTGAAGACGTTACAAATGTTGCTTTAGAATACGTGCAGTGCCAAATATAAATTAAATCTTTAACGTAGCGTTTAAAGAATTTGCTTCACCCAGTTTAAAACTACTCGACATAAAATAGATTGAAACTTTACAGTAGTCTGCGTGCGTAAACAACAGTATTATTTTTATGATAAGAAATTTCATTAAATATTCCAAACCTATTATTATCTTACGTCACGTTTGGAAGTTGTGATGTATGAAATGATAATTGAAATTTCGAATTTCTGGATGAATTTATACCGTCACGGTTATAGACTTCCCTACAGCTAGAGGTCCACTGAGTGTACTGCCTTTTTTAAAAGCACAACAGAATTCCTAAGTTGACTGGTTCTCTCACCTACACCAGGACGAAGAAGGAAGTAGGAAAGGTTCTACCACGAAATACAATAGTAAGAACAATATACATTGAGAAACATGATCCATTCACGGCTACATGCCTGAGATCGCTGAAAACAGTCTTACACCCCAAACACTCACCTTCCGGACGTCCACACACAGTGCGCTGTGCCCCAGTACAGCGGCAGTGCCCAGAGCCCTGAGATAACTACTGCCGGAAATGCGGCCCATGGTTGCAGTTGAGGAAGGTAGTGTGAGCCAGGGAGAGGAAGGTCAGCCATGGCGGATTTTTCCAAGGATGACATGAGTGGTAGGAACTCCAATGCTGTCAGTACTCCCAGCGCCAACACTAGTCATACTGAATCTTCTCAAATTACGATGGAGTATACTTGCAACACACACGGTCCCAAAGTCAGCTCAATGCCAACTGTATATTAGTTCACCTCCGGTAGCAATGATTCCATAACGTAAAGAACAAAATCATGGGAACCACCAAAATCTGCTGTAATATGTATTTATTTATTGATAGACAAACAGTTTCGGTCAAGCGACCAACTTACAGAGGAACATTTGCTCAGCTTTCACTGTAGCAACGATTTCAGATCAAGAAATTACTGTATTCTATACGCTTCCAACAAGTATGTCTATGTTGTAGTAAATAAAATGCGCCAAAGTGGTCAGTAAATTTTAAACTTCAACCACTGACATTCAGTACTGATGACTTGTTAAATCAAAGGTGAGATATTTCTTACCCCGAGAGCTGTCGATAAAATTAACTGTGGTGGTAATTTAATGCACCTCTCATACCCGACATCGATACTGCATATTCGCTGTGATTGATAACGACCTCGGTAGATGAAAATGACCAACTACCTATCGTACAGAACTAAAACTGGCTCACCTATGGAGAAAAAATTCACAAAAGCAAGATTCACAGCCACAGTTTTAGAGGTTTATATGCCTAGTAGCTCCATAGATGCTGAAGAGATTTATAAATGAATGTAAGGTGAGATAACACAAACTATTCAGATTTTTAACGAAGACAGAAATGTAATACCAATGTGTGACTGGAATTGTAAGGTATAAAAAGAAAGATATGGATTAATTGAAGGGGAACGTGGACAGGGGGGAAGGAGGGAATGGATATATATATATATATATATATATATATATATATATATATATATATATATATATAAAACAATGGCATCTTTGGTATATCTTAGGATAATGTGACAACATGGGGATCCTATGATGTGCATAGAACTAGTGAAGCAGAGACCATCTTCGAATTTCTATGTTGTTGCATTACCCCAGGTCATACCGTATATTTACCAGGGCTTATCGAACTACCCTTCTCATATATATATATATATATATATATATATATATATATATATATATATATATATATATATATATATATATATATATAAAGGTGTTATCAGTGTTTAAAATATGTCCTCCGCCAAATGCTATCATTTCATCCATCCATCCATTCTTTCCCCAATGGCCCTTGCTTCACTAACTTAATGCACGTTGTGGGATTTCCATTTTGTCGCATTACCCTGATATGTATCATATTTGCCATAGTTTTATAAACATAAATGTATTCATACATATCCTGGAAGAACGTTTTTATTGCCGTGTCACTGAAATTGAAATCAAGTCAAACCACATACTGTTGCTTCCTGAGCGACTGTCATACGGCCAAGGAAGGTACTCATAGAAAATTTGACCGAATAGACAGTCTATAACTCACGGAATGAAAAATGTTGAGCTTAAACCATTGATGAAGCTAATCAAAGTTTTCTCTCAGAAATTCGTATAAAATGTTTTCCGAATGTTTTTCAGTAAACTTCAAATCAAAACATTCCAAAGAACTTTTGGATCACTTGATCCACTGGTATGAGCAGTTTCAAGGCCACATGTCAGTGAAAGTGCCGTTTTTGCAATCACACCTTCCTGCCAAGAGGTTGTGCTGTGAGCTATGAATGTCGTTTACGCTTTCACTGGGATACATCACTGAAGGAGCAAAAACGAAAAAAAATGGGGAAACTTAGCTTATTCTGAATTGTATATTACACGCCATGCCCTTGCAATTGAGAAATTGAATTTAGATGTCTGATGATTACAATTGCATTTAAATAGAAACAGAGACATGACAGTGGTACTAGGCCCACGGCTACAGCTTCTGTTTACCAGAGTGTGAGATGCACCGTCCAAACAAATAAATTCTGACTGCCTTAATAAAATTCTCTAACAGTAAACATCCCATAAATATGGGACAAGCTGCAGACAGATATCTCTTATCTTTGTTATTCACTACTCTTATCTAATACACCAAATTAAGAATTAACGTTATAGATTTCAGACAATACTAAAATTAATGTTACAGATCTCATAGTGTACTTTAAGTTCATTTGTTCAGTCTGTTTTGAACTACAATAGTGCAATGGCGTTTCAGGACGACGTTTTGAGCTGAGACGACAGGATGCGGGCGCCCGGCTGTAATGGGCGCTCACCTGGTTTAGAAACGAGAGACTTTTGTCTGTCTATTTGGCCTGGGCAGCCAACAGCGTATCAGCCGCTACTCCCGGCTCTTCAGCAGTCCTGACCTCGAATCCGGACGTCACTATTGTCGTACCACTGCGACGGAGCGACTTTCGTTATTAGAGAAGACGTGGTGGACGCCCGTGACCGCTGTGAGGCCGCATCCTCACGTCGCAGCTCGCCTCACACATCTGAGACGCCAGCGAAACGCTCTGTCTCCAGGGCAGCGAATGCACGCTGCCCGCCAGATGTCTGCGCCTGCAGCTACGATGCCGAAATATTACCAGTGAACTCCGGAGTATGGAATACAATCAGAAAAATATCTGAACTCTATGAGTTAGTAGAGAACAAAAGAAGAGTTGTTGTATCTTCACCTTCACCTGCTTCTGCTGCGGTAAACAAACCCCACCTTTGCCAGAGAACCCAACCCGCGCCCAGTTAGCCTACTTATCTCTCCTTTGGACTGGTCATTAGTGGCACTTCCTCGCAAAGGCGGATGAAGGACAGCGTCCTGGTCACACAGATCAGCCTGCAGCGGGTCTTTAGGGTGACGGTGGCCTCTGTGCTCCATCAACCGTGTCTCCTAAGTCGGCAGTGCAGCTGGCGGCACCAGCGTCCATCCGGCATGACTTATGTCTCCACAGACGATGAAGAAAAGCTAGGCATTCCGAGGGTCGACCTCAATAGCCTGGAATCTCACTAGATAGTTGCGAATGGCACAAGGCCTGAGACTACGCACTGGACAGTCAGCAGCTCACACCCAGCTATCACACATTTGTTAACACTATAAGTGAATATAGTAGCTGTTCTCGAAAGATCAGATATCATTGATGACCATGCAGCTTCTCTAGAACAAAAGATAATTAACTGAAACCCTCAGCTGCCGACAGGTATTGTTGATATACCTCAATGGGGGCAGCTGAAAATGTGTGCCCCGACCGGGATTCGCACCCGCGACTTCCTGCTTACATGGCAGACGCTCTATCCATCTTAGCCACAGAGGACACAGATGAATACTGCGACCGCAGGGACTTATCCCTTGCAGGCTTCCCATGAGACCCACATTCCCAATTGTCCACAAATTACACACGTAATGTACCTAATAGATATTTGCCCATCCATTCGGTTACTCGCGCTCATTAAGGTGACGATTCCCATAAGAGTTCAGACAACCTGTGAGCATTTGCACATTCGAGTGCAAGGGATAAGTCCCTGCTGTGGCGCTATTCATCTGTGTCCTTGGTGGCTCAGGTGAATAGCGCGTCTGCCATGTAAGCAGGAGATCCCGGGTTCGAGTTCCGGTCAGGGCACCCATTTTCAACTGTCCCCATCGAGGTATATCAACAAAACCTGTCGTCAGCTGAGGGTTTCAATTAATTATCATTTAATCTAGAGAAGCTTCACGGTCATCAATGATATCTGTTCTTTCGAGAACAGTTACTATCTTCATATATATAGTTAAAGGCTACCCAGCCATTGACCCTCGTCTGTGCGAATGCCAACAGGATGGAGATTGGTGAACTGGATGTCAAGCAAATCAGAAGCGAAAAATTCGCAAATTCTGGTTATCATACTTCACTTACAAATATCACCATATTGCGTTAAGGAAATGTTACAGTGCTGAAGCGCTTTTACGATGAGCAAGTAGCTTACCTGGAAGGATTCGTGACAAAAATATTTCGCATTCCTGCAGTCAATCACGGGATACCTCATGAAAGCCAACATACCTCATCCTCACATAGAGTATCTTACTATGCCAATGATAGCTCTCTACCATGTACATCTGGAATGTCATTAGAAAGAAATTAATGCTAAATACCTTTACACGCTGTCACAAAAACAAACTAGTTCTCTCGGAACGGGAGAAATGCAGCTACATTTCAATGACACTGATGTACATATGCCGGAAATTTGACAGGGAGCGCTGAAAAGTAGTTCCGATGAACTTTTTACGTGAGAAATCTTAGATCTTTTTCAATAAAACAAACTTTGTATTTCTCTGACAAGTGATCAACTGCAATTAGCTGAGTTTTGTGGTGTTAAATATTGGAACAGTCATTTAAAGGATTTGTTCTAACTGTACACGTAAAACTTACATGATTTGTAAAAAAAAGTGAAAACGGAAGTCGTAATTCTTTTATTGCTAAAGGTCAAATTGAGGTATCCTTTCATCAAAATCTTTATGATAGTCCTGTTTGCTATATCATAATGCCATCATTTAACTTCTGCCATGTAACAGAACAAGTTAAGGTGGTACACTGAAAATAATCAGCACCACTGTCTATACATAATGTACTTTGTGTAATAGTGCAGCTGATGGTGGACTCTTCAATTGAGCTGCTGTTGAGTTGTAGAACACGTATACGATATTCACGCAGTAACGAAAATGAGTAAAGTTGATTATGTGTGAAGAATACCTTAAAAGCCTGCGATTCTCCGATTTACACCTTTTTTCACTTAATATTGTGTTACGGTGGAATATTCTAATGTTCCTTCCTCTAAACACAAACGAATGAGAATAAAATTCTTCATAATTGGCCTTTGAAAGGATTTTAAAATTAAGTAGGTCTTGTCATTCAACAGATGAAACTTCTAGCAATATTATAGCGTGGTACTTTCTGATAACTTACGATATTTTTCTTGCCTGAATTGTTTACTAGACTCTTGGTTTAGTTTGCCAATTGAGCAATGTGAACATCAGTAGGTCATTAGTACTTTTATTTTGAGTATAAAGCTACGCCATTTCACAATACATTTGTAGCATTAAAGTAAGAAAATTCTAGATCTCTTCATCGGAGCGAGGTCTGATCTCTGAGGGAGGCCACTTCATCATCACCGAAACGTGGGTTACGTCAGTATTTTAATATTTTATAAGCTGACGCTGAAGATGTCAAGAAGGATTTTACTGAAACTGACATTGTCCGTTGGGTGCGAACTGTTTATTGTATTAATTGGGTTCATATCCTGTTTCAACTCTTCTGGCATAAATTACACTAGTTTTCGCCAGTTCGGTCCCACAGCGTCAGTAAAGGTTGTTCTGGAATGTCAGCTACTTTCATATAGTGTTGGGATGAGACTCGGGATAAATGTAGCAAAACAATCTCACTATGCGATCATTATTCCGCAATCATCTTCAGTAACATATTAAAAGCACTAACAAATTACATTCGATTTCTTTTTCAAATCTAAGACTAAATTATGTACTTTTTATATAAATTGAAAAAGGTGCGAATGCTACGATCAGATCGCACGTTGTCGTGTAATTGCAGGTCCTCTTAACAGTGTCTGGAATAGTTACATATCAAGAGACCTGTATGGAGTAATCTCTGACACTTGTCAAATATCTGGGCTTGCCTTTATGAATTACATTCAAATTTTCATCAAAAAGATCTTAATACGTATTTTCTTTATCTCTTTAATGATATCTTACATTCCATGAACAAGGAAATTCCAGTGAAAGACTTTACCATATGTCACAATAATCAGCTGGAATGACATTACGTAAATTGTACAGTGTTTTAGTAGGAATATTTCACACAGTGAGTTCAACTTTTTAATCTTGGATGTTCTGCATGTAACGGGACCTACTAAAGGCTTTATTATAACGAAATATGCGATACCCTCCTAATTCAACCAGTTTAACTAGCAATTATGATAATAGAAAAGTGTGTATGTTAGCAATGATTGCATAACATGTCTACATAAACAGTCAACCCATTAAAATATAATTAATAACTGACCCACACAAAAGTTAACATCACCTGAACATTGATAGAGCAGATGTCATTACGTAAAAACACTATATTCAACTGAAATAATTAATATGAAATACGAATAATATTGGTCAACTTACGTATTTAGGATCTACTTAAATAAAAATTACCCAGTGAAACCTATTTATTCACTAGGACTGTTTTCACTCGCTATTCACGTAAACACATCTATTTTAAACGAGAACCACTGTTATTTTTAATTATTCATGTTATTTACTTATGTATGCAAATGAGAGAAGTCAATAGATGTACCTTTGAAAAACGGCCTTTTTGTAACAAAGAATTGTTCTGACAAGTTGACAAATCTGTCTGTCATTTTTATGACCTGTTAAATTATGTCACTCGGAGTAAATTAATAACTTTTTGCACTAATTACGATAGCAGATGGATGCCTGACTTATAAACCACATCTCTTCTTAGTAGTTCTTTGACGAGGTTATAAACACAAGTAGCAAGAATCCTCGTCAGCTCAGTCTTCACAGAACTTTTGTAACGTGTGTTTATGTTATTGTTTAATGTGGAAAAACAATGCAAAGATGTTGTAAAAGAAGTGTTCTCTGTACTGTGACAACGTCTTTGGGTGTTCAGCGGAGTTAAGATGGCTACTATGCCAATAAATAGTTGTAGTTCACTTATACTGTCGTTCATTATTTGTCAACAAGCACATCAACAACACGGGACATCATCTTTTTACCCCTAGACGGATACATATAGACCCAACATTAACATCAAGATACAGCAGTGAACCAGCCAGCAGCAGCAGCAACTACTACAACACAATTTAATGGCGCCAACCCAATTCTCTACATCAAGTGCTAACAAGCTTCGTATATTGGAGTGATATAGTGCGAATATAGGAATATGAACGATTGGCGACCATTATGTGCAACAGCTACAATGCTTTTGCCTCAATTCTATACTGGCAACAGGATCACAGAATCACATTTTCGAAACCCATTAATTGACCGCTACAGAGGCATACGTTCAAATTTGGCTCACGCCTTCCTGTGTAACGATGCAAAATCGTAGAATCACGCGAGGTCGCCCTTGGGCTCCACGACGCTTCGACCAGCAAGATGTCGATACACGCGAAAGAAGGTCAGTTTCCGGCCGCGAGGGTGTGACACTCAACGTCCCAAGAAAAGGGCTGGTTTCGTTGAAGCCCTTTATGATACCTCTTGAGGCTTCCCTTGTCTATTCTCAGCGGAAAAGTTTTCCTCGACCATTCGCAGGAAATCCGCGTGATTTCTATGTTGAACGTGGCGGTTCTGACCTCCCGCCTAGAGAAGAAATCAAATGTGAGTAACAGGGGCTGTGACGATGTTCCTATAGTGTGGCACATCGACGGTGACGTTTACCCGAATTTCCATAAAATTTGTTGACATAGTGACATGATTGACCCACTTTACACGTCAGATGAACTTCTGAGCTGTGGTCTTGTATCCGCGTATGTCGACACTTTTATTGTCGAACCGAAGGGTGGCGTCGCAGGGCGCCACGCTTTTGTACCGTAACAGAGGAAGTTTGTAGCCACCTTCGAGCCAAATTTTTAACTTACGTATCGTAACTGGCGACAATTACGACTTTCAAAAAAATGAAACTTTTAATTCTGTTGCGCGGGTGAGTTACAAGAGCTTCATGAGAAAATCTTCTGCAAAAATATGGGTACAACACTTCGTAACCTTTAAACCCTAAAGACGTCAGTCTAGAAATTATAAAAGAAGTTTATATTATGTCATACTGCAAAAATGCTTTTATGTTACATTAAAGTGTATTACAGTAGAGCGTCGATTATCCGAACGTCTGTCAACCGAACGACCGCTTAACCGAACTGTCTACTCGCTCGCACCTGTTACTCTCCCACCCTACCGTCCATCATCCCCCTCACTCCCAAACCTAGTTTCCCACAGTAGTCGCCGCACTGGGCCACCGCTGGCGGAACATTGCTTCTAATGGGGCCTTCACAAGGCGCTGCTGACCGGCCAAGCCGCCAGTCGCTATGTTTCAACAATCAGCACACTTCTGTCAGCTTGAAGTAGCGGCAGTAAGAAAGCTGTTCACAGCAACAGCTGCGCCAGCTTAGAGTTGAGGCGTGCCGCTCCGCGCAGTTTGAAGGATTGTGCGCCCCCAAGAAGAGCTTCTCACAGTGACGAGATTATTACTATATATTCCTTCTGAAGTTGCCTTTGTATGTTACTTTGTAATACTAAAAGACATTCCTGTTTTTATGAATAAATTTACTGTACAGTACTTCTTTTTGGCAAATAAACATGTACAGTTCGATTATCCGAACAAACCAGTTTTTCGAACACCCATGTCCCCCCATTATTTCGGATAATCGACGCTCTACTGTAATTGGTTCTGAAGTTTCTCGGCAGGACTTCTGCTTATGGCTGTGTGATTAACAGCTGCTCGAATTGCCTTGTTGCTTACTCAGACTGGGCACACCGAACTGGACGAGAATGACGAGGTAGGTGGAGATGGCGGCGACGCAGCTCGTCAGCTGTAACCTGTCAACGTGGAAGAGTCCGGCAGCACTGTAGCTGAGTCGGTCGCAGATCAGCTGGTGGGCGAAGTTGCGCAGATCCGTGTGGAGCCCGCGGTCGTCCAATGGAGTCACCAGCAGCAGCAACTTGCCGACCAGCTGCTCGGTGCGGTCGGCCTCCCGCATCACCGCGTCACTACTACACACTTTCCTCAATAGCCGCCAAACTGAGAAGAACGACCACGGTAGATATTCCAATAAAACCTCTCCTGTCGATAGACTTGACGCCACTGATACGATCATGAGATATTGGACCAACATTACGTAAGCGTTCATTACGATGTTCAGAAAAGAACACGTTACTTCTAAGACAATCTGCACTCCGTATGCTGCAGTGACAGTTCTTCCCAAGTCACCAAGGAGACAACGCGTGTTCTGTAAAGTAGCCAGGGAGGTTTGGTGTTCAAACTTTCGCACGGTTGATGTATTGAAATTCGTGGATGTTTTCGTCATTGCGCCTAATCGCTGTTTTCGTCGAGTAACACGAGAATGTTCAGCAAGTACTTTGGAAGAAAATAATGACGAAACATTTCTTGCGTTGCTTCCCAATGAGGACGATATTGCGCACTCAAGTTTGTCCTCTGAAGAAACACCAAAAAATTGTTCGCCCGGTGAAACCTTCTTCACAGTAATACGTTAAGGAAGAAAAACTGAATAATTATTGTATTCCTTGCACTGCACAAGAAATATTTAGGAATTATCAGGTCAAACGGAAACTTCGAACCTGCTAGACATGAAAATGCGTCCGCAGCTCGTGGTCGTGCGGTTGCGTTCTCGCTTCCCGCGCCCGGGTTGCCGGGTTCGATTCCCGGCGGGGTCAGGAATTTTCTCTGCCTCGTGATGACTGGGTGTTGTGTGATGTCCTTAGGATAGTTAGGTTTAAGTAGTTCTACGTTCTAGGGGACTGATGACCATAGATGTTAAGTCCCATAGTGCTCAGAGCCATTTGAACCATTTTGAACATGTAAATGCACAGTAGAAAAAAGCTGCGTTAAACATCAGTCCAAACACCGCCCGACGCACGACAGTGGCAAAGTCTTGGTATTCCGTCTCAATGTTCCTGTACAAATATAAGTCAACTGAAAATATCCTCATGCACCAGTTGCTGATGTGTGTTTGTTTTATAAAAATACCTAAAAAAAATGGTTCAGATGGATCTGAGCACTATGGGACTTAACATCTGAGGTCATCAGTCCCCTAGAACTTAGAACTACTTAAACCTAACTAACGTAAGGACATCACACACATCCATGCCCGAGGCAGGATTCGAACCTGCGACCGTAGCGGTCGCGCGGTTCCAGACTGAAGCGCCTAGAACCGCTTGGCCACACCGGCCGTCAAAAATACCTCGAAATATTACTATGAAACCAGTAATATAGGCAAGTCGAACATTGCAATGGTGCGTATACCATACAAAGCGGCCAATACTCTCATACATTTGCTGTGACCTTAGTGCTCTGTAGTATATGAAAACAAGGATCATTAAAGCTATAAGTGCTGAATAGTATCTTCCACCTATCGAAACGATAAATTCCGATTTTTTCCTCTCGAAGGAAATCGGAACAGTACCAAAAATTTTACAAGGCACTAGGAAGAATTGCAGTGCGGCATATATCAATTCATTTGGTTCCATGATGACGAATTATACTTGGTACAGCGAGAGAAGAATGACAATTAATAGAAGCAATCCTAGAGTCTACAAAAAGGAGGAAATTCGTCGTCACTTTACGTAATAGAAGATTTTTGATTTCAAAGCAAGTAAAGTAAAGTTGTAATCCCATCGATGCCGAAATAGCATGCCGGACACCAAGTAATTAACTTTTTCTCCTTCCTATATGTCCTAGAGAAGTAGTTCAACTGAAATTTCAATAAACGGAAAGTTTTCTTATCCAAAATCATGAGATACTACGTCACTGGCGTCATGAGTATGACAGAAAGACTAATTACTAGGTACTTGAACCACATTAATACATTTCTATATAAGAAAACTAGTCACAAACAACTATCGGCAAATTAACGGCTACATAGCGGTAGGAGATAGTGTTACAGTAGGAATGGATTCTTGGTCATATATTGAAACAGAATATAGATTTCATTATCATAATGAAATACAACCAAAAAAACCGCCAGTATAGCCGAAAGCGCTAACGCACTGCTTCCTGGACTCGGGGAGCCTCGCCGGCCCTGGATCGAATCCGCCCGGCGGATTAACGATGACGGCCAGTGTGCCGACCAGCCTGGATGTGCTTTTTAGGCGGTTTTCGCCATCCTACTAGGTGAATACCGGGATGGTCCCCACTTCCCTCCTCAGTTACACGACTCACAGACACTTGAAACGCATTCACACTCTTTCACGATTTACACTAGGCACAGACAGCTGTGGTCCACTAATTCCGTCCTGTGGGGTACGGGGTGTCGGCAGGAAGGGCATCCGGCCACCCCTTACAATTGACATGCCAAATCCGGTTAACCATCGCCGACACTGCGTAACCACGGGACAAGGCGCAAGTGATAGAATTAAATACAACCAAAAGAGGGGAAAGTTAATAAGTTGTGACCTTCTGCAGCGAAACCCAAGCAAATACACATCATGAGGAACTGAACTGCAGGAAGAGGGAGGCAGGAAGAGAAAGAGACAGATAAAGAGCGTAGGATGGACTAGACGCGTGATATTAACCAGCACCATCAAGGCCTTAGATTACAGCCTATATGTAGAACACTCCACCTCGTAGGTGGGGCGGGCGCTGTGCTAGGGAAACCATAGCCGTCAGAGATAAATGTCATGGACATAGGGATGGTAAAAACCGACAGGCTAAAAACAATCAAAGTATTCTGTTTGTGAATAGCCGCTAATTTTCGGTATTTGTTTGGCCTCGCTTGTAACATTTACTAATAATTTGATAAAAAACCGAAATGTCAACCATTACAGCAGCGCTATAATTTTTAGTTTTTGAGTAAATTTTTTTCGTAAATTTCCACTAATTTGAAGTATTGTGTTATTATAGAAAACAGGAAAAGCGATCAGTGCTATTTTAATAACAATCCCGACAGAAAGAAGCAAAAGACACATGGCATAAGAATTGGTACAGGATTACTGAAACAATAATGTACTTGTTACCACGTGGCGTGGTCTGTTGGATGGCATGATGGCATGGGTCTATACGCAGTGCGGAAGACATGCCCCAGAGCAAGTATATGTCGGCATCTGACATTAATTGTAGCACAAAATGGCACCATCCCTAGTCTGGAAGTATTTTATGAAGTGCGGTGTCGGAGAAGTACTTGGCTCCATTTCCTTTAAAAGATTAAGAACGAGAGGAGCCGCTACAAACTTGCTACATCAGATGAGAAGAAAACTTAAAATTTAACAATTCATTCATAGTTTGCAATTAAAGTAGAAAAAAGTTGACATGTGGAATAATCGGGTCTACTACCGGAAGTTTGTGTCGCTCTGGCACAGTATTGTGTTGACATGTGGAATAATCGGGTCTACCACCGGAAGTTTGTGTCGCTCTGGCACAGTATTGTGCCAGAGCGACACAAACATCCGGCAGTAGACCCGATTATTCCACATGTCAAGATCTCACCGGGAAAGCCTGAAGAGTTACATTAGAAAGAAGCTGATCTGTTGCCTATGTCTACGTAATATGCCTTTATCTGGTTGTAGCCGTTGATTACGGACAAATAAACATGAAAAATCGTGTTCCGCAACCTCAGGTCTCACCCTTCATCACGGATTATTCGTAATATTCAAATACGACCCTCATTTACAACAAGCTTATTAAGCTGACCGTCAAACAATTAGAAACAATAGCACACTACTGATGATTTTTTACGCTATTCAACCACTTATCACTTTTCGAGAAAAGCAGAGAATAGTATATGGACGAAGTTTTCTTTTATTTGCCTGTTTAATATTTTGATTCTATGTATCTTGAAATCCAGGGAGTCAATGTATATGTTTATTAGAGGAAATAATTGAAATACGAAACTGAATAGCATTTATTTTAGAGGCCTGTTATTTTGAGCGGTTTGAACACTCAGGTTGAATTGACGTTGAAAAAACCTATATAACTGAAAACCGGTTGTTTCAGGGATAATCACGTACGTGGACCACAGCGTGTTGATGACGGGTATTTCAGCATCGGATAAGGTTACCACAGTGCAGCGCATCACTCATCAATTCCGTACCGGTCAACAACAACACGCACGCAGCTGAATCACACAAATTTATTTTCTCTGCGTGGGGTGCAGAGGACGTTGCGCAACATGTCAATGGAGCATAGAGATAACCGTGAGTGTTACGTTATAAGCTCTGTAGCCAGCTCACTTCGTTGTTAATTACTCCTTTTCTTCTTAATTATTAATCGTTTCCTCATTAGTGTTATTTAATGACTGTGCGTGTGGAATTCATAAAGAATAATGTATTGAGATGGCACTGTTAGTTATATCTTTTGTCGAAAGGAATAATACAGTGTGTTTCGTAATTCATGTTGTAGGGGGGGGGGGGTGGGACTTAGTAAATCAAATTTTACACAGAAACCCATGTCCGAAAACGTCATCCAACGACACTACGGAGCGTCAAACTTATAGGCGCTAGTGACTGCAATGTATGTACATATGCGGTGAATTCGTAATGAAGTTACAGAATTTTAAGGGCGATGGAGAAGGATAAATTTATCGATTTGAGCTAAGGGCACCTGGTTGGGGAACGAATGAATCGAAAGTTACAAGTCAAAATCATTCTGATACTCCTGAGAGTGAAATACACGTCCCGATACTGTTATTACTAAGAATGAAGAGTATTAGATAATGCATCTTTCAGAGCTGGTAGTATGGACCAAGACAAGGAAAATGTCTGATAGACATGGGTCTAAAATGCATATCTTAAGAGCTATGAGCACTTGTTCAATAAAGATCTTTTTCACAGTAGTGGAGATGCATTTCAGAGCCCTAATTTTACTATCATTTGTCCTCAAAATGTAAGGATGTAGAGGCTTGGCCGCGGTGGTCTCGCGGTTCTGGGCGCGCAGTCCAGAACCGTGAGACTGCTGCGGTCGCAGGTTCGAATCCTGCCTCGGGCATGGATGTGTGTGATGTCCTTAGGTTAGTTAGGTTTAAGTAGTTCTAAGTTCTAGGGGACTGATGACCACAGCAGTTGAGTCCCATAGTGCTCAGAGCCATTTGTAGAGGCTTATCTCACTAGGGGTAAGATAGATACCGCCTTCAGGAAAATTAAAGAGACCTTGGGAGAAAAGAGAACCACTTGTATGAATATCAAGAGTTCAGATGGAAACAAAGTCCTAAGCAAAGAAGGGAAGCAGAAAGGTGGAAGGAGTATATAGAGGGTCTATACAAGGGCGACGTACATGAGCAAAATATTCTGGAAATGGAAGAGAATGTAGATGAAGACGAAATGGGAGATACAATACTGCGTGAAGAGTTTGACAGAGCACTGATATACCTGAGTCGAAACAAGGCCCCGGGAGTAGACAACATTCCATTAGAACTACTGATGGCCTTGGGAGAGCCAGTCGTGACAAAACTCTACCATCTGGTGAGCAAGATGTATGGGACAGGCGAAATACCCTCAGACTTCAAGAAAAATACGATAATTCCAATCCCAAAGAAAGCAGGGGTTGGCAGATGTGAAAATTACCGAACAATCAGTTTAATAAGCCACAGCTGCAAAATACTGACGCGAATTCTTTACAGACGAATTGAAAAACTGGTAGAAGCCAACCTTGGGGAAGATCAGTTTGGATTCCATAGAAATATTGGAACACATGAGGCAATACTGACCTTACGACTTACCTTAGAAGAAAGATTAAGGAAAGACAAACCTACGTTTCTAACATTTGTAGACTTAGAGAAAGCTTTTGACAATGTTGACTGGAATACTCTCTTTCAAATTCTGAAGGTGGCAGGGTAAAATACAGGGAGCGAAAGGCTATTTACAACTTGTACAGAAACCAGATGGCAGTTATAAGAGTCGAGGAGCATGTAAGGGAAGCAGTGGATGGGAAGGGAGTGAGACAGGGTTGTAGCTTATCCCCGATGTTATTCAATCTGTATATTGAGCAAGTAGTAAAGGAAACAAAAGAAAAATTCGGAGTCGGTATTAAAATCCATGGAGAAGGAATGAAAACTTTGAGGTTCGCCGATGACATCGTAATTCTGTCAGAGACAGCAATGGACTTGGAAGAGCAGTTGAATGTAATGGACAGTGTCTTGAAAGGAGGATATAAGATGAACATCAACAAAAGCAAAACGAGGATAATGGAATGTAGTAGAATTATGTCAGGTGATGCTGAGGGAATTAGATTAGGAAATGAGACACTTAAAGAAGTGAAGGAGTTTTGCTATTTGGGTAGCAAAATGACTGATGATGGTCGAAGCAGAGAAGATATAAAATGTAGAGCGGCAATGGCAAGAAACGCGTTTCTGAAGAAGAAAAATTTGTTAACATCGAGTATAGATTTAAGTGTCAGGAAGTCGTTTCTGAAAGTATTTGTGTGGAGTGTCTAAAATGCATATCTTAAGAGCTATGAGCACTTGTTCAATAAAGATCTTTTTCACAGTAGTGGAGATGCATTTCAGAGCCCTAATTTTACTATCATTTGTCCTCAAAATGTAAGGATGTAGAGGCTTATCTGACTAGGGGTAAGATAGATACCGCCTTCAGGAAAATTAAAGAGACCTTGGGAGAAAAGAGAACCACTTGTATGAATATCAAGAGTTCAGATGGAAACAAAGTCCTAAGCAAAGAAGGGAAGTGAAACGTGGACGATAAATAGTTTAGACAAGAACAGAATAGAAGCTTTCGAAATGTGGTGCTACAAAAGAATGCTGAAGGTTAGATGGGTAGATCACATAACTAATGAGGAAGTATTGTATAGAATTGGGGAGAAGAGGAGTTTGTGGCACAACTTGACTAGAAGAAGGGACCGGTTGTTAGGACATGTTCTGAGGCATCAAGGGATCACAAATTTGCCATTGGAGGGAAGTGTGGAGGGTAAAAATCATAGAGGGAGACCAAGAGATGAATACACTAAGCAGATTCAGAAGGATGTAGGTTGCAGTAAGTAGTGGGTGATGAAGAAGCCTGCACAGGATAGAGTAGCATCGAGAGCTGCATCAAACCAGTCTCAGGACTGAAGACAACAACAACAACAATTTTACTAGATATTTTTTCTTGTGTTGGTCCATACTACTACTTCTGAAAACTGCATACCTTACAGTCTTAGCAACAACAGTACCATTACATGTATTCCACTGTCAGAGGTATCAATGATTTTTGCCTGTTAACTGTCGAGTCGTACATTTCCGAAATGGCGACCCTTAGCTCACACTGATACATTTATCCTTCTTTGCATTGTCGTCACGGAATTATCTTGTATACACGTACATTTACAAACGCCGGCGCCTATAACTTTGACGCTATACAGCGTCGTTGGATGATGTTCTCGGTTGTGGGTTCCTATGCAAAACTTGATCTACTAAGTCCCCCTACAACCTGTAGGAGTATGTCACACCTATCATGAAACACTCTGGAGAAACAAACTCATACCACGTGATTCTAATAAAACTTCTGTGAAATTCTTGAAATCTGGACGCTACTCCATTGATACGAATTGTAATAAGTGGTTAGTTTCTTGCCACACTGTGGATGGACGATATTTTTTTGCACATTCTGAGCTTGCTACCTCCTCCTTATGGCCAATATCAAATACCTCTGCTGTTGGTGCTAGTAGGACTGCAAGATTGTCCTGCACTGGTCAGTGATATCAAACACTTCTTATGTTGGCGCCAGTGGGACTGAAAGATTGTCCTGCACTGGCCAGTTCTAACGAGATAGTCTGATGAGAGCGCCAGTGGGTCTGCAAGATTGTCTCACTGTGCTTTTCAAATAACATTTATACTGTCATTGTCTGTGGAACTGGAAGATTTTCCATCAGTGTGTCATATAGTTTGCCGACGCGCTTAATGTTGGCAATTATTTACCAGTTTACTGCTCTTAGGACACTTTTTTGTGCCGCAACATAGGGTGGTGATAAACATTTTCTTTGCACTTCAGACACTACTATACGCTGTGCATATATGTGTTTTAGTGATTCTCTGTACAAACAGTCTACACATGTAATGCAGTGTGCACTACAGTGAGTGCACCCCAATATTTAGCAAATACTATACTTCTAACAGTATATTTATGTCCAGCAATGATTTGTACTTATTTTCAGTTATGCAACTATTTATGTCTAACAATAATTTGTACTTATTTTCTGTCACGTATAGTTTTATTATTACCTGTGTACTCGTATTGTATCTCTAAACTTTTATATTCATCTTTCTACATGAGCCGTAGTAAAAATTGCCGTTTTGAAGGAGCGCACCGCAGCGCGTAGTTAAAGCAGTCGCCTTCCGTTTCTGGCGGTGGCGCCGCTGTGGCAATCGCAGCTTTAGTGTCTTCCTCTCGTGGGAAAAGGGAAAAGTTGCCTGTTCACGTGCATTTAAGGGGTGCTATGAGCTCGGCAGTCGGTCAGTCGTCAGCTAGGGGCGACTCTCGAGCAGTTGGTCAGCCAGGTCAGTGTGGGGCAGTCAGTGTCTGTCGGTCGTCCGCTGTATTAGTATGTGTTAGGCCGCCAGTCTGGTAGTTGGTCAGTCGGAGTGAGGCTAGGCCAGTCTCTCGATTGCATTTGTGCGGCAGTTAGTGTCTGTACGTCGTCGGAGTGCTAGTATGTCTGTCGTTTGGATCAAACTTTAAAGCCAGAAAATGAGTCTTGCCACTCCTCCAGTAACAGAACTCAGCTAGTGGTCGCCCGGTCGGGGCTGAGTTCCTGCATATGAGTCTGCGCGTTGAGCCGCCAGTCTGCTCGAGTTGCTCGGGCAACGGTCATTGGCGGTGGGATCGGTCGGTTGGTCGGTCGCGCACTGAGACACGAGATTACTTGTCCGCCTAGAGCGTCGGCGCATGTGAGGTCCCCACGTGAATCCTGTGGGCAGCGCCGTATAGAAAGGGGTAGTGTCTTCGCGGTTAACACGAGAGCAACAGGAGCGAAACCACGACGTCGGGCTGGCCGGGACGAGCTGCGACGCCGTGAGACGGGAGATGGGCGCGCCTTGCTGCGTCAGTTGAAGCGGCTGGCAGCGGACGGTTCGGGAGAGCGTTGGGGGTCCTGCGCCAGAAATCGCAGTTTATTAGAACTTAAGTGATTGGAGATATGTTGTTTCATTTACTTGTTAAATTCTTCTTGTTTTCTTGGTGAGGTCACCAGCCGCTTTGTTTTGGGGTCGTCCCACCATTCTTCTCCCCCCCCCCCCCCCCCCGCGGGAAGGCGGTTATCTGTGAATTGGGTGGTCCGTTTTTCCCTTGTGGAATTGGGGAGGTTTAGAGCAATATGCGGTTCGGGTTGTTTAGTAAACCCCGCCGTCAATCTGCCATACGTTAAAAGCTGCCTCTGTCATTTTTGTCGGATTCGGTGTCAACGAATTTATAGAATTAAGGTAAAGGCCGAATTCCTGAAATATGTTTTTATCTTGCCTATCGTCTTGCGAGGCGGTATATGTGTAATGTAGAGCATGTTGTACGCTTTATGTAAGTCTGAATTTCATGAGTTTTATTTAAATAGTCATTTTTATAAAGTTGCCACCCTTCCACCATCAGAGTCCTTTTAAAAACAAATTGCACTTTTGGTGGCAAATAGTTTCTCAGTGTGAGTGTTTGTACCATTTCCATCCCTCTTACGGGGTGCATAGTTGATGTGTTTGTGTGAGTTGTTAAAATTTTTAGTTTAAAGTAATCTGGTGTGTTGCAGATTTGCACCAGCGTAGTCTTTCAGAGGTTGTTGTGAGCGGTCGTGACTACGGCGTGTTGAAAGGGCGCGGAAGCTTCTCAGCCCGAAGGCTCCTACTGTAAAAAAAAAGAATTGGTATTCTGCCTCTGAATAATTGTAACCTGATATTTGGAGGGTGCTTTCTGATTATAATTTCAAATCTGTTTTTGAAAAGGCTTTTAGGAATAAACTTGACATTTGTTAAAGGTAATTGCATTTTCCATCAGTTACTTCCTGGCAACTACTTCCACGCTCACCTGGTGTGATTAAAAGTGTTAATGTTCTTGGTGAATCGCTAGTGAATAAAGTAAATTCTGTAAGAAAAGATTTTGAAAGTTTAAAATCACGGTTCACTACATCTACATCTTTTTGTAAAGTAAAATCTCCCAGTCTCAGCAATATCACTGACATCACCTCGCCTCTGAAATTTTCGTCCGCCGGACCACGGGGTAATGACGGGTGTCATGTATAATTTTGGTAGAGTTTATGGTATCTGAATCGATTGTGATGTAAGCTGTATCGCAAAAGTTAAGTGAGTATCTCTGAGCTGTGCGAGGGTGCAGTATAGCAGACAATGTTTAACTTTGGTAGAGAGAAAGTCAAAATTCAACTGCGTTAGAGTTAGACTGATAATGTAAAACAGTATCAGAGTGTGGAAGCTAGGGCAATATTATGATTCATATTTAATGTCCCAATTTATCATTTTTATTAAATCGACATGATTATAGAACTGATGGGTGAAGGAAGAAATCTAATGGGATGTCAGTTAGATACAATAATTAAGCTACTTTTTTTCGCTATTGCCGCGCCATGGATCTAACTTGGTTATTGTACTGAAAGTTGTTAGATTTGAGAGATAGGAAAGTGTATTCTTTGGATGTAGAGAATTTCATTGAATTTAAAAATTTGCCTTGAGCGCTTTTCTCAATATACAAAAAACAACTATAGTGTTGTCATTTATGAGCATATTTCATTTTCTTACCAACCTTTCTCCTACAATTCTTTTTTTATGGATCATCCAACCAAGTATGTTCGATAAACAGTTCGATTTGCAATTAACAGAGAACTCACTGCACCTCTCTACTGTCTCTGTGCAAGTGCAGTAATTTGCAGCTTTAGCACAGCGGTTTGCAAAACAGGGCAGTACTGCAACGCGATATCCAGATTTGCACTTCTTCTTTCTGTGTAAAGTGTTCGGTACATCTCCAGTTTCTTTTGACAAGAAGCATGCAAAAATAACGGTAACAGCCAAGGCGCGACTGTATTGTATATTGCTCGCTCTAATGATCCTTTTCTCTGCCCTTTATACTCTTCTAGTGCGCTTGCCAGAGGGTTATAAAACTGTCGAGAGTCTCACGAAGTACTCGGAGGCGTGTAATATTTTCTTCGCTGCTGCTGCAGCTTTAACTTGTATTCTTCGCAGCTCTACTTCAAAACAAAAACACATTGAAATTTTCTGTATAAAACTTATTTCAGTTGACGCATTTTTGTATGAAGACGATGAATCAGAATATTTGCATCTAGCAACTCGTTTGGTGTGGGGTGTTGTAGCAGTCACTTTTTATTCAGTGGTTTTATTTGGTCACCTCACCTGGCTTATGTTATCTACTTTGGAATTTTCTTTTCTGCTGCCTATTTGTGTCATGCAGTTCATGAGTAACGTCACTATTTTACAATATCTTATTCTCAATGTGGCGTTAAAAATGAGATTTGCAAGACTGAAAAGGTATATTCTGCAATTATTTTTCCCGTCTACCAAAGACGTAGAAGGAGATCTCGACATTAATATTTCGAAACTCTTAAGTAATACACCCGAAAAGAAGGATCTAGAGAGTGACAATACATTGTTTGTCAGGACGTCTTTCGCCTCTCTACACTGTGAGGCTCAAAGAATTGCCAATGGACCTAAAAACGGCGTACCCTGCTGTAATGAGGTACTGGTGACAGAGGAAGACGCAAGCGAGCTGCGAAATTTACGCAAAATATATTGCCTGCTTGTCGAAATGGGTAAAGCTGTCAATGCGGCTTATGGACTACAAAATCTCGTAGAAGTGGTCAGCTGTTTCGTGAGCATCGTGAATTATATTTATATCAGTGTTATCGCCATCTTAGACGTGAAGGTTGTGTTGCCTGGAATAACGAAGGTTCAAGTCATCACCCTGCTCTCTCTGTGGACTGGGCTCATGGCCGGGCGTCTGCTGGCCACAAGCTACAGCAGAGACCGCCAGAACACAGCGGCTGGTCCAGAAACTTCTGCTCTTACCGCTGCCTGCTAGAAGCGGCTGTGAAGACGAGCTGCAGCTCTTTGGAGAGCAGATGGCGCGCAGTCGGCTGCGCTACAGCGCAGCGGGGTTCTTCACGCTCGCCCTGTCTCTGCTGAGGAGCTTCGTAGCCACCGTCACCACCTACGTCGTCATCCTCGTACAGTTCGGACTGTCTGGCGCGAACAAGCAGCAGAACAACAGCGCCGCTGCGTGCACATGTTAACCAGACAGACAAAGTGACAGGTATCTGAGAGGAATATTACGCACTCAGTTTGTCATATGGATGCCGATTTCCATTTACGTAACTAATTTCTTTTATTCAATGAAATTTAAATTTCTTGATTTCACGTAGAAAAATTGTTCTGTATGACAATCACAATTATATGTTGACAGCTGTAATTTAATCCTAATGTGTACATGTGCACTGATATCAATCAAAGAAGATATATTCATTTTTTGTTTTTAATAGAATGTACACAGTATTTAACCTGTTTAATAGCTGTCACTGAGATTAATTCATGCATTGTGAATGCTTATTTGAGGGTGGAGCACGTAACGAGTATTTATATTTTCCACTTGTGTTTACATATAACAAGCCAAATACAAGGATATCATAATAACTTCAACAAAGTATTTATTTAGCAGTGATGAGAAAAGTAAAAAAGTAAAATTTTACTTATCATTTAGTTCATAATTTCTCAGAAACAATGTATTGTAATCAAAATAATATTCATTGTGGAAACAAACAAAATGAAATGAATACAATATGGTCCACAACTTTTCTCTGAATGATAAATTCAGGTAGAATACAGAAGATTGCACAGCTGTAGCTCACCATATCAACAATAAAGCATTGTTTCATTTGTGGTGTCATTCTTTGGAATTTACTAACATTTCTATGTAAAACAAGCAAGGAATAGGATTGCCATCGTTGCTGACATAGTCTCTTTCCTCTGGCCCTACCATAATACCACAGAAAGAAATATTCAGATATAAACAACATTTCAAGAATTCTGTGCTTCAATATCTATCATAAAAGTATTAAAGACACAAACAGAGGCGTTCCTATTTGGTAGTTCTGTGTAAGTCACGCTGTTTGGCAAGCAATGGAAGCTGATAAGGGATAAACACTGTGTTAGTCATAAGCTTTCAAAGGAAAATACTTTTATTCACTTCTTTTTCAGCCTACTGTCTTAGGACCTGGACCCAGGTGAAAGGAAGAATGAAACAATCAGCTTCGTGTGTAGTGCGTGTAGGAAAGTCGGGGCAAGCGGTTTTTTTTATCACTGGCAAAAATATGAATAATTATATGGAAGGTACTACACAGTCATAACTTCAAATAATCTTATCAAGTAAATTATTCAACAGATGCTGTCGACATACAGAGGCAATTGATGGACTTCCTTAGAAACAGTGCTATTAATGTTTGCATTGTACTACCCAGTCCACTGGCAGATATAGTGTCAGTTAGTAACCTACAGAGATTCTCAAGTAATTTTCCATTACAGAGTAATGAAGCAGCTGGCACAGTGACACATGTTACTCCAAATAACGGAAAAATACCATCTATTAACACGCCCATGGAAAAAGTCTCTTCCACAGGAACTATGGTGAAAATTGAACACTGCTAAACAGGAAAAGAAAGTTACAGCAATTTCACGTTATTTACAATTAATAAATGTTGAAATGAAGTCTGCACACATATAGTATATGAAAATAACAAGTCAGTTCATTGTTGATGATTATTCAATATAACAACGACTTTCACCAATAAATGCACGTATATAATTCTACACAAAAATTAGCATTCTCTTACTCCATTACTGTAGATACCCTTGTATGATGTTTTGCGCTATCATTGTGAACAAGACATGAACAACAGTTAGTTAATATAATGTATTGTGAATCATTTGTACAAACTGCAGTAATGATATACCACAAGTCAATTTACATTCACAATATTCACTCATATCTAAAAAAATATGGCTACATGATGATCTTGTACAGTTTTTTCCCATTTTTAAAATTTTTTTGTGTTGTTGAGTATTAAAAGCTCCTACCCATCAACTTTGACACATTGAAAGGTTAGAAGCTCTTCTATGGAATAGGAGTTGTCCAGGAGAAACTTTTCCAGTTTCTTTCCTAAATTGAAGTTGCTATGTGTCAGACATTTTATATCATTGGGTATGTCAGTAAAGATTTTGGAGGCCGCATTGTGCATCCTCATTTGTGATAAAGACAGACTTCGTGTAGATCAATAAGTCATTTTTCCTTCTGAGATCGTAGTTACATACATCATTATTCCTTTTGAACTGCAGTGGATTACTTACAACGAACTTCATGAGGGGAAAGAATATATTGTAAGGCAGAAGTCAAAATTACAAACTCCCCAAACAGTTATCAACAAGATGATCACAGGTGAGCACCACACATTAGTCTTACAGCACGATTTCGAACTATGAACATTTTTCTCAGAAGTTGAGCTACCCTAGAGAATTATTCCATATGATGTTAGTGAATGAATGTCTACTTACTGATCTGTCTCTTCCCAAAATTTGCAGTGATTCTAAATACAAAGTCAATTTTCCCGAGCTAAGATGTTTTAGTGATTCCAAAAAGTGTTTCCTTCCAGTTTAAATTCTCGTCAATATGTACATTAAAAATTTTCATTTTTCTGTCCTAATTATTATTTCTTCATCATGTTGTACATACACTTACCATTGGTATACCACTTTTAGACATGCAGAACTGAAAAGGTTGTGACTTTTTCAAACTGAGAATGAGACCGTTTGCAGAAAACCACTCAATAATACCTTTAAGAAAATTATTTACCAGTTCTTCTGTATGAACTAACTATGACACTAGTGTCTTCGACAAAAATAACTAATTCTATTTATTGTATATTGGGTGGAAGGTCTTTTGCATATATGAGAACAATATTGGACTTAAGACTGAGCTTTGTGGAACCCCATAAGCGATTTCTCCCCAGTCAGAGGAATCTCCCCTGCTTACATTGTTTGATTTATTAAGTGTAACTTTCTGCATTCTTGTAGTTAGGCATGACGTTATCGACTAGTATTTATACCACCAGTTCCATAAAGCCTGAGTTTATCCAAGGTAATGCCGTGATTCACACTGTAAAATGCCTTAGCTAGGTCAAATAAAATCCCACCTGAGAACATTTTGTTATCTGGTGAATGTTTAAATGACGTTCTCAGTTTAGAACCTCTTTCAAAATCCAAACTTTGATTTAATGACGATGCTATTGATGCTCATGCAGGATACTAGAATACTTGGCCTTTTCAAAAATTTTGTCGGTTGTGAAACGGATTGGTAGTTATTGGCATCTCTTCTATTAACTTTCTTATGGAAGAGATTAACAATCGCATATTTCAGTATGTCTGGAAAATTTCCATGTGTTAGTGATGAATAATATACTTCAGAAAAGACAGTGCTTATTATGTGGGAACAAGTCTCTAGTACTGTGTTGGAAGCCCAGTCAAATCCAGATGAGCTTCTATTTTTGAGAGAATATCTAACATTCTTCATTTCAAAAGGAGAAATAGGTGACACATCCATATGATTAAATTTAATGTAAGTTTCCACTACGTTTAAGAAATGATTATTATATGTATTTGCTACCTGTGACTGATTATGTACAGCCTTTTAATGTAATTTAATAATGACATTATCGTTTTCTGTGCCTTGTTGTCCTGTCTCTCATTTCACTGCATTCCATGTAGTTCTAAGTTTGCTGTCAGAATTACTGATTTTGACGTAATTTGCTCATTCCTTGATGTTTTCATGCGTTTCCTTAATAGTATGGAGTAGTTTTTGTAGTGTGTAGCTACTGCAAGATCTTAACCTGTCCTTGCCAACAGATACATTTCCCGTTTCCATTCAGAAGCTCCTTCAACTCTTCAGGCAACTATGTTTCTTTACGTGGCTGTTTACTGCCCTTTTTGACTAGCCTATGTGGAAAGCTATATTCGAACAATAATATGATTTTATAACAGAATAAATAAAATTTTATATCATCCTTTGGTTTAAAATAAATTTCATCCTAGGTCATCTCTAGTAAACTATTCTTAAAAGCGTTTGTCTTGGATTCATTAATTATTCTAACTTATTTCCACTGGGGAGTATCAATACTGTGAGCCACTGTCTCATTTATCATAACTAGCAGCACATCATGATCAGAGGGAGTATAGTTATTGTCTTTCTTTCAGCTTCATCAAAGACGACATAGTCAGTTAGGGTAGTACTGTATTTACCCACACTTGATATAAACTTAATTGTTGAGGTCAAATTGCAGCAGCCAAATAAGGTTTCGGGATCATTGTTCCTATCAGAATCCATTAGAAAATTTGAAATCGCCACAGAGTATTAACTGTTTGCTGCTGCCTGACAAATAGTACAGTAAGGAACCTCTATTACTCATAAACTTTCCAGTGGAGATCTATATATGATTACAATTAAAAGGGAACTATTTTTCAGTATTAAGACAAAACTGCACTCTTCTATGAGCTGACCACTACAAAATGATATTGCCTTAATGTTTGTGAACTTTTGGTCTGTCTATGCCACAGTTTATCCCTTACCCATATTAGTTCTCTATGAAAAAGATGTTACAATGTAATTTTTCACATTTAACTGCTCTAAACCTGTGGTTATGTGGTGCTCAGATAGGCAAAAGTATATCTGTCTTTTCAGAATTGTCTAACTTTTCCAAACACACAATACATTCTTGTACCTAACAACTTACAGAAGATGGTACGTAACATATGATAAGTTTTGGATAAAAAAAATTATTCCACTGAAAGTACATATGTTCCCTAGTTCTTTGATATACACTACATTCAGTTACATGTATACTAACTGTTCTGAGTGTTTATACTGATGGTTTTTAGAGTTTCGATGTTCCTGCACAGCCACATCTTGAAAAAAAGTTAAATAAGTGGTAACATTAAAGAGAAGTTCTTGGAAGCAAGATAATGCACGATGATGTATGTTCACTTGTGAGGTCTGCCATATGTTCACTTGTGAGGTCTGCAACCCCCCCCCTCTCTCTCTCTCTCTCTCTCTCTCTCTCTCTCTCTCTCTCTGTGTGTGTGTGTGTGTGAATGAGTATACTTCCTGGAACTATTCACTACTCAATAAGCTCATTCTACAGTCTCTTTTGAACATCTGTCTCGTGAAAAACTGCCTTTAGATCAGTCACTGTGTGCTGATGAGACGATATCTCTATGGATCATTCTCCCCAATGTCTGCTGCGCATGTTTGCTACAGTTGACAAATAATTCAATGTAGGAAGAACACTTTAATCAACAAATAATCATTGTGAGAATAATCTGTGAATGAGCTATCCTCTGCGACATCCTTACAATGTACAAAGAATAAAAGTGAAATGGAAAATATAATCCTTTTGTTACATATTTTTGTGATGTTTTACGGGTAGGATTCCCAAAACATTTTCGTGGGACTGTCCTGCAACTTTATTCAATGGTTAGCGTCGTCTGTAATGAATAGTGCCTGTTTTACAATGGCTGCATCGATTGTAACATGGAACAACGTCCCACACAGGAGACTGAATCGCGAGATCTGATTTAAAATAATATCACACGTGCTGCTAACGCTGTAATCTTTAATTTTGTGATAACATTACAAGATGAACGCTTACTTGAATGCTTCAGCCCATTAGCTGCACACTAAGTGTTATTATTTTAGTCAGTCTCGTTGGTTCCGCATTTTTTTTGTAAAACTGATTATGTAGCTACCATTATGTTTATTGTTCCAATTTATATCGTTCTTTTCTGCTAATTAAGTACTTCTTGTGTACACCAGACAGCAGAGCACTCAGATACAACCTACAAACAATAGTATTTTTATTAATACAGAGGCCTTATTTTGTGACTAGTCTCCATTTTGTGACTACTCTCCATTACTTACCGAGCAAATGGAGTAATTGCAGAAAGAAGAAGAAATCGAAATAAGTTTTCGTGTGAGGAGGTACTTTCAAGAAAAGGGTAAGTACAGAGATACTAAAGCGTTTAGCAGTAAAGAAATGGTACTTATCAGTGCAACAACATTGAAGTTTATGATATGAAACAATCAAATAACAAGGTGAGCGTACTAGTAAGCGTACAGTCAGTGAAGTACTTAACATTATAATCATAGGAGATTGTGTATTACATGGAATCTTTTGAACAACAGGCTATCCGCTAACATGACGTGAGTGAAATCAAGTGCATACAGAGCGCCCTAAACACGCAGTTAGGGATACTCGTTTCAATAATTAGTCTTTAGAGATGCAAAAAATGGATATTAGAAATGTACCAAATTGTAGCTACATAACAGATTAGAGAGAAAAAAGTGCTAAAATCTTCTGGAAGATTAAAATTCTGAGTTGTATTGGAACTCATCACCTACCACCTTCTCTCAAACATCCCTTGTATTTTCAAGCTCTACATAGAATGTCTTTAATACTTGCTGGATTTGTACACTTTGTAGATCGAACATCGTGAATGATGAAACTTCCTGGCAGATTAAAACTGTGTGCCCGACCGAGACTCGAACTCGGGACCTTTGCCTTTCGCGGGCAAGTGCTCTACCGACTGAGCTACCCAAGCATGACTCACGCCCCGTCCTCACAGCTTTAATTCCGCCAGTACCTCGTCTCCTACCTTCCGAACTTCACATTCTATGGTGAATGATGGTTGGTATAGGTTTCCAGACTTTGCAATGAGTGCAGCGCTACATTGCACTGAAGCCTCGGGACAAATATACCTTAAGTAATGCTGTAAAAGTCAAGTAACCTCAAATACCTGACATTGGCAGAACGAAGGGTTTAAATGGTATATATCGGATTGTGATAAACATTTATATACAATGATGCAAAGTTCTGACACGTTACGTGAAGAACATGCCAGACTAAATTCGCAAGATATACTGCATTAATACAATGCACATATAAATATAATTTCGGCTCTCTTTCTAGTAACCATTTAAGTATGTGCATCGTTGTGATTTTGCAGGTGGAAACTCGAGATGACAGCATTGTAACAAATTCGGCAATCACCATAGTACACCTGACCCACACGTTACAGTATGTTATGCTGATTATGGATGGATGCACACGGGATGTCGATGGGCTATTAAAGAACAAAACAGATGTGAATGTAATACCATATAGGCATCACGACTCTTAATGATACTAAAATTTATTTAGCCAGAGACAGTTTCGTAAGGTATGTTCTCAGTGCTGGTCGCATAGTAGATTGTCAACCTGATACCTACAAACCCATGAAGCAGTATATAGAAGGGAGTAAAAAGCGCCTTTCTGCGTTATTCATTTTTTTTAATTTCTTTCTAATTGCCAAGTAACGTCATAGAAACACCAGCAAAGTTGACTTATTCGTTATTAAAGCCATTTTAAACCTTTCAAACATATTATCTTATTTATTTATTATTATTTAAGCATATTATCTTATTTATGTACAGTGTAGCCAGTTCACTTGTACGACAGATGTAGGTCTTAAATCTGTTTTCATTTTTATTTAATTCCTATATTGACTGGAAAAACACTTGTAACAAACTGTATTAAAGTAGTTACAGAACTTCCATAATCGGTCATGAAAACGTTATGAGTAATAAAATTTTATTTAAGAAAGACTGCTGACTCACTAAGTCATGATTGAGTGCTGAGAGAATAGGTTAATCTCCCATGTTAACAAAGGACACCTTTCATTGTCAATGTCAAGATTTTCATCCTCAGATTCACTCCAAGATCAGTGGATTCACTGATGACTTCACTTCCTGTGCTCCTAAGCTGAAGGTCTGTGTGAACACCTCCATCTGAAATGTACTGTAGGGTGTTTGAATGTCAGAGAACAGTATCTCAAGTGTCTTAAGAGATGTTCTGCATATGTGTAAATTTTAGATATCAAAAGAAACTCTGGCTGAACATTCTTGGTAACTTATCCTGATTACTAGTTTCGGTTCAGGATCGCTTTCAAATCATCCTATAGGATATAAAACGAAAATTAGAGTCATTTATGATAGTGCTGTTACAAAATTATTTAGTGCATTTTAAAAATACAGAAGATATCAATTCAAACATAGCCTACATACTGGAGAGTCAAAAGTGTGTTTCCCAAAATATAGGAACCATACCAAATAACAAACATATACATATAACAAAGTGCAAATGAAGAGTTATAAAGCATACAGATAACTGGTAGTCTACTCCTCCCATTGCCATAAGGAACTGTCTGGAAGGGGAGGAAATATGTTTTTCATTCAGTACTGTTATTTCCAGTCATCAAAAATACAACAAATAATACAAATACAAGTGAATCATAAGATTAATACTTTTAAAATTTTTGCCAAAGAAGTAAAATAAATAACTGTACCATACAGTAAGGTACAGAAGCACCACAAACAGAGCATATGGCCAAGTGGCTCGTAAAAATCATTAAATGTGAACCAGAACATTAGTATTAAAAGAAAACAAACAACTGGACTGCAACAATATTCATTGCTTCCAACCGTCCATGAGTGTAAGAACTTTACCATTAGAAACATTACAGAATCATGTTAACATAAGACAATTTTTAACATTTCCAGGCAGGCACTGGAGGAGTTTATGGACCACCTAAACGGCATACATGAGAATATCACCCTCACGATGAAAGTAGAAGAGAATGGCTGTATTCCATTCCTGGACATACTGATCAGGAAGAAAGCGGATGGCACGCTGGACCATTCAGTATATAGAAAGAAGACGCTCACAGACCTGTACCTCCATGCAACCAGCTGCCACCATCCGGCGCAACGCCAGTCAGTACTGACCACCTTGGTACATAGGGCGCGCGTCATTTGTGACAAAGAAAGCCTCTCAGACGAATTACACCACCTAAGAGAGGTATTTCGGAAACACGGGTACAGTGAAACACAGATCGGTAGGGCCTTCAAGAGGAGACAGGCTGACAAATTTCAGGAAGAGGAAGAAGAGGAAGTTAACAAGAGACTCGCCTTTCTTCCATATTTGGGGCCCATATCAGCCAAAATCGGGGGGCTACTGAGAAAATCAATCATAAATACCGTCTTCCGACCACCGCCGAAGACGAAAGAGCAGCTGGGCTCAGCTAAAGACCCACTCAAACTCAACACACCTGGTATATACAGCATTGCCTGCGAATGTGGTGTACAGTACATTGGACAAACGCAGCGCTGCATCTCGAAAAGGTGCGAGGAACACACCAGGCATGTCCGACTTGGACAGATAGAGAAATCAGCTACAGTGGAACATAGCATCAGAGAAAACCACACCGTTGATATCTAGAACACCAGGGTCCTGTGCCGAGCCGGGAGCTATTGGAACAGCGTCATTAAAGACTCAATAGAATTACGGGTCCACGAGAATCTTGTGAACAGGGACGAAGGTTATCAACTGAGCGCGGCCTGGAATCCAGCATTAGCCGCAATACGCCAGGAACGCACCAAGAACCATCCAGCTCACGAGACGCGACCGGAATGCTCTGACGCAGACACGAACGGCGCACACGCTTCCCCCTCCACCCCGCCCGCCGGCTCCTCTGGACGCAGCCTCCCGCGGCCAGGTGGTGGGGGCACGTCGCAGGTATAAAGGGACCGGCATCCGCAAAGTCTCGGCAGGCACTACGCCGCTCGAAATCCTGGGAGAACCTATCCCATGGAGTGGGACGGCGAAATACCTAGGGGTTACCCTAGACCGCAAGCTCACCTGGAAGCATCACATCCGTGATGTGAAAGGGAGAGCAATTGGACGCCTCCGCGCCCTGTATCCACTGCTAAACCCGCAGTCGTCATTGCCACCGCAACACGGCATCACGCTTTACCTAACATTGGTTCGCCCACTGTTAGAGTATGCGGCCGTGGTCTCGGGGAAAGTCGCAGATGCTCACATTGTGACTCTGCAACGGATACAGAACCGCGCCCTGAAGACTGCTATGCATCTTCCGAGGCGCTTCCCGACGCGCCAACTCCACGAGGACACCGGGATCCTGCCTCTCCGAGACAGGTTCCGCGCCATCGCCAAGAAGTTCTACGAGAAGACGGGACGCTCCCGCAACCGGCTCATCCGTGGACTGGGCCAACAACCTCATCACAGGCCAACCACGCGTTGGCCTGACCTGCTGAGGGATTAAGTTTTTACTAATCCCTCAACAGAATGTGTCTTTCTCTTTTTCAGGTTAAACCAGATAGGACCTATCGACAAGAGTGGTAATATATATTTCTCTCTCTTACAGGAACCGCAGGAACGACAAATCTTGTCTAGACTGCACCACGACGAGCCAAGGACAGGCTCGTCATTTTAGCGTCAGCGTCAGCAAAGTCTCGGCAGGCACACGCTCTTGCGCTGTGGCTGCCGAGTGTGCGGACGCTCTGAGCTGAAGCTGCCGAGGCAAACCTCTCGCTCGTGATTTAGTAGCGATTCGGTTGCGCGGGTTCACGCAATTGGCTACTCGCCTTGCGTGTTCTCGCTAACCAGCGTTTTTCTCTTTCAGAGTCGACAACAGCCTGCAAGGGCCTTTAGGAACTCGTGCGGCAAAATCCACATGGCGTGACCCCATTCTCCGAGAAAGCAAACTGTCGTGTCTTTCAAAAGAGGCAAAATTGTCGTATTCGGGGTTACGGCATGGAGGAGGAGCTCGAACGAGACGATCGCTCCGGCGAGACTGAGGGTGAGGCAGATGGTGGTCTAAGGGAAGTTTCCCGGACGACGGCGGCGTCTGGCCCCCCTATCATCGACGAGGACGACGAGTGAGAGTGTTGCTCGCGGTCGTCGGACGAATGTGGAAACTTCCGCGAACGGACGGCGCCGCGCCCGCACACTCTCTCTGCCGAGACGACGGATCGAGCCGCCGATCTCCCTGGCAAAGGAGGAACTTGCCGCCGCCATGGCCATGCTGACTCCCGATGAGTACTGCATCGCCATCCAACGTCTGGCCATGGGAACCGATGCGGACAGGGAGGAGGTTCTAACGAGACTCCGGTCCCTGGTACCTGTGGGTCCCGACAGGCAATTGCCTGTTGCAGTTGCCACGACAGCTGCCGCGCCAGCAGTCGCACCAGCCGTGGTGGCTACTGAAGCCGCCACGCCAACGTCCAGGCTGGCAACACAGGACGAGCCTGCCGAGGTCGAGAAAACCTCACGGAAGCGCCCAGCCGCGGCCGTAGAGGACACTCCCTCCCCCCAGGCAAGTTCCGGTCGCGCCAGGCAGAAGAAGAGGAGGGTACGCCGCAGGACGACGACCGCATCGCCGAGGAAGCCGGATGAAGAAGGCTTCATCGCGCCCTCTCGGCGCCACACAGCGAAACCCAGGTCGTTTGGACCGGTGACGCCAGAACAGGTCGAGGCTGCAAACCGGTTTGCAGATCTACCTGAAGTAGCCGAGACCGACGGGGACGGGAGAACACCGACTACGGCGACGAAACCGCCCCGCCGCCCTCCGCTGATTACCATCATTTGGAGGAAGGGGTACAGCGAGCTCAGAGAGAAGCTGTACTCCATCGCAAAACCGCTGAAGATGTCCGCGGGGACCGATATTTACAAGGTCAGAGCAGAGTCCATAGAGGACCATACGAAACTCATGCAACTCTGTGTGACCGAGAAGTTGTTCTGCTTCACGCAGAGTACGGAGCAGCTGAAGCAGCTGAGGGTCGTCGTCCGTCACCTGCCGATGAGGATTTAACCGGCGTTCCTACAGCGGCAGCTGGAGGAACTCGGCTTCCAGACCCCCCACGTCGGCCTGATGAGGTCGCCCAGGACCCACAAGGACATGCCCTTGTTCCTTGTGGTCTTAGTCGACAATGTGGACAACCGGAAAATTTTTCAGATTGAAAACATTGCCGACTTCGACGTGAAAGTCGAGCCACTCCGTGCGAAAGGCAGGCGAGCCCAGTGCTTCAACTGCCAACGCTTGGACCACGTGGCAAAGTTCTGAAGGATGTCTGTGCGTTACTGCAAGTGCGCCGAGGAACACACGTCGCGTGACTGCCCGAAGAAGAAGGAGGACCGACCGACGTGCTGCAACTGTAGCGGGGACCATGTCGCCTGTTACCGGGGATGCGCCGCATTCAAGAACTGGAAACGCGCCAGCCGCGTAAACCCGAGCCGCAGCTTCGCGGACGTTGCTAAGGGGAAGCCGGCCGCCGCCTCCGAGAGGCCACGGCCGCTCGCAGGGGAGGCCGCACCGGCGCCGCGGCCGTCGCAGCTGCCCTCGCCCGCGGCGCCGCCTGCGGTCGAGGGGGCTGGCTTGCCGGCGCCCGCGGCTGTAGGAGGGGTTGCCGCCCACGTAGGGCGTTCCCAGCACGCCGCTCCGCTGCTGACTACGGGAAACGTCGCGAAGGAGTCAAACCTTCCCGAAACGGCGAAGGAAGACACCACCGAGCTGGCCGCGCTCCTGCGGTCGCTCAAGCCGCTGATGACGCAGCTACCAGTCCTCGTGGGAGCAGTGACAGCGGCCCTCCAGGCCACCGCCGGGAGAAGCCAGCCCTAATATGGATAACGACCATATTTATGGGTTAACCATATGTACGTTCAACGCTCGGGGTCTCCACCCCAAGCAGAGGTAGTTTCACCAATTCCTACGGGACGAGGCGTTCGACATCTGCCTTGTGCAGGAGACCTTCCTCAAACCCGGGGTCGACGTGCGAGCAGTAAATTTTTGCTGCTACCGAGATGACAGAGCCACCCACGGGGGCGGCACTGCCATCTACGTGAAGAAGTCACTGCGCCACCACCGAATTCAACTGCCGGCGCTCAACGCGCTGGAAGCCACTGGAGTGGCCGTCAACACCACCACCGGAAATATTTTTTCGTGTCGGTCTATCGGCAGCCTAGAAGACCGCTAGACGAAGCCGACTTCGACGTCCTGCTTTCGCTGGAGGGGCGGGCTTTCATTGCCGGGGATTTCAATGCGAAAAACACGGAATGGAACTCGCGAACTGTTAGCCGCAGCGGGCGCCGCCTCTCCCGCGTTGTTCACCGCAACGGCGCGATCACCGTGGGCCGTTTGACTCCACGATCTTCCCTGCACGGGGACAGCCCGACGTGCTCGATATTGCCCTTCTGAAGGGCATCGGGCACTTCGCGACCGCCGAGACGCGCAACGTTCTCTCCTCCGACCACGTACCGGTCATTTTTGGCCTCGACGTGGCCGGAGCTTCTCTTCCAGACAGCCGTCCGAGCTATCGCAGGCTCGACGCCGAGCGCTTTCCGACGAAAGCCCTCGAACTGCTCGAGAACGCGCCAAACACCGGCGTGGTAGGGGCAGACGCCGCCCTAGCATTCTTCACCCGAAGAATACTCCGAGCAGCGGAGGAAGCCACGCCGAGACGTCGCCAAGGACCACGAGACTTCTCGCGACAGCTACCGCGCCATATCCTGGACGCGATCACCGAGAAGAACCGACTGTTTCGTGAATGGCAGCTCACTCGCCAACCAGACACGAAGCGCCGATTAAACCGCATGAGACAGGAAATCAAGGCAGCAGTCGAGCATCACCGGAACCAGGAATGGGAAGACCTTGTGTCCACCCTCAACCTTGACGATGGCAGTGCATGGAGGGTGGTCAAGTCCTTCCTACGCCGGCGACAGCGAATACCGCCTTTACAGGTCGGGAACGACTTCGCCAGCGACCCCGACGCGAAAGCCAGCGTCCTTGCTGACGCTTTTGCAGCAAACTTCACATCGGTGGCCGACGTCATCGACGACGACCACATACGGGGGGTCCACAAGCAACTACCAACCTTCCGCGCCGCAAGGGAGGAAGGCGACGTTATCGAGCCGATAACGGCGGAGGAAGTTGCTGTGCAGCTTCGCTCGCTGAACCCCAAGAAGGCTGGAGGCAGCGATGGCGTCACAAACCTCCTGCTGAAGAGCCTTCCGCCGGGCCTACACCGGCAACTTGCCGATGTTTTCAACGAGATTCTCCGATCGGGTGCCTACCCCTCTGCGTGGAAACACGCGGAGGTCGTGGCCATCCTGAAATCCGGCAAGGACCCCCGCTAGGCATCGAGCTACCGACCCATCAGCTTACTCCCGTCCCTCTCGAAAGTTTTCGAGAGGCTGTACGCGAGAAGACTGATGCGACACGTCACCCAGGAGGGCATCATCCCGGACGAGCAGTTCGGGTTCCCAGAAGAGCATGCCACTTCCCACCAGCTTTTGCGGATGGTAGAACCGGCCATGAGGGCACTGGAAACAAGGGAATTCCTTGGCGCAGTGTTCCTCGACGTCTCCCGAGCGTTTGACTCGGTGTGGCACGGCGGTCTCGAGTTCAAACTTTTTGAACAAGGGATACCGACGTCCCACATGACGCTGCTGCGGTCGTACCTGTCCGAACGAACCTTCCACGTGAGGGCTGACGACGGTACGTCCACAGACCGGCAGATACGTGCAGGGGTGCCGCAGGGGTCGGTTCTCGGCCCCTCGTTGTACTCCCTGTACACTGCAGATGCGTCAAAAGTGGCAGGAGTCGAACTGGCGCTGTACGCTGATGATACAGCCCTGTTCACCCGCAGCATGAACGCCCAAGTGCTGATAAACCGCCTCCAACGCGGGTGCGACGCCTTGGGCTCATGGGCAAAAAAGTGGCGGTTGAAATTCAACGCCACAAAGGGCCAGGCAGTCGTCTTCACTCGAAGACTTCTGCCGCCAGGGCTTACGCCGCTCGAAATCGTGGGAGAACCTATCCCATGGAGTGGGACGGCGAAATACCTAGGGGTTACCCTAGACCGCAGGCTCACCTGGAAGCATCACATCCGTGATGTGAAAGGGAGAGCAATTGGACGCCTCCGCGCCCTGTATCCGCTGCTAAACCCGCAGTCGTCATTGTCACCGCAACACGGCATCACGCTTTACCTAACATTGGTTCGCCCACTGTTAGAGTATGCGGCCGTGGTCTGGGGGATAGCTGCAGATGCTCACATTGTGACTCTGCAACGGATACAGAACCGCGCCCTGAAGACTGCTATGCATCTTCCGAGGCGCTTCTCGACGCGCCAACTCCTCGAGGACACCGGGATCCTGCCTCTCCGAGACATGTTCCGCGCCATCGCCAGGAAGTTCTACGAGAAGACGGGACGCTCCCGCAACCGGCTCATCCGTGGACTGGGCCAACAACCTCATCACAGGCCAACCACGCGTTGGCCTGACCTGCTGAGGGATTAAGTTTTACTAATCCCTCAACGGAATGTGTCTTTCTCTTTTTCAGGTTAAACGAGACAGGACCAATCGACAAGAGTGGTAATATATATTTCTCTCTCTTACAGGAATGACAAATTTTGTCTAAACTGCACCACCACGAGCCAAGGACAGGCTCGGCATTCCAGCGTCAGCGCCAAAGTCTCGGCAGGCGCGTGTTGACGCAACTTTGTCGTGTTCCTGTACCTGTTGGTTGTGCAGTGCTTTCTTCAGGAATAAAACAGTGCGCACCTAGGGACCGATAGTGAGGGATTTTGCGAGTCAGGGCCCCCTTCGCATGTGACAAGCCGGCGCTCGCGGAGGCCAAGGCTAGCTTTCCTTCTTCTATGTGTAAATCTCTACACCTTTACTGGCACTATGTCTGACACACGAAAAGGCGCCCCGTCCATCCGAGGCTTCTAAGAAGAAGCAAGAACTCGACGTCAAGAGAGACACTGACTTGCACCAGACTGGCAATGTAACGTCCAATAAAGCCGAGCAAGATCCAAATGAAAGTCTGAAGCTTCTTACCGACTTAATGCCAACAACTACCATGTGTTCTACGCCAACAGAAGAAGTTCCTGGACCTGCCACGAGAAAAAAGACGGATGAGACAACCCCGAAATCGTCAGCTAGCGAAAACCGACACAAGAAGTCCCGCCCCATCGCTGATGAGGAGGGATTAATTCCAGCCACTCGGACGACTCCTGCCCGCAAGATCACGAGTGCTGCTCCGATAACAACAAACCTCTTTCGCGGCTATGGACGCCGACCCAACCGACCAAAGTGACACCCTGGCCACCACGGCCCAGACTTCTACAAAAGCACAGAAACCTCCTCCCATCATCATTGAATTCAAGGAGGCGTATAAAATCCTATTGCAAACTATTAAGGGCCTTTTCAGTAACCCTTTCCATTCAGAACAGCTGATAAAGACCTCTATAAGCTTCAAACCGCAACTACTACGGATTTTATGAAAGTCACAGAGGAAATCTCAAAAAGCCAATGGGGATTTTATACATATTCGCTGACAAACACATCAAAAAAGTCATTCGAGGGTTTCCTTCAGTTTCTCGTGCGATGATCTGAGGGAAGAACTGGAAGCCATTTGAATTGTTCCCAGGTGAATCTCCAGACTACAATCACCTACAACTCACAAAGGTACCCCCCTCTTTACGGTAGTGCTCACCAACACACCAGATAACCAAAAATTGCTGACAATGAAGATCACAGCCAACACAGACGTCACAATTGAGGAACCTCGGGTCAAACGTGGCCCCACCATCTGTTATCGATGCCAAGGCATTGGCCATGTAGCCAGACACTGTGCAATGCCCTTAAAGTGTGTGAAGTGCGGCCAAGAACACACTTCCAAATATTGCCCTAAGGATAAAGACACTCCTCCCACATGTGTTCGCTGCAACAAAGCTCATCCTGCCAGCTACCTTGGCTGTGAAGTCATTAAAGGCTATAGGACTAGACAAAAGGCAACCACTCACCAGGGTCTCACCTATGCTGCTATTGCAGCTGCCAGAAGAAACACAAATGCAGCAGCAACCAACATCAATAATGTTTCATTCTCTAAGGCCAATGCCTCCACTGCAGGCATACAGAGAATCAACCTCCACCACCATAGGGGTACTCAGTTTATTCCCCATCGCCCAGCTCCACCCCCTCCGATCATTGCTGCGCCTCAGCAGCACATAATCAGTGCCGGATCGCCAACAACTCAGGCACAACACAACACTTCCCTCCAAGAGCTCAATCTGACCTCAGTCATGCAAGTCATGACGAAAGCTATCACTGACACCTTTCAGGATATCATGGCCACTATTCCGCAACAGATTTCTGCTGCAGTTCAAGTTGCCCTACAGGCCATTCCAAAGACAACCTCCACCACTCAATGTGGCACCTAGATATGGGCTAACTGTGTGCACATGGAACGCCAATGGAATCCGCAATCAAATAGGAGAGTTCTGTCATTTCCTCCAAGATGAAAGAATCGACGTGTGCCTGGTCACCGAGACACACTTGAAACCCGACATCCAAGTACGAGTCACCAACTACAGCTGTTTCCGGAAGGACCGGCTGACTGCTGGTGTAGGAACAGCAGTATATGTAAGAAACTCCTTGATGCATCACCAACTGCCACTCCCAGCATTAGCCACAGTAGAAGCCACATCAGTTGCAGTCCAAACATTAAGGGGCTGCATACAATTCATTGCAGTGTACAGCCCCGCCCCCCCCCCCCCACCCCGTGACCATCTAGAAGAAGCAGACTTTGAGGTGTTACTGTCACAACAAGGAAATCTTTTTCTTGCTGGCGACATTAATGCCAAAAATACCAACTGGAACAGCCGCATCACTAACATCAGTGGACGTTGTCTCCTACGAGTTGCAGAAAGAAACCACGCCATCATCGTGGGACCATACGACCCCACTTGCTTTCCGAACAGAGGCCAGAGTGACGTGCTGGATATAGCCATCATTAAGGGATATCCCAACGATGTTACTGCCACTACCAGAAGGGCGCTTACATCAGACCATGAACCAGTCATCCTTGACGTCGACTTCGTCGGCATCAATAAACTGCTAAGACACCATCTTGATATTAGAGGAATCAGCTGGGAAACTTATCGCCAACTGCTTGAAAGAGACCTTCCGGATACACCAGACCCAGAGACAGCAGGAGCAGAAGCCACTCTATTATACCTAACATCTAAAGCACTTGACGCTGCAACAGAAGCTACGCCTCCGAGACGGCCTACACTACCAAAAACTCACCAACTGCCTCCACCTATCATGGCAGCCATCAGGAAAAAAAACCGAGCTATCAGAGAATGGCAGGCAATGCGCAATCCAGCCGCAAAGCGCCTAGTAAATCGACTGCAACGAGAAATTAAGGCAGAAGTAGAAACACACAAGAATCAAGTCTGGTCAGGTAAGGTTGCACTGCTACAAATACAAGACCAATCGGCCTGGAAGATGACGAAGTCTCTACTAAGGAGCGGACAGAAGTTACCCCCACTACATGTGGGCAACAATATAATTAGCGAACCAGATGCCAAAGCAAATGCTTTGGCAAATGTATTCGCAAAAAACTTCACGCCGATGAATAACCCCGCCGACGCAGCCCACATTAGCCTAGTCAACGAGAGACTTCCAAGATTCCTCGCCAATCGAGACGATGACCATATTCAACCGATCACGACAGCAGAAGTTACAAAACAGCTCGAAGAACTAAATGGAAAGAAGGCTGGAGGACCAGACCTTCTAACAAATGAACTGTTGAAGCAACTACCACCTACCGCATTACCATTAATAGCGGCCGCCTTCAACGAGATCCTGACAACTGGCGACTTGCCCCTCTCATGAAAACATGCCGAGGTCGTCGCCATACCGAAGGCAGGAAAGGACCCTCGATCACCTGTTAGCTACAGACCAATGAGTCTTTTATCTGCCATATCGAAACTTTTTGAACGCTTATATATAAAGGGACTTCAACAGCATGTGGAAGCAGAGCACCTGATACCAGACGTCCAGTTCGGCTTTCGCCGAGGCCTTTCCACCACCCAGCAGCTACTACGCGTAGTTGAGGAAGCATTCGGCGCCATGGAAAGGAAAGAATTCTTCGGGGCAGTATTTCTGGATGTCTCTCGTGCCTTTGATTGCGTGTGGCACGAGGGATCCCTGTATAAACTCCTAGATATAGGAGTGTCACACGCAACACTCCTGAAGAGCTGTCTAGAAAACCGGACATTTCATGTCCGTACTCAAGATGCCCTGAGGCAGTGTTCTGGGACCACTGTTATATATCTTGTATACATCCGACCTACCATCGACGGCCAGAACTCACCTATCTTTATATGCCGATGATACAGCCATCTACTCCCGAAGTCTGAATGCTGCACACCTCCAGACAAGACTGCAACAAACATGTAATAAGCTGAGTGTATGGGCGACGAAATGGTGACTGTCTTTCAACGCCACAAAGACGCAGGCCATAGCAATCTGTAGAAGACCACTTGCGCTTAACATCCAGCCCATTGAGATAAGGGGCACCGCAATCCCGTGGTCAAAAACAGCAAAATACTTGGGTGTGACCCTTGATAGGCTATTGACATGGCAACCTCATATAGAAAATATTCGAGGGAAAGCCAGGAGAAGATTGGTACAGCTCTACGCATTATTAAATCCAGCGTCAACACTACCATCAAGACTGGGGGTGATATTGTACCTCACACTGGTGCGACCAATCTTTGACTACGCCGCTGTTGTGCGGGGCAATGCTACTCCAACCCACATACAACGGCTACAAAGAATTCAGAATCGTGCTCTGAAAAGGGCACTCCATCTGCTATACCGGTTCCCAACGAATGAACTTCACCAACTCGCAGGAGTACCCTATTTGAAAGACCGATTCAGAACCACTGCCAAAACCTTTTACGAAAACACTCAACAGTCAGATAACGAACTTGTACGAGAACTTGGACGCAGGGTTCACTACCTGGCCTCCACCAGATGGCCCAATGAGCTACGCGAATAACAAGACTACACATCTTGTGTATATTTTTTTATATAATTTAATTTTAATTTTAATAACTTTAATCTTTCAACTTAAATTTTAATTTTATTTTAATTTTAACCTTAATTTTATTTTATTTTAACTATATTTTAAATCATATTTTATTGTATTTATTATTTATTTATTATTATTATTTTATATATAAAAAGGTGAATGAATGAATGTGAGAATGTGTTAACTGTAATATGTATGAGTGTGTACAATATATATATTGTGTGAATGTGTGAGCGAATGAAAAAAATTTAAAAAATGAAAAAAAGAAGGAAAAAAGAAAAAAATGAAAAAAAATTCAGGGCCATTCTTCTGTACTAATTATTGGAAGTCATGTTGTCAACATATAGCAGATTTCGATGGGCTTTTACGAGTATATCGTTGTTAATAAATGAATAGGTTAAGTCTGAGTTGTCTTTGTCAGGAAAAATTCTGTAGGTCATTGTTTAATAAAAAGAATAATGAAAGAGCTAGTTTCAATATGAGTCAACACATTCGCTAAATAACTGGAATTCTAGGTATCCAACATACAATACCAATCTCAAACGCAAAAAGTTAGTAAAGACATTAAGTTTTTCTATCGTATCATAGGCCATCCTAACTCGTTCCTAACCCATATGTCCTCCACTCCCCATTTTACCGTCGCTGCATTTGTTAACTTGTCAATAATCATCTTTGCATGCTTCAGAACAATACGATGTTGGTGACATCTTTGATTTAACTATACCTTGGCATATGCCCTTGCCAACTTCATCCTTCTGTTCGCTTAGGCATATGTATACCTAACTGCCTGATGTGACACATATTTACGATGTTTCAACATACTGTAGTAATTGCAGGGCAGCAACTTACGATAATCAGTACAAAGGAAGAACAGCCAAAATTGCTTAATTCGCTTTTATTTACTTGACGACTAGTTTTGAGTTGGGACTCATTTTCTAAACATCCTACACAACTGAAACCAAAATTACAATGATGTAGATTATAGCATGTTAAAATAAAATTAAAAATAAAATTAAAAAAAGGTAACCTGGAAACATTGTTTTAAAAAATACGTAGCAGACAATCAAGAGGGTATTTCCCAAAAAATAAGAACCATATCACGGCAACAAACACATACACGTAAAAAAGGGCAAATGCACAGTTACAGAACATACAACTAACTGGCAGTCTACACCTCCAGCAGCCACAAAGAAAAATCGAGAAGGGAGCGCCATATCACGATGAAAGAAGATCTTTTTTATTTTTAATAACACTCTCCAATCGCCAAAAATCCAAAAATTATTATAATGACAGTACAAGGGGACAAGAAAAATAACACTTTGAATTTTTTTACCAAAAACAGTAAAATACCTAAAATTACAGAATAATAAAGCACTGCTGAGTCACATACAGCGCGTATGATAAAATTATTTGCCAGCATGGTACGTAAAAGTCGTTACCTGTGAACCATGGCGTTAGTAATAAAGAAAAACAGATAATAGCACATTAAAAATCTTCTATATTTCCCTTTCTTTACAAGCGTAAATAATTCGCTGTAACAACCTTTACAGAATAACATCAAGATAAAACCATATTTTGACATTCCTCAGGTAAAAACAGACACTAAACCGCAATGTTGTCTTTCACAATGTACAAAAAATTAGGTCCCATAACGGCACTAACATCATACGTTTCCATATAATCTTACAACAAGAAAGGTTTACCTGATACACAATGTCTGTCTACTGGCCAACAAGGAAGGGTTACCAGATACACACTGTCTGTGTAGTGATCATCGTGGGGGAAGGCATTGCGTACCCACGCATCTGGGGATATGGAAGTGTGGATAGGGTTGAAAGAGGTAGAGGGAGGGGGGTGGTTTAAAGGTAAGCCAAGTGAGGTTCATGTCTTCAAACAGTGTAAGTCACCATACGCAAATACCCTTCCTATTTTCATCCAGTATTTGAGAATGACAGAACATAGTTTCTTACAACAAAGTGTATACTTATGCCGACGAGCCATAGCATTATGATCACCTACTAAATAGCACGTTTGTCCGTCTTTGGAACGAAATGCATCACAGACGGAGTATCAGGTATCCGACAGTGGTAGGTTTATGAATTTACGTGGCATTAGTAACATAAATAACGAGCAATCGTAATTGACGATGTCGTGTAGTCAACACGTGAATACATAAGGTTGGTCTGCTAAGAAGCTCCTTTTTCTACAATATACGATGAACGGTACGCTCTGAAACACTTGTGGGCATGCCAGCATTGCGCTCTTTCGGCAGAGATATGGCATTTGACCATGTATCCTACTTCACAGAGTAGACAAGCCCCCGAACCCCACCTTCTGTGAAGAGTCATGGAAGTCCAAGAAAGTAGAGCATAGTGACAGTTTCACTGGCTTTCTACCTCTTTGCGTAGATACTCACGACAATAACACGTGAACATTCGACCAGCTTCGAAGTTTTCGACATCGCGTCCACAGGTTCTGCGTATTAGAAATCTGGCCTTTGTCAAAGTAGCTTATCTCAGTGGGTTTCCCCAATTGCAGCCCACAACTCCACCAGGCGGCATGCAACGTCACGTTGGGCAGTGGTCATCATCTTTTGTCTGATCATTGTGTATTCAAACCTTTACAAAACTTTTACTTGCCGACATACTCCAGAAAATGATGAAATCAATAAAGGTTATCGTTTAGTACATTTTTTGGTTTCGGTGCGGTAAAACTTCAACATCAGGTAAAACGTTTTAATTTATCATTTCTTTACTACTAACTGTACTCACAAAACGTTTTGCAGTCAGTATACACATATACCACTAAATGTACCTGCAGAACTGTGTCACTGTAATGAACATAGTTCAGGAGATGCGTCTAAGACTAGCTTTGGCTTGAACCGGATCGCGGGTTTTTGAGACTGTACGTATCCGTTATTTGAAAATGGGAGCACTTATCGACTTCCAACAGAATTTAAACCTAATTTCAAACGTTGCTGAACTTTTTCCCGCTTACATGCATAACATCAAATATTTAACAAATTAATTACTCCCGTGCCTTACCCCCCCCCCTCCCCCCCATAAACCTTACCGTTGGAAGGGAGGCTTGCCTGCATCAGGGATACAGATATCCGTACCGTGTGTGCAACCTCAATGGGAAGGTATCTGTTAAGAGGTCAGACAAACGTGTGGTTCCTGAAAAGGGCAGCAACGTTTTCTGTAGTTGCAGGGGCAACAGTCGGCATGACTGACTAATAGGGTATTGTAACATCAACCAAAATGGCCTTCCTTTGCTGGTACTGCGAACAGCTGAAGGCAAGGGGAAACTATGGCAGTAATTTTTCCTGGGGGCATACAGCTTTACTGGTTGGTTAAATGGTGATGGTGTCCTCTTCGGTAAAATATTCCAGAGGCGAAATATTCACCCATTCGGATCTCTGGCGGGACTACTCAGGAGGACGTCGTCATCAGGAGAAACAACACTGGCGTTCTGGGGATCGGAGCGTGGTATGTCAGATCCCTTAATCGGGCAAGTAGGTTACAAAATTTAAAAAGGGAAATATAGGTTATAGTTAGATGTAGTGGGAATTAATGAATTTCGATGGCAGGAGGAACAAGACTTCTGGTCAGGTGAATACAGGGATACAAATGCAAAATCAAATAAAGGTAATGCAGGAGCAGGTCTAATAATGAAGAAACAACCAGGAACACGGATAAGCTACAACGAACAGCATAGTGAATGCATTATTGGAGCCAAGATAGTCACGAAGCATATGCCTACCACAGTAGTACAAGTTTATATGCCAACTAGCTCTGCAGACGATGAAGAGATTGAAGAAATCTATGATGCGATAAAAGAAATTATTCTGGTATGTAAGGGATACGAAAATTTAATAGTCATGGGGTACTGGAATGCGATTTTAAGAAAAGGAAGAGAAGGAAAAGTAGTAAGTGAATATGGACTGGGGTTAAGAAATGAAAGGGGAAGCCACCTGGTAGATTTCTAGACAAAGCAAAACTTAAGGATAGCTAACATTTGGTTTAAGAATCATGAATGAGGGCTGTATACATGGAAGATGCTAGGAGAAACGGGAAGGTTTCAGGCAGTTTACGTAATGGTAAGACAGAGATTTGGGGACCAAGTTTTAAGTGGTAACACATTTATAGGGGCAGATGATCATTCGGACCACGATTTATTGGTTATGAACTGTAGATTAAATTGAAGAAACCCCAAAAAGGTAGTATTTTAAGGAGACAGGACCTGGATAAACTGAAAGAACCAGAGGTTATAGAGAGTTTCAGAGAGAGTATTAAGGAAGAATTGACAAGAACGGGAGAAAAATACAGTAAACGAAGAATGGGTAGCTTGAGGGGCAATATTAGGCCTATGGAGGTGGAAGAAGACGTAGATGGCGGTGAATTAGAAGATATGATACTGCGTGAAGAGTCTGACAGAGCACTCAAATACCTAAGTCGATAGAAGGCCCAGGGAGTAGAGAACATTCCATTAGAACTACTGATAGCCGTGGGAGAGCCAGCCATGAAAAAACTCTTCAATCTGTCGAGCAAGATATATGACACAGGCGAAGTACCCTCAGAATTCGAAAAGAATATAATTATTCCAGTTGCAAAGAAAGTAGGTGTTTACAGGTGTGAAAATTACCGAACTATTAGTTAAATAAGTCAAGGCTTCAAAATATTTACACGAGTTGTTTCCAGACAAATGGAAAAACATGTAGAATCCGACCTCGGGGATGATCAGTTTGGATTCCGTAGAAATGCTGGAGCAAGAGAGGCAATACTGAGCGTACGACTTATCTTATAAGATAAAGATAACAAAAGGCAACCCAACGTTTCTAGCATTTGTAGACTTAGAGAAAGCTTTTGACAATGTTAACTGGAATATTCTCCTTCAAATTCTAAAGGTGGCAGAGGTAAAATTCAGGGAGCGAAAGGCTATCTACAAGTTGTACAGAAAACAGATAGCAGTTACAACAGTCGAGGGGCATGAAAGGGAAGCAGTGGTTGGGAAGGGAGTGAGACAGGATTGTAGCCTCTCCCCGATGTTATTCAATCTGTATATTGAGAATGCAGTAAAGAAAACAAATGAATAATTTGAGTATGAATTAAGATCCACGGAGAAGAAATAAAAACTTCCAGGTTTGCCGAAGAGGTTGTAATTCTGTCAGAGACAGCAAAGGACCTGGAAGAGCAGCTGAACGGAATGGACAGTGTCTTGAAAGGAGGATATAATATGAACTTCAACAAAAACAACATGAGGATAGTGGAATGTTGTCGAATTAAATCAGGTGATGTTAAGGTTATTAGATTAGGAAATGAAACCCTTAACATACTAAATGAGTTTTGCTATTTGGGATGAAAATAACTGGTGATGGTCGGTGTTGACAAGATATAAAATGTAGTCTGGGTATGACACGGAAATCATTTCTGAAGAAGAGAGATTTGTTAACATCTAGTAAGGAAGTCTTTTCTGAATGTTTGTATGGAGGATAGCCATCTATGGAAGTGAAACATGGACAATAAATGCTTTAGACAACAAGAGAATAGAAGCTTTCGAAATGTGGTGCTACAGAAGAATGCTGAAGATTGGGTGGGTAGTTCGCGTAGCTAATGACGAGGTACTGAATAGAATTCGGGAAAAAAGGAATTTGTGGCACATCTTGAAGAAGGAATCGGTTGGAGGACACGTTCTGAGACATCAAGGTATCATCAATACAGTACTGGAGGGAAGCGTGGAGGGTAAAAATCGTAGAGGGATATCAAGAGAAGAGAACGCTAAGCAGATTAAGAAGGATGTAGATTGCAGTTTTTATTGGGAGACTAACAGGCTTGCACAGAATGGAATAGCATGGAGAGCTGCATCAAACCAGTCTCAGGATTGAAGACCACAGCAATAATAAAAACACAATTAATTTTTAAAGCAACAAGAAGGGTGAAACTGTTTTTTATCTCTGAGCACGACTCGTTATAGAATCGAGGTCTTACTAGTAGGAAATAGTTGCAAAATTAATTCTTGGTATCTTGTACCTGATTTGACAGTCGCTTTGAGCGTTGCCTGTGCCATATAGCTGTACCTCGGCCAACAAGCGGACCTCCTCGTCGTTCTGCAAAGTAATGGTAAGTAGCTGGCGTGTAGCATTATTGTGTCCTTCGCGGGAACACTGAAATCTGACACACATAAGCTACATGCTTTCTGGTTCAGAATCATAAATACCTTTTACTTTTGAACACCATTAATCAATGCACTCTCAATACTGTGTACTAGCAAGGTGGAGACACATTATGACAAATACAAAAAGAAAAGCCGGCCGCGGTGGTCTAGCGGTTCTGGCGCTGCAGTCCGGAACCGCGGGACTGCTACGGTCGCAGGTTCGAATCCTGCCTCGGGCATGGGTGTGTGTGATGTCCTTAGGTTAGTTAGGTTTAATTAGTTCTAAGTTCTAGGGGACTTATGACCTAAGATGTTGAGTCCCATAGTGCTCAGAGCCATTTGAACCATTTTGAACAAAAAGAAATTTAGGAAAAGCAAATTTCTTTAACTGTCGCTGACCTTTATTCACAATGTACTTTTTAAAGAGCTTTTGATATGTAAGTAGGACACTGAACCTGAACAAGTTGAATGGCATTCATTCTGGAAAGTGACATGTGCTGCTAAGACTTAAATCTTTGGATCAACTTAACCTTAGAAGGTTAAAACATTATGGAGATCTGGTAGGAGAATTCATTAAAACAATGAAAATGACCCCCTTCCCCGCCCACCCGCCTCCGGACCCTGTTGATATTGAGAGAATTAAGAACAAACGGAAACTTTTCCTAACAACATAGATTTTATTAATGAAATTGGTATTCAGTGTTGACTGCATTACGCCCTAATGCGGGGAAACCGATGGAAAAAGTGGGATTACTTAAATGTCTGCTTGGTGCAGAAGAATTCCTGTACGTGGGAACGAGTATGTGAGAGTTAAGGAAATACAAGAAATAGTTGACGTGGAAGCACCGGGAAACAATCATTTTTCGTGGACAGCGACAAGACAGCTAAAATACACTCCTGGAAATTGAAATAAGAACACCGTGAATTCATTGTCCCAGGAAGGGGAAACTTTATTGACACATTCCTGGGGTCAGATACATCACATGATCACACTGACAGAACCACAGGCACATAGACACAGGCAACAGAGCATGCACAATGTGGGCACTAGTACAGTGAATATCCACCTTTCGCAGCAATGCAGGCTGCTATTCTCCCATGGAGACGATCGTAGAGATGCTGGATGTAGTCCTGTGGAACGGCTTGCCATGCCATTTCCACCTGGCGCCTCAGTTGGACCAGCGTTCGTGCTGGACGTGCAGACCGCGTGAGACGACGCTTCATCCAGTCCCAAACATGCTCAATGGGGGACAGATCCGGAGATCTTGCTGGCCAGGGTAGTTGACTTACACCTTCTAGAGCACGTTGGGTGGCACGGGATACATGCGGACGTGCATTGTCCTGTTGGAACAGCAAGTTCCCTTGCCGGTCTAGGAATGGCAGAACGATGGGTTCGATGACGGTTTGGATGTACCGTGCACTATTCAGTGTCCCCTCGACGATCACCAGTGGTGTACGGCCAGTGTAGGAGATCGCTCCCCACACCATGATGCCGGATGTTGGCCCTGTGTGCCTCGGTCGTATGCAGTCCTGATTGTGGCGCTCACCTGCACGGCGCCAAACACGCATACGACCTTCATTGGCACCAAGGCAGAAGCGACTCTCATCGCTGAAGACGACACGTCTCCATTCGTCCCTCCATTCACGCCTGTCGCGACACCACTGGAGGCGGGCTGCACGATGTTGGGGCGTGAGCGGAAGACGGCCTAACGGTGTGCGGGACCGTAGCCCAGCTTCATGGAGACGGTTGCGAATGGTCCTCGCCGATACCCCAGGAGCAACAGTGTCCCTAATTTGCTGGGAAGTGGCGGTGCGGTCCCCTACGGCACTGCGTAGGATCCTACGGTCTTGGCGTGCATCCGTGCGTCGCTGCGGTCCGGTCCCAGGTCGACGGGCACGTGCACCTTCCGCCGACCACTGGCGACAACATCGATGTACTGTGGAGACCTCACGCCCCACGTGTTGAGCAATTCGGCGGTACGTCCACCCGGCCTCCCGCATGCCCACTATACGCCCTCGCTCAAAGTCCGTCAACTGCACATACGGTTCACGTCCACGCTGTCGCGGCATGCTACCATTGTTAAAGACTACGATGGAGCTCCGTATGCCACGGAAAACTGGCTGACACTGACGGCGGCGGTGCACAAATGCTGCGCAGATAGCGCCATTCGACGGCTAACACCGCGGTTCCTGGTGTGTCCGCTGTGCCGTGCGTGTGATCATTGCTTGTACAGCCCTCTCGCAGTGTCCGGAGCAAGTATGGTGGGTCTGACACACCGGTGTCAATGTGTTCTTTTTTCCATTTCCAGGAGTGTAGATTGCTTGACGTGGATGACTACCGATTGTTGAGTAGTAAATTTATATATGTGGAATTTTGTAATAACTTGCTCTGTTGTGGGTCGTGTTGCTCCTTCCGTAATTATAAACATTTTTAACTGCAACCCCTGCTTGCACATTTCGTCGTCACCTTTTCCTGCCACACTTTGTTCAGTGGAAGAAACAAATAAGTACGTCATTCGACAGGTTTTCTTGAAAAACAGAAGAGATCCGTGGGGCAATACAGAATCTGAAACTGGAGGGGGATGGTAAGCATTTATCACAGGCCTTGAACCCCGTCCTCGATCGAAACAACATGCAGGCGTGTCAGACACTTTATGCTAACAATTCTGATGCTGCCACTGGTGTGCTTTCAACTACTAATTTATGTACAACAATGCTGATGGAAGGCAATCTTTTAAGGCATAGATAATTTCTGACTTTCTCATCAGAAAAGTATAAATAAAATTGTAATTATTAGAGAATTTCATTGATTTTTAAGTCGATCTTGGAGAGAGATCCGAAAGATCATCTATGGTGCGGGATATTTTGAAGGGGAGTCAGCGTTCTGGGCAACAGATATGATGGATTACTGCCAGTCTTATCACGAATTCGAACGTGCCTTCCTCTCAAAATTCTGGTCACATGGGATACAGCAACAGTTGAAGAACTGTTTTCATAAAAGAATGGTCATTTGGCGAGATACTTTGAGAAGTATATCAACATAGCCCGTTATTAGTACGAACCCATTTCACACAAAGACTTATTACGCATATTGAAGGCAAGGTGATTAACTGATTCAAGCGAACGAGGATAAAGTGGAAGAGGTTATGTCAGGCTTGGATTTCACAGATATAATCCAGGATACAGGGATAAGGGACAAGGAAACCGGTGTATGCCAAATGCAAACCGATATAACGTACATACATACAATCACAACAAAATGACGGATGATATGGCTATCAGTATGAATCAGACAAATAAATTACAATATAGGAATAATGCAAATCATAGTCATTAGAATAAGAAAAAAATGGTTCAGGTTTTAGGCCTAACCGGAGCAAGCAAAATAGACCGGATAGGAGACTTAATGCTGAGTATAGTAACCATCTGAGCCCAGATCAGAACTACCAGTGCCATCAGACAAACTACACGGTTGCATAGCAACAAAAAAATCAGGACTAGAGGGAGCAGCCACCGATTATTACGGAAGTATTATAACGGATGAACTTGCTATCACTGCCCAGAGGAGCGGCCGTAGAGTTTTAGTGAAAGCGATTTTTTTTTCGGGTAAATGATGGTACAGAACTGAGAGAGGCACTCTGATTTGATAAAAATAAATGTGACGGAGATTACCCTACGGTACCGATCTCAGCTGTAAAAGCAAATACTTAAGGACTTCCAGTTACTGTTTGTTTGGACTCTGTTGTTTCTGTAAATGCGATCTCCCGCAGTCTCTTTGAAAAGTTGTCTCACAGAAACGAGTTGCCTGCTGCTTTACCCGTAAATAATTGTGGAAGAGGTGGAGCTGTCGGCAGCCGGTGGCAAATACTGAGGATACATACGATGCTTTATCTCAAGCTAGGAAATGCAGCAATTCCATGCACATTCGTAGTTATTAATAAACTGATGGTCGATTGTTACTGTAGGATTGGTAGTATATGCCAAAGGGCGTAAGAACAAACTTATCTCCTTGGATGCTTATAATTAAATTAGATGGTATCAGAAGTTCAACTAGACTTGTTGAGAAAGCATCAGTGATGCTGTCGACAGGCATGCACAAAATCGATTATTGACTGTAACTGAAGGCGTTCCAAGGGACTGGAACAAGTGGAAAAGATAAGCACTTTGAATGATCGAGTCTAATAAATTAGGAGAGCCCTAGAATCTCACATAGGATCAGAAGTCAATTACCAAATTTAATTAGTAATTTTTATAAGATCTTTGACGGAGGTCCACGTCCCGTAAAAGGATACACTTGCCACCCCGAAGTCTTCCAACACCAAACGTTACACCGTAGCTCTTACCCCATAGCCTGGAAGCTGAAATCACATGATTACGTCGGATCTGATCGCACCCTCCAGCAGTTCCTATAGTAGTACACCAGTAGCACTTGTAGCTCGCCTAGTGCCGATTATTGTTCCACTACGCACACATCCATAAAATATAGATGAGTCGATTCAAAAATTCCACCGTGTGCAGTACCTAACCAGTATCGAAAAATATTTCTCAGACAAGTCTCAAGGAAAGATACAGAATTAATTTATGCATGGAGAAGCTATCAGTTCAAAGTTCCTCTGTTCAGCCTTAATGTGGGTGCTGGAATATGTTTTACGATCTGCCTTGCGAAGTTGTGGTTGATTTTTGGACAGCCACATCAGCCTAGCAAGAACATGTAGAATTATTTGCTCGTGTACTGGAAGCTTTCAAGCAGGCCGGAGTGACAATTAACCTGCAAAAATTGCACTTCATGTTGAAGAAGATCAAGTTCCTAGGCCACTTGATTGATTCCAAAGGAATTTCACAGGATTCGGAAAATATACATGAAATAAAGAACTTTCAAGCACCAAGAAACACTAATAGGGTTTCTCGGTCTCCCATCGTTTTTCCGCCGATTTCTTCCATATCAGTCGTTCAGTGCCGAAGCATTGTTGAACCTACTGGAAAAAAAAGTAACATGGCTGTGGACAAGTGCATGTAAAAAAGCGTTGAATAACATAAAATTGGAGATTATTATATCATTCGGTTTTATGACATGAACACATCCTCGGTCGGACTGGATGCGTGTCTATTCCAAACGAGCATAATTGATGGAATACCGACATTTTGCCCCATAGCGTTGGCGCGTAGGACATTGTCTCAATGTGAGCAGCCCTATAAGATAACAGAGCAAGAAGTGGTGGCTGTGATTTGTGTTTTCCGAGATTTTGACTCTTATCTGTACGGATCGCATACATCCGTATATAGTGATTTCTAAGCTCTAACATTTCTACGAAATTGTAAGTTATTCCATTCAAGCCTTGCGGGATATATATCGACTTTATAGGAGTATAGTTTTAAGATTGTATATAGTAGCGGAAAGGAGAATGTGGTTGCGGATGGGCCATCTCGATAGCCACAAGGGCTCAATCAACAAACAGCTGTAGAAGAACAAACAAGGGATTCTACTACTTCGCTAATTTAACATCAATTTATAGAAGATATTACATGGGATTTTTCCGTAGTAAGATTGTATTGCAAGAACAAGGTCGTCGTTAGTCAAAGGTTCCGGAATTACTTCAGCTACATCACGATCACCGCTTACGTAAATTCTAAAAAATTTCATAGAAGGAGTGAAAATGCTAAGAATTGACGTGGTTTTGTACCTAGAAACTGTGAAAATATGGTGATATGGTACACATACCGTGTATGCCACAATTTAGTTTGTAAGTGGTCAGAAAGGTAAGATTTAACTGTTACGTCCTGGGCATCACTCGTGTTGAAAGAGATTCGCTATTGTAAGTTATGTCAAAAGATGAAGCCAAATAATCGTGGCAGAAAGGGTCCATTGCATTCAGTAGTACTGAACAAACGCCTGGCCGTCATTTGTGGGGATGTTTGTAAGCCAGTGCCTAGTGCCAGAGGTAGCAGTAAGCATATAGTTTTTGATGTCTTAACGAGATATATGAAGGCGTATCCGTTAAAGACAGCAACCTACGCCACCATTCTAGTGCGATTACTTGACGACTTCATTCCGTTTGTGGCAAGCCACATGCAGTACTGTCGGATAACGCTTCCAATTTCACCTGCTTTGCTTGGAGATATGCCTTGGCCAGAATGTGTGTTAAACAAATACTTAACTGAAGGTACCATTCCGAAGGGAACCTCGTGGTACGGATTTTTAGAGAGATAAATATATTTCTGCATACCGATTGCCATGCCAGACAAACCACATTGATTGACTACCTGGGGAAATCTAAAGAGATCATGAGCCATTTGTCCAGTAATCTCATAAATTTCACAGAACTGCTGTTTCGTCAAGAAGAACGGAATGGATGGATAGATAAGATACCCAAGTTACCGAGAATGAATCCCCAGTGGGAGGAAACGGTCATCGATGCCCTCGTTAGATCTCACAGAGAATGCCAGACTGTGTCACCAAGCGTATGATCTAAGAACATTCAGGGTGCAAGGTTTTGATATACGAGAACAAGTACTCTGGAGGACGTATCGTAAGTTTTCGATGTTAAATAATAAGAAACAGCAACTTCTGTGCACTGGGCCATTTACCATTTTGAAAATTCCACATCCCTGGTGTATCTACTTGGTTATCCAGGAACAAACCGAAATAAAGGGCGTTACCCACATCAAGATTTGATTAAATACTCGTCCTGATATGACCTGAACTCATATGTGAACTACTACCTAATATAGGTGTGGTAATGATTCACGAAAATTTAATGATGCTGTGTACATTAAGACGTAAAGGTGGTAGTATAAGTTAATGAGTGTTTCATTCACAAGGATGGTCTGAATATTTTTTTATTACAGTATGTGTGTAAATATATGTGCACTAATAATGAGTGTTCTCCTGTAACAAATAACTGAAAAATATTACTGTGTGTTGTAAGTGTGATGAATATACGTGTATTTTTATTTTGGACAGGAATACCGGAATTTCGAATAATTTGTATGTAGTGATAAGTTTTAGTTTCTGACATGTTTATTTTCAACTTCAGTTTTGTTTGATGATGAAAAGATACTCTTTCATAAATTTCAATGTTGGTTAAACTCATTTACGGTATTTCGTTGAAACGAAAATTTTGTACCAGTTTGGTAACTGATGTAGGAAGGAATTTCTTAAGTTTTTGACTGTAAATCGTTAACCTATATCATTAGGAGTACCTAGTACAGACGATTTGTAGGGGGAGAGTATTAATCTGTGTCTTGTGCTGTCAGTATTTCTCTTTGCTGGAGGCATCAGACCAGCTTGTAGCACACAAAGTAATACAGTATGCCTTAATGGTATTATTCTGATTCGAAAGTAGTAATCTAAATCAAATAAATCTTATCTGAAGAAGCGTTTGTGAGATATTTGGTTTACGGACTTCAGTAGAATTTGTGTACGTCGGAGTGCAGACTGCTGCGAACTTGTAGTAAAGATGCGGTATTGTTTGTGGTGATGGTACAACTCTTTACCCTAGAGGGAAATCAAGTCCATTCTTTGAAACGACGAACTGTGAATGATTCAGTAGTATGAGGAAGATATTTGGCGTTACAAGTAATGTACCGCAATAATGAAACTGTGGGTGGATACGTGACACTTCCATGAACAATCAGTGACTTTTCGGAGAACCACTATGACACCAGTAATGTAAAAATACGTAACAGTTCAATCATAAATTGAATTGTGAAATCTCAGCTGTATAAAGAGTACTTACTTGTAAGCTACGTTTCCATTCGGAGGATTGGGAGAGGCAAATACATGGCAAGTGTGAACGAAGCCAGTTCTCTTTCAGAAACAGAGTCATTGAATTTTAGTTACACAATTTATATTTCTTCAATGTACCCTAACCCAAATTCTTTCGAGTGTAATGCTGAGGTTCAGTCTCCTGACGATCGGTCGCAACCCCTGTTCTGTGCACCTGCTTTTCTATCAAAGAAGTTTTCCCTTCTACCGTCTTCCAGACAGTCCAGAACTTCACCTTCCCTTCCGACAAACTCCACGCCCCATCGACGTCAACTTCGTCTCCGAACCCTGAGTACTAAAGTCGTTAATTGAAAATTATAGTGACCTCCAACTCTGACAGCGAAACAACAGATAAACAATTGCTGAAGCTGAAACACAGATGCAATAAACCATATGACTTTGATGTAAGGTTTCATATTGCACCTATGACATCAAAGATAAATTGTTTAATCGATTTAGCAACCCATTTAGGTTAATCTGAAATACAGTAGTCTCTGCTAACTGCATTCTATTGTTTCACGGTCCTCGCGGCTGTCCCCATAGGAAGTTCAAGTCCTTCCTCGAGCATTGGTGGTGTGTGTGTGTGTGTGTGTGTGTGTGTGTGTGTGTGTGTGTGTATGTGTGTGTCGTCCTTAGCGTAAGCTAGTTTAAGATAGATTAAGTAGTGTGTAAACCTAGGGACCTATGACCTCAGCAGTTTGGTCCCAAATTGTTTCACGAAATTTAATTAAATTAAGAGATACACAAGCACAAGTTTGGTAAGTCTCTTTAGGCGTTTTCTATGGTTTTCCTTCGAGACTTTCCCGAATGGGAAGACTTGAGAGTAAATGTAGTATAAAAAACTAATTGTTCGATTGTCAACTGAACAGCTTGTACAGTCAGCCTTGAATAAGTGGTATCTCATCATTCTCTGTTACATCAGTGAAAGTATCACACTGTTTTTTTGCTACTGTAGAAACCGCAGCATTATAATGGAACACTCTTTAGTCTTTAGTGTCAACGAAATCTGTTAGATCAAAAATTTCGCTCCCAAGAGGGCCATTGTAATAAACCATCTGAGTGTTGACAATGAAAAATGCTACTGTCATGAAATATTACTGTGTCAGTTTCACTAAATATTTCTTGTAAGAGCTGTAGATAAACGAATTAAGTGTTTAGTTCATGAACGAAGATCACGATAGCAAAGTAACATTCAGAGACATGTTATCCACTGCGAGCAAGATGCCTCTGTAATATGTACTATTCTGAGATGTTATTGGGACGAGAAAAAGAGACGTAATGGTGACTGTGACCTTTGTCTTCAGGTGATGATGAGACATGGAGGAGGATGCGGAAATTTTTCTGTTGTTGAGGAGGGGCCATTGTGATATTTTTTAAATATGAAACTTTATTTTAGCGCTAAGGTGTTTAAAAGTCAGCTTAAGTGTAATAAAATGTTACTAAGACTACAAGAAAATGAAATAAACGAAAGCTTGTGAAGAGATAAGCTGTTTTTCGTTCACAACGAACTTTAGTGGAATTTGTACGTGTTCACATATATGTGCATAGAAAGTGGCCTCCCTTGATATGTGAGTGTCGATTCGAGCCTGCGCACGGTGCATTTCCTTCGGAACAGATCTCCTTTCCTCGGAGCTCTTTCAATTTTATCAATAACCTTCCTCCAGTCTTACGCCAGTATTCAAGAACCTTCGGAGTGTACTGCTGCACCTACCTCATTGTCATGTCTGTCTGTATCGAAGCTGTATCAGTAAGGAATGTTTCAGAGAACGACGGAGACTTGCAACATCAGCAGAGCAGAGCAGAACGCAAGCTGCAACGTCTGAGCACCATTCTCTTTCAGATTACGGCGACTGTGAAAATTCAAGTAATGTTGAAATGCCTTTAAAGCTTGCTAGGTAAACTCTGTCCTGATGAACTACTCATAGGCATTCAAGAGGCCATAAAGACTTTTTAGTTTTACAGATGCCATATAACAGATACATTTGAAACTTAACTAATTTGTGAGTAGGAAGTAAATATACAACCATTAAAAGTTCTTTCTCCTTCTCATCGCCAACAAATTTAAAAATGCTAAGGTTTCCCGTGGCAACATTCGGGACGTGCTAACGTGAGTATATCGAGTCACTTACCCATGTTAAGGCCTGGCCAGACAGAATGCGGCCTGGTGATGCGGAGGGGTGTAGAGCGTCAAGACACACAATAGGCAAGAGCGGGTGGCTGCGGTGACCTATGACGCTGCGTCAGCTTTTGCTGTTTGGGAGCGGCCAAAACGGCTTTGACAACTGTTTGCATGGGTTGTGAAATTTACGTGTTGGTAGACTATTTGGTCACATCATTTAGAACGCGTTATCTTTGTGTGCGCAATCCGCCCATAGAGTCCGTTAATTCTATATTTTTGGTATAAGAGCAGAAATGATTAGCGCGGATGACGAAAAACTCCTCGTATTAGCGCTACGAAATGGTAGCAACGAAAGGGGATGTTTGGCGCCTGACAGCAGTACAAAGACTGAAAGCTTAGGGGGGAACGCGTGCGAAACGCATACTATCATGTTATCAAACGGTATGCCTAAGATTTTAAAGATGAACAAGTAGAATGGCGCATGGTAATCAGCATTTTCAATTTAATTTCCAAAATTTTTGTTCTAATTTTAAAATTACTACAAAATTAATAATTTTAGTACATCTATAATTGTTTTCTTTTTTTTTCCTCGAAATCTGTTTAACTGCAACTGCCAAAGTTGAATTGTGCTATCTTGAATCCATATAAATATTTACGTAATCAACTTCCAATATGTTTAGTAAAAAAGATTTTATTTTACAAATTTTTGGTGTGAATGGGTGAAGGAATTTCAGCATATTTATTTACATGTATAAGCTTAAACAAAACATTTGAAAATTTATCTGTATAGGTAAAAATTTGTAAAATTTGTGGTAAGGTTTTATGGGACCAAACTGCTGAGGTCATTGGTCGCTAAGCTCCATCTCAATATTATCTTTGTTGAATCGGGTATGTTTGTTATTAGTATGTCTGAGACCCTGCGACTCGCTTGTCGAGCTAGTGGCTTGATGTAATTTTAAGAAATTACATTCTACATCTACTCTATACTCTGGAAGTCACATTCATGTTTATACCACTGTAAGGAGAGAAGGTCATTTCTATTTTTGTAAGTTATTGATGTCCACGTCACAGAAAGAGCTAGTTACGTTACTGTTCAACAATCTTTGGTCTTGTTGTGGCACAGTCTTTGCCTCTACACATTTTCAATTGAAATGTGGTAGGTGAATGGACGTTTCAATAGGGCTGTGTTCATTTTTGATGGTATCTGTTAGATGAAGAAAGATTTACTATAAAGAACAGCAAAGATAAATATGATGTATGTTGGAAAGCGAAGAAATATAAATTTTGAAAAACGTTATTATTTCTGAGAAGAAGTTCGAGGTAAGACGGCAGCTGTGTGCAGCTAGCTTGTTACAACAATTGTTGTCAGCTACTTGACTTGCTCAGAGCTGCGAGGATGACCACCCAACATTCCTGAGACATGCTTTAAGATATCAACTGATTAAGCTGTTTGGTTTTAATAGAAATAGAAATTCTATGTTAACATTGGATCCTTTTCAAGTCATTGTCCGCTTTCTGAAGCTTACTATTTCTCATACCACTGTTGTGTGTTCATACATAATTAATTCTAAAACCGTTATCTTGGAATATCATTTCACTGTTTAAAGAAGGTTTATCATTAAATCATTGGAATATCATTTTGCGAGGTGACGGGGTGGAGAACAGTTTGTACCTCTTTAATTCTGACAAATTTTGCATGAGAATGAGTCATTCACTCGACCCCCTCCTTACCTATCACCTAATTTATTATGTGGAAACGGTAACGAAAGGAAACGATGGTGTACCCTGCTAGTTAGTAAAATAAGGAGTGCACACTCACAATAATTTAATAAAATCATAATCTACTCAGAGAAAAAAAAAGAGAACTTTATCGTAATAAACAACAGGAATGGGATTCTGCATATATCTACGAAATTATATGCGGATTAAATATTACAATGAGATTTATTGTGCATCAGAACATAAAGGCACATGATTATCGACACAAACAGTAGGATAAAGGATAGGGTATACTGAACAATTATGAGAATAAGAGGGCTCGAGACAAGGGGTTCCTTCTCTGTGATGCAATAGATTGACAATAATGACTGGACGTCCTAATGAACCAAAAATTACTCTCCCGACTGTATTGGAGTATCGCGATTAGTAGTGAGAGCTCCAATAGGATCACATGGAGAAACAAGCAAGGTCGTCTTGTAGCAATGCTATCTGTTGAGGGCTTCAGTACAAAACTGATAGGTCTTACAATGCCGGAGCCGCAAAATACTTTACCAGTCCTGAAATCTGTAGCAGGTCGTCGGTAGGCAGCGTTCTGATGATGTAGGCGTCGACTTCTGCTGTGCAGCAACTCTGTTTCTACCCCTGGCCTCGAAGGCTGTCCGAGAATTTTAAGTTCTGCAGAAAAAGTGCGACTAAGTTGCAAGACCGTCCGCGATTCCTACGAAGATCAGATCCCGAATGCGTCCGCGCAACGCAAGAGCGAAGCCAACATTGCTCAACTGCTGCTGCTGCTCACATCTATTACTTTCCCCTCTTTGGGGAAGTGTGAGGGGGAGTTCGTAGCCTTTCGGCTTTTACTCTACTGTGAACGTGTGTGTGTGATTTTTCTATAGTTTTTTGGTGTCTGTGACTTGTGATGTTTGTTGTGAGTGAGTCTGGTACTTGCCTGAGGTAGGCGAAGAGATTGGTGTTATATGGGAAGGAACTGGATTAGGGATTGGGTCTTGGGATTTTCTCTTCGACTGAATCGTCGAAGATCGTCATAGGGCGCTTATGCTTATCGCGGGACATGTCATACCGACCTAGGGAGTGGATGAGTGCGTTTCCGGATCTGGAAGAACCCTCATAGAAGGCCCCTGCCAGATCCTGGAAACGCTCTCTCATGAGTGGGATTTCGGCTGCGGCGTGCAAGTCGTCCGTGGGGAATCCGAGAGGTAGGTGCAGTGCCCTTCTGAGGGCGCGGTTCTGCAGCCTCTGGAGTTTGTCCAGGTGCTGCTTTGCCGCGTATCCCCAGACAGGGCACGCATACTCCATTACTGGCCGGATCAGGGCCTGGTAAACATTTACTGCTACTGGGCAGGGAAGGGAGCTGGTTGTGTTCAGGATAGGGTATAGGATGGACATTCTGACGCAGGCCTTCCTGTGGACCTCGTCTATGTGGGGTTTCCACGTAAGACGAGAGTCCAAGGTTACACCAAGGTACTTGGCGGTTCTGCGCCAGGGGAGTTGGATTCCATTTAGGTGAAGGTGGAGGGGGGGACGTTGAGGAGATTCGCGCCTTCCGAGCCTGCGGGTAATCAGCATTGTCTGCGTCTTCTCAGAGTTGATGGTGATGCACCAGCGACGGGCCCATGTTTCCGTGTCATCTAAAACCTTTTGTAGCCTACGGATGACCAGGTCCTTATTCGCGTTTCTCGTGTAGAAGGCTGTATCGTCGGCGTACTGTGCAGTGTGCACCAGGGGGGCCGTTGGTGTGCCCGCAGTGTACAAACTGTACAATACGGGCCCCAGGACCGATCCCTGTGGCACCCCAGCACGAATACGCCTTCTGGTGGAGGTGGCAGTTTCTACTTTGACGGAGAAGGTCCTATTCGTGAGATAGCTCTTGATCAGCTGAACTATGCTCCCGGGAAACCCTTGTGTATACAACTTGTAGAGTAGCCCTCTATGCCATACTGAATCAAAGGCTTTGGCTACGTCTAGTAGCACTATCCCGCAGTAGCCTCTGTGGTTGAAGCCCTCTGTGGCTGCTTCAACCATTCTCATGACCTGTTGTGGGGCAGAGTGGTTCTGCCGGAACCCAAATTGGAAATCCGGCAGAATTTGCTCTCTGGTAATATGTTCTTGTATGGGTCTTAGCAGGAGGCGCTCATAGATCTTGCTGAGAGTTGGCAAGAGGCTAATCGGCCTGTAGTGCTGCGGGAATAGAGGGTCTTTCCCTGGTTTGTGTATCGCGACCACTTCCGCATGTTTCCAGCTAGCTGGGAAATCACGGGATCGAGTAATCTCGTTGAGGACGTTCGCGAGGTGTGTGATTGCTGTGGGTGGGAGATTTTTGACTAACTGATTAGTGACTCTGTCGTGCCCTGGTGCCTTTTTTGTAGTGAGGGACCTGATTACTCTTGCCACGTCCTCGGGGGCAAAAACTGTGGGTTCGTCTTCTGGGTCCTCCTCAGCATTGAGGAAGACGTTCAGTTGGCGACGGACCACTCTTTCATGCTCATCATCCTGGGGTCTGCCGCTTGGAACTGCTTCTCGAAGGAGTCGGCGAGGGCGTTGGCCTTTCCAGCATGGCTGTAGACCAGTCCCCGCTCGCCATGCAGTGGCGGCATCCTAGCGCGTCGTTTTGTAAACTGTTTGGTCGCTTGCCATAGTGTATGATCGTCTACTTTGAGAGCTGTAAGGCGGTTTTGCCATTGCTGGTTTCTGTGCTCATGGAGCGCTACCTTCAGTTCTCTCTGTAGACGATTGAGCAGCCTCCTGGTGGCCTGATTTATGGTGATCTTCCACTCTTTTGCCACTCTGTTCTTATGTCGAATTTGAGCTAGCAAGTGTTCCGGGAGCTGTATTTGCGGCGATGGGCCATCCCTTTGTGGAGGGGTGGCTTCTTCCGCTGCCTGCAAGATGGTGCCTGTTAGGTCTTGTAGCGCTTGTTCTACTGTTTCAGCAGTAGGTGGCGGAGCGCGAGCGATATCAGAGGCGACAGTTTCTTGGTATCGCTCCCAGTCTGTACGTTTGTACGACGTCTGGTACCGTGGAAGTGCTACCCATTCTCCCACATCGACCTCCAGAATCACTGGGTTGTGGTCGGAGGACATTCTGTTGATTGTCCTTGCGGTCACAAATCCTGCGCTCCTAGTGAGAGCTATGTCTAACACATCGGGCCTGCTTCCGTTTTTCGGAAAATGTGTGGGCTCGACTGGACCCCATGTTTCGAAGTGGTGGGTGTGCGCTAGTTGTTGCAGTTTGGCACCTGCTCTGGAGGTTACTCTAGAATTCCAATCAGGATGTTTGGCATTGAAGTCTCCCCTTTTATGAGTTTGCCTTCAATTTGCCCTAGAGCAGCTATGTCTCCTTCATCTATCTGGTCATGTGGGGTCGGTAGACTGCAAAAATTGTTAGGGGTCCAGTGGCAGTGGTTACTTCCACCGCCATTGCTTCGATTTTGTTGGTACCTGGTAAGAATACCTGGTGGTGGGGGATCCCTCTTTTTACATATATGGCCACTCCTCCGCCTTGGGTTGGCCTGTCTTCACGGTAGGTAACGTAGTTGGGGACTGTCGCTTTTATTCCCGGTTTTAGGTGGGTTTCCCCCATCATGCATATGTCGATGGAGAACTCCTTCATGAGTTCTCTGAACTCGACCTCTTGATTAACAATGCCGTCTGAGTTAAAGACGCACATTCTCAGGCCTTGAATATTCGGTCGTCTATTCATGATGGGGTTTTGGTACTACTGAGGCAGTCGCAGAGGGGAGCGACTGCTGGACTGTTGCCTGAAGGGCGACTAGGACCTGTGTGTTCTGCTTCTGGGCTTCCCTGAATTCCTTCATCATTTCCATGACGAGGTTCATGGTCTGCACCATTACGCCTAACAACTGATCCATGGGGGGGGGGGGGGGGGGGGAGTGTGTGGGGTTCCCTAGAGCTTCCTCCGTCATGGTGGACCTGGTCGTTGTTGCTGTGTATTTCCCGGTGTTGTTCTCGTGATAGTGTCTGGTGTTGTGATGATTGGGCCACGCTTTCATGGTTCCTCGGAGGAGAAACCACTTCCGCATATGTCGCCCTCGGTGTGTCCGGCCTTGGTTTAGCCCAGGCCTTGTCCATGTGTGTTGTCGTGTTTTGTTTTCTTGTGTGTCTGGGTGGGTTTATGGTGTTTAGCTTATGTGTGTGGGGGGTGGCATTTGCGCCCTTTGCCTGTTGTGTGTGTCTTTTGTGGACCTCACAACCTTGGTAGCCCGCTGTGTGGTTTTTGCCACACAGCGCGCACCTTATTTGTGGGTCCGTGTGCTTGAGTGTGCATGTCCTGGTGTCGTGGGCCTCGGCGCACTTCCTGCACCTTACTGGCATGGTGCAGTAGGCGGCGATATGGTTCAGGCCCTGGCACCTGAAGCACTGCACCGTCTTGTTCTTACGGCGCAGCGGTTCAGTGGTGACAGGCACAGCCAGAACCATCTTTGTCTCCCTTTCGTTCTGGGGGATGTCCGGGAGTGTGGCCTGGTATAGTGGCCACTTGCTGTCGATGTTGCCCATCTGCTGGACCGCCTTGACGACGTACCCCTGGGCAGTCAAATCTGTTTTGATTGCCTGGGGGGACACTCGCCTTGGGACGTCTCTTATCACTATATTCCTGTTCCGTGTTTTTGTTGTGGGGAACGTGTAGTGTGGTATGTTTTTGTTTGTAAAAAGTGTTTTGACTGTTGTGTAGTTTTCAAGTGTGTGTAGTGTGATTTTGATCTTGTCTCCACCAGCAGGTTTTGCCTGGAAACTGCCTCCCCCGATTTCTGCCTTCAACAGCTCGAAGAGCTCTTCATAGCTTTGTGCAAACACTGCTACAATCGGGGGGAGGTGGTGGGCGACTTGGTTATGTGTCTGTGTTGTGTTTTCTGTTGTCTCTGGCTCATCAGCAACCGCCTGAAATCTGTTCGGGGTGGGTTCCACTCCCCGGGCCGGCGGAAGCTTCGGCTGGCGAAACGTTTTCCTCGTCAGCACGAAACCATCCGCATCCTGCCCGGTTACGCGGTTCCCTTCCAGTGCCGGTGTTTCCTGGTCCCCTCCCAGTGCGACGACAGGTGCTGTCGGGGGCGCTGGATCCTCAGAGGGTGTGGAGGCGGTTGGGGTGGGGGTGGTGGATTTCTTCTTCCCCTTGGAGTGCTTCTCCTTCCTGTCCTTCCTTACGCGCCGCTGGTTGGATGTGGTGGACTTGAGTGGGGGGGATTTAAGGTATTTGGAGCGGGTGGAAGACTGTGACGAGGGGGTGGGTTTGGGGAGGATTTTTGTCGGCAGACGGGTCATCTGCTTGCCACTCTTCATGGACGCAATGTACTCGGGAAGTGTGCCGGTGGCGTTGGCAAGCAGGAGCGGAGTTAGGACGAGGTTAGGAGGGGCAGGATCGCAAGTACTGACAATGTATTTCGTTGTCGGCGTACTGTGTATAACTGGTGTGTTTCTTGCCATGTCCGGGGCGGAAAGTGGGGCTGCTGCCAGGGGGGTGCCAGTTACAGCCTTCGTTGACACCGTTAGGTATCCCGGCTGCATTGCTGGCCCTACTGTAATTGTGGACGCGGAGGTCTGATCGGCGGCGGCGGAAACCTTCTCTGCGGTTCCGCGGCCGGCTCCCAGGTCCTGGCCCACATTTTCCCTAACCTTGGGGGGGGGGGGGGGGAGGGCAGAGCCTGGCTCTGCGGCAGCTGGGGTGCTCGAAACGGCCGGAGACGCGGCCCACGGCAACAACAAGACGCGCCTTTTGTCGACAGCAGAAGACCGCTTCGACCCCAAGGCGTCACCTGCACAAGACATTTCCGCAGCGGCAAGAAGCACGACAATGCCACTCAAAATACTTCCTGTGGTTGCTTTGCCCTCAGATGATACTGAGCGCCAAACTGTGTTTTAACAAAAACTCAGTTGGCCGCTCCTGCGTCCTTGGTATGCGTAAGTTTCAAAGCTTTACGCACCCTCGAGACGTAATCCGCAAGCAGGTCCCTATGACTCGGTGTAGTATCGTAAGCGCTCCCGCAGCTCCGCACGCGATCAATGCACACTACGACTAGCTCAACTAGCTAATGTCCTCGAAAACCTCGAATCAGCATTCAGTGCTGATTCCAAAATTCCCCCACACTATCTCAAAATATCATTCGCGCCAATAGCGACCGTTCCTTCCAATTTCTAGCAGGGCTTTATGACGTCACCTAGCCTCAGTTTAAGTTGACCAATCATGTCTCTGCTGTTCAGCTGAGAGCACAGAACGTGCCATTTGACCGGCTACGAAAACAACGTGCCTAGACCACCGGCCATCTGGCGCCAGACAGTCTCGCCCAGCAAGGCACGGTCCATAAGTATTCTCAGTATCATGAGGAGAATGTAGTCAGTCGGTGTCAGCAGTCTTCGTTCCAGATGCGCCGGAATAGTAAACACATAAACTGCGGCGACAATCAGATGTCTCTCAGGCCCTTTCGCCCGGCGAATACAATGGGAAAAACTCGACCGACGTCAGTCGTTCTTCCAGGCGCTTAAGCCCATTGATGTATTCTCAGTATTTGCTGAAGTGCAGGCCCCAACCGGAACCGCAGTGTGCCGCGTCCCTCATTGCTCGCCTCGCACAGGCCACCCAGGGAAGTAAGCCAACATGCATGGGAATCAAATGCAGAGTATTTTGAGATCCCTACAAATACTCTCATTACGATAACCTTATTTGGACTGTTACCACCGTGCAATGACATACAACATTAATAAAATTGATGGAAATGAGAGGCGACATGTAAAAGAAACCATGGAACCTCTCAGTTTCATATGAATAACTACTCTCATCCCATTCCCACAAAACACACCGTTTAAAGAATGTTTATCATTACGCATTGCCATACTGCATCAAGTGGTACGCAACAGTGTGTATATTCATTTAGAAATAGAAATGTAGCTTAGCAGCTGTCGGCTTCCTGTTTATTGTTGTGGCTTCGAGAAATCTGCAACAATCTTGTCAAGATGAGAGGTAGGTGGAAATTTTGATTAGGGCCAGATATTTGATTTACTTCAGTTGTGTATTTAATACAAAGACTAGTTGTATTCAGACCTATTACTGTTCAGTTCAAATAAGGCTCTGTTTAGCGAAAGATTATCATATGAGTTTAAATTGAATATCAGTTTGTGGTTACATGGTATTGGCAGTACATAGATTCTTTTATAGAAAGGGAGGTAAGGTTGACCTTAATTTCATACAGGAACATGGGAAGGTTACATTTGGCGACAGTTCTAGGATAGTTCGATGGTTTATTTGTTAATACATAGATATCGTTGCATTTCTCGAAAGCAGAAAAAATTGCTGCACTAATTTTACTAATGCAGTACTTCTTTTTCAGACAATAGATTTAACATTTTGTGTACATTTTATGAATTTTGTCTCGTGTGATGGTTATCAGTTACTTTATTACATCAACGGTTGACTTTTATACTATAGGTTCTGTGTGAATATCATTCATTGTTGCGCAGTTGTGTGAACAGCAGAACAGTTTCAGTTTTTCATTGTTAGCTCATGGTAGCAATTTCGTTTTTTCGAGAGACAGTGTATCATAATGTTTGACACAACGGAAAACAATATGAGAATTTGCAGTAGCACAAGCCAATACAATGTGTTACAAAATAACGATTCGGTACAGGACCACATAAACCACACTGAACAATTAGCAACTACCAACTGTTTACTTGAGACTGCAGGAAATTGAGCGGATCCACGATTATTATCCAGTTCAGCGAAGTATAATGAAACAGAACAAACACTGGGCAATGAACACAGATATTCTGAAGTGGAATCGGTCGCCGATAAGTTGCCACAATCTAGCGATAGTTTACTGTAGTCGACACAGTCGTGCGAAATTTTAACACAACTGCTAACAGACATCTCAGAAGCAGGTTTTGTGTGCATGACTTTTGAACGAACATAACATACATCACCTTCAGTTAACAACTTTATAGAACTATACTGTACGCATTTGATAAAACTTTCTACAATTAATTCGTCAGATGCTTAACGAAACACAAGATGAAAACAGAAAATTGCAGGAAGACAACAGGAAATCACAGAAAGAAAGTAGTATATCACTTATCAAAGGAATAAAAGAATCAAGCGAGAGGACAGAAAATCACAGGAAGAGCACAGAACATCACAGGAAGAGAAAAAAAATCACAGGCAGAAATGAAATTGAAAATACAAAGTTTATAAACTGAGATTAGGGAATAAATTAAAAAGACCTTCGCCACGAATTAGCAGTTTTACAACTAAAATACGTGACCTTGAAATACAGCACGAAAACATGAAAAGAAATGAGCCTAATGACAAGGGCTAATAGTTACCTAAAATCAGTACTGTAGTTTCGAGGCTTTAGTTACACAGATACACGAACGGATCGAACTGCGTAACACAACGGTAAAGGAAATCAGCGAACAAATGGAAACTTTGACATTGAAATCTGAAGAGCAGCAAAAACACTTCCTGGCAGATTAGAACTGTGAGCCGGACTGAGACTCGAACTCGGGACCTTTGCCTTCCGCGGGCAAGGGCTCTACAATCTGAGCTACCCAAGCACGACTCACCCCCCATCCTCACAGCTTTACTTCTGCCAGTACCTTGTGTCCTACTTTCCAAACATTACAGAATCTCTACTGCGAACCTCGCAAAACTGGCACTCCTGAAAGAAAGATGGTAGAGCACTTGCCCGCGAAAGGCAAAGCTCCCGAGTTCGAGTCTCGGTCAGGCACACAGTTTTAATCTTCCAGGAAGTTTCATATCACTGCACACTCCGCTGCAGAGTGAAAATCTCAATCGGGAAAAATCCCAAAGGCTCTGGCTAAGCCATGTCTCTGCAGTATCCCTTCTTTCAGGAAAGCTAGTTCTGCAAGTTTCGCAGGAGAGGTTTTGTATATCTTGGAAGGTAGGATACGAGGTACTGGCAGAAGTAAAGCTGTGAGGAAGGGGCGTTAGTCGTTCTTGGGTAGATCAGATCGTAGAGCATATGTTCGTGAAAGGCAAAGGTCCCGATTTCGAGTCTCGGTCCGGTACACAGTTTTAATCTACATCTACGTGATTACTCTGTTGTTCACAATTACGTGACTGGCAGAGGGTTCAATGAACCACCTTCAAGTTGTCTCTCTACCGTTCCACTCTCGAACGGCACGTGGAAAAATCGAGACCTTAAATTTCTGTGTTCGAGCCTTGATTTCTCTTATTTTATCGTGATGATCATTTCACCCTATGTAGGTGGGTCGCAACAGAATGTTTTCGGAATCGGGGGAGAAAACGTGATTGAAATTTCATGAGGAGATCCCGTCTCAACGAAAAACGCCTTTGTTTTAATGATTGCCACACCAATTCACGTATCATGTCTGTGACACTATCTCCCCTATTTCGCGATAATACAAAACGAGCCGCTCTTCTTTGTATTTTTTTTCCATGTCATCCGTCAGTCCTACCTGATGCGGATCCCACACCGCACAGTAATACTCCAGAATAGGGTGGACAAGCGTGGTGTAAGCAGTCTGCTTAGTAGACCTGTTGCACCTTCTAAGTGTTCTGCCAATGACTCGCAGTCTTTGGTTTGCTGTACCCACAATATTATCTATGTAATAGTTCCAATTTAGGTTATTTGTAATTGTGATCCCGAAGTATTTAGTTGAATTTACTGCCTTCAGATTTGTGTGACTTATCGCGTAATCGAAATTTAGCTGACTTCTTTTAGTACTCATGTGAATAACTTCACACTTTTCCTTATTCAGGGTCAATTGCCATTTTTCGCACCATACAGACATCTTATCTAAATCATTTTGCAAGTCGTTTTGATCATCTGATGACTTTGCAAGACGGTAAATGACAGCATCATTGCAAACAATCTAAGATGGCTTCTCAGATTGTCTCCTATGTCGTTAATATAGATCAGGAACAATAGAGAGCCTATAATACTTCCTTAGGGAACGACGGATATTATTTCTGTTTTACTCGATGACTTTCCGTCTATTACTACGAACTGTGACCTTTCTGATAGGAAATCACGAATCCAGTCACACAACTGAGGCGATACTCTGTAGGCATGCAGTTTGGTTAGAAGACGCTTGTGAGGAACGGTGTCGAAAGTCTTCTGTAAATCTAAAAATATGGAATTAATTTGACATCCCCTGTCGATAGCACTTATTACCTCATGAGTATGAAGAGCTAGTTGTGTTTCACAAGAACGATATTTTCTGAAACCATGCCGACTATGTGTCAGTATATCGTTATCTTCGAGGTACTTCATAATGTTCGAAAACAGTGTATCTTCCAAAACCCTACGTTAGTGATATAGGCCTGTAATGCAACGGATTACTCCTACTTCCCTTTTTGGGTATTGGTGTGACTTGAGCAATTTTTCAGTCTATAGGTAGGGATCTTTCTGTGAGCGAGTGGTTGTATGTAATTGCTAAATATGGAGCTATTTTATCACCACACCCTGAGAGGAACCTGACTGGTATACAATCTGGACCGGAGGCCTTGCCTTTATTAAGTGATTTAAGCTGCTTCGTTACTCCGAGGATATCTACTTCTATGTTTCTCATCTTGGCAGTTGTTCTTGACTGGAGTTCAGGAATATTTACTTCGTCTTCTTTGGTGAAGGAGATTCGGAAAACCGTGTTTAATAACTCTGCTTTAGTGGCACTGTCATCAGTGACTTCACCGTTGTTATCACGCAGTGAAGGTATTGATTAATCTGCCAGGAAGTTTCATATCAGCGCACACTCCGCTGCAGAGGGAAAATATCATTCAAGAAACATCCCCCAGGCTGTGGCTAAGCCATGTCTCCGCAATTATCCTTTCTTTCAGGAGTACTAGTTCTACAAGGTTCGCTGGAGAGCTTCTGTAAAGTTTGGAGGGTAGGAGAAGAGGTACTGGCAGAAGTAAAGCTGTGAGGACGGGGCCTGAGACGTGCTTGGGTAGCTCAGATGGTAGAACACTTTCCAGCGACAGGCAAAGGTCTCGAGTTCGAGTCTCGGTCCGGCACACATTTTTAATCTGCCAAGAAGTTTCATATCAGCGCACTCTCCACTGCAGAGTGAAAATCTCGTTCAGCAAAAAGAACAGTTAAGCACAGTAAAAGAAAAACATGCTTATCAGACTGTGAAAATTACAAAATTGTCAACCAACTGCAGAGAGAGATTCAAATGACATAGTGCCAGTACAGCTTTCAGACACAGAAGAATACCAGTCATTAGTAAATTTTAAAGACAACCAGGAGAATTTCATCTGGAAAGTAAGCGATATAGGAACACGAAGAATGAGAAAGTCGAGCGTATTGAAACTAAGTTTAATCGCCACGACGCAAAGGACGAATTCGATCGTTTTCATTCATATTCAGAAAACTTTGGTGACCATACAAAGTGCGACAAATTCAGATATGACAGTGGATGTCGACGTGATACAATAGACAACAATCTGGTTCACACAAAAATGGTGAGTTTGAATGCAAACCCTTTTTGACAATACGTTAATTTTCTGGAGTCACAGTATCGAAATTCACCCCCCAGCTTGAATTGATCTTTCCTATGTTCTTTACCACCAAATTGGTCACTAGAGCAAAAATTGGAAATTGTCTGTGGTTATCCGGAGAATGAAAATGCAGAAGGAATGCGCTCGACAGTGAGACATGGTCAAAACGTGATGATTTCTACTGAGCGTTTTTGTCAGCCTCCTGGTCCCAGGCCACACAGGATTGGGTAAGACATAGCATTGTAATGTTACGAGAGTTTGAACAGTCTGACTTCTGTAGCCCAGAAAAATACTTCGGAGATATGGTATGCAGAAATCAGTACTTACAAATCCATACTGTCCGTCGTAGTTAATTCGCGTTTGTTTAACAAAGTAACCTATACATTTGTGACATGTAATTTTGGCCGGCGGATGCAAAGGCAACTTAGAAGCATTTCAAACATTAGTTCAGAAATTGGAATTGGTCTATGACAACAGTTTAGCGAAAAAAGGCAATACTAATCACATCGAAAACTATTACATGATGGACGCTTTTGTACTATGTGAAAACAAAAAACTATAGTAACTCTCATAACAAACCCAACCACAGAAACGGTTACAGGAGGAAAAACGCACAATTCTCGCAGTTGAACAATGAGTATTGCGATAGAAGTAATGTCCAGAGACTTGATAACGCACGATATATTATGCATTGTTAGTAGTAAAATAAGAGAACATGTGTAATCACAATTATGAGAACAATCAAAATAATCACGGATATCGCAGGAACTCAGATAGTAATCATACAAATTTTTAGAGGGACAATTCTGGTACGTCAAATCCGCTAATTACATGACATAACAATCATGCAAATAGCAACCAACATATTCACTGTAGTCAACATCTTGATTCACAGTGACAAAATTCTGGAAGGGCAAGCAAAGAGCGACACATAGAAATAACTGAAGTATGATCACCAAATACAAGAGATGATTACCGTCGAAGAAACAAAAAGGACGAAACTGAAACTATTCGGACACGTAATAGCTAGGGACTTCATCGTACTTCGCATATCAAACAATAATTACGATATTTTTAGTTATTAAAATTGTACTCAGGTGATGGAACAACATGTCACTTATTTCTGAAAAGTTCGTTGGATTACAATGCACAGCAACAGTTAGTGGATCAAAAACGCTATTGCACCACATGCCAGAGCGACTCGAGACATGTGGCAGGGAACTTCTCACAGCAATAGGGCGCCTTTAGTGGCGCAACAACCTTCATTTATCGCGAAACATATTAAGCGATTTTCTGCCATTTCACGTACTCCAAACAAACTGCTAGAACTTCGAAATGTCATCTAGAATTAAAATAAGATCATCATTTTTCTAATGAAATGCTTTTAAAACCAATTATGGTCTGATACACAGGTTATCATCAACATGCTGTTCACTTGAGAAATATTTTTGGCTACACACAGTGATGACTGTACACAAACATATGACATTTTCTACGACTTTTGATGAGATACACAGGCTGTTACGATGGTAATTGTGTTGTCTAGAACGAAGTTTTTCAGATCTATTGTGAGGTAGTAAATTTGTGCTTACTGAAGTGAAAATTTGCAGCTATAGCTATGAGGTGTTGTCTATGTGGAAAAAAATGGACGAAATCAGAGCAGGGAATTGTTATTTGAAGTGTATATTGAAACAAAGACAGCAAATATGATTAGTATTGTAGTAGGATAATGAGATTTATGATGGTTAGGTACATGACATAATAATTATAAGATTTATGATGCATACTGTAATAGATTGAGGCAATGATAACGAAAAGATTTATGATGTATACTGTAATAGATTGAGGCAATGATTATGATGATTAATGTTGAGGAAGTGTGAGTGAGTAATGGTTCTGACACAGTGATCGAGTTTCTTGTTATAGTCAATGTTTATGCCATGTGGATGCATTCCTTGTTTATAAGCGTAAGAGCATAGAAGCTAAGTTTTGAAAAGATGTGGCTAGATAAAAATAGTTAATGAACGTAAGTTTATGGTTATCTGATGCAAATTATACAACGTTTTGTGACACAGTTTTTCAGCATAAGGCAATTCATTGAACGTTTTATAATTTGTCCTTATGGTAGTGTCTACTTCCTTGTTTATATTTATGAACGATATTTTTCTGGTTTGTATATAGCTGCATGCACGCAAAATTTAATTTCTACTGAATTCTGTACAACTAATCTGCCTTTTCTTTGCCTTACACGTACACTTTACATATATACATCGCAATATCATGACAATATTGTCCTTCAGTCTAGGTGTTTGGGAAATTTTGGAAAAGAGGATGACACAGACAGACAGTACATTGCAATCATAGAAAGGGCATTCAGGAAGTATGTGGGATACTAATGACTATTTTTTTACTTTTCAGTTTCAATCGTTCTGCAGTGGCATAGATAAGATTCTTTTATATATATTTTCTATTAACACGTGACTTGTTGGACTAACTTTCTTTCTGTATTTTCAGGCTGTAATTACCTCTTACACTCACTTTATCTACTGAGGTTCTTTATAATGCGTATTCTGTGTATAAATTGTTACTATAAAATGTGACGCCATTAGTACAATAAGTATGTTACGTGTAGCACTATAGTGAGCTCCCACAAGTCATGAAAGATGTGTAAGAAGTCATGAAAGATGTATAGGGAGGATCGAAAGAGAAAAACGTAAGTAAGAAAGTAGTGCAATATGTACATGGGATAAGAAATAGTTACAAAGATGAATTTCAGATGAAATGATTAGGTAGAGTAAATATCAGATGAAATATGGTTAGGTAGGGCAAAGACGACAAGTGGTCTTGTAGGGTAATGGAGCTAAATGATATGAACTTAAAGGAATGTATGAAATATGTAGCTAAAAGAAACAAAGGGAGAAAGGAAACTGTGGTATTTGTTGGAAGTTTGAAGAAATTATGTGTAAAAGGGTAAGGGGGTACACAAACTAAACTCCGAAATATAACTAGATAGCATTCTAATTACTCACCATATTATGTATAATCATAGATTGACATATGACTGGCTGCATAAAGTATTCTTCGATGTGAATCTTGGTAAAAATTTAAACCATGTTATTCCTAATTACATTCTTGTGTTTAAGAGTTTAGTTAAGAGTTTAGTCAGGAATAATCAATATGCAAAGAAGTGATACACGCAACTACTAAGAACGACGAGATGCACTTGAAGTTCTCTAAGGCTACAGATACAGCAACGAGATAATACAGTTGAAGAGGTATGAATATCTCTAAAAAGGGCAATCACAAAAGTTGGAAAGAAAAACATAGGTACAAAGAAGGTAACTGCGAAGAAACAATGGGTAACAGAAGAAATACTTCAGATGATCAGTGAAAGAAGGAAGTATAAAAATGTTCAGGGAGATTCAGGAATATAGAAATACAAGTCGCTGCGCAATGAAATAAATAGGAAGTGCAGGGAGAATAAAAAGAATTGGCTGCATGAAGAACGTGAAGAAATCGAAACAGAAATGATTGTCGGAAGGACTGACTCAGCTTATTGGAAAGTGAAAACAACCTTCAGTGAAATTAAAAGCAAGGGCGGGAACATTAAAAGTGCGAGGGGAATGCCTCTGTTAAATGCGGAGGAGAGAGCGTATAGGTGGAAAGAGTACATTGAAGGCCCATGTGAGGGGAAGATTTGTCTGATGTAATAGAAGAAGAAACAGGAGCCGATACAGAAGAGATAGGGAATCAAGTATCACAGTCAGAATTTAAGAGAACTTTGAAGGACCTAAGATTAAATAAGGCATAAGGGATTGTTAACATTCGATCACAATATCTAAAAACATTGGGGGAAGCGGGAACCAAACGGATATTCACTTTGGTATGCAGAATGTGTCAGTGTGACGACATACTTTTTTAAAAAAATATCATCCACGCAATGCAGAAAACTGCAAAAGCTGAAAAGTGCGAGAATTATCGCACAATCAGCTTAACAGCTCATGTATCCAAGTTTCTGACAAAATAATATACAGAAGAATGCAAAAGAAAACTGACGATGTGTTAGATGACGATCAGTTTGGTTTTAGGAAATGTAAAGTCACCAGAGAGGCAATTCTGACGTTGCGGTTGGTAATGAAATTAACACTAAAGAAAAATCAAGACACATTCATAGGATTTGTCGAAAAGCGTTCGATGATATAAAACGGTGCAAGATGAGCGAAAACCTGAGAACGTTTGGGGTAAGCTATAGGGAGAGAGGGGTGTTATATAATATGTAAAAGAGCAAAGAGGGAATAATAAGAGTGGACGATCAACATCGAAGTGTTCACATTAAAAAAGTTGTAAGGCAGGGACTAGTCTGCTTTTGATGTCCTCCTTGCTCCGGTCGTCATGGGTTATTTTGCTGCCTAGGTAGTTGAATTCCTTAACTTCATCTACTTCGTGAACATCAATCCTGATGTTCTCTTTCTCGCGGCTCTCCTCTCTGCTACTCGTCATTACTTTCGTCTTCGTTCGATTTACTCTCAATCCGTTTTGTGTACTCATAAAACTGTTCATTTCATTCAGACAGTCATATAAGTCATCTTTACATTAAATTAGTATAACATGGTCACCAGCGAATCGTATCATTGATATCCTTTCACTTTGAATTTTAATTCCATTCCTGAAGCTTTCTGTTAATTCCATCAGTGCACATCGAGAACTGCTACAGAGCGGCTCCAGGAACACTCTTCTGAGTTTAAAGACTTCTGATGGCTACCAGACTCCTCAGACATGAGCATTATTGTGCATATATGGATTGCCTTGTGACATGCTGTTCGGAAGAGATCTCCACTCCCTCGTAATGTTACTGAGTTATATACAGCCCTGAAGGATTCATGGTGTTCATTCCCTCCACCGCTACTTCATTAGTCTAGTCCATGCCACGTCGTGTTGCGGCACTTCTGCATGCACGCGGTGGCCCTGTGCAGTATTATGCAAGTGAACCAGTTTCTTTGGCTCGTCAGTGTATTTTTTACTTGGAGTTCCTTAACTCATGGTCTGGTAAAGCGATTTTTCTCTTTGTATTTGTAATATCCCCCCCCCATGAACCATGGACCTTGCCGTTGGTGGGGAGGCTTGCGTGCCTCATCGATACAGATAGCCGTACCGTAGGTACAACCACAACGGAGGGGTATCTGTTGAGAGGCCAGACAAACGTGTGGTTCCTGAAGAGGGGCAGCAGCCTTTTCAGTAGTTGCAAGGGCAACAGTCTGGATGATTGACTGATCTGGCCTTGTAACAATAACCAAAACGGCCTTGCTCTGCTGGTACTGCGAACGGCTGAAAGCAAGGGGAAACTACGGCCGTAATTTTTCCCGAGGGCATGCAGCTTTACTGTATGATTAAATGATGATGGCGTCCTCTTGGGTAAAATATTCCGGAGGTAAAATAGTCCCCCATTCGGATCTCCGGGCGGGGACTACTCAAGAGGATGTCGTTATCAGGAGAAAGAAAACTGGCGTTCTACGGATCGGAGCGTGGAATGTCAGGTCCCTTAATCGGGCAGGTAGGTTAGAAAATTTGAAACGGGAAATGGATAGGTTAAAGTTACATATAGTGGGAATTAGTGAAGTTCGGTGGCAGGAGGAACAAGACTTCTGGTCAGGTGACTACAGGGTTATAAACACAAAGTCAAATAGGGGTAATGCAGGAGTAGGTTTAATAATGAATAGGAAAATAGGAACGCGGGTAAGCTACTACAAACAGCTTAGTGAACGCATTATTGTGGCCAAGATAGATACGAAGCCCACACCTACTACAGTGGTACAAGTTTATATGCCAACTAGCTCTGCAGATGACGAAGAAATTGAAGAAATGTATGATGAAATAAAAGAAATTATTCAGATTGTGAAGGGAGACGAAAATTTAATAGTTATGGGTGACTGGAATTCGAGTGTAGGAAAAGGGAGAGAAGGAAACGTAGTAGGTGAATATGGATTGGGGCTAAGAAATGAAAGAGGAAGCCGCCTGGTAGAATTTTGCACAGAGCACAGTTTAATCATAGCTAACACTTGGTTTAAGAATCATGATAGAAGGTTGTATACATGGAAGAACCCTGGAGATACTAATAGGTATCAGATTGATTATATAATGGTAAGACAGAGATTTAGGAACCAGGTTTTAAATTGTAAGACATTTCCAGGGGCAGATGTGGACTCTGACCACAATCTATTGGTTATGACCTGTAGATTAAAACTGAAGAAACTGCAAAAAGGTGGGAATTTAAGGAGATGGGACCTGGATAAACTGAAAGAACCAGAGGTTGTACAGAGTTTCAGGGAGAGCATAAGGGAACAATTGACAGGAATGGGGGAAAGAAATACAGTAGAAGAAGAATGGGTAGCTTTGAGGGATGAAGTAGTGAAGGCAGCAGAGGATCAAGTAGGTAAAAAGACGAGGGCTAGTAGAAATCCTTGGGTAACAGAAGAAATATTGAATTTAATTGATGAAAGGAGAAAATATAAAAATGCAGTAAATGAAGCAGGCAAAAAGGAATACAAACGTCTCAAAAATGAGATCGACAGGAAATGCAAAATGGCTAAGCAGGGATGGCTAGAGGACAAATGTAAGGATGTAGAGGCTTATCTTACTAGGGGTAAGATAGATACTGCCTACAGGAAAATTAAAGAGACCTTTGGAGATAAGAGAACCACTTGTATGAACATCAAGAGCTCAGATGGAAACCCAGTTCTAAGCAAAGAAGGGAAAGCAGAAAGGTGGAAGGAGTATATAGAGGGTCTATACAAGGGCGATGTACTTGAGGACAATATTATGGAAATGGAAGAGGATGTAGATGAAGATGAAATGGGAGATAAGATACTGCGTGAAGAGTTTGACAGAGCACTGAAAGACCTGAGTCGAAACAAGGCCCCCGGAGTAGACAACATTCCATTGGAACTACTGACGGCCTTGGGAGAGCCAGTCCTGACAAAACTCTACCATTTGGTGAGCAAGATGTATGAAACAGGCGAAATACCCTCAGACTTCAAGAAGAATATAATAATTCCAATCCCAAAGAAAGCAGGTGTTGACAGATGTGAGAATTACCGAACAATCAGTTTAATAAGCCACAGCTGCAAAATACTAACGCGAATTATTTACAGACGAATGGAAAAACTAGTAGAAGCCGACCTTGGGGAAGATCAGTTTGGATTCCGTAAAAATACTGGGACACGTGAGGCAATACTGACCTTACGACTTATCTTAGAAGAAAGATTAAGGAAAGGCAAACCTACGTTTCTAGCATTTGTAGACTTAGAGAAAGCTTTTGACAATGTTGACTGGAATACTCTCTTTCAAATTCTAAAGGTGGCAGGGGTAAAATACAGGGAGCGAAAGGCTATTTACAATTTGTACAGAAACCAGATGGCAGTTATAAGAGTCGAGGGACATGAAAGGGAAGCAGTGGTTGGGAAGGGAGTAAGACAGGGTTGTAGCCTCTCCCCGATGTTATTCAATCTGTATATTGAGCAAGCAGTAAAGGAAACAAAAGAAAAATTCGGAGTAGGTATTAAAATCCATGGAGAAGAAATAAAAACTTTGAGGTTCGCCGATGACATTGTAATTCTGTCAGAGACAGCAAAGGACTTGGAAGAGCAGTTGAATGGAATGGATGGTGTCTTGAAGTGAGGATATAAGATGAACATCAACAAAAGCAAAACGAGGATAATGGAATGTAGTCGAATTAAGTCGGGTGATGTTGAGGGTATTAGATTAGGAAATGAGACACTTAAAGTAGTAAAGGAGTTTTGCTATTTGGGGAGCAAAATAACTGATGATGGTCGAAGTAGAGAGGATATAAAATGTAGACTGGCAATGGCAAGGAAAGCGTTTCTGAAGAAGAGAAATTTGTTAACATCGAGTATAGATTTAAGTGTCAGGAAGGCTTTTCTGAAAGTGTTTGTATGGAGTGTGGCCATGTATGGAAGTGAAACATGGACGATAAATAGTTTGGACAAGAAGAGAATAGAAGCTTTCGAAATGTGGTGCTACAGAAGAATGCTGAAGATTAGATGGGTAGATCACATAACTAATGAGGAGGTACTGAACAGGATTGGGGAGAAGAGGAGTTTGTGGCACAACTTGACCAGAAGAAGGGATCGGTTGGTAGGACATGTTCTGAGGCATCAAGGGATCACCAATTTAGTATTGGAGGGCAGCGTGGAGGGTAAAAATCGTAGGGGGAGACCAAGAGATGCATACACTAAGCAGATTCAGAAGGATGTAGGTTGCAGTAGGTACTGGGAGATGAAGAAGCTTGCACAGGATAGAGTAGCATGGAGAGCTGCATCAAACCAGTCTCAGGACTGAAGACCACAACAACAACAATTTGTAATATGTTTTGTATGTTCCGATCCTTAACGTTTAGAATTTCTTACTCTCCTCATTCCTGTTTGAAATGACCCTCATACAAAATTTTTCTCGGGGAAGCTGGAGGATATGTAAGATGTGTGTGTCATTTCCATTTTTGTGTGTTATCGATGTCAACCATCGGAGGGAAAGAGCAAGTTACGTTAATATTAAGCAATCTTTCGTATTGTTGTGGAACAGTGATTGCCTATATGCATTCTTAGTTGAAATGTCGTACGCGAAAGACAGATCCAGTAGTGCTGTGTTGATGTGATTGTATCTGTTAGATAAAGGAAGATTTATTGTAAGGGACAGCAAGGATGAATATGATATATACGTTGGAAAGCGAAGAGAATACATATTTTGCAAAATGTTATTGTTTCTGAGGAGAAGAAATCTGAGTTAAGAATGCAGCACAGCGCAGCTATTTTGTTACAATAATTATCGTCAGCTAGTTAACTTTCTCATAGCTGCGAGAATGACCACCTCAGTTCCCTAAGTCATGCATAAGATATCAACTGATTCAGCAGTTTGCTTTTTACAGAAATAGAAATTATATGTTAACATTTACCTTTTTCAAATCATTGTCCACTTCGTTAAGCATACTGTTGTTCAGACCAATATTAAATGTGAAGATCATGCGAAATTTTACTCTATCTTGTTGAATACATACTTCACCTAAAATAGTTGTATAGGAATATCATCCCATAAGAATTGATATTGTTCAAAGAAGGTTTATCATTACGTATTGCCACATTGCACCATGTGGTATGCAACAGTTTGAATATTTATTTAAAAATATAAATTTAATCTACCCGCTGCCTGCTTGCTTTTTGCTGTTATGCTGTCGAGAAATCTGCAACAATGTAGGCAAGTGGAAATGTTGATTACGGCTACACAGTTGTTTTACTTTAGTTGTGTAGTTGATATAAAGACAAGTTGCACTCCGACCAGCCACAGCTCACATCAAATCATATTGTGTTTAATAAAATGTCACATATGAGTTTAAGCAGGAAAACAGTTGGCGTGGTACATCGTATTGATAGTGCGTAGATTTTTTTATAGAGTTGGAGGTAAAGTTGAGCTAAATTTCATACAGAAACACATAATGGGGAAGTTACACCACTAAACCACGACATTATTGCACGTTATCGGAAACACGCGCTCACGTTACAGTAAACAAGTACAGTGGTGATTAAGGAAAGGCTTCGCAGAGTCAATACTTTCAGATCACGATCACGCGCTGACTCGCGATTAGCCAACCAAAGCGCCCTCACTGCCTGGTCCAAAAATATTGTGGTTGATTTAATAGCAGAGAGCGCATTTGGCGTCGCTATCATCTCCTCCCTACCCCTTCCACTTCTGAATGTCGGTGTGCGTCCGTATGAGCTATTAGCTCTCTGATTTTCTGTTGTGATCGTATAGCTAGAAGTTAAGTGTGAAAAACTCTTACGTTGCCAAAACCTTATTGGAATGTACGCTACGAGCATTTCAATAATGAACCATACCCAGACGCACAACACCTCACTTGTAACATCTGCAGAAAGATATTCACCTTCTCCGTATCGCTCTCTTGCTTACTAAACGATATCTTTGCGAAATGTGCTGCTCTTGGGGCAATAAAACACGGGCCGCGCGCCGCGACGGTTGGCGAGTACGTGACTGCCAATTTCTATAGTGTAATATGAAAGACAACGAACGCATTGGTTACCGTTTTTAAGGGTGCTGTTGCTTGAGGAAAGCTCGACTATCGCGCGGTCACGCCGTGGCGCGGTTGTCGACTTCACAAACGTGCACAGGAGACGACACACGTTGCCTCGTTGCACGCCTAACTTCTGCCGCTGCCACACTATGGTAAATTTAGACACAGAGAACCTTATTTTCGAAGTAGAAAATCGACCAGCCATCTGGAATATGAAGGTGAAGAAATGTTGTTGTTGTGGTCTTCAGTCCTGAGACTGGTTTGATGCAGCTCTCCATGCTACTCTATCCTGTGCAAGCTTCTTCATCTCCCAGTACCTACTGCAACCTACATCCTTCTGAATCTGCTTAGTGTATTGATCTCTTGGTCTCCCTCTACGATTTTTATCCTCCACGCTGCCCTCCAATGCTAAATTTGTGATCCCTTGATGCCTCAAAACATGTCCTACCAACCGATCCCTTCTTCTAGTCAAGCTCTGTGCAAAATTCTACAAGGCGGCTTCCTCTTTCATTTCTTCCCCCCAATCCATATTCACCTACTATGTTTCCTTCTCTCCCTTTTCCTACTGACGAATTCCAGTCACCCATGACTATTAAATTTTCGTCTCCCTTCACTACCTGAATAATTTCTTTTATCTCGTCACACATTTCATCAATTTCTTCATCATCTGCAGAGCTAGTTGGCATATAAACTTGTACTACTGTAGTAGGCATGGGCTTTGTGTCTATCTTGGCCACAATAATGCGTTCACTATGCCGTTTGTAGTAGCTAACCCGCACTCCTATTTTTTTATTCATTATTAAACCTATTCCTGCATTACCCCTATTTGATTTTGTATTTATAACCCTGTAATCACCTGACCAAAAGTCTTGTTCCTCCTGCCACCGAACTTCACTAATTCCCACTATATCTAACTTTAACCTATCCATTTCCCTTTTCAAATTTTCTAACCTACCTGCCCGATTAAGGGATCTGACATTCCACGCTCCGATCCGTAGAATGCCAGTTTTCTTTCTCCTGATAACGACGTCCTCTTGAGTAGTCCCCGCCCGGAGATCCGAATGGGGGACTATTTTACCTCCGGAATATTTTACCCAAGAGGACGCCATCATCATTTAATCATACAGTAAAGCTGCATGTCCTCGGGAAAAATTACGGCTGTAGTTTCCCCTTGCTTTCAGCCGTTCGCAGTACCGGCACAGCAAGGCCGTTTTGGTTAATGTTACAAGGCCAGATCAGTCAATCATCCAGACTGTTGCCCCTGCAACTACTGAAAAGGCTGCTGCCCCTTTTCAGGAACCACATGTTTGTCTGGCCTCTCAACAGATACCCCTCCGTTGTGGTTGCACCTACGGTACGGCCATCTGTATCGCTGAGGCACGCAAGCCTCCCCACCAACGGCAAGGTCCATGGTTCATGGGGGAAGAGGTGAAGAAATACAGCGACAGAATTTCAAGGTACAAATAAGGAATTTTGCCTTCGATACCTTCATCCTCAAAGTTAGGTATTCCTAAATTTCCATACATCAGTTGTTTGTACAAGAGCGAATCTCTGAAAACCGATAAAGCGCTACATTTTCCGTATGCCTCCAACATCGCCATATACACTCCTGGAAATGGAAAAAAAGAACACATTGACACCGGTGTGTCAGACCCACCATACTTGCTCCGGACACTGCGAGAGGGCTGTACAAGCAATGATCACACGCACGGCACAGCGGACACACCAGGAACCGCGGTGTTGGCCGTCGAATGGCGCTAGCTGCGCAGCATTTGTGCACCGCCGCCGTCAGTGTCAGCCAGTTTGCCGTGGCATACGGAGCTCCATCGCAGTCGTTAACACTGGTAGCATGACGCGACAGCGTGGACGTGAACCGTATGTGCAGTTGACGGACTTTGAGCGAGGGCGTATAGTGGGCATGCGGGAGGCCGGGTGGACGTACCGCCGAATTGCTCAACACGTGGGGCGTGAGGTCTCCACAGTACATCGATGTTGTCGCCAGTGGTCGGCGGAAGGTGCACGTGCCCGTCGACCTGGGACCGGACCGGACCGCAGCGACGCACGGATGCACGCCAAGACCGTAGGATCCTACGCAGTGCCGTAGGGGACCTCACCGCCACTTCCCAGCAAATTAGGGACACTGTTGCTCCTGGGGCGAGGACCATTCGCAACCGTCTCCATGAAGCTGGGCTACGGTCCCGCACACCGTTAGGCCGTCTTCCGCTCACGCCCCAACATCGTGCAGCCCGCCTCCAGTGGTGTCGCGACAGGCGTGAATGGAGGGACGAATGGAGACGTGTCGTCTTCAGCGATGAGAGTCGCTTCTGCCTTGGTGCCAATGAAGGTCGTATGCGTGTTTGGCGCCGTGCAGGTGAGCGCCACAATCAGGACTGCATACGACCGAGGCACACAGGGCCAACACCCGGCATCATGGTGTGGGGAGCGATCTCCTACACTGGCCGTACACCACTGGTGATCGTCGAGGGGACACTGAATAGTGCACGGTACATCCAAACCGTCATCGAACCCATCGTTCTACCATTCCTAGACCGGCAAGGGAACTAGCTGTTCCAACAGGACAATGCACGTCCGCATGTATCCCGTGCCACCTAACGTGCTCTAGAAGGTGTAAGTCAACTACCCTGGCCAGCAAGATCTCCGGATCTGTCCCCCATTGAGCATGTTTGGGACTGGATGAAGCGTCGTCTCACGCGGTCTGCACGTCCAGCACGAACGCTGGTCCAACTGAGGCGCCAGGTGGAAATAGCATGGCAAGCCGTTCCACAGGACTACATCCAGCATCTCTGCGATCGTCTCCATGGGAGAATAGCAGCCTGCATTGCTGCTAAAGGTGGATATACACTGTACTAGTGCCGACATTGTGCATGCTCTGTTGCCTGTGTCTATGTGCCTGTGGTTCTGTCAGTGTGATCATGTGATGTATCTGACCCCAGGAATGTGTCAATAAAGTTTCCCCTTCCTGGGACAGTGAATTCACGGTGTTCTTATTTCAGTTTCCGGGAGTGTATTATTTTATAATTGCGGTCACAAAGTGCCATTAAAACTACTGAGAAAAATGTTTAAAATTGTATTAAAACGATCCTGTATTGCTGGTTTCATTACACGGATACGTTTCCCGTCTATAGTTCCTACAACATAGGGAAACTCTGCTCTGCATTCTAATATTTCAGCAATATCCAACCAAAATTCTGTTGTCGGTAGAGGAAGACAGTCTGCTTTCATCGTGACCCACATCGCTTTACAAACTTGTTCCACAATTTCGCTCACTCTAGTTCTTCCCAAGCGATTGGCGTAGTGTATGTGACCAAAAGAGCATCCAGAAATACCAAATATACATTTGTTTTCATGTGTGTCGCTGCAAAAGAAATGGAATAATCTGCGAGACCCGTTTGTGACAGAATATCGGAAAGTTAGCAGTTTCAAAATCGGATCAGGCGCTACATGAAAATCCGAAAATCCACGTACATCTACTTCAACTACCTTATGTTTCTTTCAGACTTCGTAACAAGAAATAATACAGATAATAGTTCGAGCTCAATGGAATTAGGACAGAAGAACATAGAAACTGAGCCCACTGAAGAACTTAGGAGTGTAAGTAAAGACCAAAAAAGAGAAGAGCTAGTAACAGAGAAACAGGGAACATAGAAGTGCAGTTTCTTGGGACAGTGAAGGAAAGTCTAACAAGAAGCGACTATCATCCCGACCGGCACTTTCTGTTGTCATTGGTGAATGATTTTAAGAGAGTACCTGAGCCCCTAAAGACAATAACCGAAATCAGTATTATGAAACTGACATACATGCTCTTGTCAATAGAACTCGCCACCCCGGAACTATCCACGAAACATCAGTTAACATTGGCAAGCAACCAAATATCGGTCCATATTTCATCGACGGTAGTTTGAATGGCAACATATATCGAAACGTACTTGAAAATGAACTGCCAGATCTATTTGAAGACCTGAGCATCGAACTTGGACAAAACGTGTGGTTTCAAGATTGTGGTTGTCCAGCGCATTTTTCATTAGTAGCGCGCGGTGTACTAGATCGACTTTACTATGGTCGCTGGATCGGCAGGGCAGATCCTGTGAATTGGCCAGCCAGATCGTCTGACCTTAAATCGCCAGATTTTTTCTTATGGCGTTATTTAAAAGATATCGTTTATCAGGAAATGCCTACCACTCCCGAAAACATGATGCAAAGAATAAGAGATGCTTGCGCTGCAATTACACCAGACATGTTATCAAGAAGTGTGCAGCGATTTAGAGCACGATTCAATAAATGCATCGAAGGTGGAGGTCATCACTGTGAACATTCGATTTCATAAAACGGTGAGCTGCAAGGGATTTACGGACAACAAGCAGGCCGAAAATGAGAGGCGAGGGGATTCGCTGGAAACAAGCACCCCTAAATTCAATTACTTGCAAGTATTTGCAAATAATCAACAATAAAACGAAACCAATCGTTCCTTTTCAGGACCACCAAATCTTAAACTGCAGTACGTCCTTCTTTAGTTACGGAGTGGGTTAGTCGTTTCCTCAGTTAGTCTTTTACGTTGTTAATTCTGTCGATTAATGCGTTCACTCGTTAGTAAGTAGGATGTTTGATTAGCTAATTAGGTACTCAGATGATTTGTTTCATAATTAAGAGTTGTGTGGCCTCATTACCACGAAACAAACAAACCTTATCCGATTCTGCGGAAAAAATTAATATTTGGGTCAACATTTTTAAAACTCTAATTCCTCTCTCTCAAACCCCACCCTGTGGGAAGAGAGAGAGAGTTTTACTTTTAGCGAATAAAATTTACGAAGTAAATAAGTATTTTTTATTGCTCCGTAACCATTTTCCACGCAAAAATAGGATTTTCTTCAATTACAGCGCCAACTACCAAGATCCAAAAGAAATGCTTAAGACAAAATGTACCTAGTTTTTTTATGAAGAATCTGATTCTCCAATAAAAACTGGGGGTTCCGATTTGAAATTTTAATGTTGCCTCCTGCCGCACTGATTTTAGCACCAGCGGATGTCCCCCTCTAAAATAATCAACTCTGGATTCTACAAATTTTTTCGTGTGAAACTTATTTTTCGAGTTATCCTGGTTAGTCAACTTAATATATATATATATATATATATATATATATATATATACAGGGCGATTAAAAGTCAGTATAAATTTGAAAACTTAATAAACCACGGAATAATGTATATAGAGAGGTAAAAATTGACTCACATGCTTGGAATGACATGGAGTTTTTTAGAACAAAAAAAAAAGTTCACAAAATGTCCGACAGATGCCGTATGAAAGATCTCTTGCGCGCGTCGTTTGGTGATGATCGTGTGCTCAGCCGCCACTTTCGTCATGCTTGGCCTCCCAGATCCCCAGGCCTCAGTCCGTGCGATTATTGACTTTGGGGTTACCTGAAGTTGCAAGTGTATCGTGATCGACCGACATCTCTAGGGATGCTGAAAGAAAACATCCGACGCCAATGCCTCACCATAACTCCGGACATGCTTTGCAGTGCTGTTCACAACATCATTACTCGACTACAGCTAATGTTGAGGAATGATGGTGGACATATTGAGTATTTCCTGTAAAGAACATCATCTTTGCTTTGTCTTACTTTGTTATGTTAATTATTGCTATTCTAATCAGATGATCTGTCGGACATTTTTTGAACTTTTGTATTTTTTTGGTTCTAATAAAACCCCATGTCATTCCAAGCATGCGTGGCAATTTGTACCTCTCTATCTACATTATTCCGTGATTTATTCAGTTTTCAAATTTATACTGACTTTTTGATCACCCGGTATATATAATGGTAACGTGTATTCCTTCATGGTCTTTTTGCAAGAGCTTAAGTTTGTTGTCATTCCAGTTATTGTTCCTCTACTTTTGGAAAGTAGTTCGTCGAAGGAAGATGTTGACATTTTGGTGCAATTGCAAAGTTTATCCTCATATTTTCTTAACTCATTATGAAAAGCGACAAAAGCACCATTGGTATTTCTTTGCTGCAGGAAACGATACACGTAGTTGACACGCTTCCTGTTTCTGTGGTGAGCTCTCTTCTTCAAACGACGCAACGAAGAGCTAAATGGCAACAACACATTCCGCAGACAGTTGCGACATGGCTTATTATTTCCAACAACTCGAAAAAAAAGAAAGAAAAAATAAATCCGCGCCTCTGGCGTATTCCGATTGAAACGACTCAGGGAGCAAGAACTGCAGCGGGAGACGCAGAACGGGGGGCCAGACCTGTAACAAGTGGTCCACATGCAGCGACTTTCGGCCGGCCAGTGCGCTGGGCCCGCTGTAACCGCAGACGGCGTGCAGTGCACTGTGGCGGTTGGCGGGCGAGTGCGTTGCAGCCAGCGACGACGACCGCCCACCGCGCCTGGGCGGCGGGACACTGCGTTGCTGCTCTTAGTCGGATCCTCCCTATCTCTTCCATTAGTCTGGTTAGTCGACTGATTGTTGAGCATTGCTCAATACAGTGGAGAGAGGGGTCTGTAAGCCCCTTCTTTCCGGGGTAAATTACGTACGTTGGGATTCATCCCGTTAATATCGGCCTTACTTCTGTTTCTCCTACAATTTTTGTTTGATATATCGAGCACTGTGGACGGTTGCTCTTAGATTATCAGTTTATTACAATTTGCAGTGATCCATAATCATTGGCGTAATCCCACAGTAATATTTCTTTCTCTCGGTAACAAGTGGTTCAAATGGCTCTGAGCGCTATGGGACTCAACTGCTGGGGTCATCAGTCCCCTAGAACTTAGAAGTACTTAAACCTAACTAACCTAAGGACATCACACACATCCACGCCCGAGGCAGGATTCGAACCTGCGACCGTAGCGGTCTCGCGGTTCCACTCTGTAGCGCCTAGAACCGCACGGCCACTCCAGCCGGCTCTCTCGGTAACACATTGAGAAAAAAACCCATACGAATTCCTCTTCATGGCACACATTTTAATCCGTGACTCACCAACTATGCAGCTGACAAATACAAACCTCCCCCTATTAACGCGATTCCAAATTTTCTCGGAAGTTTTTTGCCACTCCAAAACATAAGAGAGGCGACTGTAAAATAATATGATTACGTGTCTTGTCTGGACTTGCTATAAATACACACTATCTCAATTTGCACTTACGATTTCGCTCCATTTTCTTTTTGGTTTCTGCTAAATTATGTTTCTAGTACTATTGCGTGGACATTAATAAGAGTTGACGTAGATGGGTGGATCAAATAATAGATGAGGAGCGACTGAAATAAATTTATGGCACAGCTACATCAAAAGAGGGGAAACGAGGATTGCACACATCCTGAGGCACCAAAGATAGTGAAATGAACGGAGTGTGTTGGGGGGAGAGGGGAATTGTGGATGAAGACCAAGGCATAAATGCAGTAAGCAGGTTGAAACAGATGTAGGTTACAGTAGATACGCAGAGACAAAACGCCTTGAACAGGACAGACCACCATGGACGACTGCATCAAACCAGTCTTCGGACAACAGACCGCAATAATAACAAGCAGTGAATTAAGTCTAGGATCTGTCCTGAAATTAAGAAATACAACATTAAAATTTTCTCTTTCTAGTCTACGACGATGAATATTTTCTCTATGATTAATATCACCATGACCAGCAGCAACGCAGGTGCCATTAGTCAGTACGATTGGAACTGCCACCAGTATTGTTTTTAAATCCAAACTGACCTCTCCACCACGGTTCCAGCACCTGCGGCATGCTGTATTCCACATTCAAGACAAAACAGCTGTTCCTCACAGAAACATTTGGAAGCACATATTTGTCTCGTTGGTTACTGGAACCCAGTAGTGTGAGGCACGAGTGAAGGAAGTAGAAGGAAGCTTAGAGGAATTTAACGTCCTGTCGTCACCGCGGTCGATGGAGATGGAGCGCAAGCTCCGATTTCGAAACGCTGACGAACGAATCCGGCCACGACCTTTTCATAGGACAACATCAATATTTCCTTGAAGCGATTTATTGAAATCACGTAAAACCTAAGGCTTGATGGCCGGACAGAGATTTGAAGTGTCGCATCGTCCTCCTGAATGCGAGTCCAGTGTGCTAACCACTGTACCACCTCGCTCGTTGCATGAGCAAAGATTTTAGCGTTATCAATTAATATATTCTGCTCGTTTCTACCCTAATTTCAAAACTGATCAACTGCTTTTTAAGAATGAAGTCTTATATTATAACCTAACAAGAGGAACTCTTTTACGTCGTCCAGATTCTCGCTACTGGATTCGACTAAGGATTCATCATCATCAGTTATCTGCTATACTAGCAGGTCCTTTGCCTCTCGATTTTCTGCGATCCGTTGCTTCCTTCTTAAGGCTGCTGTATGTTGTACCGTCCATCATGTCATCCAGTATCTGGAATCTCTTCCTTCCTCGCTTCCTTTTCCCTTCTACATAATCTTCTAAAACTGTTTTTATCAGTCCGTCATTCTTTCTTAATATATGCCCAATCCAATTTCTTTTTCTTCTCTTTATTACATCTAGTAACTGTCTTTTCTCTCCCACTCTTCTCAGTACCTCTTCATTTTTTACTCTGTCCATCCAACTTATTCTTTCCATCTTCCGCCATGTCCAAATCTCAAAAGCCTCCATCCTTTCTCTGTCTTTTTTCCTCATAGTCCATGTTTCAGCGCCATATAGAAGAACACTCCATACAAGACATTTTATGAGTCTCTTTCTGAGTTCTCTGTCCAGACCGCTGCAGAAGATTCTCCTTTTCTTATAAAACGCCTCTTTTGCCATTGCTATCCTTGTTTTAATTTCTGTGGTGCACTTCCAGTCGGTGTCTATCCTGCTTCCAAGATACTTAAAATTTTGCATCTGTTCTAGTGTTTCTCCATTCAGCACAATTTTTATTTCCTTATTTCCTTCTATTGCCAATACTTTCGTTTTATTTGTGTTAATTTTCATTCCATATTTTTTTCCGTTAGTTGCAATGGTGTCCACCAAATCCTGTAATTATTTTTCCCCTGTGGCTAGAAGGACCATGTCATCAGCAAATCTCAAGCACCCTACTCTTCTTCCTCCAATTTCTATTCCTTTGTCATCTAATGAGCATTGGTCAATCATATTTTCCAAGTACAGGTTAAAAAGAGTAGGTGATAAACAGCATCCTTGTCTTACTCCTTTCCCTAGTCTGATCCAGTTTGTACTTTCTCCTCTCACTTTAACTGAAACTTTTTGATTAAGGTATAATGAGTTTATAAGTGTTCTGGTTTTCCAGTCCACTCTCTTTTCCCTCATAATAGTCGCCAGCTTGTCCCAAACCACATTGTCAAATGCCTTTTCTAAATCGATGAAGCACATATATAGGTCTCTTCCTTTTTCAGTAAACCTTTCTCCCAAGATTCGTAGGAGCCCTATTGCATCTCTGGTGCCCGTATTCCATCTGAAGCCAAACTGCTCCTCGCCGAGATTCTCCTCTATTACTTTTTCAAGTCTTTTATTAATTATTCTTAACATCACTTTGGCTGCATGTGAAATGAGGCTGATTGTCCTGTGCTCGCTGCATTTCTTGGTTCCTTGTTTTTTCGGTAATGGAATCATTACTGTTGTCAAAAGTCCTCAGGCCATTCACCACTGTCATATATTTTATTACATAACCTCAATATTTCTCTTATTCCATTGTGGTTCAAGCATTTTAGTATTTCTCCCGGTATTGTATCTGTACCTACTGCTTTGCCATTTTTCATTGCAGCAATCGCAGACTTTACTTCTTCCATTATGATGGTCGGTCCTTTCTCTTCATCACTTACACTGTTGTGTGATTCAAGTTCCGGAGTTTCTGGTTTGCTATTTGTGTCATATAGCTCTTTTATATATTCTTCCCATCTCTGGAGGACATCGTCACGATCTTTGTACACTACCTCTTCGTCTTTACTCAAAATTTCCATAGTAGCACTTCCTGCTATGTTTTGTTCCCATGTCATAGTCTTTACTCTGTTGTATAGTAAGTCGTATCTTCCCTTCCTGCCCAGTTCTTAAATTTAATCACATTCCTCTTTTAGCCATTTTTACCTAGCCTGCTCTGTTTCTCTTCGCAGTTCGTTATTTAACCTTCGGTATATCTTTCTTGCATCTTCAGTGTTCTTGTTTTTCAATTCTCTTCTCTCTTCCATCTTGGAAATCATTTCTTGTGTGACCCATGGTTTTTTTGACCTTTTCCCTTTCACATATCCTACACTCCTGGAAATGGAAAAAAGAACACATTGACACCGGTGTGTCAGACCCACCATACTTGCTCCGGACACTGCGAGAGGGCTGCACAAGCAATGATCACACGCACGGCACAGCGGACACACCAGGAACCGCGGTGTTGGCCGTCGAATGGCGCTAGCTGCGCAGCATTTGTGCACCGCCGCCGTCAGTGTCAGCCTGTTTGCCGTGGCATACGGAGCTCAATCGCAGTCTTTAACACTGGTAGCATGCCGCGACAGCGTGGACGTGAACCGTATGTGCAGTTGACGGACTTTGAGCGAGGGCGTATAGTGGGCATGCGGGAGGCCGGGTGGACGTACCGCCGAATTGCTCAACACGTGGGGCGTGAGGTCTCCACAGTACATCGATGTTGTCGCCAGTGGTCGGCGGAAGGTGCACGTGCCCGTCGACCTGGGACCGGACCGCAGCGACGCACGGATGCACGCCAAGACCGTAGGATCCTACGCAGTGCCGTAGGGGACCGCACCGCCACTTCCCAGCAAATTAGGGACACTGTTGCTCCTGGGGCGAGGACCATTCGCAACCGTCTCCATGAAGCTGGGCTACGGTCCCGCACACCGTTAGGCCGTCTTCCGCTCACGCCCCAACATCGTGCAGCCCGCCTCCAGTGGTGTCGCGACAGGCGTGAATGGAGGGACGAATGGAGACGTGTCGTCTTCAGCGATGAGAGTCGCTTCTGCCTTGGTGCCAATGATGGTCGTATGCGTGTTTGGCGCCGTGCAGGTGAGCGCCACAATCAGGACTGCATACGACCGAGGCCGCAAGATGGCGGCCGAGTAGGTTACAGTGTCATGTGGCTCCGCATTCAGACGCAGATTTTTTCGGTAAAAATTTGATTGTGGACACTGATTTTTAATTATCGTGTATCGGGAGTGTTATCTTACACAGTCCGTTCTCTTTAAATACTGTAAATAAAACAGAGAGAGTGATTAAAGTGCTTCTAGTGCGTTCGTCGTGTCAAACGCGTCAACGGAGAGGCCGTCGCCCTCCCGCTGGCCGAGCGCGTGTCGGTTTCGCCAGTCAGCCGCGTCGGTTCCCGCGTGTCAGCACTCCGCGCCGCGCGCTGCGACACCTCACCAGCCGCAGCGGAATCCGACGCGTCGGCAGCGGCCACCAGCTGCCCCGCGCCCCGCCGTCGACGTCAGCAGTAGCGGCCACCAGCTGTGCTCCCTGCTGTTGGTAAACAACCGCCTGCCTACCTTCGGCCCTGGATTCCAGCCGACGAAGCAGCGACACCACCACACCAGAGGCCGACGGAAGAAGAAGGAAAGCATGGGGTAAGACGCTAGCTAGAGCCATCAACGTCACTCCAGGTATGGAACACACGGAGGAAGAACTTGTGCCCATGTCCCCCAGTCAAAAGATAGCAGCCATAGACAAAATATTGAGTGAAATAGGAGCAGAGTTAAAAGCTAAGCATGTTTCATCTGCCCTGTTAACCGTCATTAGAGACAAAGTGTTTCCCTTGGCTTTCGAAATAACTAGCCTCGAAGCTAAACTGTCCTGCCTAAACGATGAAAATAGGCGACTAAGACTAGAACTACAGAGAGCCTCGAATCCAGTCAAAGACTTACAAATACAAACTTTGCAAGAGAAGGCTGAGAAATTAGAGAACGAAAATAGGGAATTGAGTGTAGCGAACCAAGACTTGCAGCAACAAATAAGAGAACTAACTAATAAAGTCACACAACAAGCACAGACACAAGCACAGACACTGACATATGCTGCCGCCTTAACTATAGAGCCCAAAACCAAAGAGGCTCGAAGAATAGAACAGGCTAAAACAAAACAGGCCACAACCCTCTATATCAAATCGACAGAAAATCAAGACGCCAAAACTGTCCGACAGACCATCACCAAGAATATAAATCCCAGGAAAGAAAATATACATATAAAATCAATCAGAACCACACAGACTGCAGTTATAGTAGAAACGGAAACACAGGAGGACTGTCGAAAAATAATAGAAAAGACTAAAGACCTGCACACCATTGTCTGTGAAGGACCGCGAAAACGCAAGCCACTCGTGGCAGTATATCACGTGCCAGATACACTTACCGACGAAGAGTTTCTAGAAAGCCTTTACGAGCAGAATCTAAGCGGTGACACCACGAAAGAAGACTTCGACAGAGAGGTCAAAATAAGATTCAAAACAGGGCCTAGGGGAAGGGGTTTCAGTCACCAGATACTGGAGGTCAGCCCACACCTGTACAGAGTCCTTACAAGAAGACAGAGAGTCTACATAGACTTCGAATCACTTTCTGTGAAAGACTATACAGTAGTAAACAAGTGTTTTAAGTGTTGCGACCTAGGACATACGACTAAAACCTGCAGAAAAGCCGACGTCACCTGTGCCAAGTGCGGCAACCAAGGACACAAGCGCAGTGAGTGCAGGTCCGCGGTTTGCGTCTGTATCCCCTGCAAATACAGAGGCCGCGTCTGCAATAAAACAAAAGGAGGCGATTGTCAGACCTATAAACAGCTGCATGACCGGCTCCTGGACAGTATAGACTATGGCAGCTAAAATCAGCACACACGCAAGATACACGAACTCCCAAAGCCAATCACCCAAAACACATAAATACAAATCACCGTCAACAATACAGAGAAGCTACCAAAGAGCAATTTCCTGGAGAAGACAAATGAATCTTCTGCCGGAGAATTACGTCGATAGTGAACCCATCCCGCCCCTAACACACTCAACGACGTTACAGGATAGCTGCATTAATACGATAGAATATATAGATGACATGACAATCTGTGGTTCCATCCACTACGAGGTGTCAAAGCAAATTAAAAGACAATTACACCACTGGATAAACTTCCAAATAACATTAATGCAGATGATAGATGAGTTGGAAGATGAACTTACATATATTGTGCACAACAAAATGTACAAACAAAACCGACATACTCTCTGACAATTTCTCCCAGCCGAAGTACATCACACCACACATACACAGGATGAACACAAACCAGAATCATCATCACATGGAAAATCCTACGACACACGTAAATGTGAACAGTACATCAAACCAGTCAAATTTGTCTCGGGAGGCACTCTTCACCCCGGGAAAAAGGAACAAGGAACAGACAGGCATGCAGTCCCTGAATCAAAACACATCGAAACACTCAGGCTACAGACCAATACTAAATTCAAAACTACTGGACCCAGACTTATAAAAGTAGACCAATTAGATGAGGACAAATCTGAGGGAGAGACATGTGACATTTGCAACGATGTCAACGTGCGTCTAGCAACAACCTCCACTCCAAACACAAACAAAGACAACATAACACATACAGTCAGTCCCATACAATTCACCACCATCGCCGACACCACGCCAGCAAGCACCACCAACATCAGTGAAAAACGTGTGAAGGCAAACAGCATTGAAGAGGCGTGTGACAAAACAAAAAGCAACCGTGTGACATCGCAAAGAGGTCTTAAAATGTCCCCCAATCAGCGGCCAACACCAAGCCACGATCCGTCCAGTACCACCTCAGAGACCGCAACAGAAACCAGCACCAACAGCAAGCCAGCTGCACCTAATTATGATAATTTAGAACTTAACTTACTTTTAAGTAGGCTAGAGAAAAAAGAGATACTGCAGACAGCGCAGCGGATGCTACTTAGATTGTGCCATCCAAAGGGAGATTCTCTCTGTTTTCCAGTAACTGAGCAAACAGATAGAATCATCCTAAAGACAGAAAATATTCCTACATCAGCAGAGCCGCTGCTCGATCTCATGCTCCAGGTCTGCCTGCGCAGGTCAGAATCTTTCGACTTGGACAAAATATATATAGACCATGTAAGAGCACACGGACGAACATATTTTGATTACTCACAGACTGGCAGTATAAATGTTTTGTACACGTAAAACACCCAGAACACATAGACAAAAAATGAATATCTTACAACATAATACAAAAAACAGTACGACAGTCAGCGCGGAAATCCCTAAAATAGCACTAGACCTGCAGGCAGACATCATGTGCTTACAAGAACCCTATAACAGAAACGGGCAACTGATATGTCTACCAAAACATGCTACCACAATAACAGGCAACAATGACTGTAAGGCTGCAATAGTAATTCTAAATAGAACTTATAACATAGTTAAGGTAACACAGTTATGCAATCAACACTTGGTTACCATAGAGATAACTAACGGGAACGTTACATGGGTTATTGCATCCATGTACGCCCAATACAGCCATCAAATACAGCCGTATGCAGACTACATCAAAGACCTAGTAATGTATGCCAGAGGCAAAAAATTAGTGATAAGTGCTGACATTAATTCCAGATCGACCCTCTGGAACTCAGACAGAACAGATGACAGAGGACGCATAATCACCGATCTAATACAAGAAACACAATTACATGTAATGAATACGGAAGGACCCATACCAACATATGCAGGGTTCGATGGTACGAGCAGTAATATCGACTTCACGCTAGCAAATAATGCAGCAATGGCATACGTAACAAACTGGACTGTACACGACAACATAACCAGTAGTGATCATAATGTCATAACATACACACTAACTCACACTCAGAACACAATGACCAAATCACACACCAGACACTTGTTGTTGCACAAAGCAGACTGGAACAAATTAACGGAAATTATCCAACGACACGATCTACAAAACATTAATGGAAGTATCGATTATAGAGCACACAAGTTAACACAGGTGATACAACATGCACAAAACACATCAATACCGACAGCAAAGAACACAAATTGCTCACCAGTACCATGGACCAACGAACTTACGAGACTCAAACAAGACGCAAGACACAAACGAAAATTATATCAAAGGGCGATAGCAGATAGGGACCGACGAATAAGACTTGAAGCATATAGGCATGCACAAGACTTATACAGACAGACCCTACACAACACGCGTAGACAACAATGGGAGCTATTTGTAACAACACAAACAGAGCAAAATATATGGGGGGAACCATACAAAATACTGACAGAGAAGATAAAAACCCCACTAGATCTGGGAACGCTAAGGCAGGATGACGGCACGATGACGAGGGGATGGAGGAATACAGCGGAGTTTCTGCTGTATAAACTGCTCCCTGACGACGTCATCGATACAGACACACAATATCATGCAACACTAAGAGAAAACCTACACACACCATACAACACTGCAACTGTCACCTGTCCTTTCGCGCAAGAAGAGGTTGCGCTAGCAATCTCAGAGCTCAAAAACAAAAAAGCACCTGGGCCAGATGGTATCCACTCGGAAACACTGAAAAAACTAGCACCGCAGATCACCCCGTTCCTAACAACGTTACTGAACGATGCCTTACGGCTGGGCAGGGTACCTACAGTATGGAAAACCTCCAAAGCAGTCATTATTAAAAAATCAGCGGACAGGGATCCTTCAGATCCAAAGACTTACAGGCCAATATGCCTAATAAACACCCTAGCAAAGATTCAGGAGAAGCTACTGTGTAAGCGCCTGCAAACACACAGAGCTCTCAGGGGTATGAGCCAACACCAGTTCGGCTTCAGATCTGGCAGATCAATAGATGATGCCATCAACCAGGCCCTGCACATAGTTAACACCACAAAACAGAAATACGCCATGGCAATAATGATTGACATTGCCGGAGCATTTGATAATCTTTGGTGGCCAGCACTGTTTCAGAGGCTAAGACATCTGGAGGTACCGCAGTCACTGTACAACAGTTTTCTGGACTACTGTAAAGACCGAGTAGTCGAATGGCAGATGGACAGCCGGAAAGTAATTAAAAGAATTACCAAAGGCTGTCCTCAAGGGTCGATCTGCGGCCCCATCTTCTGGGACATAACAATCGATCCCCTCCTACAACTTCTGGATGGGGATGACAGGTCAGACGGGATTGTCGCCTACGCAGATGACCTATTAGTTGTAGTCACTGCAAACAACAGAGCCCAGTTAGAAGAGAGAGCCAGTGGATTACTATAAACAATTACTCAGTGGTGTCACAACAACAAACTCAGGATAGCCGAAAACAAAACAACATACACTTTACTGAAAGGATCACTCCAAAGGAATCCTTCGGTTAAAATTGGGGACACAAACGTCAAACGAGCACGCATTACGCGCTATCTTGGGGTACACATAGATGAAAAATTGAATTTCCACGAACACATAAGGCTAACAACAGACAAAGCAGAAAAAATACTCCACAAACTGGTGAGGCTAAATTCAAAACAGTACAGACTACCTCTACCAGTCATACGTACATACCACTGTGCGCTCTTCGAATCAGTACTCAGCTTTGCAGCTAGCACGTGGGCACATAGACTGAACGTGGTCACCAACAAAGCATCCGTCAGACGAGGGCAGAGAAGTGTCCTACTTAGGCTATCTGGAGCCTTCGGTACCACCTCAGCGGATGCACTGTGTGTGGTGCTCGGAATATGCCCCATAGATATCACGATCAAATACAGAGCTGCAAGGTACTGGTTAAAGGTGGGGAGACTAGATAAGGTACACACAATAACCGGTGTGCCCATAGAGACGATACGTCACCTTAAAAGTTGGCGTCTGGATACATGGCAAGGTGAGTGGGATGTAAGTGATAAGGGACGTAGACTGCACGACTTCCTCCCTGACATAAGGGAGCGGTTGAGAATGAGACATATCGATCCCAGCCGCGGTATGGTACATTTCTTAACCGGGCACGGACCTTATCCCACGCACTTAAACCGCGTGAGTCTGAGGCAGACACCTACATGCACATGCGGGGAAGAAGGTTCCCCAGAACACATTGTCTTTTTCTGCGGGCAATACGCGAACAATAGATATACACTACACTTAGATTACACAGATACAGACATAGATATATACACAGCAATAAGAGACGAAGAACACTGGGCACAATTAAACGCACTGACAAACAGTATTTCAAAAACAACACATGAAGAGTATATGCGGACACGACATCACAGACATGCCTATGTGCAGCGTAACAGCAATCTCCAGAGGATGGACAGCGATACCCACAGTGACAGTGAAAATAGTGACAATGAGGAGGAACAGGAGGAGGAAGCCGAGATGTGAATGTAAATAAGGAAATTGCTGGCAATCTAGCCAAGAAAACACCAGATGCTGTACATGGATGCGCACCTAATGTAGTTAATACATAGGATTAGTAACAAATAGGATAAGAAACATTATTTCTCTACTAATAACCATTTGTGTGTCTGTGTGACTTGCGGTCAACGGGTCGATGAAACCATTCCGAGGTATTCACCGCCAGTCACACTCGGTGATGGTACTAACAAATGTCTATCTATGCTATCTTCTTTTTAAATTCTTCTTAAAAACAACAAAATTTTATTTATATTTCAACCTCAAATTATTGTCATTTTGAATCATTCTTTGTAAATGTTGTAGATAAAACAAAAGGAAAGAAAACTGTAAAAAGATGAAAAACCAAAATTGTAAGATGTACGACCTGTTTTAAACATCAGGTAACAGGTCTATAATTTGGCAATAAATAAATAAATAAATAAATACGACCGAGGCACACAGGGCCAACACCCGGCATCATGGTGTGGGGAGCGATCTCCTACACTGGCCGTCCGCATGTATCCCGTGCCACCCAACGTGCTCTAGAAGGTGTAAGTCAACTACCCTGGCCAGCAAGATCTCCGGATCTGTCCCCCATTGAGCATGTTTGGGACTGGATGAAGCGTCGTCTCACGCGGTCTGCACGTCCAGCACGAACGCTGGTCCAACTGAGGCGCCAGGTGGAAATGGCATGGCAAGCCGTTCCACAGGACTACATCCAGCATCTCTACGATCGTCTCCATGGGAGAATAGCAGCCTGCATTGCTGCGAAAGGTGGATATACACTGTACTAGTGCCGACATTGTGCATGCTCTGTTGCCTGTGTCTATGTGCCTGTGGTTCTGTCAGTGTGATCATGTGATGTATCTGACCCCAGGAATGTGTCAATAAAGTTTCCCCTTCCTGGGACAATGAATTCACGGTGTTCTTATTTCAATTTCCAGGAGTGTATATTTTGCTGTCCTGCTTTAATGATTCCTTCTTTCAGCATATTCCAGTACTCGTTGGCATTATCTGCTGCTTCTTTGTCTCGTAATGTGTTTAGAAAGTCCAGAGACAGCATTTCTGTTATTGGTTCTTTGTTGGACCTTATCTTGTCTAAATCCCACTTCTTCACCATTGTCGCCTTTTTCAGTTTTTTCATTCTTATTTCTATTTCTGCCATAAGTAAGTTGTGGTCACTATTAATATCTGCACCTGGTAATGTGTGCACCTTCCTGATTCCATTCCTGTATCTTTCTTCTACCAGTATAAAATCGATTTGGTTTCTGTATTCATCCCCTGATGATTTCCAAGTGTAGAGCCTCCTTTTATGGTTCTTGAACCATGTGTTTGCCACTATCAGCTACCTTTCCCTGCAGAAGTCCATTAACCATTCACCTCTGTCATTTCTCTTTCCAAGACAATGACTGCCTACTATGTTTCCCTCTTTCCCTTCTCCCACAATGGCGTTCCAGTCTCCCATTACTATTTTGCAGCATTTTTTATTTTCGTTCATTATTCTCTCTATTACATTGCGCGTTTCCTCTACAATTTGGTCATCATGTTCTGAAGTTGGCATATACACCTGGACAATCAGTAAATCTTTTTGTGCTCCTTTCAGCCTTACACCAACAACCCGGTCATTTTCATAGTCTACATATTCCACACATTTAGCCAATTCCTTTGTCATAATCATTCCTACTCCATTAATTCCTTTTACTTCTCCTCCTGAGTAGTAGAATACATATTCATCTGACTGCAACTCTCCATGTCCATTCCATCTTACCTCAGCAACTCCTACGAGGTCCATATGACTAAGGATTACTATACGGTTTATGAACTGCTGTACTGATAGGAGTTACGGACTCTAGTATTATCCTTCTACCATTATGTCCGATCATTCACGCAGACCCAGTTTTTCGGGTTTTGTGAACATTAACTCGGTTCTATTGTTTTTTAATTGTGAATTACTAAAAGCTGCGTAACTTGGTATTTTTTTGCGATTTAATACACCATTGTGATTGTTTATCTCATCCTACCTTCAAAAGTCTCCCGTCTTTCCACTGTCGCCTCTTAATTCCTCTCTAACGTAGCTGTTCTGTCTCATTCTTCTCTGTTTATATTCGGGTGTCCTCTCCTTCTACTACCAGTTGCAATTAATTCCATCGTCTTCTTCTGTCATGTGTCGTCACTCAAACGGCGTACCTTGCCTATACTATCTCAAGCGTTTTGTTTCCATTATATATATATGGAACATATGCATATGGAATAGATGTACTATGCCTGTCTGAAAATCATATAGTCACAGGTGTGGCAATGGTAAATGCAGGTGGATATAAACTTTCAACACATGTAAGTAGAGAATGGAGAGAGGGGGAGTTGCCATATATGTTAAAATCTCTCATAGTGTGTAAAATTTGGAAACTAAAAAAATTTGCATAGAACAACATATAGAAGCATGTGAATGGCACTTTTATAATTGTAGCCATGTATAGGTCACCATTGGGAAATTTTCAACTATTTTTGGAAAACTTGGATTCTTTGTTGTGCTACTTGTCAGACTGAGAAAAGAAAATTATTGTTTATGGGGATTTCAATGTAGATTTTCTGAAAGAGTCTGATAGAAAGCTTACTTCGTTCTTTCAATTTCACATGAGTTACTCGAGTGGTACAGGATATAAACGCACATATAGATTATGTATTCATAGATGAAGATAAATTTAATCAAATAAAAACTTTTACTCTTAAGAATGGTCTGTCTCATCATGATGCACAGTTAGTTACAGTATATCCTATAGCTCCATACAGTAAGGCAAAACAGTCCTCCATAATAGTGTGTTCAATTACAGAGTTAACAATTCAAAATTTTAGGGAAAGCTTGCAACAGTTAGACTGGGGTGAGGTGTTAGGGAACATGATGCTAATTTAAAATTTAACCTACTTCATTATACTTTTGTGAGTATATATGGAAACAGTTTCCCTAAGTAAACAGTGAAATTAATTGTGATAAACCCAGTAAAAAGCCCTGGCTTACTAAAGGGATAAAAATATCTTGTAAACAGAAAAGGGAAATGTATCTTACAGCTAGGAGGGGTAATGATCCCAATACAGTGAAACATTATAAAAACTACTGCACTATATTAAGAAAAATTAATAAAAAGCTCAGAAGTATGTGCATTATGTCTGACATTAGCACATATGGTAATAAAATTAAAAAAAATTGGAATATGATTAAAAGGGAACAGGGCAACTGAGAACACAGGAAGACTGTATTTCTATCAAACCCAATGAAAAGTTTCTTAGCAAGAAGTCAGAAGTAGAAAACATATTTAATAATCATTTTTGAAGTGTTGTAGAGAAAATAGGACCCAGCTATTCACCATAAACTGAAAGTCTTTATATGGAAGAAGCAGTACCTATGCAATTTGATAAAATTGAAATTCAACCCACCTCTCCTACTGAAATTAGGAAAATAATAAAATTCACTCAAAAGTAAAAGTTCACATCGAACTGATGGTATTTCCAACAGAGTGCTAAAAGCTTGTTCCTAACAAATAAATAGGATTCTCAGCCACATATGTAGTAGCTCACTGAAATGGGGCTTTTTCGAGATAGACTGAAGTACGTTATTGTTAAACCATTGCGTAATAAGGGGATAGGTCTGATGCTAACAACTACTGCCCAATCTCACTTCTCACAGCTTTATCCAAAATTCTTGAAAACGTAATACATTCAAGGTTAGCATCACGTATTTGTAAAAATGAAGTACTAACAAGTTGTCAGTTTGGTTTTCAGAAATGCTTTTCAACAGAAAATGCTATATATGATCAAATATTAAATGCATTCAATAACTGAATATCACCCATTGGGATACCTGGTGATCTCCCAAATGCTTTTGATTGTGTGAATCATGAAATTCTTCTAGATAAGCTTAAGTATTGTGGTATGAGTGGGACAGTGCACAAATGGTCTAATTCGTACATAATTGGAAGAATGCAAAAGGTTGAAATTAACAGTACTGATTATCTGCCAAAACCAGTAGAGTCCTCTAACTGGTGAGATATCAAGTATGGTACAGATTATCAATAGAAGTCTGTTGCTAAGGCAGAATACTCAAAATTTCTGAGTGTGTACATTCATGAGAAATTTAATTGGAAGCAACACATTGATGATCTGTTGAAACGGTAGGTTCAACTACCTTGGTTATTAGGGTTATTGCAAATTTTGGTGATAAACATATCAGTAAATTAGCCTACTATGCCTATTTACAATCACTGCCTTTATACGAGGTGCATTCAAGTTCTAAGGCCTCCGACTTTTTTTCTCCGGACTGGAAAGAGATAGAAACATGCGCATTGTTTTAAAATGAGGCCGCGTTCATTGTCAATACGTCCCAGAGATGGCAGCACCATACGGCAGATGGAATTTTACCGCCAGCGGCGAGAATGAGAACTGTTTTAAATACTTAAAATGGCGACGTTTTCCTTACTTGAACAGTGTGCAATCATTGGTTTTCTGAATTTGCGAGGTGTGAAACCAATTGAAGTTCATCGACAGTTGGAGACATGTGGTGATGGAGTTATGGATGTGTCGAAAGTGCGTTCGTGGGTGCGACAGTTTAATGAAGGCAGAACATTGTGTGACAACAAACCGAAACAATCTCGGGCTCGCACAAGCCGGTCTGACGACATGATCGAGAAAGTGGAGAGAATTGTTTTGGGGGATCGCCAAATGACTGTTGAACAGATCGCCTCCAGAGTTGGCATTTCTGTGGGTTCTGTGCACACAATCCTGCATGACGACCTGAAAATGCGAAAAGTGTCATCTAGGTGGGTGCCACGAATGCTGACAGACGACCACATGGCTGCCCGTGTGGCATGTTGCCAAGCAATGTTGACACGCAACGACAGCATGAATGTGACTTTCTTTTCGTCGGTTGTGACAATGGATGAGACGTGAATGCCATTTTTCAGTCCAGAAACAAAGCGCCAGTCAGCTCAATGGAAGCACACAGATTCACCGCCACCAAAAAAATTTCGGGTAACTGCCAGTGCTGAAAAAATGATGGTGTCCATGTTCTGGGACAGCGAGGGCGTAATCCTTACCCATTGCGTTCCAAAGGGCACTACGGTAACAGGTGCATCCTACGAAAATGTTTTGAAGAACAAATTCCTTCCTGCACTGCAACAAAAACGTCCGGGAAGGGCTGCGCGTGTGCTGTTTCACCAAGACAATGCACCCGCACATCCAGCTAACGTTACGCAACAGTTTCTTCGTGATAACAACTTTGAAGTGATTCCTCATGCTCCCTACTCACCTGACCTGGCTCCTAGTGACTTTTGGCTTTTTCCAATAATGAAAGATACTCTCCGTGGCCGCACATTCACCAGCCGTGCTGCTGTTGCCTCAGCGATTTTCCAGTGGTCAAAACAGACTCCTAAGGAAGCCTTCGCCGCTGCCATGGAATCATGGCGTCAGCGTTGTGAAAAATGTGTACGTCTGCAGGGCGATTACGTCGAGAAGTAACGCCAGTTTCATCGATTTCGGGTGGGTAGTTAATTAGAAAAAAAATCGGAGGCCTTAGAACTTGAATGCACCTCGTATGGCATCTTATCTTGGGGAAATTTGTCATTAAAGAGAGAAAGTATTCATTGCGCAAAAGCGTGTGATTAGGATAATAGCTGGAGCCCACCCAAGATCACCTTGCAGACCTTTAGTTAAGCAAATCGGGACATTCACAGTACCTTTGCAATACATATATTGACTTGTTTAATTTGTCATTAACAACTCATCCCAATTAAAAAATAACAGCGAAGTGAATAGCTACAACACTAGAAGATAGGATGATCTTCACTGTTCTTGATTAAAATTCACTTTGGCACAGAGAGAGGTGAATTATGCTACCACAAAAATCTTTGGTCATTCGTCAAATAGTATTAAAAGTCAGACAGATAGCCCACCATCATTTAAAAGCAAATTAAAAGAATTTCTGAATGACAACTCGTTCTACTCAATATATGATTTCCTAGATATGAAGCAGTAACGGAAAAAGTTAATTATTTTGTGTATAGAAAACTTATGTCAAATTGACATGTTCCACATCATTACGAAATGTCGTATTCATGATCTGTGGAACAAGGAATAATGGATGTATGTATGTCCCTTACAGTGCTGCCCAGGATCATTTTCTTGCATATGTCTTTTAATTTTATCCTGTACTGTCAAGCTACAGCCACACCTACAGAATCGTATTTGCATTGACAGTAAGTTCCTTTTACTCCTTTCAGGTTTTTCTCATATTTCTCCTCTGTATGTCGTTGTACTTTTTACAAAAGTTTTGTTCATCCCAATCTTCGTTTCTGACCTACTTCATAAAATCCTGTCAAACTCCATGTAATTGATTGATTGCTTATCTACCACTGCAGAAGCAGTTCTTAATACAGTGCAGTTAAACATTTGCTACTTGAGATGTAGCAGCAGCAGTATTGATCTACAAAGGCTCAAATAGCGGAAAGTTTGATTATAAGCGCGCTGTACACTGAGACACAGGGATCAGACAAGAGCTTATAGAAGGGTCGTTACAGTTATATTATGTGTTGAATAGTACTAAAAATAAGTTGCCACTTACATGAAAGATAAAGGATATGGTATTGTCAGACCTGATCTGATGTCCAGCATTTCTAAGGAGACAACAGAGGTTTTGTAGAAGTCTTCCTGTCCGAATAGCGATGTCAAGAAGCAACCCGTAACTCTCTATTGCAAGGGTAGCACTGCTCTATATTGCAGAACATTCTATTAATTCCTCGCATCCCATCTTCTCAAATTAAATCTCGTTTTCTTCCATCGTGTACAACTACATATTACGTGCGATTTTCAAGGAAAATTAAGGCACTTACGAGCGTAAAGGATGACAGTGTGAGTGACACATACTTAATGAAATATTTAGTTACAAAATGAACTGATTTTCTAGATTGATTTTTTTGTTCCTTTCAACATGAAACGTCCTGTACCAAATCTTTTAGGAATACATGAGAGACAATGTAATAGTCGCGGTATTAACAACCGAGAGGCTGTAGTGTGTAAGACGTTCGTGAGGGAAAGGTAATTATCTTGAAGTGACCCTGGATAACCTTTCTTTTCGAGAAATAATCAAGTGAAGTAATACACGAAATATAGTCGCAGTTGCGAATATGGACTACCATCAACTGTATAACATAACGACGACAATGAAAACTTGTGCCAGACCGGGACACGAACACTGATTTCGCTCTTACTGACAGCGGTCGCCTTACCACATAGCTACACAGCATGAGTCACGGTCAAACCCATACTTGCATATGACATCAGCCACGTGTCTACAACCCACAGTCGTACATCTATTATGTATATACTGTGACATTTTACTTAAAAGTCGCTTGCCCGATGTCGGCGGATAAATGCGGTAGAGTAGTAGCTGTGCAAAGTTCCTTTTGCATCGTAATTCGGAATAACACAGACATTGAAATATCGTAAGTGAATTAATGTTCTTCTTGAAAGTTAACAAGGACTACGAGCGGATCGATGAATTTCCATTACGAATATTACTGTCGGTAACGTCTTCGACGCACCCTATTGGGAACTCACACTCGGTGATCTGATCAGTTGGAGTAAAGTCTGTGTAATGATGGATGGACTATGGAAGCGCTATACAGAAATTCGGTACTTCTGCTTTCTGTGTAAAGTGTTCGGTACATGTCCAGTTTCATTTGACAAGAAGCACGCAAAAATAACGGTGACAATCAAGGCGCGACTCTATTGTATATTGCTCGGTCTACTGACCCTTTTCTCTGCCCTTTATACTTTTCTGGTGCGCTTACCAGAGAGTTATAAAACTGTAGAGAATCTCGCGAAGTACTCGGACGCGTGCAATATTTTCCTCGCTGCTGCTGCAGCTTTAACTTGTATTCTTCGCAGCTCTACTTTAAAACAAAGACACATCGAAAATTTCTGCATAAAAATTATTTCAGTTGATGAATTTTTGTATGAAGACGATGGGTCAGAATATTTACGTCTCGCAACTCGTTTGGCATGGAGTGTTTTAGCAGTCACTTTTTATTCAGTGGTTTTGTTTGGTCACCTCACCTGGCTTATGTTACCTACTATGAAATTTTCTTTTCTGTTACCTATTTGTGTCATGCATTTCATGAGTAACGTCACTATTTTACAATATCTTTTTCTCAATATGGCATTAACAATGAGGTTTTCAAGACTAAACAGGTATATTCTGCAATTATTCTTCCTGTCTACCAGAGATGCAGAAGGAGAACTCGACATTAATATTTCGAAACTCGTAAGTAAAACCCCGGAAAAGAAAGATCTACAGTGTGACGATAAATTATTCGTCAGGAAGTCTTTCGCTTCACTGCACTCTGAAGCTCAAAGAATTGTCAACGGACCCAGAAACGTTGTACACTGCTGCAATCAGGTAATGGTAACGGAGGAAGACGCAAGCGAGCTGCGAAATTTGCGCAAAGTATATTGCCTTCTTGTCGAAATGGGTAAAGCCGTCAATGCGGCTTATGGAGTACAAAATCTCGTAGAAGTGGTCAGCTGTTTCGTGAGCACAGTGACGTACATTTATATCAGTACTGTCGTCTACTTAGATCTGAAGCCTGTGTGGCCTGGAATACCGAGGGGTCAAGTCATCACCATGTTCTCTCTTTGGATTGGACTCATGGTGGGGCGTCTGCTCACCACAGCCTACAGCAGTGACATGGTCGTGCAAGAGACCGCCCGCACACAGCGGCTGGTCCAGAAACTTCTGCTGTTACCGCTGCCTGCTAGAAGCGGCTGTGAAGACGAGCTGCAGCTCTTCAGAGAGCAGATGGCGAGCAGTCGACAGCGCTACAGCGCAGCGGGGTTCTTCACGCTCGACCTGTCTTTGCTGAGGAGCTTCACAGCCACCGTCACCACCTACGTCGTCATCCTCGTCCAGTTCGGACTGTCAGACGCGAGCAAGCAGCAGAACAGCAGCGCTGCTGGATGTAAATGTTAACCAGACAGACAAAGTGACAGGTATCTGAGAGGACATTACGCACACAGTTGGTCATACGACTGCCGATTCCCATTTACATACCAAACTTCTTTTATTCAATGAAATATTGATTTCTTGATTTTCACCTAGAAAACGTGTTGTGTATGACAATCAAAAATTATCTGTTGACAGTTGTATTTTAGTTCTAATGTGTACATGGCACTGATGTTAATCAAAGAAGACATATTTATCTTCTGTTTTATAAAATGTTCACAGTATTTCACATGTTGATACTATGCGAATTATTATAGAATAATGTTTTATGTGGTTTTGGGCATCAAGTGTCAGGCATACTTCATGAACACTTATTTGAGGTTGTAGCACGCAATGATTAATAATGTTTACATATGACAAGCCAGAAGTAAAGAATTCATAATAACTTCAACAAAGCGTTTATTTAGCAGTGATGAGAAGGGTTAAAAAAGTAAAATCTTACTCATCATTTAATACCTGATTTTAAGAAACAATATATTATAATGTGATGTATATGCTATAATAAGTTGTGTTAAGTTGTTTGAAGAGATAGAAGTGCCGAGTCGGTGTTGTATGCGTAGGGTGTCCCATTTATCTTGGCCACCCTAAATAACTGGTTGTCCAGATGAAAGTTACAAAATGTTTCAAGCAAATGTTCTTTAGCCGTCAGGGACACATCAATCAACATGATTGCCTTCGTTGTAGCTTTTGTTTTTACAAAGATATGAACAGAGATAGGACTTTTAAAATGGCACCCTGTATTTTTTATTCGGTAATTCATTTCCTCTCCTGAAGACCTATTCAAAAACGTATCACAGTGTACTATTCACTGAAACACAACGTTATTGAATACATGACACAACATTGACGTGCACGCCTCCAGCGTTTAGTGCAGGTACTCGGGATAATGGAACACATTCACGTGCTGACTTTGACAGAGAACAAATGTAAACATAAGTAGAATGTACGCACGTCATTCCGTCAACCATCGTCAGTTGAAGAGTTCTGTGAGTAGAATGTACACCAACGAAGTGAAGGTGGAAGTGCTACTCATCTGTGGGGAATGTAAGTTAGCAGAACAGTAATTGCAATACTATTTTCTTATGTACTGGTACATTTAGTACAGTAGTTTAGTCGTTTGAAATACTACTGTTATTTAGAACAGGCATACATTAAAGGATGTCCTTCCTACAAACTGCATCGACATAACGTTTCTATTATTGTTGTTGAAGGTAGGCGAAACGCTACGCAAGCAGCGGAACTGTGCAGGGAGCGATATCCTGACATGAACCCACCTTCCCGAAGGATGTTTTCTCGTCATGTTGTGACGCTTTAGGAAACGCAATCGTTGTAGCGCTCGCACAGACGAAGCTGCCGAAGTTACGGTTCTCGTTTCCGTTGCTATGAACACATATGTGAGCACACGACAACCTGAACACGAGACTGGCATTCCTAAAACCAGTGTACATCGTGTTCTCACACATCATCGATTCCATCCTTATCATGTACGAGTACACCTAAATGAAGAACTGTTTGGGGATGACTTCCAGAATTGTGTACAGTTCTGTCAGTGGGCACAGCAGCAAATCCTTGCCAACCCGAACGTCTTCTCCAATGTTCTATTTCCCGACGAATGTTCCTTCTCAAATAAAGGACAGGTAAACACAAAGAACATGCATTATTGGTCCAGCGACAACCCTCGATGGCTTAGACAGGTGGAACATCAGGATCAATGGAGAGTTAACGTCTGGTGAGGGATGCTTGGTACTACAAGTATTGGCCCTCATTTCATCAATGGTAGTCTAACCGGCACAGTGTATGCCAAGTTCTTCAGACGAATTTTTCCTCCTCTTCTGGATAAAGTGCCGCTAAGAACCAGACTACTTACGTGGTATCAACACGATGGATGTCCAGCTCATAAGCCTTGCGTGCACGTCATGCTATGAACCGAAGGTATCATTCCAGATGGATTGGTCGAGGAGGAACAGTTACTTGGCCTGTTAGGTCTCCTGATTTAAACACTCTGGACTTTTTTCTTTGGGGATACCTTATAGACGTGGTCTATCGCAATATTCCAACAACTACAGATGACATGCAGGAATGTATCGTGCTTGCTTGTAATTCTCTTCAGCAGGCAACACTGGAAACAGTAAACAATTCTTTCGTTCAACGAGTGAACCGGTATATCGGTGCCCAGGGTCACCACTTTGAGCCCCTTTCAATATACTACTCCTGGGCAATGGCACTGGAGAGCCAAAGTCAAATTTGTGTTATATTTTTACTTGGTTTTCATTTGTTTTCTGACAACTCCAGCAAGTGGACGAGTTTGTGATCCCAGTCTCAAAGTCAATGTTGTCTTACGTAATTAATTACGTTGTGTTTCAGTGAATGGAGACTGTGATACATTTTTGAATAGGTCTTTAGGAAACGAAATGAATTATCGAATAAAAAATACAAGGAGCCATTTAAAAATGTCATACCGCTGTTCATATCTTTGTACAAAACAAAGCTACAAGGAGGGCAGCCATGCTGATTGATGTCCCTCTGACAGCTAAAGAACATTTGCTTGAAACATTCACATCTGGAAACACAGTTATTTTGGGGTATATATATATATATATATATATATATATATATATATATATATATATATATATATATTACGGATCCCATATATATCAAGTTCAACAAGTGCAACATTATAATATGTATATAACATATTATAATGTATATACATATTACAATATATATATATATATATATATATATATATATATATATATATATATGACGTAAAATGACTCACTGCTCACTGTCAGTATAACTGGAAATTAAATGTCAGTTGCTTACGCAGATTTATGCAGTCAAGCAAGCGTTGTATGTTTTACCCATTTTTGTTTACATCAAGCTGTGGTATTCACATCAAAGTTTTTGTGTTTAAATACTCGCCAGAGTCATTTAATCCATATTTTAAACACTTTTTGGCCTTAGAGTCACTATTGGTTTTAAATATACGGAAATTTAGAAAGCACACATCATGGTGGATCAAATGGCGGTCAACGATAATCCTTTTCGCCTCCACAGCAGCTGTGCTAAATTGCTGGAAAATCTCAAATAAGTGACAAATGAAGGTTATAATTTTTAAACGTATACATGTATGCTCAATGATGCTTCACAATGTAGTAAGAAACATAACTGTTTATCGAATTCACTACCCAATGGACGCAAAAAAAATCAAAATAATGTTAATTGTGGAAATAAATAAAAAGAAATCAGTGCTATGTGGCCCCACCACTTCTCTCTGAAGGATGAATTCAGTTAGTTTCGGAAGTTATACAGAAGCTTGGATCGTTGTAGCGTACCATATCAACTACATATCTTTTTTTTAATTCGTGGTGTACAGTCTTTGAAAATTGCTCTACTAACATTTTTACGTAAAACAAGCAAGGAAAACGATTCCTGTCGATCTTTCCGACTATCATAATATTAAAGAAAGCAATATTCGTATATAAACAAGTTTACAATGGCTCTGAGCTTGAATACCTACCATAAAGGTATTAATGGCACAAATAGGAGCGTACGTATTTGTTAGTTCTGTGTAGGCATGCTGTTTGGGAAACAATTGAAGCTTAGAAGGCATAAGGAACTGTGTTAGTTACAAGCATTCAGAGCAAAACATTTTCATTCCATTTTCGTATTTTTAAAATACATTTCAAACTGCTGTCTTTGGAACTGGTTCCGGGTAAAAGTGTCAGTGAAACAAACACTTTCATGTGTAACGTATATATGAAGCCAGGAGAAGTGATGGGTTTATCACTGTCTAAAATATGATTAAGTGTACGGAAGGCACTACACAGTCGCAACTCCAAACAATCTTATCCAGTAAAGTATTGAAAAGGAGCTCTCGAAGTAGAAATGCAAGTAAAGGACTGCCTCAGCAATAGTGCTAATAATGTTCTGCATCTCACAACCCAATCCCACGACAGATGTAATGCACCATTTAACTTTACCAGGTAGTAAACTAAGGACTTTGATCTTACTGTTATGTTAGTACAGAGATTTCCAAGTAATATTCGATCACAGAGTAATTATGCAGACGGCACAATGACACACATGATACCAAATAACAGAAAAATAACATTTAATAACACGTCGACGGAGAAATCTCTTCCACAGGAACTGCAATGAAATAAAATTTTGAAGGAAAGGTACTGCAAAGGCACATTATTTACAATTAATAGACGATGGAATGAGGTCTTCATACACATACTATATGAACAGACGTAGTCAATTCATCGCTGGTGACGATTATACATCATAACAAGAACTGTCGCCAGTAAAAATATGTGTAAGTCTACACAAAATATTTAAATTCTCTTACCATATGACTTGCTGATTTCTCTCTTCCCAAGATTTGCAGTGATTCAAAGTGCTAAATCGATGTTCCTAAGCTAAGATGATTTAGTATTTGCAAAATGTGTTTCTTTCCAGTTTAAATTCTTTTCAATATGGACATTAAATGTTTTCAACTTTCCATCCCAGTTATTATCTGCTCATAATGTGTCACACCTATCATTGATGTACTACCTCTAGATGTGTAGAACTGAGCGTGTTGTGTCTTTTTGAGAGAGCGAGAGCATTCACAGAAAACCACTCAATAATAACTTTAAGAAAATTATTTACCATTTCTTCTGTTGCTGTATGTATGTATGAATTGACTCCAAAACTAGCGTCTTCCACTGAAAGAACCAATTCAGTTTGTTGTATATTAGGTAGAAGGTCTTTTACATATTTAAGAACAATAGTGGACTTAATATTGAGCTCTCACTCCCGGCTAGCCACGCAGTCTAAAAGGCTGCTTCCCGAGCGGGAAGGCGTCCCCGTCCCTCGCACGAATCTGCCCGGCAGATTCGTGTCGACGTCGAGTGTGCTGGCCAGTCTATGGATGGTTTTTAAGGCGGTTTCCCGTCTGCCTCGGCGAATGCGGGATGGTTTTCCTTTTCCACCTCAGTTACAATATGTCGGTGACGGCTGTGCAAACACGTATGCCTACACCATAATTACTCTCTTACTCTCCCATGCAAACATTTGGGGTTACACTTGTCTGGTATGTGACGTTCCCGGGGGGGGGGGGGGGGGGAGTTCCACTGGGGGTTGAACCGCACAATAGCTCTGGGATTGGTGTGGGGTGGTGGTCGTTCCTGTATTCTTTTAGTTAGGTATGGCGTTATGGATTGGTTTTTTATACCATCAGTTCCGTAAGTCCTCAGTTTATCGAAGAGAATGCTATGATTCACAGAATCAAACGTCTTAGATACGTCACACAAAATACCAGCTGGTGCTACTTTGTTATTTACTGAATGTTTAAATGCCACTTTCAGTCGAGCAATTCTTCTGAGATCCAAACTGTGATTTACTGAGAATACTGTTGTCACGCATGTGGGATACTATTCTACAATACATTACCTTCCAAAAGGTTTGGAGAAAGATGTCAGTTGTGAGTCAAGTCAGTAGTTATTGGCATATCTCCTGTCAGCTTTCCTATAGAATGGTTTAACGATGGCACATTACAGGCTCTCTGGATGCATTACGTATTCCAGAAAAGACAGTGAATAATGTATGGGAACAAGTCTTTATTGCTCTGTTGAGAACCCAACCAAATGTAGATGGGCTTTTATTTTTGAGAGAATATATAATTATCTTCATTTCATATGGAGAAACTGGTGCAACGTCCATATGATTGAAGTTTATGAAGGTTCCACTACAGTTAAAAAATAATAATTAAACACATCTGGTACCTGTGACTGATCATTTACAGCCATTCCATTTAATTTAGTAGGGATGTTATCTTGTCCTGTGGCTTTTTGTCATGTCTCACATTTCACTAGGTTCCATATAGTTCTAAGTCTACTGTCAGAATTACTCATTTTTAACATAATGTGCATAATCCTTAATTTTTAATAAGTTTTATTAGTAATTTTGAGTAGTTTTTGTAGTATGCAAATACTGCAGGACCTTTATTTGTTCTTGCCAACAAATTAATTCCCTTCTTTTTTCACAAGATGTCTCAACTCCTCTGGTGAACTACGTTCTTTTACATTGTTGTTTACCGTCCTTTCTGACTAGCTTATGTGGAAAACTATTTTCAAACAGAAATACGAAATCATCACAGATTATAGTAAATTTCGTATTATCATTTGGTTATTATAAATTTCATCCTTGATCATCTCTTGTGAACTACTCTGAAAAGCGTTTATCCTGGAATCATTAATTATTTTAACTTATTTCCACAATACTTCCAGGCACTGTCTCACTTATCCTAACTAACTCTGCATCATGATCAGAGAGAGCATTTGTTACTGAGTGTATAGTTATTGTCTTGCTTTGAGCTCCATCAAAGAAAACGTTATCACTTAGGATACTACTGCATTTATCCATCCTTGTTGACAAGTTGATTATGATATCATATTTTAGGAGCCAATGAAGGTTTCTGGGTCATTTTTCCTATCAGAATCAATTAGAAAATCTACAGTTAAATCACCACAGACTGTTAACTGCTTGCTGCTGTCTGACAAATATCACAGTAGTGAATCCACATTTCTCACAAACAGTTCAAATTTTTAATTGGGGATGTATATATAATTACTATTAAAAGCAAACTATTTTTGGCTTTTACTGTGTTCATACCTAGTATGAATGCAGCGGAAGAAATTGTCAAACCAAATGGTAGTTTACAAAACTGATAGCAATTTCCCAAATGGAGAAATGCCGTGTATTTTCTGTAGCTGAGATGAAGTTCAATCTGCCAAAAACTCCAATTTAGATTTGGTGTTGAATAAACAGATTTACCATAAAATTTCTGTAAAAGTTTGTTTAAAATTTGTGGTTGATCAGTTTCTGTTACTATAACGTCGTTGATCTGGCGTGAATCGATAACTAGGTGTAATGCTCCATCCTTTTTAATAACAATGTGTAGTGGACTTACATATTGGCTAATAGCTGGTTCTATAATTCCTTGGTCGAGTATGGCTTGAAGTTCCTTTCTCACCTCTTCTCTGCACAGAAATGGTATGGAAAAATGTTTAGATTTGAAAGGGTCGTGTGGTTTGACAAGTAATTCATGTAAGAAATCTGTCATAGTACCAGAAATGTTATCAAAGACTCGTCAATACTGTAGCTAAACGTCTTGTAACTGTCGCCGTTCGCCATCAGTTGTTGCTTGGCTTTCACTTATCTTGTTGATAATTGTTCAACGCCGTATTCCATATCGTCTGGTACATTAAATGCAAATGGGTATTTTTGAAGTACACAAGTAAGTTCAATTCTTCTGATGCTTTGTTCCTCAGACGAAGTTGGTGAAATTCCAAAGCAACCTGGTTGTCATTTTCATTTAATATGAGGTACGAGTTTCTGAAATCCAAAATAGCTTTATTTTAGATTAGAAAGCGCATACCTAATATTACGTCAGTGACGAGTAAGGGAACAATCCCAAAATTAGAATAAAATGTGTGAGCATTACAGAGAAAGGTAAATTTGTTTGAAGTTTCAGGTCGACGCCTTTGCTAGAAACTGCGCCAAGGCTTTTTTTTTTCTTGTTTTTGTTTTTTGGCTTTGTGGAAAATTGAATTATCGTGGCTACACCTATTAAATGCAACGTTGCTTATTACAGTAACAGGCGAACCTGAATCTATCGCAGCAGTGAATTTGTATGTACCTATTTGTATTTCAGTGATTGGGTGTGAAGCTGCCTTCTTAGTCTGATTCTTTTCTAGTAAAAGCGTTTCTCTAATGTCATCCTCAAAGTGATTATACTTTCATTACTGTGTCGCAAGGTTCTAGCTGCTGATCGTTGTTGCAGGTTAAAGCAATAGGATTGTCCTCTAGTCATGTAGTATACGCAATTTGATTATTTGTCGAAGCTTACTATGCCATCTCAGTGATTTGTACTGTTACGCTATTGTAGTAATTAGTGTTTTGAGGTTGGTGTAAACGTACGTCAGGTTTATTCAGAATAAGTGGAGGTTGTTGTTCAAATTGTCCTTGAGTCTGAAAAAAATTGGGATTGGCATAAATATAATGAGAATTCTGAGTATGACCTCTTCGTTTGTTGTTGTAATTAGTCTGACACGGAACATTTGGATGAAATGCGATGTCTGGCTCCTATACACGAAATTATTGCCTTGTGGTGTAGTATTATTGCTATACTGTTGCGTTTTGACGAAAGTTTACGCCGAACCATTAAAGTTCGGTTGACCTTGCTGAGGGGACTGTGTCCAGAATACCCCACTTTCTGGTTTTTTTGGTGAAATTGTTATTGAAAATGTCAGTTGCTACTCGAAACTGTTGGTACTGGTGTTGGTTTTGTGAATATTGAATATTAATAATATTTTGACGTCTGTGAAAACTATTCTGAAAGTTGACGCCTTTCCTAGACCTCTTATTACGTATGTCATTAAAATTTCTTAATGTGCATTGATATTCATATGTGTTATCACTGTTGCTGTGTTGGGAGACATTTTTATTGACAAAGGAATAGTCAGAATTTTGTACATCCAAAAGTTGTAAAAGATCGCAAAATGCAGGAGTGATTTCTTTTTGTTGCCCCGTTAACAGGGGGACTCGTAATGAACGCAATAATTTAGAGATTCAAAGCTATATTAGTGCTGAATGACTATATGACTCGGTAAGATGCTTATTTTGTTGAATCATGTATTCAAAAAATTGAGTAATGGTTGGGAAGTTAGAATTTTCAAAGGACGGTAAACTGATTAACTGTTCTTTGATTACTCATTGTGTAGTTTCAGATCAATAAGCTGCCAAAAAGGTATTTTGAAATTCTTCTAATGAGCAGCATTGTCTTGCAATGGGGCACATCCTCGTGGTGAGCTCGCCCTCCAAAAAATTGCAAATGCGTTCCAATATACGGGTAATAGGGCAATTAGGTCGTAACGAGAATGAGGACTGTTGTACCCAGTCTAAGGGATTGAGATCTGTTTTGTTATTGCGGAATACATTGAAATTACGTACTGACAAGAAGTGCTTGTAATCGAAACCATCGTGTAGGAAATTTTGTATTGGTTCGTAACTCTAAAGGTAACATTCCGAGCCCAGCGACAGCGACAGTCGACAGAGACAGGCGACAGAGTGAAGTGTCGCCCGGTGACAGCGACACTACTGGTTTCTGTTAATTCATATGTGAGCTCGTTCGCAGGGCGCGACAAGTGTCGCGCTGCACGTCAAGCCTGCACCTGTCGCGCACGCGACGGGCGACACTGCGTCGCGTGTCGCCGAGCGTAAATATGGATTCTACTCGCGAAGAAGACGAGAAACTAATCAGTTTGGTCTGTGTCAACCCCCAGCTATATGACGTCAAATTAGTTGCATACAAAAATACACTTGCGAAGAACAGTATATGGAAAGATGTAGGGAAGGAGCTCAATAAAAACAGTGAGTTTTATTTATTTAACTACACATTTTATTTGCTGAGTACTCGCATTTATGTAAGTATGTACAAGCGTGATAAATAATCAAATTAGTTATGTAAATAAAAAATTTATACATATCGTTAAGTACGTTTCCTGTAAATAGTATTCAAATTAACTACGAAAATTCAACGAAGATCAATTACCATTATTTACAGTATTATCCTGCCATGGTACTCCGCCTTGTGTACTACAAAATAACCGTTTAAGCTTGGCTCTCACCTCAAATCCAACACTCTTTGTAAAACCTCCAATATGCGCCAATTCTATCATACTTGTTGACTCAGTTGGTGTTTCACATTGATAGTAGGGAATTGGTTGATCTTCAAGATAAGCATCTTGCAGAATAGTATGCAGGCAATAAGCTGTTATAATCAGGTCATCAACTGATCCTGGTAAAATTGCAGTCGGTGTATAAAACACTCTAAATACTTGAGACAATAACCCAAAGGCATTTTCTACTCTCTCGACGAGCACGACACAAGCGGTAGTTAAATTTTTTTTTTCCCAGTCCAATCGTACAACTCTTCGAGAGTATGGCTTCATCACGTAATTATTAAGTGCAAATGCTTCATCGCCGATTATGAAGTGCGCATTAAAATATCAGTGTTGGGAAGCCATTTACATGCAGGGAAATTAAAACTGTTTGTGACAATCCTTTTCCCGATCTCAGATTTTTGAAAATTACCCCTGTCACCTTCTTTGCCTTAAGAACCAACATCTACAACAATGAATTTGTAATTGGCGCCAACTGTTGCAAGTAGAACAACGAAAAAGTAATTTTTATAATTGAAAAAAAGAGATCCGCTGTTTTTTGGTGTTTTTATGGGCACATGTTTGCCATCAATACTACACACACAGTTCGGTACATTCGTTTTCTGCCAGAAATCCTGTTCAGTGTGCTTAAAAGTATTTTCATCAGGCGAGAGCAAGGCCATTGGCATCAGTTTTCTTCTCAATACGTTCAAAACCTTCCCAACGATACAGGAGATATAGCCGTCTGAAATGCGATAGGCATATGACAAAGACTTAATCGTTTCTCCTGTGGTTATGAACCTGTAAAAAAGGGAAAGAAAGAATTCGTTATCATTATTTATATAGACAATATGTGGTTTTTCAATGTACACGACATACGTAAGAAACTGTGATTAGTATTGGAATTTAACATGTAAAATGCATGTCATAATTTTCATTACACGTGGGGATTGTAAAAGTTGGTGGAAACACATTAAAGAATCCTACAATAGATTCAAGCGCAACAATAAATCAGTAACAGGATCTGATGCACGCAGGAACTAACTATAAATGAACAATATTTAAACAGTTAAGTTTTCTTGAAACCGTATCCCAGCATAGAACCGGCGGCACTAACGTGGTGAAAGACAGGGTAGAAGGAGATGATACTGCTGGGCAATCAAAGGGTGAGAGTATTGTCGCTTACAGGGAGGTGAATGAGGAAGGAGCTGCGAATGAAACACTTACAGACCGCCAACTTACGACAAGTACTGAGGCTCTAATACTAAACGACGACGCCGAAAAAAACAGACTATACCATTCTCAATTACTTAAAAAAGAGTGATGACAGTCGGCAGACAATGTTGAATAGAATAACACAAAAACATGCTATTGAAATACATTCATTTTGCAAAGACGTCGGAGATGTTTTGGGCTCGCTACCACAAATTTACAAACTTAAAGTAGAGCAAGAAATTTTTAACATCCTGATTAATTATCAAATGATGGCAGCTGAGAATCCTGATTCTTCTATTTAGCAGTTCAATACCGAAGTGTCATTTAACTCTAGGTCATGTCACTCAAATTACTCAAGTCAAACTGCGAGCACTCCGGATTACATAATTTCAAAGCCTTCCTTTTCCTCCAATTCCGTTGCCATCTATGCATACTCGCCTCAGGAGCCTACTGATTTGACACTACCACCTGTTCAAGAACAGCATAATTTCAGCGCAGAAGAGATTGAAAATATGATAGAAGGCGACACAAATACAATACCTTCACGTTAAGATTAATTTTTCTTCGACTGTAATAACATCTCTTGTAGTTCTTGGTTGTAAATCTTCACGAATTAAATTCAAAATAAAATTAAATTGCTTTTTATTTAATCTGCAATAAGATCTAAATTTTTCTTCATCACTTCATAAATGTTTTTCTAACATGTAGAAACCTTCACTGCGTCGTTCCGTGAACATCGAGTTGACAGGGCGTCTCCTCTTTAAATTTTGGTGCAAAAACAAATCATCATCTTCCTCCTCTTCAAAACGTAAACGCACAGTTTCATTAGTCGACATGTTTTCGCAGACAACCGTCATCTTCGAATTCGAACGAAACACTGTAGAGTCTGTCTCTGGGTACGGCAACAACATGTCGCTGTCGCTGCGCTCGGAATGTTACATTTAAGAGATGTGTTTTGCGGACGTTGTTCGGAGTCTAATTATCTTTACGTCGTAATCTACCAAGATTGTGCTCTAGCGGTGCAGTGTCAAATTTTCGTCGATCTGTGTCAGCAGTTTCTTTGTACACTTGTTAAGTTTTCTCATGTCAGATTTGACAACGGTAGAATCCGTATCAAGTTCTAATTGTTCAAGTCTACTGATGATAGCTTGTATGTGTTCTTGGAGTTTTTCGTCCTGTTGACCCAAACGAGTTTCTACCTGTGTTTTATGCTCTGTAAAATCGCTTTGAAACTGTGTATTCGTGTCTTGTACGGTTTTAAATTCACCGGAAACTTTACGGTAGTAATTGTCTATGTATTTTTCCTTGTGATTTACTACAGTATTACTTTCATGTTTTTCGTGAACGAGAGTTTCGCGTATCTGTTCGATCTTTTTATTTTGTTGGTGAATGGTCTCATTTTGCCCTTGGATTGCAAGTGTAACTCGCTCTTGAAATTGATTACTTGCCTCTATGTGCTCATTGAGGCTTTCGTTAAGTCACGTTTCCTGTTGTTGAAAGTATTCATTAGTTTGTTATTCTGTACTGTGTGTGTCAGTTCCCCTTGTATTTTTGATACTTTATTATCTTAGTCACTGAGTCTTTGTGTCTGTTGCTTCATCGCATCACTAATTTGAGTGAAACGTTCGACTTTTTCTCCTGTGACTTATTATTGCAGTCCACGATCTGTTGAAACATCACCATAATTCCATTATTCGATAGTTGATCATCAGTGTTTAAAGTACTTTGAGTAAACCGTTCAAGAGCGGCAGCATCTCAAATGTCTGTTGACGTTTGAGTATTGACTTTTCATTGGATTCTAAAGTCAAATGATCAGAGTGCAAATTTTGTACATGTGACGTTTGTGTATTAGCGTCTTCCGCATTTGTGGAATGTGCTGTCTAGTTTCGACATAGGTAGGTAAAGCGAAATTCAAGGTAGTTCGCCTTTTTGGCATTGAATTTGCACTTTCATTGACTGTCGTGTGATGCTCTGTCCTCAATGCAGTATTGTCAGAATTGATATTCATTGCAACAGAGCTACTTGGCAAATGAGTATTTTCGGCATTGTCCATGATTTAGCTACGCCTAGTAGTATTAATCGTTCTACGCGGTATGATGCACAAATACAATCAAAGAACAAACAAGCGGAAAAGAAATAAATAGCAGTTTGCCTTTGATTCGTTGGGAATAAATGATATAGATTAGTGAACGTGCAGCGCAAAATTGCTAACTACACTTACAAACTAAGTAACAAAGAGCAGAACGTATGCCTGACTGTATTATTTAAAAGATTCCAAAAAGAATTTAGATCTGAACAAAGGTATCGCCAAGCGGAACGTGTAGGTTTGAAATGTGATTGAAATTACGTAACAGACAGTGGTCTGAAACACAACTGCTAGAATAGAAATCGCTTGTGAAAGTGTATATTATTCCGTCGCATATGTGCTTTGCCCTATACCGATATTCTCTGACTGCGAAAATGTAAATTTAATTTAGTTGCGACAGTGTCAACAGCCAAGAACTTGAAGACAAACCTAAACTGCATGAATTTATGTAACACAAAACCTGAATCTGAAACACTATTGATTTGAAATTGCCCCAGGTAATAAAGCAAAAGTTGATCAATTTCAAAATAATGGTCCCTGTGCTTCATTAATGCTGTCCTTGAAATAATAAAATTTCTTACCTTTATCTGCGCCGTCCTAACTCTCTTCGCGCTGCTCTCTGGTAGTCCTTTAATTTGTATAGTTTTCAAACAGCTATTGTGCAAGGCTGTTGCGTAGCATACCATTTAATTAAATCCATAATGACTGAGGCAATAACTTCTTGAGAAAAAATAGTTCACCAAACTAGTATTGATTTGGGGCAAGTAACATAATGGTTCTACCTTTAAAACATGTATTTTCACTCATTCAGAATTAATAATTCCCTCAATTAAAATACTCAGTAAACTGATTATGCATTAACATTTAGCTTTACAAAATCATTGGATGTGAGTGCTGTACATTCTCTCAGTCATCACTTGCATTAGTAACAAAACAACTTTCTTTATCTTAATTGTTTCCAGCTTCTGTTGAGATCTCTTTTACAGTTAGCTAACATAATATCTTGCAGATAAAACATCATAACTGACTGCATCGAATAAGTATATATCCAGCACACATGATATACAACAGGTCTTTACACTCGAGAGTCCTCCATACCTCACTCGATCTAAAGTTACTCTAATACATGACCATAACATTTTGAATCAGCGATCGCTGTTGAGCGGCGACCCTACTACTCAATCGATACTACATTTGACCATCTCTTGTTCAATATAATATTTTCTTACAATACTTGAATTAATTTACCCTATATATATATATATATATATATATATATATATATATATATATATATATATATAACATTAAAGCGTTTAGCAGGAAAGAAATGGCACTTATCAGCATAACAACACCAAAGTTTGTAATATAAAACTAAACCAAACTCCATCCGAACAGGCCATGAAGGCCCAACGATACCGACAGGCCACCGTGTTATCCTCAGCCCATAGGCATCACCGGATGCGGATATGGAGGGGCATGTGGTCAGCACACCGCTCTACCGGACGTACGTCAGTTTCCGAGACCAGAGGCGCTACTTCTCAATCAAGCAGCTCCTCAGCTGGCCTCACGAGGACTGATTGCACCCCGCTTGCCAACAGCGCTCGGCAGACCTGATGGTCACCCATCCAAGTGCTAGCCCAGCCCGACAGCGCTTAACTTCGGTGATCCGATGGGAACCGGTGTTACCACTACGGCAAGGCCGTTGGCTAGTTTGTAATCTGAAACCACCAAATGACACGCCGAGTGTACTAGTAAGCGTACAATTAGTGAAGTGGTAGCTATAAACAAAAGTACTTAACGTTACAATCATAGGACATTGTGAATTATATGGAATGTTTTGGTCTGTAGTCTATCCACTAAGATGATGTTACGTGTGAAATACTTATTTAAATAGTTAGTCTTTAGGGCTGCAAGATGTGGATATTAGAAATGTACTTAACTGTATCCACATAACAGTTTAGAGACAGCAAAGTGTTAAAATCTTCCGGCAGATTAAAATTCTGAGGAACTCTTCACCTTCCACCCTCTGTCAAACATTCTGTGTATTTTCATGCTCTACACAAAAAGTCCTTAATACATGCTCGATTTGTACACGTTGTAATTCGATCGTGGTGGACGATGGCTAGCACGGTATTCCAGACTTTGCAGTGGAGTGTAGGGCTACACTGCGTTGCTGTTCAAATCAAGTATCCTCAAATGCCTCGCAATGGTAGAACAATGGCTTTAAAATGGCGAATATCGGTTTCTGAGAACCACTGACGCAAAGTTCTGACACATTAGATCAAGAACATACCACACTAAAGCTTCCTGTCAGATTAAAACTCTGTGCTGGACCGAGACTCGAACTAGAAACCTTTGCCTATCATGGCCAAGTGCTCTACCGACTGAACTACCCAAGCACGACCCGCAACCACTCCTCACAGCCCTAATTCCGCCAGTATCTCATCTCCTACCTTCCAAACATCACAGAAAATCTCTGCTGGAAGAAAGGATATAGCGGAGACATCGCTTGACCACTTCCTAGAGGTGTTTCCAGAATGAAATTTTCATTCGTCAGCAGAGTGTGTGCTGATATGAAGTTTCCTGGCAGATTAAAACTCTGTGCTGGAACAAGTACCTTTAAAAGGCAAAGGTCCCGTGTTTGATTCTCGGTGCAGCGCACAGTTTTAATCTGCCCGGAAGTTTCATATCTCCGCACACTCTACTGCAGAGTGAAAATTTCATTCTGATCCCATAGAAAATTTGCAAGATATACCGAGTTAATACAATGCATTTATACATCTGATTTCTGCTATCTTTCTAGTAAGTATTTAGGTATATTCAGAAGCTGGATACAGAATTTTCTCTTCGTTCTCAATTGTGATTATTATAGAACAAGACAGACTGGAACATAATACGGTATCGGCATCATGAGTGTTAATGATATTACAATTTACTTAGGCAGAGAGAGTTTCATAAAGGATATTCTCAGTGTGGGTCGTTTATTAAATTGTCAGCACCTGTAGGAACTGAAAAATAGGAAAACTGATGTTCATTTCCATCCACAAAATTTTATTTGCTGGAGAAAATCTGATACATACAAACACATGAAACAGTATACAGAAGGCAGTAAATATCACCTTTTTACTTTATCCATATTTCTTATTTTCTTTCTAGTTACCAATTAAACGCCATAGAAAAAGTAGTATAGTTGAATTATTCATTATCAAAATAATTTTAATTTTTTAAAATTTTTATTAACATATAATCTTATTTATGAACAGGGTAGCCTGTTAACTTGTACCAACAATGCAAATGTAAAATCAGCTTTCATTTTTAATATTTAATGGCTGAACACTTGTAAGGAAACTACACAATTTTAATAATCTGATACGAAAACACGATGAGCAGCTAAATTTTATTTAAGAAAGACTTCTAACTCATTAAGTCATAACGATGCGCCTTGACAATAGGTTAACCTCCGATATCAATATAGGACACCTTTCAATGTCAATGTTAGGACTATCATCCTGCGATTCACTCCAAGATCACTGGATTCACAGATGTTGACCTCCCTTCCTGCCCTGTTAAGCTGAAGGTCTGTGTGAAATTCTACATCTGAAATCTATTGTGGGATGTTTGAACGTCACACAACGGTATATCAATTGTGTAAATAGATGTTTTGCATATGTGTAAATTTTCCATATTAACAGAAACTTCGGTTAAATATTCTTTGCAATGGAAAAAGAACCAAAGTTTGCATATTTCACTTTTATTTACCTGATATCTAGTTTCGGGTGGCAACATTTTAAAATCATTCTCTAAGAGAGAAAATCAAAATTACAATCATTTGTGATACTGATAATACCAAATTACGTAGTACACATAAAAAATACAGAAGGTATCATGTCAACATAAACACACTGGAGAGGGAAAATGGTATTTCCCAAAATGTAGGAACCATATTAGGACAACAAAAATTATGTATAGCAAAGCGCTAATGAACAGTTACAGAGCATACAGATAACTGGCAGACTACTCCTCAGGACGTATCATTAGAAAAATTATATAACAGACAAACATTAATTATTACAATAATAATAATAATTTATTTATTTTTAGCACTATTAGCAGTACTTAAAATCACTAATATTAACCAGGGTCCTATTTGTAAAATAAGATAACTTACTAATGAATAAACACTTACGATTAAGACATCCTTTAAATAAAATGATTAACAACTCTTTAGTTGATTTATGTGTACCAACAAATATTTCATTTTGATAAAATTTTGGGTCCCTATTAGGATTACGTTTGGTAAGTCAAATCGCAACTGGACTATTTTTAGCTATACATTATTCATCAAATATTGAAATAGCATTCAGCAGTGAAGTAAACATGTGCAGAGACGTAAATAACGGTTGAATTAATCGAACTTTACATGCAAATGGGGCATCTATATTTTTTATTTGCATTTATTTGCATGTAGGACAAAGAACTTACTATGGATTATATATATATGCACACCTGAATAATTGGTACTTATTAATTTATTATCAGCAATTCCATACTTAGGAACAAATTTAGTGCAATGAGTGTGAGGAGGATTTTCTTTTGATAATGCAACATTAAATCGATTCTTTACATTTCATTTTGTATTACCATTTATTATTGCAGCTAAGGCGGCAATTCACTTATTCTTCCTTCATCAAACGGGGTCTAATAACCCATTAGGGCTAAACGAAGATATCGAAAAAATTCCATTTCACTCATACTTTACTTTCAAGGATTCTATTACATTTGTATTAATAACATCGTTATTAATTATATTATGTTTAATTAACCCTTACCTTTTAAGAGATCCAGATAATTTTTCATTCATTAGCGTTATTTCTAATCATCAAGAATACAACAAATAATAAATTACTAGTGAATAATAAAATTAATACTTCCAAAATTTTTACCAAACACAATAAAATACTTAACAACACCGTACAGTAAGGTACAGCAGTACCACATAATATCACAGAGTTAAATGCAAAGTTGCCACGCAAAAAGTCATTAAATGTGAACCACAACATTAACACTAAAAGAAAAGAAACAACAGGACAGTAAAAAAGAAATCATGGCTTCCAACGGTCACAAGCGTAAGTACTTTACCATAACAACCATTACAGAATCATATGAAGATAAGACAATTTTTGACACTTGACACACACAGCTAAAATGAAATGATCGTGTGGACTTTATTGGACGTGATATCCCTTCGGGGTACGGCCACTGTATGACAAGTCTTCTTAATTGACGCCTCTTCGGTGACTTGCGTGTTACTGATGATGACATTGATGATGAAGGACACACAACACCTAGACCCATGCCGGGAATCGAACGCGGGACCCCTTGCGTGGTTGGGGGTAACGCTACTGCTGCGTTACGGAGGCGGACATTTCCCAGGTAAAAACTGTCGTTAAAACAAAAAATTGTCTCTCATAAAGCGCTAAAAGTTACGGGCCGTGACGGCACTAAAATCACTTGTATGCTTTTAATCAAACAACAAGAAAGTATTACCAGATTCCCTTCCTGAGGGAAGACATAGCATAACTACAGAGGAAGAGAAACAGATGGGGGAGGATGGAGGGCTGGGAAAGTGGGGGTGGGGGGGGGGGCGGGAGGCAGGCGAAGCGCCAATATGGAGGCCAAGAATGGGGTCAGGAAAACCATGGGAAGAATGTAAATAATTTATAATCAACAATGTTATTAAAACTAGACCTAAAACGGCAGGTTATCATTTTTATAAGGACTACCGTAGGCTAACGGATTCAACAGAGAAACCATACATATACGTTCATCAAGACAAATCTTACAAATAATACATGCTAACAAAAAAGAACCCAACAATTTTTAAAATAATTTTGTGGTGGAGACCACATGATCAGCTAGTAAAACGAGCTTCATATTTGTTTCAAAAAAGTAAATTTGATATATACTTCTGAAAATGACAGTTCTGACGCAAAACGGCTATAAAGAAAGAACAGCGGAAATGCGAAATACACGAAGAGCGCACGTTTCAGTTGTCAACGAACGACAATGAGCACCCTGAGAAGCATAGAAACCGAAGAACAACGAAGTGAACGGACTGGAAAACCAAGAATTGTGACACAATCTTAGAATAAAAGACTGAGAACTCAAGCCAGCGATGAAAATATCACTCTACGAGTATCACGGACAAGTAATCAGTACAAACTGATGAAGCATTCCGCTATGGCCCGACGAAAGAATACAACAAACACAAAGGCGTTGTAATCTGGTGTATTTATGACATCTGCCAATTTTGCAACGCGAAAAAATTCGGCTAAGAAACACCAGGATTCTGTTGCAAGCACCTCCTCAAGAAATTTTATATTAAAAGACCGAAGAAACTCCAGAATAGAAACACTTTCCGCAAAATACAAAAGCGTACAATGCCTGCTTCCAGATGACTTCTTTAGGTGTCACGTAGATCAACACTAACAGAGATGAAACCGATTATGTTTCTTCCATTCAAGGACAAATCTGTCACAACACAGGAGCGTTACTACCATTACCGAACAAAGACCATACATTTCTGGAAGTGTATTTCATCGCAAGTGGAGAAACGGAAATTGTTAAACGTTGCACAATTATCAGTGGACTGGAACGAAACTAGTCCAGAATGTATATAGGATCTTTCACAAATACATTCAACTGATCCACTTATTCAAACAGCCCTAGGCCGAATGATTTCTGATGACTGTAAAGCTTTAATTCATGCCGACAAAAGATGACCTGGACTATGTGGCTGAGATAGACGAAGTCACCATCGTCATGAGCACAACCTGTGACAACTGTACAACGAAGAAGGGAAGCACTGCAACGCACTGCAGAGACACACCGGTCATAGGATGCCCTACAATATTTATTAATATTTCTGCACGGAGAGGACTGACACCATTTTAATGTGAAACAAATCCAACCTGAAAAAGGGGTAGAACAAACACTCAGATCCTCAACACTCGGCGTTTGTTCCAACAATGCCTGGTAAATATGTATAAGCGGAACGCATACTTCACATAAGACTGAACCAGAAGAAACAACGCACGGAAGAATACATTCCCTTTCGAGTCGCAACATAAATGACGGAAACATTGACGACATTGGAACAATGGTCATCTTACCCTCATCATACACAGGAAGGCCGAGACAAATGCACGAATGCACCAAGATGCCATGACCTGCATAAGAAAATATGGACGACCTGACATCTTCATAACATTATCATGCAACTCGTCGTGACCAGAAATCAAAGACCAACAAAGACACGGACAAGTCCAATGCATCGACACGACGCAATAGCCCAAGTTCTCCAATACAAACAAAAGACATTTATTGAAGTCATCATAAAATGACACATCCTTAGATCCGTTAGGTGCCGTGTACATACAATCGATTGTAAAAACGAGGACTGCCTCACTAATAAAACCACATATGGCTACACGATAGAATTCATCCCATGGATATCGACAAATCATTCAAGCTGGATGTCCCAATCCACAAGAGAATCCGAAACTGTCCGACTTAGTAGCGGAAAATATGATTGACAGACCATGGGGGCCATTAAACTCCAATTCGCCATGTAGGAGCAATGGAAAATATACAAAAAACAACCTAAAACCATACTTGGACGACAACTAAACGGAGTTCATGGCTATCTGAAATACAGAAGTGTATCCCTCTAAAACGGTGGCTTGACAGCAAAAATATGAATACGAGGTAGCGACGAACTGGAAATACGTAATCAATGGGTAGTACTAGTTTTCAAAATGTTATGACCACACGTAAACATAGGTCACCGCAATTCAGTGAAGTCCATCAAACATGTCTGTACGTATGTGAACAAAGGCTGTGACATGGCAGTATTGTAATCAAGCGGTGTGCTTAAGATGCTACAGACGAATAAGAAGAATATATCATGGTGATTAGCAGCAGTACTGAAATGCCTGGTCTAGCAGGGTAGAGCGTATTAGGTTGAGGAAAGGGGCCAAAATAAGTTGCTGTCAGTTGCACTCTACATACAAACTTTATTTATCAAAACACAATATAAAACAAGGATGCAAAACAATCAAAACTTTAATCGACCTACTTTGATTAACTTTATATCGGCTGAAGGCCATACTCAAAATCCAAGACACAATGCCTAAGCAAGAAATTGAAATACAAGGTTCATCTGGAGGTTTCACCCGAGAATATTTTCTAAATCGTCAATCTAAATAGGCTGAAGGCCCTAGCAATTTAATTTTAATGGAACTTGGATGGAGGCCACATATTGAGCAATAAGAAGAGTTTCAATCAAAAGGCAGAATGCCTTAGCTTAAAATATTTCATGCAAAATTCGCCTGAGGGCCCCATACAAAAGCATAACAACCTTATGCCTTAATGACAAGACAAGAACATTAATTAAAGACATATTAAAACTCGGCAGAAGGCCGCACATGAGTAAATAATTTAACGGCTTAAGCCCTAGAAAGAAGAGTTTCAATTTAAAAGGCAGTAGGCCTTATCTTAAAACTTCCCATGTAAAATTCGGCTGGGGGCCCCATATAAAATAATAACAATCTCTTGCCTTATGGGCGAGACAAGAACATTAATTTAAGAGATATTAATACTCGGCTGAAGGCCACACATTATAAGACGTATGCGTTGCCGGCGATGTGCGAGGCATGGCAGAGTCTCTGACCAGAGAGTAGTAGGTAGCTAGTCTGCGCTTGTCTGCGCGAGTCGACAGTAGTCTTGAGTAGTCTGCGCGAGTCGGCGGTAGTCGGCGAGTGTCGGCTGTGTGCTCTGCTCGGAACTCTGGTAAGGACTATGGAGGATGAGTATTGTTGTAGAAGGTAAAGAAGCAGCCTTGCGCATATCTAACAATGTATGTTAATTGTCATTTAATTTGTTCCAAAAAAATGCCCCAATAATAATTTTTACAATATAAAGTAACTTTTTTAAAGAAAAGCATTCATATCAATGATCATTCCTTCCAAGAATCAGAAAAAAAATATACGCCAGCATTGCCCGAAGCTGTGTCGAAAATTATTATGTAAGAGCAGATATATTTGCAGTTTTTATTGAGGTAAGAATTTTTGCTTTTTTATTCAGAATACAGGGCCGAAGGGCAGCCTTGCTGTCCTTATAAAATTTACCAGGTTACTAATTTTTTTATTATTATTTACGGGTTTACGAATTGAATTTTGAGGCTACATTAAATGTGAATGCGTTTCTGCACACAGACTATAAATGAGAGCCAATTTTGTTCAGAGGTTGCCATATTAGAAAAATTCATTTAATTATTAATTGTGTGGGGAGGTTACACTTGGTTCATGGTTCGTAGTTTCGTAATTAAATATTTTTGTGGGGAGTTAACGTATGGTTAATATGCATAAATATAAATATTTTTTTGTGGGGAGGTTACACTTGGTAACATCCGGCTAGGATCGTATTTCTTTGTGAATCTTCTGAGAAGTAGTCACATATCTGCTCTTATTTACTTAAACATAGTTTGCATCTGGCGCAACGTATTTACTAATTTGTCACTCTTTCTGTCACAGATCATCGGCAATTTGTTGCTCTTTGTTGTATTTGTGTTTGTTGCATTTTGCATTGTCCTTGTTTCATTTGTGAATAATTTTGATTTGTGTAAAAATGCCGCGAAAAACTGTTAACAGTACATCGCGATGTGTAATGTGTGAAATAGCCGACTCGAATAATTTGAATGATAGTATTTGCGACACTCAGTGTAATGATGATAATCCCCTAATTGTAGACAATCAGTGCGTACCGACCACTAATATTGATTTTGATCCTAGTAATGAGCAAATAAATTCAATTGTGTCGTCTGTTAATTTAACGACAATGGATGACGCGGCACGTTCTGTTACAATGAACGATGCCCAGCTTGACACACCCGGTTTGCAAAATTTACATAGTGAACAGACAAATTTTTCTAACGAAAATTAACAGTATACTCAAAGTGGGACAGATGTATTTGTTTCCGAGGTAGTGACTAACAGTGCACATCCGATTGGCAAACCTTTTCGAGAATCACAGAATGACCAAATGGTTACACAAAACGTGACTAGTGCAGGTACGCCATCAAACAGCACAGAGAATAGAGCCGATAATGTTGGCTGGGATCAAGTTATGGCATTATTACTACAAATCAGTGAAAATTTCGACAACCATTTCAAACAACAGCAACAATATAATGAAAATCTCAAGCAACTAATTAATGAAAGTTTCAAACAGCGGAAACGTTTTCAAAAAGTCGAACGAAAAACACGACAACCTTAATAAACAGAACAAACAACTTAGTGAACAGATTACAGCCGATACCGTGCAACGTCATGATACTAAGGAACAATTACGTGATGATACTAAGACTTGTGCTAGGAACAGTAGTGGAGAAATTAGATCTGTTGCACAAGAATTAAATAATATACATGTAGCCACAACAGAATCACTTAGAGATAAAATTAATGCAGTGACTGAACAACGTTCAGAAAACGCAACACAGATACGCGACGAGTTTAATTTAGTCACCAGAACTTTCACACACTCTGGATACGGAAATGGATAAGAAATGTGAACAACAGAACAGACAAACTGACGAACGTATTAAAGTAATAGAAATGAAAATGTTTTAGCCTCTAACACGGTACAGCATACGCCACATTCCGAACATTTGTCACACTCACACAGCCAGTGTAACTTAAGTAATTTACAGAGACTACGTGACTTAAAATCCGAAGACACAGACAAACAGATTCTTATGCAATCCTGAACCTGTTCACACATTCAGTGACGATAACGTTGATTATAAGCAATTTGTATCTGTAAAAAAATCTAAGGTATTTGAAAATGACAGAGCACAAGTACACGCTTTGAACTGGCTACGTCGTTTTATTTTTGTTCTTTCACCAGCTTGGCCTGTAATGCAGAAACTTGAATTAGCATGGGTACAACAATTTGTTTTTGAATTTTCACCGGCATTGCCTGTAACGCAGAAGCTAAAATTTATTTGTAGCGCGTAATTGACCTCAGGGGATTCATTACGCTTTAATGAATATGTGCCGTAGCGTGCACAGGGCCCCGAGCCGTAGTAGTGCTATTTCATCTTTAGTTTTCTGCACTGCTGCCTTCTCTTCTACTATGCTTTATATCTATTAAAACAGCTCTTAACTATCGCTCTATCAAGGATTAAGAATGAGTAAAGAAAATCGGATAAGACAAGTTTTACCGAAAGTGACATTTATCATTAGACGCTCCAGAAATGACAACCACGAGAACTTTAATACCAGACAAAATTTAATCATCAGTATGTGTAAAATTATCAGCAACAGGAACCTTATTTTGGTAACAATAGACGTTCTTCACCGTAACAGCATGAAAGTCAGCTGGTTAGCATACCTAACCAACAATGTAATGTACAAGGTCAACCAAGCTTTAATGTTTCGCCGCGTGCACGTATAGAATCAGCTCCAACAAATAGTAACACACGGCAACAAGGAAATAACTACGTACAGAAAACACACTATTTCAATTCCTATCGCAATGCACCGTATGGGAGTAACGCAGAGCAACAAGGAAATAACTACGTACAGAAAACACACTATTTCAATTCCTATCGCAATGCACCGTATGGAAATGACTATCATGACAGATGTAAAAATAATGAGCACAATTTTCAGCGTATGTTTAATAACAGTCGGTCTTATCAGCAGCAGAATCATCCACAACAACATATTATCATGAATGAACCGGACAGTAGATATCATCCCGAACGTAATACGTCAGGAAGAAGTAGCAGAACAGTACAAATAGTGGAAATGCCACAGTATCCTCCTGCAAATAATAGCATGTCAGATAGAATTTGACTAGATACAGTACAGGTTGCATCTTCCAGTAACGTAAGCAATACTTCAGATACGCAGAATCTTGTTCACGAAAATGTTATTTGAAACATGCCTTGTTGAATGCACCACTTTTATCGCACCCAGATCTTACCAGAAATTTTTCCATTGCCACCGACAGTTCTAACACCGCTTTAGGCGTACATATTTTTCAGGAAATTGAAGAAGATGGTTGTACAGTAATTAAAAACATCGCTTTTGCAAGTCGCATTCTGTCACCTGCTGAACGCAATTATTCTGTTACAGAACTTGAAACATTATGTGTTGTATGGGCTTTTACTAGATTTAGGCATTTTCTTTATGGAAGACATACTACCGCTTACACAGACCATAGAGCGATCTAGTTTTTACTTTCGGCTAAATTTACACACGACAGATTAAGTAGATGGAAACTTTACTTGCAGGAATTTAATTTTACAATTGTTCACATTCCCGGTACACAAAATATTGTAGCAGACGCACTATCCCGTTCTCTCAGCAACAATCAGCAAGACATCGCAACCAACTTCTGCAAAGCAAATTTCAGCGTCATGTACATTCAACAAGTTGCATTTGAAAATTTCATTTCGTCGTCATTACAAGACATTGCACAAGAGCAAAGTAAAGACAACGTATGGAAAGAAATTAAACACCTTTGGCAAGATAGGAATAATGTTACCATTAGAAACCATTACACTGTACGCAATAACATTCTGTTTCGCCGCTCTCATTCTGACAGCAACAATTGGTTATTATGCATTCCTGACGAACTTGTTAACAAATTAATCTGGTACACTCATTTAAGTTACGTACATTACGGAGCCAGAAAATGTTTTCTTATACTGAGACAGAACTGTTATTTTACCAACATGGAGAAACGTATACAACGAGTTTTAGCGTCATGTAAAATCTGCCAGAAAGCTAAATCAGACACGACTTCACATGCACCTCCGTTACATCCTACTGTACCGATTAAATTGAGACATATGGCCGCTGTAGACATTTTTGGTCCGATTCCCAGAACTAATAGAGGTTTTTGCTACATCTTTGTCGCTGTTGAACTCACTTCAAAATTTGTTACCTTCACTCCGTTACGCAAAGCTACTGCTAAAACTGTTTCGAAAGCATTTGTAAAACATTTTCTATTTCATGTAGGGCATGTGTTGAATGTAATTTCCGACAATGCATCACAGTTTCGATCTGCTATATGGACACGTATGTTGCGAGCTAGAAACATTTCTCCGGTCTATATATCCAGGAACCATGCTTCTTCGAACCCTTGTGAACGATTAATGAAAGAAATTGGTAAACTGTGTAGAATATACTGCCATAAAAAACATATTGATTGGGACACATACATACTCTCATTTCAGGATGTAATTAATTCCATACCAAATGAATCTACTATGCTATCTCCGTCTGTTATACTCAAAAATGTTGAACCACCTAACAAAATTAAAGAATTAGTAACCTTTCCTACATCTCATCGACTACGACACCATGAAATAATTGACATTGCGCCGAACAACATCAAACGTGCCGCAGAGCGCCGGAGAAGACAGCAAAAACAGGTTTGTAAACGCCGTGACTTTCACATTGGACAGAAGATATTAGTACGTACACACTATTTATCGAACAGAGGAAAGAGTAGATGCAGTAAATTTGAGCTTCTATACGCAGGTCCATATCGAATTCGCAGCATTCCTCACTCCAATGTAGTACACGTCGAAACTTGGAGAACCAGAAAAACCAAAGGGAACCACCACGTGTCGAACGTCAAACCTTTTATTGAATGAAAATACTTTATGATTTACCACACTGTAATGCCATTTCCTAATTTTTTATGACCGCTTATGCAATTATATCTATGTGACTACTAACTGATGATTGTCGTATTTTTTCTTGGCAAGTGCCCGGCAAGGTAAGGTTAGCAGGTCGCTTTTCTTGTCGTTACACATCAGACCGTGCACATTTTTCCAGATAAACTTACGTATCTTATGAATAATTATGCAATTCTATCTAGTGACATATTAATTTTATTAAATTCTCTCTCCATTAAAGTCTTCAATTCTCGCCTCTATTAACTACACAACATACAAGCTGAACACAAAGAAGGTCACATTTCTTGTCGTTATATATCAGACCGTGCATATTTTCCATTTTTCATGTATGTATAATTGCTTTCCTGTTTTGTTTGTATAAACCTTGTCGTGTGCAAATTGTTATGGGAGAGCTTAAAAATGTGCCAGAGTCTCCCCAATTTTGAGTTCAATGCCTTAACAATCACACTACGGAGGCCATCTACCAAGTCTCGTATTGATTGCCTCAGTAAGTGTTACAGACACAGCGAAAACCAAATCAGATATTGGAATAGGTTAATGAAAAGTTCCATGTCCGCAATTTAAAAAAAAATTTTTGAAAACTTCGGTTTTACATTCGAAAGTATGATTTCCAGTTTGAAACTGAAGAAACCTGCATAATCGAGGCCCAGTGAACTTAATGTCCATTATTTTCACTGAGACTGGAAAGTATTTTTATTTTTATTTAAAATAATGAAGTCCTCTTTTACTATGACCTACAAAATGTGTGTTCTGGACATGACAACTTACATGTATATAACTTCTGCTTAGTCGATTATAGTGTATATGATGACAGAGATTTGCTGACTAGTGTACCCTCAAATTGTAAAGAAATATGGCTCTTTTTTATTTTTTGTCCAACTAGAACTAAATTGTTTCACTGTATTTTATATAATAATTACTGACAGACCTACCTCATTTCGGATTAGCAGGCACATTCTGTACAAAAATACTCAGGCATGGTGGTAGCTGCATATATATCAAAGACAATATAGATTTCAATAATATACCGAAATCTGATAGCTTATTCAGAGAAAGAGACATAGAACTGTCAGTAGTAGAACTGTTAGTAGTAGAACTGCCAAATCAGAATACAGTTCTCATATATATATATATATATATATATATATATATATATATATATATATCACCAGGTGGCCATGAAAAAGCTTTTTATAATAATATGGAGGAACTGTTAGAGAATTTTATCCTGAAGAAAAAATATTTAATGTGCAGGGACTTCAACCTGGATTTCTCCAAATCCAATAAATTTAAAGATCAAATTAAAGATCTGCTGAAGTTCTTTAACTTAAAACCAGTTGCTACTAACCCAACCCACATAACTAGTACTTCTGTATCAACAGTTCATCAGGTCTTTATAAATACTGATACCCATACCTCCAACGTACAAACGTTCAACACTGGTTTTAGTAATTACCACGCCCAAATACTAACAACAGCTATTCCAGGAGACATAAAACCAAAAATCTAGAGCTAATGGCTAATGTCAGGAAGTTCAGTGATAAGAATGTAGATTAACTTTTGCCTCTCTCAAAAAGAGGAAACAGGGATGACGTTTACAGGTGACAAGTTCCATAAATTTATGGCCACATACAAACATTTATTTGAAGCAGCTTTTCCTAAAGAAACATCAGTAATAAATTCCATACACATTGCAAATAAATGGATCGCAGATGGAATAAAAAATCATGCCAGAATAAAAGAAAGTTAAATGGACACTCAGAGGACCCACAAATCTAGTTTGTATTTATATTTTAAATAATATAAAGAAATACTCAGAAAAGTCATATCGAAAACTAAAAATGACAAACGTATAGAAAATTGCAGGAACAAAACTAAATAAGCCTCGAATATCACCATAAAGTAACAGGCACTACATCATTAGACCACAAAAACGTAGAACTTCATGAAAATAACAATAAAATAACCGACACCACAGAAGTGGCTCAAAAATTTAACTATTACTTGACAAACGTAGCACAACACCTGATTACTAAACATTACAGCTCACATAAACACAGAAATACCCTACATTCTGATTAAAATATACACTGAACAGCCAAAGGAACTGGTACACCTGCCGAACTTCGCGTAGGGCCTCTGCGAATACACTGAAATGCTGCAACACAAGATGGCATGGACTCGAGTAATGTCTGAAGTAGTGTTGGAGGGAACTGACACCATGAATCCTGCAGGGCTGTCCATAAATACATAAGAGTACGGGGGCGTCAAGGTCTCTTCTGAACAGCACCAAGGCATTCCAGATATGTTCAATAATGTTCGTATCTGGGCAGTTTGGTGGCTATCGGGAGTGTTTAAACTCAGAAGAATATTCCTGGAGTCACTCTCTAGCAATTCGGGACGTATGGGGTATAGCTTTGTCCTGCTGGAGTTGCCCAAGTCCGTCGGGATGCAAAATGGACGTGAAGGAATGCAGCTGATCAGATAGGACACTTACGTGCGTGTCACCTGTTAGAGACATATGTAGACGTACCAGGAGTCCCACATCACTCCAACTGCACACGCCCCACACCCTTATAGAGCCCCGACTAGCTAGAACCGTCCCTGCTGTTGTGCAGTATCCATGGATTCATGAGGTTTTCTCCATATTTGTACACGTTTATCCTCTCGATAAAATTTGAAACGAGACTTGTCCGACCAGGCAACATGTTTCCAGTCATCAACAGTCCAATGTCGGTGATGACAGGCCCAGGTGAGGCGCAAAGCTTTGTATCGTGCAGTCATCAATGGTACACGAGTGGGCCTCCGGCTCCAAAAGCCCGTATCGATGATGTTTCATTGAATGACTCGCCCACTGACACTTGTTGATGGCCCAGCGTTGAAATCTGCAGCAATTTGCGGAAGGGTTGCACTTCTGTCACGTTTAACGATTGTCTTCAGTCGCCTTTGGTCCAGTTCGTCCAGTATCTTCTTCCAGGCGCAGCGATGTCGGAGATTCGATGTTTTACTGAATTCCTGATATTCACGGTACACTCGTCAGATAGTTGTACGGGAAAATTCCCACTTCAATGGTACCTAGGAGATGTTATGTCCCATCGCTCGTGCGCCGACTATAACACCACGTTCAAACTCACTTAAATCATAATAACCTACAATTGTAGCACCAATAACCGATATAACAAACGTTGTTCATTTATATAGGTGCCACCGACCGCAGCGCCGTATTGTGCCTGTTTACATATCTCTGAATTTGAATATGCATGCCAATACCAGTTTCTTTGGCGCTTCTGTGGCTAAATGACAGACATAATTCCAGCAATGCTTGAGCTCACAGCAAGACCGTTATTTTGTTTATAGAGATTCTTACAGTACAGATTTTTGTATGGCTTAATACTTAATCAAATAGGTCCAAGAATTCAATTATTTCTGCCACTGATAGGTTTTTGTGCTCAAGGACGTTTCTCTTGATTAGAGATTTGTGAGTTCTGAGTGGGATGTGTCTGTATTCGGATTGGCTATAACACTTGCTATGAAATGTGCTGGAGGAGTGACAATGATGTTTTGACTTTCATGTCTTGCCTGTTGTCAGCAACAGTTTACTACAAGCACTATGTGCTCAAAAGTATCCAGATATCCCCAAAAACACTCGTTTTTCATATTAGGAGCATTTTGCTGCCATCTACTGCCAGGTACTCCATATCAGCGACATCAGTAATCATTAGACGTCGTGAGAGAGTAAAATGAGGCCCTCTGTGGAACTCATGCACTTCAAAAAGGTCAGGTGATTGGGTGTCACTCGTGTACGCGAGATTTCCACACTCCTAAACATCCCTAGGTCCACTGTTTCCGATGTGATAGTGAAGTGGAAACTTGAAGGGACACGTACAGCACAAAAGTGTACTGGCCTATCTCGTCTGTTTGTATTAATGTACGGTTATGTATCTTTCAATGTAGAAAACACGAGAAAGCTAATAAATTTAATCTGACCACTCCTTGCAATGAAAATATACGAAATTTGTTTTCAGTGCTATTTTGTCCTAATAAAATTGTTTCTTATAGCAGTGCCAGGTATACATGGAAAGTTCAGTGAATGATCTGGGAAAATAAAGGAAAAGATAATTACAATTAAAATACCCTTAGTGGCTTTCAGAGTAATCACCATTAACTACAGCACACTTCAGAATGTGGTCGTAAGCCACTGGACAGTCAATAAATGCTTCTCATGGTATCTTTCCCAAGACCATGGTCATGCATTGATAAATATCCGCGACATCTGTATAGTTAACTTTCTCACTCAATGCAAGTGACTGTTCATAAAGGTCCTCCTTATTCTACAGCTTTGGCATCAACAGATTTCTTTCTTTTTACCTGACTTAAATGAGCCATGAAAGCTTTAGGCTTTGCCACTGCTATGTGACCACAATGCTTTGGGTAACACCACAAAAAGTGTTTGCTAATGTTTTCCAATAAATGTACGACCACTGTGAAAATGTTTTATGGCTAATGGTGAGTAATCTGAGGGATGGTAAAGGTATTTTGTTTGTAACCCGAGACCATTCATCAAGCATTTTACATGCACTTAAAAGAACAGATACTCAGCTATTGCTAGAAATAATTTATGAACACTAAAGCACTCTTAAAGACTAACACAATCTCTTAAAACTGATCCATGAATTTACTGAATAGAAAACTGTTTAATTTTGCACTTTCACAAGACAAATACATGTTTTATACTGAGCGTCTGATGAAAATTCCGTGCTTGTACTTTGTGTAGGAGAAAAAGGAGAAAAATGTCACCGACAGGAGTAAAAGTGTATTGTGATATACAGTGTTATGTAAACAGTATGAAACATTTAAGTGCGAAAACACATCACTGTTCTCAAATTATGTGCTCATAGCTCTTACGACTTTCTGAAGTAGTTATGCCAGCTGAGAATGAAACTTCAATGTTCCTGCAAGTTCATATTTGAGAAAGAAGACCCTTTTGGCAGTATTTGGAACAATGAAGCTGTCGTGTTCTCATGGTAAATGAGCATTAATTGTCCCATAGAAAAATAGAATTCCATGTGCTAAATGGTTAGAAACTTATCACATTATACTGTAGAACGGAGTTTAGACATGGTGAATCGACCTACATTAATTTAAGAAATGAAAATTTGGAGCTATTGTTAAGTATTCAGTATTAAATCATTTTGCAGCTACACTCATTGCATTATTAAAAACTATGTCTTCTCCTACACATTGCATTCTTAATCACAGTAAGACTTATATGTAAAATAATGGAAAGGGAATCAATCATTTGCAGCGGACTGAGCACGGAACACAGACTCAGCAGAAAACATGCATCAGTTGTTCTAGGGCAGTGATTGCCTTTCCCTTATTTTATATACTGCTCCAGTCAATAATTTTCATTGCAATAAAATAAATATTTATTAAGTCTGTCATTAGAATCTTATTCTAGACCTGTAGCAACAAAAACATTGAATGAATAGATGACTGATGACATAAAGACGTTATTGATTATGAAGAGAAACTACTGCTTACGTTACAGGGTATGGTGTAAACACAAAAAACAGATAAGTACAGTCCTTATCAAGGTGCAAGTGTTTGTATTCCTGTGGAAGGCCAAAGAGTTCGTAAGCTAATGACTGTTTGTTTGCTGCCATTGCTATTACATGTTTGGCAAGCAGCTGTCTGTTTTCACAAATCAGAAACCTAAGCACCACAGACTTAGGCAGATTTGAAAGTGGATTTGAACTCTTTATATAAGACATTATTTAATTTTTACTGTGTAAATAACTAGTCTCTTACACTATGCCTCTTGATAATGTAGCAGACACAAGCTCAGCCCCTCAGCCGTCAATCCAGAATTGCGTTTTCCATGGTTTCTCAGATCACTAGAGCAAGTACAGAGATAGTTTCTTGGTAAGGCCACTACTGATTTCCTTCCCTCGGATAACAACACATCTGAGCGTACTTCGATCGTTTATAACATTAGCTGTCAACAGGACATAAAGTACTAAGTTTTCTCTGTTTTAATATAATAATTTGTAATTATCATGAGTATGGAAACGACCAGAAATCAAAGTATATCCCAACTTTCACTTCAGCGAAAGCCAAACTAATACAGCTAAGTAACGTGTTTCAAATCATGAAGAGTTTTGACTGAGACCACCCCTGAATAGTAATATAAGTATTCAGATGAACGTATTAGATCAACTGATGGACAAAAGCTAAACTACCCTAAACCTAATAACAGCAAGAAACTAATCACATATGCTAACTGAAAAACTTCAAAAAATGTGTGCTAGACAATATAAGAAAAACTGTTGTTTGAACAGCACTTCTAAACCTAAAAGTACTGTATGGTACAACTAAACGGTTTATGACTGTTGTTACTGTATCATTGTATGTTGTACACATATAATGTAAAGTAGAAGATAGTAGTCACTATAGCGAGGGATGATTGTTAATTTAAAATTAAGGCAGGAAAGGGCAGAGTGGATGTCAGATAAATTTTAAGTAAGTAAATAAAAGTAGAACAGCATGCTAAGTAAACACAAGTTATCAAAAGAAAAACTGAGTATTCAGATATCTATGGATGAGTTACTTACAAATTTCACCATTCCTCTCCGACTATTGAGGTGAAGATTATGTGGGCAGGGCTGAAGCACTACCGCCTAAATTATGAAGGAAAGCAGGGAAGAAATTTGACTAGATCTTCATAACCCCTTGACTCAGTAGCTGACATCAGTAAATCAAGAACTGAGAATCATCTTGGCATTCTAATTTTGTTACACATATAAGAAATAAATAATAAATCATTTATCAAAAATTATAAACAAGATATTAAAAGTTTACCCACATAACTTAAAAATGTACAAAATAGAACCTGTCCATAAGATATGAACAATGAAGTACGAAACCCATTGAGTGTTGCAGTGCAAGCTGAGACTGTGGATAGCAAAACACACTTACTGTATACACATACATTGCCTTTTTTCACTCTCATCTGCATTATGCACCTTAGTAGCTTTGTAAGAATATATGCCTGACTGTATCAACAGCTTGCTGCTCGAACGGTACGCTGATCATACTTTTTGATTTGAAAACAAACATCTGAACCTAGTACCGATTACCTGGGCTACGCTACAGATTGTGTGCACAGCAAATTCATTTTTAAATTACCTAATTTAATCACAACTGGTATTTTGTGACGTGTGATTCTAGTAGTTTTTGATGAATTGGAATTTATTGAAAGTAGAGTCTACTTTCAATAAATTCCAATTCATCAAAAACTACAAAGAAGAAAGTTGTCAGATGCAGTGTGGGACTAGCACCCAAAGAATCACGGAGGCTTTGCTTCAAGTGATTAGAATTATGACAGTCTGTGATTTACTAGTGTATAGTTGAATAGTCTTTGCTGGATAAAATCTTAATAACTTTGATCGTAGAATGTCATTACATCATAAAAGAAGAGAGGGAATAGAGTTTATATGTCACATGATAGGCTAACAAAGGTCCTCAGCATCTAGAAGTATCTATTCTTATCTTTTTCAATAGATCATTAACAGAATTGTAAACGATATCAGACAGTTAAAAAAATTGTGAAAAATAAATCACCACAGTATTAGGCATAAACAAAATTTACGTTTAATGTAGTTCAATAGTCGCCTTTGTTATTAAAATGTCTTTCACACTATGATCAAACTATAGTAAATTCCAACATACAGCACCACTGTTCTTACTCTTTTCGTGGATACTGGTACTTAAATTCCGAAATTAACAACCTTTTGGAAATTTTGTGTAAACATATGAAACAATACAGAGGCCATTTGACGTCTCATGTTATAGAAATATATAACTTACTGGTAAGACATTTTAATTCCAAGCCGGCAATTACTATGGTCTCGTAGCAGTTATGGGTGTCTGTGGTTCGCCGGAGATACAGGCTACTGACAACTAACTTTTTGGTTACCTAATACTTTCTCGCTCTGAAATCACATCTCCTTTTGTAAATACAATGGTGTGATAAAGTTTCGGTAAAAATGTTAGGTATAAAAAATGCATCAAAGTACAACTGACGTGCTGTGTGTTAATACTGTATCGAACATTGCTACGATGCAGTGGTCAGCACAATGGACCCACATACAGTAGGGTGACGATTCAAACCCGCACCCGACCAACCAAAGTAACGTTTTTGTGATTTCCCGAAATCGCTCTAGGCAAAAGGAGGGATGGTTACTTTTAAAGGACACGGCCGATTTGCTTTCTCATCTACTTACAATCCGAGCTTGTGCTCCATCTCTAATAACCCCGATGTCGACGAGAAATTAAACCCAATCTTCCTTTCTTCTTCCTTCAAATATTTTCTATGACAAAAGCCAATTTCCCACATAGTGCTATTAGTTTACACTCTGTATAAATAACTGCTCTTCATATAATTTATTTTGGACCCATTTCAAAGCATTCGCGAATAGGGCTAACTAACATTCATCTACAAATTACACCCAATATTTCCTGTGGGAACTATTACAGACGCTTTGGATTTCACTTCATACCCCCGTAGTTTATCTTATTTCACTATATAAAACAGCAGTACGGAAAAACAATAAACATAACTTTCAGGGGAAACATTTTTCACACATAATTAAACAAATTTTCATAGAAACTTTAGGTGATCAACGAATGTGAGCCATTTCCAGTCTGGTACTTAATTCACTTTACTTGCACGAGGGTGTAACATAGCGCTTTCCCATTGGGCTTACAATTCTGATCTTCGTTGTTCGTTGGTGAGAGCTGGGATGACATGGTGGGGCTAATGCAAAACCATGTCTCGTTTATGTTCACGGGCCGTGACTATATACCAGAGACGTTTAGTAGATACAGAAAGGTTACAGATACGATTCCTAACGTGTTCATACTGTTAATTTATGCGATTATTATCCTGTACAAAAACCCACAGACAAGACAGTGAAGAGCCCGCGCTTTGCTTTACTTTGCACTGGAGCAAAGGATCTACAAAAAGAAGCGTCAATCAGAATTCCATGCATTTTCCTACGTTTAATTGTAGGTCGGCCTCCGTTCAAACATCTTATTCGTCATCCCAGGCATTAAGTTAAACTGCTCACAACAAAAAATACAGATATGTATTGTACTTTCAGTAAACATTTTCTAATACGACAGTCTTTTGAAGTGGAACAGATATTGACGAAACAAGTATACAGCTTTCAGCGCCATTATTTTTTTGCTCACAGCAGTAGCAATCATGAGCTATAAAATGAAATCTTTAGTACCGGTTCTAATGACATGTATGGTACGTATTATTGAGATTACAGTTGTGTTGCCCAAATAGGAAAGTCAGTTTGGCAAATAATTGTGGAACTGATGACTTACTAGTGTATGAAGGATTTTCTATCAGTTCGAAGAAAAATTACGCATTGATAAAGGTATGATTGTGTTGTCTGCAGGAAATTATCAGTGTTCCAGGTAACATGTATTTTTTTGATTTTCTTCTCATAATCAGTTGTACAGAAATGAAAGTTTGTTTGCTCAGTAGTGTTGTGAAATGTGACTGTGGAGTGTTTCTCGTGTAATGATTGCTGGATGAAATAGAGCTGGGATTATTAATTATTGATTATTTACAAGATCTGAGGATGAGATGTGAGATTATTATGATGATGATACAATTGAGTAAATATGTTGAAGGTAGCAATGATAATCGATGAGGATTATGAATATAATGATGATGATATGATAGGTAGATGCAATGTTTAGGAATTTTGATGTATTTTGAGGAATGAGTAGTTAATGGTTAGGGCATATGTTGAGGACCCTGTTTTTCTAAAAGTTCGTCTTCCTCTTCATAGAAATATTTCATTAGCTTGCATGTAGTGAAACAAATCTAATGAACAAAAATATATCTGGTAGCCCAGCAGAGATCTGAAATGGTAATTTACATTTTCCATGTGAAGTCAGTTGGTTCATCAGCTGCAAGGGGTATGTCATATATTTCTGACATATTTATGTACTATGTTTTGTGACTTTTTTTAATCTGCTGCATATGAGAATATTATTCTGTTGAAGTATGTACATTTGCTTCTGTAACTACCTACATACCTTTTTGTCTTCAGGTCAGATTATGACAGAGATAGTGATACACATACATACATCAAAACGAATTTGGCTACTATCCTTATATTCCCTATTTATGAGACACAATTGCACAGATGATACACTGTTGAAAAATTATGGCAGGTAATGACAGAGATAGTAGTAGATAAATATATATTAAAATGAATTTGGCTACTAACCGTTATTCCAGATTTATGAGACAAAATTGTACAGAGGATTCACTGTTGAATAAAAAATTTTTATTATGGCCCTGGCAAGCGTGGAAAACGTGAATGAGAAGATCATTAAGCGAAATAAAGATGAATTTTGTGATAAAATGAGCATTTTAGTGGTTTTTTGTTTTTGCATTTTAGCACTTGTTAATTAATTTTCCTGCCATGGCTTAAGTTAGTATTGTGAAATGTTTGTAATCCAGTTGCTTAATATGGGTATTGCTTATCTTGGGTTTTGCCTCTTGTGAAGTCATCCAGTACTCATTTACAGGTGCAGCAACACATCTTCTGCCAGTGACTTCTTAACGGCATTTTATGATGCCCTTTTGTAATATCATACGTGGCTTTAGTTGCTGCATCGCTTTCATAATGAAACTGTTGTGTACGATTTATCTTAAACTAAGAATGTGTTCATCATTTTGTTTACTAATTTAGTGTAATGTTTTTTGCTGTATGTGTGTATGATAAGATACTTTAATGAACTGCCTTTGTGATAAAATATGTGCCGTGTTTACTGTATATGTATATGACAATGAATTCGGCTGTACTGCTTTTCTGATGAGATATTTTTGTGAATATATGTACATTTTTAACATCAAAACCAAAAATAGGTAAGTGGAGTAGAGCCTCAGGTAGGACAAGGAGCAGGAAATGTGCAGCACACTTCAACTGAGGCCAAGAAGCCTTGGAATGTACAATATGTTAGGAAGAAGAAAGTACTGCTACTAGGTAGTAGCCATGGGCGAGGTGTAGTTTCTCAGTTACAGGAAAGTTTTGGGGAAGCGTACCAGGCCACCTGTGTATTCAAACTAAATGCAAGGATAAGTCATGTGATAGGACTTTGCAAAACAGGACTATGTAGTTATAGTGGGTGGGGCTGGAGACAGTTTCGACATGGATGGGGCACATGACATAGGTGGTGACCTGGCAAGATAGCTTCCCTGACTCATGACACCAACGTACACATTGTTGAGCTGTTCCAACATCATGATCGACCACACCTTGATGGGGCTGTGAGGAGAATCAATGTGAGATTAGGGATGGCTCTGAGGACAGCCAACTTTCCTCATGTTTCTCTGGTGTCTGTCGGGATTATCAACAGATGGGGTTTCTCTATGCATGGCCTACATCTAAACAGGACTGGGAAAGGACGATTGATACAGCTGATTTATAAAAGTATAGGGGTGGATCTCTGGCCACACATAGTCAAATACCTGTTGTCGTGGGTAGGAAAAGTCGGCCTATTTTAGGATAAATCCAGACAAGATGTTCCCCTGCCTAAAGAGTACCTCCAGCAGTTAAAAAATACTGAAACAATCACTCACAAGACAGATTTTAACACTTCAAATATCTCACATACCAGATGTCACAAAGAAAAACAAGCCATTGGAAAGAGCAACATGGGGCGTTCTACAGGCTTAACAATCCTCCAGAAAAACATGGAATCAATAAGAAATAAAATACAGCTATTAGAAGTTTAACTCCCATCTTTGAACTGCACAGTACTTTGTGTTACTGAACACTGGTGTAGAGACTCAGAAATCCAACATGTAGTATTATCATGGTATGAAAGGGCAAACTCTTACAGCAAAACTGCTTCAAGGGGTGGAGGTTCATGCCTTTATATCAGAACAGACACACATTTAAAATCACGACACGACCTCAGTACAGTAACTGAAGACAAACACTGAAATATCGGCTATTGATTTAACAGGGCTTGGTATCACCAAGAAAGTAATCATTTTGCGTGTGTATAGATCTCCCAGTGGTAGTGTTTACGCTTCTTTCAATAAATTAACAGAAGTTCTGGATAAAGTAGGAAGGATACAAGCAGTAACAGATTATTTCTGACAAGCAAAAAAAAAAAAAAAAGGAGTAGATTATTTATCTTTAGCTGATGTATCTGAGTATTTGTATTTGCTTCCGAAAACGTTAGTTTTCCAGATACAACAACATCATGTTGAGCAATACATAAGTCACTCATATTTCAAGTCAGATCTCACTACACATTCTTGTGCGGACAGTGTGTAATAAGAATTTTCAGGTGTCGTGCTGGCAAGTAGATTAATTTCCAGAAAACAGTACTGGTAATTTCAAACCGTTATTTTCTTTGAATTAGAGCAGTAATTAATTTTTTGTTGGTATTCGTAGTCTAATATTGCACTTCATATTATGCATCATTCATGATGTGCTTCAGTACTGAGTTATAGGTACTTGGTTTTCACTGAGCACACAATTAGTTTCTTTCGGCCTTCAATTAGATACATTTTCCTTATCTCAAGTTTTGCATTTGATAAGGTTAAAAGTTTTATTTCACGACACTGTTGACATGCCCAATACAGGGTCAACCAACAGTCATTTTTTCTCAGAAGTTGAGTGCATTATCTGAAGTACATGGTACATGAGGAAAAAGTTTTCGAAATCAATCATTTTCCTCACATACAGATAATTTTTTTATAGAGAGCTTACAATAAAACTACGCAACATCACATATTACAGCGCAATTTAAAAACTTAAGTAAATCTATATTAATCACTCTCTTTATAAATTTGTCATACATTACTAATAAAATTATTGTTTGCAATTGATGTTTGCCACGAACTGTCGTGTTAGGCCTTCGTGTTCAGTCCGCTTCTGTACCCCTACGTAAGAGAAAAATAATTTTGAGAATTGAAACGTTAAAGGTTGTTGGATATTTGAACGCTTCTAATACTAACTGTCGGAGGGCCAGTTTCAATTATTGGTGCCTCTACCACTATAAGGAATATAGGAACAACGGTAATTATTGAACATAACGTGCATTTTGGTCCATTTTGATGCCAGTCAATACCCTGTAACCTCAAGATGCGCACAAAAAAAAATTGATTGAATGCTTAGGGAGGTTGATAGAGAGCGGTTGGAACAAACACTGAAACTATCCCCTTGTTACGTAATGAGGTAGAACACACTGGTAGCCTGTGGGAGGCGCAGACTGCGTGAGGCGGAATGAACGAGGTTTGTCCGCTCTCGACACGCCGATTGGCGGCGCACTGTGCTAACAGAATAGAGGCACACAAGCTGCAATATTTTTCGAAATATTTTACAGAGAGTATTACGCAAAAATTGGATTTTTTCGTTATTTATGGCTTTATATGTTGGCTTCTTGGTGAAGTGTCCATCATTACACTAATGATCATAGATATTCTGATATTTCATATACAAGTAACATACTGTATGAAATTCGAAAACCTTGCAATGGAAAACAGGGATTACAGTCAATGAAGATTGCCCTTATGATAGTTTGTAGGAAGTCTAGGGGGGATAGACTTGGCGGTATGGAATATTTTTAATACTTTGGAAGACGAATCTGACTTGTGCGTAGCCATAAAACAAGTTCCAGTTGCGACCTTAAAACTCTGTGTAACAAATAATTTTCTTGAAAGAAAAGCTCTCGACTACACTACATAGGATTTCTTGAGAGAACTGACCATATATTACTTGCATATAAAATATAGCTAACATTTATAATTTTTGCTGAACCTTGGTAGGGGATCAATATCTGCTACCTAACTGGAGGAACTGGATTTTATGTTGCGCATTCAGTTCCGTTCACTTGAGAGCGAGAATGAAATGCTCATAACATTCCACATCTTTCGTAAACCTTCGAAGATACCGGATAGAGATATTGGCAAATTATATTGCTACAAGAGGAGAATGATTTTCCATATGGTTAACATACAGAACTTTCTTATCTGCAGTGAGACAGCAAAAGCTATATTCCTTTTCTTTCAGTCCAATACTGTAACTTTTTAAGACTCAAGAGTTTCTTGTCTTATGTCACTATAAACTGACATAATGAGGTTTCCCATAAGCTACTGACCTCACTGCTCACCAACTGCTTATTTAATAAGAGATTTTCTTTCACACTTCTGTCGCAATAGCTACTGCAGTGTGTGCAAATTACAACACGTTTTGACTAAAGAAGCAAAATTAAACCTATCACAGAGACAAACATAGGTGTTACTCATGAGTGGTGATGCCCTCTCGTCAGATGAGAAAAGGTTAAAAATTCGATCAAGAATTAATGGCCAGTTCTCTTGCAGTTTTGGTGGAATCCTCTAACCCTTCATATTAATAACAGTGAATGACTGAAATGGAAACTTACCAAGCATTTTCTGCCTGCTCGTCTGAGAAACATGAAAATAATTAGCAGCAAATAAAGTACGATCTTTTTGTACCTATCATCATTGAAACTGAAATGGTGTACTTTTTCTCGATAATTTGCTTTTGATGTGTTAAACATAGATCACATACATTCATAATACATTTTAACATTAATGAGTAGTCTCATGTGGTTCAAAAAGTTATGATTATCATGTTTTAGTAACCTTTTTATCCATAGATGAACAGGCAACATAATGGTTATTTCTTACAGACTAATACTGCATTTTTGCTGCAGACTAGAACTCAACTAATTAAACTCTTCATTTACTCAGAAGCAGTCAACGCACTCATGACTAGTAGAACCTTGCCAACTATTCATCAGAGTCAATATCAAAGATGAATTAAAAGGTAGTTGCAGTAAGAAGATTCAGTAGAAAGGTGGTACACTATTTGCTATACCATTGCATAAGTGTAGAAATAAAATCCACTGGATAAGTTTGTCATGATTAAACATTAAAGGATAACAGGATTCCCCTGAAATTCGACGGAATACATGATTTACTTTCCTCTAACTTTTCATAGTTTAGACTGTTTTGATAATCACGTCTATGTTCACAGCTTATGTCATATTATAAAATGGTTAGTACAGAAGCTTTAATTGGAATGGGTTATGAAAAGCTACCTATAAGGGGTCAGAGGGAAAGAAATCACTTCAGTAGGAACATTGGTAAAACGTTGAACTAAAGTCAATGCTGTATGAGAGTTGAAGGTTAGTACCAGTGACTGACTTATTATTTCCTTTTTAATATTGACAACAGAGTTTTTAAAATACTCAGTCAATGACTCATTTAACTGTCCTTTCATTTCTTCACAATCGAACTTAATTGTAAGGAGAGATATGTTTCCCTGATGTCTCACAACACAGCAGTTCACTAAAACCTGAAGAACCACTTCACTGGTGAATTTTAGATTTTTTAATTTTCTGAGTCAGTCAATTTTCAGTTTTCTCTTTTGGTACGTTTATTCATAACTTTTCGTCTCCTTCTGTGCATTGAACATGCTGAAAGAGTGCTTTCTTAAATAAGAAAGTAAGAACAAGATAGGTCAGTATTTTTTGGAAAAGCACGTCCTCTGTGATAAAATAAAAGTGTAATGTATTTTCTTTCGTTATTGCAAAACCGCCGTAACGCTATATTAACCAGCTATTAATGACGCTCAAAAAATTAAAATATTTCCCTGAAAAAGTTGTAGCTGCGAATATATTGCTGCAGATAAGAAAGTTACACGTTTGTATGTATATGGCAAAATACTCTCCTCCTTGCATGATGTAATTTTCTTGAGACTGGAGGCAGATATTGACCCTCTGCCAAGTTTAAAGAAAAATTAAAAATGTTAGCTACATTTCATATGCAGCAATATATGATCTACTATGCATGAAATGCCATTTCATAGCGACCGCTATTTTTCATTGCTACATTTCGAATTTCTCGCAAAACATTACTTATATGTTACATATCATAATAACAATCACCATTAACGGAATGATAAAAATTTCACCATGAAAATGACGTGTAAAGCTGTAAGTAACTTAATAGTTTCTGTACAATCGAGTGAGAATTACTATAGGGCTAATGGTGCACAAGTGGCAATCTATCCGTAAAGACACGGCTGCACTTTGACTGACAGCTTAATCGTTATTCTCTGTGTGCGCCTGTAAGTGCGTATAGCTTCGCTAGACAGTGCAGTGAGTCGGCTTTCTTTCTGTTCTTGCACATATTAGTCTGCCTCCTAACTGGAAGGTGAACGCTCTCCAAATGCTGCTATGGAAATCATACTTTGTTCAAACAGGCCTTGGAAGTCCTTTTGGTACCGACTGGCTATCATGCCATACTCAGCTGATAGACAACACGGGATGTTGACGTACACGGATAAGCAATCAGCACACCACCTTCCTGATCATTGTCAGTTTTTGTGACCGGAGCCGCTACTTCTCTATCGAGTAACTCCTCTATTGGCCTCATGAGGGTTGTGTGCACTATGCCTGCCAACAACACTCTGCAGACCCGAAATGTCACCCATTTCAGTATTTGCCAAACCTGAAAGCAATCAATTTCAGTGATCTGATGGGATCTGGTGTTACCACAGTGGCACGGCCGTTGGCTTTGCAGTTGCAAACATCGCAAATTGTAGCACAGGACAGGGAAGGGGTCTGTCATCTTACAAGCAATTACTAAACTGGCTTTGTGTGAACAAATTATATTCACAACGCCAATATCTTCCTGCTGAATTTATGTGCTGAGTTTCACAAATTTTCCAAAACAAATTGTGTTGGCAATGAAATCAATAGAACCAACATGGAGAATAGATGTGTTCCTGTCATATTCTGAGGGAACTCCTGTAATGAACTTCTCAAGCGAGAGCTAAATATGCTCCTCTAAATACATTCCAAAATTGGTGCTGCAAGGGAGTTGAAATTTAACATGTGTCTGAAAACTATATTTGGCTCCATCATACTGGTTAATATTTCTCACGAGGTTTTGACGTCATCGTTCTTGCATCTAAATTGATACGACACCAAATACAACCATCTCTGGGTTCAACAGTGAGTCTTACTGTTGCTCCCTGTTCAGTCTGTGTCAGCACTGCAATCATAGAGTCAACAGATGTGATCGGCCACGAACATATTTTGTTCTTCCTTCTTCCCGTATCCTGATATGTACTGTTGATTGTTTTTGTGCAGGAGGGTTGTATATCCTGTTTCGGATTATTCCAACGTGTTTAGAATCCATTCTCCTACAATTTAAGTACTTGCCATTCCTACCCTCTGATTAAAACTGAAGTGTCTGTGTCATATGACTTAATTATTAGACGTAAGTAGAGATACGTTGATATACAGTGCATGAATCTACTTTCAGTTAATCTATTTCTATACATAATTAATGAACCTGAATACCCAGAAATTTCAAAACCTATGCGGGGAATGCTATCTTGAGTGATACTTTCATCATTTATAACATATAGTGGATTTATGTGGATACCAGAATACTGATTGCACTATCGTAGCTGCGATTGATGGCCGTAGAGTCGCAGGTCAAACAGCGTGGAATTTCCTCGCCGAATACGGCTTACGTCAACACCAGGCAAAGTCAAACGCTATACAAAAAGTAAAACGGCGGTGTTATATGAAATTTGCAAACTAAGACCTCGTAGACCAGGTCCGAATATACACTGAAGTGCCAAAGAAACTGGTACACCTGTCTAATATCGTATGGGGCCCCCGCAAACACGCAGAATGCCGCAAAATGATGTGCCATGGACTCCACTAATGTCTGAAGCAATGCTGGAGCGAAGTGACATAATGAATTCTGCAGGTCTGTTCATAAATCCGTAAGAGTACGAGGGGGGGGGGAGATCTTTTCCGAACAGCACGTTACAAGGTATCCCAGATATGCTCAATAATGTTCAACTCTGAAGAATCCGAAAGCCAGCGGAAGTGTTTAAACTCAAAATGGTGTTCCCGGAGCGCCTCTGTAGCAATTCGTGACGTGTGGGATGTCGCATTGTCCTGCTGGAATTGCCCAAGTGTCATGCACAATGGACACGAATGGATTCAGGTCATCAGACAGGATGCTTACGAACGTGTCACTTGTCAGAGTTGCATCTAGATGTATCAGGGGCCCCATATCACGCCAACTGCATACGCGCCACACCATTGGCTTGAACAGTCCCCTGCTGACATGCAGGGTTCATGGATTTATGAGGTTGTCTCCATACCCGTACACGTCAATCCGCTCAATACAAAGTTTTAAATGTGTCTGCTTGGTTCAGTGACCGTTTATAAATTAAAATTCAAACAAATGAGCCCTTGGTCACAATTTTTTGTCTTATGAACCAGGTTTCAATATTTCTAAGAGTGTGTAGGGAAGCAGCCTACTCACGCCGTATAAAATTCACATCAGTCTTTCCATTGTGTGCCAGCCTAGTTCGTTGTAACTAGCTCTGACGTCATAAATGTTGCACAATACTTTAAAAATCAAGTAAATAACCTGAAACGTTTCTAGCATGTCAGGAGCAATACTAAATCAATATGTATGGAATATCAGTTCAATAACTTTAACCATTTTCGAAATTTGGACGTTTTTCTGTAAAAATCGTTGGCGCAACAGAAAAGAGCTAGAAACTTAAAAACATATTTAGATTCGTTTTTCATAATAATTTAGTAGAAACAGTATTCCCGATCCCACAAATTAAAATTTTAGTTGAAATTCATGATTTTCTGGTTTGTGTCTTAGAAAATAAGGAAGCAAGATAGATTAAGTAGGCAAATAAATGAGGCCAGGATGTTTAAATTTCAGTAGAAGAGAAATCCGCTATAATTATAAAGATGTGAGAAGTTTCAACTGAATAACTATAAAACTATAGCAATAGCATATCTCCAAAGGGCAAGTTCAGAGCTCGTCTACTGCATGTAGTGTAATTAAATTAATTCTCCCGCCCAAAATATTTGACTTAGCCACGTCAGACTTTAATTATGATTACTTATCCGTGTGCTGATTGCACATTTAAATTGAGAGCGTCATTGGCCATCAGCAAAGGAAGCAATGATTTATCCAATAACTTTAAGTGGTGCATTACTAGCCCAGTGGCTAGTCGGGAGAGCGGATTTGACCAGGCGTTCCCTTAGCCGTCCGCACCGCGGCTTTATATATAAGAACGCTGCGCGAGAGAGAAAAGGCCCCAGTTCTCTCCAGACGCTGATTAGCGCACCACCTGTGCCGGGAGTCGCGTCGCGTCGGTATCATTGCTATAAACAGCCTCGGATGCCATAATAAGTTACTCGAGATACGCGTAACCATGAAATCGTTTTCGAGTGAAGTGTTAATTCTGGGATGACTTTAATGATCTATCTTGAGTTTGCGTATGTCGTATTTTCACGTGCCGCCGCGGGACAGACGTTCTACCATTATTTAGCGTGGCGTTTGATGAACATTATCATCAAATTATGGCGAGCATTCTCTTAAGCATTTAATTTGATCAGTTATAGTTGCATCAGCGCATTAGACTCTGAACTGCTCTGGTAGTTGAGTGTAGTGGATTCTTTTTGGTCTGTGACTTTCAGAATATAGTGAACATTTTAGAGAGAATGGTTTTTGATTATGAATCCCAGACAATCTCCTAATTCCTCAGAGGTATAAACTGTAGCTATAAATGTATTTCTCAGATGAAGTGGGCACTAGGAATTCTAATTACAGGCTTCACGTTTTGCTAATCACTTTCTGGTTGCCAATATTGTAGTTAGAGAGCCAGTGTTGATAACGGCAAACAACAGCATTAAATAAATAAATAACAGGAACATTTATACCAATTAATTCCACCCGCCATCCCACAAGTGCACTCATCAGAATTTAAACTTTTAAAGTGACCTATAACACAATAAAAAATTTATGGGAAAAGAAATTTTTTTTATAAAAGTGTAAGTACTGACCAACAACACAAGACAGCTCTTACATGTCACGTATAAAATAAATAACCGGCCAATAGGGCTTTAGTCACAAAATTTTTTTAAAAGAGTACATGAAGGCGAGACACTATGGGCTGCTCATACTTGTACAGCCATAGTTGTAACTGACGTTCCAACGGATGTTACAGGCCACTTTAAACGTTTAAATTCTCATGAAGGCACTCTTAGAAAAGTTGAAACCTGCTTAATAAGACTAAATGTTGTGGCCGAGGGCTCATTTGTTTCAATTCCCGCTCGATATAATTTGAAACGAGACGTTTCCGACCTGGAAACATGCTTCCAGTCATGAACAGTCCAATGTCGGTGTCCACGGGCCCAGGCGAGGCCTAAAGCTTCGTCTTGTGCAATCATCAAGGGTACATGACTGGGCCTTCGACTCCGAAAGCACATATAGACGATGTTTCGTTGAACGGTTCGCACGCTGGCGCTTGTTGGAGGCCAACAATTGAAATCTGCATCAATTTACGGAATGGTTACACTCCTGTCACATTGAACGATTCTATTCATTTAGTCCAGTTCTTGCAGGATCTTTTTCCCGCCGCAGCGACGAAGAAGATGTGATGTTTTATCGGATTCCTGATATTTACTGTATACGCGTGAAATGGTCGTGTGGAAAACTCCCCACTTCATCGATACCTCGGAGATGCTGTGTCCCATTGCTCGTGCGCCAACTATAACACCACATTCAAACTCACTTAAATCTTGATACCTGCCAGTGGCAGCAGTAACTGATCTAACAACTGCGCCAGACACTTCTGTTCTTATTAGGCGTTGCAGACCACAGCACCACATTCTGTCTGTTTACACATCTCTGTATTTGAATACGCAAGCCTATACCAGTTTCTGTGGCGCTTCAATGTATACAAAGCCACAGTCTCTTACGAATCACCAGACAAGTAGTCTCTTAAGCTAAATATAGACGAACTTACAGATTGAGAGAGGAAGCAGTGTCACATAGTGACATTGGGAACGCTGACAAAAACTTCGTCCTTATCCTTATTTTGCCGCTAAGCAAATAAACTAGGCAGAAGTAATTATATGCACATGCATATATCACGTGAAAATATAATTATGAAGCAAATTACGTTTAAAGACGCATCCATTAGAATATATACATGCCATCTTCTATTTGCTAGACAGTGAGCTCTGTTGGGCATTCGAAAATACCGCCGTTGTCAAGGCAAGGCAGAGGCCAAGATGGCAGCGATGAAAGCAAAAAATGTGTACTGAAATGGACGCTGTCGTCATGGTAACATAGAAACCAATAGGGCACCTTGGATGCCAAAGAAGTGCAGAAGAGAACGCCGACTGTACGGTTGTTCGGACGAATCGTGACACAGGTTGCTGGAAGAACTGAAAATCATCGTTACCATGTGACTGTGTGCGATGGAAAAATTGGCGAAATATTGCACAGAAAATATAATGACAGAGTGGGTAGTAGAATGAAAACAAATATATTACAAAATGCTGCAAAGCTGTTACATAGTACGTCCTAGTGAAACATTAAGCAGTAGACGAGATGCTGCTGTCAAGATGCTATGGTGACAAAAATTACGACTAGGAAAACAGAAAACTGCACCCAGTGCTGCCGATTTTGGTCTGTGGGAACGACAGAAAGTCGATATCCTCGGTGACCTCTGTGTTGACGTTTCCATGGCATTGGCGGCTAAATACATGCATGACGACGTGCCATTAGTAATGTATGTGGTGATAAATACAGAACACAAAGAAAATTAAAGGCCAAATTGGTATTAACGGGTCAACATGTTTCTGAGAAATTTATTTATTACAAACATTATGCGTTACTCTTCTATTATTTGATGCCTCTAAGAATAGGTTACTCAACTCTCTAATACATTGAACAATATGCACCAAAATCTTGTTTTTTCTGTTCAACATGAATAACAAAAATTAATTACTTTCTACCTGTAACAGTCTCCAATATTGAAGAACAGCATGCACTTGCTATATGTAGAAGACCTGTAACGACTGATGCAATTAGTCATGCTTAGTCGTGTCAGATGAACAAAAATAAAAGAGTTTTTCCTGTTCGATATTAAATAGAATGGTTCAAATGGTTGTGAGCACTATGGGACTTAACTGCTGAGGTCTTCAGTCTCCTAGAACTTAGAACTACTTAAACCTAACTAGCGTAAGGACATCACACACATTCATGCCCGAGGCAGGATTCGAACCTGCGACCGTAGCAGTCGCGCGGCTCCAGACTGCAGTGTCTAGAACCGCTCGGCCACCGCGGCCGGTGAATAGAATGAGTCAGCTACCACTCTCACCAGATCAAATACAAAGAGAAATTTCAGTTCGCAAACAAATTGCTGCTGCTTATTAAAAATGTTAGGTAACCTTTTCCGAGAAAATACAGCCACAAAAACCTCAGGCAACTACGAAAAAATATATCTCCAAAATGGTCCATATGGGAACTACCTTAAATAGGGTTATGTTACGCTAATGTTTTTTAATAATTTACAGAAATGAAAAGATAAAGCCGTAAAACGATAAATATTTGCACCATTAGTTATTAATCTGGATGGTCTCAAAGTAAATGATAAAATGTTTATGAGATAGAGAAGGCTTGTTAGTAAAATAAAACACAGCATTAAAATACATATAAAATGTGAATAAAATTGTACTATTGTTCGATTTTCATACAAAAAAGACGAGATGGTAGACATGACAAAGTCGTAGGTCGAGAAGGGAAAGCCAGGGTCCTTCGTTCAAATTATATTCTCGAACACATCGAAGTATGCTTCATGGGTGATGGGTCGTTTTTTCGGTGAAACAAGTCTCAGGTTCTTCTAAGGTATTTATCAGAAAGCACTTTTTGACAGTATGTAGGATTTGCATATCATGTTCTGCATCATATGCTGAATGTTCATCCACGGTCAGATGATGTCCAGTCACTGCTTAGTTACACGGTGCACCCATCATATGTTATTTAAATCTTGTTTTAAGACTTCCACCAGTCTGCACAATGTACAGGGTGACTATAATTAAAGTTAAACTTTAAAACCCCTGTAGAAATAACATCACTAGCCAGAATGACGTCAAATTGCAACGGAATATTATCGGAAAAAGGGAAAACGTATGGCAGAAGAAAAATAACTAGGTACAAAATGTAGCAATTGATGGCGCTGTAAGCATCCTAATTTAATAGTGGTCGACTGCAAATGACAAATGAAACATACAATAATGCCTAAGCTGTATGTCCGACGTTAAACAAACTGTACTACTCAGTGTGGGTGGGTGTACAAGTGTGATTCTATTAGTTACATAAGCCCATCCACCACAGCAAGGTCATATCATATCGGATGGGAAAATCGGTTTTTAATTGTCCTCTCGCCAAAAACTGCATAAAAAGCACCACCTACATCTGTCCTTAATTGTCCTGAGGGCAAAATCAGCATCAAAAGCATCAATCACATTGATTTTAATTGTCCTGACGCCATAAACCGCATAACAAGCATCAATCTAAATCAAATCGCATTATTAATTCTCTTGTGTCGCAAAACATGTTCAGTATGCTATCCACCGTTTTCTGTAACAAGTTGAAATCGAGAAACAGCATGTTCCATAACTGATAGAAGTGTTTTCGGGGTCACGTTCAGAATGTGTTGCGCAATGAGTGCCTACAATGCAGGTAAGGCTGCAATTGGAACACGGAACGCAACGTCTTTCATATAGCCCCACAGCCAGAAGTCACATGGATTAGTTTCAGGTGATCGAGATGGTTAGGCTGTAGGTAAATGGCCACTGATAATTCTAGCATTTCCGAAATGGCGCTTTGGCTGAGGCTGAACTGCATTTGCAATGTGCTGACGTGCGCCTTCTTGCATAAAAATGGTCCCATTCACACATCCACGCTGTTGGAGAGCTGGTATGACGTGGTTGAGCAAAAGACTTACCAGTGACGCTGTAGGTAACAGGACCGGAAGCATCTGTCTCTTCAGAAAAATATGGCCCTGTGACAAATGATGCCGTAAACCCGCACCACACAGTGACCTTTTCAGGATGAAGTGGTAGTGGTTGATTTGCGTGTGGATTTTCCATTGGCCATATTCGACAGTTCAGTGTATTGACATATCCTGTCAGATGGAAGTGGGCTTCGTCTGTCTACAAAATCTTACACGGCCAATCATTGCCCACTTCCATGCGAGCAAGAAATTCTAATGTAAGGGTCTCTCTTACTCGCAGGTCTACTGGGAGCAACTCGTGCACATAGGAAATTTAGAATCGATAGCAAAGAAGGATATTTCGTAGCATTTTACTTATCGTGCTCAAGGACATGTCCAATGTTCGGGCAATTCTCCGTGAACTACACGTTTGCATACCACCATTCGTCATCTCCTTCCACTGACGTCGAATCAACTCGTTTCCTCCTTTACCAGTTTGCGCACCAAAAGAACCCGTGTTTTCGAAGTTCCGGATAATCTTCCGATCCACGGCAGTCATCGGACCAAACGCCTTTTTTCAAACCCTTCAGAGTCCGGAACTTCTGCAGAGCGACATGTTCAAAGTCATAATTGTTGTAATACAGTTTTATAAGCAGAGCGCGATCCTACATTGAGACAGTCATGACGAACGTCGCAGATGCGAAAGGAGGAAAAACCGTGTACCCGGCGTGCTTATACCAACTTCAGTGAGTCGTACACATGACAGGTGTTTTCATTTACGTATTGCGACACATTCACGCCATCTATCGATCAATTTTCACACAATTTGTTTTCTCTTGCCATACGTTTTCCACGTTTTCCGATAATATTCCGTTGCAATTTGACATCATTCTGACCAGTGGTGTTATTTCTACAGCGTTTTGAAAGTTTAAGTTTAATTGTAACCACCGTGTATATCTTATGGCAATCCTTACAAGTTGATTTATGTATATTAATCTTGAGAATGGATATTTAAAATGACCAACAGTGTGTTTCAATTTATTTGCAAATATATTTGTGACACAGAATGCTAGCGACGTGTTAGTAGTTTTAAATCATCTGTACATCCTATCAAAAGCGATTCCCATATAGATCATTTTGGAGAAATACTTTTCCGTAGTTACCTGAAGTTGTTTTGACTGCATTTTTTTACATAAGTGTATTTAACATTTTAAAATCAAAGCCAACAACAGCAGCAACTTGTTTGAACAGAAGCTTCTTTGCGTTTTTGATCTGGTGAGAGCGGTAGCTCAATCATTCTATTCAATACCGAACAGAAGGAAGTTCTTTTACATTTCTGTGGATGAAATCACTTAGCATGAATTACTGCATCGGGCGTTACAGGTTTTCTATATACAGCAAATGCATGTTGTCCTTCAGTATTGGAGACTGTTAAATCGAGAAAGTTAATAACTTTTTGTTTTTATGTTGAACAATAAAAACAAGGTTTGGGTGCAAAATTGTTCAACATATCAGTTGGATCACTAAGTTCTTCTTAGAGCAATGAAATAGAAGAAGACTATTATAAGCATAACATTTATAATAAACAACTTTTCCAAGAGTATGTCGATGGTCTCTAAAAATTATATTTCATTGTAATTGACAAAAATGTCGGCAGTGACACCAGCCAGACATTATCCATAACTAGGCCTTCTTTCTTTAAGAAAACGTGAGGTTGCTAGAGGAAAAGTAATCAAAACCAAAAGATGGCTCTAGAAGCTTAGTTATTTCAGAGGTTTCACCATGATAATCAGCTTGTTGTTAACAACTTCTCCGCTGAAGATACGAACAGTTTCAGCTGGGAGGATATTTGTGTACAGACTTTTTTACATCAAGCGAAACTAAACGTGCACCTGGAAAAACAGGAACTGTATAAACACTTGCTGCCATTTCATAACTGTGTTTAACGGAGGTATTGCTTTCAAAAATCTAAAATTGTTTCAAAATTTCATGCCATTTTCTGTTGAGATAGTATGAAGGGCAAACAATAATACTCACTATTGGACAAATGGCCCAATCTTGTTTATGAAGCTTTGTCTGGGTCCTAAGTTTTGGAAAAGGCAGAGTGATTATTTTCAGTTGTTGCTTGCATTTTTGCGAAAATAATTTTACCTTTTCATCAATCAGTCTTCTAATTCTTGCTTGGAATTTTGTAAGTGTGTCTTTATTTATTTCATTGATATTAGTTTCTCGAAAACAAAGTTGTAGCTTTCGAGATACAACCATCCCTGGAAATTACATTATTGCATTAATTTGCTTTCGTTATTACCCATTGATACGTGATACGTTTTCTGAGTGCTATCTCTTGATTGCTAACAATTTTTCCTTTCCTTTTTCTAAAATTTCACACAAACGTTTTATCATTTAATTTGGGACTACCTAGATTAATTTTCATTGCTCATATATTTATCGTTTTAACCCTATATCATTCTATTTCCATAAATTAATAAAAGAGATCTCTGCATCTTACAGCTACTAAGCATTGTTTGACCTTTGATTTCTTTATTCTATTTTTATCATCAGATTGATTACTAGTGACAAGTCGTCATATATGTCTTCAGGTACCTAGAAGTCCATGCCATGAAAACTTCCGCTCAGAGATCTCTACGACATCGACTTGCAGTCGTTACCATGGACAAAATCGTCATTACAGAGTGCAGTTTTCTATTTTTCTACCCGCAGTTTTTGTCACCATGGCACCCTGACAATAGCACCTTGTCCAGAGCTTAATCCATCACTAGAACGTGCCATGTAACAGTTTTACAACATTTTGTTATATGTTTATTTCCTTTTTAGTACCTAGTTTGTCATTATATTGTTTTCTTAATATTACGCCAGTTTCTCAATCACAAGCCGTCACGTGGGAACGATGGTTTTGAGTTCTTCCACCAACCAATGTTATGAGTTGTCTGGAGAATCGTCGTTGAAGACATCGATCTAGATCGTTACCACGACTACATTCGGTGTCCCCATCTGTACCTCTGACATATTGGTTTCTACGTGACCATGTAAACGGCGTTCCTTCGAGTACACACTTTTGCAATTTCATGACAGCCATCTTGTCATCTGCGTTGCTTTCAAAATAACGTCATTTCCGTATATACACTGTCTAGTAAAACACAGACGAGAGACATATATCTTAATGGGTGCATCTTTAAAATTAATTTTTGTCTAGTTATATTTTTACATAATATCTGCATGTGCCTGTAATTATATTTTTCTAGTTTGTTTGTTTATCTGCAAAATATTGATAACGACTATGTTTTGGTCATTCTTATCTATGTGACTAGGTGATACTGCTTCCTCGTCTAATGAATCCTGTGATTACTTCTTTGTTTTGTGGTTTTGTTTCTGATGAAAGTCTTTGTGTGTGAATGCAGCTTGCCGCTAACTTGGTGTAATGTTGTCTGTACAGAAGTGTATCTGTCGTCTTTATCGTTCCTTCACTCTCACACCTGAATCAGTACAGTAAAGTCAGGGCTTCGTGTATTATGATTGGCTGATCCGTAAAAGGACGGACAAACAATTATACTACTGGAGGATTCTAAGTAATTTCTAGAATTACATTCACTCTCTCTCTCTCTCTCTCTAATTTATCTGTGTACAATCCAAATATAAATTACTTGAGATCAGCCTGGTCGAATCTCCGGTAGAGCCCTTCGTCTTAATACTCAGCGGCAGTCTTGCTAGAAAAAATCTTTACATTTGTTATTATTATTAAGCGCTGCATTCAGTTGGTAAAATCGATCGTTTGAACAATTCGTTCAGTTTACGACAGATCTAATATTTCAGATGTGGACGAAGCCTTTTTGGACGATTTATAAAACTCATAGATTGCAGGTTCTCTTCGTCACAGCTGAAACTTCCCAATTAATTACAGGCCTAGACAATCATCAATGATTCATACAGAGAACTCATTCTTCATTCACTCTGTAATAAAATGGTCACAAACCTTATTTCTGATGAAAGATGTATATTGAATCCTTGTTAATTACAGGTTCCGTTTCCGTGTATTTTAAGTCTCAGGAAAGTTACTTTTTTACAGGTTTATCATTTCTTTATCTATCCCGCTAGCGGCACAAATTTCCCTTGTTCGCTTTAGTGCGAAGAAGAGTACCTAAAACTTCTTTAGAAATCCAAAAATCCTCCCACCGATATTTTCGAAACTGTTCCCTTCTCTCTCTCTCTTTAAACTATAATAACCATGGAGCATACATATCTGTACCTCTGTTGTTCCAAAGAATAAACGTACTAGAAAAATACCTTGGCGTCGGCTAGCTGTCGGCGCATATTTTACTAGAAAAATCTAATCCGATACTTTTCAAACGTAAATAAATGTGGATGATTTGATTGATCACTATGAATTAGTGCGTGGTAGAGGGTAATTTTCCGTGGGGATATTACACTCGCTCATTCTGTAACGTCGCCTATGTTCAGCATAAAAATTACTTGTCTAATGGTTTGCCTTCTTATATATTCGTACCTGGCCTAGGAGAACTTAGTTTATAAATTCCATATAACACCGACATTTCACTTTTTGCGAAACGTTAACCATTGGCTGGCGCTGACGTAATTGCAGGGCTCACATAATGAAGATGACTTTAAGGTAAAGTCGAAACTGTTCATAATGAATAAGTACCGTTGCTCTCTAGACTGTTATTTTAAGCAAACACTAGTACCAGGTTGCTGATCTCCTAATGGCAATGATGTCTAAGATTATATACATAATGTAGGATGTATACAGTGGGCACGTGTAAGCGTCTGTTATGTAATGTAATACACTGCTGGAAAAAAGTTAGTACACCGGAAACAGACGTTGATTTTGATCCGATGACAGAATTTGCCAGCTAGGCGATAGTTGATGTACTGATAATGGTTTCCACGTCGTCCGCCAAGAGATAGTGTATTTAAATAGTTTCCAGAGTGCTTTCTGTGTCTACCCTTCAATAAGGAACGCACACAGCCAGAAGGCTCAGTATGGTGCAAACATGTGAAGCAAGCAGGCAATTATGTCACGGAGACGCACTCGTGATACCTACAGCTAACTGAGCTAGTTTGTAAGAGTTCAATTTGATACCTTCCTAGTGGCGGGATTGTCCTTTCAGAGAATTGCCACACGAGTTCAACGTGCAGCGGCAGTTGTGCAACGATGCTGATAACAGAGGTCACGTGAACTTTCTCTCACCCATAGACGAGGTTCTGGATGTCCACACAGCATGGGCGCCGGCCATTGTAAGGGGGACATATTGTACAGCCTTCACAGCACAGATAAGATGGGTGGTGAGCCCAGACTTGTCAACACGAAATGTTGTGAACTGGTTGTTAGCAGTGTGACTACGAGCAAGCAAACCTCTAGTATGTCTTACACTCACGCCACAACATCGACTTGCACTGCTCGACTGGTGCCGCCAGAGCGTCACTTGGAGGATGGAATGGCGCGTCTTGGTCTTCAGCGATGAACGCAGATTCTGCCTGGATGCAAGTGATGGTCATCTGCCCATACGATGTTAAGATAGCAAGCGCTGTCTTGTAGAGTGCATTCGGCCATGACACACTGGCCCTATCCTAAAAGTAAGGTGTGAGATGCGATAAGCTACTGCTCTTGTTCATCTTTGGTGTTTCTAGAGAGGACGCTAACCAGCGTTATGATGTGCAGGATGTTGTTAGATACATTCTTTTACCATTCTTGCAGTAAAAAAGAGATATGTTGCTCCAACATGACTACTCGCCCGCACACTGCCCGTGAAAGTAAATGTGCTCTGCAAGACTTGCAATAAGTCCCCTGGACAGCACAATCTCTGGACTTGAATCCAGTCGAGCACATGTAGAATATGGTAGGACGAGTAGTGACTCGTGAAACTCAGCAAACAGCAAGTAACAGAACTTCGCAAAAAGGTCGAGCAGGGACGGAATAACAAATCCCAGTACAGTATTCGCCATCTGTACCATCGACTTGATGCCAGAGTCAGCGCCTGTACGCTGCTCCTGGGTGCTACACCACACCCTAACGTGTGTGTTTCAGCATTGCTCGATACATGGTACTTCAGAATCTCTTGTGATATTGATCTGTAAATGTAATCATTTCGGTTTCGGCGGCACGGTTCTTTCCGTACCTTTACGAAGGACCTGCACCTACCTGTGAACATTGTCTCAGCAGATCATCACTAGGAGAGCCGAGTGAAACCTACTGTACCTCGACGTGAACCAGGCTGCAATTAAAGTCACTAATCTACGTTTCGGGAGAAACACGAAATGAAAGGTTGGAAATTTAGTCTTCAATTAATATACTCTGAAACTTAGGTGAACAAGTATCACTGCCAAGTGCGTGCTAGTCTTAACACAGTCACTCACAATCCCTTTCACTCACGCTAGCACGTTTATGGTGTTGCATTTCCCAAAAACGTAATAGCTACAAAAATACTCCCCCCCATGAACCATGGACCTTGCCGTTGGTGGGGAGGCTTGCGTACCTCAACGATACAGATAGCCGTACCGTAGGTGCAACCACAACGGAGGGATATCTGTTGAGAGGCCAGACAAATGTGTGGTTCCTGAAGAGGCGCAGCACCCTTTTCAGTAGTTGCAGGGGCAACAGTCTGGATGATTGACTGATCTGGCCTTGTAATACTAACCAAAGCGGACTTGCTGTGCTGGTACTGCGAATGGCTGAAAGCAAGGGGAAACTGCAGCCGTAATTTTTCTCGAGGGCATGAAGCTTTACTGTATGGTTAAATGATGATGGCGTCCTCTTGGGTAAAATATTCCGGTGGTACAATAGTCCCCCATTCGGATCTCCGGGATGGGACTACTCTGGGGGACGTCGTTATCAGGAGAAAGAAAACTGGCGTTATACGGATCGGAGCGTGGAATGTCAGATCCCTTAATCGGGCACGTAGGTTAGAAAATTTAAAAAGGGAAATGGATAGGTTAAAGTTAGATATAGTGGGAATTAATGAAGTTCGGTGGCAGGAGGAACAAGACTTCTGTTCAGGTGAATACAGGGTTATAAATACAAAATCAAATAGGGGTAATGCAGGAGTAGGTTTAATAATGAATAAAAAAATAGGAGTGCGGGTAAGCTACTACAAACAGCATAGTGAACGTATTATAGTGGCCAAGATAGACACGAAGCCCACGCCTACTACAGTAGTACAAGTTTATATGCCAACTAGCTCTGCAGATGACGAAGAAATTGAAGAAATGTATGATGAGATAAAAGAAATTATTCAGGTAGTGAAGGGAGGCGAAAATTTAATAGTCATGGGTGACTGGAATTAGAGAGTAGGAAAAGGGAGAGAAGGAAACAGAGCATAACTTAATCATAGCTAACACTTGGTTCAAGAATCATAAAAGAAGGTTGTATACATGGAAGAATCCTGGAGATACTGAAAGGTATCAAATAGTTTATATAATGGTAAGACAGAGATTTAGCAACCAGGTTTTAAATTGTAAGACATTTCCAGGGGCAGATGTTGACTCTGACCACAATCTATTGGTTATGAACTGTAAATTAAATCTGAAGAAACTGCAAAAAGGTGGGAATTTAAGGAGATGGGTCCTGGATAAACTGACTAAACCAGAGGTTGTACAGGGTTTCAAGGAGAGCATAAGGGAGCAATTGACAGGAATGGGGGAAAGAAATACAGTAGAAGAAGAACGGATAGCTCTGAGGGATGAAGTAGTGAAGGCAGCAGAGGATCAAGTAGGTAAAAAGACGAGGACTAGTAGAAATCCTTGGGTAACAGAAGAAATATTGAATTTAATTGATGAAAGGAGAAAATATAGAAATGCAGTAAATGATGCAGCAAAAAGGAATACAAACGTCTCAAAAATGAGATCGACAGGAAGTGCAATATGGCTAAGCAGGCATGGCTAGAGGACAAATGTAAGGATGTAGAGGCTTATCTCACTAGGGGTAAGATAGATACTGCCTACAGAAAAATTAAAGAGACCTTTGGAGAATAGAGAGCCACTTGTATGAATATCAAGAGCTCAGATGGAAACCCAGTTCTAAGCAAAGAAGGGAAAGCAGAAAGGTGGAAGGAATATATAGAGGGTCTATACAAGGGCGATGTACTTGAGAACAATATTATGGAAGTAGAAGAGGATGTATATGAAGTTGAAATGGGAGATACGATACTGCGTGAAGAGTTTGACAGAGCACTGAAAGATCTGATTCAAAACAAGGCCCCGGGAGTAGACAACATTCCATTAGAACTACTGACGGCCTTGGGAGAGCCCGTCCTGACAAAACTCTACCATCTGGGGAGCAAGATGAACGAGACAGGCGAAATACCCTGAGACTTCAAGAAGAATATAATAATTCCAATCCCAAAGTAAGCAGGTGTTGACAGATGTGAAAATTACCGAACTATCAGTTTAATAAGTCACAGCTGCAAAATATTAACGCGAATTATTTACAGACGAATGGCAAAACTGGTAGAAGCCGACCTCGGGGAAAATCAGTTTGGATTCCGTAGAAATGTTGGAACATGTGAGGCAATACTGACCCTACGACTTATCTTAGAAAATAGACAAGGAAAGGCAAACCTACGTTTCTAGCATTTATAGACTTAGAGAAAGCTTTTGACAATGTTGACTGGAATACTCTCTTTCAAATTCTAAAGGTGGCAGGGGTAAAATACAGGGAGCGAAAGGCTATTTACAATTTGTACAGAAACCAGATGGCAGTTATAAGATTCGAGGGGCATGAAAGGGAAACAGTGGTTGGGAAGGGAGTGAGACAGGGTTGTAGCCTCTCCCCGATGTTATTCAATCTGTATATTGAGCAAACAGTAAAGGAAACAAACGAAAAATTTGGATTAGGTATTAAAATCCAGGGAGAAGAAATAAAAAAATTTGAGGTTCTCCGATGACATTGTAATTCTGTCAGAGACAGCAAAGGACTTGGAAGAGCAGTTGAACGGAATGGACAGCGTCTTGAAAGGAGGATATAAGATGAACGTCAACAAAAGCAAAACGAGGATCATGGAATGTAGTCGAATTAAGTCGGGTGATGCTGAGGGAATTATATTAGGAAATGAGACACTTAAAGTAGTAAATGAGTTTTGCTACTTGGGGAGCAAAATAACTGATGATGGTAGAAGTAGAGAGGATATAAAATGTAGACTGGTAATGGCAAGGAAAGCGTTTCTCAAGAAGAGAAATTTGTTAACATCGAGTATAGATTTAAGCGTCAGGAAGTCGTTTCTGAAAGTATTTGTATGGAGTGTAGCCATGTATGGAAGTGAAGCATGGACAATAAATAGTTTGGACAAGAAGAGAACAGAAGCTTTCGAAATGTGGTGCTACAGAAGAATTTTGAAGATTAGGTGGGTAGATCACGTAACTAATGAGGAGGTATTGAATAGGATTGGGGAAAAGAGAAGTTTGTGGCACAACTTGACTAGAAGAAGGGATCGGTTGGTAGGACATGTCCTGAGGCATCAAGGGATCACAAATTTAGCATTGGAGGGCAGCGTGGAGGGTAAAAATCGTAGAGGGAGACCAAGAAATGAATACACTAAGCAGATTCACAAGGATGTAGGTTGGAGTATGTATTGGGAGATGATGGAGCTTGCACAGGATAGAGTAGCATGGAGAGCTGCATCAAACTAGTCTCAGGACTGAAGACCACAACAACAACAACAACAAAAATACTGATTGTTTTTGATTGATAATGCTCGCCAAATATTAAGTCTGTCGATACCAAATGCAGTCACAGTTTGTAGCCACCGACCTGCTCAATACGCCACGCGGAATATATGTCTTTTCTCGTCACAAAATTCACTGAAAAATTCCGAAATTTCTACACACACATCGGAACAGTTATGACATCACTTTCCAACACTTCTGATGTATGAAACACTGCTAGATCCGGGAACTTATCATTTCCATCGGAACTACTAATCCACACGTCCGATATGTTTCATGGCTAGACTTCCACTCTTCTCTAGAATACTCTAAGTCTTCTCTACCAGCAGAGAAAGGCGCGCGAATAATATTGCTTTACCATTGGTCAGTTTACTTAACAGCCAATAGCAAAACAATATTCTCCCGCATCAGTCCGCGCTTTTCATCCATAACCAATCGCAAAATAGTAAACCTCACGACTGCACTTTTTACCGACGTAATTATCTAATGTGCTGAAGTTTTGTTTATGCATAAAGTTATTTACTATTGTTATTTATACCTGAATTAACTTTCCCTTTACCATAAACTTACTTCACAAATCTATTCCACAAAAATCCCCTTTGTCCATATTCTTCGAAATATTCCCACACTAAATCCTACTTCATAACAATTATCTTCATGTTAACATTAATCCACACTCACGCATCATAAATAGTGCTAAAACACATTTATAAAATTTTACATACACAACAAAACATAATAACATTTAATGAAAATACTAGAAAAGTTTATGAAAAACATTCTATTACTTTAGTGCACTCTAGTGGGCACAATCGAAACTAAAATCACAGTCCCCCTATCCAATATTGTCGTCTATCGGCTGATAAATAAACTACGTGCACGTCCGGTCTCGCGTCACCATCTGTCACTCTCCAGCTCGTAAACACATCGCCTATTTAACCGCCTCCAAGGCAGGATCGTTATATGGCGCTACGCCTCAGTGTACTCCATATGTACTGTTGTAACAATAAATATTGAAGGAATTGGAAACCTCTAAAAGAGTGTACAGTAGTGTGCGTACAACAGCCTTGCAACTTGCATTTAGAAGTGGACAGTTACTAACAGTAACATGTACAGTCCTGCCAAGTACTTACGGCAGAGAGGTCAAACCGTACAACGATCACCAATCCTGTCGTCATGGAAGCCACACACCTCGTCACCACTGGTCCGTCAATAGCGAAAAGTCCTGCGGTACAGCTTAATAAGCTGCTATCCCTATTAAATACGCTAGTAAGATGTAAGTGTTTAGAAGACGTTCACGAAAGAAATTGATTCTTCTACCACGTTGTGCATACAATATGGCCCAATCACACTTCTAGCAAAATCACAAAGGAGGTAGATTTTCGTAGCAATCCCACTAGAGTGCCGTCATGTCTTTCAGTGATCATCTGACAACCAACTATCAGCTCTTTCAGCTCTTTATTCAAAAAAATGGTTCAAATAGCTCTGAGCACTAAGGGACTTAACTTCTGAGGTCATCAGTCCCTAGAATTTAGAAGTACTTAAACCTAACTAACCTAAGGACATCACACACTTACATGCCCGAGGCAGGATTCGAACCTACGACCGTAGCAGTCGCGCGGTTCCAGACTGTAGCGCCTAGAACCGCTCGGCCCTCTTGATTCACATTGTATGTTTACATGCATACATGGGTTTCCGCAGTAGACAATCCGTATCAATCAACATGACGATCGTTCCTCTAAGAGAAGCGTGGAGTCCTTGATATGAAGGAGTCAAAGGCGTAGTACATAATAGTAGTAGGATAACCACTACACCACGGTGCCACTCAGCTTCTTCTGCAACATGGCTCCCTCATTAAGAGAACAGCGTCTTGGTGTTACGACTTCCTAGTCGGGGAAAAAGTCATCAGTCCTGCGTACTCCGACTCCTGATGACTGATTCTCGCCCTGTCGGTGATCTTCTTAGAATTTCTTTTCTCGCTTCGCTCTTCGTCACCTTTGCCTGTCGCTGGAGCTTCGAATTTACCCCGGGGTGCAGGATCCTTATAGGGCTTCATTCGAAGGACGTGGACTGTATCTCTGATCTTTCGCCGTCTTGTGTCGGGATCTAAATCTTCAACTTCATAAGTATCATCAGACAACTGTCTTACAACCTTATTAGGTATAAAGTAGCGCCTGTGGAGTTACTCAGAGAGACCAACCTTCCGCACAGGAGTGAAGATCCAGACGAGATCACCAGGCTGGTACACAACAGGGCGGCGGCTCTCGTCTTACCTTCGGCGATCGTTTTCTTGAGCCTGCAGCGTGCTGAGTCGAGCTAACTGCCAAGCTTCCTCAGCTCTGGTTAACACCTGGCCGATGTAGTCGTCGTCCACGTCATCAGGATGTAACGTAAGCACAGTATCCATCGTCGTCGTCGCCTCGAGCCCATGCACCAGGAAAAATGGCGTAAGCCCTGTGGTGTCTTGTTTGTCGGTGTTGTAGGAAAACGTCACGGATGGTAGCACCTCATCCCAGTTGCTCTGCTTAACATTGACGAACATTGATAGCATGTCGGCCAAGGTCTTATTAAGGCGTTCAGTAAGGCCTTAGTTTGCGGATGGTAGGCAGTCGTGTGATGAGAAATGTTGCACCGACGGTTTATTTCTGTCACAAGATTCGATTGAAAAACTTTCCCTCGATCCGTAATTAACGACCTTGGGGCACCGTGTTTCAATACAATGTCTTCCACGATGAATTTGGCTGCCTCGAATGCTTCGGCTGTTTTCACGGCTTTTATGGTGGCATAGCGAGTCAGATAATCAGCGCAAACAATAATCCATCTATTGCCACTAGCAGACGTTGGAAATCGTCCGAGTAGGTCAATCCCAACACGATGGAAAGGCGTTTCGGCTGGTGTAATTGGTATGTGTCGGCCAGGTGGTTTCTGAGGAACGGCCTTTCTCCGCTGGCACTCTCGACAGTGCTACACATAGTGACGGACACTCCTATATAAACCTGGCCAGAAAAATCTCTTACGAATCCTGTTGTATGTCTTAATAAATCCTAAATGTCCGGCCTCAGGTCTGTCATGGAATTTCTGTACAACATCTAAGCGCATCTGTTTAGGAATCACTGGTAGCCACCTCTTTTCAAACGGATCAAAGTTTTTCTTGCAAAGCAATCCATTAACTACCTTAAATTGTCCTTTCACATCCTCTGACCGATTTAAGGCAAGCATAATTTGAGAAATCTTGGCATCTTTCTTCTGCTCAGCAGAGAGATGCTGGAGTGCAGTGAGACAGTCACTATCTTCATCAAAGTCTTGATGGCCTTGCACAGGGTTTCTTGAGAGCCAGTGACATATCGGTGTTTTCTTCCATTTTTGTATACTATGGTAATGTCATACTCTTGAAGACGTAGTGCCCACCTGTTGAGTCATCCTGTTGGATCTTTAAGACCTGTCAACCAACAAAGTGAATGATGGTCTGTAACAACTGTGAACGGCCTTCCATAGAGATACTGTCCAAATTTGCACATGGCCCTGATCACAGCAAGACATTCGCTTTCTGTAGTTCAGTAGTTTCTCTCGCCTTTTGTAAATGTCCTAGAAGCATAGGCTTATAACCTTCTCTTTTCCATCCGAAATTTGTACAAGAACAGCACCGATCCCATACTCACTGGCATTTGTGTGTAGTTCTGTAGGTGCTCTCTCATCATACAGACCAAGTACAGGGTCAGTCGTCAAAGCTTTTCGCAGCACATCGAAACAAGTGGCCTGGCTTTGATACAAAAGTCTTTGATAAAACGACGGTAATAAAAACACAATCCGAGGAAGCTTTCTGTATCACTAATACTTTTAGGAATAGGAAATTCCGTTATAGATCTCACCTTCTCTGGGTCTGGCCGCACACATTCGTTTCACACAGGCTGTCCAAGTATTTTGATTTCTTTTTCTCCAAAGACACACTTTTTTGCATTGAGTTTCAGTCCGCCTTGTTGGAGAAACTTATGAATGGCCCTCAGTCTTTTTATATGTTCTTCAAATGTGTCTGAGAACACTATAATGTCATCTAAAAGACAAAGACACATCGTCCAATTCAGGTGCCTTAGAAGGTTATCCATCATCGGTTCAAAAGTTGCTGGTACATTACACAAACCAAACGGTATTACCTTAAACTCATACAGGCCCTCAGGGGTGATGAATACACTTCTCTCACGATCAGCCTCATCTACTTCGATTTGCCAGTATCCCAAGTACATGTCCATGGTTGAGAAGCACTTAACCCCCTTCAGACAACCTAGTGTATCGTCTATTCGTGGAAGAGGGTATACGTCCTTTTTAGTTATCTTATTAAGCTTCCTGTAATCTACACAAAAGCACCAATTGCCATCCTTCTTCCTGACGAGGACCACTGGTGACGACCATGCGCTCTGCCATGCTGAATGCTGAAGGCTGAATGATGTCATTCTAATCATTTTCTCTACCTCGTCGAGAATTATTAGACATTCCGTTGCTGACACACGGTATGCTCTCTGGCTTATTGGTTGATGGTCTCCATGTTAATCCGGTGCTTCACCGTCGATTTGTCTTATTTGCTCTTCACCTGTGGATTGAAGCATTCAGGGAACTCTTGAAGTATGGCAAGTAGCCTCTTCTGTTGTTCCTTAGTGAGATTTGGTGATAATCGAGCTAGAAGATCTTGTCTCGTAGTGGTAGCGCTAATTTCGCCCACACAATCGGCATGGGAGTTTTCTATGACTCCCAGTTATTCTTCAATTAACGGCTCAGTGTTTGCTACGCACACGCATCTTGGAAGGATGTGCGGTTCTCGGCGACAACTATCCACAATTCACCGAATCCGTTCTTCAACGAGACGGCAGAGGCTGGGATGAACAAGCAATTCTTCAGTGGTATGCTTCTCTTACATTCCACCAGAAGATCCATGGGTTAGAGGCATGGCATGATACGTAACAGTTACCTTTCTAGCGCTGACTACAGGAATAATCACTTCATCCAGCACACATAGCCTCCACACACTCGGATGCGCATCTTCCTGTCCACAGTATCTCATCTTGCCTATCATAATCTTCGAGCGACCGCAATCTATAATTGCCTGAGGAGCTTTCAGAAAGTCCCAAGAGAAAATGACGTCATAACTACACTCTTGTAAGACGATGAATTCTAAGGTCTGTGTATACTTATACCCACACGAATGGTACATCTTCCTGTAAGTTTTACATATTTCTCATTAGCCACCTTCAGGAGAGCTGTTTTGCTGTCGACGAATACGGTTTTCTGCAACTGGCGACGGTACTTGTACGAAGTGACTGAATATGACGCTTCAGAGTCCACAAGAGCTTGGGCTGGTCGGCCATCGATGAGGTTACCGACGTAGTTTCCCATCATTTTTGTAGTGATCGACGGCGGAGGATTTTTCTCTTCGACGGCCTCACCTCCAAGGAAGGTCGCACCCTTTAGTTTTCCAGGTTGCGCCGGCTTGGTGATCGGCTGGAGCTTCTAAACGGCGATGGAGAGCTTGATCGGCGTGTTGGGGAGCGTCCTCTCCAACGACTTGCCTAAGGCGATGGTGACCTACGTCATCCTGCACCAACATCTACATCTACATCTACATCCATACTCCGCAAGCCACCTGACGGTGTGTGGCGGAGAGTACCTTGAGTACCTCTATCAGTTCTCCCTTCTATTCCAGTCTCGTATTGTTCGTGGAAAGTAGGATTGTCGGTATGCCTCTGTGTGGGCTCTAATCTCTCTGATTTTATCCTCATGGTCTCTTCGCGAGATATACGTAGGAGGGAGCAATATACTGCTTGACTCCTGGCTGGCTCTGAGCACTATGGGACTCAACTGCTGTGGTCATAAGTTCCCTAGAACTTAGAACTACTTAAACCTAACTAACCTAAGGACAGCACACAACACCCAGCCATCACGAGGCAGAGAAAATCCCTGACCCCGCCGGGAATCGAACCCGGGAACCCGGGCGTGGGAAGCGAGAACGCTACCGCACGACCACGAGATGCAGGCTTGACTCCTCGGTGCAGGTATGTTCTCGAAACTTTAACAAAAGCCCGTATCGAGGTACTGAGCGTCTCTCCTGCAGAGTCTTCCACTGGAGTTTATCTGTCATCTCCGTAACGCTTTCGCGATTACCAAACGATCCTGTAACGAAGCGCGCTGCTCTCCGTTGGATCTTCTCTATCTCTTCTATCAACCCTATCTGGTACGGATCCCACACTGCTGAGCAGTATTCAAGCAGTGGGCGAACAAGCGTACTGTAACCTACTTCCTTTGTTTTCGGATTGCATTTCCTTAGGATTCTTCCAATGAATCTCAGTCTGGCATCTGCTTTACCGACGATCAACTTTATATGATCATTCCATTTTAAATCACTCCTAATGTGTACTCCCAGGCAATTTATGGAATTAACTGCTTCCAGTTACTGACCTGCTATATTGTAGCTAAATGATAAGGGATCTTTCTTTCTATGTATTCGCAGCACATTACACTTGTCTACATTGAGATTCAATAGCCATTCCCTGCGCCATGCGTCAATTCGCTGCAGATCCTCCTGCATTTCAGTACAATTTTCCATTGTTACAATCTCTCGATATACCACAGCATCATCCGCAAGAAACCTCAGTGAACTTCCGATGTCATTCACAAGGTCATTTATGTATATTGTGAATAGCAACGGTCCCATGACACTCCCCTGCGGCACACCTGAAATCACTCTTACTTCAGAAGACTTCTCTCCATTGAGAATGACATGCTGCGTTCTGTTATCTAGGAACCCTTCAATCCAATCACACAATTGGTCTGATAGTCCATATGCTCTTACTTTGTTCATTAAACGACTGTGGGGAACTATATCGAACGTCTTGCGGAAGTCAAGAAACACGGCATCTACCTGTGAACCCATGTCTATGGCCCTCTGAGTCTCGTGGACGAATAGCGCGAGCTGGGTTTCACACGATCGTCTTTTTCGAAACCCATGCTCATTCCTACAGAGTAGATTTCTAGTCTCCAGAAAAGTCATTATACTCAAACCTAATACATGTTCCAAAATTCTACAACTGATAGACGTTAGAGATATAGGTCTATAGTTCTGCATATCTGTTCGACGTCCGTTCTTGAAAACGGAGATCATATGTGCCCTTTTACAATCCTTTGGAACGCTACACTCTTCTAGAGACCTACGGTACACCGCTGCAAGAAGGGGGGCAAGTTCCTTCGCGTACTCTGTGTAAAATCGAACTGATATCTCATCAGGTCCAGCGGCCTTTCCTCTTTTGAGCGATTTTAATTGTTTCTCTATCTCTCTGTCGTCTATTTCGATATCTACCATTTTGTCATCTGTGTGACAATCTAGAGAAGGAACTACAGTGCAGACTTCCTCTGTGAAACAGCTTTGGAAAAAGACATTTAGTATTTCGGCCTTCAGTCTGTCATCCTCTGTTTCAGTACCATTTTGGTCACAGAGTGTCTGGACATTTTGTTTTGATATACCTACCGCTTTGACATAAGACCAAAATATCTTAGGATTTTCTGCCAAGTCAGTACATAGAACATCTTGTTCATCTTCGTCGTCCAGGAGTTGGCGTCGGCTAGGATCGGTCAGCTGTCGTCTAGCGCGGGCGTCATCATATACCCGCCGCCTTTCTCGACAGTAGCGCACCACATGTGCCGGTCGTCCACAGTGGAAACATACTGGTTAGTTATCCTGGGTCCTCCAGACGTCAGTCTTCCTTGGAGCTGAAACAGTTTCCTCATGCGGCATTGTAGGAACGTAACTCCGCCTAGGTCTCGACTTTTTCACCGTTGTAAAGGGAAATGAAGGGCGAGAGATTGGGTTCAACGTCTGTTCCATTTCCTCTCTTATGACTTCTTGAAGCGCCCCGGTTTTTTGCTCGCCTTGCAATCCAAGTGCCTTCTGAACTTCCTCTCTCACTGTCTGTCGAAGAACACTTGTGAAATCAGTTTCTTCCTCCATCACAGATATCGATACGACATTTGGAAGCCGTTCAAACTTCTTGCGTGTAATTCTTTTTTGATGCATTGTCTCGATATACTGGCACCATTTTGTGAAGTCGTCTGCTGTCGAAACCTACTTCAGGAGTAGGGCTTGATACAAGTCCTCAGTAACACCCTTCATGAGATGTGCAATGTTATCTTCCTCCTTCATTCTAGTATCCACTATTTTACACAGCTCCAAGACTTCTTGAATGTAGGATGCTGTAGTTTCTCCTGAGCGCTGTGCCCTGCACTTTAATTAATCTTCAGCCTTGCAGTTCTGTCGTGGTGTGTCGCCGAAATACTTGCGCAGTTCCACCTGGAATACTTCCCAGTTGGTGGACTTCACCTCATTGTTCTCATACCATTGCTTGTCAGTGCCCTCCAAGTAGAAAAAACGTTAGCCAAACACATGGTGTCATAACATTTGTTAAATTTGGCTAAACGCTCATATACCTTCATCCACTTGTTTGGATCTTGGCCATCGTCACCAGAGAACCCGGGAGGATGTCTCCCGTGGTGGCACACACTTGCTGTGATTGTAACGTCCTCTTCTTCTTCTGCCTCCGTTAGATTGCGATCTGTTGATGGGAGCCACTGTGTCGTCGATAATGTGCGCTATCACAAGTTCCAATAGCCAGTGCCTCCACCAAAATAATGGCACGAAGAAGAAGGTGTAATAAGATGAATGACGAACACTAACTTCACACAACGAAGGTTTATTCAGCACATACATATACAAGAGCGCGGAGCGAACTGCCCCCGGCCAGAACAAAAAAATGGTTCAAATGGCTCTAAGCACTATGGGTCTTAACATTTGAGGTCATCAGTCCCCGAGACTTAGAACTACTTAAACCTTACTAACCTAAGGACATCACACACGTCCATGTCCGAGGGAGGATTCGAACCTGCGACCGTAACAGCCGTGTGGTTCCGGAGTGAAGCACCTAGAACCGATCGGCAACAGCAGCCGGGCCGGCCAAAACACATACAATATACATACAGCTACAGAACATTCCAGTGCAATGAGTCTTGGCATTTGTGGATACTTCTAGAATGTACTCGAACCGAATATAGAAATTAAAATTGTACAGTCTACGTGAGTTTTGAACTCACGTCCCGCCATGCAACAGTTTAGCATCATAACCACTACACCACGGTGCCACTCAGCGTCTTCTGCGAAGATATATTTAAGTGAATTTCATTGTCAGTACAAAGAGAAGGTGCTGAGAGAGGCGTAGAATAGCAGAGATAATGAAATTAGTTTGCAATGGCTTAGTGGGGTACATACTTTGTTTTTTTGTAAGGCAGGGACTGTGTTGCATAGGTTAATAGGTTCTGTCACTGGCTTTTTCAGTTACCTTATTGGATCTGAATTTTCTTCAAGAAGAAAAGAAATTTAGGACAGTTTAAGAACTAGCGAATGTGCAAGTGGATTGGGAGGTGTCGAGCTATTCAGGAGTATTTTGACGGTGAGTTTGTCTATAAGTCTAGGACGTCGTCTGATGAAGTTAGGTGGGTAGTGGCGTCGTGAGCACTTTATATTTGTTTTATATTAAGGATAAGTCTCGATATTAGACTCCAGGACCCTACGAATTTTGGTTCGCTGTGAATCTAATATAACATGCATTCCTTTACAGTGGGAGTAGCTGTGACCTTTTTATGATGATTAGTGTGTGGTAAGCGAACGCGATGAAGAACCGTTACTCCCCAGAATATCAAAGCCTTAAGTCTCAGTTTTCCTAGACTTCAGTGTGGGTTTCCGATCTTTAACTGTGGCTGAACCGATATCTATAGCGATAGGAGCTTGTTCCAATTGAGCTTCTTCATTGATAGATCCCACTACTGATTCTTCATAAGTGGGCGTAATTGCAGCTATTACGTAGGTGAGAGAGGAAAATTAGAGTCTGATTCCTGTCGGGCGGCGAAGTCTTACAGACAGTAAGCACGCTGACACTAGAATGGAATGAGGAAGAGAATTAGTTGTGACGTCTTCAAAGGAACCATTCTGGCGTCTGCGATAAGCGTGGCCAGACCTAACCCATGATTAGTTGGCCAGACAAAGATTTTGAAGCACTAATGTTCGTGTTTAGCGTAGTGTCATAATTTCTTCGTATTCTAAATAATGGTAAACATCACAGGAATGGAAACAGGGACTAGACATGGTTGTAATGTATTTTTTGAAACAAATCTTAGACATGGTTGACACCATTTACGATGGGTTTCCGTTTAAAACCTGGCACTCAGACCAGACTTCCTACTGTCTAGAACCCACTCCACACAGAAAGAAATGGTCCTTGTTGCTCGGAATGCACCGAACGTCACTATTGCTCTACGGGGTTAGAAAATAATTTACTGATACATCGTCCAGAAATCAAGTTTTATTTTAGAAGGTGCTTGTCATGCGGCTTTTACTTGTATGTAAACTTTTTCCGGAGTGTAGCTATGTCTGACTTACTACCCTCCTTTTCCGATGTTCACCTCTTTTACTACCTGATAGTATTAACCCGCTATCATCTTCGTCCTGTCGTACAGTGGTGTTTCATGCACAATGCAGCTAAATTCTCCTGGAGGTTTCTTTATATGTGGAAGGCCGGTGCTGAGTAGTTTCCGCGTGCTATGAGACTCTCCGTTAGGTTGTAATGTATAACTGTTCTTATGAAAAATCCTCCTCCTGTTCTTATTAGGAAAGGACTTCCGTTAGTTCCGATTACTATAAAATGCAGATCTAAAAGACACACAGAGAGAACATCATGCAGTGCTACAACCATAAACTGAAACATTCATATCCACATGGTTGTGTTGCAGAACACGTGGGACGAGGAGAACTTTAATTTCTGTTTGTTTACAAATATGACAGCAGTGGCATAGAACAAAACTGAAAAAAACTCCATTGGTACAGGCTTTCGAAAAATCAGTTCAGTTCCATTTAGTGTTAGCTCCAATATTGCAGGAGAAGCGTTATTATTCTCAGTGCGTGCGATTTACAGCATTAACTGGCATCTGAGAGCGTTAGAAAAAGCAAGTAAAATAAATTACATCGCTGCTGGACCAAACAACACTACAAAAATTAGTTAACAACGCTGTTCAGTTATAACATAGAGAGCGTAACAGATACCATTGCGACTGGTACATCACATTACTACAGTTGACAGAAATGGGTCCTGAAGGGTTTTGTCACACGTGCAAGCTCGTACAAGACCAGTAAACGCTTGATAACTAAACTGTATTGAGCCCATACCTTATAAAACGAAACCAAGTAATTGACAAATATTTCTAGCTAGCGTTCTTTAATTTCTGCAAATTTAATGCTACTTAGTCAAGTGTCTGAAAAACGAATTTAAATATTTCCTTGGCTATAAGTAAGTGGGTAACGCTACTTAAAATGTTATTTACACACACACACAACGAAAATTTTTCGTGGATCTCTTTCAGCTAAGTGTGTCTATTTCTCAGTAACAAGAGTTTCAAAATGAATAGTCGTTGCAGCATCCTCGTGTTAAAATATGACAGTCTTCAGTCTGTTCAGCAGAAACTCTTAATTAAGGGAGATGTAATAGATTTGTAACTGAAAGATTGTCAGCACGAAACGGTCATTCTTCGTTTTCTACTTGAAAGCAACATCATACCTCCGATCCCAAATTATTTTTCTCATCGTATCGTTCACATGTATTTTGGGATTTGATTATGCGGGTTGATTTACTTTCACCTTTTTTCGTGTTATGTGGCGTCCTAATTCCGTTTTCTTTTCATGTTATGTACTGTGATTCCTTTTCACCAGCTAAAACTGTCGTCTCTCTGTCTCGTGTGGTCTTATTTGCGGATTGTTATTTTCAGAGACAGTTGATGCGTGTCCTTTTCTTCTGCTGGTATTATGGAAACAATGACGCAGCGTTTCTGTAAAAATCTGGTCCTCTCTAAAAGAAATGACAAATTACTTCTACAGGACTTAAAGCGAGTCAGAAAATAAGGCATACAAGGCAACTAATCTGTATAGACATCATTAACTCTACATTGATTAACCGAAATTACAGAAAATCATTCACTAAGGCTTTGCTGGGGTACTTCAGAGATCAATCAAGTTTAATTTAGCTAAGTAACGTGGCGTATTGTCTCCTCTAACTGCCTTGTACAATTTTTGAAATGTACCTGTACACCTTCCAATGAAAGTCAAATCGGGCAACGAACAGTTGACAAGATGGACGCCATGCGAACGATGCATAGAGCGGTACAGTTCCTGCTCAAGGTTAGCAAAATGTTTGGCACTGCTCCGCTTTCTTTCAGAGATAAAAAGGGGAAATTTATTGTTTCCTTTGGTTGGAAATGTTATTCTGCCATTGTCACTTCATTGCTTATAGTACTGATATACTGCGGTATGCAAAGACGAATGTCACAATTACACCTAACTATGGGTGACCTTGTATTACCTATCGACACTTTTAATATTCTTCTCGGAGATGTTTCAGGTATTGTATTAATATTACGAAGCATTAGCATGAAGCAGAGATGCGTTGATATGTGGTGTTTGAATCTACTTTCAGTTGATATATTTCTACACAGAAATAGTGAACCTGAATACTTCAGACTCTCTAAACTTCTCCAACACATGCTTTTCGTGGTGATGCTTGTATTGTTTGGTGGATATATGTGGCTCCCTGAATACCGGTTTCAGCTTGACCTGCTACTTCCATTTTATTTCTGTTGCGGTGTAAGGTATTCAGTCACACTTCAATTTTTCGCATTTAACATGATTCTGTACCGTAAGTTTATGCAGTTGAATAAACATTTGCTGGATATATTCTGCGTTCACTCAGAGTTTGATCTTGATTATGTAATTTCTCGTTTGACGAAGACAAGTACAAGAAATTATGTTTCAGAGTTTCAATGTAAACTGTATTCGCAAGATTCATACAATTTAACACGAAGAGAGCGATTAGAAAATAGAATTACACGTAAAATGGGACTAGCAGCACCAATGACGTTACAGTTTAAGAGTAGCGTACCTGTCTCTCATATACGGAAGGTTCATTGCCTCCTTCATGGCATGACAGGGAGTGTGAGTGAGGCATTTGGCGTACAGATTGTCGCAGAGGTAACGTTTTCTTTATTGAACATTGTGATGAACACTTACGTCATGCTGGCTCACTTTCTTCGGAATGGAGCAGTTTCATGTGGTCAACCGACAGGAGTGGTTTTATTGGCGTATCTACCTTGGTCTGTGATGTCACTCTGTCGGCTGGCCATCATAGCGTGCAGCAGTGAAGCGGTAGTCCAGGAGTCTAATCACACGCTGGAGCTGGTCAACAAGCTCCTCCTGCTTCCGTCCTATGGGGACTACGAGCGCCGCAAGGCTCTGAAGAAGTTCGCCCACCAGCTGCACCATAGCCGGCTCAGATACAGCGCAGCTGGTCTCTTCACCATTGACAGGTCGCTGATAACCAGCTGTGTGGCCACCATCACTACGTACCTCGTAATCCTTATACAGTTCTCTCTGAAAAAGTTCAGTAGGCAGCAAAGTAATAACTGCAGTTCTTGAGACTACCAAAAATGCAGTAGACACTACAGATTTTGCTGAGCAATGCTAGATTATTTTATTCACATACCATGTTGAGAGTAATGAGACACTGTAGTGTAAGTAAATAACAGACTTTGGAAGAAGATGATTTATAGGTGAACACGTGATTTTTTACAAACTGCAACAATTCAGTAGTATTCAGCATGTTATATCATAGCAACTTTGTGATGTTCGGTGTATGACACTTTTGTAATTTATTTTAATTTACCTTATTTTTTTACAGACCAGTCGATGTAACGTTATTCCGTCACCATACTGACAAAAGTCACTCAAAGGTATACCCTTCTGTTCATTCACAAAGGAAGAGTTTTCAGAAATAGATAAAGTATGAGACTAATTATAGTAAATAGTAAAAATTCCTTTACAGTAAATTGTTGTAAACGACTTGTAATAATGATAGAAATATTTTTCATTGAATAAAAAATATTAGATTAAGTATCTACACCGTGTACGGATCTTGCAATGGTTCTACAGTTGTGTGTTTATGCGTGCGTGCGTGCGTGTGTGTGTGTGTGTGTGTGTGTGTGTGTATGAGAGAGAGAAAGAGAGAGAGAGAGAGAGAGAGAGAGAGAGAGAGAGACAGTGACAGAGAGAGAGAGTGTAACATAACCAAAGGAAACGTTATCTTATTACTCTGTAAGACATAATAATGGAGGATAAGAGTTTGAAGGAAGAGTTGCCATTTCCATTACACTAGCACAATGGAATAAAATGAAATGCATTTCAATGAATCCTCAGAGAAATGTCGTATTGTACGGTCATCTGAAATTTGCAAAGTTAAAGAATAGTGTGAAGCCGTCGGCAGTTGATATTTGGCTATATCGTTAATCCTAACCGTAAATTGATGATAATGTCTGTAATAAATGTAAATTCGTCAAAAATCTGTACATTAACGTAGGAATTATTGCACGATTAGTAAACTACGCACCGTGAGCACTGGTAAAGACTCAAAATACAAACATCTAATTCCAAAGCCGGTAAACTGCGGATCGTAAAATTCATTGACGGTAGTACGAACTGCAATGAACACGAAAGTCTGGCTTTCTGTGGCGAGTAGAGTATCTCTGATACCACTAGAAGCGTCATTCGAATATCAAACGAATCTGATTTACTTCCAGATGGACAGCGCAGGTGATCAAACATTTAGACTGCTTCGCTGAAACGTTCAGTACTCCCAGTTATCAGTACACAAATTTTGAACAATTAGTATCATCGATTTGTATATTTACAAATATAAGAAATCTGTTTAACTGAACCAAATAGGTATCTCCTAACTCCAAAGTATCTTCAATAGTCAAGTCATTACCTTTCTAAATCTTTCATATGTATTTCTCTCAGGTTGATCCCGCATTTATCGACTGCTCAAACGACTGTAATACACTGTGTTTAAGTATGTGATTGTGAAATAATCTACAGCTGAGTAAAAACATTGCTGGTCATTAGGAGATGAATTGTAAATTTCGTATATTTGTTTTCGTGGTGGGAGAGTAGAAGTCCATTAATGTAAATGGTTTTATTTGTATTGCTATGACAAATAAGTCTCACTAATTCTGGAACCAAAATTAATTTAATTGGAAATTACAAGTAGGAATCGTTACTATTCAGAGATATGACAGGAATAATTTTTCGAAACAAAGTATTCTGTTAAACATTGGCTTTAAAATACAGGCAGAAGGAGCTATCAGCGCTTGTTCAGTAGAACAGATGTGTTTCACAGTAGCAAAAATGCCTATGTTCTCGTAGCTCCTTAAGTATGCAGTTTACAGCCCATGTTTACATGACTCTTTTGTTTCAAATGATCGTTTGCATCATATCTTGGAATATTTACGATTCCTCCTGGAACTCCCAGTATACTGCAAAACGTGAATTAGCAGTACCACATCTTACCAAATGCAAACAGAGGATGATCGATTTACTTCATAGATATTTGTTGGCACCATCACATTAATTTAACAACATTAGTTAATTTATTAGTAACTCTTTGAACAGAATTACATTTCACTGGACATGTATGTGAACATTTGGAATTATAAACGGTTTGTTATAAAAATGTATGCCAGCTAGCTATGTTTCCTAGCCATATACCTGGAATTTGATGTTTCAGGCAGTGACTTATGAATCAGTTTTCACAATTCAGTTCTATTACTGCCTAACATTTGCCCTATCACAGTGCCTACAAAATGAACTTATTTTAATTCACATTGTCTGTGCACCTGCTGTGATGCACGACACACACGTATCTGTTCCTAATTCTAATCTCCTTGTATGAATTAAGTAGTACATATCGTGTACAAAATATCTACATCCGCAGTGCTCTAGTCCAGGTATTAAATTTTGGTATTCTAATGATTGTTACTGTTCAATCCATTTCAGCTAAGGAAACGCTGACGTCCTAGTACTCAACGACATAACTGCATATATCTGTTTACATAACTGTATAGGCTAATCTACTCTCTATTAACAGGAAGAGTTACCCATGCCGCTTCGATTCACTGAGTGTTAAAAGCTGAAGTATATAGTACAATTAAAAGTCTCAATGGTGGTTTTCAGTTTACTCACGTCATATATCTACAATCTTCAGAGTATGGACACCTTGTCAAAATTATTGTTTGTTACTGTTATCTTTAACTAGGCCAAAGGACACTTATAACTGTGTAGGTATTCACAAGATGAATACGTTTCAACAGATGTCTTCGACGATCACATGGTATTTGTGCCTTTAAAATTTTAATGTGTCAGCTATTAAGTGTGAAGTTCTCAGTAAGTATACGTTACTATCATTGTGCTAATGTACAGCATATTGATATCTGTTATGTTCAGACAGACTGTTATGACAATAGTGTAAATTCTGCTTCTGGTTGTGTTGAATTTGACAAAAGTGTATTATTAAACATTGATGTACTGTAAACAATGTATTTACTAAATTTCTACAACCTGTTTATTTTCCTCAGATCTCCATATTGGAAATGTATATTTCGTATTCGTCTCTCTTTTGAAGCTTACAGTTTTCCTCTGAAGATTGTTTTCTGGCTGAAAATCGTAGAGAAAGTATACAGCTGTACAGCTGGTGGCACAAATACGCTATTTTGATATTGACTAACAGCTGTAGACAGTCATCTAATGAAAGTTTTAATAACACTGCGTGGTTAGAAATATTAGATAGCTTCCTCTTACCTAAGTTTTAAGCTAAAATTTATGAAGTACACGTAAACCGTTTATTTAATTAATTAATGTATGGCAAGTGATCTTGTTCCAAATTTCGACACAGGGAAGATAAAATAAAACAGTAATGTGGCTAAGTAAGTGAAAGATTATAATGGTAAATGTGATTGACCGATGAGTTAAGCGAAAAAAAGAGGATATTTGCTTAGTTGGGAATGGAAACGTATGCGTTTCGTCTACAAATGAGAAAACTGAATGACTAAAATACGGTGATTAGCGTCATCGAATCTGTTATACATTATGTCTCCGAAGAGAAACTGCTAGTTATGACAAGCACAGGTCAAAAGTTAGTAGATTAATTATGAATCAGAAAAGGGAACCAGGGTAGATCCTGTTGTTCCCAGTTTTCAATTTTATGATGAGTTAGTTAAACTAACAAAAATAGTGTTTTCTAAACACGATGTTTTTCGTTCAGAAGGAAGCTTGAAGTTCAACTTCCAGAATACGCTATTCCAAGACATATTAAGAGTTTTCTCATACATGGGTTGGTATTGATCAAGTGAATGGCTCAATATGCTATAAAATTCGTTGCCAAAGAAAGTTTCGAAATTCAACTAAAAGATAAAAGTATAGCGATAAATCAATAGCAGATAAGGTAGCTATAAGACAGGACAGTCAGCAGACAAAGACAGTTAAAAAAATTGAGAATTGTGATAGCTTAATAGTGGAGGTAGACAAACGCAATTAAACAATGATCATATGTTCAGACGATTACAATAATAACGTTGTCCAGTTATTCGGTGAAGACATAGATCCTACACATAAATTTCAAGAAAAGATCTGTACTTTTGTGAAGAATTGCTCCTTTTCGAAGAATGGGAATAGGAACATTTGGTGGTGATGAACCAATTAGTCCCCAAACTATGTACTCAACTTAAAATCACAAGGAAAGCAAACCAAATCCCACCAAATGTAAAATGTATCAGCAATCCTACATATTTACTGAGTCAAAAGTTACACTCAGTGATTAGAGAGAAATATATCTTCAAAGTCCTGGAGGTGTGTACCGTCTATGCAACCAACAGAAGGCAGTTTTTTTGTTGCCGTACGCGTTTCGCTTCATTTATTTGGGAAGCATCGTCAGTGGTCTGTGATGCATGTTTCCCTTTTTACATACAATAAACGTGTTGTGTGGTAGGTATAACATGCTGCTATATTACATTTTGTTGTGTCTTTCTCTAGTTTTTTATGTTAAAACCAACTTTTCTAGCACCAAGTTCTTAATGTGAGCTTATGGTTCTATGTTACTTACGGTTTCCAGCACTGTTAACTCATGTATGTGCTGGAAATCGTAAGTAACACCGAACGATAAGTTCACATTACGAACTTAGTGCTACAAAAGTTGATTTTAACCTAAAAACAAGAGAAAGACACGACAAAATGTAATATAGCAGCATATTATATCTACCACATAATACGTTTATTATATGCAAAAAATGGAAACATGTAAGCCACTAATGATGCTTTCCAAATAAATGAAGCGAAACGCATATGGCAACAAACAAACTGCCTTCAATTGGTTGCATGAACGGTACATACGCCCAAGAATTTAAAGTATCTAAAGGAAAGACGGAAAAGAAAAACACTACCATATCTTCAAAGATTCTTACATGCTTAAAAACGTATATGAAATTACTGAGAAAGTAATAAGAAATCAGTGCCCCCACTGGAGCTAGGCTTATTTATTTAGATGTCGTGAACCTTAACAGAAATGTTCCAGTAATTGAAACTGTTAACCTGCCAGAAGGAATTTACCACAGGAACACTCCTCTATCAATGATCTATGTACTCGCCGATGGCCTAATGCTATCCTTTAAGAAATTCTTTTTCATTTAATAGCTCTTTTTTTCAGACATTATGATGTGTTACGTATTGGTGGCTGTATTGTTGGGCCTCTGTCCAGTAGTTTAACGGACTCTACAAAGGACAAGATCACGAAATGTCAATTAGAAATTGTCAAAAAAAAAATATATATACGTATTACAGAAGGTATGTGGATGACACAAATATTTTATATCATTGTAAAGAAGAGGAGACAGGGAATTTATTAGCACTGTTTAACAATATACATCAAAAACTGAAGTTCACTATTCAGATAGACATCGTAATATTACAAAATTTTAACATGGCTGCAGCAGCAACTGTTGTAAATGTTCACGGTAAGTGATAACAGCCAAAAAGTTGCAGAATAAAGCTTTATTGAAATTTTTTACCACGGTTTCGGTATATCTAAATATACCTTCATCAGCAGCAAAAATACACTAAAATCACGTCCTGCAGTGGCGATGCATAAAACAATCGTGCCAAAGGCGTCGTCAATAGTTAAAATTAAAAAAAATCTTCACAGTAAATGATAACAGTTGCCAAACAGTTGCAGAATAAAGATGTATTGAAATCCTTGACAACAGCTTCGGTATATCTAAATATACCTTCATCAGAAGCAAAAATACACTAAAATTACATTCTGCAGTGGCGATGCATATAACAATCGTGCCAAAGGAGTTGTCAGTAGTTAAAATTATTTTTTTTTTATTTTAACTATTGACGACGACTTTGGCGCGATTGTTTTATGCATGGCAGCACTAGCAGTGGAGGCAATATAAAGTGTGACAGGGGGGGGGGGGGAGGCGGAAACCAATGCAGACGTTGTCGTAATGCGGAAATGGAGTGATTTATCTGACTTCCAAAAGAGCATGATCATTTGCTTTCGGGTCAAGGGTGGAGGCATTTTCGAAAAGGCTAAGTTTGAAACATTTTACATGCCTCCATGGTTAAAGGTGCCGTGCACTACAAAATGACTATGAAAATCCGTGTAATCAGTGTATTTCTGCTTATGGACTTCTTTGTCATAATTCCTCATATCATTTCAATTAAGATATTTACACACTTACGATAGCTAGGCTAAATGGACAGTAAAAAACTACACTTATAAGTGAACCAAAACCAATAAAAATTATTCTGTTTGAACTTCTTATGTAATACTTATCTTTGTCTTGGGAAATCTGAAATTTTTTAAACGTAAGAAACAACGTTTCTTTCCCTCTTCGCCTTTCGCCACGGCATGGTAGAGATGTAAGTGAGTTCTTTGTAAACTTTTTGCCGATAGTAATTTGATAATTTTATTTCAAAAATATGTTTTGTTTTGTGAAATGATCAACCTTTCAGTTCCCCTGTGTTAACTATATCAGGCTGTGGTTTTTTGGCCATTTCATTTCTGTTGGAAGGGTCTTGTTTGGTGGCGCAACAATTGTGAGCAGTAAGTGCGCCATCATTAGTTACTTTATCTTCTGAAAGTCCAATCTCCATCTGTTACGAAGACCGATTTAATTGTTACGAAGTATTTTTTTTTTTTTTGTAAGAATACTTAACTACATACATAGATACTCATTACCAAACACCCAGTTAACGAACAGAAATCGTCTTGGCCTGAATTTAATTATTTTTGGCGCTAAGTTCTGTAAATCTGGCTTTATGCAAAATTCGAAAAGTAAGAATTTATAACAACTTTAACTGTAACTGGCAATAATTTTGCCTTCCTCTTTTTTACGGCCTTTCAAGTGACTTCCTTTTCTTTCAAACTTCATGATACACACAAACGTAAAATATTACCAATTTACATCTGGGAAACCTTTTTAATTGGCGACCATTCGTTAGGACTTTTAAATATATTTTGTTGAATTTCATGTGTTTACAAATTTTGTAGCCATATTATAAGGAACTCTGTTCTTCTTTATGTTCACGTAAATTGTATGATAGAACTAACCGATCTAGAGGAACGAAGGGAATAACAAATGAATAAGAAGAGAAAAAGTATGACGAAATAACTCGAAGAAGTGATGGCTTAGCCTAGTTTCTTGTATTTTGTTGAATAATGATTCACTACTGAAGATAGTGAGTCAAACATCACTATGGTTTTGGTTGAGAGAATGTCAGATAGCTTTTGATTCTATTAAGCAAGGCTTAATGAATTCTTAGCTGCTGCACCATCCTGATATGTCTAACGACTATTGTCTTGCAATGAGTTCAGCAACGTTGAAGGACTTGCATAATCTGTCAGAAGATTAAATCATCGAACAAATGCTGCGAAACAGAGTTACATTCCATATTGGTAACAAAACCACTGCAAATTTTGTCGACTGACGGCTATGACCCCTCCAACAAGCTTCTGGTGGAGTAAAATACTTGGGTACACTTTGCGACGCGTTCTGTGACTGTGCCATGTTGTACACAAAGAAAATTACCCCAGCATTTATTGAAAGAATTAAAAATGATTGTATAACAAGGATTGGTAAGCGTTATGCATTACTGTCAGACAATGCTTCTAACTTTATTAATACAAGAGGGTTAACATTCCCACATGAACTACATACCAAGCAAATTTTGTTCTAAAATTTCATCAAGAGGTAAATGCCATGGCAAGAAATCTAGAGAATTTAATCGATTCATTCATATTTACGCTATAAATCAGCTGTGTACCTTTGAACTTTCGAACAAATAGTCAACAATTTGCCACACACTTCTACCCATTACACATCAGCAGAATTACTGCTCTGACAATGAAAAAGAAACGAGTGGGTAGACCCACTTCCACAAATCCCAAGGGTGGGCAGCATCTGTAAAGTCTCCAAACCATTGGTATTCAGAAGAACGCTACATTAGGAAATTTCTCAATTCTGAAAATAATATGAAAAACATTTCAGCTTCCATGTCCTCCCGCGTTTTTTTTTATCAGGTGAGCTGCACTGCCTATACCGAAACAGGATCTCTTTAACATGAGCACTATAAATTTCAGAAAACTAATTTTTTTTATCACATTGTTGGAATTATTCTTATTTCTTTTCAAGGAGAAAATTCAGGGAGTATGATCAAGATAAGAATACAAATACATGAAAGTAGGATGTAAAGATAATAACTACACAACAAAAGAGTTGGAGTTATGAATCATAAATATAAAATCGGAAAACTGTTCAATGTGTACATGTCATCATAAAATAGTAGGTAAGGAATATCTAATCTGTTATTTTACTTCATCACAGAATATACCTCCTCCTCTTTTCTGAGTGTAGAGCACTCATACAAAATTTGGCTTCTGATTTAAATTTTTAATGGTATAGAGCCGTAGCAATAGTAATAACTCAGCTGAACAAGATGCTTGAAATCATAATACGAATACGTGTAGTGACATAGCGATGCTTGACTGTTGCACTTTGTTGATGATGTGCTTGAGAACATTCTGAGATCGTTGTACATGATATAGATGGTCCACCTCACTGAAAGCAAGACGATATATCCTGTTGTTAGTGTCACCACAAAACAAATGCCAAGTTCAAGTAACACTTAATAGTTTAGCGGAAATATTAAATTTGATGTCACTTCAACACATGGTGAAATGTCTACGTTGCTTGATGAAATGTGTAGAATAAATTAAGTACCTTACATATTAAAATGTATACCTTATGTAAGGGTATTTCTTCTCAAATTTCGAACTTGAGTACGACAGTGTCAAACCTGAGATTACACTCTAGCACATCAGCCACTGATGTCATAGACCTGGAGGAAGCTTATAATGGCTTACCTAATAAACAATCAAATATCAATAATTCAATTCACAACAATGAGAAAACAGAACTTAAACAAGTATGTGCAGTACGGTCTTCAACTGCTCAGCCTATATTACAGAATGACAGTTTGGAAAAGGTCATTGAACCGGAAGCTGATCTATCTCACCGTGCATTAAGCGAAATGTTATTAGATTGCATCAGCAAACGAAATGACACAATATAAATCAGCAGTGTACATCCAGATCAGTCCAATGCTAAAAAGCAATACAAGGTTGACTGAAATATATGCCTATTCCGTGCAGTGGAAACATTGGTGCCTCTATGGATGTTAAAACAGTAGAGAGATGGAGAAAGCAGGTCAGTCGTCGACACATAGATTTTATGGAGTGGGGGCGTGCAATATTTACATTGCTTTTTAATCTGTGGATACGTGTTGAGAAAGAACAATTTCTGGCGTTCACGACTCACAAGAGTAATCACAACAATAAGAAATCCAATAATAATAGCGGTGCAGAGCATTCACGTGCGCCACGGTTGCAGTACATGTCATGGTATGCCATAAGATGAAAATGTCAGTCCTGTGATCCAACTGATGACATCCTCGCTGTGTTACATGTGACAAACTGAGTGCTGTCCGCTACGTGTTAATGCAATAAAATTTGGCAGAAACCCAAACAGTTACTGTCATCCCAGATTAGGACCATGCTCTGATCATTATAAACACCAACTGACATATAAAGAACAAACAACTGCTTGAACGAAGGAATTGGTAAGGGGTAACGCAAACCATAAATTAAACATCTTACATTACATTGATGAAATCGACATTCAAGAGGAATTAAGCACAGATAATTCTGAATGCCTTAATCTTAACGAAAACATTGCACAGGCAACAGTTCACGCAGAAGCAGGCAGCATACCAACAAAAGTGGTATTAGACGAAGGTGCTGTGGTATGTGGTTTATTATGTAATTTAGAATACTACAGTACATGAGACTAGTTATTAACCTATCGAGTACAAAACTGCAGGATTACCATGGCTATTGGTGTGAAGTCACAAAATGTCAAGAACGGTAACAAGTGGATGCGAATTTAGAAAATGGAGTGGTAAAACAACTGTTTCCAATCAAGCGTAAATTAGTGGTAAAATACATTTTGGGCATAGATTTCTTATGTGAGAAGGATGCACTTGTCGACTCCTATGAGGAAATGTACTATAACTTCGATGGCCAGATAATTGTAGTAGGTTTGAAAAAAAAAGTGGGAATGTGGTAAATAATATCAGGATTTAAGAGCAAGATTACTTAGGCCAAAACTTGCGTAAGATAGAGATCTACAGAGGGTGATCAAGTTCAATATACAGAAAGTATAGTGAAAGGTAGGATTGCTCAGTCCACTAGCACTGATACACTGCAACAAGGAGAACTGAGAGATTTACTGTTGAGCTTTGTGGTGGTATTAAATCATACCAGCATATCATGGGAATACATCCCTACAAAAACCATCGCCACCACACCTACTCTATCCTTCAGAACAGCAAGAGAACAGAGGTCGCAAATCAGGTAAGGAGAATTTCATTTTGGTTTTACGATGAGCAAAGAATTACCTGCTGGGAGAATATATTTACTTGAAAACTGAGCCAAAGACACGACTTCTTCAAAAGAAAATCTGCAAATGGCAACTGTTATACACAGGTCTCTTTAAGACTGCTAGTATTTCGCATGAAGGGAGTTATCTTCTTGCACACTCTAAAATCAATAAGATTGAGAGGTCGTACGTCCATCATGAGCAGAAGAAATACTTTCATAAGTAAAAAGAAGCTTATCTTTACTGATGTTTAGTACTTATTATAACTATAAGGTATGAGTTGATTCTGAATTAGCTAGTGTTAATGGCAAAAAGTTTGATGATATTGGAGAGGGTATCTGTAACGACTAAGGAGAGACTTGAGATGTTCATAGCGAAAGTAGCTAAATGCTCCAGGAGAATGACCATGTTAGAGAAGTTTAAGCGAGCACTACTAATCACATTACTCTGCCTAAAGTATTATATTATTAGCAAATGTAAGTAAATACGTAAATAGTAGTTGTGAGATGACTGCACACACACACTAAAATGTTAAGTGTGTTAGTTGGGCAGTATGCAGTGGGATGGAGCCTAAGTGTTATAACGATGATAAGTAGCTTCACTATGTTGATTGAAGAACATAATGTGAAGACCTGTCTCTCCAAGACAGTTAGACATAATACATAAGAAATATGGAACTTACTATTTCTTCAAGATGTTGAAATGTTGACTGAAAGGTAAAAGAACCATAACATATATCTATGTATCTAAGTAAGATTTTGCGATGTGAGCACTTTCTTACAAGATCTGTCGTCTCTAGTAGTTAAGCTGGATGAATAATTAATTAAAATGTCTTTTCATTACTTTTGGAGTCAGAAAATAGCAATCTAGGTTCAATGAGAAGGCGCTAGAGCCCACCTTATGTATACTTATACATTTTATGTTACCACAAATAGTTGTAGAAAAGGATTTAGTTATAGTGCTATGTAATACATTGTAAACATTAATATTTAGCAAACCAAAGAAGTTTTGTGTGAGTACGATTGGTTAGCTTTTCGCGTGTTTTAGTGTTGCCCAGCACTGAGCCTTAATTTTCTTTCAAGTTTAGCTGCCCTATCTATAACATACGTATTGACTCTAGCGGACAGTCTATGTAACCCTTATGCCTATCACATTATTCCACAGTCATCTACTTTGTACATGTCAGAACACAACACATGTAAATAGACAGTGTCCAGCCAATCTGTGTGTAATGTGGTCCTAATGTAAAGTAAGGATACTAGTTAGTCAGGACCGAATCGTAATAATTCGGAACTATTTCTCTACAAACCTGAAACTTTAGCTAGGTGGGGCCATCTGTAGATAACTGACAAGAATCTTGTAACGTCTACGAAGACTTTTACCTGGTAATAGGGAAAAAAATGAGAAAACTGATATTTCCACACGTGAATACCGATGTTGGTTATGTAGCAGATTTCAGATCATCCCTATAATTTACAAAGTCTGCTAAAGTGTTTCTCATGTCTAGAGACTTGGCAAACGTGTCTTCCACATGCTAGATGCACACACCACAATGGATTTTGTCTCAACTAAAGAAAGGTGCGAAATGTGCAGAAGAAATCAACCGCACAATTTACATCAGAGGGGATCAAGATCCCGCGCAACACACCTCATATTCAATCTTCTCAAATTTTCACGCGATCGCTATCCAAGACATAATAAGTATCAGTTTCCTATTCGGCTGTCACCATTCGGACGGCCTCTGTCGTTAGCTGGAAACATGAATCATTTCCACAACAGGCCACAAATAGACGGAATCATCCTACGAAATCGGTCACATATTTATTTGCTCGCTATACTTACAATTAAATGTTGCGATTGCTGTTTCAGTTGAATGAAATTTGACAAGGAACGAAGTATCAGAAATACATCCCGCTGACGGCTGTCGCTGTGAATATAGATATATCTGTACCATTCTTATGACGTGACATACTCTTACCTCTGCTATCACATTATCCCACAGTCATCTCCTTTGTACATGTCGGAACACAAACACATACTTTATAACCCCGATGCACAAGGCAAACCTATCACGCATCCCCTACTACTACTAAGTATAATACTTCATCAGTAGCTGATTGCCTCTGATACGAAATAATACCGAGAGAAAATCAGCGATGGGTGGACATTTCTAATAAGTTTTTCTTGTGAGTGATACCACTGCGTCTTAGAAAGATAGGCATAATCGTCTCATATGCTAAAAAACCCGATCGAAGTAACTACTCAATGTTACTTTCACAAGCTCTCTTTGTTCTACAGGTGCACTCAAGTATCCATGTTAAAAACTAATACTTAGTATGTCTTGGATAGCTTTCGAGATCGCATGAAAATTTGAGAAGATTGAATATGAGGTGTGTTTGCACGGGACCTTTATCCCCTCTGATGTAAATTGTTCAGTTGATTCCTCCTGCACATTCCGCACCTTTATTTAGTTGAGAGAAAATCCATTGTGGTGTGTGCATCTAGCACATGGAAGACACGTTTGCCCAGTCTCTAGACATGAGAAACACCTTAGTTGACTTTGTAAATTATAGGGATGATTTGGAATGTGCTTCATCACTGACATCGGTATTCGTGAGTGGAAATATCAGTTTTCGCAATTTTTTAACGAGTTTCAGAGTAAATGTCTTCACAGACGTGCCAGGTTTCTGGTTAGTCAGTTGTTTACAGATGGCCCCACCTAGCTAAAGTTTCGGCCTTCTAGAGAAATAGTTTCAAGTCGATATCTTCCGAATTATGTTGGGCAAGTGATCGGTAGCGCACTGCTGTGTGCTTGACATCGCGAAGTACTGCGAAAATTGTATAATATTATGGTAAAGCATGCGAAAATACATGTGTTCTTGTAATCCCAGAGTCTGGAGGTGGATGTAGAAGAGCAAGTAAGCAAGCAGGTCCGGACCAGAAACTGTAACACGTTTGTGCGGAGGGGGGACGATGACCGCCGACCTCAGAGGGAAATATCTAGTTCTGCGACGAGTGAATACGGTGCTGTCTGTGCGGTATATGTACAAATGATGTAAAACGACTGATTTTGTATGACGCTGGATACTAATTGTATGTTTACTGCACTAACATGGTATGCGGTGATATATTCCTGGGTTGGAGAACTGTTTTGTGCTCTAATATTCAAGCTGCTGTGCTCAGTGAGAGAGGAGTGAACTGAGTAAGAGTCTTTCCGTATTTGACGATGTCAGGGTTTAATTGTAGGTGCAATATGGTGATCCGTACAAAATACAATCATAATTTTCTATTCATTCACTCCCATACGTCCTTTGTGCCAGGACGTAGGAGCATCTATGGACTGATTCGAGCAAGATGGAGGCAAGATATGTACGGAAAGTAATGTGAAAGCAAATGTTCAAAAATAAGTTGAAGCCGACCATTCTTCTCTGGTGGGGATGCCGTCACTCATCCACCACTGTGCCATTAGGACATCTCGAGACCTGTATCTGTAGGATACCGAAAATTCCAGCTATTTTTTCTCTTCTGTAAGCCAGTGCTTCGAATTGTGTGTACATAATTGTTCTGATTTCCCTCCGTCTGTGCTTAGACAGTGCCCTCTTTCCAAAGAACAAGAATGGTTTTATGATTGACGGTGTTTTCGCGAGCGTGCACAGGCTTATAGAGGTGAGAACGTTTACCGTTCCTAAGACATATATTGATAGCAGGACGAAGATTCCGCATAATGTCTCAGCCATGCTGGGTAAGTGTGCATGGCTAGATGCACCTCACATGTTCCGTGCTATACTGTGACGTCATTATCCATAGGTATCGCACCAGCAATGGTAAACACACGTGCTGAGCAGAGGCGTCTCGCATATGGGACCGGCGTGAGCGCACCATGGAGGTCTGTGACGTCAGTATAAGACTTGAAGAACTCTAACCGTTTACCCGAAAGTAGAAGCCACTTTCACCTGCTCACTGTAGGCAGCAGCGGCGTGAGAGTGATGGCTTGCGCTGGCTTGCGTCTGGTGGTGGGGTCGACGCGGGTGCGCCCTTGGAGCATCGGCACTCTGCAAATAGGTCTTCACTTTCGTTCGGTCACGTCTGCAACCGCGTCTATGTGATCACGTATTTCTAGAAGAATTTCTCAGGTGTCAGGTATAAAAGAAATGACGCCGCATCATGCCTGAGGGACCCTAACAGGGACCTGTGCGTTGTTTGGCAGCCAACGGCCGCGTAACTTCGCGGAGTGTGTGTGTGTGTGTGTGTGTGTGTGTGTGTGTCGTGGGGGGGGGGGGGGTTGCCAGTAGCCTCCCGTGCAGTTCAGAGGACAGGGGGCAGTGGGCGGTGCTTGCGCGCATTAACTGCGTGTTTGTTGTATTATTTTGCGAGAAGGTGTGTAGACTATGCTACACGTTATTTGGACCGTTTGCGAATTGATTTCATGTCTGCACATCCGTGTACTGCATTATTTAGGACGAGTTTTCATGTCTGTGTAATGTGTGCTGAAATTATTTCGGTAAATTAGAAGTTCTTTGTATGTCTGTAGTGTGTTACTTCGGTAATTTACAAGTAGTTTACAGGTCTGCAGGCTGTGTGGCGTGACACCAAGCTTGTCATGGTGAGTGTTTTGTATCGTGGTGATAAATATAATATCTCTCAAAATGCATCTCTAAATAAATTGTTCCAAAATAAATAAAGTACACTCCTTCCTCTCTCCAGGAGCCCAGCGCAAACTGAGTCATTTTCCCCTCCAGACAACCATCTTGGGCTACGTCTCGTAATGGACGACAGCACATTCTGGTGGTGGTAAAATGTTCTAAGCCAGTTGGACCCCAGACCTTATGGTGGACACACTGGATAGCAGTACTGTCTAAAATTGTTTAAATAAATATTGCCTGCAAAATAGAGACTTACACCCATCCTATCCAGCACAGGCTGCGTCCTTTTCCTGCCCATTCCTAGGAGGAGGTGGCAGTCGGAAGACAGGTTAGTGGAGGTAGCCCAAGTGCTCCTTCTTTCCCGCCATATTCTTAGGTTATTAGAGATAGCTCTATTGACCTATCTTCCCTCCAAAATTCAAACTCCCCACCTATCTCCAGGAAGAGGTGGCGGCCTGATGAGGGGTTAGTGGAGGTACCGCAAGTGCCCTTTCTTCCCCACCATTTCCTTAAGTTATCAGAGATGGCCGAATTGACCTATCACCCCTCTAAAATTCAAACTTCCCGCCAGTCCCTAGGAAGAGGTGGTGGTCGGATGACAGGTTAATGGGCTTACCCCAGGTGACCATTTTTCCCGCCATTTTCTTAGGTTTCTGCATTGTCCTGATGGAATTTGAACTTCGCGCCATTTTCTGGGGGGGAGGGGTTTACCAGTGGATGAGAGGTTAATTAATTGATCAGTTTAATTAAGTAGTCAATCAAATTAATAAGAGTGAGAGTAGCTATTCCAATTACTCACACCCGAAAGTGCACCTTTAGCAGAGAGTGGGGATGGAGGTTGGGGGAGTGGGAGCTGGCTTGTGGCAACTGGATAAGTGCCCCTCAATCCAAAGGAAATGGGGTGATGTGGAAAACTACTTAACAAATCAATTGGTTAAATTCCCATCAATGAAAGGAGAACAGTAGATTAAGTATTTGTCAATCAAGGGAGAATAATAGGTTTCCCTCTTAGTGCATACCTGCCCCTGATGCAGGCAACCTGCACTAACAAAATGCGCTGAAGCATACTCTGTACTACTACTCCGGTGTGTACAGCAATCTGGACCGCTACCTCTGAAGGTCTTGCTGTATGGTGGTACAACATACAAAGTGCAGTTTGCGTGAGCAGTAAAAAGGGCGGAAATGATGTTTATGTTGATCTCTATTCCACTTTTCTGTACAGGTTCCCGAACTCTCGGAACCGAGGTCATGCAAAACTTATTTTGATGTGTGTATTAGGTTTCAATCCGCTTCCTAATCGCTCCCTGTGCGATAAATGGCACGAATTTTAGTACTTGTGGGATCACTGAAGAATAATTCCTTATATCTATTTTTAATTACAGTGTTGTCCGCCCTGGTAGCTGAGTGGTCAGCGGGACAGACTGTCAATCCTAAGGGCCCGGGTTCGATTCCCGGCTGGGTCGAAATTTTCTCCGCTCAGGGACTGGGTGTTGTGTTGTCCTAATCATCATCATTTCATCCCCATCGACGCGCAGGTCACCGAAGTGGCGTCAACTCGAAAGACCTGCACCAGGCGAACGGTCTACCCGACGGGAGGCCCCAGCCACACGACATTTCCATTTCCATTACAGTGTTAACGTATATAAATGTCATACTATAAATGAACGCAAACTAAGTCTAGTAAATGTTTATTCACACGCTGAAACCTTCTGTATAGTGTCACGCTAATAGTAAAACAGTACTATGAGAGTATTCCTTACACCATAGCAGAAATATATTGGAATCAGTACATCGAACTGTAAACGAAATTTAGACATACATATAAACCCACGTTGTACATTGTAAGTGCTATAAACATCTTTCCAACCATCATTTGTCGTACAAGTTTTGACTTTTTGAAGTTTTCCAGCTCAGCATTTCTGTATTGAAACATGTCAACTGAAAGTAGGTTTATGCACCATACTACAGGGTGTCTCTGCTTCAATGTAATACGTAATAGTATTAAAAAAATACCAGTAACATCCCCGAGAAGATTTTTGAAAGTCTCGATTCATAACAGCAGGTGTTCCGTACTGCTGTGCAGTTGTGACAGTCGTCTAGTTATACCTCAATATGTAAAATTTATAAGCAGTGAAGCCACAAGAGCAGATTAACGTTTACAACCAACGGAAACAATAAATTTCTGCTTTTTATGTACGAAATGAACTGGAGTAGTGCCAAGCATTTTCGAAATTTTTGGTAGGAATTGTACTGCTCTATGCAACGTCTGCATCTCAGTCATCTTGTCGATAGTGAGTTGTGCAGCCCCCTTTCTATTAGAGTAACTACTGGCACTGCTGATAATGTCAGAAGGGTGTTCGAGAACGCAGTACATCCTTTACTTTGTTAGATTGAGGTTGATTGATTTAGTAAGTGCCCTAACATAACCTTTCAAACAAAACGTTCTGTAATATTGATTAATCGATACTGAGACCATATTCTGTTCACAGAACTGTGTTTTGTTTGCGTCCGTTCCTTGTTGCTTTATAGCCTGCGCAATTCATTAAGCTAAAGTTTTTTTTAATCAGCATTTTGTACAGAAGCAGTTCAAGAAATTGGGGATGACTTGTCATTTTTTTCAAAAAGCCAGCATTAGCTATCACTGAATAGTGTCAAATGGAATTTAGTCGGCATTTTGGTCACCATAATGAAGTTTTATGTCCACGTATTAAAATGAAATGGAATTACAATGCAGTAAAATACGAAGACAGACGAAAGAATGTCAGCCTGTACAGTGAATCACGACGATAAATTGAACTGTCAATGGATGAAGGCAGCTGTGAGATGTAAGCAATAATGACAATTAAGAGGACTCTGTAAAGATAAACTATTTGATGCCGGGCTAACTCAAAATAAAAAAAGCTATTGATTTTTATAGAATGAAGCTCTGTCTAAGTTAACACTAAGTTCTATGTTAATTAAACTTACATAAATGAGAATGCTGCAGCGGCTATTATTTTCTACATTGTTTCTTATAAAAAAACAAACATATTTAGCAGAGTTGTAATGCAGGAGATTATATATAATGCAAAGAGATACAGCTGGAGCTGATACTAAATTGGTTGTTTATTTAGTCAGTGATCAGTTTTGGGCTACGCCCATTCTCCAAGCAATCAATCCTTTCCAAGCTAAACTTCCGTCCAAAACAGCAATAAATAAAGTGGGTACGTACACGTATGGTTCCAACTAATGCTCACGTTAGATGATGACAGTGCTTTCCATAACACAGCATCAGGTTGATCACCCTTGGATTACTTACATGCCATTGGAGTAATAAATGCGGAAATATTTAAGTTGAGAGTTCACTGTGCCTTACACCGTTCTCAGCAGCCCACATTACTTCCCTACTTTTTCAGCTTTCTAATTTGCTCGAATTTTGCCTTTTTCATTAGTCACAAAATGTTGGATACACACAGTAAAAAATATATCTAAGTTTTGCCAATCTTCACATGAATAAACTGACGTTTCTATACACATACACTTCTCACTAATGCCGTCATAGTTATCTAAAAGAGGCCCACCTGTTACACCATCTGTGTTTATGTCAGCCAATGCATCCACTAAACATATCGTCATTATATGCCTCCTCATCTAAAGACCGCAGGTCGTGGTCTCGCGGTCACGTTCTCACTTCCCGAGCATGGGGTCCCAGGTTCGATTCCCGGCGGGTATGGGATTTTCACCTGCCTCGAGATGACTGGGTGTTTGTGTTGTCCTCATCATTCCTGAAAGTGATAAGACTGGACTGAGCAAAGGTTGGGAATTTGTATAGGCACTGATAACCGCGCAGTTCATCGCCCCACAAAACAAATATCATCATCATCATCTATATCTACGTAAGGTTGTATGTGTTTGGTAGATGGTATATCTCGGCAGACTTTTACTTTAATAGCGTCTACCCCTTGTCAATGCATCATCATTAAATTCAAATAGTTGTGAAGGTTCGTCTGTAATATAACAAAACTAACAAAACTCCCCATTATATGCATCATCCTTTATTTGACAGGTAGCAGCACATCATTATTACATAGGCCATCAACATTATAAATATCACAGCACCAGTCCTGATCAAATAATTAATTTTGAAACCTCTATAGTTATTCTGTAAGGCAAATATAATGTTTCTGTATTCTGGCCCTATTTGGGCCGATCAGCCCCACTGACCACAATGTCATCCTCCGCCAATTGTTTAATTAGATGCGTTATTGAAGGACATGTGGTCTGCACTCTGCTCTTCCGGTGGTTAACGGGTTTCTTGACCTTGGAACCGCAACTAATCGGTCGAGTGCTTCCTCAGTTGGCCTCACAAGGCCCAGACCGGTCCTCCCACCAAGAAAAAAATCCATAGCAGTAAGGAGAAGACAACCTTTGTACTCTGCATAGCAATCAGCACTGAGCTCTCAGCTATGGAGGTCGAGGCAGAGTTATTCTGTATCAGGTAACAGACTCTAAAATCATTGTTAATGTATTCATTAGTTTCTAGTTTGCTTTTTACATCACTGTTATCTGCCCAACTGACACTCAGTTAAGGCAACTTCATTTAAATTGTGTTCGTCACAGGAGATGTGAGTGTTTAAGTTTACAAACCGATTGCCACAAAACATTACCCTGAATTTTTGTTCACTGACACGTTATTCACAGTCTGCCTTTTAGCTGATGCTATATTTATGATTATGTATTTCCAGTGGCAATACTTACAACAACCTATCTGTTAAATGGTCAATTCTCTGTGGTTCCATATGTTGTTTCTATTCTCTGTCATGATCGACTTCCATCTAAGTAACGTTTTGTCCCTGTCTCAGGGCCCACTGTTTCTTATGTGTCAGAGTCACACAAGGGTTGACCCTTGTAAGCCCCCAAGTTACTGTTTCTCCAATCAGTGTTACCAGATCTTCCTCTGCTACTTCCACTCTACTCTATCTCCTAGTTAATTATTTCAAATGTCATTTTTAATGTATCCCTTCAACACTTTTCTGAAATTGTTGTTCTATTTCCATACTCCTAGGTATATGTCGTTTGAATTCTAAAACTGCCAATTTTTGTTATTCAACGTTATTTTTTAATCATTGTTTTTAATTACACGTCAGGTTCTGTAGGACTAAATTGAGGAGCAAATCTCCAAGGTCATGGAACGTGCCAGTACATGAAATTACAACATAAAAGTAATAACAGATAAAATAAATGTTCATGAATCTTAAAGTCAGTTCATAAGTTTAAGTAAACGCTATCAACAATACAATAAGAATCAGCTTAATTTAAAGTAATATTGGCAATAAGAAACGTCAATAAAGAATATACATATTGAGAGGCCAATGTCAACATACTCAGACTCGTGAACAGAGGTCGACAAGAGGTTTGTGAACTCACACCACTTATTGCCCGAACCGCCCGATTCTGAGCCAAATATATCGTTTTAGAATGGGAAGAGTTACCCCAAAATATAATACCATACGACATAAGTGAATGAAAATAAACAAAGTTGACTAATTTTCGTGTCGAACGCTCACTCACTTCTGATACCGTTTGAATACTAAAAATGGCAGTATTAAGTCTTTGAACAAGATCCTGAATGTGGGCTTTCCAAGACAGCTTACTATCTATCTGAATACCTAGAAATTTGAAATGTTCAGTTTCACTAATCATATGCCCGTTCTCTGAAATTAAAACGTCAGGTTTTGTTGAATTGTGTGTTAGAAACTGTTGAAACTGAGTCTTACTGTGATTTAGCGTTAGTTTATTTTCTACAAGCCATGTACTGCACTATTTGAAAGCGAGCCAATGTTGCACACAACATCCTTTACTACTAAGCTAGTGTCATCAGCAAACAGAAATATTTTAGAGTTACCCGTAATACTAGAGGGCATACCATTTATATAAATAAGGAACAGGAGAGGCCCCAGCACTGATCCCAGGGGCATCACCCATTTGACAGTACTTCACTCAGACCCCACATCACAGCCATTATCAATATTTTAAATAATGACCTTTTGCTGCCTATTGCTAAAGTAAGAGGTGAACCTATTGTGAGCTACTCCCCGTATTCTGTAATGGTCGAATTTCTGGAGCAATAGTTATTAAAAGAGAATATAGCGTTTTCTGTTGTTAAACGACTTCTAAGGTCGAACTGTACATTTGATAGCAAATCGTGTGATATAAAATGATCAATTATCCTTACATACACAGCATTTGCAATAACTTTTGCAAACACTGATGGTATATAAATAGGTCTAAAACTATCTACATTATCCCTTTCTCCCTTTTTACAAAGCAGCTTTACTACTGAGTAACTGACCATTCCAAAAAAAAAAAAAAAAAAAAAGATTACGAATATGGCTAAATACAGGTCTTGTCTTACTCTTATAATTACGGAGTTGTTCAATATATTTGGTTGAAAAGTCACAAAATCCCACTGAAAATTGTCAGTCACACGTCTTCTCAAGGCATAAGTAGCAATGAAACCTTCTAAATATATGTGTACGTATACAAATGTATTAATTGATTGTTACAGGATCCCTTCGTAGTTTACTGTTCGCTTTACGTAGAAAAAGGGCTATTTTCGAATTTAGTTGGTTTAACTTCAAGATATAGCCTGCCGAAAGACGATTTTTCTGATCCTGGATCATTAAAATCATTAAATCGTCTTTGAGACGCCGAAAGTAGAACTTCTCAGTCCAGATGATGTGGTGGCTCACTGGCCGTATTTTTGAATGATGACTTAATTGATTTAAATATTATTTAAGTTTGCCTCCAATCCCAAGCGCAAAAGTTCAGTAAAAATTAAAGTTACTTCTTGTAATTTGACTTCGGTGAACCGCTTAGTTAAGGACCCAATGTAAAAAATTTCCGCTCAGAAACTTATATCACGAATACAAAATTCATAACTGGGGCCCTACATTTAGCATCAGACCGTATCTGAAGTAAGTATTATTCCACTATTGGTACCGATAACCATCGATCGAATCAAAAATGGCTCTTTTCAGAGATCATGCAATTGTAGTACTTTCATGCAAGGAAACAAAAATAGCTTTGTACGCAAATCGATTGAAATTAAAATAAGAACACCTTAACCTCAAATCAATTAGCAAAAAAAAGAAAAAAAAGAAACAATACTTTACTGAACACAAAGTAATATATTTTCGTAATAATATCGCAAGCAATGTGTCTTATGGTATTAAAATTCCAGACAGTTTTTGAGCACATTAATAACTGCAATAGCTTTATGCTGCCGCAGCTATTAACACGTCAGTCCGGGTATGGACACATTGCAGAGCCATGTATAACTTGATTCTTGTGAAAACGATGGCTGACTGTGTGTGCTGTACCTCTTGTTCCCGTATCACTGTTCTGCGCCTCCGCCACATCCACACCAGTCTCCCAAGCACGTCATTCCCCAGAAATGCGAAGCTGGATGGCGGCACGGATGTTCTTTGCAGTGTACTTGCAACAAATATTTCATTAAATTATTAACAAAAGGAAATTTTTCCACTTTTATGTTTTAGTGGAGAATAAAAAGAACCTCTGCAAACGGACAGGTATTTCCATCTTCACAATAAGGGAAGTAAATTCGCCTGAATTTGCTGAGTCGATGAAACAGGTTGAGATGTAGGGTGACGGTCAGTTTGTCAATGATCTATAAAAAAATGCCATAGGTACCAGGAATTGGAGAATGAAATACAGCAGAAAGTAGGCTCCTCATATATATATATATATATATATATATATATATATATATATATATATATATATATATATATATATTTGTGTGTGTGTGTGTGTGTGTGTAACATTCTTTTGCGCTGACCACAGGCAGCGGTTGAGAGTGACATGATTTCAAGATAAAACGTATTACGTAAATATGTAAGAATACACTGAATTGTGACCATTAGCTATTACCAACAGCGGGCCTAAGGAAAATTTTCGCTTTGTAACAGATCGAAACACACCGTACTATCAGATCAGTAGTATGTTATTGTAATTAAAATGTTGTATTAAGATATTTAGTATTGGAATGTGATGTCCCAGGGAAAGAGGAAGAACCCTCTTTCTATTGTACTGTAGTCTTAACAGTAGTGAGGAGAAATTTATGATAAGATAATATGACCTTATCTTAAAGAAAAATCCCGCTCCACAATTTATCCTTTAGGCTCTTTACTACACTTAACAGAAAAAATTGTGTATGATACAAAAGTGTTTCCTCACCAAGTCACGTCGTTCACTGCGTGTTAATATAGCTCAGCTGCTAACAATAATCACTTCTATAAAGATCATTTAAAAATAATTATACTCATTTTCATTTATTGTTTAATAATTAGAGAGGTAGTTTTTCCCACACTGTCGTGCCCATCTCTCTAGGTATATGCTTCACTTAATGTAAATACTTGTTCTCTATACAGAATAGTAATTGATAGTCACATGCTACTATAAAATTGTTTAACCATCGATATCGGCTGTGCACCCATTTCATACTAGTTTACTCCTTAAAAAGTATCACTCAACATCTCAACACATAGAGGATTCGCTCCTTCAGCATAACAGTGCTAGACCACACACGATGCAGCGACATCTACAGCAGTACAACGTCTTGGCTTCACTGCCATCGATCATCGTTCATACAGTCACGACTTGGGCCCATATTTTCATCTGCTACTAAAATTTAAAGAACACCTTCGAGGACGTGTCTTTCAGCTACTGTTGATGAAGCCACGGTCTTCCTTATGAATAAGAAGAATGTTGCTGCCTTTGCGTTTTCAGAGTTTACTTCCAACATCTGGCTGTCGCAATTCTAAATCTAGAGTCCGCATCTCTACGACTGAAAGATGCTGCAGACGTGACCTCTGATGTGCAGATTTATCTGAAAGAAGTACCTGGTTCAGTGGTTACAGTATGTGTCACCAAATGAAGGTGTATTCTTCTGTCGGGTCCCAGATATGAAGAGGTGAAGAAAGCGTCTGCCATTACTCAGGGAGAGAAACTCAAAAATGGGCCGTATGGGGGACCATAAGCAAGTGTGTTGATCAACTGTGCACCGTTGAGCTTTTTCAACATACAAAAATATGCTGACAGAAAGTACAAATAATTTCAGTTTCCAAAACTTATAAATATGGTTAACTGTGTTCTGTGACACCAAAATATAATATAAAATTTCTTGTTAGTTGTAATGCGATCATGCTTAGTGTGTATTTTTGTGTGAATGACACATGAAAAAATTTTTCCGTAAAAGGCTTTTCATTAAAATGTTTTATAATGAGAAAATAATTTTATCACAGTTAAATATTTCAGTTGTTTGTGTATTTTCCGAGTACCAGCATAGAAAATAGCTGATTATTTTTCACAAATAGCTAGAATAATTATTCTAAATTTATTAAACCTTGCTATGTTAGTATACGTGTTCATTATATATTTCATTAAAAGACTCAGAAGGGTTACAATAATTCGTTTAAACATAAACAGGACATTTTCAAGAAAATAAAGGGCACAAATCCATATTCTAGAAACCTAAAAAGCCGAGCTCTAGTAAAAACAGTTACCAACAGTAAGTTGAACATTAATCTTGATTTGTCCTTCCGTTTATTTCGAGCCCAGTGTTTGAATGTCATGCAGAAGTAATGTTTATCAGACTCGGGCAAAAATAGTTATTTACGTCTGTGTGATTTTAGTAACTGTTTATCAAATGTACAACTCGAAGCCATCTACGAGTATGGGGTCCCGGTTTCGATTCCCGGCGGGGTGAGGGATTTTCACCTGCCTCGAGATGACTGGGTGTTTGTGTTGTCCTCATCATTTCATCATCATTCATGAAAGTGGCGAGATTGGGCTGAGAAAAGGTTGAGAATTTGTACGGGCGCTGATAACCGCGCAGTTGAGCGCCCCACAAACCAAACATCATCATCATCATCATCGAAGTCATCTTGGTAAAGAATTGATGTTTTATAATGATAATCATTATACCAGCATCATTAGCTTTAATCCTCGACAATTGGTCGACAGTGTTGAAACTATCATGTCCCTTTATAGATAAGAGAATAAAATATTACTGTGAGCTTTGGTGAATGTGGAGTGGCGTAGCAGTTGGAACCGCTGCTGCCAGTCAACAGTTGAAAACTTTCCATTCGCAATTATATGTCATACAGTATGTATCATTTCGGGAAGGTTCTCGAACTTTATTATATTTGTAAACTTGCATACTCTAGAAAATTCGATGTTCCTATAAAAATTACCACTCACCGTCCAGGATTTTAGTTTTGTTCTTGTTGTGCATTGGTGTTTGTAATAAATGTGATTTTAGTGCTAAGTGTTATATTTCATTGACGACCCTGCTTTCGAATTTGGACTTGAGTGTACTGATGAGATGACAATACTGTGAATGCAAGTGGATGGCAGACAAATTATTTAAGGAATTTTGTATCCTACGTGTTCATAATTACTTAGAATGTCTCTATGTCTTCAGCAACACAGGTGTGGTGTCTCCAGTCGATTCCAAGTAGACCGAAGTCATTTCTTGCCACTAATGCGGTGTTGAGTTTAGGTTTACGTCGATAGGTTCAAAGTTCCTGAGAGTACCTCAGATTTTCAAAGTGTCCACTATTTTATATGCTAAAAACTGCAGTTATGAGAAGAAATGCTCTGGTAAAAAATTGTGTTTCGAGCAACTACGATGTAATTTGAGGGAGTGTTTCCCCAAACAGTTAATATTCATTATCGTGTGTTCCGTTCATTGTCAGTCACGCTGAATTTATTTCATAGCTAATTAAGGAAATTAAACTGACTGAGTGTAGTGTACTTCAGTACTAATGACGATATTTCAACGTAATGCGTCGACAGAATAACCGTCCCTAAGTGCGTCGTCTTCAGAGCACAAATTAAATCGAGGAACGCCCACTAGGGAAGGTAATCGATGCATTGTCTTCTGGCAATGACGGAAATACCCAAGAATGAATAACTTTACTTTTACTGTAAATTTAGACGTCCGCTGCTCTAATAAGCTGCCAAACTAAATTTTCTGTGACAGTCTAATATGTCATCACCGTGTATATTGTCTTGTTTCTACCTATCAGAGTAAAAGTACTGATTTACTCGTGTAAACGCCTAGAATATGATTAAGTCTGTCATTGCTGCAAGTATCGCCGTTTGCGGGATAACTGTACGTTTCCCAGAAATTCTTAATTACGTTAGGAACCTGTTGAGTTAGAAGCAGATATACTGCCCAATTCTCAGAATTCGCATATATTACCTCGATATTGCGAAGTACAACTACGAATAACTTTATTCTTTATCACTGATCGAAAATGACTTACGTTTATAATTAATAATTTTGATACGTCATTTTAGTTTATATTTCATATCGACATATCATATTCGTATACCGTACTGCTCCTGCTTAGAGAATAATGATTGCACTACAGATTACTACCTGGAACAAAATACCGTTTAGAATATTTCAAGCGTTTGCTCATTAATATACTCTCCAAATACTAAACATCCTGTCAGACTAATGGCTTGTACACGTGATATCCTTCTTCGTGTGTATTTACACCAGAGACGATATTCCACATGTTCCACACCAGATAGTGGAAACCTATTTTCATCTATTACCAAGGAGACGGAGACTATAAATCCAAGTGGAAACATAAATATCATGGAATATATAACACTTGTAGAAATGTTATTTCATTTCAGTGGACATGCTACACATTTGACATTATCTTATTAGATAGTTAGAGAAAAAAACTCAAATTATTGTAGTACTCGGATAAAAATGCACACAACCACATGGTGTGCTGCATAATCTTGTTTTTGCCCATCCATTGGCTAGCATGTTTGTTTGACATCAGGCATTGCTGTTTCTTGCTCCTGAGAATTTACGAACCTTGCCAAAACGACTATAAAAGCACGAGGATAACTCTCAAAAGGAAAAACCATTACCGTGTCTGTTGCGGAACACACTACATAAGCAGCATTTAATGTGATAAAACCAAAGTTTTAGCAGGTACGAATTGGTATAATGACAGACTGTACATTAAAATGTAAACATACAGCAATGAATTCAGTGGATAATATGAAAAATTAGACTCACTGGTTTCTGATTACCATTTCTGAAGAGATAGTGGATTGTTCATCCTCCGTCCAAGGAACGATAATATACAATAACATTGTACATTTTGACATTAAAAAACACCTCACGGCATACTACATTGGTAATGTTCTTGCCCAAGGGGCTTCAGTTCAGATAGTGGAAAGCTACCGCATCAGACAATCAAAGCCACAAAAATTCCTTAGTAACGTGTGTCACTCATTTAAGTACCCCCCTCCCCCATTCAAGGAGACCGTTAATTATGATTAGCATTCAGATCCATTCCCTGAAGACTAAATACTCTTTAGAGGTGAAAACATAGAGCCATATTTACGAGTCTGAATATTTATCAATGATATATTTGATGCCTGACTATTGACTTTTCATAATATTTTATATACTTACTTAGTTTACAAATAATTTTAATCTCGATGATATACAACAAAACTATTTAATTGTTAATGTCATATTTTTGTTAGCTACTCTTTACAGAGAACTACAGAGATTTTCGAGCAGTGTCGTCATTAATGTTGTTTATAGTCAACAAAATGTTGAGGAAAATTGTGTACTTATAGATTAATTTAAATTATTTCAGAAATTAGAGTATGTAAACATTTACTACAGTAACGTGAAATTCATTTTACTGGAAGCACGTAATATTGTTATATCCAGGTGAAACTGATTAGTATTGACAGTTGTTGTTATTGTCAACCTTTATGTAACAGGAGTTTTGCAACATATCAGAATAATCTGTTGATATTTTTTAAGCGATCTCGTTATCCATTTGTTTAAGTTACCATATTTTCAGTCTAAAGTATGTAATTCAGTTATGAAGAACACTTTTTTACCTTATGACCATATCTTTGCCATAGATATGGATGAATTTTGTTCAGACTTGTTTTTAAGCCACTCCCCACAATCGGCAGGCTTCATCATTTTTATTACATTTCAATCTCGTCAACGCCTCATGTTCAGTGCACATGTATCATCTTGTTCTGCAGCCCTGGTTAAGATTTTCAGGCTCATCAGCCGTCGAGAGAGCCATAACCTGGAAGTTATATTGGTCTTCATCGATTTTGACCTTTTACTTTGGGAGACTGGCCTAACCGTAAATTAGCACTTTAATTACAAAATGCTTATCCTAGACAATCAGGTAAATTTAGTTCAACAAATGGTTCAAATGGCTCCAAGCACTATGGGACTTAACATCTGAGGTCATCAGCCCCCTAGACTTAGAACTACTTAAACCTAACTAACCTGAGGACAACACCCACATCAATGCCCGAGGCAGGATTCGAACCTGCGACTGTAGCTGCAATGCGTTTGCGGACTGAAGCACTTAGAATCGCTCGGCCACAGCGGCCGGTGGTAAATTTGGAACATGGCGTCCACATTTCATTGATCCATTGAAAGATGAAGGGAAATTGTAACCCACCCGACTGCATTTTCACTAATCACTTAATTTTTCTTTCCGAAATATTTGATTTCTAAAGCTATTGCATCTCAGAAGAGACGTAAGAGAGCAGTAACGAAAACTTGCTGAGTGGGTTTCCCATAGTTAACCAGTAGATGGTTACAGCTGACCCTCTGGTAATTCAACTGAAGGTCGCCCTCTTCTGTACTTGACCATGCACAGCCGTTAACAGGCTTTCTGCTCGCTCCCTGCGCACTGCACCATTATCCTTTGTGAAATTATTTTCCCAGGCGCTTATCTTTCAGTATCCATATGAGGATGTAAGATGCTCTACTTGGGCAGTTCGTAGGTACGTTCCTTCCTAAATAAATTTCTTCCCAACCTAGTCTCGTCATGTTTTCCCAATCCCACTTACTATCGTAATTCCTAAATACGTCCCTGGATGTGCATAGAAAGTGAATAAGAAGAGAAAAATCTAGTATTATTTGCAAAAATAACTGGTCCCTATGCAGAAGCAGTATTTTTTGATACCTTCTTTTAGTACATGTATGTCGTTCATTGTTGCAGGGGCAACAGTCAGGATGATTGACTGATCCGGCCTTGCAACACTAACCAAAACGGCCTTGCTGTACTGGTACTGCGAACGGCTGAAAGCAAGGGGAAACTACAGCCGTAATTTTTCCCGAGGACATGCAGGTTTACTGTATGATTAAATGATGATTGTGTCCTCTTGGGTAAAATATTCCGGAGGTAAAGTAGTCCCCCATTCGGATCTCCGGGCGGGGACTACTCAAGAGGACGTCGTTATCAGGAGAAAGAAAATTGGCATTCTACGGATCGGAGCGTGGAATGTCAGTTCCCTTAATCGGGCAGGTAGGTTAGAAAATTTAAAAAGGGAAATGGATAGGTAAAAGTTAGATATAGTGGGAATTAGTGAAGTTCGGTGGCAGGAGGAACAAGAATTTTGGTCAGGTGATTACCGGGTTATAAATACAAAATCAAATAGGGGTAATGCAGGAGTAGGTTTAATAACGAATAAAAAAATAGGAGTGCGGGTTAGCTACTACAAACAGCATAGTGAACGCATTACTGTGGCCAAGACAGACACAAAGCCCATGCCTACTACAGTAGTACAAGTTTATATGCCAACTAGCTCTGCAGATGATGAAGACCACAATCTATTGGTTATGAACTGCAGATTGAAACTGAAGAAACTGCAAAAAGGTGGGATTTAAGGAGATGGGACCTGGATAAACTGAAAGAACCAGAGGTTGTAGAGAGTTTCAGGGAGAGCATAAGGGAACAACTGACCGGAATGGGGGAAAGAAGTAGAGTAGAAGAAGAATGGGTAGCTCTGAGGGATGAAGTAGTGAAGGCAGCAGAGGATCAAGTAGGTAAAAAGACGAGGGCTAATAGAAATCCTTGGGTAACAGAAGAAATATTGAATTTAATTGATGAAAGGAGAAAATATAAAAATGCAGTAAATGAAGCAGGCAAAAAGGAATACAAACGTCTCAAAAATTAGATCGACAGGAAGTGCAAAATGGCTAAGCAGGGATGGCTAAAGGACAAATGTAAGGATGTAGTGGCTTGTCTCACTAGGAGTTTATACAAGGGCGATGTACTTGAGGACAGTATTATGGAAATGGAAGAGGATGTAGATGAAGATGAAAAGGGAGATAAGATACTGCGTGAAGAGTTTGACAGAGCACTGAAAGACCTGAGTCGAAACAAGGCCCCGGGAGTAGACAACATTCCATTAGAATTACTAAAGGCCTTGGGACAGCCAGTCATGACAAAACTACCATCTGGTGAGCAAGATGTATGAGACAGGCGAAATACCCACAGACTTCAAGAAGAATATAATAATTCCAATCCCAAAGAAAGAAGGTGTTAACAGATGTGAAAATTACCGTAGTATTAGTTTAATAAGTCACAGCTGCAAAATACTAACGCGAATTCTTTACAGACGAATGGAAAAACTGGTAGAAGCGGACCTCGGGGAAGATCAGTTTGGATTCCGTAGAAATGTTGGAACACGTGAGGCAATACTAACCTTACGACTTATCATAGAAGAAAGATTAAGAAAAGGCAAACCTACGTTTCTAGCATTTGTAGACTTAGAGAAATCTTTTGACAACGTTAACTGGAATACTCTCTTTCAAATTCTGAAGGTGGCAGGGGTAAAATATATAAGAGTCGAGGGGCATGAAAGGGAAGCAGTGGTTGGGAAAGGAGTGAGACAGGGTTGTAGCCTCTCCCCGATGTTATTCAATGTGTATATTGAGCAAGCAGTAAAGGAAACAAAAGAAAAATTCGGAGTAGGTATTAAAATCCATGGAGAAGAAGTAAAAACTTTGAGGTTCGCCGATGACATTGTAATTCTGTCAGAGACAGCAAAAGACTTGGAAGAGCAGTTGAACGGAATGGACAGTGTCTTGAAAGGAGGATATAAGATGAACATCAGCAAAAGCAAAACGAGGATAATGGAATGTAGTCAAATTAAATCGGGTGATGCTGAGGGTATTAGATTAGGAAATGAGACACTTTAAGTAGTAAAGGAGTTTTGCTATTTGGGGAGCAAAATAACTGATGATGGTCGAAGTAGAGAGGATATAAAATGTAGACTGGCAATGGAAAGGAAATCGTTTCTGAAGAAGAGAAATTTGTTAACATCGAGTATAGATTTAAGTGTCAGGAAGTCGTTTCTGAAAGTATTTGTATGGAGTGTAGCCATGTATGGATGTGAAACATGGACGATAACCAGTTTGGACAAGAAGAGAATAGAAGCTTTTGAAATGTGGTGCTACAGAAGAATGCTGAAGATAAGGTGGGTAGTTCACGTAACTAATGAGGAGGTATTGAATAGGATTGGGGAGAAGAGAAGTTTGTGGCACAACTTGACTAGAAGAAGGGATCGGTTGGTAGGACATGTTTTGAGGCATCAAGGGATCACAAATTTAGCATTGGAGGGCAGCGTGGAGGGTAAAAATCGTAGAGGGAGACCAAGAGATCAATACACTAAGCAGATTCAGAAGGATGTAGGTTGCAGTAGGTACTGGGAGATGAAGAAGCTTGCACAGGATAGAGTAGCATGGAGAGCTGCATCAAACCAGTCTCAGGACTGAAGACCACAACAACAACAACATGTCGTTCACAAGTGTTCAGGAATTTCTCAACACGTATAAGTGGCCTAATGGATGGGAAAGGACGTAATGAAAAATATCTATATTCAGTGTCAGCTGCTTTATAAATGTTTTGGTTTATGATGAAAATACAGCATTAACTTACATGTTCAATAATACTGGATATGCTTGGAAGTATAACTGACTAATTAAAAGGGAGTATTTGAGAGAGAAACTTCTCAGTACCCTTCACATCTAACTCAGGGCGTGAAGACTTGTTGTACTGGCGACTATACATGATACTGCAGGGAATGAGGCTGAATTTCTATCTGATGATGTGATTGTTACAATAAAGTGTTGAATTCTACCTAGTGTTGTCAAATATGAATCAGAATATCATCTTAAATGGACTAAAAATAATTAAATCCCTCCCATGTTCTATCGATTGCATTCAAGTGGAAAGCATGTCGAGATACGAATGTATACAGTTCGACATAGTTACAACGGCCATATGTTGCGTAAGTCGAACTCCAAACGAACAGAGAACTTAATTGGGTTGTCTGAAGAGTTAAAATATGATTTGTCTTAATCTTCGATGACTATCTTAACATATTTCCTCATGAAGTGCGTATGCTGCCCCTCCTATTGGTTAAAGAATGGTTGAGCTATTTGGAGAAAGCAGAAGCTGATGTATGGTCACCAAGAGCTCCAATGGAAAACCAGTCATAAGCAAAGAAGTGAAAGTTAGAAAGTGGAAATAGTATATAGAGGGTCTATGCCATAGAGATGTACTTGATGGCAATACTGTAGAAATGGAAGACTGCGTAGATGAAGATGTGATGGGAGATTTGATACAGCAAGATTTTGACAGAGAACTGCAAGACCTAAGACGAAAGAAGGTTCTGGGGATACATGACCCGCCGTCAGAAGTACTGACAGCCTTTGGAGAGCCAGCCATGACAAATCTGTTCCATGCAGTGTGCAAGATGTACGACGTAGCCGAAATACCCTCAAACTTCAAGAAGAATAAATAATTTAAATTCCTAAGACAGCGAGTGTAAATATTACCAAACTATCAGTTTAATAAGCCATGGCTGGAAAATACCAACTCGAATTCTTTGTGAAAGAATGGAAAAAGTGATAGAAGCTGATCTTGTGAAAAATCAGTTTGCATTCCGAAGGAATGTGGACGCATGCGAGGCAATACTGAACTTATGACTTAGAATATAGGTTAAGAAAAATTAAACCTCCGTTTACAGCATTTGTGGGCTTAAGGAGAAAGCTTTTACAATGTTGAGTGGAATAGTCTGTTTGAAATTTTGTAGGTAGCATAGGTAAAGCACAGGGAGCGAGAGGCTATTTACAGTTATAACATTATCAAGACAGCAGTTAAGAGTCGAGGGGTATGAAAAGGAAGCAGTGGTTGAGGAGGGAGCTATTCAATCTGTAGAACTGAGCAAGCAGTATAGGAAATAAACGAAAAAATTTACAGTGGGAATTAAAGTTCAGGAAGAAGAAATAAAACTTGTGATCTTTGCTGGTAACGTTGTGATTCTGTGAGAGAAAGCAAATCAATTGAAAGGAATGGTCAGTGGCTTTATAGCAAGAAATCAGATGAACGTCTACAAAAGCAAACCAAGGAGTATGGATTGTCGTGGAATTATATAAGGTGATGCTGACGGAAGTACTTTAGGAAACGAGACACTTAAAGTAGTAGACGAGTTTTGGTATGTAGGCCACAAAATAACTGATGATCCTGAAGCAGAAATGGTATAAAACGTAGACTGGTAATGACAGGAAAATCGTTTCTGAAGAAAGAAAATGGATTTAAGTCTCAGAATGTCTTTTCTGAAAGTATTTGTGTGGTGTGTAGCCAAATGTGGAAGTGAGAAATGGATGATAAACAGTTTATCGAAAGAATAGAAGGTTTTTAAATGTGGTGCTGAAGAAGATTGGTGAGGAGTAAGTCAGTAGATTATGTAACTAATGAGGGACACTGAACAGAACTGAGGAGTAAAGAAATTTGTGCCACAACCGGACTAGAAGAAGAAATCAGTTGACAGGACATGCTCTGAGACATCAAGGGATCACCAGCTTTGTACTGGTGGAAAGTGTGGGGGTCAAAATTGTAGAGGGAGAACAAGACATTAAAGCAGTTAGCAGATTCAGAAGATGTAAATCGCAGTAGGTATTGAGAGGTGAAGAGGCTTGTGCAGGACAGAGTAGTACTGAGAACTGCATCAAAACAGTGAAGACTCAAGATCATGACAACAACATACTACACAACATTTGACTTGAAGTCAGAATAACAAAACTTTATCATGAAAAGAAAGAGATTATGAGTTCATAAAGCATCTTCTAATTTACAAAGTCATAAACAAATTAAGACTCCTAATTTAATGGCTACTAAAATAAAATGTGCAAACCACAGCTGAAGACTATTGTTGTAGTAAATTTGGTAATATATGACTGTCATTACTCTTCTTTGTTGTCCTAATTCTGTTCATCTCTTCTTATATAGAGTTCAAATAGCGTAAGAGGATAGTCTGATTTTGGATTTCTGCTAATTTTTTTTAATTTGATCATTTGAAATGATGTAAATTTCTGTTTTTCTCCAAACCTAATTAAATTAAACCTTGTCTAATGACAGATTACTATTCTACTATATTTTGTCCACAAGATATTAGGAGCTCCTCTAAATTTCTTTGTCTATATTTTCTAGTTAAAATACTTCATACTACCAAAATAGATTGTTAGTGTTTCATTGATGGAGTGTATTAAAATAATATAGCAGTCTATCATAACAAAACATTTTATGCATGTAACTCACACTTAACTATTATTTTGTAAGAACTAATGTTCAGTGAATATTATGTAACCCTCCCACACCTATCTTCCACAAATTATTAACATTACATAGAGCTGTTATAAAGTAATTTGCCATTTATAGCTAAAATAGGATGATGGTGCATTTTAATAACCTGTCTTACTGTGAACTATAATTTTTCTCTACACATACTTGAGGAAGTATTACGTTTTAGTAATAAAAACCAGGAAATGCAGTCACTTTCGATATTAGTTTGCTACATTACAATGTTTAAAGATTTGTATGAAACGAAATAATTGCTGTTATTTTTCAATGATAGTTTTTTTTACTTTTTATTTTTTTCAGCCTTTGTATAGTGAAAAGTGAGAGGGATAGCTTCACTTTAGAACTGATGAATACTTGATGTAAAGTTGAGAGATTTCAAATATTTGCCACACATTGGGATTTTCTGCAAAATGTGAGATGTGAGTTGCTGAGAATTGCTAATTGTTGAGTTCCAATATTTTTTGTCGTGGAGGTTCTGTCTACGCAATCCACTTATTGTATATTTTTCTTATGTACATCCAAAAACTGTTTTTTTACTATCCAGATTTGTTAGTTAACTGCAGTGTGATTAGTAACCTTCTGTCGTTACTAGCCTTTGCTTGTATTACACTGGTTGTGTGAGCTTGTAACCACCTCCTTCTTAATCGGCTACTGGACTGCTATATAACTGACCGTGATCGCAAACGCTGTTGAAATTTTACAATGAGCAAGGCTACCGTTACCGAAGGAAAATAACATTGGTTAGTTGCAGAAAAGTGTACAACAGGCTCTTCTGTAGGAATAATCTATTCTGTACTTAAGCTAAATGCTCATGATAATTTTGAAATCGGTGGAATATAGTGCAATCGCTCACGAATCACACAGGTGAAAAAAAAGGGATGAGAACCCCGCGTCGTGTGAGCCACGGATTATTGTGGAACAGGCAATAGTTAGACCTACAGTGTCCTACGCTTGTCAGCTCCTAACGAATTAGGCGCTCCTACATTGGCGCAATCATAACGACACCCCTCGCGCAACAAACACTTCCGCACTCTTTCATGACTCAACCTGCTCTGCCTCCTCTCTGCTCTGCTCTACATACGCAAAGCTAAACAACGGCACAGCTCCTGCCATTTCGTCGTTGCTATCTATACATTTAAATAAAGTTCCCATGGCTACTGTCCAGCAGTTTACATTACATTTACAATCAATTATATAGAGTCAGAAATTAATACACTGTTACACCGACTATGTATTCAATATACTTTCCGTAATAAATATTACAGATTGAGGATCAGAGGTACAATACAACTTCTCAACGGATATTAAATGGGGAAAAATTTGACTAGTGCAAATGGTATTTTATCTGCATTTTCTGTGTTACAAGCTGACTGGAGTTGGGTAACCGCTTGCTGCAATAAATCACCAACAGCAAGTGCTTCTTTGGAAATTAGGTCACCAGGTTTCGTTCCACATTCATGTTTGTATTAAGTCTCAAATTTTTTCATGTTTGGTAGTACATTCACCTCTTTTACTGTATATTAACGAACGTTATTATTGTGTACATATTCTTGACGGTGATTCCGTTTGATTGTTCACTGCTGACATTTGTTGTAAGCATCTTTCATGTATGGCAGAACATTTACTGAACGCACAATCTGCCACCCATTATAATTAGTACCTACAAATGTCACCCTTTCAGTTCAGAAGGTTATTATATTGCCATCATTTCCATCTCTAAAAGACCTGAAGGCACCAAATTCTACAAAGGATTCTGTTACGCCTGTCTCTACAACATTTCAGCGCTCTTTATCTTTCTGTACTTTCAGAACTAAAATTCTTCTCGATACTGCTCACAAACTTTTGTCATCTACTACTTCCTAGCCATAAAATCCTCTAGCCTTGCTGCAATATCATTCTTTATACATCTTGTAATCTAAAGGGTGGAAACACACTTCTAAAACATCAACAGTTTTACTAAAGGAAATTTGGAGTCGAATACTGTAATAGGAGGTAGGAGAGCAGGAAAGCATGTGAGGCTATTCTACCATAATGGTAGCCATTTCGCTACATGCCATTTGTGATGCGATTAACAATTTATGAATGAAAAGTGTATTATGTGACACAATACACAGCTATAAATTTCGAGCTTCTTTCATTTTCCTTTCCTAGATTTATAAATATAATCAGTCGAAACAGTATTCGAAATCTAAGGCAGGAAAAAGCATAAGATCTCTCATCAGGTCATTTATTTTATTAAAAGACTCTACAGCTCATAAATCACTCAACAGCAACAATAAGTAACAGTGGTGTTTATAAAATCACTTTACTGCAACAGACTGTGTATTGGTCAAACAGGTAAGGCTACTAGTCCAGTGAAACTGTCAGAAAAAAAGCCTGTACCTTGCAAAAGGTAGGGTAGAAGATTTAATTTTTTTAACTCGTTCATATTGTTGGAAAGGTTAGAAAACCAAGTTTTGCCAACAAAATTTCTCTGGGGAAAACTTTCTGCAGTCAAAAAACTTCGAAAATTTCGGACTTTTTTCAGTGTCTTCAAAAATATCTCAGTTGCATTTGCTCCTATCGCTTTGGCGTCTATTTTCTTTTTTAAAGAGCACAAAATTCTCTACAAATTTTACTTTTACCATTTCTTTCTACTCCAAATGTCTAAGGCGCTACAGCGCGTCAAAAAATATCAATTTTTCAAATTTCGAGCAAAGTGGCAAATTACCTAATTTTTGAACACTGTTATTTCAGTTTCTATTTGTGTGGTATAAACATATTACTCATCATGTTATTCATTGGAATTTACCATCTCACTCTGCTGCCGGGCCAGGACAAACAGCATCATATTCAGTAACTACGAACACATTCACGTCGGATTGCGTGAAGTTTATTTGTGTTACAATATGTAATACGATTGCATACAGGTGCCGTACATTTTCTACAGTTGATTGACGTTAATGTTCAGTTATAAGAAAAAGTATGTAGGAATTGTTCTTTAGCGGACAAAAGCGTATTTATTCTTTGGCGAGCGGAAGGCAATTATCTCTAGTGATTGCTCACAGCGCGCCGACAGCTATTAGCACACAACAATAAGGGTCCTACAGTTTGGAGTCGCTTCCATTCAGTATATGTTGTGGTGCTGAAAATGAGTATGTCTGACACGAATTTGTGTTTCATTTGCGAAAAAACTGTGGTGAGTGGTGGATGCAATGTGAAAAAGAAAGGACTGAGCACACTTATCGATTGTAGTACTAAACGCAGGGAGTCTGCTCACACCCGTTTTTGAAAACGCTCAGTGAAGTGATGGTGCATGAAGCATGCTACAAGAAGTACATTAATGAGAGAATCATAGCAGCTAGCCTTCGACATCCGCAGGAACCAACAGGCGTGCTACGTCGGTCGCAGGAAAAAGGTCAGTTCAAGTTCAAAGAGAAATGCTTCTTATGGGCAAAATGGAATTCTGATGACTTTTTAACCAAGCAGTTAACACTGCCATATGCCAAACGAAATTTTGATGGACAGTACCTTATCCACAAAGTGACTTGGACTCGAAATGTTTGCTTCAAGTCAATAGCCCAAAGCTATGTTTCCTACCTGCAACGTCAATTTGGATCTCAATTTGCTATTGTATTGTATGGGTATCCATGTGAGGGAGACAAATGTAGCACAAAGAGTGCTGAGAGGATTCGTAGGTCCAAAAAACATTCTTCGGTTGACGTTGTTGTTGAATCAAAGATGGTGAACCAAGTCCCTCTGGACAAGTTCTTGTACAACGAACGAAACAAGATACGGTTGATCACACTTCATAAAAAGGAATTTCTGGAGTGTAGCGTTGAAGTGCACCAGGCACGAGAAGATGCCGACGTTATGATTGTAACATCTGTCATTTCAAGAACCAAAGATTTGGGAAGTGTTGTCATTGTAGGAGAAGATGTTGACCTGCTTGTGCTCATGACTGGTTTGGGGCAAAGCATTGAGACCTTATTTTTCTTAAAGCCAGGAAGAGGAAATGCAGAAGACAAGTGGTTTTCCACTGCATCTGACAAGTTTGACAGTGAATATATTCTGTTCACTCACGCCTTTAGCGGATGTAATACAACATCCGCTTTTTTTGGTCAAGGAAAAATTAAGTGCTGAAATATTGTTACGAAAAATGAACACCTAACCTCAGCGCTTTGCACGTTCAATAAACCACATGCAACCCGTGAAGAAATAGTAACAGCAGGAGAACAGGTTACTATCGCATTGTATAGTGGAGGTGTCAGCAGTTCCCACACACTAGACCATTTGCGGTACCAGCTATTCGCCAAGTCTGCCACAAAAAGCAAACTGAATCTTGTACGGTTGCCTCCTACACTAGATGCTGCACATCATTCGTTGCGGACTTACCAACAGGTCCAAAGTTGGATAGGAAACTGGAAACCTCCTGAGAAATGGGGCTGGAATCACAGTGAACACGGTCCAATACCCGTTATAATGAGCCAAGATCCACCACCTGAAGCACTTCTTCACATTGTTTCATGCTCATGCAAGGTGAACTGTGGCGGAGCGTGCTCCTGCAGAAAAGCGGGTTTGCAATGTTCTTCAATTTGCAAGAAATTTATTGGGGTCAACTGTGAAAACGTGCCAAAATGTTTATATGAAGACAGTGAAGAAGATGTTATGGAGGATGTTGAGGAAACCGCTGACGTAATCAACGAACTTGCTGAAGCTGACTCGCTGTTTAAAGAAGAGGTCAATCTGGGATCAACTCTAGGTAAAGACCCTGAATGCGTAACTCAAGGTATTTCTGGTGACACTGAGGAACCTGGCCCATCAAAACGTTGGAAGTGATGCTCATATCTGTCTCAAGTGCGCTAATGTGCGATATTACAAGTATTACACACCCAGAACTGTCAACATTTTTAGTAACTGGGAATGCACTTTAATTGTAATAAAGCTACTTATTTTTAATAACTGTGTGGCTTTTATACACAAGAATAATTACCTACCTAATTACGTTGCCTATTGCAGCTAATAATAGTTCAGTTTCCTGAGAGAATTTATTATATATATATATATATATATATATATATATATATATATATATATATATATATATGTGTGTGTGTGTGTGTGTGTGTGTGTGTGTGTGTCTAATGATGTATTTTTATATTTATAGTTTTACAAATACCAGGGCTGAGGTGGCCCATAGTGAACTTCAGGTAGTGATGTAAGATTCACAATAGTTGGGTGCCCAGCAATCCTTATGTTGCATACAGAGAAATTGAATACTTGAAATTGAGGTGGTAAATTCCATCATAGAAGATGGTGTATAATGTATTTATAGTACACAAACAGAAACTGAAAAAATAGTGTTCAAAAATAAGGTATCTTGCCACTATGCTCAAAATTTGAAAAATTGGTATTTTTTGAGGCGCTGCAGCGCCTTAGATATTGGGAGTAGAAAAAAATGGCAGGAATCAAATTTGTAGAGAATTTTGTGCTCTTTAAAAAGTAAATTGGACGTTAAAGCGATAGGAGCAAATGAAACTGAGATATTTTGAAAAAACGGAAAAAAGGCCGAAATTTTCCAAGTTTTTTGATTGCAGAAAGTTTCCCCAAGCGAAATTTTGTTGGAAAAACATGGTTTTCTAATATTGCCAACCATATGAACGAGTTGAAAAAATAAACTCTTCTACCCCACCTTTTGCAAGGTATTTCTGCAGTTTGACTGGACTATACAGCAACTAGGCTGATTGAACAGGAACCCAGCTGGAGATTGTATAAGTCCTACTCTACGTTTGGTGAAGGTGTGCTGGAAGAGAACACAGATACCAAATCCACACAGAAGCTCTATATGTAACCAACAAAAGATAAAAACTGAGCCCATTAGAAACACTTGAGGTAAACAAACATATAGCACAAAATCTCCAGCTAGTTCTAAATGATCAGTTACAGCTCAGCACATCTGAACTTCACATGGCACAATCAACCAGCCGCATACTCCCAGATCGTTACAATCACACATACAGCTACACAAAATTAAAACGTAATAGACTTTCGTATTACTTACCTCGCTTACCTCATGAACCTCAAAATATAACAATATCAATTGTAATATTTTAATATTGTGAATTTTAATATTGCGCTGTGTTTAATAGTTCCTCTTACATAAACTGATTTTACAAAGTAAAAGATTTTGTTGCACAGCATAAGTAATCAAGTCTCAGTTAGGCCTCAGCATATGCCAGACTTCGCAATCCTTATCATCAAAACCAGTTAACATAAAATACTGAAATACTGTGTGTCTAAATTATAATTTGCATTTAATATTGTCCATAGTGCAAAATGTAATTTATATATTTTTTTAAAATATTAGGCTCACAATATAAATTAAGTGTGCTCAGTTTGACAGTTTCTTAACCAACGTCACGACCTCAGACACTTTAGCATTATAACCATATAACACGTAAGATTTTAATATTGTGTAGATTAGTTACATGTTGCTTTCAATGCTGTCCGTTGTGTAAAGTGTAATTTATAACTTTAAAAAGGCTTGGTGCACAACATTCCGTGTGCAAGTGGATTGTTTCTTTGCTCATAAAATTGCGGACGCTGGGCAGTTGATTCCTGAAGATGGGCCAATAATCCAAAGACTAGTTAGTCAAAAATTGACTAGTAAAATGAGTAGCACTAGAGCAGGTTATTAGTTATTCTACCTTAAATTTACAGTAAGCAATTTATTCTGAAATAGTTTGTAACAGTTACAGATATCTTCTCACATTAGTTGCAAATAATAGCATAATTGTTTTCATACACTCACATCGCCTTTTGGGTTAATTACAGTATCACATCAGAGAAGGAAGATGAATTTTGCGGATTACTGTGTTCTGCCACAAAATAAAGTCAGAACCTCTGCTACCGTTGAAAATTATTCAAATATTAATGGTGGCGTATGAGATTTCCTATTCATAACACAAAAGTAAGAACCTCATTAATACTACATGGAAGAATGAATGCAGATAAACTTCTATCACACTTTTAAATGAATGCAAGTTTTCCCTCTCAGTACTTCTAATTACAAGTTATGTAGTACACTACTGAGAATATTACGAATTCCAAATAAGAGAAGAACAGAAATACGCCGTCCTGTAATGATACGATCTCCTGATTCATTCTTTATAAAACTTGAAAATCTGATGATAAGAAAATTGATATCAGCGAATGAAAGTGTGTAGACATATTTCGCACGAAATTACAGTTACATATGTAGTAAATCGGGTGATGCTGTGGGAATTAGATTAGGAAATGAGACGCTTAAAGGAGTAAATGAGTTTTGCTATTTGGGGAGCAAAACAACTGATGGTGGTCGAAGTAGAGAGGATATAGAATGTAGACTGGCAATGGCAAGGAAAGCGTTTCTAAAGAAGAGAAATTTTCTAACATCGAGTATAGATTTAAGTGTCAGGAAGTCGTTTCTGAAAGTATTTGTATGGAGTGTAGCCATGTATCGAAGTGAAACGTGGACGATAAGCAGTTTGGACAAGAAGAGAATAGAAGCTTCCGAAATGTGGTGCTACAGAAGAATGCTGAAGATTAGATGGGTAGATCACATAACTAATGACGAGGTATTGAAGAGAATTGAGTAGAAGAGAAATTTGTGGCACAACTTGACTAGAAGAAGGCATCGGCTGGTAGGACATATTCTGAGGGATCAAGGGATCACAAATTTGGTATTGGAGGGCAGCGTGGAGGTTAGAAATCATAGAGGGAGACCAAGACAGGAATACACTAAACGGGTTAAGAAGGATGTAGGTTGCAAGAGGTACTGGGAGATGAAGACGCTTGCACAGGATAGAGTAGCATGGATAGCTGTATCAAACCAGTCTCAGGACTGAAGACCACAACAACAACATGTAGAAAATGAAGTTTAATATCAATTCTTTTTCCCTGTTATCTCCATTTACTTCGATCTAAAATAATTGATAGTACATTTCTGAATACAAGATCGACATTTAATAGATGGTTCTGGATTCAAAAATAATTCATCCATTACAAACAGAAATACGCTTGAAAATATAGTGATAATCTGTTTTTTGTAATCGAAAGTATTACTTGCTATCTTAACTGCATATTTGTATCACTATGAGAGAACTGATTGAGAATGACGATATAGGTCGTCACAACCGCCACAATGCTTTTCACCAATGTCAAATCCAGAGTGAAGAACCCAGCTGCGCTGTAGTGGAGTGGACAGCATGCCAGCTGTTTCCCAAACAGCTGCAGCTCTTCCTGAACACCACAGCTGGCAGGCAGCGACAGCATCTGAAGTTTGGTGACCAGCCGCTGTGTACGGTTGGCCTCCCGAATAACCACCTCGCTGCTGTAGCATATGCCGATGATCCTCCAAACCATCAGGCCAGTCCATAGTGAAATTCTAACTATAGTGTGTGTTCTGTCTCCGTACAGACCATTGCTTAAACTGAACAAGTTAAATGTAATTGCGTACATGTACACGACAATACTCATAAGACAGGAGGTTATTACAATCAGATTTTGTATACCATAAGCACTATTTACCATTGTTACAGCTTGGTACAGGAGGCTGTACACTGCCCGTAGCTTTCTCAGAAGCGTGCAACTATTTCGCGTAAGTAGTATTTCGACGCGACTTGACGTATTCTGATGTGGTCTAATTGAAAGTATTTCAGCTTTATGAACTGTTGGCATTTCACGTACATGGATGTGCTTGATAATCACATGGGTATCATGTTCTGTATCTTTCTTTACTGAGGAAGATTGTAGTGCCTCTGTAAGTCTGACATTGAGGTCGTCTTCTGTACACATGCTAAAGCACTGCAGTAAATACATATTCAGTTGTCCAAACCAACTTCTCACCACCATGTTAAAAACAATAAACTGTACCAGTACGAAATTCACCAAGGAATGCGTGAAAAGAACACGCATTATTGGCACCAAAGCCAACGAGTTTAGCTGAATCCGAAGGTACACACTGTATGTAAGGGTCCAATACATAGCTAGTGCGATTGTTGTCCATTTATGAAGAGATTTGAAATGCCAGTTCTCTGTTCCTACTCGCTGATACATGAATGTTTCTATCGAAACAGTGATGCGACAAAAACCGTCAACATCTCCTTGTTTCAAAGTGCAGCTATACAGAATGAATATCAAGCATGAACTTGTTGTAAAAGCGGCGCTAAAGAAGAAACAGTAATTTGTAAAACGGTCTGGGGACCAGATTAGGTCAATGAGTCTATGCATTATATCATAAACAGACAAAAGGAAAAACACCAATGCAAGAGATAAATTGTAAAATTTTGCCTTCTTAGACACTACTATTCGCATATGCTCTCTATTAACGGAAATTGGAGCACAACCTAATATTTTACATAGGTACAGGATAATCCGAAATTCACTAAATAACCTGTGGAGTGCGTGCATCTCTGGCGATCGTCAAATTGCAGCCGACCGTGTCCGCTCAAACACGCACAAACTGAGACAAAACGCCGATGTATCTTGAGTTTTGTGGGAATATTGATTTATCTGTTGCAATTATGTCGACAACAAAGGCCTAGATAATGAGTGTGTCAGCGGGAAGGAACCTTCTGTTAAGTGTTTCAGACCCTTACAACTCACTAAACGTCCACCTAGTTCCGAAAGACGTATGAAATTGTGAGAAGAAGATCAGATGGCCAGCTGCGATTTTCCTAATTAGCACCTTTTGTTATTATTGTCAATTTGGGGGAAATTAATGTACGTAATATTCTTGTAATTAATTTATTCATCGCTACACACAAATAACACAAAATAATTTTATGTCCCCGCCATCGTACTCACTTTGACTTCGCGGATAGCATCATTTGATTGGCATGTATGATTAGTTAACTAAAATAATGCGAAATTATTACTGTGTTACAATCTCAAAACGTATAAATTAAACACTTAACAACAATCTTCCGGGATCGGGCCCTCAATGTTGGCTAGCTGCCGTGTCATCGTCTGCATGCGGGTTTATGTGGATGCGGTGTGAAGAGGTGCGGGGGCGTGCGGTCGGCGCACTGCTATCCCGGCCGTTGTCGACGTTCCAGAGCTTGAAACCTACAGTTCCCATTTAAGTAGCTTCTCAGTTGGCCTCACGAGGATGAGTTGTCGTCATTCAAGTCCTCGCACAAAGCAAAAATGTCCACCAATACCGCTAACTAATCATGGGAGCTTTACACAAGAGTCAGATGTTCGCTGACCACATTTTTGCCCTCTTTGGCTATCTTACTGGCTGTAGTTCGTTTTTTCAGCGGCAATGTCGAAATTTACGTGGCCTATAGTATATGAAAATGAGTAAGAAAATGTAGTCTAAAAGAAAAATGGGAGAGCGAGAGGGGGACGGGAACATTACCGTATTACTGCCGCCTCTCAGAACGAAACGATCTGATTCGCCGTCTCGAAAGCACTGATAAGTTCATGTCCTTTCGCTGTCTGATCTTCTTCTGCTGTCTGATCGTGTTCCCCTCACCCTTCGCGGTGGACAGTGTAACTTTAGAAGTTCGTCGTCTCAGGGTGCTTTGTCTTCACCCCAGTTTCTTTCCGTCGTTTTACTGTCATTCTCCTTCCTATCCTTTCCTAAGTCGTTCTTTTCTAATTGCCTTGAGGAGAAAGTGTGCGAATATAATCCTGTAATGCGGGAATTGGTGAAGTCAATAGAGCTGTAATTTGAGGTATGTCCTAAAATCTCCAATACTATTTACGTTCTGGAAACAATGTAATACCTGTATACTGCCTGACCTTCCCCTCAGAACAACGTTTCGGTTCGCATTAGAGTCAAGTTCGTCTTCCGGGAATAACAATCTACAAAGGATGATGATGCGTGGCGACGAGAAATGATAAGACGATTGTAACCGCTGTTCCTATTTCATGGCAGTTACCCACACAAACTGGTGTTCATCAGTATCATGCACGCGACAGGCTAAACAGAGGGGAGAGTCCGCCTAATGCGTCGCATGCAGTTGGGAATTCATGGCGAGTTTCCTATTGACCACAAGGCCCTCGCACTTTTCGGATAAAGCAGGCGATAGACACTTCCCAAATAACTTTCCTATCGACGTCACGATATTTACCTTCCATATCGTTTGTGCCGTGCGCCGTAATACGATATTTGCACACTGCTCGGACTATGTCTAGCTGAGTCTCGGGCATCCCAAAGCTGTTGTAGCTGTATTCAGCCAAAAAATGTTTGATATGCTGGAGGTCATCTGGTGTGTGGCGAACGTCCGCCGGCGCTTCAGCGTTGGGCAGGCATTATTTCGTTTAATAAATGGGCGGCGACAGTATTCGGTGAATGCTTATAAATTTTGTACGTGGAACTTCCATACACAGTTCGCGCCTTCATGTGAACATCAGTCCAATTTAGTAGGCGAGATCAGTTGGAAGCGTCAACGTAATTTGAACTTGAAAATATGGTCGTGGCTAACAGAGTGACCGCAGGTTGCTAGTAGTTCCTTTGCTATCGTCAGGGTAGTGGGAATATTCGAGCTACGTAGTTTACCTTCGAAATAAGGTAAACGTTCACGAAGGCCAGGGATCGGAGGGCATATTGGCGTTTTTCAAGTAAATATTGGTAATTCACTGGAACCGTGCGTCGAAGGTCTCATATTAATTTCCCTCCCACGCACTTCATTACCATAATCTCTTTTACGTGTCCTTGTACGGGAGCTCGGTGTCCTCTGCCGATATTTAGGACGTTGGAATTCATCACATTAAGCTGATTTCCAGCTGGGTTCCTACATTACTCTACTACCAGGTTTACCGGTGTGAAATGAGCGTTAAGATACAAATGTGTCCATAGGGAACATTTGTTGTGAACGAGCCTTAATTTTTTTGTTTTGTTTGGTTGGTATGAGATCTGTCAAACATATTTAGTATACATCAAGTCATGGAACAAACAACATCATACATTTTCATCGTGTTAACAATGTCGGATTTTGTACCAGAAGGTGATGATTTGCGGAAAGCATAAATTTTTTGTTTTAATTTTAAAAAAATGCTGCAGAGTCCACTCGAATGCTTGTCGAGGCATATGGTGCTCATGCTCTATCAGAAGCAACATGCAAAAGATGGTTTCAACGGTTCAGAAATAATAATTTTGACGTAAGAAATGAAGAACGTGGAAGACCACCAAAAAAGTTCGAAGACGCCGAATTGCAAGTAATATTGGATGAAGATGGTGCTATGAGTCAGAAGCAATGCTAAATGTTGCACAACAAGCAATTTCTGACGGTTTGAAAGCTATGGGAAAGATCCAAAAGTGTGGAAAATGGGTGCCACACGAATTCAATGAAAGACAGATGGAAAACCGAAAAACCATTTGTCAAATTTTTCTGCGAAGACATGAAAGAAAATCAATTTTGCATCGAATTGTTACTGGCGATGAAAAATGGATTTATTTTAAGAATCCTAAACGGGAAAAATCATGGGTTAATCCGGGACAACCATCAACATCGACTGCAAAACCAGATCGATTCGACAAGAAGACAATGCTCTGTGTTTGGTTTGATCAGAAAGGTGTGGTGTATCATGAGCTTCTAAAATCCGGCGAAACTGTGAATACTTATCGCTACAGACAACAAATGATCGATCTGAACTATTCCTTAGATCGAAAAATGACCAGAAAGGGCCAGAAGACATGGCAAAGTAATTTTTTTACACGACAATGCACCTGCACACAAAGCAAAACGGGTTCAGAATACAATCAAAACACTTGGTTGGGAGCTGCTACCCCACCCGCCGTATTCACCAGACTTGGCCCCTTCCGACTATCACTTGTTTTCATCAATGGGACACGCATTGGCTGAGGAATACTTCGATTCCTACGAAGAAGTCGAAAATTGGGTGTCAGTTTGGTTTGCTTCAAAAGACGAACATTTCTATTGGCGTAGTGTCCACAAATTGCCAGAAGGGTGGTCAAAATGTATAGAAAACAATGGTTAGTACTTTGAATAAAATGTTTTTACTTTTCAATTCAAAATTAGTGTTTTATTTTCACAAAAAAACGCTCATTTCATACCGGTACACCTGGTATCCCCTGGCATCTCAGTGGTGGTTCTGACTAGAAAGGCCACGTCACACTAGTAGGCGCCGCAGACGAAGTGACGACCCCGTCTCATGACTCCCTGGAGCTGTCTGTTCGACGCAGTTAACAGAGGCTCTGACACTGGACACTGGACACTGGACAGCCTGTCTGAGCTAATGATTGTTATCGGGCCCACCGGTCGACCGTTCGTAAGCATTGTGGACTCTTGAGTTTCTCTGAACACGTGCGATAATTGTCGCGAACCGTTGTGGGAAGTTCGTTGCCTGCATAGTCTTTACTAAATACTCGTTGTTTATCTTGTCAGAGCCTTTGTCAAAACCCAGCGTAACCCATGGTGTAAGGGTTGTGTCAGGAGACCGCGATTATGTCTCGATTATCGCACGGGCTTTCTGAATGTGTTGGTCTTTACCTCTACTAATTTGTTCCAAGACGGCGACTGTGCTCATCAGCTGTTTTACCCTCCCAACTATAAACATAGTAACACCTCATAGTCAGTGTTTAAGACGTTTAAAGGACAATGATATACTCCCGATTTCCCCTTAGGCTCCGCCGCTAAATTTTTGTGATGTGTGTGTCTGGCTCCATCAGTTCCTTCTTATATTCGGTAATAAGTGACGTTTAAATTTGTTGTAGAGTTCCACCGGTATACAATCTTGTTCGAGTGGTTTGTACTCCAGGCCCTCCTTCAAAACCGTCGTCTATTTACTCTTCCGCCAGTTAGCAAACGGATGTCCTTCACCTGGTAGATCCTGAAGCGTATTCTTGACAGTAGTTCTTCCTTCGCCGCCCGGTCCAGAGGTGTAGCGGCATAAATATACAATATGTTTTCAGCACAGCTATTATCTCTCGCTGTTGCAGGAGCAGTCGTCCGTCCGCCGTTCGTAGTTCGGTGATGAGCTTCCTTCGGCTACCTATTTGCTCCTTAATTACCGATATGCGGAAGTCGTTCACTTTGAACACCGTCTCGAAGTCGTCTGAATTATTATGTGTGAATTCCGTGGCCTTTATATTTCCTGTTGACTGTCGAAGACCGAAGCTTCCGGGCGGAATAAGTCGCGGAGCACCCGGCAGTAGATGTTCACAGGGCGGTTGTACTATACCATTGTGTCACTAGAGTATCTCAGGGGGCTTCTTGATCACCGGTTTTGCAGAATTTAACCATCAGTCTAGCGCCTAGGAATAATGAGGAAGATTTTGTCGTGTCAAATATTTCATGACATACCGGTTCGTCCAAATACGAGATGTTTAAGTTCCAGTCTCCCCTCCTGAGGTACGTCCCTTGTCTTTGGAGTTGATCGTACAAAAGTACGCCGTGTGATCAGACGAAAAACCGTCGACCATATCCCTGTGTACAAAACTTCCTGAATTAAAGACTCGAGTCACGTAAATGTGGTCAAGTCGGCTAGCTGAGTCGTTCATGACATGTGTGAATCCTGACTGATAGCCATTTGTGTGCTCTCGAGTATCAATCAAACTCAGGTACGTATTACAGTTAGCAGGTCCTGACAATTTGTGAAAACGTGGTGTCTCGTCTTACGGGTAAAGGACGCACTTATTTTCACTCCGGAAGATAATTTGGTTGCAATTGCTGTCAAATAAGGGGGCAATTTCTTGTTTGAAAACTTCCATCCGTTTCCGTCTACTGCAGGAGCCTGTAGGTACATAGATGTCAATGAATCGTATGTCCTGCATAATGAGCACAATACTTGGGGCTGTTGCCAGGTACTCCACGTCTTTAGCCACTATTCCTTCCTTTGTAAGTATTGTAATCCTAAGGTTTTGTACAGCTCGTGGAGGAGTGAAAGCTGTACATCTACAAATCTTGTGGAGATCTACGTGTGTCATTTCTTGTAGTAGAACTCGTCTGACTCGTTGGCGTAAAATATGTCGTGTAAAGTGTGGAGGTTCAGCAGCTACTTATACTATTGATGTCGACCATCACTATTTTGTTTGCTGGCACTCGAATCATTCTTTGAAGGGAGACAGCGTGTTCGTGCCCTTACCTGTAGCCATTGTTACATTTCTCACACGCAGGCGTGTCGCTACCCCTTTCATGTGACACTTGCTCCCAAGTACTTTCTTGTCGTTCCTTCATTCATGTCTTCACCCGACAGGTCACATTCCACATCACCTGCACAGTTGCTTGTTTTACTGACTTAGCTCGACACCGTTCCACCGTTCCGCCGCTGCCGCGGCGGCCCTTCAGTGTCGTTTTCTGTGTTTTGGCCACTTCCGTCTGTTGGGTGGATGCGTTCCCTTTAAATAACAACTCAGGGATGGCCACCGGATGAGGCATCTGGTGTATTCCGTCTTGGTTGCCGTCCAATGTATCTCCCAAGCCACGGGTGTCCCTCTGCGTTCTTTCAAGCACATCATTCTCCTCTGGTCTGCGGTTGAGGGCTCTATCGGTTGCTTTTTAATACTTTCGCGGTGAGTGCCGCGGCCTGCCCACGTCATCATCTGGGAGTGTGCTCGGTTCTGGCTAGGTGGGGCCGTCCATGTGTAGAAGATCGTGTAGTCTGTCACTGCTACAAGTATCGGAGTAACTGTACGATTCCCAGAAGTTTCTAATCATGTTAGCTACCTGTTGAATTATGCAGATATATGTAGTCCAGTTCTCAGAATTTTTGCACACATCATCTCAGTAGTACGAAGTAGAACTACGAAGAATTTTGTTCTTTTGAATCGAGCGAAAATGGCTTAATTTTATGTTCAATAGCTATGATACACCGTTTTTCTTTGTGTTTCATGGCGTCAGTTCACGTACCATTTTAGTACACCACGTTGCTCCTAGTTTGTTTAGAGAATAATGCCGTACTACAGTTCGCTGCCTGTATTTTGTTACAGGTGCAAAATACAAAAAAAAACGTGAAGAACATCTCAGTTGCTTGGTTATAAATATGTCTCTCCAAATACTAAACATCCTTACATACACAGGTTTTATAAACGTGATATCGTTCTGCGGGTGTTTGCACCGCTGGGGATATTCCAAATATTCCTCACCAGGTATCAGAAACGTATTTTAATCAGTTACCATACAAACTGATATTGGAAATGCAAGCAGAGACGTAGATGTCATTGAATATATAACACAGGGAAATATTATTGCATTTCAATGGACATGTTAGCCATTTTGCATTAGCTTATTGGCAAGTTAAATACAACTCTCAGATTTTTTTAGCTCTGGCGTACAAATGCATACAACTACATACCGTGCTGCATACTCATGTTTTCCCCATCGATTGGCTAGCATGTTTGTCCGACATCAGGCATTGCTGTTTCTTGCTCCTGAGGACCTGCGATCTCGGCCAAAATGGACATAGAAGCCCAAGGGAAACTCTCGAATGGGACGAACCAATAATTAATCTGGAGCGGAACGTGCTTTACAGTCAGGATTTGACGTGATAAGACCAAGGTCTTGGTAGTTACGAGTTGATGTAGAGATGGACTGCACAGAAGGTCAATAAAAACTTAAGCAAACGGCAGCAACGTCAGTAGATAATAGGAAAGAATTAAATTGATTGGTATCTTACTACTAGTACTGCATCCTTCGCGCGCTGTCCAAGGGAACGATATAGTACAATAACACTGCTTGACCAGCTGCGCTGTAAGTTAAAAGCCGCGTGACGCCGCACACAGTGAAAAAGTTCTTAGCCAATAAAATTCAGTGTAGTCACTGGGAAGCTACTGCAACAGTGAATCCTTTAGAAACCCCTACCCCTCTTCAGTCTTCCCCAAATACACGGGGATGATTAATCAGTGTTAGCAACAAAATTCATTCCTCAAGACTTAATGTTCCGGAAAATCTTAATTTTTGTTCTTTAAATGTGAAAGCACAGACTCCCTTTTTCGAATTTGAATACTTATGAATATGTTTATGTTCGTAAGTATTAACTTTATAAATATATTTCAAGTACTTGTTAATTAAAAGAATTTTAATCCAAGGGATGTGAAAGAAAACTTTTTAATTGTTAAGGGCAGCCAGATGCTGTATGTCTTTTTTCTTTAATTGTAAATAGGAAGGAGAAAATATATTAAAGGTATTTGAGGAAGGATTATTTTGAAGAAATTGTCGTTAGTAACTCATTCTACAGAACTGTACATATTTTTAAGACGAGTGATCATTAATGATGTTAATGCTCACGAGCAAATTGATGAAAATTTTATGCTTATTGACTAATTTTAAAGATGTCAGAAATTTGAGTAAATAAGGTTTCATTACAGTGGACTGAAAGTAATTTTACTAGAAACATGTAGTACGGTCGTCTCAACAACAATATAGTTAATACTGAAAATTTTTGTTGTTATTTGTCTTAAAATAACAAGAGTAGTGTCCTATCAAGATTAATTAATTACTCAGTTAACTGAGAAACACACCCCAGTTTTCTCACCGTTAATTTGTAGGAGTTACGACACATGACCACACATCACCGTTGACACTCGGTTAACTCAACTGAAGGTATATATATGAAGACAGTAACTGTTCTCGACAGAACAGAATACTGTTGATGACCTTACAGCTTTTCCCTGGAATAAATGATGACTAACTGAAACCCTCAGCTGCCGACAGGTGTTGTTTGTATACCTCGATGTGGCGTGCAAGGGATAAGTCCCTGCAGTCGCGCTATTCATCTATGTCCTCTGTGGCTCAGATTGATAGAGCGTCTGCCATGTAAGCAGGAGATCCCGGGTTCGAGTCCCGGTCGGGGTACACATTTTCAGCTGTCCACATCGAGGTATATAAACAACACCTGCCGGCAGCTGAGGGTTTCAGTTAGTCATCATTTATTCCAGGGAAAAGCTGTACGGTCATCAACAGTATTCTGTTCTGTCGAGAACAGTTACTGTCTTCATATATATAGTTAAAGGCTACCCAGCCATTGACCTTCGTCTGTGCGAATGCGCACAGGTTACCCAAACTCTTACGGGAATCGCCAAAGCGTGCGCGAGTAATAAGTGAATGGGCAAATGTCTATAAGGTACATTACATATGTAGAATTGTGGACAGTTGGGAATGTGAGTCTCACTGGAGGCGTGCAAGGGATAAGTCCCTGCAGTCGCGCAATTCATCTGTGCCCTCGGTGGCTCAGCTGGATGGAGCGTCTGCCATGTAACCAGGAGATCCCGGGTTCGAGTCCCGGTCGGGGCACACATTTTCAGCTGTCCACATCGAGGTATATAAACAACACCTGCCGGCAGCTGAGGGTTTCAGTTAGTCATCATTCATTCAACTGAAAGTCCTTATTCTCTCGTACGTGACATCCCTGAACTGGCTTCTCTGTTCTCTCCCTGTGCACTAGCTACCATCCGTTGAAAACTTCGTGTCTTTGGCCTTTACTCTGAATATACTCACGAGGGCTTAATATGCTCCATTTACGCAGCTCCTAGATATGGTGCTTCTTAAATAAATTTCTTCGCTATCTAGTCTTGTTATGTCCCCCCAGTGTCGTTTGGTATCTTAACGCCGATGTATTTTCTTGGGCCTGAAAAAGAAGAGAAACATCGAGAATTATTTGATTAAATAATGGACCATATGCAAAACAGAATTTCGTATTAAGGTCGCTTAGAACAAGCGTGCAAGAAGAATTTCTTAACACTTGAAAATGGCCGAGTGGACACAAAAGGGTGTGATACAAGATAATATTATTCAGTGTCAGCAGCTTCATAAATGTTGTGTCGTCGTCCACGTCATCAGGATGTAACGTAAGCACAGTATCCATCGTCGTCGTCGCCTCAACCCCATGCACCAGGAAAAATGGCGTAAGCCCTGTGGTGTCTTGTTTGGCGGTGTTGTAGGAAAACGTCACGGATGGTAGCACCTCATCCCAGTTGCTCTGCTCAACATTGACGAACGTTGATAGCATGTCGGCCAAGGTCTTATTAAGGCGTTCAGTAAGGCCTTAGTTTGCGGATGGTAGGCAGTCGTGTGATGAGAAATGTTGCACCGACGGTTTATTTCTGTCACAAGATTCGATTGAAAAACTTTCCCGCGATCCGTAATTAACGACCTTGGAGCACCGTGTTTTAATACAATGTCTTCCACGATGAATTTGGCTGCCTCGAATGCTTCTGTGGTTTTCACGGCTTTTGTAATGGCATAGCGTGTCAGATAATGTTCAAACAATATTCCGTCTATTGCACACGTTGGAAATCGTCCGAGGAGGTCAATCAAAACACGCAGGAAAGGCTTTTCGGCTGGTGGTATAGGTATGAGTCGACCAAGTGGTTTCTGAGGAACTGCCTTTTTCCTCTGGCACTCTCGACAGTGCGACACATAGTGACGGACACTTCTAAATAAACCTGGCCAGAAAAATCTCTTGGGGGTTCTATCGTATGTCTTAATAAATCCAAAGTGTCGGCCCTCAGGTGTGTCATGGAATGTCTGTACAACATCTAAGCGCATGTCTTTAGGAATCACTGGAACCATCTCTTTGCAAGGTATCAAAGTTTTTCTTTCAAAGTAATCCATCAAATACCTTAAATTTCCTTTCACATCCTCTGACCGTTTAAAAGGCGAGCATAATTTGAGATATCTTGGCGTCCTTCTTCTGCTCACCAGAGAGATCCTGGAGTGCAAGGAGACAGTCACTATCTTCATTAAAGTCTTTATGGTCTTGCAAAGGGTTTCTTGAGGGACAGTCGGCATCTTGGTGCTTTCTTCCACTTTTCTAAGCTATGGTAACATCATACTCTTGAAGATGTAGTGGCCACATGGCGAGTCGTCCTTTTGGATTCGTAAGACCTGTCAACCAACAAAGTGAATGGTTGTCTGTGAGAACTGTGAATGACTTTCCATAGAGATATTGTCGAAATTATCACATGGCTCAAGTCACAGCAAGACATTCTCTTTCTGTAGTTGAGTAGTTTCTCTCGGCTTAGAAGCATAGCCTATAGCCTTCTCTTTTCCATCCGAAATTTGCATCAGAACTGCACCCATCCCATACCTGCTGGCATCTGTATGAAGTTCTGTAGGTGCTCCCTCATCATACAGACCAAGTACAGGGTCAGTCGTCAGAGGTTTTCGCAGCACATCAAAAGAATCTTGTTGAGTATCACCACAGACAAATTTAGCATCAGCTTTTAACAACTCTTGGAGTGGCCTGGCTTTGATACTAAAGTCTTTGATGATTCAAATAGCTCTGAGCACTATGGGACTTAACATCTGAGGTCACCAGTCCCCTAGAAATTAGAACTACTTAAATCTCACTAACCTAAGGACATCACACACATCCATGCCCGAGGCAGGATTCGAACCTGCTATCGCAGCGGTCGCACGGTGCCAGACTGAAGCGCCTAGAACCGCTCTGCCACACCGGGTTAGGTGTCTAAAAATTTAGATACCGGGAACAATATATGTACGTAGCTACGACCGACGCCTTAGAAATCTTCTTAAAGAATTAGAAAATTCAAAAGGGAGCAAAACGCTCTCCTTAGCGTTCTTTGGACGTTAAACGTTAAACAATTGTTGGACGTCAAAATTTGTGTTAGTGTTCATCTTTAGCTTGATGTCCAACTTTTGTGTAACATTCGTGTAAGTTTGGTTGTTTTATTGCCATTTCGAATTTAATATGTCTTTATTCCAAGTTAAATTATCTTCCTTTCGAATTTAATTAATTTATCTACGTTTCGTGATTATTGGTCGATTTTTGTTTTAATTTTTCAGGTGGTAAACAGTTACCACCTGGAAATCGTTACAGAAATGTTAAAATAACTGACTTTTTATTAGCGCTTAAGAGGAACGATTCGGTCCCCTTTAAATTTTCATAAATTTTTTGATGTTTTACTCTAACGTGATCTCGAATTGTGAATGAACTACCTTAATCTCTTTCTCCATTCAATAACTGTAACAAAAATATGTAAGTTAGCCCCCTATTGTGTAGGAGTCTGGAAATATCTTCAGATTTTGCTTTATCGACAAAATCTGGTAGATCCAAAATAGTGCCACCTAAAGAACCATAAAACTTTAAATCCATCTTCTGCAAATATTTGTCGATATCTGTTTCGCTTTCTTCGCTAGAATCCGAATGGTTTTTTTTCCATATTACATACATTACATTACATTAAATTACATAAACCACATATCCCATTACGACCCATTGTTAATTCTAGAAACACACCTGCCTCCAAAGTCTCCCAATTACTGAATGCAATTCTGAAGTAGTACTATACAGTTGATAAATCATACTCAGTTAAGAACATAAATGAAGTATCAACTGAAATTAAGGACATAAATATTCCTGCAGGTGCCAGGATTGCCTCTTTTGATGTAACTAACCTATTTACAAATGTACCAACTGAAGAAACAATAGACATAATCATTGAAAATTTAATAAAACATAAAACATTGGCAACTGCTGAAATATTAGACGTCAAGGACATGTTACAGCTAATATTGTCTCACAATTACTTTACATTTAATGGTATAGTTTACCAACAGAATGAGGGTCCTGCCATGGGCAGTAGCATTTCAAGTTTTCTGGCAGACATATTTCTCAATCATCTGGAAAGTAAGTTCTTTAATGAAGACAATAGACTCAAAATTGAAATAGTATACTACTGGAGATATGTTGATGACACCTTGCTGCTATTTGGTGGAACAAAAGATGAGCTCGAAGAACTACTAGTAGTATTCAATTCTTTCCACAAAAAACATAATATATACAATAGAACATGAGGCCAACAAAAGCATAAACTTCCTGGATCTTAAAATCACAAACCGCCAACAAGAGCACAAGTTCAGCATTCACATAAAACGCACATACACAGACATAACACTGGACAACTCATCATACCATCCCACCACACAGATACATTCTGCATTTAAGTCCATGCTACACAGAATACATTCCCTTGATTTAGAAGAAAACACTGCCAAGAATGAGATAAATACAATAAACAGCATTGCCATAAGCAATGGCTACACAGCCAAAATAAGTGACAATCTAAGAAAACAAATACACAAAAGTAAGACAACGAATGGACACACTGTGAAAGAAGAGAAAATATTTGCCAGTATCCCATGCTTGGGCCCCATATCACAAAAAATCGCAACCTTGTCAGAAAAACAAGTGTAACAGTTGCATTCTCAACCAATAATAAGTTAGGAAAAATAGTCATCCATAATGTAATGTCAAATACACAAACATACAATAACATCGGATTGTTCAAAGTATCATGCCCTAGTTGTCCTGCCTACTATGTAGGGAAAACAGGCAGAAACTTCAAGACCCGTTTTCATACACATGTAAATGCTTTCAGGCTCAAGAATTTCGAAAAATCAGTCATTGCACAACTAAACATGTCATCAACAGTCTCGAAAACAATATGGTAATACTACATAACGAACCCAATGTTAGAACAACTGGAGATAAACCTCCACAAAATCAGAATCTATGTAAAATGAACAAACAGATTTCGCAAGCCATAGTTATTTCAGTAATCTTAAAGGCCTTTTCTAAAGTTATTCATTACATATGTCAATTGTTTATAGTTATATCTTTAGCACTACGTATAAATACATCTTTGACAATACCAGGTAAAAAAACATCTGTCCAGAGTTTATTAACATGAATGTGCAAATGTACGTCCTGAATGAAGTGACATGTGATAAAATCAAGGAGAAAAGAATGTTTGCCGGTACTAAAACGTTGAAAATGTTGTCCTTGGATTACGTGGTAAGTTGGCACTATTCTTTTTCCACTATTTAGCACAAAATTTCGGTGTTCAACATACGAAATTCATAACCTAAGATTAAACCTTTTCGTCACAGGAATATGCATTTCCCCTCATTCAGGAGAAGAAATAAAACATATATTGAAACAAAGTACACCTGATGATGGATCCAAAGGGTCCGAAATGCATCGTCTAATTAACAAAACACGAAAAAGTTATGACTGAAGGCGTTGTTTAATTCATAGCTCCAATATTAAAAAGTGCTTGTCGGTCAACTGAGCCGTATGCCTTTTTAAAGTTAACAAACGTGCAAACTGTTGGGCTGTTTCTGACTGATTTCTGTTTTAAAACAGTCTTTAAGTTGAAAATTTGTTCTGCGCAGGATCTACTGGAGCGAAAGCTCCCTTGATATTCACCAATTTTCTTTTCCAGATGCTCTTGTGCTCTTTGAAGAAGATAGGCTGATAGAACTTCGTATGCTAGCTGAAGTAGGTATATGCAGGCTCCCTTGATATTCACCAATTTTCTTTTCCAGATGCTCTTGTGCTCTTTGAAGAAGATAGGCTGATAGAACTTCGTATGCTAGCTGAAGTAGGTATATGCAGGCTGATAGAACTTCGTATGCTAGCTGAAGTAGGTATATGCCTCGGTAATTACACTAAGTGATCAAAAGTATCCGGACACCCCCAAAAATATACAATTTTCATATTAGGTGCATTGTGCTGCCACTTACTGCCAGGTACTGCATATCAGCTACTTCGGTAGTCATTAGACATCGTGAGAGAGCAGAATGGGGCGCTCAGCAGAACGTGGTCAGGTGATTGGATGTCACTTGTATCATACGTCTGTAGGCGAGATTTCCACCATCTTAAACATCCCTAAGTGCAATGTTTCCGGTGTGATAATGAAGAAAAACGTGAAGGGACACGTACAGCACAAAATGGTACAGGCCGACCTCGTCTGTTGACTGACAGACACCGCCAGCAGTGGAAGAGGGTCGTAATGTGTAATGAGCAGACATCTATCCAGACCATCACGTAGGAATTCAAAATTCCATCAGGATTCACGCAAATACTGTGAAAGTTAGGCGGTAGGTGAGAAAACTTGGATTGCATGGTCGAGCGGCTGCTGGTAAGCCACAAATGTTGGCGGTAAATGCCAAACGACGCCTCGCTTGGTGTAAGGAGCGTAATCATTGGACGACTGAACATTGGAAAAACGTTGTGTGGAGTGACGAATCACGGTACAGAATGTGGCGATCCGATGGCAGGGTGTGGATATGGCAAATGCCAGGCGAACGTCATCTGCTAGCGTGTGTAGTGCCAACAGTAAAATTCGGAGGCGGTGGTGTTATGGTGTGGTCGTGTTTTTAATGGAGGGGCTTGCACCCTTTGTTTCGCGTAGCATTATCACAGCACAGGCCTACAATTATGTTTTAAGTATCTTCTTGCTTCCCACAGTTGAAGAGCAATTCGGAGATGGCGACTGCATCTTTCAACACCATCAAGCACCTTTTCATAATGCACGGCCTGTGGCGGAGTGGTTACACGACAGTAACATCCCTGTAATGGACTGGCCTGCACAGAGTCCTCACCTGCACATTTGGGATGTTTTGGAACGCCGACGTCGTGCCAGGTGTCACTGACTGATACCGATACCTCTCCTCAGTGCAGCACTGCGTGAAGAATGGGCTTCCATTCCCCAAGATACCTTCCAGAACCTTATTGAACGTATGCCTGCGACAGCGGAAGCTGTCATGAAGACTACGGGTGGGACAACACCATATTGAGTCCTGCATTAATGATAGAGGGCGCCAGGAACTTTTAAGCCATTTCCATCCAGGTGTCCGGATATTTTCAATTACATAGTGTATTTAGATAAGAAACAATATAAAGAATACAGAACATAAACAAGTGCAATACGCTTAACGGAAGACAAAAATGTTTTTTTTCCTACTTCAGGGATTTGAACAAACATTTCGACAGCTAGTTAATGTGCTCACTTTGTGGTTTGACCACCTCTGTCAGCAGCAAAGGCCTGACAACGTTAGTGTATACTGTGAATGATGTCATCAATCCCATATTGAGGCAATAACGCACATTCTTCACGCAGAGCTGCTCGCAAGTCTTGGATAGCGTTTGTTGAATGGTGACGTGGTGCGAACTGTCCCCCAATTGGACCGCAGACAAGCTCTATGTGATTCAAATTGGAAGAACGAGCAGATCACGCCATGCGTGCAATATCATTTCCAAGAAAACGTCAACCATCCGTGCTACATGAAGTCGAGCATTATCATCCGTTAATACGAAATCTGGGCCCACAGTAACTCGCAGTAATTACACATGAGGTCCGAAGATCTCGTCACAATAACTGACAGCAATTAAATCCTGCCGATTCACTCGTGTAAGTTCATGACGATGTGTTCGACTGGTCAACGTAATCCGTACACACATCATTATCGATTTTCCGCGATATTGGTATCTTTACACAATGGTCGGGTACCGAAATCATGTTCTGCGTTCCCTCCAGATGCTAATCCTTCGAGAATCACTCTCCCGACCAAATCGGAACTCATCTGTAAAGAGAACGTTGGCGCACTCTCCGACCTCCCAGGCGGGATGTGGATGGCTCCACTCTAGACGTTCCCTTCTGTGAAGACGCCTCAGAGGTACACATACAACAGGTCTCCGACAAGAAAGGCCACTCTGCAGAAGCCCTCTGTACACCGTTTACCTCGACATAACGCGTCCAGTGGATGATCGGAGGTCAGATGCCACTTGCCGTGCAGTACTAGGGCGATACCGTCGTGCTCTTACAGCCAAATAATGGTCCTCCCTGTCTCATGTCACACGTGGCCGGCTTTGACCTGATTTTCGGAATACAGTTTCGGTCTCTATAAACATCCTAGAAACAACAGAACGATTCACATGAAGCCATCGGATCACATCAATTTGCAACTGTTCTGTTTCCATTCTTCCTATGGCAATTCAGCAGAGAGCCTGGTAGGGGTCTCCTCTGCGCCATACTGCACCCCCTGTGAATGTGTACGCAGCGGCTGTGGATGTTGGACTACACGGCAAACACTACCCAGTTTGATAGTGCCCTGACGTCATGGTTGGTGTAGTTGTCCGTCGACCGGAACATCTTTCGTGCGGAACGCGATCGTATGGACAGCATTGACAGTTTGTATGATTATACCACGAATTAGGCACAGGACGCGGAAGTACCGGTTTATTGGTTTCATTTTGGACACCAGTGTAATTTAAAAGTTCAGATATCCATACAATTCCAGTGGCAAATCAGATAGGAATTGCTCTCGGAGGTCAAGCCGACGTAGAAGAATCCATGTCACAATTAGATCGAGATGACGAGACGTCTGGTCACGTCTCATCGTAGTTACCTGAATATACGCAAAAAAATGCTGAAACGGTAGGAGCCGCGACTGTGTGGACTAAATCCCGGGACGCCTTTCCCGAGGATGAAACTGGAGCAGGGAGATCGGGAAAGGGATACGAAATTCGATTCTCTTGAAGCCGAACAGGAACGTAAATTAGAGGAAAAACTTGCTCCCTTGTCGAGGAAAATAGCAAATTCTTTAAAGCTCTAGAGATTAATCGAGATACAAAACAAGCCGCTCTAGAAGCCGAGCGTTAAAGGAAACAAGACGAAAGAGATAATGGGATCTTATTTGATCTACAACAGATTGTCTTCGAATCAAATGAAGAAAATGGCAAATACGAAGGCCTGACTTAATTAGTAAATCAGCTAGAAGGCGATGTACAGTCTGTTAAAACAGTACAGTAACAGCAGACAATTTAAGCATCCTGGCTTAAGAACCTAGAGGTAGATAATGAGAAACAGGTTGGTGATTACTTAGTAACTCAATTGAAGAATAAACCTGTTGAGATAAATCAGCGCGCCACCGCGAAAATTTCTTCCACAATACAACGAACTAGTAAAGAATCGAATCCGAATGGCGCAGATTCTGCTGAAAAATTGAAGGAGGAACTCTCAAGTGGTAAGAAGATATTAATTACCGATTAGATAAAATCGAAAGGGATATGTCTGTTTAAAGTAAGCCTGAAACAGATGCTAATCCAATAGTTTTGAAGCAAATTGGGAAGGATAATAATGGATATGAATACAGTAACGAATTTTTTCCATCATATAGCTCGTTCTCTAATGAAGTGGGTGAAATGCGGAGAGAATTTCTCGATTTGTTTACGTTTAAATCAGAACAAAGTACAATGAAGAGTAAGCAATTTCATTCCTATTCTGCGGAAAAGGACGAACCACATCCTATTATTTTCATTAAGAGTTTTCGAGATTTGTTTCCGTGATCTTGGTCGGAGCACCACAAAATCCATTACAGTTTCCCATATAACCCGGAGAAGCCGCATTACAGGCAAATGAAGTGTCAGCTATGCGTAATAACTGTGAGGAGTTTGAACGGTTGTTCATCTCCAAATATTTGTCACACAACAAACAAGACAATCATCTTAAACTAGTTTATAGCCCAGAACTTTTTAATACAAAGAAAGGAAGCTTCAGGAAATACTTCGAGTGATATATTAAAACGAGATATTGGAAAGAACCCATGTCTCCTCGTGAGGTATTACGAACATTAAAAGCGATTGGCCTAAGGGAGAAACTTATATACGCATCGGACCACGATCTAGATTTGTTTCTGTCTTTGGTCGTTTCCCTGGATATTACCTAGGAAGGCAGTTTACTGGGAATCAAGTGATGACACCTTACTTACGGAGAATGAATAATTATAATAGTTATAACAGAATGGTAGCAGTAAAAGAAAATTTAAAGACAGTTATAATCAAAATAATCAGCAAAATACAGGACCATCATCGAATCAGTGGTGCAACCGAAACCAAAATCCGAATGCTAATCTCTGGCAATCGCCCACTGTGCCGATTCCAAGTCGAGGGACGGCACGAAATAACGAAATGAACGTGAATGGGAATAATCACATGCCCATGAATACCGCTGCTAGACCCTGGTCGCAGCAAGAACACGATGTTCGAATTGCTGTTGTGACAAACGAGCTGCGTAATTAAGCATCTTGTTCAACAAACTAATTCCGGCCAATCTCCACCCAGCCGGTAGACGAGAGGAAGGCTCGGAATAAGCAAGACGTAATAAAGACACCCCGTTATAGTGACGGAACGAATATTCGTGAAGAATTAACCGAGGAGATGAAGCAGTGCAAACCAAGACAACAGGAATTGTTGCAGGCTATGGAACAGGCTATTATCTACGGTGTTCCTGTAGATGTAATAACAGATATAGGAGCCATGACCAGTGTGATGCGTCAGGCATTTCTTAAATCAATCAGTCAAAACAAGAGAATTTGAACCTTGCCGGTTCAGAACTGTAATGTCACAGGAGCACTGGGGGCGCAGTCACAAACGCTAAATTTCAGGTTGAGTGAAGTTGTAGCGGTGAAAGAGAAATTAAAGTGCATCTTTGTTGCTGCCTAGGCTGTCCAACGCCTGTATACAGTGATGGGATCCCTTGTGTGAGAGAAAATCAGTAATTAACCTATCCAGAGGTAAATTAACATTAAAAGATAAATGTAATAGAGTAAAACTGAAATTGGTAGGTGCCAGAACAGTATGGTAAATATTGCCATAGCCTAACAATAAGAGGTGAAGAACCAATTACCTTACACATCACGGCTGATATTGAGTGAGAGAATTTAGCTCAGGAAATTGGGAGTGGCAACCAAGTTCTAATTGAAAAGAAAGTAGCTGAGTCTGGTTAGCTAATAAAGTCTCTACAGCGAGGCTTGTCGAATTTATTATACAAGTACATCCAAATTTTTGAAAAGAAGTTTGGTATCATAAAAGGTTACACATTCCACACGGAGGTTTGCACTCACAATACGTTTTGCCGTGCCTCCTGCTCGGTCCCTTGGACAAGAAAAGAAGTGGTGGCCAAGGTAATACGAAATATGCTAGAGTGGTAGATTATCAAGCCATCTCACTCCACTTACAGCAATCCCCTGTTAGCGGTAGCAAAGTCTGATAATAGAGTCCCAAAAATTTAAGGATCCCAAAAATTTATAAGAACTGTTGCAGCTGTTCCATGGTGTGAAAGTTCTCACCTCAATAAATTTACTGTCTGGCAAATAGTGTTCTCAGAAGATTCGAGGACATTCTCCGCTTTTATATTTTCGGGACGTAGTTACCAATTCCGAGTCCAACTGTTCGGTTTAAATGCGAGTGGTGGAGTGTTTATTATCGCCCTAGGTATGGTTATGGGACCAGAGATGCTGAGTAGGATCACAGTATACGTAGAAAATCTTCTAATCGCTACGCAGACCTGGGATGAGCACCTTGAAGTCCTCCAGGAAGTGCTGAGAAAATTCAAAGAGTATAGACCTACAGTTAACTCGTCAAATTTATATTCTGTTGTGAACATGTCAAGCATTTAGCGTACTTCATTTGTCCAGCAGGGATTAAACATGATCCAAAGAAAATGAAAGCTAGTAATAGTGTTTCCCTATCCCATGAACAAGAATCAGCTAAAATTGTTTCTAGATTTGGCTTCATTTTTCCGAAGATTTGTATCCAACCCCTCACTAAACAATGACCATATGCTGAATCTTTTGCCTAAAAATACACAGTGGAAGTGGACACCATAGTGTGTTCAGGTGGATAATGAAATGAAAAAAGCTCTTGTCAGTTCGAATATTTTACACCATCAGAACAAGAGTAAGGTTCTTTTGTTTTGTCTGTCGATACATTTTCCACAGGTCTTGGCACTTGTCTATTTCAGTTGTATTCTGGTGTATTATTCCATAAAGATGGTAATAATACTGGAAACTGGCGTGTAAGTATTCCTGAGCAATATCTTGTTAAGTTCATTTGGCTTACCTACTACCAGACAAAATGGGTAGAACATTTACTCATGTTTGAAAACATTTACAATCATCTTCCTCAATCGTCCACTAGGCATACACCAGCGGAGGTAATATTGAACAAAACTGACTCAAATGAATGGATAAATCCAGTTCCCGAAATCCCAGGACTTGTTTAGCAGCAATAAAGAAAGAACAGGGCTGAAAGATTTTAGATTAAATATGATTAATTATTAGGAGAAACCAGACATTATAATTTAGGATATAAGGTCCTTCTGTGATCTGATCAGATGCCCTCCTTATTAAGAAAATTAAATAGGATATGGCAAAGCTTGTATAATGGGCCATATGAAATTTTAAGCATTCCCCACGAAGGAAATTATTTAGTCATTCACCCTAACAGTATAATTGTAAACGGAATGTATCCAAATCAGGACATTAAAAATATTTTTAACATCTTCTAGTACTGTAAAGAGTTGTATGCAAATGTGTTTCAAGTTAATATTAAACTAATTAATAATTGTGTAAGAAAATGTAGGTGTTATAACAAGTTAATTTATTTCAATTAGCTTAGTAACTTATTTTTCAATTTTCAACCTAATCTTATTGCATTTGAGACACAGTCATTTTATTAATATCTAGAACTGAAGATTTGTGGTATTTGACGTGAAATGGAATTATCAAGTGAAAATTAAAAGGTGAAAGTAACTGCATTTCAATGCGAATATCTGCAAAAGTTAACAATATTGATATGGAAATTCAAGTGTTAGTATAAAATTTCAGTACTGTGGACTGTTAGAATCTCTAGTCAGATGTCAGCTTTGAGCTAGCTGGAAATTTTGACAACTTGTTAATGAATGTTTATTGGTCTATGAAAAAAATAGGACAGACAATAAACTTTGCAAAACTATAATTAAAAATCAGAATCAAGAGTACAGGCCAGATATTTACTTCGACACAGCTTATTATGTAGCATGTGCAAGTAACAGTTCTGAGTATCAGACACAGTGACTATAAGCTTTTTAGATTAAATTTAAACGAGCTTTGTCTTCTTGAAGAGAGGTGGTGGTTCTTACCCTACGTTCTTATAAATGTCCAGAGCATAGTAATTGAATTGAAGATTCGTCCTCGTGTTATTCAGTCGAAACAAAATAAGAGTTAGCATATTCCGGTAACGCCATAGTCCTAGAGAACCATATTAAAATATCTACTGTCAAGGCCAGACCACGACAAACCAGCACAAGCTCCAGCTCTCAGTACGAAAGAGAAAACGCATACGACGACAAGCAAAAGTTAACTGAAACTCATGCCTCACTAAAAATATGGGCGAATCTTTTAACTACAACTTTCATACTTCAGCAACAGATCCTGCCGTGAATATTATGGTTCAACGAAAAATCGCCAAGTGGGTCTAAGACTTCTATCCTGCCACTCTTTGACCGGTGTGATGTGGCAGTAGAAGACACCAAGAGTAAGGACGAAGTTTTAAATTAAACATTTGAGAAATCCTTTACGCAGGAGAATCGTACAAACATACCGTCGTGTAGAGGAAGTAGTAATAAACGTCCCTGGTGCAGAGACACAACTGAGAGAGTTGAACGGAAACAAGAGCCCAAGTACTGATGGAATCCCAGTTCGGCTGCACAAAGAGTACTTTACAACACCTGCCACTTACTTATCTTCCATTTATCGAGAGTCTCTCGCCTAGCGCAAAGACTAAAGCCAATGGAAAAAAGCGCAGTTGACTCCTGAATATAAGACGGGAAAAAGAACAACCTAAAAAATTGCAGACCGATACCGTTAACATCAGTTTGCTGCAGAATTTTGGAATATATTCTCAGTTCGAATATAATTAATTTTCTTGAGAGCGAAACGCTACTGCGAAATTCATCATGCCCTTTCCTGACATGAGATCCTGCGAACCATGTATGGATGAGATCCTGCGAAGCAAGTATGGAAGGCAAAGGTGGAATGCACGTTCCTAGATTTCCGTAAAGCGTTTGACACTGTGCCATAATTCCAACTGTTAACGAAGGTACAAGTGTATGGACTAGGTTCTCTGATATGTGAAAGGCTCGAAAGGTCAGATAAAAGGCATTGTCCTCGACGCCAAGCGTTCATCAGAGACAATATTGATCATCGGGAGTGCCCCAGGGGAGCTTGATGGGACCACTATTGTTTTCCGTACAAGAGGAATGATCCGGCAGAAAGAAATGCAGCAGTCTGTGGCTGTTTGCTGAAATTGCTGTCATGTCTCAGAAGGTGCGATCATTCAATGTTGGAGGGTGGATGGTAACTTAGACAAAATTTCTAACTGGTTTTATGATTGGTAGTTACCTGTAAGTGTAGAAAAATATAAGTTAATGCAGATGAGTGCGGAAGAAAACCCATAACGTCCGAGTACAGCTTTAAGCCGTCGGCACACGGACCGTGCTGTCGAACGTTAACGTTGAGCGTGCCAAGTTCAACGTGCTGCTGAACGCTCAGGAACGATGCGAGTTGTGCATACGGTAGGTGGGTCCCAACGTGGTATACGCGATCGCAACGCACTCCAGCGGCAGTTTGAGGGACGTTTCTAGTTCGTAAATCACACTGTTTACTCAACGGGCGCGCGTAAAATTCACACGTTAGCTCTTTTAAAACGCACATTTCCTCTATCGTCCACGAAAAGGAAAGTGCCATGTCCAATCAATAAGGACACAGGCTCATAAAAGTTCCATTACAAACAGTGCGGTACAAATTTAGAATACTTCTCCGAATAAGATAAACATTATTTCATCATTTCCACATTTTAGTAAAACCCCAAGGTCAGTCTTACTTGATCACTGTTCCTACCCAGCAGCAGAATCTCTGCAACGTGTGAATTACGAAGCGTAAAAGAAAAAGGAGCAAAATATCTTTATACAAGTAGCGCAAGCTGTCCTGTAGATTAAGCCAATCCAACAAAGTCACCCCTCATAAAAAGGTGAACTTATATTTACATAACATCAAATATTGTAGCATATTCTTATATTAAACTAATAATGAAGTATCAGAACCTAATAAAAAAGCGAATGTTGGGAAACAAAATTTGGAACTGTTCAGACGCGAACCACCGCCCCAAACAAAAGTTCATTACTGGATATAGACGCTACTCATTACGCTAAACATACAACACAACCCCCTTTCTTCATCATATTGGATTACCCCTTTCCAGAAACGTTAATAGTAGATAATTATGTTACTAATTGAAATTTAATTATAACAAATTGTACGAAGAACAATGCGTTTTGGATGGATCTTCAGTGTATCGCTGCCTTCAAATAGCCTACTCTCATAATACGCTCGTTACAATAATTCTTTTGCCACGACTATGGTGTTTCTCATTATTTTATTGGAACGAATCACACAGTTAACAAAGGGGTTCCCAGTGATTCTCACTTCGCTGGTGCTCAGAAACGGCATATACATGTATAGACTCGAAATGAATGCCAATATGGCGCCTCACAACTCTGTGCTGAAGGGAGACGGCGTGCGTGTGACGTTGGTGGCGTTGTGCCAGCTCATTGGTCAACGCTCAGACGCACGCTCAGAATATCTGACATGCTAGATATTGCTCTGCACGTTCGGAAAGACTCCCGAGCGTGCTATTCCACGCTATGACGTCAGAAACTGGGCACGCTCAACGCTCAACGTTCGGATGCACGGTCCGTGTGCCGACGGCTTTAGGAGTGGAAAGTCCAACGGTACTGACCAACAGCCGTGTCGCCTCAGCCGTCACTGAATGCGAATGTGGAGGGACATGTGGTCAGCACACTGCTCTCATAGCCGCTGTCAGACTGCGGGACCGTACCCGCCACTTCTCAGACAAGTATTTCCTCAATTTTCCTCACTTGTGCTTAGTGCACCCCGCTTGCCAACAGAGCTCACGAGATTGAACGGTCACCCATCCAAATTTACTGGCAGAATTTTACGAAAGTGTGGTTCATCTGTAACGGAAACCGCTTACACACTATAATCCGTTCATCATAAGAATAAACCTGATGTAAACAAACAGAAACGCGATGACTGGTCAGAAGCTGTAACACACGTACACTGATGTTGTTACGCTCTTGGAAGTAGGTCCTACTTATGCATTAGATATCTTATTACTAAGTTACGCTGAATGAAACTTTAAGATATTCAAATTTATTAACAGCCATCGATGTTTTTCTTAATCGCGCTTTAGCTACGTAGAATTTATTTCAAAAATCGTGTACAGTCACAGCCTCTACAGTGTTGGGCTCTGATTGTCGCGTTATTAATGTGCAGTATGAAAATGGCTGAGGCTCCTTTCATCTCCATGGTGAAACACGCGTGAAGAACACGGTTAAAAAGTGGCGAGAAATAGGCTGTTCTTAACGTTTTTCATAAATTTATGGAGATAATACGCTTTGAAGTTTTCCCACCATTGTATATATTACAGTATAATCAATGTACATAGAATGAATGTGTAGCGCAATCGGTAGTGTTGTGAAATGTGAACTTCGTATGGTAAATCGTGCGTTGGTTGAAAGCCCAGCAGTATCACTTTTTTTTCCTCGTTCAATTTGAAATACCTAAATCATGTAATTATAAATGTCATAATCATTTTTATTAATAATGCACCTCTTCTTGTTTGTGATTACATACTGGACACGAAATTCATGTTTCCATTTCAAATACAATTTCTTCATTATCGATATTTCATGAAAGACTGTTTATAAAAGTTGTTTAAATTAAGAAAACATAACAATAAAATTTTTAAGACAAAAATGAGAAACGAAATCCTCTTAGTTTGGACTATGTCCATCGTTTTATATGGCGGTTGTATCACAGAAACGAGAAAAACAATCATTTTCACAGCATCGAGAACACCATACAAATGCTGCATTTTTACGTTTGCTTCTGTACCATTGCAATATGAACCCGACCGAACTGATCTGGAGCCAAGCTGTAGGGTTTGGAACGAGAAGTAACAAGACCTTTAAGGTGCCAGTCGTACTGGAACTAAAGCAAGCAGCTTTTTTACGTGTCACTTTCGAGCGCAGGAGGGATATAGAACGGCTCGTCAGAAAAGAAGAAGAGAAAATGCTGCGCCTGGTTGGCTTCGTTGATTCTGTTCTTGATAGGTTCGTTATCAACGTAGCAAGTACACTTTGCGAACAGAAGTGTATTTCTCGGATTCGGATAAGGAAGGAGCTAAGAGATTACCAGATGACTGACTGTAAACTCTCAGTGGCTTCAATATTTAACTATACTAACTTACAATACACACAGCTTATGCAGAAAAATCACCCTGTGATTAAGTCAGGAATTTTCATCATTCTTGTTGTTAATTAGAATAGTACTTTACCTAAAAACGATAACGTGTTGCTGTTTTCGTCTAGTCCTCTAAGGAGCGTATTGTGGCAGATTTGCAGTGTATTATTTCATTCTGCTTAAAAATTAAATGACATTCGAAGCTGTATTGCTCCTCTGCTCGTCTCTTTGTACGTGTGAACTTCAGCTGGCCATGTATGTCACAGCAGACTAACTGTACTAGTTGACGGGCTTGTGCCTTCCAAGTTAAATGTGCCGGTAAAGCTGTTAACCCGTATTATCGCTAAGTCGATGCGCATAACGCACAGCACAAAACGTACCCTTATTACCGTACTTGACAGTACTCGAGACAATTTGGCTGCAGTCCCATGTGAATAGGAAATCCAATTAGTTTCCAGCAAACGCGGAAGAATACATAGTGCAACGCTTACGCCAGATTTATTCTTGTGATGGACGGATTATAGTTGAGAAACTGTTCGAGTGTTTGGAACCCGCACCGCGTCGGCTTAAAGAAAGGCATCGAAGCAATACACCGAACAACAGACATTTATTCCAGAGACACTTTGGAAATTCGAATGAGAATAGCTAGAGAGAAGTAGACGTTCCCTTCATAGACCACTATTAAGAAAATTTAGAGAACTAGCATTTGAAGGTGACTACAGAAGGATACTGTTGCCACACATTTTGTGTAAGGACGATGAAAATAAGATTAGAAAGATTAGGGCTCCTACGGTGGAATGTAGATTGTCGTTTTTTCCTCGATCTGTTTGTGAGTGGAGCAAGAAAGGAAATGACTCTTACTGGTGCAGGGTACCATCCGTTACACACCATACATTAGCTTGCACAGTATATGTGTAGTTGTAATGTAGATCCCAGACACAAAAACTTCACTATACAGATGATTAAGCGTTTGGTATCACACCACATAGAATTAAACTATGCAGGAACTTTATATGTGACACAGAATCAAGGAATGTAGTCGTAAATAACAATGGTGATCCGTACACAATAATATCAGATACGTCTTACATAAACTAAAGTCATGTTGACAAATGAAGACATTACAGAAAAATGTTGTATAGTGTGACATAGCACATGAGTTCATAATAATAAACCACAGAGACTGCCCCATCACATTTAAAATATCAACGTAACACAGTCCTCGCCAGGCAGAAGACGTAAGCTTCACACAGTAGCTAGCACACAGCATCAACAATGTTGAATATTTTAAAATATCGAATTAGCCATCATACAACAACAATAACCTATGTTTCTGCGTATCTTAGACCTCAGATTTTCATCAAGGGACATGTTGCATAGACCTTGGGCACTTACCCTGGATGCAAATAACAATTAACCACAATATCGGTGTGCGGTTGACTTAACGTCGGTTTCCATACCGTAAAGGATAATAATATGTGGGGACTGTGTATGTGATACGCAATTGTGAACAGCAGTAACATATAAAGTTTGTATATCCATATACAATCATGTAAGAGGTATGTTAAATAAGTGATACTCAAAACGTGCTCTCCAAATCCATGGGATTCTGTAAGGCCCCTGAGAAGGGTCTATCAAAATAATATCGTCCTAAAGAACAAAGCACGTGGAGTTTTGTCACACAGTCAGAAAAGCAACACTTATAAATGTCGTATCAACGCTAGTTTTACAAAAGATATTTTTCCCCTCAATTGATAACAGGCAAAAATGAGTTGACAAGCAGCGTAATAAACCTACAATAACGCTACGACCAAAAACTATAAAGGAATGACTTGAGCTTGTAGGAGCAGGTATGTGCTGACTTAAAGCTCATCACTGTACACGCTTTCTTCGCCGTCCCCCCTCCCCCTCCCTTTCTCTCTCTCACTGCATGTTTTTTCATCTTCATCCGCTATTAGCACCCACGATGCTCACTCCATTTCTCTCTCATTCATAAACACCTCGAACCACCTGGATAGACTTTGTCACTTCACTAATTATGCTTTACCGGTAGAGACTATATATACCCACCTGCGCCTTACTGAGTACAGTTACTACTCAAGTTAGCAACTGAAACGCATCGCGGGGTAGCCGCGTGGTTACAGGTGTCTTGTGACGGTTCGCATGGCTTCCCCCGTTGGAGGTTCAAGTCCTCCCCCGGGCATGGATGTCTGTGTTGTCCTTAGCGTAAGTTTGTTTGAGTTAGATTAAGTAGTATCGAAGCTCAGGGACCGATGACCTCAACAGTTTGGTCCCATAAGACCTTACCACAAGTTTTCAAATTTTTCCAACTGAAACTCACAGGCCAATTCGGCACAGAAAACCAGCCTACCGCTCTCAGACCGTGGTGTATTCGATTCGTGTTGATTATTGGCTACCGTTATAAAATTTAATACGTTGAGCCGTTTATCATTCTGTGTTTGTCATAACGTGAAACTAAACTGTTGAGTTTTAAAAAATAGAGTGTAGCTTTGGCTTAAAGCTGTTGCAACAAAAAAAGTAGGTTCGGCCAGAAGACGTGGCATCAACCTTAAAGATTTTTCATCAGTACTATGAGAGCCAGGAAGGTCATGTAACTACTTCAGGGTCTGTGGTTTCCAACAGTATGCTACGATTCACGAAAGGGGGAAAAAGGTTGTATTATGAATCTTACATCTACATTGGAGTGGATTCAAACAGCTCACTCTCTGCATGTTATCTACCAATGTACTTCCCAGTGGTTCCATTGTACCCACTGAGATATTGTAATGCTTATAAACTATACACCCCAACTCCAAAGACAAGAACTTACCTATGGTCATTACTGTCTGTTGTTATTTAAAAGTAGAAATTTTAATCACTTATTGTACACAATGATTAAAACATTATTTGACCAATGCCAATTGCAATAATTTCAAGCACCTGTTTGCTAGCTTTGAGCTGAAAGAGTGTGTAGGAGGGTTGAGTTTTTACAGAAAACTCACTGCTCTATGACTCCCATTGTAGTTGAGTCTCAATCATACTTTTGTTGTGAGATATTTCTATGAGTATAAAGAACATTCTGTAAAATTTTCACTTGTTTGCATTTAGTCCCTTTTTAGATACTAACCTCTGAAAATTGATGTTAAAAGGTTTTTGGCCATTTTAGAAAAGCTCCAGGAAAAACAAGAGCGCATTCTCAGGATTAAAACTTATACCGCAGGTATAACATGTTGTTAGAGAGTCTCTCTTCCTTCAAAAAAATTTATGGTCTTAAAAAGTAATGAGAATTTTTTTCTGAGTCTTTCGGGAAAGAGTGTGACTGACTCTCATACGTGATAGAAAAATTTTAAAAAATGTATGCTCAAAGTTCGTTTCATGCTGAACACACCGCTTTTCGAATTATTCTGATTTTTTAAAATAACTTGGCAATTAAATTTTCCGCAAACCACGTTTTCCCAACCACCATTTTGAAAATAACTGCTAGAAAAAAAAGCTTATAAAATGTTTCCAAACATTGTTTTGTTACTGTCTAAGTATAGGTAACAAATGATACAAAAATCAGGAAAATAAAAAATGTTTAGCAACATTGGATGGGTGCTTTGAAATGGATTGACGCTTTTTTTCAAGTATATTATAGGTCTTTACAAGGTTGACACCATAGTCACACTGTAATATGAAGTTGGTCTAAGATATACATTATTGTTTCTATTATTATTAGTCCTGGCAATATATGTCTTTGTATGTAATCTATATTGAACATGGTAGGCGCTACTTTGCATTCTGTTCTCTGGAGTTCTTAAGGAATATGTGATCTGTTTTATTCCGTTGTCAACTCGAACAGTTCTTCATAACAGCTCCTTCGCATGTGGCTGTGGGTTATTGTAAAACCAATTTGATGCTGTTTAAGGTCATTGTGTATGATAGACGTCATGTATAGTTATTGTAATGCTGAGTACTTTCCAACTACCTAAGAGAAAGCTGGACAGCTTTTCCATCAGATGTTTTTGCCTTTGTATGTATCTCCACATTTATCTGTAAGCATTATGTTTACGTTGTTTGCTAGACATGGCGTGTATACTACATTTTTCACTTTTCTGTTGATAGTATTACTGCGATGGTGGTTTGAGAGACCGACAGGCATAGAGAATGAAGGTTTATTTGTACAGCTGATGGTTAAAAATGCAGTTCCTTAAGCCAACTTACTAAAAAATATTAATCTAGTCTGTTAGCACTGTGCCACTGCGATAAATTAGAAGACTGAGTATCGATGTACGACTAGCAACATTTAGCTAGCCACTTCATCCCTCGCAACTACTACTATAACTGAAGCTGTCTGCTTGCTAAAATTCTGCATACGAAAACTATTTGTATATAAAGGAGCACAGAATAATTTAATAAGGTAATGGACTTGCATTTGAGAGGACGCTCGTTCTGCTGGTAAGTTCTCCAGCTTTAGGTAACCTGTGGATTTCCTGAATGGCCGAAGTCCTATCTCAGGGTGATTCCTTTGAAATTGTGTGATCATATCGTCATCCACGCTCCTACTACATCCTAAATTATGTAACCTTTGGCAGTAAGTTTACTTGTTGTAGCACGTAGTAATGATCGTTACTATTACATATAAATTGCTGACAGAGATTCCATTATGATCTCCATTGTTAGAACATCTGAAGGCTCCAAATTCTATGGAGTAAATTGTTACGGCAGACTTTACAGTGTTCCAAAGCTCCTTAACGTGTATCCAGAACTAATTGATACATTCGCTAGGTACAGTCTATTCTTCTATACACCTACACTCAATTCCCATTGGGTAAGCCTGCTACATGCATTAACAAATCCCACTTTAACTATAAGTACTGCTATATTAACTGAGCTAAGTTTATCCTCGACGCTGCTCACAGCCTTTCATCATCTCCTACCTTCCAGACAGAAAATCGTTGTTGACTTAATTGACAGAAATCAGTTCACCAGAACTGGTATACCGTCATTCGTCATATGTACTGTACTCTACAGAGCAGCTCTTAGATGTGGATACACAGTCTCATAACAAAATAGGTGCATAAATACAAATTTAAAGTCAAGTAGTATCATATAAGAGAGGAGGAAAAACTGTGAGACAATGCTACCAACATGGTGACCATTTTGGTACTGGAAATCTTTGATGCAGCTCGTAATTTACAAATGGAAAGGATGTCATGTGATACATTAGACAGATTTTGAACCAAGCGAGAACAACAATGAAATACTTTATTCTCCTTTTCTAGATTTACAAATAAATTAAGTCCAAACAGTACAGTGAGACCTATGACTGAAAACAACATAAACTGTCTCACCAGCCAAATCTCTCCCTTCAGAAGACAGAATGAAGGACTATAAAAGTTTGTGTTACGTTTTCAGTAAATATTTTTTGTCTTTGTTTTTAACAGCTAAGAGGACTTCCCGTTTTCATTTCCAATAACAGCGTAAATTATATCATATACTCATATTACATTGTGGGTAAATGTCAGTACTATATTGGAGAAGAGCGGTGAATCCGTGGATGATCGTGTTGTGCCACTAAACGAATTCAGGGCACTCGGTAAGGCTGACAATTGCACAAATTATAATGGCGAGGTACGGGATTTACTACTCGCACGATAGAGGTAAGAACCTTATTAATAATACACACAGGGTTAAACTGAGAACAGTATGGTACCATTTGAAAATCACGCACTTGTGACTTAATGTGTGTCCATCTCGCTTCAACCATCTCTAGTACATTCAGATTTTAAATGTCTGCACATTTCGTCACTTCTCATTATTTCTAATCACAAGACTTCTAATTCATTTTCAAGTAGAGGGTCTATAGGAATGTACTATTTTGGTTAAGAAACGAGCTCAAAGTTTGTGCTCCAGAGAACACGAAAATTGTTGTACCAAGAAAATGGCGTCAGCAAATGGAAAAGTGCAGAAATGTGTCACTCGAAATAACCGTTAAGTATAGAAAAAATAACTGCTTGATACTTGGATTATGTTTCATCAGATATCCCCATTTACTTGAATCTAGAGGAATTGGCAGCATGCTTCCGTGTACAACGTCAAAATTCTAAAACGTGGTTTTCGATTAAAAAATATTACATTACAAGAACATTCGTAAAAACGTAGTGATAATCTGTTTTTCAGTAAACGTATTCCTTGCTATAGTAGCTGCACATTAGTGTCAGCAAGAGAAAACTGTATGAGAATAACAAGATAGGTGGTGACAGCACCGACGATGCTCTTCAGCAACGACAGATCCAGCGTGAAGAACCCAGCTGCGCTGTAGTGGAGTGGACTTCCCGCCAGCTGTTCGCCAAACAGCTGCAGCTCTTCCTGAACACCACTGCTAGCAGACAGCGACAGCATCTGAAGTTTGGTGACCAGCCGCTGTGTGCGTCTCGCCTCCTGAATAACCATCTCGCAGCTGTAAGATATGCCGACGATCCGCCAAACCATCAAGCCAGTCCATAGAGATATATGAACTACATTTAATATTCTCTGGTCTCCATTTAGAGCATTGCTTAAACCATGCAAGTTGACAGCAATTCCATACGTTTCGACAACAATGCATGCAAGACAGGAAGATATTTGCGTCAGATTTTGCACTCCATAAGCACTGTTTACAGTTTTTACGGACTGATCAAGGAGACAGTACACTTTGCGTAACTTTCTGATTAACGTGCATCTATCCTGCGTCAATAGCATATCGGTATTGTTTGATGTATTCTGCTGTTGCCTCCCTGAATGTATTCCATCTTCAGGAATTGTTAAGATTTGATGTGGATGAACTGCATGGGTATCATGGTGTAAATCTTCCTTTACTGAAGAAACCTGTAGCGCTTCTGCAATCCTGATATTGAGGTCATCTTCTGTAGACATACTGAACAACTGCAGTAAATACGTATTCAGATGTCCAAACCATCTTCTCAACACCATGTTGAAAATAATGAACTGCAGCACGACGAAATTCGTCAATGAATGTGTGAAAAACAGACGCATTACTGAAGCCAAAGCTAAAGAGTTCCACATACTCCAAGTAATCCAACAGTACATAAGCGCCCAATATATGTTTAGTGAGGCTGCTGCCCATTTGTGCAGAGGTTTCAAATACAAGCTATCTGCGTGAGCGCTATTATACATGAATGTGTGAATCGAAACAAGTTTCAAGGAAAAAGCGCCAACATTTTGTTGTTTCAACGTACAGCTACATATCATGGATATCAAGGCTGTACTTGTTGTAAAAAACATGGTACATAAGTAACAGTAGCTAGTAAATCGATCTGCCGACGAAAATATTTCTCTAAGTTTCAATTTTATGTCATAGACAGTAAAGAGGAAGAACATCATGGCAACAGACAAACTGTAAAATTTGGCTTTCCTAGACACCAGTAATCGCGTATTCTCTCCATTAATGAAAACGGGAGCACAACCGAATATTTTACTTAGGTACAGAAAAATCCGAATTCCACCAAACAACCCACGTAGTGCATGCATCTCCCGTGACCTCCAAACTGATACCTACGGAGTGGCAACTCGTGCATACACAAAGCGAAACCCTACTTGGATGTACGTGGAAATTTAAAGCAACATTGATTTATCTATTGTCATTATACCGAAAACAAAGCCTAGATAATGAGTATGTCCACCGGAAATTAGTCTTTTGTCAAGTGTTTGAGACCTTTGCAGTTCAGTAAAGCATTCAATCAACTTCAGAGGAACAATGAAACGGAAAGAGCGACATCAGATTGTCATACCTAATGTTCGTAGATGGAAACTGTCATTATTATTATTGTTGTTTTAATTTGGGATGGACGTAAACGTAGATAATGTCGCACAGATAATTTGTAGTTGACTTGGCACAAATAATTCATGAAAAACTTATTTTCTGGGATGAATGAATGATTTAATTAAAATTCGAGAATTCCCTTAAGTAAATTGTTTTCCTTTTTAGAAAGACATAAAACTCATTCATTTTTTAACGAATGAAGTAGGTATTAGACAAAATAAAAAGATTTTCATTAAATGAAATATCATCAAGAAGGTACCACACTAATAATTGAAGAAATCACAAAAGCAATTATAACTTTCAAAAATGAAGAAGTCAGTGTGATGATCTCTTAAAAAAGGTACTTCTGTAAAAGTCACTAAAAAACTTCCGTAAGATCTACAAACCGTTTAGCGAGAAACAGGATAACAAAAAAGATTTCAAAAAAATACATCATCTGCATAAGAAAAGTAAAAAAGAAAGTGTAAATAACTATAAAGATGTATATCCCCTTCCAGTGCTCCATAAAGTAAGTCCAAAATTTCTGCTATACAAAACAAAAGAAAATCTCCATCAGTAACCAGTCAAAGGAAAGGCAGCTCCTGAATGGAAGAGATTATAACATTTGAAATGTATAGCTCATTACAGACCACATAGTTAACTGTAGCATTTGTTGATATCAAGAAGGTATTAGAGTTAGAAGGGAAGCTAAAGTAAAAGTGAACCGAGAATTTTTAGTTGGAACTAAATTAGTGAACCTCGCCAGTGAAATTCTTACACATATAGTCACAAAAGTAGTAGTAGTTGTTGTTGTTGTCTTCAGTCCTGAGACTGGTTTGATGCAGCTCTCCATGCTACTCTATCCTGTACAAGCTTCTTCATCTCCCAGTACCTCTTGCAACCTACATGCTTCTGAATCTGTCTAGTGTATTCATCTCTTGGTCTCCCTTTATGATTTCTAACCACCACGCTGCCCTACAATACCAAATTTGTGATCCCTTGATGCCGCAGAATATGTCCTACCAGCCGATGCCTTCTACTAGTCAAGTTGTGCCATAAATTTCTCTTCTCTCCAATTCTATTCAATACCTCCTCATTAGTTATGTGATCTACCCATCTAATCTTCAGCATTCTTCTGTAGCACCACATTTCGAAAGCTTCTATTCTTTTCTTGTCCAAACTGGTTATCGTCCATGTTTCACTTCCATACATGGCTACACTCCATACAAATACTTTCAGACACGACTTCCTGACACTTAAATCTATACCCAATATTAACAAATTTATCTTCTTCAGCAACCCTTTCGTTGCCATTGCCGTTCTACATTTTATATCCTCTCTACTTCGACCATCATCAGTTATTTTGCTCCCCAAATAGCAAAACTGCTTTACTACTTTAAGTGTCCCATTTCCTAATCTAATTCCCTCAGCATTACCCGACTTAATTCGACTACATTCCATTATCGTCGTTTTGCTTTTGTTGATGTTCATCTCATATCCTCCATTCAAAACACTGTCCATTACGTTCAACTGCTTTCCAAGTCCTTTGCTGCCTCTGACAGATTTACAATGTCATCGCCGAACCTCAACGTTTTTATTTCTTCTCCATGGACTTTAATACCTACTCCGAATTTTTCTTTCGTTTCCTTTACTGCTTGCTCAATATACAGATTGAATAACATCGGGCAGAGGCTACAACCCTGTCTCACTCCCTTCCCAACCACTGCTTCCCTTTCATGCCCCTCGACTCTTATAACTGCTATCTGGTTTCTGTACAAATTGTAAATAGCCTTTCGCTCCCTGTATTTTACCCCTGCCACCTTCAGAATTTGAAAGAGAGTATTCCAGTTAACGTTGTCAAAAGCTTTCTCTAAGTCTACAAATGCTAGAAACGTAGGTTTGCCTTTTCTTAATCTTTCTTCTAAGATAAGTCGTAAGGTTAGTATTGCCTCACGTGTTCCAACATTTCTGTGGAATCCAAACTGATCTTCGCTGAGGTCGGCTTCTACCAGTTTTTCCATTCGTCTGTAAAGAATTCGCGTTAGTATTTTGCAGCTGTGACTTATTAAACTGATAGTTCGTAATTTTCACGTCTGTCAGCACCTGCTTTCTTTGGGATTGGAATTATTATATTTTTCTTGAAGTCTGAGGCTACTTCGCCTGTCTCATACATCTTGCTCACCTGACGGTAGAGTTTTGTCATGACTGGCTCTCCCAAGGCCGTCAGTAGTTCCAATGGAATGTTGTCTACTCCCCGGGCCTTGTTTCGACTCAGGTCTTTCAGTGCTCTGTCAAACTCTTCACGCAGTATCGTATCTCCCATTTCATCTTCATCTACATCCTCTTCCATTTCCATAATATTGTCCTCAAGTACATCGCCCTTTTATAGACCCTCTATCTACTCCTTCCACCTTTCTGCTTTCCCTTCTTTGCTTAGAACTGGGTTTCCATCTGAGCTCTTGATATTCATACAAGTGGTTATCTTTTCTCCAAAGGTCTCTCTAATTTTCCTGTAGGCGGTATCTATCTTACCTGTAGTGAGATAAGCCTCTACATCCTTACATTTGTCCTCTAGCCATCCCTGCTTAGACATTTTGCACTTCCTGCCGATCTCATTTTTGAGACGTTTGTATTCCTTTTTGCCTGCTTCATTTACTGCGTTTTTATATTTTCTCCTTTCATCAATTAAATTAAATATTTCTTCTGTTACCCAAGGATTTCTACTAGCCTTCGTCTTTTTATCTACTTGATCCTCTGCTGCCTTCACTACTTCATCCCTCAGAGCTACCCATTCTTCTTCTACTGTATTTATTTCCCCCATTCCTGTCGAATGTTCCCTTATGCTCTCCCTGAAACTCTGTGCAACCTCTGGTTTAGTCAGTTTATCCAGGTCCCATCTCCTTAAATTCCCACCTTTTTGCAGTTTCTTCAGTTTTAATCTACAGTTCATAACCAATAGATTGTGGTCAGAGTCCACATCGGCCGCTGAAAATGTCTTACAATTTAAAACCTGGTCCCTAAATCTCTGTCTTACCATTATATAATCTATCTGATACCTTCTAGTATCTCCAGGATTCTTTCATGTATACAACCTTCTTTTATGATTCTTGAACCAAGTGTTAGCTATGATTAAGTTATGCTCTGTGCAAAATTCTAACAGACGGCTTCCTCTTTCATTTCTCTCCCCCAATCCATATTCACCCACTATATTTCCTTCTCTCCCTTTTCCTACTCTCGAATTCCAGTCACCCATGACTATTAAATTTTCGTCTCCCTTCACTACCTGTATAATTTCTTTTATCTCATCATATATTTCATCAATTTCTTCATCATCTGCACAGCTAGTTGGCATTTAAACTTGTACTACTGTAGTAGGCGTGGGCTTCGTGTCTATCTTGGCCACAATAATACGTTCACTATGCTGTTGGTGGTAGCTTACCCGCACTCCTATTTTTTTTATCAATTATTAAACCTACTCCTGCATTACCCCTATTTGATTTTGTATTTATAACCCTGTATTCACCTGACCAGAAGTCTTGTTCCTCCTGCCACCGAACTTCACTAATTCCCACTATATCTAGCTTTAACCTATCCATTTCCCTTTTTAAATTTTCTAACCTACCTGCCCGATTAAGGGATCTGACATTCCACGCTCCGATCTGTAGAATGCCAGTTTTCTTTCTCTTGATAACGACGTCCTCTTGAATTGTCCCCGCCCAGAGATCAGAATGGGGGACTATTTTACCTCCAGAATATTTTACCCAACTGGACGCCATCATCATTTAACCATACAGTAAAGCTGCATGCCCTCGGGAAAAATTACGGCTGTAGTTTCCCCCTTGGTTTCAGACGTTCACAGTACCAGCACAGCAAGGCCGTTTTGATTAGTGTTGCAAGGCCAGATCAGTCAATCATCCAGACTGTTGCCCCTGCAACTACTGAAAAGGCTGCTGCTCCTATTCAGGAACCACTCGTTTGTCTGGCCTCTCAACAAATACCCCTCCGTTGTGGTTGCACCTACGGTATGGCCATCTGTATCGCTGAGGCATGCAAGCCTCCCCACCAATGGCAAGGTGTATGGTTCATGGGGGTAGGACCAAAGTAGTAATGTGCTAAATTTATTAACCATTTAAAATAACTAAAGATTTAACATTACTTGATTGCTTATCAGCAGTTAGCTGCAAATGTCTGTTAGAAAAGAGTGACATGAATTTGTGATGAAAGGAAAAGGAAAATGAATTAGGGTAATATTCTGGACGTACGCAATATTTGGCACAGAGCGATAACTGTATAAGTCGAAATCGCGTAAGTTGGGGCTCAATTTAGCGTATGAATACACCCACATTTTGTTCAGCATGGGCCAGTGACTAAGGAAAATAATGTAATTTATGGAGAAATATTGACTAATATGTTCACCAACATAATAAATTATATTACACCATACTCAGTTTCGGTTACACAGTCAGTGTCCATGCCGCTAATAAGGCGAGTACACCGTTCGTTTATTACATATTTTTACGACCTTCAAACACATGCGACTAATTTTTAGTTACCTGTGTAGTTACTAGCATATTTTTGTAATTTCTTGCGTATCGTACAGACTTTGGTTTGTTTTGCTCAAAACAGCTCACTGTCGATTAGACCATCAGTGACAGAGCTGCTCGAGTTCCTGCTGCTGATAAGGCGAGTACACCATTCGTTTGTTACACATTTTTACGAGTTTCAAACAGGAGCGACTTCAGTAATGGATAGGCACTGTGACTGCTGTGTACAGATGCGAACTGAGTTGGTGACCCTTCGCTCACAGCTCCAGGCAGTGTTGTCTTCCATCACACAGCTTCAGGCTGCTGCCAAGGGGCATCACTGTCGGGGTTCAGACGTGGGGATGCGAGGGACGTCGAGCACGGCCCACGCGTCCCCCGATCGGTCCACTGCTGTGACAGCCCTGGGTCCTGCTTGCACTGAGGTTGATCCTGCACCCGTGGCCTCCTGGGAGATCATTCCAAGGCCTGTCAGGCAGTGAAAGACTTTCTGGGGGGCTGATCGGAGGGCCTCCCCGATTCGTTTGACAAAGAGGTTTCGGGTGTTATATGTGGCTGACGAAGTCTCTGAGGCGGATGCATTCGTCCACCCTATTCTAGAGGAAGTTTCTCGGTCCGCATCGTCTGGGCATTCACAGAAGGTAGTTTTGCTGGCAGTTGGGAGCTCCAACGTTAGGCGCGTAATGGGGCCACTTAGGAACATTTCTGCCAAAGAGAGGAAGGAAGCCGATGTGCACTCCGTGTGCGTACCAGGGGAGTCATTCCGGATCTGCAAAGGGTCCTTCAAGCAGCTCAGAGGATGGATGACGGATGTAAACAGTTTCGTAAGCAGTGACAGTTATGTGTACATGAAGGATTGCTGTGCAGAGAAAACTAAGTTGGGGCCACGAGTAGTGGTGCCGGCAATGATGATAGGAAACGAACTAAACGAGACACATGATCACCGTTTCAGTTACTTCGGAACAGTGTCTTTGGTCCTTCCAACAAAACATCTGTAGCAAACAATTATGTGCACATAATTATATCGATGTTTGTAGAAATGGTCACCGTGTCAAACCAACAGGCAGTAACTGTAGCGCAAGCGCAAGGCAACAATAATTTGATACTGAAGTTAGGAGTACCTGAAAAGATAGTGCCTGATCAGGGAACTATCGTTTTGTCGGATTTGTTGAAAGAATCGTGTCGGCTGTCGTGTATTAAGAGACTAAAGACTATACCCCAACATCCGCAAACTAAAGGAAGAATGCAGATGTTCCATAGAATGACAAAAGATGGTAGGATAGCATATGGACACACACCACAACAATTGGGACTTCCATCTAACATATTTTGCTACAGAATACAGCTCAGAACAGTACGCAAATATTACGTTCTTGTTCCCTAATGAGGTACTGTATATACCAGGTGATCAAAAAGTCAGTATAAATTTGAAAACTTAATAAACCACGGAATAATGTAGATAGAAAGGTAAAAATTGACACATATGCTTGGAATGACATTGGGTTTTATTAGAACAAAAAAAAAAACAAAGTTCACAAAATGTCCGACAGATGGCGCTGGACAATAAAACGTCAGTGACTGCGCATGACAATCGTGCATAAAAGGAGCTGTAATGAGAGAGAGAATCAGATGCACCAGCAGTCGCAGCATGTTGACGTTACCTGAAAAGGCGCTTTTAGCGAAGCTGTATTATCAGAATGGGGAATGTGCTAGTCCAGCGTTACGATCCTATCGCCATAGGAAGGGGATTCGAACGGGTAAAGGACCTTTGACAAATGCAGCTGTGGCGAGAATGATTTCGAAGTTCGAAGCCACGGGTTGTTTAGATGATAGAGCCCGTAGTGGCCAACCGACCACAAGGCGTAATGCAGCGGAGACAGTTCAGGAAGAAATGGAGACAGTAAAGGGTTTGTCTATGCACGGGGAAGTCAGCGCTCGTGCAGTCGCACATCGCACCGTCATTCTATACACTACAGTTTGGTTGGCACTTAGGCGTACCCTCCGATGTTATACGTACAAAATCCATCGGCATCATGAACTGCTACCTGGCGATTTAGTGAAGCGCAGGGCATTTGCGGTGTAGGCGTTTCAAAAGATGGCGGAAGATGACGATTGGTTGAGTAACGTGTTGCGGACCGTCGAAGCTCATTTCACGCTCCGAGGATCTGTCAACGCCCACAACTGCAGAATTTGGGCTACCGAAAATCCTAGTACTGTCGTGGAAACTCAATTGCACGACAAGAAAGTCACGGTATGGGTTGGATTTACCACATCTACCGTTATCGGGCCTTTTTCTTCGAGGAAATGCGTGATTCTGGTTTTGTAACTGCTACCGTGAAGAGTGAGAGGTACGCCGATATGTTACGGAATCCCATCATCCCAGCCTGTCTGATAAACACCTGCTGGAACGTACGATGTTTATGCAGGATGGCGCTCCACCTCATATTGCTAGACGCGTGAAAGATATCTAGCGCGCGTCGTTTGGTGATGATCGTGTGCTCAGCCGCCACTTTCGGTATTCTTGGCCTCCCAGGTCCCCAGGCCTCAGTCCGTGCGATTATTGGCTTTGGGGTTATCTGAAGTCGCAAGTGTATCGTGATCGACCGACATCTCTAGGGATGCTGAAAGACAACATTCGACGCCAATGCAAGTCAGGACATGCTTTACAGTGCTGTTCACAACATTATTCCTCGGCTACAGCTATTGTTGAGGAATGATGGTGGACGTATTGAGCATTTCCTGTAAAGAACATCATCTTTGCTTTGTCTTACTTTGTTATGCGAATTATTGCTATTCTGATCAGATGAAGCACCATCTGTCGGACATTTTTGAATTTTTGTATTTTTTTTTTAATAAAACCCTATGTCATTCCAAGCATGTGTGTCAATTTGTACCTCTCTATCTACATTATTCCGTGATTTATTCAGTTTTCAAATTTATACTGACTTTTTGGTCACCCGGTATATAAGACGCCATCACCGTTCGACCTAATAACAGCCGAAAAGGGTGAGAGGGGGAAATCTGTTAAAGAATTGGAAAGAGTGAATAGAAAAGTGTGAAACAAGATACTCAGATTTAACACGAATGCACTGCAGAATCAAGTGGAAACAGCTAGCTGCACAGTACGAATACCACAGCACAAATCAGGTCTATGGTTCGTGCTGTCGATCCCCTAAATTCCGAATTGAAGACGAAAACATTCAGTACGTGGTATCAGGGACAATATCAGATTGTAGAAACGTCCCCAGTAAACGTCACGATCCAGTTACCTACAACGACGACGACAGCACAGCTTGGACGTCTGAAACCTTTACAAGGGAGTCCGGACGTTACTCCATGAGCTTTGTAGCTGGGACGAAAGAAGAAAGGGAAAGTGGTGATGCAAGGAATGAGCAAGAAGATGTGAAAAAACCGAGGTGAGGAGGCCAGTATGCGTAAGGACATGGGAGATAAGAATAGATATATGTTTCTTTTCTTATTTTGTCTGTTGGGTATAAGTGTAATACTTTGTTGTAAGGTAGGCGAGATGGGCTGCTACAGGGCAGCAGGGGTTTTTCAGGGCGAGGAACGGGTAATATAAACCCATGTCCGCATGTTGAGTGCATCGGGGAGTAAGATGTATAAATTGCGACACATAGCCGTGCTACTGCTGATTGTCGGAGTAAGGGCATTGCAGAACCATCATCTGGAAGGGGGGAGCACTTTTCGCAAGGAAAGAAGTAATAGTCAGCAGTCACAGCTGGGTGATACAGGTAGTATTTAATGCATGAGAAATGCAGATTGGAGGAAGCGTTCAACTGTTTCCGGCGGGGTACAAGGAGTCATGGAGTGCTCAAAAACGTTTACTGGGAGTGCATGAAAATACATGGGATTTATGAGAAACTGAGGGATCAGAGGACGCAGGTTCTGGAGGTTACATGCGTACAAGGAGGAAAAGAGGTTGGATGGAGGCAGGAGGTCAACTTCTGAAAACTGTGTTTGGGACGTCCAACGAGGATGATATGAGGAGGGTGAATGGCACGTGAAATTTATGAGATAATGGGCTAAAGGGAACAAAGCTACGAATGTGTGGCACATAACACAGACCGCGAATTTCGAGTAAGATAAATTGAATGATGGTTGTTATGAAAGCTAAGTGGGGACATATTGAACAACGCGAAAGTCGTAGAAGACTCGATAAATTAGAATTTAAATGTGTTGCAAGCCTGAGTGAGAATACTGGATAAGGAAATAACAATGTAGAAGTGGTTGCAGTCATTGGAAAACACTGTGTGTGATGTGCGGGGAATAGTATGGGAATTACGGGAAGCCGTGCACCATCCATTATGAGAGAAATTGGTATTGAACTTATTGTTACAGGATCAATACTTGTAGGTGTTGTGGGAAGGAGAGAAGGAACTGCCACTAGAATTAAATCTGATCGTGGAACCTAGTCATGAAAGCTTATCTCTCTCTGTTTCAACAAAGCGGCACTAGAAGCGAGAACTGACGGAGAAGAAGAATACATCTCGATCTCCTTTCCGGTAGCTGAAAATCAGGCACATTGTCAGTCTTACACAGTCTGGACACATTCAGTCCAGCGGGGAATGCTCAAGAAGTTTGGTGGGTAAAGATGCAGCGGTTATTGTTAATTTTTGAGGATAAAAGCAGGCCTGCAGAAATGAAAAATGGTTCAAATGGCTCTGAGCACTAAGGGACTTAACTTCTGAGGTCATCGGTCCCCTAGAAAGTAGAATTACGTAAACCTAACTAACCTAAGGACATCACACACATCAATGCCCGAGGCAGGATTCGAACCTGCGACTGTAGCTGTCGCGCGATTCCAGACTGTAGCGCCTAGAACCGCTCGGCCACCCCGGCCGGCGTAGAAATGAAGGAAGCAGAGTTGCAAACGTGCTGTTTGGGGTAATATCACAGCTTGTCCAAACAAGGTAGCGAGGGGAGGTCAGAACTGATGCTCAGTGAAATTGTATTTGCGACAGAAGGAGAAAAATGCTGTGCAAAAGAACCAATGACGCCTGAGTAATACGTCCAGCAAGTTGACGCACATTGGTTTTACTCCACCTATGATAAATCAATAGCAGTAGCCAGCTGCTACGAGCAGGGAAAGTTTATAACAGCCAAACTAGTATGACCGTACAATATTGAATTTTTAATAAACGCGACGTCATACAAAGTATTGGGACCTACTTTCTGACTACCTGCCACAATGTCAGGGATGAGACAACTGTGCATTTCTCAGCCTTAGCTGTATTGGTGAGAGGAGCCTATCGAACTATCAGACGAGAATTTGACTCTCCTAAGCCAGACATTGTGACCAGAATTAATTCATTCCGTAGATAAACTCAATAGCTCGCTGAAGGGGCGTATCTCTGTGGAGACACTAATGCTGCTTGTATAGCAATACAAGGAGCACCGGTACAAAAACGAAACAACGTTGACTATTGTCGTATCAAGTGCCGCAGCAGCACTTCCTCTGTTACGCTTGGACTGTCTTTTCTTTTACAAGGAGTAGAACACAGAACGACAAACAAAAGTAGCTACTTTTTAAACCACGGTGGACTGGATTTCCAGAGCCTAGGACACATCTGAAGCCGGCCGCGGTGGTCTAGCGGTTCTGGCGCTGCAGTCCGGAACCGCGGGACTGCTACGGTCGCAGGTTCGAATCCTGCCTCGGGCATGGATGTGTGTGATGTCCTTAGGTTAGTTGGGTTTAAGTAGTTCTAAGTTCTAGGGGACTTATGACCTAAGATGTTGAGTCCCATAGTGCTCAGAGCCATTTGAACCGTTTTTGAACACATCTGAACAAATCGTGGATGCAGGTTAACAGAAAGTGCGGATGAGCTGAAGAAGGCAACGAAAAAACCGTCAGAGCCTAAGATAAGCAATGCAGTGCATAGTGGTAAGACTAAAACCGAAATGAGAGCAGTAGGTAGGCAACTGTGATACCATCCAAAGAACTTGTTACTTTAGACTGTACAAATATAAACTATATTTAAGGTGACCCGACGGTGTGGGTCTTGCTTTGAGAGAGAAGTTAATATTGGATACCAACCTTATTTGATCACAAATGGACGAAGTTAAGAGGGAACTGCTGCAGCGGCAGTTGCAGGAGAGAGTGGGTGTTCTACGATGCGAAATTTAGCATAGCCGTCGCAATGTTGCAAGGTGGACCAGCCAGGTACTGTGCGGAAATAGTCAATACAGCCGCACTCAAGCAGCATGGTCTCATGAAGCTTACCACTCTGGTGGACTGTGAAATGTCTAATGCGCATGCCAAAAGGCAGGGCATAGGCCAACCACACACAGCCAGGAAGCCGTTCGTACGAAAATCACTTCTGTCAACAGCACAGCTCCAGCACCAAGGGGGCTTTGTCGTCAGGTCACCGAATTGGATGCTGATCGGTGCCTGCAGTTTACGTCTATGCCCGCCCTGAAGTTGTTCGGTCCTGGAGCCGCTGCTACAACGGGCCAGCGCCGGCCCGGGGCAGCGGCTCACTGACCACCAGAAAATGCCAGCGGGACACTGCCCGCTACGTCGCCAGTCGACTGCCTTCGAATAACATGCGGAGGGAGTGCGAGGAGCGCTCAGCCAGAGCCTGTGGCCTTGCAGGGAGTACTGTACACACAGAAGCGCCGCGATTGGAGGAGTTAGTTCTTGTTCTATTCCTTCTTCTTCTTCTTCTTCTGAGTCAATCCTTCAAATGTAATAAACCTGATCGTTACGCGGAATTGTGCAGTAAGCCTATACCAAGAGATAAAGGCCACAATAATTATGAATTGAGAAGGAATTGCCTGATAGGTAAAATTTTTACGTCAGTATGTTGGTGATAGTGCCTTCATCTATCACACTGAAAAGATGGCACAAATACCACCTGGACGAGAACCAAATTCTGAAATCGACTGTAATAAACAGAAAATCAATGGAGGTTGTAAAGCAACCATTAAACAAATGCGGAGTAATCTAGGAGACAGGGCTAAAATCAAAAAGTGCAGTAGATATGCCAGTCTTAATGTAAGCTTTCCACATGTGACACATTGTGATGGACTCATCTCATACCAAAATATAATGGACTGTGATAACTTAGGAAATTCGAAGCAGGGCGTGAAAGAAGAAATGCATCTTCTTAATTATAATGAAACTTTGATCATGACTGAAACTCCATAAAACAAGTAAATGCCCTAAACAGGACAGTATTCAAAGTGAAGTGAAAAACAGATGTAATTGTGGAGAAATTTACAGGTGCGTTTGTTGCTAGAGGATTTCGACAGAGGTATGAATGAACTGTACTGAAACCTTCGGTCTAGTTTAAGATTCGATTGAATAAGATAATCCTACCTATGGCAGCATCCAAAGAATGAGACAGTTTGATACTAAAGCCGAAATTATATACGGTGAAATTGATACCGAGATATGCACACAGAGGGCTTGGATGATGGTACCAAAATGGTTTATCAGATCCATGCTGGACTGTTTGTATTGGAACCTAGGGAAGTAATTAGCCTGTTACTGACTGACTTGCAGCAGACATTGGATGTAACTACGAGCGGTGCTGGTCATTATCCCGGTTTGCAAATAAAGCAGTTTCAAGATGACTGGCTTCTTAAATCAAGAGGCATTTGCGAGGCCTGTACTGGAAGAGAGTAACGTAGAGTATGCGAATGCTGTTTCAGTGCCTGCTGATCGTCGTCTTATGTACTCCGAACTGGGGCTCATTTAAAAAATGATCTGTGCTAAATACTGTCAAGCTGTTGAAAATTTTCTCTACCCGTCAGTAGGAAGCAGACCGAATGTCACACTCGTAGCTGACAGTACTAGTGAACAGCTCGGTAAACCTGAAACGACACACTGGAATCCTGTGAAGAGAATGTTAAACTACCTGAAAGGACCAGTCTGTTACAGATTATATTACCAAAGGAGTAAGGACGCTTCTTTGTCTATACTTAGTGAACCAGACTATGCAGGAGATGTTCTTATTCAAAAATCAACGATTAGTTTCCTTGTTGAACTTGGTGACGGTACCATAACTGGGAAGAAGTCTTAAGGTGGTGGCCTTGTGAACATAATGAGAAAATCTTGCTTCCTGTGAATCTGTAAAATAAATTATGTAGATCGATTCAGTTTTGCACAATATGATGACACAAGGCTAAATAACCACCACCTTGTACGTACACTGTCAAAGTATCATTCAGTTGATCAACAACCTAAAATATCATAAGGGAACGAATGACACAGACGTGAAGTATCACTTAATAAGAGAAAAACTCAACTTGGTCATAATCAGTCTGGAAAATGCCATCAGTCTTCTGACTGGTTTGATGCGGCCCGCCACGAATTCCTCTCCTGTACCAACCTCTTCATCCCAGAGTAGCACTTGCAACCTACGTCCTCAATTACCTGCTGGATGTACTCCTATCTCTGTCTTCGTCTACAGGTTTTACCCTCTACAGCTTCCTCTAGTAATATGGAAGTTATTCCCTGATGTCTTGACGTCCTGTCATTCTGTCCCTTCTCATTGTCAGTGTTTGCCACATATTTCTGTCCTCTCCGATTCTGCGCAGAACCTCGTCATTCTCGACCTTATCAGTCCACCTAATTTTTAACATTCGTATGTAGCACCACATTCAAATGCTTCGATTCTCTTCTGTTTCGATTTTCCCACACACTACATTTCACTACCATACAATGCTGTACCCCAAACGTACATTCTCAGAAATTTCTTCCTCAAATTTAGGCCTGTGTTTGATATTAGTAAACTTCTCGCTAGAAATGTTCTTTTCGTCAGTGCTAATTTCCTTCTTATGTCCTCCTTGTACCGTAGATCGCTGGTTATTTTGCTACCTAGATAGTAGAATACCTAAACTTCTTCTATGGTACCACAATGAGATTTTCACTCTGCAGCGGAGTGTGCGCTGATATGAAATTTCCTGGGAGATTAAAACTGTGTGCCGGACCGAGACTCGAACTCGGCACATTTGTCTTTCGCGGGCAAGTGCTCTACCATCTGAGCTACCCAAGCACGACTCACACCCCGTCCTCACAGCTTTACTTCTGCCAGTACCTCATCTCCTACTTTCCAAACCTTACAGAAGCTCTCCTGCGAATAATTATAGTACAAAGTAATGTCTCCAGTTACAGTTACATTTTCATGCATACATTTCCATACATAAATTTTTTCATCATTACTAACTTTTCTACAGGAGCGTGTATACATTGTAAACGGCATGTTACTATAAACATAGCTAGGTCTTCGGCAACGCGGCCACCGCATGCCTGTCTACAAACTTATTATTAGCCTCGAGAATAGACTTGCAGGAAATGGAACGGCCCAAGCAGTTATATTAAATGAACCTATATTCTTCCATGGCTGCAGGGTTAATTTTGCTCTGGATGTCGCTACTGGAAATTCTGGTAGTGGTTGGATTACCCTAGCCATCGTTCGTTGTGAAAACGCCTCCCTTTCTGGACTAGAATCTTTCGCCGATCGAGATGTCATCACCTACAAGACGTGGCATTGTGGTATTGACCCGAAGACCCAAAGTGGACCTAGCTATCTTTATAGTAACATGCCATTTACATTGTATACACGCTCTTGTAGAGCACTTGACCGCAAAAGGCAAAGGTCCCGAGTTCGAGTCTCTGTCCGGGCACTCAGTTTTAATCTGCCAGGAAGTTTCATCTATGGTATTTCGTGACCATTGATCCTGATCTTTAGTTTCTCTCGGTTTTCATTTTTATACTTCTCATTAGTTTCCTCTTTCTTCGATTTACTCTCGATCCACATTCTGTACTCATTAGACTGTCCATTCCGTTCAGCAGATCATGTAATTCTTCTTCACTTTCAGTTAGGATGGCAATGTCATCAGCGAATCGTATCATTTAATATCTTTACGCCTTGAATTTTAATACCACTCGTGAACCTTTGTTTTGTTTCCATTATTGCTGATTCGATATACAGATTGAACAGTAGGGGCCAAAGACTACATTCCTGTCATACACCCTTTATAATCCGAGCTCTTCGTTCTTCGTTGTCCACTCTCATTATTCCCAGTTGCCTCTAATGCGTATTGCATATTACCCCTATAGCTTACCCTTATTTTCCTCAGAATTTGACCATCTTGCTCCATTTTACATTGGCTATCGCTTTTTGCAGGTGGATAAATCCTATGTACGTGGTTGGATTTTTCTTTATTCTTGCTTCCATTATCTATTTCAATGGCAGAATTGCCTCTCACGTGCTTTCACATTTTTTAAAGCCAAACTGATCATCATTTAGCACATCCTCAATTTTTTATTGCATTCTTCTTTATATTACTCTTATTAGCAACTTTGATCCATGAGCTGTTAAGCTGATTGTACAATAATTCTAGCACTTGTCAGCTCTTGCAGTCTTCAGAATTGTGGGATAATATTTTTCCGAAAGTCACATTGTACGTCGCCATTCTACACACCAATTTGGACAGTCATTTCGTTGCCACTTCTCCCAATGATTTTTAGAAATTCTGTTGGAATACCATCTATCCCTTCTGCCTTATTTGATCTTAAGTCTTCCATAGCTCTATTAAATTCTGATTCTAATACTGGATACCATATCTCTTCTAAATCGACTATTGTTTCTTCTTATATGACATCAGACAGATCGTCCCCCTCATAGACGCCTTCAACGTACTTTTTCCACCTATCCTTTCTCTCCTCTGCATTTAGCAGTGGAATTCCGTTGCAATCTTAATGTCTCCACCCTTGGTTTTATTATCACCAAAGGTTCTTTTTCCTGTATGTTGAGTCAGTCCTTCCGACAATCATCTCTTTTTGCATTTCTTCACATTGTCTTCCCGCAGCTCTTTCGCCTTAGCTTCCCTGTATTTCATGTTTATTTCACTCTTTGAAACGTCCCCTTTGAACAATTATACACGACTGTGCTTAAACTGACAGACAATATTTTTTAGCGCAACGCAATCTGACTTTCAAAAATCCCCACAAAAAAAATAGCCCTGACTAACATTAACCTATACGTTTCACAAATCGCTTACGTCACAAAAATCTTGGTTACTCGAACTACTGCAATACAGCTGGCGCCACTACTGCCAGCTAAATAAAAGATTCAAACTACGGAAGGCACTAACTACTGATAGGAATAGTTAGCAAATGAAAGATTTTAATAGAGAACAAACAATGTATTTACCTTAATATCATCAAAAGTCATAATATATATAGCAGTTCATGACATCCAGTCTTACAAATTTCAAAACTCCGCCATTTCTTTCCCCACATCCACCACTGCTGGCGGCTCACCGCCAACTGCGCAACGCTATGCGCTGTTAACAGCCAACAGCCCAACACTACAATGGCGAATATTACAACAATGCCACCCAGTCACAGACTGCACACAGCACAGCCAGTGATTTTCATACAGAGCGCTACGTAACGTTGCCAATAAGAAAACATAAACAGCCTACTTACATAGGCCCCATGCTCCCCACAAAAAAATTTACAAATTGATTTGGGCAGTGTCCAAAAATGATTTGAAGAAATTTTTCATAATTACAGTAAGAAAGATATCAAATGCACACACTTATTAATACAATGTTGGTCAAAAGCTAAAATTTTCTCACAGTCCATAAAGACAGACCTGATCATTCATCACAGTAAAACTGCCGTTTCTTTTCTCAAAGTCTAAGCAGTAAAAGACAATGCACACGCAAGTAGTGGATTTACGTGCAGTCTTGATGAAGTAGTGTTGTCCTTCCAACGGAAAGACAGTGCTGACTCTTGACATTCAGACAGGTAATGGGCCACGACAGAGGAAACCCACAGCAGAGTAATTCGACGTTTTGAAGAATACTGGTAGGTAGGTCATCACAGAGTAGACCTACTGTAGTCCTGGTAGAAATTACGGTATTGGTGGGCCACCAGAGGTGCAGACCCACTGTAGTCCTTGTAGAAATAATGGTATTGGTGGGTCATCAAAGGTGTAGACCCACTGTAGTCCTTGTAGAGATGGCCAGCAGCCATCTGCTGCGACTGTGCAGGTGCACAATCACCATCGAAGAGTCTTGCAGAAAATATAGCAAGTCCATAACCACCACTTGTACACTCACAAAGTTTTTGGAATTGTCCTTAGAACCAACAATGCTGTTATCCAGTCCCTTGCTGAATTATTAACACACATGCAAACACTAACAGACCCAACGTCTCACATATTGTGCACATACTATGACCAACAGAAACGTGTGCAGTGAAATGAATGCTTACAAGTTACTTAATTTGCTGAACTGGTGTCCATTACAATTTTATAACATGAGAATACAATTACAAAGATACAGAAAACATCATTAAAAACATAATAATACAGATAACATTTGTAGTATTATGGGCTTTACAAAAGAATCGAACTAACATATACATTAGTGTTACAGGAATTATGACATAAGTAAATACATTAATGATCAGAACAAGTTTTGAAACATCAACTTTACACATGAGCATTAAAACAAAACAGAATAAATAATGTCTAAGAATATTTACAAGGTAAATTGTGGTGTCACTGCCAGACACCACACTTGGTAGGTGGTAGCCTTTAAATCAGCCGCGGTCCGGTAGTATACGTCGGACCCACGTGTCGCCACTATCAGTGATTGCAGACCGAGCGCCGCCACACGGCAGGTCTAGAGAGACTTCCTAGCGCTCGCCCCAGTTGTACAGCCGACTTTGCTAGCGATGGTTCACTGACAAATTACGCTCTCATTTGCTGAGACGATAGTTAGCATAGCCTTCAGCTACGTCATTTGCTACGACCTAGCAAGGCGCCATTATCAATTGCTATTTATCTTGTGATGCACGTACCGTCAGACCCATGTTCACCTATTATGGATTAAAGTTAAGTATTCCAGAAGCTACGTACTTTATTTGCTAGTATCCATTACTTGACCTGTTCCAGACCTCACGCCAGCCTGCGTGAGCTTAAACGCGTGCCTTTCGGCTCGCGTGATTGTGTGATTGTGGATTGGCTGTCTTGCCAGTCCACAACGTAAATAACATATTATCAGAAAATTCTAGAACATAAATCTTATTAGCTAAACACAAAAAGTCAGGAAGAACATAAATATACAAGAGTACACAAACACATAGCAGAATAACACAGGGGGAAAGGGCAGGGTTTGTTTTCAGTGTAACATTTGGTACTGCAGTATTTTGCAAACAAAACCTTTTTTTTCTTGGAGATCTCCCTTCGTTCATCATTATTCCCAAAAAGTTCTATCTATACCTGCTTTCTGTACTTTTTTCGTATAACTTCTCAATGCATTTCTTCCAATTCATCACAATTCATTCTCTTATATAGTCTACCCCCTCTTAAGCTAACTTTAATCTACTGAGCTCAGATGCTAAACTAAGGGACGAGGCAATGCAGCAGCATAAAACAATTAACACAAACAGCAATGAAAAAAAATGGCTATTGTCAAAGCAAGCTGCAGTAAATCTAAATTACCAAGCAATGTAACATTACAACTAATATGAGCCAATGTGCAGGAACAAGAAAAATAAATCAGTAGCTAAACTAGATCAACAGAGTAACACAAAGTGAAATTTAATAGCACTATGCCTGGCAAACAGCAGCAGGAAATGCTATAACTTATACCTAAACATGACAAAGCTCAAGCAAAAAAAATATTACAGTAAAAATGGCCATGTTTAATACCTATGTCACATCTTAACACTAGGGTGATGCATCACCTTAACTTACACTACTACATAAGTTACCCACTCATTGACAAAAATTATGTATGCAATTCCTGTGAAGGAAAATGTCTTTTTGTGCTCCCTCGTATTTTTTGAAGTAGATTATAAAATGGTTATTTACTGGATCTGTAGGCATAAAATATCTATATTAGCAAATATTAAATTTTATTTTAACCAATGCTCAGTGCAGCTAGAAACTAGATATTAAACAAAATAGGCAAAGCAAGGCGTCAAACGTCATTCACTAGCCATATGGCATTTCATAATGCAGTAAACAATCTTTCAACTAGCAAGGCAATAGATGTGAAATGTTTCTCATCATTTCATTAGCCATTTTAGTAAACATAATAAATTACGAGCTCCACAGTGTAATCATATGTTTTCCATTTTGAGCCTGTCGTATTTGCGATGCTTTCTACAAAGAAATGTCAATAGCGAGGATAATGGCCTCTTTTTTTTCCACCTAATGGCTTTCCTTTGTCAGACGCCTATCTGTCAGCTGGGTGCCCAAAACGCATTACGTCAAGGTCACTTACCTTTCTTACTGAAATATTTATGACAGCAGTTTCCGCTACAGTGACAGTCTCATATAAAAATATTTTCACAGGTTGATAATTTGCATTAGAAATTTGTAGAAAATAAAATCCTATAAATATAACAGTGTCCAAATAATTTTCGATGGGATGTAATTTCAATAGTGTCATCTACCTCAAACGTACTTTAAAAATCATGATCCCATACCAAATACATCATTTAAAGCTCTCATAGTATCACAATGGTTTCGAAATAATATGAACATTTCACAAAGTACAGACAAAATACAATTTCATAAGTGTGAAGTTATCCAACTGTGTAACTGCGTAAAGATGTGTCACTGACATAAAAAAAAATGTTTGTCTCTCTCAGTTAAATGATCAGATAGCTGTGTAATTTGTGTGTTAGAGAAATATGGTACTGATGTGTAAAGTTGTATAAGCAAATACCATAATAGCTAGGGCTCCTTGTGCTTGCCACACACATGGTACAAAAAGTAAGCGTGTACCCCCCTGAGGATTAATGTAATTATACCCTCAGGTGTTACAGATTACAGCAATGGAATAAAATGTATCACGGAAAACCTTTGTATCATTGTACTTCAAATATCTTTAAAAATAAATGTTTTAAGTACAAAATTAATCACTCATATACGTGTACTGTAGCGCTATACTGTGCGTCTTGTTGTAAGATAATCTCTGTGGAAGTGTCGTAGTTATCGTCCTCCGAAAGCTAAGTTCTGCAGAAGCCAATGTACTTACCTCATGATAAACAAAAGTGAAATGCTTCACGTATAGAAATCTTAGTTATTACGCTTATTGCTGTGATGAAGAAAGTACTGTGCTGTAACGTATTGTTGTGCTACGGAAAAGGCTGTCTCATTGTAGCTAAGTCACAAAAGTTACTACTAAAACATGTTTTACTTTCCAGAATAATACAGAAAAACTGTGCAGATATAAAACAGATACACCGCAAAAGCAACAATGTAAATTGTGTCACATATTAGTAGCGTCGTGATAAAATCGTGTAGCTGTCACAGAAACTAAGCACTGTGTCATCTGGTATCTCACAGAAAGTACTTTAAATCCAGACTGTATTTTCAGGTAAACCAAAATGTTGCATTAAAATCTCATTAGCAGTGCCAGTATATGTTCTAAGTATGTGAGCCTTATAGTCGTTACGTAATCATGCAACTAACAAGCAAGAATGTAAACACACAATAACACTGTGTCGTCTCTTCACTGTAACAATACACTCGTAAATACTGTCTAAATATGTTCCCTAGGTTCTAGACTGGATAGTAAACTCCAAAACATTGTTGCATGTTAACAGTTGCTCAGTGTAACAAATTGTACTAGTAGCGTGAAGTGAAAAATTTTATGGCAAAGACTTAGTTAAGAAGCAGATTATCTCTCAATAAACGGTTTTACATGTGATATGTGGTGCAATCCTTTACTCTTCATAGTGTTCAGAGTTTCAATTTCAATGCAATTATCATGCGGTGTCGAGAGTGCCCTGCTCTGTTTGAATCCCGCCCGTTCTGATGCAATTCAGGTCTGTCGTTACGATCATTTCGTCTGTCGTCATGTCGGTAGATTCCATAGTTACTTACTTGTCGGTCACGTGGTGAAGAATTTCTCCCTGAATCGTAACTGCACGCTGGACCGTTGCGTCTAAAGTTATTCTGTCTCCCTTGATAATAATAGTTCGGGTTGCCATATTGTCTGTTTCTATGATTGTATCTGTTATATTCATTACTACGGAAATGCGATCTTTCTCTGTAATTATTACTACTCTGCCAACGGTTGTCATACGGGTGGTGTCTGTTTTGGTCACGATTTGTGTTGTGACAATAGCCTTGTCGTGTCCAGTTATTATTTCTTTCATCGCGGAATTGCGACGGATGTGACCTGTAATTGTTGTGTTCCTGTTTTCGCGTTCCGCGATTGTCAGTGTTAATTTCCAATTCTTGTAAGAGTCCCTGAAAAGCTTCAATGTCGTCTTTGCAACGTCGTGCGAAAATAATATGTCGTAAATGTAGAGGTAATTTGATTAAGCAAATGCGGATGAGTTCTGAGGGGCTGTATGGGTTTGACAGGTACTGATTCTTGTGCAACATGTCTTCAAAATATTTCACAAGACTGGAAAATTCTGATTTTTCGAAATGTTTCATCATTATGATGCCATGTTTTACTCGGTCTTGAGTGGCTTGAGACCAATATGCTGAGAGGAAGGCATGGTCAAACTCTCCTTCACTGTGGCAATCGTGAATGACCGATGGCATTCTTACAGCTAGTTCATTCTCTAAGTAGCCACACATAAATTCTAATCTGTGTTCTAATGACCAGTTGGGAGAAAAACAATGAGAGAATTGATGAAGCCACGCTTGTGGATGAATGTCGTTGCCAGAATTCTTAAATGGGTTGAATTTACGTGTAGTAATGAACAGCTTATAGTCAAAATCATCATGTCGGCGAGTAGCATGTCGGTCATTGTTACGTCGTGTCGGCGGTTCCATCTCAAAATTCGGTGCACCTTGCCAATTTCTTTCATAATTTCCGAAATGCCCTGTGTTATTATTTTGTGGCTTTTTCGTATTTCTAAGTCCCTCTTCCCGTGTTGGAGCGCGAGTGTCCTCTGAAATATGTAATTCTTGTATTACTTGTGCCAACTGGTCTTGTACTTCCCGGATTTCTCTTTTGTGTTGCGTATTAATTTGATTCTGATTTTGTTTGAATTTCTTAATTTGTTCATACTCTTCTGTGTCAGTGATGGCTACAGGTCTTGTGTCATTCAGATCATCATCTACCTTTGCAGATAAGTTAGTGAACTGATCCGAAAGTTCGGCTACTTTCTCCGACAGTGTACTTATTTCCTCAGTGTGTTTTTCTGATCCAAATTTCAGAGCGTCCATTTGTGTTGAAATCGTATCTACTGTCTCCTTTAAGTTTTCGTGAGTTTTTGCAAGTTGCGTAACCGAATCGGTAGATGCAACTGAGTCAATTTTAGCTTTCAAGGTTTCATGATTTTCCTGAACAATAGTTTGCAGTTCTTTTATGGCTGCTTCGTGATTCTGTAATGCATTTTCATGCCGCGAAAATATAGGTTGAAAATGCTCACAAATTTGTGTTTTTACGCCATTAAAGACTTTTTGACATTTCGATTCAATGTTATGTAACTCATTAGTTACATCTTCACGTGTTTGTTCAAGCGTGGTGTCTAACTTTCGAAGATTTTGTTCCATTGTGTCTAACTTTTGAAGCTTTTGCTGTGTTTGTCTCTGGTGTTGTTACATTGTGTCTAACTTTTGAAGATTTTGTTCCATTGTGACTAACTTTTGAAGCTTTTGCTGTGTTTGTCTCTGGTGTTGTTCCATTGTGTCTAACTTTTGAAGATTTTGTTCCATTGTGTCTAACTTTTGTAGCCTTTGTCCCATTTGTTGCATTAAGTGTAATAACAATGCACTGGTGTCTGCAACATGTCCTCAGTGCTATGCGGCAGTGCCTTTCAACCGGTAATATTCGCATTTTGAAAAGCAGAAAATGTGTCTTGACTTATTTGAGAAAACGGTGAGGACGCAGAACCTGAATCTATAGTATTTGAGAGATTGTGTCCTGTCATTTCGGATTCCTGAGGCAAGCTGTTGCCGACCGATCGATCGATAATGCTTCCCTGTTCACTAATTGTTTCACTGTCTACACCATTGTTTGCAGCCTGCTCCATTTCCCTATGTACAATTACCAAATTACTACTTTGAACATTAGTTAATTCATTACTCGGTGGCGCTAACACACTGCTTTCGTCTGCACTGTCATTTCTCAGTTTACTTTGGAGCCGAGTATTACGTTTTTCACACGCCATTATTGTCACAATATTTCACACGATAACACAGAAAAGCACAATTTGAAGAGCAAAAATAAGAGAACACATTAACGTAGCACTGAAAATAATACCTCGTTAATTGCAAGCGCAGCTGCGAAATGCTTGGTGCAAATCTACATGCATGCCACAACTGATTTACTGTACAACAATGAAAAACTACAACTACAAAGGAAATTCTCTCTATAATTACACACTAGCAATAAACAAAAGCTACACTAATTACACAAACTACAAGAAAAAAATCAGAAAATTCCAGTGAGGTATCCTTGGCTAAGGGTCGACATATGAAACGTCCCCTTAGAAAAATTATACAAGACTGTGCTTAAACTGACACACAATATTTTTTAGCGCAACGCAATCTGACTTTCAAAAATCCCTACAAAAAAAATGGCCCTGACTAACATTAACCTATACGTTTCACAAATCGCTTACGTCACAAAAATCTTGGTTACTCGAACTACTGCAATACAGCTGGCGCCATTACTGCCAGCTAAATAAAAGATTCAAACTACGGAAGGCACTAACTACTGATAGGGATAGTTAGCAAATGAAAGATTTTAATAGAGAACAAACAATGTATTTACCTTAATATCATCAAAAGTCATAATATATATAGCAGTTCATGACATACAGTCTTACAGATTTCAAAACTCCGCCATTTCTTTCCCCACATCCATCACTGCTGGCGGCTCACCTCCAACTGCGCAACGCTATGCGCTGTTAACAGCCAACAGCCCAACACCACAATGGCGAATATTACAACAATGCCACCCAGCCACAGACTGCACACAGCACAGCCAGTGATTTTCATACAGAGCGCTACGTAACGTTGACAATAAGAAAACATAAACAGCCAACTTACATCTTCAGCGACTTGTATTTCTGCATTCCTGAATGTCCACCAACGGTTTTGTACTTCTTATCTTTCGTCGATCAAGTGAAGTATTTCTTCTGTTAACCATGGTTACTTCGCAGTTACCTATATTTTACTTTCAAACTTCAATGATTGCCATTTTTAAAGATTTCCATTCTTCTTCAACTGTACTGCATACTGAGCTATTCCTTATTAATTTATCTATAGCCTTAGAGAACTTCAAGTGTGTCTCTTCATTCCTTAGTAATCCCGTGTCCCATATCTTTGAGGTGCAGTACGAGGATAATATAGCTGATGAGATATACAGTAGATCGTTAACTGGCATCGTCCTCGGCTCGTGGTCTTGCGGTAGCGTTCTCGCTTCCTGCGCACGTGGTCCCGGGTTCGATTCCCGGCGGGGTAAGGGATTTTCTGTGCCTCGAGGTGAGCAGGTGTTGTGTGTTTCATTATTATTTCATCCTCATTCACCCGCAAGTCGCCGTCGTAGCGTTAAAGAACTTGTGGAGCGGCGGCCGAACCACCCCGCGAGGTGTCTCCCGGCCAGCAATCCCATACGCTCATTGTTATTAATTATTAATTGTCATCTAAATTTGGAATGGAGGTTGATTTCTACAATATTTTGAGAAACACCGATTTGGTGTCACGTTCCTGATGTTTTGGGAACGTGGCTGTGTTATGTAGTGGTTTAGAAAGCTCTGAGTTCGTTGAGGGTGAGTATTTCTGGAATTGTGTTCAGAGAGTGTATGAGCCGAAAGTAAGTAAGAGGGGATGTAGTGATTCAGAACATTGTAGAGCAAAACTCTCTCTGCATATCTGCAAGTAGCCGTGCTTACTGACAGTAGGCAGGACAGACATTGTTGGAATAACGCACTCTACATAATTGTCACAAACAAGAAATCGTTTCTGTTTCCATTCGTCGTTAATCTGTGTAGGTAAGCTCATGAGGGGGAAAATCATAGTGCATGGAAAAATGCTTATATTTTATTTGTTTCATTGAAAAACTGCAGTTGCGTGTTCACTTCACTCATCAGAGAGCTAAAATTACTTTTGTAGTAATTTTGGTCTTTCATTACATCTTTTCTATTTTAGTTAACAGTTTTAGAAATTACTGCTGAGTCAATTTTAGCTTGTATCTGTTTTGTTTTTGTTTGCGCGCGCGCTTGTGTGTGTGTGTGTGTTTGTGTGTGCGTGCGTGTGTGTGTGTGTGTGTGTGTGTGTGTGTGTGTGTGTGTGTGTGTGTGTGTAAGAGAGAGAGAGAGAGAGAGAGAGAGAGAGAGAGAAAGAGAGACAGACAGAGAAAAAGGGGAAGGGAGGAAGACAGAGATTGTGAACTCGGACTGCTTTAATTTAATTCTAGTTGAAGCTTCTCTAAACAAATTCCTCAACTGAAGACTTCGTCGCGTGGGCAAACGTCTAGTATGTCATCATGTGGGATTAATACTCTGAAACAGCTTAGTCTTATCAAGATGCATTGCTAACGAACTTCGTGCTGATACATAACAGAAATAATACACTAATAAATGAATTTAACTCTCGCACACTCTAGTGCCAAAAATTGGCAGTACTCACGACAATTTAAGTAAAGTGCAAAAGTACCTTGTGATTCATCTGCAAAAATTACCTCGTAAACTCATGCTGAGTACTTACCTACGTCAACTATAACCCAGACTTATTAATTCATTGCATAACTGACAGGTTAGGTAACGATGCACAATACTATCAGTTTGCGGTCCGTTCCGTATGTTTCAAATCTTCAGCGTGACATGAAAGTTTCAGACAACAACTATCCCCTTGTGCCAAGCAGCCCTAATTCAGTACAAATGTTGTCTGCCAGGAGACGGCCGCGTTTACCGTATCCAAAACATGTAAATGCACAAAGAAAGTATACTAAAAACAGCACAATCAAAGTCTGACGTTCCTAATTTGCGAGTGATGTACAACCGTAAGAAAGAAGGGCTTACTATGAGAAATTGCCCTAATATTAGATGAGCCCAAATTTGGTTTGTAGTTTCGTCCACTGTCATTTGATGTAATGGATTGAACATTACGTATAAACTGCAGAAGCATCAATTTATACTGCTTCCCATTAAGGCTGTAGCACGACAAACGGGGAATGAATCAAACGTCAGTATGATGCACAGTACATTGGTGTAGAGTATTACAAGCCATGCAGGGGATGGGAGCAACTTGGCGGAGGAACTCCAAACTACAAACACCGACAACGATAGTTCAGGTACACAGTGATGTCGCAGGCCGAAGATGAAGAAATAGAGAAAGCATATGTGGTTATTGGAAGTATAATACAGTACGTAAGGAAGATGAAAATCTAATAGTCATGGGGGACTGGAATACAGATGTAGGGGAAGGTGTAGAAGAAAATGTTACATGAGAATATGGAGAAAAACTAATTGAGTTCTGCAATAAATTTAAACTGGCAATAGCGAATACTCTGTTCAAGAATTACCAAAGCAGGAGGTATACTTGAAAAGGCAGCTTGATACGGAAAGATTTCAGTTGTATTACATCATGGTGAGACAGAGATTCCGTAATCATATATTGGAGTTTAAGGCGTACCCAGGAGCAGATATAGACTCAGTTCACAATCTAATAGTGATGAACAGTATGCTGAAGTTAAAGAGATTAGTCAGGAAAAATCAATACGAAAAGAAGTGGGATATGGAAGTACTAAGGAATGATGAGACACGCTTGATGTTCTCTTATTACTCTATAGATAGAGCAATAAGGAATAGCTCAGTAGACAGTACAGTTGAAGAGGAATGGACATATCTAAAAACGGCAATCACTGATGTTGGAGAGAAAAACATAGGTACAATGAAGGTAATTGTGAAGTTACAGTAGAAATACTTCATCTGATCGATGAAAGAATGAGATAGAAATACTTTCAGGGAAATTCAGGAATACAGAAAAATAAGTCGCTGTGGAATGAAATAAGAAGGAAGTGCAGGGATGCTAAGACAAAATGGCTGCATGAAAAATGTTAAGAAATACAAAAAGAAATGATTGTCGGAAGGACTGCCTCGGTTTGTAGGAAAGTCTAAACAACGTTCGGTGAAATTAAAAGCAAGAGTGGTAAGGTTAAGAGTGCAACGGGAATTCCACTGCTAAATGCAGAGGACAGAGTGGATAGGTGGAAAGAGTACACTGAAGGCCTATGTGAGGGGGATGATTTGTGTCATGTGATAGAAAAAGAAACAGGAGTCGATTTACAAGAGATAGGGGATCCAGTATTAGAATCAGACGTTAAGAGAGCTTTGGAGGACTTAAGATGAAATAAGTCACAAGGAATAGATAGCATTCCATCAAAATTTCTAAAATCATTGGAGACGGTGGCAACGAACAGACTATTCGCGCGGGTGTGTAGAATGCGTAAGTCTGGCGACATACCATCTTAATTTCAGAAAATATCATCCACACAATTCCGAAGACTGCAAGAGCTGACAAGTGCGAGAATTATTGCACAATCAGTTTAACAGCTCATTCATCCTGGATGCTGACAGGACTAATATACAGAAGAATGGAAAGAATGGAAATGAAAATTGAGGATGTCTTAGATGACGATCGCTTTGCTTTAGGACAGGTAAAAGTATCAGACAGGCAGTTCTGATGTTGTGGTTGATAATGGAACCAAGACTAAAGAAAAATGAAGACACGTCCATAAGATCTGTCGACATGAAGAAACAGTTCGACAATGTAAAATTGTGCGAGATATTCGAATTTTTGAGAGAACTAGGTGTAAGCTACAGCAAGAGGCGGGCGATATGCAGTGTGCACAAGAACCAAGAGTGAATGATAAGAGTGGACGACCAAGAACGAAGTGCTCTGATTAAAAAGGGTGTAAGACAGGGCTGTATTCTTATGTCCGTATCGTTCAATCTGTACGAGGCAATGATGGAAATAAAAGAAAGGTCCAGGAGTGGAATTAAAATTGAAGGTGGAAGGATATCAAAGATGCGATTCGAGGATGACATTGCTATTCTGAGTGAAAGTGAAAAAGAATTACATGACCTGCTGAATGGAATGAGCAGGTAATGAGCACAGAATATGAACTGGGAGTAAATCGAAGCAAGGCGAAAGTAATGATAAGTAGCAGAAATGAGAACAGCGAGAAACTTAACATTGGGGATTGATAATCACAAACTAGACGAGTTCTGATACTTAGGCAGTAAAATAACCAATGATGGACGGAGCAAGGAGGATACCAAAACCAGAAGAGCACTGGTAGAAAGGACATTGCTGGCCAAGCGAAGTCTACTAGTATCAGACATAGGTGTTAACTTGAGGAACACATTTCTGAGAATGTACGTTTTTGGCACAGCACTGTATGGGAGTGGAACATGGACTGTGTGAAAACCGAAACAGAAGAGAATCCACGAATTTGAGTTGTAATGCTAGAGATGAATGTTGAAAATTTGGTGCACTGATGGGGTAACGAATAAGGAGGTTGTCTGCAGAATCGGAGACGAACGGAATATGTGGCAAACACTGACAAGGAGAAGGAACAGGATTAGAGGACATCCGTTAAGGCATCAGGGAATGTCATCCATGGCACTAGAGGGAGCTTTACAGGGCAAAAAATCTAAAGAAGAAGGCTAACATTAGAATACATCTAGCAAATAATTGAGGACGTTGGTTTGCAAGTGCTATCCTGAGATGGAGAGGTTGACACAGAAGAGGAATTCGTGGCGAGCCGCATCAAACCTGTCAGAAGACTGATGGCTAAAAAAAAAAAAAATTGCATGAGAAAGCGTCTGTGTTAATTTATCGAAGATGCTTCGTGAAAATGACTACATGCTGATCGCCACTAACGGAATTTACCAGACTGATAATGACCAAGTTGAGTTTTTATCTTATTAAGTTACACTTCACATCTGTGTCATTCGTTTCCTTATGATGTTCTGGGTTGTTGATCAACTATATGGTACTTTGACAATTCGCATACAATGTGGTAGTTATTTGACTTTGTGTCATCATATTGTGCAAAACTGAATGGATCTACACGATTTCTTTTACAGATCCACAGGAAGCAAGGTATTCTCCTTCTGTTCACAAGGCCACCAGCTTCAAACTTCTTCCAAGTTATGGTGGCGTCACCAAGTTTAACAAGAAAACTAATCGTTGATTTTTGAATAAGAATATCTCCTGCATAGTCTGGTTCACTAAATATAGACAAAGAAGCGTCGCTGCTCCGTTGGTAATATAATCTGTAAGAGACTGTTCCCTTTAGGTAGTTTAATATTCTCTTCACAGCATTCCAGTGTGTCGTTTCAGGTTTATCGAGCTGTTCACTAGTACTGTCAGCTGCGGGTGTGACATTCGGTCTGGTTCCTACTGACGGGTAGAGACAATTTTCAACAGCTTGACAGTATTTAGCACAGATCATTTTTTAAATGAGCCCCAGTTCGGAATACATAAGACGACGATCAGCAGGCACTGAAACAGCATTCGCATACTCTACGTTACTCTGTTCCAGCACAGCCCTCGCAAATGCCTCTTGATTTAAGAAGCCAGTCATCTTGAAACTGCTTTATTTGCAAACCGGGATAACGACCAGCACCGCTCGTAGTTACATCCAATGCCTGCTGCAAGTTAGTCAGCAACAGACTAATTACTTCCCTAGGTTCCAATACAAACAGTCCAGCATGGATCTGATAAACCATTTTAGTACCATCATCCAAGCCCTCTGTGTGCATATCTCGGTATCAATTTCACCGTATATAATTTCGGCTTTAGTATCAAACTGTCTCATTCTTTGGCTGCTGCCATAGGTAGGATTATCTTATTCAATCGAATCTTAAACTAGACCGAAGGTTTCAGTACAGTTCATTCATACCTCTGTCGAAATCCTCTAGCAACAAACGCACCTGTAAATTTCTCCACAATTACATCTGTTTTTCACTTCACTTTGAATACTGTCCTGTTTAGGGAATTTACTGGTTTTGTGGGGTTTCAGTCATGATCAAAGTTTCATTATAATGAAGTAGATGCATTTCTTCTTTCACGGCCTGCTTCGAATTTCCTAAGTTATCACAGTCCATTATATTTAGGTATGAGATGAGTCCATCACAATGTGTCACATGTGGAAAGCTTACATTAAGACTGGCATATCTACTGCACTTTTTGATTTTAGCCCTGTCTCCTAGACTACTCCGCATTTGTTTAATGGTTGCTTTACAACCTCCATTGATTTTCTGTTTATTACAGTCGATTTCAGAATTTGGTTCTCGTCCAGGTGGTATTTGTGCCATCTTTTCAGTGTGATAGATAAAGGCACTATCACCAACATACTGATTTAAAAACTTTACCTATTAGGCTATCCCTTCTCAATTCATAATGACTGTGGCCTTTATCATTTGGCATACGTTTTCTGCACACTTCCGCTTAACGATCAGGATTATTACATTTGAAGGATTTACCTGCTTTCTCGAATTCTTATCTTCAACAAGAGTGTTATTCTTAAAATGGTTGTTTATCTGTTACTTACCGTCCATAAACGCCTCCCGTTTCGTGTCTTCATGTAGGTCTGGGCGGTTTCCTTACATTAATAATTCGAGATCTAATTTCCTAGTGTTTGTCGAGCGGGATATGCTGCTTCCCATGCACTCAACACATGGCTACAGGGTGTTATTTATGTCATAAACAGTATCGTGATCACTCACACTCAGGCACACTGTTTGAAAACAGTCTGCACGAAAGTATAGAATCTATTCCATGTTAAGTTGATATCATTATTCGAAAATATCTCTCCACATAAGCTGACTAAAAAGAACATTATAAAGCCATGCAAAAACCATGAATCACTGCAAGAGTTAAAGTATGTTGAGAAAGGAAATGGGAAATTTATCTTTTACCAATAGTTGCATACTGTAAAAAAACTCAAAATTAATAAGAAAGGAGATTAAAAACTCAAGGAACATGCACATAATGTCAGAAATCAGTAATTCCGATGACAGTGATGTAGTGAAAGGAGAGATAGGGCAATCAGTCACAGAACAGGATAACATCACTACTGAACTGGATGAAAGAGCTATAAATAATGAGTCACAGACAGCAAATGTATTTAATAATCATTTCTTAAATATAGTAGAAAGCATAGGGACTGGTATAGAAGAGAAAAATCACAGCCGTATGTGAGAAAGTAACTCTCATTTTATTCAGTCACATGAATGTATCACCAGCTTCACCTTCTGAAGTTGAGAAAATTATACAGCTTCTCAAAAGTAAAACCTCATCTGGTTTTGATTATGTTTCCAATAAAGTACCGAGGAATGGCTCCCATGTAATAAGCCGGGTCCTGTCTCAAATACACCTCCAGAAAGACTGAAATATATCGTTGTTAAACCTATTTTTAAGAAAGGTGATAAGTGAGGTGTCTGTAATTACCGACCTGTTTCATTGTTGGCATCATTTTCCAAAATTTTCGTGAAGGTGATATTTTATGTCCCATATGGGGTTGCTGGTCGCCCAGCGGGTGCCTCGCCAAGTGGCAGATAGGGAGGGAAACGTTCTCCAACTACGAAGGGTACCAGAGATATAAAATACCTGGAGTGGATCAGAACCAGCAGGTATAAAGGCCAGTGGCTTTGAAGAAAGACAGATGGGCCCCCAACCGTTACCTCCTGCATTGCAGTCTGTAGAGGGACCTACAAAGCTAAGGATTTTCCCTGAAAATGGAGTCAGCTATCCAGCGAGAAGTAAGGGGCAACCCTTCAAACGGTTGGGCCAAAGATTAACAAACTTCCCCAGTAAAAATCAATTGCTGCGAATGCTGACAAAGGAATAAGCCGGAAAAATATTTTGATGACCACAAAAAAAAGAGGATAAGATATGTGTAAGGGACGTCACAGAAAGAGATGGATGAACAGAATTGAAGAAGACGTGAAAAAGCTGGATGTCAGAGGATGGGGACAGAAAACAATGGACCAGATAGAATGGCAGGATGTTGTGACGCAGGCCAGGCCCTTCAAAGGCTGTAGAGCCGAGGAGCAAGTAAGCAAGTAAAATATTTTGTGAAACATTATCTCATCTTAGCAACAATAATGTCCTTAGTAAATCACAGTCTGAATTTCAGAAGTGTTCCTCTACTGAGAATGCCACAAACACTGAGGTGACAGAAGTTAGGGGATAGCTACATCTACATCTACAGATGGCGATAGTATCGAGTACACAAGGTATAAAAGGGTAGTCCATTGCTGGAGCTGTCATTTGCACTCACGTGTTTTATGTGGAAAGCTTTCCGACGTCATTATGGCCGCACAACACGAATTAACGACTATGAACGTGGAAATCTGTGGGGAATTGAATATTTAGAGAGCCAGAGTGTCAAGAAAAAATGTGCCAAGAATACCAAGTCCGGCATTACCTCTCACTAGGGACAACGCAGTGACCTACCGCCTTCACTCAACGACCGAGAGCAACTCTGTTTGCGTAGAGTTGACTGTGCTAACACACAAGCGACATTACTTCAGACAACCCCAGAAATCAATGTGGGACGCACGACGAGCGTGTCCGTTACGACAGTGCGGCGAAATCTCTCGTTAATGGATTATGCAGTAGAAGACGGACGCGAGTACTTCTGCTAAGAGCACAACATCATCTGCAGCACGTCTTTTGAACTCGTGACTATATCGGTTGGACACTAGATAACTGCAAAACAGGTGCTTGGTCAGATGAATACCGATTCAAGCTGGTACGAGCTGATGGTTGGGTTCGAGTTGTGGCAGACTCCACGAATCTATGGATGTTAAAAAGGCACTAGGCAAGCTGGTGATGGCTCGATAGTAGTAGAGCCTGTCGTCACATGGAATTAACTGGTCCTCTGGTCCAACTAAACTGATAATGGACTGAAAATGTTTGACTATCAGGGGACCATTTACGTTCATGGAATTCATGGTCCCAGATAACAATGTCACCAGGCCACAATTTTTCGCGATTGGTTTGGAGCACATTCTGAAAAATTCGAGCGGGTGATTAGGCCACCCAAATCGCCCGATGTGAATCACATTGGTCATTTATGGGACATGATCGAGAGATCAATTTGTGCACAAAATGCTGCACGAATAGATTTTCGGAATCGTGGACGGGTAAAGAGGTAGCATGGCTCAAGGTTTCTGTACGAGATTTCCAACGAATTTTTGAGTCCGTTCCACGTTGAGTTGCTGCACTGCGCTGGGCAAAAGGAGCTCCGACACGATATTTGGAGGTATCCTATGACTTCTATAACCTGAGTGCGCCTGTTCACTCACCAGATTTTGCAAGCATTAAAGAATAAAGGTGCACCAGATGGTATTTTTTCTGACCTATTTAAGGCGTTTGACTGCTAATATGGTTCGGTTCATCATCATACTCGGCATTCCAAGTTTTTGTGGCATGTTTATATCCAACTCATTGCCTAAGATTACGTGGAGATCTAATGAATGTGGGTATTGTAAGTTTACATGTTGTGTGAAGACCTGGAACTTACTAGATGCACACATTAAAAAAACTCAAATGGTATATACTCCATATTTTGAATCGTTTGGCGACTAGCACCCGCTAGAAGAATCATGCCCACACTCTACCAACAACTATGTGTTCTACAATTTTCGATGGTCCCAAGACTCCGGTACACTCTTGTGTAGTCTTCTGTTCCTGATGTTCTTCATGTTGTCTAGAAAGAGTAAGATGTAAGGACAGTAACCACGGGACTGTTCATAAGCTGAGGTTTAAAAGAATGATCGTCAGCATGATTCCACTGCACTACGAATAAATACAGGCTGGATTTGGAGAATTATTATAAATCTAGCGCAGCTATGGCTGGAAAGCAGTAGTTAAGGAACCAGTTCACATATCGGATGGCAGGCGTGGGCCATGTTAATATTTTGCAAACGAGTCTGCAAGGTAGGTTTACGACACCGCTTACAATCTACGTGCCACAGCCCGGCGGGCACTGAATAAAAACGTGAAGTAATCAGGGCAGCAAAGGACACTGAGTGCCGTGAAGAACTCATACGTTGCAGTTACAACAGCGGCTAGTGACTTGTGTATAGAAGCCGAAGCAGGCTGAAGAAAGCGACGTGGCAATTATGAAAGAGCGCTCCACTTGTCCACGCCAGAGAAACTACGTCTGAGGTGTAAGAAAAAGATGTACAAATAAGCGAGCCCGGATGCTCAAAGTGAGCAGTCGTGTCCCCATTCTGTCTGCGTCTAGAACCGGAGAGAATGACGGTTGTTTGAGTTGCAGGCTAACCACGACGATCTTTTGTTGATCGATATCGATTGACCAGCAGGCCCGCTGTAGCTACCTCCAACCTCCGCTCCACGGATGCGTCATTGCTGTGGTGGGGCTACGCCGCACCTTGGAGCTACACCGGCGCGAGGAGTGACAGGGCTGCAAACCTCCGCTCTCTGGGTGGCATCGTCTGGCGGACTTCAAGGTGCTGTCCCCAGTGACGAGTCCGGGGCGCTAACTCGAGGCCTCCCGGGTGCAGAGCAAACGCCCACTGTGTACCTGCAATGAAATAGAGTCGATGACACGGTTTCCTGTATCTCTCTGCACGCTTCGGCGTTAGTCATTCATCTCTCGCAAACCATACATATCTGTCGTTCTGACATTACAACCCCTGAGCTCGAGGGGTAGTAACAACACAGAAATTACTTTCCACCAATCGATTTAAGTGCATCACATTAGAGTACCATACTGATAGGGCTGGAAACATTCAACACTATTTTCACTATTACTGAGCCGAGCAATAATCTACATCCATAAGATGGAGAAGTTTTGGAAATACAACCAAGCTCTTATTGAAACGGAACTTGTTGTACCATTCCATATTTTTCTCATTAAAATTCCGGTGCAGGAGAATTAATAGCGGGAGGGTGAAATAAATCAGTTGGTAACAAGCTGGAGAGAATTTACCAAACGGTATCTCTTTATTTATTTATTGATTTTATTTAGTGTGTGCCACGTTTCCCTACTTCCTTTCTCTTGTGCGACCCGGGCTGTATGAGTAAGAAATTATGTGAATTGTCAGAAAGCTTTAGTCAGAGTTTGTAGCATCGCATGAGTAGAGTGGTTCTGTGGTATGTTAGTACCACCCCAAGCGTGAAGAAGTTTGGAAAATACAGGGTGTGCAAGTCAGGTCAGAGAGGTCACGGAGGCACGAGTATTGGCTCTGTCAGGTTGGCGAACCACCCCCTCCACCCACGCTTTTGAACGTGCAGTGGTTAGGCGATGTGGCCCGCATGAGGAGTGTTCCATAGGAATCCCAAAAAACAGAGTCTATCGTCTTATCAGTGAACAAATGGACTCAGCATTCTTCGGTGCACTTTCACGGCCTTTGTCCATTGTTTTGACCCACATTTTGACTATAGCGTGTAGTGATATTTGATTTTGATATTTGAGACCTTGAAGATAATGACACTGTTTCTTTAACGGCTACAGCCATGATGAACTTTTTCAGACAGTGGATATCTCGACGAGGAAGAATCAGATGAGTATAATCATGATGGTGAACCCGATTTTGATATACTTTCCAACAATCACAATTTGGAAGAACTATTTCTACCTCAAATCTTTGAGAGGGAGCTTCTGCAAAACAAACATGTGTGACTCTCATGAATTTTGAAGAAAATATTTTAATGAACAAGAGCTCAAACACAAGAAGAATATTTCATGGCTTTTGGAAGTCTATGTCTTACCACCAATTAATTTCTCTCAGCCCACTGTAATGAGCAACTCCCAAATGTCAATTTCCACTACATATTTTGTCTATTACTTTAGCAAATGTTTACTGCTTACAATGGTAGAGAATACAAACTTGCATGCGTTCCAGAATAAAACTGCTAATTTAACACTAACGGATGTAGATGAAATGAAATTTTAGACTGGGATTCTTTTGGTAATTGAAAAACTGAACTAAGCACAAGTACAAATGTATTGTACAATTGTTTACTATTGTAAGTTTTGTGTACATGTCCTATCTGCAGCTATGACAATGAACTAATTTTTCAGGCTAAGAGGAAGCTTACATTTGCATATAATAATGAGAAAGATCCTCAGAATTCAGACCATTTTTGTAAGTCCAGCCTTTGTTTGATTCAGTCAAATCGAAGTGTAAGCCTCTTAAAATGTGTGTGTTTGAATAGATACCTTTCAGAGGTATTGCCAATGTGAAATAGTTCGTTAAAACTGAGCCAAAATGTAAGGGAGTGGAAGTTTTTGTGTTGTGTGTGGAAAGCGGGATCATGTTTGACTTTTAGTTCTTTCAAAGAGCTTCTAGCCCTATACATGAAGAGTAAACACAGTTTGATCTAAGTGCTAGTGTTGTCATCTAACTTCTCAGTGAAGTCATATTCCACTACCACAGTTACGTTTTAATAATTATTTCAATACATGCTGGTTTTTCCAGTGGTTACAGAGTATGGGAATTTACGCTGTTGGTACTGTTCAAGTAAACTGAATTTACAAAGCACTTTTTCTGGCTTATGTGGACATAAAGAAAAAACAACCACAAGGTTTTATGCAGTAGGTTATCAGCAATGAAGCTGTTGTATCCTCACAAAGTGGTTTGGCAACAGCTCAGTGACTTCGTGCTTGTACTTCAAAGGCATTGGAACCAAGGATACCTGGAGATGTTGGGATAAGAAGAATAAACTGTACGTTGATGTACCAAGATCTGAGGTTGTGAAACTGTACAACATTGCCGTGGATGGTATTGATAAGTATAATATTCTGATTTCAACTTGAAGGGCATTTATTTATTAAATCATGACAATGGGCACAGCGCATATTTACTCATGCTATGGATACGTCTGTCCAACTTCATTTTTCAAGTATGTGAGTGATGCAAAATATGAATAGTTACATCGATGCAAAATATCATGGCCTTCATAGAAGTAAAACAGACAACCTACTCAGTTTTCATCAATATATTGCACAATCTTGGATTATGGCACAAAGACAGCATATGAAGAATAGGGGTTGCACTTCAAATAAAAGTTATCCAGTATATGTGGGTAGTGGAGCAAAGCCAAAGTGGGACATTTGCTGTGGCAATGTCGCATTTGTGGTGTTACCATTCGTAATCCTCCACATTCCCCTACTAACTTCTTCCTCCCCCACTTCCTTCCTCTAATCTCCCACTCATCTCTTCTCCACTCCACTTTGCTACCTTCCTCCACTTTTGAATTGTCGGAAACAGGACAGTCTGCACTGAGCTGCTGGAGAGGAATGATGTCAGTTACTCCCCTTATTTATTTACTAAATTAACTTTTGTGAGTGTTATTCTGCTACTGGATTGTGCTACTGTTGCCTACCCTCCCCCACTTGTGAACTGTGGGAGGGGAGGCTGGAGATGAAGAATCTGTCTTTATTTTTGGCGGGAAATGTGTTCAACTGATGAAATGTTGGTGTTGGACACAGAGGAGTTTACTAAGTGTATTACGTGTAAGTACACAGCTGAGAATTATTTTCATATCCTCCTATAGGAGGAATGGAAGAAGGCGATAATGAATGATTCTAGTGGGAATATCTTTCAGCATATACTGGTGATGGAACAGGATGGACTGAGGATGCATTTCACAACTCACAGAGACTACTGCATATGCTGGAACTGTTCGTGCTTTTTGGCCACTCAATCCACAGTGCTTGAGACGATCCTATTCCACAACCCCAGACTGAATGCATCAGATGTGCTCGCCTTGGTTTATGAGAATCAACTGAGGACGCCTGAAAAGGACCTAGCTGTGTATATGGTCACCTTGCTTTGTTCCCTAGTCCATAACACCGCTCGAAATTGACAGGAAATTGTCTTATAGCAACTGCCAAAGATATGCCTCCTACCAATCTACATGTGTGTAGCTGCTGAGGAACTTGTATGCACATACATGGTAAGAAGGCAGCGAATTATCAATGAAGTGTAGGAAGGTCAGTACACACTACCACATCTGACAGAAAATGCTTCAGCGCTCCAATTCCACATCGAAATCGTCATGAAAAACCACCAATCGTAAACAATAGATCATAACGCAGCACATGAACTGGGAATGAAAATACCTCCATACCTACCTCCACACCTACCTCCCTCTCCTCCCTCTTGTAGGTAGGGATACCGGTTTTCCAGGACTGTTACTGATAGTATGCAAAGAGATCTAACTGCTGGCAGTGTTGTACTGTTTCCAATAAATAGAAATAAGTCGCAGATAAACAAATGACCCAAAAAGAGGTCGCTTCCTGCTAGCTGTTAAACGTACTTTTACAAAGGCTAGCTCCAGTGGAATAAGAGCAAAATACCTGACTATCCGTCACGGGTGGAGAACTAAGTGATCAACAGTGGCCTGTTATCAAACATTCTGGATTTGCAGGCACTCTAAGGAAAAAAGTGGTCCTTGGCTAAACAAAAGGAAAACATCTTGCTTATACCATGGTCAATAATTTGTATAAATTTCAAAAAATGCATAACACTGTTCTGTCTCCAGTAACGTTATTTTATTTTGCTACCAGTTTCGTTTCTGACCCATCATCAATGGCAGATATACAGTACACGAAAGAGAACAATTTGACAATGCCAAACGAAATAAGAAAAAAAGAAAAATGTAAAATGGATCAAAATACTCATGAAACTTTTTGCAGATGTATCACATGCCATACATGTTTTAAAAATACGTTATCAGACAAAAATATAATTGCCAAGATAATATAAAATCGAAAACTACAACACGATAAAAATATGACTACACTTTGACACATGGACAGCAAGTGATGTACAGCAATACACATAAAAGGCCTTCCAGGTCAAATATGACCACCCTGACTGAACCCAAAGAAACTGCCATTAAATAATTATGTGACAATGAAATTAAGAAACTGAAATATCAATGGATCTACACTTCACTGAAATCACATCAAAATGCCAATCGAATAAAATGTAAAGCAACAGAGTGATGAATGTAAGAATATAAAATATTTTACAATCCATTCAAAAAAACAGTAAATATGTGAATAAACCTACAGATAGATCCATGAAATTAAAATCAGTCAATCTATATCATAAGAAAATATACATTACCTTAAAATAATAAGAAGAAAATACAGTCCTTCAGAGTGAAGGGAAATACAAAATAAATACAGAATATGTAGATGCAAACCATCTAAAATTTTGTATGTATGACAAAATCTAACCAATAATTTTATGAAGAAACATGTGTCTAAACTTCTACCCTTTGGTTAGAAAAATATTTCATCCAAATTACTACACAATCTAAAATGAGATTAAACTTCCATTTTTCATGCAGATAAAAATTAATAAAATGACATGGTATGAACCTACACTTTAACACATTCATTAAATATATTTTAGTGAAATTAGTAGACAGAAATGGACAAAATGAAAACAGACCATTTAGCATACAGATATGAATTAATAAAGGAAGACAATACTCAGTTGTAATATGAAAATTCAGATAAATGATTATATCATACAAATATATATATATATATATATATATATATATATATATATATATATATATATATATATATATATACTTAACCAGGTTAAAATGGGAAGAAATAGGAGGGGACTTTTAATCCTGACATTCAACATATTATAAAAGCAATCTATCTGTTAAAATAATAAAATATTCTGGGGGTGGATGGTGTGTAGCGGGGGGTAAAGGAAAAGGAATTAAAAATATGATATAAATTACAATCTCGTGATTTTAAAAATTAATACAGTCATAAAGGGTTTCAAGAGTATAGAACTATGGGACATTAGCCCTACAAAGTTACATAACTTACAGAAATTTTAAAAAACAGAAACCATAATAATTAAAGCCAGTCTAACAGGCATGGCGTTTCTTATCAATAAATAAATAAAAATAGAACACAGGTACAAATACATAGAAATTGGTCACAGTTACTGACCAGAAAGCCAAAACCATTGATGACCATATTTACCTTCAATCATCATACTGAACAAAAATTGGGGAACTGATTAAGAAATGCTAATTATAAAGAGAACAATATTAATGTTACTTCAATTTGGAAATTCGGTGCAAAGAGGAAGATGTAAAGAGGTGAAACTGAAGTTAAAGGGAAGTAGGGAAGGGGATGGTGAGGAACGGTTAAAAGAAATATGCATATATGTGCATCAAAAACTGTGGATTAATCAACCATAGTCATCAGTTTAAAATTATGAAAAAAGTAATGGAAATGTAATAAATGACAGTGGAACCATGAATTCTGAAACAACACTTGTCGTTCTACATTTGAATACAAATAAACAGCAGGATCAATTCAAAAATGTATTATTATTATTAATATTATTATTATTATTATTATTCACAAACACGTTACACATTATATATGCTACAACAGGCAGCATGCAATTATTTAACAAGATTCTCACTGTTAATACTGCGAATCCAGCCTTTTCTGCGAACCTCTAGTTTCCTTGCTAACTATATTTTGAAGTTATACTTCCTTTTCTGACTTCACAGCTTTAACAAGTTCTTTTCTTTTGTCGGATTTCACAGATATATCAGATTCAGTCGATTTCATATGGTAGTTAAAATTCGTAAATAAATAATTGAGCTTTTACCATTTCCACTTCCAGTCTGTTTCTTTCATTGGTCCAGATATGTCGCATTACACTGAAAATCCGCTCTAAAAACGCACTGGATGGTGGCACTGCTAGCACATGATGAACAACTTTCAGCAAATTACGTGTTTTTCATCTCTTAAAAAATGTCACCCATTTTTTGAAATGTTTGAGTCCAATAAATTCTTAATGAATGGCAAGACATCATTCAGTGTACATATTTCATAAAATAGTTCGTCATCGTTTATATTTATGTTGAAATAATCTATAAGTTTCAAGATCTTCTCCATTTTAAGGGCTCATGAGATTTAACTGATAGCTAAGTTTAAAAACTGAATCATCACTGAAGTCAAATCCTAGTATAGAACTACTGAGCCTCTCTTACAAATTTTTCTTGTTCATATTGCAGATATTTTTCAGCTGTGGTCTTACTTGAATCCGACGAAATTATATCTTTGTCAGTTAAAATATTTTCTGTACGAAACTTGAGAGGATATAGAATATATTTCTGTTGTCTGTATATAAACATTACCCACGTGTTTCATGGCTGCATTAAAATCTCTGGGAGTGTTACTTCATCGTCCACTTCACAGTCATTTTCATGAGCTACGAATGTCCAAGTAAGTTTGGCAGTATTTTCTGCACCCTGGCTTAGAAAGTAGAAATTCAACAAAGGCGAGTTCGAGGGCATGCTATCTACAGCAGAAAAAAAAGAGACAAAAAGAGTGTAGGAACTTGGTGGAGTAGTGTGGAGTAAACTGACTGCAGGATCTCAAGAAAAGTTCTTCAGCTTACTCACCTTTTGGTGTTTAAAGGAAACTCCTTAAATATGTTAACCACTAACGATTCAACAGCGTATGACAGTAGTTTTAGTCTCTATTTCGCAGTATTGTGCAGTATATGCATGTCACAGTGTCGTGCAATAATATGGTGGCCTTCAAACATTTTTTTCAACTCCATGAAATACAAATTGGTTTTTCCCATAACAGAATGAATACTTGTCCGCACCACAAGCAACTAGTTGCGAGGCTGAAAGACCAGGTATGATGATGCTCTTTTTAAGCTTCTTAGCTATAGAATTTGCCGTTTCGTCAGCATCTTCGTAAAAATCTATAACAGCTGATGTCGTTCCAAATTCTTAGTGAGGTACTGGACAACTACAGGAAATAATTTCATATTTTTCCTTTTATTTGAAGCATCACATGCAATCGAGAATGCAGTTGTGCCAACTTTTTTCAGAATTTGTTGCAGAGAATATAGAGCCAATACTTCTTCTACAATAGTTTCAGCTTTAGTCCGCCAACAGTGAAATCTGGATGATTGTTTCGAAGTTTGAAAGAAAAAGTGAGGTAGGAGAACAATGCCATAGCCTTGTGAAAGGTAACTGTGATGATATGTTAGTATTAGTTCCGTTGCAGACACTTACTCTTCCTAACTAGTCCCCACTGACACGAAATATCTTTAAACAGTGAATTTTCTTAACACATCCCGCACCTTGCCAGTCTTAGTAATGGCAATCAATTTACCGCTTTCACTGAGTCGTATTTCACTGTAAACTTACACGACTTGTTTTACAATGTTCGCTATATTCATTTTGTTTCCAAAGCCACCCCAAATAGTCTGTTTCATTTAGCCATTCGTCACTGAAATGAGACTCAGGGCGCTTTCTCTAGCCTGTTGCATTTGAGGAGCTCACTATAGTGCGATGTTATATACTTACACATGTCACTCAGTCACTGCAATGCCGATCTCAAAAACACATCATCTTTAAACTTAGTGCATGCAGTGTGCGCTACACCTAATTCAGCCACGACAAAACACTTCATTATATTAATAAGCATTGCCCAACAATGGATATACTTGGCGCTTTCATTTGTCTAACAAAGGGATTCCTTTTAGAATCAGTAGGTCTTTACTGCAAGCACCGATAATAAAATGGAAATGCGACATTGTCACGGCTTGTTTTCATTCTTGTTTCTTGCCGCTATATAGTATAACTCTGCAGAAGAATGCATGTACATAAACTGATATTGTAATTCTGTTTTATTGTCCACGTGGAAGTGACATGCAGTTGTCCTAGGAAAATACAAGCTACACTCCTGGAAATGGAAAAAAGAACACATTGACACCGGTGTGTCAGACCCACCATACTTGCTCCGGACACTGCGAGAGGGCTGTACAAGCAATGATCACACGCACAGCACAGCGGACACACCAGGAACCGCGGTGTTGGCCGTCGAATGGCGCTAGCTGCGCAGCATTTGTGCACCGCCGCCGTCAGTGTCACCCAGTTTGCCGTGGCATACGGAGCTCCATCGCAGTCTTTAACACTGGTAGCATGCCGCGACAGCGTGGACGTGAACCGTATGTGCAGTTGACGGACTTTGAGCGAGGGCGTATAGTGGGCATGCGGGAGGCCGGGTGGACGTACCGCCGAATTGCTCAACACGTGGGGCGTGAGGTCTCCACAGTACATCGATGTTGTCGCCAGTGGTCGGCGGAAGGTGCACGTGCCCGTCGACCTGGGACCGGACCGCAGCGACGCACGGATGCACGCCAAGACCGTAGGATCCTACGCAGTGCCGTAGGGGACCGCACCGACACTTCCCAGCAAATTAGGGACACTGTTGCTCCTGGGGTATCGGCGAGGACCATTCGCAACCGTCTCCATGAAGCTGGGCTACGGTCCCGCACACCGTTAGGCCGTCTTCCGCTCACGCCCCAACATCGTGCAGCCCGCCTCCAGTGGTGTCGCGACAGGCGTGAATGGAGGGACGAATGGAGACGTGTCGTCTTCAGCGATGAGAGTCGCTTCTGCCTTGGTGCCAATGATGGTCGTATGCGTGTTTGGCGCCGTGCAGGTGAGCGCCACAATCAGGACTGCATACGACCGAGGCACACAGGGCCAACACCCGGCATCATGGTGTCGGGAGCGATCTCCTACACTGGCCGTACACCACTGGTGATCGTCGAGGGGACACTGAATAGTGCACGGTACATCCAAACCGTCATCGAACCCATCGTTCTACCATTCCTAGACCGGCAAGGGAACTTGCTGTTCCAACAGGACAATGCACGTCCGCATGTATCCCGTGCCACCCAACGTGCTCTAGAAGGTGTAAGTCAACTACCCTGGCCAGCAAGATCTCCGGATCTGTCCCCCATTGAGCATGTTTGGGACTGGATGAAGCGTCGTCTCACGCGGTCTGCACGTCCAGCACGAACGCTGGTCCAACTGAGGCGCCAGGTGGAAATGGCATGGCAAGCCGTTCCACAGGACTACATCCAGCATCTCTACGATCGTCTCCATGGGAGAATAGCAGCCTGCATTGCTGCGAAAGGTGGATATACACTGTGCTAGTGCCGACATTGTGCATGCTCTGTTGCCTGTGTCTATGTGCCTGTGGTTCTGTCAGTGTGATCATGTGATGTATCTGACCCCAGGAATGTGTCAATAAAGTTTCCCCTTCCTGGGACAATGAATTCACGGTGTTCTTATTTCAATTTCCAGGAGTGTATTATTGGCCTGTCTTTCCTGGCTTATTCTTATCGTAGCGGTCTTCAGATGACTAAACGGCAATGGACGACGATGGGCACCGTGGTGTAATAAAAATACAGAGCCTCTCTGACCCCTTTGACATGGCTGACGAGCAGATGAACACGTCAATTTGTATTAAAATACATCGGAATTCGTTGAGACCAATCTGCATTACTTCCAACTCAATCAGATACAAAATGCTGAAACCAGAGAATAATCAAACTGAAAAGTTTAACGGACTGAATATTCTTTATTTGACTTTTAAAAAAAAAATTTAAAAAGAACTTAGTAAATATAAATTTAGCCTAATTTAAGGGGCTCAGAAAACCAGAGTTTTCACGTCCAGTCAGGACGTTCGACTAAACACTGCAGTAAGACCGGACAGTTGGCAACACTATATAGCTGCCAGTCGCTGATAGGATGCCTTCAGAGCCACTGCAATAGTGAGAGCATGCTTTCAATAAATTGATAATTTTGAGTTAATAAGTAATATATTGTTTCACCATTTTCAGGTTGCGGTGTTTTCGTAAATAAACACTTCTTAAGGACCTCCAAGAAAATTTATTTCAAGTAATATACGAGGGTTGTTTTTTAAGTAAGGGCCGTTCGCGCGTATAGCCCCGTAGTTCGTGCGGAGCCGCAACAAGCCACCGCGCCACTTGCCGGTATCCTTCCCGTTCACACTGATGCAAGTTGCAGCTCTGTAGCTGACGTGTACGCATCGCTGTGCTACTTTATAATGTTTACGATTATTGAATCGCACGCCGCGTGTGAGATACGGTCAGTGATACGTTTTTTGAGCGCGAGAAGCCTATCAGCTGCAGATATTCAACGCCAGTTAACAGAAGTTTATGGCTTGAATGCAATGAGTGAAGGTAAAGTGCGTCAGTGGGTTAGAGAGTTTAAAAATGTCCGTCAAAACGTCCATGACGAAGAACGCTCAGGCCGGCCCTCTGTGATCACTGATGATTTGGTGGCTGCAGTCGAAACAAACATTCGTGAGGACAGAAGATTCACAATTTCCGCTCTTTCTTTGGAATTTCCACAAGTTTCAAGATCGGTTTTGTACAAAATTGTGTTTGAAAACCTAAACTTTAAGAAACTGTGTTCTCGGTGGGTACCCAGACTCCTCACAGAGGACCACAAAGGGAAGAGATTTGCCACTTCATTGGACTTTTTGATTCGTTACGAATAAGAAGGGGATGACATGTTGAGTCAAATTGTCACTGGAGATGAAACATGGGTATCGCACATCACTCCCGAAAGCAAGCGACAATCGATGGAATGGCGACACACAACCTCACCCATCAAGGTCAAAGCCAAACAGACGCTGTCAAAGCGCAAGATTATGGCAACTGTATTCTGGGACCGGCGCGGTGTTTCGCTAGTGGACTTTATGCGACGAGGAACGACAATCAACTCAAATTCCTACTGTGCAACTCTAAAGAAGATCTGCAGAGCAATTCTAAACAAAAGGCGTGGCATGCTGACAGAAGGAGTTTTGCCCCTGCACGATAACGCTAGGCCTCACACCTCTCAAAAGACTCGGTATTTGATTGATTCTTTTGGCTGGGAAGTTTTGGACCATGCACCATACAGCCCCGACCTTGCTCCTAGCGATTTTCACCTTTTCCGGTACCTGAAACACCATCTTGGCGGGCAGCGCTTCAATGACGACGATGAAGTGAAAGCGGCCGTGTACCCTTGGCTGTCAGAGCAGGCGGCCGAATTCTTTGAAGAGGAAATTAAAAACTTACTTGTACGGTATGACAAGTGCTTAAATAAACAAGGCAACTATGTAGCAAAAAAGAGTAAAAGTGTGTAGAATCAGAAAATAAAAGTTTTTTTAGAAAAGTATTTGTATCTTTTTTTTAAAATAAAAACGGCCCATACTTAAAAAAACAACCCTCGTAGCTTCCCGCGTCATTACTTACAATTATGGAATATAGAATTGCACTTTTCAGAGAATCCATGGCGCTGATACTATTTTTGCGAAGGACAGCTGCTAGAGCTTTGCGGCAAAATAGGCAAGTGGAAATCCTACGCAGCGACTAGCCAAGGTAAGCCAAGGCCGAATTATTTTGATCTCTGTTAATCTGGGAAGGAAAAGCACTGTCAGTCATCCTGTACATCTCTCTTGCCATCTACTACGGAGTACGGAGTCACTACCTAATCTGAGACACTCCAGGTGATTTAGTGAAGATGGGGGCGTACAAACTGTTTTCTGGTTGCAGCAGAGTTGACAGTTGGTTGAGTTTCAAGAAGCCTAACTCACGTGGCCCATAGGTTGTGTTTTCCTGGTAGTTTTGTATTCATTTTCTTATGATAGATGAAAAGTTGGTGTGACGTTACTGCCTGATGACGCTATGTGATGTTAATTCACTTTTTTCCATTATAAGCTTATTTAAATGAGGATATTGGAAAGACACCTATGCACCAGCCACAATCAGCTGGGGCGTCGTCAGAAACGTCTTCATGGACTCTGTAATCGACAAAAGATTATTAGGTCAAGAGGTCCTCCTCTAGGGATATGGACAGTCTTGCGTAAATCAGGAGGTGACCTACTCTGTGGCTTTTGAATACCGGACAGGCCCCTGTAGCCTCCTGTGGTCAGTGAGAACGACGGCTACTCTGCAGCCTGCAGTAAATAATTAAGCACGACGTTTCTGCCTCTCTGCGTACTGTAGTGTCGGGGAATAGTAAAGAGTTGGAAACGTGGAATATTGTCAAAGTTTCGTGCCTATGCTGAGAGCCTGAGGCAGTAGGTTAGCCGAGAGGTAAGAGGATTACGCATGTGTCGGAATGTGTTGTCACGCAGGGGCAATGGTCTGGTTACACACAACATGTTGTTGTTGTTGTGGTCTTCAGTCCTGAGACTGGTTTGATGCAGCTCTCCATGCTACTCTATCCTGTGCAAGCTTCTTCATCTCCCAGTACCTACTGCAACCTACATCCTTCTGAATCTGCTTAGTGTATTCATCTCTTGGTCTCCCTCTACGATTTTTACCCTCCACGCTGCCATCCAATGCTAAATTTGAGATCCCTTGATGCCTCAAAACATTTCCTACCAACCGATCCCTTCTTCTAGTCAAGTTGTGCCACAAACTTCTCTTCTCCCCAATCCTATTCAATACCTCCTCATTAGTTACGTGAACTACCCACCTTATCTTCAGCATTCTTCTATAGCACCACATTTCGAAAGCTTCTATTCTCTTCTTGTCCAAACTGGTTATCGTCCATGTTTCACTTCCATACATGGCTACACTCCATACAAATACTTTCAGAAACGACTTCCTGACACTTAAATCTATACTCGATGTTAACAAATTTCTCTTCTTCAGAAACGATTTCCTTGCCATTGCCAGTCTACATTTTATATCCTCTCTACTTCGACCATCATCAGTTATTTTACTCCCTAAATAGCAAAACTGCTTTACTACTTTAAGTGTCTCATTTCCTAATCTAATCCCCTCAGCATCACCCGATTTAATTTTACTACATTCCATTATCCTCGTTTTGCTTTTGTTGATGTTCATCTTATATCCTCCTTTCAAGACACTGTCCATTCCGTTCAACTGCTCTTCCAAGTCCTTTGCTGTCTCTGACAGAATTACAATGTCATCGGCGAACCTCAAAGTTTTTACTTCTTCTCCATGAATTTTAATACCTACTCCGAATTTTTCTTTTGTTTCCTTTACTGCTTGCTCAATATACAGACTGAATAACATCGGGGAGAGGCTACAACCCTGTCTCACTCCTATCCCAACCACTGCTTCCCTTTCATGCCCCTCGACTCTTATAACTGCTATCTGGTTTCTGTAGAAATTGTAAATAGCCTTTCGCTCCCTGTGTTTTACCCCTGCTACCTTCAGAATTTGAAAGAGAGTATTCCAGTTAACGTTGTCAAAGGCTTTCTCTAAGTCTACAAATGCTAGAAACGTAGGTTTGCCTTTTCTTAATCTTTCTTCTAAGATAAGTCGTAAGGTTAGTATTGCCTCACGTGTTCCAACATTTCTACGGAATCCAAACTGCTCTTCTCCGAGATCCGCTTCTACCAGTTTTTCCATTCGTCTGTAAAGAATTCCCGTTAGTATTTTGCAGCTGTGACTTATTAAACTGATAGTTCGGTAATTTTCACATCTGTCAACACCTGCTTTCTTTGGGATTGGAATTATTATATTTTTCTTGAAGTCTGAGGCTACTTCGCCTGTCTCATACATCTTGCTCACCAGATGGTAGAGTTTTTTCATGACTGGCTCTCCCAAGGCCATCAGTAGTTCTAATGGGATGTTGTCTACTCCCGGGGCCTTGTTTCGACTCAGGTCTTGAAGTGCTCTGTCAAGCTCTTCACGCAGTATCTTATCTCCCATTTCATCTTCATCTACATCCTCTTTCATTTCCATAATATTGTCCTCAAGTACATTGCCCTTGTATGAACCCTCTATATACTCCTTCCACCTTTCTGCTTTCCCTTCTTTGCTTAGAACTGGGTTGCCATCTGAGCTCTTGATATTCATACAAGTGGTTCTCTTCTCTCCAAAGGTCTCTTTAATTTTCCTGTAGACAGTATCTATCTTACCCCTAGTGAGACAAGCCTCTACATCCTCACATTTGTCTTCTAGCCATCCCTGCTTAGCCATTTTGCACTTTCTGTCGATCTCATTTTTGAGACAACAGGCGAGAGAGATTTGCTTAGCACGCGGGTTTGTGTGAGACGGAGACTTTCGTAGAGTGTAAGACAGAGGTATAGCAAATGGTTCAAATGGCTCTGAGCACTATGGGACTCAACTGCTGTGGTCATCAGTCCCCTAGAACTTAGAACTACTTAAACCTAACTAACCTAAGGACATCACACACATCCATGCCCGAGGCAGGATTCGAACCTGCGACCGTAGTAGTCGCACGGTTCCGGACTGCGCGCCTAGAACCGCGAGACCACCGCGGCCGGCAGAGGTATAGCGTCAGCTGTACTGCATTTCACAACTTCGCGTAAGTCTGCCATAACAACACGTAACTATGTCGCAAGAACACCTAAGGGGTGAGTAAAACAGATGAACCAGCAGTATAAGTGGAAGGAAATCGTTCATTACAAAGGAGCATGACGTCAGGACGTCGCTAGTGCTTCCTTTAAATACGCCAGCTTTGATAGCAACAAGGCACTCGCAGTTAGACTTACATTTAGATGTGTACGGGGTCGCTGCAAAGTGCTCAGCTCAGTGATCGACATGTCAATCTTTATTAAGGTGATGTTGCAGTAAGGGATGCCCATCCTGCAGCAGACATGAGGGGACAGTACCAGCTCTGGTCCTCTCTGCTGCCGCTGTCAATCATCAACCCAGGATTAGCAGACATCGGGGCAGACTCGCTCGCCACCATTGCTGACCACATCAGTGAGCCGTCTTCGAGATCGTGCGGGGCCTAGGCCCCGTGCACCCGCCGTCATAACCGGGTGAGCTGACGACGCTGGGGGACTGCAGCTCGTTCCGCCCGTCCACCGAGAGCGAGCCACCAGGAGGAGCAGGGAAGAAGACGGGGTGGGTTAGAGTACACTCCGCACTATGAGAACGCTTCTCGTGCCGACAGCGCCGGGACTCCAACCCGGAGCCTCCACGTGCAGCGGCCTGCTGTCCATCGCCGAACGGGCCGGCCAGCCGGACGCCGCCACCCACGCACGGCCTAAGTAAGGGCATTCCTCTGCTACGTCACAGCACGCGGCTCTGCGCTAGCAAGAGTGGTGCGGCCCGTAGCTGGTGTCATTGCTCCGAGTCAGCGAGGACTTGGGGAAGGTCGTTGATATCACCAAGCTCAGCCAGCCTGTGTTCCGCAGGTCACGTTGTACTTGGCAGGAATAAAGCTGTTATGCATTACTAATGTTTCTTTGGAGTTTCTGATGCGTCCACAGTCATTTCCTAGGATCCTGACAACTGGAGAGGTCACTGCTCGGCCTCCTGTCCACCGTAGGCGACCGGGACCACCGGGGTACCTGCAATACTTCAAACAGCCAGACACAACGGCGCCGTCCAATCAGTGTATGGGAATGAGTTGCGTTTGTTGTAAATATATGGATCAGCAAATAGCACTTCACTGCTCAGGAAAGTGTTCTTGTCATGTAAGGTTGAATATCTTAGAGACACGGCTCTGGAACATTACCAAATTGGTGTTCAATGTGTGTGTCTTGTACAAAAAGGATGGCCGTTAAGAATGGTTTTTCCTGCGTTTTCATAAATTTATAAACAGTTACTGCCCGTCACAATAAGAACAACATGGAATAGTGCCCTCAATGTCGAGTTTTTTGAAAATAGAGTTGAGGGCTGAGAATGGAGTTTGTGGCCACACTGCTCTTGTCCATTGCACAGAGGTTTACATCTCCGGAGCCGTCTGGTGCTGATTGGCACAGGTTAGCAATTTAGGTGAATGAAAGTCTCATAACTGTGTGTGGCTCACTACTTGCTTATTTTGCCATGCAGCTCGTGTTGCTTAATTTGTTTATATTTTGTGGCTGCTTGTTGTAACCTTAACTTAGATCTTGTGAGGTACACACCTAAGCAGATATTGTTGAAATTACACCCAAACAGCCATCCACACTTTTTGTTACCTCTCCAGCGTGTTAGTACTATTCTGTAACTTGGTTAAGTTGTGCAGAACTTCGCTTACTGTCAATTTCGTTGTCGTTTATCTCAATCATTGGAGGAAATAAACAACTGTTATCATCTGTCCTGAGATAGATTTGAAGGTCCTTTAACGTGTCCTACAACCTGTTGACGTTAGGAGAACCATTAGAAATGAACATAACTTGTCATACACCCAACTGGTCGACTTTGCTGTGTCGGCACAGTAGTTGTGCACAGTGGCCAACTACGAGGATAATTAATTAATTATTTTGTGACAGTAACGAGCATTGCAATCGCTCGTCTCGCGTCGATACGTTTCAATTTTACTTGTTATCCTGTGATAGCAAAGAGCAAGTCAGAGAAAGATCTGGTATGTTTTAGTTATCGTCGCTGTTCTTCTATTGTCTCAACTAATTGACGCAACTGCAGGACTTCATATGACATTTATTTGTAATTTTCAATATTTGCTAAAATTTGATTGTTCGAATTGTGCTGTAGAGTACCAATCCGGAAAAAATGGCCTGTATTAATAGAATAGATACCGGCAAAGAACATATCAGAATCTGTGGCCGACAGCAATAACGTTTCGAGCGCCTAAGACCTCAGAAGTGTGACAATTGGTCACAAGAAGATACGACACCCATCTGAAATATAGATCTGATTGTTAAAAATAATGGCAGTGCAGAGCTTTTGTTTACGTAAGTGGTACCAAAACGATTTAACAAGGGTGTTGTGGTCAGTCATAGGGACGAATTGTGCTGGACGGTGATGTTCACACTGAGGAGTTCTCAGTAGAGGTGGCGCGCTGACAGTTTCAGTTAGCTGTTAGACGGCTATTAGCAGAGGAGTGGTGTAACTTGCTACAGTAATATACGAGTAGTCTCGGTACTTAACGGTCAAAGTGGTTACTGGTCCGATGCCGCTGAATTTGTTAGTTGTGCGAATTTCTGCCAATGAAGTGCTGTCTCGTGGTTCCCATTGTTAACCATTGGACGGATGCTGAGTGAGATCTTGCTAAGTAACCATGTAGAGAGCGAACTAACTAATTTATTGGATGATAGAAACGTTCATTGAGAGGACTCTACAAAGAACAAGCACTTACTGTTGAAATGTAAGTTGAGATACGGTCGAATACTGATAGAAATAGTGTAAGTAGGCTGTTTATGTTTTCTTATTGGCAACGTTACTTAGCGCTCTGTATGAAAATCACTGGCTGTGCTGTGTGCAGTCTGTGGCTAGTTTGCATTGTTGTCTGCCATTGTAGTGTTGGGCAGCTAGTACGTGCTGCGCAGTTAGAGGTGAGCCGCCAGCAGTGGTGGATGTGGGGAGAGAGATGGCGGAGTTTTGAAATTTGTAAGACTGAATGTTATGAACTACTATATATATTATGACTTTTGATGACTATTAAGGTAAATACATTGTTTGTTCTCTATTAAAATCTTTCATTTGCTAACTATGCCTATCAGTAGTTAGTGCCTTCCGTAGTTTGAATCTTTTATTTAGCTGGCAGTAGTGGCGCTCGCTATATTGCAGTAGTTCGAGTAACCAAGATTTTTGTGAGGTAAGTGATTTGAGAAACGTATAGGTTAATGTTAGTCAGGGCCATTCTTATGTAGGGATTTTTGAAAGTCAGATTGGATTGCGCTAAAAATATTGTGTTTCAGTTTAGTGTTGATCAGAATCGGTAAAGAGCGAAATGTCTGAGTGCGTTCAGTTCTGCTCAACTGTTTGAAAATCTAATAATGTAAGAGGTTTATCAGCACAGTAATTAATTAATTTTTCTAAGGGGACGTTTCATATGTCGATCCTTAGCCGAGTATACTTCACTGAAATCTTCTGATTTTTTCTTGTAGTTTGTGCAATTAGTGTTTTGTTTATTGCTAGCGCGTAATTGTAAAGAGAATTTCCTTTGTAGTTGTAGTTTTTCATTCTTGTACAGTAAAACAGTTGTGGTATGCATGTAGATTTGCAGCAAGTATTTCGCAGCTGCGCTTGCAATTAACGAGATATCATTTTCAATGCTATGTTAATGTGTTTTCTTATTTTGCTCTTCATATTGTGCATTTCTGTGTTATCGTGTGAAATATTGTGACAATAATGGCGTGTGAAAAACGTAATAATAGGTTCCAAAGTAAACTGAGAAATACCGGTGAAGACGAAAGCAGTGTGTTAGCGCCACCGTGTAATGAATTAACTAATGTTCAAACTAGTGATTTGGTAATTGTGCATAGGGAAATGGAGCGAGCTGCAAACAATGGCGTAGACAGTGAAACAATTAGTGAACAGGGAAGCATTATCGACCGATCGGTCGGCAATAGCTCGCCTCAGGAATCCGAAATGACAGGACACAATCTCGCAACTACTGTAGATTCAGGTTTTGGGTACTCACCGTTTTCTCAAATAAGTCAAGACACATTTTCTGCTTGTCAAAATGTGAATGTTGCCGGTGCAAATTCACTGCCGAAAAGCACTGAGGAACATGTTTCAGATACCAATGCATTGTAATTACAATTAATGCAACAAATGGGACAAAAGCTTCAAAAGTTAGACATAATGGAACAAAATCTTCAAAAGTTAGACACAATGGAACAAAATCTTCAAAAGTTAGACACAATGGAACAAAATCAGAGACAAACACAGCAACAGTTAGACACAATGGAAGAAAATCAGAGAGAAACACAGCAAAAGCTTCAAAAGTTAGACACCACACTTGAACAAACACGTGAAGATTTCATGGATCCACAATGGCCATAATTCGTATGCATGTATATAATCAAACTGTCAATATACTGTCTAGGGTGAAGATTTCACTACTGACTTACATAACATTGAATCGAAATGTCAAAAAGTCTGTAATGACGTAAAAACACAGATTTGTGAGCATTTTCAACCTAGTTTTTCGCGGCATGAAAATGCATTACAGAATCACGAAGCAGCCATTAAAGAACTGCAAACTATTGTTCATGAAAATCATGAGACCTTGCAAGCTAAAATTGACTCAGTTGCATCTACCGATTCGGTTACGCAACTTGCAAAAACTCAAGAAAACTTAAAGGGCACAGTAGATTCTCTGAAAATTAGTTCAGAAAGACACATGGAGGAAATTAGTTCATTATCAGAGAAAGTAGTTGAACTTTTGGATCAGCTAAATAATTTATCTACGAAGGTAGATGATAATCTGAAAGACACAAATCCGGTAGTCTTTAATGACACAGAAGAGTGCGAACAAATTAGGAAATTCAAACAAAATCAGAATCAAATTAATACGCAACACCAAAGAGAAATCCGGGAAGTACAAGATCAGTTGACACAGCTAATACAAGAATTACGTATTTCAGAGGACATTCGCGCTCCAATACGGGAAGAGGGACTTAGAAATACGGAACAGCCACAAAATAATAACACAGGGCACTTCGGAAATTATGAAAGAAATTGGCAAGGTACACCGAATTTTGAGATGGAACCGCCGAAACGACGTAACAATGACCGACATGCGACTCGCCGACATGATGATTTTGACTATAAGCTGTTCATTACTACACGTAAATTTAAAACATTTAAGAATTCTGGCAACGACATTCATCCACAAGCGTGGCTCTATCAATTCTCTCATTGTTTTCCTCCCAACTGGTCACTAGAGCACAGATTAGAATTTATGTGTGGGTATTTAGAGAATCAACCAGCTGTAAGAATGCGATCGGTCATTCACGATAGTCACAGTGAAGGAGAATTTTACCATGCCTTCCTCTCAGCATATTGGTCTCAAGCCACTCAAGACCGAGTAAAACATGGCATCATAATGATGAAACATTTCGAAAAATCAGAATTTTCCAGTCTTGTGAAATATTTTGAAGACATGTTGCACAAGAATCAGTACCTGTCAAACCCATACAGCCCCTCAGAACTCATCCGCATTTGCTTAATGAAATTGCCTGAACATTTCAGAAATATTATTTTAGCAGGACGTTGCAAAGACGACATTGAAGCTTTTCAGGGACTCTTAAAAGAATTAGAAATTGACACTGAGAATCGCGGAACGCGAAAACAGGAACACAACAATTACAGGTTACATCTGTCGTAATTCCGCGATGAAAGAAATAATAACAGGAAGCGACAAGGCTATTTTTACAACGCAAATCGTGATCAAAACAGACACCACCCATATGACAACCACTGGCAGAGTAATAGTTACAGAGAAAGATCGCATTTCCGTAGTAATGAATATGAAAGAGATAACCATAGAAACAGACCATATGGGAACGAAAACAATTATTATCAAGGGAGACAGAATAATTTCAGACGCAACAGTTCAGCGCGCAGTTACGATTCAGGGAGAATTGCTCCACCATGTGACCGACAAGAAAGAAACTGTGGAATCTACCGACATGACGACAGACGATATGATCGTAACGACAGACCTGAATTGCATCAGAACTGGCGGGATTTAAACAGGGCAGGGCCCTCTCAACAAGGTGGATTTGTAGAAGTTAGGTCTCCTAATCCCAATAACCACGCTCGCCAACAAAGAGACAGACAATGACCCGCACCGCAGGCAACCGGGTGCGCCGGCTAGCTCAGAGAAAAATAACATAAGCTAACCTTGAGAAAAATTTGAGCATTCTTTACCGATGTACCATATACCACATGATAATTCCGTTGAAGCTGGAGGTCTGCATTGTAGGAGGAGTAAAGGCTTGCACCACATTTCGCATGTAACACCGTTTATAGAAAGATAATCTGCTTTTTAACTTAAGTCTTCCCAATAAAATTTTTCATTTCACATTTCTAGTATGCCTTCTCAGACTTAAGATACTGTTAACATGCAACAATGTTTGAAGTTAAATATCCAGTCAAGAACCAAGAGAACATATTTAAACAGAAATTACGAATGCATTGTTATGTGTGTTATTGTGTGTGTATATTCTTGCTTGTTAGTTGCACTATTACGTAACAACTATAAGGCTTACATACTTAGAACATATACTGCTAATGAGATTTTAATGCAACATTTTGGTTTACTTTAAAAGACATTCCTTATTTGAAGTAGTTTTTGTGAGATTAAAGATGACTAATGTGTGACACAATTTACATTGTTGCTTTTGCGGTGTTTCTGTTTTATATCTGCACAGTTTTTCTGAATTTTTCTGGGAAGTAAAACATGTTTTAGTAGTAACTTTTGTGGTATAGCTACAATGAGACAGCCATTTTTGTAGCACAACAATACGTTACATTATAGTACTTTCTTGATCACAGTAAGGTACGTAATAACTACGATATCAATACGCAAAGCATTTCACTTTCGTTTATGATGAGGTAAGTACATTGACTTCAGCAGAACTTTACTTACAGAGAACGATAACTACGACACTTCCACAGAATTATCTTACAGCAAGACGCACATTTAGCGCTACAGGACACGCATTTGAGTGATTAATTTTGTACTTAAACCATTTATTTTTCAAGATTTTTGAATTACAAAGAAAGTTTTCTGTGATACATTTCATTCCATTGCTGTAATCTGTAACACCTGAGGGTATAATTACATTAATCCTCAGGGGGGTACACGCTTACTTTGTGTACCATGTGTTTGGCAAGCACAAGGAGCCCTAGCTAATATGGTATTTGCTTCTACAACTTTACACATTGGTACCATATTTCTCTAACACACAAATTACACAGCTATCTGATCACTTAACTGAGAAACAAACATTTTTTTTACTACATCAGTGACATGTTTACGCAATTACACAGTTGGATAATTTCACACTTATGAAATTGTATTTTGTCAGTACTTTGTCAGTACTTTGTCAACTGTTCATTTTTTTTGGAACTATTGTGATACTATGAGAGCTTTGAATGGCGCATTTGGTATGGGATCATGAATTTTAAAGTACGTTTGAGGTAGATGACACGATTGAAATCAGCAGAGAATTTTTTTTAGATTTTGACATTATTGCAGAAAGCTACGACGTTTTTAAGATTTGACTGAGGTGTTATGATGTTATTTTTACGACTACGATGTGTATTATGCTGCTTAGGTATGTTTATGATCAATAAGCTGATGCTATATGAGGAATTTGATTATGCTACGTATTTGTTATGATGAAATATTGAAGAAGTGTCGACGAAAATGTATATGTGTAATAAGGTAAGGAATAATGAGTAGTGGTTAGGGACTCTGATTTGTGGAAAAGGATGTTGGAAACCAAGAATCGTACTTTAAGAATTATGAAATGTGTGTACATGCGTGAATGTATTACAATGCTGTCGGAAATTTGTTGGACACTCTTATATTTATAGGATTTTATTTTCTACACATTTGTAACGCAAATTCTCAACCTGTGAAAATATTTTTATATGAGACTGTCACTGTAGCGGAAACTGCTGTCATAAATATTTCAGAAAGAAAGGTAAGTGACCTTGACATAATGCGTTTTGGGCGCCCAGCTGACAGATAGTCGTCTGACAAGGGAAAGCCATTAGGTGGAGAGAAAAAAAGGAGGTCATTATCCTCACTATTGACATTTCTTTGTCGAAAGCATCGCAAATACGACACGTTCAAACTTGAAAACATATGATAACACTGTGGAGCTCTTAATTTATGATATTTACTGAAATGTCTAATGAAATGACGAGAAATATTTTATGTCTATACACCTGATTATGACTACTGTCTTTCTAGTTGAGAGATTTTTTTACTACCTTATGAAATGCCATATAGCTAATGAATGTTGTTTCATGCCTTCCTCTGTATATATTTGCTCATTTCGTTTAATTTATAGTTTCTAGCTGCAGTGCAGCATTGGTTGAAATAAAATTTTATAGATGTACTAATATAAATATTTTCTGTCTACAGATCGAGTAAAAAATAATTTTTTTCAAGTAAATGAGGGAGCACAGGAACTGCATTCATAATTTTCTTTTCAAGTAATTGGTAATTTATTTTGTAGAATAAGCTGTGGTGCACCACTTTAATGACATAGATATTAAGATGTGAATACACATTTCCCTTATCTGCGTTCTTGTCTTTAGTGTACTATTTTTTCTGCTTGAGCTTTCTCATGTTTAGGTATAAGTTATAGCATTTGCTGCTGCTGTTCGCCAGGCATAGTGTTACTGAATTTGACTTTGTATTACTCTGTTAAGCCAGTTTTACTACTGATTTATTTTTCTTGTTTGCTGCACAGTGCCTTATATTAGTTGTAATAATGCAATTGCTTTGCCCATTTGTATTTTTTTGTCATTGCTATTTGTATTAATTGTTTTGTGCCGCTGCATTGCCTCGTCCCTTAGTTTAGCATCTGAGCTCAGTAGATTTAAGTTAGCTTAAGAGGGGTAGACTATATAAGAGAATGAGTTGCGATGAATTGGAAGAAATGCATTGAGAAGTTATACGAAAAAAGTACAGGAAGCAGGTATAGGTAGGATTTTCTTGGAAATAAATGACAAGGTAAGATAATCGAAAATAAATAATGACTTAAGAAAAATGTGAACATGTAACTACAGAAAGCATGCTTGGATAGGATTTTTTTGGTGGAAACATATGTTGAAATAAGAGGAAAGATCTATGAAATGAAGTTTTCGGTTGGACTGCAGTACCAAATGTTACACTGAACACGAACCCTATCTCCCCTTTTGTATTATTCCGCTATGTGCTTATGTACCCTTGTGTATTTGTCTTCTTCCCGTCTTTATGTGTTTACCTAATAAGATTTACATTGTAGAATTTTTCTGATAATATGTTATTTACCTTGTAAAGATGCTTAGACATTATTTATTCTGTTTTGTTTTAATGTTCATGTGTAAAGTTGATGTGTCTAAACCTATTCTGATCTTTTATGTATTTACTTATGTCATAATTCCTATAACACTGATGTATATGTTAGTTCGATTCTTTTGTAAAGCCCATATTACTACAAATGTTATCTGTATTATTATGTTTTTAATGATGTTTTCAATATCTTTGTAATTGCATTCTCATGTTATAAAATTGTAATGGACACCAGTTCAGCAAATTAAGTAACTTGTAAGCATTCATTTCACTGCACACATTTCTGTTGGTCATAGTATATGGACAATATGTAAGAAGTAGGGACTGATAGTGTTTGCATGTGTGTTGATAATTCAGCAAGGGACTGGTTAACAGCATTGCTGGTTCTAAGGATATTCCAAAAGGTTTTGTGAGTACACAAGTGGTTGGTTATGGACTTGCTATATTATCCGCAAGACTCTTCAATGGTGATTGTGCACCTGCACAGTCGCAGCAGATGGCTGCTGGCCATCTCTACAAGGACTACAGTGGGTCTACACCTTTGATGATCCATCAATACCACAATCTCTACCAGGACTACAGTGGGTCTGCACCTCTGGTGGCCCACCAATACCGTAATCTCTACCAGGACTACAGTGGGTCTACACTGTGATGACCTACCGACCAATATTCCTCAAAACTTCGACTGACTCTGCTGTGGGTTTGCTCTGTTGTGGCCCATTACCTGTCTGCATGTCAAGAGTCAGCTCTATCTTTCCACCGAGCGAGGTGGCGCAGTGGTTAGCACGCTGGACTCGCATTCGGAAGGACGAATGTTCAATCCCGTCTCCGGCCATCCTGATTGAGGTTTTCCGTGATTTCCCTAAATCTCTTCAGGCAAATGCCGGGATGGTTCCTTTGAAAGGGCACGGCCGATTTCCTTCCCCATCCTTCCCTCACCCGAGCTTGCGCTCCGTCTCTAATGACCTCGTTGTCGACGGGACCTTAAACGCTAATGTCCTCCTCCTCTATATTTCCGTTGGAAGGACAACACTACTTCTTCAAGACTGCATGGAAATCCACTACTTCCGCGTGCCTTTTCTTTTACTGCTCAGACTTTGAAAAAAACACTGCAATTTTACTGTGATGATTGATTAGGACTGTCTTTATGGACTGTGAGAAAATTTTAGCTTTTGACCAACATTGTGTCAATAAGTGTGTGCATTTGATATCTTTGTTATTGTAATTATGAAAAATTTTATCAAATCATTATTGGCCACTGCCCAAAACAATTTGTAAAATTTTTTGTGGGGAGCATGGGGGCTATGTAAGTAGGCTGTTTATGTTTTCTTATTGGCAACGTTACGTAGCGCTCTGTATGAAAATCACTGGCTGTGCTGTGTGCAGTCTGTGGCTAGTTTCCATTGTTGTCTGCCATTGTAGTGTTGGGCAGCTGGAGGCGAACAGCGCGTAGCGTTGCGCAGTTAGAGGTGAGCCGCCAGCAGTGGTGGATGTGGGGAGAGAGATGGCGGAGTTTTGAAATTTGTAAGACTGGATGTTATGAACTACTATATATATTATGACTTTTGATGACTATTAAGGTAAATACATTGTTTGTTCTCTATTAAAATCTTTCATTTGCTAACTATGCCTATCAGTAGTTAGTGCCTTCCGTAGTTTGAATCTTTTATTTAGCTGGCAGTAGTGGCGCTCGCTATATTGCAGTAATTCGAGTAACCAAGATTTTTGTGAGGTAAGTGATTTGTGAAAGGTATAGGTTAATGTTAGTCAGGGCCATTCTTATGTAGGGATTTTTGAAAGTCAGATTGGGTTGCGCTAAAAATATTGTGTTTCAGTTTAGTGTTGATCAGAATAGGTAAAGAGCGAAATGTCTGAGTGCGTTCAGTTCTGCTCAACTGTTTGAAAATCAAATTATGTAAGAGGTTTATCAGCACAGTAATTAATTAATTTTTCTAAGGGGATGTTTCAATAGTTGCTCCCATTTTGAGCTGGTGTCTTTTTTAACAAACTCTGAGGTAAATAAGAATTTGCTGTGTTTTTATATATACGATTAGCACACTCTGAGAGAACTGAGTGACTGCTGTGTTTTTGTGGAAGATTTGTGCACGCTAAGAGGATAGTGTGGCGCTCTGTTTCTGTAGAGGATTTATCAGTGGTTCGCATTGAGTGTTAGTGTCTCAGTTGCCTACGTATTTGATTGGATAGGGACAAGCGAATATCGGAACACATCTAACTATATTTTATTCGTAAAGTCTGGATTACTCTTAAACTGTCAAGATCTTTCCCGTAACGGTACATAGTAACTGCTTGCAATTTATGCAAGCACACCACAGTATTATGTTTTCTTTCTGCTCTGAATTGGCGAGTGACCAATATATCAGGAAACAATAGTGGCACATGATCTCCCAAAGCCTGAAGAGCCTTGATTTTGTTTGGATTGTATAATGTCGAGGCCCAAGGTGGTCGTGGCACTTAGGTTTCTTGTTTGCATTTGCTTTTTGATTCCAAATCGCCGTACTTGGGGGCATAAATTTGCTGGACTCGTCCGTTACCGCCGATTTCTGATGTAAACGAAACAAGCCAATAAAACTTCGGTATGTTTAAAGTAGAAACAAGTTCCAGAATCTTCTTTGAAGGAAAATAAAGTTACGTCCAAAACAACGCAAGTCCCTCAAAGCAGAGAAACGATAAAATTAAATTAAGGGAAATTAAATTTAAAAAAAGGAAAAGTTCGGAAAAGGGAAACATAGCTGCAAAGATATTATAAGTTTTGCGATTACTTACTTGCACAAAAGGCACAGTGTTCAGACATCCATTTTATTAGTAATAAGTCTAGCCTGTCGCTATTATGTGGGTGGAATTTGTTGAATTAAAAGTGAATATAAAAGAAAAAATTTTATCGGTACAGTGTCTTGTGTCTATAAAAATATTTAAAGTAATTATTTTGGAAAGAAAATAAAGAAAGGTAGAAAGACATATTTTGTTTACTGACAGAAGACCATGGAGTTGGAAAAAAAGGGAGATTGCACTGTAAATTTATGTTCTACGTTATTTACAAATCAGAGTACGTGGGGCCTGCCGCCGTCTTAAATAGCCCAAAAAATCAACATACTGCTGTTTGCGTTTGCTTCTTGTTCATTCTTTCTATTGTGTGCACGCAACAGCTGTCTTAAATACCAAAAACTGGAGCTTATATGAATAACACAGTGTCAGGAAGGCAATTTCGAACGTTCTTCTGTTTTTGGGTGCGTACTTGCTCTAGTATTACGACACATTTGGAATCGTTAATGTAGCTTGTTTTTGTTGATACGTTTCGAATAACCGAGAAGAGGAGGATAAGCGTGAGTTCCTAATCCATTTAATTCTACTTTCACTGTACTAGTATCGTCAGGAAATAAAACTGGAGCTCCGAAACCAATGCTTGTTTGCTTAATGATACTGCATCTTCTTCGTTACATTTTCAGCTTTCAACTCTTACGCACAGCATTTTTTCTGTTCACATTTGAAAGAAACTTATCTACATGTTTTCTGCTGTACCAAAAATATGTGCAATGGGAAAGAACAAGGCATGCGTTGGTATCTTGAGCATGTCAACAAAGTGAAGTATTAAAGAAATAGAACTGCATGGAACCTCTGTCCTGTTACTTTTGAAATCTTATATATGATGTGTCATTCAGCGTGTTAGCAATATTACCAATTCGCAGTGTAAAAGAACATTATAAGTTTTTAAACACGTTCCAATATTTTGCAATACTACAAATGTGGTTAACGGAATGGTCTCAAACACTTAGGTCGCGTAAAATGGATATTTTGTTTTTGCATGTATCTAAGTCAGTTTTGTAGTAGTGACTGCCTAACCTGTGTAACATATAGGCTAACCTTCCAACGGTAGCCTACCTGTAATTGCTCTCTTCTCGGAATATTTCTCGCCAGTAACTGTGTCAGTTATCCAGGAATAACCAAACGTATCACGATTCGAATGGACGTCTATTTCGGTCATGTGCTCCATTTTACATTTGAATTTAATTTTCATGTTTTCAAGGTATATAAACGTGTACTATGCTCCGGATATATCAATAGTTATTTAGTTAGTTTTATGTTCCATATCTCATTTTCACGATAAATCGTAATGAAGTCGAACGGGTCTTACATATTAAAGTAAGTTTTTTGTATGTATGCCTCTTTGCTGAACAGTTATTAGTTTTCTATTTTTAATTAAAGACAGAGAGACGCTAGTCACTAATTCCGAGCCACTACCCTTTACTGGAACAGGAGGTAACAAATAGAAGCGTTTTATGTTTAGTTTTGAATTTTACTTTGCAGTCTGTGAGACATTTTATATCACTGGGTAAGTGATCACGTCTTTCGGTTGTAGGATGGTGAACCCCTTTTTGTGCTACAGACAACTTTATTGTGGCGTAATAAATGTCATTGTTTTTCTTGTGGTACTGTAATTATGTACACTGTTGCTACTTTTAAACTCCAGTGGATTGTTTACAACAAACTTCATGAGGGAATAGCAGTACTGTGAAGTGGGTAGATCACTACTCACACGCCGAGCACTAGTCAAGCAAACGAAAAGTATGTTCACGGTCGTTAACATTCCGAGCCTTCTTCACAAAGGAAGCGAATCGCACATACAGACTTTCATAGAAACATACACACGAGACTCTCACACACATGAGCGCTGTCTGCGGCTTTTCTAGCCAGAACCTTTCTTAAAGACGGAGGAAATGTGGAAAATGAATTATTATCGGTGGGAAGAATTTAGGGCATCAGATGCTGCAGCAACCACCAGCGCGGTCACGTATCCGTGTGTTGTGCGGGGACGAGACTGTTGTTAGAATGTGGGTGGGATGTCTGAGCATTTGCTGTTTGGAAGGTAGCAAAAAACACAAGAAAGAATAAAAGTAAACAGAGCAATCATAATTCATGTATTCTAAAGAAAATATTGCTTGAAGGGCTCCACTTACGAATAAAATGTGATTCCTTTATAATTTAGATGACGATCGGGTCGATAGTACAGCAGTAAATGACGCACTCTGGCATTTTTAAGGAACAACCACGTCTCCACACAATCAAAGTACCAGATTCTATGTAGCATACGAACACAAATATCAACTGATATCCCCAAACGGTCGAAACTGAGCACACGGGGCAATGAATCAAGGAGGTATAAATGGGGTGAATCTAATGTTTTCAGCAACGTAAGGTGGCGAACGTCGGCTTCAATTTTGTGATGTATGGCAACTCTCTTCTTCTTCTACTTCCATGAAAAACAGAGATAATAAAAATTCTACTGAAGTTATATCGATGACTTGGTGGTGAATTAGCTATTTTGCTTTAGTGAGTATCATTAATTCAAAAAGCTTGGGTGAAGCTACCGTAATTACTAATTACAAAACATTGTAATTCCTTAAGAGGCAAGTTTTTCTGTGAATTAATTAACCTAGTTTGTATAAAGGCAACAGTGGAAGATTATACAGCGAGGTTAATTATTACGTGTTTGGTTTGTTCGCAATAGTCCGCGGCGTAATTGTGATCAAACTATGTAATATGGCGCTCACTGCACTAGCCGACACTAAACACTACTTGGAGAAAACATTTATTATTGACTATTAATACGAATTAAGTATAAAGAAAAATTTTCACGTAGCGTCAACGCAAATGGTTACACATAAGGACGAAGCAAGTTAATAGCACGTAACGCTAATATGTAGCGGATACATCAAATGCTTCAAATGGCTCTAAGCACTATGGGAATTAACATCTGATGTCATCAGTCCCTTAGACTTAGAACTACTTAAACCTAATTAACCTAAGGACATCACACACATCCATGCCCGAGGCAGGATTCGAACCTGCGACCGCAGCAGCAGCGCGGTTCCGGGCTGAAGCGCCTAGAACCGCTCGGCCACAACGGCCGGCGCGGATACATCGCCCAGTCTCTTATCAAGAAATATATTGACTGCTTACCATAAAGTATTGCTTTGTACGTGAAACTGTAGAGAATGTTGTTATAAGGTATTTAAAACTTCGAGAACGTACTCGCAACTGCTTAACGATACCTGGTAGTAATGAAGTGTAGAGGTTCAGATGCCGTCTTGTGTTCAGCTGCTTGTACGTTTTAGAAACGTTCTACAAATGAATAACATTTAACCATGTACTGGAACGCGGTAACACCGATTTTAAGAGCAGGACACGTACATATTTCCTCACACACGTATGCAAGTCTCAAGAATTGTATCTCGATTTAGTTTGTACAGTGTTTATATTCTCTAGGAATAACTGTCTACCAGTACTCGAAGCTACAATCGCTGTTAGTATGTTCTTTATCTAACAGTGCATAACGTAGTATCTACAACCTGGGATAAGTTTGAGACAGTTGTACCTAGCTATTATTGCCCATAGTACACACTGAGCTCTCTCTTCTTAGATCAGTGCAACGTAGTTTTACTTGTTAGCCTGTGTCAGTATTTCACAATGCACTCTCTCATCTTGTATTACTGCAAGTTGGTTTCATTAACTAAAGGGTTAGAATGGTCATTACTCAAAATGAAGTTTATAATCAAACTACCGAATTGGGATCGAGCAGGTTAACCCCAGGCCAATCAGGCGAAATGCGCCTCTTCACTAATGTGGTAGAGTATACATAAAACGTGAGTCAGAAAGCCAATGGCATTTATGAATGTACATGCCCATTTGTCAGGGATGAAAATCACGTCCTGATTTCAGAAACCAAATCTTTCGGTAGTACTTGCAATCAAATTTCTTGCTGTAGCACCTGATCAAGACATTTAAGTATGTTGAAAAATAGTGGCGGAACACAGGTGCTCAACTCAACTTTCGTTAAACAATCTGTTTCAGTCATTAACAGGCCATTTTAAGATGTATTTTGAAATCGCAATCAGACGTGTGGCAGCACATAATCACAAACAACCATCATAGCACATGTCTACTTCCTCATTTAACTAGAATCTGGAGCAACATATAGTGCCCTGTAGTTCTGTGGCCGTAAAATTAGCTCCTGATTACAGTTGGATGGAGATGTTGGCTAGCGCTATGATGTTGTTAGTGGTTAAGAGGCGGCACACATCTGATTGCGACTTGATAGTACACCACATAATGGTCTGTTAACGACTGAAACTTGCTGTGTAAACAAAACTGAGTAGTGAAGTTGTGTGCAACCATGATTTTTCAGCAATGTTTACAAACTATAAATAGTCACCTCCTCATAATAATTTAATTGTGAAACTTACTCTGCAGCAGTTCCCTTAGTAATTTGAAGACCTATCTCTCTGCAGTCATTAAAACGTACGTGCTGTTTGTAGAACTGTATTACATCTTTAATGTCACTACCACATGAGTGAACACGGTATGATTGCGTTACCGTAGACGAAATAAGAAAACAAAAGTATTTTTTCCTATGACAAAGTTAGCCATATGGGAATGTAAGGATGTACTGATGTATCCAACTCGCAGTTCCCCAGCCTTCTGTACTGAATCATATTCAATTACCAACCGATCGTGATTTGTAATGAGCTATTTCTAGGGATATAATTAGCTGTTGATGGAGTGAAAAAGGAACTTTTTACGCTTGAAGTAAAATAAAGTATGTGAATGACCTTGATTTTCGAGCTCATTCACTTGGTCACATGAATATAGTGTCTATATTGTTTTTTCTTGTTTTTTCTTAATCTTGTAGGACTGATATGGAAAGGAATATATAAAATATAACTGATGTTTAAAAGTGTCAATTGTTGTGGATACATTTCACCAACAGTCTTCACGTAATTGAATTTCCAAATATGTGATTACAGAGATTTCATGGAGAATTTCCAAATATATACTCATTAACAGATTTCATGTAAGTGTATTTTAGTATTTTATACAACCTCTCCCAGCAATTAACTTAATCTTGGTAAATTTCTTGAAGAAACACCTACGTTATTAGTACCGCATTCCGCTGAATTATGAAATAGGTAGATCATGCCTGCAAAGAAGTACAGGGGAAGTCCTTAATTTATACTTTGTATGAGAGTGTGTTGACTAGTCTCCATTTCAGAAAGGATTTTTAAACATTTTAAATCTGTTTAATATGCACTTTAACAGCTACTATATCGCTGCTTACATTAAAAATATAACTTACAGGTAGAGAAAATTCTTTCATTTAGCTCTGTTACCAAACTCATTTTTAGGCGTACAAATAAGATGACACAAAAGCTTAGAATAAACCAGAAGTAAGCAAAGAAAGCATGTAGGTATACGCTTAACATGTGCACGTCTCACTCTGTAGTTTACTCACACGCGACAGATCGAACTGAACCAGTATCACCAGGTAGGTGGTAATGGCGGCCACACAGCCAGTCAGTAGCGATCGGTCAATCGAGAAGAGTCGTGCTGCGCTGTAGCTCAGTCGATTGTGGCTTAACTGATGGGCAAAGTTCTGCAAGTATGTGTGAAGGCCACAGTTTGTCACTGGCGAGAGCAGAAGCAACTTGTTGACAAGCTGCTCCGTGCGGTTAGCCTCCTGAACGACAGCATCACTGCTGCACGCAACGCCGATTAACCGGCACACGGACATCAGTGACCATGGTACGGTCTGCAATACAAGCTGTGCTGTCGATAGGCCGGTCGCTCTTGTTTCACTTCGAAGAATGTGATCCATTACATCGTAGGCGTTGAGCACAACGTTTAAAAACGAACACGTCACTTCAGTTACATTCTGAACGCTGTATGCTGAATCGACGGATCTTGCCAAGTTGTGAAGGAGGCAGCACGCCTTCTGCAACTGAATCACAGGAACAGAGTCCTTAAATTGTAGCACCGCTTGTACACTGAATTTTACGTTCCTTCTGCTCTTCTTTTCTAATTGCTGTCTACATGGAAAAGTGAGATTGTCTTCACAAGCTAAGTTTTTGGGAAACAGTGAGGAACCCATGTTAGAATTGGTTTTCGGAGTAAGCGACACCACAAAATCTAGCTCATTCTCAGAATAAAGTCTGAACACACCCAGCAAACATTTGTTCAGTTGTTGAAATCTTCTGCGGAGTATCAGATTTAGAACGAAAAATTGCAAAACAACGGTATGCCTCACGCTGTAGTACATAAGTATTGCAATGATTAACTGATTTGTAAAATAGGATTGTAAGGTACACAAATATAGACAGTAGAAACAAGCTGAAAAAATTATCAACGCGAGTATAGATCGTCGCACGAGAATGGCAGTGCATAAGTACTCCGTGTATTTGTTTCTGTACAACAATGCGTCAACTGAAAGCAGAGTTTTGCACCAGGCATTAATATGTCTCTGTTTCAGTGTAATACTTCGCACTATTAAGATAAAGCACGTAAATTCTCCGAGGAGAATATTACAATTGTGAGTATGCCATAAAAGGTCATCTATATTTCCATACAAATCTGATATCCGGTGTTTTATACCGTAACATGCTCCAAGAACGAACAATAAAGCAACAAATTTGGAATAACATTTTCCGCGCGTAGACACAAAGAATTTGGAATTTTTGTAGTCGAAACGAATTGAAGCAGTGCCATGAATTTTGCAAATCACGATGAAGAACCAAACTGTATTATACAACCTCTGCTTTGCGTCCATCTTGACGTAGGTTCGTCTCGTAATATAGCTGGATTAAGAGTGACTGCAAAGACGTTTGAGGTAAGGGAAAGGTAAACAATCCACGTACGAGCTACTTTGCTTAATGGAGTCTGATTGATCAGTAAGAATGCAAAGAAATACAGAACTGAAAGTGCTGAAACGTTTATTAATCGATACTGGTTGAAAAACCTTACGCATCTTAGGTATTTCGATACCTTAAATTCTGCTTTTTTGTGTGTCTAGGAGAGCAAGGGCTATAAGAACTTTAGTTTTTCAGAGAGCTGTATTAGAGATATCATAATCTCTTTTCGTTATTTTAATGGATACAGTTGGAGAAACGATTTAACAGACCCTTTCATTTCTTTCTGAATTAGAATGTATTTATGAAGTCAATGGCGAATTCTTTCTTAAATGAGCATACTTGAATCGTGAAATCAGTCTTAAGCCAGCTTAATGAAAAACTATGAAATCAGTCTTAAGTTAACGCAATGAAACATCGTAAAATCAGTTTTAAATGAGCATAATGAAAATAAAAACTAAGAAAAGTACGCTCTCTTTTGATTGTGAAGAATAGTGAAATAGCCAATACTTTATCAAAATTGTTCGTTCATACAAATGTTAAAGTACCCTATCGAAACAAATATTAATACTGAGTATCCGTTTATTCTGCAGCACTTGCGTTTTCTCATCCAACAAACGAAACGAGAAGAAATGTTATTTATTTTTCCGTAGGGTATCATGCGTGAACAGTATCTGGGATAACAGTACTGTAGTTAGGGAGATCGGAGTGCTCCTAGTCTCCTTGATACGCGTCACATAAGTGTTGAAGAAACACCACACTGATGTAATTTATATCTCGTAGTTGCAAACGTCTTTTCGAGTACATCCCCTCGTGTCTCCAAATGGTATCAAACAAGTAACGTATCATAGCGACAGTCACGTAGCGCAGCTTAGTGAGACAAATAAATAGAGAGGTAAGTACACTTAATAAATCTTTGTACACTGCTAGCCTTAAAACGTATATAAGGTGTCATACAACAAGCATGAAAGCGATGTGAAGTGTAGAGAATACTTGGATACAAAAATTATCTAAAAATAAGTCATCTAAAAAGAACAGCTGCATAAACTAGCTGCGAGCAACACCATCTACATTTTGTATGTGAGAAAAGATTATACTGGGTGTCTCACTCGGAAAGCGTGATTTAATGTTATTTGTAACAAGACAGCATTTCATGTCGTACGAGAAGGGGGAATCTGTTCCACACGTGTCAGAATCCGACTGTGGCAGGACCGCGCCTTATCGAGATTGCAATTTTTTGTTCCGCCATATTTCTGACTGTGTCGGCCAGGATCCCAAGATCGTTATGCGAATATGGAATCAGTGGATTCAGGAGGAACATCCTCAACGCCATGCAGGGTCTCAGGGTCCCCACGCAGCCAGCGCTTGAGAGGAAAAATATTCCTTTAATCGCGCACCATCGTATAACTACATCACATATCTTGATTCAGAAATTTGACATGTTTACTGCAATATGAGATTCCACATGAAGATGTTACAGCTTCTGGGGCACCATGTCCGTTAGCACTGTGATCTCTGATACAGCTTAGCTTCACGCAGTACAAGAGACAGTGGCACCGACCACATCATAACAGATATTCATAGGTGCTGGATACATGTCTGGGAAGACCTGGAAGTGAAAAAAAGTACGCTGAGGTGTCAGGTGAGGCGTCTGTCGTCTGCAACGAGATTCTGACCGTTCTTCCGCGTGCCGGCCGGCTCCACAAAGCTGTTACTCTTCCAATGTTGGAACGTGCAGACACTCTCATTCGAGGTGATCCACAATCAAAATCAAACACCTCGCTACGCAGCTGGGCGTGTGTGTTGGTAGTGCTGACACACTCGTCCACCAATTGCGGTACTCAAAGATGCGTGGCCGCTGGATTTCTCGTCGTCTAACGGAAGACCTGGAAGACCGACGCAGGACTTTCTGTACGGAATTGCTTGCGCGTTACTAGGCTGATAGTGATAATTTTTTTACCGAACATCCTCATACACGATGAAACGAAGGACCATCACTTCAAACTGAAGTAAACCAGGAGTCCATGGAGTAGTGTCGCACCACCTCTCATCCGAAGAAGAAGTTCAAAGTCGCACCCTCAGCCAGGAAAACCGCGGCGACAGCTTTCTGGGATTCGAAAGAAGGATGCATTCAGCGAGAAGCAGTACGTGGATGATGGGAAGATTACTGGTGCAGCAAGTCGTTGGCTCAGACGTCGACCACTAGAGTGGAGCCATGCGGCTACACAGACTCTCCCAGTAAGGTAAGGTGGCGTAAGGCCGTCGCACTGAACGGAGGTTATGTAGAAAAACAGGCTTCTGCAGCCAACAGAATAGGTAATAATATGGTGTATTCGAATTCTGAATAAAAACAACCCGCTTTCGGGAAAAAAATGTGTTACTGAACGCCCCTTGAACGTCGTTTAATGGCGCATCAAAGCATAGCATAAAAAGACAGCGACTCTGTTGATTCACTTTCGTCGTAAGTAGACAGAGGAAACTGGGATATCTGGATGACCATAAGAGCGGTACTCAGTTGAAGCCACACCTCCAGATTAGTAAATGCGGCTAAAGAGCATTTCAAGGGGCAGCCCCAAGATTAGCTACTAGTCTCTTCGCCACAGAGCCGTGCATTGCGCGCCATACCTGTCCCTTCAGTTGCAATGCCTTCGGAACTTCTGCGGGAGGACGACGGTTCAAACCCGCGTCTGGCCATCTAGATTTAGGTTTTCCATGATTTCCCTAAATCGCTTCAGGTAAATGCCGGGATGGTTCCTCTGAAAGGGCACGGCCAATTTCCTTCCCCATCCTTCCATAGTATGAGCTGGTGAACCGTCTCTAATGACCTCGTTGTCGACTGGACGTTAAACGCTAATATCCTCCTCCTCGGAACTTGTGCCTCTGTTAATGACTCGAACAAAATCTGCTCCTGCTAACGGGATAAGTTTTCTTTCATTCTGCGAAAAATGCAGGGAATACGTTACTCCCTGAAGCATAACTACTTTCACTTTGTTCTTACCCACACACATTACTCAAAATGACCATTACGGCAAATTCAAATTAATGTTTATTGCATCTGGTTGCTTCCTGGGTGTAAATATAGATACATATGCAACTGTATGCAGTATTGTCTGACACTCTGACACATGACATAGTTAACACAAGACATTAAAATTAATCCTTTGAAAAGCCGAACGTTTCGAAGAAGAGGCAAGTCCAACCATGCGTAATTGGCCTCAGTTAAAAAAAATCAGTAACTAATACCTCATAGGTGATTAATATGATATCATTGAAGAAAGGGATTAAAATTACGAGGGTGAGTCAAACGAAAACCTTATCCAGAAGTGGTACAAAGCTGTATCCCTTTTCAACACAATCTCCCCTACGCTCAATACAAGTCTCCCAGCGCTTACAAAGTGCATAATTTCCTTTAGAAAAAAATTCTTTTGGTAGTCCGCGGAACCACTCATGCACTGCGTGGCAAACCTCTTCATCAGAACGGAACTTCTTTCCTCCCATTGCGTCTTTGAGTGGTTCAAACATACGGAAATCACTTGGGGTAAGGTCTGGTGAGTATGGTGGATGAGGAAGACACTGAAAATGCGGGTCTGTGATTGTTTCAACTGTTGTAGGGGCAGTGTGTGGCCTTGCATTGTCATGTTGCAAAAGGACACCTGCTGACAGCAATCAACGTCGCTTTGATTTGATTGCAGGCCGCAGATGATGTTTGTAGGAGATCTGTATATGATTCACTGGTGACAGTGGTCCCACTAGGTATATAATGCTCCAAAATGACGCTTTTTTCATCCCAAAAGAGAGTCAGCATAACCTTCCCTGTTGATGGTTCTGTTCGAATCTTCTTTGGTTTTGGTGATGAGGAATGACTCCATTCCTTGCCCGCTCTCTTCGTTTCCGGTTGGAGGAAGTGAACCCAGGTTTCGTACCCAGTAACGATTCTTGCAAGGAAGCCATCACCTTCTCGTTCAAAGCGCCGAAGAAGTTCTTCACAAGCATTAACACGCCGTTCTCTCATTTCAGGATTCAGCTGCTGTGGCACCCATCTTGCACACACTTTGTGAAACTGGAGCACATCATGCACAATGTGGTGTGCTGACCCATGACTAATCTGTAAACATACTGCAATGTCATTCAGTGTCACTCGGCGGTTTTCCCTCACTATGGGTTCAACTGCTGCAATGTTCTGTGGAGTCACAACTCGTTGTGGCTGAATTTGACCAGGAGCATCTTCCACTGAAGTCACACCATTTGGGAACTCCCTACTCCATTCGTAGGCTTGCTGCTATGACAAATATGCATTACTGTACTGAACCTTCTTTCCTCGATGAACTTCAATAGGTTTCACACCTTCACTACGCAAAAACCGAATAACAGAACGCTCTTCTTCCCTGGTGCAAGTCGCAAGTGGGACGGCCATCTTTATACTGATACTGCGACGGTATGTGTGCATCTACACTGTGCTTCCACCTACAGGCCATTCTGCACGCTGTTTGTAGCATGCTTATCAACTTACAGGATAACGGCGCGAAATTTCGATTGGTTATTACAAATTTAAGGTTTTCCATTGCCTCACCCTCGTACTTATAGTTTGGAATACTTTAGCGCTGATTCATTTCAAGTGATGGAAAAACTATGTGTCTGATGACCTGAATCTTATTACGACATTGTATCGAGACATGTGCTTACTATAAATGACTCGCCACTCATTTTATTTCTAAGAATTTCTCGGGATATGTATTGTGTGTTTGCCATTGACTGTAGAACGAATGATAATAAGGACCATCCATTATTGCTTTCAATATTCTGTATTTGTCTCAGGTTTCTGCTATTGTAATCGTCATTCAGTATTGATTTTCGCATCGTACTTCAGGATTTAATAATATACCCTAATTTAATGACTGAATGGCTTACCTCATAATGCGAATGTTTTAATATTGTAATCACATTACCTTAATTTATAACCAGAGCCTTACAGAGGTGAAATTGCGTCCTTGGCTGTTCTGCCAAATCTGCGCTCCTTCCCCCCTCTCTCTCACATACTACAACCACCCACTACACTTTGGCTCATTAGGACTTCAATCGACCGTGTACCTAAAGTTCTCAGTTGCTCGGGAATGGCATCTACTCCGAAGAATAAATGACATCGGCGACATGTAGGTGCAGCCATAACAGAGTAGCCAATGTTCAGTAATCCCATCAATGGAGACAAGAATTAAAAACTGGGCTGGATGCCATTAAAGAAGTTAGTTGAATTTAGAAAAGTTATAAATTTAGTTAATGAATTAAAGAAAGTTATCGGTCACCGGCTCACTTCATGAACAAAATTTTTGTCATTACAAACACTATCCGTTAATCGTGAAAAGTGTAGGCAAAAATGCTTGGTTTTGTCGCAAGGCGAAAACAGCACAAAATGGGTAAATATTCCACTAGCGTGATTTCAAAAGGATATGTCATAGTGAAAATATACTTTTCAACTGGGCAGCAGCTCAAGAAAATCAATTTGTAACTATCAAAGAAAAACACAACTTGATAATTAGCAAATGCAAGAATTCGTGATGTCACTGCAATTTTTAGTCTTTAATTTTACTCAGAAAGTTATTTATGTTTATTGATTACTAAAAGCTGTCGTTTAGCTTAAAATTTATCGTAATGATATAGCTTCATTCAATAATCACTTTCCTGTGAGCCACAGTTGCATAATGAGTGAACTCCAAATTTCGATTGTAAAAGAATGGCGAATTTCGTGCTTACTTACTGGTTTCTTGTAACTTCAACTTTTATTACTATTCGTTAACAGTTACTGCTGACATTGTGCAATTACTACTATTTTTTCCTCAAGACGGTATCACATTTCTAATTGACTGCAGTTTAGTGCAAATGAAAACTTATTTTCCACAAAAAACTACAATAAAAATATGTTTTTCTGAATTATACTTTGTTAAGCACTGTCTTTCAAATTATTGTTTACTAGACTGAAGCATACTGCACGAAATATTGTTTTGCAAACTTCTGAAATTTTAATTACTATCATTTCTTTAATAAAAACACTGTAATGGTTGCTCAATCGTTGAATCTCTCCGACCATCAATCATGGATCGAATGGATCCTACCTATGTATTTTGTCTTAGATAAACGCGACGGTCATCACTTTGGTACAACTCGGTATTATTCAGACACAAAATGAACTACGCCGCTGGCGAGCCGTGTACATGTATGTCCAACTAATTAGATGGATTTTACAATGTATAGCACAGGCTCTTCTTCTTGTAGCACCGTAACTAATAAACTTTGGCCTATAGTACTCTCCACGTCAATTTGCCTCTTCTTGCGGAAATTGCATTGCACCCACATAATGCCATATATTTCGCCCGTCCACACCAGATGTACGCCGAACACCACTGCTTCACTATCATTTTGCTACAAAAAAGCAGCAGCGCGACTTTACTCTCTCTCTCGCGCTCAACACTGACCTTCACTATGTGATCTAAAGTATCCGGACACCAGGCTGAAAATGACTTACAAGTTCCTGACAACCCTCCATCGGTAATGCAGGAATTCAGTATAGTGATGGCCCACCCTTAGCCTTGATATCAGCTTCTACTCTCGCAGCCATACGTTCAGTGAGGTGCAGAAGGTTTTCTTGGGGAATTGCAGCCCATTCTTGAGGGAGTTCTGCACTGAGGAGAGGTATCGATGTCGGTCGGTGAGGCCTGGCACGAAGTCGGGGTTCCAAAACATCCCAAAGGTGTTCTGCAGGATTCAGATGAGGACTCTGTGAAGGCCAGTCCATTACAGGCATGTTATTGTCGTGTAACCACTCCATCACAGGCCGTGGAATATGAACAGGTGCTCTATCGTGTTGAAAGATGCAATCGCCATCCCCAAATTGCTCTTCAACAATGGGAAGCATGAAGGTGTTTATAACATCATTGTAGGTCTGTGCTGTGATAGTGCCGCGCAAAACATCTAGGAGTGCAATCCCCCTCCATGAAAAACACAACCACACCATAACACCATCGCCTCCGAATTTTACTATTGTCACTACACACGCTGTCAGATAACGTTCACCGGCATTCGCCATACCCATACCCAGCCATCGGATCGCCACATTCTGTACCATGATTCGTAACTCCACACAACTGCTCAGTCGTCCAACGTTTACGCTCCTTAGACCAAGCGAGGCGTCGTTTGGCATTAACCGGCGTGATGTTGGCTTATGAGCAGCAACTCGACCATGAAATCGAAGTTTTCTCACCTTCTTCCTAGCTGTCATAGTACTTGAGGTGGATCCTGATGCAGTGTGGAATTCCTGTGTAATGGTCTGGATAGATGTATGCCTATTACACATTACGATATTCTTCAACTGTCGGCGGTCTCTGTCAGTCAACGGACGAGGTCGGCCAGTTCGCTTTTGTGCTGTTCGTGTCGCTTCACGTTTCCACTTCACTATCACAACGGAAACAGTGGACCTAGGGATGTTTAGGAGTGTGCAAATCTCGCGTACAGACATATGACACAAGTGACACCCAATCACCTGACCACGTTCGAAGTTCGTGAGTTCCGCGGAATGCCCCATTGTGCTCTCTGACGATGTCTAATGACTACTGAGGTAGCTGATATGGAGTACCTGGCAGTAGGTGGCAGCACAATGCACCTAATATGAAAAACGTATGTTTTGGGGGGTGTCCGGAAACTTTTGATCATATAGTGTACGTTCTGCTCTGCACTGTACTCAACTGCTGGCGCGCTTGCGATCCAAGCGTAAGTGCTACTCACTGTTCACTATACTTCTGACAATATCGTATCGCCCTGACTGAGCCGCGGGTCTGCTTACAGTTAGTAACAACCAAGTTCACAATGCGAAAAATTCCTTTACATCATACAGACATTTGTACACATATTGAGGAACATCGAATTAACAAGAAAAGTACACAAAAAAAAAAATCGGCAGGAATAAAATTTGATAGCCCACAGAGTCGTTGTGTTGCAACAAACACGCACACACGCACAAAACTACCATCCCGCAGTTTTTTCTACACTGATACAGGAAATTTAGTAATTTGTAAGGTAGCTTTAATAAAAATGAAGCGTTATTGAAAAATGTAACTTAAATTAAGTACATGGACGAAAAATCTCGCATACAACAAATTAAATATATCACTGCAATAAATAAATTACAGATCGTACAAACTTTCTAAAAGAACTGAAGTAAAACATAATATACGTTTTATTGTTTGTGGCAGCTACTGTACAATGATTTTATTACAATTTACCATAAGGAACAGATTTTATTTGCTTGTATTAAACGATTAACAATGTATGAATCAATAACAGGAAATGAAATAAAAAAGGCTATAATCCAGCGCTGAGTATGCATTCCTTTCCAAGAACGGTTTTTGTATAATTTTACTTTCCATCTCCTTTCCTTCGGCGCAAGTGAACCCACTGATAACGTCATTGAAGTAAATTTTAGCAGTTGTGTCATATCCTATCCACAGGGAATCTGTGTCAGGGCTACCCATTAGCCTTTTCTATTGGAACGTGAAAGTATTTATTTCGTTGACTATCTCTGCTGTATCGATATTTCTGTTATATTTGGCACCAAAATCTGCTGCGTATTTTTCAAAATAAGGTACAAAGCTATTATTTAATGCTTTCCTGGCACGAAGTTAAAGTGAGATGAAATGGTGTGTTATATGTGGCATCTGTTTTACATTCAGTTATTCTTCTTCCCGAAACGTCCCCTTTGAACAATTATACATGACTGTGCTTAAACTGACACACAATATTTTTAGCGCAACGCAATCTGACTTTCAAAAATCCCTACAAAAGAATGGCCCTAACTAACATTAACCTATACCTTTCACAAATCACTTACCTTACAAAAATCTTCGTTACTGGAACTACTGCAATACAGCGAGCGCCACTACTGCCAGCTAAATAAAAGATTCAAACTATGGAAGGCACTAACTACTGATAGGCATAGTTAGCAAATGAAAGATTTTAATAGAGAACAAACAATGTATTTACCTTAATAGTGTTGAAAAATCATAATATACATAGCAGTTCATGACATCCAGTCTTACAAATTTCCAAACTCCGCCATTTCTCTCCCCACATCCACCACTGCTGGCGGCTCACCTCCAACTGCGCAAAGCTACGCGCTGCTAACATCCATCTGCCCAACACTACAATGGCAGACAACAATGCAAACTAGCCACAGACTGCACACAGTGCAGCCAGTGATTTTCATACAGAGCGCTACATAACGTTGCCAATAAGAAAACATAAACAGCCTACTTACATTCCTTCGTTTCACCCGACTTCACAGTACGTTAACTCAATCAATTTGTAATGTGCCTTTCTGTTGGGCCAGTAATGTTTCATAATTTCTGATTTTGCTTTCCTTCCTCCTTCAGAGATTAGGATCGATCGTTTGGTTTCCATCCTGACTTGGAAGCTGCTTCTCTTTCTTTTTTAGTTTTATCTGTGAGCATTTTCTCTTGAAATCTTCTCCGCTCCCTTAAACAACTATTTTTGCTGAAATATTCAGCTTTTTAAAATCTGTATGCATTCATCCTCTGAATGCGAACATAAAAATCAATTCTTCATTTTCTTATTGTAGTTGAGTGTTTTTCAGCATGTTGTTAAGGGGTTTCATTTCTGATGTGGATTTGTTTTATTTCTGTGGAATCTGGGGCCAGGATATTTTTTCAATTTCTGCCTTTCTTTGATCTCCTGCATTTCAGCTGCCCCGTGGTTGGAGATGAGCCGTCTTTCGGTAGCACACAGGCCTTCTGGTTTGATTACTGTGTTGTAATGTCTTATTTTTGATTTCCACGAGAGACACTTTTTTCTTATAAGTGTTTCTGGTGAGTTGGAAGTCCAGCTCAGCTTTACTTCTTCTAGTTTCCGTTGCCTTTTTCTCGTGGGCATTTCAGCTGATCCATTCTCCAAGATATTAGAATTCTTTAATAATATTTTTTTGGTCCTAAAATTATAACATTTTTTGTTGGTTTTTATGTTTGTCATTATCTCGGTCTTTTCGAAGAGTATTTTGCGACTTATTTTTTCTACTTGTTTTTGTAGTTCAAATGTCTGTTCTCTCGCTTCTTCCCTGGTCTCGGCTATAGGGCTATGTCATCTGCTAAACCTAGATAGTTCAACTTTTATGCCTGTGTTTTTTGTTTGTAGTCTGATTTCAGTATGGTCCTATGTGTCCCACTCTCTGAGTAGTTTTGCTAGGGTGGAGTTAAATAGCAGTGGGGAGAATACACATTCTTGCCATACACCAGTTTTTGTCTCCAAACGATATGAGATTTCTGCTCTGGAGTGTGTCAGTAAGGGATTCTCTGATTAGACTTGTGGTTTTGTTGTCTGCTTAATTCTTTCAGAATAGTGGTGAGGGATTCTTGGTCTATTGTGTCAGTGACCAAGATAAAATACGATTTTGCTCTGCCTTATTTGAAGGCCGTGAGGTTTTTGAGATGTAGGGTTTATTCTGGGCAGGCTCTTCCTTTCCCGAAACCCGCTTTGTATTCTCCAGATTGATATTGTGATTGGAGTTCTGCTCAGTCTTTAGAATATCTTGTATATTACGTCCACGGGTAAGATACGTCAGTAGCTTTTGAGCTCTGTTCAAATGGCTCTGAGCACTATGCGACTTAACGTCTGAGGTCGTCGCCTAGAACTTAGAACTAATTAAACCTAACTAACCTAAGGACATCACACACATCCGTGTCAGAGGCAGGATTCGAACCTGCGACCGTAGCGGTCGCTCGGTTCCAGACTGTAACGCCTAGAACCGCACGGTCACTCCGGCCGGCTTGAGCTCTGTTTTGGAATCTTGATTATGGAGTGCGTGAATGAGGACCATCTTCCAACGACCGTCTTCCATTTACCCGGGATTCTTCCATTTATCAATACTTCTTCGAAAGCGTTTTCAAGAGATTCTATGTACCTTTGGACGACGTTTTTGTAATGTTCAGCTGTGATTTGGTTTCCTCCCAAAGCGCCACAGTTTTTCGGATTTTAAAATGGTTCAAATGGCCCTGAGCACTATGGGACTTAACATCTGAGGTCATCAGTCCCCTAGACCTTAGAACTAATTAAACCTAACTAACCTAAGGACATCACACACATCCATGCCCGAGGCAGGATTCGAACCTGCGTCCGTAGCAGTCTCGTGGTTCCGGACTGAAGAGCCTAGAACCGCATGGCCACCGCGGCCGGCCCTTTGAGATTTTAAATGACCGTCTTTAACTACCCGCTGTTGAGTGGTTCAGAGTTAGGGATCGTTTTGCGTTCTTTTTTATAAGTCTTCATTAATCTGAAATGGGAGCTAATTTTCTGAGATTATTGCTCCCTAATTTTCCAACTTTTAAGAAGTTTTTCTGTCGTGTTCATTTTTCTGTGACTGGTCTTAATTCAAGGAGTCTGTCACATTCGTTCGTCCACTAGTCATTTCTTTTGCATTTGGTTACGGGACTTAATTGTTCGGCTTTACTTATTACACTTCTGTCCTTTGATCCTAGTTTTCATTATGCATTTCTTCAATTGTGAGGCAAAATCCTTGGAGTTTCATATGTATTCCGGATCATATTTTCTTCTTTTGGGGTTGTTGGTTCGATTTCTCCTTTTGGGGATGATTCTGAGTTTAATTTTGGAAAGGTAGTGATCAGAATCTAGTTGGCTCCTCTAACGACTTTGACATTTTGTTTCTATTTATGGAATTTCAGTATGTCACACGATTGAGTTGGAATTAAGCTAGATGTGGATTTGGTAATATCCATGTGTTCTGTTTTCTAGGTAGATTTTTAATGGCTGTGGATTTCAGGATTACGTTGTGTGCTAGGCATAGTCCTATCAGTCTCATGCCATTTGGCTAGTTTCCTTATGAGCTGGATAGTTTCCAAATATTTTTTAATTTCGTCTCCTTCCCTAAATGGACACTAAACTGCCCCATAAGTAGAACGTTGTGTTTTTCGGGAAGTTTTGCACAACATCATCTAGCTGAACTCAAGAACGTTCCACCTTTACTTTGTCCTTTCCACTGTCTTCACTTATGAGAGTCATGTGCATTCACGGTGGTATATACTTCGTTAACAGATCTGAAAGTAAGTGTAGAGAATCTTTTAGGTTGCGGGTCAGAGATGATAATAGAGTCCAAAATTTTTTATCTGTTATGAGGCCAGTTGAAGGTCCGTTGCGTTTTTCATAATTTTTGTCTTCCTTTCCTTCGTATGTTCTGAAGCCTTCAGAAATTGCTTTCATCCATTAATCCCGTTTCTTGTAGAGCCGTTATGATAATTCTGAGGTTATTTAGGTATTTGTAAAATGTTTTAATTTCCCAGTTTTTAGAAAAGAATTGAAGCTGAATGTAGCTATGTAGCTTGGTTTTTTATGCATCGTCTAGCTTGAGGTTCCTAGACGCTCCGACTCGTCTCTGCGTAATGATGCAGACTCTGCAGAATATGATTACTTGCTCACATTGGTGCGGCGGGTTGTCTACCTGGGGTAGTTTATTTGTCTCCCGTGCTTGAGAATATTATGTACGTGGTGCCTCTTATTGTTAGAGCGGCTGTTAGCCCTGAAGGTTTTTCTCAACTGCCGCTAACGTGAGGAACAGACGCTGACCACATGCTGAGAACAGCTGCCTTTTGATTTTGATTTTTTTGTTCGACAGCCGCTGGTACTTTACTTACATCTACCCCGTACATCTGCAGAGCCTGTCTCTATTTGCTACTTATTATTCTACCAGATATTTTAAAGCTGGCTAGCTTAAACAGTTTCACACCAGTCCTCGGTTGGCGGAAATCGGCAAAAACAGTAAGCCTTCGGTTGAACAGAGTATTATTTGAGATCCTACAATACTGCAAAAAAGTTGCAACACGAACCCCAGTGTTGCAACACGAACCCCAGAACTTGAGCTAACTGTGTAAGCACCAGCTGTATGAACCAAGCGCACTGTTGACGCATAAACCAAGTGACGCATGTTCGCATAGTAGTCATTTCTTTATGTACGACTGGACAAAATGACACTGTGACAACAGCATGCTTTTTCACTATCGTGCCGAAACAAACGCTTCTTCTCGCAGGAAGATGACAAGAGTACTTGTGGCAGGACTCACATGCCTTTCCCGGTTACCTCTTAATTCGTCATTCTCGTTCAGCTTTAAACGGCCGGTTTTTGTGTCATCTTTGTGCCTGCTCCCTTCTGGGATGTCTTTGTCGCCATGGCCATGTTCATATGAGTAAACACAGTAATTTTCATACTCAGTGATAGAAACTGCACTTGCTCACGAAGAGGACACGGCAAGTGCCATAACCTGATTTACCAGAAGCTTGCTCGTTGGAAGAGAAGTCCAAGTAACGAACACGCGTCTTACCTTATTCGTAGATATCCGACCGTTCCTGAAAACCGACCGTCAAAGTTTTCGACGTAATTTAGATGTCTTTCAGCACCTACCAAGCTCAGTCCACCTGATGGTCGATTTGCTAGCTTCGCAGCCTGTCAATTTTACGTTCCGTGTCCGGAATCCAGTTATTGTTGTATTTATTTTATCTTGTTTTTTTTTTTTTTTTGTTCACTGATCTGTACATGTCCTTATATGGTTAATACACAGAAGTTTATCAAGTTAGGGTATACAAGGACACTACATGAATTGTAAAATTACAACTGGGATCCACAATAAGTGTCGTATATTTATTATAAAATATATGTGTGTATGGTATTTTTAGGGGTTGCAACCTTTTTCAGTTCTCATATCGTTGTGTTTCTTCCTATAACAATTCTTAATTCTTCTATTTATTTTTTTGTTTGTTCCTGAGGAAGACCTAGTGCATTCCGTTGGATGACAGTGATCGCCAAAACACGCAGAAAAGAGAAATTCCAAACAACAAGAGCGTCGTGCAACAGCAGGTTTGCCACAGCTACAGTCCCTTGTATGAATCTCACTCAGGAAAGAAACTCCGTTAACAATGCTTAAGATTTCATGGGTTACCAATAATTTCGTGGGAAGTCACTCATAACAGTTCACGTTCCCGAGAACTATTGCATGCAATTGATTGCGACTAAAGGTATACTACAAGGATTTCACCGAAAACAGTTTCGAATTAGCCAGCCGGGGTGGCCGAGCGGTTCTAGGCGCTACAGTCTGGAACAGCGCGACCGCTACGGTCGCAGGTTCGAATCCTGCCTCAGGCATGGATATGTGTGATGTCCTTAGGTTAGTTAGGTTTAAGTAGTTCTAAATTCTAGGGGACTGATGACCTCAGAAGTTAAGTCCCATAGTGCTCAGTGCCATTTGAACCATTTGAAGTTTCGAATAATTTTTCCATTATATAACGTCTTTTCTTTTGTTTTTACTCACTCACTGTACAGTTAGCAGACGGGTGCATATAACGTTACTTCAACGTACAATGGAAAACATTCCTATCTCAACATACAATGGAACACATTCCTGTCACAATCTTCTATGGACGTGGACAGATAATGCAATACAACAACCCGGTTTCGAACAACAGGCGCAAAACTGCGAAGCCGCGTCGCTAAACGATGTGCCACCTTTTAAGTGCACCTATTTGTTCGTTAAAGGACATAGAAGTAAGTCGAAAAATTTAACCACCGTTTTTTTCAGAAACGGTCGGTAACGTACGGATAAGTCGCGACATGGGTTCTCTTATTTTGATCCCTCTTCCACTGAGCAAAGTTTCTGGGAAGTCAGTTTATGGCGCTGGACAAGTTCTGCTGAAGTTACGTGCACTGCGGTTTGCCATCTAGCGTTATCGTTACGAACAGGAACAAATGCTCTTCCTACAGTCGCCGATAGACGGCAGATAATTGGCGTAAATGTTTTTGTTGGACATTTGCATATACACTCCTGGAAATTGAAATAAGAACACCGCGAATTCATTGTCCCAGGAAGGGGAAACTTTATTGACACATTCCTGGGGTCAGATACATCACATGATCACACTGACAGAACCACAGGCACGTAGACACAGGCAACAGAGCATGCACAATGTCGGCACTAGTACAGTGTATATCCACCTTTCACAGCAATGCAGGCTGCTATTCTCCAATGGAGACGATCGTAGAGATGCTGGATGTAGTCCTGTGGAACGGCTTGCCATGCCATTTCCACCTGGCGCCTCAGTTGGACCAGCGTTCGTGCTGGACGTGCAGACCGCGTGAGACGACGCTTCATCCAGTCCCAAACATGCTCAATGGGGGACAGATCCGGAGATCTTGCTGGCCAGGGTAGTTGACTTACACCTTCTAGAGCACGTTGGGTGGCACGGGATACATGCGGACGTGCATTGTCCTGTTGGAACAGCAAGTTCCCTTGCCGGTCTAGGAATGGTAGAACGATGGGTTCGATGACGGTTTGGATGTACCGTGCACTATTCAGTGTCCCCTCGACGATCACCAGTGGTGTACGGCCAGTGTAGGAGATCGATCCCCACACCATGATGCCGGGTGTTGGCCCTGTGTGCCTCGGTCGTATGCAGTCCTGATTGTGGCGCTCACCTGCACGGCGCCAAACACGCATACGACCATCATTGGCACCAAGGCAGAAGCGACTCTCATCGCTGAAGACGACACGTCTCCATTCGTCCCTCCATTCACGCCTGTCGCGACACCACTGGAGGCGGGCTGCATGATGTTGGGGCGTGAGCGGAAGACGGCCTAACGGTGTGCGGGACCGTAGCCCAGCTTCATGGAGACGGTTGCGAATGGTCCTCGCCGATACCCCAGGAGCAACAGTGTCCCTAATTTGCTGGGAAGTGGCGGTGCGGTCCCCTACGGCACTGCGTAGGATCCTACGGTCTTGGCGTGCATCCGTGCGTCGCTGCGGTCCGGTCCCAGGTCGACGGGTACGTGCACCTTCCGCCGACCACTGGCGACAACATCGATGTATTGTGGAGACCTCACACCCCACGTGTTGAGCAATTCGGCGGTACGTCCACCCGGCCTCCCGCATGCCCACTATACGCCCTCGCTCAAAGTCCGTCAACTGCACATACGGTTCACGTCCACGGTGTCGTGGCCTGCTACCAGTGTTAAAGACTGCGATGGAGCTCCGTATGCCACGGCAAACTGGCTGACACTGACGGCGGCGGTGCACAAATGCTGCGCAGCTAGCGCCATTCGACGGCCAACACCGCGGTTCCTGGTGTGTCCGCTGTGCCGTGCGTGTGATGATTGCTTGTACAGCCCTCTCGCAGTGTCTGGAGCAAGTATGGTGGGTCTGACACACCGGTGTCAATGTGTTCTTTTTTCCATTTCCAGGAGTGTACATGCAAGTGGTATCTCTATACGACGATACGTCCATTTCATTCTATGGTTTGCTCTAAAGCGTAAAGATCACATAGATTTTATTTTAACAAATATTTAAGTCACAGTGTAGCCCTTGAATAGGTAATTCTTGTTACACGTGTAGCTTTCCACACAGTCGTTAAGTCCGCAACACGCGACGTTTACATACCTAACCCTAACCTCTCCCCTCCCCTCTCCCTTCTTTCCGCCCACTGGCTTCCTCCCCCACCCCCCTCCTTCCCACCCCCCTGCCTGTCCCCTACACCCAGTGGCAGCCCCCCCCCCCTCTCATCCATTGTGTTCAGTGTTTTCTGTGCCAAAGATCGTTACCAGTCTAGTGCAACGGTGCTTTCTTCGTTTCTGTGCGTCGGTGTTATCTTCAGTGTACTCCTTTGTTCGAGTGTAAAACTGATTACCTTTGTTTGCGTACGCTGTGGATCTTGTTTCTGAAACCAGTGCCTTCCGACGAACGCCTTCATTACTATTCTTATGTGTGTCTTCTGTTTTTAAAATTCATGTATTTCTGTTTCTATGTCTCCATGTTCGCTCTATGTTTTTTTCTGTTGGCCGAAGAGCGGCATTTGTACTCCGCTTCCGGCCCACCTTTGTATAAAGGGAAAATACAATAAAGAAAAAAAAACGGAGTTTTCACGTGCAGAAACCACTGATATAGTCACTGTCATTCGTCTGCTGTGAGTTAATAATTGTATAAAAGTACCGAGTGGGAACAGTTGGAGTACGTCCCTTTCAACTGACTGATCCCTCACGGGGGAAATGGATATATATTATCTATGTTAAAATAAAGAAGAATCATACATCAATGACATTATGAGCAAAAGGAGATAATTATATTAGATTTTGTCCATATCTGGAGCATTTGTAAGTGGTACGTTGACACTTTTTCCATGTGACAGAGTCTTCAGTATTTGAATGGTCGGTTCTAGCTTTAGATGTGTTTCAACAGTTTTGAGGAGTTATGAAACAGTAGTTTCACATTTTACTACTGCTAAGAGTGGTACACCCAGAGACTACAATGACAGGGAAATGTATGCAAGTCTTCTAAAGAAAATCTCCAGTATTGACTATATTTCGGATGTGGTTTTAAAGTGCGATGCGCTGCAGGATTTGTCTTACTTTACTTTAGAACTGTGGGATCGTGATATCACTCTTCACGCTTCTGCCAAAAAATAAAAACAAATTGCAGGATGTACGAAAAGAGTAAAACAAATAGACGTCCACTTTATAGTGAAACTCTCGTAGCAAAGGAGCAATTTCTGGTCTAATGATTTCTCTTCAGAATGGAAATGAAAAGAGGTGTACTGCTAAGCCTAGTTCCACTAACCCAAATTTATTTTGTGAAAGGTAATTGAAGCAAATGATACACAGACGATTAAGTTATAAAGATGATCATACTTCTTCATGCACTAAAGGACTGGATCCTTCTAACTGGCCTGACCAACCTGTCAGTTTTGGTGAGGAATAAATAAAAAATATATATAAAAGATTCATATTTCTTGAAAGAAAATTAATGAGAGATTTTAGGGGGATCCTAGAGGAATAAAAAGACTGGCGTCTCCATTGCCTCTGATGAATACAATTAACTGCAGACTAATATCCACCTATGAACATAAGACCGGATTTTCACAAAGTAACGTTGTTTTAACTCCGTTAAGTGGGTCACCGTACCTGATCACTGTCGCCAACTTGGTGTTTATCGAACTAGGAGTACCTAATTTACAGAGGTTCAATCGAAGATTTTATGTGGAGACCTGGTTCCTAAATGGAAGGCGCTTGGCTGCAGACAGCAAAAGTAAAGAGAGGAAGCAGGAAAAATCTTACAGTGATATTCTGACGCTGATTTGGAACGCACATGAACCAATAAAGTTTCATCTGCAAGGTACCTTTTTTAATGTAAATTCTAGACGTTATATATAAATCCAAACTAACTTCTCACTTTAAGGTACAAATTAAACGTATGTTATAATTTCCTACTACAATAATTCGTAAACGTTAAAAACAGGCGACAGGTCACTAAAGGTAGTACTTTTTTTTCACAATATCTCAGTGCATGAAATGTAAATAATTCCTTAAATTTGGTATAGTTAGACCGCTGCACATTACTGTGATATTCACAAATCGGAGAAAAAGAGGAAACATAGACTAAAAGTAATACATAATATTTTGGTTATGTAGCCGTATAGGTATTCAACAGTTACTTTGTAGTGGGGTTGCTCCTAATATCTCACTTAGTTTTCATTTTTATGTTCGCCTAATTTGTGATCCGCACAACTGAGACCTTCTGCAGCGAGAACTTGGAATTTATTCCTTGTAATCTCACAGAAAGTACCGCTGGATCCACGGGAGCCCACAGCCATGAGCAGGGGGAGGCCGCACCACCATCTCCAGCTTTCACAGAAAAGAAAAACTGTAATGCTGTCAGGTGTTTTTCTTTCAAGAAAATGATTTCAAAGTCGATATTACGTAGGTTTGTAACATGTTCTGAATTGAAAAGTTTTTATGTCTACTTGCAAATCGCAATTCGTTTTCCAAAATATTAAAAATATTCATACACCCAGGTCTATCCCCCCTCCCCCTCCCTACAAACTACCAAATGTGCCCCGTTGTACACGAAGGACGATAAGTCTGCCGCCCTTGCCAGAAGGCATTGCTGTTGTTCCTTTAGCTGTGTCGCCTGTCCAACTCCGCGTCACAAAGTGACCAGAACTCACCCACGTTACGTCAAGCCATATCACTTCGTCAATATTTATGGTACAGATGTCCCTTAACAGTTGGTATTACCCTGTATATATATCCCCACTTCACGTCAACAGCCTACGTCCACAGAAATGTCCACAGTGAAAGTGTAGAATGTATAAAATGGTGGACAAGGATTTCGACTGCCTTGAAAGAGTCGTGATTCTCTAATTGTAACCAGTAACTTCCTCAGCGTCGGATGTTCCTTCCTGTGATAATACTCATAAACATGTCGACGAACTGCATCCCCTTGAAACGAATCGGTGTTGGTTATCCGCTTATCCATACAAAGTTTTCCCCAGGAGTGTTAAATTTCGATGGTTTTTCTGCTTCCTTTTCTTTGTTGGACATTTCCCTCCCAATCTTCACAACAGTGATATTGTTTATATTCAGAGCTGTATCAGTTTTGTCTATTACTTTGTTAATGAAAAGAACGGGGCCACCACTAACCTCATAAATCGAACAACGAACATTGCGTATAAAGTCTTTGTAAAGTGACTTGTGCTGCGTTGTTCCGTAGTAAAGAAGTGAGTGAAAACGAGACGGTTCCTGGGCCATTGCGGGCAATGCCAAATACTCCTTCCAAACCTCGAGAAGGGCAGGGGTAGCACAATAAGGAAAATAATTAATAATGTCGCTGAACGTTGCGGGCAGGAGAGTAACAATAAGGAGTGGCTCCATCCTCTCTCTCAGTTTACATGACATATCGAGACATACAAAGAAGAAGTTTCAGCTCTGTGAAAAGAATTCGCAGATGTTGCAAAGAGAATCGTGTGAAGGCGCCAGAAAGTCCCAGCAAAAAGGAGGTAAATTTTTAGTTCCAATTTTTCCCTTCGACACTGCTTTGAAATTGCATCCGGCTTTGTCTAAATTAATTAAGAATGGTCATTTTGTTTTGAGTGCAAGAGACTTTCTTGTCATCGAGTAGGTGGCCCAGTTTGCAATAGCAAATTAGACTTTTCAGACACGCTAATGTAACCTAGTGATTTACCTTCAGTCGGTGTTGTGGGGTAAGAGGTTAGCACCTCCAACATTCCAGCGTGCATGACTCGGGAATTTTTCGTACTGAACGCTTCTGTTTCTCAGTAGCTTTTGTCCAGTTCGTTATGAGCCGCAGTAATGAACAGGCGGTGTAACAAACTACTGTTCATTTGACTTATTAAGTAGAATATGTTGCTGAGGATATAACGTGACTCCACCACATAGTTTACGTTACGAACTCAGTAATTTTAAACTGTTTGTATTTTGCAGCACTTACAGAGATACTACCCGGCATAGCTAACGAGGACAAAGTGGGTGCTTCAGTTGCAAATTTTGAGGCTGTAGTCAGTCAGTGGTTCTGTGAGGTGGAAGATGTTGCGACAGTGATCCTGAAATTGTCAACTAAAGTGATCTTGCATGCAGTAGTGAACATAATACTGAATCCGAACTGGATGTATCAGATGGTGATTTGTCTGAACGAGTCCCAGCAAAAAGAACATAGAACTAAACGCAACACATTCTGTGGGCGCGAAAGAAATAAGTGGTCAATTTGCTTCGAGTGTGTGGACGAATGAAAACTTTCTCAAGTTCGTGGTTTGTGGAATTACATTAAATTGAAGCTTGCCTTAATGATATTTGTTTTGTTTTATATTGTGAGCACGAATTCCCACATAACTGCACTTCATTTAATTACCAAAGATGATTTTTAAAGTCCTTTCCAGTAATTAACAGATACACCTCGATTTATAGCTGCTGTGCTAACGAGTTGTTAAGTTTGAAAGTGGCCATTATTTTTTTTTTTTGAGTTTGTAAATCTATTTTGATGTCAATAAATACATAATAACAATGAGAATATTCAATGTTCATAACTTTATATTTCTCTCGAAATGCTCTCTAGCAAATGCAGCAAAGGACGATCGAAAAGTCTCCAATCCAATGTCACACTGACCTCTTGCCTATATGTCGTACTCACATGCCTGCATCAGAGTCGTGCGGGGTTGGATATACGCTGCAAAAACATCCACATATGCAAACTTTTTTATTGCCTCTTCTGAAAACAGAAATTAGCTTGTCTACTGTCTGTGTCTACATAAAATGACTTTACCTGCTTCTAGCCCTTAGGAACGGACAACTTAACACGAAAAATGCTGTTCTCCAACCATAGATTCATCCTGTACCACTGACTATTCGTAATGGACAAATAGTAGTATGATCTTAGACTACAACGTCATTTTAGTAGAGATTTAAAAAATTACAATCAGTAGGAGAATAATGACTAATTTTTGTAGTTTTGAAATGGCCATTATTTTTGGAGAATCGCATAGAACAGTGGACGGAATAAGTTTTCTTTTATTGGTCAGTTTTATTTGATATTTTGATTCTGTGTAGCTTGAAACATAAAACGCAAAAGTCTCAGGAAGTCGTAAAATTTTTCAAACTTTGTCAGATATCTACGTTTCTCGCCTGGACTAACAGTAATAAAAAACTGAAAATCGTTTTCTTATATCAAAAGCGGTTATTTTCAGTGGTTTTAATATTAAGGATGTACTGGAGGTGAAAAACAGAAAAAAAGAGTGTAATCGAGAACAGCTTGTTTTAGCGATGAACACCATCCCTAGTGCATCACCTCGAATATTTTCTCTTCTTTTGAACAAACAGTATGTCACACAGGTTTGGGTACAAGCTGACGGAAAATATCGTGTGACTCGATTGAGCCAATCACGAGCTGTACATGGCGGAAATCACCAGGGAATAGAATGGCCGTATTATTGCTCAAGGCAGAATGTCGAGCTGCCATCTGGTGGTGACAAAAAGCAACGGTGATACAGTGAAAAGGAGCGAATATCACTTCGCAATTAGATGTTAACTGCGTCACTTACGTATTTCTAGTTTGTTAATAAAACTACTGTAAGCGTTTGTGTGTCCTAACTAACTGTAATTAGTTTTGTAAGTGGGCTGCTTTTGTGTTGGAAGCGCAGTGTAGCGCTTTGCATTGGATCTATGACAGCACTTTCTTTGTAAGAGACTCTGTGGCTGGTCGGACTCGGAAGTTAATCGGCAGTACTGTTGGGCAGTTCGAAGTTAGTCGCCAGCAATGATGGAAGTACTGTTGGGCAGTTGGAGGTGAACAGCCAGCAGTGATGGAAGTTAGATGTGAGAAGTTAGCATTGATGGAGGGTAGAGGTCTGAAGTGTTAGCGTAGGCTAACGATCTGTACATGTTCGACTTGGAGATTGAAAATTACTCATGATTATATACCTTTGTACTATATGTCAATAACGATTTATAAACGTGTTTGAACTGGATGTCACATTATTAAGGTAAAAAAATACATTATTTGGTTTGCAACAAAATCTGTCCTTTCCTAACCACATGCCTGTTAGTAGATAGTGTCTATAGTAGTTACAATATTTTATTTAGCTGGCAGTATTGACACTCACTATATTGCAGTAGTTCGCGTAATGAAGATTTATGTGAGCTAAGTGCTTAATGAAATGTATAGGTTATTGTTAGGATTTCTTTTCAGTCAGGGCCATTGTTTTGAATTAATTATTTGAAGCCAGATTGTAATTTTTTGAGCAGTCACATTGCGTTGTGCTAGAGTATTGTGGGTCAGTGCTGACATGATAAGAAAAAGTAAAGAGAAAGTAGGCTCAGTACGTTCAGTTTTACTCAGCTGTTTCAGAATCAAATAATGTAGAAGTTTCATCTTCTCAGTCATTCTGCAATTTAAGTGCAGATACACTCATTTAAATATAGAAGTTTCTGTTTCATACCCAGCAATGTTTGTAGTAAGTGGTATAGGCAGTGAGTTGTATGTAATACCAAGAGGAATGTATGGACAGTTTGGATCATGTGATCCGCGCCAGAAATCTGAATAAAAGTACTAGTGAACTGATGAGGGCCATTATAAGTACATTAGCCGCTATGAATGTGTTACTGGTTATAGTAATGAAATTTCTGTGTATCCTGTCATCCGCAGTAATTTCCAACATCTATCTTCATATTGTTATCAGTCCAAGTCCCAGCTTTTGAATATTTTTCGCATTTTAAGTTCACAAGCAAATGTCGTTGCTAAAAGCAAAAGTTCTAGTTGCAAGATTTCTAATCTTCCCCTTTCCCAGAAATCGCACCCTTACTTTTGGAACCCCTATCGAGTTCGTGGTAAAACAGACCAGGTCGTTTTTAAAACTGGGGACCTATGCCTTTCGCGGGCAACTGCTCTACCATCTAGCTACCCAAGCACGACTCGCGCCCATCCTCACAATTTTACTTCTGCCAGCTGTGAGGGTGGGGCATGAGTCGTGCTTGGGTAGCTCAGATGGTAGAGCACTTGCCCGTGAAAGGCAAAGGTCTCGAGTTCGAGTCTCGGTCTGGCACACAGTTTTAATCTGCCAGGAAGTTTCATATCAGCACACATTCCGCTGCAGAGTGAAAATCTCATTCAGGTCGTTTTTATTGTGCTGTTCATTTGCTTTTCTGCGCATCATCGTTTTCAACCACAATAAATCTAAAACTCATCGTCAACCTCTGTGACTTTTATCAATTTGTTGCCTGTAAGTTATTTTAATCTCGTTGGAACTAAGTTTCAAGTACACTTTCAAACTTAGGCCCTACTTTCTTAGGTTCTCACATCGACTGACCATGGTGTTAGTGTAGTGAACTGTATGCAAACAGCACAATGCCATCAACCAAATGCGTAAAATTATTTCACATTTTTTTCTCAGCCAATGAAAGTCGCTGTGCTATAAGACAATGGGTGGCTTGATGTCAGCTACTGGTGAACTGCAGAGAATTTCTATTTTACAACCAATTATTTCGGAGTTAATGTTCCCTCACCACAGTACTAAAATTACGACAAAAGAGAGGTAAAGAAAGATTTGCTTAGCCCTTTCGGCTGTTACGGGCATACATACACTTGCTGCTACGCCGTTTCTCAGGTGTAGACGGGTATATGCGTGCCGCTTCGATTTTCGTACAGTAGTGCTATGGACGCCTCTGCCGACGACCACTCCCTGTTGCGGACGGGTTACTTTCATATCTTGGTAAATAAAAAAGATTCATGCATTTATCACACACCATATGTGCCTCATTGCGTATTATCATTTGCATAAAATCTCTTGTTGATATCTTAAATAGTTTATGAGAAACGATGGTCGTTATGACCACATGATTCGCTGTGCACGAGGACGTGAATGGGCATGTCGCGCGACCGTCCATCGGATATAAATACCTATGACACGAGTACGAAATAAAATTTCTATATCTTATCTGCATTTCATTCACTGCAGTTTATGAGCTAAAATTAAGGAAGTTTACGCAATACGTTTTTGCCTCTGCGAACTCTTTTAGAGTTTCGTGTTGTGTTTTACTTAATTTGATGTGCGCAGTAAATATAAGGGACAACAAAAAGAAATACAGTTCTTTATCGAGTGAAGATATCGGACTGTAAGACGTGCTAAAATAAAATTATTCTTCCTGTTTTCAGAAAATCGGATAAGTACTTCGTATTGGCAGTAACGCTGTCTCTCAGCACAAACACCAGCATTTGGTAGCAGTACAGCTGTGAAAAAAGCAGCTTCAGCAAGGAATGCAAAGATCTCGGTCTGTAGCAGCGAAAAGTTAAAAAAGGCATCATGACAGTATGTCTGTCGCATTCAGCGGGAGGACTAGGTTTACAGAAGGATGCATGAGATGTAATGGTGGGCATTCTATACTCGGCCGTCTCCACGTAGTGTAGGAGACGGACGCCAGACAGCAGCAGTTTTCGGTTTTGGTGAAGGGCGAAGAGCCGGCCCCACGTAGTCCGAACTTCTGCCGAGAGAGGACAGGCTCGCCCTGCAGAGTGGACTGCACACCCCCCACCTCCACCACCGTGACGCAGGCATTGTGCAACGAACAAGTACATACTTTTAATCACTGGCGTCCGTTGTAGGAGGCAATGGGGGCCACCCGTGACCCTTAGCTCTCAGGGAAGAAAAATAAATACTATAGTGTGGTGCACTTCTTGGTGCTCCTCAATAGATTTGGACCGCGCTGTTCCCAGTGACTTCGCTGCATAGCACGTTACGAATACTGGCACAGCAAACCCCGATGTTTCCTCGGACATGAATTCTGCTTTATCACCTTGATCAAACATTGAAATGTTATAAATTATTCACATAAATAATAGAACGGTAGTTGTTTCGAAGTAGGAATATTATTTTGTAAACCTACTGTCTCTGTAAATGTGAATAAACGATACTCTGAATTCGTCTCAGAGAATCTGCTAGCCTTTCACCTGTTACACATTGTTCTAGTAAAGTTTATCATAATTTTAATTACCTTGTTCTTGACACAAACGTGCTGTGTTGACGATCTGCTCGAATCCCTCGCAAGACACTCTAAACTAATCTCAACTAAGTATATTTCTTCAGTAATAATAAAATATTCATAAAATAATTTATAACTAAAATGGGAAATAGTCGAATTGGTATAAATGTCTTGTAGCTTATATTCTGTCAAACACATCAGCAAAGTGTTCACAAATTGGAATAGCAGCAACAGACGACCGTTAACTTATTGATCCAATTCCCATGAATGCACGTATCGGTCTGCACTCTTCTCCCATTTGAGCTGTTAGGTGTTCTTTGTTAATATTTGATATAACGTGGTGGTGCTAACAGCATACCGTTTTAACACTATGTTTCGCAGTCTCAACATCTGTTCCCCTGGATATTAAAAATATGTGCCATTTCACAGCCAATATATCAAAGGCATTTTCCACTACACATTAGCTCAGCTGGGCGTTGAATTTCTTCTTCTTTGCATGTTTGATTACTGATTACTGTAGGTTAGGCATATGGCCTCAGTGAATAAACCTAAAGTCCAAAACGCGTATCCCTATGAAAACACGAGGAAAAGCAAAGTTTGCAACCGGTAGTAGCTTTGGAGGTAGAATACATTATGCAAAAGTGATTGTTTATAGCAGAAGAACCGGTATCCACTCTCTTTCGGGTATTTTAACTTAACATGCTTCCAGTCTAAGTTTCCAAGGCAGTTCGGCAACCCCCATGGTTCTGGAAATCCTTCCTCATATTTCTTTCACATTTCTGTTGTAGGACTTAGTAAATACTTCGGATACAGAACATTCCAAGTTGCCTGACATACTTCTTTCACGATTTCTGAGACCGCTGAAGGTCCTAATTGCGAGGAAGAAACGATGGTATGGTGGTTGACTCCTGCAGCCATACACCTCGAAAAAGATTAAATAAATCCATCTTATAGAACGAATAGATTAATTAATGAGTGAAGAATGCAACAATGTGTGCTTCATAACGGATTATACTCTTTTATAGATATCAAAATAATGAGAAGCATGTAATGTTATCCGAAACTCGCTTACAGCACTGTGTATACCCTATGCTCGAAATTAATGTCTTTACAGTCATTTGCTCTATATGATGGCTGTAAACCTGTAATGGAAAAATTACTTGATTTCTATACTAGGCAGAAAGGTATGATAAATGGTGAAACGAACATACTTGAAACAAATAGCTAATCTTGGGCTTCAATCAGTTAATTGACCTCAGTTCGTTGTGCACTTCTCGATACTCCTTTTATCAACATGTGTATTCTCGCAACATACGAAAACACTTGAAAAAACTATCTTGATCAGATCGTCGTTCAGTACACAGGCGAGATGGTAATCCCTTTCAAGGGGGGATGGGTACAAAAGTGACCAAAAATTTAGTTTTTCAGTTTTGGTTGCATTCAGTAGTAAAATTGGTTGAAAACTATTTGCCAGAGTTTCATTTCCGAAATCATATAGGAAGTGATGAAAAAGAGAATTCATGTTGATCAGTTTTTTCAGGTGTCCTATTAGCTGTTTCAAGTACAAACAGGAACAGTGGGACAACAAGTCTTACACACAAAAGAAATGCTTCACTAAATATGTAATGGATGCCATGAATCCCACATTTACGTTCCTGGCAAATCCTGACCTACTAAGGAAGTATGATAATAGCAAAACTCAAAATCGAATTATCCAATTAGTCTTCGAAGGTGGTCATCTGTAAATGTTGCCCAAGACAATATTTTCACCATCTACAATTGTAACACTTGCTACATATGATGCTTTGATTGTTTTAATGATGGAAACATATGGAGAGTGAAAGTGTTTCAGCATTTAGGTTTCAGAATTGGTATATTTCCTCTAACCATTATTGTGGGAATTGACCATCATCGCGTAGCAAGAGATAAAATGTCTATTCAGGACCTCGTAAAGCAACCGAGACAAAGAAGCTAGAAAGAAGTCTTGAGGAGGAAGGAGATCCCAAGTATAGTCCAGAAGCATTCTGAGACGCATTATTTGAAGAAAATATAACTTTAATCTTTAAACTGTTTTCCCCAGAAACTTCATTTTCTTGCACTTACGTAGCTTTTTGTCGTGACTTCTTTAATATAATACCGTAAAATGTGGCCCAAACGTTTATCATATTGCAATAAACAAACATAAAGTGCTAAATTTTCAAATATTTTCTTTAAGCTTAGACATATAGATAAATATGATGAAATTTCTATACCGATTCATACCGAAAACGTGTAAAATGTTATAAAAATTTTTCTTATTAAAGATATTCTAAATTGCTTATGTAAAAAATGTTTAAATGGATGTAGACATAGCACAGTTCAAATTTGGTAGTGATTGTTAAATAGAATGTAAGGAAAGAGAACATAAACACTTATAGATTTATTACGATTGAAAATTTTGTAATAAATTCAAAATTTGAGCAAAAATTTTTAAAACTTAATTTAAAGTGCATTATACTATTGCTAATCAACTTGAAATATTTTACTTATTCATCTTCAATGTCTTAGGCACACCATTTGACAATATGAGATTATGCATTTCGCACACATCCCCCCTAGCCTTTCTGTCATCGTATTGATGTCCCGAACCCAACACCCTCTTTCGTTGCTACAATTTCAAGCGTCTAATAAGAGAAGGAGTCGTTTGACGTCCGAGATACTCATTCCTGCACTTATAGCACAAATATAGAACGAAATGACGCTATGAACGGATAACGCACACAAAGATAACGCGTACTGCGTGTTGCTACCAGATCGTCCAGCGCCAAGTTGATGTCGCTACAGGTGAAAGCCGACGCTAATGCGGTTTCGGCCGCTTTCACAGTGCAACAACAGACACAGCACCATAGCTCGCTGCAGCCAGAGGCCCTTGCCTGCTGCGTACCTCGCCGCTTCACCGGATCGCATTCTGTCTGGTCAGGCCATAACTTGGGCACGTGACTCGGTATATTCTGTGACCAAAATAACTTGGGCTATTATCTTGCAGTGAAAGCATGGAAAGTGATCGCGGTAAATGTTGCCGCGGGCAACCGTTAGCATTTTTAAATTTGTCGACGATGACAAGAAGAAAGAAGCTTTAATTGTTGTAACTTTAGTTGTTACTCATATATTAACAAAGCTTCAAATACACTACTGGCCATTAAAATTGCTACACCACGAAGATGACGTGATACAGACGCGAAATTTAACCGACAGGAAGAAGATGCTGTGATATGCAAATGATTAGCTTTTCAGAGCATTCACACAAGGTTGGCGCCGGTGCCGACACCTGCAACGTGCTGGCATGAGGAAAGTTTCCAACCGATTTCTCAGACACAAACAGCAGTTGACCGGCGTTGCCTGGTGAAACATTGTTGTGATGCCTCGTGTAAGGAGCAGAAATGCGTACCATCGCGTTTCCGACTTTGATAAAGGTCGGATTGTAGCCTATCGCGATTGCGGTTTATCGTACCGCGACATTGCTGATCGCGTTGGTCGGGATCCAATGACTGATAGCAGAATATGGAATCGGTGTTTTCAGGAGGGTAATACGGAACACCGTGCTGGATTCCCACGGCCTCGTATCACTAGCAGACGAGATGACAGGCACCTTATCCGCATGGCTGTAACGGATCGTGCCGCCACGTATCGATCCATGAGTCAACAGATGGGGACGGTTGCAGCAGCATGGACAATCAGCTCAGAGACCATGACTGCGGTTATCCTTGACCTGCATCACAGACAGGAGCGCCTGCAATGGTGTACTCAACGACGAACCTGGGTGCACAAATGGTAAAACGTCAAATTTCGGATGAATCCAGGTTCTGTTTACAGCATCATGATGGTCGAATCCGTGTTTCGCGACATCGCGGTGAACGCACATTGGAAGCGAGTATTCGTGATCTCCATACTGGCGTATCACCCGGCGTGATGGTATGGGGTGCCACTGGTTACACGTCTCGGTCACCTCGTGTTCGCATTGATGGCACTTTGAACAGTGGACGTTACATTTCAGATGTGTTACGACCCGTGGCTCTACCCTTCATTCGATCCCTGCGAAACCCTACATCTCAGCAGGATAATGCACGACCGCATGTTGCAGGTCCTGTACGGGCCTTTCTGGATACAGAAATTTTCGTCTGCTTCCCTGGCCGGCACATTCTCCAGATCTCTCACCAATTGAAAACGTCTGGTCAATGGTGGCCGAGCCACTGGCTCGTCACAATACGCCAGTCACTACTCTTGATGAACTGTGGTATCGTGTTGAATCTTAATGGGCAGCTGTACCTGTACACGTCATCCAAGCTCTGTTCGACTCAACGCCCAGGCTTATCAAGGCCGTTATTACGGCCAGAGGTGGTTGTTCTGGGTATTGATTTCTGAGAATCTATGCACCCAAATTGCCTGAAAATGTAATCACATGTCAGTTCTAGTATAATATATTTGTCGAACAAATACCCGTTTATCATCTGCATTTCTTCTTGGTGTAGCAGTTTTAATGGCCAGTAGTGTATGTACTCTCATTCTCAAAAATGCGATGAAAATAGTAAGGATATTTGGGTATGGTCAGTTACAGTGCCTCAGGATATAATACTCATTTGCGTTACTGTATTAAATCTACGAACCCCCCTCCCTCTACCTCTTCCAACCCAATCCTCTACCCGTATCCCTGAAACTCTGTATGGTTTGTTACAGCGAAGTTTGTACGCTTGTAAAACGTTGGAATTAATGAAGATCTTTTGATGTCGTATTATCTATTTTCTTTAAATACTAATGCTGTTTTTCACAGTTAATGATTTCTATGTACCATTATGGCAAATAATTTTATCATACGCACTGTCTCTGGCATTGCTGTGCTTTACTGTTCAGTGGTTTTAAATATTTAACTGTTTTTTGCAAAAATTTTAAAAGGGTTAATTTTATTATCCACTTGTATTGTTACTGTATTAATTTTTGTATTTTTTATTATTCGAGAATATTATAATAAGAAAGATGTTTCCTATGTCCAGATAAGCGCTCCCTTTTCCAGGTTTTCTTATGCTGCAGGACGAGTGGACTGCCAGTTATTTAAATGCTCTGTAACTGTTCATCTGCACTTTGTTACATGTATATGTTCATTATCTTGACGTGGTTCTTATATTTTGGGAATAGCCTTTGGTTGACTGTCTGGTACGTATTTCTTATAAGGATACTTTTTTTAACATGTGCTTAATAATTTGATAACAACTGTATTGTACATGATTGTAATTTTGGTGATAGGATGATATGAAAACGAGTTCAACTCAAAACTTGTAATCAAGCAAATAAAAGTGAAGTTTACAATTTTGAATATTTTTCTGTTGTACTGACTAACACAAGTTGCGTTCCTTCAATTACTCCACCGAGCGAGGTGGCGCAGTGGTTACCACACTGGACTCGCAATCGGGAGGACGACGGTTCAATCCCGCATCCGGCCATCCTGATTTAGGTTTTCCGTGATTTCCCTAAATCGTTCCAGGCAAATGTCTGGATGATTCCTTTGAAAGGGCACGGCTGACTTCCTTCCCCATCCTCCCATAATCCGATGAGACCGATGACCTCGCTGTTTGGTCTCTTCCCCCAACAACCCAACCAACCCCCCCCCCCCCCAACCAATTACTCCAGCATGGTGAAAGTTCCTAAACATGTGCCACGTCAAGCAATAAGGCATACATATGTCTGTGTGGATAGAAGGCTGAAGCTTTCAAAGGCATATGCGAAGGTACAGTTCAGTCGAGGTTGTCTCCACAATGGTAATGTTATGCTACATGCAAAGGAGGTTATTGACTACAAGTTAAGAAGTAAGAAGGAGGGAGGAGGCTATGTGGGCCAGCAGTGAGGCTAGAATGGCCCATGGTACGAGTGACAGACTTAATAAAGACCTTAATCTTTTGTATTTGAGATTGGTAGTGTGTATTGGATATTTACAATTCCAGTTATTTAGTGAATTTGTTGGCGCATAAGTTAGCGAAACTTGGAGTGTAATATTAATCATACAGAATAATAAGCTTTGGTCTGGATTGGTCTCTAAATAGTGTTGTTCATGAATCACATACTTTTGCCGGGAGGGGTGTAAATTTGTGTAAGGAAGAGGAAATGTTATTTATTTGCAAGGAGCCAGGTTGTTCACTTCGGCTACCTACGTCTGAGGGTGATCTTGCCAATTTGATCGCTGAGGGGAAGGCAGCAGGCACAATTGGCAAATTGGATTCTCTTGAGGAGAAGTTAGGCACTGTCAAAACGCAAGAATTGTTGGCTTATATCGCCTCAGCGCTAGTAGGGCTAATATGGTTAGGCATAACGAGCAATGGGTTTTCGCGAGCATCAATTGTAAATTAAATAGAGGGAATACTTCGATAATAAGAGCCTATAAAGGAAACGTTAATCGTCGTATCAGAGGTAATGTACAGGGAAAGGTCCTGAACTGTTTGACAGATAATGGTATCTGACAGACTCATAAAGATTCAACAAAGTTTGTGAATGTAGCTTTAAGAAAGAAAATTTATGGTTTGCAGTTCTTGGTGACACCAGGGGAAAACGGGGTCTGATTTGTCTGAATTGAAATTTTCCTGTTCTTAACGCACAGATGACGTTACATACAGTCGAAAAGAGCGTGTGATAGCGGCTTCTTTTGTTATCGTTAATTTGTGCAGCAATATCCCAGTCGAGGAAACCCTTTCCATTATCAAGTACAACATTTTGCATAATGCTACTATGAGTAAGTGGGGAGCCAATAGAGCTTCTTGACCTCCTCCGGTTCAGTCTATCTTATAACTATAATGATTTTGATAATAAAATCTATCAACATCCAGAGTGCCTCTCGGATTTGCTGGCTGACATTTTTATAATTTAATTTTGAGAGTACAGTTTTTAGTCTAAATAGGATTCTCTGTTATGAAACTTCCTGGCAGATTAAAACTGTGTGCCCGACCGAGACTCGATCTCGGGAACTTTGCCTTTCGCGGGCTAGTGCTCTACCAACTGAGCTACCGAAGCACGACTCACGCCCGGTCCTCACAGCTTTACTTCTGCCAGTCTCTCGTCTCCCACCGTCCAAACTTTACAGAAGCTCTCCTGCGAACCATGCAGAACTAGCACTCCTGAAAGAAAGGATATTGCGGGGACATGCCTTAGCCACAGCCTGGGGGATGTTTCCAGAATGACATTTTCACTCTGCAGCGGAGTGTGCGCTGATATGAAACTTCCTGGCAGATTAAAACTGTGTGCCCGACCGAGACTCGAACTCGGGAACTTTGCCTTTCGCGGGCAAGTGCTCTACCAACTGAGCTACCGAAGCACGACTCACGCCCGGTCCTCACAGCTTTACTTCTGCCAGTATCTCGTCTCCCACCTTCCAAACTTTACAGAAGCTCTCCTGCGAACCATGCAGAACTAGCACTCCTGAAAGAAAGGATATTGCGGAGACATGGCTTAGCCACAGTCTGGGGGATGTTTCCAGAATGAGATTTTCACTCTGCAGCGGAGTGTGCGCTGATATGAAACTTCCTGGCAGATTAAAACTGTGTGCCCGACCGAGACTCGAACTCGGGAACTTTGCCTTTCGCGGGCAAGTGCTCTACCAACTGAGCTACCGAAGCACGACTCACGCCCGGTCCTCACAGCTTTACTTCTGCCAGTATCTCGTCTCCCACCTTCCAAACTTTACAGAAGCTCTCCTGCGAACCATGCAGAACTAGCACTCCTGAAAGAAAGGATATTGCGGAGACATGGCTTAGCCACAGCCTGGGGGATGTTTCCAGAGTCTCGGTCGGGCACACAGTTTTAATCTGCCAGGAAGTTTCATATCAGCGCACACTCCGCTGCAGAGTGAAAATCTCATTCTGGAAACATCCCCCAGACTGTGGCTAAGCCATGTCTCCGCAATATCCTTTCTTTCGGGAGTGCTAGTTCTGCATGGTTCGCAGGAGAGCTTCTGTAAAGTTTGGAAGGTGGGAGACGAGATACTGGCAGAAGTAAAGCTGTGAGGACCGGGCGTGAGTCGTGCTTCGGTAGCTCAGTTGGTAGAGCACTTGCCCGCGAAAGGCAAAGTTCCCGAGTTCGAGTCTCGGTCGGGCACACAGTTTTAATCTGCCAGGAAGTTTCATATCAGCGCACACTCCGCTGCAGAGTGAAAATCTCATTCTGGAGGATTCTCTGTGATGACATTGTTTTTTTATAGAAGGTATGTTGATGAAGTTTTCACGATTGCGAAGGGTATGTGTGATGAAGTTGTCTCCATTTTTAATTTATTCAATGGGCAACAGCTGAAGAGTAGGTACACGTTGGAAGCTGATAGGAAATTGAGTTTTCTGGGTTTACTTATTACGGGAAGTAATGGAAGCCTTGACTTCTCACTTTTTCGGAAGGCAACGCTGTTTGACGCTATTATATGTAATGATTTCAATCATCCCATTAGACACAACATTGCTTACATTCTTAATATGATAGCACGACTGTTGAGTTTAGCTCAACTGAGGACGATACTAATAAAGACTGAAACTCTATGAAGCACGTTACGTTGGCTAATGGCTACAAGGAATCACTGGTTTGCTGTTTGTTGGGAAGCGTAGGCAGGTTAAACCATCACGGACAGATGAAGTCAAAAAAAGTATGTAATATTGAAATATAGGGGACCAATCTCTGAAAATTTTGTCCTCTCCCAAAAAGATTAAAGATGGGTTCGGCAAGAGTAGGAAACCAAGGTGTTAAGTTAAAATATAGGTTTGGCATTCAGGGAAAGAAATCAGAGAAATGGTATATCAGGCGTATATAAGTTGCAATGAGGATCGTGTGACTCATTCTATACTGGACAAACGGTAGAAATTTTGTCACCCATTTCAAAGAACATGTGGGTACTTGTACCAGAACCGCGTTTGGATTGGTGATATAGATAACGCACTGAAGGTTTTGCATGTCGCATGTCGCAAGACATGCATTTGGATACTTTGAAGGAACTTAAGATTTTTAAGAGCAAAATGATGTATTCAGATAAAGTTTTGAACGAACAAGTCAATTTTCGGTTTAGTTCATTCTTTGCTCAGTTCGAACTGACGTATAATTCGTACTCTCTTCCCCTCCCATTCCCCTTCCACCAATCCTTTTGTCGTTTCCGCCAACCGTACGACCGTAAACTGCTGTATACTCGGTTTCTTCTCCACCTTCTCATTTCCTCTTTTCCACCTCCCCCCCCCCCCTCCCCCCATCACCCACTCTCCATTCCTAACGTTTTCGTAGTGACATTTTGTTTCCAGGTTTGATTGTCATGCACCGAGTTCAGTTCTCGATTCTTTCATCTGTCAGCATACCGCCCATAACTCATGCTCCCCTCCCGCCTTATTACCTTTGCGTTTTCCCCCACTCCTCACCACTTCCACTTTCTCTTCACTCTTTTATAAGGAAATATTGCATTTTTTTTTTTCGTTAGGAGGTCGGTTCTTGTAATTACCGTTGGTTTGCCTGTGCACCCTCTCACGCCAGTGTTCCATTGCTGACATACTGAGGAATAGAACTTTTGATTTCATTGTGTGCTATTGTCTGTGATACCTGTTGGTTGCTGCTGGTTGGGTAATAAGGTTTCTGAGTCTGTTGACCCTTTACGCTGAAAATGTCGTATGACGTGTAAGGCAGATTATGAAGCTCGTTTTACTGGTTGACCATATGGTCTTCACCCTTAAATTATTTTAAAAATTGTTTGGATTAATTTTTATTATAGTGTATTATCTGTATCAGTAGGACTTCTCTTGAGGAACATATATGTATAGTTTCTCTGTTGAATCCGTTAGCCTGTGGTAGTTCTTGTTTATTGAATTACAAATATGACAAACAGTCGATTTTGGTACAATTTTAATAAGTTCGTTTTACTACTGTTGATTTTAGGTTATTCACATTCTTACCATGTTGTTCCACTTGATACTCTTTATGGACTCCATCTTCATGCCTCCCCGCTCCCCACGTTCCCAGCCCTTTATCTTCCACCACCTACCTGTCTCGCCCGCTCCCTCCACCAACTCCACTTCCCCCCCCCCCCCATATGCCTGTGACTGTCGTTATGCTATGTCTTCCCCTAGCATGGGTATCCCGTACTCCTTTATTGTTGTTTGATTAAACGGATACGTGCCGTTAGGAGCCCAAATTTTTGGTGCTTAATGAGAGACAGGTTTGCGGTTTAATGTTTGTGTTTTCGTAGGAAATATCAAAAGTTGTTTTATCTTCATACAATTCTGCAAGGTTTGGTATGGTCAAATTTTTACCCCTGTAAAGGGTTGGGAGTGATGAAGGTTTTTTACAGTCCTATTATTTGAGTTCTTTTAATGTTAAGTTTTGCTCACATTTAAAGATTTTTACGTATGATCATGGCATATAACTAGGTCATAGAAGCCGTACGTGTGCTTGCTGTTCTGTGACGTTATCTGTTTTACTGTTTTTGGTAAAAATGTTAAAAGTATTAATTTTTTTGTTCACTTGTGCTGTTATTGAATTCATTGATATATTTTTCATGACTGGAGACCACTGTAATGAATGAAAAAGTTATTCCTGTCCTGGCCGCGCCACCTTCCCAAAGTTTCCTTATGGCAACAGAAGGAGTAGACTGCCAGTTATCTACATGCTCTATAACTGCTCATTTGCACTTTGTTATATGCATATGTTTGTTATCTTGGCATGGTTCATATACTTTGGGAAATACCATTTTGAATCCCTGGTATGTATATGTTGTAATGATATGTCCTGTATTTTTGACACACACTAAATAATGTGGCAACAGGAGTACTCTAAATGACTGCAATTTTGGTTATCTCTCCTGTACGATGATTTGAAAACGGTCCTGACTTGAAATTAGTCGTCAAGTAAATAAGAGTGACATTTTCTGTTGTATTGATTACCAAAAATGTTCAGGTAAAGTTTCTCTTGATAAGGAAGATTTACACAAATATCAAACATTTATTAACACACTTGACATGTTCTGTGATCCACAAGCATTCCACAAGACATTTCAGACGGATGATTTCATACAGACCTTCAGCTTAACAGGACAGGAAGGAAAGTTAACATCATAGAATCCAGTGATCTCGGAGTGAATCCCAAGATGAAAGTCTTGACATGGACGTTGAAGCGATCGGAAGTTAACCTATTCTCTCAGTGCACACTCATGAATTAGTAAGTTAGTAGCCTTTCTTAAATAAAATTTTATTGGTCGTTATATTTTCGTGACAGATTATGAAAACTGTTGAGTGTTTATGGAAAAAGTTCAAGGCAATCGTAAAATGCGTTTTAGACAGGTACGTGCCGAGTAAAACTGTGAGGGACGGGAAAAACCCACCGTGGTACAACAACAAAGTTAGGAAAGTACTGCGAAAGCAAAGAGAGCTTCACTCCAAGTTTAAACGCAGCCAAAACCTCTCAGACAAACAGAAGCTAAACGATGTCAAAGTTAGCGTAAGGAGGGCTATGCGTGAAGCGTTCAGTGAATTCGAAAGTAAAATTCTATGTACCGACTTGACAGAAAATCCTAGGAAGTTCTGGTCTTACGTTAAATCAGTAAGTGGCTCGAAACAGCATATCCAGACACTCCGGGATGATGATGGCATTTAAACAGAGGATGACACGCGTAAAGCTGAAATACTAAACACCTTTTTCCAAAGCTGTTTCCCAGAGGAAGACCGCACTGCAGTTCCTTCTCTAAATCCTCGCACAAACTAAAAAAATGGCTGACATCGAAATAAGTGTCCAAGGAATAGAAAAGCAACTGGAATCACTCAACAGAGGGAAGTCCACTGGACCTGATGGGATACCAATTCGATTCTACACAGAGTACGCGAAAGAACTTGCCCCCTTCTAACAGCCATGTACCGCAAGTCTCTAGAGCAACGGAGGGTTCCAAATGATTGGAAAAGAGCACAGGTAGTCCAAGTCTTCAAGAAGGATCGTCGAGCAGATGCGCAAAACTATAGACCTATATCTCTGACGTCGATCTGTTGTAGAATTTTAGAACATGTTTTTTGCTCGAGTATCATGTCGTTTTTGGAAACCCAGTATCTACTATGTAGGAATCAACATGGATTCCGGAAACAGCGATCGTGTGAGACCCAACTCGCTTTACTTGTTCATGAGACCCAGAAAATATTAGATACAGGCTCCCAGGTAGATGCTATTTTTCTTGACTTCCGGAAGGCGTTCGATACAGTTCCGCACTTTCGCCTGATAAACAAAGTAAGAGCCTACGGAATATCAGACCAGCTGTGTGGCTGGATTGAAGAGTTTTTAGCAAACAGAACAGAGCATGTTGTTATCAATGGAGAGACGTCTACAGACGTTAAAGTAACCTCTGGCGTGCCACAGGGGAGGGTTATGGGACCATTGCTTTTCACAATATATGTAAATGACCTAGTAGATAGTGTCGGAAGTTCCATGCGGCTTTTCGTGGATGATGCTGTATTATATAGAGAAGTTGCAGCATTAGAAAATTGTAGCGAAATGCAGGAAGATCTGCAGCGGATAGGCACTTGGTGCAGGGAGTGGCAACTGACCCTTAACATAGACAAATGTAATGTATAGCGAATACATAGAAAGAAGGATCCTTTATTGTATGATTATATGATAGCGGAACAAACACTGGTAGCAGTTACTTCTGTAAAATATCTGGGAGTATGCATTCGGAACGATTTGAAGTGGAATGATCATATAAAATTAATTGTTGGTAAGGCGGGTACCAGGTTGAGATTCATTGGGAGAGTGCTTAGAAAATGTAGTCCATCAACAAAGGAGGTGGCTTACAAAACACTCGTTCGGCCTATACTTGAGTATTGCTCATCAGTGTGGAAGATACAAAGAAGAGCGGCGCGTTTCGTCACAGGGTTATTTGGTAATCGTGATAGCATTACGGAGATGCTTAATAAACTCTAGTGGCAGACTCTGGAAGAGAGGCGCTCTGCATCGCGGTGTAGCTTGCTCGCCAGGTTTCGAGAGGGTGTGTTTCTGGATGAGGTATCGAATATATTGCTTCCCCCTGCTTATACCTCCCGAGGAGATCATGAATGTAAAATTAGAGAGATTAGAGCGCGCACGGAGGCTTTCAGACAGTCGTTCTTCCCGCGAACCATACGCGACTGGAACAGGAAAGGGAGGTAATGACAGTGGCACGTAAAGTGCCCTCCGCCACACACCGTTGGGTGGCTTGCGGAGTATAAATGTAGATGTAGATGTAGATGTAGTAGTAAGGATGTAGCAAAGAATAGCTCAATCACAGTCCAAGAAGCTAGTTGTTCTTTACCATAGTAATTGCCGCAGACTCACTCACTCACACACACACACACACACACACACACACACACATACACACACACACACACCACAGAGAGAGAGAGAGAGAAAAAGAGAGGGAGGGACAGATGACTCATCTGACAAGTGGACTAATGTCAATGAACGTTATCTTGGAATCCTTATTAAAGTTACCTCCTGTCTAACTTCGCCAAGGTGAGGCTGCACAGGAACATTGGAACTCTACAAAAGCAGCGTTTTGAACACCCATAACAATTACAGTACATGTAATTGACTGTGGCATGTGTCGGAGACTAAAGAACGTAAATACTTTCAGTGGTATCATCTTAAACTTATCATGTACCATCTTCTGTATATAGTTTTAGTAAGGTTAGCCTATTTTATCTGAATGTTAGGGAACTGAGTAATTAGGTGGAAGACCTTCTTGTTTGTTTGAAAACATTAGATAATTCTCAGAAGATCGATATTCTGTTCCTTTCCGAGTACCATATAACCACAGTGTTAGAGAAGTCAAATACGAGGGTTGTACGGAAAGTAAGTTCCGGTCGGTCACGAAATGGAAAACACTGGGAAAATCCGGTAAAGCTTTGCACATATGTGTTGGGCAGTGTCTGTAGTATGCCCGTCGATCGTGTAGCGTCGCTCTTTTCAGTTCTAACAGTGTACACCTAAAGATGCGGAGGGAATTGCGTCTCCCGCCAACTATGAGGGCCTGGTTAGAGATTTCCCCTATGTCATGCAGCCCACGTAACACAACTGTCGAGCAGTTCCTGTAGGGGCAACGAAGGCGCTCCTGCAGCCTTTCCGATGAGAAGTGTTTGATCACCCACAATACAGTCCGTAATTGGCTCCCCCTGAGTCTCATCTCTGCTCACAAGAACCGCTGACTATGAAGACAAAATTTTCCCACAGACAACGAGCTGCAGACCAGTGCAGATAACTGGCTGAAAGCACAGGCGGCTGCTTTCTATGAAGAGGATATTGGAAAGTTGATACAACACTACGACAAAACTCAAAGTTGGAGCGGTGACTGTGTAGAGAAATAGGTGGAAGGTGCACCTGACTGTTGCAAATAAAACGTTTCAGGTTTTCACTGTGATTTCCATTTCGCGACCTATCGGAACGTACTTTCTGGACAACCCTCGTATAGAAGATTACACTATAAAATGTTACCAATAGAGAAATAATAGGAGAAAAGGAGGAATTGTGACACATGTGAAGACAGAACACAAGTTAGATTGAGACAAGGTGCACTTGTGTTCCGGTGCCGCGTGGGGTAGCCGCAAGGTCTAAGGCGTCTTGTCACGCGACTCCCCCCGTCGGAGGTTCGAGTCCTCCCTCGGACATGGGTGTGTGTGTCGTCCTTAAGCTGGCCGGGGTGGTCGAGCGGCTCTAGGCGCTACAGTCTGGAACCGCGCTGCTACTACGGTCACAGGTTCGAATCCTGCCAGGGGCATGGATGTGTGTGATGATCTTAGATAAGTTAGGTTTAAGTAGCTCTAAGTTCTAGGGGACAAATGACCTCAGAAGTTAAGTCCCATAGTGCTCAGAGCCATTTTTTGAAAGAGTGTGTTGAACAACAAGCTTACATATACGAGGCCTGTTCAGAAAGTAAGCTCCGATTGATTGCCAAATTGAAACCACAGTGAACATCAGAAATGTTTTACTTGTAACAATTAGCTACACCTTTCAGCTACTTCTCTACGTAGTCGCCGTTCTGACTTAGACTTTTGTCATAGCGTTGTACCAACTTTTCAATAGCCTCATCATAGAAGGCAGCCGCCAGTGCTTTCCGCCAATTCTCCACGCTAGCCTACACCTCGTTGTCTGTGTCAAAATGTTGTCTTCAAAGACAGCGGTTCATGTGACCAGAGATGAAACTCAGGGGGAGACAATTGCGGACTGTATTGTGGGTAATCTAACATTTCCATTTGAAAACGATGCAGGAGCATCTTCATTGCCCCTGCAGAATGCGGCTGAGAATTGTCTTGAAGAAGAAACAGCACGACAGTTATGTAATGTTAGCTGCATAGCTTCAGGCGAAATTTCTCACCAGGCCCTCGTACTTGGCGGCAGACACTATTTTCTAGACATCTTTACGCACTCACTGCGAGCTCAGAAATGAGACGAGCGACGTGATGCTAACTGGAGTTATACTAGAGACACTACCCAACACATCTATGCAAAGCTTTATCGGATTTTCATAGTCGTTTCCATTTCGCGACCGATCGGAGCTTACTTTCTGAACGCCCCTCGTATTTCAATCATATGAATGTCCCACCGATTTATCCTTCGGAAATTATGATAAATGTATATTCTCTCAATAATATGAACTCATCTGGAATTAAAGGGGTTCCCGATACAGCTCTAAAGACTTGTTCCCCATAATAAGCACTGTCTTTTCCGAAATTTGTAATTTATCGTTGACACATGGAATTTTTTCAGAGAGTCTGAAACATCCCATGTTTAGACCCCTCTATAAGAAATCTAATAGGAGAGATTCCCATAACTACTAACTAGTTTCACAACTGACATCTCCTTCCGAAATGTCTGAGAAGGTCATTTATTTTATAACAGTATCCCACGTGAGCAACAACAGTATCCTCAGTAAATCACAGTTTGGAACTCGGAAGAGTTGTTCAACTAAGAATGCCGTTTTAACAATCACTAAATAATAGAATGGTAGCACTTAGTTTATTCTGTGGCCAATCCAATACGTTGTACTGTGTGAATCACAACATCCTCTCTGATAAACTGAGGCTTTATGGAACTTACGTTATATAAAATCAATTTATAACGCCATACGTTACTAGAAGAGCGCAGAAAATTATACTTCATTATAGAAACAATGTAAGCAGGGGACATTTTTCTGATTGGGAAGAAATCGCTTATGGAGTTCCACAAAGCTAAAACTTAAGTCCACTGTTGTTCTCATATATGTAAAAGACCTTCCACTTTATATGCAAAAAAGCAGAATCAGTTCTCTTTGTGGAAGAGGTTAGTGTTGCAGTCAATCCAAACATACACACAGCAACAGAAGAAATGGTAAATAATTTTCTTAGACGTGTTGTTGAGTGGTTTTCAGTGAATGGTCACAGCCTCAATTTCAGAAACACACAACATATTCAGTTCTGCACATCTAGAAGTGCTACACCAACGACAAGTGTAACACATGTGAGGAAATAATAACAAGGATGGACAGGCAAAAATTTTTAGTGTCGGTAGTGAAGAGAATTTAAAGTGGAAAAAGCGCATTTTCGAACTAATAAAATATCGTAGCCTATGCACACCAATTTTGAACCTCGAATTTTGGCAAATCCTGCGAAGAGACATTAATGTCATGGAATAATGTTCTGGGGTGACTAACTTCAAAACAGTATTCCAAGATTGTTGTAAATAATTCACTGCACTTCAAAAGGAACATGGTGTTACATAATTACAATACCAGAAGGAAAAATGATATTCATTGCCCTAAAAGAAGTTTGTCTTTATCACAAGTTTGTCTTTATCACACCAGGACGTGCGAAATGCTACCACCAAAATCTTTACTCACTTCCCAATGACATAAAATGTCTGACAGGCAGCAAAGTTATTTTATGAAAGAAACTGGAAAGGTTTCTTCTTGACAGCTTCTATTCCACAGAATAATTCCTATTTTTGTAATGTGTAAAAGGTGACAGGTAGGAACTACTAACTCACAACACTAATAAAAGAAATTTAAAAATGGTAAAAAGTTGTAGGTAAACAGCATGAAGCGAGATTTACGTATGAATGCTTAGTATGAATGTAAAGTAACTTGTCTCGTATCATTACTACAATTCGTACAAGTGATCCACAAAGCAGTAAACTAACTGCTGTTAGTACCGTCAAACTGGGTGATTTCGGACGGTTTTGTCATTATTTTGATTGTAATTTTCGTATACATTGTTAGATTACATTGATTGTCATGGAAGTGGTAGGGTATATGTGTAACGAATAAAACAACCCAGGCCCAGAAAGTGTATGTGTAGGTATATTTATCTGAGGCAGTTAAATAAAGTGTCCGGAGTCACCTCATGGATTTGGGTGATTTCGGACACGTGTGTTTTAAATCTCTATCCGAAGTTACAGTATATAGAGGGCGAATTCGGACAGTTACTGCCTTTTTTTTTAATTCTACATGCTTTTTATTTGATTTTGGTGACTTTTTACACAATTTAAGGGAGCCCTTTGTTACGAATAAATGATATGGAATGATAAAATGTATTTTATATATTACACATAAGTTTTTGTTTTGCAAGAATTTAAACAAACAGTCTCTTTGTTCACTTCTGCACGACCTCATTTAATATTTTCGCTTAAGCGAATGGAAAGATCTTCTGACTGTCGTTTGAGGAATAAATGCACCCATTCTTCTCCTGGTAATATATAACAAAATTTCTTCTCTTTTCGGCTAGATTTATCAACGTAGCCTTCAACTAAATATATAATATCCAATTTAGTGAAGGGAAATCCCCAATGTGCAGCCCTCAAGATATCTTGGTTCAATATTTATTCTTCTTCTTTATTTAGCACTGGCTGTCCTCCCAATGGTGCTGAGCACTATGGGAGTTAACATCTGAGGTCATCAGTCCCCTAGAACTTAGAACTACTTAAACCTAACTAACATATGGACATCACACACATCCATGCCCGAGATAGGATTCGAACCTGCGACCGTAGCGGTCGTGCGGTTCCAGACTGAAGCGCCTAGAACCGCTCGGCCACTCCGACCGGCTGTCCTTCCTTTTTTTCGGATGTGCTTCCTGCACTTTATTTTGTAGGGTTGATTTAGATATACCATACAAAACACATGCTTTTCTGTACGATAATTTACCACTCTGAATATCACGAACAGCTTTATCTAAAAGTTCGGGTCATAATTACCCCGTACTGTAGCACCTATCCTACACTTATACCTTCATGGCATGTCCGACATCACCCCATACAGTACACAGTTTTACAAAAACAGTTGTTATTTTATAACCTTGCACTAGAAACTCGACAAAGTTGTACAGAAATTGTCTCAATGCTGTTAGCTACTGAGCGCGTCGACAATTACGGTTACAATAACTTCCCGCTCGGCGCAGCAATACAAAGTTTCCACTTTACGATAATGCATGGATTTTTAACACTGAGACTGTTCGTCAATTAGTCACCTAGGGAAACAATTGACGCAAAATAAAAGTTGTGGAAAGCGATAAATGCAATCTTGTACTTAAAATAACTGGCGCAAGGACGTTAAAATAGTAACTCTTTATTTCTATGCAGTAGCAAAGAGCAAATAAGCCATACTCTCCGAATTCGCCCCGGTGTCCAAAATCACCCCGTTTGACGGGTCTTGTTCATTCTGACAGCGTGAAACATCATACAAAGACATCTACAGTTGTAGAGCTAGAGACGGCAAATTTCTTGTGTAAACTTATACATGTATGTTTACCGGGAATGTCGTTGTTATGATGTGTAATCGTCACCAGCAGTGAATTGTCGTGGTCTTCTCATATAGTATATGTGTGCAGAGACATATATACGCATGTTAATCGGGAAAGTCGTTATTATAATGTGTAAATATCACCAGCAGTGAATTGACTTGGTCTTTTCGTGTAGTGTATGTATGCAGAGTTCATTATATTATCTATTAATTGTAAATAATGTGTCTTTCCTGTACTTTCTTTACTATATTACAGCCTTTAATTTCGCTACAGTTCCTGTGTTTCCATAGACGTGTTAATAGACAATATCATTCTCTTGTTTGGTGTGAAGTGTGCCAGTGTTCCATCTGCTTCATATCCAAGTGATGTCCGGCCCCAGTAGCTGAGTGGTCAGCGTGACAGAATGTCAATCCTAAGGTCCCGGGTTCGATTCCCGGCTGGGTCGGAGATTTTCTCCGCTCAGGGACTGGGTGTTGTGTTGTCCTAATCATCATCATTTCATCCCCATCGACGTGCAGGTCGCCGAAGTGGCGTCAAATCGAAAGACCTGCACCAGGCGAACGGTTTACCCGACGGGAGGCCCTAGCCACACGACATTTCATTTCATTTCCAAGTGATGGAAAATGACTTGAGAATCTCTGCACTAACTCAGCAAGAGTGCGATGTATTTAGGTTACTAGCTGGTAAAGTTAAATCGTACGCTATGTCTGTCGTGGGAGTGGGAATCACGATGCCGAACATTATTAGCACTGTTACTGAGGCAGCCTATTAGTTCGATTTATATGTGGGCAGCTCCTTTTGAATAGTTTACTTCGTAAGAATATTTGGAATTACGACTTGTAATGCTTTCCATACACTTAATCGTATTTTAGTCAGTGACTAACACTCCGCTTCTCCTGGCTTTCCCAAACGCACTTCACACGAAAGTGATTGTTTCACTGTTACTTTTGTGTGGGTCCAGTTCCAAAAACAGTAGCCTGAAATGTATTTTCCAAAGGGAGAAGTGAATCAAAATATTTTTCTTAGAAAGGTGATGACTGACACAGTTTTTATGCCTTATCAGCTTCCATTGTTTCCTAATCAGCATGGCGTACACAGAACCACTAAATGTGAACGCCCCTATTTGTGTCATTAATATTTGTATGGTAGGTATTCAAGCTCAGAATTCTTGAAAAGTTGGTTACATCTGAGTATATCTTTCTGCAGTGCTTTGGTAGTGCCACAGGAAGAGGCTTCATTGTTAGCACCAATGGGAATAGTATTCCTTGCTTGTTTTACATAGAAATGTTAGCAAAGTAATTTTCTAAGAATGCACATCACAAATGAAACAAAGTTTTATTGTTCATATGGTGAGCTACAACTGTGCAAACTTCCGAATATTAAGTGGATTAATCATACAGAGAAAATTGTGGGACCACATTGTACTCGTTTCTTTTTATTTATTTCCACAATGAAAGGTAGTTTTATTTACAAAATAAGTACTATTTTGAATACAATACCAATACATTGTTCTTTAAAATCAATAGTTAAATGGTGAGTAAGATTTTCGTATTTTTTTTTTTTTTTTTTTTTTGCCTGATCACTGCTAAATAAAAGCTTTGTGGGAATTATTATGATTTCCTCATGTTACACTTATCATATGTAAACGCAAGTGGAAAATATTAACACTTACTATGTTCTACACCCTCAGATAAGTATTTACAAAATATGCACGACACTTGTCATCCAGAAAAACATAAAATGTTTCCCTACAGTCATTGACAAACCAAGAGTTAATCTCAATGACAGCTATGAACAGGTGAAATACTGTGAATATTTTATAAAACAAAAAATAAATATATCTACGTTGACTGATATTTGTGCCATGTACATATTAAGACTAAATTACAACTGTCAACGTAATTATGATTATCATACAGAGTAGGTTTTCTAGGTGAAAATCAAGAAATTGAAATTTCATTGAATGAAAGAGGTTTGGTACGTAAATGTAAACTGGCAGCCGTATAACAAACTGTGTGTGTGATAGTCCTTTCAGATACCTGTCACTTTCTCTGTCTGGTTAACATGTGCACCCTGCGGCGCTGCTGTTCTGCTGCTTGTTCGCGCCAGACAGTCCAAACTGGACGAGGATGACGACGTAGGTGGTGACGGTGGCTGTGAAGCTCCTCAGCAGAGACAGGTCGAGCGTGAAGAACCCCGCTGCGCTGTAGTGCAGTCGACTGCGCGCCATCTGCTCTCCGAAGAGCTGCAGCTCGTCTTCACAGCCACTTCTAGCAGGCAGCGGTAGGAGCAGAAGTTTCTGGACCAGCCGCTGTGTGCGGGCGGTCTCTTGCACGACCATGTCGCTGCTGTACGCTGTGGTCAGTAGACGCCCCGCCATGAGTCCAATCCACAGAGAGAACATGGTGATGACTTGACCCCTCGGTGTTCCAGGCCACACGGGCTTCAGATCTAAGAAGACAACAACACTTATGTAAATGTACGTCACGATGCTCACGAAACAGCTGACCACTTCTACGAGATTTTGTACTCCATAAGCCGCATTGACAGCTTTACCCATTTCGATAAGGAGGCAATATATTTTGCGCAAATTTCGCAGCTGGCTCGCGTCTTCCTCCGTCACCATTACCTGATTACAGCTGGGTACATCGTTTTTAGGTCCGTTGACAATTCTTTGAGCCTCAGAGTGGAGTGAGGCAAAAGACTTCTTGACAAAAAATGTATCGCCACGCTGTAGATCTTTCGTTTCTGGTGTGTTACTTAAGAGTTTCGAAATTTTAATGTCGAGATCTCCTTCTGCATCTTTGGTAGACTGGAAGAATAACTGCAGAACATACCTGTTCAGTCTTGAAAATCTCATTTTTAACGCCACATTGAGAATCAGATATTGTAGAATAGCGACGTTGCTCATGAAGTGCATGACAAAAATAGCAAAGAGAAAAGAAAATTTCAAAATAGGTAACATGAGCCATGTAATATCAGCATATAAAACCACTGAATAAAAGGTGACTGCTACAACACCCCACACCAAACGAGTTGCGAGACGTAAATATTCTGTGTCTTCGTCTCCATACAAAAATTCATCAACTGAAATTAGTTTTGTGCAGAAATTTTCGACGTGTCTTTGTTTTAAAGTAGAGCTGCGAATAATACACGTAAAAGCTGCAGCCGTAGCGAAGAAAATGTTGCAGGCGTCCGAGTACTTAGCAAGGCTCTCCACAGTTTCGTAACTCTCTGGTAAGCGCACCAGAAGAGCATAAAGGGCGCAGAAGAGGATCAGTAGAGCGAGCGAAATACAGTACAGTCTCGCCTTGACTGTTACCGTTATTTTTACATGCTTCTTGTCAAATGAAACTGGACATGTGCCGAACAATTTACACAGAACGAAGAAGTACCGGATCTCTGTGTAGCGCTTCGATAATCTGTCCATCATTACTTACAGACTTTACTCCAATTGATCAGCTCGCCGAGTGTGAGTTCCCAGTAGGGCGAGTAGAAGACGTTACAAATAGTAATATTCGTAATGGAATTTCATCGATCCGCTCCTAGCCCCTGTTAACCTCCCACGAGAACATTACTCCCATTGTTTATTTTTCGAAAAATATTATCCAGGAACTCTTAAAGATAATTACTTTCCCTTACAATCGTTTTACTCAGCACAGTCACGCGCTTGTTAATATCGCGGCTATTATGTTGTCTCTTATGTACTCCTAAAGAATTTGGTAGAGGATGCTTTATCTTGAAAGGAATAAAAAATCAATTTAGGAACTCAGTTAATTTGGTAAATTATTTTTTCGTAAAGTATGATTGTCACTCACACTGACATCCCTCATCCTGTTAAGGTGGAATTTTCCCCCAGAACAGCACACAATATACAGTCGTACAGGGTGGAACAAAACGAGGTTTATTTTCAGAAGTCAGGATGCGAGGAATTAAAAGAATCTTCTCTAACACGTAATGTTGTTAACCTATACAACAGCGAGTGACGAGTTGCTTCTTGACAACGTCATCCAGACAGGAAGACTTCTACAAGACCTCTGTTGTCTTTTCGAAATGCCAGACACCAGATCATGTCCGACAATACTATGTCCTTTTCCTCCTATGAAAGTGGAAGCTTATCACGACATTATTTAAAACAGTATATAACTGTAACATCTATGTGGTACAGCCTTATCCTGTATCCCAATGTACAGGATGTTTATAATTAAATTTTTAGCTATTTGAGCCAGTGTAGACCAATACCACTGCAGCTCTTCGCGACTATCGTCGCATTGAAGGAATACGAACGATTCCTCTTCCAGCATAGGGGTTGAAGAACATGATTCGCAAGTTCGAAGTAACTGGCGGTTTTGGAATTGCTCCTGGAAGAGTCCGGCTCCCAAATGCGCCGCAAATTCCTGAAGAAGTTACTGTTGCCATGGCTGAGAATGCTGGACGCAACTTGCTATCTTTACGAAGTGCACAAGCTATGTCACCACATTCCGTGGGCCATCGTTCGAAAAGTGCTGAGAACAGTTTTGAAATGGAATACACGCTGTAGTGCAAAGAGACGGTCGTCACAACGAGCAACGTTTATAACCCGGAACGTACGCGGTTAACATATATTACCCTCCCAAGTAGAAACTAATGCTTTTCTTTCTATGCTTCATTCGTTATTTGTCTTCCACGTGTCGTTATAAATGTTTCCACAAAGTTTCATTGTCCTACGATCACTCGAACTTCATGAAGGTCCTTTCAAGTGGCGGAAGTTTAATTACAACCAGCCTGTTCAAATGTGTCTGAAATCTTATGGGACTTAACTGCTAAGGTCATCAGTCCCTAAACTTACACACTACTTAATCTAAATTATCCTAAGGACAAACACACACACCCATGCCCGAGGGAGGACTCGAACCTTCGCCGGGACCAGCCGCACAGTCCATGACTGCAGCGCCTCAGGCCGCTCTGCTAATCCCGCGCGGCAACCAGGCTGTATTCGTAATGGTAGACAAGCAATAAAACAATTAATTGGGGTTTTTTATGGAGCAGACCTGAAACGAATATTAGGAAGTACAAAATTATTGTAGAACGTGTAGCAACATGTAGAGCAGAAATATGTAAAATAACTGAAAGAAGTAATAGGAACTTATTGTCAATGCAGATAGGATTTTACAGTGGTGACTGTAGCTTGAAACTAGAGGATAAAATTAAAAATGAAGACTATGAAGGGAATGAACCAGAGAAACACTGTAATTGATACTTGGAAGCAAAACGACTGAGATGGTGTAGACATTGTATGCCGTTTGAGTGAGGACAGATGACTTAAAAAGATGATGGAATGGGTTCCAAGTAATAGTAGAAGAAGAGGACGCCCGAAAACAACGTGACAGAAACGAGTCAGGACAGCTATATCAGAGAGGAATTTACGAGCATGAGTGGAATGATAGAAGACAATTGAAGGTAGGATGCGAGAAACAACAATAATGTTGTATTAAATCGCAAAAAAACCAACCTACGCAGCTTTTGTTAATTTACAGTCAAACTACCACAGAATATAGTTAATATTCACAAAACCTGAAAAACTGCGTCGGAGTGAAGGATAGACTAATTGTGATGGAAGAATAATGCTACAAAGTCCGTAAGTCCTCGCAAAGTCCTTATCAACAGAGCAATTCATAATCCGTATAGCAATCCTTAGTCCAGTCTAGCAGAGAGTATTCGGACGAAGTACAAGAGTTCCTCTTGACAGGTGATAATATAAAGCTTCATTCTTAAAAAAAAAAAAAAAAGAGTTAATCGTTGTTGAAAGTAGGTTTAGAAACAAACACAATATATTTATTAACGACTCTAAAATCATTGCTCATACAACAAGCGCGGTGGCGCAGTGCTTAGCACACTGGATTCGCATTCAGGAGGACGATGTGATGGTTCATATCCCTGTGCGACTATCCGGCTTTAGGATTTCCGTGGTCTCACTAAATAGTTCCAGGCAAAAATCAATGTCGTCTGAAAAGAGCAGAGGCCGACTTCCTTTCCCAGCCTTTCGTAATCGTAGCTTGTGCTCTGCCTCGAAGTACCGCGGCGTCGACAGGAAGGTAACCTCTAATCTTCCTCCTACTTCCTTTGCTCAAGCCTCGATTTACTAGGTTTCAAGATATCTGCGTCCTGATATTTCTATGAGAAAGAGTTCTTTTGACTTGAATGAGAAGTAGAACAGACCGCAGCTGCTGGGACATTTGTAGAGAGGTCACTTTGGATATCAACATAATTCTGGTAGCTGTTCCGTTCCTGTTTATTAATGACACCTGCGTTGCTGCTAGTCATGAAGATATGAATATATATTCATCCTGATAGATTAGAAAGTGGAAATTTTGACGTGGTATATGTTAATTGTAGGAGCGTCTATGGTAAGATCGCAGAGTTAATTCCCTTCTTGTTATTGTGCTCCACTTTTCGAAGACTGGTTTGATTCAGCTCTCCATGTTGATCTGTCCTGTGGAAGGCTTTTGGTTTATTAGTAACTACCACAATCTACATCCATTTCAACCCGGTTACTCTATTTAAGCCTTGGTCTTCAAGCACGATTTTTACCCCCTACTCTTCCCTCCGTTATCAAACTGAAAATTCTTCAGTGCCTCAGGATGTGGCCTATCAACATTTCCTCTCTTTTGGTCAAGCTGTGCCTTAAATTTATTTTTCGCAAGTTCGATTCAGTATCTGCTCATTTGTTATTCGATCCACCTACCTACATCAACGCATTATAATGTCCATACATTAGCTCAAAATGGTTCAAATGGCTCTGAGCACTAAGGGACTTGACTCCTGAGGTCATCAGTCCGCTAGAACTTAGAACTACTTAAACCTAAATAATCTAAGGACATCACACACATCCATGCCCGAGGCAGGATTCGAATCTGCGACCGTAGCGGTCGCGCGGTTCCAGACTCCGTACATTATTACTAGGAATATAAAGCTAGCAGGAACCAAAGATGAAAAGGGGGCGAATTCGTAAGCTCAAATTGGAATAGTTTGTGTTTACCATAAGGCTAAGCAAGACAGGTAATCCTAAGCTTTTACATACCGCCTGTCTCATGGTCTGTAATGGCAAAACGGCTCCGAGAAAACTTGAAATCACGGTAACAGGAGGTGGTTTCGATTTGTCAGCTGAAGGAAGGGTGAGTCACAAGATTAAAATGTGTGTTAGAGACAGGAATTAGTATGGGACTCTTCTGAACGTGTAACCAGGGAGAGAAAGATTATTGTACGTCTACGCTATGCCTATGAACCACGGTAAGCAGTCATAACTGGATACACCTAGGATCAGCCATCAAAGCGCTGGAATTATCAAACAAAAATTGTATGAAAAACTGAAGTCGGGCAGATGTGCGCTGGATGAAGTGTAATTCATTCACGAAAGGAGTGACTTAAAAAACGCTCTTTCCGCGGGATGCTGCGCACTGGCCCGTCGAAAGCTGCCGTATGTGGGCTATACTGGGACTGTCCGTCTCTTCGGCGGGGTCGTCCCGTTGCAGTTCTTGCTCTCTCAGGCGTTTCGATCGGAATACCGCGTACGGACGGACTTTTCTTGTGTTTCGTTCGAATTGTTGGGAATAAGAGACCAAAATGAAAGTGTTGGCGGAAGGAGCTGTGGCCATTTGGCTCTCGGTACGTCCTTTGAAGAATGGAAGACGAGACATAAGCAGAAAACACATACATTGGGAGCATCATTTACTGCAAAAAAGAAATACCAATGGGGGTTTTATCACCTTTGACAGTGAGCTGAGATATCATGAGGATAATTTTTTAATTATACCAGAATGTCAACAACTTCCGTCAATGAACTACTTTCCACACTTAGGGGAGCAATAACCGCAATTACCCAAACTTGCACTCATATATAGATCATCAGGAAAAGCAGGTAAGTTTACTATTGTATTTAAATATTTGAATATCATAAGGTTTCATATTATTCAGTATACCAATGAATGATACTAACAATTTCATTGAAACTTAATAGTAATAGTTTACATTATTACACACTTTAAACTGTTCGAAATGGTCACTTGAGAAGGAATTATACTTTATATGAGATTAAATTGCTGGAGATTTTGCATCTGTTACAAATGATTCAAATGGCTCCGACTACTATGGGACTTAACATCTGAGGTCATCAGTCCCCTAGAACTTAGACATACTTAAACCTGACTAACCTAAGGACATCACATACATCCATGCCCGAGGCAGGATTCGAACTTGCGACCGTAGCGGTCACGCGGTTCCAGATTGAAGCGCCTAGAGCCGCTCGGCCACTCCGACCGGCGCATCTGTTACATTTCCACATACAGTTGTGTAGCTAGTTGATGGCTGGCCAGTATTTATGCAACTGGTATTCCGTGGATAGTTCTGTGGTGGAGGGTTCTGTTGACAAGAGCATGCATGATAACTTTCATAATATTCTACATCTACATCTACATGGATACTCTGCAAATCACGTTTAAGTGCCTGGCAGAGGGTCCATCGGACCACCTTCACAACTTTCTATTATTCCAATATCGTATAGCGCGCGGAAAGAACGAACACCTATATCTTTCCATACGAGCTCTGATTTTCTTTATTTTGTCGTGGTGATCGTTTGTCCCTATATAGGTCGGTGTCTACAAAATATTTCAGCATTCCAGGAGAAAGTTGGTGATTGGAATTTCGTGAGAAGATTCTGCCGCAACGAAAAACGCCTTTGTTTTAATAATGCCCTGCCAAAATTCTGTATCACTTTCGTGACACTCTCCCCCATATTTCGCGATAATACAAAACGTGCTGTCCTTCTTTGAACTTTTTCGATGTCCTCCGTCAGTCCTATCTGGTAAGGATCCCACACCTCGCAGCAGTATACTAAAAGAGGACGGACAAGCGTAGTGTAGGCAGTCTCCTTAGTTGATCTGTTATATTTTATTAGTGTCCTGCCAATAAAAAGCAGTCTTTGGTTAGCCTTTCCCACAACATTTTCTACGTGTTCCTTCCAATTTAAGTAGTTCGTAATTTTAATCTATAGTTATTTAGTTGAATTTACGGCCTCTAGATTAGATTGATTGATCGTGTAAACGATGTTTAGCGAATTCCTTTCAGCACTCATGAGGATGACCTCACACTTTTCGTTATTTAGGATCAACTGCCAATTTTCGCACCATTCAGATATATTTTCTAGATCGTTTTTCAATTTGTTTTGATCTTTTTATGACTTTATTAGTCGATAAACGACAGCGTCATCTGCAAACAACGCAAGGCGGGTGTTCAGTTTGTCTACCAAATCGTTTATATAGATAAGGAACAGCAAAGGGACTATAACACTACCTTCGCGAACGTCAGAAATCTCTTCTGTTTTACTCGATGACTTTCCGTCAGTTACTACGAACTGTGACCTTTCTGACAGGAAATCACAAACCTAGTCACACAACTGAGACAATATTCCATAAGCACACAATTTCACTACAAGCCGCTTGTGTAGTACAGTGTCAAAAGCCTTCCAGGAATCCAGAAATACGGAATCGATCTGAATTCCCTTGTCAATAGCACTCAACATCTCGTGCGAATAAAGAGCTAATTGTGTTTCATAAGAACGTTGTTTTCTAAACCCATGTTGACTGTCTCTCAACGGACCGTTTTTTCGAGGTAATTCATAATGTTTGAACACAATATATGTTCCAAAATCCTGCTGCATATCGACGTTAACGATATGGGTCTGTAATTATGTGGGTTAATCCTACATCTTATCTTGAATATTTGTGTGACCTGTGCAACTTTCCAGTCTTTGGGTACTGATCTTTCGTCGAGCGAACGGTTGTACATGATTGTTAAGTATGGAGCTAATGCATCAGCATACTCTGAAAGGAACCTAACTGTTATACAGTCTGGACCAGAAGACTTCCTTTTATTAAGTGATTTAAGTTGCTTCACTACTCCCAGGATATTTGCTTCTACGTTACTCATATTGGCAGCTGTTCTTGATTCGAATTCTCGAATATTTACTTCGTCTTCTTCTGTGGAGGCATTTCGGAAAGCTGTGTTCAGTAACTTTGCTTTGGCAGCACTGTCGTCGATAGTATCTCCATTGTTATCGCGCAGAGAAGGCATTGATAGTTTCTGGGCGCTAACATACGTCACATACGACCAGAATCCCTTCGGATTTTCTGTCAGGTTTTGAGACAAAGTTTCGTTGTGGAAACTGTCATAAGCATCTCGCATTGATGTCCTCGCTAAATTTAGAGCTTCTGTAAAAGATCGCCAATCTTCGGGATTTTGCGTCTGTTTAAAGTTGGCATGTTTGTTTCGTTGTTTCTGCAACAGTGTTCTGATCAGTTTTGTGTACCAACGAGCATCAGCTCCGTCGTTTGTTAATTTATTTGATATAAATCTCTCAATTCCTGCTGATACTGTTTCTTTGAATTCAAAACCCATCTGGTCTACACTTATATTATTAATTTGGAAGGAGTGGAGATTATCTCTCATGAAGGTGTCAACTGAATTTTTATCTGCTTTCTTGAATAGGTATATTCTTCGTTTATATTTGGAGGATTTGGGGGTTACAATATTCAATCTCGCTACGACAACCCTGTGTTCACTAATCCCTGTATCGGTTTTGACGCATGTTATTAACTCGGGATACATTGATTCTAATTATTGGCTTTAGGTGCTCAGGTACTCATTTACAATCATTCAACAAAGACAACAGAAAGTGGCGATCAGGATCTTAGTCTTTTCTCGCTAGACTTTCATTCAGTGCCCCAACAAACTGTACTTCTATGTTCGCAGTTTCTGTGTTATTTGCCCTTCTCTTGTTTGGTCATGACCTGCACCCTGAGGTCTCATATGGTTCTTCAGTAGGCTCCGCTTCTGTGTCCTGTACTACCTCAACTGAACTAAAACTGTCATCTGTATTATCTCTACCACAACGTTTGTAAGAAACACAAAATGGTTGAAGTAGATATACGTGGATTTCCATGTAGCACCTGATTCCCTTTTCAAACTGCTAACTTCCCGTTATTCTTTCAGGAAACTATCCCACAGATTTTCCCATTTCTTTTGCAGCGACACATCCGAAAAAAAATTTATTCTATATTTTAGGTACTCGGCTCCTCGACGCTCTTTTGTTGAAATCGCTTGGGGAAGAACTACAGTTAGCGAAATTGTGCAACAAGCTGTCAAGCAATATGGAACAGGATTAAAGCAGAATGCCTGCCCCAATCTACGCCAGAATCTTGGTTAGATATAGCTAAAAAAATTTAATCCACAGCAGATTTTCCTCGTGTTGTAGGAGCTATAGACGGCAAGCATATCCGAGTCATAAAACCAGTAATACAGGATCGCTTCATTACACTCATAAACATTTATTCTCAATAATTTTAAAGGCACTTGATGAAGCAAATATAAATTCATATATGTTGATGTTTGAGCATATGCAAAATGTAATAATCCATCAGTTTCACAGGTTAGTTGTTGTATAAACAGTTGATGAATGGAAATTTAAGAATACCTAACGATAAGGAAATAGAAGGCATTCAAGTCAAAATTCCTTGTTTTATTGAAGGTGATTAGACATTAAGCCTAGAAGAACATGTTTTACTACTTTATGAAGGAAATAATTTAAGTAAAAACAAAATAATATTTAATCATCGGCTCAGCAAAGCAGATAGAGATATTGAATGCACTTTTGGCTAATCAACGGTGGATATTACATCGACCTTTAAATGTTAACATAGACTTGGAAAATAAAATTGTTATTTTGCTGAGGAACTCAAAGAAAACAACAAGACACTTACGAAACGTTTTGACGAACAGTTAACTCGGTTTGTTGATGAAATGAAAACAGTACCGAGATTCTTACAAAGCAATTTCAAAAACTTAATGATAATGTTCTAAAAATCACGAATATCTTACAGAACGTCTTGACGCAAAGACTACTCATTTGGAAGCGCTTAATCACGAATTCGAGGAGCATAAAAAATCTTTAGATGCGCTCCGCGACAATCAGAAAGCAATCTCTGACGAATTAAAAGACAATTACAAGGCTTCAACAGATCACGTAAATTATATTACAACAGAGCTCACCAATGTCACATCTCGTTTAAGCAAACTAACTACAGCTCATGACAACCTTAATCAACCTGTGTCAGACAGAGAAGTAGCCGTTTATGAACAACTTAATACCATTTCTGAAACTCAGCGGTAAGACAAAGCCCTACTTATTGCTGAAATTAAAAGATGACACTACAAAAATTCACAACCAATATGATAATCTGAAAGATGAATATAATTAACTCGCCAACACAGTATCACAGTCAGAATTAAATTATGACAATCACTCTGAAGGTACACAACTGGTACACTTCAATGACAGTGAAGCGTTTCAATCACTTGAAAACTTTCGACAGGGACAGACGCAAACTGATTGTCAAATTAAAAAGGAACTTAATAAACATAATGCTCGCTTTTCTGACCATAAGAACGATAGCATTTGTCAAGACTACTCACATAATTTTGTCACGGATTGTAGCGATCAGAATATAGAACACGCTTAGCAACCCCAGCTTACTAAACCAGTCAGACAAAAAGACTTCTTACAATCACATGACCAGTCTCGCACCTTTTTCAGTCTGCAGCATCCTTTTGATAATTTTAGAGCCGCTGGATTCGACTACAAGCATTTTATTATCTGTCAGGAAATTCAAAGTATTTCCTAACGGTCCTAATTGTCTACATCCATTGGATTGGATTCATTTACTTTTTCTTTGGCGCCAAAATGGACTGTCTCTCATAAATTAGAATATATTTGCAGCTTTTTCTAAGGGGAACTGTCGACGAAAATGCGACCTATTGCACGCCAATGTCTTCCAGTTGAAGAATTTCAATGTGCTTTCCTCGCAGCGAACTAGTCTGAGACGACAGAACGTGCTGTGAAATACGAAGTGATGAATTTACTGAATTTCAGCAACTCGAATTTTGATACGTTAACACAATACTTTGAATACATGGTACAACAAATCCAGCATTTAATTGAACCTGTTAAGTTTGATTCACCTCTGCATTTCAAAACTTCCAGGAAATCTGAAAAGTGCGTTAAGAGTAGGTCAACAAGCATCTAACATACGCTTTTCGTGACGTTTTACAGTTACCTGATATTGATCAGTTGTTTTCTCAGCAGAAGAATGATAATAGCTTTTCTAACAACAACCACTATTTTCACTACAGAGACAACGGTTGTCATTCTGGTACGTTTTTCAATCGCAATAAGAGTAATAATTTTGGGAATAAAATTTTGAAAAGAACCAGGATTTTAATGGCTATCAGTAACAACATTTTCAGCACAATCAAAGTCTATAACTACCAACAGCGAAATCAAAATTTTCAGCAGTCAGCAATATCTTAATTCCGGACAACACATAAAACAGCCTTTGTCGTAGCAGTTGTCACAGCAGCAATCATTCTCGCAAAATGACCCTGGTAACAATTTTGAACATGGAACACTTTCCCTAACTGCAGACAACAGCCGTACCAGAAAAACTCTTAAAACCTTAATTCCTGTAGGTACTGCAATAATTGTTGTTGCTGATGTAAAGTATGCTATGGCAATGCACAGCATTTTCAAGGTCATAATGAGAATAAGCAGGGAAATAGAAATTTCAATCATAATTTCATTAATAAAAGGCATTTTAATAACAACCAGGCTTTATGCTTCAGTGAACCAGATTTACATTTTCATCCGCTACAAGGTAATCAGAATCATTCAGAACCCCAGCGCACTGTTCAAATCATTGAAGCCGCATCTGTCTACGCACCGAACGGTACAGACGCTACGCAGCAATGACTAGCGGACCGGGCGTCAGATGAAGCCGACGCCGCGCCAACACAGGACATTCTGCTCACATTATAGATCACATGATCCGCTTACAAGACACCAGGGACTTACTGTACGTGAGACTGAACAGCCTCTGAAACATTTGTATCATCCTGTTATTACCTTTGAAGTTGGAAAACACTTATTAAAAGCAGTTCTTGATTCTGGTTCTCCCGATACTTTCATGAGTTCGCAGCATTCAACCACTGCAATAATGATGATTCTTGTCCAGTGGCGGATTTAAAAATTTTGCGCCCCTAGGCACACCCTATCAAATGCGCTCTCTCCAAAAAAAAAAATGTTTTAAATAATAACTATTACTCCACGACTTCACAATTGCCGTCTTAGGTGGGAGCGCTGTGAGCTGATTCCGTACTCTGTTATTTGTTGTTCTGAAGGACGCGTCAGCTATCTAGTCGCGCTCAATCAAAATGTAATATGGTTCCTGAACTGTACTCGGTGTACGGCAGCGGATAAAACAAACTTAAAACTGCATTGTGTTAACACATTCTTATGTCGAAAGACAACAGAACAAACACAAGGAAAATGACTTTTCTTTTATGGCCAAAAAATCCAGCAGAGCGAGTAGGAGACAACGGTTTATTGTTATACATTCACTTTCAATATCTTCTTTTACATGAAACCGTTGAAAATGAAAATAAAAAAATTGTGGTACGATCAAAAAATTAAAGTGAACTTCAAGATTTTAAACATGGCAGCGTATAAAACAAACATAAAACTGCATTGTGTTAACACATTCTTATGTCTAAAGACAACAGAACGAACACAAGGAAATTAACTTTTCTTTAATGGCCAAAAAATCCAGCAGAGCGAGTAGGAGACAATGGATGAGTGTCTGGCACATACCACAAGTGCCCTCTCCCGGCGAAACCATCTGCCCTAGTGCTTTCACACTCTCGTCTCGATAGTTCATAGGCGAAGTACTGGTGCTAAACTGTTCGCATTGACCTTGTGTCCATAATCATGTTGTACAATTGGAGAAGATGTCTTAATTATTGACGACGCCTTTGGCAGAATGGTTTTATTAATTTCCATTACATGATGTAATTTTAGATTTTTTACTTCTGATGAAGGTATATTTGTATATACCGAGACCTTGGTCAAGAATTTGAATAAATTTTTATCCTGCAACTGGTTTGGCTATCATCCTTTATCGTGAAGTGAACTTGTCATACATTAGAGATTAATGAGTACTTTCATAGAGATTCGCTCAGAATTAAAATTGAACTTTCGTTTTACGATCTAATAACTTTAATGTGTAGCAGATAAAAAAAAAATAGTTCGGTATTAATACGTGAATTTATAGGAAGCGTAAGAAATGAAATGGAGATAACTAAATACAGACGAACAAACACAGAACTGGATGTGCTATTACATAATTTTACATACCGGTACTAGTGTGGAAAAATCAAATTTATGTTTTAATCTAATAGTTAACGTTAAAGCATTAGGGTCTGCGTAGCTAGATGCTGCAAAATAAGTGTGCAAAATACCTTTAATCGATGTAAGGGCTGAACAGCTTTGTACTGCAGCTACTGCTCTCACCATAGCTCTTTCTAATGGTATTAGCAAAGCTTTTTCGTATTCACCGACAGAACTGAACTACCTTATTTATTAATACTTTTTCATCTCAGCGTACTCTCCGATAACCTATATTTCCGCGATGACTATACATTTCAGCAGACGCCAAGAATACGCATCAATTGTAATAGACCTACAGTATCAGTATGACTTGACTGTAAGGCGCCGAGTGGCCTGGGTCATTCGGGTATTGTTTAGTATTGTCGGGCGCCATTGGTCACGTCTCCACGTAAACGAGCTTTAGTTCCACCTTCTGCCATCGGCAATTGAAAACTAAACAGGTAATACGTAGTTTTAGTAGTAAAATCACATTATATTCTTAAATTTTTCAGGCTAATATGAATAAATAAACCAACTCACCAATAAACAAAGTTTGTGTCTGGCTCTGACGGTAGAAAATTCGTTGATCATATCTTCATAGTTCGGACGGTTATCAGTTAGGAGGTCGACTTTGATGTGAAGAATGGACAAGGCGTTCAATCTCTCCTCAGACAACGTAGAAACTAGGCATGATTTCAGTCTTTTAAGAGCCCAATACGAGCGTTCTGTTGTACAATTTATAAGTGCCATACACAGAAATATTGTAAGAGCAATATCAACATTCGGAAACACGGACTGTAACCTCTCTTTTCATAAAAATTTACTCATTTCGACTGGTATATCACGAATCTCAGAAGATTTCAAAAGTTCCGCGAAATGTTCATATTCACTAGGAAAGGAAGCCTCTAAATATGTGTCATATGATGCTTGGAGTTTTGCTGCACGTTCAGCAATATCGTCACGTGAACTGTTCTTACGGTTGCTGAAAACTGTGAAGGAGTCCAACATTGTTCTGTAGCTTTCCTTCCTCCTCATTAATTCGGCGTACAAGTTGTCGAGTACTGGGAGAAATGTTTCGACTCTAAATTTTTCCCTTCCATTCACAAAAACTTCGAGTCCTCTTCTACGTCGTCATGAGGTTTGCGTTTTCGTGATCATCTGCAGGTGCATTCATAGTCTATATCAGTCACAATCTCCAAGGATTTATTTTCATAATAGTCGAACATGTCACGCATTGACGCAATAAATCCTACAAGGGATTCTCATAATTCAGGCACTATTTTAGTATCAATATTAATACACTGCAATTGCACATTTACACTATTAAATCTCTGGAGTATGTCCTACCAAACTGCCATCATGAATTCTGTTTCTAGTCGGCTGAGTTGATTCAATAAAACTGAGGCCTCATATCGCACAAGTGGTTTTTCAAACCTATTATCGGCAATATGTGTCAGGGCATTGTTAACCCCCTTCCAGTTTTCATATAGACTTACACACGCTTCCTCTCTTGCTGACCAACGTGTTTTTGATAAACATTTTACTGTTTTGCTTCCTGGTTTCATGAAAGAAAAAAGTGTATTCCACCGCTGTGTAGAAGCAGAGAAAAAATTATAATGATTTTGCACTACACTGAAAATTGAACATGCTTCCCGACAAAGGCTTGCAGCACTAGTGCCTATTAAATTCAAAGAATGTGCTGCATAAGGCACATAATACGCTTTCGGGCTTGCAGCACTAGTGCCTATTAAATTCAAAGAATGTGCTGCATAAGCCACATAATGCGCTTTCGGATTTCGTTCTTTAGTGCGTGCCTGCAAACCAGTGTACCTACACTACACCACTAAAAAATGAAATCCTGACATGTTGCTTGCTCTGTCATATGACTGGCCTCTACAGTTAGTAATATAAATGAAATTTGCAGACGGGACTTTTAGTACAATCTCAGCTAAGTTTTCTGACATGTGTCCCGGATTTGGTAAAAACAGAAGGAAACGTTTAATAGGTTCACCATTTTCGTTCACGTATCTTCATGTGAAATAAGTGATCAGTAAGTGAAATTTTTACAGAAGAATCTACCATTATAGAGAAATATTTTAACTGTTTTATTTCACTTACAATGATTCTTCTTATTCGTTCAGAAAGAAGCTCTATTATTTCATCATAGATTTTTGAAGAAAGATAACTTGTATGTCCCTGCCCTGGATTTCCATATCGTTCAGTGTGCTCTGTGAGAAAAGTATTAAACTCGGCTGTAAGTTCAAGAGACATCATAATTGACCATTATGTTACGAATGGAATGTTTCATCATGTCCACGTAGGGAAGACCACGACTTGTTAGCTTCTTCATTATTGCAAACACCCTTTTGAACACACTGCACCTGTCTCAACATATGACTCGAAATGTTTATCTACTGTTCCAAGTGACTTTATTCTTGTTAAGAGTCGTAACTCAGAATTTTTCTCTTCAAGTGAATTCTCATGATGAGATAAAATATTGGAGATATTTTCCCAATCTGCGATACCATTAGTAGCAATCGCAGCCTTACCTCCGAACAATTTACATGGTTCACAAAGAACGTCACCTATGCTACAGAAGTATACTAGAAAATCACGCAAAGTTGATTCACCATTTAAAAGTTTATGGAAAATACACTTTTGTTAAAATATCTGGTTTTATCTCCTATTGATCTTCTTGAATTAGTAAAATCACCGTTACAGTTTTTATTAATCCCACGTTGCAAGAGAGTGTCGATTGTTGATTTATTGACACACCCTTCTGCAGGATCATCACTAACGAGGGTATTTGTTTTTGTAATGTCTGACCCGACTCTTAGTTTTTCGCGAAACTCGAAATCAGGCCAATTTGCTTTTCTTCATTTTAACTTTTGTTTCGTCTGTATTTATTTCTTTTACAACAGCTGCAGTGCCAGAAAACCATCCGTACTACTTGAACTCGAAGTCGAACCAGCAACATTTTTGCAAAAAAATTATCTACTCCGTCAAGCTTGTTTAGAACAGTGGCTTCTCGTTCTCGCCTTTCCTTCGATAATTTCCGAAATGCCGCTCCACTTAATTTTTGACGTTTGTTTTTTTCACTGTAATTAATGCTAAGGCACTTAAAAAACTGTGATCCAACAGCCAAAACAAAAGAAGGAATTTGTAAAAGGAAAGAAAGAAAGACTGTATCCAGTTCCAATCGTACCATACCGCACATGAGCACAAAGCTTTACTTTAAACACAGAACACGAACACAAAGATTTTTCCTTTAAACATGGAGCGATGAACTGACCAACTCGGAATACTCGACCTAACTGTGCTATGAAAGAACGACAGCGCAGAATAATTTAATTTCATTGTCGCCTGTTTCTCTGTTGTTACATACTTCTAGATATTGTCGAGGGGAATTAGTAGATCAAGTTTTACACATGAACCCAAGTCCGAAATGATCCAACGACGTTACGGAGCATCAAAGTTATAGGCACCGGCGACTGTAAATGTGCTTATATATAGGGTGATTCCGTGATTATCTTACAAAGCTTCGGTGATGATGGAGAAGGATAAACTATCAACTTGAGCTATGTACCCCTGGTTCGGAAACGAACGAGCGCAAAGTTACAAGCGAAAACCACCCGGATACCTCTGTCAGTGGAATGCATGTATCTACAGTGTTGTTGCTACAAATGTAGGGTATGCAACATTCAGAGGTGTTGGTATGTACAAAGACAAGAAAAAATATCTGGTAAATGTGGGCTCTAAAATGCTTATCTGAGAAGCAATGAGCACTTGGTCGTCTTTGCTAGGGCTAAAAACAACTCCTTTATTGAGCAAGTGTTGATGCTCTTAAGGTGTATATTATAGACACATGTTTACTAGACTTTTTTCTTGTCTTGATCCATGTTAGTTCCTCTGAAAGATGCATATCCTACATTCTTCGCAGCAACAGTAGCGGTACACGTATTTCACTGTCAGAGGTATCTGAATGATTTTCGCTTGTCATTACGACTAGTTCGTTTCCGAATCAGGGATACTTGGCGCAGATTGATACATTTGTCCTTCTCCATCATCACTGAAACTTTGCAACGTCATTATGGAATCACCCTGTATGATCATACATTTATAGGCGCCGACGCCTGTAACTTAGAGGCTCTGTAATGTTGTTGGATGATATTTTCGGACGTGGGTTGTATGTAAAATCTGTCCCCTCTACAACCACTAGATTGGTGTCACACATATTGTGAAACATCTTGTGCAATTCCTTTCGACAAAAGGTTTAACTAATAGCGACATCTCAATCCATTGTGCTTAATGAACAACACACACCCAGTCTTTGAATAATACTAATGAGGAAACGATTGGTAATCAACAAGAAAACGAGTAATTATCAACATCGTGAGCAAGTTATGGAGCACGTAGCTTCTCACACTTACCTCTATGCTCTGCGAATATGTAGCGCAACGTCTTCTGCACCCCTCACAGAGATACAGCTGCGTGTGTGTTATTGTTGGCCGGTACGGAATTGATGAGTGATGCGTTGCATTGTGGCACCTTTATCCGATGCTGAAATACCTATGTGTTGTCCTCGTAGGGGTGGTCATTATCTCTGAAACAAATGGTTTTAGGTTAGTCGTCTTATTCAACGTCAGTTTAATCTGAATGTTAAAATCACTCAAAATAACCGGCTTCTGAAATGATTGATATTCAGTTTCCTATTATTTCCTGCAGTAAACCCTGAAATCGAACCGAAATTGGAGCGTTTTCACTCCTTCAATGTCAAGATAATGGAATCAAAATATTAAATAGCCAAATAGAAGAAAACTTGGTCCATTTACCATTTATCGCAAAGTGAAAAGTGTTGAATTATATAAACAAGTCTGCTGTGTTCTGCTACTGATTCACATTTTTTGGAAGTCTGCAAAAAATCACGTAATCAAGGATCATGCCACTATTTGGGTATTACGAATATTCAGCGGTAAAGGATGAAACCTGAGATTACAGAACTCGATTTTTCGTGTTTATTTGTCCGTAATCAAGTGTTACAAGCAGATAAAGGCATATTACGTAGAGACAAGCAACGGAGCAGCTACTTCCTACTTTTATTGTAAACTATGAATCAACTGTTAATATTTAAGTTTGTTTTGGCTCCTCCCGCTCTTCATCTTTTAAAGCAAATGGTGCATAGTAGCCCACTGATACCGCACTTTATAAAACAATTCTAGTATAGGGATGGTGTCGTTCTGACCTACAACTGAGGTCAGACGATGACAACAAGAAACTACCATATACACCAGACGCGACAAGTCTTGCATGCTGCATGTACACACATACCATCCAAAAGACCCCACCACATGGTAACAGGTACATTATTTTTTCAGTAATGTTGTGCCAATTCTTATGCCATGTGTCGGTTGCTCCTTTCTGTCGGCATTGTTATTAGAATCACTCTGATCTCTTTCCTATTTCTATAATAATGCAGTATTTGAAATTAAAGGAAATTTTGCGAATAAAATGTATTTAGAAACCAAATTTTTAGCACTGTTGCTATAGCTAATTAATATTTCTCTGACTTATCAATTTATAGTTAAAAATGAAAAATACCTGTTACAAACGAGATCAAGAGAATACCGAAAATTACCGGCCATTCAGAAATAAAATACCGTTATCGGCGTTAACTGGTCGATTTTCCCCATCCCCATGCCGATGACATTTGTCTTTGATGGCTGTGGTTTCCCTCGCACGTGGAAAAAGCAGCGCTGGCACCATCTGCGAGATGTTGTGTTCTATATATAGGCTATAACTTAAGGCGTTGTTGGGTACCGGTTAATGTCACCGGTTTTATCCATCCTACGCCCTTTATCTCTCTCTCCCTGTGTCTCTGTATCTGCTGTTCAACTGCTCATGAGTTTATTAGCTTCGGTTTCATTGTAGGAGGTCATAATTTATTAACTTCCTGCTCTATTGATTACGACAGTGAATTCTGTAGTCTGTTTTAATATACGACCATTCTCGCTAACACTACGGCCTACTGCTATATAGTTGTTAATTTGTCGATAGTTGTTTGTGGCTAGTTTTCATGCTTGCGAATGTATTAAGCTGGTTCAAGTACGTGGTAAATATTCTTTCTGTCACGTCCATTCCGCTACTGACGCAGTGTCTCATGATGTTTGAGTAATAAAAAGTTCCATTTTTTGAAATTTTGGTTGAACTACTTCCCTAGGACAGCAAGAAAAACAAGATTCTTACGCATTGTCCGGAACATTATTTCAGGATCGATGAAATTACATTACTTTAATTTGATGAGACAGCTTAGACTGCTTTGAAATCAATAATCTTCCATTGTGTAAAGTGACGGCGAATTTCCTCCTTTTTGTAGTCTGTAGAACTGCTTACATTAGCTGCCATTCTTCTCTGACTGTGCCAAATATAGTTCGTCAATATGGAACGAAATCAATTCATGTTTGCAGCACTGCGGTTCTTCCTAGTGCCTTTTAAAATTGTTAGTTCAGTTCCGATTTCCTACGAGAAGAAAAAAATCGGAGTTTGTTGTCTCGATACTCGGAAGATACTATTGTATATGTATAGCTTTAATGCTATTTCTTTTAATGTATTACACAGCAATAAGGTCACAGAAAACGTATGAGAATATGGGCGGATTTGTATGGTATGCGCGCTACTGCAATGTTCTAATTGCATACGTTACAGGTTTCATAGTAATATTACGAGGCCTTTCTGTAAAACCGGCACCCGTCAGTAACCGGTGCATGAGGCTATTTTCGGTTGACGTATTTCTGTGTAGGAACATTGAGACGGAATACCACGACTTTGCCACTGTCGCGCTTGGTGCAGTGTTTGGATTGATGTTTAGCTCAACTTTTTTTACTCTGCATTTACGCTAGCACGTTCTAAGTTCCAATTTGAACTGTGAATTCCAATATACTTCTTGTTCTGACCAAGGAATATAATAATTCTGCACTTTCGCGCCTTTAACGCGTTGTTGTGCAGAAGGTTTCACCAGGTGAACAATTTTTTACTACATTTATTTGCTGTTTCTTCAGAGGACGAACCTGATTGTTCGGTATCATCCTCAGCGGGAACCAACGCAAGAAACTGTTCGTCATTATTTTCTTCCAAATTACCTGCTGAAGATCCTGGTCTCATACGACGAAAACAGCGATTAGGCACCATGACGAAATCAGATGTGAATTTCATTGTACCAACGATGCTAAAGATTTAGGGCCAAATACCTCTGCCTTGTTTACAAAACACATTGTCTCCTTCGTAACTTGGCAAGAGCTGTTAGTGAAACGTATGGGGTGCAGAATGTTGCTGATGTAACGTGTTCTTCCCTGAACATCGTAATGAATGTTTACGTAATGGTGTCCCACTGTTCCGGGAAAGGATCAGTGGCGTCAGGTCTAACGACAGAGGAGGTTTTATTGGAATGTCTACCATGGTCGATCTTCTAAATTTTGCGGCTGGTCAGCACATCGTGTAATGGTGACGTGGTGATACGGGAGGCCGACCGCACCGAGCAGCTGGTCAGCAGGTTGCTGCTACTGTTGAGTCCACTGGAGGACCGCGGGCTACACGCGAATCTGCGCAACTTCGCACACCAACTGAGCTGCGACCGACTCAGCTACTGCGCTGCGGAATTCTGCCACACTGACAGCTCACTGCTGACGAGCTGCGTGGCTGCCATCACCACCTCCCTCGTCATCCCCGTCCAGTTCGGTCTGCCCAGTCTGAGTAAGCAGCAGAGCGATTCGTGCAGCTGTTCATCACGCAGCCACCTGCAGAAGAAGCTCACATTTTGCCGAGAAACTTCAGAACAACTTCATACACTTTAATCTAACACTCAAGAATTTTGGCAGTATCACATAACTTAAATTTCTGTCATAATGTCTAGACGTGTATAGCAGCGGAAGGTTACGAATGTCTTGGCAGCAGCTTCTCTGATGAAGCTCTTGTTGCTACATTGCGCAACAGAATTAGGGGTCCATTTTTCGAAACTCGTAATTGTCTCGAGCTACGATACGTAGATTTGATATTTGGCTCAAAGGTGCCTATCCCCTTCCCCTGTAACGGCGTGGTGTCCTGCGATGTCATGCTCGACCTAGGCGCCGCTTCAACCAGCATGGTGTCGATACATACGAGCTCAGAAGTTGGTATGAGGTGTGAAGTGGGTTAATCGTGTCACCTGGCACCACATTTCACGATAATTCTGCTCAATGCCACCGTGAACGTGTCATACGATAGGAACGTCGTCACAGCCCCTCTTGCCTACATTACATTCCTTCTTTTGACGCCTCTACGGTGGAGGTCAGAACCGAACGGCTCAGCATTGAAATAACGCGGATTTCTTATGAATGACCAGGGAAATCATTTAATACACACTGCCTCTCAGAAGCAACACGAAGAGGCCTCAGAAGGTGGCATTAAGCGTGTCAATGAAACCGGTCCTTTCCTTGGGAGCCGGTCGCGGTGGTCTCGCGGTTCTAGGCGCGCAGTCCGGAACCGTGGGACTGCTACGGTCGCAGGTTCGAATCATGCCTCGGGCATGGATGTGTGTGATGTCCTTAGGTTGGTTAGGTTTAAGTAGTTCTAAGTTCTAGGGGACTGATAACCACAGCAGTTGAGTCCCATAGTGCTCAGAGCCATTTGAACCATTTTTTTCCTTGGGACAATGATTCCCACACCCTTACTGTCGAAATCGACAGTTTTCAGTGTCATGAGCAACAGGAAATCGGTCTTGACAATCTTTGCAACTACTGATCCCTCCCTTATGCTTTATCTCTTTCTGTGGCGATTGTGACCTAGCAGCCGCCTTGAACGTGACCTCATCATTTTGAAGTTTAGTGCGACCTTAAGGTTTGCTCTTGTCTGCAGCAGGGAACCGCTACGGGCCGTTCGAAGCTATTCGGTGAAATCTGAACGTGATCCGAAAAAGCCCAAGTCCTTATGTCCTTTCAGTACTCCTGTTTCACTGATTCCTGTGGTGTGATAATGGAAGGATGCGACAATGACACGTGCGTGAATAAAATGAAGGGAGGTCTCTGTGAGACCGCGCAGCACGGCAAAACCCACGTTAGTATCCGGCCACATTTACTGAGAATTTTCAAAATTTATGTTTACAGAGACGAACTGCAAAGTACCCCTACACGCCCGTAGGTTGGTAACCACTTGAAACATCTTCTGCGACAGTTGCCTGGGCCTTTAGCTACTTCGGATCACGTTCAGATATGGCAGAATGGTTTTGAACGGTGTCTAGTTGTTACATCAGGAACGTACAGCTTTTGCGTGGTGGGGGGGGGGGGTCCAACACTATCATTTAGGAAGGTAAACCTGTTGTAGGGAAGCAGCCTACTCACGCTATAGTAAATTCACATCAGTTTCAATTGTGTGCCAGTCAGTCTGCTGTAACTAGCTCTGACGTCATAAATGTTGCGCAATACCTTAAAAATCAAGCAAATGAACTAAAACTTTTCTAGCATGTTAGGAATAATGCTAAATTAATGTGTGTTAAATATCAGTTCGATAACTTTAGCCGTTTCCGTAATTTGGACGTTTTCTGCAAAAATAATTGGCGCAACAGAAAAGAGCTAGAGACTTCAAAATTTATATTTAGATTCAACTTTCATAATGATTTAATAAAAACAGTACTTTGGATTTCACAAATTAAGATTTTAGTGTAAATTCATGATTTTGTGGTTTTCGTCTCAAAACTGAAGGAAGCAAGATAGATTAAGTAGGCTAAGAATTAAGGCTAGGATGTTTAGATTTAAATAGGTTGGAGGTCCGCTATGACAATGAATATGTGAGAAGTTTCTTTTGAATATCTATAAAATTATAGCGATAGCGGATCTCAAAAGGGACAGTTCAGAGCTCATATTCTGCGTGCAGTGCAATTAAATAAATTCTCTCGCCCAAGTTATTTAAGTTAGCCACGTCAAAATTTTATTATCAATACTTATCTACGTGCTGAATGCATATTTAAATTAGGAGCTTAATCGGCCTTCAGCAAGAGAAGCTATAATTTATTATGTAACTTGAAGTGGTGCGTTACTAGCCCAGCGGCTAGTCGAGACAGCCGACTTGATCAGGCGTTCCCTCAGCGGTCCGCGCCGCGGCTTTATATATAAGAGCACTGTGCGAGGAAGCAAGGCCCCAGTTCTCTCCAGACGCTGAATGACACGCCATCTGTGTCGGGAATCGCGTCGCGCCAGTATCAGTGCTACTAACAGCCTCGGGTGCCGTATTCTGTTACTCGAGAAGCGCGTAACCAGGAAAACGTTTCAAGTAGAGTGTTAATTCTGGAATGATTTGCATTATCTAGCCTCAGTGTGCGTATTGTCGTATTTTCACGTGCCGTCGCGGGACAGACATTCTACTACTTATTTAGCGTGGCGTTTGATGAGATATTTCATCAAATTATGGCGAGCATTCATTTCAATATTTAATTCGGACATTTATAGTTGCATTAGCGCAATAGACTCTGAACTGTTCTGTTAGTTAGGTTGTAGGGATACTTGTGGGTGTATTTGTGATTTGGAGAATATACTCAAATATTTTGGAATATCGTTTTTGATTAGAAATCCCGGACAATCTCCTAGTTCCTCAGAGCTATAAGCTGCAGCTATAATAATATTTCTCAGACAAGTGGGCACTAGGAACTCTATTTACAGGCTTCAGGTTTTGTCAAATCGCTTTCTGGGAGTCAAGAATGCTAAATAGAGAGCCAGTGTGGAGAACGGCGAAAGACAGCTTTAACAATATTCTAACAGCCAGAAGCTGATTCAACATTGCAAACATTTTATACAGCAACTAAAATATTTCCCAATTCTTCATTCTTACTACTCGCCGCCCCACATATGGTGCATCGGCCGGGAAATACGCTAAGTGAAAGTGATTTTTAACTATTCGGACTCGCGAGGGTAATGCGACACGCAGCTGAGTAATAGAACAGTGAAAGTGTTACGTGTGCATGTGGACGACGCTATTGGATTAACAACGCATCTGGATTGACGGAGCTGGCACTGAGTCTAGCGGTGCTGCCGGCATCGCAAGTAGCCAGTTTCGCCGCACCGCAGTCGGAGCCGCAGCAGCCGGAGCCGAGCCTGTAGTTACGGGCCACGCGAAAACACAACAGCCGTCGGAGTGCCGTCTGCAGTTCAACGTGCCGCGTCGCCTCAGTAATCCTGGTACGCCGCGCCGACAACGTCGTGCAGAAGGAACTAAGTTAAGTGAAAAGCTGTTAAAAATTTTACTAACCTGCACTAAAAGACTGTCGGCGATGGAACCGCCAAAAGAAACCGAGTTTAAAGTTAAATTAGAACCTATGTCTGTTGAGGGAACTGTAAATCCAGACAACAGTTCAAGTGTAAACATGCATGAAATTAGTAATGTTAAAGTGAAGTCTGAAGTATTGTCTCCTGACAGTAGTGTGCGAAGGGGCAATGATTCAATAATAGAGACCCCTGTAGTAAAGAAGAAAGTAGAAATTGTAAATTTATTGGATGATAGTTTCTCTGATGAATTAAAAATGAAACAGTCATCAGAGATAGTAGAGTTTAAAAAGGAGAAGTTAGATACAACTGATCAATCAGATGTTTCATTTAGTTTTGATGATTCTGGTATTGGAGCTAGTTTTTCGTCACCTAAGTGTGATAAAAAACCAGCTAGTGAGCAACCCAAAGATGCTGGGGCTGTTGATTTAAATGTTATATTACAAGCAATAGCTGCCAGTAATGCAGAAATGTCAGCCAGTAATGCAAAAATGACAGCTGAATTAAAGTCTGAAATGATGGCCAGTCAAACAAATTTTAACATGCGGTTTGAGGCAATGGACAATAAATTAGAATCCAATAATGCTGAATTAAAATCTGAAATAACGGAGGTCAAAAGCAGTCATGCAGAAATGTCAGCTAGAATGAATGCTGAATTAAAGTCTGAAATTAGTGAACAGGTCAAAAGCAGTAATGCTGAACTAAAGTCTGAGATTATGGCCAGCCAAACTAATTTTAATAAACGATTGGAGGTAATGGACGATACCTTCAAGGCTGGTTGCAATAAGTTGAAAGAGGATTTAGACAGTTTAAATTATAAAATTGATTACAATCATGAGGATATCAAGAAAAAGGTTGCTCAACAGTTTTCTGAAATGTATAAAACAGTTAAATCCGAAGTTGCTGAGGTTCGCAAAGACTTCCAAATGGAAGATGCGAAGCTGGAGCACAAGTTAACAGAAAAGATCGAGGCAGAATCTGAACTGTGCTCAGATAGATTTAAAGATGTTAATATAAAAATAAACATATGTCAAGCTGACATAGATGCAATCAAAACTGATACTACTCAGATTGTACAAAGAGTAGAAAATATTAATACTAACATGGCTAACCTTGAGAGTAAAGTAGCTTCAGTAACTTCTGGTAATGGTAGTGTACAACAAGTTGTAGCTGCTAACGCCGCTTTTATCGGGTGTCGGCAGTTCTTGCGGTTCGATCCTGATAAAAATATCCACCCGCTAGATTTCTGGAACGATTTTGAAGATGTGATTCCACCAACTTGGTCTGAACGAGAGAAAATCTCATTTATTAGAAGCCATTTAGCAGGTGACGCCATGCGTTGGTCAGCTGATGTTATGTTGAAATGTAAAACATTAGCGGAGTTTAAAACAGCTTTCATTAATGAGTATTGGTCTAGTAATAAGCAAAATGAAGTGTTGAGAGAATTTTGGAGTGGAAAACGCTTCAATGCAGGCAAGGAATCCATTAAAGAGTTTGCTAGGTTATGGATTTCACGTTTGTCACATTTGGACGAAAAGCTAAAACCTGAGATGATTATACTAGGTCTTGAAGCCAAACTGCCATGGTTTTGGCAAACTAGAATTATATCGGCCCCTAGAGACAATCTTGATCGTTTCATTGAATATTTGGAACGTGTAGAACGTGTTGCTGCCAATGAGGAGCAAGCACGTAATAACAGAAATGCCAATAACAATAATAGTAATTTTAGGAACGAGCAAAATGGCAATGTAAACATTAGAACAGTAGGTGTTCGCCATCCTAAGAGAGGTAGGAATTGGGGAAATGATTATCAAAACCAACAATGGCGTCCAAGGGATAATAATTTTGTTCCAAACAGAATTATGCAGGTAAACAACAGCACGGAAAGCAATGCTATGCCGGCTAACTATAATGAAAATAAAGGAAACAGCAGTAGGCCGAGGCAGGAAAACTAGTTCCCGTCTATGAGGACGCTGGCGCTCACCAGGCGGCTACTTTTCCTAAGCCAGTAGTTAAGGGAATTGGTAAGACAGATCAAAATACTCAAACTGACTATGTGGATGAAGAGTCGGTAGCACCTAAGGATACAACAGAAATATTAGATCACTCACAGTATTTGATAGATACCGTGTTAGAGACGCTTTCTAAGTGGGAAGAGAAAGAGAAGGCGCAACTGTGTAATGATAGGGAAGAGCTACAAAATATTTAATTGTCAGGTGAAGAAGCAGAAGAAATTCATGCTTATATTTACGATGAAGATGATGTGCTCTTATCTAAAGTGCCTGTGCAGGATGTTGATAATGTACTAATAGATTTAGGACAGGAGATATGTGAGAATGTAGAGGGTAGGCTGTTGGGGGTCGATGAACCCGGTAGCTGTGACCAGTTGTCACTTGAGAAGGAAACCGACGATAATGGTGAAAGTTGTTTAGCTGTAACTAGTGATATGCCCGGTCTGGAGGCGCAGAATCGCTCAGACTACATTAATTTGGGTCATGTACAGCAAACTAAATGTAATGAAGTCGTGCGATGTTTCGATTTAAAATTAATAGACCGACTGGAAAAGGCAGCTGAAAATGTAATTCAGGAAACCCCTACACACTGTGACCTAAATGTAATGAAGACAGATGTTGATCACTTTAGTTGGAGACGAATCCAAAAGGAACTATTAGATGAATTTGAGGAACCACCTGTACAACCTAGAATGAGCCACCCTATAATAATAGTGAATATGTTGGGTATCAATGTACGTTGTCTCTTAGACAGTGGAAGTGAGGTGAGTGCAATATCACAGTCCTTCTTTGATGCATTACCGGGTAAAGACAAACTTACAGTAATGAGGGTATCAGGACTAAGAATAATTGGTGCTACTGGCAAGGTGTCAAAAACAGTAAAACAAGAAGCTTTGCTCCCCTTTAATATTAATGGTAATGTAATTGATCATCCATGTTTAATTGTAAACAATCTCAGTATTGAGGTTTTAATTGGCATAGATTTCTTGTCAAAATATCGGAGTGTTGTTGACTTTGAAAGAAGCCAGTTAAAAATGGTCTTGCCAATAACCGGAGTAATTATAGTACCTTTTAGTGATAAACATGAAGTAACTAATGATGAAACTTGGGAGCTGCCTATACGAGTTCTGAAAAATAAGAGATATTGGGACGATGGTGTTAATCTTAGTAAAAGTAAGCTGAACACAGAAGAAGAAGAAGCAAATATTTTGAACAAAATAGAGGCTAAATTGCAGGAAATCGATAAGATTTCAGCCAATCAGAAGGAAAAACTGAGACAGGTTCTAAAAAGGCACCATAAAGTATTTTCAGATCGACGTGGCGTGTTCATAGGAAGCCAATGAAGGCTGTAGGGAGGAGGTTGTTCTGTAACCTCTACACAGTGTGGCAGCTGTGCGGTCCCAGCTGTGTGAGATCTTCTTTCCCTTTCAGGTCTCACTCAATCTTCATCTTTCCTATCTACAAAAATTTCGACCTCTTCTTTAAAACTAAATTTTCTGTTATGGCTATCAAGCCATGAATTATGTAACCATTCTATCCACCGATTAGTGAAACAAAATACCTGATATGACAAACCTAATAGTGACAAACAATAGAGAAGTATGACGTAAATTAAGATACAAATGTATTTGAGTAACAATTATGTATAGAAGCTTGGTAATATTGTAAGTACAAGTGTTGTTTTATTGGAAATGGTCCCATAATAGTAATTTAAAAAGATGTACAAATCCGTGTACAAGCAGGATCTGAAGTGGTAGTAAAACCTAGTGTATGCTGTAGAGCTAACTAAGAAATAGTAAGAGAGACTGCTTAGTGTAATAAAAATATGCAGATAATTTGTAAGAATAAACTCACCTTGTGTAGCAAGGAATGGCAGTGAAATAGAATTGAGCAGTGTTTGTGGTTGAGACGTGAAGGGCACGTCTTTGAAGTATTTATAAGGTTGGAGCTGGCCATTATTTTGGTGTAGTGTGTGACAGGATACACCTACACGTATTGAGGTTATGAGTTGGAGGCGTGAATGCGACCATAGGTACCCTTATGTTAGATGAGACAGAGAAGCTCAGGGTGTCCTATAGGTTTAAGGAAATTAGCATTACGCTCGTCCATAATTAATTGATGCATTTTAGTGGTAAGTCGAGAGAGACTACCTGTGGTTTCAGCGTCCGATCGAGTGGAAATGGATTGCCACGTGAGCAAACTAATCAGCTGCAATACACTATGAATATGAAATAAATGTGCTATCCTATGCTTTAAATATTAATAGAGTGAGTGTTAAATAAGTAATACACTAAGCAAAGTAAAATAAGTAACATAATGGCAGACGTAAAACATTATTTTAGCTCAGCATAAATACACTTCAAAGTAAGTAAGTACCTAATTGCAGATGTGGAACTGACAACAGCAGAGGACCAATAAGTGGATTTAGTAGTCAACTGAACGTAGTGTGTTTTGAACACTCACAACTGTACTATTACCAAAGGTTACTCACATGTACAAAGAAGCTGAGAAAACAACCACTAATCATACTCATACTATCTCTAAGAATAAGGTACTCAAAGATGAGTCAGCTAAGTGAATAAAATACAAAGGTGTCAGTGAATGTACCGAGCATTGGTTCAGTGTTCCGACCCAGAAATGATGAATTCAGATTAAATATGATTTGTGATTATATGCCTTGAGCATAGATTTTCTCTAATACGTGACTAAAGGCGTTTTGAGCCATTTTTTTACCGATTTTATGACTATTAAGTAACCGCGAAAGTAATACTGAAAAAGTTCTGTTAACTTGTTCCAGCAACATATTGAAGGATAAAATGTATATATCCCCATTTCATTGTGACCCACCCTTAGATATTAAGTGAACAGAGTCTGAGGCACTCTTTTTGTTTGTTCTACAGGACAAACCAGATAATGGCAGCCTGGTAGCTGCGGGAAAGAGTGGAGTGACTTGGACACAACTCACAGTGACCCCTCCCCTTTCCCCATGTAATTTAGAGTGAACGAGAAGGACGCACACCATAGCAACTTCCCTCCTCTACCCTTGTGAATGGAAGTGTAGGACGCCAGCCAAAGCGGCTACAACCACGTGTGTAAAAATTATTTGTAAGCTTTTCTTTCAGGTTTAGAAAAGACTGCTAAGAAATAATCATCTGTTTATGTATCATGTCATTTTCTTTGAATTTGTGTATGTAAAAATGTATGTAATGGATTTAAGATTTTCATAATTTTTCAATTTGTATGTGTTTGTTTGTCTAAGGCAATATGTATGCCAATATATTTCATTGACTTTGCTTAAAATTTTGAGTAATGACATTTTTTAAAAAAGGCAGTGAACATGCCAACAATTTAAATAATTAATGTAGGTAGTCAGTTTTCTTTAATGTTTCTACATGTTTACTTTTCAATTTTGATTTTTCATAGGGAGTTAAACTGTACTCTTGCTTCCCTTTTTGTAATTAAATTTTTTTTTCATTCATTAACCTTCATAAACAAAAAATTTAAGTAGAGGGTGATGTAGGGAAGCAGCCTACTCACGCTATAGTAAATTCACATCAGTTTCAATTGTGTGCCAGTCAGTCTGCTGTAACTAGCTCTGACATCATAAATGTTGCGCAATACCTTAAAAATCAAGCAAATGAACTAAAACTTTTCTAGCATGTTAGGAATAATGCTAAATTAATGTGTGTTAAATATCAGTTCGATAACTTTAGCCGTTTCCGTAATTTGGACGTTTTCTGCAAAAATAATTGGCGCAACAGAAAAGAGCTAGAGACTTCAAAATTTATATTTAGATTCAACTTTCATAATGATTTAATAAAAACAGTACTTTGGATTTCACAAATTAAGATTTTAGTGTAAATTCATGATTTTGTGGTTTTCGTCTCAAAACTGAAGGAAGCAAGATAGATTAAGTAGGCTAAGAATTAAGGCTAGGATGTTTAGATTTAAATAGGTTGGAGGTCCGCTATGACAATGAATATGTGAGAAGTTTCTTTTGAATATCTATAAAATTATAGCGATAGCGGATCTCAAAAGGGACAGTTCAGAGCTCATATTCTGCGTGCAGTGCAATTAAATAAATTCTCTCGCCCAAGTTATTTAAGTTAGCCACGTCAAAATTTTATTATCAATACTTATCTACGTGCTGAATGCATATTTAAATTAGGAGCTTAATCGGCCTTCAGCAAGAGAAGCTATAATTTATTATGTAACTTGAAGTGGTGCGTTACTAGCCCAGCGGCTAGTCGAGACAGCCGACTTGATCAGGCGTTCCCTCAGCGGTCCGCGCCGCGGCTTTATATATAAGAGCACTGTGCGAGGAAGCAAGGCCCCAGTTCTCTCCAGACGCTGAATGACACGCCATCTGTGTCGGGAATCGCGTCGCGCCAGTATCAGTGCTACTAACAGCCTCGGGTGCCGTATTCTGTTACTCGAGAAGCGCGTAACCAGGAAAACGTTTCAAGTAGAGTGTTAATTCTGGAATGATTTGCATTATCTAGCCTCAGTGTGCGTATTGTCGTATTTTCACGTGCCGTCGCGGGACAGACATTCTACTACTTATTTAGCGTGGCGTTTGATGAGATATTTCATCAAATTATGGCGAGCATTCATTTCAATATTTAATTCGGACATTTATAGTTGCATTAGCGCAATAGACTCTGAACTGTTCTGTTAGTTAGGTTGTAGGGATACTTGTGGGTGTATTTGTGATTTGGAGAATATACTCAAATATTTTGGAATATCGTTTTTGATTAGAAATCCCGGACAATCTCCTAGTTCCTCAGAGCTATAAGCTGCAGCTATAATAATATTTCTCAGACAAGTGGGCACTAGGAACTCTATTTACAGGCTTCAGGTTTTGTCAAATCGCTTTCTGGGAGTCAAGAATGCTAAATAGAGAGCCAGTGTGGAGAACGGCGAAAGACAGCTTTAACAATATTCTAACAGCCAGAAGCTGATTCAACATTGCAAACATTTTATACAGCAACTAAAATATTTCCCAATTCTTCATTCTTACTACTCGCCGCCCCACACTGTCTTCGCCCACCACATAAAAAGGTTTTGCTGTAACGCCAATAGAGTCAATCAAGCAGATATTAAAAAACCCACAAATACGTTAGCATCCATATTACATGCGGGTAAAACTGTAGAGATACACTAATTGATCCAAGTGTCTTTAAATAAAACATATATATTGTAGCTGTTGAGGTATTTATTTATGAAAAAGCAACTAATCGTAAGCTAACATTTGAGGTAATTATATATTTTTGAATATCATTATTAATCATCTATACAGGATGCGTCAAAATGTATACACACTTTGAAGCGTCATAGAAAATTTATTTCCCGTTCTACAATGTTAAATTTCTGGAAATGGAAAGCTTAAAGTCCAATAGGAAAAATAAATGCACTTTGCAAATGTGGTTAATGTTCAAACTGGTGGCCTTCAGCATCAATACATTTCTGAGTACGAGTCACCACTGATTCCGTACATCGTACCAAAGTGTCCAATGAGATTTCTGCGCACTCCGCCTGAACTCATTCCAAAGTGTGTCCACGTTACGTGGCTTACGTTTGTACACCTCATCTTTTACTGTGCCTCATAAGAAGAAATCCAGTGGCGTGAGGTTTGGAGAGCGTACAGGAAACTCGATTGGTCCCATGCGTCTTATCCACTGGCCTAGCACATTGTCATCCAGGTATGCTCGTACGTCCCTATGATAGAGCGGCGTGGCGCCATCTTGTTGGAAATAAATTCATCATTAACGTATAATGCACGAATGGCAGGAAATATGGAGTCAGCAAGCATTGTTAAGTACGTTTCTCCAGTAACAGTACCTTCAAAGTGGAAAGGCCCAATGAGACCCCTTGCAGACAAACCACACCACACATTTACACCAGGCAAATTCACAGCCTTTTCAACTGTAATGTGAGGATTATCTTGAGCCCAGAACGCACAATTGTGCCTATTGACAGTTCCATTGAGTTTGAATTGGGCTTCATCCGACCAAATTATGTTCTTGTTGTTGTTGTGGTCTTCAGTCCTGAGACTGGTTTGATGCAGCTCTCCATGCTACTCTATCCTGTGCAGCTTCTTCATCTCAAAGTAATTACTGCAACCTACATCCTTCTGAATCTGCTTAGTGTATTCATCTCTTGGTCTCTCTCTACGATTTTTACCCTCCACGCTGTCCACCAATGCTAAATTTGTGATTCATTGATGCCTCAAAACATGTCCTACCAACCGGTCCCTTCTTTTTGTCAAGTTGTGCCACAAACTCCTCTTCTCCCCAATTCTATTCAACACCTCCTCATTAGTTATGTGATCTACCCATCTAATCTTCAGTATTCTTCTGTAGCACCACATTTCGAATGTTTCTATTCTCTTCTTGTCCAAACTGGTTATCGTCCATGTTTCACTTCCATACATGGCTACACTCCATACAAATATTTTCAGAAACGGCTTCCTCACACTTAAATCTATACTCGATGTTGACAAATTTCTCTTCTTCAGAAACGCTTTCCTTCCCATTGCCAGTCTACATTTTATATCCTCTCTACTTCGACCATCATCAGTTATTTTAGTTCCTAAATAGCAAAACTCCATTACTACTTTAAGTGTCTCATTTCCTAATCTAATTCCCTCAGCATCACCCGATTTAATTTGACTACATTCAATTATACTCGTTTTGCTTTTGTTGATGTTCATCTTATATCCTCCTTTAAAGACACTGTCCATTCCATTCAACTGCTCTTCCAAGTCCTTTGCTGTCTCTGACAGAATTACAATGTCATCGGCGAACCTCAAAGATTTTATTTCTTCTCCATGAATTTTAATACCTACTCCGAATTTTTTCTTTTGTTTCCTTTACTGCTTGCTCAATATACAGATTGAATAACATCGGGGAGAGGCTACAACCCTGTCTCACTCCCTTCCCAACCACTGCTTCCCTTTCATGTCCCCCTCGACTCTTATAACTGCCAACTGGTTTCTGTACAAATTGTAAATAGCCTTTCGTTCCCTGTATTTTACCCCTGCCACCTTCAGAATTTCAAAGAGAGTATTCCAGTTAACATTGTCAAAAGCTTTCTCTAAGTCTACAAATGCTAGAAACGTAGGTTTGCCTTTTCTTAATCTTTTTTCTAAGATAAGTCGTAAGGTTAGTATTGCCTCACGTGTTCCTACATTTCTACGGAATGCAAACTGATCTTCCCCGAGGTCCGCTTCTACCAGTTTTTCCATTCGTCTGTAAAGAATTCGCGTTAGTATTTTGCAACTGCGACTTATTAAACTGATAGTTCGGTAATTTTCACATCTGTCAACACCTGCTTTCTTTGGGATTGGAATTATTATATTCTTCTTGAAGTCTGAGGGTATTTCGCCTGTGTCATACATCTTGCTCACCAGATGGTAGAGTTTTGTCAGGACTGGCTCTCCCAAAGCTGTCAGTAGTTCTAATTGAATGTTGTCTACTTGTTTCGACTCAGGTCTTTCAGTGCTCTGTCAAACTCTTCATCTACATCCTCTTCCATTTCCATAATATTGTCCTCAAGTACATCGCCCTTGTATAAACCCTCTATATACTCCTTCCACCTTTCTGCCTTCGCTTCTTTGCTTAGAACTGGGTTTCCATCTGAGCCCTTGATATTCATACAAGTGGTTCTCTTCTCTCCAAAGGTCTCTTTAATTTTCCTGTAGGCAGTATCTATCTTACCCCTAGTGAGATAAGCCTCTACATCCTTACATTTGTCCTCCAGCCATCCCCGCTTAGCCATATTGCACTTGCTGTCGATCTCATTTTTGAGACGTTTGTATTCCTTTTTGCCTGCTTCATTTACTGCATTTTTATATTTTCTCCTTTCATCAGTTAAATTCAACTTCTGTTACCCAAGGATTTCTATTAGCCCTCGTCTTTTTACCTACTTGATCGTCTGCTGCCTTCACTACTTCATCCCTCAGAGCTACCCATTCTTCTTCTACTGTATTTCTTTCCCCCATTCCTGTCAATTGTTCCCTTATGCTCTCCCTGAAACTCTCTACAACCTCTGGTTTAGTCAGTTTATCCAGGTCCCATCTCCTTAAATTAGCACCTTTTTGTAGTTTCTTCAGTTTTAATCTACAGTTCATAACCAATAGATTGTGGTCAGAGTCCACATCTGCCCCTGGAAATGCCTTACAATTTAAGACCTGGTTCCTAAATCTCTGTCTTACTTTTATATACAAATTATGTCACCCATAAATCCCGGTTCACGTCTCACCATCCCATTCACAAAATTCTAACCTTCGATCTGGATCGTTGTCACTTAGCTGTTGCACCAGCCTTGGAATGTACACACGAAACTTGTCTTTCTTCAGAATGCACATTACTAGCGCTACTAGCACTCACGTGCCGCTAGCGTTGAAGATGTTTGAGGCGAACGCTGAAACAGTTCCAAGACCGCAGTTGTGGAATCATCACTTGTAGCTGTACGAGGTCGCCCTGATCGACCTTTATGTACATCACACACTGTTCCACGAATTTCGAATTTGTCTCGTAGACGTGTAATTGTTAACCTTGAAAGTGGTTCTGTACCATACTCACTTCTCCACTGTCTTCGAACCGCAGCTACATTCTCAAACTTCCAGTACCACTTAATTATCTGCTTCCGCGCTTCAAAGCTCCAACGCACGTCCGTCATGTTGCAGTTACTTCCTTGCAGTGGCAAACTGCTGCCACCAGTTGAAGAAACATAACATTACTTTCTCACAGATATTTAACCTTGTAGAACGGGAAATAAAATTGTCTATGACAGTTCAAAGTGTGTATACGTATTTTTACGCACCCTGTATTAAACAATAATATTATTATATTAGTCTCTGTATTTAAATTGTGACACTTAGGCATTTCGCTGTAACTTCAGGTCGTAAGTTAATTTAAAAATAAACATTAATTATTTTAATTTAAAGTATCATATTTAGCCTTTTACGTCTCGCTGCTATCTTACTAAAAATTTCTTCACAATCTAGTTTCACCGCCAGATCACGATGAACACTCATTAGAGCCAGACCAGTACGTGTTTCACCTCCCATTTTATTCCTTATGTAAGTTTATAGCCTCTCCATAGTCGAGAAACATTTTTCAGGGGTCGCCGTTGACACTGGGAGTGTGGTTAATGTGATAATAAGCTTTTTTATCGAAGGGAAAAACACTTCATCACACTGACGGGTTTTTCTTCTACAGATTTCCTGTGATTGTGCCATATCTCGTATTCACTCAGAATTGTTGTGCCTATATTCTCACCAAGAAGTATTGGCGCTATCTTCTTAAGATTTTGGTTCAAATGGCTATGAGCACTATGGGACTCAACATCTGGGGTCATCAGTCCCCTAGAACTTAGAACTACTTAAACCTAACTAACCTAAGGACACCACACACATCCATGCCTGAGGCAGGATTCGAACCTGCGACCGTAGCGGTCGTGCGGTTCCAGACTGAAGCGCATAGAACCGATCGGCCACACCGGTCGAATCTTAAGTTTTTCTTTTGTCCTGGAGTCATTATGGTATTTCTCAGGGAGAAGCATCTGAATCGTTTCGATTGTTTCTTCATGTGGTTTAAAACGAGCATCAAGTTCTGTGATCACATGTTGAATAAAAGGGTAAAGTACATTTCGACGATAATATATTTGAGCAATTTCTCCTGGTACATTGCTACGCTGGGTTTGTCTTCCAGTCGTTCTTGGAACAGTTATGTCACTTGAGCTCATCTGCTTTGTCTGCTCGAAAAAGACTGAGAACTCACTTTCATTCCGAATATTTTGTAGAGTAGTTATAACTGTTTTCGCATAACTGCAAGTGTTCATCAGGTCGACATTGAAGTTCTGTATTGCTTTATCCACGTTCGCTGTATATGAAATACTTTTCGTAATATAACAAGCGTCATGATGAATTGGCTATTTTCCATGGCAGTCTGCATGGTATGCTTCAGTGGCGACATCCCTACTAGCCGCGTCTTGAAGGGCCTCAAGTGTTGCGCGTACTACAGGAAGCATTTCTGCAAATCTCTCAACAGCCACATACTTTTCGGTCCACCGCGTCTCTAATGGGAGATCAGAGTTGAATGAGATAGGTCGGTTTGATCTGAAATTTTTTTCAAAAGGTTGTCACGAAGTGGAGATTGTCGAAAAAAGTTTACTATACTTTTTATTGTTCCAATACAGTTCCGTATCATAGGTATTTCACACGAATGCGCAAGAATTAAATTAAGAACATGTGCCACACATTGTACAAATTCCGCTCTCTGATATTGTTCTACAATTATTTTTCTCACTCCTCGTAACCGGCCACTCATCACTGCAGCGCGAAGCCTTGCCCTACCAATTTGTCCATATCGGAGTTATAAGATAAGAGATGTGTTATGATCATGTTTGCCAATGCTTGCGCTGAAACATCTTCCACGTAGATAATGTCAAGAAAATCCTGCCTGATTATCGATTTTCCAGATGAGCAGGCTACATATAGTAAACATAACACTAGTTGTATTACCACACGGTTCAATAACTTCATTCTGAATTCCTGACATCGCTCTACTGTGGATGTTCTGTGTAAGTAGGTGATTCTTAAGTTCTTCATCACCGGATCTAGCACGAAAACGAAGTAGCGCTCTAAAATTACCGTCATTGTGTGCAGGTTCGTTTATTCCAACTTCTCCAGAATCACGGCATCCTCTTAGGGCAATTTCCTGTCTTCCACAGAGAAGAATTGTTTCTACAATAGCTTTCAATCTTCTTCTGTTCTCTTCAGCAATTTTACTATTTTCCACATTGATGGACTCTGTAACATCAAGAGCTTTTCCCTCCATGACCTTTATAAAATTTGCTGCCTGCTAGACAGCAAATTTATGATATTTTTTATCAGCGTGGTGATTAAAGCTGTCTAAAGCTTTCTTCCAGTTAGTAAGTGGCTTACTAACAAAGGCTCCAAGTTCCTGATGACCACGGCTGCCTTGCATTTTTCCAAGCAAAACACTTATTTTGCAAAATGCTCCCTGCATGATGTCTGAATACACAAGCCATGTTTGCCTGGTAGTCCAATGACGTTGATAAGAAAGGTTCTTCTTGCCAGTGACTGGAGACTTGAAAGTAACCGGTGAGGTCCAAGGCTCTTTTAATGTTCGCAGCGTTTCCTCATCGTTGGCTGGAGGTTGCCCGACATATCTTCCAATCTCATAATCTATGTGTTTAGCTGGAGACAATTCCACCACAGCTGTAAAAGAGATGAAGAAAATGAAACACTATCAAAACACGCATCCATTTTCGCTGGTGTACAACTAGCTATAGTAATGGACAGTAAATAATACGATGCTACTTTATTGCAGAGGTTTTTCTATCATGGTTATGTCTTTGACACACTTCCTGAAATACCTGTGACAGGATAGCGGATACCTGTTACATAGTGGTCAGTGTCAAGACTAATACATTTTATTGAGGTGTGGCATACTATAAATTTGACAGTCATAAAAGTCCTCCATTAACATTCAGCATTAGTGCAATTTCTTTTTTTTTTTTTTTTTTTTTTAGAATATCGCCGCCCAAAGAAACCTCCACAAAATTGATAATACAAAATAATAGCTGTACAGCTCTTCTAAATACCAACGATGGCGGTACTACAGTACATGTATAGTATTATTTGACATCTTTATATAATTTGTATTGCGTTTTCTGCAAAAGAATCTAAGCAATTTGTTTAAATGAGTGCTAGGAACTTTTTAAAATTTCCTGTTCAGTGCAGACAATCTGCTTTCTTACTTACAGTATGTACAAGGGTTTCAACAAGGTTATGTGAAAGGGCTCTGTTAAAATTTTGGTTCCATTTACTTTAAATATTTTTAATATCTGTATTTTATGTAGTGCGAATTCGTTTGAAATCAAACTTTTGTAGTGTTTACTTAAAAGATATTTTAATTTTTGCAACTTCATCTAACCACAGTTCTAAATAAATTCGTGAGCTTAAGATTAAACAAATACAGTGGTATGGTGTACAAGAACACGGAGTAGAGGCGACTTTGACTCAGCGACCATCGGCAGTTTGTTTCAGAACAGAAATTCGCTGCACTTGAGAGGGCCCGTATGACTGCTGCTGTGTTTTCACACTGACGCTTGTGAGGCAGTAGATTTGTGGTATCGCTCGGCTACTTCCACCGTGTGACAGCTGACCTTTCGCAGCAACAGCAGACGTTGCGGCCAGCTGTTTCTGCTGTGTGGCCTAGCTGTCCCTTGTCAATGAACGCCGCAGCCATACGCCGTGACGTGCGCCGCGCGCCAGGCCGCGTTCTGTCTGCCCAGGTCTTACAAGGAGACCAATGGGTAGTGGACTTTACAATTTTTTGATATTTATGGTACGTGAAGTACCCAACTCAAATGACAATCAGCCAAAGCCATTCGATGCAACTCCCAAAAATTCTCGAGAAAATCGAATTTGAAGTTTTGCAATTACATGTAAGTACCAATAATTTTTTTTAAAAAAAGCTAGGCTATGGTGTAGGAGTAGCGTATACAGTTCGTGATAAGGTGCTAAGATAAAGGTCCTAGAATCGATTCCTGGCGGTTATTAATCATTGGAACAATAGCAGAAGGAGCTATTGAGGGAAGGAATCGGCGGGGGCGACCAAGGATATCATACGTGCAACAGATCATGAGTGACGTTGGATGTAACACATACGTGGAAATGAAGAGGAAGGCAGACAGAAGAGAGGAATGGCGCTCCGTTGCAAACCAACCTCAGGGCTGAACACTAAAGGAAGAAAAGAAGACCAATAATTAACAAAGCTGTCTAAGCATTAAGTGTAGCTCAGGTGCGCCGGCACGGTAACCCAGCGTATACGGTCAGAGGGTTAGCTGCCCTCTGTAAAAAAAAAAAAAAAAAAATATTAAAAAAAATAAAATAAAATAAAAAACTGAGTTAATGGACGAACTGAAACGGGTGTGGTTCGCCACGAGCACATGCAACGAACGAAAACGAACAAAATGTTAGCCGGCTCGGTAGCTCAGCGTGTTCGGTCAGAGTGTTAGCTGCCCTCTGTATATAAAAAAAAAGACAGAAAACAAAAATAACGGAGTGACTGGATCAGTAATAAACTTCAATGGGCGTCAAGAGACGTCCGCCACGAACAATTACAACGAACTATAACGAACAAAATGAGATTACAAAAAAAAAGCGTGCTTGGTCTAATAAAAAAAACTGAGTGAACGGATCAACAAAGAACCTGATCAGCTGTCATCGGACGTCCGCCTTGAACAAATTCATCGACCAATATAGAGCAAAATGAGATTAAAGAAAAAAAAAAGGTGATAGTGTACTGGCCTCACAACCATATAGTCGGTGTTTCGAATCCTGCCGCGGTAGTGCAATTGTTTTCGTTGTGTTCAAATACTTCCATAATTTTAATAGCTGTTGGGTGGGGCTAGCCCCCCCCCCCCCACCCCCTCTCATAGCGGTCGGCTAACGGCGTGACGTCGCACGGCTCTTGTAAGACCTGCGTGTTAGAAGGTGTTGGCTGTACGCGCTCTACGGAACGTTGCCGAGGCAGATTGTGTTTTGACGAGGTGTGCGCTAGATCCCCTTCTGACAAGAGAAAAAAACGTATGTGATGTTGGACTCGTATGACGGCAATTTATGAAATATAGAAGGTTACGAATAAACAAAAAATATGTGCGTTTTTCATAAAAATTACCGTGAGATATTAAAATGTTTGAAGTATTTGAACACAACGGAAAAAAAACTATCACGGTAGGACTCGAAACACCGACTCTATGGTTGTGAGGCCAGTACACTACCATCTAAGTTACACTTAAAGCTGAGACAGCGGTGTTAATTATTGGTACTTACATATAAATGCAAAACTTCAAAGTCGATTTTCTCGACAATTTTTAAGGGTTGCGTCGAATGGCTTTGGCTGATTGTTATTTGAGTTGTCAAGTTCACGTAGCATAAATACCAAAAAATTCTAAGATCTACTACCCATGTGGTCTCCTTTTTAGAACCTAAAATAAAGTTTGTTCACAAGGAAAACAAAAGGGGAAGTTAAGTTCCGCTTACCACCTCCTAGCCGAGCGAGATGTCAGGGGCGGTGCGAGGGGAAGAAGCCGCTCTTTCGTCACGAAGTGTTAACTCTACATCTGTCATTTGTGTACAAAAACTTGCAGGTTTTGCGGAATTGATAGTTTGATGTTGAATGATGGCAATTGTAGCTGCTAATTTCGTATCAGTTCTCATAGACAATTCGAAATTAAAAGAACTACAATTGTACAACTTACATTGTGTCAATGAAAAGAACTTGGCTCAACAATCACTTCTCAGTAGCTTCATATGCAAAGTTCTGTATTAGATCACTGAGGATGGCAGCAGGTAGATAAAGAACACGAGTAAGTCGAAGTCGACCGACTTGTACTTTCTATTGCCGAGGGCGACTTCTACTTTCTGTTGCCGATTCAACTCCTGTGAACTTGACTTTCCTGTACCTTTGTCATCAGAGATGGATTTACGTATAGGCCCACTAGGCACGGGCGCAAGGGCGGTAGCTTTAGAGGTCGGCATTTCTCGCATTCTATTTAATGTTTTATGTTTTAAAAAAACTGCTCTAACACATAACAAGAATGGTTAATATTGTGAAATAACCTGGTAGTCTGAACAAGCCGTAACAACGACAATCGACAATACAAGTTAGAAATATTGTTAGTTTACTTGGCGACACAATGGAAATTGAAACACTCATTTTCCGTCTGGAATCGAGTTTTGAAAAGTTATTATTGCCAGAATACTGTCGGCTTTTAAGTTAACGTTGACTGAGAATAGAGAAAGAGGCGACAATGAAATCAAATTATTCTGCATTGTCATTGTTGTCTTAACGATTTTATCTCATAGCACAGTTTGGTCAAGTAAACCAAGCTAGTTAGTTTATCACTGTTGTGTTTAAAGTAAAAAGCTTTCTGCTCATTTACAGTGTGGTACTATTTTCAACTGGAACTTATTATTTAAAAACTTTTTTTTGTGCTGGTGTGCCGCTTGTGTTAGCGGAGCAGTCTTAGGCGCTGCAGTCATGGACTGTGTGGCTTGTCCCTGCGGAGGTTCGAGTCCTCCCTCGGGCATGGGTGTGTTTGTTTGTCCTTAGGATGATTTAGGTTAAGTAGTATGTAAGCTTAGGGATTGATGACCTTAGCAGTTAAGTCCTATGATTTCACACACATTTTTTGTGCTGGTGTTGGTTGACAATTGCATAAGTGTCTTTAACGTGCATAAGAGTGACAAAAACAAACGTGCAAAATTAAGTGGGGCGCATACATTACGGTGTCTTAAGGGTGCAAAATTTTTTATCCGCCACTGTTTGTCACATTTACTTTTCAGCCAATGAACAGTCACCATTTTTGCTGGCAATAAAAGCTACTTCAACATGGACAAAGTTGTAACCATTTTCAATATTAAACTTCATAAAATTATATTACACTGTACAGTCTCAGTGATCGTAGTTTCAAGAGTGGGTACCGTACCACAAAAAGAGAGCACCAAAACAATCACACGCTTTCTATGTTCATATTGGCCATGGAAAACTTATTTTAGAAAAATTACAAGAAACTTTCAATAAGTGATTGAATAATTTTGTAACTTGAGATTTACACTGCCAATACATGTGCCTGTAACCACATGAAATTTCATTAACATCGAACTAACACGTTTCAAGAGTTTTGAAGTGTGTAGTTCCTAGGGAAAACGCCCATAATCCAGGCAATTGTTACTATAAATAGAAAATAGTTATTAAAAATTATAACCAAATTCTCTCATATAATAGCCTAACGCAGAATTAAACTAGAAAAAATTAGTATAACGTATTTTGCGATGGGCCCATTTGTTCACTTGTAATTAAATGTTAAACTAGAAGGTTCTTCTTTATTTTTTACAAAACTGCGGCTCAAAATCGTATAACCCTTTTTATAATGGTAAATAGGAGACTCACCCTTCTTTGCTTCATTCTCAGTTTTCCTGGATGGTCCAGCTTCTTCATGCTGGGATTCCGTATCACGTGGTGACATGCCGCTCTCTTTCGAAACAAGTGCATCAGAATTCTGTGGCTCTTTTTTAGGAAAAAAAAGAAGAGATTTCAGTCTTGTCCGTTTCATAGTTGTTGTTTTTTTCAAACATGCCTCTTTTAACAACTAAACACACGCACGCACAATTTAAACTGGCTTAACACACGACGCCCGAAGCTTTGTCACTCTAATTGTGACTGCCCAAGGGGAAGCGACAGAATACACTGGATTTGTTCCGTTCAATGTTGCCAGCCTAAAATAAGTTAATTCCGCTACGAGCACATCCAAATTGCACTACAGTTTCAAATGTAATTTATGATATAGTCTACATAATTCCTGACGATATACAGGCTAAATAAATAATTTAAGCTATAAACAAATATATTCCATACCTTTACAGCTGGGGCATTTAACGATCAGCGACAGCTAGGACGACAGTGTCCAGTGAAGGACCTGAATATCGTGCTTCATTCAAATAGTTGCTGTTAATACAGTAATTGTAGTTTAATGCGACAGGTAATTTTCCTCTGTATATGGAATCTGAACTGGCTAAGGCGTAAGGAATTAATTTACAAGGTCTTTTTTTAGCATTGTGTGTGAAACGTTTCAATGTTTATTCAAGTCACAGTGAAATGTATGAATTTGTTGTTGCAGCAATATTTTGATCACCTTCAGTTCTCAGATAATAATTGATTCGTTTTTCAAACTTACGGAAATGTTCCTCCGCAACCGTGTACGAAATATAATAATGATCAATAACGGTTCTTGTTTTGGATGTCTAGTCATACTTTCAACAAGTCACTTAACGTTTCTGCGAGTAGCTCAATAAGTCTTTTAGTTTTAATGTTCGGTATCCATTCCCGTGTATATATTACATGTTTTGTACTTGGCAGTGAAAATTTAAGAGGGATTTACATTTCGCCAAAGAAAGTTGAATTCCGCTACACTTTTAACAATTTCAGAATTTTGCCGTTACGCCACGAAGGCCAAAAAACTGCAATACGCGTAGCGGAATTCCGCTACGATTGGCAAGATTGCACTCACTTCCGTTGCACACATAGTGAGGGTGGGGGTAGACACCCGGCCGTAGGGCACAGCTATTTTTTGCAGCCTCATTCCGCCATGGCTTATCACTACGTGAACCAAGCGCAGTGCGCGACTATTTTGTAGCACAGGGTTTCAAAAGCGAATATTCTTCTAATATTGGCGTTTTTTGTGTAAACTAAGGAAGGAGGGGGGCGGGGTTGGACCCCCTGGACCCCCCCCCCCTTATATACGTCCGTGGCTGCAGCACCCAACCTAGTCCCCAGTGGTGGGGAAGTCACCGAAGATGTGGACGTCGCATATGCCAACATAATTCACGTGTGCCTTTCTATTTCCCATACAGCTACTGGTAAAACTGGAGGAGCGGATGAAAACTGCAGTAGCAGAAAGCTACTGGCTCGGTCAGACACAATAGGTTGACTGAAGGAACAAGGATATGGGAGAGATTTAGATACCCACTTATTTGTAACATAATAAAGAAAAGTAACGTATTTCTATTTAAACGACACACTTCTGAGAGGGTAGTAGCACAGAGGGAACACATACCACAATGTACGTATATGAAAGGGATCTGATGGACCTCCTCATCACTACTTATTACATGTTATCGCTGGCATTTTTTTTCTCTCTACTAGAAGTTAATACTAAATCCACCCTTCATCCAATAGGGAGTAAATGTATGTTAAATACAAATACCTCTACTTGTATTACATTACGCCATTTTTATCAAAACCAGACAGCGTCAATTTACTACAAAATGCAACACTGGTAAATAAAATATTCACTAATAACGTTTTATGTTCAGTGAATAGGCGTTTGTAAGGAAAAGCAACAGAGGACCCTAACCCCTCCAGGAATTTGGGATATAGAATTCTCTCACAGGCTGGTCACGGAAAATTAAAGCCTTTCTTTGGCGCGCCAGTGATTTTGGCGGTTGTCCCACATTCATTTCGTCAAACGCACTTCACACTTCACCCAAACAACCATAAAAATGCAACTCTGAAAACATCTTTTATTAAGCACTAATTATAACTGCCAGCTTTAAAAAACTTAAAGCATGCAAATAGGGCTGTAAATATACTGCGAGATCAGATGTTACTTTCTGTGAAAAAACCTGTGTTATAGGTGCCTTAAGACGAATACTGTCGTGATTTTCAGTCCAAGGACTGGTTTGATGCCACTCTCCACGTTACGTCAACTTGTGCAAGCCACTTCATCTCTGAATAACTACCGCAACCTACAACCTTTTGAATATGCTTACTGTATTCATGTTTGGCTCTCCTTCTACGATTTCTATGTCACACGCCTCCATCCAATATAAACTGGTGATCCCTTGATGTCTCAGAATGTGTCCTATCAATCGACCCCTCTTTTCAGTCAAGTTGAAACATACTTTGCTTGTCTTCCCAACTCTGGTCAGAACCTTTTCATTACCTACGTTATCTACCCATCTAATCTTTAGCATTCCTCCGTGGCACCGCATTTAAAAACCTTCTACTCTCTTCTTGTCCAAACAGTTTATCGTCCATGTTTCACTTCTCTACATGCCTATGCTCCATACGAATACTTTCACGAAAGTCTCCGTGACACAAATCATTAGTCAATATTAACAAATATCTCTTCTTAAGAAACGCTTTACTTGACATTGCCGGTCTACAATTTATCTTCCCTACTTCGACCATCTTCAGTTATTTTGCTGCTGAAATAGCAACTCTCTTCTACTAAATTAATTCCCTTAGCAGCACCTGTGTTAATTCGACTACATTGCATTGTCGCTGTTTTGTTTTAGTTCATATTCACCTTATATCGATTAATGAGTGTTTTTAACGTTTATTCCCTGTTTATTCACTTTAGGGATTATTAAACAGCTCACTAACAGTCGCCTTGAGCAAACTGACGAAGAAACAAAAAAGCCTAATATCGGGACCTGAATACGTGACATCTTGCACCTACACTTCCCTGCGTAGTGCAGTGTGATAGGTGCCGTTAACTGAGACTGGCTCGTTCCACTCGTTCATACAACTGAAATGTTTCAAAAATTATTTCTGAAAGAGGGAATAGATTACTCAATGTCTAGAACGAACTGTTTGTGACCGAAATTTGTGAGACAAATATCATAGGAACTGAACTACAAAATGGGAAGAAGTTCTGACGAGCAAAAATTCGGAATAAAATCTTTACCTGCTTCCCGCTGTTGCAAATAGTTATACGCCACAAACTTACTGCCAGGGGATTCTCGGTCATTGTCAAGTGACAACAATCAGTTTCTATTGGGTCATATCATTGCGAAACCATACACCTGTACATAAATTCATACTGAAAAAGTATCTGATTTTCTTAACATTAGGAAGACCTACTGCACGTTCAGTGCCTTGACTGTAACGAAGTTCCATTCGTGAGAGATTTCAGGAAACTGTCTAGGTAAGGCTCAAAAGTAAATGTCTTTTCCTTTAACCCTTAGCTAATCTACAAATTTTTGCAGCGCTGTTCCGCCTTACTGCTATAGAGCTGTTTCTCTTCGCTCTACACCATATATGCTGGCAGCAGAAGATGTCCCACAACCATTTGGTCTGTTCTGTTTGCCCGTAGTATTTACATATTTTCTTTAATGCACATATTGTTTTGATGCACAAAACACAACCTTATGTCTCACAAAAACAAATACCGTTGAAAACGTCGGAAACTAGTTATGGTGGTCTATGGTGCATGTTTTTACATTGATTCAAAAATCAGCCATTAGGGTGGACTGTGTTTTTTTCAGAAGCTAATATCAAACTCTAATATATCAAAACCACTAGGAAATTCACATATATTCCTTTATATATTCATAAAAAACAAAACAATCGTTCACGAAGGTAGGCCAAATTTCAAACTAACTACGAATTTATTTGAATTATGTAACCATTGTCAGTTTCCCCTATGTATCAGGATTAGATGGCCAGACATGTAAGGGGTAGATGGACAGCTGACAGAAAACTTTAAAAACGATGAGTAAAACGTATTCAAAGAGCTGGAGTCTTTCCAAAAATCTTAACATGTTTTTCTTGAACCACTTGTTACAGTTACGTTTTGTAGAGAAAATTATAGGAAATCACCCATGTTATTCCTTATTGACTAAACACAAAAAGGAACGAGGATTCACTGCAGCTTTTGAATCTCATATTTTTTTTGTTTTTCTCTCTAAGGTTTTCCTTGGAACATTAGACTCTGTAGAACGTTTTATTACTGAATAGCTATCAATTTTTATTTTATTATTGGCAATTTGACGGTCTGCCTCTCTCCATTTGCCTTTATTATAACTATTAATGAGAATGTACTTAGTTGGCATCTGAAAAAAATTAATTCCCACCAAAACTAGACAATAAACGAAGTTTACCGTGTGGCTAGCTATCTCGAGGACGGTACTGAACGTCTCTCCCAGTCGACAGGGTGTGATGGCCACAGAGCGTGATCAAACATTGTGTACGAGAATGCAAAGAGAAATAACATGACGGTTTGCAGCTAGACCTATACAACCCGGAAATATACGTATCTGTAACTACTCTCACTGTAATGCACAGAAAAAATGGGAAAGTATTGACATGATACGTAATATTAAGGTGTTCTAAAACACAAACTCATGAAAAATACTTCGTTTTTGTTTAAATAAAACGTCAAGGGAAACATCAATGTGTCACTGGCAACAAAGAGTCACTATCAATTTACTGGCAACTCTGTAAAGCGGGTAGTTGGAGAAACACAGATGTTGGCCATCTACCCATATGCCTGTCTATCCCGGATTTGCCCTACATAGAGGCACAGACCAAGAAACACCTGTTCCTAAGTATACTCTCCGCCAGGTGCAACACACTCCCTTACTTAAACTAGAATGTCACTACGCTGATCCTTTTCTGGTTTTTCTGCTGATCTCATTTCGAGTCTATCCAACACAGAGTCCCAATTTACTTTTTCTAGAATCTAATTCTTTAATTACAAGTCTATAGAAGAGCATCTTACACAAAGAACCAGTATGGTAGCACAGAGACCCACTGTCTGATGACCAACTCAAAGTTCAGAGTAGGGATGTCAGCTCGAAGTTGTAACGCAGTCCAAAGAGCGATCCAGAAGTGAGATCCGAATGGTAGTCAGGTATCAATGGTTGTGATTTTTTACAGGAATCACCGAGAGTTTAGAACCTAGTAATCATATGCCTTGTAGATTGTTGGAGATCTGCAAATGGTTCTCATCATCTACCATGACTTGCCAGCAACAAGGGCGTGGTTCCGCCTGTGGCACTGTGCTGTAACACATTGGTCGGTACCTCATTACTGGATCCAGAGAATATAACATCATTTCGTTGTGACGGCAGCAGATTTATTTAGTTATGAAACTATGATTAGTATTCAATATTTATTCTCTCTTATGTAGCGGAAAGGTACATCTATAGCAGTGCATACAGGTTAACTGGGTGTTTTTCTGAAGTTATTTCTTACTTTTTCTTTACCACCCGCCTCCTTTACTACATTATATACTCTCCGTTTCTTTTAAAGACGTATCGCGAATAGCGGAAAGAACAAACTAAATTCAGTTGTATAGTAAAACATAAATTCTTAGCCAGAGCAGCAGAGGCGCATAGTGAACGAACGCAGCTACTATTTACTATTTGTTCTGCCAACAAGGGGGGGACTCTGTAGAAACTTCCAGGATGGGACCTTCCGCAAAGACGCCTATAAAAGGGCTACCCACCCTACTGGAAAGGTCTTTTCTTGCATAGTCGTCGGGAGGAGGATGTGAGTGTCGCTGTGTGGCAGGGGCTGGACTTACAGGAATCCGATTAGTCGACACATAGGCTGGCACGCCCACCTCTGCATCACGAGACTTAGGCTCAGGAAAGAATAGGAAATCTTATAACCAAATGTAGATACCTTGTAGAAAGTCTTGTACATAGGGAATGTGCCAGGGGGGGGGGGGGGGGCTTCTTGTAATAGTAATCCTATCTCCCGCTTTATGATATCGTCCTTGGGTCCCAGATATTGCTGCCGTGTTCCGTACTCTAGCCCAGTGGTTCCCAACAGTGGTCCGCGGATCACCAGGGGTCCGCGAGCTATGCCAGAGGGGTCCGCAAGATGCTATTAGAATAAAAAATATATTAAATATATTTCGTATTATAACAGACTTTTAGTTTTGGCCGCTTCCTGGATGAGCAGAGCTTTAGCGAACGCTACCTTCTGCGTCTGGCGTCTTCCTAGAGCCAACTGACACCAGCACATTCCAGCGCAAAACTAGAATTAGATAGATGCAAATAGTTCTGTTGTATGCCGTTGGACTACGCACGCTGCCTCTTTGCAGCTAACAACTGACAGTCACATTACACAGAAACTCGCATTTCAGACGACAATCGGCCATTGTTAATTTATTTCCAGTACTTTCACAGACCGTATTGTTTACATATTCAATATTCTGTATTAAACCAGTAGTGTTTGTGAAGCGTTTTTTTTTTTGGGGAAACTACAGTTCGTGTACTTAAAAATGGAGCGTTGGTTAAAAAGTGGTTCGTTAAAAACAGAAAGGCCTACAGATGAAGAGGAAGATAATGCATTTGTTATACTAAACACCAAGATTTGAAGACAAAGATTTTGAGCAATAATCAAAAATTTAACAATAACAATGATGGCTAAATTGAAAATGTTTTAAGCTCAATATTTTTTCAATAATGAATATGTCAATATTTTTTCTAAGTACAAAAAATAGAAGACTCTTAATTTGGCTTTTTTAAGTACTTGATACCGTGATATGACAAGGTACCATTCATGCTCGGTGAGGGGCTCCTCGAGAAAATTTTGTTGGGAACCCCTGCTCTAGCCCACTCAATAGCCTACTTTTCAGCCAAGCAAGTGAAGAGCAGGCGGCCCACAGGCAGAAGTTGTTCTGGTCGTACCTTGTCGGTAAGTTTCATGACGTGCATTCGTGCAGTCCGTCCTACTCCGTCTCAGGACTCGTCAGTGGGACGCGACAGACATTCTAAATCTTCATAGAGAAACTCTCGTTAGAATTACCTGTTGCTCTGCACACTTTAATTTAGTTTTCATCTAACTTACTTCTGGAGTGCTTCTGTGGCGAAAAAGTAATTTAGCAGTAATGATATAGTAGACGAACCTGTCACTCTCCTTTAATAACCATTACTGTCTTCTTATATATGACTTCTGAATAACTTGACTTTCCCGCTGCACTTTTATATCATTTTTTAAGTCTTTAACTTTTCGTATTTATAATATTTTCCTATATATAAAATTTTCATATATATTAAGTAAAATAATAAATGTAATATAATGCATAAGTTTGTCCTAATGTTTAGATACTACCTTAGATTACTGAAGCTTCTTTAAATTTGCAGTTATTTCTCTAACTTGTCAGTAGTCACAGACGTTTATCGGAAAACTTATTAGGTGTGTAAATACCGTGAGGATTTCTAGATAACATTTTTACTTCTTTGAACCCCTTATTTTTCCGCTGAGCGTATATTATAGTAACAATTTCTTCTTGAAATAGTTTCGTTTTCTGGAACCAAATAGATGAAAAACTTAGCTTTTAGTTATAGTCCACCACTTAGAAAAGTAGAGATGGGCAAAGTCGTTCATCCTTGGGAACTAGTTCGCTGGTGATCGCTCTTTTTTGAGATCCGTTCATTTTTACTCGTTCACGGTTCATTGTGCTTAGTATGAAAAATGAAAAATTGAAAATTAGTAGCATAGGTGACTGGAGATGGAAGGCGGCAAGAGGGGGCACTTGCCTCCCCTCTGGAGTACAGAGTTTTTATACAGAACATAATTCTCACTCACCTGTAATTTTCGTGATTCTGCAAAACATCTCGTTTAGCCAATTGCGGCGTTATGTGGTTGATCGCAATGAAATAATATAAGGTGGTGCACGACAAACCGGCCCCAAGTGCAGACTGCTCGCCAGTTACGCACGATATGTTGACCGCTACGATCAGAATACATAAACATGTAATAATTAAGCCGTGAAGAAATAACAAGTAAGCTAATGCAAACAACTTCGAAGCGATGGATGACGATTGGTATGAGACACTGAGCAATCTAGTACTGAGGCCCGTTTTTTCGTGCGCCACTCTGTACCACTGAAATAATGTTGTAGGAGTTATTATATTCTCTTTACAAAATGTGACACCATACACTCGATTCGAAGTGCGGGCTTCATTCGGTTGTAACTCGTTCTGCCTTCCATAACAATGATCGTGCTCTTTTACCTTAGATCAAAAAAGACGGAAAATGGCCACTCGTGTGTGCACTGCCGACGTCCTTTGCATGTGTAATAACAAAAAAATCTTGCATTTTACAACTATTTTACGTAATTATAAAATACATTTTAATTATCGGTCGTGGACGCTGAATAGAATACGAAAAGAACCAGAAGTTCAGACTTCAAAAAGGTTTGAAACAGATCTAGAATGGTCGTGCGAAGCGAACGAAACGCACAAATCGATACTGAACTATGAGCAGTCTGCAGTGGAACTTCGACGAGTGGCCACGCGAAGGTGGACGAGTACGGCCGAACGGGACCGAGACCGAAACAGACGGGAACGGGACCGAGGCTGGAATGAGACCGGCCGTTTCCCGTTCCCGGGAACTATAAGTAGAAAGCCGTGGCCGAAGTGAACTATGAAAGACCAATCCTCAGAATTCGTTCCTCGCTCGTTCCGTCCATCTTGGTGAACCGTTCCTTTGGACCCGTTAGTTCACGAGCGACCCATCTCTACCGAAAAGCGTCGCAAGGTGTAACTACCCACTAAAAATCGCTGTGCTCATATTATTATTAACTGGGAGAGATAATACACGCCTTTCTCCAAATGAGGTCTATCGCAAGCCATTTTGCTGTCTTAGAGACTGTACCCAGTAACAAACCTATGGACTTCGTTACTAACAGTTTATGAATTTAATATCCAAAACAGTTAATTCATTTAATAAAACATTGAGCAAAGTTGTTTGAATTCACAAAGATAAATTTTTGTATTAATGGCATGCATTATTTGGCGTTACTATGTGAAGTTTTTACTAGTAAATAACAGTGAGAGTGCCGTAGTGGCGGTGAATTCCGCAGTTCGACAGGTGACAGATTATATCGCTCTATGGTGAGTAATCTCCTCTGATAGCAATTTCTTTCGCACTTAACTACAAATAGTTTTAGCAAATATTCTGTTTAAAATTCAATTTCTGAAAACATTGTATTAATATGCTTTATATACTTAACTTTCTGTGGCAGAAATTCACGTTTTTCTATTTTGTTTAATTAAAAAGAGTCAGTTCAGGCAGAATACAACAACGAGGCGAACACACAAGATTTAAGGTTGAACAAAATAACTCAAAAATGTTCAAATGTGTGTGAAAACTTCTGGAACTTCACTGCTAAGGTCATCAGTCCCTAAGCTTACACACTACTTAACCTAAATTATCCTAAGGACAAACACACACACCCATGCCCGAGAGAGGAGGGAGAACTCGAACCTCCGCCGGGACGAGCCGCACAGTCCATGACTGCAGCGCCGTAGACCGCTCGGCTAATCCCGCGCGGCGAACAAGGTAACTGGTTTTATTTAACTTTTAACTTGGCATACAAGAACTTACGAAAACACTTGTCCTGGTCTGAAATAATAAAAAAAAAGGTAAGATGATAACGGCTGCTCGTTACCGCCAAATTTTCACAACAATAAAAATAATCTTTCACTACTTCCGACGTTAGCTCCTATTCAAACAGATTCCCAGGCTACTTTACATATTAATATTTTGTAGCTATGCTTCCTAAAAGCTCTTCCTCACTAACCCGTTGTATCAAGACCTTTTCGCGATGTATATCGCCGCCTGTTCTTGATAGCTCGTTTCTAAACGACCACTGTCGCATAAATGACTTTATTCGCAACGAATGACTACCTAAACTTGCCTACTGTTCAGAATTATGCTCAAACTGTACAAGTAATTACGAGACACATTGGATTCTTAACTTCTCAGCCGGCAGATGCGAGTTCTCGATATTAAATCCTAAAACTCCAGTCGATGTCTGAGTCATTCAACATTAGACCACCTCAAAATCTTGCTAAAATAATGTTCGTGAAAAATGAACAGCGGTTTCATTGGTTCTTGGTATTATTCAAACTGGGTAATAAAAATAATCACTCTCTCAGCTGGCGATCTGGTGCTTGCTGTCAACCTCTTTGGATGCGGCCGCTTGTCGGAGAGCTCGCGATTTCTGTAAGCTTCCATTTCTTCAGAGTGTACATAATCACCTTTGCTTCTAAATACGTTATCATTTACAATACGTTGCATTTTAAGAAACGAGCAATAAAGAATTTTAGAGCTTAAAGAATGTAGTGGTTTACTGGTGACATGATAACTCATTGTAGCGACACGCAGCGGATCACAACGATGTCAGATGGATAGCTGATTCGCCCGATGAGCTGTGAACAGGGTTTAGGCGATGGCCGCCAGAAGGGCTGAAATCGGTTTAGCCTTGTCCCAGTGCGAAGTTCTGAGACTATTAATTTCTGTGTTTTAATCCTCACTTGGTTACCGAACGAACTTGACTATACACGCTTGTATGTTATTTACTTATGCAACAACTACTCTGTGAATTGTAAATGCTCTACATGTGAACGTGAGTTATTTTTCTGAGTAAAACACTGTATGAAGATACGGAATTAAGTTTCATATCTGCCCTCGCTGTGTTAGAACTATACCACCTACGCAGATCTGGAAGACGTTTACTAATTACTTTCTGCAATAATATCGGTCGCATAGAAAGGAAATTTGTCTGGATAAAATTAATTGAAACAAATTGACTTTTGGCAAATATGACTAAAAAGTAATGCCTTAAAATAAAAGTAATGCTTTAAAATAGAAAACTGTATTCTGTTACTGTTGTTAGTTCGCATGTTTTCATTCGTATAGACTCATATTTAAAATTAGGTAGGTGACGATTCGCAGTAGAAACAGGAGAAGGAATAAAAAAAGATCGATCTTTGCCGATGTAGCCTAGTTAAATTCAGTACGTATTTCCGGCAAGTCGTAGGTGCGTGATTTTGTAGGATCCTTCATGTGTAGGGACGTGCGATCTGATATCAGACTCAGTAGTAATTACGTTCACTGTCAAATTATTGTTGTCCTCTAATAAAAGTTCAATCCACTATATCAACACATCTTTCCTTATCTCATACAAATGCTTGTATTTCATAAATAAAATTACATGTATTGATTTATAATATTATAAACTGATTTTGTGTGTCATAGGAGTCTCATACCAGTACACATGTTCCTTAAAAAAGTACACTGAATTTTCCATAATTGCGAAATCCAAACACGCTGACTCTCAGTTGGCTGGAGAGACTATAGACTAGTTGCATCTAAGAGGTTTCTATTCCCCACCTTTATATCTTTAAATTTCCAAAGCGCTTTCCATATCAAACAGCACTAGATTTAATAGCCGACAATATAGGTGGTCGGCTCTACCCTGCGTAAAACACGGCAAACATGACGCATTATTGAAGTCGGTACGACGAAAAAGAAAAGAGACCTGAGAGTTGAAGTGGACTTAACAAAGCTGCTTCGCGCGTCTGTAACAAACAGTCGCGCGACCAATGTGTGAGGATACAGTATAGTCCTCGGTTAACACAAAAGCAATAACGAATAATTAAAATTCACGGATGCGTTCAATAATTCGCGTTCTTCTGCAGATTTGCAGATTTAAAGTCATTCTCATGATCAGCGAAAGAATTTGTTTTGGATAGGACGAAAATCTATAGAATATCTTGGAACATTTAATCCTCGAAACATTTATTAATCCTGTAGTTTTTGCTAAACCTTCATTATATTAACTTACTAAAATTATAACATCATAAGTAGCTCCAATCCAGAAATGATGGTAATTAAGTTTAATGGGGGTATGAATATGATGTCATCTGACCTCTCGCTAGCTAGAACAGCTTACGCTGTAAGTCAACGTAGGTAATATTATTCAGCAGATTACAAGAACGACACTCTTCGCCCATTTATTTAACATATATTCAGCAAAATTAAAATAATTTTTACACTCGACGTCCAATCATATCCAACTACTTCGTCAGCGCCCAGTACGTAGCAAAAAGTGAACCGTTCTGAGTTAGTTCAACTGAGATGACTTTAAGTATTACTCCTAAACTCGGTTAGACACTAGTGACAATCAGTTGACGAATCAGTAACACCGAGTAACATCCATGGTTCACGTGTAAACAAAAGGTACCAGTATTATCACTTTCAAAGCTACACTAAACGTATACGTAACAGCCTCCACTACGTGAAGTATCATCAAAACTATTGCTATAACGGCAATTTTATTATTTGCAAATACTCTCAAGAACCCTTTTAATTACTATAACAAAGGTATTCTCAATAGAAAATTAACGAAATAAATGCAAAGTCGTACCTTCATACTACGCTAATACGAGTTAATCCAGTACAATTAATCCAGCAGAATGTTAAGGGATCGTTTGTTTAATGTCATATACTATTACTGCATGCAGTATATTGACGTTCCTGTTAGAATAACTTGCTTTAATACCTTTTGTATGTAAGAAGCTCTCGAGTCATGTTATATAGCGTAAAATATAACTCTTTTTGTTGACTCATAGATATGATAAACTTTCTCACTTAGATACGTAACAGTGTTACGTAAATAGCATCTCTGACCAAGAATGCTCATTACTAAAATTTAACTTTATTCTATTATCTCCACTTTGGAGTTACTTCCTAATAAATAGGACCCCTTTTAATAAATTTCTAGTTTTGCCTTTTAACTAACGCAATTTCGTTTGACGTAACACAAAGAATAATTAATACCTCAGGTTCGAAATACTGTTGAACGTCACGCATACTCGCAAACAATTTCTCGTATGTAAATCACTTTCAAATAACAAGAAGCTGTGCGTAGAATTTGGTCGTATTGCTATATATTTAATCAATGAAGAACTTACCAAATAACACTACAAACACCCACACTCTTTAAAATTTGTTGCTTCTCACAGCACACTATAACACGATCACGCTACGAAATTTGAAGACAAGTTTTTAAGTTTTATTTTCTTGCCAGTCTCAGATATCCTTTTTATATTTTTTGATAAAATCTCCATTAGCATTTACACACTTCGTATACTCATTCACAAACTGCGTATCGAGTGACAAGAAAACTATGTCCCCCGAATGGAATCAAATAAATTAAAAAAAAAAAAAACCTGCGTGCCACCGCCACTGTAAATACTGCAATTGAATGCTAATTCAGAGCTCAACTATGTCACGCGTTGACAATACGCTGTCCTACTACTTCAAATTACGGAAGTCACTCGTCACGGATCTGTTCACTAGTCTCACAATATGCCTGGTAATATGGTTCCAACTTTTCTAACCATCACTCCCATTTCTCTACACGATAGGGTAGATCCCAAACTTCACACAACACGCTGCGTGCTGTAGTGAAATAAGGCACAGTTCCCAATCTATGAATCGTTAGCGACTGTCAAACAACATATAAATCACACCGAGACATCCACTCTGAAACCACAATAATCCTGTAACCATCAAATAAGCACGAATTCTGTCATCTAAGCATCGGCCAGCAGATAAGCTAACACCCTTTCAGGAAACTGTAGGAGCCAAAAGTCTAAATGAACTAACTTTCACTGCAGTTATCGAGCCTCACAAATACACAGATTACTGCAGCAGCTGCTAACTCAAATACACGATGTACCTAATCTAAGTAATGCATTCGCAGCTTAATTAATAAAATTTTAACATATTGAACCTCAGTGTTAAGAAAACTGCTAAATTTCCTAAACCGTACAAATTTCGGAACGACTAACCGCGGTCTCTCTCGGCACATAGACTTACCAATCCAGACAAACTGTTACCTGTATTATCTGCTGTCGGATGATCTGCTGCGTACTATTGCAAAACTGTCTGACAGTATAAAGATCTCTAGGAATTATAAAATGGAACGATTTTTTTGACTTCACAATATTGTTCACATTCTAGAAGATAGCTCTCGCAGCCTTGTATAGTGGCCACATATCTGCGATGGTGGACACCGCCGTAGTCGCTGCCCAATCTCTGCTTTTCTGTGCACTTGTTGAGTTTTGCAACCCTTTCTCGATCTAGATATCCACAAAATACATACAAAAATGCTTGGGCAACAATTTCAAAATGATTATATTAAACCTCTACATTAAAAAATCTTCTTAAGGAGTACAATTGAGTGTAATGGACGCGTGTATGGTGGGAGGTTCTTGTGTTGTATTAGGATGGTGCTGAGAGAAGGATGAGAAACCGGCATCAGCGCCGGCCGGAGTGGCTGTGCGGTTCTAGGCGCTACAGTCTGGAGCCGAGCGACCACTACGGTCGCAGGTTCGAATCCTGCCTCGGGCATGGATGTGTGTGATGTCCTTAGGTTAGTTAGGTTTAATTAGTTCTAAGTTCTAGGCGACTGATGACCTCTGAAGTTAAGTCGCAAAGTGCTCAGAGCCATTTTGAACCGGTACCAGCACGTAGCCTACTCCTCTCGAATAGCACCAAGGTCAACGCCACCATCCAATGAACCTACTACCATCAACAGGGTCTTATACCCTCACTTCATTGGGACACTGCGACGAGGTTTGGAATTTAATTCAGCATATTGGCACAAAGACTGATGCTCTAAAATTCTACGCCATCGTCTCCCTTCCTTTTGCCGGTCAAATACTGGTAGTGAAAATTTCATCTATCACAAGTATTCAAACGGACTTATCTCCGGTTCGACAGCCATTATAGAGGTGTGCTTTAGCGACCTCGTCTACTATGGTGTGTGCTCGTGCCACTTCGACCTACGTCAGAACTATACAATCGTGGTATTCATAACAGTGTTCGTTATTATATTTAGCCTAAGCTTTCAGACAGAGGTATATTCCCTATGACTTGCAATTTGTTTTCGATAACGCATTTTTAGACTGACGAAAACCAATGGTAGTGAGCGTTGTGTGTCACAATTCACGTCGCTGTAATGCATGTATGTGAATAAAATATCGGATTTCCCAGAAGTCTTTCCTTGATCACAAACATTCATAAGGCGTAAAACGTGACACATAAACAAATACTGCAGGCCGATATGGCCGAGCGGTTCTAGACTCTTCATTCTGGAACCGCGCTGCTGCAACGGTCGCAGGTTCGAATCCTGCCTCGGGCATGGATGTATATGATGTCCTTAGGTTAGTTAGGTTTAAGTAGTTCTAAGCCTAGGTGGCTGATGACCTCAGATGTTATGTCCCATAGTGCTTGGAGCCATTTGATCCGTTTTTGAACCATAAACAACACAGGGCCAGCAAAGTAACAACAGCAATATCGGACCCCATTTTACAGACAATATGTACTCAAACCTGAAGAAAGCCCAATGTGTCATCTGCTGTCACGAGACACAGACAAAAAAAAAACATTCCAAAGAACATTGCAAACTGATTTCGTGGGATATCTCACGAAGGCATCTCCAACTGTAAGAACTGCCTGCGCACAAGTTCCGGGCCTGGCTGTTCTAAGATCACAGACGCTCCCTATTTCCTTAAACTTTGCATACAACATCTTGATGCTTTTAACATTGTCTATGATATGCCGTGTGGAATTTTCTCAGCACTGTTTTTGGCGATTGTTTCGGGTACATGCTGATCCACGTGCTGTCCAATTCCGTTGAGGTCCTGTACAAAAAACCAAAGTAACAGCAAGTAAGCATGTACACAAAAACTTGAATACACCGGATACAATGGTCACATTTTATGCCTATTTAATGTTTGTAATCAAGGAAAGGCTTCTGGGACATCCAGTATATCCTCGTTCGCACGTTGCTCTGCAGAACTTAAGGACGAGATAGAAGAAGTAAGGTAACATATTAACTACTCGGCGGAAGTGAATGAAATTGTGAAAGAATGTTCCAGAGATCTCTCAGCTGTGCAGGGGAAGCCGGACGCCACACGGCGTGAGGTCAGCGCTGCTACAGCGCCAAAGGAAGTTGGGCCCTCAATACAAGTCAGTTCAAAGGACGGGAAAAACATTGTGTGTCAGTCAGCGAACAGTTATAGTCCACTTTGGCTGTCTTCTTTTACAACATTTGGGAAACTTCACACGGGGAAGATCGACAGAAAATTGGAAGAATGACTAACTTCGATGGATATAGCCCAGGCGTTTGGTATTGCTTTCACAGCATTGTTTCATGTTCAGCGGGAGCGTTAAAACGAGAGGCAGTAATACATAAAGGAGAAGAGGTGCTCGATCACGGACAACTATGGCAGCAGATGATCGCAGGTACAATTGCGAGCATATTTAAAAGGGCGGCAAGACTCGCAGTCTAACGATCCATGTGGTACAGCGTACCACTAATTGTCCAATGACAAGTAGGTTGTGTTCCGTTGACACCCGCACATAACAGGCACTGTTTGCGATGGTGCCAAGAGCATAGGGAGGCACAATATTGTATGGGTGCATTGCCTTCTACATCTCTTAACACGGTGCCATCTCCGGCCAATATTAGTACGGCACTGTGCCCCTTTCCCATGCGCCTCTTTTCAGGGGATCACTCTTCTTTGACTGGATTTTTATGGATGACAATGCACGGCCGCATCGTACATCGCAAGTAGAGTCACGCTTGGAAAGAGAGATGTTCGGTGAATGGACGGGCCTGCCTATTCACACGGTTTGAATCAGATCGAGCACTTTTGGGGTGCCTTGGGAAGACGTAATGCAGCACGTCCATATGCGCCAATGACCATCCAACAGTTGTCAACCCTGCTGGAGGAGGAATGGAATGCCTTACCAAAAGAACTCCCCACTAAACTTATCGCCAGAATAGCAACACGTTGCAGAGCTTGCAGTGTCGTCTGCGGTGATCACAAATGCTGTTAAGAACGGTGTCCCTCATTCTGAAATGTTCAGGGGACAATCGTAAATCGCGATGACTTCAGCGTACTTCTTATGTTTCAGTAAAAGTGTCATTTCTGGTCGTCTCTTAGCTTATTGCTTGCAGTTACCTTTCGTACTTCACTGTAACATTTCTCTCTATTATAGTCGCAGTTTCATCGAACTATCTCTCTTGACAGTGACATATCATGAGAAAGTTACTTTCGCCCTTAAGTTTTGAGTGCTGTTTTTTCTGACAGTTATGCGTAAACGTCCTTTTCTTAAGCTGAGCACTAAATCTTTGTATCGAACTGGCTACGGGTGACTATGTTTCAGTAAAAGTGTCATTTCTGTTCGTCTATTAGCTTATTGCTTGCAGTTATCTTTCGTACTTCACTGTAACATTTCTCTCTATTATAGTCGCAGTTTCATCGAACTATCTCTCTTGACAGTGACATATCATCAGAAAGTTACTTTCGCCCTTAAGTTTTGAGTGTTGTTTATTCCGACAGTTATGCGTAAACGTCCTTTTCTTAAGCTGAGCACTAAATCTTTGTATCGAACTGGCTACGAGTGACTATAGGGCGATTCCCGTAAACAGCCACTAAGTTGGGGATGAGACTTCATCACTTACACCCCGGTGGTGGTTCCTCACAATGCATAAGGCTTGTAAGCGTTACATTGTTATAGAACCATGGTAATATCAAACACCTGTTCGACTTAATATGTAACTAACTGTAACGAACCTTCTGTTGGTAATGAAGCCTTTTGGGATCGACATGACTTAATGGCACTTAGTGTGGGTCAAGTACCAACCCAAACGTAGGTTTGGAAGCGAGTAGCGATATGGTTACTGAAACGGCCTGGAGTGAATTTAGATTTAGTAATACACATATGGGACTGTCATCTAAATATGATTCCATTCAATGAATTGTGAAATTGTACGTGAGTGCTGCAACTGTGTATCAGTAGTAACAGATAGGAAAAACCAGGTCCGACATTTTCCCGTAATCAGGTACTTCAGGTCATTCTAGAAAACGAATTTATAGTGCTTAAACTACACTTACACATGACTTTCAGAGAAATGTGACAGTCATGTAGTTATGCTGGGGGAGACTCCTGCTTCCTATCACTTATACTCTGAAACGTATTGTCTGTTGGCTTATGTTCGGGATTTTTGGCAGACTTTTTTTTTTGTTTTCCTGAGGTTTCGCCTGCAAGAGTGTCGGGCGTTGTCAAAGGTTCTCCCTCCTTGACTGGTGGCGGTGAAATAATCCGTAAGGTCGAGGCTCGACTTCTCCATCTGCAAAGGCTGAAGAGGAATGTACCATTCTCCTGGATATCAAGACACGCTTGAATTTGTGGATGCAAGCTATCGGATGTGGCAGCCAATGAGGCATGTAGTAAAAATCAAGTGGTTCAGTGTGGCATCCCCCCTACACGCCGTCATGCCTTCTTTACACATGTTAGACGCAGTACTCAACTGTTCTGTATACAAAATCTTGTCCGATGTGCTTAATGTTAATTCATACACATTACTTAACGCTATAATATTTCTCAATACTTGGAGATGGTCCAGTGTAGTCTTTCCACTTCTATACTCCACTTCTTTATTTGCCTAATGAAAATCTATATTTATTTCTATTATATTGGTAATATTTTAGTGGATATCATGACGTTTATAATACAATCGTAATTAAAATACTTGTATGTACAATGTTAACAGGTAAACATAAGGTAATTATATAATTGGTGTAAAAATATCAGTGGAACAACAAAGAAATCTGTTATTCACAAAAGGCTAGGGAAAGAATCAATGAACTTCGATCTTTTTTATGCATAGAAATTTGCTGAGGGACGATAAAGTCTTTAATGTCGTACTGTATGTAAGCCAATGTTGAGCTTGAGCAAAAAGAACTGATTCGTCCTAATTTTGTAAGTTCTCTAATTAGTAAAAGGTTATAAGAAAGCTGAGGGTGTATGTGCTAAAATAGAAGAACATACAAAAATTTTAATTTAGTCGCCCAATAATGAACATGCGTCTGCGTCATTAGCTTTTTTATATTACAGTTCGGTTAATTTTTAAGATAGTAGGAACTGAAATGCGAAGATAGTAACTTCAAGTTTCACTTCAGAGCTTATTATTTACATGTTTGCTATCATATTTAAGGTTTGCTCTGTAGTGGCTATGGAGAAGTGCTACCAAAAACGAAAGGTATTTTATAAACGTAGTATAAACACCCTATTGTTACATAAATTCCAGCATAATATGCTTCTGACCTACTACAAAATGTATATGATACATAACTTAAATATGATTAAATTTTTAATTGCTAAGTACATTTCTTATATCCAGTGTATCCTTGTATCAGCAAACTCAGATGTGAACGTTAAGAAAAATCGCAAACTCAGTTTCAAACCAAATCGTCTGCAACTGATTTCCTTAACCACTAAAGCTCTTAAGTTAAATTACCTTATAATCTGAGAGTATCTGATGTCTAATAATCTCCATAAAATTTGTCTCATAATCTGTTTAGCGGTCTTCGCCTACTATTTACGAACTCAACACCGCAACAGTACGTCGTCAAGGAAAACTTTTCCTGTCAACTATCAAGTACCAAAGTATCACAACAAGGTATCGGTGGAAGAGTCATGTAAACCGAAGAGTATTTCTGCAGGAGCACACTATTCTCCACACCTACCCTCTGCTTTCTCACTGCGGTACTACCTATAGTTCTTTTTTAAGCGACTCTAACGATTTGCAACACATTACATGCTACACTAATTAATTTTTTAGTGAATGGAAGGATTGTGAGACAGAGGCACATTCTCAGTTCACCGAAATTCTTGGCAGGCTTCAATAGATTTCTGATTACTATAAAACTATTTATGACTTTTCAGTCCCATGGCTGCTACTCATTTTAATTGTGTTCTGTCTAACTGGTGATAACTACTTTTGCCGAAGATCGCCATAGGTTTTCATTTGCTCTGTTCCTGTGAAAGACGACAAGTCCTTGGGGCTTACCTAACTTTCATCTTTATTATCGTTATCATGTTTAGTGAAATGGGATGACGCTGACTGCATACCGCGTGCCTTGGTACCCACTTGCCCTAGGTAAGTGAAGGTGGCGGTTCGTGCTTTCTGTTCAGTAAGATTTTGAGTTCTTTCTTTGCTGCCATTACGTGCAGACAAATGCAGAGTACTGCTCGGAGACCTATCCGAGGGCCGCTTTAATGAGTCGATTGTAGTGAAGGTGAAACGGCTAGCAGCACATAGAACTGCGGAGAGCACGTGGACTCTCCTGGTTGCTTTGATGAACAGGGTCGGGGGAGACGCCATGGGGAGTCGCCAAATGAAGACCGGAGTCTTGTTCTTGCTGGTGGCTGGAGTGCTGTTGCGACTTTAATAGGCCCTCTGGCAGGACGGGCCGACCCCCTACAAATTTTCCGCGGTCGGAAGAGTAATTTTTTTCGAAATCTCCCCGTATCTACGGGCCAGTTGCCTGAGAATGTCTTTTCTTTTGATAGAAGCATATCTGTATCGTAGTATAAGTTTTTCTCTGCGTCTGAGATAATCCCACAAAGCTGAATGTCATAGAGTCCGTCGCTGATGAAGCCTGTGTATAGTTTGAAAATTTGGGTTCCAACACTAAGTGGTTTCAAGAATGTGCTAAAAAAAAGCGTCATGTTTGGGAATGAGACAATGATATCAGAGGCGTATCAGTATCACCAGTAACTGCAGGTGGCAAAGCTTTATACTGGAGGAGTGTCTACTCTCCTGGACGGAGACAGAGCTGCTATTTTTAATCACACGGCTGGAATAGAGGAATCTTGCTTGATGCAATTGGTAGGATCACTTTTGGAGATGCTATATGTGCAGTGGCGTTCCTGGAAGTGGGGAGTTTCGAAGGAGATCATTGGAATTCTTTGTGGAGCACCGAAGAGGAGAGTTGTTCGTGGAACATCGGAGTGAGGAGTACGTACGGGACGACAGGGTGTATGCACCGGGTTTCGTTTCAGAACTTCGACGAGAGGAGTTCATTCAGAGACGACGACATGTATGCAACGCAGAATTGGATCTGCAGATGGCAATCGACGCGACGTCCGACCTTCGAACCTCAGCATGGGTGTCCTGGGCGCAGCCTTGCAAATTGCTTTCAGTACTTTGCGGAGGATTAGCCCAGAATGGTCAGCTGGCTACGGTGAGCCCTTCTTCGGCTCCAGCACATAGGAAATCTTCTGTGTTGCCTTACGACCTCAGTCGTGTATCCTTTCAAGTTCCAGCAACAGCTAGTCAAACAATGCATGTTGGATTGCTTTTCAGTTTGGTGGTTCACACTCACTCTCGTGTCAGACAGAATCAGTCGGACAGCGTTGTTGTTCTTACAAAGGAGGGAGGCGTCGCATGGAGAATCCAAAATCTCATGCATTTTCTAATTGTGCATGTTTTGTAGGATCTGTTTTCTGCAGTTTTTTCTTTGAGCATAAGTTTTACCCTCTATTCTTTTGTAATAAATCACTCATTTCAATTAATAGCTTTTCATCATTCAATAGGGTATGTTTTCTGTTCATTTAACAATTGTGATTACTTTTTGTAGGACGTTTCATGGTGGTTATTGTTTTATCACAAGTTGGCAACTTAGGTTTCAGTACTGCCGTCAGAAGACATTAATAACCCTTTAGGTCATTGCACATAAATTTTAGAGCGTTTCTTAATCGTGGTCCCGTGTTGAGAGTCATGCAAGGGCAGAAATTAAGCTCGGATAGTAATCACATTGCCACACCCATTGGCGTCTTGTCGTACGGCCACAAAATCCCTCAGTAGTTACTGCTGTTTGCGTCACCTCTGTCATCTCGTGTGAGCCCCAACCCTATTGCTCGTTTTTATGCTGTTCTATTGAAATGGTGACGTCTAGTCCTAGGGGATACAGCCATGACCGTTAAATGCTCTGTTCCTGTGACCTTACACAGAAACCCACAAAAAGTCCTTCGACAGCCATTGTCGTTCCCGTCGTCTCGTTCACTTTGTGCGATCACTCCTCTATTCTTTGACCTTCAGGTGAACTTCTAATCTTCCTTATGTCACTTCTTATATCCATTTTCTGCTATTCCTGTGACGTCCTCTAAAATCAGCGTCTCACTCGCTAATACAGTTGTAGCTCTTGTATGATATCTTCTTAGATAAAGCGATATGATCACTGTATAACACATTATTCTATTACTGACAATGTTATATAATTTGTAAATAATAGATTTCAGCTGTCAGTCGTCCTCTTGAAATTTTATTGGCAGATCTAGATTTCAGCTAGAAACTAGCTATTGTCAGTGCACTATAATTTTGATCAATGCAAGTAATGTCTGTTGGTCGGGCTTCATCCACAGTTCATTGAGTACTACCTAAGTAACTCACGAATAGCACAGAGACTCCAACATAACACTACAAACGAAATTGTGCATTTTAACACATAAGCATTCATTGATTGCTGTATAGAGACTGTACAAATTAAATTAGTTGCTATTTTGTTTCCCTGTGCTACCAAGTGATACAAGAACTGTCCTCATGAACCTACTTGCCGCAGGGAATCGTCGGTCTCCCTATGCAATTTTTACCCTCATTGCCAAAATGAGTTGCCAAACTGACGACGGTTTGACATATCAAGATGTCGGCCGATCCCTTCATTTGGTCAAATAGTGCCATAAATTTCTTTTCCCTCCAATTTGATTCAACTCCTTTTCTATAATTAACTAGTCTAACCATCCAGTCTTCAGAAATGTCTTACAGCACCACATTTTGAAAGCGTCCATTCTGTTCTTGTCTGAACTGTTTATCATCCACGTTTCATTCTATATTCTATACATATAACTTCAGCATAATCTGATATAATTCGACTAGATACCATCGATTTTGGTTTATGTTTGTTGACGCTTATTTTATTCTTCTTTTCAAGACGCGAACGATTCCATTTAACTGATCGTCAAAGTTCTTTAGTGCCTATGACAGAATTACGTCACGGGCAAATTTCATTGTACCTACTTTTTCCTCCTTTATCTTTAGTGCCCATTCTAATTTGTTTTGCTGTCCCTTACGCTTGGTCAGAGCAGAGCCCGAATAAAATGAGGGGTTGGATACAACACTGTATCACTTCCTTCTGCATCACTACTTCCCTTTCACGTCCTTCGAAGTGAAAGTGTAGTCTGATGTTTGTACAAGTTTCAGATAGGCTTTAGTGCCCTATAATGAATGCTTGCTACCTTCAGAATTTCAACGAGTGGATACGAGTCAACAGTCCCAAATTCCCTCTGAAAGTCTACAAATGATATAAAGGTAGTTTTGCTTTTCTTCAGTTTATCTTCTAAAAAAACTTGTTAGTACATTGTTGCTTCCCGTTTCCTTGCAGTCTCCTGGTTTGGAAACGGAATTATTATCTCCTTCATGAATTCTGAAATTATTTCGTCCACTTACCAGGTGAAATATTTTAATCGTGGTATGTTCTCTCAAGAATCACAATAATTCTGTGGTAATTCCATCTACTTTATGCGTTTCGTTTCGATATCTTTTTCTTTCCTTTTTTTATTTTTGAGTCGTCAGTCTTCTGATTGCGATGCTGCGGCCCTCCACGAATGCCTCTCCTCATCATTTCAGAGTAGCACTTGCAGCATACGTCCTCAATTATTTGCTGGATGTATTCCAATCTCTGTCACCCTCTACAATTTTGGCCCTCTACAACTCCCTCTAGTATCATGGAAGTCATTCCGTGATGTGTTTCCAGTTTTCCTATCATTCTGTCCCTTCTCTTGTCAGTATTTTCTACATATATCTTTACTCTCTGATTCTGCACAGAACCTCTTCATTCCTTATCAGTCCATTTAATTTCCAACATTCGTCTGTATCACCACATCTCAAACGTTTAAATTCTCTTCTGTCCATGTTTCACTTCCATACAATCCTGTGCTCCAAACGCACAGTCTCAAAAATTTCTTCCTCAAATTAAGGCCGATTTTTGATACTAGTATACTTCTCTTGGCCATGAATCTCCTTTTTGCCATTGCCAGTCTGCTTTTGATATCATCCTTGCTCCGTCCGTCATTGGTTATTTTGCTGCCTAGATAGCAGGATTCCATAACTTCATCTGTTTCGTGACCATCAATCCTGAAGTTAACTTTCCCGCCGTTCTTCATTCTGCTATTTCTGATTAATTTCTTCTTTCTTCGATTTACCCTCGGTCCATATCTTGTACTCAGTAGGCTGTATATTCCATTCAGCATATCATATAATTCTTCACTTTCACTAAGGATAGCATTGCCATCGGCCAACCATGTCATTGATATCTTTTCACCTGTAATTTTAATTTCACTACTGAAGCTTTCTTTTGTGTAAATAAGTGCTTCTTCGATGCACAGATTGAACAGGAGAGAGGAAAGACTAAATCGCTCTCTTATACCCTTTTTAATCCGGGCGCCTCGTTCTTGGTCGCCCGTCTTATTATTCCCTATTAGCTTTTGTACACATGGTATATTACCCATCTCTCGCTTTAGGTTACGACTATATTTCTCAGAATTTCGAATATCTAAGACCATTTTACATTGTCGAACGCTTTTTCAAGGATGACAAATGCTATGAACGTGTTTTGACTTTCCTTTGACTTGCTTCCATTGTCAACCGTAACGTCAGAATTGCCTCTCTGGTGTCTTTACCTTTCCCACAGCCAACCTGATAGTCATCTAACACATCCTGAATTTTCTTTTCTATTCTTATTTATGTTATTTTTGTCATTGACTTGGATGCGTGAGCCGTTAAGCTGATTGCGGATAATGCTCGCACTTGTCAGCTCTTGCAGTCTTCGGAATTCTGTGGATGTTATTTTTCCGAAAGTCAGATGGTATGTCATCATACTAACACATTCTATACACCGACGTTAATAGTCCTGTTGTTGCCACTTACCCCAATGATTTTGGAAATTATGATGGAATGTTAACATCCCTTCTACATTACTTAATCTTAAGTCTTAAATTCTGATTCCATTACTGGATTCCCTATCTCTTCTAAATCGGCTCCTGTTGCATCTTCTGTCACAACAGACGAATCTTCCCCCTCATAGAGACATTCAGTGTACTCCTTCCCCCATCCGCTCTCTCCTCTGCATTTAACAGTGGAATTGCCATTGCACTCTTAATGATACCACACTTGCTTTTAACTTCAGCGAAAGTAGTTTTGTCATACTCCCTACGACAATCATTTCTTATTCGATTTCTTCACATTTCTCATGCAGACCTTTCGTTCTGGCTTCCCAGCTCTTCCTGTTTATTTCACTCCTCAGCGATTTGTATTCCTGTACTCCTGAATTTTCGTGAACATTTTGTACTTTCTTCTTTCATCGATATAATGAAGTATTTCTTCTGTTACCAATGTTTTCTTCGCAGTTACATTCTTTGTATCTATGTTTTCCTTTGCAAATTCTGTGATTGCTCTTGCCAGAGATGTTCATTCGTCTTCAACTATGCTGCCTGCTGAGATATTCCTTATTGCTTTGACCTTAAAAAACTTCAAGCGTATCTCATCGTATCCCATTTATTTGCGTATTGGTTCTTCCTGACTAATCTCTTAAACTTCACCCTACTCTTCATCAGTACTACATTGTAATGTATAGTATATCTACCACTGGGTGCTCCTTAAAATCTACTATCTGATTTCGGAATCTCAGACTATGCTGTAATCTAACCGACATCTTCGCATGTCATCCAGCCTTCTGATTCTTCAACACAGTATTTGCTATTACTAGTTGAAATTTATTATAGATCTCAATTAGCCTTTCTCCTCTCATTCATTGTCCCAAGTCCATATTCTTCAAATAAGTTTTCTTCTGCTCCTTCACCTATAGCTGCATTCCAGTCCCCCGTGACTGTTAGATTTTCATCTCCCTTCATGTACTGTGTTACCTTCTCGGTATCCTCATATACTTCCTCTGTCTCTTGATTTTCGGCTTGCGACGTCGTCATTTGTACGTCATAGTTGGTTTGCTCTAGATTGTGATAAGAACAACCCTATCACTGAACTGTTTACAATAACACACTCTCTGCCTACCTTCCTATTCATAACCAATCCTACACCTCTTATACCATTTCTTCCTGCTGTTGGTATTACCCTATACTCAGCTGACCATAAATCCTTGTCTTCTTTCTATTTCACTTCACTGACCCCTACTGTACCTAGATTGAGCCTTTGCATTTCCCTTTTTAGATTTGCTAGCTTATCTGCCAGGTTCGATCTTCTGACACGCCAGGCCGCGCCTTGCATAACGTTATCCTTTCATTAGTTACTCAGTCTTTGTCTCATGGTCACGTCCTCCTTGACAGTCCAGTCCCGGAAATCCGAATGGGGGACTATCCCTGAATGTTTTGGCAAGGGAGAGATCATTATGACACTTTTTCAGTAGTAGGCCACATGACCTGTAGATACACGTTGCGTTTCTTTAATGCACTGGCTTTCGTTGCCTTCAGCATCCTCATGCCGTTGAACGATGCTGATTCTTCCGCATTTAGTGGTAGCTTCCCACCCTAAGCACAAGGGAGTTCCCTGGTTCTCTGTCCACTCCTCTGCCCTCTTTGACAAGACCGTTGGCAGAATGAGAGTGACTTCTTATGTGGATTGAGAATCAGTGTTGATGCCCTCTTTCCCGAAGTGTTTGGGTATTAACATCTGCCAACACATGCTGGTTATGGAAATTTACAATACCATCTCTGTTGAACCCTGCCTCATCGCTAAATAAAATCTTGGATGTGAGCAATGCAACTGTGGCACACTTCTGGAACAGCCAACCGTCGTCTGCTATGATGATCCTGTAGTCGTAAGCCCTGAACGCACTGTACATAATATGGGTATAGCAATTGTTCATGAAGCACTCCCGAGATAAGAGACTGAGACAAGCCCTCCACTGCTGCTAATCACCGCACACTGATCCCAGGGGTTCCTTTCAGACGCTCCTCCATGTCAGGTGCGTGGATTGTGCGGGTCTTCCATTGTCACTCTTCCGATGTACAGGGTACCAGTGTCCCTCAGATGCTGGAAAAGTCTGCCGAGCAGCTTATCAGAGGGCACTCTGCGCTGTCGAAATTTTTCAATGTAGAGGGAACGGGCTTGGAGGCTACGTCTATTTCCTAAACCATAGCAGAATGTCATTCCCGCCATTTCAGTCGTAGTCTTCCACTGCGAACAAGTGATCGAAGAGCTCAGGTGAGACCATCATCTTAAGGTGCCTTACGTATATCTGGGTGATATGTTACATGATTTCACACTCTATTAAATGTTGAACATTGTCCACTTTTGAGAAACAATGTAACTTAACTGGTCCGTTACATGTTGCTATGCAGTCTTTACTCTGTCCGAAAATATCTAATAAAATTCTAGTTTTACTTTTTTCTTATACGTCAGTGAGTCGTGCTTTAATAACTGTGCTGTTCTGTTTCTCATGTTCTATATAAATATAGTGAGCCTCATCACATATGTGATCTGTGAGAAACAGTGCTGTAATTTTAACATTAAATAACTGCAGTCCTGGCTAGCTGTAGAATTGTACCGAGGTCAGTTAAAACCGGATTGTAGCATGAATTGTGTGTGGACAACTTGAGACAGGAAAACTTGCCGTAGCAGAAAGGGAAATGAGTGCGTAAAACCTGGGTGTTATTGGGTTTAGTGAGAATCAATAAAAAAAAAAGTGGCCATTTCATGACCTAAAGAAGGAATGCTGTATGCTTTTCAAGGACAAGTGACCGAAACAGAAATTGTGCTGCGATTTGAGCAACTGTTTTATAGCTTACGTGCCCGTTAATGGCAGGATCATTTTATCAAATTCAATTCTTCACCACCTAAACAACGTAATTCGAGAAGATTTCAATGCTAAAATAGAAGATACTGCCCTGGACCCAAAATTAAAATCTGTGGTTGGACATAATCATCTAGACGAGAAAAATTAGCGAGGCAGCTACTTACTGATTTCTGTGTGAGTAACTACGTGACCGCGTGTAACATCTTGTTCCAACATCACCTGGTGACAGAGTTGGAAACCAGATTGCCTGCAGACAAGGGAGGAGACTGTAACTCCTGACTATGCAAGTGATCAAAGTGATCACGGTTTCCTACCCACGAAAATGCTGATTAATCTCAAATCTACCAAGAAGAGCAAACAAAGACAGCTAAGACTCATAAACTAAGATGCTCTGCTGAAATGTGGTGAACTCGTAAGACTAAAGCTCCACGTCATCACTCTTATAAGATAGCACGGGCATCACTATCATGGGACAGAATGAAAGAGGTTGTTTCCTCGTCAGTTTCGACATCAGCACGACTGGAAAGTGCAGAACATCTTTTGCATATCACAGTGCACAATACAACTAAATGAACAGAGCAGCAATCGGAAGAAAAGTAGCATCGACACTATTCGGGATCAAGACATAGGTAAGAACCTGTGCAGAGAAAGTCAAGGAACTTTAAGAGGGACAGATAACATTTGATTAACGATACCCGTGAAGAGATAGGAGAATATAACCACAGTCAAGTACGTGATCTATTTAAGAAACTCAAGAGCATAGACGGTGAACTCGATACTCGTGCTTGGGTGGTAGATGACGAGAATGGCAAACCTGTGGGAGACAAGGAAGACATTGTTGCGAAGTGGAAACACAACTGTGAAAATCTCTACTGTGGAGTTAACAACGGTATTGGCAATCAAGCAGTTGAACAACTTGCACTGGAACCTACAATCTTGCGCAGTGAGGTAGAGAACGCAGTTCAACATCTGAAGAATTAAACAATCTTCAGGTTTAGCGCGAAAATCATACAAGACGATTGAGGAAGTGGTGCAGGAAGTAATTTCGCTACCTTCTTTGTGTATATGACTGTGGGAAATTGGAGTGTAGCCAGAGTATTGGTAGAAGTCTCTCTTCGTCTCCCTACACAGCAAAAGGGAAATCAGAAACTGCTTTAACTACAGAGCAATTGCTCTCATATCAATACGCAAGTAAAATTTTGTTCTACATCTTGAACCAGCGTCTGAAGCCGCACATTCAGCCTTACATATTCAGAGAAACAAAGAGGTTCTATTGAAGAAAAAGGAACTTGTGAACAGATCTTCAAGATACGAGTAATAATTAAGAAATCGCATGCGTTCTGTGTTCCTGTTTTCATCTGCATCTTTGACTGTAACATGACAGCCTTTGACTGTGTTATCTGGTAGAAGTTGTGGCAGGTGCTTGGAGATTTCGGTATCCCACCACACCTGATAGCATTACTCACAGTCATTATCTTGCAGCTATGAAGACAAGTGCTGGCAAGTCTGATGTCTTCAGAGATTTCTGCGCGTTCAGAAAGTGTTGTGTCATTTCCCACCAACTGCAGAACAGCTTCGCACAACACGTCTTTAGGAATTATTAAGAACCTCCGATTTGCTGATGACATCGTAATTTGGCCAGCAGCTAAGATGAACTTACTTAGCTACTAGGAAATGTATGGTTTACATATGTATCTCAGAAAGTCCAAACTTTTGATAATTGGTAGAGGAGCACAGCTCCAACTCACAGATAAATTAAAGGAACTGGGAATCGCCCAATCTTTCATCCATCGTCTGTCAAGCATCTGCGACATTGGGAAGCTGTGAAAGTAAGCTGTGAAGATGAGAAGTCGGATCACGCTAGGGAGAGTGGCTTTGAAGAAGCTGAGAGAGATCTGTCAGAACAGAGTGATAGTGACCAGCATAAGGATCAGGCTTATTGAAACGCTCGTATTTCCCGTCTCCTTAATACTTGCGAAACAGACAAGGAGAGTATTGATGCATTTGAGCTTTGGTGATGGCGCAAGCTGCTGCTCATAAAATGGACCCAGATAAGAACAAACGTTTCCATTATCGAGTAGCTCACTGTCTCTAGGTGTTTCCTTCTCGTGTCAATAAAAAAAAAACGAAAATAAATTAATGGAAAGATAAAATCAATATCTCCTGTCAACATCTTCAGCAGGTTCTTAGAAAAGCTAGTAACCCTTTGGAATGGAGACGCTTGGTTCATGGGGTCAGGACGCTCAGGAATGAGCAGTACAACGTGTTTTGATGAAAGCAAGTAAAACGTAAAGCTTAACGTGCAGCTACCAGCGTGCTCAATAGAGAGCTAATAACAGTATCATTAACTAGGGTGTGGTGAGGAACCGTGATGGACCAACGGACTAAATTATCTCAGTTTTCATGTGACGTCTTTTAACGAAAATGATGTAAACAGAAGACAGAACACTGCTACTTCATAAATGTATCACAATGCTTGGTTTCTAGCTGTCGTCTCTTTAGAGTCACTCAATATTTGAAATGAAACGCTTTGCCGCGCGATTCTAAACAAAATTTGTGTTTTCTGGAAGTTATTGATTAGAAATTTTTTAAATCAATTCGTGTTAAATATTGAAGATAACAGTAATAACTTCTAAATTGGAAAACCACTGCGTAAACATTTTAGCCCCTACAGGTAACTACTTTTGTTTCCCAGAAAATTATCGCAGTTTCTATTGTCAAAGTTCATAGTCTGATGCGCTTAGGAAAATAAATACGTACAGTGTTTAGCCCATTAGTCTCCATATATGATATAAAGGTGTTCCTTGATAGACATATTGATTACATACGCCTTTCTTCTCGGTATAATGACAACTGATAAAATCAACCTACTCTCATTAGGTAAAGTACATCGTTGACGTGTTTATATTCTCTACGCGTGAGCTAGCACTCCATAGACTGCAGTTTAGTGAAAATGGCATCACCACAAGTGAACGCACTACGAGGCTTGCTTGGGGAACTTCGGATTTTTCTCTTTTTCTGTAAAATATTTGGTTGTGCTCCAGTTTACATTAACAGTGAGAACACTCGAGTGATAGTGAGTAGGAAGGCTAAATTTTACAATTTATCTGTAGCGCTGGTGCTCCTTTTCTATACCCTTTATGACTTAAAAGTAAGGCTGACAGACAAAACGAAATATTCAGACCGTTTATCGTTGTTCTGTGACTTATGCAGCCTTATATTTGCGACAAGCGCTGCTTTGACATTCATTCTGTGTAGCTGTACATTGAAGCAAAGAGATGTTGACACATTTTGCTTAAGGCTAATTTCGATGGACACATACATGAACCACATCAAGCACACAGCGTTACTGCGTTTGGGATCTTCCCACAAAAGGGCTACAGCCTCACTGAGCGTATATTTCACTGTTGCAACAGGTTATAGTTTTTTTCTTATAGAAAAGTCATATTATTTTTTGCCAGTAATGCGTGTTCTTTACATTCAGGCTCTGACAAACATCATAACGATACAGTTTCTTGTCTTCAATTTGCTCGCAAGAAGAGGGTTTGGGCAAGTCAATAAGTATTTACTGCAGCTGTTCGGTATGCATACAGAAGATGTGCTCACTATCAAGATTACAGAAGCATTATGCTCTTACTCAGTAAATAAAGCTTCGCAACGTGAGAAATATTTATTCGTTAGCTACATCCATTTACATACAACGTCAATAAAGACTGACGATGAAACACCTTTCAATGAAGCACTACAGAATTATGAAATTTTACTTACACGGAAAAGTTTCAAGCTGCTGAGAATGCTACGTAAAGTTTACTGCCTCCTTCATCAAACCGCATTGTCTGTAAACAATGCTTACGGTGTGCAAAACCTGGTAGAAATTTCCAGCTATTTTGTAGGTATTGTCGTGAACATGCACTTACTTGCTGTCAGTGTATTTGATTCAGGTGGTAGTCTGCGAGAGCCACTGAAAACACACAAGTTACTTAGGTTGTCACTATGGACTGGCCTGATGGTTCTTCGCTTGATGATCATAGCCTACAGCAGCGAGATGATTGTTCAGGAAGCTAACCGCACACAGCGGCTGGTCACCAAACTTCAGATGTTACCAGTGCCTGCTGGTAGTGGCTGCCAGGAAGAGCTGCAGCTGTTTGAGGAACAACTGGCGCGCAGTCCACTACACTACAGCGCAGCTGGGTTCTTCACACTGGATGTGTCGTTGCTGAAGAGTTTCGTGGCAGCTATAACGACCTATTTGGTCATCCTCATCCAGCTAGAAATTCCTGATACAAATAAGCAGCAGTACAATGTTACTGGCTCCGTTTCTCAAGGAGGGGGATAAGATGTCAGTGAGTTATGATAAATAATAAGATAAAACTTTGTTGGGAGACTTTCATGTATATTTCCATTAAGTTACATTTTTCATATTTTGAGCCTAAAACTATCGTCGGCAATAATGAACTTCGCAACACGAGTGAGAGTCCTATTACTATTAGTTGAAATAAATGTTGATGCTTGACAGTTTGCAAATAAGTAATTATCATGCATTGTGACCCACATGACCATTACCATTCCCAGTTACAATACCTGTACATCATTGTTTTGATTTACCATTAATCATAAAGGCCGTTTGTAGGTACAGTAAAATTCATTAGTTATACAAAGTATTGAATGAAATGCCTATACTCTCAGTCACTTAGGTTTATGGTGCATTTCTAATATTCATTAAATTGAGGAAGTAAAAGATAATAATTTGAAATTTATTAGAAATTATGAATAATATTTTTGAAATTATGTAACTAGATATACTGAACTGTGAAAAAGAACTGAGATATATAACACAATAAATATGATCTAATAATAAAAATTGTTTTATCTCCAAACCACCTTGTGCCACTTTTTGATAATTAATAAAAAGTAGATTTCTTAAAGTAGTCCAAATTTGAAACATTCCTATTAAATACGAAATTAGGCATAATAAATGTGCAACGCTGTCTGCTTCTGTGATGGTAGTGCCTCTGAAAACATAGGATCATGTCATATGGTAGAGAAAGTACTCTTCCCAGATGAAATAATGGTTGGAAAGAAACAAGTTAGCTACAGCAACTGAAAATGTCATCATAACATTTCTTTACTAAAACTGGATGTAAAGTTTCTTAACAGATATAATCTTCGCGACTTGTGTGTGTGTGTATGTGTGTGTGTGTGTGTGTGTGTGTGTGTAGTGTGTAGTGTGTAAGAGAGAGAGAGAGAGAGAGAGAGAGAGAGAGAGAGACATTCAGAGTGAGAGGAAGAGGGAGGGAAATACACAAAGGTGAATGTTAGTTTCACACAAACAGAAAGATATGACTCACTGTTTCCCAAATTGTGCAAGTTGGTTCTCAGTGTTTGACCACTTTCGACTCCAGTTCAGTACTGAATACATTCTTCTATGGACATCGTTAGTCATAAGACACATTTGTAACATTAGCTGTAGAAATATCAGATCTACTACTTGACAAAGTATCGTTATCTACCTCAAGATAAATATTCAACAGTTTCTTCTCTCTTCTTCAAGAACACCTATTTTCCAAAAGTAGTCTCAAAGACTACTGGAGTGAAAAATAACATAAGCATGATGAAAGGACTCTGTTACTTTATTTACATTCAGGTGGTGATGAATACGAATCTACATCTAGAATAATACTCTTGTTTGGACTTGGTGTCTTATAGTGATGTAGTTTAATATGTAATGATTGAACATTTTGTTGAAGTTTTCCAGCATGTTGTGATTCGGATTTCAACTATTGCTAGAACAGTTTCTCACAGCTAACATGTAACAAATACTGAACAAAAAGTAGGTGGTTTTCTCGACTTCTTAAAAGAGTCTTAGTGAAAATGCTGTACCAAAGAAAGCAATAAGAAACAGAGATGGACTGCTACCAACAGTACAAGGAAATTACGGGAAATGATATATCTATTAAAAAATTTGAATGTAGCAAAAGTTTACATTAGTACAGTCAAATTACGAGAAATGATATTTTTTAATAGAATCTGAATGTAGGAAATTGTTTAGCTTTAGTTTTGAATGTATTGTATTGGTGACGTGCTAGATTTACTGCGTATTTAAATGAGCTTTATACACAAAAGATAAATCTGTTTTTGTTGAAAGGTGATTATTGGTTTACATCTAAATGTGTTCTGGTAGTACCATGAGATTATGGCTGCCAAGGATGTTAATTTTATGTCTACTGATGACGCCAATCATATTAGGTAGACGACAATTCAAACAGGTTTAATTATTCAAAAATTATTCAGTGAGAATTCTGGTATAACGTGACTGTCATCCTTTAAACTATCAATATGCCGCTACTGAAGTCACTGGTATATTGAATGTGATTTTCACTAGGCTGTATGGTTTAAAGGACTACGTTCATTAACACTAATGTCGATGTCCACCCTCCACAGATGTTAATTTTATGTCTATTGATGACGCCAATCATATTAAGTAGACGACGATTTAAACTGGTTTCATTATTCAAAAATTATTCAATGAGAATTCCGGTATAATGTGACTGTCACCCTTTAAACTATTAATATGCTGCTACTGAAATCACCTGATGAAGTGGGGTCGTTTGTGTACCTCAACGATACAGATAACTGTACCCTAAGTATCATCATAATAAAGGATATCTGTGGAGAGATCAGGCTAACCTGTCATCTCTGAAGAGGGGTTCCAGTTTTTCCAGTAGTCCCAAGTGGATCAGTCGGAATGATTGGCTGATATGGTCTTCTATCTTTAGTCAATACGGCCTTGCTATGTTGGTACCACAAACAGCTGAAAACAAGTAGAAACCACAGGCTTTGTTCCTCCAACGGGCATATGGTGATGACCTCTGCTGAAATAAAATATTCTGAGCACTATATAGTCCCTCCCCTCCCCCCCCTCACCCTCATTCGATTCTCTGGTCAAGTAGTACTTGGGGGGTTGTCATCACCAAGAGACACGGAACTGGAAGTCTATGGGTCAGAGGATGGAGACTTAGACCGCTTAATCGCATAGGAAGGCTGGAGAATTTTAAAAGAGGAAATGAAGACGCTGAAGTTTATGTATTTGAGAGAAGTACTCTTGCGTTTTTGTGATGGTAACATTTAGATTCTTGCAGTCTGTGGTACAGTAGCCATTTGTTTGTTAGGTTTGGATGGCCACTGACCGGTGACAACAGCTCGATCAGCTGTGAGCCTCAATTGTTGAAGCAACAGGAGACTAGCAAGTTGCATATGTAGCTTCTATGTTTGTTTTCACAGTTTAATTTTCACGTCAGTAAGATGGGTATACGGACAGTGTACGTGCATGCTCCCTGCAGACACAGGAGGACTTGATCGCGGTTCAACAACAGCTGAAGACACTAATGACCACAATAAGCCGTGTAAAGACTGCTGCCTTGGGGTGTGATGGCAGTGGGGATCCATACTCACTGCACAGTGAGTAGCAGGTTGTTATATGGTTGCGTTGCGTGAGGCGGGGAGAGTCATTGTAGAAGTGGACAGGTGGTCACTCCTTCAACAGTGGTTACTATAGGCGAGATGGAGTAAGAAGCTGTTGCTCGCTTTCAACACAAAGCACTAACGGCTGCAAGCGAGAAAAGTAGGCACCTATAGACGTGTGACAACCTTAAACCTTGCGGCACTGCCAAGCAGACGTTTACAAAACAGCGCTGCGATATTGGTTGACACGGGATCGCAAGGCTGCCGCACCCAGGCCACTGAAAATGTCAGGGATTAACTTATGCAACTGAACAATAGTTCAAATAAATGATTGAAATTCAGTCGAGAGCCACATTAAGAATTGCACTTTATTTACTGGCAGCGACTAGTTTTAGTCATTATGTCCATTTTTCAAACCATCCACTTTTGTGTGAAATTAAAACATAGCGAAATACACATTCTTGGAAACAGCCACTGCAAACAGTCTAGAATCGCACACATAATAAATAGGCTATTCTAAACAGCACAGAAAGAAGTCAACTGTTATTGGAAGCACCAATGTTAGCCACATTTATCTGCCTGGCTAGCCACGCGGTCTAACGCGCTGTTTCCCGAGCGGGAAGGCGTGCCGGTCCCCAGCACGAATCCGCGCGGCGGATTAGTGTCGGGGTCCAGTGTACTGGCCAGCCTGTGGATGGTCTTTGAGCGGTTTCCTATCTACTTCGGCGACTGCGGGCTGATTCCCTTTATTCCGCCTCAGTTAAACTATGTCGGCGACCGCTGCACAAATACCGTTTCCATGTACGCTTACACCATAATTATTCTACCACGCAAACATTTGGGGTTACACTCATCTGGTATGAGAAGTTCCAGAGGGTGGGGTGGGGGGTGCACTGGGGGCCGAACCCCACATTAACATTGGGTTCGGTGTGGGGCAGCGGTGGTGTGGGTGGACTATTGTGGCCTGTTGTGAACCATTGAGGGCTACGGCGAGACGAAGCCTTTCCGTCGTTTTCTAGGTCTCTGGTATAATACATACCTACATGGATACATACATAGCTACATTATGCAGCCATTAAGGAAACAACATCCAGAGTGGGAAAGAACTCCGACGTGCACGTTATGCAGCCCTTTATAAATAACATCCAGTGCTGGAAAGAATTTCAATGTACACTCACAAAGAGAGGTCCGCAGCGGTCGGATCGATTTTTCAAACCATCTGTGCTGTTATGTAAGTTAAGATCCCTGGTGTCACACACTGTGGCCAGTCATCCTGGTGGGCCCTCGTTTGCGCGTAACTGACGAAAAAAAAGTCCAGAATTTTGTGTGACACTCAATAGCGTTAAAAAAAGTTATTCCATGTAGCCTGGTTTCGTGACGTAATGGATAGAAGATTGCAATCTCTGAAAGCAACGTCAACAACCTTCAGTTTTCGCGTAGTTCTGGAAAAATATTAACAAATATAGCCGATTTAGTTGCCGTGTGGTTACAGCGTGAACACATGCCTGAACAGAGCTCCAGCGAGTGAGTGAGGCAGAGTAATCGGAGGCACAGCAAGTGCCGGCGGACAGCCTTTCACTCTGACAGCGGCTTCAGAAACCTTTGCAGAAAGACTGAAGGAAAAGATGCCAGTTAACAGAGTATATACCATACAGTGCATCTTTGACTGGACTGCAGTTGAACTTCACCATTTGAAATTCATGAATGGATCTTCAAAGAACTCGGAGTTGTAGAATGTGATATATTACGTATTCAGTTGGATGTAATTCAGAATTCTGTGTTCATCAAACTTAAATATATTGAAAACTATGAGAAACTCGTGACTGCAGGTGTCAATACCAAGAAATTAAAGCACCTTGACAGATCTGTTAGTGATGTTAGTGCAGTACGTGCAGGTTATGGAATTAGGAATATAAAATCTTATAATGTATGTTTTGAATGCCCAAATGAGGTGATAGCGTGGTAACTTAAACAGTACGGGACTATTTTTAAAATTGAAAATGATATATGGTCGGCACTTTCCGATATCAAATCGACAGTGGTGTACGAAATGTTCGGATGGAGTTAAAAGACAAATTCCGTCTTATGAATTAACGGAGGAAATATGGCATCTATATTATATAGTGGGGAAGCGTAGACATGTTACACTTTTCATTCTGCTGGTCACCTGTGTACGAATGTACTAAAAGAATAGCGGTGCTGCTCTCCACGGAACGAAACGATACCTTTTTGGAGACAGTGAGGTTCCTAGTATTTATGCGTAAGTAGAGAATAGGACAGTGGCGTATACTTCATTGCCACCAGCTATCACGATTGTAGTGCGTGATTCAACTAAACCTGCACAGGAAATGGTAACGAAAATTTAGAAACCAGTAGCAGAATACGAAGAAATCACACCACTCTCAATAGAGAGCCCAGCTTTGAAAATCTTGCAGAAAATCGCACTAATAGCAAAGAAGATACATGCAATGAAACAAAATCAAATTCAAAAGTTGCAAATAAAATTGGAAAAACTGAGGAAACTAAGACATGTGATGAGCCGGGACCGCAGATGAAGGTAGCGTTACCTCCGAAACTGATGTTCCCCAGACGACTAAGTCAATCGAAAATACAGCAGACAAACCGAGAAGGAGAAAGCAAAAACGGGCGGTCGGAAACCCTGTGCCCTCTGAATTTCCAGATAATATTACTGAACAGTCTGTTACATGCTCATGTTACATGAAAAATGTCACATACGAACAACCTGAGCCCGCATCTCGTGGTCGTGCGGTAGCGTTCTCGCTTCCCACGCCCGGGTTACCGGGTTCGATTCCCGGCGGGGTCAGGGATTTTCTCTGCCTCGTGATGGCTGGGTGTTGTGTGCTGTCCTTAGGTTAGTTAGGTTTAAGTAGTTCTAAGTTCTAGGGGACTTATGACCACAGCAGTTGAGTCCCATAGTGCTCAGAGCCATTTGAACCATTTTTGAACAACCTGATAAAGAATGAAGCCAAATTCTATCAGGAAAAACGAAAGAATCAAGATCCCCATCAGGTAAAAGGAAAAACAAGATCAGAAGGCAGGTATGTTAAGAAATCCGTTCGAGCATCTGAGTTCGACTTTACGGTTTCAGTGATGAGTGAAATGTAAAACCAATAGTGGTGGGCAGACGACATAGACGGTGAGGTGTCCGCATAGCCTAACAATAACAATAAGATAACCAATGTTACTAAGAAAGTTGCTCTTAACAGCTTGTTAAAGAAGATTAAATGTCATTTAGCTTTAGTACAAGGAGTCACAAACGAAGCAGCTAATCTAATTGTTGACTTTACAGTAATTTCAAACATTGTCCCAGTGTCTACATCTGCTAGCGACATTATACTACATCGTGATAATATAGAAAAATTTAAGTGCCCGTTTTTCCCGCGCGCCGTTCGAGAATGCAATGGTAGACAGACAGCTTGAAGGTGGTTCATTGAACCCTCTACCAGGCACTTTATTGTGAATAGCAGAGTAATCAAGTAGATGTAGATGTGATATTGAATTAAAGAATGTAGAATTTTTACCGAACACACGTGGAGTCGCTTGTACCATTTACGATGTAACTCTTGTGAACGTTATGCTCCCTCCGGTAGTGAGAACAAAGCCAATTGAAGCCACTTCTTTTTGTCAAGATCATTGCCACTTACTTCATAGAAATATTTATAAACTTGTCATCGGTGTCGATTTCAACGGTGTAATTAGTAATAACGATCAGAAATATGTTCCAAACGAGTGCAATGAACTTAAAGCACTGGTTGACAATTACCATCTTGAAGAAACTTGACGAATTTTGAACCTCAACCAAACCAAGTATACTCATTGTTATGCTAATGGACATAACAGATTTGATGGGGTACACATATTATATTCAGTCCTAACTCAAATAGCTAAAACTGAAACAAAACCGGTGATATTCTAAGATCATTGCAGCTACATATGCAAAAATAAATTATCGAAAACACATTAAACATTTGGAGTACACATTTGACACAAAATTTATGGTTACACAGCATGCGGTACACAGAAAGTGGTGACACGCTCAAAGCACATTGGAATGGTGGGTAACGCAAGTTAAGCCCGCTATTCGAAATTTACTTATCAACTACAGTGCCGAGAAAGTTCACTGGCTCCAGTGAACTTCACAGTTCTATCGGAGTTGTCTGCAAGATCACTTTAATAAAATAACTTTTCAGAAGACCTTACTACCGAGATTGAGACAAATGAGGGCAAAACTTTTATGTGACCTCTGGAAGAAAACTGAAGGTACCTTTATAAGGAGTTAACTAGTAGGTGACAACGCGAAAGAACCTATTTCTATTTACTATTTAGACAGGGAACGAAAGAGACGCAGGAATTGTTTTATAAAACAATGAAAAAATTTAAGGCAAACCCATTCAAGAAAGCGACGACAACCCATCCGCAATAAAGGATTTTCTTCAGGAAACGTTACACATGCTTAGGGAAAACGATCGGGTGCATCTTGCTGAGCCCTTCACTTCAGACGAAATTGAGGAAGCACTAAAAACTAGTTCTAAAGTAAAATCTCCAGTAGTGGATGGGGTTTCTGTGGAATTTTATCTGAAGTACTTTAGTACTCTAGAGGAAGTTTTACTAGATATTATTAATAAAAACAGTAATGGTGTCGACATAGCGGAAGAATTTCTAAGGGGCGCACTACACTGATAATAAAAACTAAAGAAACACCAAACTTACAGAATCTACGTTTGATCACATTACTCAACATTGACTATAAACTAATAACTCGGTGCTTTTTTGGGAGATTAAAGTAAACAATGACAAATTGATCAGTCTCTATTAAATGTGTTCCGTTCTGGGCACAAGCATATATGAAGCCTTACTAGCACATGGAGATTGCATTTTATACACAAAAACTGACGTAACAAAGGAAGTAGCGATTTAATTAATAGACTTTGAAAATACTTTGAATAGGACTAGTAATACACATCAGAAATAGTCATGATTAAAATGGGTTTTGCGGCAATTTCACGAATCGAACTCATAATATTTTGTGCAACTCTGTGTCACAAGGCATTATTAATTGTAGATTAAGTGAGAAAATTCCCATCAAAAGATTAGTCAGTCAAGGTGGTCCGTTATCTCTGGCGTTATATGCATTAGCTTTAGATTCGCTCCTCTGTACCATACGTTGTGAGTGCCAAGGAATTCCAAGAGGGAATGAACGGCTCACATGTAGAGATTACGACGATGATTGGGGTGTTTTCATGAAAAACTCTCGGGATGCTGACACCTTACATAGCATTTTGCGACAGTGCGAAAAAGCTGCAGGTGCTATTGTCAACCCCACAAAGACTATGATGTTGCCAGCTACAAATAATAAGTGGAGCACTGCCAAAAGTCAACACCCAGCAATAGGCGTTATTGTGGCAAATAACCCACAAGGAAATGATGCGATTGCGGTAGTAAAAATCCACGCTAGTAGAAATTTTGCTATGATAGAAAAAGTCGAGCTGTGCAACTCACAAACAGTCGATAATTCCTGGCACTTAGCTCAGGTCCTCCTGATGCCTACAAAAATAGGGCTGCACAGCAAGCGAATACAGGTTTATTTGGAAGGGGGAAATCTTTAAAGTTTCTGTGCCGACCCGCATCCTCACCTTAAATGTGGTCGAGATGGAATCTGAGTTCAGTTTTATAGAGAGTTCTCTGTGACGTTGGCCGTTTATGTAGCTGGTCTTCCTCGTGAATCTCTTGCCCAGCACAAAGTTCCAAGTGACTAGAAGAAAGTGCATGTGTTTCTTGTATATGTTGTTGTGGTTGTGGTCTTCAGTCCTGAGACTGGTTTGATGCAGCTCTCCATGTTAGTCTATCCTGTGCAAGTTTTTTCATCTCCCAGTACCTACTGCAACTTACATCCTTCTCAATCTGCTTAGTTTATTCATCTCTTGGTCTCCCTCTACGATTTTTACCCTCCACGCTGCCCTCCAATACTAAATTGGTGATCCCTTGATGCCTTAGAACATGTCCTACCAACCGATCCCTTCTTCTGGTCAAGTTGTGCCACAAACTTCTCTTCTCCCCAATCCTATTCAATACTTCCTCATTAGTTATGTGATCTACCCATCTAATCTTCAGCATTATTCTGTAGCACCACATTTCGAAAGCTTCTATTCTCTTCTTGTCCAAACTGTTTATCGTCCACGTTTCACTTCCATACATGGCTACGCTCCATACAAATACTTTCAGAAATGACTTCCTGACACTTAAATCTATACTCGATGTTAACAAATTTCTCTTCTTCAGAAACGCTTTCCTTCCCATTGCCAGTCTACATTTTATATCCTCTCTATTTCGACCATCATCAGTTATTTTGCTCCCCAAATAGCAAAACTCCTTTACTACTTTAAGTGTCTCATTTCCTAATCTAATTCCCTCAGCATCACCCAACTCAATTCGACTAAATTCCATTATCCTCGTTTTGCTTCATCTTATATCCTCCTTTCAAGACACTGTCCATTCCATTCAACTGCTCTTCCAAGTCATTTGCTGTCTCTGACAGAATTACAATGTCATAGGCGAACCTCAAAGTTTTTATTTCTTCTCCATGGGTTTTAATACCTACTCCGAATTTTTCTTTTGTTTCGTTTACTGCTTGCTCAATATACAGATTGAATAACATCGAGGATAGGCTACAGCCCTGTCTTACTCCCTTCCCAACCACTGCTTCCCTTTCATGTCCCTCGGGTCTTATAACTGCCATCTGGTTTCTGTACAAATTGTAAATAGCCTTTCGCTCCCTGTATTTTACCCCTGCCACCTTTAGAATTTGAAAGAGAGTATTCCAGTCAACATTGTAAAAAGCTTTCTCTAAGTCTACAAATGCTAGAAACGTAGGTTTGCCTTTCCTTAATCTTTCTTCTAAGATAAGTCGTAAGGTCAGTATTGCCTCACGTGTTCCAGTATTTCTACGGAATCCAAACTGATCTTCCCCGAGGTCGGCTTCTACTAGTTTTTTCCATTCGCCTGTAAAGAATTTGTGTCAGTATTTTGCATCTGTGGCTTATTAAACTGATTGTTCGGTAATTTTCACATCTGTCAACACCTGCTTTCTTTGGGATTGGAATTATTATATTCTTCTTGAAGTCTGAGGGTATTTCGCCTGTTTCATACATCTTGCTCACCAAATGGTAGAGTTTTGTCAGGACTGGCTCTTCCAGGGCCGTCAGTAGTTCCAATGGAATGTTGTCTACTCCGGGGGCCTTGTTTCGACTCAGATCTTTCAGTGCTCTGTCAAACTCTTCACGCAGTATTGTATCTCCCATTTCATCTTCATCTTGTATATAACAAACGCAAAAGAGTGGATCCACATAATTACAGATCAATTTCCTTAACAACGGTTTGCAGCAGATTTCTTGAACATATTCGGAGACTCAATAACATACACTATGTGATCAAAAGTATCCGGACACTTGGCTGAACATGACTTACAAGTTCGTGGTGCCCTCCATCGATAAAGCTGGAATTCAGTATGGTGTTGGCCCAGCCTTAACCTTGATGACAATTTCCACTCTCGCAGGCGTATGTTCAATCAGGTGCTGGAAGGTTTCTTGGGGAATGGCAGCCCATTCTTCACGGAGTGCTGCACTGGGGAGAGGTATCGATGTCGGTCGGTGAGACCTGGCACGAAGCCGGCGTTCCAAAACATCCCAAAGGTGTTCTATATGATTCAGGTCAGGACTCTATGCAGGTCAGTCCATTAGAGGGACACTATTGTCGTGTAACCACTCCGCCACAGACCGTGCATTATGAACAAGGTGGTAGATCGTGTTGAAAGATGCAATCGCCATCGCCGAATTGCTCTTCAGCAGTGGGAAGCAAGAAGGTGCTTAAAACATCCACTTAGGCCTGTGCTGTGACAGTGCCGCGCAAAACAACAAGGGGTGCAAGCTGCCTCCATGAAAAACACGACCACACCATGACACCAAGGCCTCCGAATTTTACTGTTTGCACTACACACGCTGGCAGATGACGTTCACCAGGCATTCGCCATACCCACACCCTGCCATCGGAGCGCCACATTGTGCACCATGAATCATCACTCCTCACAACGTTTTTGCACTGTTCAGTCGTCCAATGTTTACACTCCTTACACCAAGGGAGTCGTCGTTTGACATTTACTGGCGTGATGTGTGGCTTATGAGCAGTCGCCCACTATGCAATTCATGTTTTCTCACCTCCCGACTACTGTCATAGTACTTGCAGTGGATCCTGATGCAGTTTAGAATTCCTGTGTGATGGCCTGGATAGATGTCTGCCTATTACACATTCCGACCCTCTCCAAATGTAGGTGGTCTCCGTCAATCAACAGACGACGTCGGCCTGTACGCTTTTGTGCTGTACGTGTCCCTTCATGTTTCCACTTCACTATCACATCGGAAACAGTGGGCCAAGGAATGTTTAGGAGTATGGAAATCTGACGTAAGACGTATGACGCAAGTGACACCCAGTCACCTGACCGCGTTGGAAGTCGTGAGTTCCACGGAGCGCCCCATTCTGCTCTCTCACGATGTCTAGGCGACAGCACAATGCATCTAATATGAAAAACGTATGTTTTGGGGGTGTCCGGATACTTTTGGTCTCACAGTGTATATTTCCTTGAGATGGATGAACTTCTTTCCATAATCAGTACTGATTTAGACATTATCATTTGGTCGAAACACAGCTAGATAAATGATTGCGCATTCATGTCAAATAATTAGTTCAGCACCTTTAAAGAAGTTTACCAAGAGGACTATTTTTGGAATCTGTGTCTTGGGCACTGGCTATATTTAAGAGTAATTTCAAAAGTGAAATGAGCAGTTTTTCCATCAAATAGAAGTTTGGAAGCAATGTGCGATGATGATACACCGACAAATAAACAATTTATCGGTTAAACATGTGTCAGAAGTAGATTAAACAATTAAGTTATACGTCTATCTCCAGGAGCATCTAAAACAGTATTTTTTGTGGAATGTGTACTTTGTGTTTGATAAAATCATATTCTGGTATATACAGATTTCGGAAGGTTTGATGATGTACTCTCAAAGCTCGTTAACATTCTACGAATTTCTAAACATTTTTTAATACGTTTGTCTTCATGTACTGGCGTTTGGTTGGGGTTGGAATTCCAATAATAAGTAAATACCTTTCACCAAGGTGTATAGCTTCACTTTCAGTTTCTAGAGAAGCTATATTGAAAATATCTTGCGAGTAATTAATTCTGTTATAATTATTGTGATAGGCAGCATCATGGATGGTGTCATATAACAGAAATATGTTTTAATCGACTTCAATAACGTAGCTGGTTGAGATGGATGACAAAAGACTGAAATGATAGTGAACAAATTTCTCAATTTTGATGGATTCAGTGAAATTGCCGCATCTACTAGAATATCATTCCAATGATAATCGTTCTACAGAAGGCTTAATGCACTGCACTCTGAGAGATCGATTTCTTCTGGCTGAACTTCTTTGTCAGCCGTATTAGTTAATGGGAGTGTGGTAATACTCGTTTTTTGCCATTCTACACTTTGTGCATAGCAACTGAATTTTCCATATATTGGCCATTTAGTTATTTTGTCTTTAAAGTTATTCAGTTTTATGTGAAAACTGAAAATATTATATCATGCCTCTCTGACGACTTTTAACCTTGAAATAGTTCATTTTTAATTAATGCCAGTCCGAATGCTATTTAAAATTGTAAGTAATATAACGTTTTGTTTCTTCGTGAATGTCTCGTAGTGAAGAAGTGAAAGAAGGTGGTAGTATAATACGTTGGACAACATTAGCCGTTACGGTTTTGGCATCTTTGTTAACTGTATCTCTCAGATGCCTATATACATCAACTAGCAACTGCACTTCACTGTGTCGAATGTTATTTAATCTTTTTGTAATCATTTTAGGCCTTCCGTCAACACAATACTAATGGAAAACAGGTTTAAGACAATGCAGATAGTGCACAGCATATATTCTAATGATAGACGTGTAAACAATAACCTACATGGAGTACGGTTTTACTTTGGTGGTTGTTAGAACATGACTGTCGAATTAAAAATAATACCCACCCTTCTCCCTCTATGAAACATAAGACGATATTGTTAGGGATCCTATGAACAGCGATACACTTGTCATTTTATCATCTCTACAGCTTACAATAATAATTTACCCTCACCTACCAAGATCACAGCAACTATGTTTACAATTGCAGCTTTATAGTGACTTCATGTTTTTTTCTAGATAGTATTTAAAAATGAATAACCAATTTAAAATCAGTTTTTCAGGACATTGGCATATTTTTCGTTTTGTATGTAAAACTTCTACTTAAATCATTATTTTCTTGCAAGACATTTGTCAAGGTTTCTACTGCTCTCTTGTTACTTTTGGGACAATATTTAATGGAAGTGATCAGCTTCTGAAACAAAGTAGTTGGTAAGAAATTGGTGGTTTTCATTTGGGTCCACTCGTAAACTTCCTACTGCGTGGTACACTTATCCTTGAATCTTAAACTATGTCATGAAACTGTTTTCTGCAATTGGCTTAAGACGGAAGGAAGTAATTTAAAAAGTAGTATTTTCTTCCTTGCGTTGTCAAAGAGATACGTTGTCACTGGGGGAGACAATGAAACAAATTCCTTTGGGAAACCAGGTGGTACATCTAGCTGTGACAAAAAGACTTTACCTACAGAGTAAAACTTACCATAAGTTTTGTCTTCCCGTTTATTGGCCCTACAATGATTGCCAATTTGTGCATTGCAAGCACTTTTATTTGATTTCAATTGATGTAATCAAAATGTGGAATATATTCTAAAGCATAAATGTGTCTTCTTTCCATAGAATGTACACGCTGGACATCAAGATGTGACACTTATTTTTGATAGATCGTGGATCTTTTTTTCACTACACATGTTTATCAAAGAGCATAGATTAAGCTACAGAAGATGTATAAGTGATTGAAAGTGCTTACTAAAAGCGATTACTTTCAACTGTTATTACAAGCTTCTCTTCCTACTAAATTTTGCATAAAGGAACATTGATTTGCAAAAACAGGTATTAGCCTTAATAATTCGATGGTCTACACTTGTATTACTTGCGTTAAAGGGTCGTAATCGTGCTTTTATTCGCGTTCTTATCTTTCTGTGTGTATCATGACTGTGCCTTGTTGGACTTGTTAGTCTTAAACAAACTCAGTAGATAAACAGTTTCTGCACCCTTCATCTCGCGTTGATCCATATGTTTCGTAAATTTTAGACAGAAAGTATTTATGAAGTTCAGTAATACTTCGAGAATCAATTATGCAGCTGAAGTAAAAACTTGCAACAACTTATTAAAATCGTAACAAATTCAGAATCTTTATGCTTCACTTATGTACTGAAGACGTAAAAACATAAAGGCTTCCCATGAAAACAAGTGTTCATACTATTTAAAATAACAGTTTAATAAGCATTTCAACATTACCATATTTCAACAGTGCATATTAATCAATGACATGTCCAGTTTACCTGTGCTTCCCCCTTTTTAATTGGTACTTTGTAGTCAGCATTATCCTTCACACTTTACACCAGCCAGTGTAAGTTAGTAAAACATTTCTATCATTTATCTGTTTGACTCATGTCTACGTATTTCGCTATTACGCTATTATGTCCGATTTGCGAAAGGGAGTTCCAATTAAAGTACGGTTTGAAACAGAATTTAATTGACATTGTTTGACGTATATTTACTTGGATTACTTTGCCTAATTAGGATGGTGACAGTTTTTGATTTATGTGACCAGTGTTTACTTTCCACTATAATACCGTTGGTTTGATTCCCGCTAGAATAATCTAGCATCCCTTTCAAAAGGTAACTTTCCTTGTGACGAAACATTGCCCTATTATCTTCCATTGACTCACGGTCATAGTCAAACAAAGATTCTTTCCAAAGGGTAACAATTTCTCGTGGTAATAGCCCGAATTGTTATGCTTGTTGCCGCGTGACGTGACATTTCATTAACTTGTTCCACAGTAATATACGAATTGAAACATAAATAGTAACCGAGGAACAAACATATTAAAAATTTGAGTATAAAGTGGCACGGGCTTACCGGAACTTTGAAAGGGAGTTGTGCCCGAACGGTTCTAGGCGCATCAGTCTGGAACCGCGCGACCGCTACGGTCGCAGATTCGAATCCTGCCTCGGGCATGGATGTGTGTGATGTCCTTAGGTTTAAGTAGTTCTAAGTTCTATGGGACTGATGACCTCAGATGTGAAGTCCCATAGTGCTCAGAGCCATTTGAACCATTTTTTTTTTTTTTGAAAGGAAAAGCAGTAGTAGGTAATACGGCTGTTTTCCAGAGTAGATTGTGGTATATGTTAAGCATAAGAATGGCTACGGGAACAGTAGCAGACCACAGCGCCCAGAATGTACATTACATACAGAGAAACGTAATAGCAAACGGAAATACAGTAGTTATCGAAATGAACACACACATGACAGCATCATATGGTAGTAAGCTTTTATAAAATATCACGGGCATATGAATAATCAGCTCGAGATGTTGAGAATGCAAGAAATAAACAAAAAAAGGTATAGAAGAGACAAAAGGGGAAACTTACTTGGTAGAAGACAAATATGTAAATGAGTAGATTGAAAAGTTAAGTCTGTTGCTGATAAAGAAACAATAGAGACATGTGCCGTAGATTTGGATTATCGGAAAGTGTTAGAGCAGGATAGTGAAAAACTATAGAGTATGAATGATCTGTTAAAACTTTTGTCCATATAATTTAAAGCACAGAGAAAAGCGCAAAGTAACCAATAGGTTGTCATGAGAACCAAATTACTCCACAAGCAAGTAGCATCGATAATCAACTCAAGATAAGGTTGAGGAGGCTTAGTAGCTTTAACCATGAGCTGAAAACACAAGGTGTCAAAATTCGTCAACAGATGACAAAGTAGACAAAAAAGTCGCATTTTGAATAATAAAATCGAGAACATGAAAGTGTAAGTAGGAAACATAAGCGCTAATGTTTATGAAAAGTCAGATTAATGATATTAATACAAGGTTCGATTTTTGGAAAGTTACTCTTTCGTAGGTTACTCAGTCGACATGTTATGCTCACCTGCCAGTAGACAACTACCTTTCGGAGAACAAATGGAGTACTAAATGGAATATTTTGCCATTAGAGAGACCATCAAGACTCTTTTCAATTATAGTGAAAACCCTGCACTACTTAATAAGGGGCTGTGATCACGGTCTTTAATATTCCTTTGTATAGAACCGGATCCATACATGAATAAACAAATGTGAGTAAATTTGTTTTTATCTTTTCTGGCTGCAAAAACTTTCACATAGCTCAAAAGAATAATGAATGGGGTTTAGCAAGAGTTAAATCAAGACAAAATTGAAACCATAATATTTACACCAGATTTCGTGCGGCTACTGCGCCATGTGTGACACTATTTTGCATTAGTTTCCTAGGTTGGCACGCCTTCCTGTGGTCTGCCACGTTGCTTGACTCTCAGGTAAAGAAAGTGTTTATCTGATAGCTCAGATAGCATTTTTGCGTGAAGGCGCTCGCACGCACGGTAGTTATTGTGGGCCTGCTGAGCTGTGGGTTATGGAGGTTGGTGGTAGTGTGTCCGTATTCCTCCCATGTCAGACAAGCGGAGTCAAGCTACGTCCCTGATGTACATACACACTTTGTGATCAAAAGTATCCGGACACCCACAATGCCATATGTTTTTCATATTAGGTGCGTTGTCCTGCCACCTGCCGGCAGTTATTCAGCATCAGCTACCTCAGTAGTCATTAGATATCGTGAGAGAGCAAAATGGGGCGCTCCGCAGAACTTACGGACTTTCAGCATGGTCAGGTGATAGGGTGTCATTTGTGTAATACATCTGTACGCGAGATTTCCGCACTCCTAAACATCCCTAGGTCCACTATTTCCGAATAGTGAAGTGGAAAGGGAAGGGACACGCACAGCACAAAAGCATACAGGTGGACCTCGTCTGTTTACTGACAGAGACTGCCGACTGTTGAAGAGGTTCGTAATGTGTAACGGGCAGACATCTATCCAGACCATGACACAAGACTTCCAGACTGCATCAGGATCCACTGCAAGTACTGTGACAGTTATCTGGAAGGTGGGATAACTTTGATTTCGTGGTCGGGCGGCTGCTCATAAGCCACACATCACGCCGATAGATGCCAAACGACTCCTCGCTTGGTCTAAGGAGCGTAAGATTTGGACGAATGAACAGTGCAAAAACTTTGTGCGGACTGACGAATCACGATACAGTATGTGGCTATCCGATGACAGGGTATGGGTATGGCGAATTCCCTTTGAACGTCGTCTGTCAGCGTGTGTAGTGCCAACAGTAAAATTCGGAGGCGGTAGCGTTGTGGTGTGGTCGTGTTTTTGATTGAGGGGGCTTGCACCCCTTGTTGTTTTGCGTGTCACTATCACAGCACATGCCTACATTGATGTTTTAAGCATATTGTTGCTTCCCAATGTTGAAGAGCAATTCGGGGATGGCGATTGCATCTTTCAACACGATCTAGCACCTTGTTCATAATGCACGGCCTGTGGCGGAGTGGTTACACGACAATAACGTCCCTGTAATGGACTGACCAGCACAGAGTCCTGACCTGAATTCTATAGAACACCTTTGGGATGTTTTGGAACGCCGACCTCGTGCCAGGCCTCACCGACCGACATCGACACCTCTCCTCCGTGTAGCACTCCGTGTAGAATAGGCTGCCATCCTCAAGAAACCTTCCAGCACCTGACTGAACATATGTCTGCGAGAGTGGAAACTGTCATCAAGGTAAGTGTGGGCCTGCTGAATTTCGGAATTACCGAAGGAGGGAGCCATGACCTTGTAAGTCATTTTAAGCCAGGATTCCACATACATAGTGTAACCTGCTGTGCTAAACAGTATTACGTACTTAACAGGTATTGTAATTTGGTGTTTTCTAAAACAGGCATTGTTTAATAACTACCACTAGACTGTGTTGATAACTGATGATGTGACGTAGCTGCCCAATGTGTATTATATTTGCCGCATAGGACTCTAATTTTGTGCTAATTGCATTTTATCAGTTAGACAGTTGGTTTGATAGATATTTTTAAATGTTATGATCAGTAATTGTGATATATGGGTCGTTTGTACGATAAGTAGCTTGTGTTATATATAGAATAATACTTGTTTACTTTCCGTTTGTCCTACTGAATCCTTTCAGATTAATGTCTGTAACACTTTCTTGTGCCTTATATGTGCGAATTTAGAACAAGTTTCGTGAACCAAGATGCGCGATTATGACAGCTATCAAACGGAAAACACCATGGTTCTTCAGAAGGAAAGCTAATGTTGTTAATTGTTAATGAATTAATGGTAAATATTCGACTTTCTAACCTCAAAATACTTTCGAAATTTCTTTGCACCAGCTCGCTTCCTTGTGCTGTTGTTGTTTTAAGTATGAATGTATGATGTGAATGCGTTAATTTTTTTCATTTTAAGTGCTCCATTAATAATTAGTTCCTACTGTTTTTACCTTGATTTGGAGGCATTTCTTTTTGAATCTGGTGGCTGCACTTGGTTGTTCTGATGTCGTCTTAGTTATGATGCTAAATTCATTCACATTTTATTTAATCTGAGTCTTTATGGATAACTTATTTGTGTATTAATATTCGGCAGATGTAATTTGTTGGTATGATCAGGTCAAACCTGTATCCATGTTACCCTATTTGTTCATGTTATCAATAAATGTAGAAATGTTGTACAGGTAACCCAAATTAAGTCAACCAATTTCACTCTTTCAGTCTAGGGCCACAACTACCAGTATCACTGGTCACATAATTTATGTATGAGTTGCACATTACAGGTGTAATTACTGAAAGGCAAATGGATTGACACTCCATATCGTGAAACAGCTGGTGAATGGAATAAAATCTGTGCTGGTCTGATAGTTTTCGTCTCTGCAAGTATGGGTCTTTAAGTTCCACAGCTGCTCAAACCTGCACAGGTGTAAATTTCGCGTACAATAAAAATACCATGCTTCTGCACACTTTTATTCCTCACGGCTTTAAATATAGTTAAGGCGACTGCAGTGAATTCGACAACGTAGTTTTAAGTATACACATGTAGCGATATGGAATATGTAATAAGATAACTTTAATAAATATTAGTGGAGCGAAAAATATGTTCCTATGCCTCGCATATTATAAGCAAATTCAGTGTATTGGTCAGAAACTGATTACAAAATCCCATCTTTCGTACACAAATCGATGGACCACGTGTCATTACATGACGATCCATAAATAATGAAGAAAGAAATCCTATGTTAACGTTAACATCCGTAGTTATTATTTGATGAACTAGTGGCGGCAAAGAGATTAACAACCAGGAAGCTCTTGATGACTGGAAATAAATATATTTTTGTTACCACGAGTATTAACGAAATTGTGAACTCGGACAACGATCTAACATTTTCCACGTCGAACTCCACTGCAAATTATCTCACAGAAAGCAGCCTTTTGTTTCACAGTCTGATGAGGCACGCGATGGACAGTCACATAAATGTAGTAAAAGCAAGCAACTGGGAATCATTTCATCATAATCCAGAATAAAGTCGTTTCAATACACCCATTTCATTAACAGAAGACAAAGCGGCTGTATTAAACAGGTCAACACGTCCTCACAGCAGCAAGTAAAAGAACAAGTTCCCAGACGGAAGTTACCATACGTCTCCTGATGACATGGCCTTTCAGAAGATTGTGTAAGAAATACATTGCAGTTTTACTGTGGTGGTCGGTTATCATGTTGTAATTCGCTACAGCACACAGTAAATATTTCATTAAATTATACCGTTTCCCTTAGAGTGCTGGCCTGAAATTGCACTAGAATTACGTCTTTTGTCTTCAAATGCGTGTTGGTATGCAAACAAAATAGACGAAAACACGTTTCTTTTCGCGGTCTCCATGATAATTAGAAACCGTGCCGGGTGCTGAAATGATGGTCAGCTGCACCCAATTCATGTAAGGGACGCAACTGTCTGTTTTCGACTACGCATTGTCTAATGTGAGTGTTCCCTTCTGGCACTACTACCATTACATTGCTCATAGCACGATGTCCGTATTTATCTTTGAAATTGCATGGAGCGTACTGTGTAAGTGGGCAGCATGAAGGAATTGTGGAGAATTACTGTCGTAAACGGATTCTGGAGACTGTTGGCTTCACTATTGATACACAGCGAGTACTCTGAAATTTGTTTACCGGTGTTTCAGCTTCAGTGGATGTTAATGGCCAACTGACGCCCTCGATTAAATTCCGCCGGGGAGTGCCTCAGGGAAGCCCCTGTCAATGACATTGTGTTGTCTCTGGAGCCACTACTTAGGATGCAGGCGTCCCGTTTGAAGGGTTGGCCTCTTTCTAGGGAGACTATAGGTGGTCGTGCATATGCACATGACGTGATGACACTACTCCGCAGTCCTGCGGAGATACCGCGACTCAGGGTTATAATCGATAATTGTTGCGGAGTTCTGGTGCAATACTTAAATAAGGTAAATGCAGGCTTCTTACTTAGTGAGATTCTGAAGACGCGGTAGTTCCATGGGCTGCTGCTGTGGATTGGCGTAGGTGTCTCGCTATCATCATTGATCATTGTCCATTCAAAATGGTGACGCTCAACAGGAGATTATAACACCGAAAATGTAGATAAACTGCCTTCTGCACCATCTAAAATTTTTCATCATTTAATATCTGTTTATAGCTTGTACTGCACCTCCAGTTCTGAATCTGTAAGATTTATTACAGAAACTACAACGGTGAGTCAAATTAAAACCTTAAATTTGTAATAATAAATCGAAATTTCGGGCCATTATCCTGCAAGTTGGTGAGCGTGCTACAAACAACGTTCAGAATGGCCTGTAGGTGGCAGCATAGTGCAGATGCGCACATACCGTCGCAGTATCTGTATAAGGATGGCCGCCCCATTTGCGACTTGCACCAGGGAAGAACAGCATTCTGTTATTCGGTTTTTGAGTAGTGAAGGTGTGAAACCTATTGAAATTCATCGAGGAATGAAGGTTCAGTACGGTGATGCATGTTTGTCACAGCAGCAAGTCTACGACGGGAGTAGGAAGTACGCAAATGGTGTGACTTTAGTGGAAGTTGCTCCTCGTCCACGTCAGGCACAACGAATTGTGACTCCACAGAACACTGCAGCAGTTGAAGCCATAGTAAAGGAAAACCGCCGAGTGACACTGAATGACACTGCAGCATGTTTACAAATTAGTCATTGGTCAGCACACCACATTGTGCATTTGTGCATGATGTGCTCCAGTTTCACAAAGTGTCAGCAAGCTGGGTGCCACGGTAGCTGACTCCTGAAATGAGAGAAAGCGACGTGTTGATGCTGGTGAAGAACTTCTTCAGCACTTTGAACGAGAAGGTTTTCTTGCAAGAATCATTACTGGTGACGAAACGTGGGTTCACTTCTACCAACCGGAAACGAAGAGAGCGAGCAAGGAGTGGCGCCATTCCTCGTCACCAAACCCAAAGAAGTTCCGAACAGAACCATCAGCAGGGAAGGTTATGCTGACTCTCTTTTGGGACAAAATAGGCGTGATTTTGGAGAATTACATGCCTAGAGGGAGCACTGTCACCAGTGCATCTCACACAGATCTCCTAAAAAATCATCTGAGGCCTGCAATCAAACCAATGTGACGTGGATTGCTGTCAGCAGGTGTCCTTTTGCAACTAATACTGTACAGCCATTACCCGGTGGTATTTCGTTCACAGATTTTGACTAACTTTCTAGAATTATAACCTGCAATAGTTAAAACTTGTAGGGCAACTGTGCTGTCATTGTCCTCAGGTATTATTACCAAGCAGGGTCCCTTTCCAAAAATTGATCAACTATTTGCTGCCAGTTTTGTTTGTTTGCTAATAACCAGTTTCAATCTGAACTTTTCTGCTTCAGTAACTGTTCGTTCTTGTATTACATAAAAGAGCCTTAACGGATTTACGGTTTTAAGAGTTAACTTCACTCACTTAAAGTAACCTAAAATTTCACGGTCAAGATTAATAACTAAAGATACAGCACAGATTAAGAAGGTGCAATTTCATTTATCCTGTATTCAGCTTAGCGAGTGATTTCTGGTGTGGTACGTACTTCATTGTTCTTATGTTAAAACTAATAGTAGTTGCTCATTTGCTTAAAGTAAATTCAGTTCAATCTCTCAATAATTAAAAGTAAATTAATGGCCTATTTCCAAATTTTGCATTAAGTAGCTCCGAGGGCACTAAAAATAATTTTTTGTACGTAACAAAATTTCAGCTACGATCAGTCGTTTATTTAACCAACAACTTCATGTAATTTTGCTTTCAAAATTTAGTATTTCAAATTAACTTCAAACTCAGTGATTCCTGATTCATTTATTTTCTCGTGAAAATGAATTGTGGACGAAGCCCGAGCAACAGGCATTACATGCATTGATAAAAAATTATAGCGCATTGAGAATGGCTGGTTTCTAACCGAAATCTAGATCTGCCAATAAAATTTAAAAAGGACGACTGATAGCTGAAAGCTATTATTTATAAGTTTATCAGCTTCTCTCGATGATGGTGAAGAAACTACAACAGTTGCGTAGTAGTTTCTTATGGAAACGACATATCTTTCGCTTACGGTATGAGGCGGTCTCGAAACCTCGTTCCTCTGGGTTTTCGGGCATGGCTGATATACGAAGGGAGACGCAGATGCTGTATGTGTGACGTTCTGTTTTGACGATGACCCAAGGAAGTCACACAATCACCTCCCATTTATATCTCTGTGTCCGTCCTGCTTGTCGTGACCCACCTATTGATGTTTGTCGTATAAATAAGCATTCGTGGCTTCTATCTTGCGGTGAGCTAATTAGGTGCAAACATTTTATGGAGACCCATCCTCATGATGAAATTCCCTAAGATTCGTTGGGAGAGAGTTCCTTCTCAAATCTCGTTGAATGAGGATCGTCGCTAAAAACATGGATGACAGTTCGATGGAATCGCCCTCCCTTGTTTTGCCGATGCGCGTAGCGTCTTCGTAGTATAATGTAGTAACTAACTTGATGCTAACGAACGAGCAACTTTTCCGTATTGGGCTAAGCGACATGGATTTATGTAATCATTGTACGTCTACACACAGTATACGACATCGTTCTAGTTGGGGGTCATATCGCATACAGGTCTCAGATTAGGACACAACAGGCCACCCTGACTCCATCTTCTGGGAAAGTGTACATTACGGACGTCATGTTGTGCCCACAGTTTTCCTTCTTTCCACAGCCGAAAACCCGTACTGTAATGTGTGTGGTTGCCGGGACTCTTCGTTCATTATGTCGTAGAAGGCGATGGGGAAGATCACATGGCCGTCAGGCAGTACACGATCACGGCTTGTAGGACATGCTTGCGACTGCCTCGATATCCAGACATCTTCGTCAACATTTTCAATCTTGTTTCTGATCGGTCAGATGTTGATTAATTTCATTTTCATGATGAAAGATATTTTCCGATCTGTTTTGCTCCTGCTTGTTCTCTGCTACTTTTCTTCTTCGGTTTGTTTTGTGTTTTGCCTCAGTGCCGCTGCAGTTCTATTGTTTAACATGTATAGATGAAGTATGTGTACACATGAGAGTGTATAATTCTTGCAATCAAATTGGAACTTTTCTCTCTGTGTAACGCTTAGTTTGTGATTTAGACTATAATCTCATTTAATTGCGTTTTTGCTTTTATATTCTATAAATAATAAAAAATTAAAAATTTTTAAACATAAAATTAACTAAATAAAAAGGTATCGTTTACACATAGAATGAGAACTGGGCAGTGTTTGGTCGAGTATATTCTCGAGTTGTTAACCTTTTCTCAGATTCGCAAATTAGGTTAAATGAATATCTGACTATGCACTTCCAAAGTTTCATAATAGTGCTAAGTTATCCTCATAACTAAAAGAAATCCTAAGGCAACCGCTCACGATAAGGGAAGTGGTTTTACAAGTAGTGTGGCAGTTTTTGGACCTGACTTTGATTCCATCACTTACAGTTTTTCCTTATTTTATTTTATTCGTCGCAACCTATTAATCGTGAAATTTAAATACTTTAAACAATACAATTTATATAGGTAAAGTCAATATATTTAATTTAGTTGCGATTGCTACTCTAGCAAATTCAAAATCCAGTACATGAAGATATTTAGTATGAAGTGTTTTGTTTATAGCTGATATTTAGATGATCTGCAAAAGAGACCCTTTTCCAGACGATATTTGGAGGGGAAAGCGTGATTTAAAGAGTTAAGTACAACTACTTCAAACGTAAATCGAACAACAGTGGGCTGTGGGACTAGGCTTTGATATGGCTTCCGTAACACTGAAAATTTTAAAATACTTGCAAAATATTTGCAGCAAGTTCTTAACCGTCCAGAACCAATCTGTAAGCCGGAAGAGTCATACACTCACGAAAATCTAGAAGGACAACTGCCCCAGCTGTCAAAGAAATTGAAGAAGTTACTTAAATCGATAAAGCTAGTGGTGAAAACTATTACAGCAGAGCTTTCTAAATTATCTCTATCTAAACTAAAAAATAGGCTAAAATTAATCTTTGAGGGAACATGACAAACAGAAAAATAGCCAGGAGAGTAGAAGATGGCCTTGATGTACCCACTATGCAAGAAATGCAATACACAAGATGTTAACCACTACAGAGGAATTCTTTGCAGCCTCTTACATGTATTTTCCAAGAGCAGAATAGTTATAACACCAGAGAGTAGTTTAGATGAATGTGAAGGTCGTTTTAGAAAGGGCAGAACACGTTTCTGAACACATATTTAATCTGAATTCAGTCGTTGGCCAAAGATTACTGAATTCAACTATGTGAGTTGAAACTGGTTGTTGGCCATTTCGCCTGAGTGGGCCATAGGAAAAGGCAAAACGCTCTCCAAAGCTTTACGTTTAGAGTATGAGTTTTTTTAAGCACCATTATTTTTAAGCGTGCTGTAGACGAATTGACATGGATTTATTTATGATAAAACAGAAGAAAAAATAGTCTAATGCACTGACTGACAATGAATGGACATGGGTTCCATTCCTTCTATTACCAATTTTTTTAAATCACTTTTTTTTATTCCTCAGAATGTTAAACTACTGTATTAATTCTAAAGTTTAAATATGTTTAAACAATCCATTTTATGTACGTAAAATTAATATATACAATTTACGTACTGTTCCTACCCTTGTAAGTCAAAAGGCTAGAGGACACAAAATTTTTGATAGACTGGTGACATTTTGCATGATCCGCCACTGCTATTTCCACTCTGTGATATACGATCCCTGCAGACAGCAAGATGAGTACAGGATCTCCGGGAAAGTGAAGTGCTCGTCGACGCATGGATGAAGACACGGCATGAAACATTTTTGACGGCAGCCAGCTTCCAAATGACTGCATGTCATGTGGTTATACGTTATGATTGTTTAATGGAGTGGTTCCAGTTGTCTTCTGCACCCTCGGGAAATTTGTCATCTCTGAGTCTTGTGAAGTTTTCTGATAATTTTCCACCATTAGGGGAAGGGGGTGGCCCAAATCTCTGTTCACTCCTACATCCTCTTTGACAGCTCATTGGCACTACAAGGACGACTTTTTATACAGGAAGTCTTCGGTCGCCATCGCTAATTATTTTTATGCAAAATTTAAGTTTTTGCTGGGATCAATCCCAGGACTCTCGCTTATTAGATACAAAAGCTTTACTGTTGTGAAATCCCTGAGTGTCGATTTCTATGCTAGACACGGTTTAAATTCTGAATAAAAATTACTAGCAACGCAGGCCAAGGATTACGGTTCGTACCAATTGGCAGGAATTCATTCAATTTTATATATGTGGTTCCCGTACAAAGCATTAATAGCCTGCTGTTCTTAATCCATATATACTGTTTTAGAGACAAATTGCGTGGGGCTCGTAGTCTGCCTGTAACTGATAATGTCGTTTATCAGTAATGAAAATAATTAGTTGATTACAATTAATTACTGAATAATTTAGACAAGATACCTTAATTGCGTCGAAAGTGCCACTGATCCTGCACAGTGAGAGTGAGGTCCTCCATATGAGTACTGTAAATTACAGTTACACAACATATCCCACAAATTTAAATATTATTTATTCAACTAAATACCCTTGGGATTAGAGCTACGAACAACTTATCCTGGATTCATCTCATAGATAATGTTGTGGGGAAGGCGAACCACAGACACAGTGTTATTGGCAGAAAGTGCAACCGAATCACACTTTGTTCGTTTACCATTTCCTGGAGTACTGCGGTATGCTATGGGATGTTTACCAGAAAGGACTAACGAATGACAATGGAAAAAATTTTCAGCGAAGGACAGATCATTATGTAATATCGCAAAACAGAGGAGAGTGTGTCACGGATATAATAAGCGAGTTGGGGTAGCAATCATTAAAACAAAGAGCTTTCCATCGCGGCTTGATCTTTTCACTAAATTTCCATCACCGACATTTTCTTGTGAGCAGCTAAATATTTTTTGACTCCATCTACATAGCGAAAAGCAACCGAAGTGACAAAATGAGAGAAATTTCAGTTCACAGAGAAAGATCTGTGTCTTCATTCGTCCCAGATGAAGTTCGAGTGTGGAGCGAGAGAAAAACAGGATCAAAGTGGTTGTGTGTAATCTCTACCAAACACTTAAATGTGAATTGCAGAGTTCTCATTTGGCGTAGATATCCCAACATTCTTATTTGCAAATGTGTTTCGGACTCGATTGGATGTGCACAGTAGCTAAGATCTTTATGGATTGTTAAACCATATAAAAGCGATGAAAGTAGGTTTGTGAAACAAATCCAGTTGGATTCATTTTTTCTTTTCTATTCGAATATCTATTGAATACATTTATTACTTCTATTAATTGTACCTTTTCTCTGCGAGTAATAGTAGTGTATATACCGAGAAACCATGATACGAAATGGGATCAAAGTACCATTACACAGATTCTCTAATAACTAGTTCCGACATATTTCTCTCACGTAATTCACATTGGGGTTGTTAATATTTCTCTTCTGTCTTCTGTGAGTGACAAACAAAGAGTACTACAGTCCAGTTGATAACCTGAGTGTCACATATAGGGAGATACAAGTACATTTATAAAATACTAATCATTTGTCTTCACTACTTTTAATGGAATAAAGCTATTTAATATGTACCATAACACAAAATACTGAATTCAATCTGGTAGGTAATACAAGAGAGGTTTATGATGGAAATTTGAAATTAACATTTATGTAAAATGGGGGGCATGCTTAAGGAAGACAATGAAGTACAGTGGGGTATTGATCTCTGTAGCAGAATTGTTTTGTTACGTTAAGAGGAAGACAGATAACATGTGGTATTAAAGCAGATATATTGATTTGAAGCTCAATACATTCTCGTTAGTGAGAGAACGATAGACCTAGTCTCAGCTCGCTCTGCACGCAGACTTTCAGACGTTACAGTACACATTGAAATATGTGTACAGGGGTGGGAGTTCTGCTTTTTGTTTCTAACCTGTTAGGTACCTCTCCATTGAAATTCAGCCACGCAAAAGGAAAGTTTATTGTATCTAGAAAAATTAAACAATATAATGTCTTTGTAGCCATATTTCTGTTACTGACATTCATTTTAATAGTGTCTCCGACACTTGGCTTGAAAAGTAATATTTTAAAATATTCCTACGTATGCCATCTGATCCTGTGTGGCTCTACTGCCTTTGTGTCAACAGTCTACAGTTCAGTATTGACACAGCAAAACATTGACCGTTTGGATGAAAAGACTCTAGCGGTAAGCTATTTTCTTTGGGAGGAACGCTCAATAAAACATATGTATGTTATACCACTACCGTGTTGGGCTACTAGTCCTATGATCATTTTGTCAGCTTTAGCTTATGGTGATACGGTGTGGTTATTCCCCGACTCCAGAATTTTATTATTACTTCCATTGCTAATTGCAGATATGATCAAGAATACTGTCATCCTGCAGTTCATCGTACTCAATGTGATATTGCAAAGAAGTTTTAAGAGATTAAATGATAGTATACTGAAACTATTTGGGATATCGGAAGAACTAGAATTAGACTATTACAATTTTGACAGCGGAAGCTCTATACAGAGCCCCGAAAGTTCAGCAACAGTGGAGTTATACCAGTGTAACAGAGCCAAAGTTTACTGGCACTGCAGACAAAAAAATAGACTCTTTTACGATAGTCAGTGTCACATCCCTATGAAAGTAGCTGCTGTCCAGGATATTCGTTTGCAGAACTTACGCAAGACCCACTGTCTTCTTTGTGAAAGCAGCAAAATAATCAACACAGCATACAGCGTTCAAAACCTCCTTCAGCTGGTTAATTGTTTCGTGAGTACCCTGTTTCTCACCTATGTGCTCTTCGCTAGTTGCGTGGATGTTAAATTAGGACTCAGAATGCAAGACATGCTGTTTTTTGTTTTGTGGATTGGTCCCAATTTGTGGCGGCTTTTCAGTTTAACGTACAGTAGTGAAATGGTTGTGTGTGAAGCGAGCCGCACGGAAAAATTAGTCAACAGACTGATGCTGTCGCCACTTATGAAGGACTACAGAAGCTGTGCGGAGCTCCAGCTGTTCGCCAAACAGTTCGTTTGTTGTCGTGTCAGCTACAGCGCAGCAGGATTTGTGTCTTTTGACTTTAGAATGATAACAGCGTTCGCAGGGACGGTAACTACGTATCTGGTAATACTTTTTCAGTTCACTCTGTCTGATGTAGAGAATCAGTAGCCATGTAAAGAAAGTGAACGTTAGCAACTCTGTTACAAAACAGCAAAAAAAAATTTAGATTGTTACTTTTAATATGAGAGTGTCTGCAACGCATTAACGCTGTTTGATCTTTTTTATAGACGTTTCTTTATTTGTTATTGAATGAAAAATATGCAACTACATAATGTAATTGATAATTCTAAAAGGTATGATATTCAGAGTTGTCTGCCTAACATAGCTTATACGATAAATTAAAAAAAAAAAATATTTTCACGCTTTCACCACTGAAACCATATGTAGTCTGTGTCAATTATTGAATGTTTTTCATATAAGGAATATTCGCTATTATATTGTGCTGTAAGCTTTTTTGAATCAAACTTCCAATAATTATAAAAAGCTATTGACTGTTATGAAATTAATGGTTATTTTGCTTTTCATTTAAACATAAAGAGAATGTATCAACCTGCAAAGGCAGTGTTTGAATAGTTAGTTATGGGAACTTCTGTTAGGTTAATTTGGGATCACTAATATAGAATTCACTACAAGCGTCACTCTTAGTGGGAACTTAGTATATTTTTTCGAGTATTTAGTACCCCAGTATATGCAAACACGAATTAACCTTCAATGCAACTGTTTTGCTGTACCATATGCAAATATTTATATTTTGATTATTAATTCCAGTGCCGAATTTCGACATAGAAGAATGAAATCCCAGCTTATTAAGATGTGATCTGTAATATCATATATATATATATATATATATATATATATATATATATATATATATATTGTAGCTCATGCATGACTAAAGTTTTGATTAGGAACGGCAAAGGCTGGGCTCGAACACTTATCTCAAAAGAGGATAGAACACAAAGAGAGTTCTTATGGTAACACACAAGAATGTCAGATGATATTACAGAGTGTTTCACAATGTTACAGAATCTTTGAAAAGGTTCAGTAACACTCTAGAATAATCCAGAATCCTCTAGTTTCTTTCAGAAAGTTGGAAAATGTTCCAGCAGTTTGCAGAATGTTCTAAAATTCAGCTGAGGTGGGGATACGTTTCAGTTCACAATGGTATATGAATATATGTGGTGCCGAGATGAAAAGAACAGAGAAGAAATAAAACATATCAGGAGTAAGAAAAAGTTGTATCCTCAGAACAGAAGAGACTGAATAAACTGGTAGAAAATGTAGCGAATATTGAGGTGAAAAAAGTCAAGGGCTACTTCATAATATCGTGTTTAACCTCCTTTTGCCCGGCGTAGTGCAGACTCTACAAGTCGCTGGACATCCTCTGCAGAAATTTTGTGCCGTACTGTTTCTGTAGCCGTCCATAATTGCAAACGCGTGCAGAAGTTTGTGCACGAACTCGATTATGTCCGATAACGGGATAGCGGTGGGACGGGATTTATGGAGAGGGGGGGGGGGGGTAGGAAGGATGTGGGTGACCAAGGCGTCAGCTCGAGTTGCCCATCATGTTCTTCGAACCAACTGTGGACAATTATTGGCTGATGACATGGTGCATTGTCATCTACAAAAATTCCAGCGTTGACGGGCTCCAAATAGCCGAACTAACTATTTTCAGCCAATGACCAGTTCAGTTGTACCAGATGACTCAGTACATTCCACATAAACACAGCCCACACCATTATGGAGCCACCACCATCTTGCACACTTCCTTCCCTTCCATCAGCTCTTACCGACTGTAGTCGAGACTCGTGTGACGATGTCACGATAGTTCAATCGTGTATTGTCCAACCAACGTTGTCACAAGCCCAGTAGAGGCGGTGCAGACTATGTCGTGCTGTTAGCACGGGCATCACGTCGGTCGTCTTTTGCCATATCCCGTTAACGCCAAGTGCTGTTATTTTACGCGTTGTTGCTTGTCTCTTAGCACCGACGCCTCTACGCAAACGCCGCTTTACTTACTCGTTAAGTGCTTTGCGCATGATGAGAGGTAGTGCCTGAAATTTGGGTCTCTCGGCACACTTTTGACACCGTGGATCTCGACCTATTGAATTCCTTAACGATTTCCCGAGCTTATAGCTCCAACTACCACTACGCCTTCGAAGTCTGTTGAATCCCGCCGTGCGGACACAAACGTGTCGGAAACATTTTCACATGAATTACCTGACTACAAAGAATAGTTCGCCGAATGCACTACCCTTTTATGGCTTGTGTACGCGATTCTGTTCACTTAAGTGTATGGGAAAGGAGATAAATTTCAAGAATAGGGTCGAGTATAAAGGAATTTTCCCTTTTCGAGCCAGAAAAGAAGACCACTACAGGTTTCTCGGCAGACAACTGTGCACAGACAACTGTGCTTCCAGACATGTGCCTAGATTATCATTCATTCGAAAACCATACATCTCAGAAAAACTGGATAAGGATATAGGAGTTAGATATACCGAGAAAGTTGAGATATACCCATTTAGCTTCACTGCTGGTTACTATACTTCCATCGGTGAACATGGGAGAAGACGTCAGCAAACTGCGGAACTAATCTTAATAAAACCGAATAAAAATTGGTCAGGAATATAGGTATTAGATACACTGAAAAACAAATCTATTCATTGAGCAACGCTACTGGTGGTTAAACTTACTTCGGAGGCATTGGGAGGACAAATGATAAACTGAGAAATAACAAAAATATGTTAAAATTCCAAGTATTAAATATACACAGAAAACTGAGATCTCTGTTCATTTAGGAGCAATATTTCTGGCTACATGTAATCTGAGGGACTTATAGGATGTCACTAGGAAATTAAGAAGCTGATGAAATATTACCGTAAGATTATGTTAAAAATTAAAACGTGCGCAACAGATAAATGTGAGAAAATACGATTTCTGTTATTGAGTTAAGAATGCATCCCATGGTCTCTAGCTTTATCAAGTCAACATGAGATCAGCACAGTCTTCTGAGCTCCAAACTCACGGAAGTATCATAAACGCCAATCTCACATTAAGCACATTTCGTTCTTTCAGGTTCCTCTATCGAATAAAAGTGAAGTTACTTTGGAAATTAGTAATCGGTGACATTGTTTTTAGGTAATAAAAGGACATGAAGTCTAAACTTGCTTACACACAAACCATCTCTTTCAAAAATTCCAATTATTCGCGCCCATGCATCCAAATTTACTTTAACTGACTACTAAATTTAACGCTGCCACCCTAATGCAGAAAAGAAATTGCTAATCAGAATATTAACTCTCTTAATTGACTTTTTAATGCCTTCGACATTCCACTGTAGGGGGAATTACAAGCATACTTTCCTTACCTCTCATTTGGAAAAAGAAGTGTCCGCCAGCGGTCTATCATTAGCCATCCACCTGAAGAAGTTGGAGGGTGATCACTCAAAGAGCCTCTATTAACCTTCACCTATGTAATGGAACCCTGTTGGTCAAACCAAACAACACTGCTGGCACAAATAAATTTCTCTGCCTATTTTCTACATGTCACACAGAGGATTAGAATACAAGAACAATGTGGACACTTTTATTAGTTTTTAGGATGAAGAAACCATACTCTTTCTTTACTTGAGGCTAACTGTATTTTCACAGAAGTAGCCATATGCAGGGAAACAACTCGAGGCCAATTATAAGTAAGAGAACTACCAGATATTCAAACTCTTCCTCGAGAAAAGAAAATAAGTTGGGACTAGCCTTGCCATGGATGGCTAATCTCACATTTTTTCTGTAGGACGCCCTCTTACTGCTATTTCTTCCGAAAGTTTCTGATGGAGCATACAGGATAAAATAATATATTATATAATTCTTTAAAAGCTGACAGATATTTGTGTGTGAAACCAAAATTAGTTGAAACTTGCATCAACAATACAAAATAATTTCGAAAAGACTGCATTTACTAATTTGCAGAAACACATTACATAAAGAAAAACCGTAGCAAATAAATTGATATACAAAAGAAATACCCCTAGGAGGAAAATGTGTTCCTTCTGTAGAAGACATACTAATATATTGCATAGGAAGTAGGTTGACTTGAACAGCTATGGATAAAAATGGAATTACATCATATTTCAATAAAATATATGTAACCTTTGTAGTATTCGACCATATACACTCCTGGAAATGGAAAAAAGAACACATTGACACCGGTGTGTCAGACCCACCATACTTGCTCCGGACACTGCGAGAGGGCTGTACAAGCAATGATCACACGCACGGCACAGCGGACACACCAGGAACCGCGGTGTTGGCCGTCGAATGGCGCTAGCTGCGCAGCATTTGTGCACCGCCGCCGTCAGTGTCAGCCAGTTTGCCGTGGCATACGGAGCTCCAACGCTGTCTTTAACACTGGTAGCATGCCGCGACAGCGTGGACGTGAACCGTATGTGCAGTTGACGGACTTTGAGCGAGGGCGTATAGTGGGCATGCGGGAGGCCGGGAGGACGTACCGCCGAATTGCTCAACACGTGGGGCGTGAGGTCTCCACAGTACATCGATGTTGTCGCCAGTGGTCGGCGGAAGGTGCACGTGCCCGTCGACCTGGGACCGGACCGCAGCGACGCACGGATGAACGCCAAGACCGTAGGATCCTACGCAGTGCCGTAGGGGACCGCACCGCCACTTCCCAGCAAATTAGGGACACTGTTGCTCCTGGGGTATCGGCGAGGACCATTCGCAACCGTCTCCATGAAGCTGGGCTACGGTCCAGCACACCGTTAGGCCGTCTTCCGCTCACGCCCCAACATCGTGCAGCCCGCCTCCAGTGGTGTCGCGACAGGCGTGAATGGAGGGACGAATGGAGACGTGTCGTCTTCAGCGATGAGAGTCGCTTCTACCTTGGTGCCAATGATGGTCGTATGCGTGTTTGGCGCCGTGCAGGTGAGCGCCACAATCAGGACTGCATACGACCGAGGCACACAGGGCCAACACCCGGCATCATGGTGTGGGGAGCGATCTCCTACACTGGCCGTACACCACTGGTGATCGTCGAGGGGACACTGAATAGTGCACGGTACATCCAAACCGTCATCGAACCCATCGTTCTACCATTCCTAGACCGGCAAGGGAACTTGCTGTTCCAACAGGACAATGCATGTCCGCATGTATCCCGTGCCACCCAACGTGCTCTAGAAGGTGTAAGTCAACTACCCTGGCCAGCAAGATCTCCGGATCTGTCCCCCATTGAGCATGTTTGGGACTGGATGAAGCGTCGTCTCACGCGGTCTGCACGTCCAGCACGAACGCTGGTCCAACTGAGGCGCCAGGTGGAAATGGCATGGCAAGCCGTTCCACAGGACTACATCCAGCATCTCTACGATCGTCTCCATGGGAGAATAGCAGCCTGCATTGCTGCGAAAGGTGGATATACACTGTACTAGTGCCGACATTGCGCATGCTCTGTTGCCTGTGTCTATGTGCCTGTGGTTCTGTCAGTGTGATCATGTGATGTATCTGACCCCAGGAATGTGTCAATAAAGTTTCCCCTTCCTGGGACAATGAATTCACGGTGTTCTTGTTTCAATTTCCAGGAGTTTATATTGATTTCAGAAGAAACTTATAATACACCAAGAGAGGAATCCTTAGGGTTGAAAATTACCAATGGACAGTTACTGAAAATCCAAATTAAGATGGATCATATGAATCAGTGAAAATGAGAACTATCTAGTGACAACTGTGGAACTCATTCATATCCCGGAATATGACTGTCAGAGAGCAGAAATATATATAGCGTCCAATGACCTGACAATAAAGCAATTGAAAAAGAACTTGTATCTTCTGTCATGCATAAAATACATCGAAAGACAACAAGTTAACACCGTAATTGTGACAATGTAGACACTGTACAAGAAACTGGAAAGCAACTGAGAATGAATGTGAGTGAATCTATTTGAGAAAACAATGTTATAAACTTAGTGAGAACTGATGATTGTCTACTGCTCCTCTCAACTAAATCTTCACAGTTGCATAGAAGATACTGCATGAAATTAGTTCCAACTAATTAGAGCGAAAATACAATTTTAAACTTTCCTAAAATGACAGCCACAGCAATAGTCAGGCAAAACAGTTTATAAGCATAATACAAAACATCATACTTGAGACGAATACAGATTGAAATTTTATCATTTATCAGTGTCTTTATGATACTGACGTAGAATGAACAAAACAAAAAAACAAAAATAAACCCACAATACGCAACACACGATTAATTAATACTGTCATTGGAGTAATATCGACATACAACACAGTTTCCCTGCTAGGAGCTGGGGGTGTGTTGGTGGAGCTTTCGTAATGGGACAAGGGCCTTATCTACAGGGGATGAATCGGAGGACAGATACAAGACTTGATACCACAGTTCATTCGTACTTAGGTCATTTGAGGACCACCGCTACAATTTCTGCCTGTTCCACTACTTTGAAGGCGACTGCACTGTGGAAACTACATTGCCATCAATAAAATATAAGCAGTACCTTGAGCCTACATGGGGAGGGGGGCGGGGGGGGGGGGGGGGGCATTGTAGCGCTGGACTGGATCCACACTGCCAGTGTACTGCTGTTCGGTGACTATAGTAAGTGCATGAACGATCAGTAATTAGTGCAACGTCTCCAGGTTATTGGTGACTAAATGGCTGGCAGGGTTTATCAGTAAACAAGTACACACATAAAGGCTGTGTACACCTCCACCTCGCGTGTTTAACAAGTATTTTAAGACTCTGCGTTACTTCCAGATTGATGGTTCATTTTCTGTTTGTAACAGATGCCTTGATGTTTTAGAACAGAGCTTCAGTGTTAGGCACATTCGCCCCAATCCCTCTTTGATAGTGTCCTACATTGACATAAGCCTTGTTTCTCACATCGAATGTGTGGACAGGCTTACAACGGAGTTACTACTTAGACATCTATCATTTGGTGATAATATGTTTATGACCTTTGCTGCCTTTGGAGTGGGCACTGTGGCAATAAACCCATACCATCGTAATAGCAAGAGGTCCTAGGTTAACTGGCAGAGGTAAAGGAGAAGAACAGTGGCACTCTGCTATCTGATGTCAGGGATCCCATATTCACTAACTATAAAACAGTCACAAATATATAGTTTAGGGTCACATTTTAATTTCACCAACATGTAGCTTCTAGACTACTAAACAGCCTCTTAAGTACAATATCATTTAGAAAGATACAAGTGAATGAAACATAAATAATCTTTGAGAAACCTCTCACGTTGCTGGGCTTCTCTGCTACATATGTGACCCAGTGAGGTTCTCAGTTCAGTATCAGACTTTCGTTCAAAAGTAACAGAACAGAGAAAGAATTTCAACAGTTCAATGACATGATAAGTTACTTCTGTTTAGTTACTAGCTACCATAGCTCATCAGTTGTATACAAACCCATAATGGTATCATATTCCTCTTAATAAGTACGTAATGGCCTCAATCATCATGTCGCAGCTGCATGTATTGTTCAATTTTTCATCTACTATGTTACAACTTTCAAATTGCTCAACTACTTCTACATATTGTTGAAAGCAAATACTGCTAAAGAACCTCAGCCGCACCCAGTCAACCACTATGGAACACAAATCGACAACACTTGGCATCACGCACCTATCTTTATCAAATCATCTCTCATTCCTGCATTAACCATCATGTTCATCACACAAGAGAGAAGAATCCATATAACTCAACCTGACAAGCACATTTCATCAACCGCCCAATGTACCACACAATAATATGGCATCAAATCAAATGTGTAATGAATTCCCATGACAATTGCCTCATCTGAGAAAACAAATACAAAAAAACACATTATCATATCTCCCTCCAGAAGAGCTTTCAATAGCAGAAGCGTCATCCTTACCCTTGGTGGTAATGAACTCCTTTTCTCCATTGAAAATCTGCTACATATCACTTAAGCAATACATACAATTGAAAACTAACCTTACCTACTTTAGCTTCATATGGTAAAAGTATATGACTACCTATCTCATCCTTGCACCATACTACTAAACCAATGTTTTAAAATGTGATATATGATGTAGTCCATGCATTCCCCGCATCTGCAATATCTCCACCTCAGTAGCACTTGGATGTGGGACATGAGGTGTATGATATGAAATATTTAAAATATTGATAAAAATCTTATTACAGAGAGTGCTGCATTTACTAGATAACATACATTATCACACCAGATTGTTGTGTCCCACATCAAAAACAATTACTCTTCATATATCTCGATCAGCCTTCTCCCTGAGGCCAGCTGCTCATTTCAGATTCCTCAGAGTCAAGTCTGTGGTAAGTGAATGGTGTGATCAGTGCTCCTTTCGGCAAACCCATATTTCTCAGTGTCAGAGACTCCTCACTCTTTAGTATGGAAACTGGATGCAGTAAGGTAGACTCATTAGGCCTCTCATTTAGAATATGCTCTAAAGATTTCATATCCTTATCCCACATATGTTGCTTTGAGTTATGATACAAATGACAGTTTTCCCAGCTCCAACATCGCCCTTGCCACTGGGTTAGAGCATGGATGGTCTTTGGAGACAGATACTGAGTTGATCCTATGGCTCCACATCATATGCCGCCAGAACTTTTACCTAAACTGGGAGTCCTTGTCAGAAATCACTCTATTCACGGATCCTACCTCACACAAGGAGTGATTCTCAAATGCAGCAGTGACCAGTTTCAGGTGGCTTTCTGGACCACTGCGAAATAAACGAATTTTGATGTTGATTCAGTTCCCACCATATGTACGAAAAACCAAATTGTGTTCTTGGAATTGGTCCAGAGAGAATGGCTGAGGTGAGACGATATAACTTACATGGAATTATTAGATAATCAGCGATAGCATGAAATACAGTAGGTGACTTTGCTTCTGACAAATCTTCGATGTTTTTTATCCTCAGTGTATCCTTTTTAACATGTTGTTAAAATTGCCATCTTCTCTCTTTTAAAAGGATTTATGAGCTCCAAAATGTGTGACTCAGGTGAACATGCCAGATTAAATAATTACACAGGTAGTCAGGACCAATAAACACCACCCAGGATCATCTGTGTCCTAACACTTGAACAAAATGGTTTTCTCGACCACATAGTATTGTTACAAAGTAACTTGGTTTCCATCATACCACTCTGCCTCAACCTCCTTGAGTAAGGGGTTTTTATCTTGTTACTCAGGGACATGCTCCAGTGAGATTGTTACTTAACTTTGGAAGATGATATTTTTTAAATAGAGTAAAATAAATTAATGGTCTCATCTATTTCCTTCATTACACTGTGGCAAGCTGTAAAATAGAGCTGTGAAATAGAGTAAAATATGTCTATGGTGTCATACGTTGCCTTCATTAGTGTCGCAAGCTGTTGGGTTCATGTGACATCACATCTGCAGTTACATTGTGTTTACCTGGGATGTATTCAATTGTAAAACGAAACTCTTGCAATTAGAGCACCTATCAGGCAATCCTCACATGCATTGGTATTGTTGACAAGAGGAACAGTAATGCACAATGTTCAAAGTACACTTTAGTTGACCATCCAAATAAGAAATATCTAAGTTCGTTGAAAGCCCTTCTATGGTCAGAGTTTCCAGCTCTGTAAAATGAATGATTCTGGTCACACTTGTAGAGGATGTGGCTAACAAATAAAATGGTTTTCCAGGATCAGATCTCATTCTCATGAGTTTCTTGAAATAAGACTAGATTATGACCAGACTGACTTGAGCTGTCAGTCATGCCTAGGGGTTACAGAGCACCAAATGCGCATTCGCCAATGCATTTTTAATGCTGTGAAACTCAGTCTGTGCTGTTTACCCCAATTCCCAACCTTGCTCTTCCTCATCAAATTACTTAAACTTGGCATCTAAACAGTCTTTGAATCAATGAAATGCTTATGAAAGTTTACCCGTCTCAACTACCTCTCAACTGTTTCTTGGTGTTGGTGTTTAGAAATTACTTCATAGCTTTGTTCTTAAAGGGATCGCTTTGGGTTCGCTAAATAAAAATAATGTGTCGTAAAAAGTGATGCTATGCCTTCCAAATTGTGACTCTCCAAATTCATTGATACACACATACTTTCCAAAACATTCAAGAACTGGTATTATTCTAATGTGGTCATGCCATGAATCCTCTGCGGTTAGTATGTTATCAACATACAGCTTAAAACACATTTTTAATTTGTCCTGAAGGACCATTCAAGACTATGGATAAATACAGTAGAGGACATGCTGAGGCTGCATGAAAGTGTCATTAACTGGTAACATGTAACATAACCCAGGAACGCTATGTATTCACAATGGTTAGCGATTAGAACAACTTGTCAGAAGCTGGTGTGCATGTCTTTGGAGGAAAACACCACAGAATTTTTGTAGCAACTCCTCCAAGCTCTTTCGCCAACCCCTCTCTGGTAGGATTATCATGTTAAACTGCCTCTAAACTGAAACTACTAATTCCATTTTCAGTGACACACAATCAAATTTATTTCTTAGTCAATACCCTGACACCCAAAATTGCTTCCTTTACTCTGATTCATTGCGTTTGTAAGACAGCTAAAGTCCCCACTTACTCATATCTTCAAAATGCATATTTGTTAACACATGAGCAGGGGTTTCCCATATCGAGCACACAACACAGAGCCAATGAACCATTACGATAGATACTATTGCACTCATAGCTGGCACTTCACCTTTATATCTTTTCCTCATAAAGAACCTGTCTCGGACGGTGCTAAGAAATATAATTGACCCTACATCCTATCTCTGACGTCACTTCTGCTACTGCACATTACAACTCAGACAAAAGTCACGGAGATGATGGTCGAGATTTTTTACCATGAATCTAACATTATTTTTGTTTCTCACCTACAATAAGTAATAACTCGCATCTTATACCGACTCGTTAGCTAAATAATAAAAAAAGGACTGAAAGTGACTTTAAACATCTGTTGAAATAACCATATAATCTTGCAGGAGACGCAGAAGAAAAAGGTATAGAGTTTTTTTGCTATTTATATTTATATACAAGATGTTAATATCTATGAAAAAGGAAATAAATAAATGTGAATGTCATGTGACTAGGGCCTCCATCGGGTAGACCATTGCCTAATGTAAGTATTTCGATTTGACGCCACTACGGAGATTTGGGCGTCGATGGGGATGAAATGACGATGATTAGGACAACACAACACCCAGTCCCTGAGCGGAGAAAATCTCTGGACTCAATGAAATCTGAAGAATCAACGTTGGAGGCCGCTTTCCCAGGTATTCCTATCGATAATGTGTACAGTCTGAAAAGGTATTTCTGGAAACAGTATATGTTGAAGAGAGGTAACACCAAGAATTGTTTAACTATAACAACTATTAAAGAAAAATTATACTTGAGGCTAAGTTTCCAATTGACATTAGGGGAAACGTTGTACCTGAAAACAATTTAGAATATTTCATGTCCATTGTGGACCACATTGATTTGTTAAATGAGGATGAAAAAATTAATAATAATTAATATAATTAATAGCCATGATAGTAATAGGGTTGTCCACCAAACGGGTTGCATCTACTATTTAACAACCACAGCCGGTCAAATGAGTGTCATACTTGCTTTTTGGCCCCACCAGAGATGCCTCAGATGCGAAGTAATGGGCAAGCAAGCAAAGGATCTCCAAACCCTAATATAAGAAGCAGGCCTGAGAATAGATACCACATCGGATATCACAATAATTAGGGCATCTCGTGGCATAATAAAAATAGAAATCAGTGGAATTCCGTGTATGAAAACCACACACCGTTAAGCACAAACGGTACTCACTGGCACAACGATCCAGTGCGAAAGTGTGCTGTTGACACTGATAGGGGAGATCAAAATAGCACCAGTAGTGTTGTAGAGACAAGTGGAGAGCCACATGCTGTGATTTCTAAAACAAGAAGTTAAATTTGGCTTCATTAAGCCCTTCAATGACGGCTGTGGAGTGGGATTTGGGCAATAAGGTTTACTCAACCAACATGTTCAGGTACAAATATGTGGTTGACATTCGAGATGAATTAACAACTGATAATATTAAGTGTTCAAATTACACAAGCTGGCATACATGCGATGGAGATGATTCCACCTTTAATATTGATTGATGTGGGGGGCTACAATAATGTATTCTCCAAGAGCTAGTTTGATTATATTAATACAATTAGTAACATACCAATTTGACCTATTAGAATTGCAGGGTTGTTGGTGCTCTCAGTAACAGATCAGGCTGGTCAAAGAGCAAGGGCAAATGGAAATGGTGAGAGGCAATTGAGCTATAAAGTGCACATTCCTTATTCCTGAAGGACTGATGGAAAAATGCATCTTTGGCATAATTTACTTAAGGGAGAGGAATGCACGAATTGACCTCTACTTTGGAAAGTTCCATCTGCATATTAATGGAGAAGATTCTATTGTAGATTTAATAAGGATGAAAGGACTGGAGTGAAGAAATCAAACTCCTTCTCTCTAAAGATTTGCATGTTACCGATGTGCACTACCGTTGTAACTTACCACTGAATAATAGTACTGACATTAGTGATAAAATGTTGGAATTGACTAGTATTGATACTCAGCAGTAGGCTGGAATTAGAGAGTTTCTGTTAAAAAAAGTGCAAGTTTTTGATACAACGACTGGAGTAATTAGTAAATTAGTACTTATTAGTATTGCAGAGTGCTAAGGTCATCTGAGACCTAATGTAAAACCTTGTACTCCATTGTATGGTCGAACTGGGAGACAGTGCAACAAGACATAAAGCAGATATTTGCAGTGGATGACCAGTGAAACATACGAGGCTTAGTCAAATGAAAACCTTAAATATTTCTTTAAATATTATTTATTGTGCAGATGTGGTACAAAGCTGTATCACTTTTCAACATAATCTCCACCACGTACAATGCAAGTCAATTCAAATGCATATATTCCATTAGAAAAAAATTCTTTTGGTACTCCATGCAACCACTCATGCACCGCGTGACGTACCTATTCATCAGAACGGAACTTCTTTCCTTTCATTGCGTCTTTGAATGATTCAAACACATGGAAATTACTTGGGGCAAGGTCTGGTGGGTATGGTGCATGAGAAAAACAATCAAAGTTGCAGGTCTGTGATTGGTGCAACTGTTGTACAGGCAGCGTGGTGCCTTGCATTGTCATGTTGCTAAAGGACAACTGCTGACAGCAATCCACATCGCTGTGATTTGGTTGCTGGCCACAAATGATTTTTTAGGAGATCGGTGTGTGATGCACTGGTGACAGTGCTCCCTCTAGGCATGTAAGGCTCCAAAATGACGCCTTTTTCGTCCAAAAAGAGAGTCAGCATAACCTGCCCTGCTGATAGTTCAGTTCGAAACTTCTTTGGTTTTGGTGATGAGAAATGTGCCATTTCTTGCTCGCTCTCTTCGTTTCCAGGTGGTGGATGTGAACCCAGGTTTCGTCCCCAGTAACGATTCTTGCAAGGAAGCCATCACCTTCTCGTTCAAAGCGCCGAAGAAGTTCTTCAAAAGCATCAACACGTCGTTCTCTCATTTCAGGAGTCAGCTGTTGTGGCACCCATCTTGCAGACACTTTGTGAAACTGGAGCCCATCATGCATAATGTGGTGTGCTGACTCATGACTAATCTGTAAACATGCTGCAATGTCATTCAGTGTCACTCTGCGGTTTTCCTTCACTATGGCTTCAACTGCTGTAGTGCTCTGTGGAGTCACAATTAGTTGTGCCTGACCTGGACGAGGAGCATCTTCCACTGAAGTCACACCATTTGGGAACTTGCTGCTCCATTCGTAGACTTGCTGCTGTGCCAAACATGCATCACCGTACTGAACTTTCTTTCGTGGATGAATTTCAATAGGCTTCACACCTTCACTACACAAAAACCGAATAACAGAACGCTGTGATTCTTGAAGAACGCTGTTCTTCCCTGGTGCAAGTCGTAATGGGGCGGCCATCTTTATACTGATACTGCGACAGTACGTGAGCATCTGCACTGTGCTGCCACCTACAGGCCCTTCTGCACGCTGTTTGTAGCACGCTTACCAGCTTACAGGATAACGGTGCGAAATTTCGATTTGTTATTACAAATTTAAGGTTTTCATTTCACTCACCCCCGTATCTTTCTCCATAATATTGGATTGCTGACTGTAGTGTAACCAGATGGAAATGTCCACTTTGTATTAGATGTGAAGAGCAATTAATCAAATTATTGTTCTGATATGCATCAGACGGGAAAATCTTGAAGAGCAATTGCTAATAATCTTTCGAACATTTATCTTAAAGTTACCTACTGGCAACTATGCATATCAGGAGAATCCAGGAAATAGACTGCATTTATATTCACTAGTACAACCTACAAGTTTCGTGTACTGCCACTTCACTTGAATCTGAGTGGTCGTGATTTAATTAAACCTTTGAACATGGTATTATGATATCGTCTGTTAGATCATATAACGACCTATGTACACAACATTTTAATAGCTACACTTACATGGAAGGAGCACATTGAATTATTAGGATAGACTGAACAGAAATATCTGTTCGTAGATGTCACAGACAACAGACAGTCAGTTATTTCTCAAAGACAAGATAAACGTTTTAGGTCACCACGACCCAGACACAGAGAAAATACGATTAATAGAAAATTCTCCAATTTCTAGGACAGAGAACACTTACAGGCTTACCCAGGGTTATACTCCTCTTTTCGACTTTTTGTGACAAATCGTCGTTTGAATAACAAGGCATTGTTAAACCTGTAAAAGGAGAATGCACAATGTATGTGGACACAAGACATTCAGAATGATTACGATGCAGTTAAACATGCACCTTCTTGACATGACCAAAGAGATTGTCATTTCGACAGATGCCTCATTTTCTGGGTAGAGACATATCCTTTTAAGAATTATGAAAAGGAAAATGAACATAAAATACAGGTAACAGGTTTTGTTAGTATAACTCCGCCAGAATGTGAGCGTGCCTGTTCTAATCCAGAACTAGAGTCCCTAGCTGTAGTATGTGCTTTCAAAAATTTCATTCATTATGTTTATGGCAAACATGTGGAAGTAAACTTCAAATTCCTGATATTAAGTTTTCTTTTTACCTCTACTATGTTACATATACGACTTGCTCGTTGAACAACGATTTTATGGGAATCAGATTTTGAAATTGTGCAGGGCAGGACAACGTTGTGGCAGATGATTGGTTCCGTTTAGTTCAATACTTACCTATATTCTAGGATCTAGTGCAGTAAACATCATATTATAGTTTTCTATTAATAAAGAATATTAATTGTTACTAGTACGTCACAAACCATGTAGATTTATGGAGATGTTCCAGGATGGTGATCTTAGATGGAGGACTCTCTGATGCTTGATACATATGCGTATGTGCTATCTGTTTGTGTGCACTAATCTTGCACTGGCGGATTTTGGTGCTTTAAAATGTTCCTGGAATCTTAGTCTATATTTTTATTTTCATAAAATGTTAAGGTCTGTTCACCAGTTGTTAAAACCTTGTCCAACTTGTGAGGCATCTAAGTCTAGAAACAAGTGCTTTCGAACAGAATTACGTTCAGTAATACGTAAAAAACCATTAAATATTATCACTGTCGACCTATCTGGCCCATTATACTCTGCTAAAGGAGGTGTCAAGTATCTAGTAGGTTTATAAGTCATTTTTTCAAAATATGTCAAAATGTGTGCTGTGAAGTCCACGGCTACAACTCCAGTCATTAAAGGAATCTTGAAAGAGTAACCAATTTTGAATATCTAAATTTCACCTGGAAACCTATCCAAGAACAAGGTTTTCCTGTGAATTAACAGATTTATGACAATCTATTGACCTAACAAGCAGTATGGAAAGTGAAATTTCTTGGAGTATTTAAAGAGATTATAAATAATTTTCCTCACTGTTCTATTCCACACACTCCAACTAATTTTATATGCGAGGCGAAGGAAAGAAACGACTGGTTGCATCGTATTCCTCAATTTTCCAAAGAAAATGTTACCTGGCAGCTAAAGGTGTGACAAGCATTAGTTTCACTTAGTGAAAGCGCAACTTAAAGAAAAGCTTATCATGACCAAAAATCAAGACAACCTAAAAAATAAAATGTGGAAGAAAATATCTTTTGAAAGACAAACAGAAACCTTTTTTTCTTTTAAAGAAAAATTGAGAGTGGCAATTCCTGTGTACTACTCCATCCATAATACTTATGATGCCACATGAAGGAAGCTCTCTACTAACCAATCCCACCAGCAATGAAATCAACGTACTTTATACATACAAGGATGTCAAGAAACATTTTTAGTAACAAACAGCTTTCTCTAGTACCCCATGCATATTCTATCTGTTAGTGCATTTGAGTGTGTCAGTGGGATATCTGTACTTGCAAAGGAGTGCTTTGAAGTGACGTTGTACATATAGTGATTTCCATTTTTAAAACAGAAGTATTATTTTTATTTCTCTATGTATATGAATGATAGTGATATAGTGGGTAAGAGGCAATCATTACTAGTATGTGAAGTAAGCTTTTATATGAAACAATTGAAATACACTGCTTTGACTTCGTACTAAAGACGATGATTTATTATGTGGTAAACGTTAGAATCTCTGAGTAATAGATATTTAAATATAAATGTGTCACTTGCATTTATGCTACAAGAAAATAATTTTTATTACTCATAGCGTGCTGACTTGGCTGTATTAGTTTGAGAGCATTGTTTATTCCAGTTATAGTATAAGATGATGTGGCAGTCCTAAAATTATAGCTATCCAAGATTTCTTTCATTTATAGGAATGGGATGGTAAGATTTTGCACTATGCAAATATTACTGATGCAGTAGTATTATGGGTCCTGTACTTATAAGTAAATGTGGACGAAAATAAGATGAAAATAATAGATTTTAGAGCAATTAAAGAGAGATGGCCTTTGAAGCTCTTCCTACTTCGTCTACGCAATTGTATTTTATAATACTGCATTAGGTGTAAGGTTATGTTGCTCAAAATATTTTAAGATGTGAGCTAATCAACATTACTGAGTAAGATTTATAAGGTATTAAATTTCAACGTAGGGGATATGTGAATGTGTAGCACTAACTCCAGTTTATGCAACAAGTAAAATACTAAGAAAAGTCCATACCAATATGTACACGGCCAAGGAAACGTAGAATACACACATTGATCTGACCACCTGTAAGACATTTTAATAACCACATTTTGAAGCATAATCTTCTGTGATACATGCAGAAAGAGTGTCAGTGGGTTCTCGAAGGTACTGATAGGGGTGTGAAGCCACTTTAACTCCAGTGCCATTATTAGCTGCGGTAGGTTTCTCACTTGTGGATCCATGGCGCAAACAGTCCAATGTAGAAGGTCCAACAGATTCCAAGTTGGATTTAAATCCGGCTGTTTGGTGTACTCACCATGGTGTTCTTCGAGCCATGCACAAAACTGTGCCCTGTACGAGTCGTTGCACTCTCCTGTTGGTAGATACCATCATGCCGAGTGAAAACGAACTGCATGTAAGGATGGACTTGGTTCCCAAGGGTAGATGCGCACTACTGACGCATATTACCGTTGATACGCTGTGCTTCCAGAATGACGACATCGGCCAGGCAATGTCATGAAAACATTCCCCACACCATAACAATCCCTCCTCAGGCCTTGATCTTTCCGACAATTGTGGCATTGTATTTGCTTTCAGATGTTTCATGCCATACACGCCAGCAGCCATCTGTCATCTGAAACTGACACCTGTCGACACTCGATTTTATTTTATTTTTTTACGCGTCAAGTTCCGTAGGACCAAATTGAGGAGCAAATCTCGAAGGTCGTGGAACGTGTCAGTAAATGAAACTACAACATAAAACTAATAACAGATAAAAATAAAATATTTATGAACCAAAAAAGTCAATCCATAAGCTTAAATAAAAGCAATCAACAGTACAACAAGAATCAGCTTGCTTTTTGAAGGAACTCCTCGACAGAATGGGAGGAGTGACCCTTGAGGAAACTCTTCAGTTTTGATATGAAAGCGCGTGGTTTCCTGCAAAGATTTTTGAATTCGAGTGGTAGCTCATTGAAAATGGATGCTGCAGTATAATGCACACTTTTCTGCACAAGAGTTAAGGATGTCGGATCCAAATGCAGGTTTGATTTCTGCCGAGTATTAATTGAGTGAAAGCTGCTTATTCTTGGGACTAAACTAATATTGTAACAAGAAATGACAGTGAGGAATATATACGAGGTGCATTCAAGTTCTAAGGCCACCGATTTTTTGTTCTCCGGACTGGAAAGAGATAGAAACATGCGCATTGTTATAAAATGAGGCCGCGTTCATTGTCAATATGTCCCAGAGATGGCAGCACCATACGGCAAATGGAATTTTACCGCCAGCGGCGAGAATGAGAACTGTTTTAAATACATAAAATGGCGACGTTTTCCTTACTTGAACAGTGTGCAATCATTCGTTTTCTGAATTTGCGTGGTGTGAAACCAATTGAAATTCATCGACAGTTGAAGGAGACATATGGTGATGGAGTTATGGATGTGTCGAAAGTGCGTTCGTGGGTGCGACAGTTTAATGAAGGCAGAACATCGTGTCACAACAAACCGAAACAACCTCAGGCTCACACAAGCCGGTCTGACGACATGATCGAGAAAGTGGAGACAATTGTATTGGGGAATCGCCGAATGACTGTTGAACAGATCGCCTCCAGAGCTGGCATTTCTGTGGGTTCTGTGCACACAATCCTGCATGACGACCTGAAATCGCGAAAAGTGTCATCCAGGTGGGTGCCACGAATGCTGATGGACAACCACACGGCTGCCCGTATGGCATGTTGCCAAGCAATGTTGACGTGCATGGACAGCATGAATGGGACTTTCTTTTCGTCGGTTGTGACAATGGATGAGACGTGGATGCCATTTTTCAGTCCAGAAACAAAGCGCCAGTCAGCTGAATGGAAGCACACAGATTTACCGCCACCAAAAAAATTTCGGGTAACCGGCAATGCTGAAAAAATAATGGTGTCCATGTTCAGGGACAGCGAGGGCGTAATCCTTACCCATTGCGTTCCAAAGGGCACTACGGTAACAGGTGCATTCTACGAAAATGTTTTGAAGAACAAATTCCTTCCTGCACTGCAACAAAAACGTCCGGGAAGGGCTGCGCGTGTGCTGTTTCACCAAGACAACGTACCCGCACACCGAGCTAACGTTACGCAACAGTTTCTTCGTGATAACAACTTTGAAGTGATTCCTCATGCTCCCTACTCATCTGACCTGGCTCCTAGTGACTTTTGGCTTTTTCCAACAATGAAAGACACTCTCCGTGGCCGCACATTCACCAGCCGTGCTGCTATTCCCTCAGCGATTTTACAGTGGTCAAAACAGACTCCTAAAGAAGCCTTCGCCGCTGCCATGGAATCATGGTGTCAGCTTTGTGAAAAATGTGTAAGTCTGCAGGGCGATTACGTCGAGAAGTAACGCCAGGTTCATCGATTTCGGGTGAGTAGTTAATTACAAAAAAAAAAATCGGAGGCCTTAGAACTTGAATGCACCTCGTATATTGAGAGGCCAATGTCAAAATACCCAGACTCGTGAACAGGGGTCGACAAGAAGTTCGTGGACTTACACCATTTATTGCCCGAACCACCCGTTTCTAAGCCAAAAATACCATTTTAGAATCGAAAGAGTTACCCCAGAATATGATACCATACGACATAAGCGAATGAAAATAAGCAAAGTAGACATATTTCGTGTCGAACGATCACTCACAGTAGATACCGTTCGAATAGTAAAAATGGCAGTATTAAGTCATCGAACAAGATCTTGAACCTGGGATTACCATGACAGTTTACTATCTACCTAAACAGCTAGAAATTTGAACTGTTCAGTTTCACTAATCATATTCCCATTCTGTGAAATTAAAACGACGGGTTCTGTTGAATTGTGTGCTAGAAACTGTAAAAACTCAGTCTTAATGTGATTTAGCGTTAGTTTATTTTCTACAAGCCATAAACGTAGGTCATGAACTGCATTATGTGAAATCGTGCCAATGTTGCACACAAAGTCCTTTACTGCCAAGCTAGTGTCATCAGCAAAAAGCAATATTTTAGAGCTACCTGTAATACTAGAGGGTATATCATTTATACAAATAAGGAACAGGAGTGGCCCCAACACTGATCCCTGGGACACCTCCCACTGTCTGTTGCTAAAGTAAGACGTGAACCAATTGTGAGCTAATGCCCATATTCTGATACAGTCCAAGTTGTGGAGCAATGTTTTCTGATCAGCACAATAAAACGCCTCAGTTAAATCAAAAAATGCCCCCTAGCATTAGAAACCTTTTGTTTAACCCATACAGTACCTAACAGAGAAATGATAATATAGCACTTTCATTTGTTAAGCGACTTCTAATGCCGAACTGTACATTTGATAGCAAATCGTGTGATATAAAATGATCAAATATCATTAAATAACACAGCCTTTTAACAACTTTAGCAAACACTGTTGGCATAGAAATGGGTCTAAAATTGTCTACATTACCACTTGCTCCCTTTTTGTAAAGCGGCTTAAATACTGATTGCTTTAATCGTTCAGGAAATTGACCATTCCTAAAGGAAAAATTACAAATATGGCTAAATACAGGGCTAACACGTGCAGCACAGTACTTTAATATCCTGCTAGGCACTCTATCATAATCATGACAGTCCTTAGTCTTCAGTGATATATTTATTGATTCGATCTCCCCCTTGTCGATGTCACTCAGGAGTATTTCAGACATCAATCTCGGGAAGGCATTTGCCAAGAGTGTTATATGATTCCCTGTAGAAGCTAAATTTTAATTTAATTCACCAGCAGTGCTCAGAAAATGATTGTTAAATACTGTACATTTATTTGACGTATCAGTAACAGAAATATATTTACTATGAGCTGACTTTATATCGTCGACCTTGTACTGCTCAACAGACACTTCCTTCAAATCTGACCATATGGTTTCAATTTTATCATGTGAATTAGCTGTTCTATTTGCGTACTCCTTGCCTTCCTAATAACATTTTAAGCAGCATACAATACTGTTTGTAATGGGCTACAGCAGCTTTATTATGACAACTTCTAACATTTTGATATAATTTTCGCTTTTCTCTACATGATATCCTTATCCGACGAGTCAGCCACCTGGGATGCATATTACTGCTAGTACCTCGTTCAGAACGTTCTAATGGAAAGCAACTATCAAAGAGCATGAGAAATGCGTTAAGAAAAGCACTATATTTGTCATCAATGTTATTGACACTATAAACATCCTGACACTCTTGTTCCTTTACAAGGTTTAAAATACTTTAATGCTGTTGGATTAACTTTCCTACATAGTTTGTAATTATATGACATTTGTTTGAGTACAAAGGCCTTTTAGTGTTAAAACTTGTGGATCATGGTCTGAAAGGCCATTCACACTTTTACTAACAGAATGCCGACCTAGTAATGAAGAATGAATAAAAATATAGTCTATAGCTGTGTTACTGTTCCCCTGCTCCCTAGTTGAAAAAAAAACACATTCTGCATCAGATCATATGAATTTAGGAGATCTACCAATATGCTTTCTTTTTTTGCACCACCATACACAAGATTTATATGGAAGTCACCAAATATACCTAATTTCTGGTACATCCTACAAAGTGAATCAAGAGCCCTCTCTAGCTTGAGCAGAAATGCTCCGCAGATAGAGTTAGGGGACCTATAAACAACAACAATTAGAAGTTTAGTTTCACTAAATTCAACTGCCCCAGCACTGTATTCAAATATCTGTTCAATGCAGTGCCGTGATATATTTATGGACTCAAATGGAATACTGTTTTTACGTACATAGCCAGTCATCCACTCCACAAGGAACTCCTTGAAAATCAGCCAGCTATGGAACTTCCTCGCAGATTAAAACTGTGTGCCGGACCGAGACTCGAACTCGGGACCTTTGCCTTTCGCAGGCAAGTGCTCTAGAAACTGAGCTACCCAAAGACGACTCACGCCTCGTCCTCACATCTTTACTTGTGCCAGTACTACGTCTCCGTAATTTCCTTTCTTTCAGGAGTGTTAGTTCTGCAAGGTTTGCAGGAGAGCTTCTGTAAAGTTTGCAAGGTAGGGTACGAGGTACTGGCAGAAGTAAAGCTGTGAGGACGGGCTGTGAGTCGTGATTGGATAGCTCAGTTGTTAGAGAACTTGCCCACGAATGGCAAAGGTCCCTAGTTAGAGTCTCGGTCCGGCACTCAGTTTTTATCTTCCAAGACGTTTCATATCAGCGCACAGTCCACTGCAGAGTGAAAATCTCATTCTGGAAACAGCCAGCTAATCTGTATCCTGGTAAAGGAAGTCTCTCTATTGTCAGATTATTTAAGTGGTGCTCTGACATACGAATAATATCAGAGGCAACATCTGTAAGCAGTTAACTAACTTTATCTCTAATACCTCTTATATTTTGATGAAATATGCTAATTCCTTCTCTACTTTGACACATGACATCCTCTGAAGGTGAGCCCTTAGTTAGAGGGACTTCCTTTAAGCAGGTATACCTATCAGCTGACTTCAATCTAAAAAAAGGTGCAGCTCTAACAACAGCTACTACAGGAATTTTTCCATGAGTGATCCCACCACCACCCACTACACTGTCACCTGTAAGTTTTGCCTAATTCCCCTTCCCATACCTACTGAGGTCCAGGCCATGGCTAGTGAAACACGATCTACTGATAGACCCACCTGGCAACACTGAAATGTGACCCATGCCCTCTGCCATCAACACCCTCTCCAGCCACATGTTAACGCGCCTAACAGCCGATCATGACGCTGAAACAGTTGCACGAAATGCACGTTAGTGCCACCACTTTGAGTAGCTATCTTTACCAGGTCATCACCTACATCACATTCCCCGTCCCTGTCAAGACTGTTCCCTGCTCCATCCACAATCACTACTTGATCCTCCTTTGTAAAGCTCCTACGTAACTCCCCTATGCTGTCAGTCACCTGAGCCAACCCTTCACTAGGCTTCACAATGCTGATGACGTGGTATTCACTCCCCAACACTTCCTGCAACTGCTGGCCATTCCTCTAGCGTGCGAACTACCTAGCAGCAGAACCTTCTTTCTGTTTGACTTTGCAACTGACATAGGCCTCCTAACTGCTGAGGACTGCTGCATGTTCCCTACATCTACAGCTACAAGAATCTCCTCTCCACTCAACTCTGAGACTTGGTCAAATCTATTGCATATACGCTAAGTGTAACTGTCTGACTACGTCCTCCTCCTAGCTGCCCTCTTGCCAACTGCCATGTCTCAGTCCCCACCACCCTTCACCCTCCTCAACCTATCCAGTTCCTCCTTTGCGCGTTGTAACTGCACCTGAAGAGCACATATCTTACGCTCCTGCTCCTCTATGAACCTATTTCTAATACAGATTCAGCAGTCCTAGGAGAGGATCTCGCTAGAATGCCAAATGGCTTCCCAACTGCATTTTCCCCAATGAAAATACTTTGAACAAATCACACACCGTAATCCACTACACACAAACCTATGGGAGTGACTGCACTTCTCACTCATGGTAAAATTTTACAGTAACTGAAAATAACTATAGTTCTAAGCTACCTAAATTCAGTTACACCAACAGAACTATTTATAGAAGTAACAATAGCGGTCTCAAAATTCTCTGTCTAATAAGAAAACAACTACTTGTATTAATACTACTACACCACAGCTAATACCAATACCAACAAAACTTCACAAAATTATTAGGTAAAACAATGCGGTCACTGGAACACTCAACGAAATAAAAACACTGTATGACAGTTTTACTGAAGTATTTCACTAGAAAAAATAAGAAACGTCAGCTGAAAACCAAAGCACGAGAGCTACTAAACGACTTCAGTTCACAGAAAACTCTAAAAAACACAGCGAGGAAACGATTAAAAAAGTTTATTAAATTGTTATTTCGCCACAAACAGCACGAAACACCGCTGAAAACTATTAAATGTAATAACTGTATAACAGTGCACAAATAACTTTGTCAGTACCTAGATTTATACCCTCTACAGCTGCAACAACACGCCGCAAAATGTAAACACACTACTGAGGCATGAGTCTTGGACGAACGACGTAAGCACACTCACTATTAACAGACCAGTCGAGTCAATAACACAGGAAGAAAGACTGAGATTAATGAAAATCCACTAATAAGTTAGTTTTACAGCAAATATTAACACAAACTTTAAAATAAGTAACTGAAGATTAAACCTTTATAAAATAAAGTAATACATGGGAGTCCAGTTACGATACTGATGAGCAAATTCCAAATTTCGTGGATTAGGAACGGAGATCGGAGACAATGAATCTGAAACCCTTTTACGCAATCATATAAAAATTGTTTGTATATAATCCTGACTCTGATAGCCTCTGTGATCTGCGTTTGTCTGAGCCGAACGTAATGCAAATTAAATTTCAAAAGAATCTCACAGCAATCTTTTGGTAGGAAAAAGGCGAGATTATAGTTTCCATACTGACAGAGATTCCAGTTTCACCTATTAGGACTCCCTCTTCATTGGTTTCTCCCTTGTTCGTGAGTCTTATACCGATTCCCACTTCTGTATCGATTTGGTCGATGTCACCTCCCAAACCCTCGACACTTATGCAACCTGCTGTGCTCATCGAATCAGATTGGACTGAGCCTTCTAATCTGTAGTGGTGCATCGTAATAATTGGACCTAAGCTGTTTGCTGGATAGTGAGTTCTCTGTTGTATCATTCAACACTTCTTGCAAGACACTCTTGATCCCTCCGAGGACATTCTTACACATCGTCCTAATATGATGTGCTGTAGATGAAGTCGCAATTTAGTCATGCATGTCCCAGTAATTTCCGCGAGACTTTACCCATGGTATAGAACTTATTTCTCTGCATCCTAGACACTAGGTGGGCTCAAGAAGTTCCATTGATTATAATTTGGAATTATTATAATCCATGTTTCATGCGATCTTTAAATGTTTCTGACCAATATTCAGATACCAAATTTCGACAAAATCATCTAAAAGTCATGCAATCTGGAGCAATGGGACTCAGTCTTAAGGAAAATTCTCCTCCTTACATGAATTGGACTATCTCTCTGTTTGGTCATGTTGGAGTGATTACCAAGCTGTTTCAACCACGTCCGTGGGTGAATATTGTTGGAAAAGATGCAAAATACCTTGAACTTCCCCACCGACAAGAAATATTGGTAGTCGAAGCTATCCATTTCTGGTCATAGCGGGAATCCTTAGAAGACCCTAGTATTGTTCAAACCAGCCACAGGGCAACATTTCTCTGCACCACAGGGATAATCATCATTATGTCCTGAATCATCATGATCCTTGTCATTGGGCCAATCGCTACCATGTTTATGACCACCATCGGTCATATGGCCTTTCCTCTTCCCTGCCTGTGTGAGACGTTCACGTTATTCAAGTGTCAGTCTATGGTGACACCTGTTAATTTTTTGTTATTCTTGTTTGAAATTTATCAGAGACTTAACCTCTTCATTCTACAGAAACGGAATGGGTGAGATTCCATAGTTATTCTTCTATGTGTGAGCTAATTCTCCAACGCTGTCCGTAATGTTACCCAGTTCCCCCATATAAACTTTCATTTTATTTCTTCGTGGCCAGCTTCAGCGCTTCCAATACATTTTAAAAACCTTTCATCACATGTTTCGCAACATGAGCTCTAAAACTCTCACTGTTCCATGAGTATTCAAGATTAACCCAGATTATAATTTCCTCCTTATTCTTCCCCTGTTGTTCTTTTAAAACTCCTAAATCACGCTGCCCTCTCTGCTCAAAGCCGTGCACCGCTTTTTACAATTCATTTTGGTTCACCTCAAGCACCGCGATCTTATTTACAACTCTTTTCAGTTTCACTCTCTGCTCTGATCTCAGCACTTCTCATAACGGGGTGTCAAAATTTTACGTTCTTTCCCCTAGACTTCTTTGCGTCTTACCAACCTTAATCGAGAGTCTTTCATTTGACTACCTACAAACTTCACACTATTTCCAAATTCTTTTACTTAAAACCTTTTGTATTGCTAATATCTAAACTCCTGATACCCCACATTAAGGATTTATGGTTAGAAAACACACTAGCTGTCACCGCCTGCGTAAATATTTGCGTATTCGTAGTGTCAGTAGTCAGTATTGTAACAAGGTAAACGCTTCAAAACAACGCCGTTCAAACAGTGCAGAAAATCGAAAAAGAATTTACTGATTATACATGGAACACACATATGTCTGTGTCTGGCTGCTTATCAGAGGTTACTATATATCCCAGCGGGGTACAAAAAATAAATATTACTATTACATTGGTTTAATGATGTCAGGACTCAAAAAATAAAATATAACTGCTTCTTAACTGTCGACTCTCTATTAAAAGAACCTGAAATAATATAAAAAAGAAAGACAGCTTCTATGTACAAAATAATATATACCGACAGGATAAACGTAATAGATGTTAGTTACATGGAAAATCATAAGAAAAGAACTATCGTGGGAGGGCTTGACTACTAAAAAATATCCAACAGTTCTCATTGACCCCATTTTTGAACTCTGATAAAATAAGTCTGCTGGAAGAAACAAATTTCTTTTAACAGATTGGTGTCACAAGTGCAAATTCACTAGGGTTGTAAAACGACTCCTTAGTCCAGTTAAAGATATCAATGGTCAAAGAATCTAAAGGATCGAGCGTATAACTACATACGAACTGAGCTGATGTAGACGAGGGGGCAGTCTTAAAACATTTGCTTTTGGTGTCGACTAGCAAATGTGAGGGACTGTCGAAGCAGAAAACTCAGATTTCTAAAAAAAATCACACAGGGCTCATAAACCAATTAATGAGTGACTAACATCAAACAGAAAATAATAGATTTTCATATAACTCGGTTTAGTCCACATGTGGAAAAAGATAGTCAATTGTTCAGTTACACTTAGTTGTGCATAATTATACAGAGTACTGCACTATATCACGGATTTTTGCGTAGGAAAGTGGTAATGCATATTACTGGTGCATAGTAGGAGAAGTCATACATCCAACAAACAGAACGACGAAAGAAATTTCTCTTTTCCAGGTAGAACAGGAGCATTCTCAGAAGAGAATCTTGACTTCATCTTCAGAGAGCTGACAAAATGCGAAAAATATCTTGAATACCAGTATCACGAATCTGAGTATAACTGTCTATGGATAGAGACGTTAGATATACTGAGAAAGTCGAGGTCTACTCATTTAGCAGCACTATTGATGGATGCGTGTATTTTAGTTTAAGTGTAGGAGGCTGTCAGCAAACTGAAAAAAGCAGTACTGGATTCATATATCAGAAGTGACTAAAATTGTACAGGGTTACAGGTATTAGATATGCTCAGAGACTTGAAATCTATTCATTCACCACCAGCATTATTAGCACCATGTTATCAGTTGGACTTCTAAAACAACATTGGTAGACTTAGAAAAACAATCTCAATCAGGTATACGGGAACTAAATAAAAATTTGTTTTGGTTACAATAACTAGATCTATTTGGGTAACAAAGAAATGTTCTCTTAAGGGCACCGTAGATAGTTACACACACTTTGATGCAAATCTGGGAGCTCATCAGAAAAATGACAACTGTAGGAACTATTTCACCACAAAAATACATTAAAAATGAAACATACACTACTAGCCAATAAAATTGCTACACCACGAAGATGACGTGCTTCAGACGTGAAATTTAACCGACAGGAAGCAGATGCTGTGATATACAAACGATTATCTTTTCAGAGCATTCACACAAGGTGGGCGCCGGTGGTGACACCTACAACGTGCTGACATGAGGAAAGTTTCCAGCCGATTTCTCATACAAAACAGCAGTTGACCGGCGTTGCCTGGTGAAAAGTTTTTGTGATGCCTCGCGTAAGGGGGATAAATGTGTACCATCACGTTTCCGACTTTGGTAAAGGTCGGATTGTAGCCTATCGCGATTGCGGTTTATCGTATCGCGACATTGTTGCTCGCGTTGGTCGAGAGCCAGTGACTGTTGGCAGAATATGGAACCGGTGGGTTCAGGAGAATAATACGGAACGCCGTGCTGGATCCCAACGGCCTCGTATCACTAGCAGTCGAGATGACAGGCATCTTATCCGCATGGCTGTAACGCATCGTGCAGCCACGTCTCGATCCCTGAGTCAACAGATGGGGACGTTTGCGAAATGACAACCATCTGCACGAACAGTTCGACGACATTTGCAGCAGCATGGACTATCATCTCGGAGACCATGGCTGCGGTTACCCTTGACGCTGAATCAGAGACAGGAGCGCCTGCGATGGTGTACTCAACGACGAATATGGGTGCATGAATGACAAAATGTTATTTTTTCTGATGAATCCAGGTTCTGTTTGCAGCATCATGATGTTCGCATCCGTGTTTGCCGACATCGCGGTGAACGCACATTGGAAGCGTGTATTCGTCATCGCCATACTGGCTTAACACCCGGCGTGATGGTATGGGGTGCCTTTGATTACACGTTTCGGTCACTTCTTCTTCGCATTGACGGCACGTTGAACAGTGGACGTTACATTTCAGACGTGTTACGACCCGTGGCTCTACCCTTTATTCGATCCCTGCAAAACCCTATATTTTAGCAGGATAATGCATGACCGCATGTTTCAGTCCTGTAAGGCCCTTTCTGGATACAGAAAATGTTCGACTGCTGCCTGGCCAGCACATTCTCCAGATATATCACCAATTCAAAGCGTCTGGTCAGTGGTGGCCGAGCAACTGGCGCGTCACAATACGACAGTCACTGCTCTTGATGAACTGTGGTATCGTTTTGAAGCTGCATGGGCAGCTGTACTTGCACACGCCATCCAAGCTCTGTCTGACTCAATGTGCAGGCGTATCAAGGCCGTCGTTACGGCCAGAGGTGGTTGTTCAGGGTACTGATTTCTCAGGATCTATGCACCGAAATTGCGTGAAAATGTAATCACATGTCGGGTCCAGTATTATATATTTGTCCAATGAATATCCGTTCATCATCTGCATTTCTTCTTGGTGTAGCAATTTTAATGGCCAGTAGCGTATAGGGGCAACAGATATAAATGAAAAAAATACATTCACCTGTGGCCGATTGAAAAACGCCAGAACATCTTTTGCCTTTTCGTATCATTCAGTATTTCCTGTGAAGAAAATCTGGTATTTAAAATGGTATAGAGCGTTAACACATATTATTCAATATTAACGAATGTTTCGAATCTTCTAAAATATTTTGAATGTTCTGCAATAGTCCAGAGTGTTCTTCATTGTCACAGACTGTTCGTTAACGTTCTCCAATTTTTTGAATGTTTTAGAATGTTCTAGAATGCTTTGTGTACCGTTCTCGAGTATTTTTGAATGTTTTCGAATGTTCTCCAATGTTTCTGAACTTTCTGAGTGGTATATATGGAAATGAACAATTGCTTAACACAATACCTCTGATTATGGTATAGTTGAACATTTAAGTCTACTTTAGAGTATATTTGCGCTTGTGAAAGTATTTTTGAGCGTCAAACAACAATAATTTTAGGAGTTTTTGATGATTAGTTTCTACGATATGGTTGAGTTGGAATGTTCCTTGAAACCAAATTAAAATACAGAACGATCGAAGAGCGTCTTTTTCAGATAGTGTAACAGAAATCTGACAGAAGAATGTATGAATACCAATTATTTTTGCAGACAGATTAGGGTCGAGATATTCCTTCAAATGCTCCTATTATATCAACAGCATTTGCCATAAACCTACATACACCGTTTTTCTCTTATGTGGTTAGCCCTGTATGTATTTCTCATTACCGGCTTGGAAGTACAGAAGCCCCGTAATCTAACAATTTGACAAATTATGCACGGTATTCCGTTTCGAAACGAAATTACTAAGCATTATGTCAGTGTACTAAAAGCTCTCTGTATTCTGTTATTTGCACTCTGTTTAATAGGAGGTCGACCTCCATGACATATGGGACAATAATCAGTTTTTGTGTACCAGCATCTTTCGTACAACACTTTTGGTGTCTTTGACTTTGACCTTGACATTTGCTTCCATGATGTCAACACGCTTCTCTCCCTTCCCCTCCTTCCTCCCTCTCGTAAGTCAAGCACTCCTAAGCTGCCTTGTTTTGATTTTTCAGCGCCCTGACTGGTTTAATGTGGTGCTATACGAACTCCTCTTTTGTGCCAGCCTCTTTATCTAAGAGTAGCACTTTCGCCCTACTTCTTAAATTATTTGCTGGACATATTCCAACACCTTTCATCATCTACAGTTTTTAACCCCTACAACTCCATCTAGTAACGTGGAAGTGTTCTGAATCTGTCCCTTTTCTTTTCTGGACTTATATCATTCCGTGTTGATTCTATGCAGAACTTTCTCACCTTGTTATTCCAACTAATTTTCTATGTGCTTTTATTGTACCAAATCTCAAACGTATCGATTGTCATCGTTCCAGATTTTCCCACATTCCACGATTCTCTCTGTTCTCTAAACGTACTATCTTACAAATTTCCTTCTCAAATCAAGGCCAATGTTTGCTAGCTCCCTAAGAAATCTAAAGTACTGACTGAAGGCATCACTTCCGTACTGGTGGAAGAAACACAGTACGTTAGTAATGTATAGCATGATTCAATTCAGAATCTTTTAATGATCAGACACAACCGCATAAAATCTGTCAAATTATGACATTACATCCACTGGTGATGTTGTAGTGCAAGGGAGGAAGGAGACCCTCCTATTTGGAAACTGCATTATGCATTTTTCTTTTGAAAGAACTAAGGAGCGTATAGGTTGGAACAAGAATTTGTTCATATGCCCAGGGCGTCAGCCAGATGTGTGTACATCATTTCAAGATTAATGAGCAATGTTGTTTCATTCTTGTAACATACATGAATTGAGTAATTGAATCTGGACAGAAAATTCGGATCAGTGAGCCTACCAATTTCCTATTTCGAAAGAGTCTAGTCTGAACCTGCCTGTTAGGCAGATCAAATCCAGAAAGCTTCGCGAATGTCAGTCCTAAACGAGAGAGTTGGTGGAGCCCTTAATAACAGAGTGGATGATAGTTTCTAGTACCAGCAGCAGTGGGTCATCATTATGAAAAGCAACCCATGTCTGTTAATTACATGAGAAGTCGAATGCTTTCAAATAAGAAGGAAGTGATTTGGAAATATTTAATAATTCGCTCAGCAATTTTGTTTCTAGTGGGTTTCTAACCCACAACAACTTATCTATCAACTAGAGGTCGCAACAGTTTGGTATGAAGTGCATCGACGGTCTGATAAAATTAATGGATGATGGTGATGAGTGAGAGAATGAAGAGGACGCTGGACCCTACAGGGGTTTATGTATAACATTTTATTATTATTATTATTATTTCCAATATGAATTCCAGCAGTGGAGCATAGGGCTGTGAGCAGAATTGGTTTGTGCATGTTGTATAAATTCAGGTGCAAGCATATGTTCAGAGGAAATCTATCTCACTCCCCTTAAACTATGGTTATGCTAATTAATTTATGAACTTCTGGGGCTTGATTTATGACCACTTGGGGATAATCTGTACTTCTGAGATACCCACTCCCACTCATCCCCCCTTCTCCTCCCATAAACCTTTGGGGAAAGAGATGCTAAGCAAGGCACACTTTTTTGTCACCTCTAACCTGCTCAGTTCGGAGTCACTTTTTTCCTTCGGGAAAAATCTCTAGCCTTCATCCCTCCCTACCTCTGACATCTCCACCATCCCCCTACCTTTGCCCCACTTCCATCTGAAAACTGAAGAACGATGCTCAGCCCTTATTTAGCTGTTGGTGTGGAAAGATCTCAAATGAATATCAACCTCAATTTCATGGCAGAGCTTATAATATTTATTTATAAAATTCAATTTCCATTATCTTAATTTAATCAGTTAGCTGGAGACAGGGCTCTTCCTCTTCCATCCCACACTTGTGAATTGGTGGGAAAGAGGCTGAGTCTGTGTTGAGCTGCTGAAGAGGAAGGACATATAGGACTTCCATGGTAAATGTTTTCAGTAAATAAATGGGATGAATGTGTATTTCCTGCTGAAAGATTTTCCTAAAATTTGATGGGGTACGGAATTAACAGTTACCCTACATCCTTGCTGCTTGAAATTCAAATAAATAAAACTGCTGAAAATTGGCAGGACGATAGAAAAACACTCTCGTGATAAAAGGATCTCATGACATGAAATAGGCGGTAAACTGGAGCAGTATGTTGTTTATTCACTTAAACATTAATTAAAATAATTAAAGAAATATTTAGGATATGTATTCAGTTGATGAGATGTAAGCCGGCCATGGTGGACGAGCGGTTTTAGGTGCTTCAGTCCGGAACCGTGCGACTGCTACCGTCGAAGGTTCGAATCCTGCCTTGGGCATGGATGTGTGTGATGTCCTAAGGTTAGTTAGGTTTAACTAGTTCTAAGTTCTAGGGGACTGATTACCTCTGATGTTAAGTTCCATAGTGCTCAAAACCAATTGAACCATTTGATGAGATCCCATAGTGCTCAGAACCATTTGATGAGATATAGGTATTGGACAGAGAGGAGTTTAATAACTGTATTACCTGTAGGCATAGAGCTGAGGACTGCGTCCATAGCCTCCTACAAAAAGAATGGAAGGTGGTAATAATGAATAAGCATAGTGGGGATACTGTTCAGCAGGTAATAATGATGCAGCAGCATGGATTGAAGAGGTATTTTGCAAGTAGTTGAGACCACTGCCTGTGATGGTGTTGTTCAGGTTTTTTAAAATTGCCAGTCAGTCTAAAGTGCAGGTGACAACCTCGACCTGTGCTACTACCGCAGACAGCCAGACTGAATGTATCAGACGTGCTCGCCTTGATGTAAGGGGCTCCAATGAGGACGCTTGGAACTGATTTTATTACCCTTCCCAATCGCGCATGTGTGTTGGTCCACCCTGTTGCGCGTCATAGACGACAATACCACTCGAAATAGGAGATAAACTGTCCTACAGCCGCAGCCATAAGAATTACCATACTGAGGAACTTGTACACAGGTAGATGGAAAGAAAGGTTGGGACAGCAAACTATGACTTAAATGAAGGAGGCATAGACTCCTACTGATCTACAGGTAAAGTAACAGGTGATGAAGTCGTACACACACACACACACACACACACACACACACACACACACACACTCACACGCACACACACTCACAAAACACATACAAAAATGGTAAGAAGGGACAGGACACAAAACTGTCACTGAAGTGTAGGAAGAGTTGCCACCAACCGTTTTACTAGTGTATAGGTGCTAACGAAGTTGGACACACACATACATGCATGGTGACACAGGAACGGCAGCAAACTATCTCTGAAATGATACACAGAGATACATCTGTTGGCAGTGGTATACTGTTTACAGTCTATAGAAACCAGTTACAGACAGTAAAAAGACGTAAGAACAGGGCGCTTTCTGCAAGCCATTAAGGATATGTCTTAGAATGACTGCTTCCTTGGCCCCCTGCCCCCCCCCCCCCCCCTGGAACATTAACGAGATACTTAACTATTCATCATAGATGAAGAAGTGAACGGTCCACAGAGATACCACCCATTCCTACACTTCCTCCCACCTCCCCCACTCCTCTTCCCCTCCCCCACACCCCCTACCATCTCACACTTGGGAATTGGCGAGAAAACTAAATCTTTGTGGAGCTGCTGGAAAGGAATAACCTAGAGTAATGTATACTGTGGCAATGACATTAATGGATATGGTACTAAAATCAATAATATCTCCAGGTAAATAAGTAAAAACTCATTCCTATGGTATCAATCTATGCTTGTTACAATTAATATGGAACTGAGACCATTGAATCTTGCGTTGAATATACTACAAAAGAATAGCCCTGACTAACGATAATGTATACCTTTCATGAATCACTTACCTCACAAAAACCTTCGTTACTCGAACTACTGCAATACAGCGAGCGCCAGTACTGCCAGTCAAATAAAAGATTCTAACTACTGAAGGCACGGATAGGAATTGTTAACAAATGAAAGATTTTGATAGAGAACATACATTGTATTTACCTTAATGGTGTTTAAAAGTCAGCATATACACTCCTGGAAATTGAAATAAGAACACCGTGAATTCATTGTCCCAGGAAGGGGAAACTTTATTGACACATTCCTGGGGTCAGATACATCACATGATCACACTGATAGAACCACAGGCACATAGACACAGGCAACAGAGCATGCACAATGTCGGCACTAGTACAGTGTATATCCACCTTTCGCAGCAATGCAGGCTGCTATTCTCCCATGGAGACGATCGTAGAGATGCTGGATGTAGTCCTGTGTAACGGCTTGCCATGCCCTTTCCACCTGGCGCCTCAGTTGGACCAGCGTTCGTGCTGGACGTGCAGACCGCGTGAGACGACGCTTCATCCAGTCCCAAACATGCTCAATGGGGGACAGATCCGGAGATCTTGCTGGCCAGGGTAGTTGACTTACACCTTCTAGAGCACGTTGGGTGGCACGGGATACATGCGGACGTGCATTGTCCTGTTGGAACAGCAAGTTCCCTTGCCGGTCTAGGAATGGTAGAACGATGGGTTCGATGACGGTTTGGATGTCCCGTGCACTATTCAGTGTCCCCTCGACGATCACCAGTGGTGTACGGCCAGTGTAGGAGATCGCTCCCCACACCATGATGCCGGGTGTTGGCCCTGTGTGCCTCGGTCGTATGCAGTCCTGATTGTGGCGCTCACCTGCACGGCGCCAAACACGCATACGACCATCATTGGCACCAAGGCAGAAGCGACTCTCATCGCTGAAGACGACACGTCTCCATTCGTCCCTCCATTCACGCCTGTCGCGACACCACTGGAGGCGGGCTGCACGATGTTGGGGCGTGAGCGGAAGACGGCCTAACGGTGTGCGGGACCGTAGCCCAGCTTCATGGAGACGGTTGCGAATGATCCTCGCCGATACCCCAGGAGCAACAGTGTCCCTAATTTGCTGGGAAGTGGCGGTGCGGTCCCCTACGGCACTGCGTAGGATCCTACGGTCTTGGCGTGCATCCGTGCGTCGCTGCGTTCCGGTCCCAGGTCGACGGGCACGTGCACCTTCCGCCGACCACTGGCGACAACATCGATGTACTGTGGAGACCTCACGCCCCACGTGTCGAGCAATTCGGCGGTACGTCCTCCCGGCCTCCCGCATGCCCACTATACGCCCTCGCTCAAAGTCCGTCAACTGCACATACGGTTCACGTCCACGCTGTCGCGGCATGCTACCAGTGTTAAAGACAGCGTTGGAGCTCCGTATGCCACGGCAAACTGGCTGACACTGACGGCGGCGGTGCACAAATGCTGCGCAGCTAGCGCCATTTGACGGCCAACACCGCGGTTCCTGGTGTGTCCGCTGTGCCGTGCGTGTGATCATTGCTTGTACAGCCCTCTCGCAGTGTCCGGAGCAAGTATGGTGGGTCTGACACACCGGTGTCAATGTATTCTTTTTTCCATTTCCAGGAGTGTATATGTATCTATCAATTCGTGACATCCATCTTTACAAATTTCCTTTCTCTGGCAGAGACACGTCCAGATCGTCCGCTTATAGCAACCTCTCAAAACTCTGTCATCTGTCTCTCCACATCCACCACGGGTGGCGGCTCACCTCCAACTGCATAACGCTACGCGCTGTTCACATCCAACTGCCCAACTCACTGTTGGAATATTTGCTTAAATATTCCAACAATGAGTCCAACAAGCCACAGACTGCACACAGCACAGTCAGTGATTTTCATACAGAGCGCTACGTGGCGTTGCCAACATAAAAACCTAAACAGCATACTTACCCAGGATCCCCAACATAGCAGTCAGATTACTAGCATCCTTCGGCCAATTTCTCAAGCACGGTCACATTTGTGTGGTCAAACATCCTCAGTTCTCACTTCCATCCGCAGTTAGCGGACTAAATTGCACCGATATATAAACGAAGCCGTGGTGTCCGTATAAAGTGAGAAGACATTCGCTGTATAGTGCCGCCGACTCTTTATAGAACCAAATAACGCTGGCCAGCCTTGAAGCGCTGATGGACGTTCACCACTTACCAAATAACCTCCAACATCTCAAATATTTTATGACTGAATACAGCGGCATCGGTATGGCGATGCCCAAGACGAAGCCATCCACAATCCGAGCAGTCTGCAAATATAGTATCACGGTGCGCACCAAAGACGATATAGAAGTTGAATGCCCTTAAGTCCATTGAAAATAAAATGGAAAAATGTCCCTCACCCACATTAGCCAAGGAGCGAGAGTGTGTTGAGGTATCATGTGGTCGATAGGAAACCATCCACGAGTTCCTGATTGCATGCGACGCACTTGGCCGACACTACACGTTGTTAAGCCTGTCGCGTGTATGATAGTGAAGACGTAAGTTTGTGTGCGCAACAGCACAAGAAATATGAAAAGCGGTTAGAAACCACTCATCATTTCTACAACGTACATGCCGGACACCATCGACATTAATAGTCTATTATTCCCGGAAGATGACCTTTACCGTATTGCGAAGAGAAACGTCGTCAGTTGAGTATCTCCAATATGGAACGTAGTGGTGAAAACGTTTGGCTATATCTCAAAACTCAGGACTATCCATTTAAAAGAACCCGCATTACAGGACTACATACACAAACATTCCCATAAAGTACATCTACGTCTTCATCTACATGGATACTCTGCAAATCACATTAAGTGCCTCGCACTGTGTTCACTGAACCAGCCTCACAATAAAGCTCTATTATTCTAATCTCGTACAACGCGCGGAAGAAACGAAGCTTTTTGTGCAAACTTTGATTTCCCTTATTTTATTATGGCGATAATTTCTCTATGCAGGTCGGCGTCAACAAAATATATACGCTTTCCGTGGAGAAACTTTGTGATTGAACTTTCATGAGAAAATCTACATCTACATCTACATATATACTCCGCAAGCCACCCAACGGTGTGTGGCGGAGGCCACTTTACGTGCCACTGTCATTACCTCCCTTTCCTGTTCCAGTCGCGTATGGTTCGCGGGAAGAACGACTGTCTGAAAGCCTCCGTGCGCGCTCTAATCTCTCTAATTTTACATTCGTGATCTCCTCGGGAGGTATAAGTAGGGGGAAGCAATATATTCGATACCTCATCCAGAAACGCACCCTCTCGAAACCTGGCGAGCAAGCTACACCGCGATGCAGAGCGCCTCTCTTGCAGAGTCTGCCACTTGAGTTTGCTAAACATCTCCGTAACGCTATCACGGTTACCAAATAACCCTGTGACGAAACGCGCCGCTCTTCTTTGGATCTTCTCTATCTCCTCCGTCAACCCGATCTGGTACGGATCCCACACTGATGAGCAATACTCAAGTATAGGTCGAACGAGTGTTTTGTAAGCCACTTCCTTTGTTGATGGACTACATTTTCTAAGCACTCTCCCAATGAATCTCAACCTGGTACCCGCCTTACCAACAATTAATTTTATATGTTTATTCCACTTCAAATCGTTCCGCACGCATACTCCCAGATATTTTACAGAAGTAACTGCTACCAATGTTTGTTCCGCTATCATATAATCATACAATAAAGGATCCTTCTTTCTGTGTATTCGCAATACATTACATTTGTCTATGTTAAGGGACAGTTGCCACTCCCTGCACCAAGTGCCTATCCGCTGCAGATCTTCCTGCATTTCGCTACAATTTTCTAACGCTGCAACTTCTCTGTATACTACAGCATCATCCGCGGAAAGCCGCATGGAACTTCCGACACTATATATTGTGAAAAGCAATGGTCTCATAACACTCCCCTGTGGCACGCCAGAGGTTACTTTAACGTCTGTAGACGTCTCTCCATTGATAACAACATGCTGTGTTCTGTTTGCTAAAAACTCTTCAATCCAACCACACAGCTGGTCTGATATTCCGTAGGCTCTTACTTTGTTTATCAGGCGACAGTGTGGAACTGTATCGAACGCCTTCCGGAAGTCAATAAAAATAGCATCTACCTGGGAGCCTGTATCTAATATTTTCTGGGCCTCGTGAACAAATAAAGCGAGTTGGGTCTCACACGATCGCTGTTTACGGAATCCATGTTGATTCCTACGAGCAGATTCTGGGTTTCCAAAAACGACATGATACTCGAGCAAAAAACATGTTCTAAAATTCTACAACAGATCGACGTCAGAGATATAGGTCTATAGTTTTGCGCATCTGCTCGATGACCCTTCTTGAAGACTGGGACTACCTGTGCTCTTTTCCAATCATTTGGAACCCTCCGTTCCTCTAGAGACTTGCGGTACATGGCTGTTAGAAGGGGGTCAAGTTCTTTCGCGTACTCTGTGTAGAGTCGAATTGGTATCCCGTCAGGTCCAGTGGACTTTCCTCTGTTGAGTGATTCCAGTTGCTTTTCTATTCCTTGGACACTTATTTCTATGTCAGCCATTTTTTCGTTTGTGCGAGGATTTAGAGAAGGAACTGCCGTGCGGTCTTCCTCTGTGAAACAGCTTTGGAAAAAGGTGTTTAGTATTTCAGCTTTACGCGTGTCATCCTCAGTTTCAATGCCATCATCATCCCGGAGTGTCTGGATATGCTGTTTCGAGCCACTTACTGATTTAACGTAAGACCAGAACTTCCTAGGATTTTCTGTCAAGTCGGTACATAGAATTTTACTTTCGAATTCACTGAACGCTTCACGCATAGCCCTCCTTACGCGAACTTTGACATCGTTTAGCTTCTGTTTGAGAGGTTTTGGCTGCGTTTAAACTTGGAATGAAGCTCTCTTTGCTTTCGCAGTAGTTTCCTAACTTTGTTGTTGTACCACGGTGGGTTTTTCCCGTCCCTCACAGTTTTACTCGGCACGTACCTGTCTAAAACGCATTTTACAATTGCCTTGAACTTTTTCCTATCTTGTCATTCTCATTCAATTCTCCGTTTCCGGTACAAATAAGCAGTTAGTATAGCAAGGAATGCGTTTCACTGAAAAAATAGTTTGTCAGTATATTTTCAACCATATTTCTTATTGTAATGTATGTGTTATTTTTGAGTTCAAAATCATCTCTTATAGTGCTAATCTTGTAGTGATAAATGTACTGCCATTTACTTTAGATTGATGTAAATGGAGATATAAGGAGATAGAAAGGATATCAAGAAATAAAGATTAATTTTCAACATATACAATTGTTACTTTGAGTAGCATGTGTCAGCACTTTCATTTGCTGACGGCAATTTTCTTCTTACCAGAAATTTCAAGTTTTACAGAGCATGAATGAGAACCTTTTTTCATTATTGAACAGTGTAGTTGTGTTGACCTTGAAACTCCACTCCTTCCTTCTTCCATATATTGTCCACATTAAACAATGCCCAATCCCAGTAATTAAAAAGCAAAGTCTTTTACGGAGATTTGAGAGGAGTGAAGATTACAATAAACTGTCAAGTTTACTTAGGTTGACATGCTGAGATAGCATCCGTTCTTCTTGTCTAGGGTTCTGATACTTGAAGCTGAAAATCTAACCTCAGGTCCTCACAGTTGATTTGAACTAATTAAATTGGAAGATTGTTCTTGCAGAATTTTTTTACGTAAATATAGTTTCCACAAATTTTCTCACTTTTTAGTATATCATACAGAATTTTGATTTTTCACATGAACAAAGCCGAAATTACATTGTTCACACTATTATACAAAAATAGGTCAGATCTCATCAGAGGCAAGCTTACGACTCTCACATTCTGCGGAAATAACAATATTCCAAAGGGTTTACAATTTTTCTTACCAATATATTCCTAATAGTTTTCATTACATTATTAATTTCGACTATTATTTCATCAATTAATCCAGAATTAAACTTAGTAGACAGTAGAGGATTGTTTGATTAATAATCGAAATTTTAAGTGTGCAAATGATTCGCAATTTCAAATGTTTGTAAAAAAAATTAAAAATTAACTACTCATTCAGAACTAGTACTTATCGATTATAGCATTCAAACTAAAATATTTTATAAAGTAAGTCTTATGCATAAAATTTTAGCTTGAAATATAATGTACTGTGTATAAAATCATATGAAAGTTTTCAGAAAAGCAACTGAGATAATACTGACCAGTCAAAAATTCGAGATATAATACTGGTATCGACAACTACTGTTGAGGATACGTAATGCTAGAGGAGGATGTCCTGTTACAAGCTCTTGCTCGGTATTCTTAATAATCTCAATGATGTATTAGAAATCTGTAACTAGAAATACTATGACTTAAGAAGATGCATTCATTTAAAAGTGTCATAGATATGGTAGACTAGTGATGAACGTGCAATCAAATTCCATCCACCTGTTCACCATTTGTACTTGCACTCACCACTGTGTGTTGTGTTAATGAGATACTTATGTATGTGCTGTGAATAGTGAATTTCATACCTCAACATCAATATTTGTAGAAATTTCAGCGGTACCAGAGGTTCTGCCTTTATTTTGCATAACAGCACCGTCACCCACAGAATTCATATTTATACTCTGATGTGGTACTGTAACAGCTCCAAACAACGACAGAAAAAATTGTTTCTTTAAACTGAAACATAGTGCACGATTAAATTATGCGGTTTTGCAATACTGTAAGTTATATTGTTGTAATGTTGATGTTTGTAAAGTAAGCAAGGAAAGTAATATGAAATTCTAATGTGTTTTATTTTTGTGTAGCTGTATGGGTCATCGTGACAGTCCCTGTCTGTGTGGCTGGTTGACTGCAACATGTGAACATTAAAAATGAGGACGTTATTAGCTGTAATTAGTCATTTAGAGAGAGCTGCGTATTTCGGGGTAAATGTTTTTTTTCATCAACAGACTTCGTTTTCTTCCTTTCTTGTCTATATGTGGCGCTTCTTTGTGGAATTGGTATCTGTATCCTTCTGTCAGCACATTTTCGGCAAACGTGGAGTCTGTCTTATGTAACCTCCAGCAGCGTTTGCGTTCAGTCAATCCTAGTTCCTGTAACCCTGCCTGTTTGAGAAATATACACTTTATTACAGTGACTGTAACTAATTTTATAATCACCACTCTTATTTAATAAATCTATTTTGTCCTTGCTGTTGAGTGATATATGAGCTGAAGTGCCTCTTACATAAATTGAATGACCTGATGATAGAGCTTATGCTCTTTTCTGTGTTAGGTTTTGTAGAACCGTTTGGATGGCAATCAGATGTGAATGGAGGAAAGGTGAATGTGTGTAGAAATGACGCCGAGTACCGGAATGGCTGCTGCGTTGGTAATATAGCTTCACACGTTTACCTCCTCTCCTATCTCACATTACAGTAATAGATTATGAATTTCCTTACATTAACCAATTGCTGCTTTAGAGGTGTGTAACCACATCTACAGACCACCCCTTAGATTACAGCATGTGTGAAGAGTAAGTCTGCACCAAGGTTAGAGATCTGATTGCTTAATGAAGCCGACTATAATTTTATGGCTGGGAAGTAATAGATGAAAAGCTGTAAGCAGAGTCAAGGAGAAACTTAGCTCCCAATGTATACCGAAATTAATAATGTGGGAAGTGTTAATTAAGTATTCGAGCTGCTGTAAAGACATTTGGATTTAACTCTTTAGCACAATGGAGTGTACATAGCATATTTATCAATTAATTGTGGATACTCGACAAAGCTCACTGAAATATTGTAAAGAGAGATCTAACAATATCCTTCGCAGAATTTGGTGCCTTCAGTCTTCTAGGTTGTAAATCGTAATGATAGAATCATCTTATGTATTGAATGGATAATTTTTTTATGTATGAATGATAGTTGCTAGTAACAGCAATCTGTGCGTTCATTAAATTTCCTTTTATCCAGAAAATTTCTGTAATTAATATCAGAAATCATCAAGTGAATAGAATTACCGTCAGGAATATATAAACAACAGTAACGTGCGTTACTATCTTGTATAAGATGTGAACTTATAAACAGAGACAAGATAACCTGAGATTTAACTCTAGCATGGATGAGATCGAAATCTGCAGACCACGTTTCCTAAGATTCAACATGGAACTTCCTTTAAGTGATTTATTGCAGCCATGTGATTCCTAAATCCTAACAGCTCACCAGTAGTTAGATCGGGTGTAATACAAGTAGAAGCTAACAATGAAAGAAGGTTACTAATCAAACAGCATCTGGATAATAACAAAACACTCTTTTCAGATCCACATAAGAAAAATAGACAGCTCAAAGATGTCAGGACAAAAAATGTTGGAAGTCAACAAATAGCAACTCTCAGAAATACATGCCTCACACTTTGCAGAAAAAACCCAAAGTGTGGTAAATATTAACCATCGCAGAACTTTACATAAAGAATTCATAAATTATAGTGTGAAGCTATCCCATGTACTTTCCAGAACCAAAAAAATTCAACGTGCTAAAAACCCAGGATAACTAACATCAACAAAAAGCAGTATTTACATTGTATCATACAAATCTTAAAACGTAGTAGAACAATAAAGTACTATTGGAAATGGTTGTATTCCATGCTTTCTATTACTAGAACGTAATAACACTTCCAATGTCAGTAGAGAAAGATAATAGTTCACACGAAGACTGGCTATTAAAATTAACCATTATCCTGTTTAAAATATAAATGGCAAATAACGTTGTAACAGCTGTAGGAAATGTTAAAAATTTAAGGAAGAGAGCTGTGGAAGAGATACATAATATTCAATGAACATTAATTCACATATTTGTGAGTGAATTACTTATGTAAAAATAAGTTTTGTTAAGATAAACAGATATATTACTTTAATACACTTTATAACCGTTACACAAACAACTGACTTGGGTATTATAAAGTAATTTAACTACAAAATTTAGACATAGTTATTCTAAATTTAGAGGAGCATCTAATACTTTGCGGCAGGGCTAAATACACTAACTTACCAGGATTTTCATAGACAAGATTCAGTTAAATCAGTATTTGAGTGTAAAGTAAATTTACAGCATTTCAGATGGTCAAATGTTAAAAAATTATAGCAGAAATAAAAAAATCAGACCGTCATCTTACGTTATCCGAAGTGTATGTAAGAAGAGATAGAGACAAAAAGAACAGTGAAAGAGAATACCGACGATTGTATATTACAAAATTTACTACAACTCTAGTGGCCAACTGCGGTTTGCTCATTTCTGTTTAGCACAATAAAATTACAAGTTTCACTTTGCTTGTGACTGTATGAATTAGAAAATGCTTTAGAAATTTCTGTCTTTATTTTCTCATCATTTATTTTTAATTTTAGATTTTGTAATACAGACTTAAAATCAAATGCTGTTCCCTATGATGCTCTTGTGGTCTCAGTCTGAAGACTGGTTTTGTGCAGCTCCCATGCTACTGTATTCTGTGCAAGCCTTTACGTCTCCAAATTCTCCAAACAACTACTTCAAATTACTTCCTTCTGAATCAACATACTGAATTAATTTCTTCATCTAATTCTACAATATCTGCACCCCTCCCCCCACACACTTCGATCCAATATTAAACTGTTGATCCCTTGATGTCTGAGAATGTGTCCTATCAACCAATCCCTCCTTATACTCACATTGTGTCACAATTTTTTTTCTCCCCAGTTATATTCAGTACCCTTAACTACGCAAATTACACAGATAATCTTCAGCACTCTTCTGTAGCACCATTTCCAAAGCTTCTACTCTCTTCTTGTGAAAACTGGTTATTATCCATGTTTCCTCACCATGCATGGCTGCACTCCACACAAATACTTTCAGATAGGACTTCCGAACTCTAAAATTTCTTTTCCCTCAGAAACGCTTTTCTTGCCCTAGCCACTCCTGGCTTTGTCCTCTCTACTTCGCCATCATCAGTTATTCTGCTGCCCAGATACCAAAACTCATCCAGTACTTTAAGTGTCTCGTTTCCTAATCTAATTCCATCAGCATCATCTGATTTACATTACATTATCACTATTTTGGTTTTGCTTATGCTTATCTCCTCGTTTCAAGACAATGTCTGTTCCGTTTAACTGTTCTTCCAAGTCCTTTGCTGTCTCTGATAAAATTACAATGTCATCAGCAAACCTCAGAGTTTTGTACCTTCTCACTGAATTTAAATTCCTGTCCCAATTTTTGTCTTTTGTTTCCTTTACTGCTTACTCAGTGTACAGATGCAGTAACATTGGCGGTAGGCCTGAACCCTACCGCACTCCCTCCTTAACCAATGCTCCCCTTTTGTGCACTGCGACGGTTATAATTGCAGTCTTGTTACTGTATGTGTTGTAAATAGCCTTCGCTCCCTGCAGTTTAGTCATGCTACCTTCAGAATTTCGAAGAGAGTGTTCCAGTCAACATTGTCAAAAGTTTTCTTTAAGTGTACAAATTCTATGAATCTCGATTTGCCTTTCCTTAAATCATATTCTTAGAGAAATTGTAGGGTCATTATTGACTCGCGCATCCTACATATCTCCGGAATGAAACTGATCTTTCCTGATGTCGGCTTTTACCACTTTTTCCATTCTTCAATTGGAATTCGTGTTGGTATTTTGCAGCCATGACTTCAGAAACTGACTATTCGGCAATTTTCACACATGTTTGCACCTGCTTTCGTGGGAATCGGAATTACTACATTCTTCTTGAAATCTGACGATATTTACATTCTGCCCACCAGATGGGATATTTTGATCATGGCTGACTCTCCCAATCTAGTCAGCATTTGTGACCTATTGTCGTCTACTCCCGGAATGTTGGTTTGACTTAGGTCTTTTAGTGCTCCATCAAATACTTCTCGCAGTGTCATATCACCTGTCTCATCTTCATGTACATCTTCTACAGTTTCTATAATATTGTCTTCTAGTTCCTCTTCCTTGTAAAGACCCTCTATATATTAGTTCCATCTTTCATCTTTCCCTTCTTCTTTTTAGGTCCGGTTTTCCATCTCAACTTTTGATTTTCATACATCTGCTTCTCCTTTCTCCAAACAGCTCGAACATTCTTTAACCATGTGAAGGGGTCGCTTACACATTTCATGAAGAGATACATTAATTCATAGAAGATTAACACAAGTCATATTTTAATACAATTGAACTCTTCTGACAATCTGATTAAGTTCACTATTCGTCTGCAATTCGACATATGCCACATACGGCCATTGAAACACTATTGTGCTTCTTACTTCGACATGCTTTCCACTTAAATGCGATTGTGTCTGCAATCCATAGAAAATGAGAAGAATTTAATGACTCTTAGCCCATGTAAAGAACGTATTCTGATTCATATTTGATGACATAAACTAGAAGTCAACACTATATTATAACAATCATATCACTAGCTAGAAATTTATTTAACCCAAGTTCCTGCAGTATCGTTTGTAGTTACCTATGTTAGAACTCTTCAGACGTTGAGATAGAAGTGAGGCGTACTGAGAAGCCTCCCTCTAATCTTGTCTCCTTTTATTCATGAGTTTTATCTCCAAGCAAACCCAACAGGTGGTCTTTTTCGTTTTGATGTATGTAGGTGAGTCTAGAATTTCCATCATATTTGAAAGACTTTTTAACAATAACTTTTATGAAACAAGTCACACTGGATAACGTTGTATTGAATTACTCCCGCTTCTTTCCACTCGGTCATTTTTAAGCATTAAGAAATTCTTGTACACTTGGAAACTACTTATTTTTTCTAAGCGAAGGTAATGCGTAATACACTATTATGCAAATAATTTTCGATACTTCTTTTTCAGGTCCAAGAGAATATATGAGGGTTTGGATATCATGCCACACTGGGAAGACCTAACGAGACTAGATCGCAAAGAAATTTGCTTAAGGACTACCATATCTATAAGCTGCCCAAATGGAGCATATTAACCAATCCCCCCTTCCCCTGTGGGTATTAAACGTAAGGCCCAAAAGACACGAATCTTGCAACGGATGGGAGGTAGTGCACAGGGAGAGAACAGAGAATCCACTTCAGGGATGTCGAGTACAAGACAATGCGACTTTCAATTGACTTAACGGAGTGTCGGCAGTGGTGCGTGGCAATGTGACGTAACTCCTGCAGATTAACTGTGAGAAAATAGCGTACCTTTCTCAATTTACTGAGTAACTAATTAATCTGGACAGACACTACTCAACGGTCCACTGAGAAAATTTTCGTCCCTGCTCTTACGTCTCTTCGATATGCAATGGATTTTGCAGTCAGATGTTTCTGAAGCAAACATTGATTTATGACTGTTCAAACGGCGGGATTTTATTTTCTTCCCATCTTATAAGGCGTACATTAACTGTAGTCGCCATGCTGCAAACATTGCCTGATTTTCAACAATAAGCATTTTGTAACTAAAAAGATAAGTTAACACTGAATTTAGTGGGTAGCTTTACTACAGAAAAGTATTTTTTTGACGTAGACCAAAACGACGAAAATCGGTGTAACTTCCAGGTTCTGCCTCTCTGTCGGCAGCTGATGTGCCTTAACCTCTTTAACACGTGCATCAGGGCGAGAAAATACATCCGCACCAAACATGAGAGGCTGATGAGATTGAAATGCAATACAAATTGTAAGGACTACCGAATGTGGGTGAACCAGACTAGCTTCAAAGCAAGTACGATAAAACTTATTCGTATCTCTGCCAAATATTTCACCGTTAGGTAAAAAAAAGTGAACAACCCAACTACATACTTCAAACTGAAAGTATACGTAAACAAGTGAATAACGAGACTTATCAACGCAGTCTTCTAATATGTTAGGAAATCTCTTTTTATATTAAGATAAAAATATCAAAAATTATTACTACTAGCTATATTCTTGTGGACAGAACCATGGTACGAGTTCATAGTAAAATTACTTGCAGTCCACTGTAATAAAAGCTTACATACTGAAATTTCTGAATTCTTCTAAATTAATAAATAAGCATACCAATATTTTCGTGGATTAAACATCATTACTGACCACGCCTCTCAAAAATCGTGTAGTTCTCTAGAAAGAGTAGCTAACGACAATTTCTTCAAAAGAATCCTTCCACAAGTGCTTTGAACACATTTTCTCCTTCCGATCTAGAATTAATGAACACGGACATACAAGCATGACAATTTTTTCGGGTTTGCTGCCGGACCCTAAAATCAACTCGATTCCGTATTTAGGGGATCCATCTGTTCCCCATCTTCAGCAGAAGAAACGTTTTCCTGAAGATGGCGAACGGTTGGATCGCCGAAATATTGAATTGAGTTAATTTTAGGATCCGGCAGCAAACCTGAAGATATATTCAAGACTTATTACGGCGGGAAAGCCTATGAAGTTGCATCAAGGACATACAGCATTTTGGTGCCCTCAACAATTGAACAGTTTCTTTCACACACCATGGATTAAAATTCCTTTAACTGGTAAATGCATGAAATATTGTGGAACGATAATAGTCATGCACCAAAGCGCATCATTCATAAGTATTCAAATTCGAAAAAGGGAGTCTGTGCTTTCAAATGTAAAGAAGAGAAATTAAAATTTTCCGGCATATTAAGTCTTGGGGAATCGATTATGGTTCTAACACCGGCTTAATCCACGTGTATGTGGGGTGTGCTGAGGAGGGGCAGAGGTTTCGAAGGGATTTTCTTGGCTTTTTGCTGTTGCAGTAGCATACCACTGACTGAAGTCTGCTGGCGAAGAACAATTTCACTGAGTTTGGCGTCACGTGATTTTTAACTTAGAGCACAGCGGCCCAAGCAGTTTTATTGTACAATATCCTTCCCTTGGATGGTGGGAGAACGATGCACTACTGGTAATCAGATACCACTCAGTTTAATTCTTTCCTATTATCGACTGACTTTATTGGCCTTCTGTACAGTCCATCTCTACACCAACTCGTATCTGCCATGACCTTGGTTTTATCACTCTAAATCCTGACTGTAAAGTGCGTTCACTGCAGATGAATTATTGGGTTGTCCCATTCGAGAGTTGCTCTCGTGCTGCTATATTCATTTTGGCAGTGTTCAAAGATCCTCAGGAGCAAGAAAGAGCAATGCTTGATGTCAAACAAACATGCTAGCCAACCGATGGGGGGAAACATGAGTATGCAGCACACTATGTAGTTGTGTGCATTTGTACTCGAGTACTACAAAAATCTGAGAGTTGCATCTGACTTGCAAATAAGGTGATGCTTCTCCATTGAAGTGGTATTGCATTTTAATGGACAATTTACATATTTCCACGTTGTTATATATTGAATGACATCTATGTTTCTACTTGGATTTCCAACCGCTGTTTGCTTGGTAACGATGACAATATGTTTCTGATATATGGTAAGGAACATGCGGGATATCCTCAGCGGTGCAAATACACCCGAAGAACGGTATCACATTTAGAAGATCTCTGTGTGTAAGGGTCTTTAGTATTTGGAGGATGCATTTATAAACAGGCTACTGAAACTTTCTTCACGGTGTTTTGTTACAGCTAGAGAGCTGTAGTTCGATCGTTATTCTCTAAGAAATCCAGAATAAATGTGGTATATGAAAATGATGCGTGAACTGACGCCGTGAAACACAAACAAAAATGGCGTATCAAAGATATTAAACATAAAATTAAACCATTTTCGCTCGATGCTAAAGAACAAACTACCTCTTTGTTCTACTTCATACCATTGAGATGACGCGTGTAAAAAATCCGAGAACAGGACTGCATTTATCTGCATAACTCAACAGGTACCTAACGTGATTGAGAACTTCTGAAAATCGTGACAGATTACATGATGTTCTGGGCGTTTATACAAGAAATTCTGAATTTTTCTGTATGAAGGATAGCGACAAGATTATGTACACTGTGAGGAAATACTACAATATCACAGAATATTTAATTTCCGTAGCTACTTCGACAAGCGGACATTTAAATTTACAGAAGAAGTCAATACATTGAATGAGGGATATTTCCGCCATAGGTAGAGTACAATGCATCGATTATCTTCTGTAATGGGTGTTCCTTCTTTTAAGTTGAGCTCTGAAGAGGACAAACATTAGGGACGCTTGTTATGTCGACGATATCATCATAAGTGCTGAAGTACGCTACAATCACTCAGTTTAATAGCCTCAGTTGGCCACGAAATAAATTCAGCGAGTCTGACGCTGAGCGGAAGCACACGATGATGAATATTAATTGTTTACGGAAGCACGCCTACGAATTTCATTGTAATTGGTTGGAGCAAAAATTTTATGTAGAGCGCTTCTTCACACAACAGCGATTTAAAGCACAAGAAATAGCAGATAATTTGAACCTCTGACGCACTACCATGAAATTTGAGTCCCTCGAAGACAATCTAAAATTGATACCACAGTCGTGGCAGTTTACTTAGAATCGACTGGAAAAACCACTTGTTACAGGCGTTGAAGACAAACAAGCACTCTGAGTAATCACTCACGCAATTGGATGCATTAAGTAATTAGTCTGCCTTCCACTTATGTCACTTTGTCAGAACACTCAAGCCAAATTCAAAAGAAGGGTCGTCAATGAAATATAACAATTTGCACTGAAAGCTCATTTATTACGAAAACCAACTTACAGCCACAAAGGAACTGGAGTCGTGGGCGGAGAGTGCTGATGTTTATAGTAACATCGAATTTTCCAGAATATACAAACTTTAGAAATACAAGAAATTTCGAGACCCTTCCAGAAATGAATGATAATTACTGGATAACAAGTAAATGCAGGTGGAAGCTTTTGAAATGTCGACTGCAGTACGGAATCCTGCAGAGGCAGCTGCTGCGCTGCACAACATTCACCTTAGCTCATGGCAGTATCTTAATTCTCCTATCTGTAAACAGACACGATGCTTTCGATATCGTCATCTAAGTGACAAGGATTGTTGATAATGAAGCTAGTATAGCGATTATCATTATACAACAGCAATTATTTAACAAGATAGCTTCAAGTTGTACAATTGATAGGCATTTACTAACGTCACACTTGGCAACAACTCATTAAGTGCGAATCTGATAAACGAAGAATACTTATGATCAAATCAACAATGTAATAGATTAGATCTGGCTCGAAATAAACATAAGAAGAAAGGGAGATTAATATTCAGGAAGTAAGGGAAATTAATATTCAACCTAACATTGACAACAACATTAGTAGGGGTCGGCTCTTTAACTTTTTGTAATATCTATTTTACAACTTTGTTTAAACGAACTATTTTATCATTCTTAGGGTCTCTTCATGAAAATATAATGTTCACTAATATTAACATAGCAAATAATATTATATCTCTGACAAAGTAATTCTAGCTCTTTGCTAAACAGATGCTTCCAAATGTCGTCAACCACGTGTCCACATCCGGTACTCGTACCAACACGACGTATGTTCCTGTAGAAGGAAGACATTTTAAATGAAAGTAACTTTCTCAGTGTCGTCGGATAAATACGATATTTCACCGTTTGTGTTGTTCCTAAGTAGGATAACGCATGGTTGACGACATATGGTAGTTCGTGTCTGGCCATGAGTCTCGCTCGGATAACCATATAATAAGGTAACCACTCGCGATAAGCATGGAATCCGGGTTGGAGTCCCGGTCCACAACAAACAGTCATTATCGTCAGTCTAACGGCTGTAGTCACAGCAATACCTCTTACTTTAGACACGCATGCGTGTCCGAAAAACATTTGCATCGTAATTTCGAATAACACGGGCACTACAATATCGTATTTATTTTATGACAGCGGGCAAGCGAATGTTTAGTAAAATGTCAGACAGTAAACAAATTTATATAATGGATGTACGAATACAGGTCGTTTACTCTTGGTTCGCAATATAGGGAGGTTGGTGTCTGGCCTCTAGTTGTGCTCGGATAGCCAAATGGTAAAGCAAACTCTAGCGATAAGCGGCACATCCATGTTAGAGCCGTGTTTCGATGCAAGTTTTCGTTCTTGTCATTCCATTCTACAGCTTATGGTAATATACGTTCTCAACTGTGATTATTTTTAAGGTATTTCATATAGCAGTGGTCACCACACTGCCTGTACTTTTGCACATGCATACATATCAGAATGAAATGTGCATAGTAATTAGGAATAGCACAGGCCAAGCAACATCGTACTAAGGACACTGGGGAACCCACTGTTACATAAATGTATCCCCTGTACAGGTATATACCTAACGGATGTACGAATACAGCTTGACAACGTATGGAAATTTGTGTCTGGCCGTCAATCGTGCTCGGATAGCCAAATAGCAATGCAACCGCTCGCTGTAAGCGGGAAATCTGGGTTCGAGTCCCCGCCTGGCACAAATATTCACTGTCGTCTTTCCATTCTACAGTTGTCAGTTGTCTGTATAAGTAATGGCAAATCCATTTAATATATTCCATTATGGAAGAGGTGGTTATTCCTTTGAAAATGCATATATGTCCGAAGGAACTTCGCATCACAATTCGGAATAACGGAGGCATTAAAATATCGAATTCATCTCATGACATAGGGGAAGTGATTTTCAAGTGAAATGTCTCCCCTCTATAGGAACACACGTAATGGATGTAGGGGCACAGATTGCGGCGCGTGTCTGATGAAATATGGAGGTTTCCGTCTTGCCCTAAGTCGTGCTCAGACAGGAGGCTTCCGAGGGTATTACGACCGCCATCTTTAATCCTCCAGTATTGGCTATGGATGATTTCCACAAGATGTTTATGGCCCAGACGGACGCTTCGAACGCTGGCGTCACCGCTCCTCTTTTCCAGGGGAATCTGAGGAAAAGGCGTCCTTTAGCTGTTGTCTCAAGGAGCTTGATGGGTCCTAAACCTAGGTATTCGATGTATAAATGTGAGGCCTTAGCCTCCTCGTAGTCGTTAAGCAAACGGCGAATATCCTCGTACAACGTGAGGTGAGCACGTACCTTCCCAAAGGTTTCGTAAATGTCCAAACACCAAAGAGTTGTGGAAATAAAGAAAGACAGAGGGAACTAACTCAAAGGGGAGACAAATCCTTGGCTCATCGATTTCACCTATTTGTTTACAGGAAATCCCCTGCTTCAACAAATGCTTTGCAACAAAGTCTCCGGACAACAATTGCTTCCTAGTGGGTGCTCAAAAAGGATCCTGATCCTGCTTGGTCATAAGGCTACGATACTTTGGCTAACACATTGCATACAACATCATGAGGCTTCCCAGCTTCACCTTCGACCCCTGGATCCTTCTCTTCAAACATGATGTGTATCAGATTCCTGGTTGTCGGAGTCTTTAATATAGCGTACCTTGAAACAGAAGGCTGATACGTGGATAGCCCATCTAACGTTCCGGCAATTTAAGGAAACAGAGGAGGAATGGATTGAATACCTGACTCAGTTCCAAGCACATTGTCAAGTTCATCATGTTCAAGGTACTGTTGATTGCGGGGTCTCCAGTGTTTATGTTAATACGAAAACTATTCCCAACCGCGTCTCCTGAGGAACTCGTCTGTGACCGAATAATCAGTGCATTAACTCAATACATGTAGCAAATCCAAGCAGCTGCACTAAGATATCAGTTCTTTCGCTTGCAGAAAAAGCCAGAACAAACGTACCGCCAGTAGTACGAAGCATTAAGGGGAGTGACTAGGAAGTGTATAATTAATTCTAGTTGTGACCTCTCTTACAGTGTTTTAATGATGTTGTTGTGGTCTTCAGTCCTGAGACTGGTTTGATGCAGCTCTTCATGCTACTCTATCCTGTGCAAGCTTCTTCATCTGCCAGTATTTACTGCAACCTCCGTCCTTCTGAATCTGCTTTGTGTATTCATCTCTTGGTCTCCCTCTACGATTTTTACCCTCCACGCTGCCCTCCAATGATAATTTGTGATTCATTGATGCCTCAGAACATGTCCTACAGACCGGTCCCTTCTTCTTGTCAAGTTGTGCCACAAACTCCTCTTCTCCCCAATTCTATTCAATACCTCCTCATTAGTTATGTGATCTACCCATCTAATCTTCAGCATTCTTCTGTAGCACCACATTTCGAAAGCTTCTATTCTCTTCTTGTCCAAACTATTTATCGTCCATGTTTGACTTCCATACATGGCTACACTCCATACAAATACTTTCAGAAACGACTTCCTGACACTTATATCTATACTCGATGTTAACAAATTTCTCTTCCTCAGAAACGCTTTTCTTGCCATTGCCAGTCTACATTTTATATCCTCTCTACTTCGACCATCATCAGTTATTTTGCTCCCCAAATAGCAAAACTCCTTTACTACTTTAAGTGTCTCATTTCCTAATCTAATTCCTTAGCATCACCCGACTTAATTCGACATTCCATTGTCCTCGTTTTGCTTTTGTTGATGTTCATCTTATATCCTCCTTTCAAGACACTGTCCATTCCATTCAACTCTCTTCCAAGTCCTTTGCTGTCTCTGACAGAATTACATTGTCATCGGCGAACCTCAAAGTTTTTATTTCTTCTCTGTGGATTTTAATACCTACTCCGAATTTTTCTTTTGTTTCCTTTACTGCTTGCTCAATATACAGATTGAATAACATCGGGGAGAGGCTACAACCCTGTCTCACTCCCTTCCCAAACCCTGCTTCCCTTTCATGTCCCTCGACTCTTATAACTGCCATCTGGTTTCTGTACAAATTGTAAATAACCTTTCGCTCCCTGTATTTTACCCCTGCCACCTTTAGAATTTGAAAGAGAGTATTCCAGTCAACATTGTCAAAAGCTTTCTCTAAGTCTACAAATGCTAGAAACGTAGGTTTGCCTTTCCTTAATCTTTCTTCTAAGATAAGTCGTAAGGTCAGTATTGCCTCACGTGTTCCAATATTTCTACGGAATCCAAACTGATCTTCCCCAAGTTTGGCTTCTACTAGTTTTTCCATTCGTCTGTAAAGAATTCGCGTTAGTATTTTGCAGCTGTGGCTTATTAAACTGATTGTTCGGTAATTTTCACATCTGTCAACGCCTGCTTTGGGACTGGAATTATTATATTCTTCTTGAAGTCTGAGGGTATTTCGCCTGTTTCATACATTTTGCTCACCAGATGGTAGAGTGTTGTCAGGACTGGCTCTCCCGAGGCCGTCAGTAGTTGTTATGGAATGATACGTGATGTAATAACTTCGATGTCGCAGATAGTAGAATACGGGAATAGATCTTAAAGTATTCTGATTCATCACCTCCTCAAATATTGCAAATCTTAGAGCAATATGATTCGGTGGCCATAGCGGCCGATAAGTCTGATCACACCCCGATTTGTCGGGTCGAGCCACCCCTTGTTCGCGTCTGCCCCAAGCAGCCAGAACATCGAGCGCGTACACTGCCGCGCGGACAGCCACGTACCCATGTAAACAGACCTGCGAATTTAGTGATGTCTTCCCTCAGATGTTTTGCTCACCATAAAAGACAGGATTGCCCATCACGTAAAGCAACTTGTTACACGAGTGGGAAGGAAGACCATATCCAAGCAGTTTGTTTTCTCCCAGAGAAAACAGGCTAGTGCACATGCAGTGAACGCTGTGTTTTCGAAACCTACAAAGGTTTCTGACAGAAGTTAGATTAAGGTTGTGCCTCCTCCTTGTTCTAGTGCTGTGCAACGACGTTCTAACAAACTGTTTGTCTCATTACGAATTGCTGGCCGTAGCGTGAACTTTCAGTTAGACACAAATGCTCATAAACTTTGCTTAATCGTGTCGCATACGAACAGTTAGACTCACCACGACTTTCTAAATCTAGCTAGCGCTTCACTGCTTACAAAGGACATAAAATTCCAGTGCTTGGACAGTGTAGTTCGCCTGCCACATATAAATGTCACACTAGGATAGTGGCTTTCATTGGTTTGGACTTAGAATTCAAGACAATCCAGTTGTAGTACAGATTTTGAACCTGAGGATAGTGCAACTAGCTCGCTTAAAGCATATCCTGAACTATTTCCGAAGGAAGGGGAAAAGCTGAGAACTTTGCAGCGAATGTTACATTGAAAGACAACGCACAACCTAAGTTTTTCTGGGCCGCCCATTCCAGTTGCTTTAAGAGACAAAGGAGCCAGTGAACTAAAAAAATTGCAAGATAATGGTGTAATTGCTCCCATTCAAGCTAGTCAGTGGGCAAGTCTTCTCGTTTTGTTGCCTAACCCTTCTGCTCGCAAGTTCCCATTTGCTGTGCCTACGGCTTCTACCACATCACGTAGCACCATTCAAGCGTTGCCCTCCATATTTTGCCTAGAAGGTTTTCCAGAAGTACTTGTGTTGGACAACCGACCACAGTCACTTTACGTCACTTTGAAGAGTATTGTGAATGAAATGTCATTCGTCATCTAACAGGTGTTCTGTTTCACCCCAGTCCAACATAGAGACAGAACGCTTCGTCTGCAGATTTCAATAACAGATGGCCAAGCTTCACACCACTCACACACAGGAATAGTCGTTGCAGCTCTTTCTCACCTCCTATCGCTGCCACCCATTGGACGGACCATCACCGGCGGAAGTTTTGCATGGCGGCGTCATCGCACGCTGCTTCACTTGTTCCACCCAACGCAGCATTCGGCGCCGCCGTTGGTCCGCAAGTATCACTTTGCATCGTGTGATCTTGTTATTTACGAGGTTTTTGGCCGACGGCACCACTGGCAGCGAGGCGACATCCAGAAACGCGTTGGCTCTTTTATGTGTAGAGCGCTAGATGAAACACTCCTATCATGAGGGAGGACAGAGACACACCCACAAGCAACGCAACACGCCGCCAACGCCCTGTCGACAGCATGTGTTTAGACCGTTCCCGCTGAGTGGGGGGAAGGGGGGAGGGGGTGGCTCACTCAATCATCCACTTTGACGTCTGTCAATTCCTCGCAGAGTGGGTGTAATTCGTCACAGGCTGTGACGGTACATAGCGACAGGATTAGTGACTACTACAGCGGGACTAGTTTAGTTCATCACGAATTGTACTATTCTAGCAGGGACAAAATAATGTTTGTAATAGCAAGAGTGCTGATACTGACATCTCATCAGCCTGAAAGAGGAATACTTCTGATGAGCGTGTCCCACAAAACATGGATTCTATTCAAGTTAAGTAAATGTTTCCAGTTCATGTAAATAATTAACGGTATTTTATCCACGTGTGCATTTGTGTTGGAGAAAGAGGATACCGCCCACCCACAACAACATCCTCGCCCTTGCTTTCTTGTGGTACAAGACTCTACAGTTAGACAGCTGTAGATTTTAAATCTAATGAAGATGATCCTGTAGGCGAAAATTTTGACCTATACGCAACAGGTGAATCTGGTAGTTCTTATATAAATGTAAAAATAGGTGCACTGAAATAAAGTGTTTAATCAATATGAGCAGAGTGGTTACATCTCCTTCAGCAACAGCACCTTGAGAATAGTGGTATAATTACCAATAACTGAAGTCAGAATTCCATGTATTACAGGGAAAAAAGTAATTTAGTGACAAGATAAGCTTTTGGATGTCTAAGAGTGATAGAGATCTTCAGTGAAGGCTGATTGTGGTCACTAAAGAGAGTTAACGTTTAATTTTTGTTGTTAACTGGGTTGAAATAATGGCTACTGCCGTTGACTTAAAGCTGGAATTGTTGTTTACTGAAAATTGAAATGCAGGTGTTCAGTGTGTCAAATATGTGGAAAGGAAACTCAGAAAATGGGAGCCCAGATCAGTTCTTTATTGGTTACCAATTCTACACATAGTTTTAAACAGGACTGAACATAACCTACATAGCTTTCTTATCAACCTTATTCGTAAGGTTTGCAGAATCAGCTGAAGTCAGAGATGAACGAAGAAATGATTTCAGGACTATGTTTTATGATGCCCATGTAAGACTACTTAATTATTACTGCACACTCCAGTTAAAACATCAGCAACAGTTCTTCATCAAATCATTCATTGTACTAATTGCTAAGAGACTTCCAGTACAGAGAGAACTGCAGAAAACGGATAGTTGAGGTCAATGAGAGGAGTAGAAGCTATGAAAAACTCTACTGATATTAGTAGTAAATCAGGGCACCATCCAAGTCCCTTTGCACTTAAATCACCTTGAAAGGTTTATGTGTTGATGTGAGTTGCCTACATGCAGGGGTAAGAAAGTGACCTTGACCTCATGACGTCATCAACGCAATTTATGATGCGAAATTTAAAAATTCAAGCTGTCAGAACTTCATCTTTTGTTCTGTCCCCCTCCCCCACTGCTCTACCTACTTCGTTCCAGCCAATCACAACTAGTGTTTTAGGAACTATTAAACTTAATCCACCTATCAAAATCACAGATGTTACCTTTAACCCAGTAATGCTAGTGGGACATTCTTTAAAAAATCCGAGATGACAGTACTACCGCAGTTATGCTTACACCCACCCTTTTTTCACCCTCTTGCTTAGCCAAGCCAAACCTGTTTCTAGATGGCGGATATTATTTGTGCTATTAGTCAAAAAATAAACACATAGATAAATAAATAATAATCAAAATGAAGGAACTATCTCAGTTATGGTTTGTAACCCCCTTTCCTTTTCTTTCTCTTCCAATCGTAGACTATTTTTTCGGTAACAATGTTGGCATATTAGATGTCCACAAAAGCATCTGCGCGACATAAATTTTACGCCATGGATGAAAGTTTCCAAATAATGTGAATTCTTTGTTCGAAAGTTACATTTGCAGCATATCCACATCTGAAATATATCAGTAAAGCAATCACACTAGGAAACTGTAACTCATTTCTTGTGGAACATGAGAATGAGTACAAAACATACTCTCCTAAATATTAAAGAATAACATATGTTTGTGCAGTGTAATTAAGAAAGTAGAATATGTAGTTGCTCAAAATGAGTATTAATATAAGTACTATCCTGCAAAACTTAAATATCTGTAATAAAATAAAATGCTGCTTTATGCTTCTGTTGCTTGCCATCATCAACAGTTGGTTGTCCTTGTAAACCCTCATTGGAGATTACTGTACCATACGTTGTGTAAAGCACAATAGACCTTCTTATTAATTATTTACAACATCTGAATTGTTCTATATTGTTTGCCAAATGCACAGTGTTAATTCATTGTTTAAAATGTCTACAAATATGTAGCAGGAGTGTAAAAGAGTGCAACGTTTATGTCAAGTACCACAGCGCTATTTTCCAGATACACCATTTTAGTTACAAATAAGAGGCTGTTGACATTTCTAGTTAAGCATAAAATATCGACACTATCCTTACAAGGCAGAAAATACTTGTTGCCTAAAATACTAGCAAATATGCAAACAAACAGGCATTCTGAATTACAGGAAGAGCGTAAACATTAAAAGTGTACTCTAGATGTAAGCCACAATGAACTCTCTAAATAAATATTTCCACTTTTATAATATATGGTGTCTAAGTAGGTAATGGGTGTTCAGTCTGATGCTGTGTTGCCGAAAGTATTGCCATCACCTAACGTGAGAATTAGTTGGGACCATAGAAATATGTACCCACTTTATTTATTGGTATTTTGGAAGGACATTTTACTAGGTAAACATTGGTCGGTTTGAGAATGGACGTAGCGTGTAAATGGTCACTGGCTAAATAAACATTCATTTTAGTTGTAACTCTGGATTTCTCTTTTCGCACTACAAATAATATTCTGTACAATATGTCTACTAAGTAGGCTCATTTTTCAATAACAAGCAGTACATAAAAATAATGGTCGATGGAACATCCTAGTTTATGTAAGTTTAGATAACGTAGAACTTAGTGCGGACTCAGGTAGAACTTCATTTCACAAAAAACTGAGCGAGGCGCCAGAGTGGTTGGCACAGTAGACACGCATTACGGAGGACGATGATTCAAACCCGTGTCCGGCCATTATGATTGAAATTTTACGTGGTTTCCCTAAATAGCTTCAGGCAAACGCCGGGTTGGTTCCTTTAAAAGGACACGGCTGCTTTCTTCCTCCAAACTTCCTTCATCCAATGGGACTGATGACTTTCCCCAAATCAACCAACCATAAAAATTAGTAGTTTTTTTTATTTTAGGAAAGCCCAGCATCGAATATTTGTTCATTGTAGAGTCCCCCAAATTTTCAATACATCTCACGGCTTTGTTTTTGCTTTGACGGTTCTATAATAAGCATCGCCGTGTTTCCCTATAAGGACTGACATCCTTCCGTCTTTTCTGTATTTTACTGCTTTATAATTACATTCTGTTTTAATCTGAGATCATAAAATTTCATTACACTTACTAAAATTGCCTACATAATTCCATTTCACATTTTTTGTGGAAAATAATATTCAGTGACAGCACTGTGAAAAGAAAGGCGCAGGTACACGTCAGCCGTAATTCTTGGAGCATTTTTGTAAGAAAAGGTCATTACAAAAGGCTCTAGCTAAATAACTTCCACAGGATGTAAGCCAACAAGGAACTAAGGCAGGCAAAATAACAATTATGTTAACAGAACATTGTCTGACCATCGATTAATCGAGATTACAAAAGATCTTTCTGAGAGGCTTTGTTGACGCACCAGTTACATCAGTAACGCTTAATCTAACAAAGTAAAGGACGTTTTGTCTCCTTTAACATCCTTCAGACGTTCCGAAAATGCGCCAGTAGTTATTCTAACGAAAACGCATCGCGCAACTCATAATAGACAAGATGAGCGCGAAGTAAACGATGCAGTCGACAGTGAAATTAGTACTAAAGATTTCCCAACTGCTTGGTATTGCTCCGGTTTCTTTCGAGGACAAAAAAGAGAAGTTTATTGTTTCCCTTGGTTGGAAATGTTATTCTGTTCTTATGGCTTCACTGCTTCTAATTCTCATATACTGTGGTGTAACTAGACGACTGTCGCAAGTGTACAGCAGTACGAGTGACCTAGCATTACGCATTGACACTTTCAATGTTATTCTAGGAGATGTTACTGGTATTTTCTTAATATTAGTCAGCATTACACTAAAGCAAAGACACCTTGATGTATGGTGCATGAATCTACTTTCAGTTGATGTATTTCTATACAAAAATGTTGAGCAGGAATACTTCAAAATGTCGAAACTTGTGCGACGAATAATATTGGGAGTGACGCTTATATCACTTACATTGTACGTTGGATTTATGTGGCTATATAAATTTCATTTACAGTTCGACGTACTGATTCCAATATACTTCTGCTATGGTGTAAGGAATACTTTCATAGTGCAGTTTTTCACATTTAACGTGATACTGTACAGAAGGTTTCAGCATATGAATAAACATCTGTTGGACGTCTTTTGCGTTCGTTCAGAGTATGACCTTGACTATACGTTATCACTGTTACTAAAAATAGATATGAGAAATTTTTCAGTTTTTGCAGGCAAATTACGTACTAAAGATTCTTATCATTTATCACGGAGACAGCGATTAAGCAACGAGTCAAAATCAAATATAAGACTACAGGCACTAATGTCAAAATTTAGGGGCTGTGCACCACTGTCTCATTTACAGAAGGTGCACTGCCTGCTTCACGGCATGGCAAGATGTGTCAGTGGCGCATTTGGCTTGCAGATTGTCTCAGAGGTAACATTTTGTTTCTTGAACATTGTGATGAACACTTATGTTATGCTGTCCCACTTCCTCAGGAACGGAGCAGTTCCGTGTGGTGAACCGACGGGAGTGGTTTTACTAGAGTGTCTACCGTGGACGCTGATGGCAGTTTTGCGGCTGGTCATCATAGCGTGCAGCAGTGAAGCGGTCGTCCGGCAGTCCAACCGCACGCTGGAGCTGGTCAACAAGCTGCTCCTGCTACCATCGCAGGGGGACTACGGACGCCACACTGCTCTGCAAAAGTTCGCCAATCAGCTGCGCCTCAGCCCTCTCAGTTACAGTGCTGCGGGGCTCTTCCTCATTGACAGATCGCTGCTAACCAGCTGCGTGGCCACCATCACTACGTACCTAGTGATTCTAGTTCAGTTCTCTCTGGCAAAGATGACGATGCAACAAAATAACTACGGGTGCTAAGATCACAGATATAGATAGCACATGTTACAAATATGTCTGTACAGATGTGGATCTCTTTATTCATAGGTTTTATAGTAAATATAGACACAGCAAGTTATAATCAAAGAACACTTTTCCACTGATATTGAAGAAGCCCTATACGAATGGTACACTTGATTCTTCACTAACACCGAGACTTTACTGATGTTAAGTGTGTTTCATCATTTCACTATGAGCATGTAATTATTATCAAATACAAAATCTGGATGTATAAATGCAAAATGCTACGTAATATATCAGGTAACTATAATAATGTATGCACTATCACAACATTAAACAAGATTAAGTTTTTAATAATTCTTGTTGGTGTACATACAGCTTGATTTAATGGCATTCCAACTCATCAATGGCAAAAGTACTTCGAAAATGTTTACTTGTGTTTCCTTATTGTAGAAAGTGCTTGTGAAGTATATAACATTTTACATTAACTGTGGTGAAATATACAACTTTGATTTCTAAAACAACATGAGGGGAACAGTGGAAAGATTTTTTATGTAGTGATTAACAAAAACCTAAAGTGTCTACAAAAATGAATCTTCACCCTGCAACGGAGTGTGTGCCGATATCTGTCAGCAAGTTATGAAGTATCTAGAAGAAATTGTTTGATGATTCTGGAAAAATGTGATTGGAAGCGAAGAATTTGTAACATTATATATGAAGGTAGTATCTGTTCCCGAAAGAACAGTTACCATTGATGACCATGTAGCTTTCGCTGGAATGAAATGATAATTAAATGGACACCCTAGCTGCAAACAGGCGTTGACATACTTCATTGGGGACATGTTGAAAATGTGTGCCCAGACTGGGACTCGAACCCGGGATCTCCTGTTTACATGACAGATGCTCTATCCATCTGAGCCACCGAGGGTGCAGATAACAGTGCGCCTGCAAGGACTTATCCCTTGCACGCTCCCCATGAGTCCCACATTCCCAACATCTCCACACCACTACAATCGTAGTGCGCCTAATAGATGTTTGCCCATCATACTCATTACTCGTGGCAGATTAATCTACCAAGTCCCGTAAGAGCTTGGGCACAGAGTGTGCGTTCACACAAGAAGGTGTGTGGCCAGGAAGTCATATTTTAACTATATCTGAAGGTAGTATCTGTTTTCGAAAGAACAGTTACCATTGATGACCACACAGCTTTCGCTAGAATGAAATGGACACCCTAGCTGCAAACAGGCGTCGATATACTTCATTGGGGACATGATGAAATTGTGTGCCCCGTCCGGGACTCGAACCCAGGATCTCCTGCTTACATGGCAGACGCTCTATCCACCTGAGCCACCGAGCCGTGGTAGATTAATCTGCCACGAGTAATAAGTATGATGGGCAAACATGTATTAGGCGCACTACGAATGTAGTGGTGTGGACATGTTGGGAATGTGGGTCTCACAGGGAGCGGGCAAGGGAAAGTCGCTGCAGGCGCACTATCCTCTGTGCCCTCGGTGGGTCAGATGGATAGAGCGTCTGCCATGTAGGCAGGAGATCCCGGGTTCGCGTCCCGTTCGGGACACATTTTCGACATGTCCCCAATGAAGTACATCAACGCCTGTTTGCAGCTAGCGTGTCCATTTAATTATCATTTCAATTTGTAACATCATGTGACGTGTTCGTTATACCAGCCACTAGGTGTAACGAATCACTTGCGGCTCGCGACCGTCAGCAAATGCTGGTCGATGTTGTGAGCGAAAGCATCGATTTCCTTGCCTGCGGGAGGCGGGAACTGTTCTCACTTCTGGAGCGAAGTGGGTGACCTTTGCTTAATCCAGGGAACAGGTGGCGGCCTGGCCTAACCAGGAGGTTTTAAAAGGCAAGTATTTCCCACAGGTCGCATCTACTAGTACCCTTTTGGAACAAATTTCTGGAAGTGTGGACAGGTAGCAGCAACTTATAGTGGTACTCTGACAAATGGCCAACCACCATGCCTACTTTCTACTCTGGAGGTGTTTGACCATAACGTTTCTATGTGAAAAGAATGTCGTGGAACTGTGAGCTCGCGAAATCTGGGAGACGGGCGGCTGCCGTTGTAGAGTACAGAAGAGCCCTCAGTAGCGAAGGAGTTGTGCCGCTGGGTATTTCCGAAGTTTGTAGTCAAGGGTCAGTAAATTTGCTGTCAGAGTTTTGAAAAGTTGAGAAGGAGTTCGGAAGTGCTTTCCTGTGTGAGGGCGTCAGAAAACTCGAAGCATACTGCCAGTCCAGCGAACGTACACGGAGTGTTTAGGAAGAGGTCGCCTAACAGAGCATGGAGCAACTGACTATCCTGAGGAAGCGGAAGAGGGGGACTTGGCGAAAGATATTAGATGATAATAAATAGGAATTTAGTCCTACTGAAACTTGAAATGCGGAATTCTGTTGTTTACAGAGGATATGGTGGGAACTGGTTGATGGACGTCTAGCGACTGACTTCGGTGTACGCGTCTGTAGCTGCGCAGTCAGCGTGGCTGAATGCCAACGTAAGGGATCTGGGTTCAATTCCTGACCTTATCGGACATTTTCTCCAATAGGGGACTCAGTGTTGCTTTGTCCTCACCATAATTTCATCATCATCGAAGCCCAAATCGACTAAATGGCGTCGCATAAAAAGACTTGCACCTGGCAGCGACCCACCACACGAGAGAGAGAGACAGAGAGAGAGAGAGAGAGAGAGAATGAGACAGAGAGAAAGAGAGAGGGAGGGAGAGACTTGTAGCAGTGTTTGAGAGAGAGAGAGAGGAAAAGGGAGAGAGAGAGAGAGAGAGAGAGTTGGGCTATGTGTCCTCAACTGCCAGTGCGTCACCTGTCCTCTGTCAGTTGTTATTCCACGTTGACATCGAACACAGGCGGTAGCCACATTAGTGTGATTGGACCGCGTATTATTTTGCAATGTCCTACGAAAGTGCGTTACAACAGAACTCTTAGTGACTTTTTGAAGGAGACAAACTTCGTCATTTCATGCATCCTAAATCTCTTGTGATCACGCTACGTAGGAAATTTTCTTTTAAGAAACACATGAAGCTAATATCTGCTAAACCGAAAACAGAGATAACAATCTTCCTAAACACTGTGACACTAGCTGGGAACCATTAGTAGACACTGTTTGAATTTTGACACTCGTATTGGTATACTCAACATCAGAGTACTGTACGTCCGTCGGGATTAACAATATTTCTGCAAAAAATGATAGCTGTACAACTTAACGAATCTTTGCGCATTGTCTGTCCGTACGATATACTCCCACATTCTGCTTACCTATTATGAGACACATTCTACCTCCAGATATCAGACGGAAGAGTGCGCTACTGCGTGGATAGCGGAAGACTGTTGATAACTCTGATGTTTCAATGTTGACTTACGTGTTCCCTCTACAGCAAAAAAAAAAAAAAAAAAGACATTCCACACGTATAACAGCCAAGATTCTCCCTAGAAATGAATTCAATGCCGGATATGAATGGAAATGCTGTTGGCCAGAAAACTATCCTCCACAATGCCTGAAGTTGCCCTATATGCAGGAGAAGGCATTGGATTTCACCCGTCTTGGATACGTTGGAGTACCCTGACTCTCAGGTGAATGGCCATAAAAGGTGTGCAGATACTCTACACAAACTGGAGCAATCTTCATCACCCTGTTGTGATTATGGTGCTTTACGAGAGACAGTTACTCATTCTACATCAATACGTCACGCTCGTGCTTACGACAGTCAGATATAACGAGCGCTGTAACAAACTACATAAGAGATGTTGACTTTCATCTGCAGCTGTTGCTGTTTGTGCTATAGTACGCTGGAGAGCTGTGTTGAAGTGTTGATATGCAACAGCTTAATAATGTTTATATACATTTAGTTATCCTTGTCATTCAAAAGACACTTAATGTATGCCATTCCATAAATGAAACACATAGATAAATCTAAAATAAAGTATGTAATCCGAATGTAATGTGCAGACACAACGTGTAGGATGTACTGTAATTCACGTTTAAACATCAGCAAGTCTGCTGAGATGTATTAAAATTAACCACTACCAACAGTCTGAATGGTTATGTGGACCCTGTTTCTAATACCAGGGTAGCAGAAAATGGCCATAAAAATGTAGACGTTAAGTGATATCTATTCATAACACTTCACATTGAGCATTTGTATACAATAGGACAAACACAACATTTTTATTTTCACACGGCTTTAGCAGAAAGAATAGTTACCTCACTAACATTAATGAAAAGGAGATATTCGAGGATAAGAAAAAATATTTACAAATCCTTTAAGCTAGTCAACTTCGTTGCGAAGCATCTATCGCCAAAACATAAATGACAAACGTAACTTAAGTACAGAGGCAATCATTAGTTGCACTAACAAATGAAAACCCTGTGGCTAAAATAGTGACAGTCATTTCATTTCCATATAGGTGAATTATTTAACTCTGCCTTAGAATTAACGCCATCATTTCTGATAATTAATTAAGAATTTATGAGATTCAGTTCACAAGTGAAACTTTGGTGAAACAGAGCATGTTAGATAATAATATCGAGAATTAGAATTTGTTCGTTTATTTCACCTGAGAAGGATACTATTTTCAATCCCTCTCTTCCATCTAACTAGACTAGACTAGGGTGTTAAAATTACAATGAACATCATTTTTTCACATATGATACTGTTATTAACAATGTATTAGGTAGTGCCCTCATTGCGTTCCTTTCTGGTGAGAGTAATGACATCTAACAAAAATGTATGGTAGCAGCCCAAAAGCAAATAAACGATATGGAGAGAAACGTGATCGTCTGGGAAAGAGAGAGACAGAGAGAGAGGGAGAGAGAGTGAGAGAGAGAGAGAGAGAGAAAGTGAGAAGTTAGCAGATGAGAGGGAGGAAGGAAAGCAGAAAAAGGAAACTGTGGAATGTGGACGGTTGGTATAAATACAGGTTCGCCGTTGGAGAAAAGGAAGAGAGCTGAGATATTCTGAAAGGGAAGCTTCGACGATAATAACAGGTAAAGCTTTAAGATCTTCTTCACTGCAGATTACTGGATGGTTCGTTCGACAATCGTATGGCTGAAATAGAGAAGAAAATAAAAAAGATCTAGTGTTACTACATAGATACCTACTACAATTTTTTCTTCTAATGAACTTCCTTCTAATATCTTAATTATTCACTACGAAAATAAAGAAAAATATTAAAAATATAAATAGCTGATTTTCTGTATTCGATTACTGTACGTTTCAAGCGGCTAACACTTATACTGTATTTCATAGCAATATATTTGGTAATCAGTGCAATAGCTTCACATTAAATTCCATACTTCTTCACGACACTTCACATTACGACAGTCCGCCCCCGTTAGCTGAATGGTCAGCGTGACGGATTGTCAATCCTCTGGGCCCGGGTTCGATTCCCGGCTGCGTCAGGGAATTTTCTCCGCCCAGGGACTGGGAGTTGTGCTATCCTCATCATCATCCTATCATCCACATCGACTGTAGGACACTGAAGTGGCGTCAAATTGAAAGACCGGCACCCGGCGTACGGTCTGCCCGACGGGGGGCTAGAGCCTTACCTTTAAATAAACATTACGATACAGTAACTACAAACAACATAATAAGATAAATAACTGACGTGTGGCTGTTGTGGTCTCTAAATGATAAAATTGAAATGATAATACAACGACGTTAAGATAATAAGAATATTATAGAGTGTACTTATTAGTAGTCAGTATACAAACGGCAGTATCTTTATCGTTACATTTGCCGTACAGAAATGAAGCATATTTCCTGTTGTACGTTCTATTGCTTCCTATTTACCTAAAATTCTGATGAAACTTGTCACGTTTCACCCCAAAGAGGTAGTGCTACATATTTACGCCTTAACGTTTCATGTAAAAGCAAATTAGAGGAAGTGCACGTACATTGATGAGACAAAACATTACGAGAACTGCCCACAGTGAAATGGAATTCCGAGTGGTAAGAAAAGAATACACACGGAGCAAAGACGAATGGGGGATCATTCTAACGACAATACAGGTCACATTAGGAAAAGTGCACTGCAAGCGATTTTGACAAAGGCCTGACCTACTGCAGAGCACCTGGGAACGAGCGTATCGCAAACGGCGGAAGTGATCGGCTATTCGAGCATCGATGGAAAGAGGTTGAAGAACGGTGAAACCAAGAGTAGGTGACTAAGTGTTGCACGTTCGTACCCTAGCACATAAAGTGGATGTCGGAAGCCTGTTAGCTGTCTGAAGCAGGACAGGCGACGATATCTGGCAGACTACTTGATGGCAGAACACAGTGGCGGGGCAAGCACCTGAGTTCAGAGCGCAACGTTCAGCGCACACTGTTGAACACACAGCTTTGCACCAGATGACCTTAAGAGTTCCTATTTTTTCTAACGGCATCATCATTTACTATTGCAGTGAACATGAAACCATCGGTATCGAACCGTGGATCAATAGAAAAGTGTGGCCTGGTCGAATGTATCTCGTTTCGTCTTACACTGTGTTGATGGTCGTGCTCGAATATGCCGTCAGCAAGGGAAAGGGCCCCTAGAAACAAGACCGTGCTACAGACGCAAGTTCGTGTAGGGAGTAGTATGACTTGGTTGCTGTGGCCCACCATATCCTTCCATGTGTCATCTTCACCATGCCAGAGTAGCATTAGTTCCTTTTCCTGTGGCACCATACCTGCAGTTCTCCCGCAGCCCATGATTAACTATCATACAATGTGCTCCAAACGCACATTCTGAAGCACTTCTTCCTCAAATTAAGGCCTGTGTTTGATATTAGTAACGCTATTTTGGCCAAGAATATCCTTTTTGTCCTTGTTAGAATATTTTTATGTACTCCTTGCTTTGTTGATGATCTGATATTTTGCTTCCAAGTAGAAAAATTTGTTAACTTCGTCAACCTCGTGCTCACTAATTTTTATCTTAAGTTTCTTGCTGATCTCATTACTGCTACTCCTCATTACTTTCTCTTTATTTAGTTTACTGTATATCGATATTCTGTACTCATCTTCATTTCATTTATTTTCAATATGTGATGAATTTCTTCTTCACTTTTGTTGAGGATAAAGAATGTCATCAACAAATCTTATCGTTGATATTCTTTTGCCCTGACTTATAACCCCTTTCTCGAATCTTTCTTTTGATCCCTCCATTTCTTCATCAGTTTGTAGATTGAACAGTAGGGGAGAAAGGATGCAGTCCTGAGTTACACCATTTTCAATCCAAGGCTTCGTTGTTGCTCTTTCATTCTTTTAGTCCCTTTCTGGTCTTAAACTTCTTGCATATCGCCCCTGTTTCCCTATAGCTTACATCTGTTCTCCTCACAGTTAACGTTGTCGAAAGCTTTTTCTAGGTCGACAAATCCAGCCAGCGTGTCCTGATTTTTCTTCAGTCTTGACGTCACTATCAGCCGCAACGTCTCCTGTGCCTTAACCTCTCCAAAAACCAAACGACGATTTCTAACAGTTCACAAATTTTATTTTCCATTCTTTTGCATATTATTTGTGTCAACAATTTGAAAGCACATTTGCTAAACTGATAGTGCTTTAGTTCTCGTACTTATCTGCCCTTGCGTCTTTGGAATTGTGTGCATGATATTTTCAAAAAGTGGTATATCTCCACTCTTATAGATTCTACACGCAAACCTTAATGGTCGTTTGGTAGCTATTTCCCCAAATGATTTTAGAGATTCAGAATGAATGTTGCCTGTGGCTTATTTGATTACAGCTCTTCCAAAGCTCTGTGAGACTCTAACTCTAACACAGGATTCCCGATGTATTTCACATCGACTTCCATTCTTTTATACCACGACACTAGACGATGCCTCAGACACTGAAGAGCCAAAGAAACTGGTACATATGCCTAATATCATGTAGGTCCACCACGAGCACGCACAAGTGCCCAACACGACGCGACGTGACATGCACTCGACTAATGTCTGAAGTAGTGCTAGAGGAAACTGACACCATGAATCCAGCAGGGCTGTCCATAAATCCGTAAGAGTACGAGGGGGAGAGATCTTTTCTCAACAACACGTTGCAAGGCATCCCAGATAATGTTGATCTCTGGGGAGTTTGGTGGCCCACGGAGGTGTTTAATCTCAGAAGAGTGTTCCTTGAGCCATTATGTAGCAAGTCTGGACGTCTGGAGTGTCGCTTTGTCCTGCTGGAATTGACCAAGACTGTCGGAATGCACAATGAACATGACTGGATGCATGTGATCAGACAGGATGCTTACATACGTATCACCTATCAGTGTCGTATCTAGACATATCAGGGGTTCCATATCACTCCAACTGCACACGCCCCATACCATTACAGAGCCTCCACAAGCTTGAAGAATTCCCTGCTGACGTGCAGGGCCTATGGATTCATGAGGTTGTCTCCATACCCGTACACATGCATCTGCTCGATACAATTTGAAACGAGACTTGTCCGATCATGCAACATGTGTCCAGTCTAATTTCAGTGCTGATGGGCCCAGGCGAGTCATCAAGGGTACAGGAGTGGTCCTTCGGCTCCGAAAGACCATATCGATGATGTTTTGTTGAATGGTTTGCACGCTGGCACTTGTTGATGGCCCAGTATTGAAATATGCAGCAATTTGCGAGGGGATTGCATTTCTGTCGCGTTGAACGATTCTATTCAGTTGTCGTTGGTCCCGTTCTTGCAAGATCTTTTCCCTGCAGCAGCGATGTCGGAGATTTGATGTTTAACGAGATTTCCAATATTCACGGTACACTCGTGAAATGGTCGTACGGAAAAATTCCCACATCATCGCTATCTTAGAGAAGCTGTGTCTCATCGCTCGTGGGCCGACTATAACACCATATTCAATCTCACTTAAATCTTGATAAGCTGCCATTGTAGCAGCAATAACTAATCTACCAACTGCGCCACACACTTGTATTATTATAGGCGTTGCCGACCGCAGTGCTGTATTTTGCCTTTTTACGTAACTCTGTGTTTGAGTATGTATGGCTATAAAAGTTTCTTTGGTGCTTCAGTATATTAGTAGGTGCCTTCTGTGTACTCTTTTCAACTATCCACTTTCTCTTACGCGTATAGTAGTGGAATTTCCCTTGCAATCTTAATACGGATGCCCTTGCCTTTAATTTCAATGCAGATACTTTTCCCTGCAGCAGCGATGTTGGAGAATTTTCCTTTTTATGTGCTAAATCACTCGTTTTGATGACCAATTCTTTTTCAATTTATTCGATTATTTCCTGCAGCCATTTCTTTCCCGGTCTTTCCCTCTCATTTATTTCCGACTTATACTGCTGTATTTCTATCTTTCACTGAACTTGCTTGTACTTCCTTCTGTCGTGTAACTCATTTACTTTTTCTGTTACTCGCAGTATCTCCGCAGCTACCTTCCTTGTGCGTACGTTTTTCTGTCCAATACCTTTGAAACGTCTCCTCATTTATTTCCGACTTATACTGCTGTATTTCTATCTTTCACTGAACTTGCTTGTACTTCCTTCTGTCGTGTAACTCATTTACTTTTTCTGTTACTCGCAGTATCTCCGCAGCTACCTTCCTTGTGCGTACGTTTTTCTGTCCAATACCTTTGAAACGTCTCCTTAGAAAAATTTATGAATGACTGTCCTGATAAACCTCTTACATTATTTGATTTTCAAACAGCTGAGCCGAACTGAACGTACTCATACATTTCGCTCTTTACTTATTCTGATCAACACTAAACTGACACACAATATTTTTAGCGCAACGCAATCTGACTTTCAATAATTTCTACAAAAGAATGGACCTGACTAACAATAACGTATACCTTTCATGAATTCCTTACCTCACAAAAATCTTCGTTACTCGAACTACTGCAATACAGCTAGCGCCGATACTGCCAGCTAAATAAAATATTCTAACTACTGAAGCCACTAACTACTGATAGGCATAGTTAGCAAATGAAAGATTTTGATACAGAATAAACAATGTAATTTCCGTAATAGTGTTCAAAAGTCATAATATACTGTATATATATCAGTTCATGACATCCAGTCTTACAAATTTACTGTCTCTGATGGACACACGTCCAGATCATTCGCTCTCAAAACTCCATCTCTCTCCCCACATCCACCACTGCTGGCAGCTCACCTCCAACTGCGCAACGCTACGTGCTCTTCACATCCAGGTGCCCAACACTACAATAACAAATATTCCAACAATGCAAATCAGCCACAGACTGCACACAACACAGCCAGTGATTTTCATACAGAGCGCTACGTGGCGTTACCAGCATAAAAACCTAAACAGCCTACTTACGCATTGACTGACTCTTCTAGAGACTTCATTCCTCTTCAGCCGAACTGTCCACTACTGTGTTCATCTGTGTTCATCTTTCCACAATGATTCTTGTGGATGACTCACTTAAACTGCAATCTACTCATCTCCGTTACCAAATTATGATAAAGGTCTATATATGCTCCGATTTGTCTTAGAATCCGATATCTGACTTCGGAACTGTCTGGTAATGATGTAATATCTAGTCTGAATCTTCCAGTGTCACTGTGTCTGTTCCAAGCAAGTGTATTCTCTCTTACTCTTTGAAATGTATTGCAGAACTCAGTCAGACTTCTTCTCTCTCAGTTTTACTGCCATAACTTGCTCGCATTATTCTGTCATATATTGCTTCCCAATCTGCAGCTTTTAAATCCCCGATGGATACTAGATTAAACTGTTTATTTTAATATTGAATTACCCGTTCAGTATCCCCATATAGTATCTTCTCTCTTTATCTTCTGCTTGTGCCATCAGCATGAAAAGTAGCATGAACACCTGAACTATTATTACCGGCGTTGGATTGCTGTCGGTTGTGCTATCATTGTATCATTGAACTGTCCAGAGTAACTCACCCTCTTCCCTAGATTCCTTTCCATATTGGATCCAACTCCAATCACAACATTAACAGCTGCTGTTGATAATACCGTAATATTATTTTGATCGTAAATCCTTATATCCCCTAAATTTTACTTCACTGAGCCTGAGGAATTTGCATTTCTTATGTCAGGTAATCTAGCTTCCCTATAATGTTAAAATTTTTGACGTCCCACTTTCCGACTCGTAGAATGTTATCCTTTTGTTGCTAGTTGAATGATTTTCTCGCAGTTGTATCCTCACTGGTAGTCTTATATGTCTCATCCACATGGCGCTAACATTCGGATTCACTTATCAATGGAGAGATAATCACGATAGTTCCATCAATTATAAATTGCATTTCCTACAGGCACACGATGATTCCATTTAAAGCTGTGGTTTCCATTGCCTTCTTCAACCTCATGCCGCTCGCCGTTGATGATTATTCGGCCTTGTAGAGGCTGGGCCAAGAGTGGGTCCTGAAGTGGACATTCCATGGTAGTTGCATCATGGAATCAAAACCAGCGACATTTGCTACAAGTCCATCGATTCTTTATTCATCATAAAGTAACGCAGGTGGCGCACCTAGGGAAGCCGCCACTCGTTTGGAGCTGACCGTTACGGCCAAAGACCCGAATGGAACATAGGAGACCAGAAGCTTACGTGTCTGCTGGTCGAAAGCCAGAAGCCGAGAGAGCGAGGTGTCTCTGCAATGGTCCTCGGCTGTACGTGCCTGAAATCCCACGTGATTCTCTCCTACACTTCGAAAATTGCCACCAACGCTCTACCAAGGCACTCCTCTGTTAACAATCCTCACACTGTGAACCATGCTCAGACCAGCGCCATACGGTGTGACAGTGGATGACTGTGAGAGATCTTCAAGCAACAAATTCAAAACATAGAAATTAATTTTTAATAGTTTTTTAAAGCAATACATCCAAACGTATGGCTTCCGCAAACCCTTCTCCATTCTGTTATGAGAGAGAACTTACGACTAAGGGAGGGTAGTTGCTGTTACATAATAATCACTCGTCTTCAGGGGGATTATTTCACAATTTCCATTTATAGCTTTTTCAGGGACAACAGTGGTTAAATGGGAGTTTTCTTTGCGCTCTTGCCTTACAGAACGTTCTAGTTGACCAAGGCGACGGTGGAGAGATTATGTGTGTAATGGCGGGGAGGTGACCTGTTCATTGACGGTGGCAAGGTGGACACATGACCGCTGACAGTGGTTGGTACCAGCCTAGCTGTTCACGCCTCGCGACACGGATACTGCAAACCTCTGCCCCATAGGCATTAGTGGAGTCCAACGGAAGCGTTTAAAGAGTAAACAGGCGCTCGAGTTACAGAAAGGTCTTCCGCAAAGTTACAAAATACTATTTGATGATTACTCCGAAAGTAAGGTAGTTAAACTTATGCCTAATACAGCTTTATCTGTCAACTGATCTCGGTTACTACAATCTGTTATAATGTAGCTAAATGCGGGCGAAGCTAGGAAATGATGTAAGTACGTATTAATGTCAGTAAGTATTTGCAAATGTTATGATTTTTCAAGTAATCTAATCACTGACAGTATCTCCTGAGATACAGGTGCAATTTAGCAAATTACTCAAAGATCTACAGCAATTAAGCTACAAACTATATCTTACACTATGTGATCAAAAGTATCCGGAGACATGTCTGAAAATGACTTACAAGTTCGTGGCGCCCTCCATCGGTAATGCTCGAATTCAGTATGGTGTTGGCCCACAATTGGTCTTGATGACAGCTTCCACTCTCGCAAGCATACGTTCAATCAGGTGCTGGGGAATGGCAGTCCATTCTTCACGAAGTGCTGCATTGAGGAGAGGTATCAATGCCTGTTTGTGAGGCCTGGTACGAAGTCGGCGTCCCAAAACATCCCAAACGTGTTCAATAGGATTCAGGTCAAGTCTCTCTACAGGCCAGTCCATTACACGGATATTATTGTCGTGTAACGACTCCGCCACAGGCCGACTATTATGAACATCACCATCCTCGAATTGCTCTTCAACAGTGGGAAGCAAGAAGGCGCTCAAAACACCAGTGCATGCCTGTGCTGTGATAGTGCCACGCAAAACAACAAGGGGTGCAAGCCCCCTTCGTGAAGGACACAAACACACCATAACACTGCCGCCTCCGAATTTTACTGTTGACACTACATACGTTGGCAGCTGACGTTCACTGGGCATTCGCCATACCATTACGCTGCCATCCGAATGCCACATTGTGTACGGTGATTCGTCACTCCACACAATGTTTTTCCGCTGTTCAATCGTCCATGTTTACCTTCCTTACTCCAAGCGAGGCGTTGTTTGGCATTTGCCGGCTTGATGTGTGGCTTATGAGCAGCAGCTGGACCGTAAAAATCAAGTTTTCTCCCCTTCCGCCTAACGGTCATAGTATTTGCAATGGATCCTGATGCAGTTTGGAATTCTTGTGTGATGTTCTGGAGAGATGTCTGCCTATTACACATTATGACCATCTTCAACTGTCGGCGGGACTTGTCAGTCAACAGTCGAGGTCGGCCTGTACGCTTTTGTGGTGTAAGTGTCCCTTCACGTCCCACTTCACTATCACATCGGAAACAGTGGATCTAGGGATATCTAGGAGTGTGGATAAATCGCGTACAGGGGTATGACACAAGTGACACCGAATCACCTGGCCACGTTCGAGGTCCGTGAGTTTCGCGGTGCGCCCCATTCTGCTCTCTCACGATGTTTAATGACTACTGAGGTCGCTGTATGGAGTACATGGAAGCAAGTGGCAGCACAATGCATCTAATATGAAAATGGTATGTTTCTAGGGGCGTCCGGATACTTTTGATCAGGTAGTGTATGTTCTAAGTACATTGTTTCCGTTCTAGGCGTGTACAATTCAGAAAAGAGGAGCTGACTATAATTCACTCGGATGGATGCACATTTGTATTCATTCCCACTCTCTTAAAACGGCTGCACGTACGGATTCAGCATCAAGAGGAACAGCCAGCAATCTGCCTCCACTTGCAGTCAACGGTTACTTCAGTGAACTCGTAGCTAAATATAAAATCATAAGATAGAGTCCATGCCTTATTCCCTTCAACCATTGTCCTTTACTTATTATAGTTGCCTGGTGGCTGAAGCTCAGGTACATCTTCCTTAGGCAACCTACTAAGTAGCCTAGGGCAGCCATTTCGATATAGGAGCCATACGGCTATCTCTGTTCCCCCCATGAGCAATGGAGCTTGCCGTTGGTGGGGAGGCTTGCGTGCCTCAGCGATACAGATAGCCGTACCGTAGGTGCAACCACAACGGAGGGGCATCTGTTGAGTGGCCAGACAAACGTGTGGTTCCTACAGAGGGGCAGCAGCCTTTTCAGTAGTTGCAGGGGCAACAGTCAGGATGATTTACTGATCTGGCCTTGTAACATTAACCAAAACGGCCTTGCTGTGATGGTACTGCGAACGGCTGAAAGCAAGAGGAAACTACAGCCGTAATTTTTCCCGAGGGCATGCAGCTTTATTGTATGGTTAAATGATGATGGCGTCCTCTTGGGCAAAATATTCCGGAGGTAAAATAGTCCCCCATTTGGATATCCGGGTGGGGACCACTCAAGAGCACGTCATTATCAGGCGAAAGAAAACTGGTGTTATACGGATCGGAGTGTGGAATGTCAGATCCCTTAATCGGGCAGGTAGGTTAGAAAATTTAAAAAGGGAAATGGATAGCTTAAAGTTAGATATAGTGGGAATTTGTGAAGTTCAGTGGAAGGAGGAACTAAACTTCTGGTCAGGTGACTACAGGGTTATAAATACAAAATCCAGTAGGGGTAATGCAGGAGTAGGTTTAATAATGAATAAAAGAAATAGGAATGCGGGTAAGCTACTACAAACAGCATAGTGAACGCATTATTGTGGCCAAGATAGATACGAAGCCCACGCCTACCACAGTAGTACCAGTTTATATGCCAACTAGCTCCACAGATGACGAAGAGATTGATGAAATATATGATGAGATAAAAGAAATTATTGATATAGTGAAGGGAGACGAAAATTTAATAGTCATGGGTGACTGGAATTCGGTAGTACGAAAAGGAAGAGAAGGAAACGTAGTGGGTGAATACGGAATGGGGGAAGGAATGAAAGAGGAAGCCGCCTGGTAGAATTTTGCACAGAGCATAACCTAATCATTGCTAACACTTGATTCAAGAATCGTGAAAGAAGGCTGTATACATGGAAGAGGTTTCAGATAGATTATATAATGGCAAGAAAGAGATTTAGGAACCAGGTTTTAAATTGTAAGACATCTCCAGGGACAGATGAGGACTCTGACCACAATCTATTGGTTATGACCTGTAGATTAAAACTGAAGAAATTGCAAAAAGTTGAAAACTTAATGAGATGGGACCTGGATAAACTGACAGAACCAGAGGTTGTAGAGAGATTCAGGGAGAGCATTAGGGAACGATTGACAAGAATGGTAGAAGAAGAATGGGTAGCTTTGAGAGATGAAATAGTGGAGGTAGCAGAGGGTCAAGTAGATAAAAAGAGGAGGGTTAGTAGAAATCCTTGGGTAACAGAAGAAACATTGAATTTAATTGATGAAAGGAGAAAATATAAAAATGCAGTAAATCAAGCAGGCAAAAAGGAATACAAACGTCTCAAAAATGAGATCGATAGGAAGTGCAAAATGGCTAAGCAGGGATGGTTCGAAGACAAATGTAGGGATGGACAAGCGTAAATCACTAAGGGTTAGATAGATACTGTCTACAGGAAAATTAAAGAGACCTTTGGAGAAAAGAGAACCACTTGCTTGAATATCAAGACTCAGATGGAAACCCAGTTCTAAGCAAAGAAGGGAAAGCAGAAAGTTGGAAGGAGTATATAGAGGGTCTATACAAAGGCGATGTACTTGAGGACAATATTATGGAAATTGAAGAGGAGGTAGATGAAGATGAAATGGGAGATATGATATTGCGTGAAGAGTTTGACAGAGCACTGAAAGACCTGAGTCGAAACAAGGCCCCGGGAGTAGACAACATTCCATTAGAACTACTGACAGCCTTGAGAGAGCCAGGCCTAACAAAACTCTACCATCTGGTGATCAAGATGTATGAGATAGGCGAAACACCCTGAGACTTCAAGAAGAATATAATCATTCCAATCCAAAAGAAAGCAGGTGTTGACCGATGTGAAAATTACCGAACTATCAATTTAATAAGCCACGACTGCAAAACACAGACACTAATTCTTTACAAACGAATGGAAAAACTGGTAGAAGCCGACCTCGGGGAAGATCAGTTTTGATTCCAAAGAAATGTTGGAACACGTGAGGCAATACTGACCCTACGACTTACCTTAGAAGAAAGACTAAGGAAAGGCAAACCTACATTTCTAGGACTTGTAGACTTAGAGAAAGCTTTTGACAATGTTGACTGGAATACTCCCTTTCAAATTCTCAAGGTGGCAGGGGTAAAATACAGGGAGCGAAAGGCTATTTACAATTAGTGCAGAAACTAGGTGGCAGTTATAAGAGTCGAGGGGCATGAAAGGGAAGCAGTGGTTGGGAAGGGAATGAGACAGTGTTATAGCCTATCCCCAACGTTATTCAATCTGTATATTGAGCAACCAGTAAAGGAAAGGAAAGAAAAATTTGGAGTAGGAATTAAAATCAATGGAGAAGAAATAAAAACTTTGAGGTTCGCCGATGACATTGTAATTCTATCAGAGATAGCAAAGGGCCTGGAAGAGCAGTTGAACGGAATGGACAGTGTCTTGAAAGGAGGATATAAGACGAACATCAACAAAAGCGAAACGAGAATAATGTAATGTAGTCGAATTTAATCGGGTGATGCTGATGGAATTAGATTAGGAAATGAGACGCTTAAAGTAATAAATCAGTTGTTCTATTTTGGGAGCAAAATAACTGATGATGGTCGGAGTAGAGAGGGTATAAAGTGTAGACTGGCTATGGCAAGGAAAGCGTTTCTGAAGAAGAAAAATTTGCTAACATCGAGTATAGATTTAAGTATTGGGAAGTCGTTTCTGAAAGTATTTGTATGGAGTGTAGCCATGTATGGAAGTGAAACGTTGACGATAAAAGTATGGACAAGAAGAGAATAGAAGCTTTCGAAATGTGGTGCTACAGAAGAATGTTGAAGATTACATGGGTAGATCATATAACTAATGAGGAGGTATTGAATAGAATTTGGGAGAAGAGGAGTTTGTGGCACAACCTGACCAGAAGAAGGGATCGGTTGGTAGGACATGTTCTGAGGCATCAAGGGATCACAAATTTAGCATTGGAGGGCAGCGTGGAGGGTAAACATCGTAGAGGGAGACCAAGATATGAATACACTAAACAGTTTCAGAAGGATGTAGGTTGCACTAGATACTGGGAGATGAAAAAGTTTGCACAGGAGAGAGTAGCATGGAGAGCTGCATCAAACCAGTCTCTGGACTGAAGACCATAACAACAAGAACGGCTATCTCTAGAGAAACCAGAGCTAGGGAAGACGAGATTAAGATGCGTAGTGTTAGAGGCAATACATAGTTTTGATAGCGTCAGTCATTGATATACATAGTTGTATTACCCACAATGATCTATCCCATTTTAAGAGCACCGTCTTTCCCAAGTGACCACAGAAGAAAGTCATCAGTAAGGTTGAGCGGCGTCAGCCGGTTGCCATGAGAGTGCACCTCCAAAAATAGTTCTCACACATATAACAGGAGCGAATGTAGGCTTCCATTGACGCCATATTCCAGGCAGAGTGACAAACGTGGGCGTAATGACATCACAATGAGAACTATTAAACAATAAAGCGCTACTAGTGGAAGCAAAGGCCCCCATACAGGGGTGCACTTGTCTGCCGACCCCCTCGGCGAGTAGGTCGACGCTGTTCCACCCGCGGGTGTAGGCGATCGGCTCAGGGTCTGGTCCCTGATCCACGTCCACCACCTGCTTACCGCGACCGCCACCTGCCAGCCCACACTCCGTCAGTGCAGGCATGCAGTGTCTACCAAACAGTCTCCAGTATCTACACACAGTCAGTCGAGTCGACGAGTGGGACGGTGGATAAGTCGGATTGTGAACGGGCGCCTTAACGTGGTAGGTTAGGGAAACAAGCACGTAACCGTAATAAATTGTGGTTCCTGTCAACGGTACAGGAGTAGGATGCAACCGGCAGTTACAAGCAGAAAAATACCTTGGTTCTCACGATAATCCACAATTTCCGTAGCTAATCTAAAACTCTCACAGTCTAGAGCTCAGTTTTCAGACTACTGTCTGGTATGAAAGGATATGAAATATGAATTTAATGTCTGCGATGCAACTTCTTTTGAGGCCTAGTGTTAGTCGGTATGGTGCTAAGCTTACAGCAAGGGAAAGTTCAAGGATGTGAGCTACGACGTGGTGGATATCATAGGGAAATCATGGGGAGTGGTTGAAATAAGGTTGGAAAATGCATGTTGCGCCCGATGTAGGGCTCGGTAGCGGCGTGGAGGCAGAAATTCAGACAGAGGCAAGGGTCGAAAAGGTGCTACTGATTGTTTCTTCCTCGTTCAGAATCAGGGCAGAGGCGTGTAGTAAGCTCTTACAATGGAAGGCACACAGATCCATTCGTACACCACAAAGTGGATAAGAGGTTCATCTACATCAACATCTACATCTACGTGGATACTCTGCATGCCATAGTATGGTGCTTGGCGGAGGGTACACTGTACCATACTAGTCATTTCCTTCCCTGTTCCACCCACAAACAGAGCGAAGAAAGAACGACTTCCTATAAGCCTCTGTACGAGCCCTAATCCCTCTAATAATATCTTCGTGGTCCTTATGCGAAATGTACGTTGACAATAGCAGAATTATTCTGTAGCCACTCTCAAATGCGGGTTCTCTAAATTTTCTCAACAGTGCTGTTTGAAAGGTACGTCGTCTAGCTTCCAGTGATTTCAATTTAGAGTTCCCGAAGCATCTAGGTGACACTTGCATGTTACTGAAACCTACCGATAGCAAATCTAGCAGCCCACCTCAGTAAATGCTGTGACACAGGGCTGTGGCAGCGTACAGCCGTAAGTGGTATGCTTTACATCAGTAAACCCATCTTCCCAGGTTTGTGATGGTTTGCCTTTAGGATCAGGAATCGGTAGCCTGAATATGGTGTCTGACTATTTTCATTGCTAAACTAAACTGAGTGAAGTAAGTTCGGTCGAAATGAAATGGGACTGAAACGTGAAATAAACAGAGGTTATAGAACCAGAAATAGAGGGAAAATAAGCTAAAAACATAAAATAAGCTTTTCAATTGAAATTTTCTCTCCTACCTCTTGCAAATTGAGTCTGCACAGACAGCAGAAATGTGTAAGTGTGCTCATGTTATATCAGTCTTTGAACATGTGCGCCCTGTTACGTCTGGAAAGAGTGTTCTGCTGAATTGTAAGGTAAGCTTAAGACGTGCAGAGAGAGAGAAGTAAAGGCTTTGAAAGATGACCGTAGATGGCCTCAGATCAATGAAAAATGCTAAATGGTGCGTAGTGGAAGCAAAAGGAGCTACTCATAGGAAGTTAATTCAAACACAGTGGCGCTTGAGCTATTTGTGTTACGTTCAAAAAGTTGATTGTTGTACAGGTATAATTGTATAGAAATTTACAAAACAAATACATAATGTCAAATTGCGGCCAACTGACCTCAAAAAATTCAGGTCCAATGAAAGTGGAGAAGGCAGTGTAAATAATAACTATAACCGTAGAACAAATTCTGGATTACTAGAAATGATGTGCAGAGTAGCAGATATAAAGAAGTATCGTTAGAACTAAAGGGGAAAGGCAGCTGGTACCAGGAAAGAGCGCGCTTTCTCACCTTTTAAAAGCAGGAGAATATGTACATCACGATTAATACTTGTAAGAAATATGACGCTAGTGCAGGGAAGAATGTCTGATGGAAGCCCAACGTATACGTAAGTGGGTAATGTCAGCCTCGTGATACACTTAAAGAGTGGAAATGAGTGAATTATCGACGAGTGCACTGTGGCCACTGACAAACAGAGGCTACCCTTGCGGTGGTGATCATGGGATGCGTATATCCTGAAAAAGTCTAGGAGTCGAACTGTTGGGTTTCTTCCAGATCTGTTGGCATAAAACATAGAGCGTGAACATTCACATTACCAGTTCTAGGACTTATATCAATCCAAGAGTTACGGTAACGTCTAGAGAAAACAGAACATCGCGAAACCGCTTTATTTTCCATAATGTTCATTCCGATTTTCGATTACAATGTACGACATTCTTCTTTCTCGCATAATTACGCATTGCATTGGTGCATGGTCGAAATTCTGTGTCTTACAAAATTTTTCCATTATGTAATAATAATTTTACATGTTTCTGTGTGATTATGATGTGCTACGAATATTAGTTATCCTAAAAATGTCACTTTAGAATGGCCTAAATTTCCGATAGATTATGTACACATACGAACAGATAATTATTTTTTAGTTTACTTTTGATGTCATTATAATACTGCATATGATTATTTTTACAAATCGAATTTGTGCACTGTGAAGCAAAACCCTATTACACACTAAACAAAGAACTGTTTTTGTATTCCACTAACACAGTTAACGTCATCAGAACTAAGTTAAGTTAATGTAGAATGTAAATATGAATAAACTTTGTGACACAGCGTATTCTGAATATTAACTAATTTATTTAGGAAACTGTATATGTAACTTTCCTTTCCATATAAGTTCTAAAAATATAATTTCGTTAAATTTGCCTTCATTCATCAAAACGGAAATTACACCATTAATTAATTTGACTAATGGAAGCTTCTACATATTTCTAGAAGGAGTACAGTCTTATGTATACCACTAAACGAACTCCAAAGGGGTCGCTTCAGATCCTCAGTACAGTGCAGTCACTTCCTGTAAACTCTTAGACTGCTGATATACTGCACATTTATTCTATATTCGATTGTTGTGAGAAAGTTCGAATGAAAATGTTTCTGACTTGTGTTAATGCTGTTTCGTTTTAATGTCATATGTGAGGTTTGCGAACGATTTTGTGACCAGAGAACATAAAAACAAAAAGTATTAGAACCAAAAAGCCTACATACTATAAAACCCAAATGATTTAAGCTTTTATCATGCACCTAAGGGAGAGGTTACAGGTAGGGAATGCGACGAAATGTAAAGCTTTTGACTGCAGTATTAATGTTGGTTTTATTTTTAAGAAGCATATAATTATGTAATAATAATTTTTGATGAGTATCCTTGAACAAAACAAGATATTGGTCATAAATTTGGAAGACAAGATTTTCGTGGTCTTAAGTATCTCAGAAATAATATTGGTAAACGAAATTAAATGAAAAGAAAAAAATGGCTGAATATCGTGAAGCTGCGCTTCAGAAGAAAACACAAGGTAAGTACAAAAGATATGATAAAATATGAGTCTTTTGATGTTACAGGCTCTTGAAAACGAAAACTGTTATGAAGCCTGAACAAACACTAAGTGAAGAATTGGAGATAAAGGGTTGGGGGGAGATGTGGATCAGATTACATGGACAATGGGAGTGATAAAGTGTCCTAGCTTTGTGTGGTATGGGAAACTGTTTCGTTTCCGTTAGTGGAGTACAATATTCAACTGAGTGACATGAATTTAGCAATAATACCAGGTAATGAACACATGGAAACTAAATGCGAGGAGACAAATGATGAGTTGAAAATTTTCAAAGAGGGAATGAGTCAGCTGATTTTAGATAACACTAATTAGATTACAAAAATGAAAAATCGTTTTCAGACTGGATTTAAGAGTGTGGATTCGAGAGTAGATATTGTTGAAATTAGATATGTATTTTTAGAAAATGAATTTACTAAAGGAAATACTAAGCAGGTAAAGGATACTGAAGATTTTAGAACTGTACAAAAAGCTGTGGAACTAAAGTTGGCAGCTAAGGTACGGAATTGGAGGGAATGGTAATTCAAGTAAGTATGAAACTGAAGGAAGTGGAGAAAATGAAAATAGTGATATAAATGTACTACTCAAAGATTAGGTAAAAGAATGTATCCAGATGTTTATGTGTGAAGAGTGATATTATGTGGTCCAATATACCACTTAAGAATTTTCCCTGTGATAACATACAGAGTGCTGCTTTTTTGCAACTTTGGAAAGAGAATTTTTTGTCTGCCATGAGAGACAGTTTGAACATTAAAGTTGATAAAAAGTTTCTTGAAGGGGAAGCACTGTAATGCGAAAACCAAAACTTTGATCAGTGGCTGGCATTTTATGACTTTGAAAAGTCTTATGAAGGAATTGTGGTCATGATCTGAACGAGCTAGTATCAAAAGTGGAATTTTGATCACGCTTATTTATAAAAGACAGAGGTATGAAGGAGTGTTGTAGGAGCGAAATAGAGGAACTTGAACTAATACAGAGCTAGGGTGGTGTCAGGAGTGATGTCTACTTGGTGGTTCAATGCACTGAAGAGGCACTGAGCTACCCAGCTACACTACCACGTGTGAGTAACGTGCATATGGGCATTTTGTACTGCTACTGACCCATCGATAGATACTTTATCTTCGTGATGGATCACTGGTCCATTACAGATTCCATACCTTAGAAGTACATAAAATCAAACAAACAAGCAATACACTTTACAAGGCAAAATCCTCCCCACCTACCAATACGCAGTATCCCCGTCACTAAATCACAAGCAAACTCTGTTACCATTGGACTGATAGGAAACTACATTCTGCCAGAAGATGGGTGCTGAGTGAAAATAAATAATGCTGCAAATAAAATAATTTACAATTTTCTTCCAGAGGCCAATTTATTTAAATAGAAGTCGTTAGGTTCAGAGCTAGTTTCTTCATCTGTGATGCAGACATTTGCACCCAGTGACGTCAATTGCTGGATGAGGAAATCTTGAAACCTTAAATACTCAGTGTGAAGCAGCTAAAAATGATTGCCGTTTGGCTGACATGCAGATAAAAGGGTTTTCATACTGACACCCAAAAACAACAATTATTTAATTTATTGAAATGTTTTACACATAAAAATATGATTATATCTTGACTTACACGGCTGTGAAACAGCTAAAGGACACATCTGTTTCATTAATATGCGTCATTATAGTAGACAGTGAGTTAAAAATGTATGCATCTACCAAGGAGCATTTTTTTAAATTTTACACTTACACAGCTGTGTAGCAGCCTCTTTCTCTAAAATGCCTAACCATAAAAAGCAGATTAAATTCGGAAACATGTGAACAGAGTACAGGTTAAACATACACAGCAATCAGATACAATGGGAACATGAGCGTATACAACGGACTCCATTCTGCCGACTTGTATCAAAAGAACATCGATAGGTTCTATTAAGGGGCATTAAAATATAGGATACAATAAAGAATAAAATTTTAATTTTTATAGAAATATTATGCATCCAGGAAGCGATACATTCTTGTGAGTAAATGAGTATTTTACTTAAATTATTATTGCCAGGGTGCTGATCCATACTAAGATATCAGCCAAATACGGTCAGTAGAAGGAGCTGAACCAGTATAACGTCGAAATAACAAAATACACTCAGAAGTGACTGCGTGGGGAGTAGGTGGTATCCTGCAAATTCCGACTAACACTCAGGAAACAAAGTTGTTCTGATGATCTTATGCAGTAATAATTTTATGCAGTACCTTCAGTTAAGGAGTAGACAACTGATAAGGTGATTGGATGACAGGGGTTTTGAATTTGATACTCAGTCTTATTAGTGACTTCTCATTTGTTAGTATATCGGAATATTCCCCAAGTGCCTCCAGGACATGCTGGGCCTCAACCTCATTCAACTTTCTCTTTGGCCTAACGCATGTCTTGAATGTAAATTATGGTTACACAGGTTGACAACAAAGCTCTTTGCTGATGAGCATTAACCCCCCTCCACCTTCTTTAAAAATCACAACCAAGCAGTGGGACAACCGAGGGATGTTTGCAAACAGTCAAATTTATCGACCACGACAGCCCACGATTTACCAGATTAACACATAGTTTGCCCAACACTGGCAAGAACTCGCCACCACCTGTGGGATATTTCCTGAATATTTTATGTAAGGGCGGAAGCCTACAGACTTGAAGATTCTTGTTGTACCACTGATAATCAAGCAAAGAATGCTGCTACCGAAATGGAGCACATTTTCTCTCATGAAGAGGTACAAGCAAATGGCAAACTTGCCCCAGAAACGGCCTTTATTATATGGTAACCTTAGGTGTGGTCCGGGACTTCCTCCTGAAACCCGCCACCCGATGGTGAGAGCTCCTTTGCCTGCTGTCAGAGGTAACAGGACAGTCCTGCAGTAAATGGCACCGGAAACATGTCTCTTCATTTTCCACCCAACTGGGCCCACTACTGGTGCGTGTCTCTTTAACTCCAGGGAGTTTCGATATAAATTACCGAAAGCCACAACTTTTATCATGAAACCAAACATTTCCTACAATCTCCACAAATTTTTCTAATATAACGAAGGATTCAGGTTTAATAGTGAAAAGAATAATGTTCGATCTTCTATACGCATACGTTCTAAAGCGTTTCTTGCAGTTTCCAGCTCGGTAACCCTAACACAGAGAGCTGACATAGCTAACCAAACATCTTCAACATAGTGGCCAAGTGGCTCAATTTGATTCTGAATGCAATAGAAATGTTAGATAACCAAGTTATTCCTAATTCTACTTGGTACATTATCATCTAGTAAGTTACTGTGGAAATCAACCAATTAACTAATGATGTGCCCTTATCAATGGCCTCATCTCCAGTTTCATTCAATCTACGACGAGTCATCAAGTAAATAATTTGAAACACGACAGACTGGACGAATTTCAGAACTTCAGCGTTGCTTTCCAACCAAGCCATTACCCATAACAGATCAACTGTCTCACCTTTGGTTTCTACTGCTAACATGTTGAAGCCCTGCACAAGAGGCAATAGCGGTTTAGATAATTTATAAAGAAGTTTCTAACTTCCCTCACCATTCTTACCTGAGGTTCGAAATCCTCACTGTTAGCGGTTGAGTCACGAAAAGAACCATTTGCCTTATCCTGTCCAGCAGCATCTTGCCAATTTAGCGAACTTGCATCTATCTGTTACAGAATGATTTTACCCTGCACATCTTCAATAGGAGGGGCCTGTTTCACATCAGTTTTTACCACATCCAAATCCTGAAAGCAGTTACCCAAATGTTTTAAATGAGCCTGGTTCCTAAAGACCTGTCACAGCAAACACCCACCACCTTGAAATAGTTCTACTTTTGCCGGTGCGTCAGACAGCCAAATACCAGACACAGTGCAGGTGTACGTACCTAGAGAATGATGTCAGGAGTGATATCGACATGGTAGTCCAATGCACTGTGCACTCTTTGGCTTTACACAAATACGCTGCCGTCTATGGCTTAACTGCATATTTGTTATTTGTACTGTAAATAACCTTACATTAGTGGGTACAACATCCTAATGATGGATCCCAGGTTGTGAAGGCATTGGTAGCTACGCATATAATATTGTTTTTTCGTGATTTTCTTTAGATTTCTATTCTTTTTCTTTTGTTCATATGGGCATTTCTACTTGTGATTATGTAATATTCTACTGTGGTTTTTAAATGTAAAGATGTAATTGTGATTATTTTGTTTGCCAATGGATAAATATGTTTCTTGCTTTGTACCTGTGGTAAAGTTTGTAAAGTTCTCTTTTGGAATATTTTTAATTGTGAAAAATGCAGTCAATAACATTTATAAAGGTTTATGTAATTTACGATAACGATATAACATCTATAGACAGGGGACAGCGATAGCGATATCGAGAGTCGAAAGGTTGTTGCGTAGTAGAGGGGATGGTGGATGGCGTGTCTGTGAAGCGTGCGCGGGATAAATAGTAGTGTGTTTCATGAAAAGCATACGTAATTGTATGGACAGTGATACCGAACTATCGGATTGTTAATTCTCTTTACCACTGCGGTAGGTAATGCCATAGCCAGCGAACTTTAAGAGCAAATACCGGACTGTGAAAGTGCCGCTAACATTACTTTGCTGTGGCCGACACGAACTGCTTTTGTGCGAATGACCTTTGCTGGTATTGGTTGTGGGTGGTGGAACTGTGGTATATCACATTCTATCAAGCCGTGAAAGTGAAGACTAATTAACTGTGCAATATAAATAGCTTTCAGTGACGTTGTCGAAGTTTGAAATGCGAGAACATAATGGACATGGTTTACGGTGTGCTTCACACACAAGAACAATTCTATGAACTGTGTATTTGTGGATAAGACTATATGAATGTGACGAACCGTGTAATTATGGACGATAGCGTCACGGACAGTGCATAAAGTGTAAAGACGAGCGATATCTACGTCATGTACTTTGAAAGAGAGGACAAGTCAACAACGCTCGTATACTGGCGTCTTGTGCTTTGTTAATCACCACGGGGTTAATGATACAGCTGTGCCGGAACTTTATTTGCGTTTCGCCGGAGAAGATTAACCAGCGGAACTGTCTGTTTCCTGCTCTCATCATCGTAACCCGCCGACATCGTGCTGCCTAACGCAACGCTTCGCATGCAACAAAAAGTTAAGGGAAATCGCCGAACGCTATCCCCTGACACAGAAACATTCTTTCTCTATTAAAAGTATAAGAATTACAGACTCTATTTAATTAAATTCTTTGTTTAGTTTGTTTGCTTTCTGCTAACGAAACTAAAATAACAATCAGTGAATTAAAAGTTGCCTAGTAGTCATTGTTTGTAATGCCGGAAAGGCATATCCTCGTATTTCCATCTATTGTACTATAATTTTTTTTCTTTATGTTGTTACCTGAATATATGACGTTTCTATGTCTTTGTATACTGTAATTGTTTTACTATTTGTATATACATGCATTTATGTCGCTGTATAATTGGTTTGTTGTGTAAAGATTATTTGTATTTTTACGCTGGGTCTGGCCTAGGGAAACTATGCTATCGAACCATTACATCAATAGGTCGTGTGGAGAACAAAAGTGTTCAGGATCTTTGGTGGTGTTAACTCTGCCGCGTGGAGCGCGGGCTGAGCAGGGGGGGGAGGGTCTGGCGGGGGTGGTGCAGTGGAGCAGGTGTGTTGTGTGAAGCTCCCGCGAGTTGCCGCGCTTTCCGGGTTTGGCAGCATGTAATTGCTCTCGACTTGCGATGATACTTTCTGACATGGTGTCGCGGACGGGAAGCATTAGCTGGCGCACATCAAGAGCCCGTTTTGTCTGGTGACCGTGTCGAGAAGAAGGCGCGCCAACTTCCAGCTTCTGCAACAGCGACGGCCGACAATGAGTGACTGTCGCCACCTCCTCGATCGACGGCTTCCAACCTTCAATCAACCAACAAGGAAGACTGGAAGCACGTAAAGTTTTAGAACTGTATGGCAGACCTCAGCTTTTCAAACTTTTAAAATCGTTGCATCACAAAATTATAGCATCTTTGCATGAACGTTTGTTGCTCATTGTCTTAATTGCGTTACCTAGTAGGGTCCCTTCCTTTTCCGGAATAAACCCATGTGTTGTTGAAATTCAAACGCCAGCATCATTCGATTTCACTGCTTTAATTTCAAAGTTCAGTTAAGGTATTCATAGCTGGCTACAATATTTAGATTACACAAGCACAAATTAAGAGTGCGAGTTTTGTTACCGTATTTTACCTTACCTGTGACTGCAGCTCAGCTTGGTACGTACTAAATTTTACTACTGTTAATTGTTCAGAATCATTTAATTCAAGTTCAAAGTTAAATCTCTTCTTTCTAAATTGCGTAGATTCAAGTAGCTTTTGAAATGATGGTTGAGGTAGTCCAAGACTAACCGTATTTTACTGAATTTCGATGTGCTTCAGAAAGAAAGCCCACTATTAAATTCAGTCACTAAATTAACTTTCGATTTTCCGGTTTTATTAATTCTTTTGCTAAATTAAGTCAGAGTGTAGCGAAATTTATTACTTCTGACAAACTTTCAGTTTTCACACTACACATGTCAACCTTCAGTTGCCATGCTTCTAGTGCTAATTATATGTGTAATAACCCTTTTTTTGCGGTTACTATAATAACTGTCCTTAGGACTGGCGACCGTAATTTCCCCCAAATCTCAAATATCTAATTACTGCTAGTTAATTGATAACATAATGGCCACACATTTACTTTCTTTATTAACTTTACCCATTTTCAAAATTAATTTCCACCAGTTTCATTTGCATTTTTCCTTTCATTTAGATGCAACCCTTTCCTCCCTCTTTACCGACAAATTGACTTCGGTGATGATTGTGTTTCCCAAATTTCCATTAGGTACACGCGGTTTAATTTTTCACTGTCATTAAGGTCGATAAGTGAGGGGGAGGTTACATGTTGAAACACCAGTAATTATAAACTTCTTCCTCTCATTAGGACTAATTCTACTTGCATGTCAAAATTATTGTAGTTATTTTACGTAGTTTTATGTATTGTTATGAGACTAGATATATGACAGAGTATTTTGTCAGGAAATATGGCTTCGCGCGAAAATTACGGCGACCGCCATAATTGCTTGCGTTCTGACCAATAATGTAAAAGCTGCTATTCCTGTATTGGTGCTTTGCCTGACGTGAGCGAGAATTATAAATGTCGTCTGTCAAATCACGTAGTGACTGTTTACCCAGTAATAAAAGTTTTTGATATTGTATTGCTACGAGTCGTAGTATTAAGAAACACTGGTTATACTCAAAAGTGCATAGATGTATGGTGAAACCCGCCAGTGTTCATGTGATTGTTAACAGTATTGTGTGTAAATCACGAAATTTTGTCACTTTTTCTAATTCCTTTCAGATATTGTCTTAGATGTCTTTGAAGTTTCAGAGAATATATACACAATTTTGTCAGTTCAGATTAATTTCAGAGCATTTTCTCGTGAATATTAGAGTTTTCAGTTCATAAACAAAGTGGGATCGTGACCAATTGAGAAGTATAATAAAGAGTGTGGTTTTCCAACTAGAATTTAAAATGACTTCACAGTTCAGATTTTGGTAATTATTTTTCCTGTGGGTTGAGGTCATCACAAGGTCCATGGTCCAATCCATACATTACAAGTATCTGAAATGAAACCAAAAAGCAGTACCTTTGCCAATATAAAATTCTCCCCCCTATCAATATTATTCTCCAGTGCCCGTGTTGTTTGAAAGTATGATGTATTATCATATTAATCCAGCGACCCCAGGCAATCGACTTCTAATTGAAATGCCTTCCTGTACGGAAATATATATATAATGAAAGGATGAAGGAAGATTGTAGACACATGGTTGACGCCATTTGGAAATTTGGATAGTTGGCGACATATGAAAAATTTGATCCCACCATGGTTTGCGCTCGGATAGCCTAGCAGTAAGGCCACTCCTCATGATAGGTAGAAACTCCGACTTCGCATCTCAGTCTGCAACGAATTTTCATTGCTCTTTTTCTATTGTCTAGTTGATGATCGTCTATATTCGGAACTGAGAATATGTTCTCAAGAACACCTACCGGTACACAATATCAGAATCCTGTCACTCAGTCACAACCAAACTCTGTTACCACTGAACTGATAAGGAGCTGGAATCTGGAGGTATTAAGGTGCTGAGCGAAATTAATAATATTACGATTAAAATTATGAACCGATTTATCCCAGATGCCAATTTTTTTCATTGCATAAGGAAGCTACATTTGTTCCCTACAGAGGCTACTTTTGGAAAACTATCTATATGCATAAAACAAACAAATGCAGAAGAGACAATGAACATTATAATACATCAAACCTTAAAAAAATAAACAGGCAATGCTGAAATAGGGAGGAGAAAAATATTATCTCATTAGTTTGGGCTATGAGTAAAAGAAAAAATTTGAGTTCGTTTTTTATATATCTCTGAACCACAGTTTTGAGTCCAATAAAATCAATTGGCAGATGAGAAAATCTGAATTAAGGCTTTAAAACTTTACAAACACATCTGTGAAACAGTAAAAAATAATTGCTATTTCACTGACATGCATACAGAGGAACTTAAACGTCTGTGTAGCAGACACTAGCTCCTATAAACATTGATTACTTATAAGGCAGAATGTAATTGTTTCATGCAGGTAAAACATAATTATATCCTTAAAGACATGAATGTGACATACCAAAAGGAAAACATTTGATTCGTTAATATGCACAATCACAGTAGGTAGGGAATTCAAAATATCTACTTATGTGCACAAGACTTTCTTTTAACTTCATACCCTCAAGAAACGTCTGTTTCAGTAATACACATAGCCATAGTAGACAGTGAATTCTAAATATGCACATTTGTGAAGCACTTTTCTTTTTCTTAAAATTCGGCTTACACACACACACACACACACACACACACACACACACAGGCGCCAGCCTGCATCCAGCGGCAGGATAATACGTCCATTTTTGTTTATTTCTCAGTCAAAAAGTAATAGACTTTAAAATTCAAAAAGGTATGATGAACTGCATGAAAAGGACTATCTACAGATGTAACAGTTATAATAAAATTTCAAAGATTTTCACTCAAAATTCGATTGTGAGCAACATATTTCAAATTTTTCTCACAATATGTGACCTTCTAGGTAAATGTGTCATTCGGTATTTTATCAATGAACATGGCACACACCTTTATTTTTGTTTTCTGAGTAGGCAAAATGTTCATTGTCCTAGACATACTTATGACAGACAGAAAAATTTTCAGTAAAACTAAAGGGATGTACTTTCAACTGTGTGACTGTCTTAAAATAAAGGAAAGCGCCATGTGCTTTCAGTTAATTATTTGGTGTATGTAGTCCACATCTGTTGAAGAAAAACTTCTTTTCTACAATTATTTATACAGTTATTCTGTAAGTTAATATAATCAAACAAGGAAGAGCAAATGCATTGATTGTTCTTCATGTTTCTCAGGAAGGAAACGAAACATGAAATAAATCATATCAAATTCTGCAGAATTGTAGTAGTTGCTGATAACCGGTTCAAAATTTCTCTTGAAATTCAATCCAGCAAATTCTATGGTTTGAGGTTCATAGACAGATATGGGAATCCTAGAATTTCTTAGTCTTTCTTGCACAAGCTCCAGTGAATATTCTGGTTCATATCTAACTACAGGAACATGGATTTCCACTGATTCGATGCCAGTTTTGCTTTCTTTAGGAAGTATGGTCACATCTTCAATGCATATTTGATTGTTGTCAAGCCATCGAAAAATGGTAGCTTCGGCACCTGAACACCACGTAAAACATACTGTTAAACCTCCTTTGCAAATAATTTAATTACAATCTTTGGAAAATACAATAAATATTTCTAAAGGATAATGTTCTTCATATTTATTACTTTATATCTTCCAATTATGGAGAATGTGGCCCTCTATGATTAGCTCACTGACTAGAGATGAGGTCAGTAGCATAAGGACAGATGATGAAAAAAAACAAGTTTCATTCTAGGCAATGTATTTTTTCCTTTCTCTAAGGTGATAACCTCAAAGAGTTATACCACATAGTTGGCATCAGTTTCTTGTTGGATTTTCCATCATATGTTAGATAATCTGTACCATGAGCTCGAATAATTCAGAAACTCATGTATAGCTGAGACTGATTAGGAGAAAGCCAACAATCTTCAGGTTTTGGCTTAATCTCTGTGATATTGTTGGGAAGATAATAATATTTTTTGTATTCACATTCACAGGGAATGAAAAAAACTGTTACTTCTCTACTTCGCTCATTAATTAACAACAATAAAATTTTATTAAATGATTTCTAAAATCAGAGTTACAGTAGCAGCATTGAAGTCAATCAAATTATCATTATCATCAGTTAAAGTTATTTCTAAATCCTGAATAGGATCAAAAAGTTAAGTATATATACAATAATGTGGGCATGAATTAGAGGTTGACCAAATCCTGCCTTAGGCTTAAATGAAGCAATAATATTAGTCTCTAGGCGAAAATGGTCAGTATACTTTAATTTAAGCACATTCCATCAGCTAAATTAAAACGTATATTAATTAATACCAATGGGATACATTTAGGCGCATCATTAGCTACAAACCAAGCACACTTTCATTACAGTCTTTCATATCAATATATAATTTACATAGATCTCAACAATAACTCTATTTAAAGTTTCATCTGCTTTAATATGAATATTTGGCTTTTTTGTATGAACAAACTTTTCTAAATTTTGTGATCTATATTGACCTACAGGAATATCTATTGCTTCTCTATCAGAATATAGTTTATTATTTTTCGATGTATGTTTCTGAATTAACAAATTTGTAGAAAAACGAACTAGTGTAACATTATTAAAACTTTCTCATATAAGCACAGACAATCTTTTCTGAGATTTACTACTCAACTGAAACCGGCATGTCATTTAATATTGATAAAAATCTATTTCACAATATTATGAGAAGGAAAGTTGCTACTCAGTCACATATGAGTGTGGCTTCAGCTGCTAGAAGCTGCAATACTGTGTGTGTGTGTTCCATTTGCATGTGTGTGTCTGTGTGTGTGTGTGTGTGTGCGATAATAGGACGAATATTTTGTGGAAAAGTAACATTACTGACAGACAGTTATACTTTAGCTTCAGCATGGCTCAACTGGAACAAAGTCAATCACTTGTATATTCATTCAAAAAGTTATATTAGCAAAAATACTCCAAATTTATAAAAAGATGTTAAAAATTATAGTTAATAATAATAAAATTTAGCTACTTTTATTTAAATTGACAAAGAAATTATACAATTAGATAAATGTGAAGATTACTCACTTCCTATACTTTATGATATTATTCATGACAACCAGGATATAGTTACAGAACATATCATGTGGGGTAGGCATAAAGGAATTGATATTTTTATTCTACTCAACATATTCCAAAATACCAGAACAATTAGTAAGGGTTAATCTGAATTTTTTAGAAATTTGTAGGTAGGATGACACAAAATTTAGTCGTATATATCATGAATTTATCAGTGACGATTTGAAATTTCATAGTTTTAAAGATAAGTATAGTAAAAGTTTGAATGTCAACCAATTCGGTCTCTTAAATAAATATGACAAGGAATGCTAAAGAAGGAATCTACAGATATGAAATGACTAATTCCTTAATTAACTAATTCTTTTCACTCTAATAAATGTTACCAAAATATGACCCAGAGATTGTTACAAAACTTGAGAAAACAGAAAGATAAGGGAACAATAAAAAGAAGAATTTAAAAATCGAATGAACAACCTAGGAAAGAGTATGAAATATAGAAAAAGTGAATCACCATCTTACTGACTCAATCGAAGGAATAGGACAAGAATTTTTAAAGCTCTTGAAGATAACAGAAGTTGAAAAACAGTTGGTTCCTTATCAACACCACCCTAGTTTGATGCATTTTATGATATATCACAAATTAAACAATATGAAATTCCACAGTGTGACTATTTGGTAAGTAAATCTGCAATACAAGATTGTTAAAGAAATTTGAAGAACAGGTTGGAGTTAGAAAAGTAAAAAAATTTAGGGAGGATGAATTAAAATATATCTATGCTACAAAGCTACATCAACCATAGTGAAGGTCAAGTTTTTGGATTAAGACATGTTAGCAGATTGAAATTTGGTGGTAAATTACCAGTAAAATTTGATTAAGGTACATTAAGACTTCGTGGTTGGACAAATGAAGATATAAATTGACTGATCAAACCTTGAACTAAAAAACAGGTACCTGTTATTTAAATATGGAAAATATGAATAAAGATGCTGTTGATTTACCAAATTATGGGAATATTTAGAGTATTCAGGAGAAATACATTCTGAAAAAATCCAAATAAGATCAAATCAATTAGAGGTATTAAATGCAATAAATTAATAAAAGAAATTGTTGGTATCTATTTCGCTACATTAAAAGCGGATTTAAAATCAAGTTCTGGTAAAAGTTCGATAAAGAAATATACAGAAAAATCAATTGGATATGTTTGGGTGAATGATAATAGAGATTCAATTGATAGATTATTTGTAATTCTTGGCAAAGAATTACCTGGAATTAAAAGTTATTATAATGCAAAAGTTTGGCTAATTCAAGCATTAGAATATGAATTTAATGATCTCATTTTCAGTAATTCGAAAGGGATTTTGAATAAATTGCCATCTTCATTTAGGGAAATTGAAAAGCACAGATAGGATTAGTAAACTGAGCTTCAAATGATTTATCAATTTCAGAGACACATCCACCAGGCTAATTATACTGGTGACTTTTACCAAACTAGATCAAAAATTAGCACATAGCAATAGAGGGAGGCACTGATCTGTTAGACAAAGCATGCAACAAACATGACATTGCATAAAAAGATAGTAAAGGTTGAGAAAATGGGTGGAAACAATTAAAGGAATACAACTTGCTCAAAGGGAAGAACACATGCTTCTGAAGCATCAATTGGAGAAAAATTATCCACCACACCAGTTAGAGGAATACTGTATGGAAAGAGATAATCATAAATAATTGTCAATGATAATGGTTGGGGCATATAAAAACCTAATAAATTTTTTATATATATGAATAACTTGAGCATTGATTATTCTTTGCTACCTAGTGCCAAAACTAAATCAAAATCAGTTAAAATTATACTCAGTAATGAACAGTTACATAGTGCAGATAATGTTTTAACAGCTGCACATAAATAAACAGAAACATAAATGAAGTTTCAACCGACCTTATAGAATAACTAGTGATAATCTATAGATAACATTAGTAAAATAGGTTATAGTAAAATAGATTATTCAATGTCCAAAAAAAAGAATGAAGGTTCAGGGATAGCAAAAGAAGTGGGGTGTTTTTGCCATTACTGTTGGCTGTGTTAGCATATTTACCAACTATTGGTACACTAGCAAGTAGGGAAGCTGGTAGTGCAAAAGCAGTGAAGAACAAAAGAAGGACTAAAGAATAAGAAGAAGAAAAAAGTCTCAATTTGGCAAAGGAGAAAAAGGAACTGGAATAAAATGAATTAAAAAAATAATCAATTACTATCCTATTGCATTAAGTAATTATGATATTAAAAAACTTGCTACGATATTTAATATTAAACACTTTCATAGTGTTTCTGTGATTGATAAATTAGTTAGTAAATCGGAAAGTATTACATGCAGAATAGTTAATTTTGATACATCTGATAATGTAGGTCATAATTGGTTATTCTATTATATGAATAATGATAAAGATATGTATTTGATTTAGTTGCTGGTATCAGACCAACAACCAGTTCAACACCTGGGAAAAAAAGGACTACACAACAATACTCAGAGAATACGAATTTTAATAAATAATATGCAGTAACCTGTGTGTATTTGCTATACCACTATTAACAGATAATTATAAGTTAAAGGACGTTTTGCATATAGCAAATGGACATTTTTGAAAATAAGATGTAGCAAAGCAGCTCGAAGATAACTGTGAAAAACATTGAAAAATAAACTTCAAAAAATCAAAAAGAATGAGAATCAAAAACTGAAGTGTATCATTCAAGTATTAAAAAGCAAATAAATTTAAAAAGTAGATTAAACAGTCATTCAATGATTTAAGTGCTGCTTAAAATATGTGTTTAAAATTAAAATTATTAGTTGATAAAAATATAGACAATATATCTAAACAAATTAAAAAAGAATTAAGTAACAATTCTGAAGAATCTAAGATATATTGATTAATAAGGTAGAAGAATTTTAGATATAAAAGTTCTTTAAATTGTTATGATAGAATTACCAAATATTAGTTAGTAACTAGGTGACTCATTATTGTTGGTAAACCTATGTACACAAGCATATTAAAACTTTTCAGCATTTATGTCACACCAAGACCTCTTAATGAAAAAGTTATGCAGATTAATCATGATAACTATACCCCTATAACACATACCGATATAAAGATGAAAAGCGTCAATATTATTCTTACACTGGTTTTAGGTAGGTGTAATAATCCAGAAAATATTGTACATGTGAGACAATTATGTTAATTTACTTTTATAATAGAAAATGAACAAAAAAAACACAGTTTCGAATACAATTTTGGGCTTACACGAATTTTTGTTGTTATAAAGAGTGTAAAGAAATATTTGAAATTTCTACATCTACATCTACATCCATACTCCGCAAACCACCTGACGGTGTGTGGCGGAGGGTACCTTGAGTACCTCTATCAGTTCTCCCTTCTATTCCAGTCTCGTATTGTTCGTGAAAAGAAGGATTGTCAGTATGCCTCTGTGTAGGCTCTAATCTCTCTGATTTTATCCTCATGGTGTCTTCGCGAGATATACGTAGGAGGGAGCAATATACTGCTTGACTCCTCGGTGAAGGTATGTTCTCGAAACTTCAACAAAAGCCCGTACCGAGCTACTGAGCGTCTCTCCTACAGAGTCTTCCACTGGATTTATCTGTCTCCTCCATAACGCTTTCGTGATTACTAAATGATCCTGTAATGAAGCGCGCTGCTCTCTGTTGGATCTTCTCTATCTCTACTATCAACCGTATCTGGTACGGATCCCACACTGCTGAGCAGTATTCAAGAAGTGGGCGAACAAGTGTACTAAACCTACTTCCTCTGTTTTCGGATTGCATTTCCTTAAGATTCTTCCAATGAATCTAAGTGTGGCATCTGCTTTACCAACGATCAACTTTATATGATCATTCTACATTAAATCACTCCTGATGCATACTCCCAGATAATTTATGGAATTAACTGCTTCCAGTTGCTGACCTGCTATATTGTAGCTAAATGATAAGGGATCTTTCTTTCTATGTATTCACAGCACATTACACTTGTCTACATTGAGATTCAATTGCCATTCGCTGCACCATGCGTCAATTCACTGCAGATCCTCCTGCATTTCAGTACAATTTTCCATTGTTACAACCTCTCGATATACCACAGCATCATCTGCAAAAAGCCTCAGGGAACTTCTGATGTTATCCACAAGGTCAGTTATGTATATTTGGTGGCTCTGGTATTACATTAAGTGTATGTGATAAACTATATAAAGAAAATGATAGTAATCAATCTATAATGGTACACAAATCAAACTTTCTAGCTGTAACACTGAAAGATACAACTACAACCCTACCAGTTGAGGTAAAGTTAGTTATATTTGGTGAAATAATTGAAAATTTAATAAGATCATAATCTATACAAATAGATAACCAAATACAGTGCTTGATGTGCAGAAAACTTACAGTTACACATAATCCTCACAGAGTAGTAACTATGAATGGAAGACAGAGGACTGATGTTGTTTGAATTGTTTACAAGACTTAAAATTTACATTTAAAAAAAAAAAAATTGTAGCTGACAATCAGGCTGTCCTTGAGGAAAAAACTAGGAATTACTTACACCGATGAGAAAAAATTATAAAAGTGGAAATGTTATTTCACTCAGTATAGATGATCTATGGCAAGCTGATCTAGTAAAAATGGATTCTAGGAACTAGGAACTTGAGAGGAATACCAAATATGAATAAAATGCATAAATGTTCATTAAGTGCTACTGATATTTGTCGAAAATTTTGCTGGACTGTTTGTGTTAAAGGTACAACTGATAGGAAAATGGCTGGTGCTTTTGAAGAAGCATTCAAAGTAAGAACACAAAGATATCAGCAAACAGATAATGCTATAAAATTTTACAATACATATTTAAAGAGCTCGTGAAGATATATATCTTGAACCATTGCTCAACTTTCTCAGAAATGAAAGCTTCCTTGCAGCAAGTTCTAATAGAACACACAAATAATATGTGGCAAAAATATCATTTAAAAGTAAATTGTAAGTGGATAGCTATATTCTCAGGAATATTTGATGAATACAATAATGCAAAACACTGAACAGGAGAAATGAGTTCAATAGAAATTAATGGTAAAAACTGTAAGCCAATTATCATTGTACTTAGTGATAAACCAAAATTTGAAATAGTAGATAACACAAGAAAGAGTAAATTTAGAGGAATTTTGGAAAAAGGACACCCATCCAGATGATCAATAGAAATTTTTGAAATTGAAAGTGTTATTCACTCTGATTCCATCACAAATAAATTGAAATCATTAGGTGGACAAGAAGTGAAATGAAGTTTTTATGAGCAAGAACTGCACAAGACAAAATATCCTGATTCCTATATTATTGAGAAGGTCCTGAGGAAGAACTGAGGTACAGCACATGTTAACTGATTGGGAATTGATAATTCACAAAATGATTGGGTACAAAAAATAAAATTTCTATTTAATTTTATACTATAATTTCTATATAATTTTATACCATAAATGGAATTTGTTAATGAAACTTGGAAACTGTTTTCTATTGATTACAATATTAGTTATACTAAATGAGTTATTAAAGAAGATGAGTACACTTTGATATTAATATAAAAGTTAATAACAGTTATTAAAGGTCAGAATAATTTGAGAATTTCAAATTTGAGTTGACTCAATCTGATGCATTTAGTGAGTTTTGTTTATTAGATGTATATAAAAACTTTATAAATGTTTCATAAAATTTAATTATAGCAAAAGAAATTGAGTTTTCACTTTTACTAATGAACATTTATTTTATCAAATTCTTCTGGTGTCCAGCCATTCATAAGATTAGCATTATTGTGCCAACAAATAATATTCAGTCTTTCATGCCCTTGTACAAGGTTACTGAATTGGCATCATGATTAACTGTTAACTTTTCTTCATAATTAAGATGATTATCTCTAGTAATGGTCAATTCACATTGTTAATTTCTTCTTTGCCCTAAAGTGACATAATAATTATATTTGCAGTTGGCATTGAATAATATTAAAAGAGCAGATGTAGGTCTTACACACTCATTGAATGTGTGAGGAACAACAGGAGATAATAAGGTATCTATTTCTCTTTTTGTCTAGCATTATTTCAATAGCATATCGAATATTCCATTTAAGTTTTGAATGTGATCTTTTCGAAATTTATTTAAATTTTCCAAGTGAGTTATTTGACCCTGATAGGTCTCTTTCAGAACTTTCATTTATTTCCTTTTTAATTTTATATTTTCCTTGTTCTGCAATCGATGGTAAGGCCTCTTCATGAACCTAGTCTTGAAAACTTTCTGCAAAATGCATCTTGTATCTCGTAACTAAAGAATATAGGTCAGGTCTATGGATAAAATTTGTCGATTTTTGTATGTATTTAGGCAGCGAAGTCTCTTCATATTATCCTATCTTTTACGATAGGTTTCTTTAACATGGAGTTTTATAGCACCTTGAGAATGAACACATCATAAAAGGTCAGCAACTTGATTTGCATAGAAACAAAGATTATTCTTTTCATCACTTATCGCATACACTTGCTTATTATTGTACGAAAGGTTATTGTTGACAAGGTGTAGGAACAATTCCATTTGTACAGAATAAAAATGTATTAGATAAACTATTTTAAGGCAAATTCTATAACAGGATCAGCCAAAATTTCCTTGTAAATATTACTTCTCTTCTCATTTATTTCCTCAACATCATTTGATTGCTCACTTAATTTATCAACAAAATAAGATGAAAGATGTTGAAGTGCAAGTTGCAATTTTTTTACTTTATCTGGTCTGTGTACAGCAAAATTAATACCAAGCATGTATTCTAGCAATTTATAATCTGTTTTCATATTTTACAAAACAAAATGCTTTATCTGCTTTAGACGTTCCACTATCAAACTGGATACTTTTCCTGGGATATTTAGTCCCAGTTTGAATTGTGTAGTCCATTGATAGTGATTGGGCCAAATATCGCACGAAATAAGCATCAAACGAAAACATTACAAAGAACGAAACTTGACTAGCTTGAAGGGGGAAACCAGATGGTGCTATGGTTGGCCCACTAGATGACGCTGCCATAGGTCAAATGGATATCAACTGCATTTTTTAAAAATAGGAACCCCAATTTTTTTATTACATATTCATGTAGTATGTAATGAAATATGAATGTTTTAGTTGGACCACTTTTTTCGTTTTGCGATAGATGGCGCAGTAATACACACAAGCGTATAAGTATGTTGTATCACGTAACATTCCGCCAGCGCTGACGGTATTTCCTTCCTGATACATTACCTGTGTTAAAATGGACCGTTTACCAATTGCAGAAATGGTCGATGTCGTGTTGATGTATGGCTATTGTGATCAAAATGCCCAATGGGCCTGTCCTATGTATGCTGATCCGTATCCTGGACGACATTCATCCAAGTGTCCGGAGCGTTGCCGGATAGTTTTTTTATTTAAGGAAACAGGAAGTTTTCGGCCACATGTGAAACATCAACCACGACCAGCAACGTATGATGATGCCCAATTAGGTGTTTTAGCTGCTGTCGCGGCTCATCCATATATCAGTAGCAGACAAATTGTGCGAGAAATATATACATACCAAAAAGTAAATAGCCTACGTCCATCTATTTATTAGATTATGATATGCTGTGATATGACTAATGCTGTAGTGAAAACAACCTCTTTTGACAAAACAATTTAATTCGTTAGATAAAAAATCTACTCATTTAGCAGTGGCAGAACACACACATAATTGACGGTTGTAGCTGGAGAACTTTCGGAGGCAGTGGCTCCTTCTTCAGGCAGAAGGGATGAATAGCATGGAAGAATGGTGAAGGAAAAGGATTCGAGGGGTCTAGGAAAAATGGTAGATTTCGGGAAAGGCTTTCCTTCTTACCCTGTGCGGTATGTCTCCCTGAGCCGCGGTTCACGGTGACTTTCTCGAATTCCACCCCTTTTCCTGGAACTCTCTAGTCCTTTTCTTTCGCCACGATATCAACCTCTTCAACCCGTCTGCCTGAAGGAGGAGTCTCTGGCTCTGAAAACTTGCCATCTTTTGTGTGCGTGTTCTGCCGCCGCTTCGTGAGTAGGTCTTTCATCTATCCTCATGATTTAGTGAGTGCTATTTACACTGTTATTAAGTGGACTGGTAACAATACAGATAACCAGTCACACACAATGAGAAATAAAGGAAGGCTTTATACGTTTTGGCTTCAGTGATCTGGTCTACAGTACTAGAATGGACATAACAGGAACACTGTACAAAACATCTGTGGACAGGATAAAATTAATTGACAGCTGACGAAGTATCTAACTGAGAGGTAATTGCTAGTTGCAGGTAGTTGTACATCACTTACATACTGGTAAATGACATGTACAGGAAATGTCCTGAACATTTGTGACTTCATAACAACTTGTGGTGAAATGATTACATAAACATACAATAATACCTAGAAAACGAATAAACATCTTGTAAGAAACACAAAGACGATTACATTACTCGCAGTAGAAGAGCTGCGACATATAGTTGAAGAGATCGCCATATACGTGGCAACATGGCTGTGCAGGCTCCCAGACTGATCGACTCGCTGTTGTCAGTGTTTCTCGTGTTACTATAGCACATGCAGCGTTAATAAAGGTCTTTTTGTGGTCCAACGGTGTTGGAACCTGCTAGTACACAAAATTTTTCACCTTTCCCCAGACAAAATACCCCTGGGGGTGTCATAACAGACTGGTACCATCCCCAAGTGTGTATGTATGTCGATAAATAAACCATGCAATGGGGAAATAGTTAACCTACATATCACTATTTGTGACAGGAATCCCTATTATTACTTTCAACACTTGCACTGGGGTCTGTAATAGTCACCTGTTTCATGTATTTCAAGGGTCAACTTCGCTTTGCAATTTATCGTCATGTAACTGACGTATTGCGATGCAAACAATGCCATTCCTTTGGTGATTTTTCATTTTACCAGTCTTTTAATAAATAATATGTGGTGTCCATTTTTTAAAAAAATAAATTAGTGCCTAAATAATGTTTGCTTGGATTTGAGGATGTCTCATAGTATTTACTTTCATGCCAATAATAATCGTTTCTCAATGTATGTTGGTATTCTAGATATATCTGCACTGAAACGGTTAAGTGGGCCAAGCTGTATACCATATATATTTAAAGAAATGTGTAGCGACTTTCTCTGAGCATATTTGGTAGGATAGCATGTAAAAATCTGAGGTAACTCAGTCAAAAACTTTTTGAGACTTTTATATATATTCGTATACCCCACAAATTAAAAAGTAATGTAGCCGGTATGTGTCATAATATTTATTAGAGAGTCATGTAAAAATCTGAAGTACATTGGTCAGACACTTTTCCAGGCTTTTGGTAACAGCATTTTCCATACAAATACAAAAAATTTATAGGCCATGTCTATCTGCCAGTATCGTGTAAGTTTGAAGTAAATTGGGTAAGAACTTCTTGAGATTTTTTTAAATAGCAACATTAAACAACCACTTGTGTTTATTTGGTAGTATGGTTTGTAGATTAGAATGGGTATGGGGTACCTATCTTATAATGATTGCTCTATCTAGCGAAAAGTGCCTTCCTTCGCTGAGTGATTTCATTTCTCCTTTCTTGAGTTGCTCGTTTCTTCAACTGTGCTCTTAGTAGATTGTAAAAAACTTGTGCTTATCGTTTTCTACATTTCTTAATCCATCCTTAGATGAAAGTGTTATGGACAGAGTCTTGTCTTTACCTCTTTCATATGCTTCCCTACTTTTCTCATAAAATCTCATTGTATATTGTTACCTTTTATCTTGAAATATTCCTTGTTTTTATCAATTTTTTTTCGAAAACTTGCTTGTGAAGGACTTAGTAAAACCAGCATCATCAATCCTGTATGCCAACAGTGCCATTTTGAAGTGCTGACAAATAACCATTTCTATCTGTCACTTATTTCAGTATGCTTTTGGTACTTTTTTGTAAACCTTACAACTTTTAAAATGCTTTTCCAAATTTAGAGAAAAATATGTCTAAAATTTGTTTCTAAGTTTAAAATACTAAATTTCTATGCTGAATAAAACACAACTAGTGTCACCTTAGAAGATTTCTCTAGTAAGTAATTTACTTTAAATTTCTTTGTGTACTTCATACATTAAATGTGTGTTTAACTTATCAATCTACAATTACAATGAACACTTATGAAAAATTTGAAGTCATCCTAAGACATATCACCTAAAAGACTTCCACTGATCTCCATGTTTTTATGGAAAATTGAAAATAGTTTAGTTTCAGTTTTTCAGTTAGTTATATGTTCCATGGATCATTTGTCATAATACATGATAATGATGTGCTATGGGTCATTGTATGTTCACTTCACCGATTAATTTGTACATACCTTCACATTTTGAAAATTTCTCAGTTTCTTATTTCTATTTATTTATTTATTTCCAAAAAGAAAGATGTCCAGTTCTGAGTTAGTAATTGTTATCCACAACCATTTACACATTACAGTAATAGGAATTCTTCAACAGTACAGAAGGTGTTCTTACAGAGAAACTTCCTGACTTCCTTATCAGATTTTACTATACTGTCTGCCAGACACTTTGTATCATTGGGTAGTCATCAAACAGTTTTCTTGTAGCATTGTGCACCACATTTTGTCTTAATAAAAACCTTAAAGTGGAGCAACGAATGTTATTTTTCTTGCTGGTACTGTAAGTACATATGTATCTCATTTTCCTTGTGAGCTGTAGTTGATCACTTACAACTAACTACATGGGAGGATAAATACAATGAGAAGTATTGATCAGAATGCTGAACTCCTTAAACAGATGATCTTGGTTGAACACCACATATTTTTCTTAGAGTTAATTTTTACGAAACGAAGACTTTCTTTCTTATAGATGAGTTAGTCCAGAGTATTTTTCCGTATGGCATTACTGAGTCAAAACATGCAAACGCCAACTTGTCGATCTCTCTTTCCCAAAGATCTGCAATGATTCTAAGTGTGAATACTGCTAAACTAAGTTGTTTTAGCTCCAAGGCATCCTTTTTCCTATTTTAAATTCTCATCAATATTGGCCCCTAAGAATTTTGAAGTTTTCACATTATTTATTAAGTCCTCACCTTTTTACACTTATGATTGTGGTAATACCTCTAGATGTGAAGAACTGAGTATATTATGTTAAGAGTGAGACCATTCACAGAAAACCAGAGAACCATACATTTACAAATCCTGTTCACTGTTTTTTTTTGTTTCCATATGTATGCTTCGATTGATTACAATATTAGTGTCATCAGGAAAAACGACTAATTTTGCTTGTGTATACCAGATGAAAGATCGTTTCTACATATAAGGAACAGTAGCAGACCTATGACTGAATCTTGGGGAACCCTACAGATGAATTCTCCTCAGGTAGAATTAAACCAGTGGACTATATTGCTTGAATTACTATATACAACTGTCTGTATTGTTTTGGTTAGATAGGGCCCTATCCCTAGGTTGGCTGAAACACCATCTCATGAACCATCAATTTATCTAGCAGAATACTGTGATTCACGATGTCAAATGCCTTAGAGAGGTCGTAGAAAATAGCAAACTGCGCTATTTCATTGTTTTATACTTGTGAAATCTGGGGATTGAGTGTATAGACGACATTTTCCACTCTAATAAATTTTGGAAACTGATGTCAGCAGTAAAACAGGTCAGGAGTTACATATCTCACTCATCAAAATGGGGTTTAACAATGGCTTATTTCGGTCTTTCTGGTAAAATGCCTTGAGTTGGTAATGTATTACCTATTTCAGATAAATCTGGGCTCATTACACGAGAAGAAATTTTTGGTACTCCATTGCAAACACCATCAAAACCAGATGAGCTCTCATTTTTGGGAGAATGTATCATTTCCGCAATTCAGAAGAAGCTAGTGATACAATCATATGACTGAATTTTATGAAAGTTCGTTATAACAAAACACAGTGATTGTGCTGTTGAACAATTTGTTCCTAAGCTTTATGCAATATTAAAGAAATGATTATTAAATACATTTTCTACATGTCACTCATTATTTGTAGCCATCCCATTCAGTTAAATCATGATGATGCCTTGTTAAGTGGTGTGTTGTCCTCTCTCTTGTTTCACTAAATTCCATATAGCCTTAGGAATTTTGTCGAAAGTAGTGGTTCCTGGTATTATATGCCGTCCCTTGATTGTTTAATAACCTTTCATAGTAATTTCATTAATTCACAACTGAATTTGTGGTCCAGGACTTAACGTACTTCATTTTACTACTGTGTTTAATGCACTATCGTTTCTGTAAGCAAATTATCTTCATCACTAGACTACCTTATTGAGTACTAACATTTATTGATTTTTCTATTTATTAGACTTATTTGTACTTTTTAGAGCTCTTGCCTGATGCCAAGTGTTAGGTTTCTGTCATTTTTTTCAGTAAGGAGGTTCCTTATGCTACTTGCTGAAAGATGATGTGAAAGTATGGTACCATCACATGGCAAGATGTTTGATATCAGTTATTAATTTAAATTGTGAAGTTATCGATCTGCCACATCATATGATGTGTATTACAGCTACCTCTCATTTCGTCGAGCTCAGAAGTACGAAATACATAATCTGTGATTGCAGATAATGCTTTTCAGTGGACAATAATTGTCGTTACTACACACAAGCATGAATATTGTAATTGCAGTGGAACAGTCTGGCAGTTGAGTCAAAGTGATGCACTATCCAGTACTTTGGACTGTTTAGCTAATGAGTTCATAAGACGGTTATTCGCTCCACAGTCGGTTACCATATAATTTTCTGTGTGTACGTGATTGTTAACTTATTGCAGAACATGAAGCATGGCTTAGTTGTGTTTAGGTAAAAGTGTTCATACTTCTTGAGTATCGGTAATAAAACATACAGTTCTTGAACATTTAGCAGTCATTGTTATTAGTTGATTCTGTCATCATCTCTTCCCTGAACAATCAACAGTTACAGTCAGTTACTTATTAAAATCATGGAGAAAAATGAACGAGAAGTTATGTAATATAAAATCCCAGACATGTTATAACCACAGCCATCCATTCTGCCCATATTGGTGTGCAGTTTTTGTCACATGATACTTTGTTCATCTTGAGTATCTGCTCTTTAATTTCTGTATATTATTACATTATTACTAATGCTATATTTGATTCCTCTTTTGTTGATGTGTGGTAGTTTCGACTAAACTTCTGTAGTAGTACGAAGTGTTTGTCTTTCTTACCATCCCTGAAATACATGCTTCACACTTACCATGGTGGAGTATCTTAACTATTGTTTACTCTTTATTCCATGTTGCTGGAATCTTGGTCTATTTGTTTATGGATATAAATGTGCCCTTGCAAGTAAAAACTTACTCTTTAAGCTTTTATGCATGAATTACTGTCAAATTTCACTGTCTAAAAACGAAATAGTTTCACTGTTTGTTAAGACTAGCGCATCGACTTCAATAAAATTACATAACAATATATATAGGAACCCCACCCCAAGCTAGAAAAGTTAAAAATGATCGTTTATATGTTATTCCTCTGTCCTAATTTAATCTTTCAGTTAAAAATGTTATTAAATCGAGAGTTCCACCTTTTATTAAATTGGCGGTAAAAGCTTCTGGATGTTTCAGGAGGGAGTATTGTTTTCTCATATCGTCAAATTTACACCAAATGCTTCAGTTTAGTGTTTCATTACAGTTCAATTACTTCTTATAAGCTCCTACATTTGTCTGTAGCCAAAATCTAGTTCTGCCAAATGAAACCAACAAGTAAAGGACGTCTGATTGCTGTGCCCTTTCATTTGAAAGATATTTCAAATTTATTTTAGCAGCATTGTAATATACAAATGATTCCACATACCAGTTACATATCTTGCACGTGCAACATATAAAAAATTTAGTTTTCTATACAGTATACAGTACGCAAACTGAGCAGAATGTCATTATGTTTTCCTGTTATTTTCTGCATAATTCATCTGCTGCCTTTTATCAGTTTTGCTAACTATACAGACTTAAGAAAAGTCAAGTAAAGTCATCGTTGGTCTGTTCAAATTTATCTCTTACTGATTAAAGTTGTACTGTATTAGTCTTCCTCTACTTTATTTGCAGTTGTACAATATTACTTACATTACTGAGCTACAACGTCACTTTCTGTAGCTCTCCCAGATTTGGCACAGCTAATACAATAAGATCAGCTAATGGCAGATGAGTTTTATATATATATATATATATATATATATATATATATATATATATATATATATCTGTATATGAAGCAGTACTAGGAAAAAATGTATGCACTTCAACATTCCACAGTTATTTTGAGATGCAAGAACTTAACAATGAAAATGTATTAGTCAATAATTGTACTTATGTTCTAGTTTTGCCTTCTTATGGAAAGAGGTCTCATTAATCAACACGAAATACACACTTCACAAGCAATTGGTCTAGAGCCATAGGGGATTAGCTGAGCGGTCTAAGGTGCTACAGTCATGGACTGTGCGGCTGGTCCCAGCGGAGGTTGGAGTCCTCCCTCGGACATGGGTGTGTGTGTTTGTCCTTAGGATAATTTAGGCTAAGTAGTGTGTAAGCTTAGCTACTGATGACCTTAGCAGTTAAGTCCCATAAGATTTCATACACATGTGAACACTTTTTTTGAATTGGTCTAGAGATAATTAACCATTACATTTGGTGTACTGGCTTTATGTGGGACACCTTGCATAATCACATTCACGTAAGTTTCTCACAAATTTCTCTTGCTCCAAGCTGCTATGCTAAATACTAAAATACTTGTAGTAACACGGATTTATGAGAAAATGTAATTAATGTCTCATAAAAAGTAGGCGATACCACTTTCCCAATAATTCATCCATTAGTAGCATAAATTTGTGACATAAACATACCTCATCACAGTATGCCAAAGCCAAATGTCGCTGAATATGTTCGTAGACACCAATCATGAGGTACCTATTGTTAATATTATACGCATATAATACCAGAACTTCTCTTAAAATTAGTATTTTATTATAACACTGTTTCCATGCAGATGGCTAAGGATAATCATTTGCTCACAATGGCTATGTCGAGTTTATTAGCAAAATATCTTATTTAATATTATTAATTTTTAAACGATACAGAGAAAACATATGAGTTTCACTGATAAAATAAATCGAGAATTGTTTTTAAGATAATTCTCAATACCTGTTTACAAACTGCAAGTCATTACTCAGCAACATCTACAAGCTACTTATCCTTTTCAGAAAGTTTGAACTGGACAAGGATGACGAGGTACGTCGTCACAGCCGCCACGATGCCCTTCAGCAACGACAGATCCAGCGTGAAGAGCCCAGCTGCACTGTAGTGGATTGTGCTGCGCACCAGCTGTTCCCCAAATAGCTGCAGCTCTTCCTGACAACGACAGCCAGCAGACAGGGGCAGCAACTGAAGTTTGGTGACCAGCCGCTGTGTACGATTGGCTTCTTCAACAACTACGTCACTGCTGTAAGCTATACTGAAGAATCGGCAAACCAGCATCACAGTCCATTGCAACAATATAACACAGTTATTCAGTGATGTAGATGACATACCATTTAATTGTAGCAGCAAAACCGTGATTGTGTAGAACAATGCGACAATATTAACGAAGGAGCAAGTCACTTCTAAGAGGCTGTATAGACCATAAGCACTGTTAACAATTTTTGTGAGATCGCTTAGGAGGCAATAGATTTTACGAAAGTTTTTCACTGATGCACTACTATCAGTTTTCAGGGACATTCGATTACAACTTTGTCTGTTGTATGTAAGATGATTTAAAGATACATGAGCTTTAGAGACTACTAACGTTGACGGTAAGGGATATTCTCTGATAAACAGATCACCATTACCTTGTGTGTTTTGTTTATATAGCGAAAGTTGCAATGTTTCAAAGATCTTTATATCAAGTTCATTTTCTGAGCAAATGTTGAACACTTGCAACAAATTCTCATTCAGCTGAGCAAAACGTCTTCCCACAGCCTGATTAAGAACGATAAACTGCAAAAGTACAAAATTTCTCATGAGATGAATGATATGAACATGTATTTCGGAAAATCGTACTGTAAATCCGTTATCCCAAAGAATGTTACCATACAGAATAGCTGAGTATGCGATTACTACAACTGTTCCTCTTAGCAGAAGAGTATTCAGCCGAAGGTACTCAGTCGCCTCATCGCTACACAAAAAAGAGCCAACAAAAAGCAATTTTTCGAAGAAGGGGTGAGCGTCGATTTTTTTAAAAGTAGAATTCCATAGAATACATGCCACAGCAGCAATTGATCCGAATGCAACACTACACATGTAAGTATACTTTGTAATGCTTTCCACATTTTTGTGGCCGTCAGTTAGTTTCCACACTATATCACAAATGACAGAGGCAAGAAGAAGCAGTGCCACAAATACACTGTACAACCTTGTCTTGTTGCGCACAATCACCCGACCACTTACACTGTCGAACGAAATAGGAGCAGTGCCAGTCGCTTTACACAGGAAAAAGAAAATTCGAAATTCTGTGAACAGTTTTCTTAACGCGTACATCTGCATAGAATCTCGTCGCGCCAAACGACAAGCCCTTTGTGAGTGAAGCGACGCATAGGCGAGTAGAAATAGCCACCCACTGCGTTCCGAGTAATCACTTCGCTTTTTCTGTGTTCATTACATGCCAGTCAAGAAAGCGAAATTTGTTTGTTTATCGGAAAGAAAACCTTTTCCAATCTCTTCAAGGTAATCCCTTTGTGTTAGTCTTCTGTTGTCCAAGAACAATGAATCGCTCGATTTTACTTCCTAAATATAGTGTCAAATTAGTCTAGTGCAATACGTTTACGAACAACTGAATTCAACTCTCTTTTCTAATTTGCACATATAACAACTGCTTTCATTCTCATGATGGTTTATCATTTTGAATGCGTGGGTAATTTTTTGGTAATAGCGTCTGGCATTTATATATAATCAAAACCTTCGCTGTCGCTCTCACAGCAGGCTACCAATTGCGACACAGATAGGCTGCACACGTCAGGAAAGTCATAACCTTTACTGTGTGATCTTATAAAAAGAGTAGTTGTACTAAGATTTCAAAATATATTTTCAAGGAAACGTAGACCATCCCCCGGTTCCGACCAAAGTGTTCAGGTTGTCCTTATGTGTAATGCAAATGCCAAGATAGTAAATTACTCTCAAATATTCATCGTAGTGACTCATACTTCGTTAACATCCACCTAGCTTGTTATTTGGCTGAAAAATACCCGAATTTATAAAGGGTCGTTACTCGGACACATCACTTTACATTTGGGATAAAAGTAAAAAGAGACCATGTAAAATAAGTCCCTTACATTTTGTAGTTATCACACCTATATTTTGATATGTACCCTTGTCTTGGCAACCGTTCTTCAGTGCTCCTCTTTCGCCATGTCCCATAGACTTTTGAAGGGATTTATGACTTAAAAATTGGAGGAAGTGGCATTTATATGCTTCAGTTCCACAGTGCTTGCAGTGTCAGGCGTAAACCTGCTGAAATTTATTTTATGACTTTGTATATACATTAAATATGCAACGGAATAAAGGCGAATACTTCGACGCAATGATGGAGGGACGAAGTTACTTTATATTTTCACCAAACATTTCCCAACATAATGTTCTTTCTACTATTTGCTTTACAATGACTGTAGAAAACGGCAACTTATGAGTGGGGCTCAGAGCAAAATTTTGTCGTATTCTATAAAGTGGACATATCTTTGAAAAAAAAAAGCATATTCTCTGATAGCACATATCCTGCATCTAGGAAGAACAGTTAATTAACCTACTTCCTGAAGATAGGTGGGAAGTAAATAGTCACTATCTTTGTCTTTAAAATTAGCATGTATACCTTGTGGGAAGAAACAGGGAGTGAGGATAGAATAAGAAGTGAACGACTCTGAGCACTGAAATATATGATCATTCATGCGACAGAAAACTACTGAAGGAATTACACAATATATTGATATCAGCATGCGCTACAAACACTGATATAGGTTTCAAGGGACGGAAATCCAACGCTTATGTGTTTGAGAAAATAGTAATCCATAGCAGCATTCCCAACCACGTAGATATTCGTACTGCTCGAAGAGTTCAGGATAATGCCATTAGTTGGGCCCATTGTGGGTCGTTAACTGATTCAGGGCAGAGCCTTACAACTGCAACAAAATCGATAAAGTTAAAACCTCCCACATCTGAATACATATATGGGTATTCGTTCTAATCATTTAATTAAGAATTGTTCAATTAACCAGTCTCGTAGTGTGAACCTATGCGCAGAGTCACTTGGTGTCCGTACCATACAAAAATACTTCAACCTGAATAGTCACATGGGAACCTGAATCATGATTAGTCTAATAAAAGTTGAGAACAGAAGTTCGAGATACAGACAATTTTCTGAAAGTGATCAATAAAATTAAGGACTTGAGAAATTCACAATTCATTACCAAACACTGAAGTGAGATCTGAATTTCGCTAACGAATGTCCTGAGGGCATGTATTCAGCATCAGACCTATAACAAAGCACTAACACCAAGCTCCAAGTTATATTCATCAGTATTAGAATAATAATGCTGTCATTCCTCGGTATAAACTTTGACTATTAATTCGTGTAAATCGCAGTAGTTACCTACACTGCAAACTGTTCCGGCGTAACATCAAGCGCCGGCAGGTAGGCCTGGAACGTAACAGCAGAGGAGGCTGTGAGACGTCATCAGCCAATAGTATTCCGACTAGGACTGCACCACGACGAGACCGGCCCCTATACAAAGAGAGTATACGCGCCGCTCCGTGCTAACCGCCGCCACAGTAAAAGACGAGTCGTGATTCAAATGACTTAGCCGTGACTTGTAATTCATATTATAAGTAGGCTGTTTAGGTTTTTTTATTGGTAACGCCACCTCTGTATGAAAATCACTGGCTGTGCTGTGTGCAGTCTGTGGCTGCTTTGCATTGTTGTAATACTCGCCATTGTAGTGTTAGGCAGCTGGCTGTGAACAGCGCGTAGCGTTGCGCAGTTGGAGGTGAGCCGCCAGCAGTGGTGGATGTGGGGAGAGAGATGGCGGAGTTTTGAAATTTGTCATGAACTGCTATATATATATATATATATATATATATATATATATATATATATATATATATATATATATATATATATATGATGACTATTAAGGTAAATACAACGTTTGTTCTCTATTAATATCTTTCATTTGCTAACTATCCCTATCAGTAGTTAGTGCCTTCCATAGTTTGAATCTTTTATTTAGCTGGCAGTAGTGGCGCTTGCTGTATTGAGTAGTGGGAGTAACCAAGATTTTTGTGAGGTAAGTGATTTGTGAAAAGTACAGGTTAATGTTAGTCAGGGCCATTCTCTTGTAGAGATTATTTAAAGTCAGATTGCGTTGCGCTAAAAAAATATTGTGTGTCAGTTTAAGGACAGTTGTGTAAAATTCCATATGAAATTTCCCCTTTGAACAATTTTTTAAGGACAGTCGTGTAAAATTGTTCAAAGGGGAAGTTTCATATGGAATTTTACACAACTGTCCTTAAACTGACACACAATATTTTTTTTTTTAGCGCAACGCAATCTGACTTTAAATAATCTCTACAAGAGAATGGCCCTGACTAACATGAACCTGTACTTTTCACAAATCACTTACCTCACAAAAATCTTGGTTACTCCCACTACTGCAATACAGCAAGCACAACTACTGCCAGCTAAATAAAAGATTCAAACTATGGAAGGCACTAACTACTGATAGGGATAGTTAGCAAATGAAAGATATTAATAGAGAACAAACGTTGTATTTACCTTAATAGTCATCATATATATATATATATATATATATATATATATATATATATATATATATATATATAGCAGTTCATGACAAATTTCAAAACTCCGCCATCTCTCTCCCCACATCCACCACTGCTGGCGGCTCACCTCCAACTGCGCAACGCTACGCGCTGTTCACAGCCAGCTGCCTAACACTACAATGGCGAGTATTACAACAACGCAAAGCAGCCACAGACTGCACACAGCACAGCCAGTGATTTTCATACAGAGGTGGCGTTACCAATAAAAAAACCTAAACAGCCTACTTACAATATTAATGATTAGCATGGAAATTGTATAAATCGAAAGGCATTGATTATTTGCATGTTGCCAGTAGCCTACGACAGCTCACTGTAAATCCGCTTTGTCAATCCAGTTTACTGAAATAAACTCCATTAATATGATATGCTTGAATTGTTGTCTAGCTAGTCGAGAAAACAGCTTCCTAGGCACCCTTTATTAGACGGGTGGACCGGACACGACATTTTGACGACGAGCTTTCACAAACAAACCCCGCGCTTTCCGACCACGGAATTTTCTGTTGTGTTTTGCTGGCGCATTAACTCTGTCTTGTTTCTACTTTGCAGGTGCATATCCTTGCTTTAACAGTCTCTTTTGCTAATCAGTGTTTTTCGATGGGCGTCGCAGATATTTTCTTGGCTTTTGTACTTATTTTCCTTGCTTGCCTTGTCTGTTTCTTGCATTTGTCTCTTCAAATATGCCCACCCTCCTATCCCACCCCTTGCTCAGGGGCCACAGCTGTCAGCTTTCGATACAACACAGCTAATGCAGGTATTTCAGTTAGAGACTCAGCAAAGATCTACACAGCTCAATACGGTGCAGCAGCTACTGGCCAACGCTGCTCGCCTGTTGGAACAAACACCACATCCCGCAGCTAGTGCTATACCGCCTTTTCGTCATTTTCATTAACAAGAAGAGGAATGGATCGAGTGTTTGCAATAGTTTGAAGCCCACATGATTGCTCACAACGTATCAAGTACTACGGAAAGCCATTACTTTCTCTCAATGGTAGGAAGTGTGGTGTTCAATCTTATAAACAAACTTTTCCCTAACGCCACTCCACTTGAACATTTATATGATCAGGTTGTAGATTCGCTAACAAGCTATTATGACGAACAAGTGAATGTATTATTAGTAGCTAGGTATCAGTTCTTTAATAGCAAAAAACGGTCAGAACAAACATATTGCGAGTGGGTAGCAGATTTGCACGGCATGAGAAATTTCGTACTTTTGCGGTTTATCGTTCTTAATCAGGCTGTGAGAAGACGTTTTGCTCAGCTGAATGAGAATTTGTTGCAAGTGTTCAACATTTTCTCAGAAAATGAACTTGATATAAAGATGTTTGAAACATTGCAACTTTCGCTATCTAAACAAAACACACAAGGCAATGGTGATCTGTTTATCAGAGAATGTGCTTGTGGTATTTTATATTCAGATGTTATGTTGCGTGATGCGATCGTGTACAATGTACCTAACGTCAAAATCAGAGAACAGATTTTGAAACAGTTCGATCCATCATTTCAGCAGGCAGTGCAAATACTAGATCAGTACGATAGAGGTGCCCTGTCCACCGATAAATTTGAGCAGCCAGAAATTTGTTGAGTTTAGTCCCTTGTTTGCGAACAGCCGATTCAGTGGCAGTCTGCGCTCACCAAGCTGCGTAAACACCTCTCCACGCCACATAAGCAGCTCGCTGAACAGGCGGCTACACAGGCGAACAGAATCAGTTCTTCCCCTCGATGTTATTCACGGCACAAAAGCCAAGACTGCCCCTCCCAACAAACTCAGTGTTACGTTTGCAGCAACAAAGGACATGTACTATCCGTTTGTTTGCAACACAACATAAGACTTCGGCTCACTCCCAAAAATCTAGTCACAAGGGCCATGTCATTAATACAGTATTTTCAAAACCTGCAAAAGGCATTAGTAAAACTATCAAGTGTGAAGTTTCTTCAGAGATAAGCCAGTACGAAAACTTTTGTTCATTTACTTCTTTATGGCAAATGTGTGAAATTTCAGTTGGACATAGGTGCCTCCATCACATTGCTAAATCGGCACTCATATGAACTGTTAGGCTCCCCACGCCTATATAAAAGTAGCACACAACTGAAGGCTTATAATGGACATTTCCGTTCTCCGAAAATGTACTTTTCCTGTCATGTAACGGTAGCATGCGCGAACAACAACTTTTACGGTGCTACAATCACGTGATTGTGAGAATATATTTGGTCTTGATTAATTTTATTTGTTTGGCTTTAACATTCAGGACAATGTGTTGTCAGTGTAGCTACTTTGATAAAAGAATTCCCAGAATTCTTTTCTGAAGATTTAGGCAAAACTAACAATTTTGTTGCACATATTACTGTGAAAGACAATGCTCAGCCAAAATTTTGCCGGGGCAGAGCTGTTCCCATTGCATTACGGGGCAAAGTCGCCGCAGAACTTAAAGAATTGCAAGATAGCGGAGCTATTGCGCCTATACAAGCTAGTCATTGGGCAAGTCCATTGGTTTTACTCCCCAAACCTGCAGGTCGCTTTTGTCTCTGTGTTGATTTTACGTCTACAGTCAACCCACAAACTCTGATTGCTACTTATCCATTGCCACGCCCAGGGAATCTCATGGACAGATCAGGTGCAGATCGCCACTTTTCCAAAACTGGTTTGCGCCACGTGTATCTTCAAATACTATTAGATGAAGAGTCTCGAAAAGTGTGTGTTGTAAATACTAATTTGGGCTTGTTTAAATATTTGGGTTTGCCTTTTGACAGTGCTTCTGCACCCGTCATTTTCCAACGGTATTTGGAACAGCCGACTTCTCAAGTACCAAACTGTTCAAACTATTTGGACGATATTGTCGTAGAAGGTCGTACACCTGAAAAGAAAATTGCAAATTTGTGGGCTTCGTTTCGCGTGGTATCTGCTGCAGGACTAAAGTGTAGATTGGACAAGTGTGATTTTCTTCAATCCGAGTTGCAGTATCTTGCTCATGTCATACACTGTCAGGGTGTATATCCTCTTCAGTCGCATTTGTTAGCCATAAGAGATTTGAAAGTTCCTGGCAATGTTACAGAATTGCAGTCAGTCTTCGGAAAAATGAACTACTATATTCGGTTCATATCGAATGCTGCACAAATCGCAACTCCATTGCATCGCTTTCGTCGCAAGAATGTCCCTTTTGGACAGACGAGTACCAAGCAACTTTTCAAAAACTTGAAAGATGCATTGCTCAGTAATCGATCACTTTGATGCTGACAAATCAGTTGTATTGCAAGTTGACGCTTCCTCTTACGGAATCGGTGCAGTGCTTTCGCACAGAATTGGTGATAAAGACAGGCCTTTCGCTTTCGCATCAAAAGTGTTGTCCAAATTATTCACAAATTGAGAAAGAGGCTTTGGCTATTGTATATGGTGTCACCAACTTCCACCACTGTTTGTATAGCAGAAAACTCTATTTAGTAACGGATCACAAGCCATTCCAGTCCTTGTTTCATCCGAGGAAACGGGTTCCTATGCGAACAGCCCAAAAATTTCAAAGATGGGCTCTGTTGCTGTCTCAATACCACTACGAGACTGTGTGTCGTCCAACAGCTCAACATGGTAATCTGGATGCACTTTCACGTCTTCCTATTGGCCCTGATACAGACTGACGCTTCTGCTGCTTCTTGTTGTCACATTGATGCTCACGATTTTGAATTGCTTCAATCTTTTCCGCTGCACTATAGGAAAATTGCACAGGCCACGGATGCTGATCCAGACCTGAACATTTTTCTAACGTACATTCACACGTCTCGGCCTCGTTCCTTGCATAGCATAAAGAACTCTGTAGGGCGCCGATACTTTGCACGTCGGCATAGTCTAGCTATACTGAAAAGAGTGATTCTTGTTCAAAATGACAGTGGACAGTCACTTGTGTTGATCCATAAAGCTTTGTAGGAAGAAGTGTTGCTGTTACTTCACCGAGGACACTGGGGGATTGTTCGTACGACACAGTTAGCGCTTCGACACTGTACTTGACAGTGTATGAACACCCAAAGAGAACAAATGACGTCACAGTGTCACGCATGTGCGGATAGTCAATCAGCTCCGCCACAAAATTCTGTGTTTGGCTTAACTCACAATCATCATGGCAGTGTGTGCACATACATTTTACAGGACCTTTTTGGAGGATTCTTTGGTTACTTGTGGCTTATTCGTACAGAAAGTTTCCTTTTGCGTGTCAATGAACTCGACAGCGTCACGTAGCGCAGTTCAGATGCTGTCCTCATTTTTTTGCCTCGAAGGTGTACCTTAAGTCATAGTGTCAGACAACGACCCTCGGTGACGTCAAATGAATTTGAAACAATCTGTGAACGCAGTGGCATACAACATCTAACTAGTGCACCATTCCATCCACAGTCAACGGCGAAGCGGAACGTTGTGTCGGAACCTTCAGGCAGCAGATGGCCAAACTTCGCTCCACACACACCAGGGATCAAGCGCTGCATCTGTTTCTCTCCTCCTATCGTTCGCTCCGATCAGATGGACCATCGCCAGCGGAATTGCTTCACGGCCGCTGACGTCGGACACTGCTCCACCTGCTTTACCCTCCTCAGCATCCGGCGCTGAAGGAAGGCCGCAAGTATCGCTTCGTGCCTCATGGTATTGTCTTTTACAGGGTTTTTAGCGGCAGCTGACGGTGAGCGCGAGGCGAGATCGTGCGTCGACTTGGCGCTTGGTTGTATCTTATTTGAGGCCCAGATGGCTTGCAGCGCCGGCATCACAATCAACTTCGCCACTGTCATGTGCACGGTGCTTCCTCTGTGTCTCTTCCCCCAGATTCACGGATCCCGAGGACGGCGCGGCCACAGCAGCTACCAGAGGGTGTCATCACGACACCACGTTATTACCCAATGGAAACGGATGCTTCGCCTCCTCCGCCTCCTATCGTCCTACCGATGGACATGGACCCACCCACACCGCAGCAGCCGACGCCTTCGCCATCTGGTTATTTGACCTACGGAGGGGGACGTGTATCCTTCTAGTCGTTCTCGTGGGGATGTTTCCGCCAGAACGAAGGTGGGATGGTGGGGTATGACTGGAAGCTTAACGTGCCCTACAGCCATAGCTCTCGGTCCAGCGCAGCGTTCACCCTCCGGCATCCCTCGCCGTTGTCGCGCTCCGTACATGACGACCGTCCGTCGCTTTGGGGTGGAGGAATGTTCCAGCGTAACATCAAGCACCGGCAAGTCGGCCTGGAACGTATCAGCCGAGAAGGCTGTGAGACGTCGTCAGCCAAAGTTACACTGACTAGGACCTCACCGCGACAGGAGCGGCCCCTATACGAAAAGAATATTCCGCGCTAGCCGCGGCCGCTCTAGAAGATGAGCCGTGATCCAAACGATTTAGCAGTGACTTGTGATCTGTATTGATTGCTTCAATGGAAATTGTATATATCGAAGGACACTGATTATTTGCATCACGCCAATTGCTTGCGACACCTCGTTGTAAGTTGTTAAGTATTGTCAGTTCATTTTACTGTAATAAACTTCATTATATGATATGCTTGAATTGTTATCTAGCTATCCGAGAACAAAGATTCCTAGGCACCCTATATTAGACGATTGGGCCGGACGCGACACAAACGAACATTTAACCACATCCGAGAAAATTATGATAAAGCGTGCTCCACGGCATACGAATATTACCGACCATTCTCCTAGAAAGACAATGACCAGAAGACTTTTTAACTGCCGGTCATTTACAAGGAGCTCTATGTTTTTTTTCTGCCTGTGGAAGTGGTAGACCAATCGGAAACACTAAAAGGAGAGAGGAAATGTTCCACCAATTAAAAAACGCTGATAACAGTGAGAGGACCATGGCTTTACAACAGGTCGGGTTAGAAGACATGTTAGGACAGGACTCAGGGCAAAATTTTCTCGACTTTACGCACAAACGGAAGCAACTACTCTGATTTCTAGTAGTGCATCAACACACTACAGAGCTCATTCATGACGTTGGTTAAGAAACGAAGGAAGATTGGACTTGTGAGACACAAATAACAATAATTTCGCGGTACAGATTTCCACCCAGGCACAGGATATAAAGCATAATATATGATTGCAGAAACTAAACTGCTAGGGTGATCACAAACCAAAGAACGTATTGCAAATGCTGTTTACACGAAAATGGGGTGAAATAGGCCACTTCCACATGTAACTTGTTTGTGACATAATATTCTGGTGGAGCAATATTATTAAACAGAATAATCTGTTCTAGAGCGACAAGTTAAATAAATTCTACTGCATTCAGCTATTCTACTGTAGATAGCTTGGCCGCAAACTCTAGAGATCATTTTGAACTAAAAGTCTTTTAATGGTTTTGATGTTGGTCAGGGCAGGATGTCAACACATTCGGGAGGATGACGGTTCAGATCCGCGACCGGCAATCCTCATGTGGGTTTCGCGTGATTTTCCTAAATCGGCTAAGGCAAATGGGATGGTTTCTTTTAAAGGAACGACCGATTTCCATTTCCATCCTTTCCTTCTGATCAGTCTCTAATGACCTCATTGTCGACGGGATGTTAAACACGAATCACCTTCTCCTCCACGCAATTAAAATTAAAAGGAAGTACAGTGAGATACTGTTCAGCCAGTAACAAAATGTCTTTGCACATACAAGTCCGAGCCGCAGTAACAGATGTCAATTATTTCCTACCTTCCGTACAGCTTCTGACGTCTTGTAGCTCCCGGAGATAGGCGCCTCGTTCTCGTCCGCTCTCGTAGATGTGATCTTCCGTGCGCAGTCAGTTCGTGTCGTTGCGCGTGCGTCGCGGGTTGTCGTAATGGGGAATGGTTTTCAGTCTCTTTTCATTACGCAATCACAACAATCATATTTCTCCACTGTTTATTACGTAATGATTGTTTTCATACCTTTTTTTGAGCCCCACGTTGGGCGAAGGTTGTAGCCGCCCACTGTCAATCTGCTGTCGTCGACTTCTCCGACGTAAGATATTGATGTCGTTATCTGCTGTACATGCTCGACTTTTCGTTATATCTATACCTCATATGAAGGAGCGACAAACAGCTTTACTGTAACGACGTCTAAATTTCGGGTTTTAATACTGTTAATTAATGTTAAATTTTGTTCAGTTCAAATGGCTCTGAGCACTATGGGACTTAACATCTGTGGTCATTAGTCCCCTAGAACTTAGAACTACTTAAACGTAACCAACCTAAGGACATCACACACATCCATGCCCGAGGTAGGATTCGAACCTGCGACCGTAGCGGTCGCGCGGCTCCGGTCTGAGCGCCTAGAACCGCTAGACCACCGCGGCCGGCTTTGTTCAGTCGATCACCTTTCATTTGTTACTGCGTTACCGCAGAAGAAATAGTTAATAACGTCTTTGGATGTTATTTATTATTTACTAGTAGACACGTTATTGTGGAAATCACTTTAGTATTTTATTACGAGCATTTGAAAAAACAAATTAAATGGTCATGAATGATTGTGTTTTCCATATAGGGGAATGAAAGTTAATCCTATTATTACTCTCAGCAATTACAGCAACTAAAATATGGGTGATTTTTATAGTTCGTCACTCAAAGATATTATAGCAATGATTACAGCAATGACTATGGTCCGTTACCATACTTCGATATAATCATTCAAACTTCGTACGCTTTTACTTTCACAAAGGTAAGTGTCCAGTTCCGTTCTTATGTTCAGTTTAACGTCCCTTCTTGTAGTATATCGGATATTCGACATGTAGTAGAATTTAGTACTGAGCGCTACTTTTATTCGCGCACACAGTTCCTCAGATATTCTTAGTCCGTGATCTTACGGCAAAAGTCTGTCCGCATAAATTAACTATAGGCAATTTTCCTGAGGTTTAACAAAAGTGACCTGATCCCTTTCATCTACATATACATACATGCCGTGCAATCCACCATACGGTACGTGGCGGAGCGTACCTCGTACCACAACTAGCATCTTCTCTCAATTTTCCACTCCCAAATAGAACGAGGGAAAAATTACTGCCTATATGCCTCCGTGCGAGCCGTAATCTCTCTTATCTTATCTTTGTGGTCTTTCCGTGAAATATAAGTTGACGGCAGTAAAATTGTACAGCAGTCAGCCTCAAATGCTGGTTCTCTATATTTCCTCATTAGCGATTCACGAAAAGAACGCCTTTCCTACAGAGACTCCCGCCCGAGTTCCTGAAGCATTTCCGTAACACTCGCGTGATGATCACACCTACCAGTAACAAGTCTAGCAGCCCGCCTCTGGATTGCTTCCAGGTCCTCCCTCAAATCGACCTGATAGGGATCCCAAACGCTCGAGCAGTACTCAAGAATAGGTCGTATTAGTGTTTTATAAGCGGTCTCCTTTACAGATGAACCACATCGTCCCAAAATTCTACCAATGAACACAAGACGACTATCCGACTTCCACACAACTGCCATTACATGCTTGTCCTACTTCATATCGCTCTGCAATGTTACGCCCAAATATTTAATCTACGAGACTGTGTCAAGCGCTACACTACTAATGGAGTATTCAAACATTACGGGATCCTCTTTTTCCTATTCATCTGCATTAATTTACAGTTATCTATATTTAGAGTTAGCTGCCATTCTTTACACCAATCACAAATCCTGTCCAAGTTATCTTGTATCCTCCTACAGTCACTCAACGACGACCCCTTCCCGTACACCACAGCATCATCAGCAAACAGGCGCACATTGCTATCCACCCTATCCTAAAGATTTATGTAGATAGAAAACAACAGCGGACCTACCACACTTCCCTGGGGCACTCCAGATGATACCCCCACCTCCGATGAACACTCACCATCGAGGACAACGTACTGGGTTCTATTATTCAAGAAGTCTTCGAGTCACTCAAATATCTGGCAACCAATCCCGTATGCTCGTACCTTATTTAGGAGTCTGCAGTGGGGCACCAAGTCAAACGCTTTCCGGAAGTCAAGGAATATGGCATCCGTCTGACACTCTTCGTCTATGGTTCGCAAGATATCACGTGAAAAAAGGGCGAGTTGCGTTTCGCAGGAGCGATGCTTTCTAAAGCCGTGCTGATGCATAGACAGCAACTTCTCTGTCTCAAGGAAATTCATTATATTCGAACTGAGAGTTTGTTCGAGAATCCTGCAACAAACCGATGTTAAGGATATTGGTCTGTAATTTTGAGGGTCCGTCCTTCTGCCCTTCTTATATACAGGCGTCACCTGCGCTTTTTTTCCAGTCGATCGGGACTTTACGTAGCATATTACACGGAAATGCCAGCTATATCACCCGCCGGAGCTTCGTAGAATTATTCAGAGCGCAGAAAACATGAGAAGAAAACTAAGAATATCCACGTATGGTTTATATAATAGAATATCGAAACAAAAGTTGCTGTGTTAAACCGTCTTTGATTTCCATGAAGCGCTACTTTGCTTGCTGGCGCTATTTTGATGAGAGATTATTTATCGAAAATTTTAATTAAAACTTTTTCAAAGCTATTAATTATTTCCGATATTATCCATATTTACCATAACTTATAGTGAGCAGTACGGCTGCAGAATGACAGATGAGGAATAAACATTGCTTAAAGAGAAGACGTTATCAAAGTACAAGAATGTAAGTTATACAAATAGATAAAATAATGAAATGAAAGATACAGTGACCGCTTGCAACCGTATTGACAATGTAAGAATACTCAAATTATTTGAGTAATAATGATGAAATTAATGTGCTGGTTCCTGTCTCCTAAGGAACATGCCGGACAGATTGTCCACTTGGAATTGGTTTGTCGTTCCTGGAGATTGTGGTTAAAAAAAAATGGCTCTGAGCACTATGGGACTCAACATCTGTGGTCATCAGTCCCCTAGAACTACTTAAACCTAAGGACACCACACACATCCATGCCCGAGGCAGGAGTCGAACCTGCGACCGTAGCAGCCGCGCGGTTCCGGACTGAGCGCCTAGAACCGCTAGACCACCGCAACCGGCGAGATTGTGGTTTGTCTTGACTAATTCCTACTGGATTCCTCGTAGTTATTCTTAGAAGGATCCGTTGTGGGTTGATAGTTACAACTTGATGCAGACCTCCCTTATTGAATACCATGGAGTCATGGTGTGCTACCTTTTGTTTTCAAATTTCTTGTGATTTTCTGCAACGAATATCCCTTGGTCTAGCCCACCTTCGAGGGACCATCTCAGGCAGCGATTCTGCTGGAGTGTTTGTATAAATTTGAAGTTAGTGTCATAATCATAGACGATCCATGGCTCGATTGTCGACATATGGCAACTTACGAAACATTTTACGAAGAACCAACGGAATTAGCTCCTTGGTAATAAAAAATGGTTTGTTCACGCTGATTGTTATATGGGTTGTCTTATTCACTTTTGTTGTGTGACTTGTGAACGTTAAAGACTTATTCAGGTGTAAGTCTTATTGTTTTGTTGACGTTGACCATGGAATGTGGACCAAATATAGGAAGAATTACTATAATGGGCTTCCATTTTGTTTCTTATCCTTACTGTCATAATTTCTCTTCTATATACTTCAAACTTCGGGAGCACATACCCTGACATTTCTTTCTCTTACTCAGAATACCATTCTTGAGGTTATTATATATGACACAAAGAAATTATTTTGCATTATGGAACATTTCACAGCCGGCGAAGAGAAATATATTGTGCATGTCGTATGAGCTGCGTGATATAAGTTAAAAAGTTAAACAGAAATTATAAGAAAGATACTTTGACTAAGCGAAATATTCTTACAAACAGTGTAATGTTTAATTCTTCTTGAAGACTGTCCCCACATTTTTCTGCCTCTTTTATGCCCATTATCTGCTCGGTAGTGGTTTCAACGCTTGTATCACGTCTTGTTTTATCTCAGATCTTTCTTTTTTCTAATGCGTGAGGCGTTCACTGTTTACGAGACTTCTGCAATACAAAACTGAACAGACATTCTGTATGGATTGTAATGCGTGCCCTTATATGTTGGGGGCGCACAATGCCAATACCAGAGCAGTTCCTAATGCCTACACCGCCATCTTTGCAAACAAACAAAAATCGTCATCGTCTAAAGTTAAGTACTCAAACACGCAATCACACACACACACACACACACACACACACACACACAAACACACACACACTCCCCTTCAGTACTAAATCGATACGTAGGACTGCTTCCTCTCAACCGACCCCATCTTCTAGTCAGATTGTGCCACACATTTCTTTTCTCCATAATTCTGTTGAGTATCACCTCATTAGTTACGCGATCGTCAGCATTATTCTATAGCACCACATTTAGAAAGCTTATATTCTCTTGTTGTGTAAACTGTTTATCGTCCATGTTTCACTTCCATGCATGACTGCACTCGATACAAATACTTTCGAAAAAGACTTACTAACACTTCAATTAATAATCGGTGTTAATAAATTTCTCTTATTCGGAAACACTTTCCTTGTCATTGCCAGTCTATATTTTCCATACTCTCTAATTTGCCCGCCATCAGTTATTTTGCAGCCCAAATAACAAAACCAATCTACCTCTTTCACAGTTTCGTTTCCTAACCTAAATCCCTCAGCATCACCTATTTCAATTAGACTACATTCCATTGCCTCTGCTTTACTGGTATTGGATTTCATCTTATATTTTCCTTTCGAGACTCTGTCCATTTCTAGTCCTTCTCTGTCGCTGAAGGAATTACGATGTCATGGCAAACCTCAAAGCATTTGTTTCTTTCTGGACTTTAATTCATACTCCAAATTTATCTTCTGTTTCCTTTACTGCTTGTTCAACATACAGATTAAGTAACATCGGGGATAAGCGACAACCCTGTCTCCCTCTGTTTTCACCCACGGCTTCCCTTTCATTCCCCTCGACTCGTATAACTGTCGCTTGGTTTCTGTATAATTTGTAAATAGCCTTCCACTTCCTCTATTTCGCCCTTACTACCTTCAGAATTTCAAAAGAGACCATTCCAGTCAAGATTGTGAGAAACTTTCTCTAAGTCTACAAATGCTGTGAAGGTAGTTTTGCCTTTCCTTAAACTCTCTAAGGTACGTCGTAGGGTCGGTGTCGCCTAGCATGTTGCTACATGTCGCAGGAATCCAAACTGCTCTTCGTCGGGGTTGGTTTCCACCAATTTTTCCATTCTCCTGTAAAAAATTCGTGTTTGTATTTAGGAAGAACGACATATTAAACTGCTAGTTCAGTAACGTCCAAACCCGTCAGCACCCTCTTTCTTTGGAATATTATTTATTATATTCTTCTTGAAAGGATTTCCCCCGTTTCGTACGTCTTGCACCCCAGATGGGAGAGTATTGTCATAGCTGCTCTGTCAGATCGTTCTCGCAGTATCAAATCTCCATTCTCACCTTCATCCACATCCTCTTACATTCCTACAACAATTACTTCAAGTACACGTCTCTTATATAAACCCTCTATATACTTCATCCACCTTTAAGCTTTCCCTTCTTTGCTTAGGACTGGTTTTCCGTCTGAGCCCTTGATATTTGTACAGCTGTTTCTCTTTTCCCCAAAGACCTCTTTAATTTTCCAGTGGGTGGTATCTAACCTTCTAACTTCGTATATTTGTTCTCTAGCCATTCCTTCCTAGCCACTGTGCTATTCTTGTCAATCTCGTTTTTGGACTTCCTTATTCCCTTTCACCAGCTTCATTTGCTGCGTTTTAAGTTCTCTCCTTTCATCAGACAAGTTCAGTATCTCGTTTGTTATCTAAAGATTTCTACCATTGTAAAATCATTGTCATTATATAATCAGTCTGAAATCTTCCACAGTCCCGAGTTCTCCTCGAGGTGTGCAACTTTGTTTCATGTTTTGAAACCAAATGTTAACTATGATCTTATTATGCTCTGTGCATTATTCTACCAGGAGACTTCCTCTTTCATTCCATCTACGCAGTACATAATCACCTACTATATTTCCATATTCCCCATCGTTTCGTACTATCGAATTTCAGTTACCCATCCCAACAAAATTACCTCTCCTTAAGTATTCTGAATAATTTCCTTTCTCTCGTCATATATTTCTCCGATCTCTTCATCATCTGTGGATTCAGCTGCCATACAAACTTGTACTACTGTGGTGTGTGTGGGCTTCGTGTCTACGTTGGTTTCGAAAATGCGTTCACCATGCTGTTCATAGTACCTTATCGAGATGTGTAATTTCGTATTTATTATCAATCCTGCTGAGTGATTACCCCTATTTGATTTTGTATTATTCAGCTGACTAAAAGTCCTGTTCCTCCTGCCACCGAACTTCACTAATTTCTGTTATATCAAACTTCAATCTGCCCATTTCCCGCTTTAAACTTTTCCGTGCTACTACATGATTAAGAGAGCTAGCGTACAACGCTCCAATACGTAGGACGCTAGTTTTGCTTCTCCTGACGTCGACATCCTCGTGAATAGTCCCCGTCCGAATGTATGAATGGGGGCCTATTTTACTTCCTATTTTACTTTACCCAAGACGACGCCATCATCAATTAACTACACAGTAGTGCTGTGTGCCCTCAAGAAGAATTACTGCTGTAGTTTCTTCTTGCTTTCAGCCGTTCGTAGTACCAACACAAAATGGCCGTTTTGGTTGATATTACAAGGCCAGATCAGTGAATCATCCAGGCTGATGCCCCTGCAACTATTGAAAAGACTGCGCCTCTTCAGGAACCACAAGTTTTTGTGCCCTCTCAACAAATACTGGCTATCTATATCGCGGAGGCACACGTGCGACCTGACTTATGGGAAAGTCTGTCTCTCCTGGGGTTATATAGACAAAAGCTGTGGTCATATTGGCACAAACCGTTAGCGCTGAAGCCTTTCGCCGGCGCAGAAAAGAAGATAACATCACTGCTTACTGTTATAGCTAACTATAGCACCAGTACGCTCTACAGGCGTAACTACGAATTGTAATAGATATATTCACCACCAGAATGAGAGGCTTTATTTTTTGGATATTGAGGGGGCCCCAACTACTTTCAGAGGCTCACGATAGCACCCATGCCCGCACTTGGAGTGTTATACGTATTTATCTTTTCGGCCTGCGACTGTTTTTTTTCAGGTTCAACTTCACTTTATAGTGTCTCTGCCCTACTTTCCACAGTGTTTGTTCGGCGTTGTGATCTGTCGATGATCTGGTTGTTGTTAAGTTCCGACCTAAGGAACACCGAGTCATCTGCGTGTGAATTACACGTGACGTGCTATATTCTAGGTGGGTCGTTAATCCACTGTCTGAAAACAATCGGTGAGATCACAACTCCTTGTGGTACGCCCACCTGATGTATCTTGACAATGGATCTGTGGCTATCTGTGGAGACCTAGATATCCCAGGACACTGCCTATCAATTTTATGTAACAGCTGTATAATGATGCCTATTGGTACTTGTTCACGATTAAGTTATCGCATGCAGGACATTATTGAATGCCTTCTCTGTATCGAAGAATCCTGATAACAGAGGTATGTACTTTGAAATTTCGTTGTATTCTATTTGTGGTCGATCGGTCATGGTGAACTATTCCTGTTAAGTATTATTTTCTTGAAATCACGCAATGACGGCAGTGCTGTTGTGCTGGTGTATTGAGGTATCCTTTATTGTGGCCATACCGGTTCCGAGTTTCACGGCCTGGTGTTCTTGTCTGCCACTAGTATTTACAAGCGAATAATTACGTATATTGAAGTGCTTCAGAGATGAGTCCATTTGGTCCTCTGAAAGCTCTTGTTGGCGGTCTTTGTTGTCCGTTATTCCTCACTAACTGCCCTTTGTCCCGCATACGCAACGTAACTTCGATGTTCTGGTTTCTCGTATGTCTTGTCACCAAAGCGCTACCTGGTTTGGACGTTTTTTGCAAATCGTTTCACCCCGCATCCGTCAAGCTGATTTCTAAACATTTTCTTGCGCCTCCTGTGGCGGTCACTTAGGGCTTTTAACTCTGACACTAGCGGTGGGAATACGTAGTACGGTTCTGGCAGTAAGGTAATCGTAGCAGCTTGTGTTGCAGTTATTTTGCATTGGTCCCAGTTGAGAATAGTCTTTTGTTGAGGTGGCACTGGCAAACATACTGTTTCTATGAGGCATGTAACTGGCTTACAGTCCAATGATAAATCGTTGATTTTCCGAATCGTAAATTTAGCTCCTGGGTCGGAGCTTTGTCAAAGACATCAGTGATTTGATTGCAGAAGTAAAATACCCTTGTTGATTCAGTTACTCTTGGATCTCGAACAGATTTGGTCCTCCCAAGTATGTCTACAAAATACTGTAACACTTTGAACCCTTAACCAACTAGCTGACTTTTCAAAAAACGTGTACTACAAGTATGAAGAGGGGGGGGGGGGGGGACCTGTGGCACTCCGATGTTTAAACCTAGACTTAAGGCGCAAATAATTTGAAATCTTTAAGTCAAGTAACATTTAGTTTTATAATTATTTATGTGTTGTATATATACTCCTCGTTGATCTTATTGCGATAAATTAAGCGTGCAGAAATTCACTTTTTATCTCACAAAATCACAAGTGTTTTCTGGGGTTTTCGAAATCGTACACACAAACGAACTCTTAGAAAACTTAATTTTACGTTCGGGGAAATTATAGTATTTATGTAGCAAGTACCCTTTTACATAAAACTAAGTTCTAAACTTTGAACTTGCACATAAAAATTGCTCTCGATAGGTATAGAAAGAAAATCAGCAAAAATGACATTTAGTGCTGGGATCCACAGTTTTCTTTATCACCACAGCGAACGTAACTAAGTATTTTATTGGAGAAACAGAAGACTCCATTACAAGTGTTCTGAAATTCTTCCTCTGAATGACCATTTGCTAGAGAATTAGAATCACAGGTCATTGCAAAATCGTCGTCTTTTGCGCTATTTCTGGATATATATCACTGATATCTTCCTCCATGTATTGGAAAACAATCGTTCAAACTTACACATTTCTGCAGCACACTTTGCATTATACTGAATAACACACTTATATAGTTGAAACGGCATGGTCTACGAGGCTGCAACATATGTCAGTAACACGTGTCGACTACAGACAAAGAAGGCACTTATGTTACTGGCTGCAAAACATTGTAGGTTTGCTCTTTAGGGAGAGTAGAAGGGATGTAGATTCATTCCGCCAGAAGTGAACTTGGAGAGTGTGTTCAAAAATTTCCGCGTGCTCCGAGAGACATCTCGTGAGTCATAGATTAAGGAAAGGGATTATAATGTCGGGAAGTATGCACTTCCTTACAAAAATTAATATTGCAGATAATAAGATTACAACTGTAAGGGATGTTGCGAAAAGAGAAAGGATAACCAGTAAGTGTATAAATTACCATAACAATTAAACTAGTTTATAATGCTGTGACGGATAATCACAAGTTTCGATTACTTTGACTACCAATCTCCAGTTGTACAAGGGCTATTCGGAATGTAAGGAACGATAGTTCGCAAAATGGAAACAACTGTGAAAATCAAAACTGTTTTATTTGTAACAGTTAGCTACAACTTCCAGCTGCTTATCTCCATAGGCGCCGATCCGACTTATACGTTTGTCGCAGCGTTGTACCAACTTTCCAATACCCTCGTTATAGAAGGCAGCCGCCAGTGTTTTCTGAAAAATCTCTACGCGGGTCTACAGCTCGTTGTCTGTGCGAAAATGTTGTCTTCATAGCCAGCTGTTCATGTGAGCAGAGATGAAACTCAGAAGCAGATAATTACAGGCTGTATTGTGGGTAATGAAACATTTCCACTTGAAAACGATTGCCGCTGAGAATTGTGTTGACGAAGAAAATGCGCGACAGTTATGTAATGTTGGCTGCATAGCTTCAGGCGAAATTTCACACCAGGCCCTCGAACTCGGCGGGAGACACTACTGTTCCCTGTGTGCTCAGAACTAAAAAGAAGCACGTAATGGGATTGATGGGCATAATACGGACACTGCCCAACACATTTGTGCAATACGTCATCGGATTTTCACTGTGGTTTCCATTTGGCGACCGATTGTTTCTTACTCTCCGAATAACCATCGTATCAGCAAAAACAGGATTCAATAGTTCAATTGAAGAAACAAGGGGATGTGTTAAAAATGCCATTCCTCACAAAGTCAGGGAAGTGCAACTAACACCTGCATCCTTCACTAATATTAGCAAAATAATAAAAATTCTAAAAAACAGAAATTCACATGGTCTCGATTGAATTTCAAATAGAATTATGAGAATTGGTTCTAAGTTAATCTGTAATGTCCTTATTGAGATATGTTAAGCAGCAATGACAGAGGAAACGTTTCCAGACAGATTAAAGTATGCTATTATTAACTAGCTTTATAAGAAAGACGACCAAAAATACTTAAATAAATATCCTACAGTTTCATTGCTTACATTTTTTCCCAGAGTATTCGAAAATTAGCCAATTGAAAAGCCGTCTCACATTGAAGTAGTAACGGTTAACATAATGACTGGACTCTAGAAAATTTGTTCGACTGAGAATGCTATTTATACAAGACCTAAATAACAAAATACTGTAATCTGAAGTTTTTATGGTCTTTTTGAAGGCTTTTGATTCTTTAGATCATGATACACACATAGAACAACTTTGGGTTCTTCTTGGAATTGATGAATTTACACAAAGTTAACAGATTGCAAAAAGTTGTGCTCAATAATTCAATGTTTGCATTGTAGGAAATACTAGTGAATGGGGTGAAATAACAATGGAAGTCTCACACAGTACAAGTTTGGGTCAACCCTATTTGTTATGTATGAGACTGACCTTCCACTTACCAGTTAACAAGTAGATATGGTAGTTATTGCAGACAATAATGGTGTTGTGATATATACTACTAGAAAGAAAGCAACAGAAGAGATCGTTAACGATTTTTTAAAATATTAAGTGGTTCTCTGGAAAAGGACTCTTGCTAAATTTTGAGGAAGTGTGACATATTAATTTTTGTACAGCAAGTAGACTCATACCAATAACTGATGTAGCACATGAGCAGGAGTCAGTAAATATTCCAATCTTTTGATTCTACATATTTATGAAAACTTGAATTGAATGAAGTGTTTTATTGATATTGTGTTGATGATTAGTGACCTTCTGAAACATTTAACTTCAGCAATATGTGCTCTTCATGTAACTATTAGTCTTGAAAGTCAAGGAAATTACTTCCAGATGTATTTTCCACACTTCCAATCAATAAGGCCTTATTAAATAATCTTGTGGTATAACTCATCAATCAGAAAAAAGTGCTGATTGCTAAAAGCGAGCATTAAGAATAATATGTGATGTTTACTCATGGTCACCATACATGTACCTCTTCAAGGAAATAAGCATTTCAATTGTACCATCACAGTACACATATTCACTAATATAATTCATCGCAATTAATACACAAGCAGCATGAAAAATGATAAACTTTGCTTTATAGATATGTTTAGGCAAATTATTAACTATTACATGTATTACACTACACAACATATAGACATATCTCTTGTTAATAGTTCAAGAATTAGGCTCAGAAGAGTAGTTGAAAGAAATGTATATTTTATTTCTTGATCTTTACAAATGAAGCATGAGTAATGCCACTCACTGTGTTGTATGTTTGGACCTTTCATTATGCAATTAACAATACAATTCCGTGAAATGAGGCGCAGGTGCAATGATGCAACCCAGTGCCTCGTGTATCAATCAGTTACTTGACTGCATGAGTTTAAAACGATTTTTATAACTACATATATTTATAAGCATTGTCATTAATTAACGTTTATGAAAATATAATGCTTGGGAAATTCATAAGTAAGAAGTCATTGTGCCAACTCCCAATGGTAAACATGCTGGCAACATGGTGAAACTATATATTGTGCAGAACAGTAAGAATGTCTTCTGTGTAACAGTAAGATCATTAACACAGCAGTGTGTAATCATTTAAGTGAAGGCAGATTTAAGTTGGGAAACGCCAGTGGTATGGTATGGACATGTGAGTCGGTTTGCTAATGCAAAATGAGGATTGTGTTTTAAATGATGTTATAATATGTCTCAAGGCAAAATATAACTGAGAGACCACTTGTATGGGTACAATACATGCTCGTAAGGAGGTTTCGCAATTAATGAGGAGTACTGTGTCACCTCAAACGTGTGTAGCTACTCGCTAATAGGGAAGAGGCTATTGCCCATAATACGCATACTAGCATAATAGTAACTTTTTTCGAACATTACAGTGTGTTTAGTCAAAGCATGATCCTTGTCAGTGAAAGTTTACTGAGCCATGTTGATAACCATCAGTAAGGTCCCATCGTCCTCACTGTAACTTCGGAGAAAGTCATGAGGGAAAGAAATATTAAAGGAAAACAGATTTACTTAAATTTACAGCAGATTTTCAATTAAGTAATCGTTTCAATAAAAAGCAGTAGTACCTGCAGTTGTTCCTATAGTGTTGTACTACTACTGCAGCGAATCGGTTCAAACTAAAAGTGATTTACATGTAGTTCCCTACCCCCATGAACCATGGACCTTACCATTGGTGGGGAGGCTTGCGTGCCTCAACGATACAGATGGCTATACCGTAGGTGCAACCACAATGGAGGGGTATCGGTTGAGAGGCCAGTCAAACGTGTGGTTCCTGAAGAGGGGCAGCAGCCTTTTCAGTAGATGCAGGGGCAACAGTCTGGATGATTGACTGATCTGGCCTTGCAACACTAACCAAAACGGCCTTGCTGTGCTGGTACAGTGAACGGCTGAAAGCAAGGGGAAACTACAGCCGTAATTTTTCCCGAGGGCATGCAGCTTTACTGTATGATTAAATGATGATGGCGTCCTCTTGGGTAAAGTATTCCGGAGGTAAAATAGTCCCCCATTCGGATCTCCGGGCAGGGACTACTCAAGAGGACGTCGTTATCAGGAGAAAGAAAACTGGCGTTCTACGGATTGGAGCGTGGAATGTCAGATCCCTTAATCGGGCAGGTAGGTTAGCAAATTTAAAAAGGAAAATGGATAGGTTGAAGTTAGATATATTGGGAATTAGTGAAGTTCGGTGGCAGTAGGAACAAGACATTTGGTCAGGTGAATACAGGTTATAAATACAAAATCAAATAGGGGTAATGCAGGAGTAGGTTTAATAATGAATAAAAAAATAGGAGTGCGGGTAAGCTACTTCCAACAGCATAGTGAATGCATTATTGTGGCCAAGATAGACACGAAGCCCATGCCCGCTACAGTAGTACAAGTTTATATGCCAACTAGCCCTGCAGATGATGAAGAAATTGAAGAAATGTATGACGAAATAAAAGAAATTATTCAGATAGTGAAAGGTGACGAAAATTTAATAGTCATGGGTGACTGTAATTCGAGAGTAGGAAAAGGGAGAGAAGGAAACATAGTGGGTGACTATGGATTGGGAGAGAGAAATGAAAGAGGAAACCGTCTGGTAGAATTTTGCACAGAGCATAAAATAATCATAGCTAACACTTGGCTCAAGAATCATAAAAGAAGGTTGTATACATGGAATAATCCTGGAGATACTAGAAGGTATCACATAGATTATATAATGGTAAGACAGAGATTTAGGAACCAGGTTTTAAATTGTAAGACATTTCCAGGGGCAGATGTGGACTCTGACCACAATCTATTGGTTATGAACTGTAAATTAAAACTGAACAAACTGAAAAAAGGTGGGAATTTAAGGAGATGGGACCTGGATAAACTGACTAAACCAGAGGTTGCACAGAGTTTCAGGGAGAGCATAAGGGAGCAACTAAAGAATGGGGGAAAGAAATACAGTAGAAGAAGAATGGGTAGCTCTGAGGGATGAAGTAGTAAAGGCAGCAGAGGATCAAGTAGGTAAAAAGACGAGGTCCAGTAGACATCCTTGGGTAACAGAAGAAATATAGAATTTAATTGATGAAAGGAGAAAATATAAAAATGCAGTAAATGAAGGAGGCAAGAAAGAATACAAACGTCTAAAAAATTAAATCTAGAGGAAGTGCAAAATGGCTAAGCAGGGATGGGTAGAGGATAAATGTAAGGATGTAGAGGCTTATCTCACTAGGGGTAAGATAGATACTGCCTACAGGAAAATTAAAGAGACCTTTGGAGAAAAGAGAGCCACTAGTATGAATATCAATATCTCAGATGGAAACCCAGTTCTAAGCAAAGAAGGGAAAGCAGAAAGGTGGAAGGAATATATAGAGGGTCTATACAAGGGCGATTTACTTGAGGACAATATTATGGAAATGGAAGAGGATGTAGATTAAGATCAAATGGGAGATACGATACTGCGTGAAGAGTTTGACAGAGCACTGAAAGACCTGAGTCGAAACAAGGCCCCGGGAGTAGACAACATTCCATTAGAACTACTGATGGCCTTGGGAGAGCCAGTCATGACAAAACTCTACCATCTGGTGAGCAAGATGTATGAGACAGGCGAAATACCCACAGACTTCAAGAAGAATATAATCAAAGCAGGTGTTGACAGATGTGAAAATTACCGAACTATCAGTTTAATAAGTCACAGCTGCAAAATACTAACGCGAATTCTTTACAGACGAATGGAAAAACTGGTAGAAGCCGACCTCGGCGAAGATCAGTTCGGATTCCGCAGAAATGTTGGAACACGTGAGACAATACTGACCCTACGACTTATCTTAGAAAATAGATTAAGGAAAGTCAAACCTATATTTCTAGCATTTGTAGACTTAGAGAAAGCTTTTGACAATGTTGAATGGAATCCTCTCTTTCAAATTCTAAAGGTGGCAGGGGTAAAAAAAAGGGAGTGAAAGGCTATTTACAATTTGTACAGAAACCAGATGGCAGTTATAAGAGTCGAGGGGCATGAAAGGGAAGCAGCGGTGGGGAAGGGAGTGAGACAGGATTGTAGCCTGTCCCCAATGTTATTCAGTTTGTATATTGAGCAAGCAGTAAAGGAAACAAAAGAAAAATTCGGTGTAGGTATTAAAGTCCATGGAGAAGAATTAAAACTTTGAGGTTCGCCGATGACATTGTAATTCTGTCAGAGACAGCAAAGGACTTGGAAGAGTTGTTGAACGGAATGGACAGTGTCCTGAAAGGAGGATATAAGATGAACATCAACTAAAGCAAAACGAGGATAATGGAATGTAGTTGAATTAAGTCGGGTGATGCTGAAGGAATTAGATTAGAAAATTACACACTTAAAGTAGTAAAGGAGTTTTGCTACTTGGGGAGCAAAATAACTTTTGATGGTCGAAGTAGAGAGGATATAAAATGTAGACTGCCAATGGCAAGGAAAGCGTTTCTGAAGGTGAGAAATTTGTTAACATCGAGTATAGATTTAAGAGTGAGGAAGTCATTTTTGAAAGTATTTGTGTGGAGTGTAGCCATGCATGGAAGTGAAACATGGACGATAAATAGTTTGGACAAGAAGAGAATACAAGCTTTCGAAATGTGGTGCTACAGAAGAATGCTGAAGATTAGATAGGTAGATCACATAACTAATGACGAGGTATTGAATAGGATTGGGGAGAAGAGGAGTTTGTGGCACAACCTGACAAGAAGAAGGGACCGGTTGGTAGGACATGTTCTGAGGCATCAAGGGATCACAAATTTAGCATTGGAGGGCAGCGTGGAGGGTAAAAATCGTAGAGGCGGACCAAGAGATGAATACACTAAGCAGATTCACAAGGATGTAGGTTGCAGTAATTACTGGGAGATGAAGAAGCTTGCACAGGACCGAGTAGCATGGAGAGCTGCATCAAACCTGTCTCAGGACTGAAGACAACAACAACAACAACATCATGTAGTTCAGAATTTTTTGAGAAAAGTCTCCCATGGGGTGTAGGTAGGATATTTGTTTGGTAATCAAAACGTCTTGAGTCATTGATTACAACACCACCACTGCTTAAATCTTGATTAATCATCAGAAATAGCGCCCGAAGACTTCGGCAGAAGCTACTCGCATTCTTCCAACGCCTTGTCAAGGAGGGTGGAAGAGCGGACAGAGGTTCAGAGCAACCTCTGGCCCTTCGGGTGGGAAACTGCCCTTAAAGGAGGAATAATCAGCAGTGATCAACGGTATGAAGATGCAGAAGGCAATGGAAACCATTGCATTAAAGGTACATAAAGTGTATCCACAGGACATGTGGCGTACATTTGGAAAGGTACCATGATGATCGCTCCATTGGCAAAAGATTCCGAAATAGTCCCCACTCGGATCTCAGGGTGGTGACTGCGAAGAGAGAGCTTACCATGGGAAAAAGGTTGCATAAGCAATGAAAGAATAACGTTCGATGAAGTGGGTGTGGAATGTCAGAAGTTTTACCGTGGTATGGAAGCTAGTAAATCTGGAACGGTAAATACAGAGGCTGAATCTAGACGTAGTAGAACTTAGTGAAGTGAAATGGAAAGAAGACAAGAAGTTCGGGTCACATTTGTATAAGGTAATATCAACAGCAGCAGAAAATTGTATAAAGGGACTAAGATTCGTTATGAAGAGGAAGGTAGGACAGAGAGTGTGTTACAGTAAAGAGTTCAGTGACAGGGTTGTTTTCTTCAAAATCGATAGCAGACGAAAACCGACAACGATAATTCAGGTATTCATGTCGACGTCGCAAGCGGAAGATGAAGACATAGAGAAAGTGTATCAGGATATTGAATGGGTAATTCACTACATCAAAATCTGAAAGGTATGTGCAACTGGAAAGGGTTTGTAATGAAACGAGTAGAAAAAAAAGGTTACGGGAGAATATGGGATTGCTACTAAGAAAGAGGGAGGAGAGAGACTAATTGAGTTCTGTAATTTGATTTCATCTAGTAAAAGCTTCTGTTCAAGACAGAAGCAGACAACATTACATAGACAATCATCTTAGATCTGTCAACGTGGATAAATCTGTCATCAATGCAAGATTTTCATGAGCTGGATAAGCCTCACTGCTTATCTGAAGCTAAATGAAAAAATTATATGACCTAATCATAGAAATATATGCCTACCGAAACATAAGAACCATATTTATATGTGACAGCAGAGAGGACTTGAGTTACTATGAGTATGTACTATGGGCATAAACAACATCTTATATGAATCACAGTTCCTTCAGATTCTGTCATATATTATTGTAAAACACATTTGATACATTTAAGGCCATTGCATGTGTTAGATCCTCAAGATAAAGACGAACTGCTTTTCCTTGTGGAAAGAGTGAAATCGATAAAGAATAAAGATTTATATGTACAGCTGATGGTTAAAAGTGCAGTTCTTTATGTAACTGATGGCTGTAGAAACTCGCCTACTAAAATATTAATTAAGTAAAACTGACCTGTGGTTAAGTAATAATTTCGTCATGACAAACGTGTTTCACTTGAGCGATCGTATCGGTGCAGGAAAATGTACAGTCAGTTTGTTGATTGGGTGAGTTTACCCTCGAATACTACCCAAAATTAACTTGTAGTTATGGAGAATTCTGACTCGTGGCTCTGAAAGGATTTTATATCATTCCTTATGTCTCCTCCTTTAAGTATTTTTGTAACTTTCAGAACACCTTCGTGATACTGTTAATTACTTACTGCATTCTTGCACAATATGTTGTACTGGAAGCAGGAGAAAAACGCGTTGGTACAAATTTGAACCCATCAAGAGAGTCTTTGTTTTATCGTTGAAAGAGGAAGGAGATCAGTTATTGATCGTATAAAATATTTCCAAATGTCATACGTTTTGTTCTGATGATCAGTCTGAAGACTGGTTCGATGTACCTCTCCATGTTACTCTGTCCTGTGCAAGCCTCATCGTATCCGAATAACTACTACAAAAGATATTCATTTGAACTGACTTAATGTACTCCTCTCTTTGTCTCCTTCTGGTTTTTTTACCCCTCACTCTTCCCTTCAATACTAAATTAATGATTGCTTAATGTTTCAGAAAGTGTCCCATCAACCGATCCGTTCTTTTAGACAAGTTGTGTTAAAAAATCCTGTCTCCTAGTTCTGTTCAGTACCTCCTCATTACGTCTGCAAACTACCCATCTAATCTTCAGCATTATTCATATTTCAAAATCTTGTATTGTGTTCTTGTCACAGCTGCTTATCATCCACGTTTCACGTCCGTATTGTGCTACACTCCAGCCAAATACCTTCAGAAAAGACGTCCTAAGTCTTAAATTTATATTCAGTGTTAATAAATTTCTCTCTTTCGAGAAAATTTTCTTTCCATTGGCCGCCTCTCGACTTCGGCAATCATCTGTAATTTTACAGCTCAAATAGCGAAACTCATCAACAACTTTTAGAGTCTCGTTTACTAATTTAATTCTATCAGCCACACCCGATTTTATTCGATTGCATGCCTACATCCTTGTCTTGCTTTTTATTGATGTTCATTATATATAATCCTATCAAAATACTTTCTCTTCCATCCAATCAACCTTCCCAGTCCTTAGTCATTTCAGACAGAATTACGTTGTCAGCGACTGATTTCATAGTTTCTGATTCCTCTCCCTGAACTTCCATTACTTCTATAATTTTTTCTTTGGTTTCCCATACTGATTGCTCAATATAAAGATTGAATAACATCAGGGATAAGCCACAAACCTGTCTCACTTACTTCTGAACTACTGCTTCTCGGCTGTGACCTTTCACTCTCATAACTGTGGTCTGATTTCTGTACGAGTTCTAAATAACCTTCGCACCCTGTATTTTCTCCTGCTACATTCAGAAATTCAAAGAGTGTACTCGAGCCAACATTATCAAAAACTTTCTCTACGAATGTTATAAACGTAGATGCTTCGTTCTGTATCCTACCTTCGAAGGGCAGTCGTTTCTCGAGAACCCAAAATGATCTTCCCTAAGATCGGCTTCTATCACACTTTCCGTTCCTGTAAATAATTCATGTCAGTATTTTCCACCCACGATTTACTAAAATCATAGTTCGGTAATATTAACCCTAGTCAGCAGCTGATTTGCTTGGAATTCGAATTATTGCATTTTTCTTGAAGTCTGAGAATATTTTTCCTCTTGCACATAGTTGGAATAATTCTGTCATGGCTTTCCCCAGGATATTAGTAGCTCTGTTGTCTATTCCAGGGGCTTATTTTCGCCCAGGAGTTTCAGTGCTCTATTCTCTTAAATCAAATAACTCTATTCTCGATTATCATGTCCCCCATCTCATCTTCATACACTTACTATTCCCTGTCTATAACATCGTCTTCAAGCTAATTTCCCTAGCATAGCACCTCTATGCAGTATTATCATTTTCAACTTTACGTCGATTGTTTAGTACTACTTTACCATCAGAGCTATTATATTCATACAACTGCTTTTTGGTTTTTAAATCCCTGTCGTATCATTATATAATCAATCTGAGACATTCCAATGTTTCCACTTATCATCCAAGTATTCATCTGCATCACTGAGGTACTCAATCTACTTCACCTCGGGAAGCTCTGTGATTAGTTTAACGTATTCGCTACGAAATAAACTCGGAAGTGGAATTCTTTTATTGAAGTGAACAGCTAGCTGTCTTACATCTGATGATGAAATGCATTTTGTAGCAGTACAGAAGGTGTGTGCAACTTTGCATTTTTTGATTTATCGCACTGTAGACCAGTTATTAGCAATGGTATAGGAGGTTATCTTCGTTCTGGAAACGACCTTATCAGACAGGCCAGAGGACCGGAAAGATTTTCAGAGCAACCTTTTGCCCTAGAAGTGGAAAAATGGCGGAAGAATCAGCAATGATCAATGCAAAGAAGATAAAAGGTCAATGGAAGCTATTGTATTAGATACAGAGTGCATCCTAACTACATGTGTCCGAAAGGAATGATAAAAAGTTTGTGTGAGGTAGAAGTCTTGTACACAATGTAAAATAGCAGTAAAATACAAGTAAAATTCGAATAAAAATAGTAATATAATTTGTTTTCACAAAATAAAAAAAAGAAGGAAGGCAAGGCAAGAGCCATAGACCGAAAGAGAAAATGTAGCATTCTTGGGATTAAAACGATGTTACCAAACAGAGTGAAATATGCTTTATCCGAGACTTACATGCTGTAACACCCCAAGAAACCTGAAAATGTGTTCATTAAGAGGAAATGATGGGTCGTTTTCTTGGCGACAAGAGTGTCAAGTTCCTCCTACGTGTCCAACAGAAAGTCCTTTTTGGACAGTATACAGGGTAGTCCATTGATCGTGACCGGGCCAAATACCTCACGAAAGAAGCGTCAAACGAAAAAACTACTGAGAACGACACTTGTCTATCTTGAAGGGGGGAAACCAGATTGCGCTATGGTTGGCCCTCTGGAGGGTGCTGCCATAGGTCAAACGGATATCAAATGCGTTTTTTAAAAATAGGAATCCCCATTTTAATTACATATTCGTGTAGTACGTAAAGAAATATTAATATTTTAGTTGTTACACATTTTCGCCTTGTGATAGAAGGCGCCGTAATAGTGACAAACATATGGCTCACAATTTTAGACGAACAGTTGGAAACAGGTAGGTTTTTTAAATTAAAATACAGAGCGTAGGAACGTTTGAACATTTTATTTCGCATGTTCAGATTTGTTACATGTACATTTATGAACTTATAATTTCTGAGAACGCATGCTGTTACAGCATGATTACCTGTACGTACCACATTAACGCAGTAAATCCTCAAAATGATGTCCGTCAACCTCAGTGCATTTGGCAATACATGTAATGACATTCCTCTCAACAGCGGGTATTTCGCTTTCCGTAATGTTCGCACATGCATTGACAATGCGCTGACGCATGTCGTCAGGCGTTGTCGGTGGATCACGATAGCAAATATCCTTCAACTTTCCCCAAAGAAAGAAATCCGGGGACCTCAGATACGGTGAACGTGCGTGCCATGGTATGGTGCTTCGACGACCAATCCACTTGTCATGAAATATGCTATTCAATAGCGCTTCAATCGCATGGGAGCTATGTGCCGGGCATCCATCATGTTGGAAGTACATCGCCAGCCTGTCATGCAGTTAAACATCTTGTAGAAACATTGGCAGAACATTACGTAGGAAATGAGCATACATTGCACCATTTAGATTGCCATCGATAAAATGGGGGCCAATTGTCCTTCCTCCCATAACCCCGCACCATACATTAACCCGCCAAGCTTACTGATGTTCCACTTGTCGCAGCCATTGTGGATTTTCCGTTGCCCAATAGTGCATATTATGCCGGTTTACGATACCGCTGTTGGTGAATGGCGCTTCGTCGCTAAATAGAACGCGTGCAAAAAAGCTGTCATCGTCCCGTTATTTCTCTTGTGCCCAGTGGCAGAACTGTACATGACGTTCAGAGTCGTTGCCATGCAATTCTTGGTGCATAGAAATATGGTAGGGGTGCAATCGATGTTGATGTAGCATTCTCAGCGCCGGCGTTTTTGAGATTCCCGATTCTCGCGCAACTTTTCTGCTACTGATGTGCGTATTAGCCGCAACCGCAGCTAAAATACCTAATTCGGCATCGTAATTTGTTGCAAGTCGTGGTTTCTATGGCTCTTCAGTGTATGTTATGTGTTGTATGCACACTCGTACAGTCGGCGTCGCCATGTGTCCTTTGCCTTCTGACCTGACATATTGGTTTTTATGTTAGCATGAAAACGGCGTATCTTTGAGTAGACACCTCTCTGATTTCAGTGCTATCATGTTGGCTTTTGCATTGCCTTGAGGACATCTTTATTTTCGATTATATAACAGAGGACAGTGTCTAGCAAACAGAAGACGATATGCACATATTTGAGTGGGTGTATCTTTAAGTATAATTTTGTTCATAACCATATTTCTAGTTCGTTTATTTATCAGAAAAATATTGATAAGATAGATGTTTCTGTCATTCATACCAGTGTCATTAGGTGGCATTGCTTCCTCACTGATTCTATAATTTCGTCGATCTTTAACATAAAAGAGTCCTTTTCTGTTGATGTGTACTGGTTTAGCTTCTTATACATTCGTGCCTGGACTAAGATAACGTAGCCTGTGAATTTCATTTAACACCGGTTGACTTTTTGTAAAGTGTTTGTTTTTTCATTGGCTAGTGTTGACTTTATCCCCATTCGGCGAGGAAATTCCATGCTCTACGGCCATCAGCCACAGTTACGATCGTGCTACGACGATGACAGCCGAGGAGCTGCCAGTACCAGCAGTAGTATTAGAAGTCTCTGCTATTCCCGTCCTTACAGGATTCACATTCTGAATATGACTAAGTTAAAGTCGAAACTGGTCATAACAGATAAATACGATTTCAATCTAGATTGTCATTTTAATTGAATTATTTACAACGGTTCATGGTTGACTTTTCATGATGTTTATTCTGTGAGTGTGTATGTCATCCAACAACTAAATAGCAGACACAAATAACAGAAAGGTATCACTCCTCCTTTTTCTCTACACTGCCGATATGTCAAATTCACTTCCTCGCATCCACCTCCTTCAGTATTCTGTTGACACCGCTTTCCTCGCTCTCGGTCTTACACTCTAGAAATCCCTATGTTCCCTTCAAATCCACCTCATTCAATTTACCTCCTGATGTAACCAACGGTTCCACAAGAGTGTCAAGAACTGCAGGACACACCACCCACACCTACCGTCTCCACCACTTATACCTCACCAATTACGACCCCCCCCCCATCCAGCACACTAACACACTAAAATACCTTGAACTAAACTTCGATCAGTAGTTTACGTGGAAACATCACCTACTTACTGTCCATCAGGAAGCGCACGGGTAACTGCTGTACAGCAATAATTTTATACCGACACATCCCCAGTTTTTTGGTTGCGGCCTGTGCTGTCACGCGGAGACTTTAACCTCTTGCGATGATTTCGTTGAACTCCGCAACGTCATTTCCGAAATGTCTTGAAGCTTCTGTTCTGTTAAAGTTGTTGGTCAACCAGTTCCTGCTGCATCATGAACTGAACCTGTTGGCTGGGATTTGGTAAGTAAATCACCTACAGTGTCTCGATGTGGACACCTCGGAGCAGGAAAACGCAATCTAAATTGCCAACTCATATGTTTCGTAATATTTCCTCCTGCGCGGAAGACCTCTTCAACTAAAAACGCCCTCTCTGCAGTAGTGAGCATTCTCACAACACTCAGCTCACACACGAAATAGAGAAGAACACAACAAACAGCGGCAGTGAACACGCAGCACTTCCACTCCCAACATACCACTGCAGATCAACGGGAAAGGTGTTGGCGAGACCTGAATGAGCTGGCAACGTTGCGCGCCCCACAAGGCGAGATACACGAGGCTCACCGCGGACGCACGGTGCTTGCGTTCCCCTCTTTTGACTGGTCCATTTGTTCACTGTGTCTCCCAGTAAAATATTAAATAGGACCTCTCCACTGCTCACTGAGATATTCCTAGGTTTAAAGGCTTCTCGTGTAAAGCATCCACGTCTCATAGCAATAAGTCAAAACTGTAAGTGTGCCTTGGTTATGGGCTTTCTGGTTCATTCGCACTAAAATATTCACTGTGAAAGAGATATTTATTTTACCAGAAGCAGTCTACACAGATTTCAATCTTAGGTTTACTTTTGTTTCTGCCCTTTTAGTTGTTGTCGTCTTTTATAAATACAAGAACGCATAAACTGGCTCTATGATTTCACTGTTACCTCAAATACTTTCCGTTTTGGTATGTTGATCGTTTTTCACTATGGTCTTATGAGAAACTGATTTTCAGAGATACTTTCAAAATGGTTCTCCTGAGTAGTTAGATTCCCTGATGACGCGTACACTATGTGATCAAAAGTATGCGGACACCTCCAAAAACATACGTTTTTCATATTAGGTGCATTGTGCTGCCACCTACTGCCAGGTATTCCACATCAGCGACCTCAGTAGTCATTGGACATCGTGAGAAAGCAGAATGAGGCGCTCCGCAGAGCTCACGGACTTCGAACGTGATCAGGTGATCGGGTGTCACTTGTGTCATACGTCTGTACGCGAGATTTCCACACTCCTAAGCGTTCCTAGATCCACTGTTTACGATGCGATAGTGAAGCGAAAACGTGGAGGAACAAGTACAGCACAAAAGTGTACAGGCCGACCTCGTCTGTTGGCTGATAGAGACCGCCGACAGTTGAAGAGTGTCGTAATGTGTAATAGGCAGCCATCTATCCAGACAATCACAAAGGAATTACAGACTGCATCAGGATCCACTGCAAGTACTGCAGTTAGGTGGGAGGTGAGAGAGGCTGCTCATAAGCCACACATCAAGCCCGTAAAGTTGAAATGACGTCTCGCTTGGTGTAAGGAGCGTAAACATTAGATAATTTAACAGTGGAAAAATGTATTGTGGGGTGACGAATCACTGTACACAGTGTGGCGATCCGATGGCAGCATGTGGGTAAATCGAATTCCCGGTGAACGTCATCTTTCGGCGTGTGTAGCGCCAACAGTAAAATTCGGAGGCAGTGGTGTTATGGTGTGATCGTGTTTTTCATGGAGGGGACTTGCACCCCTTGGTGTTTAGTTTGGCACAATCACAGCACAGCCCTACATTGATGTTTTAAGCACCTTCTTGCTTCCCACTGATGAAGAGCGATTCGAGGATGGCGAATGCATCTTTTAACACATTCGGGCACCTTTTCATAATGCATGGCGTGTGGCGGAGTGGTTACACGACAAGAACATTCCTTAATGGACTGGCCTGCGTGAAGTCCCGACCTGAATCCTACAGAAGACCTTTGGGATGTTTTGGAACGCCGAGTTCGTGCCACACCTCACCGACCGACATCAATACCTCTCTTCAGAGTAACACTCTGTGAAGAATGGGCTGCCAATCCCCAAGAAACCTTCCAGCACCTGATTGGACGTATACCAGCGAGAGTGGAAGCTGTCATCAAAGCTAAGGGTGGGCCAACACTATATTGAATTCCAGAATTATCGATGGAGGGCGCCACGAACCTGTAAGTCATTTTCAGCCAGCTGTCCGGATACTTTTGATCACATAGTGTATCTTAGTACATTATAATTATCCTCATCACAGCCGTCATGGCTCCGAAGTTACTCATTTCCGAGCTTATTGATATGAATACTTCCTCTATGCCTAACACCAACAGTGTGGGTCATATGGAATCTTCGTATCTCCTTATGCTGACAACTGACAGAAGTCTCACCACTGACTTTTTTAATCTTCACTACAGTAGAGTAAGTTTATTCAGTTCCTACTTTCTTGCACACAAATAACATAAATTTCTTTCAAATGTAAGCCAAACTTTCCTCAAAATTCGTTAACTCAATATGTAGCTATTATTTATGTCCTTTCATCCGTTCCATACTATTGGTATTTTCAAGAATAAGTTCTGTTCTGCTGAGAAAAGGCTACTAGGGTAGTTTGTGCTGTCCCTTGTGTTTTACCTTTCTTATGTGGCAGCACACATGCAGAACTGTTCCAGTTGATGGGAGTGGTCGGCATCCGCAGATATTCTGCTAATACATTTTTAAATTTCTTCACACTCCCTGTTCTATAAATCTTTTCATGTCAGTTAAAGCACCCGCCATCTTCATTCACTCCAATATATGTTTCTGGTTCATCTCATGAGCTATACTTTCTCTGGACAGTGTAACATTACAAGACAAGACTTTGGGTATGTGAATATGCGCCTTTGCTTTCATGTAAAGATTCTGAACGAATGCACTCTATTTTAAATAAATACAGAAATTTCTTTGCTCATATTCATAGACTGAATTTCATCAAAAGAACTATCTTTTAGATAATCACCATACATAGAACGCTTTCAAACTTTGTTGTCTGCTACTGATCTACAGATGAGGACAAAAGGTAAAGAAACAATAATTTTGTTTATCGAAGATATTATATTGCATGTCAGAACAGAATGTGATACCTATTAGCGTTATTCAAATCACACTGAAACGGTTTCCATGGATGCTTGTCTGCTTGATAGATAAGGACAGTTTTGGAATTTTATCTGCTGTAGACACTGTAATGTACATTATAACAACATTTCCCAAATGCGTCAAAGCTTATTCAAGCTTCCATTAAACTATTTCTTTCAACATTCCAATAACATATCAAGGTGTCCAGTCATTTGATATTAAGTAAAACAAAAACATTTGGTCGTTTTATATTGCTGATAAGGGTAAATATGTGCACTGTACCCCATTTGTACTTGGGAAAACTATAAACTGTAAGAAAGTGGAATCATTTCTTTGCAGTGAAAAGTGAAGGAATAACCTAAACATATATCGAAATTGTCGATATAAAGCATGTAACGGAAATATATTTTATTACTTTTCCACAAAACAGTAACGATAACGAGAAACATTTTCAATACATCTTAGGTAAAATATATACATTTTGTAATATTCTCGTGACTTGAACTTTACTATTATGTGATTTTTAATTTGTTGTAACTAATAATCCTGACTCTACGACATTAATTCAACTTAGGCTACAGTTTATTAATGTTTCCAAATGATTCACGAAATGTCACGAGGAAGTGTAAGAATTTAAGCTGAACATTTTACACAATTAAAAAAATATGTGGTTGTGATGAGAAAACAGTGCAGCTTCTAAGGATCTGTTATGTAATACACATATTCAGTATCATTTAATTCCGTTTTCACTTTATTTTCCTGGTAATATGCAGTGGAAGTGATTGAGTTATTAGAAAATAGGTACACTGTGAAAAAATAACAAAAAATACGAAGTAGCTATTCAATAACTCCAAGTGAGTATTCATTTCCTTCTATACTTCAGGCTCACAACTGTAAAACAAATTATCCAGTAACCTGAGTCTTATCTAAAATCATTGTGCCATAAGGAGGGGATTAAAGCTTTATTTACCAACTGTAGCCTACCTTCCCTCCTGGACTATCCAAGCTTTCTTTATTCCACTCACCTAAAGTTCTACCCGATTGTGAACACTATCAATGCTTTCTTCATCCCTATCTGTTTCTGGGTTGTTTCCTCTATATCATCTCCTGATCTATCCACAATTTTTTTCTTTCTCTTCCCCAGACCAATAAAACTTCCCTGCAGACTTGTTTCCTTATGTATTGTTACCATACATCTCTGTTTAAGGTCATTACCCCTGTTTGAGAAGAATGTAATGAGGAAATTACCTAACAGTGTTAAAAACACTGGTATTCTTCAAATAATTTAAATGTGTTTCCATGTCTAAAATTGCTATTTTTACTATAATGCTTATTATTATTATTATTAATATTATTATTATTATTAGTAGTAGTAGTAGTAGTAGTAATATACTTATTATTGATACAAACTAAACATGTACTATGCAGAATGTAAAGTTAAGTCCCTGAGGATGTCTACTTAACTGAAAGAGAAGGCTTGAAGACTCTAATCTGGAAATGTGAAATAAATGCATAATCAAGTAAATAAATAACCAAACACATAATCTACTACACCTGTAATATTGACTATTTTGCCTAACGTATTCTGTTTCATTAGAGATTCTTTCATGGATTGAAGCTGATAGACGGTTAGTTAATGTCATCAAAGGAAACTGTTAGTTCTATCTCCAAGTATATGGACTGTTCTGAAACAAAACGTTAATCGCTGTTACGCACACAGCCATTTCAGTGCAGCGTGACACCAGGAAAAGGGTCCGGATAACTGCTCAAATTAAAATCAAATGCTGTTTTAAATACTTCTGAAACTTTAATATACACCTCTCACTCTTCATGAAGTTGAGCTACAAATCATAGTATATCCTACATAATTTTCTGCACACTTTACTTGCCTTATATATTACAATATTTCAGTGGTGATTGAAAGCACATTTGTAACTCTGCAGAAGTAAGGAAACATGTTTTCTGGCCTATGAAAACAGAATCGAAGTAGGCTTTTTAATTTACCAACTTTCGTATCAGTTGAATAATCTGAAGAAGAATGACAGCTTCAAACAGCCCATGAATCACTATTGAGTGCAATAGTCGCTAGGTACATTTTCCTCTTTTTCACTTACAGATATGCACATTTGTTTAAAATGTCTCTTTACACACTCCTCGTTTCTCGTATGTTGGGTATCACAGGTCAGTATAAACGTCATAAACGAAACGCATAATGTTAGTGGATAATAAGTTTCACTGTCAGGGAATATCAACATTTTGCCTTTTTCCTATGTATTTATTATTGTATGCTTCCAAAGAAAATTATAAAAGAGTTCTGTGGGTGTAGATCACGGGGATGACTTTTTTTATCATTGTGAACTGTTAAATCTTGAATGAAAAATTAATTCTTCTTAGCAGATGTTGGGTTTTACATCAGGACAACTTAACCTGAATCAGAAACTTACATTTCACCAAAAATCTGTCCTTCATTTGCATTAAATGCACAGCAGTCAAGTCACTAGAGCCATAGTGATGAAATAAATGAAGAAGAGATGACATGACAAGGAACAACTGGAAACCAGTCAGACATTCTGATTGTCATTCAGTAGTGTTTTCCTTCTGTTTTTACTGTTTGGATTTCACATGCTAAAGTTTGTTAAGAATTTAAATTTGAATTTTTATAAACTACCTTCTCAACAAATAAATGTGTAGAGCAAACTACATTTAAGATTACTATTGGTTTGACTGTAATAGAAATAATTCACAGAACTTGTTTTCGTATGGTCCATAATAAGCAGAACCACACACTCAGCTTTACTCTTTTATGTCTAAAGCATGTGATACTTTTTCTAAATTCCAAGAGGTCCTCTTAAAGCATCACAAAGAAATAAACTGGAATCTACTCATACAAGGTATCATTTCACACATAAATAAAAAAGATCTTAGCAAGAATCAAAGATTCTTAGTAATTAAGTCGAAAACCTTATAGTCAGACTGTCAGTTGTATGACATGTTTAAATGTTTAACATTGAATAGATCACTCATCCTGCTAATGAGGCATTAATCAGCCGATAGGAATTAGAAAATGGAGATATATAACTTATGTCACTGTGTACTAGAGTACAGGTTTACTTCTCAGGTGCAGTAGATGTAATCCTTATACTCTTCAGAAAGCATGACTTTAACACCTGAAATAGAGTGTTATGACTGTATGTGTTTCGAACATTACATATAATACGTCATTTACACAAGGAAATCAGAGTGTGAAACTCCTGGAACATTTGTTTTGTCAGGTATCTGTGTGTAATGGGGCACACTAAAGGCATGTACCAAGTACACTAAGATTGCTTTATGTTACAGGCACTGCAGTAAAGCAAACCTTAGTCATTAAGGGAAATGAATCGTGAAGACTTATTCATAAGATATCGCATGAAGCAACATCTTTCAGATATACAACTCAGAAACATGTCTCCAAGATATATTTTGTGGTATATGATTCAATTACAGGAGTTATATATTCACTGGAAGTATTACCATAAGAAGTTTGTAATAAAATAAAATATGAGGTGATGTGAAATACGATATCTTTGACCAATTCGCCCATTCTGTAATAGAGTTTGGTATGCTGTAGTACTGTTATTTTACGTTTTGCAAATCTGTATCCGAATTTCACTTCTGAATTTGTTAGTTTCTACCAACAGCTCAATAAGACATATTTATCATATCAGTTTATAAAGTCATTTACATGAAGCGAACTCTTAGGTCCCAAAAGTAAAAGAAATATACGAATTACACAGTTCAACACTTTCTGGTAGGCGACGTGTTTGCCTTATTGTAGGTATTTTCGAAGTTACACTTTAGAAAACAGTCATTTGTTACTCAATAAAAGAACTAGGGCGAATGAGACAAATTTCATGGATTTCAAGAAACAACGAATTGGTTACTGAAGACACTTTGCAGTCAGGCGAAACATGCTTGATTTAGTTAAACTGAGTTATTACATCTGCAAGTATTCAAACATAAGATGCTGATTCTTCATGATATTATTTAACAGACTGAAAAGCAACGGAGAATGTTGGACGCTGCAATGAAAAAGATTGAAGACTCGATCGCCTGTCTGTCACTGTGGATCTAAATCAAATTCATGAGATATTCGATCGATACTTCTAGTAGCATCGAGCTGTTGTACATATTCGTAATATATGGTCCTGAATACTGGACAAATATTGAATACAAGAAGACAGAGCTGTCACACAATTTTCTTTTGGAAACTGACAATAATTATTCTTCTGGATTGTAGAGAAAGATCATAAATGAACAGTGCCAGTATTGAGGCCAGTAGCATTTTTTTTTGCAGATTGTTATGAATTGGCTATAAGTAAATGTGTCCCTCGCCGTCCCACAAGGCCTTTTGTGTCGACTAAAATTATATTACGGTACCGTTAATGAGATTTACTTTCTGAATTTAAGCATCTCTGATCTTATAAGGTGGTGTTTTAAGTCTCGACTATAGCACTCAGGGCTTAGTTAACTAGACATAAATCTTTTCCTACGTCAATATGCAAATCCTTGATGAATTTACAATTTTTCCCGATAATCTCTCCATTTTTTGCTTCCTTTTATCTTTATATTTAAAACCCCACTATAAATTGTGCTAGTCGCATCTTTAATGATGCACATTGCAGATGCCCACACAACATGCATTTCTCTGAAGTTTACATTCAACTGTATTTCATTACATACCATTGTGCTAATGTAAAGCAAGCGCCAAATAAAAACACAAACAAACACATCTCATCTATCTTTATGTCTTGCTGGATCGTCAGATGACATTAGACTTGTTATGTATATTTGCCTTGTTGCGCGCACACACACACACAAACACACACACACACACACACACACACACACACACACACACACAGCTATAGGATTACAGTAAAGTCTGCGCAACGTGTGGACATATTATGTATACATTTGTTAAATGGAATTGATTAGGCTATTGAGACACATTGCATTTCTGTAGTCTGTAGTTTAATATATTTTTTTTACTTTTTACTATTGTTATTCTAATATGTTGCTTATTTCTGGAAACTCTATCTACGAAGAAACAGAAGTGAATACCATAGAAAAAATATTTGTCAGTGGGATGATACAATTGAATTAGATCACCTAGTCTGTACAACAGCAAGAATTACGAAAAACGAAAACTATACCCACACGATGCGTATTTTGGAAGTTCTTTTTACACATTATATACCACTAATGTTGCCAGCTACAACACAATTTATGTTCAGAAATGTAGCTGTGATGTGTAATCGTAATTAATGGATCTTAATTAAATGAAGAAGACACTCGTAACACTAATGAAATCCACTAGGTAGTGAACATCAAATGTACACTATTAAATAATTTACTTATAATCTGATGGTTTTAGATCTTTCATTATGCTATGGTCTGTCACTAACCTCTCCATCGTTTATGAGTAAACTTAGCTAGCTCGGTAGAGCACAGGTTGTGGTATCTGGTATCCACAACACTAGTCTCAGCAGCTGTTGTTATCATTTTGTTGCGTTGTGATTTCTGCCAGAGAGAACTGTATGAGGATCACTAGGTATGTGGTGATTGTGGCCACACAGCTGGTTAGCAGCGGCGTGCCAATGGCGAAAAGTCCTGCAGAGCTGTAGCTGAGTTTGCTGTGGCTCAGCTGGTGGGCGAATTTCTGCAGAGCCGTGTGGCGTTCGTAGTCCCCTTGTGGCGATACCAGCAGCAGTTTGTTGACCAGCTCCAGCGTGTGGTTGGACTGCTGGACGACCGCTTCACTGCTGTACGCTATGGTGATCAGACGCCAAGCTGACATCAGCAACCAAGGCAGACAATCCACTAAAATCACTCCCGTCGGACGATCACATGAAACTGCTTCTCTCCGAAGGAGGTGGGCTAGCATAATATAAGTGTTCACAACAATGTTAAAAAAGGAAAACGTTACCTCCGTGACAATCTGTAGGCCAAATCCGCCGGTGACATATCCTGCCATGCCATGAAGAAGGCAATGCACCTTCTGTACGTGAGACATGAGTGAATAACCCTTAAATTTTAACGTCACTGGTGCAGATAATCTCATGTCAAGAGGTAACCTGTATCCTAATTGCTCCCTACATGATAAACGGCATGAACCTTTAAAATGCTCTTGGTGTGGAAATACTGAAATATAATTTCTTGTATTCGGTGTAAGTAAAAGCGATATCATACAATCAAGATCATACTCTGTACGAATGCCAAATATATCAAGCAAACGTTTATTCAAATCCAGAAATCTCCGGTACAAAATCACATTAACTGTGAAAAACTGTAGTATGACAATATTCCTCAGACCATAAGAGAAATACATTGGGATCAATAGCTCAAAGTCAAAGCGGTATGCTGGTATCCACATATAACTACTACATATTATAAATGTTGAAAGTATCACGCCGAACAGCATTCGCCGCTCTAGTTTTGAAACTTTTAAGCATTCAGGCTCATTATTTCTGTATAGAAATATATCAACCGAGAATAGATTCGTGCACCATATGTCAACGTATCTCTGCTTCAGTGTGATGCACCGCAAAATTAAGAAAATAGCCGTAACATCTCTGAGAAGAATATTGTAAGTGTCGATACGTAACACAACGTCTTCCACAAAACCACGCAGCTGTGAAAATCTTGTAGCTGCACAACAAATTAGTGAAATAAGAAACAATGACGCCATAAGGGCAGAGTAGCATCTCCACCTAACTGAAACGACGTATTTCACCTTTTTGTCATCAAAGGAAATTGGAGCAGCTCCCATTATTTTGCTGATTTTGAGCAGGGAGTGTACGGCTTTGTGCTCCGTATGCATCGCGGTCTTCTTGTCGATTGTTCGTTGCGCAAGAAGTCTTGCACAGAACGAGTAAAGTGCTTTTTAAAAATTTGCGAGAAATTAATCGAAGCAGTACTCCCGTTACTTAGTAAAATTGAGCTCTATCGATTTGGAAAGTGCTTCTTCAAAGCGTTCGCGAAATGTTCTCTGTAATATGGGTTGTTGTATATTGACACAACGCTCTTTATGAAGAGTAGTTATTTTGCTTGCGTTACTTTCTGACTTATTTCACGTCCTACACAGGATGAACTGAAATTAGAGCACTCGGGCTTTGCAGCGTAGCTCCTCAGATGCCAGCGATAAAAAAAAAATGTCTGTCATAAAGTTTCGTCCGGCGAGTACATCAGGCAGAAAAAGGTCGGCCGAAGAACCCGAGACAGAAGCCTATAGGCAGTTTGTCAACAAGTGGCCACGAAAGCCTCAACAATTTTGTAGAAAAAGGTCGTCAAAAAGTGGCAATCTGGCAACGCTGTAACAACATGTACGCTAACCAACTCTGCCAGCACATGTTTTTCGTGCTGTATAGTTGGTGTAGTGGTTGGAATTTTGGTTTAACATACAGGAGGTCAAGGTTTCGATTCAGGATTGGGGCGTTTTTTTTTATTTCCTGTTTTCATTATGCCATTTCATACTGTAATACACACCGTTTTTTAGGTCACATGAATCCTATATTTAAAACATTTTGTAGCGCTGAGCATAACAAATACATGGTTAGACAAATAAGAAGTACAGTTGAAAAAAACTATCTGTCACAGGACACAATAACTACAGAAGCAACATCAGTTTCGTGATGCTAAAGATGATAGCACATTACAATAACACAACATGTACTTGTCATTTATATTACACGTAATATGAGCGCTCAGATGTCGCCATTTAGGAACCAGTAACAATAACTATGTCCATATTAATGATCGCATGACTTTCACAACAGAATTTGTCGTCCTCAGATCCACATATGCTCAAAGCGTCCAATCATTGTGCGGCCTGCCGGATCATACAGTTATGGACCCTTCACAAAAAAGCTATGTCCACAATAACAAGAGCAGCATGAACACACGATACCAACTCTTCCAGATTCGTCAGCAGAGTACATCTGCTCCTTCAGGTGCCCCACGGGAAGGAATCCAGGAATTTACGTCAAGTGAACGCGGTGACCATACAACTGGACCTCGACATCTGAGCCATTATCCTGGAAATGTTATGTCCAGATAGTGCGGACATTAATTTCAGAGTGTGGAGGTGCACCTCCAAGTTGGAATCATATCCTCTGCTGAACATGTAGTGGAACAAAAGTTTGAGAGGAATCCATGATACTTTCATGCAATCAACCGGTCAGGCAACATGTAGGGGCCCAAATACCTGTCACCCAATATTCCGACCCAGACGTTGATAACAAAGTGAACTTGCAATCCACGGTCGCGGGTGACGCGCGGGTTAACCTCACCAATGGTGGGCATTGTTCATATTGAAGACACACTCATGAGTGAATGCTGCTTCATCCAACCATATTACAGTGTTCTCGAAGTCATCGTTGGTCTCCTGTTGTTGTTGGAACCATTCACAGAATTTCATTCGCTGATGGCGATCTGCAGGTTGCAGGTGTTGCGTGAAAACATAATGACAGGAGTGCAGCCCATGCTCATTCAGCAAGTTAACGACCGGGTGTTGCGAGATATGCAGCTGCCTTGCTACGCTACGTGTACTTTGCTGAGGTTCTTGGTGTATGACCTGCAGAAGAGCTTCCTCGGTAGCTGGAGTACTTCGAGTCCGTGGACGACCTCTGTCACTCGATGGTGTAAGGAGAGAATCTGACTCCCAAAGGCGCAGCTCCAGACGACGAAACACATTTTTATCTGGATGGCGACGACGTGGATTAGCAGCATATTCGCGAGTAGCAACACCAGCCTGGTTATCAGATGCACCAAGGACCAGACGCTTATCACCATATTCATCGTTTGTGTATGGCAATGTGTAATACATCTTCAGCAGGTTTTAACAACAGTTAACAATTACTTAACGTTTAATAGTACATTTGCATGGTAGCGATCCCCACCTGCAGCATTAAACATCTGGAACATTTGCATAACATATTCAAATTTCATAACGCACGTAATGTACAGAACTACTGCCAAAAATTACGTCAGTATGTGGTATCTACGATGCACATATCCAAGCTTGGGTATTATGAACAGTACTGGAGGTATACCAAAAAAGGTGCTCTGATTTATGATCCTTACGTAAATAAACCTTACCACCACTTTTAAGGTCACTCCCAACCCCTCCTAGGATCAAAAGGGTCCATTGTTCTCCTAAAGTAGGCAGCCACTTCGATTGTTCTCCTAAAGTAGACAGTCACTTGGCCTCATCTTGTGCTTACAACACCATCGCTTGTATAAACAAAATGGCCATTTGTTCTGTTGTCGTTTATTTGTTTAATAAATAGTCCTGATATACTTCTGGTTGGAATAGCGGCGAAGACACTCAGGAAGAAGTATTTGTCTTAGTTTATAGTTGCAAATTTGTTGTTGTCAGTTTCTTGTGAAAAAAAAAAAACAAAAAACAAATTGGATTTAATACAGATCGAAAGAGCTTTAGTGCGAAGAGGATTCAGTCTCCAATAAGGGAAGATGAAAATGGAAAAACACAAAATTTTTTTTATTAAGAGATGAGGCTGGCAAATTAATGTGAGCCTTAATACACAGGAAAATAGAGACAGCGAGGATGGTTTGACCTACAGGGCTAGAGGAAGTGGGAATATAGGTATATAGACTTGCATCTGGGACGATATAAATATTGATTGTGATATAAATGTTGGTAATAGCAGTGAAGGTAATGAAAAAGATAAAGTTGAATATGTTAATGAAGTAATTGAATTAAGTATGATGGGAAAGAATCGGAAAATTATGATGAAGAGGATGGTAGGTGGAGAGTAAAGTGGAAGATTGTGTGGAGGTAATGAAGAACAGAATATAGTGAACCTAGAAGTTCCATGTTAGGTAAGATGAGCAGGAAAACGCGATCACTCTACTTGGGGTCTATAAGAGAACAGATAAGTTGGACACAAAGTACTGTCAGTGAATAAAGTATTTGGAAAAAGAGAAAAAGCAACCAAGACAAAGGAGAGATGGAGGCAGTTTGAAGGAAACTGTAAGTAACATCATGAAAATTAATAGTTTAATGAAATATGATTATATTGCTGAGATTGTTGAACAGGATTCCTTGGGGAGGACGATGAAGATGAGCAGTATAAAAGTGGGCAACATTTGAGAATGATTAATTTTATTTTTTAAGGGAAAGGGTTTTACTGGACACTGGGAGCAAAACCACAGATTTTTCAGAAGCATTATGTCTTCGTTTACAGGAGAAAGCTACCATACTGTGTTGCCTCCTTTGTGTTAGACTTTTCTATCTCGGTTTCTTTAGAGATTCTGTTTTCGGGAATGAGATGAACTTAGAAATTACTGTGTATGTGGATGTTATTTTGCTTGCTTCCAAAGATATGGTAAGCTCAGAAGAAGTATTTTTGGCATAGCAAAAGATTGCAATGTCATTGAGATAGGAAAGAATTCAAAATTTTTTAGGGTGAAGCTAAAATTTCTATAATATGTTGTGAAAAAGGAAGAAATAAAAAAATGTCCAAAGAAGGTAAGTGGCATTAAAGAATTTCTAGCTGCCAAAAGTAAAAAAAAAAGAGCTATAAGTTTTTCTCAAACTGTGTGGTTTATATAGGACGTTCACCTCAGACTCATCATTCAATAGTCCTCTGGGGAATGAATAACGAAGCTAAACCAAAAATAAAATAAAATAAATCGAAATGTCGTGTGACTAGTGCCTCCCATTGAGTAGATAGTTTGCCGGTTGCAAGTCTTTCGATTTGACGCCACTTCAGGGACTTGGGCATCGATGGGAATGAAATGGTGATAATTAGAACAACACAACACCCAGTCCCTGAGTGGAGAAAATCTCTGACCAAGCTGGGAATCGAACCTGAGCCCTTACGATTGACATTATCTCGCGTTGACCACTCAGATACTGGGGCAGACAAAAAAAAAGTTGTCTCTGGACACCAGAATACCAAGAGTGTTTTGAAAAGTTGACAGCTGCATTGAGTGAGGATAGGATTCCGAATCACCCTGATCAGAGCTGACCCTTTTTTATGAGCATGGATAGCATGCATACGGCAATGGGTGTCAACTCTTCCAAATGGTAGAAACTCTAAAATTTGAAGAGTACAGAAATGTAGCATCAAGAAGATGAACATTATTAATATGAAAAAAAAAATTATATTTCCGAAAAAGAGGTACTTACTGTAATTAGGGGTTCAAAAGTTTTTATAATTTTCTTTGGAGACAAAAAGTAACAACTATTAAAGATAATAAGACTTTGACTTTTATGACCAAGTGTAAATTGTTGCGTAGTTCATTGATTCATTGCGTATTTAATAAAAACAATTCAGGTTTGAAATTATACATATACACTCCTGGAAATTGAAATAAGAACACCGTGAATTCATTGTCCCAGGAAGGGGAAACTTTATTGACACATTCCTGGGGTCAGATACATCACATGATCACACTGACAGAACCACAGGCACATAGACACAGGCAACAGAGCATGCACAATGTCGGCACTAGTACAGTGTATATCCACCTTTCGCAGCAATGCAGGCTGCTATTCTCCCATGGAGACGATCGTAGAGATGCTGGATGTAGTCCTGTGGAACGGCTTGCCATGCCATTTCCACCTGGCGCCTCAGTTGGACCAGCGTTCGTGCTGGACGTGCAGACCGCGTGAGACGACGCTTCATCCAGTCCCAAACATGCTCAATGGGGGACAGATCCGGAGATCTTGCTGGCCAGGGTAGTTGACTTACACCTTCTAGAGCACGTTGGGTGCCACGGGATACATGCAGACGTGCATTGTCCTGTTGGAACAGCAAGTTCCCTTGCCGGTCTAGGAATGGTAGAACGATGGGTTCGATGACGGTTTGGAAGTACCGTGCACTATTCAGTGTCCCCTCGACGATCACCAGTGGTGTACGGCCAGTGTAGGAGATCGCTCCCCACACCATGACGCCGGGTGTTGGCCCTGTGTGCCTCGGTCGTATGCAGTCCTGATTGTGGCGCTCACCTGCACGGCGCCAAACACGCATACGACCATCATTGGCACCAAGGCAGAAGCGACTCTCATCGCTGAAGACGACACGTCTCCATTCGTCCCTCCATTCACGCCTGTCGCGACCCCACTGGAGGCGGGCTGCACGATGTTGGGGCGTGAGCGGAAGACGGCCTAACGGTGTGCGGGACCGTAGCCCAGCTTCATGGAGACGGTTGCGAATGGTCCTCGCCGATACCCCAGGAGCAACAGTGTCCCTAATTTGCTGGGAAGTGGCGGTGCGGTCCCCTACAGCACTGCGTAGGATCCTACGGTCTTGGCGTGCATCCGTGCGTCGCTGCGGTCCGGTCCCAGGTCGACGGGCACGTGCACCTTCCGCCGACAGGACTGACTGCGGACCTTTGGTACAGAGCCGAGTGGAGGGTCTGAATCAGAGGCTGAGACGGTTCTGCGACCATGTGGGCTGCAGATTCCTCGACTTGCGCCATAGGGTGGTGGGGTTTCGGGTTCCGCTGGATAGGTCAGGAGTCCACTACACGCAGCAAGCGGCTACAAGGGTAGCAGGGGTTGTGTGGCGGGGACTGGGCGGTTTTTTAGGTTAGATGGCCTCGGGCAAGTACAGAAAGGGCAACAGCCTCAAAGGGTGCGGAGCAAAGTCAGGACATGCGGGGACCAAGTAGCAATCGGTATTGTAATTGTAAACTGTCGAAGCTGCGTTGGTAAAGTACCGGAACTTCAAGCGCTGATAGAAAGCAGCGAAGCTGAAATCGTTATAGGTACAGAGAGCTGGCTTAAGCCAGAGATAAATTCTGCCGAAATTTTTACAAAGGTACAGACGGTGTTTAGGAAGGATAGATTGCATGCGACCGGTGGTGGAGTGTTCGTCGCTGTTAGTAGTAGTTTATCCTGTAGTGAAGTAGAAGTAGATAGTTCCTGTGAATTATTATGGGTGGAGGTTACACTCAACAACCGAGCTGGGTTAATAATTGGCTCCTTTTACCGACCTCCCGACTCAGCAGCGTTAGTGGCAGAACAACTGAGAGAAAATTTGGAATACATTTCACATAAATTTTCTCAGCATGTTATAGTCTTAGGTGGAGATTTCAATTTACCAGATATAGACTGGGACACTCAGATGTTTAGGACGGGTGGTAGGGACAGAGCATCGAGTGACATTATACTGAGTGCACTATCCGAAAATTACCTCGAGCAATTAAACAGAGAACCGACTCGTGGAGATAACATCTTGGACCTACTGATAACAAATAGACCCGAACTTTTCGACTCCGTAAGTGCAGAACAGGGAATCAGTGATCATAAGGCCGTTGTAGCATCCCTGAATATGGAAGTTAATAGGAATATAAAAAAAGGGAGGAAGGTTTATCTGTTTAGCAAGCGTAATAGAAGGCAGATTTCAGACTACCTAACGGATCAAAACGAAAATTTCTGTTCCGACACTGACAATGTTGAGTGTTTATGGAAAAAGTTCAAGGCAATCGTAAAATGCGTTTTAGACAGGTACGTGCCGAGTAAAACTATGGGGGACGGGAAAAACCCACCGTGGTACAACAACAAAGTTAGGAAACTACTGCGAAAGCAAAGAGAGCTTCACTCCAAGTTTAAACGCAGCCAAAACCTCTCAGACAAACAGAAGCTAAGCGATGTCAAAGTTAGCGTAAGGAGGGCTATGCGAGAAGCGTTCAGTGAATTCGAAAGTAAAATTCTATGTACAGACTTGACAGAAAATCCTAGGAAGTTCTGGTCTTACGTTAAATCAGTAAGTGGCTCGAAACAGCATATCCAGACACTCCGGGATGATGATGGCATTGAAACAGAGGACGACACGCGTAAAGCTGAAATACTAAACACCTTTTTCCAAAGCTGTTTCACAGAGGAAGACCGCACTGCAGTTCCTTCTCTAAATCCTCGCACAAACGAAAAAATGGCTGACATCGAAATAAGTGTCCAAGGAATAGAAAAGCAACTGGAATCACTCAACAGAGGAAAGTCCACTGGACCTGACGGGATACCAATTCGATTCTACACAGAGTACGCGAAAGAACTTGACCCCCTTCTAACAGCCGTGTACCGCAAGTCTCTAGAGGAACGGAGGGTTCCAAATGATTGGAAAAGAGCACAGGTAGTCCCAGTCTTCAAGAAGGGTCGTCGAGCAGATGCGCAAAACTATAGACCTATATCTCTGACGTCGATCTGTTGTAGAATTTTAGAACATGTTTTTTGCTCGAGTATCATGTCGTTTTTGGAAACCCAGAATCTACTATGTAGGAATCAACATGGATTCCGGAAACAGCGATCGTGTGAGACCCAACTCTCGTTATTTGTTCATGAGACCCAGAAAATATTAGATACAGGCTCCCAGGTAGATGCTATTTTTCTTGACTTCCGGAAGGCGTTCGATACAGTTCCGCACTGTCGCCTGATAAACAAAGTAAGAGCCTAAGGAATATCAGACCAGCTGTGTGGCTGGATTGAAGAGTTTTTAGCAAACAGAACACAGCATGTTGTTATCAATGGAGAGACATCTACAGACGTTAAAGTAACCTCTGGCGTGCCACAGGGGAGTGTTATGGGACCATTGCTTTTCACAATATATATAAATGACCTAGTAGATAGTGTCGGAAGTTCCATGCGGCTTTTCGCGGATGATGCTGTAGTATACAGAGAGGTTGCAGCATTAGAAAATTGTAGCGAAATGCAGGAAGATCTGCAGCGGATAGGCACTTGGTGCAGGGAGTGGCAACTGTCCCTTAACATAGACAAATGTAATGTATTGCGAATACATAGAAAGAAGGATCCTTTATTGTATGATTATATGATAGCGGAACAAACACTGGTAGCAGTTACTTCTGTAAAATATCTGGGAGTATGCGTGCGGAACGATTTGAAGTGGAATGATCATATAAAATTAATTGTTGGTAAGGCGGGTGCCAGGTTGAGATTCATTGGGAGAGTGCTTAGAAAATGTAGTCCATCAACAAAGGAGGTGGCTTACGAAACACTCGTTCGACCTATACTTGAGTATTGCTCATCAGTGTGGGATCCGTACCAGCTGAGTGGACTGCGGCGGTCCTGACGTGAACTGTCACTTTATTGGCCCTGAGCACTATGCGACTTAACTTCTAAGGTCATCAGTCGCCTAGAACTTAGAACTAATTAAACCTAACTAACCTAAGGACATCACATACATGCATGCCCGAGGCGGGATTCGAACCAGCGACCGTAGCGGTCGCTCGGTTCCAGGCTGTAACGCCTAGAACCGCACGGCCAATCCAGCCGGCTATCACTTTATTTTCGCGGGTTCGCATCATTGAAGCTACGATGACAAGACGACGTGGCCTTAGGGAGGCCGTGATTCTCTGCTATCGAATGATGAATCCGGTAGTGAGACGAATATGGAAGAGGACGACACATTCCAGTGGGAAGTACTGTATCCAGTGATTGAGATGCATCAAATGAACATCAAGCAGAATATTCTGACGTAAACATGAACCATTCCAGCTAAGTATTTGTACCACTGAGCGAGCTGTCCGCTGTATGGCTTTGTTTCTTCTATTCCTTAGGTGTCGGATTTACATATTCTAATCGAGGGTGTCGACGTCCCTCGTAATGACGAACAAAACGTATGTGCAATGCAGAAGGGGCTACGAAAAGGACAAGGAAGGTTGGGTGAAGAGTTATTGATCAACCCATTATGGAGTTGGTAAGTCTCTGATAATAAATCTTTATTGAAAACTCGAACGCAATATCAATGATCATCTAATGGAAACACCTAAGTGAAACTGCGTCATGGGCGGCCTAAGGCCGTCATTCCCAACTCTGTCTCTCACCAGTTACAATTAGCAGGAGACAATTGCGATGATCCAGGTGTTGTGGACCACTCACAAGACGGCTACGGCGTGGCTGTCAGTGCAGTCGATGGAGCGCCGAGAGGTGGACATGTTCGCGGTACTTTGGGTGACAGACATGGTGCAGCAGCTCATCAAGGACGAGGAAGAGAAAGCACCGTGCGGTATCCACTCCCTCTCGATGCAATGGAGAGCTCCAGTGGACATGCATTAAGCCAGGTGACACAGCAGGTTGGCGCAGCGGCCATAATGTGTTGCGGGAGGTTCCCTGGCCAACGGGACACGCCAAACGACCTGTTGTAGACGACTCGCTACATATTACTGACTGGCTACATATTATCGACCCGATCCAGAAGCTAATAAAACAGCACACCGAAGGAAAGGCTCACAGCATAGTTGGTAATACTGAGTGGTCTCTCCGCCTGCACGAACTAGATGCTTTCTGCATCCATTAGATTGCACTATGCTCTTGCATCATATGGCACTCTGGCTATTTCATACAAAGACTTATGTAGCAATAAGTGGGGTCCTGCTTTCTTTTAAAGCACCATGTCAAGCAGCAGATTTGCAAAAATGTGCAGTTATCTTAGGTTTGATTCTATGACACCAGGAAGACAACGTAAGGAAACTGATAAGTTTTGTCTTCCTTCAGAAACATGGAATCTATGATACTTACTGACAACTACATTGCCTGTTACAATCTTGGCGAGAACGTAACCGTCAAGGTGTCGGCGCTGGCCAATATGGAAATAGAAAGTGTTGTCAAATGCCGGTTTCCTGCAGACAACAAAAGATGAAGCAAATATCAAATGTATGATTCAAGTAGAACAAGTATGTGTGCAAAAGCTGCACAAGTGAAAACTCTTGTCTAATGTCTGTAGTGTGAGCCTATCACAGCTTAACTATTCTGTCAAATCTTTCTTCCTAAATATCTCCCAATTTTTATCATTGTAGACTGAAACTGTTTGTTCGTATGTTTTAGATCCTTGATTGCAGTAAGCAAGAAAACACGCACAACATTTTAGTGATATGGAGCGTTTTATAATCTTTCACAAGTATTCCTTAATTGCCTAATCTGTCTGTAAAAGTAAAAATACTATTAGTACTGAGATAAACAGTATGTTTTCACTTTTCCCAATCCTTTTATAACGACAACTACTGTAACCAAACAATGGAAAATCCAAAACGTAGCGTAACAATATTAGAGAAGAGAAGATGCTACTCACCATATAGCTGAGATGCTGAGTCGCGATAGGCGCAACAAAAAGATTCACACACCGATAGCATCTCCGCTATATGGTGAGTAGCAACTTTCCTTCTCTAATATTGAAAAATATTCTAAGATTGTTTTACTTACTTGTTTTAAGGATGACTCACGAAAAACTGTGGAATTTCCTTTATCAAATTTAAAATAAAGAAAATATTTCTGAAAATTTATGTCTGACAGTATACTACTCATTTTAGAGTCCTAATTATCCTATGGTTGGACTTTAGAGTCTTCCTGAACGTATTGCAAATAGGGCGACACTCAAAGCAACACAAAAATACGAATTAATCAGTGGTTTCCTACTGTGGGTCAGAAATGACCCACATGGTACTACTAAGGGTACGGCGAAGTTTGGCACTTCTTGTGGTAAATACCGTAATGTAACAAGTACATTTTACTGCGGGAAAGGAAACTAAACCACATATTTTCACAGCACAACAATTTTTCCTCACAGACAGTTTTAACTGAAAACTTGTAAAACGCTGCATAAAAAATAAGTAATTGATCGATTTCTTTCCAACTTTTTCACAATACTTTAATAACCATTTAAACATAATATATTACACATACTAAAACCTTCATAGCCTTAGTCTTTCCAAATTAAACCAACAAAAAGAAATTTTGCGAGGTAAAGTAGCATCAATGTCAAGAATACAGAACGCAAACAACTGCAACATGCATAACGGTAGACAGAAATGATCTAAATTTTTTTCCAACTTAACGGATTTGCACACACACGTTCCGACAATTGTTTAATGTGCCCAGTATAGGAAGTGACCACCCCTGGAAGCAATACAGGTCTGACAACGACGGGAAGTGCTCTAGATGATGTCATCAGTCTCATGTTGAGGCAGTAACGACCATTCATTCTGCAAAGCTGCTCTTAGTCTTGGAGAGTGGTTGGTGAATGCTGACGTGGTAAAAGCAGATTCCATAATGCGTGCTCTATGGGATACAAATCGGGATAGCGTGCAGGACACGCCATGTATGTAGTATCTCCAACTTCCAAGAAAATATCAACAACTAGTGCTCTTTGAGGTTGAGCATTATCGTCCACGAGTACAGCGTCTGGGCGCACAGCACCTCACAACAACGCAAATGAGGTCCCAACATTCGTCGTGATACGTGACAGCAGTTAAACCTTGCCCATTCATCCGTACAATTTTATGAAGTGGGGTCCGAGCGGTAAACATAATCCATACCCACACCTTCAGGGATCATCTTCCATCTCGGTCTCTTTTCACAATGTTTGGACACCAAGGTCGTTTTCCACGTTCCCTGCAGATGCGAATCCATCGAGAACCAGTATCTAGACGAATCAGGGACTCATCTGTGGAAACAACATTGGCCCACTGTTCAACCGTTCAGGTGGCGTGTTGACGACTGCACTCTGAATGTTCCTATCGGTGAAGACGAGTCGGAGACAGACATACAGCACGTCTTGGACAATAAAGGCCACTCTGCAACACAACAATTCACATTAAGCCATCGGACCAAATCAGTTTGCGACTGTCGTGCTTCCTTTCTCCTCAAGGCCCTCCACCGCAGAGAGTCTGGTACACATCTCCTCTGTGCCATACTACACCATCTGCGGCCTTCTACACACAGAGATTATGGATGTGGGGGTACCTGGAAAACTGTACCCCGTTTCATAGGTGCTCTGACGATGTGGTTAGCATGGTTATCCATCGATCAGAATGCCATCTTCTGTGCACAATAGAGTCGTATGGTTCACTGTTTGTATGATTATGTCGCGAATAAGACACAGGACGGGGAAACAGCAGTTTTTTGTTTAATTTAGGACATCAGTATATATATATATATATATATATATATATATATATATATATATATGGACAAGTGTCTGGAAACGCTTAATTTCCATGTTACAGCTCTTTTAATTTCGTCAGTATGTACTGTACTTCCTCGATTCACCGCCAGTTGGCCCACTTGAAGGAAGGTAATGATGACTTCGGTGCTTGTGTTGACATGCGACTCATTGGTCTACAGTACTATATATATATATATATATATATACCTTACGATACGCCATTTGAAACGTTTATTTGAGTATAACATAAAACGTTGAAGAAAATCGGTTTATATAGTTTTGAGTTTTTTCAACAACTTTCCTCATATATTTATTATTTATACATTCTCACATACGATACACATGTAAAAGATTTGTAGCCTATGGCTGTTCAAACATTTATTGAAATTTTGTGAAAAAATTTGAAGTGGATCATCTAACAATTTGTTGAGATAATTGGAGACAATATTAAATTGCTACTTGTCTTCATATTATATACAGGGTGTTACAAATAGGTACGGCCAAACTTTCAGGAAACATTCCTCACACACAAATAAAGAAAAAATGTTATGTGGACATGTGTCTGGAAACGCTTAATTTCCATGTTAGAGCTCTTTTAATTTCGTCAGTATGTACTGTACTTCCTCGATTCACCGCCAGTTGGCCCACTTGAAGGAAGGTAATGATGACTTCGGTGCTTGTGTTGACATGCGACTCATTGGTCTACAGTACTAGCATCAAGCACATCAGTACGTAGCATCAACAGGTTAGTGTTCATCACGAACGTTGTTTTGCTGTCAGTGCAATGTTTACAAATCCGGAGTTGGCAGATGCCCATTTGATGTATGGATTAGCACGGGGCAATAGCCGTAGCGCGGTACGTTTGTATCGAGACAGATTTCCAGAACGAAGGTGTCCCGACAGGAAGACGTTCGAAGCAATTGATTGGCGTCTTAGGGAGCACGGAACATTCCAGCCTATGACTCGCGACTGGGGAAGACCTAGAACGACGAGGACACCTGCAATGGACGAGGCAATTCTTCGTGCAGTTGACGATAATTCTAATGTCAGCGTCAGAGAAGTTGCTGCTGTACAAGGTAACGTTGACCACGTCACTGTATGGAGAGCGCTACGGGAGAACCAGTTGTTTCCGTACCATGTACAGCGTGTGCAGGCACTATCAGCAGCTGATTGGCCTCCAAGGGTACACTTCTCCGAATGGTTAATCCAACAATGTGTCAATCCTCATTTCAAAGCAAATGTTCTCTTTACCGATGAGGCTTCATTCTAACGCGATCAAATTGTAAATTTTCACAATCATCATGTGTGGGCTGACAAGAATCCGCACGCAATTGTGCAATCATGCCATCAACACAGATTTTCTGTGAACGTTTGGGCAGGCGTTGTTGGTGATGTCTTGATTGGGCCCCATGTTCTTCGACCTACGCTCAATGGAGCACGTTACCAAGATTTCATACGAGATACTCTACCTGTGCCGCTAGAACATGTGCCTTTACAAGTACGACACAACATGTGGTTCATGCACGATGCAGCTCCTGCACATTTCAGTCGAAGTGTTCGTACGCTTCTCAACAACAGATTCGGTGACCGATGGATTGGTAGATGCGGACCAATTCCATGGCCTCTACGCTCTCCTGACCTCAACCCTCTTGACTTTCATTTATGAGGGCATTTGAAAGCTCTTGTCCACGCAACCCGGTACCAAATGTAGAGACTCTTCGTGCTCGTATTGTGGACGGCTGTGATACAATACGCCATTCTCCAGGGCTGCATCAGTGCATCAGGAATTCCATGCGACGGAGGGTGGATGCAAGTATCCTCGCTAACGGAGGATATTTTGAACATTTCCTGTAACAAAGTGTTTGAAGTCACGCTGGTACGTTCTGTTGCTGTGTGTTTCCATTCCATGATTAATGTGATTTGAAGAGAAGTAATAAAATGAGCTCTAACATGGAAAGTAAGCATTTCCGGCCACATGTCCACATAACATATTTTCTTTCTTTGTGTGTGAGTAATGTTTCCTGAAATATTGGCCGTACCTTTTTGTAACACCCTGTATATATACCATGTAATAATTTGAAGTGAGTTGATAAAACCTTTCACCTTCATTATATATATATATATATATATATATATATATATATATATATATATATATATATATACTCCTGGAAATGGAAAAAAGAACACATTGACACCGGTGTGTCAGACCCACCATACTTGCTCCGGACACTGCGAGAGGGCTGTACAAGCAATGATCACACGCACGGCACAGCGGACACACCAGGAACCGCGGTGTTGGCCGTCGAATGGCGCTAGCTGCGCAGCATTTGTGCACCGCCGCCGTCAGTGTCAGCCAGTTTGCCGTGGCATACGGAGCTCCATCGCAGTCTTTAACACTGGTAGCATGCCGCGACAGCGTGGACGTGAACCGTATGTGCAGTTGACGGACTTTGAGCGAGGGCGTATAGTGGGCATGCAGGAGGCCGGGTGGACGTACCGCCGAATTGCTCAACACGTGGGGCGTGAGGTCTCCACAGTACATCGATGTTGTCGCCAGTGGTCGGCGGAAGGTGCACGTGCCCGTCGACCTGGGACCGGACCGCAGCGACGCACGGATGCACGCCAAGACCGTAGGATCCTACGCAGTGCTGTAGGGGACCGCACCGCCACTTCCCAGCAAATTAGGGACACTGTTGCTCCTGGGGTATCGACGAGGACCATTCGCAACCGTCTCCATGAAGCTGGGCTACGGTCCCGCACACCGTTAGGCCGTCTTCCGCTCACGCCCCAACATCGTGCAGCCCGCCTCCAGTGGGGTCGCGACAGGCGTGAATGGAGGGACGAATGGAGACGTGTCGTCTTCAGCGATGAGAGTCGCTTCTGCCTTGGTGCCAATGATGGTCGTATGCGTGTTTGGCGCCGTGCAGGTGAGCGCCACAATCAGGACTGCATACGACCGAGGCACACAGGGCCAACACCCGGCATCATGGTGTGGGGAGCGATCTCCTACACCGGCCGTACACCACTGGTGATCGTCGAGGGGACACTGAATAGTACACGGTACATCCAAACCGTCATCGAACCCATCGTTCTACCAATCCTAGACCGGCAAGGGAATTGCTGTTCCAACAGGACAATGCACGTCCGCATGTATCCCGTGCCACCCAACGTGCTCTAGAAGGTGTAAGTCAACTACCCTGGCCAGCAAGATCTCCGGATCTGTCCCCCATTGAGCATGTTTGGGACTGGATGAAGCGTCGTCTCACGCGGTCTGCACGTCCAGCACGAACGCTGGTCCAACTGAGGCGCCAGGTGGAAATGGCATGGCAAGCCGTTCCACAGGACTACATCCAGCATCTCTACGATCGTCTCCATGGGAGAATAGCAGCCTGCATTGCTGCGAAAGGTGGATATACACTGTACTAGTGCCGACATTGTGCATGCTCTGTTGCCTGTGTCTATGTGCCTGTGGTTCTGTCAGTGTGATCATGTGATGTATCTAACCCCAGGAATGTGTCAATAAAGTTTCCCCTTCCTGGGACAATGAATTCACGGTGTTCTTATTTCAATTTCCAGGAGTATATATATATATATATATATATATATATATATATATATATATATATATATATATATATACTGCATATGCTCTAGTTCGTGATGCCTAAATGTGGCTGCAAGTTTGTTTAGAATATTTGCGTAAAAATCAGACTGTTAAACAAGGACTTGTCCTAATTTACTGGTATATAAGTTGATGAAGCTCAGAAACCAAAAAGTAGCTATACACCCTGTAACAAATACTCTATCTGATCATGATCAGGATAAATAACGTAGTGCCTTTCAGTGTAGCCACTCCTAAGTGGAAATCAGTTAGAATAACTATGATTGCAGGAAAAATATTTTAAGAAAATATACAACAGAAAACCTGAACGAAACTCTGACATGAAATTTAATCTCCTCCATTACAATTGCATGTCATTATTTGAAAACAGCTTCGTATACAAACTAATGAGAACGGACATTAAACAGATAAAGTAGAATGTAAAATAAATGGTTCAAATGGCTCTGAGCACTATGGGACTTAACATCTTTGGTCATCAGTCCCCTAGAACTTAGAACTACTTAAACCTAACTAACCTAAGGACAGCACACACATCCATGCCCGAGGCAGGATTCGAACCTGCGACCGTAGCGGTCGCGCGGCTCCGGACTGAGCGCCTAGAACCGCGAGACCACCGAGGCCGGCAATGTAAAATAAACCAGAGTTGTATTGGTGACTTTGTTCGCTACTAAACAGTTCAAAATGACTTAGAAAACTAATTAAAAAACTCAGGGACGTCAGGAATCAGTAATTGTGATAACAGATTTAAGGCTATGTGGAGTGCAATACAATGAGAGAGAGAGGACAACAAGGCATAGAAGAGGATGGTATCACTATTAAATTAAATGTAAAGCCTATAAATCCTCAGTCACTGGAAGCAGATGTATTTAATAATCATTTCGTAAATTTAGTGAAAATTGTAGAGATGAAGAGTTGAAGAATAGGCAAAAAAAGTGCATTGAAAAAGCACATTACAAAAAATTCAATCATAAGTATGTGTCATCCTCTTCTGTTTCTGAAATTAAGAGACTTATGTACTCTCTCACAAATAAAGGCTTATCTGTATTAGGTACAGTTTCCAACAGAAGATTAAAGTCATGTTGCCATATAATAACCACTGACTTTTGAAATGTGTAATGTTAGACTAATTCATATTGTTTTTCAGAGAGATTGGAATGTGCCATTGTTAAAGCTTTCTACAAGAAAGTCACACTGCTGGCATAAGTTCGCTGAAATTTTTCATGTAGAGAAATAAGGAGGAGCGATCTGCTCTACTTGGTAAAAACTTCCTAAACCCTAGATCGCAAAAATATTGCTTGATCTGTATTTGATATTTATGATGTAAAAGTTATCTGTGTGGGCTGTATATAAATACATGGTCACATGCAAAATGTGCTTTTTGATTATAAAAGTTTTACTTATGATAAACCTTTGCATAATGTGCTACATTTCAAACACTTGAATGACAATTTTACATAAGGCTACAGCTGAAAATGACCAAATTTACAAAAAAATTTAAAGATTTAAACATGGCATCAAATTCTGTCAAAGCCAATTGTCATAAATGAAGAACATTTATATGATCGTAGATTTAGAATGTTTTTACTACTGCAACAATTTCCAACATGTTTACAATATCATTTATTCAACAACAGTATCCCATCTGAGCAGTAGTAATATCCTCAGTAAATCACAATTTGAATTTTAATGGAAATACTCATCCCTGGACACCACTTACACATTCGTTTATCAAGTTTTGGAAGCACTATTTAATGTAATGGCACCAGTTGGTATTTTCTGTGACCTATGTAAGATATTTGACTGTATGAATCGCAATATTCTTCTGAATAAGCTGAAATTCTATGGAAAGAATGATATAACCTATAAATGGGTTATTTCATATGAAACTGAAAGAATGCAGAATTTTGTACCTAAAAATTCAACCAATGTAAGCAGGGAAGACTCCTAAATTGGGGAGAAATCGCTTATGGGCAACCAGCTTGGTGGCCAAGCGGTTCTAGGGACTACAGTCTGGAACAGCGCGACCGCTATAGTCGCAGGTTCGAATCCTGCCTCGGGCATGGCTGTGTGTGATGTGCTTAGGTTAGTTAGGTTTAAGTAGTTCTAAGTTGTAGGGGACTGATGACCTCAGCAGTTATTCCCATAGTGCTCAGAGCCATTTGAACCACTTTTATTTATTTTATTTATTTTTTTTTTTTTTGCTTATGGGCATCCACAAGGCTCAATATTAGGTCCAAAACTATTTCTAGTGTATTTCAGAGACCACCCACTTAATACACAGCAAACAGCATTAGTTATTTTAATGGGTAGCACTAGTACTGCAACCAGACCAAACATAAAGACCACAATGGAAAAATTGGTAAACAGTATTCTGAAATGTATTTAAAGAGGTATTCTACAAATGGTCTCATTCTAAATTTCAAAAAGCCACAACATACTCATTTCTGCTCATTTAGAAGTAGTATGCCAATGATAAGTGTAATGTATGATGTGGCCATAATAACTAGGATGAAACTTAAAAATATTTGGGTACATATTTCATAATAATTTAAAATGAGAAAAAAAAACATGTTTGGGTACTCCTGAAACAACTTAGTTCAGAATTGTCCCAAATCTTGAGGAGAGAGAAATTAACTCATTGCAAACTTTGCCCATTTTTTTCAGGAGGCTTATATTATATGGAAGACTGCTCAGGGATAAATCATCTTAATTTCTCAAAAACCATACTGTAAGAACAAAATGTGGTGCACACCCACAATCATCTTGTGGGCGTTTATTTAAGGAGTTAGGCATTTTGACTACTGTTACATAGTATGTCATTAAGTTTGTTATAAATAATCCACTGCTGTTCAAAAAGAACAATGATGTGTATAATCACAGCACTGGAAGAAAAAGTATTATTCTTTACTTCACATTAAGGTCATCTTTAGCACAAACGAGGATGCACAACACTACCACTGAAACTTTTTGTTCATCTACTCACAGATATAAAATGTTTAACAGTCTAGTCAAATTAAAAAAAAATGAATGTATTTCTTCTTGATAACTCTTTCTATTCTGTAGAAGAATGTCTAAGTTTGCGAAGTGTAAAGATTGGTGGAAAGGAATTACTAATTCACAAACTTATTAAAATATTGTAAATGGTTAATGTGTAGCCATATTTACATTTGGATGTATAGCGTGAGTGTAAAATGAATAGTTCCACAAAGAACTATATGGAACTTTCCTATTTCCATATATAATTCCACAATGTTTGTACTAGGTCTTGATGAGTGACCATCTAGTAACTGATGTTTGTGTACATTGCTATGCATATTTAATTGCATTGTGCCTATATTAAATGTGAATGTTATTTGGCTTTGTTAGGTGACTATCGTTATTCACGTGTGACCTTCCATGCTTTCTATTATATGCAGGGCATTTATATTTAAATAGCAGAGCTAAGACTAACATTTCAGACTTTTTATAATTACTTATGATAGTAGCTTATTCTGATAATGTAGTGCACATCTTACAACAAGCCTTGTTACTCGAAGGGTATTAGTAACATTTCGTCGAATTAAACCCTTTCTTCGAATGTATGAAACATAGATACTTAAAATGTATTTGTCCATTCTATAATCACTTATGAGTTACATACAATCACTTATGAGTTACATGCAAGGAATAGGCCTGAAAGTCATCACTGAGTGTGCGGCGATATTGTTGAAGTTGTAAATTAGTGGCAGTGTAGCTATCAGCTAGGATCCAATTCATTAATATTGAAAATTCAATTAATGTACATATTTCCTGTGCTGATTGAGACTAAGTGTAAAAAGATGCTAAGATTATATTTTACAATCAAAAACAAGAATGATGAGTGAATAGTTGAGAGCATACAAGTGGTAGTGTGTTAACTATTCCAAATAATTAACACTGAATTACCAGGAGAATGTGTTTTGCTTCAGTTAAGAGCGTATGTAAATTATGAAACATGTTTTTGTGGCAGTCCTGTGGAACATACTGTGGCAGCCATCAAGGAATAGACAGTTTGTTACCAAATAAAAACTGACATACGCACTAAATGACTCCAATAATTAATTAGCAACCAGAGACTCAGTTATGATATCATATTGATTTCATTACATTATCTCGTCACTTACACGTAATTGCTTTCCTCTGTTAAATAGCATGGAGCTTATAAGTATCTTCATAATTAACAGTTTGTTTGCTAATGGGACCTGCCAGATCGATATGGTCCCAATTACCCAAGTATTTGAATTACAGTATCCACCTGCTGTATATGTAGGGAGCCAAAGCAGGAAGTGTCGTGAATGTACAGACTTGCTGAGAAATGCAGGTAGTGACGAGGGTGTTATTGTTTCTTTCTAGGGTTGCAGGTACTGCGTCATTGTCCTTCGACCCCAGCGTCGAGAGGTTTTATGTGTCTACCACAGGAAAACTGTATAATGCTGGTGTGGCCGTTGTATTAGTGCCACTTTTTTATTTTGCAGTTACGAAAATGGCCATATCAAATGAGTATGAAGACATTGTTGGGACATTTTCGGCCGTTTGTTACACAATAATGTGTGTAGCCGCTACTTTTATTTCAATACGCTGCAGCTTAACATTAAAACAAAAACGTTTTGACACTTGGCATTTACAAATTGTTACAGTAAACAAGATACTTTTCGAGAGTCGTTTGACAAAATGTTTATATTCATCACCAATTTTTAAGTGGACTGTCGTAGGCATAATCAGTTTCTCAATTTATGAATATGTCTTTACAGTGTATTGTTGTGCAGATATAGTTTCAGTGATGCTACCGTTCTTAGTCACAGACTTCATCAGGAATTTAGTTGTCTTACAGTTCTTCATATTCAATGTAATGCTGCAGAGATGCTTTCATGGACTAAATGAGAAACTATTGCAGGCTTTCGAAGTAACTGCAGAGGAAGAACTCGATAGAACTATTTCACATTCAGTACACACAACTGCCAAGAACTGCCATACTCGAAGTCTAAAGAAACCACTTGCAAAAGATTTCATCCTGTTTAATGAAAGAATTTTCTCTTTTCACACGATCATAAAAGAATATTGTTATGGTGAGCCATGTGACATCCCTAAAGAAATATCTGCTAACAAATGCATTCATCTAGCAAAGCTTAGGGGAGTACACCACCTCTTCTGTCAAATTAGTGAAACTATCAATGCAGCATACAGCGTGCAGAATTTAGTTCAGTTGATGAGTTGTTTTGCAACAACGTTTTTTTTACATATTATCTTGTTATGGTTTTCATGGACGTGAAACTGCAATGGGGACAGCACGATCTGTACATCCATGTGCTGCTTGCCCATGACGTGGATTATACCCAATGCGTGGCGCGTGTTTAGCTTAACCTACATCAGCGAAATGGTTGTGCATGAAGCGATCCATAGTGAGCAACTGGTCGACAAACTGATGCTGTTGCCAGTGCTGGGAGACTACAGAAGCTGCGTGGAGCTTCAGATGTTTGCCAGACAGTAGGCTCACACTGATATCAGGTTCAGTGCTGCAGCAATTGTGACGATGGACTTGGGATTACTGAAGTCTTTTATAGCTACAGTAGCTACATATATGATAATATTAATACAGTTTGCAGAGCCTAATGTAAATGGGCAGTAATATCTACAATGTCTAGGATGTGGCACATTGAGCTCATAAGTCTGGCAACGCTGTGCATGTATCATACTGTGTTGGTGGAACTGAAAACACACATTTGATCTCTCGAACCAGAAACAAAACACTTCATAAACATGTTACTCATTTACACTTGCTACATAACTCTAAAACTGACGTTTGTTACCATTCGTTATACACCTCAAGAGCACAGGACCATTTTGTTTTGTTTGCGCTATAGAACTATACTGTATTAATTAATTATGCAATACCTTTTAAAATATTTGTTATATATAGCACAGGCACAATACAGTGCATTGTTTTAACATATTTGTTATACATTTATGGTTTTCATTGCTTCTAACCTCAAATCTTACATGAGTTTATCAACGAAATATTTGACTTGTTCGATCGTCACATCAGTATCATGAACAAATTTTGTTTAACTGACCTAGTCTCAAGGGTATTTAGAAGGTGATATATATCAGTAGTTACAAGTAAAAATCTGTCATGTTCTGATTAAGAGTTAAATTTAAAATTGTAACAATTAAGACTTGCACATTAGGTAATGGGCATTTAGTGATCTTAACGGTACTAGATTTGGAACTTTTGGCTTGCTGTATACAGCAGTGAAAGTGGACTGTGGAGAATACAGTTATTGATGTATATCGTACGTTAATTTTTAATCTTACGTTCTTTTATCACAAGTGGCAAAGTACCAGTGGTTACATGTGACAGAACAGCAGTTTCTCTTAGAATAGGGAAGCAGAAATTAAATATTTTCAGGGACAGGCCGAAAATGACATTCACATTGATAAAACAGGCAGGCAGGAAGCTAACTTTAATGAACACAATTCATGCAGACAGCCTCTGATTGAAATTAGAGATATTAAAAAATTCGCACAAAAATTAGGTTCATCCCGTTGTAATTCAGCAAGTGCACAAAATCTCTTATATTTATTGCATCAGAATATCTGAGGACTAATGGGTAAGCATAATGAGTTGGTTATTTGTGTTGAGCAAACCTTTTAACATCCTCTGCATCTCTGAACATCATGTGATCACTGGTATAGATATATTAAATGTTTCGGGATTCAAGCTAGCTTCTTAGTTCTGTAGAGAAAATATGGAGAAAGAGGAGTTACCATATCTGTCAAAAACTATTTTGATTTCAAGAATATTAATATTAATAAATTTTGCCCAAAGCAGTACTTAGAAGATTGTGTAACAGAAGTAGTACCTTATAATATGTCCTTTGTAACCGTAAGTGTATACACGGCACCTTCAGAAAACTTGAAACTTTTCATAAAATATCTGGAAGCTCTGTTGTCCCATCTCACAATGAAAAAGAAGGAGATAGTGGTTGCTGGTGACTTTAATGTGGTTATTGAAAAGCTCTGTCAGTGAATATTCATTGCAATCAGTAACACTTTTATTCACTTGAGTTCTTAATGTGAATTTTACAACTATGATATTTACATTCTCTGAGACCTATATTGATAATATCTTTGTAGACAAATCTAGGAAAAAAAGTCTTATCACAGAACCAATAGGGTATCTGATCATGACATGCAACATCTAGTCTTAAATTTTGAAACATATCAAGGAAAAAAATCTATTAAATCTGGATACAGGACGGTACTGAATCAATAAAAAGTTGAGAGCTTTAGGATGTAGCTCAAAGATATGAAGTATTAGGTGTTAACAATACCTCTGACTAATATTAAAATACAAATCATTCATTAATAAAATATCTTTTGCTATTTAAAATTGGTAACTCAAATCAAACAGAAGTAAAAAACAAACAACACTGGATTACACAAGGAAAAAAGAAATTATGTGTGACAAAAAGGAGACTGTATCTACTGTCTAGGAACGACTATGCTGTTAGCATGGTAATGCATTACAAAGAATACTGCTGTAACTGGGTAACCTTTTTTGATGCTAGTCAATTGTCAGGATGAGCATTACTGCAAAGGGCATTTGATGCTAAAGCATTATGTCAGGGTGAAAAACACTAAATAAATTACTTTTTCTCTCTTAACAACATGTAGGCAGGGTGCGTTCTTCCTTGGCTCAGGTATGAGGTAGAATGAAACAACATTTTTACATAAATTAACTTTTATTGAAAGATTTGTACAATGGTTTCCTTACTGGATTGTTCTGGCAGGGAGAGCGGCAGCTGTGTCGTTTGCGAAGCCTTCTGCTGCTGCGTGAGTCGCGGCGTCTGATTACGCCTGGCGGTGTGTCTCGTGTCGCCGTTTCGCCCAGTTGACTGGAGACGCGCCTTGTGCGGTGGCCGTTTAATTATTGAGAACGAAGTCGTGAATCGGATGGTGATACCTCGGATGTGGTGTCCCAATGTTTCTCTCTCTATGCGGCCGCATCTGTCTCTGTTGTGCGTCGGCCAGCAGAACAGCGCGGCGGGGGAAGGCCAGTGTTCCGGACTCGAACAACGGACTCCAGCTTGCCAGTCTTTGGCTGTCAGATCTTCATCACCAGCCCACAGGTGACTGCTGAGGTGATGCCGTCTCTTTCCTGTCCTCACGAGTCACCCGGGTACATAAAAATCAGTCTTCAAATACCTTCTGTCTTCTGGCTGGGAGACTGCTGCTTGCTATTCCATTACAGCGGCAGACTTGGTGCTTCTGTGTACGATGTAGTCTCTCCCTCCATGACGGTCTTCAGCACCGAAAGTGAACTGAAAACTACTGTCGGGCCCACTGCGTCTCGCGTATTTATTCACTTCAGTTCACTGGAGGTGAACGACTTCACGGTCATTGCCTCTTCTCTCACGTTGAAAAGCTTCCCGAAGAATTTTCTTAACGTCGGTCTTTGGCTCTTGGAATGTAGGCGAGGGCCTTTGATCACAAGCGAGAATTGAGAAACACGTGAGGCGGTCGAGCGATGTCCTGACGGGTGAATCGACGGCTTGCGCTTATGTGGGGAGGGCGATGGCTTCTCCTGAACGTACTGCATGGGATGTAGTGAAGACAGAGACAGATGGGGCCATAATGATAGAGGAACAGATAGCTCTAAAAATTAACTAGACATTGTAGTGTTGCTAAACATCATAAGGAATTACTTAGTTTCTGTTACTGTCAGCTTGGGGATATCAGGTTTGGTGAACAGTGCTAAAGAGTTTCTGGGACCAGTCTGTAAAGAAAAGTTCAGTAACATGGAAATGACACTCACGTCTTCAGAAGAAGCATCCATCATAAAATCCTCAAAATCTATTGGGTATGACAGCATATTAACAAAGTTAATCAAAGCGTGGCCATGTGAGTTGAGTTCTGTCTTAAGTTACTTGTATAACCAATCTCTTATCAGTGGAACATTTCCAGACTGGCTAAAATATGCTGAAGTTAATACCCTTCACAAGCAGAGACATAAACAGATAACATCAAACTATCGACCATTTTCACTTTTCCTTGCTTTTTAAAGAAATGTAGAAAAAGGCTGTGTTCAAGTGTCTCCTTAAGCATCTGACTGCAAATAACGTACCATCCAAGTCACAGTATGGGTTTCTTATGGGTTCTGATATACAGAAGGTTATTTACACTTAGAGTGGGAATATACTTAATCCACTGGATAATAGATCAAAGGTTGCTGGCATTTTCTGTGACCTGTCCAGAGCCTCTGACTGTGTGAATCACAGCATTCTCTTAGGTAATTTAGAATATTATGGTTTCATCGGCAATACTGCAAAATGGTTTGAGCCTTATCTAGCTAACAGGAAACAAAGGTTCTCGTTGTGAAATACCTGTGCAGTAAGCAATCCTCCTTCATCTGATTGGGAATTAATTACATGCTGTATTCTTCATGATTCCATCTTGGGTCCACTGCTTCTTCTTCTGTGCCCCAATGACCTCTTGTCTTTTACACTGCCAGATACTAAGCTTGTTGCAATAAGTAGCAAGTGAAGTGCAGATTTAGAAATAGCTGCTAATCAAATTTTCACTGCTATTAATAATAGTTTAAAGGTAATCAACTGTCATTAAACTTCGAAAAGGTCCACTATTTGCAGTTCACAAAATGTAAGAGATTTCCTTTCAGCATCTGAATAGCATATGAAAACATGCAGATAGAAGTTATTGACAGTGTTAAATTTTCTGGAATTACAATTCGACAATAAATTCAGTTGGGAAGGGCATACTGCAGAATTGCTGAACCGCCTAAACAAGTCTGTTTTATAGTGAGAATGATGTCAGATATAGGAGATATAAATATAAAAAAAACATGTGTACTTTGCTTACGTTCATTCTGTTATTGTTCGTATTGTGGGGGTTCGTATTGTGGGGTAACTCATCAAAGCGAGCAAAAGCTTTTAGCTTCCTAAAGCTTGTAATGGATTCATCTGTGGTGTAAATTCAAGAACATGATGTAGAAATGTATTCAAGGTGCTTTGTATTCTAACTACTGCTTCTCAGTATATTTATTTCTTAATGAAATTTGTTGCAAGATATATATCTCTACTTCCAACTACTGGCAAGCATAATGTAAGGGTTCATTACAATTTTCAGAAAAGATACGTTACTTCTGTAACGTCTGCACTTCCTGTGCTGGACTGACAGATTCAACCAAATGCTGCAGTTGACAATAGATCTTCAGTCACTCAAACAAGGGAGGAGGGTCCTCAGATTTTATTTCTACCTGTACACTGCATCTCATGTAATTTTTTATCTGCTTTTATAGTTCAATACATTCTTCATACATTAGTGTATGCGACATACCCATGTTCGAAATAGCTTTAACGAGGCTAGACGATAAAATTTAGCTCATTCTCAGAGTTAAGTTAGAACGCAGCCTGAAAATGTTTAATGAACTCTTGAAATCTTCTGTGTAATATCAAATGAAAGATGAAAACCGGTGGAACAACAGAGTGTCATATACCACTGAGCACAAGTATTGATTTCATCAAGTTAAACTTCAAACGGTGTTGTGCTAGTCATAAAGATACACTACAGAAACAAACAGAATAAATCGTAAGCGCTAATATAGCTCGACGCGCAAGATCACTAAAACAGCAAATGTCCTACAATATTTTGTGCGCGTCGCCGCAGTGAAATCCATACGTTTCTTGTCGAAAGGAATCAGAACTGGGTCGTGCATTTGGATCTGCACGAAGAAGAAAATCACACTATTATGCAACGTCTGCTTACCGCCCATCTCGAGCAACAGACGCTTTGCAATACATTAGGCATAAAAATGAATACTGACACGCTCGATGATTCAGAAAAAAATGGCTCAAATGGCCCTGAGCACTATGGGACTTAACATCTATGGTCATCAGTACCCTAGAACTTAGAACTACTTAATCCTAACTAACCTAAGGACATCACACACATCCATGCCCGAGGCAGGATTCGAACCTGCGACCGTAGCAGTCGCGCGGCTCCGGACTGAGCGCCTAGAACGATGATTCAGAAAAGTAAGCACTGCGTCACTTAATATTCTTAATGTAGGTTGATCTATTTAATGAGAAGGTAAGCTAAGACGTATCTGAGAATTTCGTCAATTCATTTTGTCAGATTCCGAAAATGATTTTATACAATATAACATAGACTGTCATTTTAATTTACTTATCTCTTGCAAGTTTTATGGAAGCAGATCAAATAGCTTTACTGCAAGGACACACCCTTTTAAACAGCTTACATGAAATGAAACAATCCAGATAAGAGATAATCACATAAAAAGAAGCAGTTTAACTCACCCAATATTGTGAAACTGTTCTTTCCTTGCACCAAAGTTTCGTCCCAGATCATCCAACAATATCAGGGTGTTTTGTTTTACCAGATGGAATTAAAAATGCCTTTTTAGAACACAGGTCAAGAGGAAAGGTAGGAATTTCTGAGTTATGTTGCATGTTGGCGTTGCCTTGAACGGGAAGACAGCACCCTCTAAATATTCGAGCTGTGAGTCAACCGCAAAACGCAGTGCAACGTCCAGCGCCTCAGACACCGAGGGGTTCGTGTGACACGCGAGCGCGTCCGTGGCCGACCTGGGGACAAGACTGGATGGCGGTGACTAGTCACCTGCAGCGATCGGAAGTACTAACATGTGTTGGAAGCCAGCGCAGTGTCCATGGTTGGTGCTTGCGGCGTATCACTGGTGGTCGACATGGGCTACAGAGAGTCCCTGCTGGTGGCTGCTTGGGCTGTGCCTGGAGATGACATGAAGACTGGCGTTTAACAACATAAGAGGTGGAAGAAGCAGTGAGGAAGTCAGTGGTTCGATTGATCTGAAGCAGTGAGCCTTTGAGAGAGCCAAGTCTGAGGGCCCCAGGAACTTGTGAGTGTCGAAGAGTTTGCAGGCGAGTTGACGATCAGCGTGGATGGAACCGTCATGTGGACAAGAACTTGATGGAATGGCTGTTACCTTTACCTGGCTGGACATATAACGGTTCTAGAAGAGGTGAACGAATGGCTTCTGCTGCTTATAAGGTGCACTTCATGAGTGATTTTGCAACAGAACAACAGAATTTGTTAGGAAATGTTGGAGATGAGAATAGGTCTTTGTTAAATGAAGATAGATTGACCAGGATTGAATTTTTTTGACATAATCGGTATCAATCAGTTCAGCTCCATAATGTCAAACCAGCTTCAATAGTTTAGTGGAATATCAGATTACCCAAAGTAGTTATGTCAATTTGTTCTGTTTGGTAGTGATATGTGAAACAGGGGTGGGAATGTGCAGGAGGTATCCCCAACGCATTGAACGGAATTCCCACATGGCAACACCAAATACTATTTAAAAAGTTACCGCGATTTCAATTAATTACCACCAAATAGATACGACGTTTCCTTTAAACCAAGTACAGATTTTCATAGATCTCACAAGCAACAAAAAAATATTTTTAAAATGAGGGGGCAGGCAAGACAGCAGCCTTCAGTAAACAGAAAAATGGCTCTGAGCACTATGGGACTTAACATCTATGGTCATCAGTCCCCTAGAACTTAGAACTACTTAAACCTAACTAACCTAAGGACATCACACAACACCCAGTCATCACGAGGCAGAGAAAATCCCTGACCCCGCCGGGAATCGAACCCGGGAACCCGGGCGCGGGCAGCGAGAACGCTACCGCACTACCACGAGCTGCGGACTTCAGTAAACAGTTGTAGCAAATAAGCTTAGTGTGTGAAGGTAAAACGAAACCCACCAGAAGGTGAAAGAAATGGAAGAGAGGCGAGAGGTAAAGACAGTTCACTTGGCTTAGATGGGACGTGAACATTCTTCCACTCCGTAAGACGCCAAGAGGCTGGACCACCTCTCCTACTGTCGAAAAGGTAAAAAGCCGCTCCAAGTACCCGTCGTCTCCAAACAACGCATCATGGCCTTTAATGGAGACCACTTGGCGAGACAGAGAGTGACCGCTGGTGAACTAGACTCTCCACCATCATCAGTGTTGACGATAGAGGCCCGTACCACCAAAAGCGTCGAGCGGTTCACACTTCCAAACAAAACTCCACTTCCTCACTGACCTCGTTGGTCACGAAGCCTTCCCATATCGCGCTGTTATCTCTAGCGAGGGCGCCACGCGTTTGGCCCAAAGTTAAGAGCAATGACCCTCCCAGAGGGAGGGAATCGATTAAGAACCGAACGCACATGGCTCAGGTAGATTAATGGCTTTCCATTCTAATCAAGGAGACCTGGTTTGTGTGTCTTTGCGCTTGCTTGGAATTGTAGGTTTTGATGAGGAATTACTGCATTTTTGCAGGGAATATTCGCACGTATGTACTGCGTGTCTGTTCCGACTGGATTTGCTTTGCCCTATGTGGCGCAGTCCTCAGGTCCAGTTTGTTTCAATTCGGTTAAAGTTTCCTGTGGGATGGTTGCCAGGCTGCAAGCTTGGACAGTCAAGACCAGACACATGACTAAGGTTTTAGCTGACTCTCACCTTGGTAGGATCTCACTGAAAAACTGTCTCAGCTATGCGTCCTACTGTCCCCACAACAAAGATTTACCTACATTCCGTCTCATTTTGCAATCCGTTGTAGTCGAAATAAATTTCAGAAAACTATCATTACCTCCGAAATAAAGCGCGATCATTACAAACGGACGTCACAAATGTAAACGAAATTTACAAAAGAACACTGTCTCCATAGTCGCTCTACTCACACCAAAGAGCGACGAATCAGAATTACTCACACTGAGGAAGAAAAAGTGCGAATATATCGTGTACACGAAGAATTACTCCAGAAATTGCAGGAACAAGCAGTGAATCCAGAAGCGATCATAACAAATGATAAGGACGAATGGAAATGCGGACTTCCAGCATGCTGGAGAAGTCTGGGTCAGCAACCTCGGTTAATCAATAGAACGAAAAACCAGTCCAAGTCGCAAATTTCTAATTTTCTCTAATTCGATGATTATTTCTGGGCCGAAACCTCTTTTCAAATCGTCGTAATAAAGTCGAAAATTAAATTTCCGAAGAGTGCAAAAATGTACAATCAACATTTACAGTGGATACAGATAACTCAAGATTAGTTATCTGTATGCGCTGTAAACGTTCATTGCAAATTTTTGACACCTTCGGAAATGCCATTTTCGAATTTGTTATCACGATTTGAAAACGGATCTCGTCTCGAAACTAGTCATCGAATAAATAAAAAGTAAAAATTTGGAAATTTGACTGGTTTTTCGTTCTACTGAAGGTCGAATGTAGCTAGAGTCGAGAGCGTATTGCCACAGAGTTATTTGCGGCAAATTAATGAAGGCCTCCACGGAACAAAATATGGTAACCTAATAAACAATGAATATATTTGTTCTTGCGAAGTAAGTGGAAATCTCTCCAAAATCAGAAAGATATTAGGGAATAGCAGAAAAGTCGAAAAGAACCTTAATACGACAGACCATGTTGGGTTATGTTACAAATGGGTCTAAATGCGTATGTATCTTATTCAAAGTAGCCCTACTAACTACTGCTGTATGACAGAATGGCAGATAGTGATTAGGCGCAACAGTCATTGTATTTGTTATTTCTAGTTGTTGTAGGTGGTGCTCGCCTGTTGACGTAGGAGGAGGTAGGATTTTCGGATATGGGGGAAGGGGGTGGTGTTGTGTGTAAAGAAAACAGTCGATTTCACTATCTCCATGGATTCGTATAATATAATGTGTCACGCTTGTGTCACGAAAGGGTGGACGGAGTGTGCCACAGCCCAAGTGGATGCAGATATGGACAATTATCGGTTGTCAGCTCCAGCTATCATAATTAGTAACAACTGCAGGAAGTCGACGTCGTGTCGTGATTGGTTCCTGTCGAGGCTGGCGGCTCAGACTGCGCTTGTAGATGGGCAGTTACGGCAAGCCTGTGGTAGTACAGTATACGAGCCAAAATGGTAAATGGTGAGAGTGATACGAAGCAGCGAGTCTATGGAAGAGCCAAATCTGAAGGCGTCAAGAAATGGTGTGAGAAAGACAGATGCCTGGTGACTGTCAGCCTGGATTAGGCTGCTATATACGCAACGACCTGACTGAACCGTCAGTATGTTTATTTGGCCGGTCACACAACAGTTCCAGAGAAGGCAAAGGTATGGCTGTTGTTGGTTGTACAGAGGACTAACTGAGTGGTTTTGCAATCGACAGTGACAACCTGTCGGCCTTGTGATTGACGCTTTGCACTGAGCTACTTGCGTACGTGCTTTGAGCGTAGCTGCTTACAAAAGTACCTGTTGAAGCAAGCCTGCGCGTGCTGAGAGATGACTTATTTGCGTTTGTGGCATGTGTGGATCCGGCTTCGTGTGTTGCGATAGAGAGCAGGTATAGTTGTGTCAGTATGTGCTGTGGGCATGATTTAGCAAATTAAAACGAAGTTGATAGTGTTTGCCACGAGCGTGAATCAGTTACTTATAAAAGTAATTTTAAGAGGCGATTCTGTATTGAATTCTTGTGTCTCTTTCGGTGGTTCACACACGTTTTCTTTTGTTATTACCTCACGTGAATGAAATTATATATATGTAATGAGGTGTCATATATGTGTTTTATAGTAGGTTGTTCAGGCATAAACTTGGGCAGCTTGTAGTATGGTAGGCAACTGATGTCTCTATTCTCTGGTGCATTTAAGGCCTACATTACTGATCCTAAATACATTAAGCATTCTTTAAAGTCATAAGTTTTCTCTTTTCATTTGTGATTATGGCAGAGTGACAAGCTTTTCGAAGTATGTATTTGGCCTGGTTGCCAGTTATTTAGCCAGATTGAATTTGTTCTGTATTTGACTTTCTTGTGTTGTTATCAAAAGCATTTTTGCCGTATTTAACATCTTCCAGGCCACAGAAACTTATTTTTTTCTTTTTTTGGACGTGGTTTATGTCCTCTTGTCTGAAAATTGATATGCTAAATAAAAGAACTGTTAAATGGAACCCCACTTGCTCCCTACAATCAGGTCGAACCCTCACCATAAATACAACGCTTCACCTGCGTTTCATTATCTCTTTCCACATAAATGCTGCTGATATAGCCAACCTAAGAAACTTTTCTGAACCCCGAAACATATTGTTGTTACCTTTAGAATACTATTTCTAACCTAGTTGCACGTATTGGTTGCCAGACTTTCCGAGTTTGCAGTCTTCTGGTGCTGTTTACAGTAAGGTGAATACAGGTAGCAGGGAAGTCGTGGTAGCAATGTTGTTCCATGCAGCTATATCGGGATAGTTACTGACTGGAACAGGATCCTACTGGTGGTGGTGGCGATGTAGCTAAATTGTTTGCACTGGTTCAGAATTAAAGTTGAACAGGATCTGTGATATTCAATAAAATTTATCATCAACACTGGCAAGTGTTTTATATTTCTAACTTGGGAAAACGGCACAGTAATATTTTGAGGTGGAGCTGCTGTAACTGTGATGCAATGGCTTGATAACAAGGATTATCATGCAAAATGTTCTTCTTCTTAATGCTGCGTGCACTTCTACAGTTATGCATGTATGAGCTTACTCTCTGGCAACTAGCAAAAAACCTAGATACGCAGTAATGCATCCATTGATGTTTGTAATTTGCAGACACCATCTCTATTTACAGAGCGTTGTTACACATAGCAAAAATCCCTAATTTTTCACTATGTCTATTAGATTTCTGACAATGTTGCTTTCAAATGTTTTGTAATATGCTTGTGTTACATTATATCAAATAACTAGTATTGTTAATAACATGACTTAATATGTTTTAATGACCTGAAACTAATATTCAAAATGTGCAAAGAAAAATTGCGAATGTTATGAAATATTGTGTTTTAATGTTATGTGTACCCCAAATTACATTAGTTTTTACTAATAAGAAGACAGTTAAGGAAACATCATGATATGCTAAACACTGTTGTCTGTATGACTCATGTGTCATTTGTACTTATAATAAATCCAAAAATACACATATAGTGTTGTATAAAATTTAAAGAAAGGAAAGTGTTAACATAAGACAGTAAGTAACTACATTATGACATATTAGAATAATGGTTGTTTGTGTGTCACAAAACATGTAGTCGGTAATATCCTGTTATATAAGTAAATATACACTGACATATTCAGAGGTATAAAATAACAACTTCTGAAATTATACATCTTACAGTCACAAATATATTTATATTGCAAAAATTTGTGACTCACACTCTGAGCATGTCTGTTATCAGACAAAGTTCCTCAGTACCTACAAACTTGACCTTTATCCTCTGACAAAACTTACCAAGCTTGGTTGTACTTTTAATTAAGTCCAGAACTAGCCACTTACCGTAAACTTGCACAAAACACTTTCCCACAGAGAAGCCGATCACGTTCCCCTCTAGCAAAAACCCAGTAACTGATGTGCAGCTGGCTGACAAGTTATCTACCACCAGGAATGTCCCCTTAAGTGCTCCATAACCTGTAATATGTTCCACCTGCATCTGCCAACTGGCATTTTTTGATTTGGCACCAACGTTACCTGTTACTCCACTGTTCTGAACTGTTAATGTGGCAGGTGTACCCAATTATTTGAGTGAGTACGATGCTCACTCCTTTGTTGAGCACTAGGGGAATTTCAGATGGAGAATGATGTCAGAATCAGAAAACTTAACAGGCACTACCGTAACGGGTGTGGAGTACAGGCACACAGTGAACCCTTGAGAGGCGTTCAACATCTCTGATGTAGCGGATATGTAAAATTGTACATGCAGACAGATGTGCTCTTGCTTGAAGCTATTTTTTTGGAATTCTGGAATTCATGTATTAGCACAGTCAATCTGGTTTGTGCCTTCTATAACACCACACTTTGGCTTTTGTGGGGCACAGAGCAGAAAAAGACATGCTTCATAATCAAACAGTTGACTGATGTTAATATGTTACTTTTCTTTAAAGTGGGACTTGAGATGGATTTTCCAGAGTGTCTATATGTACGCCAATGCAAATAACTTGTGAATGAGGGAGAAGGGGCGCAGACCATCTGGCGATTAGAATTACATCCTATGTAAGGGTGTAAGCAAATCGCTATGAGCATGCCATGCATTAAACTCTGCCATTTTGAGGGTTCTGACAGCTATACTTTCAGTCGAAGTATAAAATTTACAGCGAGGCAGAACTTGAGAAACCTACAGCTGAATTGCGTCGTTAGAACGGCGGGTCGCCATTGTGTCCAGAGCAGCTACTCCGACGAAATTTTTCCATCTCCAACCTGAAAACAACGCTGATGAATAAGTGGAGATACATTCTACACTACTCCAGTGGTGTCTCACGTTAGGGACGTGACTTCTTATGGTCAACCAAGGTATCTACTCTGAGCAGTGTCCCTAATTGTAAAAGAAAACTGATGTTAATACCGAACAGATGGCTCTCATGACATGTGAGTCTGATAACGACTTTTATAAACTAATGAATATTGTGCTTTCGGCAAAACCATGGATGATGTTAGAAATCGTCGCGAAATTCATTTAGTTGAGCCTTGAGATGGGCCTTAAGACGCAAGAGATTAAGTGACCAGGCAAAACTTTAAATGGGCCACCATCTTCAGTGAAGGGATAGTCGCTGTTGAGACGGCTAAAATTTCACTGGGATTCATAAGGCCTGTCATTATCGATACGTGTGTTCTGGACCTCTCTAAACTTCAGGTGTACTGATTGCACTACAAGTTTGCAAAACCAAACTTCGCTGGTGTCGAGTCACGATATACAGATACAGACAGTTTAATCTACTGGGCGAAAAGCTGCAATCTGTATGAAGTAATTAATTGCAAACCTGAGTAATTCAGTGTGTCCAGATATGCAGCCTACAGTCCTTGCGGCGTAACACCTCAGAACAAGGTCACTGGGCTGATGAAAGACTAGGCGAAAAGCTCACAGATTATGGAGTATGTAGGGCTCAAATAGAAGATATACGCGTACTCTGTAGATGGTAGTACCACCCCCCAAATGAGCTAAGGGTGTACATAGTATTGCCTCACAGTTTATCACAATTAAAGACAGTATGGAGAGTCTGCTGGGTGATGGTGACTCTCCTCATATGTTGCAGTAGCAGGTTTTAATATCACAACAACAGTAATATAAGCCCCATTTCCATCATGAATATATGCTAATAGTTATGTGTGCCTAAATATTTCACCAATCTTACAGGTTAGAGTAATGTTATTTGCTATGAAGTGTCACAACGTTTTGCTGTTGTGAACAATCACTGCACCATTGGAACTCTGTTTAGGACACATTTTAATTTATAAAAGCTGGTAATCAATTTCCAAGTGAAGTGGACGATACTACTCATAATTTTGTTGTGATTTTCAGTTTCTCTTTATGGTCTCCTCTATTTCCTGCTCCATTAGCAGTGTGGTGGTCAGTTATAAAGATACAAACGCATAATTAATAAGGCAATGACAGTTACTTACTGTGCTATCCTCTTGTAAGTCATGAGAAACAATTGCATTCTCATTCATTACTTCTTATGTATGATTTCATTCCAAATGAATATCGAACAATAATAGTACAGTATTTGTATCAAGATATATCTGACATGAAATTCTGATCAAAGTTCACCACAAATAAGAAACAAGATGCAGCTTGTGTTTACAGTTCTTGTGACTTAAACAGATGCACAATGCCAAGAATTAAAACAATCTGGAGAGGGTGATATTTATTTTGAACTGATAGTTACAATTAAACTATAGGTGGGATTGAGATATAGAATAATGTACACTGTTGGGAAAAAACATCATACCAGAAAATAATTAATATAGAGAATTTAACTTTTGGAAATAAGGTTACTTTAATGTGTTTTTCAATGGATTTACGAAGTACATTGTTGTTGTCGACAATCACAGCTTACTCACCATCGGAACTCTCTTTGGGAGACTTCTTTATTTATAAACGCTGGTAATCAGTTTACATGTGAAGTGGAAGATACTAGTCATAATTCTGTTCTAATATTATCAATTTCTCTTTATGCTCTCCTCTGTTTCCTGGTCCATAAGCTGTATGGTAGTGAGCTATAAAGATACATAAACATAATTAATAATACAAGTGATTAACACTATAAGACGAAAGGTTAATGTAAGTGTGAGATACGTAAGCCACTCCAAATGTACAATGCTGGTACATTAATGACCGATGTAGCCGCCAGAATGTTGAATGGAAACAAGGAAACGCGCTTATATTGCGTTGTACAGGTACCCGACGTCAGTTTGTTGGACCGAGTTCCATGCCTGTAGCACTCTGCCAGTCAATACAGGGACGGGTAACGCTGTTTGTGGATGGTGCTGGAGTTGTCGTCCAGTGACGTTCCACTGGTGCTTAACTGGAGACAGGGCAGGGCACCATTTAGACACACTCTAGACTATGAATATGTTGGCATGCGTTATTCAATTGCAAAATGCCCTCTGAAATGCTCCTCATGAATGGCAGCACAACAGGTCGAATCACCAGACTGTCGTATAAATTGGCAGTCACTGAGCGTGAGATAAACACAAGAGTTCTCCTGCTGTCATACAAATCGCACCCAGATCATATGTCCAGGCATAGGTATAGTGTAGTTCAAATGGCTCTGAGCACTATGGGATTAACATCTGAGGTCATCAGTCCCCTAGAACGTAGAACTACTTAAACCTAACTAACCTAAGGACATCACACATATCCATGCCCGAGGCCGGATTCGAAGCTGCGACCGTAGCGGTCGCACGGTTCCAGACTGATGCGCCTAGAACCGCTCGGCCACACCGGCCGGCCAGGTACAGTGTGCTTAACACACAGATATGTTGGTTGCAGGCCCTCACCTGTTCTCCTAACTAACACACGGTCATCAACTGCACTATTGAAGAACCATCTTTAATCAGAAAACCCAACAGACCTCCATCCTGCCCTCCAATGTGTTATCACTTGACACCACTAAAGTCTCAAATTTCTGTGGATTGGGGGTCAGTGTAACGCACGCCACAGGGTGTCTGACTCGGATCTGTCCCTGAAGCCTACTGCTACTCAGATTGCTGCTGCAGGTGCAGTACGGTGTGTAGAGCCATAAGTCATACACAATTGTCTTCCCTTTGGCAGTGTCACATAGCCGTCCAGTGTCCGCTGTTCTAGAGGCCATACATTCCTGAGACCACTACTGCCAAGAACCATTGGCAATGGCTACCTTCCTTCCTACCTCCCTTCCAAATCTGCTTACAATATCGTAGAAGGATCATCTGGCATCTCGTAGCCCTATTACACGATCTCGTGGAAAGTCAGTGAGGTTTTGGCAATGGCGTCTTTGTCGCATTAAAGGCATTTTTTACTAACGTCGACAATCAACGTCCAAACGCAAAGGTAATGACGCTCGCGACCGTTACAGATTGTATTTAAAGCAAACCTGATTGGCATTCTCATAGTGCCGGTGCTAGCGCAATTATTAAGTGACCGGTGTGAACATTGAGCAGACATCAGCCTTCAGATGTAGAAAAACTCCTACCAACATTCGTTTATGAAAGGATAACTCCTTCTTTAATGTTGTGGAATTCCCTGCCGCGGTTGGATAAGCAGCTGCCAGCAGAAAGTCGTATACTCCTAGCTCACTCATTTGTTGCATAGTTTAATTCTTAATTTCTTTGCGTGTTTTTGGTACTTGCATTGTTTAATTCATAAATTTCTGGCGTATTATAGTATTTGAGAGTTGTAGCATCGCGTTTTAGTACCTGAATAGTGTAAAATCGCGTAGTCTCCTTCCGCTGCCAAGCAGTGTGTCAGCAGTGCGCAAGAAGCAGCATTACTGCATTTACTAGGCAACCTTGTATTTTAATAACCGTTTAAATTTTGTGTCGATTTGTTTGTGCTCTCTGTAGATTAATTCAGACGTTCTTTGCACAACAGTTTTTAGCGTGGATAGGGACTGCAACTGCTGTGTTCGGATGCAGGCTGAGTTGGCATCCCTTCGCTCCCAGCTTCAGGCAGTGTTGGCTTCAGTCACACAGCTTGAGGCTGTTGCCAATGGGCATCACTGTGGGGGTCCGGATGGGGGTTTGTCGGGGACGGCCAGCTCGTCCCACGCATCCCCCGATCGGACTACGACTGTGGCTGCCCGGGATACTGCCCACATTGAGGCTGATCCCTCACCTCACCTGTGGGAGATCGTCTCGAGGTGTGGCAGGGGGCGACAGACATTCCGGAGGGCTGAACGGAAGGCCTCTCCAGTTTGTCTGACGAACCTGTTTCAGGCTCTGTCTCCGGCTGATACTGACGTTCGGCCGGAGATGGCTGCTTGTCCTGTTCTAGAGGTTGCCCCTCAGTCTGCAAGATCCGGGCAGTCGCAGAGGGTGGGCTTACTGGTAGTTGGGAGCTCCAACGTCAGGCGCGTAATGGGGCCCCTTAGGGATATGGCAGCAAGAGAGGGGAAGAAAACCAATGTGCACTCCGTATGCATACCGGGGGTAGTCATTCCAGATGTGGAAAGGGTCCTTCCGGATGCCATGAAGGATACAGGGTGCACCCATATGCCGGTGGTAGCTCATGTCGGCGCCAATGATGTGTGTCGCTATGGATCGGAGGAAATCCTCTCTGGCTTCCGGCGCCTATCTGATTTGGTGAAGACTGCCAGTCTCGCTAGCGGAATGAAAGCAGAGCTCACCATCTGCAGCATCGTCGACAGGACTGACTGCGGACCTTTGGTACAGAGCCGAGTGGAGGGTCTGAATCAGAGGCTGAGACGGTTCTGCGACCGTGTGGGCTGCAGATTCCTCGACTTGCGCCATAGGGTGGTGGGGTTTCGTTCCGCTGGACAGGTCAGGAGTCCACTAAACGCAGCAAGCGGCTACAAGGGTAGCAGGGGTTGTGTGGCCTGGACTGGGCGGTTTTTTAGATTAGATGGCATCGGGCAAGTACAGAAAGGGCAACAGCCTCAAAGGGTGCAGGGCAAAGTCAGGACATGCGGGGACCAAGCAGCAATCGGTATTGTAAGTGTAAACTGTCGAAGCTGCATTGGTAAAGTACCGGAACTTCAAGCGCTGATAGAAAGCACCGAAGCTGAAATCGTTATAGGTACAGAAAGCTGGCTGAAGCCAGAGATAAATCCAGCCGAAATTTTTACAAAGGCACAGACGGTGTTTAGAAAGGATAGATTGCATGCAACCGGTGGTGGCGTGTTTGTCGCTGTTAGTAGTAGTTTATCCTGTAGTGAAGCAGAAGTGGATAGTTCCCGTGAAATATTATGGGTGGAGGTTACACCAACAACCGAGCTAGGTTAATAATTGGCTCATTTTACCGACCTTCCGACTCAGCAGCATTAGTGGCAGAACAACTGAGAGAAAATTTGGAATACATTGCACATAAATTTTCTCAGCATATTATAGTCTTAGGTGGAGATTTCAATTCACCAGATATAGACTGCGACACTCAGATGTTTAGGACGGGTTGTAGGGACAGAGCATCGAGTGACATTATACTGAGTGTACTATCCGAAAATTACCTCGAGCAATTAAACAGAGAACCGACTCGTGGAGATAACATCTTGGAACTACTGATAACAAACAGACCCGAACTTTTCGACTCTGTAAGTGCAGAACAGGGAATCAGTAATCATAAGGCCGTTGCAGCATCCCTGAATATGGAAGTTAATAGGAATACAAAAAAAGGGAGGAAGGTTTATCTGCTTAGCAAGAGTAATAGAAGGCAGATTTCAGACTACCTAACACATCAAAACGAAAATTTCTGTTCTGACACACTGAAAATGTTGAGTGTTTATGGAAAAAGTTTAAGGCAATTGCAAAATGCGTTTTAGACAGGTACGTGCCGAGTAAAACTATGAGGGACGGGAAAAACCCACCGTGGTTCAACAACAAAGTTAGGAAACTACTGCGAAAGCAAAGAGAGCTTCACTCCAAGTTTAAACGCAGCCAAACCTCTCAGACAAACAGAACCTAAACGATGTCAAAGTTAGCGTAAGGAGGGCTATGCGTGAAGCGTATAGTGAATTCGAAAGTAAAATTCTATGTACCGACTTGACAGAAAATCCTAGGAAGTTCTAGTCTTACGTTAAATCAGTAAGTGGCTCGAAACAGCATATCCAGACACTCCGGGATGATGATGGCATTGAAACTGAGGATGACACGCGTAAAGCTGAAATACTAAACACCTTTTTCCAAAGCTGTTTCACAGAGGAAGACCGCACTGCAGTTCCTTCTCTAAATCCTCGCACAAACGAAAAAATGGCTGGCATCGAAATAAGTGTCCAAGGAATAGAAAAGCAACTGGAATCACTCAACAGAGGAAAGTCCACTGGACCTGATAGGATACCAATTCGTTTCTACACAGAGTACGCGAAAGAACTTGCCCCCCTTCTAACAGCCGTGTACCGCAAGTCTCTAGAGGAACGGAAGGTTCCAAATGATTGGAAAAGAGCACAGGTAGTCCCAGTCTTCAAGAGGGGTCGTCGAGCAGATGCGCAAAACTATAGACCTATATCTCTGACGTCGATCTGTTATAGAATTTTAGAACATGTTTTTTGCTCGAGTATCATGTCGTTTTTGGAAACCCAGAATCTACTCTGTAGGAATCAACATGGATTCCGGAAACAGCGATCGTGTGAGACCCAACTCGCTTTATTTGTTCATGAGACCCAGAAAATATTAGATACAGGCTCCCAGGTAGATGTTATTTTCCTTGACTTCCGGAAGGCTTTCGATACAGTTCCGTACTGTCGCCTGATAAACAAAGTAAGAGCCTACGGAATATCAGACCAGCTGTGTGGCTGGATTTAAGAGTTTTTAGCAAACAGAACACAGCATGTTGTTATCAATGGAGAGACGTCTACAGACGTTAAAGTAACCTCTGGCGTGCCACAGGGGAGTGTTATGGGACCATTGTTTTTCACAATATATATAAATGACCTAGCAGATATTGTCGGAAGTTCCATGCGGCTTTTCGCGGATGATGCTGTAGTATACAGAGAAGCTGCAGCATTAGAAAATTGTAGCGAAATGCAGGAAAATCTGCAGCGGATAGGCACTTGGTACAGGGAGTGACAATTGACCTTTAACATAGATAAATGTAATGTATTGCGAATATATAGAAAGAAGGATCCTTTATTGTATGATTATATGATAGCGGAACAAACACTGGTAGCAGTTACGTCTGTAAAATATCTGGGAGTATGCGTGCGGAACGATTTGAAGTGGAATGATCATATAAAATTAATTGTTGGTAAGGCGGGTACCAGATTGAGAGTCATTGGGAGAGTCCTTAGAAAATGTAGTCCATCAACAAAGGAGGTGGCTTACAAAACACTCGTTCGACCTATACTTGAGTATTGCTCATCGGTGTGGTATCCGTACTAGATCGGGTTGACGGAGGAGATAGAGAAGATCCAAAGAAGAGCGGCGCGTTTCGTCCCAGGGTTATTTGGTAACCGTGATAGCGTTACGGAGATGTTTAGCAAACTCAAGTGGCAGACTCTGCAAGAGAGGCGCTCTGCATCGCGGTGTAGCTTGCTGTACAGGTTTCGAGAGGGTGCGTTTCTGGAAGAGGTATCGAATATATTGCTTCCCCCTACTGACACCTCCCGAGGAGATCAAATGTAAAATTAGAGAGATTCGAGCGCGCACGGCGGCTTTCAGACAGTCGTTCCCGCGAACCATACGCGATTGGAACAGAAAAGGGAGATAATGACAGTGGCACGTAAAGTGCCCTCCGCCACACACCGTTGGGTGGCTTGTGGAGTATAAATGTAGATATAGATGTAGATTACAGGAAAAGGGAGTGTAAAGATTACAGAAAATCTGATGAAAGGAATAGTACTAGATGGTATATTGACAGTGCAATGTATGAGTTACGGAACGCCTAAGAAGAAGGGAAAAATGTGGAAAATATTTTAACTTCAGGCAGTCACACAGTGGTATCATCAATGGAAACGTGTGTGCTAACAATATATACTAGCCTCATTATCTAAATTTTTTAATCATCTTGACAGCAAATGATCAACCGTTGAAAATATTTCAAAACAACAGTACTTACCAAAAATATTCTCGTTCATTATTATAATCCCCAAGTAAGGTAGGTACAGTCCTTTCAGTCAAACACATATGCTTACAGCTGTTACGTATTGACATAGAAGCTAAGACTGCGTGAACCAGTCATATTGATGTCACCACAGCATGTTCGACATCAGCTTGCTAGCCATGCACAGACTGCTGGTGGCAGCGCTAACATAAGTGTGCACGTTATTTAAAGCGTGTCGGTGATATTCAGGGAACAGTGAAGTATTTGCTGTAATGTGGAAATGGAGCGATTTATCTTACGTCCAAAACGTTTTGATGATTGGCTTTAGGATCAAGAGTGGAAGTGTTTCCCATACCTCTAAGTTTGTAAACTGATTGGGTGACGCCATGATCAAAGAATACCATACAAGTAACAATGGCACTACTCATAACGGGTGCTGAGGTCTAAGGTATGAGAGAATAAACATGCAAATCTTGAGCAGCTGACCACTCTGATGAACCAAGGACGTACCAGCGGTGTATCCTCAAAGACCGTTCATCGAAAGCTACCGCATATGATTCTTGGCAAGGGGTGTCTGGTTCACGCACCCACGCTGACGACCATTCACTGGTGACGAAGCCTGGAATTCGCACTCCAGAACCGCAACTAGACGTCTGCTGAGGTCCGACAGATGGCCTTTTCAGATGTATAGAGTTTTATGCTCCATCAGACAGATGGCCATTGGCATCTGTGGCGTGAAACGTCTGGAACAAAACGCTGTGCGAAGAGTCATCTAAAGTTTCCAGGCTGGAGGGTGTTACGTTGTGGTCTGGGATATGTTTTAGTGGCTCACTGGATCGTCAAAAGTACGTATATATCCTTGTGGACCATGTATACTTCTACACATAGTTTGTTTTTGCTCGGCACTGTGGCATCTACCAGCAGGGCAATGCAACGTAGCACACAGCTCGCAGTGTACGTGCGTGGATCAAAGAACACTGGGATGAGTTTACAGTACTCTACTGGCCACTAAACTCCTCAGATTTGAACCCACTGGAGTACCTATGGACCACTTCGATGGGGCTGTTCGCTCCATGGATCATCAGCCGAGGAACATAGAACAGCTGGCCAGGGCGGTGCTGCTTGTTTGCAGTCTATGTTAAATTGATAATATCAATATTTATCTAACAAAATGAATTTTAGTTCTTGATTGCAAGCTTCAGGTGTCAGTTTTAATTTGAAACGATTTAGTCTTAGATACAAAAGTAAGATTAACTTAATGACATTCGGTAGTATATGAATAGTGCGACTTTTACAATTCGGACTCATGATGTAAGTGCCGAGTTCAGTTGAGTTAGTGGAACAGAGACAGCTGCTATGTTGACTGGAAAGTGCTGCAGTCGGCGTACTGGATAGTTTGACAGTGACTCACCCTTCGTCAAGTCTTGTACTGATCTTTGGCGTGTCTGGCACAATAGCAGCGTATTTGACCATGTCCTTATGGTATGCACGTCCGTGTGGGAAATTCCTCCTCTCATGGCGTATAGTCAATTCACGTTACACATCTGACCATTCCAAGAGCTTATGCTGAATGTGTCCAATCAGAAACATCACAATAGCCAGAGTCAGCTGATGTCGACACCAAGGTTTTGCTGGTAGGGGCTGTCGTCAGATACTACGGACTGTAGTAGTAGACAGAGTCCCACGTTGCACAGAACGGTTCACAAAATCAGAGCAGGACAACATCAACCGGTGGGATTACCAGAAAGCCCTTACCATGTGGGTTATTGAAATTACTCGACCCTTTGTGTACCTCTGTCCACAAATAACTGTCGACAAAGGAATTCATTATAACGTTGCTTCGTGGATAGTTACTTAAACGAACTAAATAGAAAAGAGAATATTAGAATTTTTTAAATATAAGGATAAGCTACTTTGGACCACAATCTCGAGATTTTCCACTAAGACCATTTACTGGAACTCTGTCTGCTACTTGCAGGTAATGGGTTCGTATCCTGCATACTAGTTATCATCATAATCACTGGGACCATGGGTACAAGGGGGCTCTCTGCTTCCCACAAAGATATAAAGAAGATTTGCACAATCAGAAAAGCATTTATTTACAAATTCAGAAGTTAGTGCATTGAAAGGAGATTCAAGCCAGACCTACTCACGCTATACAGTAAAAAAAATTTATGCATATAATACATTGGCGTAATCAGATTTGGAAATTTTACCTCCCATACACATAGTTTCAGTATGATTTGCTCATTCTCTACCGATATATCTAGGTTTCTTACAAATGGGAAGTTTGTGACAGTTGTTGTGACATCAGAAACAATATACTCTGCTCATTAGTAGTATGGCATCATTTCCTGCTGCCTTATAATTAGTACTGAAAAATGTGCATACATCGTTCTTCTTTAGAGAGAAACGAGTACAGAGTATTTACTGCAGAAACTTGCTTAAGGCCTTAGGCATAAATATAGGTTTTGAAACGCCTGAAAATTTAGTATGACGTCAGAGAGGTACTCTGCTTTGAACAATAAAGAGAGTCTAATACGTAAGTGCTAATGTTAGAGCTTACTCATGTTGAGAAGTATACATTTATACAAAATGTTACACATATTCCTACAACCATAACATTATTATTAATAGTTAAATATTTAATTACATTAAAATCAGAGAAATGTGCTGACAGCTATAGACGGAATGGATACAGATATTTATTTATAAACTTCTATACTTAGTATACCAGTCCACCAATAGTTTTAATAAAAAAAGACGGATAATTACCAGTTTGGAAAGTTAAAAATCTTTATGTGAAACAAGACCACAGAAACATCTCTAAATCTGAATCATGGTCTTCATAATGTTTCACGAGACAGTTTTAATATAAAGATCCATTGGTACTGGACGTAACAGACTTTTCTTCCAATATGTGCACGTGTATCAAAGCATTCTTGCTGAGTAGATACTATGAATTTAGCCCAAATATGAGAATTTCTTGCACAAAAAAAAAAACAGTGCTAATATTGTTCACACAGTAAATCATCGGAAATTCCAGTTTACAATTATTGTCCAAGTCCATATTAAGTGACTAAATTGACAATACGTATGAAGGTAAAAATGTATCCACACAACATTATAGACCTTGTACTATTCCTTCATTAACCACGAACACATTGGATATCGTATTTGCATATTTCATCACATCTTTTCTCAGGCTGTTACACTGGACTCAAATACATGTGAAGTTTAATGCAGAGAATTATAGAAAAACGTAAAACGATGATGTCTCCATGTAGTTTTATTCTCAGCTAAACATGGGACAACAAATACGTCTAAAGGTATTGTGGCCCACACGACGTTCTCCTTGTCAAGCGGTCCCTGTCCTAATGACGCCATTTTCAGTAAACTAATTAATACTTTATGAATCATGCGTTAAATGTTGCGCATTGAAAACTGAAACAGAACGACGACACAAGTAGAGACTGCACCAAAAAGCCTGCACAGAAGTGGCAGACCAAGCCTTGTGACCCCAGCTGCTTTGAATGAGACGGGGTTGCGCGCCATCTGCCCTTCAAACAGCTGCAGCTGCTCCACCTCCTCTTCTGCAGCGAGTGACGATCCAGGGCAAGTAGAAAGCACAGAAACAGCACTGACCAGCTCGTGTGTTCTGTCAGATTCTCTGACAACTGCTTCGCAAGAAGTTGCAACCACCACAATTCTAGCGCTGCAGAGAGCCAACCACAACAAATTGTATGTGAGTGGATACAGTAAGTTTACAGGATACTGAAACCACATATCTAGACTCAAATACGTAATAGTGGCAATTGATACAAAATCACTCATTATTTCAACCAAATTCTGTGTACCATACAATCTGCTTACAAGCCTGCAGCAGTCACTCAGAATGAAATACAGGCACCTTATCTCATCCAATGCTTTCACCTTGTCACTTGATTTAATGAACGATTTGCCTCTAGCTGGCATGCTTCTGTCTATGTAAATGGGTGAATATCGAGGTCTACGATTATTTCCCCTGTTTTTAAATAGCTGTAACTGCAACTGAAGGCTTTTAATAATGTAGTCGTTACTGTGAAAACCATACATATTGATGAATCGGACATTAATTCTTTCAAATAAATATCTAATGACAACACAAATTTTTCTGAATTGTAAGACAACAGCACACCTGACTAAGCTACAGAGACACAACGCCAGAATTATTACACTTCCTAACTGCAAATGTGTTGTAAACACAGTATACATGAGAATAAGAAATAAAGGCAATATTATTAATCCCATCTCGATGAAGACAATACGTCTGATATTTTTGTAATGAACTGTATTTACAAAACATAACGTTCGTCCAGAAGCAGCTAGTTTCAAATACAATTCAGTAACACCTGATGCATTAATTGTCAGCATTTGATATATTGATAAAACAGTCCCTATGGGAAACACATGTACGTTCACTCCTAACAAGTAGTGGAATATTTGTTTCCCATCTGTAGTGGTACCAGAAAAGTAGGATACAGCGGTTAATATTAAGATGGTCAACGAAACTATGAGTGCAAAGAAGGAGTATGTTTTAAGAGTTTTGGATACCACAAGGCTTTTCGTGGGATGGTTAAATGAAAAAGGAAATACGCCCATCACCTGGCAAAGTATAATAAGTGGTTTCATTGCAGAATATAATCGCTGTTCATCCATAACACTGCTGTCAACTTCCATCAAACACGCCTCTGCACTATGACACACGATGAATGTTGAAGAAAGATGAAATGCCGCCTCAAATTTAACGAAATATCTATTTTCTAAACCTCAGAATAAAATATACGGGAACAGCTATTATCCAATAATCGGTGCGCCATCTCCGTATTCAGGGGCGCGGAACACCGAGTTGTTAGTCAGTGAAGACAAACACGACACAGTCCGTTTCCTCACCGACCGTAAATTTGTCATTAGCGAGGAAAGGGCAGAAAATTCTGGTAACGATAAAGATGTTAGATTTGTTACTCGAGAATCGATATGATAATAGTCTCCCCATTATTTTACATTAGTTAATAAGTAGTTCTCTAATAAACATTAAAACATTCAATATACTATTCACATTTTATTACAAGTTACAGTACTGATCACGTGTTCGAGAGGAGAGAAAAACACATTGCGTTTAAATTACTCAGTGGGTTTTTATCCGAATTATCATTTCCAAATGAAGAGTGAGAATTGGGTAAAAGTGGTACCCAACTGACTAGCGTGAGGTTTTGTTTGGAAAGAAAAGGTTTATTGCTTGAAGCTACTTAAAGTGATGAAACATAGTGGGTGATTTGAGGGAAAATTTTGGCCGAATTTTCATAGTAAAATGGGAAGTCGGCGAATGGTATATCGTTCAGCATAGTGTTAGTCTAGTTTAAAAATAGGGTACTTCATTGTTAGAAGGTAATCAGCTTAATTAAGAAAAAATTTACGAGCAATTTTAGAAAAAATTACCCAAAAGAGTTTTATTCCAGTTCGTGTACTGAAACGAGGAGTTGGAAACGGACAAACGGTATTTCATAATGACTTCAAAGGACACCATAAACATTTTGAGAAGGATGCACTTATTATGTGACTACTTACCGACCTGTCAACGAATCTTCCTGTGTTTTTTAGAACATTCAGGTCCTAATTTTATATAGATACGTAACTCGTAAGTGCTGATGTAATGCAGTTATAAAACAATCTGTAAAAGGATTTAGCTTATGTTCATCCGTTAACTCATTTAAGACAGAAATTTAAACGAAAAAACATACAATAGAGTTTAGCAGGGAAAGCTTGCATTTCCAAATCATGTTTGTCAAAGTATGCTGCATAAACACACCAAGAAATGTTTCCATTGTGAGTCTCTTGACGAATTTCAGAAGACCAGTTCTAGTTATCGGTTAGTCAGATAGTGTACTTAGGGGACCTTTTCTTTAAGTAAACAACTCACTCATCTTCTTGTACGATTTTAAATACGGTCATTTCATCTTTCACAGCCGCTGCACTGATATCACCATCCAGTCTTGTATTGATGGTCTCGACTTTTCTGTCGACTTTTAAACATGTGTTTGACTTACGTCTCATTTCATTAGGATGAATGCACTGCATCCACGTAAATACGTCCGTTGCCTACAATACACTGACAGGTTCACACTTTTGTACACTGCCTTTTATGCAGAATATCATCGAAGTTTAATCTGTATTGACCCACATTCACTTTCCTCATTTTATCGATAACCCCGACATACACTAACGAGTTCTTTCAAGGACATGTTGGTTCCTACGTGAGCTTGGTAAATAAGTTTTAAATTCAGATTTTTCTACTCAACAAATACAATAAAGTTTGAATACATATGCCAACTGCTCTTCGATCCTTAAGTAAGCGTGGCCGCTTTCACTGAACATATCATATATTATTCCCGCAATGCTGTGCAGTATCTCCTGTAAGAGGAAATGGAAATAGAAATGAGCCTATGGCATTGTTGGCGGGGAGGCCCCATCTGGGGAAGTTCCTATTTCAGTCGACGCCACATTGGGCGGCTTGCGTGCCGGTGATGAGGGTGAAATGATTATAACAGAACACCCAGTACAGGAGCGGAGAAAGTCTCCAACCTGGCTAGGAATCGAATCTGGGCCTGCTGCATTGGAGGCAAGCACGCTATCACCCAGCTAAGCAGGTGGACGTAAGGGGAGATATTTTAGAAAAAAAATGTATGGATGCTCAGTGTGGAACCCAACCCTGGATGTGTTAACTGCGTTTGAATAAGATTAGTCTTCAAACAATATGTAAGCTCTACAATGAAACCATGTGTCACTGCGAAGTATTCAACAATTGCTCTTCTTTCTCCTCCAGCTTCCAGCATAATCATTGCAGGACCAGTCATTTACCACAAGACCCTGTGAATGTGGTGCTACGTCCACTTCATCATGACTATGACTACCCATTAAAACTCACTTGCAGGGTACTTTATACTGATATATATGTGCCTTCTAAATTTATACGAACACTTCAATTATGCACAATATCCGTACACACTTAAATACGAGTGTATTTAGTGCCTGATTCTGGCACAACTGGCTCATACATCTCGACGTCCATTCCAGTACAACTTAAATCATACAATTCAGCGATGGTTTCTTACGATGGACAAAGAGTTTGGCGAGCAGACTCAGTTTAATCCACAATGTCTTATAGAATAGGAGGATGCATGATTGCCACCTTTGTCGACAGTCTACATCATACTTTATGCAATTACCTGTGAGCATCAAATTCTTAAATGCCTGTTCCTGCAGATGTATGCATTCTCAGCTGTTAATTATTTTAATGGTTCCAGGGAAGTCACCTGCTGTGTCGATATGACTTCCCAGCATTACTGAGGGTAATGAACATTGCTGTAGAACAATGCAGAAATATGCGTTGACATTTCATATAGTTGACACCATTCATTCGTCGTAATTTCATTTCGGCATCACAAAATTATGGATTTTCAATTACAGCCATCGGATAGAACTCCTGATCGGATATCATGTCAACACTCACGGCTTTACAGTCTTGTTGTTTAAACTGTGGCTGCTGTTATCTGTATGGTGCTGCAGGTGTTTATACAGGTCCAGCCACGCCGTTTCCCAAATGTTGTGCATATCTATATATTCAAGCCACTTGGATTTTCCTACGGCGCTTTGTACGTCTGAATGCATCCTGAGCTGCCAACCTGTCACTGCTGCCGACAAGTTACTTCCATATATCGATGAATAAAAAAGTTACACGAATTAATCATGCAACATGTTTGCCACCTTTCAACAAGCCCCACCACCTCGTCGATATTTATGCTATGGATGTCCCATCAGCATCGCTATGCAGCTCTATCTCTCCCTCTCCATCAACAGCTTACCCCCTTGCCAGAAGACACTGTAATTTTCATTTAGCTGTGTCATCTGCCCTGCATCGCTTTACACTGTGATTAAAATTGACCCACTTTTCATCAAACCACACCACTTCGCTAATATTCATGGTATGGATGTCCCATCGAAATCGCTATGCAGCTATATCCCCCTCTCACTTAATAGCTTACGGCCACAGAAGTGTCTGTAGCGAAAGTCCAGTATATAGTAAAACTTTGGACAGTAATATGTACTGCGTTGAAGAAATCCTCATTCTTTAACTGTGACCAGTAACTTACTTAGTGTCGGAAGCTCGTTCATTCGATAATAATCATAAACATGACGACGAATCGCATTGTCTGCAAACGAATCGATGTTGGTAATCCGCTTATCCATATGACGTTTTCTCTCAGGAGTGTAAAGTTTCGATGGTTCTTCAGCTTGCTTTCCTTTGTCGAAAGTTTCCTTCCCAATGTTCAGAACAACGTTTTAGTTCATATTCAAAACTGCGCAGTCCTGTCGATTACTTTGTTAACGGAGACAGCGGGCCTAGTTAATTTTTTTGTCCTCTAAGTAGGCGTGCTACATGCAAAGCATTTCTTTCGACGGCCCTCCTACACCGGTCTCCTGGCCAAGAGAACGACTTCGAACTTCTCCATTTATAACTTTTGGTGAACTACCTGCTAACATTGTTGAGTATCACACAAGGAATAACAGTTTCAACGAATAACAGTAACAACGAATAAAGGGGTAACTGCCGCAATCGTAAAAACGAACACACAGGAAGTGGTGGGTGCAACGATGATACAGGACAGCAAATTGAATGCGACCGAAGCTCACTGGAAGCAGGAAGTGTTGTGGTGTTGAGGTGAAGGTTTGGCATCTTCGGGAAATTGGCGGAAAGTGGCCAGGGCCCTCTGCGTGGGCTTCACCCCCCCCCCCCCCTCCCCCGACTTCCCCCTTCCTCCTCTAATTTCCACCCTCAATGTCAATCCTAAAGTAATTTTGGACAGACTTGTACAATGCCACATTAACATCAGTCACACAGAATCCACCGCTTACTCCAACGCGATCTCTACAAAAACAATCTACCTAAAAAACGCCGTGCCTCAATTATGGTACACAAGATAGTTACGTCACGGATCAAAGCGGACAGGTGGACCGTTGACCCCATTTGCATGCCTCATGTTTTTCTTGTCCTGTTTCAGTTCTCTGTTTCTAGTAATGAGAAACTAAACGCATTTAAATGGACACTACAAACCCAAACGAGTAGCGGTTTAGTTCGTTCAGTCGTATGCCATATTTTTGTATATTTCCAGTAACTGCCGCAGATAATAGCAACGATGCGTCAAGAATTTAGCCTCCTAACGTTATGCAGCGATTTTCATCACACATTTATTCAAGTGTAGGTCTTCGCTACGTTATATAATCGTCGGTGAGTCTTAAACCTTCTAATTTAAGTTGTTCATTAAATCTTTCTTCTGAACACAACCGAAAGTCGACCGCGGGCACCTAGTTTGCTCTGCTGATTTTCTTCAGCCACCTTCTTCTCCTTGCTGTATTTTTCACTCAGAAGGAAGTCTAGAAGCCTATAAAGTTTCATTCCCTTCTTGGTTCGATAAGTACAGCAGAAGATTTATCAAAGCACAGTTTACGAAAATACACAATAACTCCTAAGTTTGTTCAGAAAGAGAAGAGAGATGTCTACCTCGTTCTAAATCAGCGGAAGTCGGTAGGAGTCGGTCCACTTCGGTCACCTCACATTGTGCGCCCGTTCGGTGCTAACCCCAACAATCTAATATAGAACATTACGTGTGCAGCCACATTAAAGTGGCTGTCGTGCTGTGTATTGTATTGAGTTCCATAGTAAAGAAGTACATCTCTTAATAACTGACGACGAAGCAGTTCCCGGCCCATCACCGGCAACTGCAGATACTCCCTCCTCTCCTCGGAGAAGGGCGAGGCATTGCGCATTACGGAGTGGAGGGAGGAAAATAATTGACAATGTCACTGAACGTTGCTGGCAGGTGAGTAAGAATAAACAGTGGATCTATCCTCTCTCTCAGCTGACAAGATATACCGTGATGTACACAACGGCAAGTTTCAGATCTGTGAAGGCAGATTGTGCAAAGAGAGTCCTGGGAACTATTGCCAGAAAGGAAGTAAATTTGTTGTTTGTTGTTTGGTAGTGCTTTGAAACTGCCTTCCGCTTTGTCTGAATTGCTTCAAGGAGGTCATTTTCTTTTGAGTGTAAAAGAATTTCTTGTCATCCAGTGGGTAGCTCGACATGCAATAATGGACGCTTTGGGGGCCTAGATGTAGTCTGGTGATTATGTTACTGGGCTGCTACGACGGAGGCAGAGTGCGCAAAGAATAACGTAGACGACAGATACACAGTCAGCAGGACACCTGTGGGAAAAGCAAAAGTGGTGGGGGTTGCAGGCAGGCACTGTAGGAGGAAATCTGAATGCTGGAATGGAGGTTCCATTCTAAACTGAAGCCTACACTCACGTGCGTGGTGACTATCGGAAAGCTCTATTGTTAGCCCTGTCTTGATTAGTATCTAGGAAGAATTCCTCTGAAAATGCTACAAAAGTAGCCACTTTCTTTCACCTGTCTTTTAAATCATTTGTATCTTTTGGAGAAGCGACATGAGTTTCGAATTTTGAATAAAACCTACGGTTATTTTTTTCTATGATAAAAGATGCCTATTTTGCAAAACACAGTAGATTTTACGTTGTGTCACCGGAGCAACATGTAGTGCAGACGAAACTGTCAGAGAACTCTGAAAGCATGGTTTAAATGAGGAACTTAGAAGAAATAAGGTTAATAAATCATGAAACAGCACATCCCCGGTCCAAAAATGTTCTTGTAATATCTTCATCTACTCTGATCCAAGACCCATAGCAGTTCTCGTCTCACCAACAACTGATGGCCTTTAAAAATTACATTCCTACATCGAAGGACTCTGTAGTTGATGAAATAACATAGCCAATATGATGTTTTGCACAACAGCCATACAGCAAAATTCTCTCCGGTTTAAGTGCTATCATTTGCCAAAATCTCGTTTGGATGTCTCGCACCGTTATTGAAATATGAGGAATGTTGTGGATATTTCGTTTTGTGTTTATCGCTGACACGCAAGATCACCAGTGAGTGTGCTGCTTCAGACAAATTTTCTCGAGACTGGTGACAGGTCGAGACCTCTTCTGAAGTATAAAGAAAAATTCAGTGACCAAGCTAAATTTGCTATGCAACTACATATTATATAACACGCATCAAATGCAAAACCATAGCCAGCTTGATTTTCCATTGCAAAGTTTATCGAATTTCGTACGATGTCTTACTTAAATGCAAATGTCACAATAACTTTGATTATTAAGTAATTGATAGATATGTCATCATTAAGCTCACATATAAAGCTACGAGTAACACAAAAATGAAATTTTATTACGTTATAGTTACTGTAAAATCGTTTGAGAAATATTGCAGGGTATGCACTTCGATTCTTTCCTCGCAGCTCACCGTTGGCGATGCGAAACGGGGCTAACAATTTCGGCCTCCCATTAGGAACAAACGAATGAACTCACCCAGCACTTCCGGCGAGAAGTGGTCACTGTTCACCGGCCACCGTGCCCGCCATAGACTCTAGTGGTCGGGAGTCCTGACATATATCCGTTTTTTTTTTACATCGTAATAGGAAGCGTCTTGGAATATGGGGAATCGCTTCAGCTGTAAGAAAATTCTTTTTTTATCCCACATTTATCGTTAGTCCAATAAAAAAAGGATTTTCATACAGATGAAGTGGTTTCCCATTTTCCAACATGCATAATCACATCTGTAGTTGCCACGACTATATAGTCCTTTGTAATCGAAATGACTCTAACCTACACTACTCTATAAGTGTTTTCAAAAAGTTAATCTTTTGCTTCGCATTTTGCATAAAATCGAAACCCACATTCCACCAATTTTTATTTTTACTCTCTTTCACTTAGGCCAAGATCGGCTGGGAAAATCCAGTTGGATAACTTTGACAAGGGATGTGTTGAGGCAAACAACCGAATACTTCTACTTGGTGCAGAAGATTGCTCCCGGTCTGCAGAAAGTTGGACCAATACTCGACCAATAATCGACTGGACTTGAGGTAGTAGGCCTCTGTGGAATTTTTTTTATCCATGGGATTCTCAATGAAGAATGTGCAGATTAAGAGTTTTCCCCGCTACATTGTGGAGACGTTATTGATTGGTGGTCGCGTTTAACTGTAGAAATGCAGCATCTTACGTAACCAGCTACAGAGATAATCTATCTGGATGAAAGTTGGATAGACAGTAATATAACGGTTCGGTTGGTAAATGGAGCCAAAATGATATTTTGTGAGCGTATGGGGTGTGGGGCGGGAACCTCTTCTAAATCACTTATTACTGGAAGTGTGAGAATGACGAAGGGGTTCGTCAGGGAAGCCCAACTAAAAGTCTCGGCTAAATCCACAAAAGGTGACTACATCAGTCAGATGAATTATGGAGGCTTAGAAAGGCGGTTTGCAAATATGGTTCTCCCAAATCTTCCACAAAAGTCAGGGACTGTGATGGACAACGCTCCATACTACAACAGACCGGTGGACAAGAAAGTAAACGGTGTGGTACTAAAACAAGTATACTGGAGTGGCTGCACACTAGGCCTGTTACCTGTGATCAGAGTACGAGGAAGTAAGCGCTGTTCGCTTTAATACAAAACACAAACCTGCTAAGAAAAACTTGCATCATCGTTTGCCCGCTTGCTACCCTCTATTTGTGTTCTGACCGTGGTTGAACTGGGATGGGTCAATGTAAATCGGCTGTTTTGGGAGCGCAAAATTCCAGGGAGCAAGTCCAAAGATTACCTGTGTAAGACTCTAAGTGAATCTGTTCCCTCAGTAACTGCTGAATTGTGGGAAGGGCACTGCAGGACGGCCCAGCAACTGGGAGAAGATTACTAGAGACGTAGCAGTGCCATCAAACTCGCAATAAACGAAACCATTATCGATACCGGTAATGCTGAATCGGACAATGGCAACAATAATTCATCATGCACAGATGAGGAATTAAATGAGACTGAGTAAGAGTGATTTATATGTACATGCATTTCGGGATTACAAATGTGAATAAATGTTCAAAATTGTACTCATTCCAATTTTATTGCCTCAATGTAACCCTACTACTGCTAAAAAGTTGAATAAAAATCGTCAGCAATGGCGGCCAAAGGCTTCCCGCATAAGAAGTCACCCTGATTTAGCAAGCGGCCTTGTCATAGAGGCAGCAGGAGCTGACAGAAGATAAGAGCATTCTCTTCCTCTTGGTGTGGGAAAGTGCCCCTAAAAGGCGGAAGAATCAGCAATGATCAACGGCATTAGGATGTAGAAGGCAATGGAAACCACTACATTAAAGACACGAAACGTTTACAATAGGACATGTGACATCTTACTGAAAAAGAGTCGTGATGATCTCTCCATTGGAAGAAGATTCTAGACTATTTTGCTATCCGGGCCTGCCAAGTGGAAGGTGAACAAGACAAAAAGATTGAAAAACGAAAGAGAACATGCTGTGAATAGGAGCCTGGAACGACAGAAGTTGTAACGTGGTAGGTAAGCTAGAAAATCTCAAAAGGGAAATACTAAGGCTCAATCTAGATATAGTGGGATCGAGTGAACTGATATTGAATGCAGATAAGGATTCCTGGCCAGATGAGTATAGAGTAACATCAACAGCATCAGCAAATGGTATAATGATAGTAGGATTCGTTATGAATAGGAAGATAGGAGAGAGAGTGTGTTACTTCGAACAGGTCATTGATATGGTTATTCTCATCAGAATCGACAGCAAGTCAACATTGACAACTGTAGGTTTGGTATACACGCCGACATCGAAAGCAGAAGATGAAGAGATAAACAAAGGATGTATTGAACAGGTAACTCAATACGCAAAGTGAGGTAGAAACCTAACAATCTTGGGGGATTGGAGTGCTGTTGTAGGGGGAAAGTAGAAGAAAAGCTTATGAGAGAGTAAGAGCGTGGTAGTAGAAGTGAGAGAGAAAAGACTAATTGAGTTTTGCAACAAATTTCAGCCACTATTAGCGAATACTGTTTCCAAGAATCACAAGAGGAGGAGATATACTCGTAAAAGGTCAGAAGATATGTGACATCATGATCAGGCAGAGATTCAGAAATCAGATGTAGTATTGTGTGGCGTATCCACGAGCAGATCATGAAGTAGACTGAAATTTAAGAGACTAGTAAGAAGAAACTGTGTGCAAAGAAATTGGTTACAGAAGTACTGAAGAATGAAGAAACACCCTAGAAATTCTCTGAGGCGATAATAGATAATGTGATAATAAAAAGCTCGCTGAACAGTTCAATTGGAGAGAAATTGCCATTTCTAAAAAGGGCCATCACTGAAGCTGGAAAGAAAGATAGAGGTACAAGGAAGGTAAATGTGAAGCAACCATGGTGTAGTGGGACGAAATTAAGCGTCACCCATCTACCGCTGTCAGCCCAGTTTGCAGGTGACTATAAGTTTAATTTAGTTTTATTTATGTATTTTTCTTAATATGTGTAATAGCTGTGAATTATCTAAAAGTTTTGTATTTTTTTATGTTTCATGTACGGAGAGGGCGGCGCAACGAACGGAGACAGCATCTTCGTTGCCGCGACCAGAGAGGAAATTGCTGGCCGCTATACGTCGCGGGTCGACAGCCAAGGAGCAACAGAAGATCCTGGAACCGAGTTGTTGCGTCGTGCTTCTAAAAATTAAAAATGAATTTTTTGTACTCTTTTTGTACAACAATGACGTCATATAGAGCTTACTCTTATTGAAAAGTCAGTCCTAGTTTGTCAACGGTCAAGTTCACATCTGTATGTGTAGTAAGCAAATAAAATAGTGAATGCTACTAAAGTTGAAACACGTGTTTTGAGGATTTATTTATGAAGAATTATGTGAACGGATTAATAATATATTGGACAAGGTTATTGAATTCTGACAGCGTTCATCGAAACTTTGAATCTCAAAGGTTTATTCAATGTGTGATTCTGATATCGACTATATCAAGATAACGTTCGTCAATATAATTTCTGAGGAGAAACAAACGAAATTTAAATCGAAAAAGTTTATGAAGACCAATTGGCTCAAGTGATGTAATTCTTTGCATATGACTCAACTGATGTTTTACAGTTTCGTTCAAGAACCATTCTATGACAGTTTAAAAAGAATATAAATCATTTTGAAGTGGGTTGTAACTCACGTAGGTGACGAAGTCTGCACATGGTCATATATCAAACGAAAATCGGTTATAAAAAAAAAAAAAAAAAAAAAAAACTTACGTCGTTACACTACACCGTGGCGACCTTAGAAACAGGACTTGTGTGCAACTAAGGCACACAGGTACGAAACAAAACATCAAGAGTCCTTCGGAAGTCAACGCGAGTTTTCGTGGAGCCCTCACCAGCCAGCGGCGACTTCGCGGGTGTGGGCATCTGACGGAGCGCAGCCAAGCAGTACGGTCACGCAGTTGTTCCACGAGAAGGCGCATCTGTTGGGCAGCAGCTGAACGCTGCAAACCCCGACAACCTTTTTTCTCCCTAAACTAATAGGCCCAGTACGTCAGCTGCGGGGCGTTCCTCCGGCTGGTATTAGAGTTGTTGCTGAGGGCTTCGCCTGTCTACGGCGGTGCCGGGCGTGGTTGCAGCCAGTGACGTCTCCGGTGTTCGACTCAGCGTCCTGCCGGTTGCGGAAGCGGGGTCGCAGCATCTCAGCGGCTGCATCGACGGCTGTTACATCTGCAGCCCTTAGCAGCACACTGATCACCGAGAACTACAAACTACAATATTAGTGTCCGGTGTGTTTGTTTCAAGTTGGAAGTGGAGTGTTGTACATAAGGAGTGTGCTTTTACAGGATTGTTGATTACAAGTCTGCGTGTGTAACTAGTTAATATCTTACAATAATGTCGGGAAGTGAAATGTCAGACGAAGAGCACTCTATGTCCGATAGGAGCATGAGATCCCTTTTTAGGGCGATCGCTAAATTAAAACAATCTAACGGGGATTTTCTAGCTGAATTAAAACAATCTAACGAAGAATCTGCTACTAGATTAAAAGAGGAACTAAAACAGGAGTTAAAACAGTCTAAAGACGAATCTACGGCTTGATTAGAAGAGGAACTTAAAGGGGAGCTAACAAAATCTACAGACAGGTTACAGGAACATCTTCATGAAACCAGTCGAGAATTAAGTGATAAAATAGAGTCTTCTAAAGTTGAAATGCAGGAAAAACTAGTAGGACTTAGTAATAATATTGCAGATAATTGTAAAAGGTTAGAAGAACATATCCAGGAATCGCGTGAGGAAAAAGCTCGCATGCGAAACGATATTACTGACTTAACCGAGAGACTAGATTGTGTCAATATCTTAGTTGTAAATGAAATACAGAAAAATAACGATATGTTACGAGATGAATTTTCTATGCAAACAGAAACTGTTCGTAGAGAATTATTGGAATCTATGAAAGAGGTCTCTACCAAACCTGTAGAGATTTCTTCAATAGATAATGTAGAATTAGAGACATTAACTCATCAAGTAGAAAAAGGTCATACCGAAATCGAAAACATGAAATTTTTAATTACTGAAATATGCAGTAACCTTGAGACTGCCAAAGATAATAACATTGACGAAGGTACAGAGCGTTCACATCGTGAACACAGTGAAGAATCGATATTAGCTAATCGCGTATCCAATACAGAAATGCGAATACAGGAAATTACTAAACGGTTATCGGAATTAGATAATAATGAAAACATTTCAAGTAGTAGAAGCAATAACATAATCAGAGACAACAGTCGCATCGAATTTGCTAGCTCGGACGACAACAATACGAATAAAGAAATCACGGCAAGCCAATCCGATGCAACTCCGTCTCTGCAACCTAAACAAAATCCAACTATTTCTCTCGCAGAATGTATGGATGACATAACGACAAATTCAAATGTAGCAAGTCGATTTCCTGTATTCAAACCAGGAGGCGAACTTCACCCTATAATCTTTATAAAAGCTTTTGAAACGTCATTATCTCCTAAATGGAGTAATGAAAAACGGATTCAATTTGTAATAGGACATTTAGAAGCAGAAGCTGCGGAATGGGCAGTACTGCATAGAACTGAATTTAGGGACTGGGATGATTTTGTTAAGCAGTTTAAACAAAATTATTGGTCAAGAGGAAAACAACAACACTTAACTTTAGAGTTGTTAGACCCTCCTCCATATTCTAAACGGTGGGGAGGTTATAGGAATTATTTTGAATGGCATTTAAACCGTGCTAAATTAATTGAAGAACCAATTATTGAAAGTCATTTAATACGAGTCCTAATTAGTAGGTTATCTCCTAAATGGAGTAATGAAAAACGGATTCAATTTGTAATAGGACATTTAGAAGCAGAAGCTGCGGAATGGGCAGTACTGCATAGAACTGAATTTAGGGACTGGGATGATTTTGTTAAGCAGTTGAAACAAAATTATTGGTCAAGAGGAAAACAACAACACTTAACTTTAGAGTTGTTAGTCCCTCCTCCATATTCTAAACGGTGGGGAGGTTATAGGAATTATTTTGAATGGCATTTAAACCGTGCTAAATTAATTGAAGAACCAATTATTGAAAGTCATTTAATACGAGTCCTAATTAGTAGGTTAACGTATTATGTAAAGGAAAGAATGATAGAAAGAGAATGGTCACAGCCGTGCGAATTATTAGGATATTTAGAACAGTTAGATATACTTAATAGAGAAAGGGAAGACGAGAAATTTAGATTTGGTAGAAATGACAATCCTCGAAATAATAAGAATTCAGAACCACGAAAAGCTAACAACAACAATCATAGCCGGTTTTGTTATATAAAACGTCAATCTAAAGATAAAGAGAGCCAACAAAATCGTGGTAATAACTCTAAAATGCGGAAATTACACAATAACGATCATGAGATAAATCATCCTCAAGTAATTAATGAAGGTCAAGTGGTAGGTGACGTTATCGTCGAAAGTTCGGAAAACTAGTAAAGTCCTTTAGTATGGGTCAACTAAAGGGAACTGTTAGCCAAGATTATACAAGACCCAAATGCAATTTATCATTAAGCTGCCGAAAGGACGGTGATTGGCAACAAGATTTACTTCAGGAAGACAATCAGATAAGGGAGAATATAACTTATAAACCCGTTATTAAAGGTTATATTAAAGATACCGCAGTAAATATTATAATTGATTCGGGTAGCGAAGTAAGTATTTTATCTAAAGAATTATTTCAGCTTAAAAGAAAATATTGGAATTTCCCAACCTTACCTGTAACTGGGGTGAAAATTATAGGAGTTACTGGTAAAAGAAGTCAAAATATTACTGAGGAAGTTTATTTAACTTTTGAAATTGCTAAACAATTGATTGCTCACTCTGTACTCGTCGTAGCCAACTTAAATGTGGCCATAATTTTAGGTATAGATTGGCTGTGTAAATATAAAGCTATATTAGATTTTAAAGACTCTTCCTTAACCATCCATAAGGAGGCATGTGCTTTTAAAGTGAGGTTTTCTAATAATCAAGTACCTGAAAATTGCTACGAATCCTTACAGATTAAGTACGCACCGACCATGAACCCATTAACAGATTTTAGTGATCTTGAATATGCAGTATACCAGTGTCAGGCTAGTAATAGTATCGAAACCGAAGTGAAAGAAAAATGTTATTCTACGAATTGTCAATCCGAACAAGAAAAGGAAGAGTTGGAATCTTTGTTGTTAGAATTTAGAGCCGTCTTCTCAGATGAACCGGGGAGAATTAAAGATTACGTTTGTAAACTTAAGATTGAAGATAAAAAACCATTCTTTAAGAAACCTTATCCTATTCCAGTACAATTCAAAGAATCGGCTAGTAGAGAAATAAGTAAGATGCTAGAACAAAACATTATCGAACGATCATGTAGCGCTTTTAACAGTCCGTTGTGGGTAGTTAAGAAAGCTACTGGTGGGGTACGACTGGTTCTAGATGCCCGTGAATTAAATAAAATGATAGAGATGGAAAGAGACAGACCTGTTCCTATGGAGGACGTACTTCTTAAGATTGCTGGTTCTCGTTATATGAGTACAATGGATCTAACCGCTGGCTACCATCAAGTAACATTACACCCGGATTCACGGCAATATACGGCTTTTCTTTTTGAAGGCAGATCGTATCAGTTCCAAGTTTTACCTTTTGGACTTAATATATCAGTGTCAACTTTCATTAGGGCATTAGATTCTGCTTTGGGTCAGCAATTGTTACAAAAGATTATTTTATATGTAGATGATATTCTGGTAGCTACTAAAACGTGGGAAGAACACGTAACGATATTACGGGAATTGTTTAACCGTTTAATTGACAAAGGAATTACTTTAAAATTATCTAAGTCTTACTTCGGAAAGGAGGAAGTGAGATTTTTGGGGCATATAGTGGACAGTAAAGGTATTAGGCCAGACCCAGCACGTATTGAAGCTATTGCTCGATGCCCGAGTCCTAGAAATCGGAAACAACTGAAATCATTCTTACGAATGGTAGGATTCCTGAGAAGATTTCTTCCAGGGCAGGATATTGTTAATCCTAAATTACTAGATTTATTAAAAGAGAAGTCAGTATGGCTCTGGGGACAAGAGGAAGAGGAAGTTTTTAATAAGATAAAAGGAGCGTTAACCGAAGCCAAAATGTTATACCACCCAGATTTCAATCAGGACTTTTGTATGTGTACGGATGCCTCTGATTATGGTGTGTCTTGCCTAATATTCCAAGGTGATCTGACCAATGAAAAGGGATTATATCGGCCTATTGGATTCGCTAGTAGAACTTTAAATAAACACGAAAGAAATTATTTTGTATCCGAGAAGGAAGCTCTCGCAGTGGTATGGGGTTTTCAACGATTTAGAGGATTATTAATGGGAAGAAAAACAATTGTATATACTGATCATCAGGCTTTAATCTTTTTGAACAATTGTCGGTTACTTCACCGTAGGCTATTACGTTGGGTATTATGCTTGCAAGAATTTCAGTACGAAGTTAGGTATATAAAAGGATCTCAGAATGTAGTTTCGGATGCTTTGTCGAGGCTTCCCGTAGGAATGGAGAATATTAACATTGAAGAAGAACCAGGAACAAGTTACCATGTTTACTTCCTTTTAACTAAGGAGAACGAACGTAAGGTTAAACGGATAGTAACTGCTACTAGATGCAATCAAAGAAATGACGATCAATATAGGGACCTTATACAAAACCTTAATAATGGGGACGAAACAGTTAACACCCGGGGCGTGTGGTTATATTTTAACGACTTGTTGTATTGGAAAGCACAGAGGGAACACCAGAGATGGAAAATCTGCATTCCGAAAACTGTTGTGTACGAGTTAATTACTTATTTTCATGAAGGTTACGGGCATTTTGGAATTCATAAATGTATTAAACATCTAATGAAGTATTATTATTTCAAAAATATGTCCCGTATTGTGAGAAGTATTATTAGGGCTTGTGAAACCTGTCAAAAGGTTAAAGTTAATAACAAATCTAAGCATTATAAATTATATGCTGTAATTCCTCGAGGTTTGTGGGATCTACTGTCATTAGATTTTTTCTGCCCTCTGCCTCGTAGTTCAGGAGGATTAACTTATGTGTTTGTTGTAATGGAATGTTGGTCCAAACATGTGAAGCTATATACTTTGAAACGAGCGAATACAGCAAGCGTTATACGCTGCCTCACCCGAAATTACTTTGTTAACTGGGGCATTCCTAAACGACTTATGTCTGATAACGGTAGTGCCTTTATTAGTCAAAGATTTCAAGATATGATAAAACAATATGGAATCAAACATATCTTAATTTCGAAATATCATCCTCAAAGTAATTTAGTAGAAAAAGTCATGAAAGAATTAGGACGATTATGTAGAACTTATTGTGCACATAAACATACTCGGTGGGCCAAACTAATGCCTGAATTCGAAAAGATATTGAATGAATTGCCTCACCTAACGACGGGATTATCACCTATAGAAATTTTAGGCAAACGAATTATAGGTGAGCCGTTACTAGCTGCTCTACCTTGCCCACCAGTAAATGAGATCCAACAATGCATCCCAGACGAAAAAGTTTGTGAACAGGTTGTTAAAAATGCCGAACGGAGAATTAAAAGTTATAATCAACATGCTATAGAACCCTCATTTCAGGTAGGAGATCTTGTGTTAGTACGATCTCATCCTAAAAGTTCTAAGATCGGTAAGGAATGTAGAAAATTCTTCTTTATCTTTGAAGGTCCATATGTTGTACATAAGATTGTACATCCCAAAGCGTTACTTCTTATGGAACCTTCATCAGGTGTAATTAAAGGATTATATAGTGTTGATCAAATGAAGCCCTTCATTCCTAAATAAGTTAATATTTAGTATATGTTACACACGGAAGAGCGTTCATAGTTTATTCATGTGAAGTTTTTCGTGATAGTTACGTATTATTTTAAAGAATTAAACAGAAAGCTTAAACAAGTGTTCTACAATAATCTACTGGCACTTCAAAAAGAGAAAGATAACCAAAAAGGGGATTTATATGGAAGAAATTTTGCTATTAGGTCAAAAGGAATTTTTTATATTTTAAATTTACTCGGATAGTAGGAACCAAAGGGGATGGTTAATAATTTTAAGGACCATGGGCGTCCAGAGCTATATGGCTCACGAGAACATAGCAAAGTGCCTTTAATAGAGATTTGTAATAGTGTTAATATAGAACACACCAAACGGGGCTCTCTCGCTTGTTTCTCCTAAATAAATTGCCATTACCCAACAAGGTGTCCGAAGGTAAAGAAAGCCGTGCCGAGATTCTAAAGAGAGTTTTGCTTGATTTCTTCTTGACCTCAGGCATAAATAAGACATTAGGGAAAAGAATGACGTAAAGTAAATAGTACTATTAGTTATTGTGAGAAACTTATTAGTAATATACATTTTGGAAAGAATAACTCTAGTAAGTGAATAAAACTGAAACTAATGTATCACAATTTGAACGCTCTGTCCTAATGTAACAACGTTAAAGAACGTACTAAATTAGTATTAACTAGCAACTATTAAATGAAGAGGAGTAATCTCCACATATTCGGTTATGAATTACCATAATAGCACAATTAAGAGTAAATGACAAATAGTCACAAAAATATCGTATTAAAAAGATTAAATCTATCTAAAAGCCAGGACTCTAGATTACGTAAAATGTCAGGAAAATGTATTAACAGTTAAATATTGTATATTGAAAAGTTTTATTTTCGGTTAAAACCTGACAAACTGAGCTTGTGGGTGGGGTATGTAGTGGGACGAAATTAAGCGTCACCCATCCACCGCTGTCAGCCCAGTTTGCAGGTGACTATAAGTTTAATTTAGTTTTGTTTATGTATTTTTCTTAATATGTGTAATAGCTGTGAATTATCTAAAAGTTTTGTATTTTTTTATGTTTCATGTACGAAGAGGGCGGCGCAACGAACGGAGACAGCATCTTCGTTGCCGCGACCAGAGAGGAAATTGCTGGCCGCTATACGTCGCGGGTCGACAGCCAAGGAGCAACAGAAGATCCTGGAACCGAGTTGTTGCGTCGTGCTTCTAAAAATTAAAAATGAATTTTTTGTACTCTTTTTGTACAACAATGACGTCATATAGAGCTTACTCTTATTGAAAAGTCAGTCCTAGTTTGTCAACGGTCAAGTTCACATCTGTATGTGTAGTAAGCAAATAAAATAGTGAATGCTACTAAAGTTGAAACACGTGTTTTGAGGATTTATTTTTGAAGAATTATGTGAACGGATTAATAATATATTGGACAAGATTATTGAATTCTGACAGCGTTCATCGAAACTTTGAATCTCAAAGGTTTATTCAATGTGTGATTCTGATATCGACTATATCAAGATAACGTGTGTCAATATAATTTCTGAGGAGAAACAAACGAAATTTAAATCGAAAAAGTTTATGAAGACCAATTGGCTCAAGTGATGTAATTCTTTGCATACGACTCAACTGTTTTACAGTTTCGTTCAAGAACCATTCTATGACAGTTTAAAAAGAATATAAATCATTTTGAAGTGGGTTGTAACTCACGTAGGTGACGAAGTCTGCACATGGTCATATATCAAACGAAAATCGGTTATAAAAAAAAAAAAAAAAACTTACGTCGTTACACTACAATGGGTAACAGAAGAAATACTTCAACGGAACGATGAAGGAAGCACGAAAATTTTCTCGGAAATTCAAAACGGAAGTACAAAAACGTTTAGGGAAATTCATGGATACAGACATCCAAGTCACATAGGAATGAAATAAGTAGGAAGTGAGGGGAAACTAAGGCGAAATGGCTGCAGAACAAAAAGAAGAAATCGAAAAAAGAAACGCTTTTCAGAAGAACTGACTCAGCATATAGGAAAGGGAAAACAGACTTCGGTGAAGTTAAGAGGAACGGCGCTAACATTAAGTGCGAAATTGGAATTCCACTGTTAAATGCAGAGGAGAAAGCGGATAAAACGGAAGAGTGCATTGAATGCCTCTATGAAGGGGGAGCTCGTCTAATGGCGTGGCATAAGCAGAAACAGGCGTTCTTAGGGAGGAGACAGGAGATCCAGTACTGAAGTCAGAATTTAAAAGAGCTTTGAAGGACTAATGGTCAAATAAGGCAGAAGGGATGGGCAAAATTTCGTCGGAATTGGGGGAAGCGGCTACAAAACGATTATTGACGTTGGTGTGAAGAATATATGAGGCTGGCGATATACAATAAGACTTCCAGAAAAAACATCATACTCACAATTCTGAAGATAACTAGAGCCGATAATCATATCACAATCAGCTTAACAACTGAAGCATCCAAGTTACTCATAAGAATAATATAGAGAAGAAAGATGAAGAAGAATGACAGTCTGGTATATGAGATCAGTTTGGATTTTGGAAGGGTAAAGGCATGAGAGAGGCAGTTCTGATGTTGAAGTTGAAATGGAAGCAAGACTAAAGAAAAATTAACAAACGTTCCTAGCATTTGTCGAACCGGAAAAACCATTCAACCATGTAAAATGGTGCAGTCTGTTGGAAATCATGAGAAAAAAAGCGGTAAGCTACAGGGAAAGATGGCTAATTCATAATATATACAAGAACCAAGATGGAACAATAAGAGTGGGAGATGAAGAACGAAGTGGTAGGATTGGAAGGGTGTAAGACAGGTATATAGACGTTCGCCGGTATTTTCAGTCTGTAAGGGATTAAAATTAACACAAATTTCTGAGAACGTTTGTACAAAAGCACAGCATTACATGACAATGGCAAATGGACTGTGAGAAAAGCAGAAGTGAAGAGAATAGAAGCATTGGAGAATTTATGCCACAGAAGAATGTGAAAATTAAGTGGACTAATAAGATAAGGATTGACGAGGTTTCCCACACTATTGGCGAGGATAGGAATATATGGAAAAAGTCGACAAGATGAAGGGACAGAATGACAGCTGTTAAGACATCAGGAAATTACTTCCATGGTATTAGAAGGAGCTGTGGAGGGATAACTGTAGAGAAACCCAGTGATTGGAATACATTAAGCAAATAATTGAGGTTGTAGGTTGCAAGTGATAATCTGAAAGCAGATGAAAAGCTTGGCTCAAGAGAAGGATTCGTGGTGGGCATCATGAAACCAGTCAGAAAACTGAGGAAAAAAACAGTAAGTTTTAGTAACGATTGTTGTTAGCTTCGAATTTTCTACGAGAACTGATACAGAATTAGTAGCCACAAGTACCATTCTTTAACATGGCTACTACCAATTTTGATTTCAGAAATCCCGTTAAACTTTTGTTACACCCTTATCTCTACATTCCCTTCTGTAGAGGTCAATACGTAATAGTTAACAGGTGTTGCGGTGGCCGCTAATAGATGGCACTGCCAACGCCGTTTGGAGCAGAAATTGTATGTGAACACAACTGTGTTGGCAGCACTGCGTGTTGTTGGCACTGCTTGCTCCCCCTGCACTGTCTCTCATCTCCCAGCAGCCTCCTGAGAGTCGATAGGCGCAGCTTGCTTAGTCTGCTCCTTGCATCCCTTTCAGAATTCTTCTTCTTATAAAAGAACTGTGTATCACACAAGCATGAAGCACTGAAGCAATGTACAGGTACAAGATGGCGGAAAATATCTTGTGACTCGGTTCACCCAGTCAAGAACTGCATTTGACAAGTGGCAGCAGGGTAAGGGATAACTACACTGTTGCTAGAGGCAGTGTGTGCAGTTGTCACCTGTCGAAGACGCCAAGCAACAGTTGCAATCATAAGGAGTCGGGCTGCATGAAACCAGTCCAAAGATTAAGGGAAACAAATAGCACTAACTTTTAGTAGTGGTTATTTTTAGTGCCAAATGTTCTATGAGAAATGATACGGAATTAGTAGCCACAGGTACCATCATTTAGCATGACTACCACCAGTGTCGATTTAACAAATCCCCTAAAAGTTTGTTACACCCTTATCTTAATGTTTCCTCTTGTAGACACTTAATTTATACTAGTGCGGCAGCTAGTATATGTCACTGTCAGCCCCTCTTGGAGCACAAATTGTATATCAACACAAGTGTGTTGCCAGCATAGTGTGCCAATGGCGCTTCTTGTTCTCCCAGCTTGGTAGAAAAAGTCAGAAGTAAGCAAAATATCCTTAACTACAAAAATTACTTATTTCTAGATTGTTCACAAAATTGCTGTAGGCGTTTGTGTATCTTCACTAACTGTAATCAGGCTACTTCATACCAGTGTGGTCTATACACATGGTAACCTGGTACTGAGCTGTATAAGACATCAAAGGCTATTTTTGGAAGACTCGAATCTTCCGAATGTAAGGAGTGTGGAACTGATAAGGGCAATTGAAAGTCCATTAACCACCATGAGCGTGTATGCATTTATTACCATATTTTCTAACCACTTCAGATGCTGGCGAGAACTTCCTCCGTCGATTCATCATTGGTACAGCTGGTTACATTATTGCCCACCTCCAATTCATTTCTATTACACCCACCTTACACATCTACCACTCAAGTCTGCTTCCTGATTCACTTTTGTAATCTCCTGTCACCTACAGTAATTCCCAACAAGTGTCTCCACGTCGCTTTCAGATCAAGTCTCAGCTTTTGGGTATTTTTCGCGTCTTCAGTCAAAATTGTTTCTAAACTTCCCCTTCTGGACAAATCGGTAGCTTAGTTATGGAAGATGTATTGAGTTTACAGTAAAGCAGCCCAGAAAATTTTTACTATCCGATTTAATTGCTTCCATGCGCATCTTATCATCATCGTCAACCACAATAAATATAAAACTCATCCTCAGCTTGCATGTTTTTGTCAGTTTTTTGCTTCTACGTTATTTTAGTCTTCTTGTTACTGAATTTCAAGTATACTTCCAAAATTACTATCTTAGGTTCTTACCTGAGTTGTCCAGGATTTTTGTGCTCTAGATGAAAACAGCAGAATATCGTCAAACAATGGGAGCTGCTTCACGTAAAATTATTTCACGTGTTTCGTATCACCAAATGAAAATCGCTGTTATAACCCAATGAACGGCTTATGATGTCAAGGATTGGTTAAATGTCGTGAATTTCTTTTTCGTACCAGCTGGTTCTGGGTCAGTCTTCCACGCTCCGGTACTGAAATGATGATAAAAAAAGACAGAGAGAGAAAAACAATATTTGCTTGTGGGGTCAGTCGCATTCAGCTGTGGAGTAAGTACCGTATATACTTGAATAATCCGTGCATCTTTTTTACCGAATTTAAGGACGAAAAACTGGGGGGCGACGATTATTCGAAATATGATTGGCACTGCTCCGACTCCAACCACAGATCTCATTTTACTGTTGCATTATTGTCGCCTAAGTCAGTGACGCGTCAGTAGCATGTCAGAGGTGAAATATTAACAATGTCTTCAAACTGGTGAATTATGGCCACAATTCTCGTTATTCCTCGTACACTGCTAAAGTAAAACTGAAAACTATTGAAGAAGCCGAGAACACTGGAAACCCTGCAACGGGAAGAAAGTACGACGTGAGCAAGAGTTGTATTCGTGACTGGCGAAGAAACAAATCACAGGTACAAGAAACTAACAGTAAGCGCAGGGCATTTCGCGGTCGAAAAGTGAAGCATCCGGACCTCGAAAAAAGACTGAGTAGCGACAATGTGGATGCTCGGTAACGAGTGAAATCCGCGAAGTTAAACCACTGGATTTAGCCCAAGAACTAGGCTTTACCCGTTTCAAAGCTAGGCGGGGCTGGCTATCAAGATTTTTCAAGAGAAATGGATTAGGATTCCGGAGGAAAACTACCATCGCTCAACGACTTCCAGGTGATAACGAGGAAAAAATATTGCATTTTCATCGTTGCGTGATAAATCTGCGATGCGAAGAATCCTATATATTATCGCAAATTGGTAACGTGAATAGCCTATTTTCAGATACCGCTCGACAACACCGTGAACCAGAAAGGAGAATCCAGCATCACGATACAAACTGCCCGCAGTGAGAAGCAAATGTATGTAACTGACAATGGATGAAGCTACCAGCTTTTACGTGATATTTAAAAGGAAAAAACATTCCGAAAATATCAGTGAAACGTATATTAGTGAGAGCAAATCTGATTGGGTGGATGGACAATCACCTTGTGATTGACTGGGTGACGCATGTTTCGCAACGTCGCGCTGGTGCGTTACTGAATTTACGTAACTTGTTGGTCCTGGACATACAACTAAGGAAGTGCGATACAAATTACAAATAGGGAATACTGGTTTGTTCATTATCCCTGGAGCTTAACATCCATCCTACTACTACATACCAAGCGAGGTGGTGCAGTGGTTAACACACTGGACTCGCATTCGGGAGGACGACGGTTCAATCCCGCGTCCGGCCATCCTAATTTAGGTTTTCCGTGATTTCCCTAAATCGCTCCAAGCAAATACCGGGATGGTTCCTTTGAAAGGTCACGGCCGACTTCCTTCCCTAATCCGATGAGACCGATGACGTCGCTGTTTGGTCTCTTCCCCAAACAACCAACCAACCAACTACTACTTGTGTGTATAAAACGTCCATTCAAAGATGCACTTAAACAGTGATATACGCAATGAATGGCTTGTGAAAACCACAAGTTGACACTGAGGGGAAAAATGAATCGGTCGGATTTGTCCCAGATTTGTGAGTGGGTGAAAAGTGCATGGAACTCCATTCGGCAACCACTGGTGGAAAAATCCTTCAAAAAATGAGGTATCACAAATTCAATGGATATAACAGCGGACGACGCTCTATGAGAAGATGGCGACGACGACAATTACTCTGCCGTTAGTGATGGTGATGATGAATAGAGAGGTAAGGGAGCATACGTATTGACTAAAATATTTTATTGCACATACTAACATTAAATTCTTAAACATGGTAATTCGCATTCCCCCCCCCCCCCTCTCCCTTCCCCCTGGGCCGGTATGATGTTTGATGTTTCCCGGTTGGCCGCGTGGCTAATAGGTCAGCTGCACGCCACTGAATCGTTTGGGTTTTAACGAATTATCAACCTGTACAGCAGTATGTGAAGATTATGGCGCGTTTCTTCAAACCATTTGATATTATATGTAATTTTGAACGCAGCATTACGCTAGAACAATTGGTTTGTGAATAAAACAAATTAAAGCAAAAATCAGGGTGCGGGGATTAGTCGAGTATGTACGGTAGGTTCACAGAAGAGTGGTGGAGGTGATTCTATACTTCGTCGGCTCCACGTAGTACAGCGGAATGACGTTAGAGAGAAGCAGTTGCCGGCAATGGCGAACAGTCGCCCTGCGTAGTACGCACTGCCACCGACAGAGGACAGAAGCGCTCTGCAAAGTGTACTGCCCGCCTCTCCCTGTGAGATCCTGCTCGCCTGACACAACACAACAAAGCGCGGTGCCACCAACGAATCTGGAGGGCAGGCGATGAGAGAACACGTGTTGTTACCCCAATACAGGAGTTTCACGGAAATGTCACAGAGACCCAATTCCGTTCTTTTCATTAATGAACATATAAAATGATAGTATAACAAACAAAGTACATAATTGTTAGCAAGGGCGCCCATAGCGGGGAGAATGCCCCCCCCCCTCCCTCGCGGAAGGGAAGAAAATATAGTGTAGTCAGTTGTTTTTCTTTCAGGAAAATAATATATAAATTGGCATTTACCACATTTGTAGTTGCGTCGGAAATTTTTTATGACTTCGTCATTTGTACTCAGCTGATTCATGTAGAAAGGTTTCCGACGTGATTACGGACGTTGAACGCGTAATTGTAGTTGGAGCTATATCCAAGGGACATTCCATTTCGGAAATCGGAATAAAATATTTCGAGATCCACAGTGTCACGAGTGTGCCGAGAATACCAGAGTTTAGACATTACCTCCCACGAAGGAGAGTGCAGGGGCCAGAGGCCGTCACTCAACAGCCAAACGGGCGCTACAGAATACACTGGTGAGCGCCCATAACATCATATCCATCCATCCATCCATCAACAGCCAAAAGCAGAAGCGTCTGCGTAGCGTTGTCAGAGCTGAAAGACAACCGAACGGCGTGAAATAACCGCAAAACTCGGTGAGGGCGTTAATGGGCTATGGCAGAAGACGACCGATACGAATGTCTTTGCTAAAAGCACGACATCGCCTGTAGTGCCTCAACTGTAGTCGTGACCATATCTGTTGGACCCTAGACAACTGGAAAACTGTGGCTTGATCAGATGAGTCCCGATTTCAGTTGGTAAGAGCTGAAGGCAGGGTCTGAGTGAGTGCAGACTCCCGAAGCCGTGGACCCAAGTTGTTAACAAGGTACTGTGCAAGCGGGTTGTGGTTCCATAATGGTGTAGGCCGTCCTCTGGACAGTCAGCTACTTTGAGACCGTTTGCAGCCTTTCATGTACTTCGTGATCCCAAACAACGATGGAATTGTTACAGATGATAATGCGCCATGTCGCCGGGTCACAGTTGTCCGCGACTGGTGTGAAGAACATTCCCACTCGAGTGAATGATCTGACCATCCACATTTCCCAACGTGAACCCCTTGAAACAATTAGGGAACATAATCGAGGGCTCAGTTCGTGCACGAAATCCTGCATCAGTAACACTTCAGCAAGTACAGTCGGATATGGAGGCAAAATATTTCTAATATATCTACATGGGACTTCCAAGGACTTGTTGAGTACATGCCACGTTGATTTCAGCACTGCGCTGGGTAAAAGGAGGTGCGATACGATATTAGGAGGTATCCCTTGACTTTTGTCACTTCGGACTATAACGAGTACAAGCATATGTTTGGAAGCGGGGAGCAACAGTAGTGCTCCTTCGAAGGCGGCAAATATAGCACGAAAATCAGTGTTCTTGTTTTGAGGAATGTTAGTGTTGGATATAATTATTTTCATTACACTTCATGGGTGGGCGTCGTAGTCCAGTAGTAAATAGCGTGCCTGGAAACGTTTTTGCGGGCTCGCAAAGTAAGCTGAGAGAGAACTCTGGATCAAAATCTATGATTATCGTGGCACAGCTGGGGTTCACAGTCGTGTAATAATCTGTAAATGACATCGTTGTCGCCTTTCGACTCTAAAATTATTTAATTGTAAAACCGAGTATTGCAGTGGCGACGCTGTGACCATGATTAAATAATTCTACTTCTCAGAAGGCAAAACCTAAAAGTCTTCTGACATGACATGACACAGATGCTGGTTTCACCGTATTGTGTTTCTGCTCAGGACTTCTTGCGTATATCGCTATCATTGAAATGAACTGTGTACGAGGTCAACCGCCCTTTACGTATTGAGAACAACATATCTTTGCCTTAGGCAGATCGCAGTAGGTACTATCGATAGTCGAGTGCCGGTGGCACCAAATAGTGTTGAAACTAGAGACAAGTAAGTTTTTACGAAATTATAATTATATTATTACCTTAAGCTGATAATGGGCGTTGATAAATATCAACGGGGACAGGTGAAAGTGTGTGAGCCGACGGGAACTCGAACCCGGGATCTCCTGCTTACATGGCAGACTTTCTATCCATCTGAGCCACCGAGGGCACAGACAATAGCGCGACTGCAGGGACTATCTCGCGCACGCCTCCCGCGAGACCCACATTCTCACCTTGTAAGTAAGTTGTTGGCTGCTAAGCGAGCAGGGCGGATTTCGGCAGGACGACCGACCATATTAACAAGTGTTTAACGGCAGTGTGCGTCACCCAACGTCGTGGGCCTGACCTCCAGAAAATACGTAAATGGCATTAATTGAGTGATTTGTTGATGTGTTTTAAGTGTTCATTTGTGCACTTTGATTACGCGACAACCGCGCCGGGCACCAACGATTTGGATTGCAGTGAGAATTGTGCATTCGTGCTACATTAAAAATATGGCGTGTGACGATATTTATAGGCGACCTGTGATGCGTTAACCGTTATAATTTTGTCAGACGTCATTCGTGCTGTTTACGCAATGTATATAGAACCTTAACAACAAAGTCTGTACCGATTATTGCTACCTGACATCTTAATTAGCTTTGTTGGATTTGATACGGTACAACTCCCGTGTAAATATTAACCGATCAACCTTTATCAGTTGCACACGGACACGCTATTCTAAACTGTTAGGCTATAATCCACTAGTTAATGACGGTGGGTTAATATGGGAGCGTTTCATGGTGGCGTTCCGTGAAAGGACATTGTGTAATTTTTGTGCTTATCGTGAACGAACATTGGCTGTGTTAAGACGATAAGCAAAAGTTCAAATGGTAGTGAAAGCTTCACATTAGGTTACGTATGAATGAACACTTGAAAAATTGCGTGAATAACTAACTTCGATTAACTGTACTTTATAACAGTTTTCATTGTGGAAATCTGTGTAAGAAACATCGGACAGTGTATTATGACGTAATTGCAAAATTGCAGCATAACTGAACGTAATAACACCTCACAATTAAAAGCAGTTGGCCATATCGGACGACAGGGGCAGTGTTAATAAATTGTGTTGTGAAGTACAAGTACGGAAATTCGTGTGAAAAACTGCAAAGTGAACATTAACGAGAGACACGGGTAGATATTATCGTGGCGTAACCGATCGCATATTCGTTACAAGCACATAGGAGAAAGTGTTGTACTGAACCGCTTTAAACCGTTTTAAAATCACGGAATTTGATGTGGAGCCATAAACAGATACGTAGGCAATAATACGAGAGACTAATGTTATTGTTGAGTGACGTTTCGAAGACTAGCCCAGCAATCGCGTCAAAGAACGTCAGTCAGGAAGTAATTCGACACAGCACCAGTTCCAGTGCGCAGTTGGTGTGATGTGCGACCCCTGATACGTCTAGATACGACTCTGACAGGTGACACGTACGTAAGCATCCTGTCTGATCACCTGCATCCATTCATGTCCATTGTGCACTCCGACGGACTTGGGGCACTCCAGTAGGACAAAGCAACACCCCAGACGTCCAGAATTGCTACAGAGTGGCTCCAAAGAAAACTCTTCTGAGTTTAAACACTTCCGCTGGCCACCAAACTCCCCAGACATGAACTTTATTGAGCACATCTAGGATGCCTTGTAAGGTGCTGTTCAGAAGAGATCTCCATCCCTCATACTCTTGCGGATTTGTGGACTGCCCTGCAGGATTTTCCTCCAGCACTACTCCAGACATTGGTCGGGTCCATATCACGTCGCAGTGCGGCGCTTTTGCGTGCTCGCGGGCCCCTACATGATATTATGCAGATGTACCAGTTCCTTTGACTTTTCAGTGTATGTTGTTTGCAGTGTCTCCTAGTAACGTGTAAATATATTTTTGTAGCTGCTGTTCCATTTTTAGTAGTTGCGAAGAATAATGTTCTAGGCACTAACACTACAGTGCATACTCAGTAGCAAGAAGCAGTACCGTTCAGAGCAACATTACATACTTATTCTGCAACGAGATGTAATAAAGTAGAATACCTGTTCTGTCAAAAGCTTTTAATATGGAGTTCTCTATTAAACGGTAGAAAAATGAAAAATAGATGCAAACAAAGATGAAATAGAATACGAGCGTAGAAAGTATTCCATTCCATTGTTGTGTGGTGCTATAGCAACCGTATTGTGGTTAAAATTAAAAACAGTCTTAGGCTGCATGACTCTTATCATCACCACTCATGAGATAACCAGACTATGCCCTATCCGAGCGAAACGTGTCTTTCTTGGGTTAATACGGACCATTATGCTACCTACGACTGTTTTTAATATTAGAATACGATCAGTATACCGGTACTTACAGTGAAGTTAAGTCGAGAAGTTCACACACGGATTCGTGAGCAGTAAGAAATATACTTGAGTCCATAGAACACTATGCGACGAAACTGTCATAAAGAAAATAAATCATATGCAGTTCAAATGGTTCTGAGCACTATGGGACTTAACAGCTATGGTCATCAGTCCCCTAGAACTTAGAACTACTTAAACGTAACTAACCTAAGGACATCACACAACACCCAGTCATCACGAGGCAGAGAAAATCCCTGACGCCGCCGGGAATCGAAACCGGGATCCCGGGCGCTGGAAGCGAGAACGCTACCGCACGACCACGAGCTGCGGACTCATATGCAGTCATTTCCCCCACACATAACGGAGCTGCGATCAAAATTCAAGCATAACGTGCAACATATTTATAGTGTAGTTCAAAGAGTGCAAAACATCCGAGAAGTCGTAGTTATGATCTTACTGCGACGGAATCAGCTTCCGTTTACTACAAAACAGAACCAAATATCGAAGACTTCAGATCTCTCAAGAAGAAAAAGAGATGAGGAGCGACTGAGAAAGTAGCGGCACTCCAGTTGGCCTGGCGGCAAGTCAAGGTCGTGTTCCGGAAACCCTGTCAACTAGCCGATATTTACAGCAAGCTTTCCGGTGCACCTTTTGATTACGACGCTATGGTTTTCTCCTGGACTGTGATTTGGACTTCGTTGTTACCGACGACGGCAGGGTAGAACATTGTTTTGCCAATAAGCCCAATGCAGGACTGCCTTCGCTCACTGTTCATCTGACCACTGTGTTTTCAGTAAACGAACATACCCACATTTCAAGATCCAGTGGTTAGCGACAGTGCCTACAGATGCGGGGGTCCTGTTTGTGATTCCTGGCTGCTTTGTGGATTTTCTTCGGTCGGGGAGTGGGTTTTTGTGTTGTACTGACTGTTTCATCTCATCTTCTTCACATAGACACTCGAGTCGCCGAGGTGACATCAAATAGAAGGACTTGCACCAAGCGACGGAACAACCCAGACGGGATCTGCCAGCCAATAACATCACAAGACTTCATTTCAGCGAACGAACTGACGAGCGGTTCGTATCCGAGCGTTTCCTAGTTAAAGTATTCTGCAGTACTTTTGCGTGAGTTATTCGACAGACAGTCAGAAAGTAGTACGGTCTGTGATTTAGTTGCTTAATAAAATCTGTGCTGTCAAAGAAGCAAATTTGAAACAATGGCGACGAGAAATTTTTGGTACTTCAGCCGATCAGACGCCGGAATAGGACTTGTCAAGCGGTTCTTCTAGGTTTTCAGTCACAATGGACGAGCAATTTCTCAGAGTCTCAGAACGGCAGCTCGAGCAACAATATTAGCTCACACAGAAGCTGACAGACCCAGTACCACTACTGGTTATCCCACCTCTCCAGCCATTCAATGATGATAAAGAGGATTAGGAAATGTACCAAAAGCGTTAACACTTCATTGCCAGGCAACTGACTTTAAGTGCCTTGAGTGACAAGGCACAGTCCTTTTTCTACAGAGCCATCGCTGTATTATCTTGTGTAAAATCTGGATCCTCATCTGACAAATCGATGTTCCCTCTCTACATTATTCAGTCGCTTGTAAGTGAACAGTTTTCTACAAAAGAGCATACATAACCACTCATATAGAGTTCCTTAAACATCATAAGCACAGACCTACAAGTCCTGAGTAGAGAAGTTCAAATTTACGTGTCCTTGTGCACTATCATATGTGGGACCCTTGTCGGGCCATACGGCGAGGGACAGTCAGATTCGGATGCAAATTGTCTGGGGTATCTCCAGGACAATAAATAAATAAATAAATAAATAAACGACGCACCACGAAGGAATTTTCCGAGTGGACATCAATAGATGGAATGTACATTTACAGACAAAATGGGGGTTACAACTTCAGAAATAATGGATGATTTATTCAAGTTTAATCAAGAGAAAGGGTTTCACAAATTCAGCAAGACAGTAACACCTTGGTTCACGTCAGGCCCTGGCGCAAGCAGTTATTCACCTTGGTTTTGGCGTATAGAGTTGTTGGATGTCTTTCTGAGGGATATCGTGCCAAAGTCTGTCGAACTTATTTTTACATCTTGAAGCCTAAAACTGAGTAAAGCTGAATCTTAGAGAGTTTTAAGTTCCATACAATATCTTTAAACTATGCCTGTCTTATTTCACGATGTGAACGTTTACATGTCATAAATGTAGATGGTTGAATGTCAGGATATTGATGGTTTGCACTCCAGACCATCATTCCTGGTTGTTGGGTCATATGGCGAGTGACAGTCCGGTTGAGATCCTGTCGCTGCCTTGGGCGTGTCCAGACATGTCACTGGCCTAGAATCTCATTGAATGGAGTGGAATCGTCTTCACTGATGAGCCCCACTTCCAACTAGGACTGTCATCCACCCCACAGCCCGACATCCAGAAGTGATGTGGGTGTCATTCCTTTTCACAGTAGGGTCCCTTTGGGTTGCCATTCATGGCACCCTTACAGTGCAGTGGTTCCTCAACGATATTCTAGCACCCTTAAGGCATAGCTGTATGTCGACGATATTCTACGTCCTGTTTGCTGCACTGAATACATGGCAAGCAATCCTGGTCTTACCTTTCACCGCAATAATAACCGCTCACACATAGCGAGCGTTTCTTCTGCGTGTCTTTGTCCTTGTCACCCTTCTTTGGCCAGCAAGGTCGACAGATCTCTTCCCAGTTGAGATCGTGTTGAGCATTATGGATAGGGTCCTCCAACCATCTCGTGATTCTGACGATCTAAAGCGTTAACTGGACATAATTTAACACAAGAGGACATCCACCAACGCTGTCATTCGCTGTCAAGCCGAATAATTGTTTGCATAGGGGTCATATGTGGACAAACACATTATTGACTTGCTCAGTTTGTGAATTTCTTTATGTTTTTAAATCGTCGTTTTTCTAAAATTGTGGTCATTTGTTTGTCTATGTACATCACACCTACTGATTTCCGTCCCATTAGGATAATTCCTTAGTGGTATATATTTTTCTTAGAGTGTGTTGTGTCTGATATCAAACCCTCAGCCTTTCCCAGAACTAGCAGCAAACCATAAGTATGAACCACTGTCACCACTTGTCTCTCTGGCACTGGACCTGGTAGCAGTGCGTCATTCAGCAGCAACATCCGAAGTGCATACCAGCATATTCAGGAGGCAGCGCTGAGGGCGACTCGTACTAATATGCAGTTCAAAGGGTGGCCAGGAGCGAAGGGGAGAGGAACTTATAATATCTTCGGATTTGTCGATGAGTTATTCGATATGATCGATATACATGCAGTGGAATTTGCTGCCTAGTATGTTCCAAGACGTTGCGCATAAAAACGTGATTTTTCTGGGGCTCATAACATTCGTTCTGTTGGTGACATAAATTTTGGTCAAGTGTTTTGAATAGCCCTTTCGTTAGTGTCACTTGTATACCCAACAGAAGGAGCGTCTCACTGTAGCTGTCCAACGATACAGGGTAAAAATTATTCTTATAAAATTTCTCCGGCTTAGACAAATGCAGCAGATGGATTGGTTCTTTGTCAGAGTGTGGTTTAAAATGCGTCTTAAGGAGGCTCCATTCAGTTCGTGGGCGGGTCTTGAGAAAACCCGAGAAACATGGGTTTATGGGAGCAAATCCGAGTCGCCCACTGATGGACTGAACTACAACAGACTAAAATTCTAAATCAACGTATCATTAAGCACAAAAATGAACAATTCCACTTGAGGGAAGTGAGAGTGACTTTCGTATATTCGTCCACACAAACGGTGTCAATAGACATTAGCGATGGCTTTGAATTTAACGTACAAGAAACTGGGAACCCATCCGCAAGTCTGGCAAATCATATTGTCTCTTGGAATATCAATAACGGCCACCAAATTCATGGTAGAATATTAGGCATATAAAGGCACAGCGATCTAACAGTCAAAACTATATAACATATTGATTAATACATTTTATACTGCTTCTGCAACACTGGGTGTCTTAACTGGCGACTTATTATGCCTCAGGAAATGGTAGAATTCTTGTTCATAAGCTCCACTAGAACTTCAAAGCAGCGCAAGATGTTTTCCTTTACTTTAAACATGCAATGCACTATATAACTATTCAAAATGCGCAACGAGGGGCGCTATAGGAGAGGGGCTGGGCCGCTTTACAACCACCTTTTGAAAATCTTTTAATCTAGTCAGTTAATTTACATTTTAAAATTCTGAAAAATTATTCATTATTTATGGTGAATTCCACCAGAAACCATAAATATTTAGAATTTTTCACTTAAACATTACCCAAAAAGCCTTAGTAGCAGATCTCACTTTCCACGATGAATGTCATGTACAACATTTTCAGGTTCAAGATCTTACTTACATATCTAAATCGCCTGAAAAAAGGAAGCACTTTTGGTATTATCGCGAAATAGGGGAGAGAGTGTCACTGAAATGATGTAGGATTTGGGGTGGATATCATTAAAACAAAGGCGTTTTTCGTTGAGGCGGAATCTTCTCACGAAATTCCACTTTCACCTCCGAATGCGAAAATATTTTGTTGAAACGAACCTACATATGGAGAAACGATCACCAAGATAAAATAAGGGAAATCTAAGCTCATACGCAGAGATACAAGTGTTCGTTCTTTCCGTGCGCTATACGAGATTGGAATAATAGAGAATTATGAAGGTGGTTCTATGAACCCTTTACCAGGCACTTAAATGTGATTTGCAGTGTATCAATGTAAGATGTAGATGTAGATATGTTGTGGGTAAAATACAACACTTACGAAATTTGCATTTCTCAAATTTATTTTGTCCGTCATATACAGTAGTTGTCATTTCGTAGAATACAGATAAAGTATTATGTCAAATTTCAAAGTAGAATCGTGCCTTAATTTTCTTTTCACCGCCCTGAAACTTTCAACGTTCCTGCGAAAAGAACAGTAACGCTACACGTCCGCCACCTACCAGTACTTTCCAGAACAGTGAGGAGCTCCGTTCGTTTGCCGATATACCGCTAGATGGAACAGTTGACGCTCACGGTGACTGTCACATATGGGATACGAATCCAGCAATTCCTTCTTGAAATAGTACCTAGCAGTAAATCGCCGATTCTTAAGGACGTAAATAACAGTTTCAAATCTCTGATTGCTTTACAAATGAGTTAGTGAATAAAATGTTTGACGTTAAGCATGTAAGCGGGAAAAAGCTTACCAATGTTTGAAATATGTTTAAAACGTGTTGGAAGTTTATGATGTCATATCTCCTGTACGGTGGTACAGTTTTGAAGGTGCATTTAGTGATATATGCAAAATGTGCCTTCAAGATGTGGTGGGAGTAGAGTTAATAGTAAAGAAGCAATATTTTTAAATATCATTCCTGATACTGAAGTTCAGCAACACGAATAGCAAAAAATGTAGCAAGCGATAAACTTTTTCCCTTTCTTCTTTTGCTAGGACGTTCACCGAGAAAAAGTTTTGTACAGTTTTCAATATATGAATAGAATTTTTACTAGTAAATACTCTCATATACTGGTTGAAAATAGAAAGGGTTTTGGTGCACTGCCTCAAGACATAACAATTGCCTTACTGTGTTTAGGCTTCAAGATACGATTATACCGCTTATAGTGTGACAACATTTTAAAGTTTTAAATTCGTTCTATATTTAAACTTCATGTTGTTGTTGTAGTTGTAGTCTTCAGTCCTGAGACTGGTTTGATGCAGCTCTCCATGCTACTCTACCCTGTGCAAGCTTCTTCATCTCCCAGTACTTACTGCAACCTACATCCTTCTGAATCTGCTTAGTGTATTCATCTCTTGGTCTCCCTCTGCGATTTTTACCCTCCACTCTGCTCTCCAATGCTAAATTTGTGACCCCTTGATACCTCAGAACATGACCTACCAACCGGTCCCTTCTTCTTGTCAAGTTGTGCCACAAACTCCTCTTCTCCCCAATTCTATTCAATACCTCCTCATTAGTTATGTGATCTACCCATCTAATCTTCCGTATTCTTCTGTAGCACCACATTTCGAAAGCTTCTATTCTCTCCTTGTCCAAACTGTTTATCGTCCATGTTTCACTTCCATACATGGCTACACTCATACAAATACTTTCAGAAACGACTTCCTGACACTTACATGTATACTTGATGTTAACAAATTTCCCCCCCCCCCCCCCCCCTTAACCATGGACCATGCAGTTGGTGGGGAGGCTTGCGTGCCTCAGCGATACAGATAGCCGTACCGTAGGTGCAACCACAACGGAGGGGTATCTGTTGAGAGGCCAGACAAACGCGTGGTTCCTGAAGAGGGGCAGCAGCCTTTTCAGTAGTTGCAGGGGCAACAGTCTGGATGATTGACTGATCTGGCCTTGTGAAGTAACCAAAATGGCCTTGCTGTGCTGGTACTGCAAACGGTTGAAAGCAAGGGGAAACTATAGCCGTAATTTTTCCCGAGGGCATGCAGCTTTACTGTATGGTTAATGATGATAGTGTCCTCTTGGGTAAAATATTCCGGAGGTAAGATAGTTCCCCATTCGGATCTCCGGGAGGGGACTACTCAAGAGGATGTCATTATCAGGAGAAAGAAAACTGGCGTTCTACGGACTGGAGCGTGGAATGACAGATCCCTTAATCGGGCAGGTAGGTTAGAAAATTTAAAAGGGAAATGAATAGGTTACAGTTAGATATAGTGGGAATTAGTGAAGTTCGGTGGCAGGAGGAACAAGACTTTTGGTCATGTGAATACAGGGTTATAAATACAAAATCAAATAGGGGTAATGCAGTAGTAGGTTTAATAATGAATAAAAAGATAGGACTGCGGGTAAGCTACTACAAACAGCATAGTGAACGAATTATTGTGGCCAAGATAGACACGAAGCCCACACCTACTACAGTAGTAAAAGTTTATATGCCAACTAGCTCTGCAGATGATGAATAAACTGACGAAATATATGATGAGATAAAAGAAATTTTTCAGATAGTGAAGGGAGACGAAAATTTAATAGTCATGGGTGAATGGAATTCGGTAGTAGGAAAAGGGGGAGAAGGAAAAGTAGTAAGTGAATATGGATTGGGGCTATGAAATGAAAGAGGAAGCCGCCTGGTTGAATTTTGCACAGAGCACAACTTAATCATAGCTAACACTTGGTTCAAGAATCATAAAAGAAGGTTGTATACATGGAAGAAGCCTGGAGATACTGACAGATTTCAGATAGATTATATAATGGTAAGACAGAGATTTAGGAACCAGGTTTTAAATTGTAAGACATATCCAGGGGCAGATGTGGACTCTGACCACAATTAATTGGTTATGAACTGTAGATTAAAACTGAAGAAACTGCAAAAAGGTGGGAATTTAAGGAGTTGGGACCTGGATAAAGTGACTAAATCAGAGGTTGTACAGAGTTTCAGGGAGAGCGTAAGGGAACAAATGGCAGGAATGGGGGAAAGAAATACAGTAGAAGAAGAATGGGTAGCTTTGAGGGATGAAGTAGTAAAGGCAGCAGAGGATCAAGTAGGTAAAAAGACGAGGTCCAGTAGATATCCTTGGGTAACAGAAGGAATATAGAATTTAATTGATGAAAGGAGAAAATATAAAAATGCAGTAAATGAAGGAGGCAAGAAAGAATACAAACGTCTAAAAAATTAAATCTAGAGGAAGTGCAAAATGGCTAAACAGGGATGGGTAGAGGATAAATGTAAGGATGTAGAGGCTTATCTCACTAGGGGTAAGATAGATACTGCCTACAGGAAAATTAAAGAGACTTTTGGAGAAAAGAGAACAATTTGTATGAATATTAAGAGTTCAGATGCAAACCCAGTTCTAAGCAAAGAAGGGAAAGCAGAAAGGTGGAAGGAGTATATAGACGGTCTATACAAAGGCGATGTACTTGAGGACAATATTATGGAAATGGAAAAGGATGTAGATGAAGATGAAATGGGAGATATGATACTGCGTCAAGAGTTTGACATAGCACTGAAAGACCTAAATCGAAACAAGGCTTCGGGAGTAGACAACATTCCATTAGAACTACTGACGGCCTTGGGAGAGCCAGTCCTGACAAAATTCTACCATCTGGTGAGCAAGATATATGAGACGGGCGAAATACCCTCAGACTTCAAGAAGAATATAATCATTCCAATCCCAAAGAAAGCAGGTGTTGACAGATGTGAAAACTACCGAACTATCAATTTAATAAGCCACGACTGCAAAACACACACACTAATTCTTTACAAACGAATGGAAAAACTGGTAGAAGCCGACCTCGAGGAAGATCAGTTTTGATTCCGAAGAAATGTTGTAACACGTGAGGCAATACTGACCCTACAACTTACCTTAGAAGAAAGATTAAGGAAAGACAAGCCTACGTTTCTAGCATTTGTAGACTTAGAGAAAGCTTTTGACAATGTTGACTGGAATACTCTCTTTCAAATTCTGAAGGTGGCAGGGGTAAAATATAGAGAGCGAAAGGCAATTTAAAATTTGTCTAGAAACCAAATTGCAGTTATAAGAGTTGAGGGGCATGAAAGGGAAGCAGTGGTTGGGAAGGGAGTGAGACAGGGTTGCAGCCTCTCCCCGATGTTATTCAATCTGTATATTGAGCACTCAGTGAAGGAAACAAAAGAAAAATTCGGAGTAGGTATTAAAATCCATGGAGAAGTAATAAAAACTTCGAGGTTCGCCGATGACATTGTAATTCTGTCAGAATCAGCAAAGGACTTGGAAGAGCAGTTGAACGGGTTGGATAGTGTCTTGAAAGGAGGATATAAGATGAACAACAACAAAAGGAAAACGAGGATAATGGAATGCAGTCGAATTAAGTTGGGTGATGCTGAGGGTATTAGATTAGGAAATGAGACACTTAAAGTAGTAAAGGAGTTTTGCTATTTGGGGAGCAAAATAACTGATGATGGTCGAAGTAGAGAGGATATAAAATGTAGACTGGCAATGGGGAGGAAAGCGTTTCTGAAGAAGAGACATTTGTTAGCATCGAGTATAGATTTAAGTGTCAGGAAGTTGTTTCTGAAAGTACTTGTGTGTAGTGTAGCCATGTATGGAAGTGAAACATGGACGATAAATAGTTTAGACAAGATGTGAATAGAAGCTTTCGAAATGTGGTGCTACAGAAGAATGCTGAAGATTAGATGGGTAGATCACATAACTAATGAGGAGGTACAAAATTGTTAATGAGGAGGTGTTGAATAGGATTGGGGAGAAGAAAAGTTTGTGGCACAACTTGACGAGAAGAAGGGATCGGTTGGTAGGACATGTTCTGAGGAGTTAAGGAATCACCAATTTAGTATTGGAGGGAAGCGTGGAGGGTAAAAATCGTAGAGGGAGACCAAGAGATTAATACAACAAGCATATTCAGAAGGATGTAGGTTGCAGTAGGTACTGGGAGATGAAGAAGCTTGCACAGGATAGAGTAGCATGGAGAGCTGCATCAAACCAGTCTCAGGACTGAAGACCACAACAACAACAACAACAAATTTCTCTTCTTCAGAAACGCTTCCCTTGCCATTGCCAGTCTACATTTTATATCCTCTCTACTTTGACCATCATCAGTTATTTTGCTCCCAAATAGCAAAACTTCTTTACTACTTTAAGTGTCTCATTTCCTAATCTAATTCCCTCAGCATCACCCGACCACATTCCATTATCCTCGTTTTGCTTTTGTTGATGTTCATCTTATATCCTCCTTTGAAGACACTGTCCATTCCGTTCAACTGCTCTTCCAAGTCCTTTGCTGTCTCTGACAGAACCACAATGTCTACGGCGAACCTCAAAGTTTTTATTTCTTCTCCATGGATTTTAATACCTACTCCGAAATTTTCTTTTGTTTCCTTTACTGCTTGCTCAATATACAGATTGAATAACATCGGGGAGAGGCTACAACCCTGTCTCACTCCCTTCCCAACCACTGCTTCCCTCTCATGTCCCTCGACTCTTATAACTGTTATCTGATATCTGTACAAATTGTAAATAGCCTTTCGCTCCTTGTATTTTAACCCTGCGACCTTCAGAATTTGAAAGAGAGTATTCCAGTCAACATTGTCAAAAGCTTTCTCTAAATCTACAAATGCTAGAAACGTAGGTTTGCCTTTCCTTAATCTTTCTTCTAAGATGAATCATAGGGTCAGTTTTGTCTCACGTGTTCCAACATTTCTACGGAATCCAAACTGATCTTCCCCGAGGTCGGCTTCTACCAGTTTTTCCATTCGTCTGTAAAGAATTCGCGTTTGTATTTTGCAGCTGTGACTTATTAAACTCATAGTTCGGTAATTTTCACATATGTCAACACCTGCTTTCTTTGGGATTGAAATGATTATATTCTTCTTGAAGTCTGAGGGAATTTCGCCTGCTTCATACATCTTGCGCACCAGATGGTAGAGTTTTGTCAGGACTGGCTCTCCCAAGGCTGTCAGTAGTTCTGATGGAATGTTGTCTACTCCCGGGGCCTTGATTCGATTTAGGTCTTTCGGTGCTCTGTCAAACTCTTGACGCAATATCATATCTCCCATTTCATCTTCATCTACATCCTCTTCCATTTCCAAAATATTGTTCTTAAGTACATCGCCCTTATATAGACCCTCTATATACTCCTTCCACCTTTCTGCTTTCCCTTCTTTGCTTAGAACTGGGTTTCCATCTGAGCTCTTGATATTCATACAAGTGGTTCTCTTTTCTCCAAAGGTCTCTTTAATTTTCCTGTAGGCAGTATCAATCTTACCCCTAGTGAGATAAGTCTCTACATCCTTACATTTGTCCTCTAGCCATCCCTGCTTAGCCATTTTGCACTTCCTGTCGATCTCATTTTTGAGACGTTTGTATTCTTTTTTGCCTCCTTCATTTACTGCATTTTTATATTTTCTCCTTTCATCAATTAAATTCTATATTTCTTCTCTTACCCAAGGATTTCTACTAGACCTCGTCTTTTTACCTACTTGATCCTCTGCTGCCTTTACTACTTCATCCCTCAGAGCTACCCATTCTTCTTCTACTGTATTTCTTTCCCCCATTTGTGACAATTGTTCCCTGATGCTCTGCCTGAAATTCTGTACAACCTCTGGGTTTATCAGTTTGTCCAGGTCCCATCTCCTTAAATTCCCACCTTTTTGCACTTTCTTCAGTTTTAATCTACAGTTCATAACCAATTAATTGTGGTCAGAGTCCACATCTGCCTCTGGAAATGTCTTACAATTTAATCCCTGTTTCCTAAATTTTTGTTTTACCATTATATAATCTATCCGATACCTTCTAGTATTTCCAGGATTCTTCCATGTGTACAACCTTCTTTTATGGTTCTAGAAGCAAGTGTTAGCTATGATTAAGTTGTGCTCTGTGCAAAATTCTAACAGACAGCTTCCTCTTTCATTTATTTCTCCAAATCCATATTCACGTACTATGTTTCCTTCTCTCCCTTTTCCTACTCTCGAATTCCAGTCACACATGACTATTAAATTTTCGTCTACCTTCACTATCTGAATAATTTTTTTTTTATCTCATCATACATTTCATCAGTTTATTCATCATCTGCAGAGCTAGTTGGCATATAAACTTGTATTACTGTAGTGGGTGTGGGCTTCGTGTCTATCTTGGCCACAATAATTCGTTCACTATGCTGTTTGTAGTAGCTTACCCGCAGTCCTATCTTTTTATTCATTATTAAACCTACTACTGCATTACCCCTATTTGATTTTGTATTTATAACCCTGTATTCACATGACCAAAAGTCTTGTTCCTCCTGCCACCGAACTTCACTAATTCCCACTATATCTAACTGTAACCTATCCATTTCCCTTTTTAAGTTTTCTAACCTACCTGCCCGATTAAGGGATCTGACATTCCACGCTCCGATCTGCAGAACACCAGTTTTCTTTCTCCTGATATCGACGTCCTCTTGAGTAGTTCCCGCCCGGAGATCCAAATGGGGGACTATTTTACCTCCGGAATATTTTACCCAAGAGGACGCCATCATTATTAACCATACAGTAAAGCTGTATGTCATCGAGAAAAATTACGGCTGTAGTTTCCCCTTGCTTTCAGCCGTTCGCAGTACCATCACAGCAAGGCCGTTTTGGTTAGTGTTGCAAGGCCAAATCAGTGAATCATCCAGACTGTTGCCCCTGCAACTTCTGAAAAGACTGCTGCCGCTCTTCAAGAACCACACGTTTGTCTGGCTCAACAGATACCCCTCCGTTGTGGTTGCACCTACGGTACGGCCATTTGTATCGCTGAGGTACACAAGCCTCCCCACCAACGGCAAGGTCCATGGTTCATGGACTGCCATCTGGTTTCTGTGCAAATTGAAATAGCCTTTTGCTCCCTGTATTTTACCCCTGCCACCTTTAGAATTTGAAGGAGGGTATTTTAGTCAACATTGTCAAAAGCTTTCTCCAAGTCTACAAATACTAGAAACGTGGGTTTGCCTTTCCTTAATCTTTCTTTTCTGCACATCAAACTTCAGATACCGTTGGGTTCAGTCAATCACTCCATGTGGTTTTCCGTTGAAAATGGAAATTTCTTACTTTTACTGTTTCCTCGAAGTCGGCGAATAAGCGACCTCTCTAGTGCCATGAACGGCGTTAGACGTTTAGTGACGTAGACACTTGTGACTGTTAAACTTTATCTCACTGTCGGAGTACCATCTGCACACTGTCCCACCATTTAGAAGCTCCGTATATTGCAGTCTCTGTTTTTACCATATACTGCTGTCTTAACACGCGTTTTAGCGTGCTGCCCTTCTTGTTGTCGGCGTTTTCGATATGTTCCTTACTTCGCCGATTTTGCGGAGAACCTCTTCATTCCATATCTTATCAGTCTACATAATTTTCGACATTTTTCTATAGCAACATGTCTCAGGCGCTTCGATTCTCTTCTTCCGGTTTTCTCACAGTAAATGTTTCACTACCATATAATGCTGTGCTCCAAGCGTACATTCTCAGAAATTTCATCCTTAAATTAAGGCTTATGTTTGATGCCAGTAGATTTCTCTTGACCAGAAATGCCCGCTGCCTGCCATTTTCTGCTTGCTTCGTGCTTCGTGGGTTACTTTGCTTCCAATGCAACAGAACGTCTTAACTTCCCGATAACCAGAATCGTATTAAGTTTCGAACTATTCTCATTTCTGCTACTTCTCATTACTTCCACCTTTTTTCAGTTTACTCACAATCCGTATTCTGTACTCATTTACAATGTTCATTCCATCCTACAAATCCCGTGTTTCTTCTACACTTCCATTGGGAATAACATTGTCATCGCTGATGACATCTTTTTACCCTGAATTTTAATCTCATTGTTGATCTTTTCTTTTATTTCTGTCATTGCTTCTTCGATCTGATTGAAAAGTAAAGACGTAAGTTGCTACCCTGTCTCAGAACCTTTTTTAATCCGAACAATTCGTTCTTGGTCTCCCAGACTTACTGATCCTTCTTGGCTCTTGTACATATTGTTTACTATTCGATTTTACCTACAGTTTACTCCTATTCTCGCCTAACTTCGGACATCTTGCACCATTTTACACTGTTTAACGCTTTTCCTAGGTTGAGAAATGCTATCAGCATATCTCGATTTTGCTTTAGTCTTGCTTCGATTATCAAGTGCAACAGCAGGACCAGCTCTGTGGTGCCTTGACCTTTGCTCATCCCAAACCGATGGTTATTTAGTAGATCAACAGTTTTCTTTTCTATTCTTCTGTACATTACATTGTAAGCATCTTTGATGAATGAGATGTTTAACTGATTATGAGATGATTCTAGCACTTACCTGCAAAGGTATCGACCGACCGTCCTGTCATCCCCAGTTCATCCTCAGCCGTTAGGTGTCACTGGATGTTGATACGAAGGTGCATTGGCCTGACAAACGCAGCAGTGCACCCCGCTTTCGGCAGACCCAAACGATCACACCTCCAAATACTAGCCAAGCTCAACTTGTAACAACCACAGTTACCACTCCGGCAAGGCCGTTGGCACCATTAAGCTACATAATAATCATTTCGTATGAGATACTCATTATCTTCGGGTCAAACGACGGCACTTTATTGAATTTCTGCACATCAAACTTCAGATACCGTTGGGTTCAGTCAATAACTCCATGTGGTTTTCCGTTGAAAATGAATGGAATACTTTGATAGAGTGATTTATCCATCTTACATGTTAATCATATAATATGGAAATTGTGTACATAATGATAATGATGTGTGGTGAAGAATTTAAACTCCTCTAGGAGATATTCTGATATTCGTTTTGGTATTAGGACATCAATCGTTCAACTGACAGATTTACTGATAACATTTACACTACCATAAGGGAAAAGCGACAGCAATTCAGAGTAGAGCGTAAGCACATCTGTTAGCGAAATCTTACGTCAAAAATATCTCAAGTATGTTAGCAGGGCAATATAAAACAGTACCAAAGTAAAGAACTCATAGGGAGACTTCAACGGTTTGTTCATTAATTTAATTTTGGCTTGTAGCAATCATACTTTTTAGCCTCCGCAAAAAGAAAGGATTTACAAGTATATCAAAAGAGCATTTGACCATTTTCGCCTCTTTTAGATCACACATTCTTAAATTTGTTGTTAGATTTGAATTTTTATATACAGGATGTAGAAGTGAAATTATTCCTTAATTTAAGATGCGTTACTATGGACCAAAACATGAAAAAAATGTCAATAAACAAGGGTTCTAAAGTGCATGCTTCAAGAGATTTAGAATTGGAAATTTGTGGTAAGGTCTAATGGGACCAAACTCTTGAGGCTATTGGTCCCTAAGCTTACACACTATTTAATCTAACCTAAACTAACTTACGCTAAGGACAACATACACACCCATGCCTTGGGCGGACTCGAACCTCCGATGGGGGGAGCCGCGCGGACCGTGACAAGGAGCCCTAGACCGCGCGTCTACCCCGCGCAGCTAAGAGATTTGAGCACTTCTCCATTTTCGCTGCTCTATTGCAAGCTCTTTGTTGTTACGCGAGATCTACGTAACGCAGTAAACAAATGAGAACACATTACTCAATTAATGTGAAACAGCAGTGCCAATGTAATCTGCTAGCTATTACATACGACCTGCAATTGTGAGTCGTCGCCAAAGGAGATTCTCAGTGTGGTGTCACCCTGTTTTCCGTGTGGAATAGCAGATTTTCATTATGTTGGTAAGTGTAACATAAAGTTCTTCGAATTGTTTTTCGAGTGTCCTGAACTGTAAGATGAAGGGGCAAAGAGGCATTGGAAAGCCCCAAAAAATATCGAAATGATTTTGTTGGTGAATTCGGAACAGGAAATATCCAATCTTAAAAACGAAGATGAGAATGATGGCATTTTCTGGAGCTCCTACCTCGCCTTTTCCTCGTATTTCTGTAATTCCCGACATTCACGTTCTCTTATCACGGGCTGGTTGGTATCCGCCGTTCTTTACAAAACGCAACGATTGTTATGGCTGTGTCTTCTTGTGTTGTTTCGTCGTTCCTGGGGGGGGGGGGGGGATAAGGAGAGGATAGTATGATAGGTGGGTGGCTGGATTCCTCTCACTACAACACGACATGCACACGTGCTTAAAATACACTTTATTACAGGAACCAGTTGAGTACTTCAATAATGTCCAGTCTGAAGTTCTGTGGTTAACAGCAAGTCCATGCCACAACTGTACACAATGACTAAAGTTCCTTCACAGCTAGCTAAGGGGTGAGGCGATGACTATCACTGTGGAAGACTAGTACACAGTGCGATGTATTGAGGTGCAATGCGAGCTGAGTCTCGATGCTTCGTCCTGAGGTTCTTAGGTTGCGAGACTGAGACAGCTCGGTCGCTCGCAGAGGCCTGTATGCACGCTGCCCAGGAGGCGTTTTGCCGGCCGGGGTGGCCGAGCGGTTCTAGGTGCTACAGTGTGGAACCGAGCGACCGCTACGGTCACAGGTTCGAATCCTGCCTCGGGCATGGACGTGTGTGATGTCCTTAGGTTAGTTAGGTTTAAGTAGTTCTATGTTCTAGGGGACTGATGACCTCAGAAGTTAAGTCTCATAGTGCTCAGAGCCATTTGAACCAGGAGGCGTTTGCGGCGCGTAGCCTGGAGGCGTGTCCTGGTCTTCTCTTGTCGTAGGAGCGCTTAACTGAGCGCCTGATATACAATGTTTCCTTGTGCCGATAGGTGTGCTGGCGGAGGCATACGCCAGCACAATGATCGCACACAGCATTAATCACTAAATATGTACGGTCATTACCGTTTCTTTGGCTCTGAGCACTATGGGACTTAACATTTGTGGTCATTAGTCCCCTAGAACTTAGAACTACTTAAACCTAACTAACCTAAGGACATCACACACATCCATGCCCGAGGCAGGATTCGAACCTGCGACCGTAGCGGTCACGCGGTTCCAGACTGAAGAGCATAGAACCGCACGGCCACAGCGGCCGGCTAAGTGCTAATCGTGCATGCCTTGCAACCTAATGATTTTCTGACACGTGCTGAATTTGCAACTGAGCTTCAAAACAGGATTGATGGCGCTAACGAGTACTTAACTTGCATATGCTTTACCGATGGATCCACCTTTCATGTCAGTGGAATGGTAAATAGGCATAATGTCCGTATATGGGGTTCAGTTACAGCGAGACAACGAAAAAGTGAATGTTTGGTGCGGGCTCATGCATGAGTTTTGGGCCGTTTTTCTTCGCGGAAAAATCCATTACCGCTAACATTTACTTAGACGTTTTGCAACAGTTCATTGTCCCACAGTTAGAAGAATATCACCCATGGATAATTTTCCAGCTAGATGGAACACACCCACACTGGGCTTTGATAGTGCGTGATTTCCTATATGAAACATTTGGGGATCGGTGGATTGGAAGGAACTGTCCTACACCCTGGCCACCCCGCTCTCCAGACATTACGCCCCTTGACTTTTCTATGTGGGGTCATATCAAGGACAAAGTCTTCGTCGCACCAGTTGCTGCCGTCGACGGAGTGAAGGCTAGGATACAAGTTGCAGTGTGTACTGTGACAGAACACATGTTACGAAACACCTGGCGAGAACTAGAATACCGCCTCGACAATCTCCGAGCTCCCAAGGCATCACACGTTGAGGTTTACTAACGTAAGTGGTCTTAAAAAAAGACTAGTAACACTAACCTATGTAACGGCATCAAATGTAAATTATTATGTCAAACGATTAATCTGTAATAAATTGTTATAATCAGGGCAAGACTTTGTGCTCACCCTGTATAGCCAAGAAATGTATTTGTATTCTATGATCGGAGAGTCTAACAATTGTAAAACAATCTGGTATCGTTCGTTTCCTGAAAGGAAAAAATTAGCACTTTACCTGGAGAAACCTTTAACCTACAACATTGTAATATTTTATCCAGTACGCCCATTGCCTTTGACAACTCACACACTGCATCATCGAGTCTGTTGGTTCGTCTGCATAATGGAGGATTTTTACAGGGGGAGGATTATTTCTCTGAAGCTCGTTCGAGTAGAGTTCAAAGAGTACTGGACTGGTGATAGCTCCTCGTTGCGCCGTAACTAGGGGCTGGATAGGCGCGCGCCCGCCAACAACGCAAGCCTCATTCTCAGGAGGTCGCACTTCGCAGACCTACAGCCTGCTGGCCGCTGGACGCACAAAATTAAAACATAATGCTGACTCACATAAAAGAAAGTAGCACTTCACTTCGATAGGCGCCGCTTCTAATTAGGAACGGCATCACTAACTAATCACACAAAGTGTATGTTGTTGTTGTTGTGGTCTTCAGTCCTGAGACTGGTTTGATGCAGCTCTCCATGCTACTCTATCCTGTGCAAGCTTCTTCATCTCCCAGTACCTACTGCAACCTACATCCTTCTGAATCTGCTTAGTGTATTCATCTCTTGGTCTCCCTCTACGATTTTTACCTTCCACGCTGCCCTCCAATACTAAATTGGTGATCCCTCGATGTCTCAGAACTCGTTCTACCAACCGATCCCTTCTTCTAGTCAAGTTGTGCCACATGCTCCTCTTCTCCCCAATTCTATACAATACCTCCTCATTAGTTATGTGATCTACCCATCTAATCTTCAGCATTCTTCTGTAGCACCACATTTCGAAAGCTTCTATTCTCTTCTTGTCTAAACTATTTATCGTCCACGTTTCACATCCATACATGGCTACACTCCATACAAATACTTTCAGAAACGACTTCCTGACATTTAAATCTATTCTCGATGTTAACAAATTTTTCTTCTTCTGAAACACTTTTCTTGCCATTGTCGGTCTACATTTTATATCCTCTCTACTTCGACCATCATCAGTTAGTTTGCTCCCCAAATAGCAAAACTCCTTTACTACTTTAAGCGTCTAATTTCCTAATCTAATACCCTCAGCATCACCCGACTTAATTCGACTACATTCCATTATCCTCGTTTTGCTACAAAGTGTATAACGAACCCAAAATAAAAGATTAATAAAACAAACTACAAATTTTTTTCATAATCGTACATTAACATTGGCGGTTTTCCCGCTCTCCGGCACACGCCAACCCAAGCGGCAGCGCGGCGTGCCGGCGCTAAACATACCGCGTCGGCTGGCCACAGTCTGTGAGAACGACCAGCGAGCGTAACCAAAACATTGTGTGGCTGGCGAATCCCCGCAATTCATTCCATCTGATTTGTTTTGCATTTTGCCATTCGTAAATAAATCTGTGACGACGGTCGACGCGCAAAACTACTGAATTCGGACTAATTTGTGCGTTGTTACGTGCAATAACTGAGATAGACAAGTCTGAAATTATAACGTTACATAATGATTGACTGAACATCGATATTGGAGATAGATTAATAGCTTTTCTTTTCGCTTAAAATTTGAAATCCGCAGCTGGTGGTTATTAACTGCCATTGAAATGGCAACAATGTGCGACCGAGTGAGTTGACGGGCGGAAATGCTTCCTTCTGTAAGGCGTCATGTGAAGACGCATTTAAATTCCTTAGCTAAAGCTTACGAATGAAAAGTTTATTGTAAAATGTCCGACAGTCATCAATCAGTAGATAAAGGAGGTATCTAGTGTTAGTTAGTGTAGTGCGCTAAAATTATAATTTTAGTTGTTACTTACACTACTGGCCATTAAAATTGCTACACCACGAAGATGACGTGCTACAGACTCGAAATTTAACCGACAGGAAGAAGATGCTGTGATATGCAAATTATTAGCTTTTCGGAGCATTCACCCAAGGTTGGCGCCGGTGCCGACACCTACAACGCACTGACATGAGGAAAGTTACCAACCGATTTCTCATACACAAACAGCAGTTGACCGGCGTTGCCTGGTGAAACGTTATTGTGATGCCTCGTGTAAGGAGGAGAATTGCGTACCATCACGTTTCCGACTTTGATAAAGGTCGGATTGTAGTCTATCCCGATTGCGATTTATCGTATCGCGACATTGTTGCTCGCGTTGGTCGAGATCCAATGACTGTTAGCAGAATATGGAATCGGTGGGTTCAGGAGGGTAATAAAGAACACCTTGGTGGATCCCAACGGCCTCGTATCACTAGCTGTCGAGATGACAGGAATCTTATCCGCATGGCTGTAACGGATCGTGCAGCCACGTCTCGATCCCTGAGTCAACAGCTGGGAACGTTTTCAACACAACAACCATCTGGACGAACAGTTCGACGACGTTTGCAGCAGTATGGACTGTCAGCTCGGAGACCATGGCGGCGGTTACCCTTGACGCTGCATCACAGACAGAAACGCCTGCGTTGGTGTACTCAACGACGAATCTGGGTGCACGAATGGTTAAACGTCATTTTTTCGAATGAATCCAGGTTTTGTTTGCAGCATCATGATGGTCGCATTCGTGTTTGGCGACCTCGCGGTGAACGCACATTGGAAGTGTGTGTTCGTCATCGCGATACTGTCGTATCACCCGACGTGATGGTATGGGGTGCCATTGATTACACGTCTCGGTCACCTCTTGTTCGCATTGACGGCACTCTGAACAGTGGACGTTACATTTCAGATGTATTACGACCCGTGGCTCTACCATTCAAAAAAATGGTTGAAATGGCTCTTAGCACTATGGGACTTAACTTCTTTGGTCATCAGTCCCCTAGAACTTAGAACTACTTAAACCTAACTAACCTAGGACATCACACACATCCATGCCCGAGGCAGGATTCGAACCTGCGACCGTAGCGGTCGCGCGGTTCCAGACTGTAGCGCCTAGAACCACTCGGCCACTTAGGCCGGCGGCTCTACCATTCATTCGATCCCTGCGAAACCCTACATTTCTACAGGATAATGCACGACGGCATTTTGCAGGTCCTGTACAGGCCTTTCTGGATACAGAAAATGTTCGACTGCTGCCCTGGCCAGAACATTCTCCAGATCTCTTACCAACTGAAAACGTCTGGTAAATGGTGGCCGAGCAACTGGCTCGTCACAATACGCCAGTCACTACTCTTGATGAAGTGTGGTACTGTATCGTGTTGAAGCTGCGTGGGCAACTGTACCTGTACACGCCATCCAAGCTCTGTCTGACTCAATGCCCAGGCGTATCAAGGCCGTTGTTACGGCCAGAGGTGGTAGTTCTGGGTACTGATTTCTCAGGATATATGCACCCAAACTACGTGAAAATGTAATCACATACCAGTTCTAGTATAATATATTTGTCCAATGAATACCCGTTTATCATCTGCATTACTTCTTGTTGTAGCAACTTTAATGGCCAGCAGTGTATATTGTTTTATTTATTTGGAAGGTGAACATTTTTCTTAAGTATTTCCAATTCAGTCAAGGTACATAATTTATTAGGTTTTGTTTATTTGGTATGTCATCACCTAAATAACTGTCTGTTCGCGAACTACAGAAGATCAGAAGCGGGCCAAAAATAAAAGAGTTGGTCAACACATTACTTATAGTGGAGCTAGTACACGGCAGCTACAAATTGATACCACTGCTTTTTCTATAGAAGATAGACGCGAAGACATCAATAGTGGTGAATTTGACGAAGAAGCAGCTTCAGATGAAAAAGGAAATCATGGTACGCTTTGATTAAAAGGTACTGTATTTTGTGTAGGGTCAGGTAAATTTCTCGAATATTCTCCTATTGTCTCTAACGTGGAACTAACAATAAAATTTTCACGGAAATACCTAATTTATGCCACAGAGAATTAGCAATGATACACTTTTTAAACAAAATTAATCATCCAATTATAAATGGGCCACTAACTATTACTATTGATGTAATATATACACATGAATTTTCCTGTCATCTGATGCGATGAAACTTTGGTTAGTTACTGTGTGAACATCGTTGGAGGTTTTTAAATTAGTATAAGTATTTTACAGTAGATAAATAGCTTGAGAACAACGGCGGGCGAAAGTTTTATTTGATACCATCGTGTCAAATCAAATTCATATATCTACAATCGATTTTTATTCGGGCGTTGTACTGATGTTTGATTTTATACTTTCGAAAGATGATGATTTTGATAATCCCAAGTGCTCCAGAAAGATGACAAGGTTCGATGTAGTATCACTGAATGTGGATGAGAGCAAGGAAAAGACTGCAATATCACTCTTTAAATGACTGATGATGGCAGAAGTTTTTCAGCTGATTGGTTTCAGACGACCTTGTCAAATGAGAACACAGAGCGTAAGTGGCTCATTGGCAGTGAAAACGCCGAATATACCATTTGTTTTCCGTGTTTGTTATTCCGGAGGGAAGAAATAATTTTTTCGTATGGTTTTCATGATTGGAAGCATTTGAAGCGAAGAACACTAGAACACATTAGAAACAGTAAATGTTAAAGATGGAAAGAAACGGAATTGCAACTCATATAAGATAAAACTTTAGACAACGACTTGCAATCTATACTCTTATACAAGTCGTAATTTATCGTTGTTACCAAAAATCTTGAAAAGTCTTTGGCGGATTTACATCAGATTTTTACACAATATTCTAGTAAACATTCGAACGGATAAAGGCTACACGTCTTTTAAACGCGTACTTCGCATAAATATATTTATACGACATACAGGGTAAATGTTTTAGCAAAATTCTCGGAAAGTTCTTCACCGATTTACTTCTAAATTTTTTATGATAATCTAATAAACTTTCACACACACTCAGACTACATATTTTCTTTAATAGTCACTTTGTATAAATACGATTAGTGTGTTTCAAATGTTTTGGGCCGAACTGAAACAGGTAATAGTGAGTCCACAACCGATTATGTTCAGATAGGGAACCAGTGGTCGGAAACGCATATTTCTTATGTTACGGACATATACAGCGTACACCACGTAACAACAAGGTACCTAATAGTAACTGGTCAAAGCCAGTGTCACTGCATGTAATCCAATGGCGGATGCAGTTCTGTCTCAGTCTCCACTCTCGAAAGATTCCAGGTGTCTACTGAATACTGGAACAGGCAGCGGGTGATGAACAACATTCACCCCTGGCCACCAAACAGGTATAGTGTACGTAGCTCGTAGCACGTGTGTCATACCACGACCACATGAACATGTGCCGCACACACACCACTATTCCTGGTGTCAGTTGTCCATTGCATCAGACAGCTTTGATGTATCCATAGTGAGGTATGTTAATGAGTGTCTCCAGGGATCTTTGAGTGAGTGTGACAGAACTTCATGCGCCATTGCCATGTATGCATTGACAATGGCAGTCATCACATCGAACAATTACTGTGAGCTACATTGTATGCTGTCTATGTCCATAACATAATTAATAAGCATTTCTGACGTCTGGTTGCCTATCGCAATGTAATCAGTTGTGGACACACTACCAGAAATGGTTTGAGACGTCCTATATGTACAATTTTTATGTACACACACCACGTGGCCCACACGTTCCATCCTCTGCTGATGGAAAAAGGTTTGCCTAAGCAGAACAATAAAGAGGACTCCGCACCAACAGATAGCAGACCGCGCTAAATGTAAGACCAAACCTTGAGAACACTTTACAGCTGTAATTGGTCCTTGAGCTCGTAGTTAGAAAACTTGCTTGCTCTAGGACGGGTCACAGATTCGATTCGTGGACTCTGTAAAGTTGTTCGTGGAAAAGAGTGATTGTCCCTGACCAAAACAATATGCCCAATGTCCAAATCATATTAATTATCTGTTTCATGGCATATCAACATATGACAGCTAATTTATTAACAGCACATAATGCATCAATTTGTACTTCACAGTTGGCAGTATTACATGAATGCTATAGTATCTTTGATTGAAATAAAGAACAATGAATATAATAAATACCATAAATGTTTCTTCTTTAAACCTATGTTACATACTGACAGATCTTTATAACTGCATAATTCACAAATCAAATATTTCAATGCATGTCCTCCTTGTTGAATGCATTGAGGTAAGCGCCTCTCGGTGTTAGCATGGACACATCTTAACATTTCTGCAGCTATTGAAGCGTAAGCCTGACTTATTAGTTCTTTTGACACTTGTGGATTTTCCAGTTCCGTTTCTTAAACGCTGGTTTTGACATAATCCCATAAGAAAAAATCCTAGGGTATTACATCAGGCGATCTCGGTGGCCATCGAATGCAACCCAACAGTACCTACCAGTGTTCGGGGTACACACTATTGAGATATTCCATAACTGCTCTCCTCTACATGTACCTATCCATTGTTCGGGGTACACATTGTTGAGATATTCCATAACCCCTCTACAATAATGGGGTGGTGCACCATCGTGCTGAAACCAGTGCCTCACAGCTAACTGAGGTGGAATGTCTTCTAGGACATGTACATGATTCAGCTCATTCTGTAGGAATTGCAAATACAGCCTCGGAGCCAAATAAAATGGTCCAATATTGCGATCTCCTAGAATGCTGCACCATACTTTAACACCCCAGTGCGCTTGCATCTCATGTGGTCGTAACCAGTGAGGATTTGCAGGAGCCCAGTAATGTAGGTCGTGTCTATTAACTGTTCCATTGGCGAAATAGCATACCTCTCCCCACAGAATCTGCCTGAGGAAATCCGGATTTATGGTTACACTATTTGCTAGACGTCTGAAGAACGATGCCAGATTTTGGAAGTTGCTTCCATATAGCTGTTGAAGGCATTTTCGTTCCTCCAGTATGCTTTCTACCGAAGACCTCGATATCCACAGGTCCAATGTAGCTCTTCTTTGTCCTAATTACGATGATAAATACACTACTGGCCATTAAAATTGCTACACCACGAAGATGACGTGCTACAGGCACGAATTTTAACCGTCACGAAGACGATGCTGTGATATGCAAATGATTAGCTTTTCAGAGCATTCACACAAGGATGGCGCCGGTAGTGACACCTACAACGTGCTGACATGAGGAAAGTTTCCAACCGATTTCTCGTACACAAACGGCAGTGAAACGTTGTTGTAATGCCTCGTGTAAGGAGGAGAAATGCGTACCATCACGTTTCCGAATTTGATAAAGGTTGGATTGTAGCCTAACGCGATTACGGTTTATCGTATCACGATATTGCTGCTCGCGTTGGTCGAGATCCAATGACTGTTAGCAGAATATGGAATCGGTGGGTTCAGGAGGGTAATACGGAACGCCTTGCTGGATCCCAACGGCCTCGTATCACTAGCAGTCGGGATGAAAGGCATCATATCCGCATGTCTGTAACGGATCGTGCTGCCATGTCTCGATCCCTGAGTCAACAATTGGGACGTTTGCAAGACAACAACCATCTGCACGCACAGTACGACGACGTTTGAAGCAGCATGGACTATCAGCTCGGAGACCGTGGCTGCGGTTACCCTTGACGCTGCATCACAGACCGCCTGCGATGGTGTACTCAACGACTAGCCTGGGTGCACGAATGGCAAAACATCATTTTTTCAGATGAATCCAGGCTTTGTTTACAGCATCATGATGGTCGCATCTGTGTTTGGCGACATCGCGGTGAACGCTCATTGGAAGCGTGTATTCGTCGTCGCCATACTGGCGTATCAACCGGCGTGATGGTATGGGGTGCTATGTCTCGGTCACCTCTTGTTCGCATTGACGGCACATTGAACAGTGGACGTTACATTTCAGATGTGTTACGACCCGTGCTCTACCCTTCATTCGATCCCTGACAAACCTTACATTTCAGCAGGATAATGCACGACCGCATGTTGCAGGTCCTGTACGGGCCTTTCTGGATACAGAAAATGTTCGACTGCTGCCCTGGCCAGCATATTCTCAAGATCTCTCACCAATTGAAAACGTCTGGTCAATGGTGGCCGAGCAACTGGCTCGTCACAATACGCCAGTCACTACTCTTGATGAACTGTTGTATCGTGTTGAAGCTGCATGGGCAGCTGTACCTGTACACGCGATCCAACCTCTGTTTGACTCAATGCCCAGGCGTATGAAGGCCGTCATTACGGGCAGAGGTGGTTGTTCTGGGTACTGTTTTCTCACGATCTATGTACCCAAATTGCGTGAAAATGTATTCACATGTCAGTTCTAGTTGTATTTGTCCAATGAATACCCGTTAATCATCTGCTTTTCTTCTTGGTGTAGCTATTTTGATGGCCAGTAGTGTAGGTATTACTGGGTGCAGTCTAATGAGTTTCATAATATTAATAATAATGACCATGTTATTATTGTTATAGGTACAAATAGGTTTGCATCCTAGCACTATATAACTTTTGTTTGTACTACATCGCACATAGCGTTATTTTCATTTAAGGTATGGGATGTGTTGCAAACTACTCGGTAACGTACTGGGAAACATCAGGTGCGTCGTGGATTGGTCTTTCCCCTTTCCTCCCTCAGTTATCAAACGTATCTGTTTAAGTCTAAAAGAGTGTGCAGAAAGTAGGGGTCGCAGTGGAAAACGTTGTGAATACAGCCTTCGTGCCTCAGCTGCATTGCGGTGCTTCTCTCCATGGATCAGTAACATATTGGTGTTGTCTTCGCTGGAGTACAATGCAGTTGTTACCTCTTTGAGTGTAATACCTGACTCAAGCTAAAAACACATGGCCACGCAGCGTTATCAGAGTGGAATCAGGAGCAAAGCGAACGCAGACGGCAGCACAGCTCGGTTGAACCTCGACGTGCACTTTCCCTTTGGACAGTAGCGACGAGGCAACTCTTCTTGCACTCATGTATGCGGGAAACATAAAACTACAACGGACGACATTTGTGGGCCCTTGGTATATATATATACACTCCTGGAAATGGAAAAAAGAACACATTGACACCGGTGTGTCAGACCCACCATACTTGCTCCGGATACTGCGAGAGGGCTGTACAAGCAATGATCACACGCACGGCACAGCGGACACACCAGGAACCGCGGTGGTGGCCGTCGAATGGCGCTAGCTGCGCAGCATTTGTGCACCGCCGCCGTCAGTGTCAGCCAGTTTGCCGTGGCATACGGATCTCCATCGCAGTCTTTAACACTGGTAGCATGCCGCGACAGCGTGGACGTGAACCGTATGTGCAGTTGACGGACTTTGAGCGAGGGCGTATAGTGGGCATGCGGGAGGCCGGGTGGACGTACCGCCGAATTGCTCAACACGTGGGGCGAGAGGTCTCCACAGTACATCGATGTTGTCGCCAGTGGTCGGCGGAAGGTGCACGTGCCCGTCGACCTGGGACCGGACCGCAGCGACGCACGGATGCACGCCAAGACCGTAGGATCCTACGCAGTGCCGTAGGGGACCGCACCGCCACTTCCCAGCAAATTAGGGACACTGTTGCTCCTGGGGTATTGGCGAGGACCATTCGCAACCGTCTCCATGAAGCTGGGCTACGGTCCCGCACACCGTTAGGCCGTCTTCCGCTCACGCCCCAACATCGTGCAGCCCGCCTCCAGTGGTGTCGCGACAGGCGTGAATGGAGGGACGAATGGAGACGTGTCGTCTTCAGCGATGAGAGTCGCTTCTGCCTTGGTGCCAATGATGGTCGTATGCGTGTTTGGCGCCGTGCAGGTGAGCGCCACAATCAGGACTGCATACGACCGAGGCACACAGGGCCAACACCCGGCATCATGGTGTGGGGAGCGATCTCCTACACTGGCCGTACACCACTGGTGATCGTCGAGGGGACACTGAATAGTGCACGGTACATCCAAACCGTCATCGAACCCATAGTTCTACCATTCCTAGGCCGGCAGGGGAACTTGCTGTTCCAACAGGACAATGCACGTCCGCATGTATCCCGTGCCACCCAACGTGCTCTAGAAGGTGTAAGTCAACTACCCTGGCCAGCAAGATCTCCGGATCTGTCCCCCATTGAGCATGTTTGGGACTGGATGAAGCGTCGTCTCACGCGGTCTGCACGTCCAGCACGAACGCTGGTCCAACTGAGGCGCCAGGTGGAAATGGCACGGCAAGCCGTTCCACAGGACTACATCCAGCATCTCTACGATCGTCTCCATGGGAGAATAGCAGCCTGCATTGCTGCGAAAGGTGGATATACACTGTACTAGTGCCGACATTGTGCATGCTCTGTTGCCTGTGTCTATGTGCCTGTGGTTCTGTCAGTGTGATCATGTGATGTATCTGACCCCAGGAATGTGTCAATAAAGTTTCCCCTTCCTGGGCCAATGAATTCACGGTGTTCTTATTTCAATTTCCAGGAGTGTATATATATATATATATATATATATATATATATATATATATATATATATATTCCTGGAAATGAAAAAAAGAACACATTGACACCGGTGTGTCAGACCCACCATACTTGCTCCGGACACTGCGAGAGGGCTGTACAAGCAATGATCACACGCACGGCACAGCGGACACACCAGGAACCGCGGTGTTGGCCGTCGAATGGCGCTAGCTGCGCAGCATTTGTGCACCGCCGCCGTCAGTGTCAGCCAGTTTGCCGTGGCATACGGAGCTCCATCGCAGTCTTTAACACTGGTAGCATGCCGCGACAGCGTGGACGTGAACCGTATGTGCAGTTGACGGACTTTGAGCGAGGGCGTATAGTGGGCATGCGGGAGGCCGGGTGGACGTACCGCCGAATTGGTCAACACGTGGGGCGTGAGGTCTCCACAGTACATCGATGTTGTCGCCAGTGGTCGGCGGAAGGTGCACGTGCCCGTCGACCTGGGACCGGACCGCAGCGACGCACGGATGCACGCCAAGACCGTAGGATCCTACGCAGTGCCGTAGGGGACCGCACCGCCACTTCCCAGCAAATTAGGGACACTGTTGCTCCTGGGGTATCGGCGAGGACCATTCGCAACCGTCTCCATGAAGCTGGGCTACGGTCCCGCACACCGTTAGGCCGTCTTCCGCTCACGCCCCAACATCGTGCAGCCCGCCTCCAGTGGTGTCGCGACAGGCGTGAATGGAGGGACGAATGGAGACGTGTCGTCTCCAGCGATGAGAGTCGCTTCTGCCTTGGTGCCAATGATGGTCGTATGCGTGTTTGGCGCCGTGCAGGTGAGCGCCACAATCAGGACTGCATACGACCGAGGCACACAGGGCCAACACCCGGCATCATGGTGTGGGGAGCGATCTCCTACACTGGCCGTACACCACTGGTGATCGTCGAGGGGACACTGAATAGTACACGGTACATCCAAACCGTCATCGAACCCATCGTTCTACCATTCCTAGACCGGCAAGGGAACTTGCTGTTCCAACAGGACAATGCACGTCCGCATGTATCCCGTGCCACCCAACGTGCTCTAGAAGGTGTAAGTCAACTACCCTGGCCAGCAAGATCTCCGTATCTGTCCCCCATTGAGCATGTTTGGGACTGGATGAAGCGTCGTCTCACGCGGTCTGCACGTCCAGCACGAACGCTGGTCCAACTGAGGCGCCAGGTGGAAATGGCATGGCAAGCCGTTCCACAGGACTACATCCAGCATCTCTACGATCGTCTCCATGGGAGAATAGCAGCCTGCATTGCTGCGAAAGGTGGATATACACTGTACTAGTGCCGACATTGTGCATGCTCTTTTGCCTGTGTCTATGTGCCTGTGGTTCTGCCAGTGTGATCATGTGATGTATCTGACCCCAGGAATGTGTCAATAAAGTTTCCCCTTCCTGGGACAATGAATTCACGGTGTTCTTATTTCAATTTCCAGGAGTGTATATATATGCCTGAAAGTGTGAAGGCAAGTAAAACTGACAGTAACTGAAATGCCACAATGCGGAGAAATCCACTGACACCTCTACTCCGGATAATGAGGCACAATGACCATACTGACCATTCAATGATTATATGTACAGCTTAAATACTCCCATTTCAGAAGCCTCTGTGTCAGTGACTGGTCATCTCGCCTGCTGCAGTGGTACCTAGCTGCTGTAAGCTACCACTGTTATCTGGTCACCACCATGACTGATACAAGATGCGGACAACTCTGGGCGTTTCCCTGTGGAAAGCCTGTACCAAATAACTACAAACTATGGCCACCACCCTCTTGGGTGAGTCTCCCTTGCTGTACATAGTACCACCTCTATACCTATATGCTGTGTTGCCGGTATCGGCACTGGGCTTCCGCCTTAATGACCCCCACCATCGGTGATATGGCACCAGCTTAAGCATGTGACTATCTTCGAGAGCACTGGGGCAGGTTGCATTAGCTGCTGGTGAGCCATGGTAGGCTTGTGCCTATAGGTTACTCTTCTGTCTACTTTCATGACATTGCTCTTGAGTCGTGACCTACACTACAGCTGCAGCCAACAAAGCTCCTTGTCGCACTCGAATGTGAGATTCAGCACACCTACCCGTACTAGAGACGGTAGCCCCTGCTTTAAAATTCTAAAATTACAAGCAATAAATGTGTTTCCAGATCACACTGCTTCAGTGGCGCTTTAGGGCATATGACAGCCTCCCACACCAGGTCCTGAATTTGGTCTCCTGCACCTTTAGCACACCACGGCACCTACTCAGCTTCCACTCTCACTAAAGATCCTGGCCCGACGGATGACCAGTACGAAGCTCAACGCATAGTTCTTCGATTTATCTTCTTCAATGTACTGCAGTAGTTCTTTAGAAGTGTGATTCAAGTTTTATGGAAGTATGTGACACATTTTGTGAAAATTTCTTTCGGTGTCAAGTATTGCCACCAATATACAGGGTGTACATAAAGTCTGGGAACACTTTCAATTATTTATTGCACAAGAACTAAACGTTGTACAGATGTCATATATATTGCATTTTGAAGAGAAACTCTGAAAGTCTTTTCAAACATTCGATATGTGAACCATGAGTGACCCGGCAGGCGTCAATACGGTAATCAGATAGTTCAAATGCCTCTGAGCACTATGGGACTTAACTTCTGAGGTCATCAGTCCCCTAGAACTTAGAACTACTTAAACGTAACTAACCTAAGGACATCACACACATCCATGCCCGTGGCAGGATTCGAACCTGCGACCGTAGCGGTCGCGCGGTTCAAGATTGTAGCGCCTAGAACCGCACGGCCACGCCAGCCGGCTCACTCACACTGGGACTTCGGCTTCTCTTTGCCGGTCACGAGCAACCCGTCGTAACGAATTTGTTGTGTCAGTGGTAAATAGCCTTCCTTGTTGGTGGCTTCTTACCGTACTCGTTTCTAACTAATCGTTCAACGGCTGTAGCAGACTTGTTTTTGTCGAACTCCAACACACATAAAGCTCGCTCTGCACCTGAACTCGCCATGTTAGCGAGTAGCGCCGACTATCTGCAAATTACCCAACTACACTGTGGCGGTACATAGTAGAAAAAAGCTTTCAAGGTTTCTGTTCGATATGACATATGTATGTGCAATCTGGTTTCGCAGCACGGAGCGGATCAGGTTGTGGAAATGGGCCATGGTCAATTACTGTTAGTTATACAAGAACACACACCACTTTAATCCTAAAACCGATGCACAGTTTTCTCTTTAAGACAACAAAGATCAGTTCACGGCTGAGGGCCCAAGTAACTTCTCCAGAATAAGTTTAAATGATTGCTTTTAAACACCAGGATTACAGTAACGGCTAAAGGTCAAATCCGCCAAGGAAATTCTTTAAAAGCCAAGTATATACAAATTACGGCTGAGGGCCATACTAAGGAAAATTTAAGTTAATTCTTCTACTGAAAGCCCAAATAAAAATTTTTCTTTACCTTAAAAAAAAGAGAAACCTTAAAGATAAGCCTTTACAAAGTACAAAAAAAAAAAAAAATCTTAAGAAAACCTGAAGTACCTTATCGGCTGAAGGCCAAACAATTATTCAAGAATAATTTAAGTCAACCTTAAGAAAAACATTTACAGAACACGGCTGAAGGCCAATTCAAGGATCCAAGATAATTAAAGAGAAACCTTACTGATAAGGATTTGCGTATTAAAGCCACAGATTCTGAAGCAAACAAGCCTGAAAGCGTAAATGCAGAGCAACTAGAATTTTAAATGAAACACGGCTGAAGGCCTAATGTTAAAGTTGCTATGACATTCGGCTGAAGGCCATATACTAAATATGATACAGACAATATTAATACACGGCTGAAGGCGTGGCATAGTACCTGCGACCCAATAAAATGATAATCACAAACATCAAACAGTGGTGCTCAGAAGTGTTCGAAGGGTTGGCCTGGGGAGGAAACTCTAACAACAGTTTAGGTGAGCAAGCAGCCAAGCGTAACACTAAATAATCGGGTGGCAAGACGACCTAGGACGGCTGAAGAACCAACCAACAACCTAATCAATTCCCTCTGTCGCAACCGACCTACTCCGGTACGCAGACAGCATTCATCTGCTCAGTGGAAATCACAGAAGCTACACACAGTTCCACGTAAACACACTTGCACAAGAACTCGAACAATCGTAAAAGCAATCACTGTGGAACAACAAGGACGAATCAATACGACATACAGAGAGTTTCCACCTGGGCACACTGGCTCGGAGCCAGCCATGCAGAGGTAACTCTTGCCCATTGGCCACGACATCTCTGCACAAGGAAGGCACCGACCCATGTCCGGGAAGATGACCAACTGACGAGGCCTAGAAACGGTCAAAAGACCAAATACACGTCATCAGATGAGACGAACAACCGAACGACCAACCAACGGTCGTACTGCTCCAGTCTCCTTCCGTCGGACAGATCATGTGTGTCGCCAGCGGTCGGCGAGCACTGGCTGTCCGCACCTCACTGGCGCTCCGTCCCCAACTCCACTGCTGCTGCGTCCGGACTCAGCTCTCGACAGACGACGATCCGGAAATACTACCTGCCGCTCCAGAGATGGTACGACAGTGCACTTATCGATCAGACGCTGCTGCTGCCACTCACGGGCAAGCAAACCAGCAATCTAGTGGAAAAAGGGAAAACGAGCCGACAGAACCAGACAAACAAGATGACGCGCGATAAACGGCATTACCTCGTGCCGCGTACTGCTCAGTATGATGTCTGTACAATGTTTGGTTCAAGTGCAATAAATAATTGATAGTGTTCCCAGACTTTCTGTACACCCTGTAGATCTGTGTTTCATCAAGCTATGTATGAAGCACGCTATGTATGTATAGTGAAGGGGCCAGAATGGAAGTCGTAGGCAAGTTTGAGCAGCTCCTGCTCACTAAAGTGAGACATGAGTTTGTGATAGCCAGGGGCGGCGAAGCGTGCAGGGCGTTAAGAGGTGCTGCTGGTGCCCAGTTGTCACCGCTGCGCACTGCCGCGGCAGATGCGGACCCCGCGGCCGACACGGAGAGGAGGACCGGGGGTGGATGCCTCCCCTGGTGCTCCCCACCATGCAGCAGGCGGCTTCGCTGGTGTCGCACTGCGGTAATGAAACGAAAACACGCCAGCAGCACAAACCATTGCCCGGTGCTCGCAAAACCTGTTTTAATTAATGCGCTTTTAGCGCTCCTCCATCCGATCGCCTCCAAACAAACCGCATGCAGATCGGTAGAAAAGCTGAAAATATTGCCATTTACTCCGATGAACAGCATTTTGCACAGAAAATGATCACCGTCCACGCTCTCGCACCACTGTTGGGTTGCAGTATCAGGCGTCAATGGGAAGACGAAAGGCTCGAAGTGACAGGTAGTAATCTGAGTCCCGTTAAGTCAACAATGGGACTGTGGCGTACCTCCTCCCAACATGTAGTGCAGTGTAAGAGGGATTATACTCATAATAATTATTAAGATCAATCCTACATGAGACTTACTTAAAGTTGTGTAATTTCCTTTCGAATATCACTCCCCACACGAAGTCCCCCTCGCACCTGCACTGGTTCCAATGTATATAATAATGAACAATCTGAAATTTGTGCTGCGTGTAGCGGTGTGTTAGAATGGTTGGAGTAGTTACGCACTCCGCTTCAGATACGGTGATGGTGTGAATTTTAACCAGCCGGGAGACGGATTTTGTACCAAAAGGATGTTCAATGTTATACACTATAATAATTCCATCGTGTATAAAAGCTGTTTTGTTGCACCCAGCAGACAGTGTTGGAGCCGTGGCGATGGTGTAGAAAGGACACCTCCTTTCCCGCCAAGGCCAGCTCAGAGCAGTAAGCAGGCAGCAGAGAGACACAGTCCCGCAGTCGCCGCTACGGCAGCGAGGAAGCACGACGTCAAGTCTCCCGGACTAGTGGGCACCACGCAGCTGTGTCAGAGTCCGCAGTAGGAAACAAGTGGTTTTCGCTTGTATCGGTATTATCCACGCCAGTTTAAGCTGACTGTTACAACCGCTCAAAAAACCGGTTTCTTAAGTAACCAGTTTACGACGTTTTAATCCTGTTGTTTCCTGTAATAAACGTAGACATTGAACAGAGACTGGATAATCGTGGCTCTCTCAGTTTAAAGACAGATCTTCTTCTTTTACTTCAGCGTTTGTCCCGCGATCCTGCGGGGTCCGCTACATGGGTCCGTTGTCTCCATTTTACTCAGTCACGGGCTGCATCTGGATGGATGTTCACGCATATAAGGTCTTTATGAATCGTATCAGCCCAGCGTTTCTTAGGTCGTCCTTTGGGTCTTCTGCCGACGACTTCAAGTGTGTAACATACCTTGGCAATAGAGACATCACCGGCCCGTAAGACATGCCCAAATCATCGAAGACGAGTCTCACGCATCTTGTCTTGGATCGGTGCAACACCAAACGCTTTCCTAATGATGTCATTGGAAAGGTGGTCTAACTTAGTGGAGCCCGCTGTCCACTTTAGCGTCCTCGTTTCCATTACACTTAGGCGGCCTTCTGTTACAACTCTAGTCGGCCAGCACTCAAAACCATACAAGGCGACTGGTTGGATGACAGTGCGATAGGTGAAACTTCCTGGCTGATTAAAACTGTGTGCTGGACCGAGACTCGAACTCGGGACGTTTGCCTTTCGGGGGCAAGTGCTCTACCAACTGAGCTACCCAAGCACGACTCACGACCCGTCCTCACAGCTTTACTTCCGCCAGTACCTCGTCTCCTACCTTCCAAACTTTACAGAAGCTCTCCTACGAACCTTGCAGGACTAGCACTCCTGAAAGAAAGGTTATTGCGGAGACATGGCTTAGCCACAGCCTTTGGTATGTTTCCAGAATGAGAATTTCACTCTGCAGCGGAGTGTGCGCTGACATGAAACTTCCTGGCAGATTAAAACTGTGTGCCGGACCGAGACTCGAAATCGGTACCTTTACCCGCGTAAGGCAAAGATCCCGAGTTCGAGTCTCGGTCCGGCACACAGTTTTAATCTGCCAGGAAGTTGCATATCAGCGCACGCTCCGCTGCAGAGTGAAATTCTCATTCTGGAGTGCGATAGGTATTTGATTTTAAATTGTTGTTTTGCCACTTCATCCAGGCTGCCTGAGTTCTGGTGTTGACCTCTTCGGTGTGTCGGCCGTCAACAGTGATCGTGGAACCGAGGTACTTAAACTTACTCACACCAGTCAGCTCTTCACCATTAATCGTGATGGTTCCCATTTCATCTCTTTCTGGTATCGTGTAATCGGTTTTCTTCAAATTAATTCGCAAACCGTGTTCCGCCAACCGACCACTCCTATTTTCAGTTTGGCTCTGCAGATCAAGCTTGTTTTCTGCTGCCAGCATCACGTCTTCAGCATAAAGCAGGGTCCATGGTAATGGCCGGTGCAGGTCAGCTGTCCTTTATGAGAATGAGCAGATGTGGTGATAATGCAGGACCTTGATGGACGTCGACTGTGATGGAGAAGTTGTTGGATAGTCTGGAGGCTGTACGCACATAGTTACTTGGCTGTGCATAAAGTAACTGCACCTAGTTAATATGCTGCTCTGGCACATCATGCTTTCTAAGGGCTAGCCTGATGAGATTTAAAGACAAATAGTATCAAAATATTAAATTAAGTAGTCAAATAAAAGAAAACCACCATTTGCTGCGTTTCTCGAAAAGTGATAAGTGGTTAAATAGCACAAAAATGTCACCAGTATTTTCCTATAATAATATATATTTTTTAAATTCTGCTCAGAAATCATGTTGCAATCGAGTATCGTTCCACCATTAGGGCATTACGGATAGTCAGTGCTAAATGGTGAAAACTGAGGTTTTTCGTTTTAATTTGTCATTTTCCAAGTGCTACAAATATATTAAGGTGTAGTAATTAGACAGAGACAGTAATCTGCTATGAATGAACTGCTGTTAAGTTTTTAATTTATTACTGTTGAAACAACTTCTTTCTTCTTTTATTATTTCATAGAAGTGACAGAAAAATCTTAAATTTTTTAAAGTAAATGAACCATTGTGCTTTATTTCTATGTCACTTGGTAAAAATACATCCATATCGCGTTGGTACCGTCCTGCAATACAATGGATGTTCGGCGACGACAGTGAGAAGCTGCCTTATACACCAGGTGGGTCCAAGTCTTTAACACTGAACGAACCTTAAGCCGCATCACACGACACAGGGACTTTATTGACTAAACAATACTCTACTAATCCTTTTGCCATTCTTCTTCCTGTCGACATTCCTATTGAAATAGCACTGGTCGCTTTTCCCTTTCTTGTGAAAACTCAATATTTCGAACCAATGCAACTTTTACGAATAGAAATGACACAATTTAAAACAAAGATTACTTTACAAACCAAAAAATTCGAGTGATGTTGCTATGTTTAATTGATATTCCTTTTTTACGCAGTTACTAGTAAAAAATGAAATAAACTACTTTTGATAACTGAGATAAAACAAATACCGAAAAGCATCGGATATTAAGAACTAAAATACCGGCTTGTGTTCTAACTGTCGATTTTTACCTTCCCTATTCTGCAGTCACAGACTTTGGCTGCTATGGATGTCGACGCATTGTTAGGCCATGTCCTGCGTGAGCGACACAAGCGAGCGACGGCGAGCGGCTTCTGGATATGCGACACTCCAGCGACAAGCAGCAGCAGCGAGAGAAAAACTTGGGTGTCCTGCGTGCGAGCGCTACAAGATGGCTGCTTAGAGCCAACCAGCTGTTTCTATACAACGGTGTCCCTAATCTATAGGAGAGTAAACCTACAGGATAAGGTTCTGTTACGAAAATAAAGCGAAAAGGAAGGCTGGGCATGAAATTTACAAAGGGAGGAATCTCCACGGAGAATTTCATAATTATCATAAACTACGAAGATGACCAGACAAATTCTTCGAATACACGTGAATGAGCAGAGGGGCATTCTACTAACTCATCAATAAAGGAAATACAAATGTTTATTTAAATGATCAAGAGCTTTTAACAGCCAATAAATGCGGAGGAATGACTACTACATGACTAACTACGCTAAATATAAACGTAAGTAAACAGACTGAGACCAGTAAACAAAATTTAGCTGTGGTGTAGGAGTAGCGTATACAGTTCGTGATTACGTGTTACGTAGAGGTCCTGGGTTCGATTTTGAGCTGTTGTTATATTTTTCCTGACTCAGTTACAATTCTGCATACTATGGTTTTGTATACTGTTTACACTGCACCGCTAAGTATATTTTTAAAGTCTTGCCAAAGAACTTGATCTTCACACCTATCCCAGTACATCACACACATTTAATTCCTAATAAATTACAATGAACCATGGACGTTTACAGATATTTGATGTTGTGAACATAATTAATCAGCAAGCAATGCTAAGGCCAAGCGTTTCAATTACTCTAAATAGTCTGTAAAAGTAAAGTTTACAAAATTTTTGGAAAGAAAGTCGATCATTTTGTGTAATAACTTGTCTAATAGTACCAAATAAAAAATATAAGTGAAACGTTTGGTGCGCCTCATTTTATGTTCATGATTGCGAGCATCATTCAAAGGCACGTAGACGTTTCTCTGGGCTACTTATTTCTATTAAACAAATCATTTCATAAAATATTTGACTGATTTCCTTAATTTTTTTATTTTCAAGTTTTATTCATAAAGCATGGTCTTATTGACTCCTCGTTTGCCTTCCTAACTTACTTGATTCGAAGGAAACCTTTTTGACGTTTAAATACCGCACCTATGTATCTTTTTACGTGGAAAATAGTTAGGTCTTGAACAGATGAAAATTTTGACACTTCATTTACAGCAACTTTTCGTGAAATATTTCGATTTTTCCTCAGCTCATTAATTAAGTTTTCGTTGATTTCCCTGATTACATTCAAGCATGCCAAACTAGACCTCATGCTGGTCACTTTGATACCCTATCTACCTGTTTCTGTCGCTTTGTTTGGCTCTGAAAATTTGGACAACATCTCATGGTGTAAGTTATAGGGAGTCTTGTTTTCTCTCTGCTCACGCATTTACAAAAACGTGTAGAGTGTTACCATATGATAAAATAGTCCTTTCTGCGTGTTGTCATTTCCAAAATTTGTCTTTTCGATACCTTGAACCTTTTATGAGATATGACAATTTTCACCACCACTTGATTCCCGAAGTTCAGGAAATATTCGGACGGATATAACAACTAATATCTCAAGAATGAGAAGGGATGTCATTCCGGTCTCAACTTTAAATACAATTTAGATATATTGGTTAAATTTCATTTGCAATAATGTATCGCCTTAAATGAACTATTCGGAAAGTCTACACAATGTGATTTTACCTCTGCAAATTTTTAAAAATTTAGTGCAGCGATTTACTGAATTTCGTACACCACAGTAATTATGACGAATAACGAAAATAAATTCAGACTTTTATCGTTTAAAGATTGCAAGCTGTAGGTTGCGGAAGAATCAAATTTTTTTCATCGAATAGGTTACTTAATATCGGATGTTAAGTAATTCATAGCTGCTGTCGCGTCTGCTCCACTGCTCTGCTGAGAAGACAAGTGGCTGTCGCTCTCTGTCGCTCTTGTTGAAGCGACAAGATTCAAACACGTTTGAATTCAAACGTCGTTGCAGCGGGAGACAGGCGGCGTCACAGATGTCACTCATGTATGACACTTCCGTAACTACACCTGCTATTGTGTTTTGTCGCCTGAAGCTGTCGCGAGCTGACGCTCGCTTCTGTCGCTCACGTAGGAGACGGCCTTAGTGCAGGAAGTGCTCGAGCATGCGGAGTTCTACCAGGGAGCCCAGCGTTGGTGGCAGCTACAAAGGTCTACAGAGGGGTGGCTGCAGTACTTCAGTGGTAGCTCGGCAGCTAGTCAGGACTGGGTGGGAATGGTGGACGTCCAGGCAGGCAACCTGAAGTCGATACAAGTCAGCCAGGGGATGGACTATTGGCCGGAAGGCGCCGTTTCGACTTCTGGTGCCATCAGGCCTCGGCCCTGCCATTTTAGATAGACGAGGTGTGTGTAGTCCCGGGTACTAATAATGAAAGTGCAGTTGCTTACGGATGTCTACTGTGGAGTGCAATTATGGAATGGCAGAGAATCTTGGTAGACATTCTAATGCGTTAATGCGGAACTAATTTACTCGACGATGGGCGTGAAATACCAGGTAGTTGTAATTAAAGTGCAGCTACTCGCGGAAGTTCTGCCATACGATAATTATTATCGCATGGCAGAGAATCATGGGAGATATTCTAATGCGCTAATGCAGAACCGACTTACGCTGAAAAAAGAAATAGCTTTAGTTATAGCCACCACGTACCAATCTGGCGCTGTGAATGCAAGAAAGACATAAATGGATGTTTCCATACATACTGGATTAGGAACAGAATCTGAACAGAAAATGTCAAACAAGTGAGAAAATTATAATGTTGTCTTTACTATTAACCACAGCTTAAAAGAGTTGTTCAGTATGAGCAACGGAGAGGTCTACGAGATGCTACACTCGTAAAACGACATGATAAACAGTTGCTCACAGCAGTTCTGGTGAAATCTGAGCAACATATTCCCGCATAACTGGCTTTTAGATCGGTCCCTGGTAAACGCGTTCTTTTAGATGTTCCCAGGGGACAAAATGAGATGGATTGATTAGGTGGTCTTGCAGGCCACACATCTGGAAAATCTCTAGAGATGACACGTTCGTGGAAGGTTCCTTAAGCGGATCTTTCACTTGGCGAGAGATGTTACCCCATATACCACAAGAACAGTAGTTTCTATATAGTTGTGTTCTTCCAAAGCAGGAATCACATGCTGTACAAGGAGATCCCTGATAACCAGCAAACGCCACGGTACACCTTATAGCTTCCTGGGTGTACTCTCATCAAAGAAGAATGCACCGAGTGGAATGGCTGTTCGTGAACAACACACGGTTAATAGTACCCAAAATTTGGCAGCTCTGCGCTTTCACTACATGTAGTGTGAAACGTCCTCCTCTTTCCATAGAATATTGCCCGGCCACATGTCATCCACTTCGATTCATGCCAGAAACCAAACTAGCAAATTCAGAGCTTTTCTGAGGAACACGAAGTTTCAGTCGATGCACTGCCAAGATCTCGTATGGGTACCAGCGTAAAATAGACCGCAAAACATTCCGTATTGTTGACCATGGGTTGGACAATTCTCGTGACACTACACGAGCATTAACACTACCGGAGCAGATGCTGCACAGTCTGTTACAGCAACACCAACCTTGTCAATCACTTACAATGGGATGGGACGCCTTCCTCTTCCAGGTTCCACATCAAGCCCTCCCGTTTTATTATAGTGTTCCTTAAACCATTTCATCACGGCCTCTCCTCAGACTTCTCAGTTGGCGATATGCTTTCACTGCAGCGCTCTAATTGCTGCCGTTCACATCAAACAGTTTCACTAAGAGCGCAGGGTCTGTCTTCAGACAGCCATGTTCACTCAGGTTATGGGTTGTTAACTGACAGCGTGGATGTCATGCCGTCATACAAGTAGTATACAGCACCAGATTTGAACCTGATGGCCAAAACTCGAACAAATTTTTCCACCAAAACACGTTACCATGAAGAGCAAGATTCGCTACTGTACAATATTAAACAGCCCACACTGAACCTCTGTGAGTAGTTGCACTTGCGGCGGACACTGCATAGTAGAAACGGGCCATACTTATGGTGTCTCGGCCCACTACTGTTTTGCCAAGCCATCAACGCTCGTCAAGTACAAACAGGAAATAGCTCACTGCCGTTGCCTGGAGTATCTTGAAATCCTGAACACCATCGCCATACTTCTCACCAGTGATAACAACCCTGCCGCGCCGATTGTTACTGGGCTGCCAGCCTGCTTCTACATTCCTGCAAAATTTTGCCCTACTAGTTTCCGTTTTCTCCCATTTGCTGAGGCTTCATGAGCCAGCCTGTGGTGACATTTTTCTGTTGACCAGACCACGGGATTTCCACGGCAAAGCAAAACAAACCGTTCCGCAACATTCGTAAGATAAGGGGAAAAGGTGCCAGAAAGAAAGGTAACTATCAATATCGTAAAACATTACTTCCGCGTTGTAAATTATTCCTCCGTTACCTAATGAACGTAGGTTGTTCACCTTAGCTTTCCCGGTGAAGATTCGAGGGCAAGAAGGAAGAGTAGTAGGTATTCAGAAAACTTTAAAAGCGGATGGTACGAAATTCAAGGATGTTCGCAGGTGGTTAATGGGTGAGTGAGAGAAGTGGAAATAAACTGTTTACAACAAATTTTGATGATATTCTTGATAAAAGAACATCGCGTGTACTATAGTGGATAGTACTTGAACTGTCCCGTTAAAAGGATGAAAATATTAGTCGAAATTGAAGTTGATCTGATAAACTAGGACTACCTATAACTCTAAGAACATAGTGCGAAGCTTTAAGTCGAATCACTTTGCTAATAAATGTGAAAAAAATTAAATGCAATCAGTTGTGTGCTCTTTGTTATGGTAATGTTGTGTCTTCATTAAAGCAATGCAGAGACAGTTCTTAACGTGGCTGCTAGATATTTTACCGGAACGTTCGAACAACACACAAATACTTCGGAGATGCTTGTCGAACTTAAATAGGGGTACCTGCACGGAACGCGTTTCTTTTTCCGAGAACCACCACTGATGAAATTTATAGAACAGGTATTTGAAGTTGATTGGTGAACGAGTCTACAGCCAACAACGTACATTTCACGCAATAAAGCCACCAACGTACATTTCACGCAAACGCCACGAACATAAGAGAAATTAGTGGTCCCGCGGAGGCATATAGACAGTTGTTTCTTCTTGGCTTTATATACGAGTAGAGTAGGAACGGAAATAAGTACCAGGGGTATAGAGTGCCCTCTGTCACGCTCCATACCGTTGCTTGCGTGATATACAGGGTGTCCCAGCTATCTTGTCCACCCAAAATATCTCTGGAACAATAAAAGCTATTGGAAAACGACTTTCACCGATATCAATGTAGGGCTGGGGCCCATGAATGTACATATTTGGAAACATTCTAAAACGAAAGCATATGTGTTTTTTAACACAAACTTATGTTTTTTTTTAAATCGACCTCCTATATTTTTTCTTCAGTAATCCATAGCATGACAAAGCACATACACAATGGCGTTGATTGCATCGCAATATTCCAGTTACATCCCGAGATATTGAGTCACGAAGTTGACGCTTGAAACACCCGACATGCGATGCTAGCGCACGTCCTGAGGCTCAGGCATGAACCCCATGCTGCCCGTAATCGCGATGTGATTGACATGCATAATCACACTTCCATACTTATCAAGAGTCTGCTGCCATACAGCATTAATGTCGTACATTCCAGCAGGTATTTATCCCATAGGCTAGGGGTGATTCGGTTCTGTAACATATCTGTGTACCGCAACGTTAGTCACAATGTTAACTTCGCTTATCGTTAATCCGTTACTAAAAAGGTAATGCCGTTCAACGTTGAAACTTTACCTTACTGTAGATCTAGCGCAAGTGACAGTTAATCATTCACTCGTAATAGTAAAATTCATGTTGATGGTTTTAGTGAAACGAGCAAGTGGACTAAAAGTTTTACCGTTGTTTAGGTAAAAATGTTTTGATTTGGAAAGTTCAGGTAGGACATAGAAGATGAATGTAAACATGTTTAACCAATTAGTTTTATTATCACATAATTATCAATGTTATGTTTATCTAATGCATTAAACGACAAATTGTTGCAAACAAATGTTTCTTAACATCACTGGGTAAAATGGCCCTTTGTAGAAACTTCCACTGTGATACCAGCACTACATACTAAACATAGCGTTCACATCTCATGCTCAAAGTGATGCCCATTGGCTTGCATACGTAGGGTCACTCTGTGGATGAAGAATGCCCTACTTCGTGCTACTGTTTCCTCTTTGATGGCTGTACAAGCATCAATAATGCATTGCTTCATGTCCTCTGGTGTTGTTGGTTCATGTTGGTAAACAGCATCCTTCACTGCTCCCCAAAGAAAATAATCCAGCGGTGTAAGGTCCGGAGATTGGGCAGGCCACCTAACTGGGCCACCTCGTCCAATCCACCTTCCAGGGAACTTACGGTTCAGAAGTTGTTGTGCTCGTAAGGCGTTATGTGCAGGGCATCCGTCATGCTGATACCACATGACCATTCTCCAGTTCAGAGGTACGGTGTCCAAGAGAACAGGAAGATTGTGTCGTATAAATCTGGAGTATTGTCAGCCATTTTGGATGCCATTTATAAAGAAAGGTCCGATAATGGTATCTCCAATAATCCCACACCCAACATTAACTTTCCACGGACGTTGATGCTCTACTTGACGGAGCCATTTTGGATTGTCTGCCGACCAATAATGCATTTCCTCATATTGACAATTCCTTTGTTGGAGAATGATGCCTCGTCGGTAAAGAGAACATCTGCAAAAAAATTTGGATTAGTCAGAAGTTTTTGCTGAGCCCACCGACAAAATGTTACCCTATTGCGGAAGTCATTTCCATGAAGATCCTGGTGTAAATGAACATGGTAAGGATGAAATTTATGACGTTTAAGAATACACTGTGCACTTGATTTCGACACACCAACTTCACGTTCAATTTGACGTGTGCTGATTTGAGGATTCACAGCTATGGTAGCGAGCACAGCAACTTCAGCACGTTCATCTGTGCGTGTTCTAGGACGATGTCGAGGTCTTGGATTTAAGCTTCCCGTTTCACGTAGACGAGATGTGAGACGACCAAACATCCGGCGCGAAGGCGATGGCTTGTCAGGGAATCGTCTTCTGTACAGTCGTTCTGCCTGAACAGCATTTCGTCCACCTATAACAGGGTACAGCACAGGTATGTAGAGTAGGGTAGAAAACAGACATTTTAACTTAATAATCATAATGTTCGCTAACAGTACTATCAACAAACAAGCAATCTCATAACATATTTCCCGTCAACGTACATTCTCCATAGATCAGCAGCATTTCTACCATATCTTCATGTGTGTATATTATACTGTACAGTATAAGTTCCACAGCACAACGTTTATTCACAATGTGTACTACCTCCGTGCCGTCACTAGATTACTCTGAAGCACGATTACACTGGCAAGCGGTGTACTGCACGCCAAAGCAACAACAAATGGGATGCTCGGAGGGTGGTGGAGTACAGGAGTTTGCATGGGTCGCAAATCATAAACAAGGCGAAGTGGTAACTGTGGCAGTAGTGGGAACTACGTTGGACACTTGGCTAGGTAGAGCCAAGCCCTGCGCGACAGGCACAATGGGTCATATAACGCATTAGATAAACCTTATTTTGGGTGTGCAGGATAAATAAGACAACCTGACGGGTGTACACCGATCGGTACTGGTTCATATTGTGCACGTAGATACGTAAAACGTGCAAGAGGGAAACCATTATGTGCTTATGAGAGTTGATGGCAGCAGACCGTATTATTCGTTTCGGACCTCTTGATAAGTATAGAGGTGTGATTACACATGTCAATCACATCGCGATTACGGGCAGCATGGGGTTCACGCCTGAGCCTCAGGACGTGCGCTAGTAGCGCATGTCGGGTGTTTCAAGCGTCAACTTCGCGTCTCAATATCTCGGGATGTAATTGGAATATTGCGATGCAATCAACGCCATTGTGTATGTGCTTTGTTATGCTATGGATTGCTGAAGAAAAAATATAGGAGGTCCATTTTAAAAAACATAAGTTTGTGTTAAAAAACACATATGCTTTCGTTTTAGAATGTTTCCAAATATGTACATTCATGGGCCCCAGCCCTACATTGATATCGGTGAAAGTCGTTTTCCAATAGCTGTTATTGTTCCAGAGATATTTTGGGTGGACAAGATAGCTGGGACACCCCGTATATGTAGATGTAGACGTAGATGTGGTATCATTAAGATAACATACACCGATGGGTACAGGAGCACAACATGTAACACTTATATCGATTAGAAGTAGATTTATGCTATGTAACTGTGTATCTGTAATTACGAAGTGTGTATTCTTAGTTGATTAAGGTCATTGATTTGTGACAGGAAATTTAAAGTATTGTATTATATATGTGGAAAAAGCTAAATGATGTTTAAAATAATGAAATTTTATAATATGTGTATATTTAGAAGAAAAGCATTGTATATTGGAAGCTGGTTCATGCTTATGGCACTTGTAAAATGTAAATGATGTAGGGAAGTCCCTCCGGAAGTGAAGTGGCTCGGCGTGATATAAAAGGTGGTTTTGGCGGTCGAAATGAGCGGCTACTTGGTGGGAACGGTACGCAGTCAGTGGCTACCTGTTGCACGGTACACATCGACGGTGCCAAGGGAGGCAATCGGAAGCCACTTTCCAAGGTATTTTGCCTCAGATGTGGATTTGGCTGTTGCATGGTACTCTCGGCAATAAGGAATAGCTTTAACTCAATAAAAATCAGTCGCCAAGAAGAAATTGTATAGAGCATTCAAACATCAAGAGCCGTGAGTACAGTTAGCCGTCACGTCGCTTGTCACCACAACTTCGCAACCGCTCTACTAACTTCATGCGTGCAGATATGTATCAGAGCATGGACCAGTTAATTTGTGTGCGTGATTTTAATAATAATCCAAGTGCTATAACCCTGTGTTTAGAATCATAACTTTTATTCTGATCATGAACCTATGCAGGATCTTCTCCTAAGTGTTTATAAAACTGAGTATCCTGTTTCAAATGCACTATTATTGTTTATTTATGTTTGTCAGATGTGCAAGGATTATTAAAAGTGAAGCCCAGTATCGTAGAAAACTTGCTGTTAGGAAATATGAGCTCAAATACAGAAATAATGTTTTGAAAAACGAAAGCCATAAGCCTTTTGTTAGCCTTGTTTGAAGTGGAAAACAAGAGAACTGTGGCAACACTGTGGTATTCCGATTTGGTTGGAGAATTGTAGCAGGGTCTGAGAGAGATGCATGCACGCCAGAAGTAGTTAAAATTAGATTCAGGGCCTCAGAAGAATACACAAAGTAATTACTTTCTTATTGATTTTTAACATAAAAATTTGGCAAAATTTCTCTCTTGATGGAATTATGGGTGGAATAATCGCTCTAAGGCTCAAATGACGAGTAGTAAATTCAAAGCTGATTCCAAATACAGTTATCATAACTGAAATGTCTTTTTTCATACTTATATTTCGAATCCCTAATGCTATCTCACTTATGATACTCTGTGAGTGGGTAGAGAGGTTACTATATGCTGTTGTTTTAATAATACATAAAATAAAAATAAACTGCCAATTTTGCTCTGTTTTGGTTTTCTAAGTGTTTTAAATTCTGCTTTGTTTAAGAAATGTGTATCTCTATAAAGTCTGTTGCCAAGAAGTGTCAAGCACAACAGGAATCATGAAAATACATATTCACCAAAATAGTGGTTTTATACGTAAAAAATAAAAGGTGGTCTGAGAGACCCCTCCATAGTAATTGTGTTCCTGTCAACAATCACAGAAGCTAAGGGCTAGTTACCAATAGCAGTTTCACCGACTGTGTATACAACAGCAAATTGTAAGTAGGCTGTTTAGGTTTTTATGTTGGTAACGCCACGTAGCGCTCCATATGAAAATCACTGATTGTACTGTGTGCAGTCTGTGGCAGGTTTGCATTGTTGGAATATTTGCTATTGTAGTGTAGGGCAGTCGGATGTGAACAGTGCGTAGCGTTGTGCAGTTGGAGGTGAGCCGCCAGCAGTGGTGGATGTTGCGACAGAGACAGCAGTGGTGGATGTGGGGAGAGAGATGGCAGAATTTTGAGAGCCGACGATCTGGACGTGTGTCCGTCAGAAAAAAGGAAATTTGTAAGACTGGATGTCATGAACTGATATATTATTATTTTTTTGAATTGTTTGTTCTCTATCATAATCTTTCATTTGCTAACTATGCCTATCAGTAGTTAGCGCCTTCAGTAGTTAGAATCATTCATTTAGCTGGCAGTATTGGCGCTCTCTGTATTGCAGTAGTTCGAGTAACGAAGATTTTTGTGAGGTAAGTGATTCATGAAAGGTATAGGTTATTGTTAGTCAGGGCCATTCTTTTGTAGGGATTATTGAAATTCAGACTGCGCTGCGATAAAAATATAGTATATCAGTTTAGTGATGTTCAGAATAAGTAAAGAGAGAAATGTCCGAGTACGTTCAGTTTTGCTCAGCTGTTTGAAAATCAAATAACGTAAGAGGTTTTATTAGCACAGTTATTAATAATTTTCCAAAGGGGACGTTTCATATGGCGACCCTTAGCCGAGAATACTTCACTGGAATATTCTGATTTTTTCTTGTAGTTTGTGTAATTAGTGTAGTTATTGATTATTACTAGTGCGTAATTGTAGAGAGAATCTCCTTTGTAGCTGTTGTTTTTCATTGTTGTAGTGTAAAACAGTTGTGGCATGCATGCAGATTAGCACCAAGTAATTCTCAGCTGCACTTGCAAATTAACTAGATATTATTTTCAGTGCTATGTTAGTGTGTTTCCTTGTTTTTGATCTTCAAATTGTGCTTTTCTTCTTATCGTGCGAAATATGTGATAACTATGGCGTGTAAAAAACGTAACAGTAGCCTCGAAAGTAAACTGAGAAATGGTAGTGACAACGAGCGTAGCTTATCAGCGTCACCGTGTAATGAATTAACAGACACTCAAAGTAGTGATTTACTAATTGTGCATATGGAAATGGAGGGGTCGTCAAATAACGGTGTAGACTGTGAAACAATTAGTGAACAGGGAAGCATTATCTATCGATCGGTCGGAAACAGCTCGTCTCAGGACTCCAAAATACAGGAAAGAATTTTACAAATACTGTAGATTTAGGTTTTGCGTCCTCACCCTTTTCTCAATTAAGTCGAGACACATCTTCTGCTTTTCAAATTGCGTATGTTGCCAGTGCAAAAGCACTGCCAAAAAGCATAGAGGAACAGATTCCAGGCACTAATACTTTATTATTGCAATTAATGCAACAAATCAAACAAAATCAGAGAAAAACACAGCACAGCTTCAAAAGTTAGACACAGTGGAACAACACCAGAGATAAACACAGCAACAGCTTCAAAAGTTGGACAACCACGTGAAAGTTTAACTGCTGAGTTACTTAAAATCGAATCGAAATGTCAAAAAGTCTATAATGACGTAAAAACCCAAGTTTGTGAGCATTTCCAACATATTTTTTCGCTTCATGAAAATGCATTACGGAATCACGAATGAGCCATAAAAACTCTGCAAACTATTGTTCATGAAAATCACGACGCCTTACAAACTAAAATTGACTCAGTTGCATCTACCGATTCGGTTACGCAACTTACTAAACTCAGGAAAACTTAAAGGACATAGTAGATACAATTTCAACACTAATGAACACTCTGAAACTTGGTTCAGAAAAACACACTGATGAAATCAGTTCACTATCGGAGAAAGCAGCCGAGCTTTCGGATCAGTTCACTAGCTTATCTACAAAGGTAGATGGTGATCTGAATGACACAAGACCCGTAGCCTTCACTGACACAGAAAAGTATGAACAAATTAAGAAATTTAAACAAAATCAAAATCAAATTAATACGCAACACAAAAGAAAAAATCCTGGAAGTGAAAGATCAGCTGGCATAAGTAGTACCAGAGTTACATATTTCAGAGGACACTGGCGCTCCAATACGGGAAGAGGAACATAGAAATACGGAAAAGCCATAAAATAATAACACAGGGAATTTCGGAAATTATGAAAGAAATTGGCAAGGTGCACCGAATTTTGAGATGGAACCGCCGAAACGACTTAACAATGACCGATATGCGACTCGCCGTCATGATGACTTTGACTATAAGTTGTTTATTACTACACGTAAATTCAAAACATTTAAGAATTCCGGCAGCGACATTCATCCACAAACATAGCTGCACCAATTCCCTCATTTTTTTCCTCCCAACTGGTCATTATAGTACAGATTATGATTTATGTATGGCTACTTAGAGAATGAACCAGCTGTAAGAATGCGATAGGTCTTTCACGATTGTCACAGTGAAGGAGAATTTTATCATGCCTTCCTCTCAGCATATTGGTCTGAAGCTACTGAAGATCGTGTAAAACGTAGCATCATAATGATGAAACATTTCGAACAATCTGAATTTTCCTGTCTTGTCAAATATTTTGAAGACATGTTGCATAAGAATCAATATCTGTCAAACCCATACAGTCCCTCAAAACTTATTAGCATTTGCTTAATCAAATTGCCTGAACATTTACGACATATTATTTAGGCAGGACGTTGCAAAGATGACATCGAAGCTTTTCAGGGACTGTTACAAGAATTGGAAACTGATACTGACAATCGCGGGACGCGAAAACAGGAACACAACAGTTACAGGTCACGTTCATCACAATTCTTCGATGACAGAAATAATAACTGGACACGACAAGGCTATTCTTACAACGCAAATCGTGACCAAAACAGACACCACCCGTATGACAACCGTTGGCAGAGTAGTAATAATTACAGGGAAAGATCACCTCTCTGCAGTAATGAATATAGCAGAGACAATCAGACAAACAGACAATATGGGAACCAAAATAATTATTATCAAGGGAGACAGAATAACCTTAGACGCAACGGTCCACCGAGCAGCTACGATTCCGGGAGAAATTCTCCACCACATGACCGACAACAAAGAAACTATGGAAACTGTCGACATAACGACAGTACTGAATTTCATCAGAACTGGAGGGATTCAAAAAAGGCAGGGCCCTCTTGGCAACGTGAATTTGTAGAGGTTGGATTTCCTAATCCCAGTAACGACGCGCGACAACAAAGGTAAGAGACAGTGACTCGCACCGCAGGCAGCCATGTGCGCTGGCTGGCTCTGAGAAAAATAACATAAGCTAGGCTTGAGAAAAATTCCAGTACTCTTTACTGACATATACCGCATGATAATTGCGTTCAAGTTGATAGTCTGCATACTGAGGAACAGTAAAGTTTAACACCACATTTCACTTGTAAAACCGTTTATTGAGAGACAATCTGCTTTTTAACATAGTCTTTGCCATAAAATTTTTCACTTCACATTACTAGTACGCTTTGTTACACTTAGAAACTGTTAACATACGACAATGTTTTGAAGTCAACTATACATTCAAGAACCTAGGGAACTTATTTAGACAGTAATTACGAATTCATTTTTGTAGTGAACAGACGACACGTGTAATTGTGTGTACATTCTTCCTTGTTCGTTGCACAATTACGTAACAACTATAAAGCTTACATACTTAGAACATATACTGGTACTGCTAATGAGATTTTAATGCAAATTTTGGTGTACTTGAAAATACATTCTGGATTTAAAGTACTTTCTGAGAGATACCAGATGACACAGTGGTTAGTTTATTTGACAGCTTCACTATTATATCACGACGCTACTAATGAATGACACAATTTATATTATTGCTTTTGCGCTGTATCTGTTTTATATCTGAACAGTTTCTCTGTATTATTCTGGAAAGTAAAACATGTTTTTGTAGTGACTTTGTGGTATAGCTACAATGAGACAGCTGTTTCCATAGCACAACAATACGTTACAGTACAGTACTTCCTTGATCATGGCGATAAGCATAATAACTACGATATCTATATGCAAACCATTTCACTTTTGTTTATGACGAGGTAAGTACATTGACTTCTACAGAACTTTGCTTACGGAGGACAATAACTACGACTCTTCCACAGAATTATATTACAGCAAGACTCACAGTTTAGCGCTACGGGACACGCATTTGAATGATTAATTTTCGTACTTAAAACATTTATTTTTAAAGATTTTTGAATTACAAAGGTACAAAGTAGGTTTTCGGTGATACATTTCACTCCATTGCTGTAATCTGTAACACCTGATGCTATGATTACATTTATCCTCAGGGGGTACACGCCTACTTTGTGTACTAAGCGTGTGGCAAGTACTAGGAGCCCTAGCTAATATGGTATTTGCTTGTACAAATTTACACATCGGTACCATATTTCTCTAACACAGAATTACACAGCTATCTGATCAATTAACTTAGAAAAATAAAAATTTTTTTTACTACGTCAGTGACACATGTTCACGCAATTACACTGTTGGATAACTTCACACTTATGAAATTTTATTTTGTCTGTATTTTGTGAACTCTTCATAATTTTTCAGAACCATTGTGATACTATGAGAGCTTTGAATGATGTATTTGGTATGGGATCATGACTTTTAAAGTGTGTTTGAGGTAGATGACACTATTGAAATGAGCAGAGAATTTTTTTTAGGTTTGAAATTATTGAAAGAAGTTGCTATGATGGTGTTATTACGACGACGATGTGTATTATGCTGATGAGGTATGTTTATGATCAATAAGCTGATGCTATATGTGGAATTTGATTATGCTTTGTATTTATTATGTTGAAATATTGAAGAACTGTCGACGAATATGTATATGTGTAATAAGGTAAGGAATAATGAGTAGTAGTTAGGGACTCTGGTTTGTGAAAAAGGATGCTGGAAACCAAGAACCGACTATAAGAGTTATGACATGTGTGTCCATGCATGAATGTATCACAACACTGCTATTCATGAAATTTCGTTTTTACGCGTTTGTACTGTAATTTTCGACATGTGAAATTTTATATATATGAGACTGTCACTGTAGCGGAAACTGCTGTCGTAAATATTTCGGCAAGAAAGGTAAGTGAACATGACTTGTAGGCGCCCAGGTACGAGACAGCCGCCTGGAGGCACAACAAAAAAAAGGAGAGGCCATTAACTTCGCTATTGACATTTTTTTTGTAGAAAGCATCGCAAACACAACACACTCATACTTGACAAAAACATATGATTACACTTGGGAGCTCATAATTTCTGATATTTGCTGAAACGCCTAATGAAATGATAAACATTTTACGCCTATTGTCTTGCTAGTAGAGAGATTTTTTATTGCCTTATGAAATGCCATATGGCTAGTGAATGACGTTTCACACCTTGCTTTATGTATATATTTGCTCATTTTGTTTAATATCTAGTTTCTAGCTGCACTGCAGCATTGTTTAAAATAAAATTTAATAGATGTACTAATAGAAACGTTTTCTGTCTACTGATTCAGTAACGAATAATTTTATGATCTACTTTCTTAGAAAAGGGAGCACAAATAGACATTTCCCTTCACAGGAATTACATACATAATTTTTTTCAACGATTTGGTAACTTTTTTAGTAAAGTTTTTGTGATGCATCATTCTAGTGTTAAGATCTGACATAGGTATTAGACATATCCTATCTTTACTGTAATATTCTTTCTGCTTGAGCTTTACCTTGTTTAGGTATAAGTTACTGCATTTATTGCTGCTGTTTACCAGGCATAGTTCTTCAGAATTTTACAATGTATTCAGCCAGTTTTACTACTGATTCATTTTTCTTGTTGCTGCACATTGGCTCATATTAGTTGTAATGTTGTATTTGTTTTGCTAATTTATATTTATTGCTGCTTGCTTTGCTAATTTGCATTTTTTTGTCATTGCTGTTTGTGTTAATTGTTTTTGCTGCTTCATTGACTTGTCCTGTTGTATATATATCTGAGCTCAGTAGTTTTAAGTTAGCTTAAGAGGGGGTAGGCTATATAAAAGAATGAGTTATGATGAATTGGAAGAAATGCGTTGAGAAGCTATAAAAAAATGGAAAAAAAGTTGTTTACAATGAAGAATCATTATTTTGGAAGAGGATATGAACAAAACAGTAAGGTTTAGGGACTACAGGTATAGATACCACTTTTTGGGAATAATGATGAGCTAAGGGAGATCTCCAAAAAGTAAAGAAAGTTTTGTCTGCAAATCAAATACGATAAATACTGCAGTAAAACAAACCCTGTCCTTTACTTTTGTGTTATCCCACTATGTGTTTGTGCACCCTTGTGTATTTGTGTTCTTCCTGTATTTATGTGTTTAGCTGATAAGACTTATGTTGTAGAATTTTTGTAATACTGTATTTTCTACTTTGTACAGATGTTTAGACATTATTTATTCTGTTCTCTTCTAATGCTCATGTGTGAAGTTAATCTTTCAAAAGCTCTTCTCATTTTTTTATTTATTTACTTATGTCATAATTCCTGTAACACTGATGTATATGTTTATTTCTACTCTTTTGTAAGGCCTGTATTATTACAGATGTTATCTGTATTATTATGTTCTTTAATGATGAGTTTTGTACCGTTGTAATTGTATTCTCATGTTGTAAATTTATAATTGTATAGACACCAGTTCTTCAAATAAGTATTTTCATTTCGCTACACATGTTCCTGTTGGTCATAGTATATGTACAATATGTGAGAAGTTAAAAAAAGGACTTTTAGTGCTTACACGTGTATTGATAATTCAGCAAGTACACAAGTGGTGGTTTATGGACTTGCTATATCGTCTGCAAGGCTCTTTGATGTTGCTTGTGCACCCACACAGTCGCAACAGATGGCTGCTGGCCATCTCTACGAGGACTACAGTGGGCCTACACTTTTGATGGCCCACCAATACCATTATTTCTACAAGAACTACAGTGGGTCTGCATCCTTGGTGGCACACAACTACCATTATCTCTACAACAACTGCAGTGGATATGCACCTCTGGTGACCCACCAATACCATACTCTCTGCTAGGACTACAGTGGGCCTGCTCTGTGATGACCTACCTACCAATATTCTTCAAAACTTCCACTGACTCTGCTGTGGGTTTGCTCTGTTGTGGCCCATTACCTGTCAGCATGTCAAGAGTTAGCACTGTCTTTCCGTTGGAAGGACAATAGAACTTCTTCAAGACTGCGTGGAAATCCACTACTTAAGTGTCCATTTTCTGTTACTGATCAGAATTTGTGCAATGCAATTACTACTGTGATGAATGATCAGGACTGTCTTTAGGAGAACAAATTTTGCTTTTGAACAACAGTTTATCGATAAGTTGGGGGGGGGGGGGGGGCGATATTGAATGTTACTGAGCATCTAGTTGTCACACAAAATGTGTACTTCCAAACAGACAGCATTTATTTGGGTGAAGTTTTATTCCCATTTCACAGTGCACTAATGTTTTCGTCAGTTCAAGTCACCTTAAATTTAATGCCAGACACGATGGTACAAAAGTAGTTGACACACTGAATTTTTTAGCACTTCTGTACGTTATCTGGAAATTACAATTTTCGCAGCTATCCATTTTCGTCAATTTTTACAACAGATGGCTCTGATTCATTCCCTCCATATTTACTTCTAACCACATTTTCTGTCTTTATGATCTTTAATATGTCTGTAATGTCACGTATTGTGAGGAAATTATGTTTCAGAAGTTAATTTCACAAGTTACTCTTTTTGTTTCTCCCAAGTCCCTACATTATACCTGTAAAACAATTTTTCGAAGTGGCAGGTATAATTCCATTTATGCTTAAATTATGAGGAAATTTTAGAAATGGAGAATCCATATTGATTATTTACGACGGAACTTCCTTCTAAGTTTCTTAAAAGCTCCATATTAACATTTAACACATTTCATTTTACTTTACCTTTCTATTTTCCTGTCACTTGCGCTCTGTTTCACTGCCACTTGAATGTATTCATTTCACGCAGCTATTCTTTTTTGACTTTCACTGCTTCCTGAAACACTTCTTTCCATACTTTCTTAAAGTGTTTTGTTCTTTGAGTGATGGGACTTTGTTATATGAACTTTACTTTGGATTCGATTATCTTTGTCCATTCGAATTAAATATTTAATATAACCTTCCAGTTTTTTTGATATATTGTTTCCGCATGCATTCTTCTCGTAATAGTCAAACTTTCTGCGTATTCTATAGCACTTGTTCTTCCTATAATACTCTGGAAGATGTATGGTTTTTAATTATTAAGTTTCGTTTATCAAAAGATGTGCACCCTATGAAGCGAAAATCTGTGCTTCTATATCTGAGAAATAGGCTGGATTTTCTTATATGCTGATGTACCAACTACAGACTGGGTTCTATTTGTTGATATTCCTACATTTCTTTATGTATTGTTGCTAATCAGATTGACGTAAAGCATGACAACTACCACGAGAGCGTAGATTCTCTTTGTCTAAGAGTTATTACATGAGTGTTACGCTACATCAAACCACAAAGCCTGCAACAACAGGTACCCTAGGAATCGCATTGACTATTTAATTGCAATGCCAATGCAAGATAATTAAGTACAAAAAGCGTCAGTGAGATAAAAGTCCTAGAAGGAATGATATTTCGTATGATTGTAGAAAGATGGTGTAGAAATAAGCACTGGAATCTGACACATGGTTTGAAGATGGTGGCTATGTCTAACCTTCTTAGAAAAAACAAACGAAAGGTAAGACAGAGACATTTTATGCGGACGTAGAGGCTTTAAATTCCTACGCCAGTGAGCTGGAAGGTGTACGCAATACGTGAGATATTGTTCCAATGACTCAAGAACACCACAGATATCAGGAAAAATCTTCTAAAACAGAAGGGCCCTGTTGGAGCTGAATTATCTACATTATTTTATGCTGGTCTCTGCATGAAGTGACATACTAAATGCCGGCAAATATTGAAAACTAGCAGAAATTTCTGAAATGGCACAAAACTAATACTGCAGAGTCTCGATATTTCGAGCCTATATATTTCACATTTCCTACTGAGACCATGAAGATACAGACGGAGAGAACAGAGATACTCTCCTAATAACAACAGTACTGAAGATCTAGATGACGATATTATTGATAATGAGACAGACACAGAACTGGATAATACAACCAATCCATGCACATAATACATGGTAGAAGAACTAGGCATGAGGCTATGTAATGAATTGTGATAAGAAAATATAATTAATTTAATGTGACAACTGTAAAAATATAAAAATTATAAAGATTTCATACATTACATCAGTATTAGATATAGAAATATTATAGAAAATTGCTGGTGAGAGGGCCATAGCTCGATGATATCATTCTGAGCTTTGCCCCTCACATCACCACCTATGATCTATGTAATGTAATTCCATTGTATCACAAGATGACAGTGTATGCTTATTGACATGGGATATAGATACATGAAATCTGAATATTATATCTAGGATGGGACGAAAAGCGGTAAGACTCGAGTTATTTTCCTAGGCTTTCCTCTTTAGGCCTTGTTGATGAAGGGATTTTTCATTAAATTTCTTTTTCTCTTTTTGTTTCATAATAACACGTATTCTTTATGTTTCAATATTCAGAAACTTGTTGTATTATTCAATATAACATGTATTTATTTCTTTCTCCTTTTCCAAGTATTAAAATGCTGCTAAGAAATTGCAAAAATTACCAAGACACAGCAAATTGATCCGCCTCCACGAGGGTTTCTGTGGGTGTATGTTGATTAAAACGTGGTTTCTCCCCTGTACTTGATCTTGAGTGACTGATGTGATGGCTAAGAGACCAACTGCAGTAACTCACAGCCCATTATATCATAAAGACATCGGGCTTAACTGGCAAGCAGCAAGTGAAAACAAAATTCCCATAAATCTGAGCATTACAGAAAAAGTAAATCTACTTTACCTTCGGTCTGTCTCCCCCATAGAACAAAAAATGTGTCAATGGCACCACGTATATGCTTCTACTGCTTTTTAATTCGTTACACAGCAATCTTGTTGAAAGTGGTACTGTAAATTTGTCATTGTCGGTACAGTACCATGTTGTGTTGAGTTCCCTTTTTGCCTGTTTTTATTTGTGCATTATCTATAAAGAGTGCTGCAACAAAGAGAATGAAATTTTTTTCTTTGAATCTTTAGATAGAAGAAATGAAATGGCTTGAGAAAGGAGTAACAATTAAAAGAAAAACTTTGAAACACCCCCTTAGAAAAATTTATGAATTACTGTGCTGGTAAATCTCTTATGTTATTTGATTTTCAGACAGATTAGATTAGATTAGATTAGTACTTGTTCCATAGATCATGAATACGACACTTCGTAATGATGTGGAACTTGTCAGGTTAATAAAAGGTGTCCATACAAGATATTACATGACAAGATGTTACATGACACTCAATATTTTTTTTTTTGAGGTTGGGGAATTACCCACTTACTATATCCAAAAATTCGTCTAATGAGTAGAAGGAGTTGCTTAAGAAATTCTTTTAATTTCCTTTTAAATGTTATATGGCTATCTGTCAGACGTTTGATGCTATTAGGTAAGTGACCAAAGACTTTTGTGGCAGTATAATTTACCCCCTTCTGAGCCAAAGTTAGATTTAACCTTGAGTAGTGAAGATCATCCTTTCTCCTAGTGTTTTAGCCATGTACACTGCTATTACTTTTGAATTCGTTCAGATTGTTAATAATAAATTTCATAAGTGAATATATATATTGTGAGGCTACAATGAAGATTTCTAGCTCTTTAAATAAGCGTCTGCAGGATGATCTTGGATGAGCTACAGCAATTATTCTGAATACACGCTTTTGTGCAATGAACGCTCTTCTACTCAATGATAAGTTACCCCAGAATATGATGCCATACGAAAGCAGAGAATGAAAATAGGCGTGGTAAGCTAATTTACTCAGATGTATATCGCCAAAATTTGCAATGACCCTAATAGCATAAGTAGCTGAACTCAAACGTTTAGGCAGATCCTCAGTGTGTTTTTCCCAGTTCAATCCCTCATCAATGCATACACCTAGAAATTTTGAATATTCTACCTTAGCTACCGATTTCTGATCGAAATCTATATTTATTAATGGGGTCATTCCATTTACTGTGTGGAACTGTATATACTGTGTTTTGTCAAAGTTTAATGAGAGCCAATTTGCAGAGAACCAGTTAATGATTTTCTGAAAAACATCGTTTACACTTTCACGAGTTAATTTTTGTCTGTTGGGTGTGATAGCTATACTTGTATCATCGGCAAAAAGTACCAGCTTTGCATCTTCATGAATATAGAATGGCAAGTCATTAATATATATTAAGAACAGCAGAGGACCCAAGACAGGACCTTGCGGCACCCCATTCGTGATTGTTCCCCATTTTGAGAAATCACCAGGTTTTTGCATACTATGTGAACTGTTTATTTTAACTGTCTGCACTCTTCCAGTTAGGTATGATTTAAACCATTTGAGTACTGTCCCATTCATACCACAGTACTTGTTCTTATCTAGAAGTATTCCATGATTTACACAATCAAAGCCTTTGATAGATCACATAAAAAATCCCAATGGGTGACTTCCGGTTACTCAGAGCATTTAATATTTCATTAGTGAAAGTATATATAGCATTTTCCGTTGTGAAACCCTTCTGGAAACCAAACTGACATTTTGTTAATAGTTTATTTTTACAAAGGTGTGAAGCTACTCTCTATTTTGGATAAGGCACTCAGAAGAGAGATTGGGCGGTAGTTGTTGACATGAGACATATCCCCTTTTTTATGCAGTGGTATAACAATGGCATACTTCAGTATCTGGGAAAATACCCTGCTTGAGAAAGCGATTACATATGTGGCTAAGAATCCCACTTATTTCTTGGGAACAAGCTTTTATTATCCTGCTGGAAATGCCATCAATCCCATGTGAGCTTTTGTTCTTGAGAGAGTTTATTATCTTCCTAATTTCAGATGGAGAGGTGGGTGGAATTTCAGATGTATCAAACGGTGTGGGTAAGGCCTCTTCCATTAACTGCCTTGCTTCTTCTAATGAACATTTAGATCCTATTTTCTCTACATTTAAAAAATGATTATTCAAAATGTTATTGACTTCCGGCTTGTTGTATATCAAGTTTCCATTCGCTTTGATGGTGATGCCATCATCTTGTACTCTTGGTTGTCCTGTCTCCCTTGTCACAATATTCCGAATTGTTTTGATTTTGTTGTCAGAGGTATTAATCTCAGACATGCTTCTGGACTTATTAATATTTGACTGTTTCTGGGTCATTACTCTTTCTTGTTGTTAGATACAGTTCCCTTTTGTGGTTACAAGATATTTTTATTCCTTCAGTAAGCCAAGGTTTTTTGCATAGTTTCTTATAATTAGATTTAACTACTTTCTTGGGGAAACAGTTTTCAAATTCTCTTACAAGTATATCATGAAATAAGTTATAATTTAAATTAGGATTGGGTTCCTTGTACACCTCACCCCAGTCTAACTGCTGAAGATTTTCTCTGAAATTTCTAATTGTTGAGTCATTAATTGAACGCACAACTTTGGAGGGTAGTTTTGAATTACTGAATGGAGCTATGTCATATACTGTAACTAACTGAGCGTCATGATCAGAAAGCCCATTCTCAACAGGACAAGAATTTATGTTTTTAAACCTATCTTTGTCTATAAAAGTGTTATCTATCAATGTGCTGATGTCCTTTACTACCTGAGTAGGAAAATTAATGACAGATGTCAAATTGGGTTAGATAGAGCAGCAATCAGTCGTAGAATTAAGTTGCTTTAATATGACATTTATAGTCACAACGCAGATCAGATTTCGACCTGTGTCAGGTCATTATCAATGCAGTGCGGAATTGTAGCAGTTGTTCGTGCTAAAGTCAATGCATTCACTTGAGCACGAACAACTGCTACAATTCCGCACTGAATTGATAATGACCTGACACAGGTCAAAAACTTATCTGCGTTGTGACTATAAATGTCATATTAAAGCAACTTAATTCTACGACTGATTGCTGCTCTATCTAACCTAATATAACCACAGTCGTTGCGTGCACCTGCCGCATGTAGGGCAACCTGATGGAGATGTCATATTGAAAGAACCGAGCAAGACTTCCAGGTCATTCTTCCTATTACAATCTTTCAGTGAATCAACACTGAAGTCCCCACAAATAATAATTTGCTTTCCCCTATCTGACAGATAGCACAACAAGGCATCCAAGTTTTCCAGGAATAAATGAAAGTTTCCTGAAGGGGACCTATATACTGTTACAATTATAAAAGAGCCTTCCTTCAGTTTGAGTTGACAGGCACATGCTTCTATATGTTGCTCTAGACAAAACTTTTTTGTATCTAAGCTTTCTATACAGTGATAACTTTTGACATATGTGGCAACTCCTCCTCCCACCTTATTCTCTCTACTCATATGTGCAGCTAGTTTATAACCACTTATATTTACCTTTTCCATATCAGACAAAATTTGATGCTCAGACAGGCATAGTATATCTATTACATTATCAGATTTAATGTCAGCTAAACAAACCAGGAGCTCATCCACTTTATTCTTCAATCCAGGAATATTTTGGTGAAAAATGTTAACATTATATTTTCTTTACTTCTCTGAAAATCTACTTTTTCCTTTAATCCACCAATATTTTGGTTAAATATGGTAACATTATCATTTACTTTCCTGATGTGAGAATTTTGTGAGTTTTGGACCTCTTTAGCACCTGCCTGCCTGAACTTCTCATTGGACACTGATATTAGCCTAAAAAAGAGGTACATCCATGAGTACTAGTGTCCCCCCTTATGGATTTCGCTAACAACCCTGCCAGTTAACCCTTCCCTTTCCTATTGAGATGTAGGCCATGCCTTGTGAAATCCGCCCTATCAATAGCCTCAACAGGAACCAATCCAATGTCTGACAGAGTGGCCGCCCTACGCAACTGATCCAACTCCATTTTTACCCTCCTGACAGAGCGGTTCAACTGGGGCTGATCACGCCGCACGAAAGCAGGCACCAGCCCAACATTGGTATGGGTCACTGCTGAGGCTATTTTCACCAGGTCACACTCAATGTTGTAGCCCTGATCCCTATCAATACTGTTTCCCACTCCACCCACTACCATGACATGATCCTGCTTTGTGAGTCCCTTGCACAAGGAACCTATATCCTCTACCACCTGGCTAAGACTTGCACTTGGCTTGAAAAAGTTTGCGACCTGGCACCTGTCACCTAATTTTTCCAGCACAATCTGGCCCACACCTCTTCCATGGCTGCTACCTAGCAACAGAACTTTCCTCTTACTTTCTACATTTTTTTGAAACAGTTGGTTTCCTGGTGGAATTCTGTTGCATCTTAACTACATCTACTTTTACTGGAGTCTCTTCCTTACTTAACTATGGTAGCAAGGCAAATCTATTGGCTGTGCCAATTGGGAAACTGTCAGACACTGTCCTCTATCTGTGGCCCCTGTGCCCAGTTGCCACTTCCCACCGCTGTTTGCCCTTCTCCCCCCTTAACCTCTTCAGTTCCTCCCTCGCTCTGTCCAAATCAGCCTGAAGGGCTCTAATTTTCTTCTCCTGTTCAGCTATAATCCTATCTCTTGAGCACACCCTGCAAGACAATGGAAGTGTCTCGTTTGCCTCCCCAATTCCCACGCCGCTACAATTTCCCCAATGAAACCATCTGACAAAACAGCTGCACAAAACCCCTCAACTAAGTTTCCTACTGCAGCTCACACACTTAGTATCCATTGTACTTTGGAAATCAGTTAAAGAGATTTACTAAGTGATAACGATGTTGTTGTTGTTGTGGTCTTCAGTCCTGAGACTGGTTTGATGCAGCTCTCCATCCTACTCTATCCTGTGGAAACTTCTTCATCTCTCAGTACCTACTGCAACCTACATCCTTCTGAATCTGTTTGGTGTATTCGACTCTTGGTCTCCCTCTACGATTTTTACCCTCCACACTGCCCTCCAATACTAAACTTGTGATCCCTTGATGCCTCAGAACATGTCCTACCAACTGGTCCCTTCTTCTAGTCAATTTGTGCCACAAACTTCTCTTCTCCCCAATCCTATTCAACACTTCCTCATTAGTTATGTGATCTACCCATCTAATATTCAGCATTCTTCTGTAGCACCACATTTCGAAACATTCTATTCTCTTCTTGTCCAAAATATCTATCGTCCATGTTTCACTTCCATACATGGCTACACTTCATACAAATACTTTCAGAAACGACTTCCTAACACTTAAATCTATACCCGATGTTAACAAGTTTCTCTTCTTCAGAAATGCTTACCTTGCCATTGCCAGTCTACATTTTATATCCTCTCTACTTCGACCATCATCAGCGATTTTTCTCCCAAATAGCAAAACTCCGTTACTACTTTAGGTCTATCATTTCCTAATCTAACTCCCTCAGCACCACCTGACTTAATTCGACAACATTCCATTATCCTCGTTTTGCTTTTGTTGATGGTCATCTTATATCCTCCTTTCAAGACACTATCCATTCCGTTCAACTTCTCTTCCAAGTCCTTTGCTGTCTCAGACAGAATTACAATGTCATCGGCGAACCTCTAAGTTTTTACTTCTTCTCCATGAATTTTAATACCTACTCCGAATTTTTCTTTTGTTTCCTTCACTGCTTGCTCAATATACAGATTGAATAACATTGGGGAGAGGCTACAACCCTGTCTCACTCCCTTCCCAACCACTGCTTTCCTTTGATGTCCATCGACTATTATAACTGTCATCTGGTTTCTGTACAAATTGTAGTTAGCTTTTCGCTCCCTGTATTTTACCCCTGCCAGCTTCAGAATTTGAAAGAGAGTATTCCAGTCAACATTTTCAAAAGCTTTCTCTAAGTGTACAAATGCTAGAAACATAGGTTTTCCCTTCCTTAATCTAGCTTCTAAGATAAGTCGTAGGGTCAGTATTGCTTCATGTGTTCCGATATTTCTACGGAATCCAAACTGATTTCCCCGAGGTCGACTTCTACTAGTTTTTCCATTCGTCTGTAAAGAATTCGCGTTAGTATTTTGCAGCCGTGACTTATTAAACTGATAGTTCGGAAATTTTCAGATCTGTCAACACCTGCTTTCTTTGGGATTGGAATTATTATATTCTTCTTGAAGTCTGAGGGTATTTCGCCTGTCTCATACATCTTGCTCACCAGATGGTAGAGTTTTCTCATGACTGGCTCTCCCAAGGCTGTCAGTAGTTCTAATGGAATGTTGTCTACTCCCGGGGCTTTGTTTCGACTTAGAACTTTCAGTGCTCTGTCAAACTCTTCACGCAGTATCGTATCTCCCATTTCATCTTCATCTACATCCTCTTCCATTTCCATAATATTGTCCTCAAGTAAATCGCCCTTTTATAGACGCTCTATATACTCCTTCCACCTTTCTGCTTTCCCTTCTTTGCTTGGAACTGGGTTTCCATCTGAGCTCTTGATATTCATACAAGTGGCTCTCTTTTCTCCAAAGGTCTCTTTAATTTTCCTGTAGGCAGTATCTATCTTACCCCTAGTGAGATAAGCCTCTACATCCTTACATTTGCCCTCTAGCCATCCCTGATTAGCCATTTTGCACTTCCTGTCGATCTCATTTTTGAGACGTTTGTATCCCATCTTGCCTGCTTCATTTACTGCATTTTTGTATTTTCTCCTTTCATCAATTAAATTCAATATTTCTTCTGTTAACCAAGGATTTCTACTAGCCCTCGTCTTTTTACCTACTTGATCCTCTGCTGCCTTCACTACTTCATCTCTCAAAGGTATCCATTCTTCTTATACTGTATTTCTTTCCCCAATTCTTGTCAATTGTTCCCTTATGCTCTCCCTGAAACTCTCAACTACTTCTGGTTCTTTCAGTTTATCCAGGTCCCATCTCCTTAAATTCCCACCGTTTTGCAGTTTTTTCAGTTTTAATCTACAGTTCATAAACAATAAATTGTGATTAGAGTCTACACCTGCCCCTGGAAATGTCTTATAATTGAAAACCTGGTTCCTAAACCTCTGTCTTACCATTATATAATCTATATGAAACCTGTCAGTATTTCCAGGCTTCTTCCACGTATCCAGTCTTCTTTTATGATTCTTGAACCAAGTGTTAGCTATGATTAAGTTGTGTTCTGCGCAAAATTCTACCAGGCGGCTCCCTCTTTCGTTTCTTGCCCCCAATCCATATTCACTTACTACGTTTCCTTCTCTCCCTTGTATTACTGACTTATTCCAGTCACCCATGACTATTAAATTTTCGTCTCCCTTCACTACCTGAATAATTTCTTTTATTTTATCATACATTTCTTCAATTTCTTCGTCATCTGCAGTGCTAGTTGGCATATAAACTTGTACTACTGTGGTAGACGTGGGCTTCGTATCTTTGGCCACAATAATGCGTTCACTAAGCTGTCTGTAGTAGCTTACCCGCATTCCTATTTTCCTATTCATTATTAAACCTACTCCTGCATTACCCCTATTTGATTTTGTGTTTATAACCCTGTAGTCACGTGACCACCAGTCCTGTTCATCCTGCCACCGAACTTCACTAATTCCCACTATATCTAACTTTAACCTATCCATTTACGTTTTTAAATTTTCTAACCTACCTGCCCGACTAAGGGATCTGGCATTTCACGCTCAGATCCGTAGAACGCCGTTCTCCTGATAACGACATTCTCTTGAGTAGTCCACGCCCGGAGATCCGAATGGGGGACTATTTTATCTCCGGAATATTTTACCCAAGAGGATGCCATCATCATTTAACCATACAGTAAAATCATTTAACCATACAGTAAAGCTGCATGCCGTCGGGAAAAATTACGGCTGTAGTTTCCCCTTGCTTTCAGCCGTTCGCAGTCCCAGCACAGGAAGGCAGTTTTGGTTAGTGTTACAAGGCCAGATCAGTCAATCATCCAGTCTGTTGCCCCAGCAACTACTGAAAAGGCTGCTGCCCCTCTTCAGGAACCGTATAATATATTAAATACAGATGCGAAAGGACACTAAATATGTTTTGGAAATTAATATGTAAGTAATCTGTTACCATATGCACTTAAATTTGTGGTATAACTCTAAATATGCACTATCAAAAATTAGGCCTAAACAGCCGAATGTAACCAAAACGAACTTTTTGCGGGAAAAATACGAAAATAAAAGAAAAACCTTTAATGGCAAGCTTGAAGAGCACACTAATGAATGTATTTAATTAGTTAATCTATACCAAATGCACTTAAGATTGCTGTATAACGCTAAGTATGCACACTCTGAAAGTAAGGCAAAGCCGCGAAATATAAACAAACGAACTTTTCGCGATTACTATAACAATATGCAAATAAAAGAAAAATGTTTAATGGTGAGCTTGAAAGGCACCCTAATGAACGTATTTAATCAGTTAAACTATAGCAAATGCACTTCCAATTGCGGTATAACGCTAAATATGCACACTCGAAAAATTAGGCCTAAGCAGCAACAAGTAAACAAACGAACTTTTCGCGATTACTAGAACACTACGCAAATAAGAGAAAAACTTTTAATGGTGAGCTTGAAGAGTACACTAAAGAACGTAATTAATTAGTTACAAGTGTTCAACTACAACTAATTACAACCTAAATAACTTATCTTTCACGAGAGCTCTGTCTCCGTACGTGAGGCCTTGTGCAGGGCTACCAACCTCAACAGCTGAGCAAAACTGAATGTACTCAGAAATTTCTCACTTTACTTCTTCTGATCATCACTAAACTGACATACAATATTTTTATCGCAGCTCAGTCTGAATTTCAATAATCCCTACAAAAGAATGGCCCTGACTAGCAATAACCTATACATTTCATGAATCACCTTCCTCACAAAAATCTTCGTTACTCGAACTACTGCAATACAGCGAGGGCCAATACTGCCTGCTAAATGAAAGATTCTAACTACTGAAGGAAGTAACTAGTGATAGGCATAGTTAGCAAATGAAAGATTATGATAGAGAACAAACAATTCAAAAGTTATAATAATATATCAGTTCATGACATCCAGTCTTACAAATTTCCTTTTTCTGACGGACACACGTCCAGATCGTCGGCTTTCAAAATTCTGCCATCTCTCTCCCCACACCCACCACTGCTGTCTCTGTCCCAACATCCACCACTGCTGGCGGCTCACCTCCAACTGCACAACGTTACGCACTGTTCACATCCGACTGCCCAACACTACAATAGCAAATATTCCAACAATGCAAACCAGCTACAGACTGCACACCGCACAATCAGTTATTTTCATATGGAGTCTACTTACATAGCCCTCATGCTCCCCACAAAAAAATTTCCAAATTGTTTTGGGCATTGGCCAATACATATTTGTTAAAATTTTTGTGTTAACGCTAACAAATATATCAAATGCACACACTTCTCTAAAATACCTGGATACTTGGCATGCGATCCACAAGGTGATCGAGACGGCCTTTGGTACCAGTCCTCCTGAGGTCGTCCAGTATGTGGAAGTTGCAAGTTTCTAGTGGTACTAAGCAAGTTTAATCGGGTGCGGGTCACCAGTATCGCAGTCTATTGCATTCTGCTGACTCTTTCCTCTTGAAGGAAGATGGTACCGAGGTGGGCCTTAATTACCGCCTTGAAAGACTGTTAGTCTCGGCAATAGCCCCGATCCTACATACCTCGCACCATCGATACTGGTGAGAGACGTCCGACATCTGTACATGATACGTGCCCAGAACATGACTGACCCGTTTCCCTGCTGACTCTCAGGACAGCACGGCTCGTAGGTGAATGCAGGTCGACTCCAATGATATAAATATTTTCTTCCAGGAGCTCCTATCTTCACCTTCCTCGCACAGCCCGCTGCGGTAAGATTTGTAGTGTGGATCGTACTGGCCACCTAGACATGAAACTGATGGTCTGGACATAATTTTCTACAGACGAATTCAACATAATCCTTCCAAAGTAAAGTTCTGTAGGATTCTGAGTAACTGTAAGTCTTCATCTGTAGGCAGTTGTTGACCGCAGGCTACCACAACGGGGAGATCTTCACTGTTTTATCTCATGATAGTGACTTAATGAGTTGGGTTGTTTTGGGAGAGGAGATCAGACAGCGAGGTCATCGCTCTCATCGGATTAGGAAAGGAAGTCGGCCGTGCCCTTTCGAAGGAACCATCCCGGCATTTGCCTGGAGCAATTTATGGAGATCACGGAAAACCTGAATCAGGATGGCCGGACGCGGGATTTAACCGTCGTCCTCCTGAATGCGAGTCCAGTGTGCTAGCCACTGCGCCACCTCGCTTGGTATAGTGACTTAATATCCGAATGAAGTCTCTGTGGTGAAGACCAACTAGGCAGGCAACTTCGCATGGCAACAAGCCTTGTTCGTGTAAAGCGGCACTGTACGAACGCTTCAAGTTGATACGATCCTTTAAGGGATGTTGACAGACTAAACTGCATTTCCGCAATCACGGTGGTAGCCTTATCCAGTTCATCCGAACTGAACTGTGAGCATGAATTTACTTTTTCTTTCATTATACAGATTGATGCACGTAGTGATCTCCTACCGTCAAAGAATTATTAATTTTGTAGGTTATCGAACCGAAAACATACTAAGCAACTCACGAATGAGGTGACAATCTCGTTTTTGACAGTTTTCTTTGTATCCCTATTTTGTAATTTAGAAACAAATCACACAGAGAGACAAATAAAAAAAATTAATAAAACGTAATAAATAGACAAGCACAATAAACCGTGGTAAGGAGCCGAGTAAAGAAATACAAATGAGGTTTCACAATAGCATAAAAAACACAGCACTTATATACGGGAGTGAGTGTCGCACTTTTCACTGTAACGATAGAGGCATGAAAAACAGTGTATAGATGTAATTCTTAGGTTCCTTTCTTTGTATGGCGCTGAGGTATAGAGTGAGAAGTGAAATAGAGGGCTATCCACAAAGTACATTACGTTTTGGAATTAAAAATAAATAAAGTATTGGAATTTTTTTTATTATATACAGATGAAAGCCACACTTAAATACTACTTTTTCTACATAGTTGCCATTTAAATTAAGGCACTTATCGTAGCGATGGACGAACTTGGAATTTCCTTCGTCGTAAAATTCGGCCGCGTGCGCCTTCAACCACATGGTTACCTCTTCTTGAAGCTGTGCGTTGTCATCAAAACGCTGCATAGCCAACCACTTCTTCGTTGCTGGGAGTAAGTGGAAGTCGCTCGGTGCCAGGTCGGGAAACAACTCCCACTTAAAAGATTCGATAACTTCACGAGTGGCATTTGCCGTGTGTGCCCGGGCGTTGTCGTGAATCAGCAAGATCTTTGAGCACAACTTTCCCCTGCGCTTGTTTTGTATTGCTCTTCTGAGGTTGTGCAGAGTTTTGCTGTAACTTTGAGAGTTTATTGTAGTGCCTCTTTCCAGGAAGTCCACAAAAATCACACCTTGTCTGTGCCAAAAGACAGTCGCCACGTGGTTGAAGGCGCAGGCGGCCGAATTTTACGACGAAGGAATTTCCAAGCTCGTCCATCGCTACGATAAGTGTCTTAATTGAAATGGTAACTATGTAGAAAAGTAGTATTTAAGTGTGGCTTTCATCTGTATATAATAAAAAAAATTCCAATACTTTATTTAATTTTAACTCCAAAACGTAATGTAATTTGTGGATAGCCCTCGTAGAAGAAAATATTGGCACGTAGAAGGAACGGTACATGGTATATAGTGTATCTGTGTGAATACAAATGGCACCAGAATTCTATTTGGACTGCAGAGAAAGTGTTGCCGCATAAAATGCTCGAATATCAACTCCAAGCAAACAGAGATTTAGGAAGAAAATATTGCCAATGGATTGAACAGTGTAATCTCAGAAATGGGGTATACCCAGTAATGCTAATCAATGACAACGACAATACTGATCTTAATGATGATTACAAAACAATAATTTTAAAATTTACTATCTGTCTCTTTCCATTGCGTTCCGTTCTGCTGTAATCCTTAGTTATGAATTACGTTAATGATGCGTATGTTGCAGAGGTTAACACGTCACTACAAGCTTTGAGGAACATCATCAGATCATGGAAGTCTCTTGTGAACTGAATTTTAGTCGATTACGTAAGTCACACCATTTGCAGATTTAAAAAAAAAGTTGCCTTAGAGCTTAACGTCCCATCGACAGCGACGTTATTAGAGACAGAGCACAAGCTCGGATTAGGAAAGGAACCATCGGAGGAACCATCCCTTCATTCTCCTGGGACGATTCACGGAAATGACGGGAATCTTAAATCTGGGACGGCCGGACATTCGAATCCTCGCTCTCCAGTGTGCTAAGCTGTGCACTACCTGACTCGGTATTCACAGAGAAGGTAGTTCCTAAACTTGTTATCCTCAAGATAAACCACTAATAAGCCACTACTGGCTGTGCTGGACACACGAGGCTAAATTTTTTTAAAGAAAAAATCACATTGAATATTGTGCTGTGCGCTCATTAATAACGGTAGTGAACTGTCGTTCACAGCAAGTGAACTTCAATTCTGATCAGTTACTTAACTATAAATAGTGTTACAAATTCACGATACTTGGTATTTTTTGGTAAAAACGAAGAAATCAAGTACTTTTCAGCGCAACGGTTTCAACATGTAAAAGGAATATTTGAATACAAGCTGCGTGACGGAAAAGCTGACATCAATCATTTTGCGTGTCCCCAGTCGAGGTGTGTGACCAATTTTATTCAAGACTGTAAAACGGTTTTCTGCCCCTTTGTTCATTCAATTAATTCTGACTGTCCCGAAATCTGGGTAAATTATGGAACGCCTGGTTTTATATTTTGTACTGTAGCTTCAACACAATAACTTAAATGAAGCACAGGAAAATTAATAAAAGCAATTGAAAATTTGTTGAAATAACTTCATAACACCGATCACTTCTAACGCTGCTTTTTGTCCTATAAATTAACATACGGCGTATTGGAGAAGCCTCTGGTTTAGTACTTATTTTCATAAAGCCCGTTAAATTTAACGTTTACTCAAATCTTCCAAGTTCACACAGTTTCCCTTTCGAAGCTAAGAAATTAATAACATACTATCACACTCATTTTCGTTCTAAAGTGCTTTAGTTAACTTGAAAATTACGCCATGTAAACGGATTGCCAGAATTTGTGTCTGCTTATTTCTTACACACAGCCCTTTGCTGTACGATAGCTCTGAAACGTTTCAATTTTTTTTTGGCATTTTGAATCAATTTAATGCTACTTGGTGCCATAGGAGAATATTGACAATTAGGTGGAGAAACAAGAAAGGAGTAGTTTCCCTGTAGTCTCAGGGAGGAGGCAGACGTGTGGGAAACACTGACAAGAAGGAAAGGACAGGATGATAGGACTTGTAATACGACGTCAAGTAATAACTTCCTTGGTATGTGAGAGAGATGTAGAGAGGAAAAGGTATAGAAGGCATATATTGGCAACGACCCCAATCCCAAACCTAGGTAAAGTTTTTGTAAGAACAGGTCTTTGGAAATTAAACCGGCGAGCTCTTGGTGAGATCCATAAAGGATGTTACGTGATCTCACAGCTGAAGAGCTGGTTATGTTACATTTGCAAGAGGTGAGTATTCTTCTTTCAAAAATGTGCGAATAGAAAGCTGATGTAACAAGTTCATTCGAAGTTATCTAGTTTCACGCAGTGAAATTAATGAGTAAATTATACACACTGTTAGCACTGTTCACCAATTTTGTTACTGTCAGCCGGCCGGAGTGGCCGTGCGGTTCTAGGCGCTACAGTCTGGAGCGGAGCGACCGCTCCGGTCGCAGGTTCGAATCCTGCCTCGGGCATGGATGTGTGTGATGTCTTTAGGTTGGTTAGGTTGGATTAGTTCTAAGTTCTAGGTGACTGATGACCTTAGAAGTTAAGTCCCATAGTGCTCAGAGGCATTTGAACCATTTTGTTACTGTCATATCCTCATTGTAACTCAACATAGTCGCGCTCTTTTAGTTAAATACTATACCTGTATGAATCATGATGACATTTACATCTATCAAGACTTTTTCATAAATTGTTGACACCTACATCTACATCTACACTCTGCGAGCCACTTGAAGTGGATACTTTCTGTACCACGTTCGCTTACCCCCTTTCCCGTTTTTGAATGGTCCGCGCGCAAAACGACTGTTAACGAGTCTCTGCATGACCTCGAATCTTGATAATATTAGCCTACCGGTCTTGTCGTGAGCTGTACGTGGAATGAAGCAAATACATTATTTGACCCTTCTAGGAAAGTATGCTCTCGGAATTTCAACAGCGAACCAAATAGTGATGCGTAACGCCTCTCTTGTAGCGTCTGCCTCTGGAGATCGCTGAACATCGTGACGCTGTCGCGCTCGCTAAATGAACCTGTAACGAATCGTGCTGATCTTCTTTCCACATTCTTTAATATTTCTATCAGTCCTATCATGTATGTATACCATACTGAATGTGCTGAACCACGTAGTGTTTTGGTCTAATTGGAGTTTTCCCATGTGTAGGCTTTATCTGAAAGTTTTGCACTGTCATCATGCTCGCTTTTTGTATCCCCTTACAAGGATGGGCCATGTGGCTTGATCAGCGGTATTCCCGCCGCCGGTATGGGTCATCTTTCCGGTAGTGTGCCCAGAGCGCGCAGTGGCACCACCTACCGGGCCGATCGGGGAGCGAGCAAAATGGCTCTGAGCACTATGCGACTTAACTTCGCAGACCATCAGTCGCCTAGAACTTAGAACTAATTAAACCTAACCAACCTAAGGACATAACACACTTCCATGCCCGAGGCAGGATTCGAACCTGCGATCGTAGCGGTCGCTCGGTTCCAGACTGTAGCGCCTAGAACCGCACGGCCACTCCGGCCGGTGGGGAGCGAGCAGTAAGCTCTTGCAAGTAGTGTGGAATTTTGCTTTGGGACGCCTAGCAGTATCGTCGTTTGCCAAGTCTGGCGGATAGTACAGGTGCCGTGCGAGGCAGCAGGAAGAGCACATCTTTAGGGGCTGTTTACCTGGGTGACGGCGCCGTAGGAAATATCGGCGGCGTGGAAACAGTCACGTTATTGGGAAGCTCTTGGTGTATTTAGCTTGCTATACAGGGTGTCCCAGCTATCTTGTCCACCCAAAATATCTCTGGAACAATAACAGCTATTGGAAAACGACTTTCACCGGTGTCAATGTAGGGCTGGGGCCCATGAATGTACATATTTGGAAACATTCTAAAACGAAAGCATATGTGTTTTTTAACATAAACTTAGGTTTTTTTAAATAGACCTCCTGTATTTTTTCTTCAGCAATCCATAGCAAGACAAAGCACATACACAATGGCGTTGATTGCATCGCAATATTCCCATTACATCCCGAGATAATGAGACGCGAAGTTGACGCTTGAAACACCCGACATGCGCTGCTAGCGCACGTCTTGAGGCTCAGGCGTGAACCCCATGCTGCCCGTAATCGCGATGTGATTGACATGTGTAATCACACCTCCATACTTATCAAGAGGGACACTTACTTGTCAATCACATCGCGATTACGGGCAGCCTGGGGTTTACGCCTAAGCCTCCGGACGTGCGCTAGCAGCTCATGTCGGGTGTTTCAAGCGTCAACTTCGCGTCTCAATATCTCGAGATGTAATGGGAATATTGCGATGAAATCAACGCCATTGTGTATGTGCTTTGTCATGCTATGGATTGCTGAAGAAAAAACATAGGAGGTCCATTTAAAAAAACATAAGTTTGTGTTAAAAAACACATATGCTTTCGTTTTAGAATGTTTCCAAATATGTACATTCATGGGCCCCAGCTCTACATTGATACCGGTGAAAGTCGTTTTCCAATAGCTGTTATTGTTCCAGAGATATTTTGGGTGGACAAGATAGCTGGGACACCTTGTATATCTCCTGGCATCGAGACCTGCGGCGGCTGGCTTCGTCGAACAATCAAGAGGGTGAGGGCCTTGCTTGTGCTGTAAATTGTGGCCGGATTCGACTACTAGGTTCTGTGTGCTGTTAACTTCCTTTTCTTGGCCAGTAGTTGCTACTGAGTCTGTCCGCGAATGAGTTAACATTAACTTGCTTAGTACGCAAGGTTCTAGTGAGAGCTGTATGTGATGTGATCTTTAACATTTACAAGGGCCTGGAGTGCTGATACATTCTGTTCTTAGGTTGCTGCTGTCAGTGTTTAACCGTCATTGAAAGCAGTGTGGGTGGTCCTTGTCTAAGTGTCGCCTGGATATTGCATTTATATCACACGACGGAGTTAAGCTGGCCAATTGCTATTGGTATACATGGTTGAAATTTTCCTTGGAAATATTTTACTTTGAATTGCAATAACATTACTATTACGTTTCTATCTGAAGTAATAGTGTGTCTGAGAGACACGTGTCTAATTCTAAATGAATCGTTTCATAAATTCTTACGACTTACTGAGAGGCCAGTTGTTACTGTGTGTTTGAATAATTTGAAACTGATTCTACTAATGAAAATACAACTCCTTCAATGACAGTATGTGGATATTTTAATTAATTCTGATTTAATCACAAAGTGTGACTATTTGCTGTAAGTCGCTTTGTGTTTTGAGACAGTGGGTGGAGGGAGGGGGGGGCGGAGGGGGGACTCCATATACTATTATCCTCCACGCTAGTTACTTGAATTTTGATTTCATTTTATCGAGGATTTTGCTGTTTAACTTGGTAGCGGTAGCGGGGTCCTCGGTTGTGTCCTGCTTGTGCTGCTGTGCATCCCCCCCCCCCCTGCCCCCCTTTGCCCGCGCGTGTTTGCTGGCCGTGTATCTAGTACGCTCGCGGCTTAATGTATAATTGGCCTTACGCACGGAAGATAACAGATTTTTACTGCTTAGCTGATTTAATAGGTTGATTAATTCTACAGATGATATGATGTAATGAATTATTGCGTTTCTAGTTACTTAAGGCAGACGTCAGTTGGTTGTAGATACCAACTAGTTCTGGAATTTTTCGTGCCTATTCGTGACAGTTGCTGCTCCCGTTTGGGGGTTCATGCCGAGCCTGTATTGGAAACAGCTGAATGAGCGGGCGTTTGCTTCTGGGCGTAGTTTGTTGAATCCCATGAGGTTGCTTGATCACATGAAATTTTATATTTTATATCATACATTGTAAGGTGCCTGCCATTTAAGTAACGTGGTTGTGTGCCATGGTATCTGATTTATTGTTGTCTGCACTCTGAATTACTTTGGCAATACCAATCATTGCAGTAACGTAAGACTACATTTTCTCGTTACACATTTGTAAACTGCCCTTCAGGTTGATCATAGTTTTTGAGCAAATAATTTTTAACTCATTTCACTGAATGTGTAATAGGCCATAAGTGCCATGGTTCATGAATGTTTAAATTCTGAGGTAACTTGAACTCAGATAATTGGTAAATTTAAAGATGTATGGCAATTTTAAAAATTTGTTGATGGTTTTATTTGTTAAATGTCTTGTTTAAATGTGCCAAATAAATGTTCAGTGCAACTGTCGATGCTGATTGCCTGATGTGTCACTCTGTCCGGTCCTACCACACCACAGCCTACTGTGCTGAGCTTGTGTCGTTGTGTAAAAGGTTGAATTCCATGCTGTGCTGACACATCAGATCTGCTCTGCATCTCGTTGCCGCTTTTTGTGCATTCTTCTGCTGAAACTAATAGTGCCTGGTCCACAAAATGTACAAGTAAAAGAGTTCTTAAAATTTACCATCTGTGAATACTCTTCTCATAGCATTCACAAACAATTCACTGCGAATTGATAGTGTAGTTCCTTCTGAACCCTCAGAGAAGTCAAACGAAAATGAATATTACTTCACAAAATTTGACTACAGTTTTCTTAGGATACTTGTCTCTGGAAGGCTGTTGCTCTTCCAGAATAGCGACCATCGTCCTCTGCTCTAGACGCCCGTCGTCCCCCATTAACATGAAACACTATACGTTCACCTCACCCAAAATGGAGAAGCCCGAAACACCATAACACCAATGTAAGTAATGTGTCGTTTTATTGTACAACTTCCACATAGATGACGTTATGTAACTGCAATTTTGTGTGTACTCCATTAAATAATTGCCACACAGTCGAAATTGTCATACTATATTCTATAAATTAATTACAGTCAAAGGCGACCATGATATTCAAAAAATTTTCCGTGACTCTGATCTCCAGGTAAGAAACGTTAAACAACGATTGGGTACATGCAATGAATAGACAAGTTCTTGCGTTAAAATAAAAGAAGGCGGTCTGTAAATTTTTGAAAATTTCTGTATATGTTTATTCGCTATTAATAACACTTTGAAGATACCCAAGTTCATTGACTGAAAAGTATTTAAAGACGGGTTCTGGAATTCAAAAGGTCCTGTTACCACCGGTCAAGCCACCCGAGCTCTGTCAGCACGTTTCGGGAATTCTGTCGCCCATCCGTTTTCTCTTCCATCTCTGACCACTATGACTGCATTCTGCCATCCGAGGAGACCCCGTCGTAACCGCATGACGCTACTGTCACCTCTACCGCCTCTACCTTACTGAAAGATCTCCTTTAACGCCGGCTGTTCGCTTTGCACGCAGTTACTTGCCGAGCCGGCTCCTGCAAGATGCCACTTAAGATTCGCTGGAGCAGCCGCAAATCGAGTTACTTCCACCGCGAGCCACGCTGCTTGTAATCTTCGTAGTGTGCGCATCTCCACAATCAGGTAATGCAATTCAAGCAGCGTTAAGTTGGATTGTCTCTCGACTTCGACTTAAGGGAGCTTGTATAATTCTATCAGCCACATTAACGACATATATGAGACCGTATTTAGTCCTTTAATTCCTTAAATTGACGCCTTGTGAGAAATGAGCTGTATCTGAAAATAATATTGCAATCTTAAAACTAAATGGCACAAAATTGAGTTGCCATGTGTAGCATGGTTAGCGCACTTCCACTGTCGTATACATTAACGAAAGACGAAACTCATAGGTCCCATATAACAGTTAAAATTACTGCCGATTTTAGCATAGTCTAGCGAGCAGTTTTATTTCTGTTATACACTTTATAGATTTGTTTTTGTAGTCTTCAGTCTGAAGCTGCTCTCCACGCTGGTCTGTCCTTCGCAAATTTCTTTATCTCACCTAACTACCGCGACCTACATTCTCATTATTTGTAGTGAAGTTAATAAAACGAATATTGGCGATACACTTACAGCAGTGAATCGAGCTCAAACATTATCTCTTGTACGACAAAGTTCATAAATAATTGAGATCACGAACACTACTCAATGTTTTATTAAAAAGTTTCTTCACTCCTATATCCTTATGTACTCTCGGATGAACCGAAACAGTATACTTACAAAAAGTTAAGAACATACAGTCAGAATGATGATAGCATTGGGACGTCTACGACAAATACAAAAATCCGTATGTCTTCTAATCTGTATCTAATCTAAACTGAATAAGCAGATGGCGCATGTCATTTGTAACTCTATGTACGAGAATAACATTTGACGCAACATCTCAAGTATCAGGCTAGTTTTACGTTGTGGTTATGGGAACGCACGTGGTCTCAAGGATTATAAATACAAGTTACAGTCTTACGTTCAGTTTTATGTGACCCGCCACGAATTCCTCTGGACCAAACTCTTCATCTCAGAGTAGCAGTTTCAGCCTACGTACTCTATTATTTCCTGGGTCTATTCCAAGCTCTGTTTTCCTCTACAGATTTTAACTTCTACAGCTCCTTCCAGTACCATGGAAGTTATTCAGTGATGTCTTCTCCTTGTTAGTGTTTTCCATATAATGCTTTCCCCGCCCCATCTGCGGAAAACCTCCACACTCCTTATCCCATCAGTCCACCAAATTATCAACATTATTCTGTAGCAGCACATCTCAAATGCTTGGATTCTCTTCTTTCCTGGTTTTCCCACACAGTGTTTCACTACCATAGAGTGCTGTGCTCCAAACATACATTCTCAGAAACTTCTTCTTCTAATTAAGGCCTATGTTTGATACTAGTAGACTTCTCTTGATCAGGAATGCTCTTTTTGCAGTGCTACTTTGCTTTTGATGTCCACCTTACTCCGACTGCCATGCGTTATTTTGCTGCGTAAGTAGCAGAATTCCTTAACTTCATCTCCTTCATGAGCACCAATCCTGATTTTAAGTTTACACCACTTCTCATTTCTGCTATATCTCAATATTTTTGTATTTCTTCGATTTATTCTCAATCCATATTCTGTACTCATTAAACTGTTTACTCCATTCTGCAGTCCTGTAATTCTTTTTCAGTTTCAATAAGGATAACAATGTATCTGCAAATCGTATCACTGATAACTTTTCACCTTGAATTTTAATACCACCCCTGAACCTTTCTTTTATTTCTATCATTGCGTCTTCGATGTACAGAGTGAACAGTAGGGGCGAAATACTACTTCCCTATCTTACACCTTTTGTAATCCTAGCACTTCATTCTTCATCTCCCACTCTTATTATTTCTTCTTGGTTCTTGTAAGTATTGTATTTTACCCGTCTTCAACCATAGCTTACCCCTGTTTTTTTGAGAATTTCGAACATCCCTACCATTTTACGCTGTCAAACGCTTTTTCCTGGTCGGCAGAGCCTATGAATGTGTCTTGATTTTTGTTCAGGCTTGCTACCATTATCAGCAGAAATGTCAGAATTGCTTCTCTGGTGTCTTTACCTCTCCTAAAGCCAAACGCATCCTCGTCTAACACGCCACCAACTTTCTTTTCCATTTCTGTAAATTATTCTTCTAGGCAACTTGGACCCAATAGCTGTTAAGCTAATTGTGCGGTTCTTCTCGCACTTGTCAGCTCTTGCTGTCATCGAAACTGTGTGGATGATGTTTTCTGAAAATCATTTGGTGTGTCCCCAGACTCATTCATTCTACACAAGAGGGAGTAGTCATTTCGTTACCACTTCCCCACACGATTTCAGAAATTCTGATGGAATCTTGTCTATCCCTTCTGTTTCATTCGGTCATAAGTCTTACAAAGCTTTTCTAAATTCTGATTCTAGTAGCGGATACCCTATCTCTTCTATATCAACTCCTATTTTTTTCCTACTCTCATGTCATCAGAAAAGTCTTCCCCCTCATAAAAGCCTTAAGTGTACTCCTTCCACCCATCTGCTTTCTCCCTTCTGCATTTAACAATGGAATTCCCTTTGCACTCTTAATGTTACCACCAATGCTTTTAATTTCACAGATGGTTCTTTCGACTTTTCTGTGTGTTTAAACGGTGCTTCCGACAATCTTTTTCCCCGATATCTTCATATTTTTCATGCAGCCGTTTTACCATAGCTTCCCTCCACTTTTTATGTATTTCATTTCTAAGAGACTTGTATTAATGTATTCCAGAATGTCCCTGAACATTTTCGTACTTCTATCTTTCACCAATCACCTGATGTAATTATTCTGTTACCCATGAATTCTTTGCAGTTACCTTCATTGTACCTATATTTTCTCTAAAATTTCTGGGATTGCCCTTTTCACAGATGTGCACACCTCTTCAACTGAAATGCTCAGTGAGCTATTGCTTATTGCAGTACCTATAGCGTCACAGAACTTCAAGCGTATCTCCTCATTCCTTAGTACTTTCGTATTCCACTTCTTTCCTTGTTTATTTTTCCTGAGAGATCTCTTCAGCCTACTCTTCATCACTAATAAATTGTGATCTCAGTCTATATCTGCTCCTGGTTATGCCTTCTATCCAATACCTTATTTCGGAATTTCTGCTTAACTGTAACGTAATCTAACTGAAATCTTCATGTATATCCCAGCCATTTCTAAGTTACCTCTTATGTTGCAGTTGTTGAGTGGAGTATTCAGTATTACCCGTTGAAATTTATTGCAGAACGTAGTTAGTCTCACTTTATTTCATTCCTAGTACCAAACCCATATACTCCCGTAACCCTTTCTTCTGCTCCTTCCCCTCCAGCCGCATTCCAATCCATCATGACTAATATATTTTCATCTCCATATATGTACTGAATTACCCATTCATTATCCTCATCTAGTTTCTCTGCCTCCTCATCTTTGGCTTGCTACATCGGCATGAATACCTGAACTATTATTTTCAGTATTGCTTTACTGTAGATTCTGATGATAACAACCCTGTCACTAAACTGCTCACTGTAACTCACTCTCTACCATACCTTCCTGTTCATAACAAATCTAACTACGGTTATACCATTTAATGCTGTTGTTGATGTTACCCTATATTCATGTGACCGTAAATCCTACCCTCCTTTCCATTTCACTTCACTGAACTTCAATATATCTGTATTGAGCCTTAGTATTTCCTTTTCAGATTTTATAGCTTCCCTGCCACGTTCAAACTGCTGACACTCACCGCCTCGACTCGTGGAATGTAACGCTTTTGTCAGTTATTTAATCGTTTTCTCATGGCCACCTTCCCTTTGAGAGTGTGTTCCCGGAGGTATGAATGGGGGACTGTTCAGGAATTTTTTGCCAATGGAGAGATCGTCATGACACTTTTTCATTACAGACCACATGTTCTGTGGATACACATTATGTGTCCTTAATGTAGTGGTTTCCATTGCCTTGTCCATCCTCCTGCTGTCGGTCGCTGCGGATTCTTCCATCTTTGGCCAGATTCCCACCCCAAGGCGAAGACAGTTCCCTAACCTCTGTCTGCAATACTTCCGTTTTTGAAAAGTCCGTTAGCAGAATGAGGCCGACTTATTATCCCACAATCACAGATTTTTTATTCAGATTTAAGCTGTGTCGATGATCGAGGACGTTTTCATTAGTAATAAGTGAAGCTAGCTCTAGACCACTTTTCCTATTCATTACACTTATTCCCTTTATTGCTTACTACTACCATGCCTTCTGAACAACTAATATTTATAAAGCTACTTCTCTTTCTTCCAAAGGTCTTATAATTTTCTAGTCAGTGGCTCGCATTCTTCACTGCCATGCATATGTACTTAAGCCACATCTGCTTAACCATTTTGCAGACTTTGCCATATTTTAAACATCTGTATCCAACTTTGCGTGCTTCATTCGCAATATTATTATTTTTTCTCTTTTAATCAACTGAATTCAATATATTGTATGTTAGCCATGGATTTCTACTGGGACTTGTCTTTCTGCCTATATGATCTCCTGCTGACATCAATATTTCATCTCTCAAAGTAAGCCATTCGTCTGTCATTGTTCTCCTTTCCCCAGTTTCAGTCAATGATTGCTTGCCCTCTCTTTGAAACAGGTAAGAATTTATAGAAGTCTGAACTACTTAATTTCCTATCATTTTCAAATTTCTTCAGTGAATGAATCCTAAACTGTTTGTTAGCAATAATGAAATTATGAGCCAAGTTCTACCAGAAGGCTTCTCCTTCGATTTATTTCTCCCGAATGCATCCTGTCCATCCATGGTTCTTTCTCTTCTTACCGTTGAATTCTAGTGCCTCACCATAGTTATATTTTTGTCTCCATGATCAAACGAATAACCTCTTCTGCTTCATCACACATTGGTTCAGTCTCTCTATGATCTGCGGAACTAGTAAGTCATAAACTTGTGCTACTTAGATGGACACTGAATTCATGTCTAGCTTAGCTATACTGACGTGTTCGCTATATAGTTCATAGTAACTTACCCGCATTCATGTTTTCTTATTCATTATTAGGTCTGCTCCTGCATTACCTTACCCTATTTGATTCTGTATTCATAACACTTTAATCACCTAACCGGAAGTACTGTCATTCCTGCCACCGCACTCCATTGAATACATCCCTACCCAACTTCAATTCACCCCTCTTTAAAATCTCTAACCTACCAATGTATCTTATATTCCATACTCCGATTTGTGGGTTGTCAATATTCCTCACCTGTAGATTCAAATCGGAAGCTATTTCGCCTCTGGAATATTTTACCCAAGAAGTGAAAATCATAGTGGCAACATTAAAATATACAGTTGAACAGCAAGCCCTGGAGATAAGTAGCTGCTGTAGTTTCCTCTCACTTTCAGCTTCGCAGTACGATACAGCAAGGCTATCATCAGATAATGTTACAAGGTAAGGTCAGTTAGTCAACCAGTCTACAGCTCCTGCAAATGCTGTAAAGGATGGTGCCTCTCTCCAAGAACCTTAGATTTGTCTGGTCTCTCCATAGATACACATCTGTTTTGATTGCATCTACTGTACAATTGGTGGTTTCAGTGAGGCATGGTAACCACCTTGATTCAGCCAGGTCCTGGTTAATTGTGTGTACAGCTCTTTTGTCCAGTGAAGCAATCCTTTACACGAACACTTCTGATACTCGTACTTACTTGATATTTCTGGGGTGAGTGAGTTCAAAGGATAAGAATCTAGAAGCAAGCTATGATCCAAATTAATGTAGCAACAAGATTCATCGTCAATCCTAATGCAGCACCACTCAACAATTCATATCTATCACCTTCAGTACGACATTCATGTTGCAATGTTAGCGACAGAGTATAACTGGAAGTTATAACTGGAAGTTGATTCTGTAACGTAGTTTGTACTAAGCTGTTAGTAATGGTATTAGATGATATAGGGTGTAGTAGTAACTCCATCACATGCTTGCAGACGGCAGAATCAGGTGGGAAGGGAATACGATGTACTTCGGACCTCATATAGGGCCGTCAAACTTGGCTGATCATCAAGTTGGCGGTGCATTTGGTCTCACTCATCATCCCACATAGTCCCATGTTGGGCCACTGACACAACCAAATTGTCCAGTATGAACCGACTAAGGGCCTTGTGAAAACTACCAATGAAGGCACAGTCAAAGTGTGTTAAATATTGATAGCATTACCTCAGATTTGGTTGCGGTCTTGGTCCTCCAAATACTCGCTAGCCATGTTTCGCACACAAGTAAGTGTGGCACAAACTCTAGGGTCAAAATAATGTAGATGATGCTCAAGAATTGTGGACAGAGTGTTTCGAAAGTAGAAAATAGAGACCAAAATAAAGTTTTAGCTTCGTGTTGGTGTAAATGGATATACATCATAGTAAATGAGCTGAGAAATGCTCCTGCCAGAGCAGAAAAAAGACGAATGTGAGTCATTTTTTTCCAGTTGCTTTACAGTACAAGCCACTTCCACTATCTCCTCTATGAATTACAATTCCTTCTTTTTCTTTCCCCGCTGTCACTATCTCCACAACATCTCAGCTGTTCAAAAATTTTGAGGGTTGTTTGTGTCCAACTTAACTTTTGCTCTACCTACACGTGTTTACGGTCTTGGTCCAAAAAGCGAGATCCTCTGTACCTATGTGTTAAGATTCACCAGTCTGGGTGGACACAGGTCCCACAAGCCTTTTATGGTAGTCTGGGAGGATACAGGTCCCACAAGCCTTTTATGGTCCCCACTCATTTGTATTTTCCATTTTCACAGTGTCCTCTGTCTTTTGTTCCCACTACTTCTGTCTGCACTCATCTCTTTCTGTTTTACTATCACTGGCTCTCACTGAGCATCAATATCGCTTTTCTCTTTGGCTCCCACTGCCATTGTCTTCATCCATCTCACTTTCTCTTTCACTACCCTTTCTGTATCACAACAGTAGTGTTTCTTCTTTCTTTCACTCCCACTGCCACTGGCTCCTCTCTCTTCCACCACTGTCTCTCCATTACTGTCTTTCAGCACCAGAGAGCATGGATATGCATGCATACAAAAACTTTTTGTGGACAAAGTGGAGTGAGGATTGAGGTAGCTGGTTCCCTTCTCTTCTGTTGCAGTCTTTTAAAGAGGAACACATTTGCATTTTTTGTGCTTTGACAGGAGCATTTTTCAGCTGGTTCCCCTCTTCATCCCGAAACAGCAGGATGAGCTGCTCATACAAAACAAATTATGTCCAGTAAAGAATCGACAGTATGCATTTTTGTATATTCTTCGACAAATTTACATACACAGACACATATTAACAACAAATAGGTACATATAATATAAAGTTAAGACAACTTCGTCTCCAATCCAACGCAGGTTAACTTTACAGTACATTCTCATTATTTGTAGTGAAGTTAATAAAACGAATATTGGCGATACACTTACAGCAGTGAATCGAGCTCAAACATTATCTCTTGTACGACAAAGTTCATAAATAATTGAGATCACGAACACTACTCAATGTTTTATTAAAAAGTTTCTTCACTCCTATATCCTTATGTACTCTCGGATGAACCGAAACAGTATACTTACAAAAAGTCAAGAACATACAGTCAGAATGATGATAGCATTGGGACGTCTACGACAAATACAAAAATCCGTATGTCTTCTAATCTGTATCTAATCTAAACTGAATAATCAGATGGCGCATGTCATTTGTAACTCTATGTACGAGAATAACATTTGACGCAACATCTCAAGTATCAGGCTAGTTTTACGTTGTGGTTATGGGAACGCACGTGGTCTCAAGGATTGTAAATACAAGTTACAGTCTTACGTTCAGTTTTATGTGACCCGCCACGAATTCCTCTGGACCAAACTCTTCATCTCAGAGTAGCAGTTTCAGCCTACGTACTCTATTATTTCCTGGGTCTATTCCAAGCTCTGTTTTCCTCTACAGATTTTAACTTCTACAGCTCCTTCCAGTACCATGGAAGTTATTCAGTGATGTCTTCTCCTTGTTAGTGTTTTCCATATAATGCTTTCCCCGCCCCATCTGCGGAAAACCTCCACACTCCTTATCCCATCAGTCCACCAAATTATCAACATTATTCTGTAGCAGCACATCTCAAATGCTTGGATTCTCTTCTTTCCTGGTTTTCCCACACAGTGTTTCACTACCATAGAGTGCTGTGCTCCAAACATACATTCTCAGAAACTTCTTCTTCTAATTAAGGCCTATGTTTGATACTAGTAGACTTCTCTTGATCAGGAATGCTCTTTTTGCAGTGCTACTTTGCTTTTGATGTCCACCTTACTCCGACTGCCATGCGTTATTTTGCTGCGTAAGTAGCAGAATTCCTTAACTTCATCTCCTTCATGAGCACCAATCCTGATTTTAAGTTTACACCACTTCTCATTTCTGCTATATCTCAATATTTTTGTATTTCTTCGATTTATTCTCAATCCATATTCTGTACTCATTAAACTGTTTACTCCATTCTGCAGTCCTGTAATTCTTTTTCAGTTTCAATAAGGATAACAATGTATCTGCAAATCGTATCACTGATAACTTTTCACCTTGAATTTTAATACCACCCCTGAACCTTTCTTTTATTTCTATCATTCCGTCTTCGATGTACAGAGTGAACAGTAGGGGCGTGTTGGTGTAAATGGATATACATCATAGTAAATGAGCTGAGAAATGCTCCTGCCAGAGCAGAAAAAAGACGAATGTGAGTCATTTTTTTCCAGTTGCTTTACAGTACAAGCCACTTCCACTATCTCCTCGTGATTTCCCTAAATCGCTCCAGGCAAATGCCGGGATGGTTCCTTTCAAATGGGCACGGCCGACTTCCTTCCCCGTCCTTCCCTAATCCGATGAGACCGATGACCTCGCTGTCTGGTCTCCTTCCCCAAACCAACCAACCAACCACTATCTCCTCTATGAATTACAATTCCTTCTTTTTCTTTCCCCGCTGTCACTATCTCCACAACATCTCAGCTGTTCAAAAATTTTGAGGGTTGTTTGTGTCCAACTTAACTTTTGCTCTACCTACACGTGTTTACGGTCTTGGTCCAAAAAGCGAGATCCTCTGTACCTATGTGTTAAGATTCACCAGTCTGGGTGGACACAGGTCCCACAAGCCTTTTATGGTAGTCTGGGAGGATACAGGTCCCACAAGCCTTTTATGGTCCCCACTCATTTGTATTTTCCATTTTCACAGTGTCCTCTGTCTTTTGTTCCCACTACTTCTGTCTGCACTCATCTCTTTCTGTTTTACTATCACTGGCTCTCACTGAGCATCAATATTGCTTTTCTCTTTGGCTCCCACTGCCATTGTCTTCATCCATCTCACTTTCTCTTTCACTACCCTTTCTGTATCACAACAGTAGTGTTTCTTCTTTCTTTCACTCCCACTGCCACTGGCTCCTCTCTCTTCCATCACTGTCTCTCCATTACTGTCTTTCAGCACCAAAGAGCATGGATATGCACGCATACAAAAACTTTTTGTGGACAAAGTGGAGTGAGGATTGAGGTAGCTGGTTCCCTTCTCTTCTGTTGCAGTCTTTTAAAGAGGAACACATTTGCATTTTTTGTGCTTTGACAGGAGCATTTTTCAGCTGGTTCCCTTCTTCATCCCGAAACAGCAGGATGAGCTGCTCATACAAAACAAATTATGTCCAGTAAAGAATCGACAGTATGCATTTTTGTATATTCTTCGACAAATTTACATACACAGACACATATTAACAACAAATAGGTACATATAATATAAAGTTAAGACAAATTCGTCTCCAATCCAACGCAGGTTAACTTTACAGTACTTTATACAAAATTGCAAAACATTTTAGGCTATATGTACAGTATACTAAAAGATATAGTGGTTGCTTGCCAGGTATAAAAAGTTTCATAAAACAAATAATTTCGGGACAGAAGAGTCTGTATACGCCTGAAGTGTGCATTTTACAGAGATAGCGCATCATTAAGTTTTGTTGGTGAAAAAATGGCAAATAAAAACATACTCTGGTTACCTCAGAAACCTTGTCACGATCCCAGAACCCTTATCATGTGTTCAGCCATCTCCAGGGTTAGTATTTTTCTTATGGTTTCTTGGGTTTTCTCAGAAACCGTCAAGGAACAAATGGTACTTTTATAAGCTGCATCAGGTCGAAGCTAGACCACATGTAATTCGAAAGAACCAATAGCTTTACTCAATTTTCCTGGACTGGAGGAGATGTGCAATATTTATATTTTGACACCATGCCGTAGGATAGCTACAGTATGCCCGTTTTTCCGATATATTTACAGATGATTGCTATGCCAAGGGCTACCCAAAAGACTTGGCCGCTTATTACTGTGATCAATATAACTCAAGATATGATCGCCTGAAAAATCTCATTTTCGTGCGCAGCTTTTGCGAAAATGTTGGTACAGTGCACTACCAGCAGCAGTTCAGTGCGAAAAAAACCCGTCCCAATGCATACGTATCAACGTACTATAAAATTGTACCTCACTGTCTCAAATATCAGTATTGCGCATTGTCATTTTGATATGTGACTGTCGCTTCGTTGCGTGTAGATTGTGCATGATATTTTGCGCTTGATCGAGTCTGCCATGCTAAATTATCTTATCAATATTGCACTAAAATCTCTTGGAAGGATACGGGACAAGCTACGTGTTTTATTCCTATGCATGATTTTTAGTTTCATTTATCCCTTATTCTCCTCGTTTTTGTAGTTGAATCATTGAATGGGTACTAGAAAATAAAATTCGTGTGAGATAGAGAAGGGAACAGGTCGAAAACATGTAGGATGGTTGTTACGGAGTTTTAAAATTTCATTGAGCTTCCCCCTCTCCCTGCTGTAAACAGTTCTAGCTTACTCCACCAATTGTTATGACTCATCCTTACCACTTGCCAAGTACGAAGATATCTGACAGAACTGAAAGTGCCTGTGAACCCAGGCCCTGAAAGGTATGGAGATCCCAAAAGGTCACAATGAGACCTCTGAATAACAGCCGTCATACTTGCCCTAAAATATTTCAGTGCGGAAGAGGTAGCGTCTACTCTAGAATACACAAACTTTTGTTACCTGTACTGAAGTTTTTTACTACAGAATCACGTGTGTGGTTGGTGAGACTGGAAAATCCTCCATAATTAGGAAGATCTTGACGATGAATGCACAAACTAAATGAAATTAATGGTGATAAACATGAACACATAACACCCTTTCAAAAGCGTTCCTACATAAGAAAAGAACCCCAAGCATAACTTACAATACAATAATCAAAAAACAATTTACCCTCCAAAAGATTACTCACCACACTTAAATATGGCCTACTGTCTGTGCTATTTTAGCTGGACAATTACATATATTTACCAATACCTTTCTCGACTTTTAAGCCCTATCAACAAATACACGATACCTGGCTAGCACGAACACGAGGGAATGAGAAGAAAATAGATAACGCAGCTCCAGTCTCCAATAGAACTGAAGCGCATAAACAAGTTAGTGACTCACTTACTGAGCGCTTGAAGAACGTGGTATTTACCGTGCTTTGTCGGCGGTTGCTGTGGTCGGCAGTGACGTATGATGACGGCGGCTCGTTGACGCTGAGCGGACCTGTAAACCTCAATATTATTCTGGCCTTGACTATATCAGCAATTGTAAACCGCCCTGAGTTTTCGTGAGCCGAAAAACTGTGCTATCCCCTGGCTAACCTATTGGCAATGTCCACTCACACTGGCATAGCGACATGTACACCTCTGCCCTCTGTAACTCTCCTTCAGAAGAAAACTAACTCGGGTCGAAATCTGTAATCTCCGCTCCAGAGATGCTGCGAGATTTTGAAACTCTATGGACGCAAGTGTTCACTAAAAAGCTCTTCTAGGCCGAAAGAACAGGAAGTGTTCCGCCTACACACAGCCCTGGTTTGAGGCGACCTCTCCTTCTACTCTAGGCCCCTGTCTGCATAACTTTTTTGTTTCCTCCACTGTACCTTGCGTTCATCCCCCACCAGAATTCGTTGCGGCCAATGCTGATTGTATTACAACTTGCGTCGCTTCTTGGCCCGACGAAGCTTGAGAAGCGTATTGGGGTGGAAACTATTTTCGCTCTGTCCTATAGCATTCATGTTTCGGTCCTATACTCTGACTCCGCCCATACATGAGCTATTTACGTGTACCCTCGTGTTCTCCACACCTTCGTCACGTGATATGCTAGGATTTGTTAAATATAGCGGTGCTTTGCAATGTGGCCTCTTTCCCGTTTTGTAAAAAGAAACATAGCGACAAAGTCTTTCGTGCTTGTCAATGACCTCCCATTGTGATTGTGAAAGCATTCCTTTCCGAGAAGCCTTCTCAAGCATCAGATGTGGTGGTGTGGTCTCCCCATGTGTGCTCTCTCCCGTCGTCTCTGCCCCCTGCTAGCTTTATTTTGTGCGATTCAACATTTTCGGTAAATGCGACTTCTGTATATTGGTGCTCTACGAGCGGTGACACGGACCCCTGCTGTGTTAAGATGTTTCTTTCTGTCCTACGCAGGTGTGTCAGAGAATCTCGGTTAGCAACTTATTCTTAGCTAATGGTGCCTGCCTCCCCACTGCGAATGGTCGGCCTTTTATGGCCTCCCTCTAAATGCGTTCCATGTTCTTCTCTCGACAGCTGGGAACTCCCGGTGTCCACTTCAGTTCAAAGTGATTGCGATACTATGTGAGTATTAATATGAAAAGTAGGGAATGCTTGTTAGTATCGAGTTCATGTTGGTCACATATGAAAGATTACTTCCGTACTATGCAAATGAGTATCACTATAGTAGGGCATGCGTGTTATCAATCTCCTCAGCTTGAAGAGTAGATAAAGTTTCTGTTTTTAAAATAGTATGTTGAAAAGGGAAAACTATACCGCCACCCTTCCACAGTGTTTTGTTCTAGACGCAAAGAGGCGAGTTTTCAAATTAAACCAGTCTTTTACCAAACTACTTTAAACAGTCGTTTTAGTCACGAATGACACGCACAGGGGCTTCAGAACCATAGAAAAACACGAAGTCTCGAGTGAAAGTGTCGTTGGTTATTTCATATCTAATGGAACTCCCCTCTATAATTTTTTTTTCATATCTAATAGAACTGCTCTCTATAATTTTTTGACAGAGGAGCAGTTGTCGGGGTAGCCTGGGGATGGAAATGGAAGATAAGGAGATAACCTTAAAGAAGGATGAGACAGTTACGATGGAAGAGACGTTTGTTGGTATTTTTCAAATTTAACGAACCTCGCCCTCCCCAAAGTCAGTTTCCAACACCTGCTTGCTAGCAAAAACCTGTTGTGCTAGATTTTATTACTTTATCTAGATCGTGATTTGATTGTTTGATCGTAGTTACCAAACCCACAGACGAGGAAACTGACGTGAGGGATAATGTGGACGTAATGAGAAGGTTGGGAGCAAAATAACTGATGATGGTCGAAGTCGAGAGGATATAAAATGTAGACTGGCAATGGCAAGGAAAGCGTTTCTGAAGAAGAGAAATTTGCTAGCGTCGAGTATTGATTTAAGTGTCAGGATGTCGTTTCTGAAAGTATTTGTATGGAGTGTAGCCATGTATGGAAGTGAAACATGGACGATAAATAATTTAGACAAGAAGATAATAGAAGCTTTGGAAATATGGTGCTACAGAAAAATGCTGAAGATTAGATGGGTAGATCACATAACTAATGAGGAGGTATTGAATAGAATTGGGGAGAAGAGGAGTTTGTGGCACAACATTGACTAGAAGAAGCGACCGGTTGGTAGGACATGTTCTGAGGCATCAGGGGATCACCAATTTAGTACTGGAGGGCAGCGTGGAGGGTAAAAATCGTAGAGGGAGACCAAGAGATGAATAAACTAAGCAGATTCGGGAGGATGTAAGCTGCAGTAGGTACTGGGAGATGAAGAGGCTTGCACAGGACAGAGTAGCATTGAGAGCTGCCGCAAACCAGTCTCAGGACTGAAGACCACAACAACAACAACAACAATGAGCAGGTTACCAGATTAATTTCAGTGTTTTATTTTGTTCCCTCTACCTCAGTAAAAAGATCATTTAAAAGAACTGGGTAACAGTTACATATAATTTAGTGACCTGCTGTCAAGGTAAAGTTCTATTAGTTCCACGCCAACAGCAACCTGTCATTTGGAGAATTCGCAGCCAAGGATGTAATTTCCTTAGGAGCGTTTGTAAAGCAGGAGGATTCTATCATGATCAGTAACTTGTAACTCTTTTTTCAGCGTTAACATAATTCTGGTGGCATATCAGTACTGTTAATGGCATGTAGAACTTGTGGTCTAGGGAATTCCCGCTCAGCACGCCGGACGAGAAGGTTTTGCCTGTTTCCACCTCTATCGTAGCGCTGCGAGAGTTTCCTTGTTTGTCCTCAGTGCCGTGTGTGTCGTTTTGTGCGCCACATCATTGTTTGTCTCTCGTCGTCGAATGTTTGTGATTCCATTTTGACGCGGCGTTGTCTTGCTCCCTGATGTCGTTCATAGCTCCCACGAATGGCTCCCGGGAGCCTTCCACGCACAGGTACCGTCAGATTTAGTTCTGGGAAGCTCGCGCGTCATGTGGAGCCCGTTTTGTTAGAAATTCATGGGTGGCTTGTGGGTACGACCAGTGTTACTTCAGAAAGGGTTCACATGGCTTACTTCGATTCTGAATCATATGTATTTTATGTCAAGTTTCTAGACCCTCTTCAAGTTGATAGTCCCCTTTTGCGGCATGAACAAGAATTCTCTTTCACCCATTGCGATGGCTCTAATAGTACGGTTAATCTGGCGAATGCGGAGGTAGAATACACGAACGTTAGGGTGTTGAACATTCAGCCAGAAGTTAACGACAGTTACCTCAAGACCGTCCTGCCTCCATCTGGGAATGTGCAGAATATACGGCGGGAAAGCTGCTACGCTCAACATCTTAAACTTTAGATGGCTCTGAGCACTATGGGACTTAACTGCTGTGGTCATGAGTTCCCTAGAACTTAGAACTACTTAAACCTAACTAACCTAAGGAAATCACACACATCCGTGCCCGAGGCAGGATTCGAACCTGCGACCGCAGCGGTCGCGCGGTTCCAGACTGTAGCGCCTACAACAGCTCGGCCACTCCGACCGGTCGCTCAACATCGTTTAATTTTATAGCGGAGTTCGATCCGTGGACATGGTGGTCAAACGGAAGATTCCTTGTCATTCGGAGGTGTGTGGATACCGCGTACATATAATTTATACAGGGCTAAAAGTAACGTGTTTAATTCGTAATGAGCACAAACTGCCGGCGTCATGTCATAGTCTTAAAATTCATTTATAAACAATGTCAAAGGCTAACTTCAGCGGATCTGGTTTCGAAAGTGACAGGAATTGTGCCTAACCCAGTTTCTGAGAGTTAAGGTGAACGTTTGCGTGATTGTCCTAGCGCATCTCCGCCGTTCACCTCGCGTACGGACTTAGCCACTGTAGCTTCCGCGCCGCCACCGCCTCCACTTCAAAACAAGTGTAGACGAACGCAACATGGTGAGTAGTCAGAGCATTCCTCTTTGCTCCCCGCTCTACTGAAAAGATTCCGGTGGAGGAGGCCTCTCACCTCCCTGAGCTTAGACCGGTTGATAGCATGCCGGTTGCTGTTCAAGATTCGAAAGTGTCCAGCTCTCCATCTGACCTGATTCCCAAGACTGAGACCACCCCTTCGAAATCAGTGCCAGTGGAACATGAGGTGACGCTTCCCGTATGGCCGCAACAAACAGCATTTTCAACCTGAGATCTTGGCAAGCAAAAAGAGGGTGGAAGAGAGGGTTCCACCTCTTTAAATTCAGATTCATCCGTTGACTGGTAATGGCAATTTACTACTAGTCAACTGCATAGTTTTGGTAATAAATAGATGCAGGCCTATACCTCTCTTTCTTTGAATAAATTCCGAAGCTACACTTACGGCACTGCGACGATTTATTTACGGTTCAAGTGCAGACATGATATTTTTGCAAGAAGTGTTATTTCATAGTTTTTCTATTCCCTGCTTTCTTTAAAGTGACTCCTTAACTGTTTACTGGTACTGCGTTATTTTCTAGAGCGGGAACTGTCACTGGCTGATTTCGAAGTTCTTGATAACGGCCGAGGAGTAGGCTGCACTTCTTGTGACATTACTTTAATTCTTCTTTATGCCCCGTCAGGCTCTGGTCGTTCGTTCCACAGACTGTGCGAGTTGTTATGAAGAGGATACAGTTTATTTCTTTCGTAAAACTGCGCAGAAACTTCTGTTAGGCACAGATTTTAATCGTGTTTTGCGTCCTGTTGATCAGACCCCTAATTTTAATTTCAATAAGGACCTAAACTATTTGGTGCATTTTTCACAAATACGAGTTGCGTGGGTCTGTCAGTATCCCATTCTCATCAGGTATAAACATTTTACAGCTACTTCCAGCAGCCGACTCGATCGCTTTTATCTTTGTGAATCATCTTTCTGGACAGCTGTTAGCGATAGACTTGATACCCACTTGCTTCACTGATCACTGTGCCGTCGCTGCTACCTTAAGTCACGTGCCAAAACTACTAAATTTTTATTGCCTCCCTTGGATGTTGAAAACATTTCTTTTAAAGGATTCTTCCCTCGAGCTTGTCGTTCGAGAGATTTGGGCCTGAAGCTTGGGTTCGCAGGACCGTTATCCTATTCTTAAGGAATGGTGGTCAGGAAATGCCAAATCTTTGTTCAGGAAAGTATTAACGCGTATAGGCACTGAGAGGGCGAGGGATCTCCATCATACCCAGGACTTTTATTACTCTGCCATGCGTCAACTTTATGCAGGTGCCAGATAAGGTCCCAAACGGATTAAGGATGTCCGCCATGTTAAGGCTAATCTTCTTCCGTTGAAGAGCCATCTACTGAAAAGATTCAGGGTGTGATCAAAACCCCGCTCCTTCCTACAGGATGAACTGACCTCCTTATAACACCTTATCTGGTTGCGAACACGTCGAAAACGAGCTTGTATCAAATTCATTTGTCACATCGATAGTCACATAGTCACATTTCCAGAGCGATCGTCACCGACCTTTATGATGTTCCTGCTACTGATACGATTGTCCTTGTGGATTTGCTCGTCTTGTGGACTGTGTAGGTACTCCCGCGGTAAATGGTGACTTTGTAAGTGACTTTACTTGCGATGATATATATCGCCTTATTGTTGATTCCCCATCGAAAAAATCGCTGGTCCTCGACGGTATTCCTAAGGAATATTATACACATTTTGGCTTCTTATAGGTGATTCCATTACGTCATTGGTAAATGAGGTTATCTTGGGGGACTTAATTCCTACACCCTTCAAGACTGGGAAAATAGTTCTAATTCTTACGTCAACCATGCGTCCAGTCACTGATAAATTCCAACCGATCACACTACTTAATTTCGATTACAAAACTGTCTTCCAGGCGGTCAACAGCAGTTTTTCGATACTGCTAGAGAAAATTTTTGCAGTCTATCAAAGCTATGTGCCTGGGTGAAGAATTCTGACTTCTGTAGTCGAACGCTGCAACGTTTTGTCGGTGGCTGCAGCGACGTCTTTTCTGCAGTCTTCCTTTTATTTATTTTAACAACGGTTTCTTGATGCAGATGCTCAAGGCAGCTGGTCTCAGTCATACTGTGTAACATGTACGATCAAGTCTTTTTACTGGTATTCACGCGTCTGTCGTAGTGAACGGAAAACTTACTCCCCAGATCACGATCTGCCGGGGCTTACTGCAGGGAAACTCCCTCTCCATGTCGCTTTTTTTCTTGTCCTTAGAACCTCAGCTTCACTGTATTACTGAGCAATTATGCAGCTGGAAGATTTTGGGAGAAACTTTCTCGATGCGACCGTACGCAGATGTTGTTAGGGCACTGCCACGTCGTATAGATGATATATCCTTGCTCAAGGACATATTGTATTCCTTGGGGCCTCCACTAATGAATAGAAATATACCCCGTCACCATTGCTGGGTTTTCTACAAATTGTCATTCTATGGGCAACGGCGGTTGCTCTGCACAAACCGTTGTGAATTACCAAGGACCACTGTCTGATGAAAATGGCTGCATTCAATTGGTGGGAAGTGATGAATCGAATTCAAGGGACAATGCATGAACAGGAACACCGTTCCCTTAATCCTCTGCACAAAGTGCGTGTCTTACATTCCTACATTTTCAGCAAAGTGTACTATGTAGCACAAATATTCGCGCTCCCTGCTGTGATGGCGAGCAAATTGATGCAAATGTCTTTTCGTTTCCTTGGAGAAAGTCATATTTTTCGACTTCGGTATGAAGTGGTTGCAAGACCCTGTCCCCTTGGAAGATTGAGAGTTTTCAATTTCAGACTGAAGGCTTCAGTATTGTTTATATAGCGTACCGTGTGAGGTAACAGGCGAGTTATGGCGTCCTGAAAATATTCTAAGTTCGGAGGTGGCGTGGCCTCACTGGGGCCTGTCGGTGGGAAGCAGCTCACCTTGGCTAGGGTCCAGGCCGACAGTGCCGCTGGGAATTTCATGGTGACGCTGTGTCGATGAAGGAGACATGCTGGTAGTGCCAAAGATGGCGGACTTTGTGAAACATTAATGGCACACTTTCGCAGTTCATATACAAATTAATAATAGCCAGAGGATTCATCATACCTTAAAAAGAAACATGCACATTACCATTATTTACGCGATGATTCTGATGGTGTAATCAGATTTTTAATATATTTATTATTTTAAAGTTTAGTATCTGACTGTAAATTATACAAGTAACACCTAGCAACGAATTTCCAAAATCTAAACGGTTCATCCCAATTTATCGATCGACGTTTCATTAGAAAGCTATTAGTGTAAACCTAAATTGATATAAATTACAGACATGTAACTTGAATAGTACATGAGATATTGGAGGTCAAAGTGGCCGATTACTACTGATTGCGTCAGGCCATAAGTACTGCACAGTTACACGAAAAAACTGTTGCAGCATGCTAATAAATATATTTATTCATCTATGTATTCGTTTATATCTGATATATACTATTCATGAAGAAATTGGTCAATTATTTACTGTGTTTTAGAAAGCACAGAGACATTAGGCTAGTGGCTTACCTGTTGTTTCTATTCCTTTCATGTATGTTTATTTGATTCGTTTTAATAACGTGTGCTAGAGCGTGTTTATGGGCCAGCCATAGGAATATTTATTTAATTTCAAGTTATTTAAATGTAAATACAATATTTAGAATGCGTTTCAAAATTTTTGTCAGTGTGCGTTGGCTTGGAGACATGATGGGAGCACTATCGCCAATCAGAGTGCTCGTTATTATGGGGAGGCGACTACTGAAGAGAATGGAAGGCGAACTCTGAACAGGGCGGCGTGAGGGACATTCGCACAGGACACAGAGAGGTCTGGACAGTACGGGAGAGGACACGAGAGAGTCCGGGACATTAGGCACGGTGGACGCACAGTCGCAGGAAAGACTTGGTAAGTGGAGTTTGCATGTGGTCGCGGGATATAGAAATATTTCGTAGTGCCTACTTGTGCACTTGTGAGATTTCCGTGGCGTCCGCAGTGAAGACACAGTTTGTGTTAAGAGGTGAATATCTCGTGAGCTATGTTGTTGTTCATAACTAATTACGTGAAGTGGGAATCTATTGTTTCCCTGTTATTGAACTTATATTTTATTTAATTGCTGGACCATCGGCACCAGTAAGTGTTTTACAGTAATAAAGGACATTATTAAAGGTATTTCTACTATCGTAATCATCATTTAAAGTCGTCAAAATAGTTCCTGCAGAATTTACTTAATTGCAATCTTTCATTTATAATTGTTACATTCAAAATTCGCATTTGCCGAGTGATAGGACCCCTCGACCATTCAATTCATGTGTTTATTCATTTTGTATACTGTAGACTCAGCAGTATTTGGCTTGTAATGCGGCAACTACGTATCCCAGCCCCTAGACAACGAAACCAGCCAAAACTTTTAATATTTCAACTCTGAGTCAGAGGGTACGTTGTTGAGCGCCACACCTCATTTCATTTATATATTTGGAAGCCCGCAACCGTATGTGTACTCGAGCAACTCGTTGTATTACATCTCGCTTATTTACGTATCGTCAACTGGTCAGTCTGACTCCGCCTGCAGATGTTGGTCGGATCAACTCTAAACTCCGCCCCGTACGTGAATTTTATATCATAATACGTTCTCTGGGAGCGGACATTTCTTCAGTGGCACACCTTACGATCAGGTCTTTGCTTTCTCGTTGGGGAGTACAATCATCCCCCTCGCCCGCTGAAATGGTCACGCCATTTGTATCCCGTAAAACAGTGTCGTTTCGCGTTAGTCTTCGTATCCTCTATGTAGCCGAGTGTGGCAGCGATCCCCACCCCCGTGTTTTTTGCCAATATATGGCGAATGCTCATTGGAAGTGATAGATAGGGGCTTCCACGCTATTATTTATTATTTCCAAATATGTTGCACCTTGTCCTTAATAGTCAAGGAATTGAGTAGCTTTGTTTTCGTTTTCCGTGGTTCTGGAGCCTCCTCTCATTGTGTTCTTCCTAGAGAAAAAAATTCTTTCATTTTGAGTTCTGCAATTGAGGAATTTATGTCGATCAACTTTTCTTTTCACAAAACAACCAAAAAAATAAAGAAAAAAATAAAAGCATTTAAATAAGAAAAAGACACTTACTACCATGTCCAGGTGAGGGATCAGCACAGTGGCAGGCCTTGGGGTTTCACCACAGTCCACCTTGTCTCTACCAGGCCTGAGGTTGACTGTGTTGACTGTGCCCGTTCATTCCTGTAAAAGAGATGGTAAGATAACCGAAAAGAAATGTTAGGGTCTTTGATTACTAGGCAAAATATCCTCCGTCCCGGGTTCACACGCCATCAATGATTAAGATTTCAATAAAAAACATCAGCAATAGCGGTCGAAGACTTCTGGCATAACAAGTCACCCTCATTCGGAAAAGGGTTTTGTCAAAAATGGTGGAGGACAGGAAGGAGGTTCAGGAACTTTCTTGCCCTAAGGGGTGGGAAATTACCTCTAAAACTGGAAGAATCAGCAACGATCACTGGCAGGAGGATGCAGAAGGCAATGGGAGCGACTGCATTAAGGACAAATTAAGTGTATGAACAGGACATAAGGCCTGTAAATGAAAATGAATCATGATGATCGCTCCATTGGCAAAACATTCCAGAAACGCCCCCATTTGCAGGACGCAACTGCCAAGTGGGTGGTGACCCAAAGAAAATGATTGAATAACCAACGGAAGGATAATGTTATACGAGGGGAGGCATGGCGTGTCAGAAGTCCGAACGTAGTAGGGAAGCTTCAAAAGTAGGAAAGCGAAATGTTAAGGGGGGGGGGGGATGTTGTGAATAGAAATGGATGGAAGACAAGGATTTCTGATCAGATTAGTATAGGGTAATATCAACAGCAGCAGAAACGGTCATAACCGCAGCTGGAATCGTTACGATTAGGAAGATGGGACAGAGGGTGAGTTACAGCGAAGAGTCCAGTGATAGGGTTTTTCTCATCAGAATCAGCAGCAAACCAATTCCAGCCCCAATAGTTGTGGTATATAAGTCGACATCGCAAGCTGAAGATGAAGAGGTAAGGAGAGTATAGAAGGATACTGAACGGGGTATTCAGTACGTGAAGCGAGATGAATATGTAATAGTCAAGTCGATTTGAATGTTTTTGTAGGGGAAGGATTAGAAGAAAGGATTACGAAAGAATATGAACTTGATGCTAGGAATAATAGAGCAGAAAGCCTATTCGAGGTCTGCAATAAGTTTCAGCTAGTAACATGAATATTCTATTGAAGAATCACAAAGTGAGGAGGTATTGTTCGAAAAGAGCAGGAAACACGGGAAGATTTCAGTTAAATTACATCATGGTCAGTCAGAGGTTTCAAAATCAGATATTGGATCGTAAGGGCATCCACGAGCAGATATAGACTGAGATGACGATTTAGTAGTGAAGTATAGGAGGCTGATGTTTAAGAGACTAGCCAGGAGAAATAAGTGCCCAAAGAAGTACCAAAGAATGAGTAGAAGCGGTTGAATTTCTCTGCAGCTATAGACACCATGATAGGGTATATCTCAGTAGGCAGTTAACGTGAGGAGGAATATACATCTCTACAAAAGGGCAATCACAGAAGGTCGAAAGAGAAACATAGGTACAAAGAAGGTAACTGTGAGAAACCACAGGTAACGGAAGAAATACTTCAGCTGATTAATGAAGGAAGGAACTATAAAAATTTCAAGACAATTCATGAACACAGAAATACAAGTCTCTTAGAAGTGAAATAAACAGGAATTGCAGTGAAGCTAAGGCGAAATGGCTTCATTTAAATTCAAAGGAAGCGAACATCAGTGATTACTGGAAACGCTGATTCAGCATATACAAAAGTCAAAACAACATTCTGGTAAATTAAAAGCAAGGGTGGTAACATTAAGAGTGCAATGGAAAAGTCACAGTTAAATACGGTGGGGAGAGGAGATGCGTAGGAAAAGTACATTGAAGCCCTCTGTGAGGAGGAAGACTTAACTGATGACGTGGTAGGAGAAGAAACCGGGATCGATATACACTGAAGCGCTAAAGAAACTGGTATAGGCCAGCGTATTCAAATACAGACAATCGTAGACAGGCAGAATACGTTTCTGCTGTTGGCAATGCCTGTATAAGACAATAAGTGTCTGACGCAGTTGTTAGATCGGTTACTGCTGCTAAAATGGCAGTTTAGAGAGATTTAAGTGAGTTTGAAAGTGGTCGTGATGTTAAAGTCGGCGCACGAGCGATGGGACACAGAATCTCCGAGGTAGCGATGAACTGGGTTTTCCCCGTACCACCATTTCACCAGTGTACCGGGAACATCAGGAATCCGGTAAAACATCAACTCTCCGACATCGCTGCGACCGGAAGAAATCCTGCAAGAACGGTAACAACGACGACTGAAGAGTATCGTTCAACGTGACAGAAGTGCAACCCTTCCCCAAACTGCTGCAGACTTCAGTACTGGGCCATCAACAAGTGTCAGCGTGTGAACAATTTAACGAAATGTCATCGATATGGGCTTTCGGAGCCGAAGGCCTACTCTTCTACCCTTGGTGACTGCGCAACATAAAGTTTAACACCAGGCCTGGATCCGTCAATACCGACATTGGACTGTTGATGACTGGAAACACGTTGCTTGGTAGGACGAGTCTCGTTTCAAATTGTATCAAGCGGATGGACATACCGATTTTCACACAATCCCTTGAATCCATAGACCCTACATGTCAGCAGAGAACTGTTGAAGCTGGAGAAAGCTCTTTAATGGAGTGGGGCGTGTGCAGTAGTAGTGGTGTGGGACACCAGTTACGTCTAGATACGAATCTAACACGTGACACGCATGTAAGCATCCTGTGTGATCACCTGCATCCAGTTATGTCCATTGTGTATCCCAACGGATTTGGGCAATTCCAGCAGGGCAATGCGATATCCCACACGTCCAGAATTGCTACAGAGTGGACCCAGTAACACTCTCCTGACTTTAAACACTTCCGCTGGCCACCAAACTCCCCAGACATGAACATTATTGAACATCTGTGGGACGCGTAGCAATCTGGTTTTCAAAAGAGATCGCCACCCCTTCGTAGTCTTACGGATCTATACGAGTAGACAGCCCTGCAGCATTCATGGTGTTAATTCCCTTCAGTACTACTTCAGAAATTAGTCTAGTCCACGCCACGATGTGTTGCGGCACTTCCGCATGCCCGCGGGGATCCTACACTGTATTAGGCAGGTGTACCAGTTTCTTTGGCTCTTCAGTGTAGAAGCGATGGGGATGTACCGCTATAATCAGAATTTGGAAGAGCATTGTAGGCCTTAACATCGAATAACGCAGAAGGGATAGAAAACATTCCATTAGAATTTCTAAAACCACTTAGGAAGTGCAGTGGCGGATTTAAAAAATTTGCGCCCCTAGGCACACCATATTATATGCGCCCCTCCCCTTCCCCCCACTCCAAAAAACATGTTTTAAATAATGACTATTACCCGACCACTTCGCAATTGTCGTTTTGGGTGGGAGCACTGTGAGCTGTTTCTGTACTCTGTTATTGCTTGTTCTGAAGGACGCGTTAGGGTCTCGTCGCGCTCAGTCAAAATGTAAAATGGTTCCTGAACGGTACTTGGTGTACGACAGCGGATAAAACAAACTTAAAACTCTGTTGTGTTAACACATACTTCTGTCAAAAAACAGCAGAAACGAACACAAGGATAATAACTTTTCTTTTATGGCCTAAAATGCAGCAGAGAGTGTAGGAGACAACAGATTTTTGTTATATATGCACTTTTAATATGTTCTTTTACACAAAACCGTTGAAAACGAAAATGAAAAAGTTGTGTAACGATCTCAAAATTGAAGCGAACGTGTCGTACGTTAGCAATTAATACGCACTTTTACGGAGATGCGTTCAAAATTAAATTTAAACTATTGTTCTACGATCTAATAACTTGAATGTGTAGCAGATAAAGAAAACACGTTCGGTATTAATACGTGAGTCTATAGAAAAGAGTAAGAAATGAAAATGAAATAGAGATTTCGGAGCAAGAAATTAATAAGTAAATACAGACGAACACACACAGAACTGGATTTGCTATTACATAATTTTACTGACTAATGTGAAAAAATCTAATATGTTTTTTAATTTAATAGTTAAAGTGTAAAGCATTAGGTTCTCTGTAGCTAGATGCTGCAAAATAAGTGTGCAAAATACCTTTAATCGATGTAAGGGCTGAACAGTTTTGTACTGCAGCTACTGCTCTCATCATAGCTCTTTCTAACGGTATTAGGAAAGCTTTTACGAAGTTATCGGAAGAACTGAACTACGTTATTTATTAACACTTTTTCATCTGAAAGTACTCTCCTATAACGTATATTTCCGCAATAACTATACATTTCTGCAGACGCCAAGATATGCATCAGTTGTAATACACTACAGTATCAGTATGACTTCACTGTACAACGCCGAGCAGCCTGGGTCATTCGGCTATGTTTAGCATTGTCGGGCACCTTCGGTCACGTCTGCACGTAAACGAGGTTTAGTTCCGCGTTCTGCTATCGGCAACTGTAAAATAAACAGGTAATACGTAGTTTGTAAATCCAATGAATGTGCTCTAAGTTATAATAGAAATCATATTATAACCTTAAATTTTCTAAACTTATATGAATAAACAAACAAACTCACCATACAGCAAAGTTTGCGTCTGGCTTTGACGGCAGAAAACTCGTTGATCATATCTTTATACTTCAGACGATTATCAGTTAAGAGGTCGGCTTCGATGTGAAGAATGGATAAGGCGTTCAATCTCTCCTCAGACAACATAGAACGTAGGTACTATTTCCGACTTTTAAGAGGCGGAAACGAGCGTTCTGCTAATTTGTGAGTGTCATACACAGAAATATACTAAGAGCAATGTCATCATTCCGTAACGGACTGTAACCTCTCTTTTCTGAAAAATTTACTCATTTCGACTGGTATATCACTAATCTCAGAAAATTTTAAACTCTAAAATGTACACATTCACTAGGGAAGGAAGGCTGCAGGCCAGGGTGTCCGAGCGGTTCTAGGCGCTACAGTCTGGATGACCTCATAAGTTTAGGTCCCATAGTGCTCAGAGCCATTTGAACCATTTTTGCAGGCTCTAAATCTGTGTCATATGAAGCTTAGAGTTTTTCTGCACATTCAGAAATATCGTCAGGTTACTGAAAACTGCGGAGACCAACAGCGTTTTACAGCTTTCCTTCCTCTTCACTAATTCGGCGTACAAGTTGTCAAGCACTGGGAGAAATGTTTCGGCTCTACATTTTTCCCTTCCAGTCAGAAGAACTTCTTCAGAGTCCGCTTCTTCGTTATCATGAAGTGGGCGTTTTCATGCTCTTTTATAGGTGCCTTCATAATCTGTATCAGACACATTCTTCGTGGATCTATTTTCATAATAGTCGAACATGTCACGAATAGATGCAATGAAGCCTACAAGTGATTCATATAATTTATGCACTACTTTTGTATCGATATTAATACTTGGCAGTTTCAGATTTACACTGTTAAATCTGTGGAGTATGTCATTCCAAAGTGTCATCGTGTATACTGTTTCTAGTCTGCTGAGTTGATTCAATAAAGCTGAAGCCTCATTTCGCACAAGTGGTTTTTCAAAGGTATTATTGGCCATATGTGTGAGGGCATTGATAACGCCGTTCCAGTATTAATATAGACTTACACACGATTCATCTCTTGCTGACCAACGTATTTCTGATAAACTTTTTCCCGTTTTGCTTCCATGTTTCAAGAAAGGAAGAAGTTTATCCCAGGGCTTGGTAGAAGAAGAGAAAAATAAACATGCTTCCCGACAACAGCTTTCTGCACTAGTGCCGACTAAATTAAAAGAATGTGCTGCAGAATGCACATAATGTGTTTTCGGATTTCGTTCTTTAATGCGTGCCTGCCAACCAGTGTAGATTCCTGACATATTGCTTGCGTTGTCATATGACTGGCCTCTACACTTAGCAATATCAATGGAATATGTAGACAGGACTTTTATTTAATATTGCCTCAGCTAAGTTTTCGGACTTATGTCTCGGGTTTGGTAAAAACAGAAGGAAACGTTCATTGAGTATGTGAAATGTTCGCAGCAGAATCTACTATTATAGAGAAATATTTGGCCTGTTTTATTTCCCTTGTTATAAATCTTTTTATTCGTTCAGAAAGAAGCTCTCTTATTTCATCACAGACTATTGAAGACAGATAACTTGTACGTCCCTGCCCTGGATTTCCATATCGTTCAATGTGCTCGGCGAGAAAAGAATCAGACTCGGCTATAAGTTCAAGAGACATCATAAAGTGGCCATTAGGTAATGAATGGAATCTTTGAACGTGTCCACGTAGGGGGAGTCCACGACTTGTTAGCTTCTTCACTACAGCATGACTCGAAATGGTTATCTATTGTTCCAAGTGACTTTTTCCTTGTTAAGAGTGATAAATCAGAATTTTTGTGTTCAAGTGAATTCTCATGATGACATAAAATCTTAGAAATATTTTTCCAACATGTAATACCATTAGTAGGAATCGCGGCTTTACCTCTTGAGTAATTTACATGGTGCACAAAAAGACAGCGCCTATGCTACAGGTGTATACTAGAAAATCACTCACAATTGATTCACAATTTAAAAGTTTACGGTAAAATACATTTTTGCTCAAATATCTGGTTTTATCGCCTATTGATTTTCTGGAATTAGAAAAATCACCGTTAAAATTCTGATTAACGTCACATTGTTGATTCATTGTCACATCATTCTGCAGTATCATCACTAACGAGGTAATTTATTTTTGTAACGGCTGACAGGAGACTTAGTTTTTCGTGAAATTCTAAATCAGGAACAATTTACTTTTCTTCATTTTTTACTTTTCTTTTGTCTGTATTTACTTGTTTTACAACAGTTGCAGTGCCAGAAATATCATACGTACTACTTGAACTCGAAGTTGAACCAGCAAAATTTTTTGCGAAAAATTTATCTACTCTGCCAAGCCTTTTTAGATGATTGGCTTCTCGTTCTCGCCCTTCCTTCGACAATTTCCAAAATGCCGCCGCACTTAATTTTGCACGTTTGCTTTTTTCATTGTTATTCAGGTTATTCATGTTAACACACTTACAAAATTGTCAAGAAACAGTCAAAACAAAAGAAAAAATTGTAAAAGGAAAGAAAGAAAGACTGCATCAAGTTCCAGTCGTATTACACCGCACATGAGCACAGAGCTTTTTAGTTTAAACACGGCACTGGAGCACAAAGATTTTTCCTTTAAACCCAGAGCGATGAATTGATCAACTCGGATTAATCCACCGAATTGTGCTATGAAAGAAAGACAATCTTACTTATTCGTATAACATTTTAGCCGTTTCCGTGTTCAGAAAAGACAGACTACAAAGATTAAGTAGTCTTGTTGGCAGCTGATGTTGTGTGTTGTCATTTGTGAACACTGCGCTTACGTCTACACACAGATGCACCTTTTGTTCCAACATGAGATTAAAACAACCTTTTCTCGAAGAAAAAAAGCTTAGTTAAGAAGTTTAATATGAAATTTGCAATTCCATGTACTATTCGACTGCACAAAGTGGGAACTATGATATCGTGCAGGCTGCAGCACAATAAATGAAACAAAAGGAAGTTCGTTTCTTCTTCTTTTTTCTCCAAAAAAAGTAACTAAGTAAATACATAAATAAAATTTTTAAAGTGTTGTGAAGTGTATTTCACAAACTTTTTGGTATTCTGCTCATGTTCTTTTCGTATAAACATGTGATTAAAAATGTAAAACATTCCCAGTATCAACATATTTTGTTAAACGGGTGTCATTAAATCAAAGTTCACATATTGAAGACCGCAGAACTTTCACATTAATTACAGTAATGGTGGGTTGATTTGATGTTTCCCCATTATTTCGACAAGAAATTTCGTACAGCCAGGTTTTATGTACTGAGAGCCCACACATGTTACAGTATTTAAGAAACTGCTGATTAGTTTGTCACAGCTTTTCAGGGGTTCCAGTGTTTTCACGGGGAAAATACGGTATCGTCAAGTAGAAGCCGACAACATACTCGGAATAATAATGTTTCAAACATTGTAGATTGCCACCCTGACAACTTACTTCAGTATATTTTGAACAATCATGAAGATGACATCAGACAGAAACCCAATGTTATATTTCCATTCAGTCACCAAGTCAACTATGTATATTTCCAAGGTTGTGTTGTCGAATTTCGTTCTTAAGGTTTATAACAATATTAAACATTTTTGCCGTTTGTAAGCCCAATTATTTTAAAATGTAAAATGTTAAAATGAGTACAGAGCAAAAAATGTCGCGCCCCTTAAGATGGCGCCCCTAGGCCCTTGCCTAGTGGGCCTACATGTAAATACGCCACCAGGGAAATGGCAACAAAGCGACTATTCACCTTGGCATGTAGAGTGTATGAGTCTGGTGATATGCCATCTCACTTTCGGAAAAAACATCATCCACACAATTCCGAAGACTTCAAGAGCCAACAAGTGGGAGAATTATATCAGAAAAGTCGTAACAGCTCAGACATCAAAGTTGCTGACAAGAATAATATAAAGACGACGTGAGAAGAAAATTGTAGACATGTCAGATGACGATCAGTTTGACTTCACTAAAGGCAAAGGCAACAGTGAGGCAATACTGACGTAGCGTTCATAATGGAAGGAAGACTACATAAAAATCAAGACACATTTACAGCATTTGTCGACCTCGAAAAAGCGTTCGACAGTATCAAATGGGCAGAATGTTCGAAATTCTGAGAAAAACAGGAGTTAGCTATAGGAAAACGCGGGCAATACACTGTACGTACAAGAACCAAAAGCAAACAATAAGTGAGAGAGCCAAAGAACGAAGTGCTTGCATAAAATGGCTGTAAGATACGGACGTAGTCTTTCGCCTCTACTATTCAATCTATACATCGAAGAAGCAATGGTGGAAATAAGAGAATGATTCAAGACTAGAATTAAACTTCTAGGTCAAAGGATGTCCGTGATAAGATTCTCTGATTACATTGCTATACTCAGTGAAAGTGAAGAAGAATTACGTGATCAGCTGAATGGAAATGAACAGCCTAATGTGTACAGTATTTGGATTGAGAGTAAATAGAAATGAGATGAAAGTAATGAGAAGTAGCAGGAATAAGAACAGTGACGACCTTAACAGAAGTTTGGTGATCACTAGGAAGATGAAGTTAAGGAATTCAGCAACCTAGGCAGCAAAATAACCCATGACTTTCTGAGTAAGGCACATGTAAACAGCAGAGTAAAACCGGTGTATAGTTCATTCCTGACCAAGGGACGTCTACTAGTGTCAGGTGACAGCTTGAATGAATGTCAATTTCGTACCTTACATGACATTTTATACATTTTAACAAGTAGATGGATACATCACCTGACATACTTCGGCGATGGTGAGCAGATTTGCCTATCAAAGCGTACAGTATGTAATGCAAAGGTATGACACTCGATTCGATGCCATTAACACACCAAACCCAAATCCTGCATGTCAGTGAGGAAATGGTGAGAAATGCTGCTGGAAGAAATGTTTCATTTTGGGGGCAGACGCGAGTTTCGCCATCACGGCCTGCATACAGCGCAAGTCTTGTAAAAAGGGTTGGTGACCAATGGTGAGAGGTACAACGACCACGCTGGGCAATACACTGAGGGGAGCAGGTAGTGGCCCTGCGCTGCTTGCGATGGAGAAATTCTTTAGAAAACTGCATTGGCGTATTTCCAGATGGGTACAAAAAGACTGATGCAGTTGTTCACGAGAAATGCCCGTGGTACCCTCGTGATGTATGCTTGTAACTTTTAGACGTCAGGAGTGGTCACAAAATTTCCGATTGGCGGAAATAAACTCGAAAGGAGAAAAATGGGTTAAAAGTTAGGCCCTTTGCGATTGGCAGGGGTAGTTTCCACAAGATGAAGAGAACGCTTCCATTGGTCTGAAAATGCCATGACGTGAAGCACTAAAAGGCACCTGTGGGCAACAGTATGCTACGAAAGACACAATACTGAAAACTTCGGGGACTCTCTTCTGAACCAGCGTCAAGAGTAGACTAGTGCGCAACATGCTCTGTATGACATCAAAAGAGAAATTTTTGTGTCAACGCTGCATTAACGTTGGCTGACATTCAGCTTGAAATTAGCTGAAGAGTCGATGAGCTCCGATAGTGGAGAAGTGGAACATCTACATAATCAATTATTCTTGCGAGAGCTGAGAGGGCATTGAAGCATACACGGGGGTCCATCTCTGCACGTGTATATTCCAGACTACAGATGAGTGCATATTTTCTCACCTAACGAGAAACATAGAACAGTTTCAGTTGATAATATCAGTAAAGATTTTGAATAGATTTTTATACGATTTTCAGAGGGTGACAGAAAACATGCAGCCAACTGCACATCACAGCTAAAGGTAAATGCCGCTGGCAGAGGCGTAAAATTGTTGGATCACCACATTGCGTCCACTTTGAACTCGAGCAACCTTGAGTAATCTTTTGCTCATCTTGTCACGAAAAGTAGCCATCGTCTGTAGACTTGATTGTCGTCGTAACTAGTAACGAACTTCGAACCGAAATCAGACGATTTGTTATAATATCGGCCAACTTCACGGTCTAGAATTGATATTGTGGTGTTCAGTGTTATTTCTCCTAAACAGGACGTAATGCATTATCTTGACAACTATCCCTAAATTGTTATGTCACTATCTATATACGCCCATTTGCTTCTTTAACAACAAAATGGAAATAAAATAAATTTAGTACAGCTTAACACCGTTTTGCTCTGTTATAGAATAAAGGACCACTCCTAACCCCAAAAAGTTATTCTAGTGATGCTAGAGCACTGACTGGGTGATTTGCTGATGTCTGACAAATGTGAAAAGGAGTAGAGTGACAGATAATGGCGACCCGGCCAGAGAAGAACGAAGGAACATGTGAGAAGACAGCAAGATGCAACAAGGAAGCAAGATTAATGCAGAAGCATAGGAAGAAAGAAGACCTGGACCAGAAGAAATCAAGAACATTTTTCTATCCCTTCCTCTAGAAGACCATTATTACATCTACCTACCATCAAAGAATCCAATTTTAACTGTTCTAACGCTATAGATACAGCAATAAGGAATAGCGCAGTAAGCAGTACAGTTGAAGAGGAATGGACATCTCTAAAAAGGGTCATCACAGAAGTTGGGAAGGAAAACATAGGTACCAAGAAGGTAGCTGCGAAGAAACCATGGGTAACAGAAGAAATACTTCAGTTGATTGATGAAAGGAGGAAGTACAAACATGTTCCGGGAAAATCAGGAATACAGAAATACAAGTCGCTAAGGAAGGAAATAAATAGGAAGTGCAGGGAAGCTAAGACGAAATGGCTGCAGGAAAAATGTGAGGACATCGAAAAAGATATGATTGTCGGAAGAACAGACTCAGCATACAGGAAAGTCAAAACAACCTTTGGTGACATTATAAGCAACGGTGGTAACATTAAGAGTGCAACGGGAATTCCACTGTTAAGTGCAGAGGAGAGAGCAGATAGGTGGAAAGAATACATTGAAAGCCTCTATGAGGGTGAAGATGTGTCTGATGTGATAGAAGAAGAAACAGGAGTCGATTTAGAAGAGATAGGGGATCCAGTATTAGAATCGGAATTTAAAAGAGCTTTGGAGGACTTACGGTCAAATAAGGCAGAAGGGATAGATAACATTCCATCAGAATTTCTAAAATCATTGGGGGAAGTGGCAACAAAACGACTGTTCACGTTGGTGTGTAGAATACATGAGTCTGGCGACATACCATCTGACTTTCGGAAAAGCATCATCCACACAATTCCGAAGACGGCAAGAGCTGACAAGTGCGAGAATTATCGCACAATCAGCTTAACAGCTCATGCATCGAAGCTGCTTACAAGAATAATATACAGAAGAATGGAAAAGAAAATTGAGAATGCGCTAGGTGACGATCAGTTTGGCTTTAGGACAAGTAAAGTGACGAGAGAGGCAATTCTGACGTTACGGCTAATAATGGAAGCAAGGCTAAAGAAAAATCAAGACACTTTCATAGGATTTGTCGACCTGCAAAAAGCGTTCGACAATATAAAATGGTGCAAGCTGTTCGAGATTCTGAAAAAAGTAGGAGTAAGCTATAGCGAGAGACGGGTCATATACAATATGTACAACAACCAAGAGGGAATAACGATCAAGAACGAAGTGCTAGTATTAAGAAGGGTGTAAGACAAGGCTGTAGCCTTTCGCCCCTACTCTTCAATCTGTACATCGAGGAAGAAATGATGGAAATAAAAGAAAGGTTCAGGAGTGGAATTAAAATACAGGGTGAAAGGATATCAATGATACGATTCGCTGATGACATTGCTATCCTGAGTGAAAGTGAAGAAGAATTAAATGATCTGCTGAACGGAATGAACAGTCTAATGAGTACACTGTATGGTTTGAGAGTAAATCGGAGAAAGACGAAGGTAATGAGAAGTAGTAGAAATGAGAACAGCAAAGAACTTAACATCAGGATTGATGGTCACGAAGTCAATGAAGTTAAGGAATTCCGCTACCTAGGCAGTAAAATAACCAATGACGGACGGAGGAAGGAGGACATCAAAAGCAGACTCGCTATGGCAAAAAAGGCATTTCTGGCCAAGAAAAGTCTACTAATATCAAATACCGGCCTTAAATTGAGGAAGACATTTCTGAGGATGTACGTCTGCAGTACAGCATTATATGGTAGTTAAAGATGGACTGTGGGAAAACCGGAACAGTAGAGAATCGAAGCATTTGAGATGTGGTGCTATAGACGAATGTTGAAAATTAGGTGGACTGATAACGTAAGGAATGAGGAGGTTCTACGCAGAATCGGAGAGGAAAGGAATATGTGGAAAACACAGATAAGGAGAAGGGACAGGACGATAGGACATCTGCTAAGACATGAGGGAATGACTTCCATGGTACTAGAGGGAGCTGTAGAGGGCAAAAACTGTAGAGGAGACAGAGATTGGAATACGTCAAGCAAATAATTGAGGACGTAGGTTGTAAGTGCTACTCTGAGATGAAGAGGTTAGCACAGGAAAGGAATTCGTGGCGGGTCGCATCAAACCAGTCAGTAGACTGATGACCAAAAAAAAAAAAAGCAATACCAATGTCCGAGATTCCTTATGGCAAATTACAACACTTTCATACGTCACGCCGAGAGATGAGAGATGACTGTTCGTATGGAAAACAGGAGATGAATTAACCAGCGATAGACCGGCATAAAAATGAATTGACGAAGAATGTAAGTTTTATGACGCTAATATTGGATCGTTAATATAACTTCACCATGGGTACATGCGGAATAAAACAAAGGGAATCAAACATGCACAATACACTCGAACCTTCTTCAATCTTTCTCTCTGCCTACTGCTATTCCTTGCTCAGAGGAGACAAGTCGAGGCGCTTGAAAATTAGGATGATAATTTCAATGCACCACGTTGAAGATATATGAGAAAAGAATGTCAGTGGCAGACTAGTATCAGAATAAATTGAAGAAAAAAAACCATGAACACACAGAGTTTGAAGAATTTTGTACAAGAAACAGATTTTTGCTAACAATACATTTGAGTTTTTAATCTTTATAGATAAATGATATTTTCCTGTAGTTGATATTTTGACACCACATCTAAGTTACGAAAAGCAAATGTTGATATTTTCTGTGGAGGCTAATATTCTAGTATTAATGCTTTTGTTTACATATAGGATAAGTACAAAAAATGGTTTTGCAATTTGATGATGCTGACTTAATATTTACATAAAAATTAGTGGGATTAAGAATGTAATATTTTTTGTAAAGTCAATGAATAATTTAATTCTTCTGTAAAGTTATAGTGCATAAGTTTAAGATTTTGGGAGGGATCTAAATATGTTTGTGCATAGGACTGTGCTTGTGAAGTTACGAGAAGTGTGCTTATAAATTTAAGATAAACTGAGAAATTATTATAAGACATGAAACTCTGTTGAATTATAATCGCCATAGAAGCTACTAACAAACATAGAAATTAAGGTTCAGAGTAAAACGTAAGTACTGAAAAAGGGGAGGATAATTTTAAATGAAGGTTTCCTCAACTACAGTACCTCGTCATCATCATTTAACATAAGCCTTGAAGTAAAAAAAAATCAGTCTCAAATTTAAAATTTGTGAGTGGTAAAAGTTTATAGGGAATAATTTGTTTAAATTTAAAATTAAAATATAGACAACCGTAGAATAGAAAGAAAAGGCTTCATATTATTTAAATGCTTGTATTAAATCAGAAAACTAATAATAATATGTTAAATTTTGGAAAAAAACATTACTTTAGTGCTCAAATCAGTAGAACATAGAAAATCAATTGCGGTGGAAAAATAATGAAAAAGACACTGAAAGAACAAGTATTTGACTATGCCATATGAAAATAGAGAGTTGGTCAATATAAAAGCATAACAATTCCTACATTCAGCAGTTGTGATCAATTTTGCATTGACTTCAATCAATTTCTCAACCGTTTATTGGGGAGCACCAAATTGAACATGGAAGGAGCGGATATGCAAGATGGCTTCTTGAATGAATGTCAATTTCTCACCTTACATTAGATTTTATGCATTGTAACAAGTCGATGGATATGTCACCTGACATACTTCGATGATAGTGAGTTGATTTGCCTATCAAAACGTACAGTATGCAAAGGGATGACCCTCGATTCGATGCTATTAACACACCGTACCCAAATACTCCATATCAATGGGTAAAATGTGGGAAAAGCTGCTGGGAGAAATGATTTAGTTTGGGGGCAGACGCAAGTGGCGCCGTCATGCTATGGAAGGCTTCTGAAAGGGGTCGGTGACCATGGCGAGAGGGACAATGAACATGCCAGGCGATATATCGATGGGAGCAGGTAGCACCCCAGTGCTGCCTGCGATGGAGAAATTATTTCGAAAACTGCATTGCTGTATTTCCAGATGGATGCAAACAGACCAGCGACGCAGCTGATCACGTGAAATGCACATGGTTCACTTGTGATGTACATGTGTTGCTTCTCGGCGTCAGGAGTGGGTACAAAATGTCAGATTGGCTGAAATAAACTCGGAATGGGAAAAAGGGGTGATACTTCAACGCAGTTTAAAGGTAGGCCAACAGCGATTGGCAGGGGTAGTTCCCACAAAAAAAGCCATGACATGAAGCATGTAAAGGCACAGATGGGGGACAGTTTGCTACGAAAGACACAACACCGGAAACTTTGGGCACTCTCCTCTGAACCAGCGTTAAGTGTAGAATAGGGTGTATCATGCTCTGTACTATGCCAAAGGAAGAATTCTTGTGTTAACACTTCATTAACTTTGTCCGACATTCAGCTTGAAATTAGCTGAAGAGTCATTGAGCTCCAATAGTGGAGAATTGGAGGAATCATATTTTTCTTTCGAGAACTGAGAGGGCATTGAAGCATACACGCGGCTCCATCTATGCACGTGTATATCTCCATATTTTCCAGACTAGGGATGAGTGCATGTTTTCTCGCGTAACGAGAAACATAGGACAGTTTCAGCTCATAAAATCAGTAAAGATTTTCATTAGTTTTTAATAGGATTTTCAGAGGGTGAAAGGAGACATGCAGCAGACTGCACATCGCAGATAAAGGTAAATGCCACTGGCAGAGGCGTAAAATGGTTTGATCACCACCTTGCGTTATCTTGACAACTGACCTGAAATTGTCATGTCACAATCTGTGTAAACCCGTGTGCTTCTTTAACTACAAAAAATGAATCAAATGAATTTAGTACAGCTAAACACTGTTGTGCTCTGCCCTAGAATAAGGGTCCTCTCCTAACCTCAAAAAGTTATTTTAGTGACTTTAACGCACTCACAGGGTATTTTGGCTGATGTCAGACAAATGTGAAAGGGTGTGGGGTGACAGACTAATATAAAAAATATAGGCCTTGAGAAAAAAAATTGTGTGAATGTGTGTTTGGAGCACAGCATTGTACACCATTGATACCTGGACTATAGGAAAACCAAAAAAGAAGCGAATCGAACCATTTGAGATGTGGTGCTACAGAAGGATGGTTGAAAATCAGGTGGACTCATAGTGAAAACCTGAAACCGCTTGACCTGAGAGTCTAGATGAATAACTACAGAAGTTCTATGAGGTTCAGGTATTGTTACCGATTTATTTCAGGACCATTTATAGGCAAGTGAAATTACACCCATCTTCTTAACAATATAACCTGCTCCTTTGTTATGACAAGTGTTTTTAGTTCAGAAAATCATCTTTTGGATTGAATGTATCCTCATCTGCCTTCATCAGAGGATTGGACACGGTGGTCTGTGAGCAACTGCATAAGAGATATCATTGTATGTTGATGCTGTACTGATTGCTGAGAAGGGACGGTCCAAACTCAGCCAGATGCTGCATGAGTTATTGCATGCCTTTCGTGCAAGTGGGGTCACTGTAAACATGAGTAAATCAGAGATAGGTTGTAAGGAGTTCAATTTTCTTGGGTTGCATTGTCTCGTCTAAAGTGATCTGGCCTGATCTGTAGAAATTACATACCATAAAAGGGTCTCCAGTGCCTTGCTCTAAACAAGTGAATAAGTGGTATCTAAATATTGAGAATTGGGCAACATCTCACGTCTGCAAACTTACAGAGAAGAGTAAAATTTGGAATTGGTGCAAATGAAATGCACCGAGAGTTTGACGTGATAAAAAAGCACTGCTATTGGCACCAATATTAACTCGTCTTCATTTGAGGAAGGATTGTTGTTTCTCGCTGGACAATTCTCACTGCGCCCTGGATGGGATGCTGTTCCAGTAAATTGAACGGAATGGAGCAGTGGTACTGCAAACAATTGACTCGCCAGTTATACACTTAGGAAAACCAAGAAAAACTGTGCAGTCACAGAACTAGAGGCTTTGGTCATGTACTGGGGGAGGGGAGAGGTTTAAAAATTTCGTTATCACCTTTTTGGGAAAACCAGAAAAGTCTGTTTGACCCGAACACAATTTAGTTTTTGACGAACGATACATTCACCAATGGTTATTTGGCACAATGTGTGGCCTATATCCAAGAGCTTAGATTCGAAGTCATCTACGTCCTGGGGCCGAAAATTGTGGTAGCTCATGTTTTATCCTGGGTACTAATATGTCTTGAACAGGGAAACAATGGCAATGTGAATGAGAAATTGTACGACTTTAGGTGTTAAATACAGGTACCTTTTGACAGTTATGTAGGGGCAACAGCGTGGAGTTGAAATTGGAAACTAGGAGAGCAACGTTATGGCGATATTTTGTATGAAAAGTAACTATGTATTATTTCGCAGAACAAATCCAGGGAAAGACGACTGGATAGTATTTATTGCATATGACTTTCTCAACGAGCTCATTTGGTTCATACAACTAAGTTTGGTCATGGCCAGCTTGACCCATTAAATGGTTGCATAAGCCAAGGAAATTGGTCCGTTTCAATAGTATGAAGAGTCACATCCGGGTGGTGCTTGCCATCAGTAAACGTTTTCCACCAGCAAAGCCACCAACAACATCGTAATGGTGCTTTTATTTCCTGTAATCCCAGGAGCCTCCAAAATTTGCGACTATTGAGTTGCTTGGGAAATATCATGGACTGCAGTATGTTTTCATTGCGAAGGAATTCCATTTAAGTTTGTGACATTTACCATTGTGTGAAGATCAATGGCGTGAACAGTGATGCTGGTTTCCAAAATCATTTTTATTGGCTGTAGATCGTGCCAAGAAAGTCATCTTTGACAATGACCCTTCATTTCGACGTTTATGACACAGTGGCGGATGAAATAAGTGTTCGTCTCGTGGTATCATCCTGCGCCAGTCCCAACGGAGCGTGTCATGAAAGAACCAGGATAGGTATACTGCATATATTGTAACAAACACCAATGTAATGTCCCTGAAGGATCTTCAGGAGATAATAAACGAGCTACCTTATGGAACAACTGGATTGTCTGACATCATCTTCCTGAAATATGAAAGACCCTCAGATCAAGCACAAGTGTGAGTAGACTTCCCATGCAATAAACAAAGGAGACACTTTCAGATTGTGCAAGTTGCTGTCGACTGCATTAAAAAAGAAACTGGGGGTTTTACGCATAGATGGAAGGGAAGCTGTCTAGAGACAATATAAAAGCTAGAGGTAAGACCCTTGTGAAATCACTCACTGTTGAGGAAACATTTTTTTGTTACAAATCCTCCAGTGGGTACGCTGGGCGTTTTCAAGTAAGGAGAATTGTGCACCTGATGCCTTTATCAATCAAACGCTGCAGACTAATAAGTATTGTGGTTAGTAGTTGGATAAAGCTGGTTCTGCACCACATTTCACAAGAAATTGGTATAAAATTTATTAATTGTTTAAACTGAGCAAATAATTCCCCTTCTCATCTGGGAAATTCCCAGCCCAACAGGGATAGATGAAATTAGTGGAAGGAATCTCTCACGAGTAGCACTTACCAGTTATCCAGCTACTGCAAAGACTGTATGTAGGGAGATAAATGTAGGGTCCTCCATTTATCTAATGATTGCACGCGCCGTATAGTGTTTACCAGCTACCAGAGCTGCTTACGATGATCGAATGGGTCCCGTGTCTCCCTGTTAATGCTGCACTACATGCCTTTTCAGGTAGTGTCATTAGAACAGTGAATCAAAGTTCATCATTGTAACAGTGAAGACTGTAAACGCAACCATCCCAAGACTGAATTATTCCAATCCACGGCGAGTGCCTATATATGATTCGTATGTACGTGCAGTCCACTCATATTGTCTGGAGATTGTTTGAACGTATGCTTCGATGTGTTTTCATTCAGAGTCGTGATGTAATTCACAAATTAGTGAATAAATTTCGTGAAACGATAAGTCTTCCGGACAAGAAGCGTAAACGATGATGTACAGTGCTCACAGAAGCTCATCCCAATGACAATACATACCGCCTGGAAAATTCCCTGAAAAGTCTTTCAGGCGTCTTTCACATCGAACACAAATTTCTTGCACTTCTGTACAAGGAGCTGCTAAGTTACTTTGGCCTATAAAGTAACAATAGTCTGAGAACTTAAACCCCGTGATCCCACACTCACGTTTACGTTTTGCGAATGGGTTTTGAAACCATTGCATGACGGTGAAATGGATCCTTACCTTATTCTGATTTCACATGAGGTTTTGTTCGACTTACACTGGTAAGTTAATTCGCAGATCTGGCGCTTTGGTGCGCTGATACACCTATTCTGCTTTGTGAGTAACTCCTTTATTATCAGATAATAGGAGTGTGATGTGCAGTTAGTGGTGAAGAACTACTAAGCATTTTTTTTCTAATGACACAGTTAATAAGGAAAGATGTGGGCAACACTATCTGCGACCTTTTTCTTAAAGAACTGAGTGAAAGATTTTTCAACAGCATCCGACAAAGGTTCATATGGCCGACGTTTCTTTGAAGACAATGCACTATGTGTTTCGTGACAGAGTTATCAGGGACAATGTCTGGCCCTCTTTAACAGTGTGTGATTTCTAGTTGTGGAGAACACTTAAGGATAACGCGTACGCAACAGATCTGCAAACGTCACAGGAACTCAAGAATACTGTCCGCAAGTCAGTTAATTCAATTCCTCACAGAGAATTACATCGTTTGATCAATAATTTGATGATTAGATGTCAGAAATGTGTGGAAAACAGTGACAGACTGCTCCAGCATCTCCTTGCATGATGAGTGAGTACAAAATTTACTTCACATCTTTTAAATTTAGGATCAAGGCAGTAGATGGGAGTGATCGCATCTGATTTGTCAGAGAATGGAGCGCTCACTGCCCGCCATCTACTGCACCGTGTGGTCATCAAATAAATGGCACACTCTGTACAATGGAATACAATGGTCGAGCAGCTCCTCATAAGCAACTCATTTCTTTAGTCAATGTTAAGTGACAGTTTAAGTGCTGTAAGGATGACTGGGAGGGTTTGTGTTTGGCAGATGCCTGGAGCAAGTTACCTACCATCATGTGTAGTGCCAACAGTGAAAATCGGAGATGGCTGTGTTTTTCACGGTTAGTTTATAGTACCCCTATTGCGCCTTGTGTACTGTGTAAAGTAGCGAAATAGTTCGGAGACAATGGCTGTTTCAGATTAACAGTGCACCCTGTCGTGAAGAAGCGACTGGGAGGTAATGATGTGTGTTCAAAGCGATTCTTACCCTTGGCACAGACACCTAACTGAAACTGTCTCAAGCAGAGTTTAAGTCATCACAAAGGCGAAAGGACCAACACGCCATATTAACTTCCACTAATAGGTGTCACACTACTTTTGATCAGACAGCATAAGTGAACCAAATTTCTTCCATGAACAGAATTCATACTGGCTCATACTGGACGGAACCCTACAGCATTAGAGTGAACTGGCGATCTGGGATAGAGAGACGAATGGCTCATAAGCGGCTTACGGGTCTAACGAGTTTCTGGTCGCCCGATATACTCCCAGAATCAGCAATTTATTCTGAGTATAATACTCCTTACTCGACCACGAGCGAGAATTATTCTTGTCGGTGCGAGTCGAGCCATGTTTCGCGGTGTCGGTCGATAGCTGTGTACCACCGAGACGCGCTAATGGGCACCGGCAGGTGAGCAGCTGCGGCTTCCTATCCTCTACCCCCTATCCGTAGCCCTCTTCCCCCCCACCTACCAGCACACCATGGAGGCTCGCTCGCTAATTAAGCCCTGCTGCATAATGTATTACTGATGGCGCAGCCACTGCCATTAGCACCTGGTACTGCACCTGTTTCTTGTAAGGGTCTGCTAGGGCTTACATAGTCGGTTCGGCCAAGGAAGATCACTCGCAATCACACTAGTGTTCGCAGCTGATGAAAGGCAAGCGGGTCACAGGAATGTGACAGCGATCTAGGTGTGCACTGTGTCATATAACAGCGGCCAATAGTACCCACTGTTCTTGAATTATGTTAATGAATGTAGTTACACCAATATTGAAATTGTGAAAGACTTAATAAAGTTCAATTGCTTTAAACATTTTTAATCGTCTCGCCCCATCAGCGCACAAATTCTTCCATAATAGTATACACTGGCGGTCATTAAAATTGCAGTACTAGAAGAACAGCAAGTAACTGAAGTTTGATTTTGTAGTTCGACTACCACCCTTAGAAGCTCTTGCTTGTGCACAGGAAACTTCCGTCTCGCTCCCCAAGACGACACAAGTGCTGAGAAGTCATAGAAAAAACTCCTCCATGTAAACAACTGATATTGGTCTCTAAAACGGGGTAATGTGTGCATGGAATGGCGTAGTTAACCTGTATAGAACTGATCTAACAATATACAACAGGGTAGCATGGACTAAACAACGCATTCCCATGTGCCATAAAGGGATGAGTGCAGTCGAAGAGATTGAGATATAAACTAGTTCGCTTTTGCCAAAAATACAACTGATTTTGAATGGTTTCATTTCATTTCATATAGCGAGCTGAAAAAGAAAGAGCCAAATCAGATAAGTGGTTCTGTAGTTATTAGCGCGACTTACACCCGATACTGACATCTCCCATCTCAAAAGGCTATTCCTGCACATGGAATTGCATTTAAAGATGGTATCGTCATCAGTAATGACTGGTTTGCGTACTAGTCACCATAAAATAATTTTATACAAATATATTAAGCCTATGAAAAACTGATTAGTTCACAAATTGCAACATTATCTCTACTTTTTAAGCTAATTGAGGCTATATTATGCATGGTCTTTTCAGAACCTATTACTCACCGGAAAGCGACTGTGGTTTCACAATCAAATATTTCATAAAACTTTTCATCCCCTATTTCACTACCTTATGGGTTGAATTCCTAAAAGCTTCAAACGCGTATTTTTCATTTGTAATCGAGAAGGCAAATAAAAATTTTAATAAATAGCCACATCAAAAAAAGTGTTGCATCACCTCGGTTCCGAGAGTTACGGAACCTGTACAGAAAATTGGAGTAGAGGTCAACATAAACATCATTTCCGCCCTTTTTATTGCTCACGAAAAACACACTTTGCATGCTGTACCATAACACAGCGAGACTTACAGAGGTAGTGGTCCAGACTGCTGTACACTCCAGTACCTCTAATACCCAGTAGCACGTCCTCTTGAATTATTGCATGCCTGTATTCGCCGTGGCATACTATCCACAAGTTCTTCGAGGCAATGATGGTCCAGATTGTCCCACTCCTCAACGGCGACTTGGCGTAGATCCCTCAGAGTGTTTGCTGGGTCACGTCGTCCATAAGTAGCCCTTTTCAATCTACGCCAGGCATGTTCGATAGGGTTCAACTTTATGGCCTCTCTAGTCGAGCGATGTCGTTCTCCTGAGAGAAGTCATTGACAAGATGCGCATGATGGGGGCGCGAATTATCGTCCTTGACGACAAATGCCTCTTCAATATGCTGCCGATATGGTTGCACTATCGGTCGGAGGATGGCATTCACGTATCGCACTGGCTTTACGGCGCCTTCCATGACCACCAGCAGCCTACTTCGGCCCCACATAATGCCACCCCAAAACAGCAGGGAACCTCCATCTTGCTTCACTCGCTGGACAATGTGTCTAAGGCGTTCACCCTGTCCGGGTTGACTCCAAACACGTCTCCGAAGATTGTCTGGTTGAAGGCATATGCGACACTCATCGGTGAAGAGAACGTGATCCCAATCCTGAGCGGTCTATTTGGCATGCTGTTGGGCTCGTCTGTACCGCGCTTCGTGGTGTCGTGGTTGCAAAAAGGGACCTCGCCATGGACGTTGGGAGTGAAGTTGCGCATCACGCAGCCTATTGCGCACAGTTTGAGTCGTAACACGATGCCCTGTGGCTGCACGAAAAATATTATTCAACATGGTGGCGTTGCTGTCAAGGTTCCTCCGAGCTCAATCCGCAGGTAGCGGTCATCCACTGCAGTAAAAGGCATTGGGCGGCCTGAGCGAGGCATGTCATCGGCAGTTCCTGTCTGCTTCTATATCCTGTATGTCCGAACCACATCGCTTTGGTTCACTCCGAGATGCCTGGGGACTTGCCTTGTTGAGAGCCCCTCCTGGCACAAAGTAACAATCGGACGCGATCGAACCGCGATATTGACCGTCTAGGCGTGGTTGAACTGTAGACAACACGAGCCGTGTACCTCCTTCCAGGTGGAATGACTGGAAATGATCCGCTGTCGGCCCCCTCCATCTAATAGACGCTGCTCTTGAATTGTTGTTTACATCTTTGGTCGGATTTAGTGACATCTTTGAACAGTCAAACGGATTGTGTCTGTAATACAATATTCACAGTCAACGTCTATCTTCAGGAGTTCTGGGAACCGGGGTGATGCAAAACTTTTTGTGATGTATGTATATCTTTATAATGCGTTAGGAGTTCTTAAGTAATGATTTATTTTCGAAAAAGTCTTTCACCTTCCATTTCACATGTGAAGTGCAATAGCCCAATTTCTTGAAACTTTGCTCATTTGAAGACAATTCAAAATAAACAAACCTGTGTTTCAGATTATCCTCAGATACTCGACCGTTTCTCATAAAACGACTGCCAATGTTTTCGAACTACTTAATGTGACTTTTAGCGTGTGGGTAATTTAACAGTAGCGGCTGAGTAGTGGCTTCTAACTTTTGCGTCTCTTGTTCGAAACCCGAATACTATTTTTAATTTAGTTTTTTATTTATGTACCAATATCTGCAGAGGATTACTACTTTCCAATGTTCTTTGAATAACGTTGTCCTTATTCTTTTCCTAATGGTATGTCTTGTGAATGAATTTAAATAAATAAATAAACCAATAAATTAATAAGAAAATTATTTGAAATTCCGTGGTGTATCTTGAGTCACAATCAACTGCAAGCGTCACTTTTCGATAAAGAGATCCATTATACGTGGTTTGGCGTGAAATCATCGACATTGTTAACGCTATTTGTTTCTGGAGTGAGATTCGTGTGAAGAAATGTTACTATGTGTGGAATTTCTGTTCACAATGTTTCTACGATCGTTATCATCCAAATGAATGCACCAAATCTTCCTGTACAATATACATAAGAATGATATAGGAATCAAATGTAAGAAAATGGCAATTTAAAAAGATTGTAACCACTGAAAATACCATAAACACATATATTGTATAAAGAATGTGTGGAACTTATTGTAAAATCTAGTTGTAATTTTACAGTTAAGGTAATGTCTGTTTATTCCCTAACTTGATAAGAACCATTCAGGCAGCAACCTTGTACGGACGTGTACAAATCAAATAAAATAAAATATAAATAAAATAGTAATCGGTTGCGAATACAAGGCGCAAAAGTCGCGAGGCTGGATATTGTGTCACCATTTCGGCTAATATATCGCGCGCTGAAAGATATGTAAGTTACTCCGAAACCTTCGACCGTGGTTGTCTCAGACACGGTCAATTATCTACAGACAAGCAGAGACACATGTTCGCTTATTTTCATTCGTCTTCAACTGAGCAAACTTTCTGGGAAATCGGGTTGTGGCATGCCGTGATCTCCTCGTTAGATCAGAATGCAGCGTCGTGTCGTGGCCAGCGTACGGCATCGCCTCGTCCAGCAAGCAGCAGCAGAGACGAGGCTATGTGGTCGGCACTCCGGCGGCGTGCTACTGAGTCAGGAACCGCGGCTGGGTGGAATGTGGCGGTCGTCGTCTGGAGAGAGCAACAGCGCCACTTGGTACTCAAAGCTCAGCGCGGGACGTACGAGAGCACTTAGAGTGAACTATGGATTGCGGTGTGGATGGCAGTGGTAACGGCGTGCAGTGGTAAAGTGTGTTAGCACAGGACCGTGGGTGCAGGCAGAACATGGCTGCACAGACATGGAAAACAGCAGCAGCATGAGCGAAATTTGCCAACATATGGCGACAATGGTTCCACAGCTTGGTGGCCCCGGGGTTAACGCTAAGCACGCAGCTTGCAGAGATGGAAATTAAGTGGCCCTCTGTCTAGCTGTCAGCGAGGTAGCAGCATTTAGACTAAGCTGTTGAAGGCACCAAAGTAAAAGTGTTTGGGCTCAGGCGTGGAGGGCATTAGCAGCTAGATGACCCATTCAGGACTACGACTGTCGCAGATACCATCTAAGCTGGCTGTGGATACTGACTTATACTGCTTGGTTGATTTGTACGTCACTTACGCGGATCCGGTCATCGTTTTTGAAAAACAACAGCTTTCGATCTCCTAAGTCCCGAGGCCAAGTTCTTTGCCAGTCATGTCACCACCCACTCCTTGGTCCCTACCTGTGAGGTTCCCTCTCTCACTTTGTTTTCGTCTTTCCTGCTCAGTTAATTACGAGATTCTTCCAGTTAGGAAGCCGGAGCATTGGCGCAACAGAGCGGATAATGTTATTGGTGACAGTCTTAGCCATGTTTTCGGGGAAAATGACAGTGAACAAACACAAAAAACAAATGTTCAGCGGCAAATGGAATACATTAATGCAATATGCACCAGTCTCTCAATGTTGTTTAAAGGCACTGCTGGACACCAAGATCTCTCAAATTAAGTGAAATCACAGAAAAAGGAACTGTAGAAAGAGCTAAGTCATTTCTTACCAATGCAGAGGTAGCTGCAGGAGTAAGATAGTTTTCCACTCAGGTGAGAATTATTGAACTATATGAAATAAAATCGTCATAATATCTGAACGATTTGCGTTAGGACGTTCAAATGGCATGTGTGGCCTCGGAGAATGATTGGAATTAGTATGCACATTATGGTTTTGTTTAGCGACACAGCGCAATCCCATTTGGATGGGCTTGTCAATAAGCAAAACTGGCGCATTTTGGGGATCGAGAATCCGCATTTCACGATTGAGAAGTCTCTTCAGCCACAATGGGTGACTGTGTGGAGTGCAATGTCCAGTCACGGAATAATTGGTAATATGTTCCTCGATGGTACAGAGACTACCGAACGGTACGTGAAGGTTTCCGAAGATGATTTCATCACCATTTCCAAAGTGACACTGAATTCGACAAGATATGATTCATGCAAGGCAGGGCCACTGGCATGGGCCTCGATTAATCGCCATATTCTTCGGATCTGAATACATGCAACTCCTGTTTGTGGGGCTGTATTAAAGACAAGGTGTACAACAATAACCCCAAAATCATTTCTGAGGTGGAAATAACCACTGAGGACGTCATTTACAGCATCGATTTTCCGACAGATTAGCGGGTAAGGGAGAATTTCGCTATTTGTTTACGCCACATTATCGCCAATGAAGGCAGGCTTTCATCATAACGTAAATACAAATATATGGACTGACGTTCAGATGCTAAATAAATTATATGGACGCCGCAGTTTGTAACTAATCTACCTCTCTTTCATATAGTTCAATAATTGTCACACTGTATGTAAGTATTACTACGAGTCACCAGTTATTGGTCACTTGACGATATTTAAAACACAGCAACAGATTAGGGAAAATCCTATCTGGCTAAAGATAGACAGGGAGATCAGCGAATGGATCCAGTTTTGTGACTTTTTTTTTGGTCATCAGTCTACTGACTGGTTTGATGCGGCCCGCCACGAATTCCTTTCCTGTGCTAACCTCTTCATCTCAGAGTAGCACTTGCAACCTACGTCCTCAATTATTTGCCTGACGTATTCCAATCTCTGTCTTCCTCTACAGTTTTTGCCCTCTACAGCTCCCTCTAGCACCATGGAAGTCATTCCCTCATGTCTTAGCAGATGTCCTATCATCCTGTCCCTTCTCCTTATAAGTGTTTTCCACATATTCCTTTCCTCTCCGATTCTGCGTAGAACCTCCTCATTCCTTACGTTATCAGTCCACCTAATTTTCAACATTCGTCTATAGCACCACATCTCAAATGCTTCGATTCTCTACTGTTCCGGTTTTCCCACAGTCCATGTTTCACTACCATACAATGCTGTACTGCAGACGTACATCCTCAGAAATTTCTTCCTCAAATTAAGGCCGGTATTTGATATTAGTAGACTTCTCTTGGCCAGAAATGCCTTTTTTGCCATAGCGAGTCTGCTTTTGATGTCCTCCTTGCTCCGTCCGTCATTGGTTATTTTACTGCCTAGGTAGCAGAATTCCTTAACTTCATTGACTTCGTGACCATCAATCCTGATGTTAAGTTTCTCGCTGTTCTCATTTCTACTACTTCTCATTACCTTCGTCTTTCTCCGATTTAATCTCAACCATACTGTGTACTCATTAGACTGTTCATTCCGTTCAGCAGATCATTTAATTCTTCTTCACTTTCACTCAGGATAGCAACGTCATCAGCGAATCGTATCATTTATATCCTTTCACCTTGTATTTTAATTCCAGTCCTGAACCTTTCTTTTATTTCCATCATTGCTTCCTCGATGTACAGATTGAAGAGTAGGGGCGAAAGGCTACAGCCTTGTCTCACAACCTTCTTAATACGAGCACTTCGTTCTTGATCGTCCACTCTTATTATTCCCTCTTGGTTGTTGTACACATTGTATATGACCCGTCTCTCCCTATAGCTAACCTCTACTTTTTTCAGAATCTCGAACAGCTTGCACTATTTTATATTGTCGAACGCTTTTTCCAGGTCGACAAATCCTATGAAAGTGTCTTGATTTTTCTTTAGCCTTGCTTCCATTATTAGCCGTAACGTCAGAATTGCCTCTCTCGCCCTTTTACTTTTCCTAAAGCCAAACTGATCGTCACCTAGCGCATTCTCAATTTTCTTTTCCATTCTTCTGTATATTATTCTTGTAAGTAGCTTCGATGCATGAGCTGTTAAGCTGATTGTGCGTAATTCTCGTATTTGTCAGCTCTTGCCGTCTTCGGAATTGTGTGGATGATGCTTTTCCGAAAGTCAGATGTTATTCTACACACCAACGTGATTAGTCGTTTTGTTGCCACTTCCCCCAATGATTTTAGAGATTCTGATGGAATGTTGTCTACCCCTTCTGCGTTATTTGACCGTAAGTCCTCCAAAGCTCTTTTAATTTCCGATTATAATACTGGATCCCCTATCTCTTCTAAATCGACTCCTGTTTCTTCTTCTATCACATCAGACAAATCTTCACCCTCATAGAGGCTTTCAATGTATTCTTTCCACCTATCTGCTCTCTCCTCTGCATTTAACAGCGGAATTCCCGTTGCACTCTTAATGTTACCACCGTTGCTTTTAATGTCACCAAAGGTTGTTTTGAATTTCCTGTATGCTGAGTCGGTCCTTCCGACAATCATATCTTTTTCGATGTCTTCACATTTTTCCCGCAGCCATTTCGTCTTAGGTTCCCTGCACTTCCTATTTATTTCATTCCTCAGCGACTTGTATTTCTGTATTCCTGATTTTCCCGGAACATGTTTGTACTTCGTCCTTTCAGCAATCAACTGAAGTATTTCTTCTGTTAGCCATGGTTTCTTCGCAGCTACCTTCTTGGTACCTATGTTTTCCTTCCCAACTTCTGTGATGGCCATTTTTAGAGATGTCCATTCCTCTTCAACTGTACTGCCTACTGCGCTATTCCTTATTGCTGTATCAATAGCGTTAGAGAACTTCAAACGTATCTCGTCATTCCTTAGTACTTCCGTATCCCACTTCTTTGCGTATTGATTCTTCCTGACTAATGTCTTGAACTTTAGCCTACTCTTCATCACTACTATATTGTGATCTGAGTCTATATCTGCTCCTGGGTACGCCTTACAATCTAGTATATGATTTCGGAATCTCTGTCTGACCATGATGTAATCTAATTGAAATCTTCCCGTATCTCCCGGCCTTTTCCAAGTATACCTCATCCTCTTGTGATTCTTGAACAGGGTATTCGCTATTACTAACTGAAACTTGTTACAGAACTCAATTAGTCTTTCTCCTCTTTCATTCCTTGTCCCAAGCCCATATTCTCCTGTAACCTTTTCTTCTACTCCTTCCCCTAAAACTGCATTCCAGTCGCCCATGACTATTAGATTTTCGTCCCCCTTTACATACTGCATTACCCTTTCAATATCCTCATACACTTTCTCTTTCTGTTCATCTTCAGCTTGCGACGTCGTCATGTACACCTGAACTATCGTTGTCGGTGTTGGTATTCTGTCGATTCTGATTAGAACAACCCGGTCACTGAACTGTTCACAGTAAAACACCCTCTGCCCTACCTTCCTATTCATAACGAATCCTACACCTGTTATACCATTTTCTGCTGCTGTTGATATTACCCGATACTCATCTGACCAGAAATCCTTGTCTTCCTTCCACTTCACTTCACTGACCCCTACTATATCTGTATTGAGTCTTTGCATTTCCCTTTTCAGATTTTCTAGTTTCCGTACCACGTTCAAGCTTCTGACATTCCACGCCCCGACTCGTAGAACGTTATCCTTTCGTTGATTATTCAATCTTTTTCTCATGGTAACCTCCCCCTTGGCAGTCCCCTCCCGGAGATCCGAATGTGGGACTATTCCGGAATCTTTTGCCAATGGAGAGATCATCATGACACTTCTTCGATTACAGGCCACATGTCCTGTGGATACACGTTACGTGTGTTTAATGCAGTGGTTTCCATTGCCTTCTGCATCCTCATGTCGTTGATCATTGCTAATTCTTTCACCTTTAGGGGCAATTTCCCAGCCCTAGGACAAGAGAGTGCCCTGAACCTCTATCCGCTCCTCCGCCCTCTTTGACAAGGCCGTTGGCAGAATGAGGCTGACTTCTTATGCCGGAACTCTTCGGCCGCCAATGCTGATTATTTATCAAAATTTGGGCAGTGGCGGGGATCGAACCCGGGACCGAAGACGTTTTGATTATGAATCAAAGACGCTACCCCCTTTTTTTTAACAAAAATGAAAAAAAGTAAAAAAGGATTTTGGAAGGTTTGTTTTTCTGCTTTTTTATTTTTATTTTATTTTATTTTTATACAAATGGATAAAAGAAAGGCCGTTCCTCTTCGGCTACATAAACAGAATAATAGGAAGTCGTCCCGTTACGACAAAGGATGCTCCATACTATGGCCCGCTGCGAATTTTTCGATGACTGTCTTCTCGTTGCTGTGTTGTTTCCGTTGCTTGTTCAATCTCATAAAAAAGGAACTGGGAAGAGGTGCTATGGTTATCTTCTCATGTCATCGGTAATCCAGCTGGGAGGCGGATTATGGAATGCGCTCCAAAGAAAATTAGAAAAATATTGCCTATATTTAGGGTTCTTGACGATCGCACAATGTCGTTCGTTGAGGTAATACCAAAAATCGGGTACTGTCTTTTCGCCATTACCGAAGAGGTAGTGAACAGCGTGGCCGCTGATCCACGTCACAGAGTTCGTTTTTGCTCTTGGGAAATAAATCTGATCGGGGAAAAGATGTGATCGGGTAGTTTATCCTGTCGGGAGTCGTGCGTCTGAGAAAAGCCAATATCTGACGCACCAAATACCAAACGTCCTTTGCCGATGTTCATCCGTGTCAGTCACTTGGCACGTGGCACACAAGGGTGAATCAGCGAGGTGGATGTGATGTAGGCGGGATTGGCACAACTGTTTCCCATTAACAGTTACGTACCATGCAGATTGCACGTTAGTATCAAGGGTGGTGGCATTCACTGCCGGCCACACAGCGCGCCACTTTGTATTGGGGTGTTTGCTTTCAATCACATTCGGCGTCCTGTTCATTTGCATGGCAGCATATATCGCCCTCGTCATCATCAAGCGTGTGGATAGTAGTGCGGTGCGGATGTAGCTTAATTCAAGGAAGAATTGGCTAATGTAGAAGAAAGGTGCTGGGATGTCCGATATCATCACAGGGGGTGCGAGTGAGATTGGTCATAAGGCTTCCAGTAAGAGACTTGTGAGGCACGTCGGACTTCGTCGCCACAGTTGCAGGTGACAGCTGACGAACAGGGCCTTCGCTCTGTTCTGAACATGACAAAGGCCTAAACCCCCTCTGCTGCTCGGGAGGGTTAGGGACTCGTAACGAATCTTAAATAACATGCCAGTATTAACAAAGGATCCCAAAACCGCCAACATGCGGTGAGCCAGGGTAGGTGGTATGGGGAGTATCGGTGCAAAATGGGGGATACGTGACGCCAAATAGACGTTAGCATATCGTGTCCGTTGCAGGAGGTCTAGATGTCGCAAACGGTGGTCACTTATTCCTGCTCTCATCTGATTCAATAAACGCCTGTAGTTAAGGGCTGTTGAACGCTTCATGTCAGATGTGAAATCAATGCCAAGACAGCGGATTGTGTCACTGATTCTTAGCGGTGCGACGCTCTCGTCGGGTAGGCCTCTGCCCATAGATATGGCGTGTGATTTGTGGAGATTGAGATGGCTCCCCGATGCCGCGCCGTAGGTCGCCACCCACGCCAGTGCTGCACGAACATTGTCATTATTGCGAAGAAGGAGTACCAGATCATACGCATAGGCAGTGCAGCAAAAAGTGTGTCCACAAAGGGACATTCCTGTCAGGCGTTGTCGGAGGCCGCAGGGGAGTGGTTCCAAGACGAGGGCGTACAATATCGCCGAAAGAGGGCAGCCTTGTCGCACCGATCGCTGGATCTGTATCGGCGGCGTAAGACGGCCATTATATAACACCTTGGACGTCGCGCCGCGTAGGAGACGCATCAGTACATTAACTATGACGTCCGGATACCCCATGTGTCGCAGTACCTCCATCAAAAATGTGTGGTCGACTCTGTCAAAGGCCTGGCTAAAGTCGAGTGAGGTTAAAACTCCTGGCAGTTGGCGAGCTTTGGCTAGCGCGATCATATCTCTATGTCGGCACAATGCAGTGCGAATATTATGGTCACCACCTAACGATGCCTGGTCCTGCGACACAACACATCGTACTGATCGCTTTAGGCGTGCCGCCAGAAGCCGGGTGAGAAATCTTCAAGTCACTGTTGAGTAAGGTCAAGGGCCGATAGTCACTGATCCTGGATCCGCCTCGTTGTTTGTGTATAGGCACAATCAGTCCTTCGAGGAAGGCCCCAGGTATCTGCGTCGTGGGAGACATAAGATCGCGGCAAATATCAGCCCATGCTGGTGCCAGCAATTGTTGATACGTCCGGTAAAATTCCAGAGGAAGGCCATCAGGTCCCGGGGACTTATGAGCAACCCCAGCCTGTATTGCTTCAATGATTTCCTCTACCGTTACATCTGCGGTCAAATCCGCCGCCGCTGTCGGAGAGATCGAGCCATAAGTGAGTTGAGAGACTTCAGCGATCACCTCTGGGGGATGTCGATGTTCCGAGTACAGCCTAGTGTAGAGAGCATGAAGGGCGTTTCCTATGTCGCGCTGGGTATCAAGGCGTCGTCCGTCTTCCGTCGTAATAGCTTGGATCAGTGTCCTGCGTCGGCGCCGTCGTTCTGCAATGACGTGGTACATAGACGGTTCGTCCTGGGCCACTCTGTCAAGAGTGCGCGCTCTGACGATCGCACCCTCAAGGTGGCAACGTGTTAATCTGATGATCTGTGCCTTGGCACGGTTCACCGTCACCTGCCGTGCAGGTGAGTAAGGCAGTGCTGTACATTCCCTTAAGATGCTGTAGTAAAAGTCCATGGTATGTCTGTTCCATGCTGCAACATCTCGGCCGTAGCCTATCAAGGTCTTCCGGAGGGCTGGTTTGGCGCAGAGTAACCACCACGACAGTGTAGACCGGTAGGTACCACGCCGGCTGCTACAAGAGTCCCACGTGTTCTCTATAAGGCGGCGGCATTCCTGAGAAGCGAGGTGGGCGACGTTCAACTTCCAAGGACCACGGCTGCGGCCGAGGGTAATAGCGCAGATGTAGGCCTCGTGGTCAGAAAAAGCTGTGGGCCAAACTTCGGCAGCTCTTGTCCCCACAGCTATGGAGCGCGAGATGTAAATCCGGTCGATGCGGCTGGAGGAATGGCTGGTGTAGTGAGTAAATCCGGGCCGATCGCCACAAACGTTTTCCCACGAGTCCACCAATTGAAGATTATTTATAATTGTCGTATGTTCTGCGCAGGGAGAATGATGTGGTAACTGATCCTTAGGTGCTTGGCTACAGTTGAAGTCCCCTCCCATTATCAAGGCGTCCTGACGGCCCATAAAGAGGGGCGTGATTGTATGAGCGAAAAAGGTGGATCGTTCGCGACGCCGACCAGATCCTGACGGTGCATAGATGTTAATAAGTTTGACTCCTTGGATAGTATGAGCCATGCCTCTGGCGTCAGGGAGATACTCGACGTCTTCTGCGGATATACCTTCGCGGAGGAGGATCGCCAGACCACTGCCATTGGCAGACGCATGTGAGACCCAAGTCTTGTAGCCATAGGGTCCCTTGAAGTCTGTGACATACACCTCTTGAAGGAGCGCAATGTCGATGTCTGCTGCGTGGAGCAGGTCCTGTAGCGTCGCTAGTTTATGTCGGGCACGTATGTTGTTGATGTTAATCGTCGCTAGACGGTACGGTTGGTCAGCCAGGTCAGCAACAAGGTTGTGTAGGAGGCCAGGTGTGGGCGGCAGGGGCGTCACCACAGAGGCTGACGATACAGCCGTAGTCACTGTTGTTGGTCGGTGCTGGGTACAGCCGAGGGAGCATCTCTGCCTTCGGCATCCTCCTGGTGCTGTGGCTCATCCTCGACATCATCCGCCCAAGAATCAGATGCAGCAATTGGTATCTGTTGTTGAGTGCTATCAGTAGAGCGCTCGCGCGCATACTCAGTAGTAGAAGTGATGTTGTCAGACTGAGGCTCAGAAATTGTATCCGCCGTAGCATCGTGACGGGAAGGGTGAGTTGTGGTGGTAGAGTCCTGATTGTCGTCCGACGCCGGAGGTTCGTCTGGGTCACACATCCGAAGCAGGCATCATCGGATGGCGTATGGCTCCGTTTCTTGCGTTTTCGAGGGGACCGTTGTTTCCGGACATGTTGTTCTGTGTCAGAGTGCGGGCGACAATCATCTGATGCGGTCTCCATTGGTAGGAAGGCAGAGGTCGGGACAATTTCAGTTTCTACTTCCATCTTCTCTTTAGGCTCGTCTTGGTGGCACAATTGATCACCGTCTTGAGGCAAGTCTGCCGATGACGTCGTAGAGGGGGATATGCTGTCCGCCACACTGTCATCGACCACTGACTGCAATAAGGTGTTACGATCCTGGGCAGGAACAGCTGTTGCGGTTGCAGCCGCTGCATACGTGATGGGGAGTGAAGTAGGCGTCGCCGGGGATGGAACTTCACCAACCGGTGTCTGAGTCAGTCGGCGTTGAATGCAGGCCGATCGGACATGTCCTTCCTGGCCACAGCCAGCGCAAGTACGCGGTTGTCCGTCGTACATGACAATGGCTCTGCAGCCGCCAATTACTAAATAGGATGGCACATGCTTCGTCAGGTCAATCTTAATTTGTCGCACTCCATTTAAGACGTGGTACGTTTCAAACATTTGCCATTTTTCAGCCAAGTGACTTAGCACGTTGCCGTATGTTTTGAAAGCTGTCATCACAACATCTGGCGGGACTTCGAATGGCAGCTCGAAGACCCTCAGAGTGCGAAGTCCTAATCCAGCGTGGTCGATCGTGACAGTTCCTATGTGACCATCAGAATGCTTGAATTTAAGTCCATGAGCGTGTCGACACACAACATCAGTGCACGCCTTTTTATTGATCATTTTTATGTAGATGACACTTTGTGCTATAGAAAAGTGGATCCCAATGATGTCTTGAGGTGCAATATGAAGTTCTTCCCGGATGAAACGTTCAATGTCAAGTGCTCGAGGTCATGCATAGTCCGCTTGAAATGTAATCTTAATGGTGGACTTGCGATACGAGTGCGCCATGGCACTACCGAGACACGGACAAGTGACACTCGCCGCAGCGGAAGGTAAACAGTAAACACTCGCGCGCGCGGTGCGCTAACAGGGGGACACAGGCACGACGACCTTGCCCCACCGCTGCTAACAGCGGACTGACCCCTAGACCACGGTGACTAGTAGTCCAAAGACGAGTACCCAACATAGGATCCTTCAGTTGTCAGACGTCGATGTAATGTATCTGTATACTCCAGCTTCCATAGCAGCGAGATGGAAATTCTCCTGTAAGTAGCAGCTTTAACATATATTTGGGGGTTATTTTCAACGCACAGTGCTACCACTGGAGGCACATTCGTTGTCAGCAGTACTTTTTAGGCAACTTTGGACACTGTCAGTATACACTAGACGCCATGTCAGTATAAAGGGAGTGGGTGAGCACTGTGTAACCAATAGAGAACTGGCGGTAGTACATTTGGTCAGTCAGGAGAGCTAGTGGCTTCGAATTTGTGCGACTCATTGGATGATACCTGAATTTATAATCTGTCACGGACCTGTCAACCGCTCTAAAGCCATCTAAAGTTGGTCATGTCAGTGCGATGTGAAAACACAAAGGAACAACCATAGCTAAACCAAGACCAAGCAGACCTCACGTACTGAGGGATAGGGTCCATCGAGAAACGCGGAGGGTCGTTATAAAACATTCCATGAGAACAGAGGAAGGAATCACCCTTGAGTGACAGATTGCTACCAGCATTATAACGAGAGCAATGACTACACTTAGGGTGTTAAAAAGAATGGGGTTCAGTGGTTGAGTAGCTCCTCGTAAGCCACACATTTCAAAAGCCAATGATAAGCGAGGCTTGAAGTGGCGTAAAAGTGACGACACTGAACCATGGGTGACTTGAAAGAGGTAACGTAGTGTGATGACTCGTGCAGTACCCTGTGGAGTGTTTTGGGTTTGAGAAAGTCTGGAGAACGGTACCTGTCACTATATGTACTGGCAAATGTAGTGACAACAGTGAAGTACTGTGGGAGTGATAGGGGTATGACGGTAATTTTTGTGGTTAGGGTGGGGTCCCATTATTGCGCGTAATAAAACCACAGATGCGGAAGAACATGAATACAGTTTACAGCTGATAACGAATAAATCTTCACAAGCAGAGATAGCTAAAAGAAAAGTATTTTTGTTGCATGACCGGCTGATATTATCTGATCCGCAAGAGGATGGACTTAAGATGATACAAAAATATTTTACATTCATGATACATCTTGTAAACTCTCATGTTACACAACTTCTGTTTATCCTCTGGCAGATTCGATGATGACAATATAGCTCTGTCGAAACTGGTCCTCAAATAGAAAGGTTTTTTTAACGACACTGGCTTGTGAAGTTGTCTTCAGTAACCATACATTGTAGATCGCTCCCCAGACTAACAATGTCAGGAATATATAATACTTTACAGTAGTCGGTATTGTAGTCTAAATGTCAGGCTCCAAAACTAACAATTTGTTTTAGTTCACCCCAGGAAATTGCTGCCCATTGGAGTAACTAGGGAAGGATGTGCCGTGATGAAAACGGAAGCGTTCCGTTGTCACCCGAACGGCATTTGGGTTTCCTGGAGGCAGCGTCGAGCGACACCTTCGAGCCATATACAGGCAGTAGGGAAAGGTCGACCATGGAGTCTCTGGGGTAAGGGCGAGACGGCTCGACACCGACCAGGCGGGCCCTTGATTGCAGTTGGCCGACAGGAGCGACTATACCTGACGATCAAGTTGGTAGTGTTGCTGAAGGAAATCGGGTTCCAACATCACAACTGCGTCACAGGCAGTTGTGACGGCGCTGGTAGCTACTTGCGATGAGATTAGATTAAAAGCATGCTAATACACTATGTGCTCGAAAGTACCCGGACACCTGGCTGAAAATGATGCTGGAATTTAACATGGTGTTGGACCACCCTCAGCCTTGACGACGCCTTCCACTCTCGCAGGCATACGTTCAGTCAGGTGCTGGAAGGTTCCCTGGAGTATTCCAGCCCATTCTTCATGGAGTGTTGCACTGATGAGAGGTATCGATGTCGGTCGGTGAGGCCTGGAACGAAGTCGACCTTCTAAACATCCGAAAGGTACTTTATAGGATTCAGGTCAGGACTTTGTTTAGGCCACACCATTACAGGGATGTTATTGTCGTGTAGCCACTCCACCATAGGTCGTGCATTATGAACAGAAGCTCGATCGTGTTGAAAGTTGCAGCCGGGATCCCCCAATAGCTCTTCTACAGTGGGAGGCAAGAAGGAGCTTACAACATCAACGTAGGCCTGTGCTGTGATAGTGCCAAGCAAAACAACAAGGGGTGCAAGCCCCCTCCATGAAAAACACGATCACACCATAACACGACCGCCTTCGAATTTTACTGCTGGCACTACACACGCTGGCAGATGACGTTCATCGGGAATTCGCCATAGCAACACCCTGCCATCGAATGGCCACATTATGTAACATGTTTCGTCACTCCACACAACGTTTTTCCACTGTTCAATCGTCCAATGTTTGCACTCCTTATACCAAGCGAAGTGTCAATTGACATTTACCAACTTATGAGCAGCCATAAAATCCTACACTACTGGCCATTAAAATTGCTACACCACGAAGATGACGTGCTACAGACGCGAAATTTAACCAACAGGAAGAAGATGCTGTTACACGCAAATGATTAGCTTTTCAGAGCATTCACACAAGGTTGGCGCCGGTGGCGACACCTACAACGTGCTAACATGAGGAAAGTTTCCAACCGATTTCTCATACACAAACAGCAGTTGACCGGCGTTGCCTGGTGAAACGTTGTTGTGATGCCCCATGTAAAGAGGACAAATGCGTACCATCACGTTTCCGACTTTGATAAAGGTCGGATCATAGCCTATCGCGATTGCGGTTTATCGTATCGCGACATTGCTGCTCGCGTTGGTCGAGATCCAATGACTGTTAGCAGAATATGGAATCGGTGGGTTCACGCGGGTAATACGGAACGCCGTGGTGGATCCTAACGGCCTCGTATCACTAGCAGTCGAGATGACAGGCATCTTATCCGCATGGCTGTAACAGATCGTGCTGCCACGTCTCGATCGCCGAATCAAAAGACGGGGACGTTTGCAAGACAACAACCATCTTCACGAACAGTTCGACGACGTTTGCAGCAGCATGGACTATCAGCTCGGAGACCATGGCTGCGGTTACCCTTGACGCTGCATCACAACAGACAGGAGCGCCTGCGATGGTGTACTCAACGACGGACCTGGGCGCATGAATGGCAAAACCTTTTTTTCGATGAATGCAGGTTCTGTTTACAGCATCATGATGGTCGCATCCGTGTTAGGCGACATCGCGGTGAACGCACATTTGAAGCGTTATTCGTCATCGCCATACTGGACTGCCGTATCACCCGGCGTGATGGTATGGGGTGCCATTGGTTACACGTCTCGGTCAGCTCTTGTTCGCATTGACGGCATTTTGAACAGTGGACGTTACATTTCAGATGTTTTACGACCAGTGGCTCTACCATTCATTTGATCCCTGCGAAACCCTAAATTTCAGCAGGATAATGCACGACCGCTATTGCAGGTCCTGTACGGGCCTTTCTGGATATTGAAAATGTTCGACTGCTGCCCAGGCCACCACATTGTCCAGATCTCTCACCAACTGAAATCGTCTGGTCAATGGTGGCCGATCAACTGGTTCGTCACAAGACGCCAGACACTACTCTTGATGAACTGTGGTATCGTGTTGAAGCCCCATGGGCAGCTGTACCTGTACACGCCAACCAAGCTCTGTTTGACTCAATGCCCAGGCGTATCAAGGCCGTTGTTACTGCCAGAGGTGGTTGTTCTGGGTACTGATTTCTTAGGTTCTATGTACCCAAATAGCGTGAAAATGTAATCACACGTCAGTTGTAGTATAATACACTTGTCCAATGAATACCCATTTATCACCTGTGTTTCTTCTTGGTGTACTAATTTTAATGGCCAGTAGTGTAGTTTTCTTAACTCCCACATAACTGTCATAAAACTTGCAACGGGTCCTGATGCAGGTTTGAATTCATGTGTGATGGTCGGGGTAGATGTCCGGTTATTACATATTACGATCCTCTTCAACTGTCGACGATCTCTGTCAGTTAACAGACGACGTCGGGCTGTACGATTTTGTGCTGCATATGTCCCTTCACGTTTTCACTTCACTATCACATCGGAAACAGTGGACCTGGCGATGTTTGGGAATTTGGAAAACTCGCGTACGGACGTATGACACAACTGACACGCAATAACCTGACCACGTTCGAAGTCCATGAGCTCCGCGGAGTGCCCCATGCTGCTCTCCAATGATGTCTAATGACTACTGAGGTCGTTGATATGGAGTATCTGGCAGTAGGTGGCAGCACAATGCACATATTATCAGAAACGTATGTTTTTGGGAGTGTTCGGATACGTTTGATTACGAAGGTATGTGTCATTTGCTATTTGCGACGATAATTATTGCGGATATTTTAAAGATAAATATTTTGAAAGACAACCCACATAATGAACCTAGTCCTTCCTCTCATCTACAGCTCAGCTGTCGTTTGGTACATTAGTCGTATTGAGATCAGAGACCTCTGAAAGTAGGTCAGCCGTCGTTTGAAACGTTAGTCATATTGAGGTCAGAGACCTCTGATAGTAGGTCAGCTGTCGTTTGGCAAGTTAGTCGTATTGAGATCAGAGACCTCTGAAAGTAGCTCAGCTGTCGTATGGTACGTTAGTCGTATTGAGGTCTGAGGTCTCTGAAGTACGTCAGCTGTCGTTTGGTACGTTAGTCGTATTGAGATCAGAGAACTCTGAAAGTAGCAAAGCTGTCGTTTGGTACGTAAGTCGTAATGAGGTCAGAGACCTCTGAAAGTAGGTCAGCTGTCGTTTGGTACGTTAGTCGTATTGAGATCAGAGACCTCTGAAAGTAGCTCAGCTGTCGTTTGGTACATTAGTCGTATTGAGATCAGAGGCCTCTGAAAGTAGGTCAGCCGTCGTTTGAAACGTTAGTCGTATTGAGATCAGAGACCTCTGATAGTAGGTCAGCTGTCGTTTGGCAAGTTAGTCGTATTGAGATCAGAGACCTCTGAAAGTAGCTCAGCTGTCGTTTGGTACGTTAGTCGTATTGAGATCAGAGACCTCTGAAAGTAGCTCAGCTGTCGTATGGTACGTTAGTCGTATTGAGGTCTGAGGTCTCTGAAGTACGTCAGCTGTCGTTTGGTACGTTAGTCGTATTGAGATCAGAGAACTCTGAAAGTAGCAAAGCTGTCGTTTGGTACGTAAGTCGTAATGAGGTCAGAGACCTCTGAAAGTAGGTCAGCTGTCGTTTGGTACGTTAGTCGTATTGAGATCAGAGACCTCTGAAAGTAGCTCAGCTGTCGTTTGGTACATTAGTCGTATTGAGATCAGAGGCCTCTGAAAGTAGGTCAGCCGTCGTTTGAAACGTTAGTCGTATTGAGATCAGAGACCTCTGATAGTAGGTCAGCTGTCGTTTGGCAAGTTAGTCGTATTGAGATCAGAGACCTCTGAAAGTAGCTCAGCTGTCGTTTGGTACGTTAGTCGTATTGAGGTCAGAGGACTCTGAAGTACGTCAGCTGTCGTTTGGTACGTTAGTCGTATTGAGATCAGAGAACTCTGAAAGCAGCTCAGCTGTCGTTTGGTACATTAGTCGTATTGAGATCAGAGACCTCTGAAAGTAGGTCAGCCGTCGTTTGAAACGTTAGTCGTATTGAGGTCAGAGACCTCTGATAGTAGGTCAGCTGTCGTTTGGCAAGTTAGTCGTATTGAGATCAGAGACCTCTGAAAGTAGCTCAGCTGTCGTATGGTACGTTAGTCGTATTGCGGTCTGAGGTCTCTGAAGTACGTCAGCTGTCGTTTGGTACGTTAGTCGTATTGAGATCAGAGAACTCTGAAAGTAGCAAAGCTGTCGTTTGGTACGTTAGTCGTAATGAGGTCAGAGACCTCTGAAAGTAGGTCAGCTATCGTTTGGTACGTTAGTCGTATTGAGATCAGAGACCTCTGAAAGTAGCTCAGCTGTCGTTTGGTACATTAGTCGTATTGAGATCAGAGGCCTCTGAAAGTAGGTCAGCCGTCGTTTGAAACGTTAGTCGTATTGAGATCAGAGACCTCTGATAGTAGGTCAGCTGTCGTTTGGCAAGTTAGTCGTATTGAGATCAGAGACCTCTGAAAGTAGCTCAGCTGTCGTTTGGTACGTTAGTCGTATTGAGGTCAGAGGACTCTGAAGTACGTCAGCTGTCGTTTGGTACGTTAGTCGTATTGAGATCAGAGAACTCTGAAAGCAGCTCAGCTGTCGTGTGGTACATTACTCGTATTGAGATCAGAGGCCTCTGAAAGTAGGTCAGCCGTCGTTTGAAACGTTAGTCGTATTGAGGTCAGAGACCTCTGATAGTAGGTCAGCTGTCGTTTGGCAAGTTAGTCGTATTGAGATCAGAGACCTCTGAAAGTAGCTCAGCTGTCGTTTGGTACGTTAGTCGTATTGAGATCAGAGACCTCTGAAAGTAGCTCAGCTGTCGTTTGGTACGTTAGTCGTATTGAGATCAGAGGCCTCTGACAGTAGGTCAGCTGTTGTTTGGCAAGTTAGTCGTATTGATATCAGAGACCTCTGAAAGTAGCTCAGCTGTCGTTTGGTACGTTAGTCGTATGGAGGTCAGAGGTCTCTGAAATACGTCAGCTGTCGTTTGGTACGTTAGTCGTATTGAGATCAGAGAACTCTGAAAGCAGCTCAGCTGTCGTTTGGTACGTTAGTCGTATTGAGATCAGAGGCCTCTGAAAGTAGGTCAGCCGTCGTTTGAAACGTTAGTCGTATTGAGATCAGAGACCTCTGATAGTAGGTCAGCTGTCGTTTGGCAAGTTAGTCGTATTGAGATGAGAGACCTCTGAAAGTAGCTCAGCTGTCGTTTGGTACGTTACTCGTATTGAGGTCAGAGGTCTCTGAAGTACGTCAGCTGTCGTTTGGTACGTTAGTCGTATTGAGATCAGAGAACTCTGAAAGCAGCTCAGGTGTCGTTTGGTACGTTAGTCGTATTGAGATCAGAGACCTCTGAAAGTAGCTCAGCTGTCGTTAGGTACGTTAGTCGTATTGAGGTCAGAGGTCTCTGAAGTACGTCAGCTGTCGTTTGGTACGTTAGTCGTATTGAGATCAGAGAACTCTGAACGTAGCTCAGCTGTCGTTTGGTACATTAGTCGTATTGAGATCAGAGGCCTCTGAAAGTAGGTCAGCCGTCGTTTGAAACATTAGTCGTATTGAGATCAGAGACTTCTGATAGTAGGTCAGCTGTCGTTTGGCAAGTTAGTCGTATTGAGATCAGAGACCTCTGAAAGTAGCTCAGCTGTCGTTTGGTACATTAGTCGTATTGAGATCAGAGGCCTCTGAAAGTAGGTCGGCCGTCGTTTGAAACGTTAGTCGTATTGAGATCAGAGACCTCTGATAGTAGGTCAGCTGTCGTTTGGCAAGTTAGTCGTATTGAGATCAGAGACCTCTGAAAGTAGCTCAGCTGTCGTTTGGTACGTTAGTCGTATTGAGATCAGAGATCAATGAAAGTAGCTCAGCTGTCGTTTGGTACGTTAGTCGTATTGAGATCAGAGATCTCTGAAAGTAGCTCAGCTGTCGTTTGGTACGTTAGTCGTATTGAGATCAGAGACCTCTGAAAGTAGCTCAGCTGTCGTTTGGTACATTAGTCGTATTGAGATCAGAGGCCTCTGAAAGTAGGTCAGCCGTCGTTTGAAACGTTAGTCGTATTGAGGTCAGAGACCTCTGATAGTAGGTCAGCTGTCGTTTGGCAAGTTAGTCGTATTGAGATCAGAGACCTCTGAAAGTAGCTCAGCTGTCGTTTGGTACGTTAGTCGTATTGAGATCAGAGGCCTCTGAAAGTAGTTCAGCTGTCGTTTGGTACGTTAGTCGTATTGAGATCAGAGGCCTCTGAAAGTAGGTCAGCCGTCGTTTGAAACGTTAGTCGTATTGAGATCAGAGACCTCTGATAGTAGGTCAGCTGTCGTTTGGCAAGTTAGTCGTATTGAGATCAGAGACCTCTGAAAGTAGCTCAGCTGTCGTTTGGTGCGTTAGGCGTATTGAGATCAGAGATCTCTGAAAGTAGCTCAGCTGTCGTTTGGTACGTTAGTCGTATTGAGATCAGAGATCTCTGAAAGTAGCTCATCTGTCGTTTGGTACGTTAGTCGTATTGAGATCAGAGACCTCTGAAAGTAGCTCAGCTGTCGTTTGGTACATTAGTCGTATTGAGATCAGAGGCCTCTGAAAGTAGGTCAGCCGTCGTTTGAAACGTTAGTCGTATTGAGATCAGAGACCTCTGATAGTAGGTCAGCTGTCGTTTGGCAAGTTAGTCGTATTGAGATCAGAGACCTCTGAAAGTAGCTCAGCTGTCGTTTGGTACGTTAGTCGTTTTGAGATCAGAGACCTCTGAAAGTAGCTCAGCTGTCGTTTGGTACATTAGTCGTATGGAGATCAGAGGCCTCTGAAAGTAGGTCAGCCGTCGTTTGAAACGTTAGTCGTATTGAGATCAGAGACCTCTGATAGTAGGTCAGCTGTCGTTTGGCAAGTTAGTCGTATTGAGATCAGAGACCTCTGAAAGTAGCTCAGCTGTCGTTTGGTACGTTAGTCGTATTGAGATCAGAGATCTCTGAAAGTAGCTCAGCTGTCGTTTGGTACGTTAGTCGTATTGAAATCAGAGATCTCTGAAAGTAGCTCATCTGTCGTTTGGTACGTTAGTCGTATTGAGATCAGTGACCTCTGAAAGTAGCTCAGCTGTCGTTTGGTACATTAGTCGTATTGAGATCAGAGGCCTCTGAAAGTAGGTCAGCCGTCGTTTGAAACGTTAGTCGTATTGAGGTCAGAGACCTCTGATAGTAGCTCAGCTGTCGTTTGGCAAGTTAGTCATATTGAGATCAGAGACCTCTGAAAGTAGCTCAGCTGTTGTTTGGTACGTTAGTCGTATTGAGGTCAGAGGTCTCTGAAGTACGTCAGCTGTCGTTTGGTACGTTAGTCGTATTGAGATCAGAGAACTCTGAATGTAGCTCAGCTGTCGTTTGGTACGTTAGTCGTATTGAGGTCAGAGACCTCTGAAAGTAGGTCAGCTGTCGTTTGGTACATTAGTCGTATTGAGATCAGAGGCCTCTGAAAGTAGGTCAGCCGTCGTTTGAAACGTTAGTCGTATTGAGATCAGAGACCTCTGATAGTAGGTCAGCTGTCGTTTGGCAAGTTAGTCATATTGAGATCAGAGACCTCTGAAAGTAGCTCAGGTGTCGTTTGGTACGTTAGTCGTATTGAGGTCAGAGGTCTCTGAAGTACGTCAGCTGTCGTTTGGTACGTTAGTCGTATTGAGATCAGAGAACTCTGAAAGTAGCTCAGCTGTCGTTTGGTACGTTAGTCGTATTGAGATCAGGGAACTCTGAAAGCAGCTCAGCTGTCGTTTGGTACGGTAGTCGTATTGATATCAGAGACCTCTGAAAGTAGCTCAGCTGTCGTTAAGTACGTTAGTCGTATTGAGGTCAGAGGTCTCTGAAGTATGTCAGCTGTCGTTTGGTACGTTAGTCGTATTGAGATCAGAGACCTCTGAAAGTAGCTCAGCTGTCGTTTGGTACGTTAGTCGTATTGAGATCAGAGATCTCTGAAAGTAGCTCAGTTGTCGTTTGGTACGTTAGTCGTATTGAGATCAGAGACCTCTGAAAGTAGCAAAGCTGTCGTTTGGTAGATTAGTCGTATTGAGATCAGAGGCCTCTGAAAGTAGGTCAGCCGTCGTTTGAAACGTTAGTCGTATTGAGATCAGAGACCTCTGATAGTAGGTCAGCTGTCGTTTGGCAAGTTAGTCGTATTGAGATCAGAGACCTCTGAAAGTAGCTCAGGTGTCGTTTGGTACGTTAGTCGTATTGAGGTCAGAGGTCTCTGAAGTACGTCAGCTGTCGTTTGGTACGTTAGTCGTATTGAGATCAGAGAACTCTGAAAGTAGCTCAGCTGTCGTTTGGTACGTTAGTCGTATTGAGATCAGAGAACTCTGAAAGCAGCTCAGCTGTCGTTTGGTACGGTAGTCGTATTGATATCAGAGACCTCTGAAAGTAGCTCAGCTGTCGTTAAGTACGTTAGTCGTATTGAGGTCAGAGGTCTCTGAAGTACGTCAGCTGTCGTTTGGTACGTTAGTCGTATTGAGTCACAGAACTCTGAAAGCAGCTCAGCTGTCGTTTGGTACGTTAGTCGTATTGAGATCAGAGACCTCTGAAAGTAGCTCAGCTGTCGTTAGGTACGTTAGTCGTATTGAGGTCAGAGGTCTCTGAAGTACGTCAGCTGTCGTTTGGTACGTTAGTCGTATTGAGATCAGAGAACTCTGAAAGTAGCTCAGCTGTCGTTTGGTACATTAGTCGTATTGAGATCAGAGGCCTCTGAAAGTAGGTCAGCCATCGTTTGAAACGTTAGTCGTATTGAGATCAGAGACCTCTGATAGTAGGTCAGCTGTCGTTTGGCAAGTTAGTCGTATTGAGATCAGAGACCTCTGAAAGTAGCTCAGCTGTCGTTTGGTACGTTAGTCGTATTGAGGTCAGAGGTCTCTGAAGTACGTCAGCTGTCGTTTGGTACGTTAGTCGTATTGAGATCAGAGAACTCTGAAAGCAGCTCAGCTGTCGTTTGGTACTTTAGTCGTATTGAGATCAGAGACCTCTGAAAGTAGCTCAGCTGTCGTTAGGTACGTTAGTCATATTGAGGTCAGAGGTCTCTGAAGTACGTCAGCTGTCGTTTGGTACATTAGTCGTATTGAGATCAGAGAACTCTGAAAGCAGCTCAGCTGTCGTTTGGTACGTTAGTCGTATTGAGATCAGAGACCTCTGAAAGTAGCTCAGCTGTCGTTAAGTACGTTAGTCGTATTGAGGTCAGAGGTCTCTGAAGTACGTCAGCTGTCGTTTGGTACGTTAGTCGTATTGAGATCAGAGAACTCTGAAAGTAGCTCAGCTGTCGTTTGGTACATTAGTCGTATTGAGATCAGAGGCCTCTGAAAGTAGGTCAGCCGTCGTTTGAAACGTTAGTCGTATTGAGATCAGAGACCTCTGATAGTAGGTCAGCTGTCGTTTGGCAAGTTAGTCGTATTGAGATCAGAGACCTCTGAAAGTAGCTCAGCTGTCGTTTGGTACATTAGTCGTATTGAGATCAGAGGCCTCTGAAAGTAGGTCAGCCGTCGTTTGAAACGTTAGTCGTATTGAGATCAGAGACCTCTGATAGTAGGTCAGCTGTCGTTTGGCAAGTTAGTCGTATTGAGATCAGAGACCTCTGAAAGTAGCTCAGCTGTCGTTTGGTACGTTAGTCGTATTGAGATCAGAGACCTCTCAAAGTAGCTCAGCTGTTGTTTGGTACGTTAATCGTATTGAGGTCAGAGACCCCTGAAAGTAGGTCAGCTGTCGTTTGGAACGTCAGTCGTATTGAGATCAGAGACCTCTGAAAGTAGCTCAGTTGTCGTTTGGTAAGTTAGTCGTATTGAGATCAGAGACCTCTGAAAGTAGGTCAGCTGTCGTTTGGTACGTTAGTCGTATTGAGATCAGAGACCTCTGAAAGTAGGTCCGCTGTCGTTTGCTACGTTAGTAGCATTGAGATCTGAGACCTATGAAAGTAGCTCAGCTGTCGTTTCGTACGTTAGTCGTATTGAGATGAGAGTCCTCTGAAAGTAGCTCAGCTGTCGTTTCGTACGTTAGTCGTATTGAGATCAGAGACCTCTGAAAGTAGGTCAGCTGTCGTTTGGTACGTTAGTCGTATTGAGATCAGAGACCTCTGAAAGTGGGTCAGTTGTCGTTTGGTACGTTAGTCGTTTTGAGATCAGAGACCTCTGAAAGTTTTCATGATCGTCTGTGGACCTGATTTAGGTCTACCATTGTCGTTAATTAATACAGGTATGACTTGCAGAATGTTAGTTGTCGACTGTTGGATGTGGAAAGTAAAAAGAACGTCTTTTCGAGCTACTCTCTTAAAATAAATTTTTTCAAAACTTTCCAAATTGCCTACGTCACATATGTTCAACACATTAGAATGCGACGATTACTTTCATTTGACGAGCTAACTGTCTTAGAATCGGTCATGGTAACATATATGTCAGCGTAGAGCGTATTGAGAACTCCGCATCGTGTACGTACCTGTGTGCATGTCCATACGAGCAACACTTACTGTAGAAGATGAATAACCCAGAGAGATAAAATAAATTAATTCTAAGCCACGCTTAATGAGATAGCAATCAACATCGGTATACCGAGAAACTTGCCACAGCTAAGTAATGTTAATGTGTCCCGTGGTTACATTTGACTGTGACGTACTGACAATTGTAGCAATACGGCATTTCTGGTTCACTGAGAAATTTTTTTAATTCTTTTGGTTACTCATATCATAAGACACTCTCCCAACCATCTGTAGACAATGCAGCATTTTCAATACTTTCTATGCTGACTTATTTTTCCACGAGTGATCTCAAGTTAGTGGCTTAGGCAGCTGAAACTAAATAATGTATTCTTTTATAATGTATGCTATCAATAATGAAAAATGAAAAAAAAGTAAATGTTAAGAAATATATAGTTAATCGTTGTCTCCTTTTCTGACAATGTCAGATGTAAGTTTCTGTTCAACGGTGAGAGTACTCTCAGCGTTTCTCAAATCTAATTCACTATGTAACATGATTATATAGTTATTATCATTTTTCACTTTCCATGGTACGTACGGTCTAAGCTATTAATTAAAGGTACCTTCCAAGAACTTTATTTAATGTTCTGCTGGGTAGTTTTAAGCGGAAGACCCATACCTCCTCGTATTTCATGGAACTGTTTCGGAAATAGTGTTTTTGATTATCTGAGAATGTGAGCATCTATAAGTACTGAGGGAAAATAGTTTCTGTCACGTTCTCAGGTTGTGCGAGGGAAGGTGTTATTGGTCCTTCGAAATTGGCGAAGATCTTCAACGGCGACCTTTAAAACAAGGCCGCATTAAATTGACAATTAACTGGATAATTTGGCCAGGACGTGTCCCGAAACTTCTAGTCTGAGCCGCGTCAGGGTAAACCCTATATTGCAACTCCCCTGCGTCGTTTCAAATGTGATGAATGTGAACGTATCACCATTAAAAGCAACGGAAAGGCTTCCTAAGAAATTCTGAACAACCCGATCAGGAGACAGATATCTCTTGTAAACCACGAAGCAAGTGCGATCGTCCTCTGTGGTGTCGGGAATGTGAGATATGCGTCGAAGAAAAGAATAAACTGAGGATGAAAAGAGACGAATGCAGTTCCGTTTAATACGCTAAGCACATCAATGTGTGCTACATATTTCGATATGAAGCGAAAAATGCCTGTGACGACAAAGATTCCTCAATATTAACCTGCCAAGAGTATCTTGTAGTATTACATTCATCTGCAAGTATTCACACTCACTGGCCATGTGAAACGAGAAAGTAGTCTACTTGCAGTGATGGTACTGCGTAATGATTTTAGAACCTCGCCTGTTCGTTTGCCAAATATAGTTTCAACATATAATGAATTTTCTGCTTTACACCGGAGTGTACGGCGATATGAATCTTCTTCACAGACTAAAACAATGTGCCGGATCGAGACACGAAATCGAGTCTTGGTCGGCCCATGGTTTTACCGTGTTGTATATGTTTTATATTTGACTTAAGCTGAAACAAACACGTAAGTAAACCATTTTGTGGTTTCTACTACAAGGGGTCAATGCATCTTAACCATTACCCGCTGTATAGTCCGAAACATTAGGGGATAGATTTTTCGAAGTCAGGCGATACATTGGATTAGTAAACGTGCCCAGAGCACTGCACCATCGTGTCCGCAGCCCGTGGTCTTCCGGTAGCGTTCTTGCTTCCCGCGCACGGGGTCCCGGATTCGATTCCCGGCGGGGCCAGGGATTTTCTCTGCCTCGTGATGACTGGGTGTTGTGTGTCTTTCATCATCATTTCATCCCTATCGACACGCAAGTCGCCGAAGTGGCGTCAACTCGAAAGACTTGCACCAGGCGAACGGTCTACCCGACGGGAGGCCCTAGCCACACGGCATTTCCATTTTTTTTTGCACCATCGTTGACAAACTCCTTGTCAGAACTTTAATTTTATTGTGTCTCTGATTGTAGGAAAGAATTTCATCATCATCATTATCATCATTCGTGACAGTGGCTAGATTGCACTGTGAAAAAATTTGCACATTTTACGGGAACTGATGAACGCGCAGTTGAGCGCCTCACAAACCAAACATCATCACCATCCATCGTTGTACCGTTCTGGTTTGCTGTAGATTCTGATGACAACAAAGGTATCACTGAACTGTCCACAGTAGCTCACTCTCTGTCCTATCTTCCTATTCGTAACGAATCCTACTCCCATTACAACACATTCTGCAAGTGTTAATATTACCCTATACTCATCTGACCAGAAATCCTTGTCTCTTTCCGTTTCACGTCACTAACCCTCACTATATCTAGATTAAGCCTTATATTTCCATTCAGATTTTATAATTTCCCTATCACGTTCAAATTTCCGGCATTCCACTGCGCTACTCGTAGAAAGTTATCTTTTCATTGGTGGTTCAGTCTTTTTCTCATGGTTACCTCCCCTTTCGCAGTCGAGTCTCGGAGATTTGAGGGGCACTTCTCGGGAACATTTTTCCACTTTATTAGTTACAGGCAATATGTCTTGTGGATACACATTATGTATCTTCAGTGCACAGTTGTCCATTACCTTCTGCATTCTCATGCCGTTGATCATTGTTGATTCTTGGGCGTTTAGCAGACGTTCCCCGCCGCAAGGGCAGAGAATGCCCTGAACCTCTGACAGCTCCTCCGCCCTCTTTGAGTAGGTGTAGGCTTGATGAGGGTGACATCCGATGTCGGAAGTCTCCGGAATCCATTGCTGATGATTTTTATTCTAAATTTAAGCAATGGTGACATTCGAACCCAGGACCTAGGACGCACTGAGTACTAATCAAAGACGCTACCCCTAGATTACGTGTACAATGTTGAATTGCGCCAAAGTAACCATCTCGGAAGATATGGAGTTCTTTGTTCCACACTACAACTGGAACAGGCCAGATAATCTTTTTGGTATAGTTGCTCTTGTAATAAAATGCTCATGCAGCTGTAGTTGTGAAGTAATTATTTAAAATATGTTTTTAAAGAGTTAACCAGTTTGGGGTAATTACATGGCCACCATATTAAATGTTTCTACTCATATCGTGGGTGCAGTGTACAAGATGAATGTATATATTGACAAGTAAACGTAAAGTTAAAAAAATATGCTGCTGCTTCAAAACATTTGGAGAACATCATGCTGGAGGTGTCGCCGTATTTTACAGCGGGACAATCACTTGAAATGCTTACATACTTCTGTCGGGGTCATTTTGGGAACTGATTGAAGTTCGATCTTAACCCTCTACAGTGTTTATTTTGTACAACAGTTTACATGCTGAGCGAGTTATACTTCTACACATTCGTGTTATAAATCATAAATAAATTTATAAGTTAGATAGTTTAATGTAGTAAACATTCAAAATGCATAATTGAACGTACAACAATAAATACTATGACTATGTACGTGTCGGTTTTATTACACTATGCCTAAAGTTTACTGACAGTTCCTACAAGTGTATGTAACATGTTTCTCGCCAGTGAAGTTTTTATACTTAAAACATTTCGCTGTAGTTTTTTCATCAGTTTTTTTCGCATAGGTGATTTCTGCCTCTCTTCTTATTCCTAAGATTATTTTCTTCCTATGTGGAGGGTGCATATTCAAACGATGATCATCTCGCTACAGCCTCTTTGGCAGCATTTCCTCTCGGAAGGTGCCCTCTTCTCCTTAAATCTCCATCAATTAGTTGCTCGCCAGGAGTTTCTAGGAATAGTCTTACTCGCAGTAGGGTGTTTGTTTTCCATTGCTGGTAAGTAGATTTTTATAGCACATGAGCTAAGCTGGTAAGTCGGCTGGTAAGTAGATTTTTATAGCACATGAGATAAGCTGGTAAGTCGATGATATTTGAGAACAAAACAATTGGATATCCGTTTGTGTTCCTATTTACTGTATAATTCACTGCAGCATTTTCTATTGGAAGATGTCCTCCACTCTTCATATATCCCCATCAATTAGCTGCTCGCCAAGAGTTCCTAGGAATATACTTTTCGCTGTAGCACGTTTGTTTTCCTTTGGGGGTAAGTCGAATTGTACAGCACGTAAGAATTTTAAGCCGATATGTCGAAGATATCTGAGAACACAACAATAGTTCATCTGTTTGTCTTGCACTTTACTGTAGAATTCATTACAATCTTATCCTATGGTTCACAGCTCCTTTCGTAGCGTTGCAGTTTAAAATAATCTGAGGTTTTATCTCGGTGCCATCGCTGACTTTTTTTTTTTTGGGAAGTATGATGTGAGCGTTCTTCCCTTTTTGAAAGATAATGTTGATATGTATTTAGAAATCCCCCTGGTCTGCTGTAGTTTTGGTCGAATGGAAAGCTTGTTTTCTGGCACATTTCCAGCTATTGCGATATTTATCTTCATCAGCATTTTCTCTAGCTCGTAGGAGGTGTAAAAGTTGTCGCAGGTAAAGTTAAGCCATTCAAGTCATAACAAAAGTCAATTACAACCCTTACACCTTGGTTTTTATCAGAGGCGCTACTTGGTCGTATCCCAGTATATGGCTGAATATTCCATAAATAATTTGTTTCGTTATCACAAAGTACCAGAAATTTTGCCGGTTTACAATGCACATACTGGCGGAAAGAGCAGTTTCCCCTGAATGCAACAAGTTGTTCCTCTACTGTAACAAACATATTGCAACTGTATAAATTAGATAATCGTATCTCTACCCATTTCTCCCACAAATCCTTTATAGGTGTATTCTTATCTTGTTCAGGTCTTTGTAGCCTTATCTGAAGGTCATCAAATCAAAATACTCCTGATATCTTTTGGAACGATTCTAGTGATACTGTAGATCTAAAAAGTGGATGACATTTGTGGTTGAAATGGCTCTGAGCACTATGCGACTAAATTTCTGAGGTCATGAGTCGCCTAGAACTTAGAACTAATTAAACCTAACTAACCGAAGGACATCATACTCATCCATGCCCGAGGCAGGATTCGAACCTGCGACCGGAGCGGTCGCTCGGCTCCAGACTGTAGCGCCTAGAACCGCAAGGCCACGCCGGCCGGCGATGACATTTGTACTCATCCTATAAATGTTCAGTAGATTGATTATGTGACTAATAAACTCCTGCTAATAACAGCAGACTTGTATAAACTATGACAAGAACTTTTTTTCATTTTTCTCCATATAACCGCATTTTTTAGCATTAGAATGAGTGAATACAATGTTTTCAGTTCATGGAGGAAGGAACAATTTGAAAGCTGATTATTAGTGTTTAGTGTCATAAATGACAAATTTTGTTGGTAATGGAGTCAGGTTAACTATATTAAATGCTGAATACCGTCCCAGTCGAGGTAGGGGTTCTGTCTTCCATTCAATTGACGTCTCCTTTGACATCATACCTGTACTGATTACCATTTGCTGTTCTGATGTATCATCTGCGCGTTCTAGTGAAGATAAAGAGCTGCACTCGGAAACTTAAACTTCATCCCCCGAAACTACTTCATCACTATCAGATACGTTCATCTGTATGTATGCTACTTCATCATCTTGCAAAGAATCTTTTATTTCGAGGAAAAAACTTACAAAATAAATTAATTGCATAGACCGAAACCTAGTGATCTGTATAGAAGTGAATCACTTTACAAACTGATCTGGTTACAAGAAAAAAGAACGACTCGCAGTTCACCTTCTTTCTTTTCCACAGAAATAGACATTCCTTTGTTCAAAACAACTGTGAAATCACTTCTTTGTGTCCACTGTATGTCACCCACACACCTTCCATTGTTGGTAAGCCGAAAACTGCCGGAATTTGCTGTAATAATGAAGGTTACAATATGTTAAAAACACCTGAATAGATTGTGAAGTACTATTTCTGTGGATGCCAAACTAAAGCGCCAGAAATTATTTCTTTGTCAGAATGTAATTGAGGGGCAAAGAAATTCAGTGAATGCAATTTATTAAAACCAAATATTTTCAGAGTGCGCAACAGCTCATTCGTAGCTTCTGGTAATCTGGTAACAGGCTATGCTAGTGGATAACAATCTGTGGTCGCGCACGCCATCTCTACGCAGATCCGTACAAGTGTATCCGCAACAATTACGTTCAACAAATTATAAAACTACTGATTATGCAGGCCGTGATCGTAAATCTAAAAATTTTTTGATTTCTTCTTACACACTTTTGAATTAGTTCGTTGAAATTGTTGTATGTTCGTTGTACTACTGCCTATTATTTTTCAAACATATTTGGAGACCTTCTGTTGCAAGATCACATACGTCAGTGACACAAGCATAAACGTAAGTGTGGTGTATCTCGGTGTATTTGTGCCATCGTCACCTGATTCCGGGAATCCCTGCAGCCGCCAGCAGCTTACAGACATCATCTCGTGCTCCACTCAGAAACCTCCGGAACGTGGAGTGCCTCGCTGCTAGCTCCGATCATTTGGACTGCAGAGTGCCGCTGACAGCTTCTACACTGAGGTACGTCCTCCGTTTCCACTTAGACGCGCTGTGGTTGCCGACGTCGTATATCACACTCACCTTACTTCCGTCTTATATCTAAGCTCGGTAAGTTAATGCGCCTGACAATACGCTAAGATAAGACCAGAAACAGAGTGTTACCGTTTGAAAAAGAAAAGCGTCGACATTTAGATAACATTAAGAAAAGCGCAAAAGTAATTTCAACATAATTATGTTGAATGACAATGGGCACAAGACTTAGTTATTTCCAACATACACTGAAGAGTCAAAGAAACTGGTCCACCTGCCTAATATCGTGTATATCCCCAGGAGCACGCAGAAGTGCCACAACACGACGTAGCATGGACTCGACTAATGTCTGAAGTAGTTCTAGAATGAACTGACGCCATAAATCCTGAGAATACGAGGGGATTGAAATCTCTTCTGAGCAGAACGTTGCAAGGCATTCCAGATATGCTCAAAAATGTTCATGTCTGGGGAGTTCGGTGGTCAGCAAAAGTGTTTAAGCTCAGAAGAGGGTTCCTGGAGCAACCATGTAGCAATTCTCGACGTGTGGGGTGTCGCATAGTCCTTCTGGAATTGCCAAGTTCGTGGGAATGCACAATGGATATGAATGGACGCAAGTGGTTACACAGGATGCTTATGTACATGCCACCTGTCAGAGTCGTATCTAGACGTATTAGGTGTCCCATATCACTCCAACAGCGCATGCCTCACACCATTATAGAGCCTCCACCAGCTTGAACAGTCTCCTCCTGACATGCAGGGTCCATAGATTCAAGAGACTCATCCGACCAGGCAACATGTTTTCCAGTCATCAACAGTCCAATGTCGGTGGTGATGGGCCCAGGCGATAGATAAAGCTTTGTGTCGCGCAGTCGTCAAGGTTACACGAGTGGTTCTTTGGTTCCGAAAGCCCATATCGATTATGTTCGGGTTGAATGGTTCGCTCGCTGACACTTGTAGATGACCTAACACTAAAATTTGTAGTAATTTGAGGAAGGGTTGCGCTTGTGTCACGTTGAACGATTCTCTTCGTTCGGGGGTGGTCCCGTTTTTGCAGGATCTTTTTCCGGCAGCAGCGATGTCGGAGATTTGATGTTTTACCAGATTCCTGGTGTTCACAGTACGCTCATGAAATGTCGTACTGGAAAATCACCACTTCATATGTCCCATTGTTCGCGCGTCGACTAGAACTTAAATCTTGCTAACCAGCGATTGTAGCATCAGTAACCGATCTAACAAGTGGGCCAGACACTCCTTGTCCTGTATAGGCGTTGCCGACCACAGAGCCATATTCCGCTTCTTTACATATCTCTGTATTTCATTACGCATACCAATACAAGTTTTGTTTGTGTTTCAGTGTAAGACTTACTCATAGGACACGTCCAATATCCAATTTAACTGTGCTTCATCAGTACGGAACCTTACAGGCAATGGGAGCCTTATTAACAACATAACACCACTAAACAAGAAAACGTCCGAGTTGCGGCCATGTTGTTATCCTGGGGAGGCAAACGGAGCAATACCAAACACACAAAAAAGCATGGAACAGACTTAGTGGTTTAAAGACATTGACAAGTATTACACACAAACTGGATCGTAGTGTGTGTGTATGTATGAGGGAGAGAGAGAGAGAGAGAGAGGTTTAGAAAAATTTTCCGTAATACATGAATGGGCCTTTATTAGCAATCTATGTGTAACAAATACCTTAGGCTAAGAAATTTAGGCAATGAGTATTACCGTATTTGTAGCAAACATTTCAAAATTAAGGATATAGTGGACAATGAACATGGATAACAGCATACAAAACCACAGTACCAACATATATACCAGCGATTGATTTCAAAATGGTGGATAACTGTAGAGGTTCGCCAAATGCAGCCTCCTACGCGTGTGTAGGGCACTTGAGGACAGATGTGGATATGTGATCCTGTGGTGTGACAAGGCGTTACGAAGGCATCATTCATAATAGAGTCATTTATTTTGGAGAGTTTTGCAATCACTCAATCTTCTTTCCACGTGACCTTGTGGCAGCCAAGCTGTGCTCTCGTTGCACGAAGGCGCAGCGCAGTGCATCAGCACCTGGCGAGAAACCTGCTGGCGTAACACCTGGCGTAATGTTTGGTTGGTACCGCTGCTCTGTCACAGGTGGGTACGGTCGTTGTCTCGTTTTTTTAGTCTGGCATGATTGTGGACGTCTGTCGGGGCCTTATCACTAGTATTGCATGTAGCTACTCTTAAGCTCAGTCCCGGATATCTTGAGGTCCGTATGATGGCTTATAGGTGGAAGATACAGCAGTGACATGGAGGACATACGGCTTGGAAGGCAGTCCTTGTACCACCCAGTGGCGGCAGCACAGTGGCCCTGCTCCCGAGGTGAACAGCTCACTGATGGGCATGCTGGTTCTTCATCCACGGAAGATAGGCCTGGCCATCATGGTCTGGTAGTCACGAGTGTGACTGGCAGGAATGGAACTCTCAGATTTGAAGTGACCTCTTCAGCTGGATGGCTGTGGATTCCAAGCTGGCGGCAAATGGTAAAACTCCGTCGTATCCGCAAGTTCATCGTATAACAGCTAGAGCGGTCTTCCATCAGTATCAGGGAAGCAAATGGAGCAGCTGGACTCTTAGCGTGAGTAGAAGGAGGGCTAAGGTTTTATAGCAGTTGTGACTTGATGAGCCCATACTGTTGACCAAATGTGCTACCGTTTTCTGAGCATGTCAGCCTTCCTCACTTACCTAATGTTTAATTTCAGAGCTTCAGAATGACCTCTGATGCAAAGTTCGGAGCCTGAAAGGTGTTCAAATTGGTTCAAATGGCTCTGAGCACTATGGGACTTAACTTCTGTGGTCAGCAGTCCCCTAGAACGTAGAACTACTTAAACCTAACTAACCTAAGGACATTACACACATCCATTACCGACGCAGGATTCGAACCTGCGACAGCAGCGGTCGCGCAGTTCCAGACTGTAGCGCCTAGAACCGCTCGGCCACTCCGGCCGGCGAAAGGTGTTCGTCGGACGTCCTGAGGTGTAGTTACTACACTTAAACTCACTGAGAGAATAGCGTTGTGTCTGCTCTGCACTTATTGGCTATTCGATTGCTGTGCTCCACTTAGCGTCACCTCACTCGGTTTCAATAAAACTTCATTCCTCAATTAATTACTTTTCTGCTGTTCAGCATAACAAAGAAATTACACGTTACCCGGCCTCTTTATAAGAACTGCATTGTCTTCACCTGAAATTTATGAATATTAAACTACCCTACTAGACACCAATTCAGTACATAAGGAGTACACCACATTCTAAAACACAAGATTTATGAACCACACTTGCTGCTTTACTGGGGCTATAGCTGTAGGGAATTTGTCCGCTGATTTTGTTGATTCACTACAAGCAATGCCTTTTTTTTACAAAGATAACAATCGAACCGATAGGAGTACGATAACCTGTGTGCTGATGCTGAACTATGGGAGATGAGAATAAGTCGACTGGACTATAGACGGGAAGGGCATGCTTTGATCTATATGAGAAAAAGTACCACCACAGATGTATCTTGAAAATTTCTTTATTTCATCGCGACTTGCTTCGGCGGCACATTATCACAGTTGTCAAGCCCTGCTTACCTAAGAACAATAACACAATGCCAATATTTGAAAATTAAAGAACTATAAAACAACGAATAAATAAAATTATTCTACTCTACTGTATTAGTTGTAGTAGCATTAAGCTAATATTCTACGAATTCGGAGTTGCCGAGCGGTTCTAGGCGCTACAGTCTGGAACAGCGCGACCACTACGGTCGCCAGTTCGAATCCTGCCTCGAGCATGGATGTGTGTGATGTCTTTAGGTTGGTTAGGTTTAAGTAGTTCTAAGTTCTAGGGGACTGATGACCTCGGAAGTTAAGTCTCATAGTGCTCAGAACCATTTGAACCACTTTTTTATACGAAGTATCAATGGAGCACATACGTCAATACTTAATATTTTTTCTCATGCTCTAGACCAGACATGTGTATGCTTAAAGAACATAAACACATATCAAACCTGAATCATAGTCACAAGACACATGGCTGTCGCCTTAAGTAAAAACAATGGACATATAAAAAAGCAGCTTTCGCTCCATACAAACAATAACATTAAAACAACACAATGCACCACAATTATAAATTTAACAAAGGCTCGCAAATGTGAGACATGATCCACGAAAAGCATGCATTAATGTTTAAAGACTTATGCCATAGGTGCGTGAGAACATAGCGGTGAAAATGAAACGAACCTGGTACAGGCTAACCAAAGACCAAGTGCTACTGTGCATGAACCACACAATTTTGTGACAACCTATCTCCAAGCTGAAAAGGCTCTCTTTTCAAAACACTTGGTAACCATGTACCCTTCAATACCCAAGTACACCAGACCTCAAATATTAGTTACAGCTACCTTTTCAGACGTACATATAAATGTGATTCAGGTTTATTCTGTATTTATGTTTTATGTCAAAAATAGGAGGGATTGACATACGTGCTCTACTGGTACTTCTTAGAATATTAGCTGAAGGTTACTCCAACTAATACATTAGAGTGCCATAATTTTGTGTGTTCGTTGTTTTGTAGTTGATTAGTTTTGAAAACGGGACTGGTGTTACTGGTCTTTGGTAAACAAGACCTGGGGACTGCGGTAATGTGCCGCCGAAAATAGTCGTGTAATAGAATAGAGACATTCTCAATGTACAGCTGTAGCGGTACTTTTTCTCATATATACCATCAGCTGAAGTCTCTCGTCCATGCATGAAGATGGACATCCATAAAATGCTTTGATCTGTTTTTACTGTCTTTGGATATCAAGTACCAGACGAGTACCAGCTTTACAGATACAAGATCCGAATACCGAGTCAATATATCGATATTTGTAAGACAGATATGATTGTGTGAAGAAATCGGTGTTGTGTGAAGTGCACATATCAATGAAATAAAAGTAATGAGGTAGTAGGTCTAAGAATGAAAAAGAAAGTAGGAATGTGTGTAAGCTACTATGACTATCATAGTGAGCATCTTATCATAGCCAAATAGACATAAAGCCAACAATCAACACAATAGTATAACCTTATAAGCCAGCTAACTCCAGCGATTACGAACAGATCGAACTATTGAGGTAATTAAGGGAGACTAAAATATAATTGTGATGGATGACTAGTATTTGACAGTAAGATGAGAAAGAGGAAGAGAAAGAATGAAAGAGGTAGCCGCCTGGCAGAATTTGGCACAAAGTGTAATTTGATCATCTCTGACACTTCGTTTGAGAATCTTGACACAAGGTTGCATACCTGGAAGAAACATAGGGACACTGAAAGGCTTCAAATTGTTTATATAATGATAAGAAATAGATTGCGGAATCACATTTCAAACTCTTCTAGGGGCAGATGTGGACTCCGGCCACAATTTATTAGTTTTGACCTGTATATTAAAACTGAAGATATTGCAAAAAAGTAGGATATTAAGGGGATGGGACCTCTATCAGCTGAAAGAAGCAGAGGGTGAGGAGTGTTTCGGAGGTAGCAGTAGACAAAGCCAACTGAAACGGGGGAAAGCAATACTGTAGGAGAGGAATGGGTAGCGCTCAGAGATAAGCTAGTGAAGGCAGCGGAGGATCAAGTAGGTAAAAACACAAGGCTTAGTAGACAACCTTGTGTTACACAGGAGACACTGAATTTTATTCATGAAAAGAGAAAGTAGAAAAATACAAGAAATGAAGCAGTAGAAATGGTAATGAAACGTCTAAATAATGAGACTGACAGAAAGTGCTAAATGTTTAAGCAGGAACGGCTAGACGGAAGGTGTAAGTCTGTAGGAGCCTGTATAACTAGAGGAAAGATATATACTTACAGGAAAATTGAAGAGGCATTTGGAGCAAAGAGGAGCACCCAGCACACACATGAATATCAAGAGCTCAGACGGAAAACCAGTGTTAAGCAATGAACTGAAAGCTGAAATGTGGAAGGGGTATGTAGAAGTTTATTCAAGGGAAATGAACTTCAAGATAACGTTATAGAAAACGAAAAGGAAGCAGATGGAGATCAAATGCGGGTTACGATACTGAGAAAAGCGTCTGACAGAGAACTGAAAGACGTAAGTCCAAACAAGATCCCTGGCATAGATGACGTTTCCTCACATCTACTGTTATCCCTGGTAGAGCCAGCCATGACAAAGCTGTTCCATGTGGTGTAAAAGATCTATGAGATAAAGGAAATACATTCAGACTTCAAAAATGAAGTAATAATTACCATAGTAAAGAATGCTAGTGGCGATTGTGGTTGCAAAATACTTATACGAATTAATTACGAAACGATGGAAAACCTGGTAGGAACCAAATTAGGGCAAGATCAGTCTGGGTTCCGGAGAAATACAGGAAGACGCGAGGCAATACTGATGCTTCGGCTAGTTTTAGAGGGTGTGTTAAACAAAGAGAAACCCATGTTTATAGTTTTTATAGACATAGCTCTTGACTAAGGTACTAGAGTAGACTCTTTGAAATTCGGATGGTAGAAGAGGTGAAATACAGAATCGGCAAGTTATATAAAATTTGTACGAATCCAGACGACATTACTTGAGTCTCAGGGAGGAAAGGAATTTTATGGTTGAGAAGTGAGTCAGACAGGCTGTAACATGTCCCTGATGTCTTTCTGTTTGTACGCTGGGCAAGCAGTAAAGAAAACCAAACACAAATTTGGAGAAGGAATTAAGATTCATGGAGAACAAAATAAAAACTACGAAGTTTGCCAACTATACTCTGATCCTGTCACAGTTTCATGTGCTTTACTGTCTGAAATTCGGTCACAAACAATCAAGGACTTAGAACTGCAGTTGAACTCTGCGGAAAGTGTGTTGAGAATAAAAGAAGAACATTAAAAAAAGCAAAACAACGATAATGGAATGTTGTCGTATTAACTCAGGCAGTGATCGAGGATTTATATTGGGCAATAAGACACTAAAAATAGTAGATGAATCATGCCTTTTTGAGATAGTGAAACATGGTGATGGCCGAAGGAAAGAGGATATGAAATATAGACTAAACATGGTAAGAAAAGCGTTTCTGAGGAAGAGATATTTGATAATCAATATGTTTATTGAACTCTGTGTGCAATATGCTTGCCGCAAAAACGAGTCCCGGTACGACAAGGGAGTTATATGGTGTGGTAGCCCTCTATTCCCCATACATGAAGAAGGTTCCGGTCTATACCTGGAGGGCGTGCTTCTGAAGATATAAGGTCTGGGATGTTTCATCCTCTAGAAATTTCTAGAACATTCGAGAGTAGTCGAGAACGTTCCAGAACATTGGAGAGCATTCTAAGACATTCCAGAAAGTTTCGAAAAGATTCACAATGACCTGGGATGTTCTGGAATGCTCGGGTATTGCCTGGAACATTAGGGAATATTTCAGAATGTTCGGGAACATTCCACATCATTGTGAAACATTCAAGAACACTTTCTAATGTTGCGGAATTTTCTGGAACGTCGTGGGCCATTCGAAGCCGTTTTTAGTACGTTCATGTATTCGCTAGTGATGGGGATACCCATTGGTAGGGCGTTATTGGTACGGACGGTGGTGTCGATGTGGAGCTGGATGTCCGAACTGGAGTTCTGGCTCGAAGTGAACTGTCATTGGATGTCCCGTGCGCTAGCGTAAATACCGTACAGCGGCAGGATGTCTTGCAATCTATTTTTGCTCATATAGATCGTGAAAGGGTGTAGGTTTCCGTGACCTCAGGGGGCCCTGCTCGGGCCTCGTAGTAAAGCACTAGGAAATCGGCTTTCCGGCGAGAAGTTGCTGTCTGGCATTTGGGCAACCGTCGACGCAGGGACGTATGATGTGTTGTCAGCCTCGCAGGAGTGTGTCGCGCCATATCAGATGGTAGGTTACAAACCCTCGTTCGTCCAGTACTTGAATATCGCTCATGAGTCTTGGATCGGTACCAGAGAGGGTAAATAGAATAAATAGAGGCGATTAAAAGACGAGCAGTGCCCTTCCTTTACAGAAACATTTTCTAATCGAGAAAACATTACGGAAATTCTAGTCCAACTTTAGTGGCAGACGCTACAAAGCAGGCGTCCTGCATCACGGCGTGATTTATTGTTAAAGTTTCGAGACCGTACGTTCCTAGAAGGGTAAGCCAACGTATTTCTTCCTCCTACGTATATCTCATGAAATCACCATGTTGCTAAAATGAGAGACATTCGAACTCCCTCGCAGGATCAACACCTATAGACCTTCCCGTGAATCATTCGCGACTGGAAGAGGAAAATGGGAAAGGACCGTCCGCCACTCTTCGTAAGGTCTCTTCAAGAGTATAGATGTAAATGTAAATGCAGATGTAACAGAATCTTGAATGGGCGAATAAAGTGATGTAGCGCTCGTCCATGTTGGCGTGGGAAGTTTTACAAAAGTATTCGATAAATGAGCAAAAATTAAATGCATGATGGCTGGAATCAGATATTTCAGTCTAATCTCTACCAAGTGGTGCTCCCATGCCAGTTTCCGTTGCTGCATGCAGCGAGAAGGTCGGCCTAATTTACTACAGCATCACAAATTTCCTTTTAGCCCTCATTATACAACACGACTGTTGTAAATTGTACTATGTGCTAACTTCTAGCCTATAATAAAGGGCTAAGGGAATTATTTGAAATTTGTGTACGTACTGACGTTGAAATGAGTAGTAGAGACACGGGAAGGTGAGGCTGACCCGACAGAACTGACCTCGCAAAATACTGACGAGACTGGTGAGCCAGCAGCTAGGGTATGGTTGTTAGACACGATTTCATATCCCACCAGGTAAATACCGGGATGGTATCGACGTCCCGCCTCAGATGTAAGCTACGCAAATGTTTACAGAAAGGTTTTGACACTTGCACATGGGATTTCCTATAGATTCAGACAGACAGGGTATACAAATCCCGTCCTGATGATTGAATAAGAGACTAATCACCATATATACTTATTCTCTTTAAATCAACAGTATCATCATCACTAATGGCTGAATAGCTGGTGTGGAAACAAGTAAACAGCCGAAGGGCTTGATACGATGGCAAAGCCAGGCATGAAAGCCATACTTGTGATCGTTAATTTTATCGCGTTTCTCGGATATTTCTGCGAAAAATTTCAACACGAAAGTTGATGAGTGGTATAACACCTGTCTTCAAGAGTTCTCGAATGCCCTAAGAAATATCTTTTGTTTAAAATATACCATACTTGATACAATGTTTCAGTTGGTCCAAGAGCAGATAAATGTAAAAAATGGTCGCAGGCTTCTCTGCTTATTAACATTTCCCAAAAGCTTATTCTGGATATCTTGAAGCATTAACGAAATACAAGAGAGAACTTTTCCATGATTGAGAAAACATACAGGGTGATTTTGCTGAATGGAAACCAACTGTAGCAAACGATCCCAGAGATGGTAATGAGCAAAAAATGTCAAATGGACATGTGGCCAGAAATGCGTTAAAAAGGGAGGGGCACCGGGTTCACCCATTTAAAGATGGAGATAAAAGAATGCTGACAGTGACCCCAATATTAGCACAAGTCAGATCGCCCGCCAGCACTGAGTAAGCCACACGACTGTATGTAACATTCCTCGTGAAAACTGTCGCTATCTGTCAGAATTACAACGCTTGCAGGCCTTATTACCTACAGGCGTACCACCGTGGCGATGGCTTTGTCACTGGTTCGTCACACAGGCTACTACAGTGTTGGAATTATTGTGATCTATCCCACTCTCAGATGAGGCTACCATTACGATGCGCGGTATCACATTCACCTGCTGGCTATGGAGAATCCGCATGATATTGTAGCCAAACCATTGGCACCGGTTCACTGTCAGTGTGTGGGCAGGGTAGTTGGGAATCACCTTATGGTTCCAGTAATCCATCGACAGCGCCTGAAAGGCGAGGCCCATCTGCACTTTCTGTGGAAGACTCTGCCTCCATTGCTGGAAGACTTACCTTTCGTGGTACGAAATGTAATTTTACTGCTACACGATGGTTCGCAGCAACCTGCCCTATTGCGTGTGGAGCACAAACAATATAGTGGCCGGCCGCGGTGGCCATGCGGATCTAGGCGCTACAGTCCGGAACCGCCGGACTGCTATGGTCGCAGGTTCGAATCCTGCCTCGGGCATGGATGTGTGTGGTGTCCTTAGGCTGGTTAGGTTTAAGTAGTTCTAAGTTCTAGGGGACTGATGACCTAAGATGTTAAGTCCCGGCTCAGAGCCATTTGAACAATGTAGTGGAGTTAGCATAAAAAGATCCCTGACAGCTAACAGCGCCGTTTCCATCTTTCAATTGCAAAGCGAAAAAGGCTGTAGGCGAGAGCAATAGTCGTCTGGAGAGCTGTGACATCATGAGGTATTGTCATACAGATTTATACAAAGTCTCGTTATGTGGACAGCTAAGGTACGGATGCGAAGGTGCCACATACAGCCGCCTGTAAGTGCCACATATCACCTTATGCCGCCTTGACTACAGCACACCATGAGGATTTTTACATGTATGGTGTGCCGTCTTGTGAGCTTTCAATCTTTGAATTCTTACACTGTCAAAGATCTTTCATTTCAACCTTCAAGTGGTTGAATCTCCCTTAGAATGTATTTTCTTCTTCTTCTTCTTCTTCACTTCATTATGCGAATTGCCTGATACGGTACTCCATCTGTTGTATGTGTAAGGTTTCAAACACACCGTATGTTGAATTACTTAAACAGTTCCAGTTAAATCGTTATGTCACGTGACATAGTCATATGGAAATTGTACAAATTTTATTGAAATGCAGACTGAACAAATAAACCAACATCTCATAAATATAAACAACTAACACTCACACTAGTAATTGCAAGCAAGTAATTTCCCTGACCTGAGCTACGAGACGCAGTTCTGAGGGAAGGGGAATTTTACGACAGCATGCCCATCCCACATTTGGCTGATACCTCACAGCGGGAGACCTAGCGGACAGAATGAGACACGGGAGCGACTGCGTGGGCCGTCAACAAATCTGCCCTTTTCCCGTCTTTTAACGATGACCCTTTGGAAAGCCTTTCTACAGCAACACAGCTGTAGATGGAAGATATATATCCGGAGAAGTCCAACTAAAAACACTGATGACTCACTGCAGCTGCCTGTGTTAAAAGTCGCTTGAAAGTGAATGCTTTTTATCTTTGTATTACGTAGCAGAAGTTAAATTCTGCCCTACAAAAGAAAACACCTGTGATAGATTAGGAGAAACTGTAGTAGGTGGAGTTGTAACACGTATGAACGCTCTGATTGGCCAGAAGAAAAATGCATGGCTACAAGCTTTGATATAGGCAACTTGAAGACTGAAATTTCGCTCTTTGTCTTGCAGAAAACGTCGAGTGTTTGAGCAAGGTGACTCGTGCGACTCTGAGACGATTGCCAGAGGCATTATGTGAACACTTGTTCACAGGTTCGTCTTAACTCGTAAGGAGTTAAACTGAAACGTCTCCTAGTATGGAGAATCGCACCGAGCACTGACAGTTAGCAATTGCGAGCGATTTGAGGCCAACAACGTACATGCTATTCCAGCCAAATAGCGTGTACCAAGCCAGTTAATTTAGCTAGGGAGAAACTAGGAGTCTCGGCTCCATCGAAGACGTAGGAAATGTATGAGACTGGTTTCTAACAGTCGAGAAAGATTTAGAATAGATTCTCGGCTTCACAACTCGCACCGACAGCCGCCACTGCCGCCGCAGACGAAAGGTAAACACGCGTGTTCGCGCTATGCCAGCAAGTGACATTCATTTGACACTCAGAACTGCAGTCGTCTTCGTCTCTCCTATATTTTTGCACATTCAACCATGTCCTGTAGTTAAACATATTCATGATTGCTAGGTTCAATTGAAGCAGAAACGCGAGATATCTGATTTAAGGAAAAGAACTGATAAGCCACTGAAATTATGAAGATAGTATGACTTTGTTGGCCGGGAGGCCCCATGCGGGTAAGTTCGGCCACCGTATTGCAAGTCCTTTTTAGTTGGCGCCACTTCGGCGACTTGCGAGTCAATGATGAAATGATGATGAAAGACACACACAACACCCAGTCATCACGAGGCAGAGAAAATTCCTGACCCCGCCGGGAATCGAATCCGGGACCCCGTGAGCGAGAAGCGAGAACGCTGCCGCAAGACCACGAGCTGCGTGCTGATAAGCCTCTTTAGAATGCTTTATAGCCTAAGGTTACTGAAATGTTTTTTTAATAGTGTACTTCCTTCTGATTGCTCCTTACCACCCCCATTCAATTTGGGTATTTTAATTGCGCATTTTAGCGTAATTGATATCTCTGGCCCCTATTTTATTTATTTTTTTTGTATTTTATCGACCGCCAGACATGGTCGTCATTTATCTTACTACTAAAGAATCTTAGAATATTAGGAACTTCGCTTCACAGTTGTGAACACACCATATAAATATTTTACCCTCCTATAAGTGTCGTAATGTGTCACGAACTCATACTTGGAGTAAAAGTAAACCTTAATTATGAAAATTAAAGTGTTTTTTTTTTTTTAGGGTTACATGTAGCTACGCCTGACCCATACACTAATTTCTGTTAGCGATGACGTTTCCTTTACAGGGAGTGTAGTGGAACCGACATTGAGATCATTGTCAGATTACATCGCTGTCAGTACTGGTGCACTCTTCTAAACTCTGCATGCATGATGTGATATCTTCCTACCTCGCAAACCGTAGGTTCAACACCAAATTCCTAAAACACTCACGAAGGATCCTTGCGCAACTATAGTAGGAAGATAGAACAGAAACAGTTGCACACATGTTAGATACAGTCTTCCTACATTTATTGCTCCATTGCATTTCTAATTGAGAGCATTTGCCGAGAATCTTTCTCATCCTATATGGTCTATGTGTTCATTCCATTTTCCCCCTTTCCCTTTATTTTTCGTTTAAGTTATATATTCCAATATCTTTCACCATACTGTCATATCTTTTTCCATGTATCCTTGTACATCCTTCCACTTTCTTTAGGACTCTCATTCCTTGAGCCAGTATTCTACTTTCTTGGTATCTTCTTCTAGCAGTCCATGCTCAACCTCCATAAGTAAGGGTTAGTACTGCTGGTGGCAGGGGTAAAATACAGGCTATTTACAAATTGTACAGAAACTAGATTGCAGTTATAAGACTCCAGGGGCACGTAAGGGAAGCAGTGGTTGGGAAGGGAGTGAGACAGGGTTGTAGCCTATCCCCTGACCTTATTTAGTCTGTATATTGAGCAACGAGTAAAGCAAACAAAAGAAAAATTGGGAGTTGGAATTAAAATCCATGGAGAAGAAATAAAAACTTTGAGGTTCGCCGATGACATTGTCATTCTGTCAGAGACCGCAAAGGACCTGGAAGAGCAGCTGAACGGAATGGACAGTGTCTTGGAAGGAGGATATAAGAAGAACATCAACAAAAGCAAAACGAGGGTAATGGAATGTAGTGGAATTAAATCGGGTGATGCTGCGGGAATTAGATTAGGAAATGAGACGCTTAAAGTAGTAAAGGAGTTTTGCTATTTGGGAAAAAAATAACTGATGATGGTCGAAGTAGAGAGGAAATAAAATGTAGACTGGCAATGGCAAGGAAAGCATTTCTGAAGAAGAGAAATTTGTTAACATCGAGTACAGATTTAAGTGTCAGGAAGTCGTTTCTGAAAATATTTGTGTGCAGTGTAGTCATGAATGGAAGTGAAACATGGACGATAAATAATTTGGACAGGAAGAGAGTAGAAGCTTTCGAAATATGGTGCTACAGAATAATGCTGAAGATTAGATGGATAGATGACAAAACTAAGAGGAGGTATTGAATAGAATTGGAGAGAAGAGAAATTTGTGGTACAACTTGAATAGAAGAAGGGATCGGTTGGTAGGGCATATTCGGAGGCATAAAGGGATCACCAATTTAGTATTGGAGGGCAGCGAGGAGGGTAAAAATCTTAGAGGGAGACCAAGAGATGAATACACTACGCAGATTCAGAAGGATGGCGGTGCAGTAGGTACTGGGAGATGAAGAAGCTTGCACTGCGTAGAGTAGCATGGCGAGCTGCATCAAACCAGTCTCAGGACTGAAGTCCACAACAACAAGAAAAACAACATCCTTTATAATAGCCTGTCTGCATAGTGCGAAAAATTAAAAGTGTGTTTGTCCTATTATAGAGGTTGCGCTATAGGGATGAGCTCTGTCGCAGTGACGAAGCTGCGACTTTCTCTCGAGTCGGCGAGACGATGATCCACTGTGCGGCGCCGGCCGCTAATCTCTTGCCGATCTGGGCCTGGAGCCGTTGCTGGTGGCTCATCGCGGTAGGGTACGTCTCGCAGGCAGGTCGGCAGCCGCGGCTGGTGACGGCCGATAAGCTGCGCAGCCGAGCGCCGCGAGGCGAGCCGCTTACCGGATTATCCATCGGTTTCGTCTCCCCGGGTGCCGCGCCGCGCCGCGCCGTCCTTCGTTTAATTAAGCTTATTGTGCGCCCGCCGTAAGAAGGCCGCCGACGGTGGATAATCCCGAACGAGCGACTGCTGACAGACAGCGCCGCCGCTTCCACTCTTGGCAGCGGTTTGTTTACACTATTAAGTTAAGTTTATCCCTGGCGGCAGACAGCCGTAAACGGATTAGCTGCAACTTTCGGAAGCCAACTAGGCCGCCGGGCATGTTTACTTGAGCGTTACTTACACTTCCTACTGCAGTGAAGCGCCTCGTAGCGCTCTCTCTCCTCCACAACGTTGCCATGGACGCTGTTAAGTAGGTAGCGGTAACTGTATAGAAGCAATGAAACCCGAAGAAAATGTTCTGTTGGGTACTAACCTAATTAATGAGAATACAGAGTAGTTTATTTGGATGGATTGGGTTGCATCTTCATCATTCTTGAGAGGTAGCTCTGCCTCACTGACAAACCAACACAGAGCCTTGATACACCATCATTAAATCGGTATTTGACACACTATCTACAAGGTGATTCAGCTGTCCCTACCTACGGGTTTTGTGCAACCCACAATGTCTTCAAATGCCACGCGCAAAATTGTCATACCTTCTCAGTCGCTACACGCAAAGTGTTAGTGCTACAGAAAAAAATGAACCCGATATTCTTGTAGGAAACTGAATGTAGCTAAACTTTGTACTGCGATACATTTTCGCTAGAGGCCTTAGTTTTTGTTTTACTCACGAAGAACGCACAAAAGTGACGACTAAATCTGTTTTTATTGAATTTGACTATATTAAACTGCCTGCAAAAAGGTCTTAATCATTTTTTTCTGTAGGATTATTACATGTTCATTCAGAATGAGCCAACGGCCTTGCCGCCGGCCGCTGTGGCCGAGTGGTTCTAGGCACTTCAATCCGGAACCGTGCTGCTGCTATGGTCACAGTGAAAGTAGGCTGTTTAGGTTTTTTGTTGGTAACGCCACCTCTGTATGAAAATCACTGGCTGTGCTGTGTGCAGTCTGTGGCTGCTTTGCTTTGTTGTAATACTCGCCATTGTAGTGTTAGGCAGCTGGCTGTGAACAGCGCGTAGCGTTGCGCAGTTGGAGGTGAGCCGCCAGCAGTGGTGGATGTGGGGAGAGAGATGGCGGAGTTTTGAAATTTGTCATGAACTGCTCTATATATATATGTATATGATGATATCAAGGTAAATACATTGTTTGTTCTCTATTAATATCTTTCATTTGCTAACTATCCCTATCAGTAGTTAGTGCCTTCCATAGTTTGAATCTTTTATTTAGCTGGCAGTAGTGGCGCTTGCTGTATTGCAGTAGTGGGAGTAACCTAAATTTTTGTGAGGTAAGTGATTTGTGAAAAGTACAGGTTAATGTTAGTCAGGGCCATTCTCTTGTAGAGATTATTGAAAGTCAGATTGCGTTGCGCTAAAAATATTGTGCGTCAGTTTAAGCACAGTCCTGTAAAATTGTTAAAAACGGGAAGTTTCAACAGGTTAGAATCCTGCCTCGGGCATGGAAGTGTGTGATGTCCTTAGGTTAGTTAGGTTTAAGTAGTTCTAAGTCTGGGGGAATGATGAATTCAGATGTTAAGTCCCATAGTGCTTAGAGCCACTTGAACCATTTGAATGGCCTTGCCCCAGTGATAGGCCGGTTCCCGTCAGATCACCGCAGTTAAGTGCTATATGGCTTGGCTAGCACATGAATGACTGGGACTGCCGAGAGCTTTTTGCATGCAGCGTGCACTCAACCCCTCTAAGGTCAGTTGAGGAGCTACTTGACAGAGAAGTAGCGGATTCGGTCACAAAAACTGACAGCGGCTGGGAGAGCGCTGTGCGAACAACACGCCCCTTTATATCCGCATCCCGTGACGCATAGTACCATAGGATGACACGGCGGATCGTTGGTACCGCTGGGCCTTTCGAGGCTCCTGAAAGAATGATCCTATTCAGCAAGCTCCAGAAGTTTTATTAAATATCACAGCATTGACATCGGCACAGCCTTTATCTGACTACTCATGTAGACGGCGCTATGAAGCCGCTATGGAAACTGCTCACCAGTACAGCAACAGGATTACCTGCAACTTCTCTACGCGTGTTGTTTTTCAGGGTCTGTAGATTTGTAGGCGACTTCCGAACAGTCTGGACGTAACATACCACCAGAGGAAGAAATCGGGAACCGTTAAGTCGGCTGAAACTGTCCGCCAAGCCTCAGCACCAAATCGGCAGATTAGACATCTACATCTACATCTACACAGATACTCCACAGTCTACCATGCGGCGCGTGGCGGTGTGTAGTCCATATCACTATTAGTCATTTCCTTTCCTGTTCTACATGAAGTAGAGCAAGGGAAAAACGATTTTCAATTTCGCGTAGGTTACCTTCTTGTTCCTTATGAGTAATATATGGTGAATGCAGTAGAATCGTTCTGAAGGCAGCTTCAAATGCCGATTCTGTAAACTTTCGTAGTTGTGATCCTCAAAAAGAATATCTCCTTCACACCTAGGATTCCCATTTTAGTTCCTGAAGCACGTCCGTATAAGTTGCGTGTTGTTTGAAACTACCAATAATAAATCTAGCAGCCAGCCTCTTGCCTGCTTCTGGGCCCCTTCAATTGATTATCCTGCGGGACCATGGTCGGTTTCTTCCTTGTGCTGAGATGTCGGGTAACCAATTGACCGGTGTTCCCACTGCATCGTTGGGATCGACCCAGTGTCTCCGGGACGTCGTCCGTCCGAAGGGAGTCGGGACGGAGTAGCCGTCTTCCGACATGGTGGGGATGCCAAACTCTCGAACTGTACTCAAGAATAAGTAGCACTAGCGTCCTATGCACGACCCCTTTTACAGATGAGCCACACTTTCCTAGAATCCTCCCAATAAACCGAGGTCTACCATCCGCCTACAGTATCACGATCCTCATACGGTCGCCTATTTCATACCGCTTAGGAGCGTTTCGCCCAGATATATAAACGACGCGACTGTGTGCAGTGGGACACTACTAACGCTGTACCTGAACATTACGGGTTTGTTTTTCCTACAAATCCCCATTAATTTAGCTGGCCGCTGTGGCCGAGCGGTTCGAGGCGCTTCAGTCTGGAACCGCGCGACAGCCACGGTCGCAGGTTCGAATCCTGCCTCGGGCATGGATGTGTGTGATGTCCTTAGGTTAGTTAGGTTTAAGTAGTTCTAAGTTCTAGGGGACTGATGACCTCAGATATTAAGTCCCATACCGCTCAGAGCCATTTGAACCATTTGCTAAATATCTCAGAGCTTTCCACAGCGGTTTCAACTAACTGTTAATCCAGAGAATAATTTGAGCATGAGAACTTTCCTGTAGGACAGTAAATGCGGGAAGTTCGTTACGAATTCTTCGACAATTTACTGATAAAATTTTGACAGATGAAGTTTCTGTATTCTGAACTCAGTCGGACTTCCCTTGCTACGTATCGACTGGCGAGTGTTTATCAGGGTACTCAGACGACTACCTAGCCTAAAAAACCCTCGTGTGGACACCACAAGTACTCTTCCACCGCAGTAGCTGTTTCCTTTTTGTAGTGCACCCCTGACCTATCAAGGGGAGACCTGTAAGTTACCACACGATAAAGTAAGTCTACAAATAAGCATCCATGCCCGACACAAAGTCGATTGAGACCTCCACTCGGCTCCAAACCAAAGGATCCCAAAGAACTTTCGGAACAATGTTACAAATTGCTTGCACCCCATGCTTGAGTCCAGCGTAAATTTCAATCCCTTCTCTCCACTCTTGTTGGCAGTTTGATGTGTCCTTCCTTCGTTAACTTTTTCTTTCTTGTTTACATTTAAAATCACAAAAATTCACACCAGAGCGAAAGGATACATTAGATCTATATACTACCCGAATTTCACGGTGATTCTGTGTACAATTTAGGCTTCCTCCCACCATGAATCATACCGTCCCGCGTACTGCATTTCTGTGGCACACTGTGACCCACCTGTTACCTGAACTGTAATAGGTCCATGTCTTCAGGATCGCAAGACATGTACTCTCTTCTGACAGTGCAGCACTGGTCTTAATGTGGGACAACTAGTGTTACTCGTTTTCTGAAGGTCGGAAGCACAATATGTACAAGAACCAACGGAAACTAATAAGAATGAAATTTTAAAATGTCCCCGGTGTAGAGACCACAAGGCATGTCTTTCTCCCCTATTGTTCAACATCTACGTCGAAGAAACAGTTTAGGACATAAAGGATGTTTCAGGACTGGAATTAAAATTAGATTGAAAGGATAATAGCTTGCACTATGATTCCAATGGGAGAGACGAACTGCTCTCGTGAAGTTCGGTAACTCGACTTCAGACAGAGAGCAGCGAGCGTCAGCCTGAAGTCCTGATACTGTTTCACAAGAGAATGTAATAGAATGAAAGAACCCTGTTTCAGAAAATGAGGAAGCAGGAGATGCTAGCTAGTGTATCTGAAAGGGGAGTTTGGCAACACTACATGTCCGGTAAGGTTCCTTCAGGAGCTGATAAACAAGAAAAATAGTAAAAAAGAAGTCACCGAACGGCGACGCCCAGCCACGACAGCCTGATGTCTCTTCTCAGTCCGGGGTGCTTCTATTGGAGAAGTACTGGTCAGTATGACAAAATCAGAGCCTCACTCTCAAATGTTTATCAGATGCTCTCTGATCATCTCTGTACGCAACGGTATCGAAGTGTGCACATGATGACGATCACTGCCATCAACGGCAGCTGCTGAGTTCGGGGTGGAGTCCACTGTAGTGCTAGAAGAAATAACCGGTCACCTACCAAAGACTTTGTCTCCAGTAGCAATAGCAACTGAACTTTGGAACCTTATGCAGACGACTTCACACCTTCGTACCGCTTTGTCTCGGCTAGTCAACTACCTGCTGCTGGGGCAACCTCTATACTGGGACGAATAACCGAGACTGGGACAGAGGTGGCGTGATTCCTCTAATGGTGTACAAAGGTTCTTGAGGGCCTCCGTCCTGATCACCATCCTGTATGGGTACACAATCTCTATTTCTGCTGTGCTGGATACAGTTATATCACTATCAATCCTCAGGTGGTACAATGTGACCACGACTTATTCAGCGTGGGAGAAGGTCTTTAAACACAAACGGCAATCCCGCAACAGTTGAACGGCATTTCTAGTGAAATTTAAAGCTACAAAGACGTATTCAGATGTGGAATGTTGCTTTTTGGGCACAGGAGCTCAAGTGTTCGTAGTAAGTCGGGCCCTCTTTGGTGGAGAAAGAATTTCACACATTGTTAAGTACGGTGTATGTATGGTGGCAATGAAATGGCATAATTGGGATCAACATACCTAAAGTGTTGCGGTGGAGCGAGGAATTTTCTGGAACATGTTGCTGAAGAGTAAAGTGCGATCCTAAGGTTGGGTATCTTGAGGAAGATTCATGCAAAAAATCGATCTTTTGCAGCATATTGTCGAACTCAGTGGATCATTTTTCTCACTGGGAGAGACCCCTACAAATGATATGCTGGCACAAGGTTCTCCTTGTACCAAGCTGGAAACTGGGAAAATGCACGTATGGTCAGAAAGATTCAATTCACATCATAAACAGCAGAAAGAGACAGGAAATCCTCCTTGTGAAAGCGTACGTATTGACATACCGAGTGATATTGTATATTACTGAGCCACTGAAGCACAATGACGATTTCATTACATCATATAGTTTTATATGTATAAAGGTGGTATGTCTGCAGTAAATGAATGTAGAATACATTGTTCTAATTACTGTGGATCACTTTGGTGTTTAAAGAATGGTTTTACCCAAGTGGGTGTTGATAATCAGCTTTATGTCCTGTATGGAGCTTTGCCATTACGAGAAAGAGAGCAGCATGTGAAAGGCAGTGATAGGGTCACCATACTGACACTGTTGATACAGTTTGCCAGTTTCCAGATTTGTTAAGCACTAGTGGATGACTACTACTGACACATCGTGCAAGATAGGATCCCATTGGGGGATGACCCATCTGTCTATTAGGAGGTTTAAGTGTCCTCAGCTCCAACCGATCAGCTAATGCATGATGGAATTACTGAAAGTCATAGGCACTAAAAAGCAACCATTGTCATTATGCCCAAAAAATCATCGAAAACGACAAGGAAATACAGATTGTTGTGCCCCTACCAATACTTAAATGCCAAAACTGTGACGTACGCATATCCAGTACCAAATATAACGAAAAACTGGAAAGTCAAGTTCAATGCCAATATTCTTCAACAACAGATCTGCAAAGTAGTTATCATCATTTAGAAATAGTGCCAGAGGACCGACTGAAGGCAGCATTTACAGTCTCGTGGGAGCATTACCAATACTTGCGGATGCCTTTTAGACTTTAGAGTGCTCTGACCTCTTTTCAGTGATTGTTAGATGAAGTGCTGAGGGGATTAAAGAGACGCCAGTGTATGGTCTACTAACATTATATTATCGCTTTCTCTACAAATCTGAAGGAGCACATGAAGAAGCTACAAGAAGTGTTTAAACGATTTCTTTTAGTGTCCTTAATTAATTACTGCAAAATGTTACTTTTTACGGGCAGAAGTGAGCTATTTACACCATGCAATTAGCCATGATGGTGTGAAGACTGGCCCAAGAATGGTATGTGCAGTCTCTTTTTTTTGTGGTCACAAACTGAGAAATTATTACAATCATGTAGCACTCCGTCAGTCAGGCCACGAGTGGCCTACCGGGACCGTCCGACCGCCGTGTCATCCTCAGAGTAGGATGCGGATAGGAGGGGCGTGGGGTCAGCACACCGCTCTCCCAGCCGTTATGATGGTATTCTTGACCGAAGTTGCTACTATTCGGTCGAGTAGCTCCTCAATTGGCATCACGAGGCTGAGTGCACCCCGAAAAATGGCAACAGCGCATGGCGGCTGGATGGTCACCCATCTAAGTGCCGGCCACGCCCAACAGCGCTTAACTTCGGTGATCTCACGGGAACCGGTGTACCCACTGCGGCAAGGCCGTTGCCACGATCATGTAGAGGGCTACATAATTGTTACACAAAATTAGTCGAAGGATTTGCCATTGCTGCTAAACCTTTAATGAATGTGTTGAAGAAGTATTAGGAATTTCAGTGGACGGCTGACTGTCAAACACTATTTCAGGGATTGAAAAAGAGTATATCTTGTCTTATGACAAGAGCACCATTTCAGTGCCTTGTGTTTTGAGTCAGGATGTGGACAGTAATGAGCCACAGTATCATAGAAATTAAGGAAATTAAAATAAAATTGACTCGAATTACGATACAACAAAGGGTGGGGATGCAGAGAGGTTGAACTGGAAAATCTGGGTCATAAAAGTTCTTAGCCAAAGCCTTGAGGAGTGACACCGAGCAGTGGCTGCTGATGCAGCCTGAGAGTTATTAACACAACCACAGTTCGTTATTTGAGTCATTGATGAATTACAAGGGGCATGTAAGCATTTTGAAATTTTGCAGGTGGACATTTTGGGCAATCAATACGTGTTAACTATCATAGAGCACTTTTCATGTTACATTGTGATGGTTGTCGTCCTGAATGAACAGTTGTGTGTAGTAGCAGAAGCAATGGTGAAGAATCAGTTACCTAAGTTGGGCATAGCTGATGCAGTAATTATGGATGGGGCATCAACTTCATATCTGAATTAATTAAGCAATTATAATATCTGTTGTGAATCTAGATGCTAAGAACTAGTCCCTCCCACCCTCAGGAAAACGACAGAGCAGAGAGAATTCACCATATTGTCAGTTCAACGTTGTTATGTGAATAGACACTACACTGACTGGAATGTGTATCTGTCCAACCTTGTAACTACTTACAACTCAAAACTGCACTATAGTGGACTATTTGCATCCAAGGGGATTTATAGTAGAAAGATACCACTACCTTTCGAAGTTACTAAACCAAAAAATTGCTAAAAATAAGGAATGAACATGAAATTTTGCAAAAACGTCAAAGGGTCTTCAAAAGCAAATTCTAACGTCCACAAATTGCGGGAAATAATGGGACAATGTATTGTTGAGTTACCTGAGTGTAGGGTTGGCCTACTGGTTATGTCACGGAGTTCCTATACACCTAACGGCAAAATGAAGAAATTTCTTAAGTGGTACTGGGGCCATGCCAAGTTAGAGAGATGCCATAGCCTATCAATTTGAAGCTGCATTTACTGATTTGAAGTTCCATTGTGCACACTGGATGTATTAAACCTTTTACGTTTTCGCTAGACACATTTCCTCAAGTTACCTACAATGGAGACGGTAGATAAGAAGGGGAAAAAGGACAAAGAATCTTGCACACTGTGAAGCTCAATGTGCAGTCGGGTCGCACCATTGAGTATCGAGTCTTATTGGGTACACGGGACAGCTTTGTCTTTGCACATGTTATGACTATATTATTTCCCTAGTTTGTTGGTGTTATTATAATTTGTCAGTGCAGCGTGGTCTATTTCACATTCATAGTAGAATGCTATTGCAAGGGGTGCCCTGTGTTTTGATGAGTCATGTACATCTGTCCTTGAGAAAGGGGAAAGGAAGGAACAAGTTATGCCCATCCTAGATGGTCCAGACCAACATGCAAGCATATGAAGTACAGTTACTCTTAAGTAAAACAGATGTGGCAGGATGTCACAGAACCTTTTAGACACCACACCCCTACTTCCAAAGGATTCGAATGGATTGGACTTAACTACAAAATGGCTCTGAGGACTATGCGACTTAACTTCTGAGGTCATCAGTCGCCTAGAACTTAGAACTAATTAAACCTAACTAACCAAAGTTCATCACACACATCCACGCCCGAGGCAGGAATCGAACGTGCGACCGGAGTGGTCGCTCGGCTCCAGACTGTAGCGCCTTGGACCGCACAGCGACTCCGGCCGGCGGACTTAACTACAGATTTGCTCCAGAGACACAGATTGTTAATTATTATGTAGCAGTTTGAACCAAGGCTATTATGAGGGTGGACTCTCAAGGTACTGGGATAGTAATTAAAGGTACAACCTGTGATATAGCAGGGACTACACTCTGTTATTCAGCTTCTATCACCCTGACTACTATGATGAATCACACACAGCGCTCATTTATTGGGTTAAATGATGTGTTGCCTATTCAGAACCGAACCCACTTAAATAATAGACTAAAACTCTATGGATAAACTGATATCTGGACAGAAAATTCATACTACGGCTAAGAAAATATTCCACCAGAACCACGCTGAACAGCACATTGAGATTATGACGACGAGTGTCACGGTTTCAGATACCACGGTCATTTCGACCTTGCTTCGTGTAATGTATGTTTACCTCAAACGGAAAACTGACCGACTTGTCGCGCTACAAGTTCAAAAGTTGCCGATGGACTGGACTTACTATAGCAAATGTTAAGAGACAGAGTAAGGAGGCGTGAAAGTTGTATTCATGGGAATATGTGAGCCATATGATAAGTTATTCTTGTTGAGGAATGTAGACAGTGCCCATTTCATAGACCAGATTTATTCAAGGAACGTGGAGAGCTGCATCGTGACTCCATCGACCTCCGAGAACTGCTCTTGTGATGGTCAGTGGAACAACGTCATACAGCGGAAAGCGGGCATCATACTCAAGCTTTTTTCACAAGAACAAAGGAGTGCTAATCCAGTATGCTGGTGAAGTGGAAGAAGCTAGCCAGCATCTCTGAACGTGAAGCTCAGCTAGGTTCCTTAAAGAGTTAACGGTACTTGTACAAGAAAAGCAGACGAAGGAAGACGCTGCCACCCGATAGCGATACCCAACCTCTACTGCCTGCTGTCTGTTCCAAGGTGGTCGTGCCAATGCTGGAGAAGTAATGGCCATCGGACTCTCGTAATTACAAAAATGGCTCTGAGCACTATGGGACTTAACATCTTAGGTCATCAGTCCCCTAGAACTTAGAACTACTTAAACCTAACTAACCTAAGGACATCACACACATCCACGCCCGTGGCAGGATTCGAACCTGCGACCGTAGCAGTCCCGCGCTTCCGGACTGCAGCGCCTAGAACCGCACGGCCACCGCGGCCGGCTCGTAATTACACCCTGAGATCACTCTCATATGTTGTTGGGTGCTCGCCGACCTTCTCTGTTCATGACTATATGGAGGAGTGTACATAATTTCGAGCACCGGCATCTCCACCAGCTGTGGAGTTCGGGGTGAAGGCCATTGCAGTGCCAGATGAAGTATCTAGTCACCTACTAAGGATTTCGTCTTTAGCAGCAGCAAGCCACCACCTGAGCTGGAGATAATGTTGAGATAAATTGTATAAGCGTATTGTCATATCGCTAGCGTGGTTGTAGAGTATCTTTGCGAGCGGCCGCATTTTTGCAGAGTCGAGCACTGGACGTGGAGCTGCTATGTTGTGTTGTGGGTAGTTCTGCATTGGAAAGGCATTATTATGGAAGTTCATGTGTGCCTGCAAGTGCTATTATTGTGAAATAACGAGATATGAGAGTGGATTCAGTGAAACGTGCCTAGGGAAGTAATTAGAAATAAGCAGTGCCGCCGATAACGTATTTGAGTATCCGCCCGTTGCGTGCCGTACCGTAGAGCATCAATCATCCGCGTCGTGTTCGGTCTCCCAGAACGAACTAACGTGAATCAGTAAAATAGTTTACGACTAAGGAGAGCAATCAAGCGCCAGTGTGTTGTAGCGAGCGTGAGAACATGCGTTCGGTCATCGCGTTTCAGTATCATCAACAATCACCCGTGTTGAGTCCGTAACGTGCACCCTCGTCCAAGTGATAACTGTGGACAAATAATTATTATTATTGTCTGTTTATCTATCGTCGAAGGTTCGGACAGAGTAAGACTGTGAAATACGTGTGACGGCGTGAAGTACAATAGTGACAGACATTAACATCGGCAGGAATGCTGTACAGTAATTAGGGAATGATAATTATGACCTCTCATCAAATCAGCTAGAATGTTCTTGGTATCAACACCTATGAATTACAGTGTAAACAGTGCAACCTGCGAGTTTCTTATCGTCTCTGAATATAATTATTCATACCAGACGTAGGATAGTGTAGTGTTTAGTGTTGAGTGGCTCCTCTAAACTTGCTTGCATATTTATATAATTAATTTCAGGCAAGCCAGCAGCAGTGTGGAGCAGAAAAAATACCACCACCGCGGGAGTATCAGGTACTGGGCGTGGGCAGGGCACACGGTCAACGCGAAAACAGTTTTAAGGGTCCCCCACCAGTTGTAACGCTGGGCGTGTTACACTTGGTGCCTTCGCACAATTACCTCCTGCTAATGGCCAGCTCCTTGGTGGGACGCATGTTCCAGTCAGAGACGGCCTTGTTTTTCTATTGTTTAACACGGGATGCCGAGGTCCTCTGTCGTCGCTCATCACTTTCCACTGCACCCAAACGCCTTCGACTTCGACTGTGCCGGATGTTACAGTTTAAACGCCATATATCCCAGTGTGGTACACGGCTATCACGAATTAGTCGTGAGGATCTACGTCTGCTACACTTCGGTGACATCCCCGCTGACGCCACTGTTTGTGGTTGCGAAGGTGTGCTGAGCTGACTCCCATGCCCGCAGCTGCTGCCACGCCACATGGCGCACCAGCAGCCACTGACGTAATCGAGGGGCAACAACCACCTCCCTTCTGTAATCCCGACTCTGTACTAAATTGAATAAAGAACGACTGTGAACAGATATGTTTCAATAATGGCTCTCCAAGAGCTTCCAGCTACCACCACCTCTACAATTACGTACCGATGAGGAAGTGGCTCCTCCTCCTGGCCTATGAGTGACCGATTCCACTAATGCTCCTGACCCACAAAATAATATAAGATTCTCTAATGACATTGTTATCCTTCATGAGTGTAGCAAGAATAAAATGATGTAGTGACTGGAATGAACAGTGTAACTGAGCCGCGGTGAAATTTGCAGTTTTGAAGAGCGCGCCGCAGCGCATTGTGTGATCAGTCGCCCTCCATTTCTGGCGGTGGCGCCGCTGTGGCAGTCGCAGCTTTGGTGTCTCCCTCTGGTGAGATAGGGGAAAGGTAACCTGTTCATGTGCATTTAATGGGCGCTATGAGCTCGCTACGCGGCTCCCCCTCCTTTCCTCTGTCCTTTTCCCGGGCTCACTCTCCCCCCCTTCCATCCTCTTTCTTCCCCACCTCCCCTCTCTTTGCCCCCTTCTCTCCCCCGAGTCCTTTTACATTTCCCTCCTCTGCCTCCTCTCATTCCCTCTCGCGTCTGCCCTTCTCCCCCTTTATTAGTCCTCTTCCTCCTTGGTTCCACCCCGCTTTTTCGTTTTTTTCCTTCCTCCCTCCTTGTTCTTCCCCCTCCTCCAGGTCCCCCCCCCCCCATCTGCCTTTGGCTCGGGAGTGTCATCTTTGTGCCGCCACTTTCGTGCAGTGTTCTACATTGAGTGTTCTACAGTGACTGTCTTACAGTGGGTGTTCCGTGTTGTGTTTTTTGGGGAGTGTTGTGAATGGCCATCATACTGTCGCTGAGTGTGCCTTCTATCTCTTGCGACCAGAAACCAGACTGTAGCCGTGTTTTTCTTAATTATCTGTGTGCTATGTTACCTGTCTGATTCCTGTGTCTTTTATTAACGTTGCCAACCCCTTTTGCTTTCTGTTTTAACTTTCCGCATTTTTCCGCCATTTTACACTTGACGTCACCATTTTATCGCCTGTTTTTCTTGTTTCTTTTCTTCTTCCGTTTTTTAAAATAAAAGTCTGTACGCTGTAGAGCAGCGTACTAAGCTGCGGCCAGCCCGCCCCCTTCGGGGGGAACTGAAAATCAATAATTAAAAAAAAAACTCGCTAGGCAGCGAGTCTGGTCAGTTGGCCAGCCGGGTCAGTGTGGGGCAGTCAGTGTCTGGCTGTCGTCCGGAGTGCTAGTATGTGTTAGGCCGCCAGTCTGCTCGAGTTTGTTGAGACAATGGTCATTGGCGGTTGGATCGATCTGTTGGTCGGCCGCGCACTGAGACACAAGATGACTTGGCTGTCTTCAGCGTCGCTGCATGTGAGGTCGTCACAGCAGTCCAGTCGGCCGCGCCGTATAGCGAAGGGTAGTGGCTTCGCGGCCGACACGAGAGCAACAGGAGCCAACCCACGACATCGGTCTGGCCGGGGAGAACTGCGACGCCGTGAGACGGAAGATCGGCGCGCCATCATGGGTCCGTTGAAGTGGCTGACAGCGGACGGTTCGGGAAGGCGTTTTGGGGGTGCTGCGCCAGGTCTTCCCCAGACATCGCAGTTTATTAGAAGTTAAGTGATTCGTGATATGTTGTTTCATTTACTTGTTCGATTCTACTTGTTTTCTTGGTCAGGCTCTCGTCCCCAGCTTGCTCTTCTGTCCCCCGTCCGCATTTGTTAGGCAGTTAGTGTTTGTCTATGCGTACGTCGGTCTGTCATACGTTAGTAGCTGCCCCTGTCATATTTGTCGGATTCGGTGTTAACGAATTTATTGCTTAAGGTGTAAAGGCCCAATTCCTGAAATATGTTTTTATCTTGCCTATCATCTTGAGAGGCGGTATATGTGTAATGTAGAGCATGTTTGTACATTTTATGTAAGACTACATTTCATGGGTTCTTAATTTCATGATCATTTTAATATATAAAGTTGCCACCCTTCCACCGTAAGAGTTTTCTTTTAAAAACAAGTTGCACTTTCGGTGGCAAGTAATTTTTTTAATGTGAGTGTTTTGTACCATTTCCATCCCTCCTACGGCGTGCATAGTTTATGTGTTTGTGTGAGTTGTTAAAATTTTTATTTTAAAGTAATCTGGTGCATTGCAGATTTGCACCAGTCTAGTCTTTCAGAGGTTGTTGTGAGCGGTCGTGACTACGGCTGTGTTAAAAGGGAGCGGCAAGCTTCTCAGCCCGAAAGCTCATACTGTCAACAAATAAAAGAAATTATTTCTGCCTCTGAATAAATTGTTACTTGATATTTAGAGGGTGATTTCTGATTATAAGTTTTTAAATCTGTTTCTTGAAAACAAGGAAAGGGTTTTTAGGAATAAAATTTCCATTTGTTAAAAGAAATTTGTTTTCATCAGTTACCCATTGGCAACTACTTCAACGCTCACATAGTGTGATTGAATGTGTTAATGTTCTTGATAAATCGCTAGTAAATATAGTGAATTCTTTAAGAAAAGATTTTGAAAGGAAATTCATGGTTCAGTAATGAGTACAGAATATGGACAGAGACGAATTTGCTTTAAACGTTTGTCAACATTTTGTTTGCCTTTTTATGTTAGCTGACTTGGTACACAAAGAGAACTAACTTTGCGATACTCTAGAGATTCGTAGACCGTTTCACATGCTTAACTGTTGCTTATTTTGAACGCGTTTGCAGTATCACCAATTAGTGTAAAATGGTCATCACTCATCATTCACGCAGCTGTCTCGCTGTTGATGTAGTTTCTGAAGGGAATAGTCTACCTTAACGCTCTTTGCAGCCGAGAGATACGCCATTCTTTCGTTCGTTGACGCAGCTGTGTTCATATTCAGCTGCATTCTACGTATAATCTCCACACCGTTCGTCTGTTTCAATTATAGCTCTTTCCCTCCTATATTCACACGGACCACTCGAAACTTGTAATAAAATGTCTTGAGACGACGAAAAACAAGGGTGATCACAGGCATGTCATTATTGACTCAGTACTATCAACCTAAGGGGCAGATTTATAACTGATTTTACTTATTGTGGAAGCTAGTGGTTGAACCCTCACAAGACCATCGGGGAGGTGGGGGCTACTTTAAGCGTACCCGTTGAAACTATTGTAATCTAGTCTCTTACTTTATATTATTTCGAAATAAATATTTATTGTTTTTAATGAATTATTCAACCATAATCATAATTTTTTAAGGAAAACTTGCTTTAGAGGTAGATGCCGTTTCCCCAATGAATGTTATATTCAATATTCAGCACTGAACAAGCCCTACACTTTTCTAGGAAGGGGCAGCAGCACTGCCCGTGTGTTCCGTCCTTTACAAGTGGCCTTCTCAGTTATTTATTTTTTGGTGCTATAGCGATAGATTACTGACTTCTCAAATTATTAGTCATAGTGGCGTAACTGGCTAACACGATAATTTAGAGACTCGCTAGCTGTAACCTCTACAACAGTCCCTCCCGTTCCATACCATCAGAGGAGGTACGCGCTAAGCTATTTTCTGCACACTCCACCTGAATCAAGATGACTGAAATGGGATTGAAGCACCCTCATTTCCCCGGTCATTATGAGTCCTATTTCCTCACTACCCTACCAGTCCCACTGGTTTCAAAGTTTTATTTGATTTTATCGTTGTACTAGGAAGCACAAAGTACTTCGCAATTCTTGAGATTTTCTTAAGCAATCTACAGGTTCATTTAAAATCGCTGTATTCTGGGTAAAGCAATGAACACAAGTTGATCCTCAGTCAGATTACATGCAGTGGTAGTAGAGAGGTAACGTTTTCAGAGTGTTAGCTGGAAAAATACGCAAGGTGCTCTGAAAGCCAATAAGGCTGGAAACGGAAGCCGGGAGGCTGCCTAATTGCATGGCCGCGTAGGAGCTCACCTTATCCGGTTACTTCACTCCCCCATTAGGGCTACAGTCCACACTCGTGCCAGCTGCTCTCCTAAGCCGTAATACTGTCGCAGTGCGTAAAACTGTCCTGGGGAAAGATCAGGACAATGCACAGTGGCTCCTCCAGAATAAATACTATGGACAGGGACACGCGATTCTTTACGAATGCAATTAGATTATGAAAAACCTTCGTATTTCAGAACAATTTTTATTCTTGATTGATAACGAGGCAGTAACGTATACGTAAATGAGTACATTTTTAAGTGTTGTGGACTAAACTGTATCATTTCCTCACGTATGATAGATGATGCCAGTTTCCACATTTCATACTTCACTTAGTATTGCCTTAATGTCCTCACTTCGAAAAAATCATTTCTAGTTACGAATGACTGATTGTAAAATTGAATTTATTTGATTGATAACTGCTCATTCTCGTTGTTATCGCTATAATTGCGGTATTTGCGAAGAGGTATTAAGGCTTTGAAGTGTCGCCAGCATGTATGGCGGTCCTCCTTAGGGACTCTCCTATTGCTTCTGAGCAAGATGACGCATTCAGGAGGGTCTTGGTGCCAATTCCCGAGCAGGCCTCTGGTTCTGCATTTTCCACTATTTCCGTAAAATGTGGATCATATATTCTTAGACGGATCATTCATTTATTTAACCGGATCTGATCGGGGCTATTAGGCCATCTCCTACACAGGACCTGGGTGACACACGTATAGTACCTTTTTACATCATAGTTACCTAAGAAACACAATTTTAATACAATAATAACAGATTTATTGCAGCCAACCTGGCCATTTAGTGTGTGAAGTACAGGAATTATTCGCTATTCACTATTATTATTATTAGTGACTACAGAATTTCACCAGCGATTCTGTTGTCTTCCTTCAGATTAACACGTCGTATGTCCCACATAGGTTGCCGCACCTCGCACATATACAGCTCGTGTTGGGCTCGTGAAAACTCTGGGTGTTGCCCAGTTTGTGGTGAAATCCATGCACGGAGAGTCTTGTCAATACGTCGCGGTGTTTGTATCCTACCTGCGTCCATTCACGGTTTGTCATGGCGTCTGTAACATAGAAATCCTTCCATATCTTGCATTTATTCTCGTGTAGTTCCGTCAATAAGTCCTGGTGGGCTGTCGTCACTGGTAGTAAGTGCTTCAGTTGCAGCTCTTCTATAAATAAGGGTTGCCGGGCCAATTCATTAACAAGCTGCGAGAGTGTGTATTTCGAGAGACATAGCACCCTTTTTAAGTAAGTAGCCTTCAGCTTCTCTATGTTATCGAGATCTGTCTTCTTTAGTTGAACCCATACGTTTTCAAATCCATAAATAGCAGCAGGTTCAACTTTGAGTTCAAACATGGTAGGGCTATTTCCAGAGAGAGTTTGCCTATCGACATGATATCATTTATGCCCCTCGTTGCGGCGCTGGCTCTGTAGTTTATGTGGCGTGTGAATACTGTACCCTGTGACTGAAAGGTAACTCCTAGGTACGTAAAACTGGAGATTGACTTTAGCGGTGTCCCTTCAACGTAGAAAGTGCCGGGTCTTCATCCCCTCCTGAAGGTCATGGAGATTGTCCTCTCTTCATTCAAGGATAGGTCGTTTTTTCGTGCCCAATGCACTAACTGGTTGTAGGTTTTCCGCAGATCATCCTCAGAAGCTAAGGTTAATGCCATGTCATCTGCATACATGAGTGGATTTGTCAGGTTTATGGTCTCAGTGATGTCTGCCTTAGCTAAGATGAAGAGTAAGGGGCTCAGTGGGTCACCTTGCAACACTCCAACTGTTTCCTGCATCAGGCTGAACTTATCTATATCATCATGTATTTCCACCCGTTTGTTAGTGAGATCTCTTATGATTGGCAACAGATAATGTCTTGGACCTAAGGCAGTTCCAGTTTTTTCTTTAGAATGGATGTATTGATTGTGTCGAACGCCTTGGTGTAGTCTATGAAAATCGCACGAAGCAATTTTAATATGACAAATAATATTAAACTAATTTCAGTGGGTATAGTGGTAAAGCGAGTAAATAATACTAATTATGAACTAATAAAGTTAATAAGCGAAGTAGTTGTGCTAATGCGTGCGATACCAGTAGCAGTGATAATAGTTGTAACAATAATGATGATGATGATGATGATGATGATAACAACAGCACTTGTACGGCAGACATAAACAGAATTTACAGTTGTACAAAATAATAATTTTCCGACATAGCGAATTCTGTGGAGAGGAAGTTAAAGGAGACTGCACCACCTAAGGATAATGGGAAATGAGAAAGATTTTGTTGGAAAGAAAGATATACACGGTAACGGGTGCGTACAGGGAGTACGGTAATCATTATTGATGCAGTAGTACATGTGTCATTCACTGTCTTCTCAAGCTGCAAAGGTTATTGAGTTCTCTAATATAATGCAGGAGGTTAATCTAGAGTTGGGTTCCTGCTACTGAGAAGGACTTCGAGAAAGTAGCTTAACGAAGGAGATGTATAGAAATAATTTTGCTCTGATGAGAACTGATGTTTGTGTCATGTGGAACATTAAAGTAGAGGAGGGATATGATGAACGGTGCACGTTGATAAGACAGTGGAGGAGACAGAGAGTACGGAAATCTCTGCGCTTGTCTTCACGCAGCCTGGATAGCTGTGCACATGGTGGTGAAATACGATAAAAGATTCGAACCTCACAGATACAGCGAACACAGGCATTCGTAAAAAGTTCCAGGCGGCTTGAGCTTGCCTGAGATAGACCATTCAGGACAGCGCCGCTGTAATAAAAAATTGTTGGAAATAAACTCTGGGCTTGCTTGCTTTTATCTTATTATCTGATGGTCCTATTAATCTAGGAATAAGACATCGCCTGCATGGCAGAAAAAGATATAAAGCCCAATCCGAAATTGGAAACTCGCTACCTATGAAGCGTTCGCATACTCTGGATAGATGCAAAGAAGCTTTCACAAAATCTTGAAAAAAGGAGAAAAATTGTCATCACCGATAGACGGAACAGTCTATAGTACAAAAACAGTAACATTCTAAGCGGAATATAGTAAGCATTTGAAAAGATTGCTATGGACAAGCTGGCCGCTGTGACCGAGCGGTTCTAGGCGCCCTCAGTCCGGAACCGCGCTGCTGCTACGGTCACAGGTTCGAATCTTGCCTCGGGCATGGATGTGTGTGATGTCCTTAGGTTAGTTAGGTTTAAGTAGGTCTAAGTCTAGGGAACTGATGACCTCAGATGTTAAGTCTCATAGTGCTTAGAGCCATTTGCATTTGCTATGGACAGTACATTATTGCTGAATATCATTGACAGAATTCGTTAAAGAACAAACCGTGACAAATTTTACTCTGTGGCTAAAGGTCGACTAATTCCCAGCTGCATCTGCAAACGAATGTAATTTCGAGTATATAAACTGTTCACAATTTTAAATGAACATGAGAAGAGTAGCAGCCGCTGTCTGTGTAGACAAAGAAACTTTTTGATCTCTGAGATTAATCTTGGCCAATATGTTATATATGTTCATTTATGTTGCTGAAATATTGACTGTGAGATATAAGTTTGGTTTTGTGTGAATCAGAATACGTGCTAATGTAAAATAAAATCACCTCATCCTGAAGGGTAAGAGAATGAAGTATTTAGGTTTGGTGGTTTTTTTGGATTTAATATTATTTGGGGACTTATGTACTCAAACGAGTAAACATGTTAGAGCCAACACTGTGGTTGACATCAGTGTAGTAGGGAGTCTGCCCTTGAGAACTGATAGCCATTTAGCGAGGGATGAAATACATATGGTCAGCGATTTTCTGTCGTTACAATATAAACAGTGAAATTTGTGTTGATGTATTTACTGTGTTTCATTTCACAACCTAAGGAGAGAGAGTAAAGTTTCGTAGAGTTACATATTTGCGATCCACATGTAAGGAAGATAACCAGATTGACAACGACTAGGTGCGTTTCTGTTTCAGATTGCTCACATTCTCATTCCAATAGATTACGAGTAGGTTAGCGGGAGTAAGTTTTCGCCTTTTCAGAAATTCCGGCTTGTGTGCGACAATGCTATTAACACAAAGAGAGATAAAAAACGGGGAAGGAACAATCTGAATACATGCAACTTTCACGACACAGCTGTTGATAATGATACTGCGGCTGCAATTTACAGATTTGGGAGCTTTATGTTGCGACTGTCGAGTAGCGGAGCAGCGATACTATTACAATTCTGTTGAGGGATGTGAATTTCTGATCTGACTTATTAGTGACTATTTAAAGAGTTAAATTGGGAAACTGTTTTTACAAATTATGAGAAAAGTGTATTGTGATTAGTAATTAAACACTCTGTTACAGTTTGAAACATAGCTGTTTCCCAGCAACCGTACTTAATTTTTAAACAGAGGAAATAAACGGCCAACCACATGCAAATAACTGTTTGATACACTCACCTAGGTTTGTTCACCTATTAAGGGTGCCCTCATCAGGATGAAATTCTGAGAAAATATACAAAATGATATAAGTATGACCAAAAAAAAAATTAACCAAGATGACAGTTGTCATGACGTACCAGGGTTACTTACGTAAAATTACATTGCGAGAAAGCAATTCAGAGCAGTTATGCTCAAGTCAGAAATAAAATAAGAACGCGTTCCAGCCTTGTCACGGATGCTTAGCTAGGAATATGTGACTGAGCGGCCCAGTGGCTGACAATGCTGCCACAAAAACAGTACACTATGCGCCGCCTACCGGGCACGGACAGTGAAATGTCCCCATTTGAAACATTATAACAGAAATAATTGGAAAAAAGACAGTTAATCATAAAAACAAAATACACGCGAAGAAGGACTGATGTATTTTTTGAAACAGAGTATAGCAGCCATCTATTAGGCTTTACAGAAATTATTATTGTATGAAGGACTGAACAATACAGAAAATTTATACAAACAGCTCAACAATCCAAACAATGTCCACATGAAGGTGTCTGTAGTAGTATACATCTATAAGATTCGAAGGAAACGGTGTTTTGGAACTAGAGGCAGGAAACACATAAGAAAATAGAGAAATCCAAATTTGGCGAGTAATAGATAAAAGCTACTGAAAAATTCTTGTTACGTTATTGTAACATTTCATTGAGTTTGAGGCCATCGTTCATAGAAGTATGCTTAAAATTCTCCAGCTCATCGAGTACTTCGAACCAATGACATTTCTTTTCTCTATGTAAAATGGAAAGTTCTCCAATGCTTTTCGGTTTGTGACCGGAAATTAGTGGGTGATCAGCGAAAGTGGAATTATGTACATTAGTGCCTCTTTCTCACACTAAACGCTCTTTGTACCTGACACTAATAGATTTTCCAGTTTGTCCTATATAATAAACGGAACACGTCTGAGAAGTGATTTTATGCACTCCTGAAACGTGTATAGAAACAGTTGTGATTGTGAATGAGATTTTTTGGCAAATTGTTAGTGGAAAAGGTAACTTTGTGAGTATTTTTTAATAACATGGTGGCGAATTGTATGAAAAATAAGGCCTAGAAATGGAATCGAGAAAAATTTTTTGTGCTCGTTACTGTCAGAAACAGCACTGATGACCAAAGTGGTTATTTTAAGCGTCACTTTCAAGTATGAAGATCTTGCCATATATAGAGGGATCATATCCGTTTTAACTGCCATAGTTTTTAATATATTCAACTCTTCATTGAGCGTTTCAGGTGAAAAGGTACAGAAACTGCACTGAATGGAAAAAGGCTTTTTTTTATGAGAATGAGGATGCACTAAACTAGCGGGCACGATTTGATCTATATTAGTGGCTTTCCGAAAAATACCGAAATAAAGTCTGTCGTTGTCAATAGCAATACTGGGGTCCAAATAACTAAACTGACCATCGATATTGCCTAATTCACAAGTGAAGTTGTTGTTTACATGAAGACTTTTGGAAATTTCAAACAGTTGCTGAATTCATTCCCAGGAACCACTGTATAAGATCAACATATCATCCCATACGAAGCACATTAGAAAATACCCAGATAAGCGGCGAAGTAAAAAAAAACTGAAGAATTCCTCTGCTAACGAATTGATGAAAATATCGGCAAAGATGCCTGTGGGTTACCCACTGGGAGACCTTCAGGCCGATGGTATAGTTTGCCATTGAAATTGAGATAATTTTACTTTACTACTGGTCTTAGGAAATGAATTAGGTAAGTGACTTGATCGTCAGAAATATCTTTCGTAGAAGTACGCAGGTTTTTTCAACGGTATCAATGGTTATGTGAACACGAATGTAGGCATAATGGTTCGTAATACCTAATGAAAACAATTTAGTGTCTTGATCACACTGCAAATCTTTGATTCTCCTGGCTACATTTTCACTATTGACCACAGAATAATTATTTCATAAAGCAAAGAATTTTTTTATTGACTGATGGTGAAGATATAAAGATTTATTTTATTTTACTCATAATGTGCACTGCTCATATTGTTCACAATCACACGTATCGGATGGTGACTTTTATGTGTTGCAAACTGGGATCACTATTTTGGGGCCGGTGGATTCATATTAATAAGATGTTTTCTGTGAAAGAGTTTAAGCAAATGTGTAGCGTTGTTAATGGTAAGACTAATTTCTTTTTGTATAATGGTGGTCGGCTCCTCATGTAGTTATGAAACATTATTGTCTTCCGAAAATTGTAAGGTTTATAGACACATATTCGTTCTGAGTAGCAACGATTACAGCATTTGCTCTGTCAGACATTGTTATGAAGGCATTGTTTTCTTTCAGACTGACATTAATCAGTTCTTTTATCACAATCTTGCTGATAATACATACATCAAGAGCTACCCACGTTTGTGGAGAAGCGTTTATTTTGACGCTATCAAGACCTATTTTACGTCGTAATTTCTACAACATTTTTGCCTGACAGGATAGGCATTCATTGTAATTAAGCCCTTTTTCTGTTTCTTCTGGTGTAAAATCTATTTCAGTCTTATTAAGAATTCTGTCGAAAAATTTACTTTCATACCTTTGAAACCTAATAATAACAGGATTCTTTAAAGGTAAATTGCTCTTAAGATTAGCTAATTTCTTCTCGTACCTTTTTGTAATACAGTTGTCACTGTTATCCATTTCGTCATTAGTAAAATTCCAAAATGAATCAATTTGAAAATTATAAGCGAAGTAAAAAATTTTGTTTAGCTCAAGATACAAAACATAGGTCTCTTGATTTAATCTGTTCTTTTCCTTCTATAAAGCACTAATTTTAATTTTTGGATTCTTTATACACTGTCTAATGTAAAAATATGATTTAACGTAACTCTGCAAAAGTCCGTTTTCTTCATAATGCGTATTCAAATTAATAGCCATACCTGTGTTGAAAATTGCCTTCTTATGTCTTCGTACTTGACACAGCCTTAGATACCTGAGCCTTAAGAAATATTACAGTTTGAACACGGCTGTTTCGCAGCAACCGTGTATAATTTTCAAACATAAGCAAGCCAACTGCTTGCAAATAACTATTCGTTACCAGAATGAGATTTTCACTCTGCAGTGGAGTGTGCGCTGATATGAAACTTCCTGGCAGATTAAAACTGTGTGCCGGACCGAGACTCGAACTCGGAACCTTTGCCTTTCACGGGCAAGTGCTCTACCAACTGAGCTACCCAAGCACGACTCACGCCCCGTTCTCACAGTTCTACTTCCGCCAGTACCTCGTCTCCTACCTTCCGAACTTAACAATATTGCGGAGACGAGGTAGTGGCGGAAGTAGAACTGTGAGGACGGGGCGTGAGTCGTGCTTGGGTAGCTCAGTTGGTGGAGCACTTGCCCGCGAAAGGCACAGGTCCCAAGTTCGAGTCTCGGCCCGGCACACAGTTTTAATCTGCCAGGAAGTTTCAACTATTCGATTCATTGACATTGGATTCGACACCTACTAAGTCTGTCTTCATCAGAACGAAACTTAGAGAAACCTCATTAAATAATACGTAGAAAATTAAGCATTACAGAGAAACGCACTAACTAAGATCACAATTGTCATGGTGTGTAAGGGGTACGTATGTAAAATTACATAGCGAGTAAGCAATTGCCAGAATTTAGAGCAGCTATGCTCAAGTAAAAATAAAATAAAAACAAATTCCAACCTTGTTACATATGCCCACCTAGAAACAACATCTAACTGATCGGTCCAGTGGCTTACATTGTTGCCACTAATACAATAAAAGTCACGCCGCCATTCAGTCGCGGACAGTGAGATGTGCCATTTCAAACTTTTTAACAGAAATTCTTCACAATAAAATAAAAAAAAATATTTCACATATAATTACTCTGTCGTCAATAGCCAAAATCTATTCAGTTAAATAAAAAATTTTCAGTGTGATTAACATACAAAATAGATTTAATTAGATATTAGGAACCATTATACCAACATACGTGTTCACACAATCATTGATATCGTTGATGAATTCTGCGTACTTCTAAGAAAGATATTTTTGACGAGCAAATTACTTGCTTAATTAGTTTGCTAATACCTGAAGGAAAATACAATTAATCCATTTTCAGTGGCAAATTATACCAACGGCCTGAATGTCTGGCAATGAGTAACCCACAGACAGGCATCTTTCCCGATATTTTCATCGGTTCGCTAGCAGAGAAATTCTTGAGCAACTTTTTTTTTTCTGCTGATCTGGGTGTATTGTATTGTGCTCGGTATGTGGATGACATGTTGACCATGTACAGTGGTTCCTGGGAATTAATTGAACAACTGTTTGAAATTTCCAAAAGTCTTCATCAAAAAATCTACTTCACTTGTGAATTAGGCAATACCGATCGGCAGTTTAATTACTTGGACCCCAGTATTGCTACTGACAACGACAGACTTTTTTTTCGGTATTTTTCTAAAAGCCGCTGGTACAGATCAATTCGTGCACAACAAAAAAAGCGTTTTTCCATTCAGCCACTGATCGTACCGTTTCTGTACCTTCTTCATGTGAAAAGCCAGTATCTGTGCCTTTGACACCTGAAAAGCTCACTGAAGAGTTTAATATAGGAAAACCTATTGGATTTCATAACGGCTATGGTCCCTCGATAGTTGAGAAGATCTTCAAATCTGAAACTGACGCTAAAGTAACCTCATTACGCATTGGTGCTGTTTCTGACAGTAACGAGCAAAAGAATGTTTTCTGGATTCCATTTCTAGGCCTTATTTTTCATAAAATTCGTCTTCTTCTTATTAAAAAATACTCACAAATTTACATTTTATACTAACAACTTGCAAAAATGTCTTATTCACATTCTCAAGTCCACAACTCTTTCTATACAAAGTTCGGAAGTTTATAAATCTATTTCTGATACGTCTTCCGTTTATTATATAGGACAAACTGAAAGATCTTTAAGCGTAAGTTACAAAGAACATTTAGTGGCAAAAAGTGCACTAATGTACATAATTCCACTTTTGCTGATCATCTGTTAATTTCCGGTCACAAACTGAAAAGCATTGGAAAACTTTCCATTTCACATAGAGGCAAGAAATCTTACAGGCTCGATCTACTCGAAGAGCTGGAGAATTTTAAGCATACGTCTAAGTCCGATGGCCTCATCCTCAATGAAAAGTTACAATAACGTAAAAAAAATTTTCAGTAGGTTTAATCTATTACTCGCCGAATTTGGATTCCTCTATTTTATATATGTGTTTCCTGTCTCTAGTTCCGAAAAAACGTTTTCTTCGAATCTTATAGATGTGTACTACTGCAGCTACCTTCTTGTGGACATTTTTTGGATTGTATAGCTGTTTGTGTCAGTTTTCTGTATTATTCTGTCCTTTACGTTATAGGAATTTCTGTAAAGCCTAATACATGGCTCTTATGTGTCATGTGCTTGACTACTGTGTAATTTCCAAAATACAATAAGCTCTTTCCCTTTGAAATATTTTTTTATAATTTGCTGTCTTTTTTCAGTTATTTCTATTACACTGTTTCAAATGGGCACATTTCACTGTCCGTGCTCGATAGGCGGCGCAGCTTGTATTCGTGGCAGCAGTGTAAACCAATTGGCCGAAAAGTCAGGTGTCGCTCCTAGCTAGGCATATGTGACAAAGCAAGAATGTGTTCTTGTTTTATCATAGCTGCTCTAAATTCTGAACATTGCGTTTGCGCAATGTACTTTACTTTAGTAATCCTTGCACGTCATGACAACTGTCATCTTCGTTAATGTGTTTTTTTTGTTATACTTAATTTCCTATGTACTATTTTATAGGGTTTCTCAAAATTTCGTTTTGATGAAGGCACCCTTAATAGGTGTTGAAACGTAGGTCTGTGTACCAAACAGTTATTTGCAACCGGTTGGCTGTTTAATGCCGACGTTTGACACTGTATTACATTATTATACAATTAAGAATTTTCAAAAAATCATATTTGTATAAAATGTATCTTCCTGAGGATCATATAACTCAATATTATGAAACGAATTGTATTCAGCCAATGAAATGTGAAGGCCATTAGATCTGAGGAGTGCCAAATTTCTTTTCTTGTCATTCCGTTTGTTGAACGCGTTTTTTACAGGAAGAATGCGCAGTAGGCTGACCGAGTGTACCGTGTTGATCTATGGTTGGGAGATTGGACACGTCGGCATTTGTAGAAGGCCTAAACTATGGAACGAGGCGTACAGCAGATAGATTGAGGTGAGAAAGGTAGCCAGAGCTAGCAGTGATTGAGTTAGCTCCCTCAATCTTCAAGCTCTTTATGTTCTGTGTTAACACTGGTACACTTTATGGAGAAAGGCGATAACTAGTATTTCTGCAATAATAAATCGGCACATGTAAGGCTTCCCACGCTAAAATACCATACTGCAAGAAATACACTACCTTCATAATGAATTACTCGAAAAGGTAGAGATAACAGTGTATTTGGCCTATCTAAATAATATGAGACATGAAGAATCTGCAGAAGTATTTTGTGCACTATATTCTCAACTGCTCGATTTCTGACCAAGCAAGCTACTGACAGTTTATTGTGTTACTAATCTCGTAAAGGAAAGCCGAATTTGTGTCAACAGAAACTGTGATGAAAAGTGCTTTCGGATATATTAACAGTTAATCTGGAAATGAGTTAGCAACTTATTTTAAGCAATTATCTTTTATTTTTCTTTCATCCTATCTTAATTTTCTTATTGAGGAAGTGGGAAAGTGAACGGATTTCTTGCAAGGTTTGCGAGCTTCATCATCGCAAGAAAGTCGAGAAACGTAACTTCGATGGTTTGCAGTGTACAATACGTGCTTACATTCATTGCATTAAATTAATTTACTAAAATTCTCAAGACTTCAATAAATTCAGTTTGATGGCATTAACTAACTTTATTTTTGCTTCTAACGTTCGAAATGTAATGTTTGAGAAGGGAGGCATATCAGATCTTGTTAGTTTCATTCTGGTACTAGATATAGAAAGTGTATTTAACTGTAAATTCATTGACTGTTCCAAGTTTAATTAGCAGACTTATTTTTAGAATTCTTCCCTTCAGGACCGGCGACCGGTATTAGAAGCCAGAGTTACTGACTTTCAGGAGGAGAGTTCTCAAAGTGAGTTGAGTTAGTATTGGTTGTTGGCTCAGTGGTAAATACTGGCTCTTTGCTTTAGTGGTAAACATTAATCACTAAAACTATAATTTAAGGTAATATTTACAGTGAAGTGTATATTTGTTCTGAATACAAGAAACATTAATTTTTCACTAAAATCATTGGAAAAAGTATGATATCCTAATAATATTCAGGCAGGTTCAAACGCTTTAATATTTGCTACGAAAGACGGACAAGGTTGAGGCAAGTTTAGCAGACGCCACTAGCCACTTGCAGTAAAAAACAATAAGGGCACACTATATTTACGAACAGAGGGTGCAGGTTCGTTATATGTTGACTTGATCGTCGCTAAAGCTGGAATGACAATGACATCTCGATTAGGGAGTGCTAAGTTAAATATCAGAAGAGCAGCCTGATTCTTGGAGGTGCAAGTTCCTAGTTTTCCGGCAGTTAGAATTAATGTTGCTGTTTTGTGTGCCGACGTCAATACTACGAGAGAGTAACGGTAAAATAATTATATAAATGTCTCTGAAAGACGAACCAGGAAGTCAAAGTACTTCGATCAGTTTGTTTGCAAATTTTAGGATTTCTTATACTTCTGTTTTATTTTCTGTGTGCCTCTCTTGTCCCTCTTTTCTTCTCTGCTTGTGTGGACAAGTGTACTTCGCTGGATTTTTTAATACCGACCTTCTTCTCCTCCACTGCAGGCTAAACAGTGCTGTACATAATCCACGCCGAGGGCGAGAATGGCTCATTGTGGAAGTAAGTCAGCGTCTTGCCACCTGCAGTGTAGCTTTTATCTACGAAGTCATACAGCAATTTTAGTGAAAATTGCACGCCACGTCTTAAAATTATTGCTTGAACGGACTTATCTGTCAACACCTTCAAATTTCAAATACATACAAATTTTACTTCAAATGAAGCAGATCAAGGGATGAGACATACTTTTGACGTGTTACACTCCGTAGTATTTGGGTGATTTACGTGTCGGAGATATTTTTTGTCGTTTTTCAATGCAATGACTATTAATCTCACTACATTTTGTAAACGGAACTTAATTGTTTGAACATCCTACAAATATTCCTCCACATATACTACCATGCCTTTAATCAAAGTCTCCTGAAAAAAGAATGGAAGTGTATTGCAGACAGCTTGGGCGAGATCTAACATAAACTCCTCCCGAACAGGCCAGAAGGCCCAATGGTACTGACCGGCCGCCGTGTCATCCTCAGCTCATAGGCATTACTGGATGCGGATATGGAGTGGCATGTGGTCAGTATGTCAGTTTCCGAGACCGGAGCCGCTACTTCTCAATCAAGTAGCTGCTCAGTTTGCCTCACAAGGTCAGAGTGCACGCCGTTTGCCAACAGCGCTCGGCAGACCGGATGGTCACCCATCCAAGAGCTAGCCCAGCCCGACAGCGCTTAACTTCGGTGCTTAGACGCTAACCGGTGTTACCACTGCGGCAAGGCCGCTGGCGATCTAACACAAAGCTCGTTCTGAAAACTGCAATAACTACCGTGCCGTACACCTGTGTTGAGGACGAGCGTTGCCGTGTTTCTACATTTTTTCGTAATTTTTTGTAACGTTTCATACTAGGCAAAAGACAAGACGCACCTCTTAATGTATCGCAAAATGGTCAGCATTATTTATCAGTTTGCAGGTAACGTTGTGAATATTTGTTTTTATGTTGAACTTATGCGCTGCCACTTTATTTGAGCGACAGACATATGGTGAAAGCTCGAAGTTCCACTGCCTGTCACCGAACGATCCATCATCCGATCTCATTGGTCTGTCAAGAGATGAAATTTACACTCGGCAGAATTTAAACCCGAGATCTTGAGTTGGGTATCGCTGTTGCTAGGCAAAAGCGGTGCATTTGAGGGAAGCAGGGGTCTAGGAATATCGTTGTTTCCACAAAGCGCCTGCAGTGAAAACAACTAAGGTATCCATAATCAATACTGCTAGTACTCAGCGCCTTGTAAATTGAATGTTGCCGAGGAGTGGAAGCTCAGACATTCGTTTCAACTTTATTCGTTTTTACTTTATGTTCCAGTTACGTTTAGAGCACAAAGCTCCAACTGACTGATGTTAAAATGTATCGTTGTTGTGGGCTTCAGTCCCGAGACTGGTTTGATGCAGCTCTCCATGCTACTCTATCCTGTGGAAGCTTCTTCATCTCCCAGTACCTACTACAACCTACATCCTTCTGAATCTGCTTAGTGGCTCAAATTGGTTCAAATGGCTCTGAGCACTATGGGACTCAACTTCTGAGGTCATTAGTCCCCTAGAACTTAGAACTAGTTAAACCTAACTAACCTAAGGACATCACAAACACCCATGCCCGAGGCAGGATTCGAACCTGCGACCGTAGCGGTCTTGCGGTTCCAGACTGCAGCGCCTTTAACCGCACGGCCACTTCGGCCGGCCTCATCTGCTTAGTGTATTCATCTCTTGGTCTCCCTCTACGATTTTTACCCTCCACACTGCCCTCCAATACTAAATTGGTGATTCCTTGGTGCCTCAGAACATGTCCTACCAACCGATCCCTTCTTCTAGCCAAGTTGTGCCACAAATTTCTCTTCTCCCAAATTCTGTTCAATACGTCCTCATTAGTTATATGATGTTCCCATCTAATCTTCAGCCTTCTTCTGTAGCACCACATTTCGAAAGCTTCTATTCACTTCTTGTCTAAACTATTTATCGTCCATGTTTCGCTTCCATACATGGCTACACTCCATACAAATACTTTCAGAAACGACTTCCTGACACATCTTTACTCGATGTTAACAAATTTCTCTTCTTCAGAATCGCTTTCCTTCCCATTGCGAGTCTACATTTTATATGCTCTCTACTTCGACCATCTTCAGTTATTTTGCTCCCCAAATAGCAAAACTCCTTTACTACTTTAAATGTCTCATTTCCTAATCTAATTCCCTCAGCATCACCCGACTTAATTCGACTACATTCCATTATCCTCATTTTGCTCTTGTTGTTGTTCGTCTTATGTCCTCTTTTCAAAACGCTGTCCATTCCGTTCAACTGCTCTCCCAAGTCCTTTGCTATCTCTGACAGAATTACAATGTCATCGGCGAACCTCAAAGCTTTTATTTCTTCTCCATGGATTTTAATACCTACCCCAAATTTTTCTTTGTTTCCTTTACTGCTTGCTCAATATACAGATTGAATAACATCGGGGAGAGGCTACAATCCTGTCTCACTCCCTTCCCAACCATTGCTTCTCTTTGATATCCCTCGACTCTTATGACTGCCATCTGGTTTCTGTACAAATTGTAAATAACCTTTAGCTCCCTGAATTTTACCCCTGCCACCTTTAGAATTTGAAAGAGAGTATTCCACTCAATATTGTCAAAAATTTTCCCTAGGTCTACAGATGCTAGAAACGGAGGTTTGCCTTTCCTTAATCTATTTTCTAAGATAAGTCGTAGGGTCAGTATTGCCTCACGTGTTCCAACATTTCTACGGAATCCAAACTGATCTACCTGTTTTTCCATTAGTCTGTAAAGAATCCGCGTTAGTATTTTGCAGCCGTGGCTTTTTAAATTGATAGTTCGGTAATTTTATCTGTCAACACCTGCTTTCTTTGGGATCGGAATTATTATATTCTTCTTGAAGTCTGAGGGTATTTCGCCTGTGGCATACATCTTGCTCACTAGATGGAACAGTTTTGTCAGGCCTGGCTCTCCCAAGGCTGTTATGAGTTCAAATGGGATGTTATCTACTCCCGCGGCCTTGATTCGACTTAGATCGTATCTAACATAAAATAAGGCAACGGTGCTGACGCTGTGACATGTGACATTGTGGATAAACTTTTGAAATGTTTTTTTAATAAACTTCCTACAAGTACACCAGTATCCTACACATAGCTCAGACACACATTTAGCAAGATAGATGTGCTCCCTCTTAAAAAAAAATTTCATAACGTGTTAACAAAAGAGGAGCTTTTACTGCTGGTGGCTGTGAGGGGCTGCAACGCTGTGTGGTAGAGCCGCACGCTGCATTGGTCCGCAATGCTGATTAGAGGCCCCAGGCCGACGTCATTTGCACAGGGCGCAGCTGATGTTGTCTGTCAACAGTAGGGCTGCTGGCTTGCTGCTTGTCAGTGCAGCTGAATTGGCACAGGTTGTAGAGGCCTAAGCGACGATCAGGGCACCGTCGGTGCACGGTGACAGCTTACTGCTTCGTTAGTATCTCCAGTAGCAGATTTATTTACATTTTCATTGACGGAAAAAATCACAACAGCAAGAGGGAGTTGTGCGACGTAAACGGAAGTTGGTAACAGTCTTTCTAAATCTCAAATATGATGTCTATTCAGACTTCGCGTCAGTCGGAGAGTGGCACTAGTGGTGCCACTATCAAGACTCAAATCAGGTTTGCTTTAAGCACACGTTGTAACGGTAGTGAGCGTTACTTACCTTTGAGACTGGACGTGGTGGGTTGATGTTAGTCTAGGGTGCCTTTAAGGCAACAAAGAGCTCATTATCAACACCACACTGGGTTTAAACAAGATCGTGTAATAGTTCCAAGAGAAGCTCAATGTTCCTCCTGCGATATTGCAGAAAGACTTGGCAGGAATGTAGCCACTGTACAGGACTGCTGGAAGGTCGCGAAAATGTACGGTCGCAAGAAGACCGGACTCCAAACACCCATGTGGCACTATCGAAATAGAAGACCACTGTCTTCGGAGCATGGCTCTGTCGCATTGCACTGCCTCTACAGCAGCAATATGAGCAGCAGCTGGCACCACAAGGACGCAATTAACTTCAAGGACAGCTCCGAGCCGGACGTCCTGTAGCACTCATTCCACTGACCATAAAACACTCCATTTGCGACCTCAGTGGTGTCATTGGAGGGCAGGGTGCAGGTCTGTAGTGTTTTTTGATGAAAGCTGGTTCTACCTCTGTGCCGGTGATGGCCTTGAGTTTTTTACGACGACGCCATTTGAGGGCTTGCAAACCAACACGTCTGCGTGCTGGGCACACTGGTCATACACCTGGAGATAATGTCCGTGGTGCGATTTCGTATGACCACAGGAGCATTCTCATGGTTATCCCACGCAACCGGCCTGCAAATCCGAACATTAAATTGGCCATTGGACGTTTGTATAGCTGTTCATGAAGAGCATTCCAGGGGGTGTTTTCCAATAGTATACCGCTCGCTCACATACCGCTGTAGCAGCCTAACATGTTCTACAGAATCTCAATATGTTGCCCTCGCCTACTCGGTCATCAGATCTGGCTCAAATAGAGTGCTTATGGCACATCACCAGACGACAAATCCAGCGTCATCCAAAACTAACTTTAACTGTCGGTTTATTGATCGAAAAGTGCAACAGTCATAGAACTCCATCCTACAAATGGACACCCGTCATCTGTACAAAACAACGGGAGCTGGTTTGCAAACTTGTATTCAACTTTCTGGCGGTTATACTTTTTCTTAATGTACTAGTATTTCACATTTTCAATGGGCTATCTGACGCTTACATTAACATGCGACCTTTCAATGTTACTCACTTAAATATGTTACCTAGACAAATGTATTTCAGAAATGTTATTGCTCTATATTCATTACATTTTGGTGTCCCGTTTTCTTTCCGTCAGTGCATTTTTTCTCTACCTTTGTCGCTTGAGGGATTTCATGTATAAACCAGACCTAAATGACGAGATCTCTGCATAAACATCAGTTGCGATTTCATAATATATCCTAACGTAAAGAGCATATGATGCTACAGAAGAGAGTTGCCTGATTTGTAGTACTTTTGAGATTTTTTATTGTAGCCCAAACAGTAACCTACAAAATTATTTATCCAATGGCATCCTGAACTTCCGGGTTTGTCTTGGCATCCGATTTTAAGACTGGAAATTCTGGGATAAGTAAACATATTACACTTAGTTTTCCAAACAGCTGCAAGCAGTACATTTTATGAATCTGACTTCCTAATATATACCAGTGGCTGCATAAACAGTTCCTCTTTATAAACTATGTCCCTGATTTTAAAGGTATCTAATACTCAAAGTTTAAAAATATGTTCTATATTTTAGTTCTGACATCACTATTTGCAGTCATTGCAATATTATTTTTCCCTCCTTTCCTCACCCCTGCACACTATGTATAAGTGAACATTTTGTATATCTGAACATGTCTTCCATTCCATCTTCCACGTATAGCTCGCTGTTCCATTTCTCTGTTTTACGAATGAGTTTAAGTGGTGACCTTCCATCAGAGTCTCCAAAACCCTTGCACAAATGGATCTGTAGTTCTAAATTACTTCTCCTTTGCTTCCCTTCTTTTTTTCTCTATTTAGCATGTACTGTTACTCAGCTGATAGACTTCTTTGCTATCCCTTCGATGTCTTTTCTTCAGGGTATTTTCGTTCTGTCGTTGCACCTACAAACAACGGGTGTTTTTGTCACACATGCGTTTCGCTTCATTGAGGTAAAGCATCATCAGTGGCGGTGATTTCCCCTTGATTTCTCACCTACACAGGAAAATACCTTCTGCTAGAACATCTCTGATGTTTCCTTCTTTAGAAACTGATAGTTGTGGTCTACTTTTTAGTTTATCTGCAACACTATGAATTACTTTATATTTTACACTGGATACATTTTCGTAGATCTCTAACTTCTGTTTGTTTTCATACTTCTGTGACCGCAACTGATAATGCTTTACCTCAATGAAGCGAAACGCGTCTGGTGAAAAAAAAAACACATTTATTGTAGTTGCAACGACAGAACGAAAATACCCTCAAGAATTGTAAGGCAGCTACATACAACATGGCCACACAAATAAATAGTTTAATGACGCCCTGGATATTTCCTTTGGTGCTCTCATGATTTCCTTGAGATTCGGAGATGTTTCTTAGCTTGTCATGGCTTCTTCTACATTCACAAACCGTTTCCTTCGGCAATACTGAACGCAGGTTTTCTTACGTCCAAAGTGCTTAACCCTGTTGTTCTGCTCACTTTTACTATATAAATTTAGTTTTCAGATCAATATGACACGACATTAAAATACCACAGAAATATATACAAACACTCGTTTCACACATTGATGACATTGCTATATACCAATATGTTCTTGAAAATAAAAATAATAATAATAGTAATAATAATCAGAACACTATTTTTAAGAATTCTAGTAATAATAATAATAAGGCCCGGGAAACGAATAGGCCTCCGGTATGTTCTGCCAGTCGTAAAAGGCGACGAAAAGAACAAACCACTAATAGGGCTAACCCCCCTTTTAGTGTGATGAGTTGGTTCAGGACAGAACTAAAGAAGCCTCGGACAAGCGCCGTCATGGTCGGGGACGACGCTTGAACCCTATGCCCACCCACAATGGTAACGACACTGCTAGCCAACTGGAAAATGATTTAAATCCAAATTGAGGTGTTTTGCAGGATATGCTTCCTGCAACCACCCTAGAAGGAAAACAAAGACAGAGGATGAGATGGTCAGATGAAGTTAATCGATACCTCATGTTCTGTTATTACCAAGCAACAAACCTAGAAACCAACACAACTGGATACAGATCACAAGTATACACAACATTTATTACCAGATACTGAGAATTAAAATTTTTAACAGAACAACGACTAGCTGATCAGATCCATGTAATAATCAAAAATAACAGGATACCCCAAACAGAATTAGAAAACATCAAACAACAAGTACTACAAATACTGAAACAAAATAATGTGCAATCAGAAGATGAAGAAAATACAGTAATGGAGTCAAACATCCCAGAGCAAACAAACAAAGAACAACACGCATCAAGTAAACAATCAGAGGAAAACGAAATCTTAAGACAGCCACCAGAACAAGCACAAATAGAACACAAAGTGACACACATGTTAGATATAGAAGAAAAATTTCAGCTGACATATATAGAATACAAAGACACAAATACAGACATTAGACCATTCTTGCATAGACCGCCAAATAACCCACAAGTTGAAACAACAATAAAAACTATCCACACAATCATACACAACAAAATAAATGAAAACACAACTATGGGAGAGTTACAACTACTGGTTTATATAGGAGCACTCACTACACTAAATATACACACTAGGCAGAGATCAGAACCAACCAACTTACAGAAGAAACCCACAAAACCAGCATGGCAACACAGGCTACAGATCAGAATAGAAAAACTGAGAAAACACATCGGACAGCTAACACAATTTATAGGAAATGAAATGTCAGAAAAAAAACGAAAATGGTTAGGTAAAATCTCACAACAAGAAGCGATAGAGCAATTAGATGAAAAGAAGCAGAAATTACAAGTATTGGCCAAACGATTAGAAGATACAAAAAAAGTGAAAATAGAAGAAAACAAAACCAAACATTCAACACAAACCAAAAGAAATTTTACCAGACAATAGATAACACACACATTAAAATAGACAATCCACCAAACATAACAGAAATGGAAAACTTCTGGAGCAACATATAGCCAATCCCAGTACAACATAACAGACATGCATGGTGGATACAAGCAGAAACAGACACATACAAGTTGATACCACAAATGCCTGAAGTGATAATTTTGCAACATGAAGTCACCCAAGCAATTAATTCTACTCACAATTGGAAAGCCCCTGGAAAAGATAAAATAGCGAATTTCTGGCTAAAGAAGTTCACCTCAACACATTCACATCTAACTAAACTTTTTAACAGCTACATTGCAGACCTACACACATTCCCTGATACACTTGCACATGGAATAACTTATCTGAAACCTAAAGATCAAGCAGACACAGCAAACCCAGATAAATATCGCCCCATAACATGCCTACCATCAATATACAAAATATTAACTTTAGTCATTACACAGAAATTATTGACACATACAACACAGAACAAAATTATAAATGAAGAACAAAAAGCCTGTTGCAAAGGAGCACGAGGATGTAAAGAGCAACTGATAATAGATGCAGAGGTGACATATCAAGGTAAAACTAAACAAAGGTCGCTACACTACGCATACATTGATAACCAAAATGCTTTTGATAGCGTACCCCACTCATGGTTACTACAAATATTGGAAATATACAAAGTAGATCCTAAATTGATACAGTTCCTAAACATAGTAATGAAAAATTGGAAAACCACACTAAATATCCAAACAAATTCAAATAATATCACATCACAGCCAATACAGATTAAGCGTGGACTGTACCAAGGGGACTCATTAAGTCCTTTCTGGTTCTGCCCTGCTCTGAACCCACTATCCAACATGCTAAATAATACAAATTATGGATACAATATTACTGGAACATACCCACACAAAATCACACAATTGCTATAGATGGATGATCTAAAACTACTGGCAGCAACAAATCAACAACTCAACCAATTACTAAAGATAACAGAAGTATTCAGCAGTGATATAAATATGGCTTTTGGAACAAACAAATGTAAGAAAAATAGCGTAGTCAAGGGAAACACACTAAACAAGAAGATTACATATTGGATAACCACAGCGACTGCATAGAAGCGGTGGAAAAAACAGATGCCTATAAATATCTAGGATACAGACAAAAAATAGGAATAGATATTACAAATATCAAAGAAGAACTAAAAGAAAAATATAGACATAGACTAACAAAAATACTGAAAACAAAATTGATAGCAAGAAACAAGACAAAAGCTATAAATACTTATGCTATACCAATATTGACCTACTCTTTTGGAGTGGTTAAATGGAGTAACACAGACCTAGAAGTACTCAATACACTTACATGATCACAATGCAACAAATATAGAATACATCACATACATTCAGCAACAGAAAGTTTCACATTAAGCAGAAAGGAAGGAGGAAGGGGATTTATCGACATAAAAAACCTACATTATGGACAGGTAGACAATTTAAGAAAATTCTTTATAGAACAAGAAGAAACTAGCAAAATACACAAAGCTATCACTCATATAAATACATTGGCTACACCACTGCAATTTCATAACCACTTCTACAACCCTTTAGATCACAAATCATCAACAGATACGAAGATAGTAAATTGCAAGAAGAAAACACTATATGGCAAGCACCTGTATCATCTAACACAGCGACACATCGATCAAGACGCATCTAACACATGGCTAAGGAAAGGCAATATATATTGAGTGAGACGGAATGATTCATGATCGCGATACGGGATCAAACAATAAACACCAGATATTACAGCAAGCATATTATTAAAGATCCCAATACCACAACAGATAAATGCAGACTTCGCAAACAACAAATAGAAACAGTAGATCACATAACAAGCGGATGTACAATACTAGCAAATACAGAATACCCAAGAAGACATGACAATGTAGCAAAAATAATACATTAACAGCTTGCCTTACAACATAAACTTATAAAACAAAACGTTCCCACATACAAGTATGCACCACAAAATGTACTGGAGAATGATGAATACAAATTATATTGGAACAGAACCATTATAACAGATAAAACACCACCACATAACAAACCTGAAATCATACTCACCAATAAAAAGAAGAAATTAACATAACTAATCGAAATATTTATACCCAATACAACAAATATACAAAAAAAAACAGGAGAAAAAATTGAAAAATACATCCAATTGGCTGAGGAAGTCAAGGACATGTGGCATCAGGATAAAGTTGACATTATACCAATTATACTATCAACTGTTGTTGTTGTTGTTGTGGTCTTCAGTCCTGAGACTGGTTTGATGCAGCTCTCCATGCTACTCTATCCTGTGCAAGCTTCTTCATCTCCCAGTACCTACTGCAACCTACATCCTTCTGAATCTGCTTAGTGTATGCATCTCTTGGTCTCCCCCTACGATTTTTACCCTCCACGCTGCCCTCCAATACTAAATTGGTGATCCCTTGATGCCTCATAACATGTCCTACCAACCGATCCCTTCTTCTGGTCAAGTTGTGCCACAAACTCCTCTTCTCCCCAATCCTGTTCAGTACCTCCTCATTAGTTATGTGATCTACCCATCTAATCTTCAGCATTCTTCTGTAGCACCACATTTCGAAAGCTTCTATTCTCTTCTTGTCCAAACTATTTATCGTCCATGTTTCACTTCCATACATGGCTACACTCCATACAAATACTTTCAGAAAAGACTTCCTGACACTTAAATCTATACTCGATGTTAACAAATTTCTCTTCTTCAGAAACGCTTTCCTTGCCATTGCCAGTCTACATTTTATATCCTCTCTACTTCGACCATCATCAGTTACTTTGCTCCCCAAATAGCAAAACTCCTTTACTACTTTAAGTGTCTCATTTCCTAATCTAATACCCTCAACATCACCCGACTTAATTCGACTACATTCCATTATCCTCGTTTTGCTTTTGTTGATGTTCATCTTATATCCTCCCTTCAAGACACCATCCATTCCATTCAACTGCTCTTCCAAGTCCTTTGCTGTCTCTGACAGAATTACAATGTCATCGGCGAACCTCAAAGTTTTTATTTCTTCTCCATGGATTTTAATACCTACTCCGAATTTTTCTTTTGTTTCCTTTACTGCTTGCTCAATATACAGATTGAATAACATCGGGGAGAGGCTACAACCCTGTCTTACTCCCTTCCCAACCACTGCTTCCGTCTCCTGTCCCTCGACTCTTATAACTGCCATCTGGTTTCTGTACAAATTGTAAATAGCCTTTCGCTCCCTGTATTTTACCCCTGCCACCTTTAGAATTTGAAAGAGAGTATTCCAGTCAACATTGTCAAAAGCTGTAAAGAATTCGTGTTAGTATTTTGCAGCTGTGGCTTATTAAACTGATTGTTCGGTAATTCTCATATCTGTCAACACCTGCTTTCTTTGGGATTGGAATTATTATATTCTTCTTGAAGTCTGAGGGTATTTCGCCTGTTTCATACATCTTGCTCACCAGATGGTAGAGTTTTGTCAGGACTGGCTCTCCCAAGGCCGTCAGTAGTTCCAATGGAATGTTGTCTACTCCGGGGGCCTTGTTTCGACTCAGGTCTTTCACTGCTCTGTCAAACTCTTCACACAGTATCGTATCTCCCATTTCATCTTCATCTACATCCTCTTCCATTTCCATAATATTGTCCTCAAGTACATCGCCCTTGTATAGACCCTCTATATACTCCTTCCACCTTTCTGATTTCCCTTCTTTGCTTAGAACTGGGTTTCCATCTGAGCTCTTGATGTTCATACAAGTGGTTCTCTTGTCTCCAAAGGTCTCTTTAATTTTCCTGTAGGCAGTATCTATCTTACCCCTAGTAAGATAAGCCTCTACATCCTTACATTTGTCCTCTAGCCATCCCTGCTTAGCCATTTTGCACTTCCTGTCGATCTCATTTTTGAGACGTTTGTATTCCTTTTTGCCTGCTTCATTTACTGCATTTTTATATTTTCTCCTTTCATCAATTAAATTCAATATTTCTTCTGTTACCCAAGGATTTCTACTAGCCCTCGTCTTTTTACCTACTTGATCCTCTGCTGCCTTCACTACTTCATCCCTCAAAGCTACCCATTCTTTTTCTACTGTATTTCTTTCCCCCATTCCTGTCAATTGTTCCCTTATGCTCTCCCTGAAACTCTGTACAACCTCTGGGTCTTTCAGTTTATCCAGGTCCCATCTCCTTAAATTCCCACCTTTTTGCAGTTTCTTCAGTTTTAATCTACAGGTCATAACCAATAGATTGTGGTCAGAGTCCACATCTGCTCCTGGAAATGTCTTACAATTTAAAACCTGGTTCCTAAATCTCTGTCTTACCATTATATAATCAATCTGATACCTTTTAGTATCTCCAGGGTTCTTCCATGTATACAACCTTCTATCATGATTCTTAAACCAAGTGTTAGCTATGATTAAATTGTGCTCTGTGCAAAATTCTACCAGGCGGCTTCCTCTTTCATTTCTTAGCCCCAATCCATATTCACCTACTACGTTTCCTTCTCTCCCTTTTCCTACACTCGAATTCCAGTCGCCCGTAACTATTAAATTTTCGTCTCCCTTCACAATCTGAACAATTTCTTTTATTTCATCATACATTTCTTCAATTTCTGCGTCATCTGCAGAGCTAGTTGGCATATAAACTTGTACTACTGTAGTAGGTGTGGGCTTCGTATCTATCTTGGCCACAATAATGCGTTCACTAAGCTGTTTGTAGTCGCTTACCCGCGTTCCTATTTTCCTATTCATTATTAAACCTACTCCTGCATTACCCCTATTTGACTTTGTGTTTATAACCCTGTAGTCACCTGACCAGAAGTCTTGTTCCTCCTGCCACCGAACTTCACTAATTCCCACTATATCTAACTTTAAGCTATCCATTTCCCTTTTCAAATTTTCTAACCTACCTGCCCGATTAAGGGACCTGACATTCCACGCTCCGATCCGTAGAACGCCAGTTTTCTTTCTCCTGATAACGACATCCTCTTGAGTAGTCCCCGCCCGGAGATCCGAATGGGGGACTATTTTACCTCCAGAATATTTTACCCAAGAGGACGCCATCATCATTTAATCATACAGTAAAGCTGCATGCCCTCGGGAAAAATTACGGCCGTAGTTTCCCCTTGCTTTCAGCCGTTCGCAGTACCAGCACAGCAAGGCCGTTTTGGTTATTGTTACAAGGCCAGATCAGTCAATCATCCAGACTGTTGCCCTTGCAACTACTGAAAAGGCTGCTGCCCCTCTTCAGGAACCACACGTTTGTCTGGCCTCTCAACAGATACCCCTTCGTTGTGGTTGTACCTACGGTACGGCTATCTGTATCGATGAGGCACGCAAGCCTCCCCACCAACGGCAAGGTCCATGGTTCAACTACAGGAGTCATACCACACAATATCCACCAGTACATCAATGCAATACAGCTACATCCAAACTTATATATACAAGTACAGAAATCCGTAATTATTGATACATGTTCAATTACCCAAAAGTTCCTAAATGCAATATAACATATACCATACAGTTAAAAGGAAGTCACGCTTGATCAAGGTCCGCATCAATTTCCATTTTTGACCAGACATAACGTCTGAGAAATTAAAGAAATAATAATAATAATAATAATCTCTCAATTTAAGAAAATGTAGTAAATCTGCTAAATTTGGGACAAAAGACAGTTTTCAATATGGAGTCCTTCTTAGAAAGCACTGTGTTAATTTTCTTTTCGTGCTTTAATTTTTTCACTTTACTAATTGCAGTTGTGACATAAGTAATCACACAAATATCGATAAAATGATACATACACAACAACAGTTTTCATTACAGGCATATATTTTTGAAAACAGGAACATTTATTTTATAACTTTTATTGTTACTCTTTATAGTTTGCACACATGTAGGTGATATGAGTTTTGCAAACATATTTATTATTTTTCCCACACAATACGTGTTATTTATTGGTGTTGCTTTCTGGACTCAGCTTACAGCATGCATTTTAATTTTCTTGTTATCACTAATTCTAATAAGGTCATTGCACCTTCAGAATTTTGGATGCATATGACCATTCTCAGAACACGTTCTGTTCTTGGGAAATGCTTCCGTGGTGCAATGTGTTCTGCTACTAGTGGCTTTCCAAGTTTCCCCAAGAATATTCTTCCCCTTAGTATTTTTCATTTTGAAGCCCTGTACAAAATAAGATATCAAATGAATTTTGTACGGTTGTCATTGTGGTGGTTACTTACCCAGTAACTCCTAGGTTACTCTTGATGATATTTGAAGTTTATAGGTGACCATGTTGTGGTGGTGGGTGTAGCTGTCACTCTATATTACAAAAGGCAGGAAGAAAGATTGTACACGAACTTATAATGGCTGTGCACTGTTCTCATTATCATGAGTACACAGGCTTTTAAATGCATTACTTGCATGATCTTCAGTCTTGGAAAGTGTTCCTTCATATGTTGAAGAAACCTTCCAAACCGAATATCAGTAAGTGATCTAATTACCGTCAAGTCGCAATTCAAATTGAGCAGAAACAATACAGATTCAAATAACTGAGAAATACAAACTGTTTTTTGGAAAAAGGAAGAAATAAGAAAACTAATGTAAATGAAGAAGTGCCTTTGTTGGAGATTCAGACGAGGTTGCCACGAAATATTGGACATTAGAGTAATCTTGTTTGTGTTTGGTTACTACGAACTGAACGTTAGTTAAGTACCATTAAGGCTTATGATCAAAGTATTTAAATTATTTTTGTACCAGTATTTCTTATACATTTTCGGATAGTCACCAAATATTATAGTTATCTTGCTATTTTAATAATAAGAAACGAAATTTATAATCGTTTCGAATCATATAGACCCGAACTTTTCTTCAAATTTATCAACTCGTTCTTTCCCATGCGTTTCTAACTTCGTTGGAAAAATTTTACTGCGAACAAAAATTTTTACATTCTAGTTTACTTGCTCGTTTTTATTATCAACGGGTGTCTCAGTTGTTGGCCTAGGCATATTTTATACGTGTGTATAATCTTTAACCAACGATGCCCATTTACATGTACTGTTTCAGCTAATAGCAATTTATTTATGTTCCAAGTTCCATAATAAATTTATATTAACATAAATATTAATTTAAGTAATAACTTAAGATAAAGAAAACATCAGAAAATTCACTACATCATTTCGAAACATAACGTTGGGCAAATAATGCTAAACAATTTTTTAAAGCTCATTATATGTGCGAGTTCCTCAAATTGTATGGGTACAATATCGAAAACCTGTAACGGTATATAACAGACGACATTACACATTTTTCCTTATCAGTTTCCTACAAAAGAATGGCAAGAAAGACAGATCCTTGACTGTTTGAAATCTAAGACTATTTCTGCCATATTCACCCAGAAAGGAAACATTATGTTACCACTTACGTTATAACAGTTATCTTGTCTACTTGCATTAAAAGTTAGAAGAAAACGACACACAGAGCTCATAACTGACGGTATGGATCCTAGGTGCACGTAGTTTGCATTGACGTCACTAAACGTCGGTTACCGCAAACGATATGTACTTTACAGTAGTGCTTCAAATTAGGAACCTATACAATATAGGCAACTCTCCCACAAGCGGTGTATAACTAATGGCAAATATCATATAAACTGCCGTGCTGAATGTAGTGTTCTTATTGACATGTGTCGCACCGCGTGGGGTTAGCCGAGCGGTCTCAGGCGCTACTGTCAAGGACTGTGCGACTGGTCCCGGCGGAGGTTCGAGTCCTCCCTCGGGCATGTGTGTGTATATTAGTCCTTAGGATAATTTAGGTTAAGTAGTGTGTAAGCTAAGGGACTGATGACCTTAGCAGATTTGTCCCATAAGATTTCACACACATTTGAACATTTGAACATTGACATGTGTCCTCGGAGTCTTTCGCGGTGGTATGACTATATAAAATCTTCTCGGGTATCGAGCCGCGTCAGTTCGAATGAAATTCTCGTGATTTCGATGACTAGCTCCTCCATCGTCGTCAGGAGTCGAAAGGAAGCAATGGTGAACGCTTAACGCTTGTAGGAAGGCGGAAACGGCAGTTTCAAACTTGGCGTCGGGCCCTCGCGCCACCAACACTGTCCCGCTGCGGGCCAGAGCTGTTATGAAGAGACCTACACATATTACTCCAACGCGTCGTTTCAACCCTCTCTGATATGTGCCAGCGGCCGTAATCGTAGATATATTAGCGGGAAATGGTGCCAGCCGCAGCAGTCAGTGTTTTATTCCTAACGATGATGGTGGAGCTAGCCATCGAAAGCTCGAGAATTTAATTCGAAATGATGCGACTTTAATACCGAGAAAATTCTATTGTCTTTGATATGTTTTGCCGCTATCGAACTGCGCGTATGGCTGTAGTCCCACTTCTCGACACTCGACGCTTTTTATGTAACATCCGGTAAGGCCTAAACTTAACAACAATATATGCCTAAAAATTTGAGCCACCCCGGGACTCGAATTCAGAAACTATGTGGGCAAATCATGAGTCGCGTGTGTGTCACTCAGTCGTTAAGACCCCTGCCTGCAATAGGCAAGGTTTCGGCTTTGAGATACCGTCTGGCACACGTTTCTAACTTGCCAAGAAGTTTCAAAGTAGCTCACATACGACCGTAGAGTTAAAGATTCATTCTGAAAATAAGTATATGTAGGTTTGAAAATAGTTGCATATTGTGCCGATAAATTTTTACAAGCTTCGTTCTTTTACTAAAATGAGTTTACTAAAATCATGGGTAACAGAGTTCATTTTTTGACCAAAATGGACTCATGTAGATTGTACCCCAATCCAGCCCAACTGCTATAATTCCTTAACGATTCATGGGAACAATTTATTCGTTTCAAGTAGTCTTGCTGGTTACTCTTACTTCTGTTATGTACGAGTTAGCTACGCCATGTGCAAATAATCTAGTTTCAGTGATCAGTATTAATCAATTACGTGTAAGAGTTCTGTCCAGATTTCTGAGAAGGGTTGTAGCGTCCTGACGAGCGAGAAGGCCATTTGTCATTTACCCTTAAGAGGTTCAAAGGGTGGAAGCCAGATTATAGTTTCCGTAAATCCTATGAATGATTTTAACTTACATCTCAGGGTTGTTTGTTGTTGTGGTCTTCAGTCCTGAGACTGGTTTGATGCAGCTCTCCATGCCACTCTATCCAGTGCAAGCCTCTTCATCTCCCAGTACCTACTGCAACCTACATCCTTCTGAATCTGCTTAGTGTATTGATCTCTTGGTCTCCCGCTACGATTTTTACCCTCCACGCTGCCCTCCAATGCCAAATTTGTGACCCCTTGATGCCTCAAAACATGTCCTACCAACCGATCCCTTCTTCTAGTCAAGTTGTGCCACAAACTTCCCTTCTCCCCAATCCTATTCAACACCTCCTCATTAGTTACGTGATCTACCCACCTTATCTTCAGCATTCTTCTGTAGCACCACATTTCGAAAGCTTCTATTCTCTTCTTGTCCATACTATTTATCATCCATGTTTCACTTCCATACATGGCTACACTCCATACAAATACTTTCAGAAACGACTTCCTGACACTTAAATCTATACTCGATGTTAACAAATTTCTATTCTTCAGAAACGATTTCCTTGCCATTGCCAGTCTACATTTTATATCCTCTCTACTTCGACCATCATCAGTTATTTTACTACCTAAATAGCAAAACTCATTTACTACTTTAAGTGTCTCATTTCCTAATCAAATCCCCTCAGCATCACCCGATTTAATTTGACTACATTCCATTATCCTCGATTTGCTTTTGTTGATGTTCATCTTATATCCTCCTTTCAAGACACTGTCCATTCCGTTCAACTGCTCTTCCAAGTCCTTTGCTGTCTCTGACAGAATTACAAAGTCATCGGCGAACCTCAAAGTTTTTACTTCTTCTCCATGAATTTTAATACCTACTCCGAATTTTTCTTTTGTTTCCTTTACTGCTTGCTCAATATACAGATTGAATAACATCGGGGAGAGGCTACAACCCTGTCTCACTCCTTTCCCAACCACTGCTTCCCTTTCATGCCCCTCGACTCTTATAACTGCCATCTGGTTTCTGTACAAATTGTAAATAGCCTTTTGTTCCTTGTATTTTACCCCTGCCACCTTCAGAATTTGAAAGAGGGTATTCCAGTTAACGTTGTCAAAAGCTTTCTGTAAGTCTACAAATGCTAGAGACGTAGGTTTGCCTTTTCTTAATCTTTCTTCTAAGATAAGTCGTAAGGTTAGTATTGCCTCACGTGTTCCAACATTTCTACGGAATCGAAACTGATCTTCTCCGAGGTCCGCTTCTACCAGTTTTTCCATTCGTCTGTAAAGAATTCGAGTTAGTATTTTGCAGCTGTGACTTATTAAACTGATAGTTCGGTAATTTTCACATCTGTCAACACCTGCTTTCTTTGGGATTGGAATTATTATTTTCTTCTTGAAGTCTGTGGGTATTTCGCCTGTCTCATACATCTTGCTCACCAGATGGTAGAGTTTTGTCATGACTGACTCTCCCAAGGCCATCAGTAGTTCTAATGGAATGTTGTCTACTCCTGGGGCCTTGTTTCGACTCAGGTCTTTCAGTGCTCTGTCAAACTCTTCACGCAGTATCTTATCTCCCATTTCATCTTCATCTACATCCTCTTCCATTTCCATAATATTGTCCTCAAGTACATCGCCCTTGTATAAACCCTCTATATACTCCTTCCACCTTTCTGCCTTCCCTTCTTTGCTTAGAACTGGGTTGCCATCTGAGCTCTTGATATTCATAAAAGTCGTTCTCTTCTCTCCAAAGGTCTCTTTAATTTTCCTGTAGGCAGTATCTATCTTACCCCTAGCGAGACAAGCCTCTACATCCTTACATTTGTCCTCTAGCCATCCCTGCTTAGCCATTTTGCACTTCCTGTCGATCTCATTTTTTAGACGTATGTATTCCTTTTTGCCTGCTTCATTTACTGCATTTTTATATTTTCTCCTTTCATCAATTAAATTCAATATTTCTTCTGTTACCCAAGGATTTCTACTAGCCCTCGTCTTTTTACCTACTTGATCCTCTGCTGCCTTCACTACTTCATCCCTCAGAGGTACCCATTCTTCTTCTACTGTATTTCTTTCCCCCATTCCTGTCAATTGTTCCCTTATGCTCTCCCTGAAACTCTCTACAACCTCTGGTTCTTTCAGTTTATCCACGTCCCATCTCCTTAAATTCCCACCTTTTTGCAGTTTCTTCAGTTTCAATCTGCAGTTCATAACCAATAGATTGTGGTCAGAATCCACATCTGCCCCTGGAAATGTCTTACAATTTAAAACCTGGTTCCTAAATCTCTGTCTTACCATTACATAATCTATCTGATACCTTTTAGTATCTCCAGGATTCTTCCAGGTATACAACCTTCTTTTATGATTCTTGAACCAAGTGTTAGCTATGATTAAGTTATGCTCTGTGCAAAATTCTACAAGGCGGCTTGCTCTTTCATTTCTTCCCCCCAATCCATATTCACCTACTATGTTTCCTTCTCTCCCTTTTCCTACTGACGAATTCCAGTCACCCATGACTATTAAATTGTCGTCTCCCATCACTACCTGAATAATTTCTTTTATCTCGTCATACATTTCATCAATTTCTTCATCATCTGCAGAGCTAGTTGGCATATAAACCTGTACTACTGTAGTAGGCATGGGCTTTGTGTCTATCTTGGCCACAATAATGCGTTCACTATGCTGTTTGTAGTAGCTAACCCGCACTCCAATTTTTTTATTCATTGTTAAACCTACTCCTGCATTACCCCTATTTGATTTTGTATTTATAACCCTGTAATCACCTGACCAGAAGTCTTGTTCCTCCTGCCACCGAACTTCACTAATTCCCACTATATCTAACTTTCAGGGTAGTAGACTTGAGAATATATGTTACAGATTATCTATTAATCATCAGTCATTATCTACTCAAATGTCATAAGAAGCATAATTTATAATTTTTGTTACTGTTAAGTAATCCATTGAGTCAGGAATCTCGGTCTTATATATCACACTTCGACTTCTGTACATTGTAACAACATTCACGCATAGTCAAGGGAGTGACAGTGGTGTTGCTGACAGTTTGGTTTAGAATGGTTCATGTTACAACTGACCTGTACCTAATGATTACGCTCCCTCGTGGTGTTATCTCGCTTTGATAAGGGTGAACTCTATAGCTCTGTCCAGATTTCTCTGCAGCGATGAAACACACAGTAAATGTAATTAAATTTTTTTACGAATAAAGGTAATAAATACTCGTATGAATCCGCAATCATCATGGATATTTTATGACAAACTATACAGATCGCTAAACAAAATGCCTCTATTTATTGCGACGTTTTGCCATCTGCCGTCATCAGATATCAGCAGTTAAGACGAAAGGAACGTATACAGTGACAGGGGTTCGTTATCCAGCATCAAGCACCAAAAATTTAAAAAAATTTAAAAATATTTTGAAGGTTTCACTCATCAGAAAGTTTGAAATAGCGAAACAAGGTTCAGTATAAATACTAAAATCAATATGTAATCTGGGCCTTAGCTAACCCTAAATATTTATGCAAAGATGTCAGGTCTAGGCGACAGGTGGCGTTAGTGTAGGGCATATTACTTGAAATTTTACACTTATTTCATTATTATTCATTTTCCCTTCCCTTTGGATTTATATGAAGACAGACATACTTTGAATTACAAAGATACAAAGACAAAATATAAAACGAGATTAACATCAGTATATTTAGATTCTAACAACATTAACGTTTCAAGTGGGAATATTTAGTTCATTTGGAGCTCACCTAAACTTGACAGCAAGTGTTTATCGAACCTCATAATAACACATTACAGTAGCTGCAAGAAACTTTAATATTAAATAAGTTTCACATTAACAGAAATTCGCGATTACAATACTAGTATTTGCTGTTATAATTACACGTGAGTAATAAATAAGAAATTGAGACTTGTGAACTATACCTTTGCCAAAGAATACACTAAAATATGTACACTTGTAAAATTTATTACCAAAACAATTTGATTATCACATAATTAGCTTGCGGGAGAACGATCAACTTGCCTCCAGAGGCCGGCCATTTGCTGCGCATCCTGCGATAATACTAGCCCACCATAAGTGACGGGACCTGCGACCCTGTCAACAGCGGGACTGTGCGGCAGAGTCATCAGACGTCACACTAGCAATTCTCGAAAAAGCAAATAAATAAATACGAGGGTGAGTCAAATAAAAACCTTAAATATTTTTTAAATATTATTTATTGTACAGAAGTGGTACAAAGCTGTATCACTTTTCAACATAATCTCCCCCACCCTCAATGCAAGTCCTCCAGCGCTTACAAAGTGCATACATTCCTTTAGAAAAAAAATTCTTTTGGTAATCCGCGCACCCACTCATGCACCGCGTGGCGTAACTCTTCATCAGAACGGAACTTGTTTCCTCTCATTGCGTCTTTGAGTGGTCCAAACGTATGGAAATCACTTGGGGCAAAGTGTGGTGAGTATGGTGGATGACGAAGACACTCAAAATGCAGGTCTGTGATTGTTTCAACTGTTGTACGGGCAGTGTGGGGCCTTGCATTTCATGTTGCAAAAGGACACCTGCGGACAGCAGTTCACGTCGCTTTTATTATATTGTACTCCGTAGATGAATTTTTAGGAGATCTGTGTATGATGCACTGGTGACAGTGGTCCCTCTAGGCATGTAATGCTCCAAAATGACGCCTTTTTCGTCCCAAGAGAGAGTCAGCATAACCTTCCCTGCTGATGGTTCTGTTCGAAAAATTTTTGGTTTTGGTGATGAGGAATGGGGCCATTCCTTGGTCGCTCTCTTCGTTTCCGGTTGGTGGAAGTGAACCCAGGTTTCGTCCCCAGTAACGATTCTTGCAAGGAAGTCATCACCTTCTCGTTCAAAGCGCCGAAGAAGTTCTTCACAAGCATCAAAAATGGCTCTGAGCACTATGGGACTCAACATCTTAGGTCATAAGTCCCCTAGAACTTAAAACTACTTAAACCTAACTAACCTAAGGACATCACACACACCCATGCCCGAGGCAGGATTCGAACATGCGACCGTAGCAGTCCCGCGGTTCCGGACTGCAGCGCCAGAACCGCTAGACCACCGCGGCCGGCTCTTCACAAGCATCAATACGTCGTCCTCTCATTTCAGGAGTCAGCTGCCGTGGCACCCATCTTGCAGACACTTTGTGAAACTGGAGCACATCATGCACAATGAGGTGTGCTGACCCATGACTAATCTGTAAACATGCTGCAATTTCATTCAGTGTCACTCGGCGGTTTTCCTTCACTATGGCTTCAACTGCTGAAATGTTCTGCCGAGTCACAACTCGTTGTGCTGGACCTTGCCGAGGAGCATCTTCCACTGAAGTCACACCATTTGCGAACTTCCTACTCCATTCTTAGACTTGCTGCTGAGACAAACATGCATCACCGTACTGAACCTTCATTCGTCGATGAATTTAAATAGGTTTCACACCTTCACTACCCAAAAACCGAACGACAGAACGCTGTTCTTCCCTGGTGCAAGGCAAGTGGGGCGGCCATCTTTATACTGATACTGCGACGGTATGTGTGCATCTGCACTATGCTGCCACCTACAGGCCATTCTGAACGCTGTTTGTAGCACGCTTATCAACTTGCAGGATAACGGCACGAAATTTCGATTTGTTCATACAGATTTAAGGTTTTCATTTGAGTCACCCTCGTAAAAACACTCAGAGCTAAACTCACTCTGTTCATTTGACTCTCCGTGAATCTTAACTTTTTGGATGATAATTTCTAGATCCTCCAATATGTCTAGGGGATGTCCGTTTGTGGTGCTACACAAAGCTTCCATACTTTCACTGATCTGACCTAACTTGCGCTTCTCTACATGTAAGTGCGTGGTCACAGCGCTACCGCGTCCATCGTACGAATGGTTCCTAAGCTGTGTCTTGAATGTCCTCCTTGTTTGTCCTATATAAAACTTACAACAATCGTTGCAGTTTATTTTGTACATGTCTGAGTCACATTACTTGTAGAGTTTATTTCCAATGTTGCGGCATAACCTATTTCTCAGGCTATCTCTGGTTTAATATTTTTTATTACTCTCACACATCATTGGTCGATTGCTTTCCTCTGATTTTCTTCTACATCTTGACGATGTCACTATTCGTGTTTCTATGTACCATAGACCTGAAGAAGACATACCTTTGGTGATGACTTCATTGCGCATTTATTATGACATCAGTGTTGGCTAGTTTCCTGTATAAATGTGTTTTCCACTTCCCATTATTGTTAGTAATTACAAGGTCCGGAGACCGTACGCTTTTATCATATTCTAGCTTGAAAAGCTAACTTTAGGGTGCATGGTCCTAATCTTCCTATCAGTTTTCTGAATTTCGTCGGCATTCTCCAGTTATCTCATATAACACACGATTTTCTGTTCTATGTCCTGGTTCGCTAGAAAGAATAGGCTCTCGAGATCATTCATAAAAACCTCAGCTATTGTCCCAGATTAACTACTGCCCCTAGCTAACCTGTCTATCTGAAGATACATAAACTTAAAGCAGTTAAAACGCAGCACTAATTCCAGAAGTTCTATTAATTCAACGGATTCTTCTCTCGTAATTTTCTGATACTTCAATGAATTTGCACTAATAACTCGAAATGAATCATTAATTTGTATGAAGGTTTACGTTGTCAAATGGTGGTACCATTCCTTCCGGGATTTCAATTTTATTTGCAAATGCTGCAAAGCCGTAGCTGTTCTTAACACTGAAGGATTTTTGGAAGGCATACACCATTTTCATTTAGTTGTTGTACATCTCTACAACTTTAAAAATTGGAGATGACCTGTTGTTCAATATCGGCTTCAGAGGGTGCCCACTCTCATCTAACTTAATCATGAACATAATCCTGGTGAAGATGGATTCATAATTTCAGCCTATTTTTAACCAGTCACCGACAAAAAGAAGTTGGATGCCCCAATCTCCTTTTCATTTTGGCTCGTGATATATTACCTGCCTTCCTTTTTTATTTCTGTGATCCGATTATTCCCGAAAAATTATTCAATCCTGCAGATGTAACCATCATTTTGCACAATTCTGTGTGGCTTAGTTACAATTCGTTTCTCCTGTGCGAAGTTCTTATTCAGATTATTGACGATGCCTATGTGCCCACATTCTTCTGGGGTAAGCGTTGTTACCTAGAAAAATCTCTCTTAAGATCAACAGCTATTTGTGTCGGTATGTTTTTATTATGCCTGGCCAACTCGTATGAACTTTGGACTTCAGTCATTGCGGTATTACTCAATTTCATATTAATTTTAAGATCGATATAGTATTTTAATGTCTTACATAGTAACGCTGACCCAACAATCACGAGATTTATATTAGCAAGATTCGCTGCTCTTGCGGGAAACTGATGTACTTTTCTGTGTATCTTTTTTTAAATGTCGCAAGATATTGCTGTAATTAACACCGGATGTTCTCCTCCTGCCTTATTTACTCGTTAAAATTCTGAAAAAAACGTGTCTTATAGTTGGCCTGGCCGTAGAGTACCTCGTTAATGCTAGTTTCATGTGTTCGTATACTGTGTAACTTCCTGAAACAGAAAGTGGGAGCACGATTATAAAATACCATTCAAACTGTGTGCTGTACACACTAATTCTATGTCCCGTACGTTGTGAACTAAATCGACTAAATCTCTTTCTGTGGTTATTTGAAGCCAACAGGCTTATGCGTCTTACGGCGGAAAATATTTTTACATTCATAGTGGTCATGTTCTTGTAGATCGGAGATGGCACACTAGTATACAAAATGTTAGGACTTTCAGGGGAGCAGACTGCGATTCTGATCTTTTTCTTGTAGTTGCCAAAGTTCACCAACGGCTATCTACAGTAACATCAAGGTGTCACAATGCAGAACTTGTTAGGTTCGACACTGGCAAGCTAAATGATGAAAACTTTAGAAGAAGGTACATGATAGAAATTTCAAATAGGTCTGATACTTTCAGGACACACGAAGATCAAGACGAGGATGTAAATAAACAGTGGATCACTGTGAGGAATAATATCAAAGAGGCAGCTAAAGTCACAATAGGTACAATTAAGAAGAAGAGGAGGAAACCATGGTTTGATGAGGAATGCAAGAAATTGATAGAGGAAAGGAGAAAAGCGCGATTAGATTGTGATAGAATGGGAGACAGAAAACGAGAGGACTTCTTGAACTTGAGAAGGGAAGTTTGGTCGTAGGCTACGGGCAAAGAAGCGGGATTATTTGAACAATCAAATTACAAAATTGGAAACAAACAGTAAAACAAAAAACATTAGGAAACTTCACCTAGACATAAATGGGTATAGGAAGGACTTCAAGGCTAGGACAAATGCACTTCGAGGGGATGCTGGGGGAATACTGACAGACCCCAGTGCCATACTAAGTAAATAGAGGGCGTGTTTTGAGCATCTATTAAATGTACACCATGAAGAAGGAAATGAGCAGGCGCACGAAATACATACAGCAGAACCCCAGATACCTGAGCCAACATTAAAGGAAGTAAGAGATGCAATCAACAAATTGAAAAACCGTAAAGCACCAGGATCAGATTGCATAACTGCAGAATTAGTTAAAAATGGGGAACAGAAATTGGTGGAAGTAGTTCACAAAGTGATAACTAAAGTATGGAAATCAGAGTTGATATTTGAAGAGTGGCAGGAGTCGATTCTGATCCCAATTAAGGTGACAAAATGGATTGTAGTAATTATAGAGGGATATCGCTATTACCAGTATGTTCCACAATTTTCTCGAATATTCTGCTAAGCAGGCTTACACCATATGCAGATGAAATTGTGGGGGATTACAAAGCCGGCTTTCGGAGGAATAGATCAACTACAGACCAAATATTCACGCTGCGTCAAATTTTGGAAAAGAAATCGGAATACAATAAACCAGTTCATAATCTTTTTATAGATTTTACAAAAGCATATGATCCAGTATTGCAGTCAAAATCGTACAGAATTCTTTTGGAACTTGGAATACCAAAGAAGTATGTTAGACTTATAGAAGCGAGTTTGAAAAACAAAAAAATGGTTCAAATGGCTCTGAGCACTATGGGACTCAACTGCTGAGGTCATTAGTCCCCTAGAACTTAGAACTAGTTAAACCTACCTAACCTAAGGACATCAGAAACATCCATGCCCGAGGCAGGATTCGAACCTGCGACCGTAGCGGTCTTGCGGTTCCAGACTGCAGCGCCTTTAACCGCACGGCCACTTCGGCCGGCTTGAAAAACACATAAGGTAGAGTACACGTGGGGAAATTGGAGTCAGAAGAATTTGTAATAAAGAACGGACTTAAGCAGGGAGATGCCCAGTCTCCGCGACTTTTTAATTTAGTCCTAGAATATATTGTACGAATGGCAGCAGATAATTCAGAGGGTGTGGAGTTAAATGGAAATATTAAGATATTAAGGTATGCAGATGATCTAAACATCATTAGCGATAGGAAGGAATCTTTAACAGCAAATTCGAATGCGTTAATCAAGGCTAGTGAAGATGTATGTCTAAGGATAAGTGAAGACAAAACTAAATACCTGGTTACTACTAGAATGCCAACAGCAGTAGATCAGGAAATGTTAAGAGTTGGAGACATGCAGTTTGAAAAGTGAACACATTTAAGTATCTAGGCGTGGACTTCACTTCGAGAAATCAGATTGAATCAGAACTGAAGAAGAGATTACGGGCGGGAAATGCGTGCTACTTCTCACTGAATAGATTACTTTCATCACGGATATTGTCTAGGAATTTCAAGATTGGAATATACAAAAGTATTATTCTACCAGTTATGCTGTATGGGTGTGGGACTTGGTCTCTCACTGTGCAAAATGAAAAGCCGTTTCGAATATTTGAAAACAAAATTTTGAGGAAAACTTTCGGAGCAAAAAGGGATGACGTCAGCGGAGAGTGGCGAAAACTGCATAACGAAGAGGTTCACGAACTCTATTCAAGCCCTGACATAATCAGCATTATTAAATCACGTAGGCGGCGATGGGCGGGTCACGTAGCTCGAATGGAAGAGGGTAGGGCAGCGCGCAGAGTACTGGTAGGGCACTTAGAGGGAAAACGTCCTGTCGGGAGACCGAGGCGTAGATGGGGGACAATGTGAAGGCTGATTTGAGGAGCCTAGGTATTGAAGGTCAATGGAAGGAAATAGCCCAAGACAGGGACAGATGGCGGAAATACGTTGCTGCGCTTATGGACTCTCGAGTCCGGTATGACCAGTGAGTAAGTAAGTAAGTAAGTATTCATATTGATGGGTTATGCTTCCAAGTCAAGCTTACGTTTGACGTAGGGAAGGTTCATCGACCAACGATTCTTGTGCTCTTTTCCACCTATGCTTTCCGTCCTGTGCGACGGTTAAACGTTTACCGTTTCTGCCTCGTAGCGTGATCTGAAGGTTAATCTCGGTTGGCCTCCGAATTTCTTTACAATCTGGTATAACTGAGGGTGGTTTTATTGGCCTGTTATCACCTTTTAACAGCTTATTATAACTATTTTGCCTACGCTAACACGGTTAAATACGTTGACTGAAGTTTTCACTCATTTTACTTGAAACATCATTCTTTGCCCATCAGGCTGTGTGCCTCGAGGAGTGTACCCACTGGCTGCTTAGAAAATGAGGAATGTGGTGAGCGGCATATCGTCGCCATTTTTGTTGACCATATTGCCAGAAGCGTGGTGGTTTCGTATCAAGCAGCTTTAATTCATTTCATTTCCTTTTAATGAACTTCTTTTAGGTAAACGTGAATTATTCGTTGTATTTTAGTCAATCACATTCTAAAGACTTTTATAGCCGCCTGTAGCTACCACTGTTTTCTTATTATGTTGTTTTTGTTATAAACCATTGTTATTTGAGGCATTCATAACTTTGTACTTAAAGAAATTGTTTTATCGATTATCAATAATTTTGATAAATTGTTTAATTTAATTCGATGGTTCAGTCTTAGTATGGCAAGGTCCTGTTGCCTAAATTAGTAAACTTACTTTCCCTAAGGGGCGTTACTAAAAATAGTGATACAAATGATGTTCAGTCCTTATTTCGCTCAGTCTTTTGAGTCTCTGGCAACATTACGCCTGTTGTGCGTACCACAAGTGATTTAGAAACATGCCTCTTCCGCACCCCTTCGCAGCTGTATTTATACGTCCAGGTGTTCCGAGGTAACACCGCTGGGTACCCTTCCTAACCTAAAATGGCAAGAGGTGACAACGCTTATGCACCCAAGAACTTTGTCGAACAAGATTGTTTTGGTGGTCCAGGTGTTACTGTATAGGGAAGCATAATACTGCAGGGGCGTAGCGACCTCAAAATTTTGAACACGGCACACTCAATAGTCACGTTATCGTGAAATTGTACTTCTTCTCCACGTGCGTCTTTTCTCGGGTCCTGATCGCAGTTTTCTGTAAGACAATGTGCTGCCGCATCGAAAAACACAAGTGGAACAGATTTTCGAACGAGAGGATATTCGGCGAATGATCTGGCCTGTCTTTTCCCCCGACAGCCGTCGCATAGAGCGCGTGTAGAATGCATTGAGGAGACGTGTAGCAGCACTTCCTCAAGCACAACGACCATTCAGCAGTTGTCAACCACACTGGTGGAGAAATGGAACGGCCTAGTGTAACAACACCTTACGAACACTGTGGCCAGCGTGGGCGCACTTACTGGCGTCCCTTGTGATCACGTACCCTACTAAGAGCGATGTTCCCCAGGTTGTAGTTCCAGGGAATCTACATAAATCGCTGACTTGATATCTGTTTCAGTTACATTCTGTACCATACTGTAGGAATTCATGCCACTTACGGTCCAAGTTTAATCGAGATGAGTTACTTGGCAACGACACTGAATACGAAAGTTACTTTCGTCGTTAACTTTTTCTCACTACTATTATTTAATTAACTTCGGATATGAGGTGGTAATTCAACCATTAGTGGTACCTCTCGTGCATGGCCGGCTATCCAGCTGGCGACGTATCCGCAGCATGCGTGCGTCCATCCCTACGGGCCTCCTCACAAAAGTGGAGGATAAAACACTCGTAAACATCACAGAAATTGATATGTCACACGAAGAGTGAGTTACAAGACCAAGTTAATATCTTATTGGACACTGCAGTAGTAATGTAACTAAAAATGCTTGTGGAAAAGCACATAATAGAAAAAACTGAGATAAAACAACTATAAAAAGAGCCAGGGTGCGTGAGTGGATGACACAGAAGAGCAGGAACAGAAGACAGGCAAAGATTTACACTCAACAGAAGAGAATATCTACGTGTAGTCAGACAGATAAATGGCTAACATTATGTGACACTAGCAATCTCATTAAAATGAAATTAAAAGAGCATAATAGGACCAGCGTATACCTTAAAATTTATTACATATTGAAGTTTATCAAGAAAGAGACTAAAGTCTTTATTAAAATTCTTACTTAAAATGCTGAGTGAAATTTTCTATACTGTCTCTTTACTATTCTTTATCATCTCATATCTAACCTACAGAATCTGCCCTGACTAACAGAACTCAAACTTTTCCTGTTCATTAATTACTCACAATATTCAAGGTCAATGAGATCTGACTGCTTTAAAAATGATAACCTGACTTCAAATAATTAATACAAAAGAATGGTCCTGAATAAGAAGAAATCCTGACAATAACCTTTACATTTCATAAGTCACTTACCTCACAAAAATCGTCATTACCCAAACTACAGCAATGCTGCAAGCACCAAAACTGCCAGCTAAATAAAAGAGTCTTACTACTGAAGGCTGTAACTACTGACAGGCATGTGGTTTGTAAAGGAAAGATTTTGTTGCAGAGAAAAAAAAAATGTATTTACCTTAATAATGTGACAACCGGTTCAAAAACTATATAATCGTCAGTAATAAATCTCAGTGACGGATATACATTCAGACCATCCGCTATCGCTAATACTGCAAACTTCCAACACTGCTAGTTATTGATCTCTAACCTCCATCACTGCTAACTACTCACTCCCAACATCTAACACTGCTGGCTGTTCACCTCCAACTGCTAGTCCGACCAGCCACAGAGTCTCTTACAGAGTGCACACAGCGCTGTCAGAGTTATCAATGCAGTCTATCGTGCTGACAACATACAGACATACAAACAGGATACTTACACACTGTCAGTAGTAATAAGCTTGTAGATACATAAGCGAAATTGTATGTTTAGCAGCATATACCGCTATGAAGAACTTCATTTATTGTGGGGAAGATGTATAAATCATAGAACAAATATGACATTTATTCTGATTTTGCTCCTCGATCATCACGTGTAATACCTTATCTGTATTATTCACCAGCACAGTATCCTGTTTGATGACGGTAGTTCCCAACTGGTCATGACCTTGTAAGTCGAAAACCGTTGACATAAATAAATAATAGCTGTTCAAAATCCATAATTCTGTGGTTTCCACATACAACTATGAGATTATTTTGTCAGGCGACGTAGAGAGAATAATTTAAGCTGACTGCGAACTTCAGCACGAACTTCTCTAGTGTCTGGTTTCTGTTGGTTCGTTAAGATAAGACTTAAAAAATATTGCTTGCGGACACACTACATGTTAACTTGCGATTGGAACATACCACCAAACTATCGGCATTTGTGATATTTATGTTATGTTATCGATTTTGGAGCTAAGCATTTCCACACCCAGACGCCCATATAATTCTGATAATCATTGTACCTTGGCGTACATCAAGAAACTGTAGGTGCGTACTCCCAGAAGATAACGTACAGTGATATCGTTTTCGATTGACCTGCTATGCTTAGTTTATTATTCTGTTACCGTGAAAGAGATATCGGACATTTAATTTGTCGCATAAATGTGTGTTAGTAAAGGCACAAATCTTTCAATGTTACTTTAAAACATACTTCATTTCTACCATCTCTAATGTAAGTTTAATCAATGTACTTACATCATAGAAATTACACTGGATTCGAATAACGCTAAAAAGGATGTCCAATACTTGAATTTGATAGACAGTACTACTTTCCAATCACTACCTCTACACCCATATCGGCGCATTTGAATTGGCAATCATATTCATTTGGACCTCATATTTTTGTTTGGCTCTATAAAAATTCCTCATAAAGTGTCAATATTCTGATATAAATCCGAAACATTAATACTGATCCTCTTACACAATACACTGTAGTGGTGAGTTGTTAACTGCTAGACAGTATTGATCTACAAACCACTTTTACTATTTTAACACTTAGTTGGCTATTTTCTTGCATTCTCTCAACCTTTCTTTTACTTACTCATCTACAAGAGATTAAACTTAAAAACATATTTCTATTTTTACTTAAAGAACCAGACGGAAAAATAGGTCAACATTTCAGAGCATGCGTCACTTTACAATATTGTACGTGACGAGTTGCAGTTAATTTGTAGCTTGTTAGTTACTATTCAAACGTTTGTACCAATTTCAGTCAGGATGGTGGCCTGTTTATTAAGCCTATCGTATGTTTCCAAATTCTGGCTACGACGTCCTAAATTCTAGTGATCAATAAAAAAATAGCTTTTGAAGTACATCAAAAGTTGCCAAGTCTCCCATCTGTCACTGAAGTGCAGCTTCCGCATAAGTCAGATAGCCGTCGCTCCACTGCATTTTGCAAGATTTTGCAAGATCTCGAACTAACGTTTGTGGGAACCCGGGCAGCCTGAAATGACGTTTGTCTTCTCTGATAACTGAATTCCGTTTGTTATTCTTTCTCCTGCTGAAACACTCGAATAGTGTAATATTGGATATCACAGCAGAGGAAGAGGAAGCTCGGCTGCAGTTCTACACCACCCAGTAGAAGCCGGAAAATTTTGTCGTTATCTTTGTTTTACTTGTAACGAGTTAACGATGCTATTGTTTGAACAGCTTTTGTTCATGACTTTTCTGTTTAAATGTAAAATATCGGAATAGATCTCCTGTTAACTCTAAATGTTTCCACTGAAGTTAACATTGATTTTTCAATTGCTAGTGCTCTGCGGAGTTATAGAAAAGCACCGTGTTCTACAGGCTGTAGTAGATCCTATTGTCTAAAGTTAATAGTAATTCCCTGGGTGGTCAGAGAACTTATTCTCAGATCAATATGTCTAATTAATCGGTTATTACTTTACTCCACGAATTACTAGGAGAAACTGTAACGCTTTTGTAATACAGTGGCGTAGGCTACTCTCCTTGACATTATACACAGTGTTGGCTACATGTTTATTATTAAAATTAATAAGTAAACCTGAAAACAGGACATAAAATCCCGTCTGAGACCTGCGATCATTTTTATATTAATGACTGGCCAGCAATGCTGTACAACCGCAATGAAGTCATGAGATGTTCAGTTGAATCTTTCATTAGAACATGTTACGCGTTTCGGGATTACATCCATCTTCAGAATCTGTTACAGAAAAGTACAGAACATAAGTGAACAGCACACTCAACACGTCTCAACGTTACAGGAAATGAGATCGGGTCATATAGGTTACGTACCACAAACTTCAACTCCTTCCGAATCAACCACGCGTACAGCCCTGACAACTCAAAAAGAGTGTCCAGTAACATATGACTATAACTGCGACACAAGCAGCCATGAAGCAGAGCGTATACTGACGCTAAACAAGTCAAACAAGTCAACTAGCAGCGAAGCGCCCTCTGTAGGGGGCGCTGCATGGTCATGTGCTCCATGCGTTCACATGTAATTTAATAGTAGTATACTCATCCAACGGGATGTAATGACGACTAGGAACGGTGTGATACTTCCGTACACGTTATCACTAAAGGATTTTTTTTTTTAATTTTAACAACTCAAATTTTTACATTGCCATACTACACCTATAGCCAGTTGTGGCACTAAGCACAACTCAAACCGTATGTCAAAATAAAATAAATCATGTGGAGGAAATCCTTCATGAATAAACTTTCCAACTTCCCAAATCTCTAAAAGAATACAACGAAATTAAATTCAACCAACAATATCCATCATAAACTAAAATCCTGTGACCAGCTCGCGTGCGAAAACGTCTTAGGCGCCATCCGTTAAAGCCAACGGCAACCACGTCGGCGGCAGCCATCCGCCTATCGAATTACAGCCAAGTGATATTCATGGCCATGATTGCCCAAATAGAAGCCTTCAAACAGCAACTGACACCCCTCTACCAAATGGAAAAAAGTTTAATGGTGAGAGGAAGAACATTTTCATAAAATCCCAAAACACACACCTCATACATTCCTGTTATGAACTAGTGGCAAGACAGTTGCCGGAGTCCTACCTATGCTATCCGGACACTGGAGAGCTCTAGATTTTTAAAAAACAAAAAACAAAACATTAAAAGTGTTAAAACTTTAAAGTCTAAAATCAATAAAACAAACCATTGTGTCACCAAGGACCACCCAAACGGTACGGTGGTGAACAAATCCGCATATGCCAACCTATCTACCCATCTAACTTTCACCATATGACGTTAAACTCTCCAACCACTCAGCAAAACACCTAGCCCATCATAACGGTACGTGCACAGAACACCGCCAGCTCCTAAAATACACTATCATAACTTCTTATGAGGGGCTAACAGACACGAAATTCAAAATAGTATCCGTTCAAACAAGCAAAGAAACCAGTTGTTCCCACCGGAACCCTGTTCATTAAAGACTAGATGGGCACCGTGCTGTATACGCGCATATATCTCCAGATCATGAAGATTATCTAAAATCTACCCTTTTGGTTCTAGATGCAGAATTCTTAGGCTATCCTTTATTGGGAGCAGCTTTTGGCCAGTCTCCCTCTTACGGCAGCGCAGCCCATTGTTATTAGCATAGTTATGATCTCTAAACCTTGTGGCAAAATCCCTACCCGTCTGGCCAATGTATATCCCAGCACATCCTCCACATTTAATTTCGTATACACTGGATTGCTTAAACTTACCTGTTTTCCCATCTTCCTTATGTCGTAATATTTCTCCCAGCCTCTTTCTTGTATGGAAGCCTACGCGAACTCCAGTCTTCCTGAAGGCTCTAATTATTTTTGGCAACATGGTCAAACATATTCCATTGACTCGAACTTACTATTTAATTTTTGGCTGCCTTGCTGCCGCGTCTTGCTAAGAATTTTAGCTCCAAACTCTCGTATAAATTTTTCCGAGTACCAGTCAGTTCGTCCTATCCTTATAATAATTGCATTCTTCCTATCACTGGCTTCTTTGCTCAAATTAAATCTGTATAACCTGTTAAACATTGACGAAAAGAACGCCCTTTTTTGTGCTGCGGGAGGGGAGGGAGGGGGGGGGGGCAGGGTGACGTGAATCCGCCACAATTATTATGTTAGTTGTCGTTGGCTTCCTAAATATGCCTATTTCCAACCCATTCCTATTCTTAGTAATTTGTGGATCGAAATAGCTGAGGGAATTTTCGACTTCTACCTCTTCTGTGAACTTAATTTTCCCATGCATACTATTAATCTGGCTAGCTAGCTGATCTATCCCGTCCAACAACCCATTAGACAAAATAAATATGTCATCAAAATATCTCCTGTAAATTATAATGTCATTTAGCAAATCGCTCTGAGAGCTGAACAGCTTTACGTCTAGATTATTCATGAAAATCTCTGATAAAAGGCCTGAGAGGCTTGATCTCATAGCAAGGCCATCTTGTAGCACAATAAGTCTTACCAATAAATGTGAAATAATTAAATAACGAGGTCAGTCGTGGCAACACCATAAACTCAACTACTTAGTTATAAACCATCTTACCATTCCTTAGCACGTTTTTGTCGATAATCTCCAGTGTCTCATTGACCATAATGTTCGTATGCAAATTAACTATATCAAATGAGGCTAACACAGTCCCCTCTGGCACCCTAATATTTTGTAGAAGGCTAACCATCTCAAAACTATTACAAACAATAAAGGTCTCCTTAAAAGTATAATATTCTTTCAGTTTACCGTGACAAAATCTATTCACACAGTAATTTGGGCTTGAACAAGCACTAATAATCGGACCGATGAGTTTCATTTGAGCTCTCAGCTGTGGCATTTTTGGATTCATCTTGAAAAGCCTCTTTCTCCTTACATATGAGTCAAACAAAAAATGCGAGTTTTATGTTTTCGCTTTTTAAAAATCTACAGCTCTCCAGTATCCGGATAGCATAAGTAGGACTTGGGCAATTGTCATGCCACTAGTTTATATAAGAAATGTATGAGGTATAACCCACGTGTGTGTTTTGGGATTTTATGAAAATGCTCTTCCTCTCACCATTAAACTTTTTTTCCATGTGGTAGAATGTTGTAAGTTGTTGTTAGAAGGCTTCTATTTGGGCAATCATGGCCCATGAATATCACTTGTAATTCGATAGGCGGACGTCTGCCGTCGACGTGTTTGCCGTTGGCTTTAACAGATGGAGCCTAAGATGTTTGCGCACTCGAGCTGATCACAGGGATTTAGTTAATGGTGGATAATGTTGGTTATATTTAATTTGGTGGTATTCTTTTAGAGATTTGGGAGGTTGAAAGATTTATTCATGAAGGAACTCCTCCCCATTATTTATTTTATATTGACATATGGTTTGAGTTGTGCTTAGTTCCACTACTGGCTATAGATATCGTATGGCAATGTAAAAATTTCGGAGCTTTTAAAAAAGTTTTTAAAAACTCCTTTAGTGCTAACGTGTACGGAGGTACCATTCCGGTTGCCAGTTATAATGACACCCTGTTACATGCTACATGTTGAGTATACTATTATTAAATTACATGTGAACGCATGGAGCACATGGCCATGCAGCACCCCCTACCGAGGGCGCTTCGCTGCTAGTTGGCAGTTTAGCGTCAGTATACGCTCTGCTTCAAGACTGCTTGTGTCGCAGTTATAGTCATATGTTATTGGACACTCTCTTTGAGTTGTCAAGGTTGTACGCCTGGTTGATTAGGAAGGTTCAAATGGCTCTGAGCACTATGCGACTTAACTTCTGAGGTCATCAGTCGCCTAGAACTTAGAACTAATTAAACCTAACTAACCTAAGGACATCACACACATCCATGCCCGAGGCAGGATTCGAACCTGCGACCGTAGCGGTCGCTCGGTTCCAGACTGTAGCGCCCAGAACCGCACGGCCACTCCGGCCCGCTGATTAGGAAGGAGTTTGTGGTACGTAACTCATATGACCCGATCTCATTTTCTGTAACGATGAGACGTGTTGAGTGTGTTGTTGACTTATGTTTTGTACTTTTTTGTAACAGATGTCTGAAGATGGGTGTAATCCCGAATCGCGTAACATGTTCTAATGAAAGAGTCAGTCGAACATCTTATGACTTTATTGCGATTGTTGAGCATTGGTTGTCAATTTTTAACATAAGTAACACTAACAGCTCGCAATATCATAGTGTCAGAGAGAAATGAGAGGGTGACAACGAAGGTACGTTGTTAATAGGTAGCCTTAGGACAAATCATATGTATTATTTCGGCAATCGGTCATGCACAAAAGTTGTGCGTACTTCTGACCTATGAAATATGAACAAAACTGCACGACTTGAAATAGCTGGTATTTTGTGAAAATTGATCAGGCATTTGTAATAACAGTTTCCTTTAAATATTTTCTGGTGTGTCACATAGGGCATTGATTACAATTTAATTTTATGCCAACGTACTTACTGCATGCCGGCCGGTGTGGCCGTGCGGTTCTAGGCGCTTCAGTCTGGAACCGCGTGATCGTTACGGTCGCAGGTTCGAATCCTACCTCGGGCATGGATGTGTGTGATGTCCTTAGGTTAGTTAGGTTTAAGTAGTTCTAAGTTCTAGGGGACTGATGACCTCAGATGTTAAGTCCCATAGTGCTCAGAGCCATTTTGATCTTACTGCACTAGGGATACAAATATATCGGGATAAGACGAAAACAGAGAAACAAAAGGAGGCAGATGACTATAAGTAAAAAATAAAATTTGAAAATAAATAAGAGTTATGTGGTCTGGCATTCAGTAATACTTGCACAGTCGAATATCAACATGATTAAGAAATAATCCATAGCTTATTAGTCGTGTATTCACTATAAGCGGAGTGATGTTTCCAGGTAAATATCGCAGTAACAGGTCAACTGTGTTGGTATGTTTGAAAATGCTACATTATTTCCAAGAGGTAGAAAGCTATGCCTATTACTGGAACGTAGTGAGTATAATCGGAAAAATATTGACGGAAGTGATCAGTTTAATATATATTCAATTCAGAAATATGCGGAGATTGACGTCTTCATTGTGGTCAGTATTGTGCTCAGAGGTACAGACATGTACAGTAATCACATGTACTACTTCCCACGTATTTTCAAAGGACGGTATTTCCCATCCACATCGAGCTGCTTTTGAGCAAGAGTTCGTGTGAGGCAAATATAGGGTACCTGCTTCGTGAGCTGGCCGAGGAAGTGTTTGTGCTCACGAGCTGCTCTCGTTTACCACTGAGGACTCTAGGTGGTCATCGGCCTCCCTGTTCGACAGCTGCCACTTCCGAATATTGGATTAACCTGTCAATGTCTCTAAAATGTTCACTTAAATTATAATATTTCCGTATTTTTCTCGCAGATCTCTGCTTTGAAAAACTGTAAATAACACATAATTACGACCACACCATAAATAACACATAATTATTATACACCCAACAAATGCCAACCTAATTGTGGCGTTGAATCCCGCCTCTCCCAGTTCATACCACAATCCTTCCCTGCACCTAACCACCCACTAGTCAGCTTTCAGGAGTTCCTTACCTCCCACAAGGCCTCATCATGCCTTCCCAAAACCAGGTCGTTTCATCAGAACAAATGTTATGAACTACAGTGCCTACTTGACAGAAGGTCTCTGCCAATTATCTGACTCCTCCACTTATAAACTCTATCAGAGTGATCCCATACCAGATGTCCATCATAACCTCCAGTCCCTGCTCAAAGACTTAAGTTAATCTCAGAATCACTCCTTCGAATTCACCTCCCTCTTCATCCGTATGACGCTGCATACCTGTCTTCTATATGCTGTCCAAAAGCCACAAACCCAACTATGCTGGACACATGGTAGGTGGTTACTGTGCCGCCACTGGCAGAATTCGGCCCTTATTGATCAACACTTGAGACCAGTTGGCTGTAATCCAGCCTTCAATATTAGAGACACCTACCAGTCGGCTCTTTAACTCTCTACCACCCCCCCCCCCCCCCCTCTGGATCCCTATCAATCACTGTTGATGTCAGCTCTATATACAATAACATCCTTCATGCCCATGACCTTATCACAATTGTACAATCTCCTTCATTGCTTCAGACTTCACACTCAATACCTCATTGCTCACACACAATACCAATTTTATCCTAATCCATGACTACTTCTCCTATGAAGGGGAGGTACACCAACAAATCTGTGGCACAGCCATGGGCACCCACATGGCATCCTTCTATGACAACCTGTTTATGGAGCATCTTCAGGAGACTTTCCCACTCTCCCAAAATACCAAAACCATAGTCTGGTTCGGGTACATTGATAATGTCTACATTAAATGGTATCAGGGCCAAGACATCCTATCTTCGTTTCTTCAAACACTTCAACATTTTGTCTCCCAACTTTTTCAGTTGGTCCTCCTCAACACAGCATGCACTATCTACCACACCTAGTTTGTAAACTGATCTCGCATACTACAAGTCCCCATACCCTAATGAGCCTACCAACCCCAAGAACCAGCTACAATAAAGTCACCCTTAAACACACCAGACTGGAGCAACTAAATTATGTCGTTAACCATGGCTTTGATTATCTACAGTCATACCCAGAAATGAGGGACATCCTACCCAAAATCCTTCCTAACCAGGTGTTCTGTCGCCAACCCATCTTCCACAGCATCCTAGTCTGTCCCTATGCCACTCTCAATCCCAGCCCCTTGCCACACTTATCATTCCCCTGTAGATGACACAGGTGCCAGACGTAACAACCCATCCACTCAGCACATCCTATTTCAGTCCTGCCAGAGGCTCATACTACCCCATCAGAGGCCAGGCCGTCTGTGAAAGCAGTTATGTCATATTCCGGCCCTCCTGAAATCATTGCACAGTTTTTTTTATATTGGTATGACTACCAACCGCATGTCAAGCAGGATGAAGAACCACAGTCAAACTGTGCCCAGAACCAAAGTGGATCGTCCTGTGGGCTAATATGCAGCTGAACGTAAAATGCTTCACTACCCAAGCCATATGGATCCTCCCCTCCATCATGAGCCACCAGATATGCACAAATGGGAGTTATCATTACAACACACTCTTTGCCCCAGAGGCTATCCGAGCCTCAACCTATGGTAATCTGCTGTCCCCATCTGCAAATTCCTGCACACAGGTGGTACTTATAAGTTATTACTTGGTTCCCCTTAGAATGCTATGAGCTTTTCTCAAGTTCTGCAATGGAGACGGTACTTCACATGCCATCAGCAAGGTGGGTAGATGGTTCACCCCACTGACGTCTGGAAGTGGGTCATTTGTATTTTACAAAATGACACCTGCTGTGAAGAATACACCACTGTAGTGCATCGTCCTTCTCTTCTGATAATTCCATCGTGTTTAATCTCGTAACTCATGGCTGAAAGACATGGGTGACGCGGTCGTGAGTGAACACTGCCTGCTGCGACTGATGCTCTCCAGGGCCATTGTATATGAGAACCTATTTACAATGTGCACGACCAGGGGTCGCTTCAGAACAGTTTGAGGTTGAAGTCCTTCCGTATCGCGCATAGTAGGCCAGTGGGCGTGAAACTGCCTGTGTCAAATGTGGCCTCACCCCCAAGGGCAGCCACTTGCAGCGAAATTCGACAATAGGACCCATGTGGGTCACTTCATCGCCAGAGATGGGGTGGAACATGCGACACCACTACGTTTCCTGGCCGCCGCCCATATTGCTACATCGCACGTGGCTCTGGTTCCTGGCTGCTGCTTCACTCCTCAACGCACCCTTGACTCACATAAATATTCCGCACAATGATAAAACATCAAATAAGAAACTGAATTCACATTATCTCTCTATGGACGTTACATGGGATCTTAAATCCTGACTTTAATCCTACCACTTAATGCTAATAACAAAGTGACTTTTGGATGACAGTTTTTGTATCTTGGGCTTTACAACTATAATTTAATTACTGTGGTTGAGCATAAAAAGGAAACTTTTTAACTGAAGCAATCACAATAATAGTACGAAGTAGACCCACATCACGAGTGTGGTGGCTAGATCCCCACCACGAATGTGGCGGGGCTCAGTTGAACCAAATTGAGAGCACCAAATGTCTTTTAGCCTTTCAGTAAAAATGCTTTCTTGCGCCACATAGAATGAGTATGACAGGATTGGCGTTAATGCTATTGATATACAAAGGACAGGATAACTAATGCTAAAAACTTTAATGTACGCTGAAATGCATAACACATCACAATATAACATCGAACACTACTTCAAATCTACTACCATGAAACACTCTATATATGCACAAAACCGTCCGGACTAAAGAAACACCACCACTACACATTCAGCTAACTGCACTACTCCTCTTTCTTATCTTAAGCCTCCACCTTTCTCCATGACTCCCCCTAGTGCTTCCTGTACCTGCTCACAGTCATAGCCCTTGACTGAAAACTTTATCCCACCTTAAACACGTTCACTGAACGGCAAAACTGGTTGACAAAAAAAAAGACACGTACTGAGTTCAGACATACCTAATTATACAGATTAGTATTATACACTGCATCATACAAAATGAAACAAAGGTGAGATTAGATTTTTATCTACGATACACCAAAGAGTAAACATCTATAAAAGAAAGGATACAAGTGTCGTTGCACATCATTGCATCATCATCATCTCCAAGGGCCCAGCTCTTGTAATGAGTGATTTCACGTTTGATACATGGTCAAGCCCTCTTGACCGTCGGAACTGAAGTGTCCCCACCTGCAGAACGTTTGGATGTGAGAGTTGCCTCACCTGATATGATCCACCAAAAATTGAAATGAATTCTTTTCACAAGACTGAATACCTGTTAGTTTACATGACAGCATGAAGACCTTTCGGCTAGTGCGGAACTCTGTTTCTAACTTCCTTCGTACACATCCTTTCCTTTGCTTTGGCGGCACACTTCACGTTGCATGGGAAAATACCAACGACAACCGTCGATTGTAGCAAACGGCCAAGGGACCATCGCCTTAATCCCACTGAAGAGCTCCTTGTTTCTCAAAACCAAGAGAGGAGGTAAGATGGTCGATTCACCAATAATTCCACACAGAAATTCCCCGACCCCCTCATAACATGTAGTCAGGGATTGAAACGGATGTGATAAAACGAGATAAACCTTGGTTTTGTTCCATCATCTCATCATTTACCGCCAGTGTTGAGATTCAAACTGCAGCGCGTTATCCTAGATCACTCGTTCACCATCCCCCCACCTCTGGCACAAAATGGTATAGGAAAGCTGCAGCAATTGTTTCCACTGTCACCTTTCCCAATGGGGTAAAACGTTTGGACTTTAACGTTAACTCCACTCAGCCCAACACACCAGGAAATCCTGACTTAGTATGAACAACAGGGCCCACCAGATCAACAACGGCAAGGTCACGGAGTTTGCTCGGATAATGGTATATAGGGACACAGTGTACGTCATGGTGGTGGTTAAGCTGAAGAGCATAACTTGCTTACACTAATGACATGACATATTCATTTGAGCACTTCATAAAGTAGCAGGTCTCGCGCAGTTTCTGGAAACGCTCGCGCCGAATTAGCCATAGCTTAAGTGCGCGCAGCATAGTAATTTATTGACTGGAGGTTGATTCTTTTATACTGATTCTAGAGGCAGACTGGTTCTCTGTTTAGGAACGTGTTTAGGCTGTTAGACACCTACTTGCACCCTTGCATATGTTCAGAATAATCATGTACGTATTTTGAATGGACACTGTGTGCTGCTGAGAGATGCTTGTCAGTTTTTAATCGTTATTTGTTGAACAGAGAGTGTGAGGTGATTTGAAGATATTGTCAGTTAATCCTCAATATGTGTTAAGTAATGTTACCACATGAAGCGAAACAAGCGCTGTATCTTTTGTGAGATGTCCGCAGCTCGTGGTCGTGCGGTAGCGTTCTCGCTTCCCGTGCCTGGGTTCCCGGGTTCGATTCCCGGCTGGGTCAGGGATTTTCTCAGCCTCGTGATGACTGGGTGTTGTGTGATGTCCTTAGGTTAGTTGGGTTTAAGTAGTTCTAAGTTCTAGGGGACTGATGACCATAGATGTTAAGTCCCATAGTGCTCAGAGCCATTTTCGTGAGATACAGAGGCGAGAAAGTGCTAGTAACGCCACGTCACGCGTAGAGCACAAGTACTGCACTATAATTAAGTATAAAATTGAAAGTCAAAATTTTATATTCAAACTTTGTCAACGTAAACTTTAATGTAATAACTTTTTAAATCTCAAGTGTTACAGTAATTAAATCAAAAGTTTTCAATAAAATACAGTTTTAAGAAAAAAATAAGTGGCGCTAAATCACAAAGCTAGAAACCCAGATTGTGGTCATAGTTCGTCTATGGAGGTCATAAATAAGTGGTGAAAATTTCATAATAATAGAATAAAAATAATAGAATCCACGTTTTTACGAAAAAATGAAGGCGCTAAAAATTAGACTTAGAAATGGAAAAATTTGTGTTATGCTTCCGGTCAACCTAAAAATAATAACTAAGAGATCACGTTAAACTACCTCTTAGAGTTTTTGAGTAATTTAATGGAAACCAAATTTGTACCTAAAATACACCCATTTGTAATAGATTAAGTACTTGTAATTTTAATTATATAAAATTTTGGGTACAGCATATGATAAAACCTGCTAAATAATAGAACCATAACAAATATTGGAATCGTAGTATTAATAACAAACAATACAATATCTAGTAAATTTAAATTTCAGATAACGATCTAACGTTAGTTTCACTATAAATATCTTAGAAGGCAGGGTTTTTATTCAAGCGAGCTCTACCTTTTTCTTTGATTTGAAACAACGTACCGAAATGCAGATAAAAATTAAGAAGATTCTGTTAATTCATAACTTTGTTATTAAAGATTGTGTGTCCGAAAAAGCGGTCTTTCTGGGACAACTGCCGTGTGCATAATGCAGATGACAGTAGATGTTTCATCGATATAATCTCTACTGTTGTGGAGATTATAGTTTAGTTTGTGTATTGCCAGTGTTTCAAAGTTAGCTTCACATTTTTTATCTGTTGTGATTAACGGTACAACACATTCCCTGTGCCAAGCGCCCTTCAGCTGCCTTGGCCTGCCGGTCACACGTGACCTCGCAATGTCTGCACCTGGACAATGGCTGCTGTGTGTTTAATCACTATTGATCACCCAGTCACGTGGAGACCCAACGTCCCGTCCGGTTCTCCCGCAGATTACCCCTCCTTACCTCTGCCCATTACGTACTGGCCTGCTCTAAAGGTAACAGTATTATAGCTTCGTCCCGTTTTCCGCTAACGATCAGGATGCGTTAGCTTAAATTTTTCACATCACTTTTCTCAACATTGTTAAGTAAGAGGATAATGAAAGTGAAAACTGCATGTAACGTAGCAAACACCTATTTGTCATATTACCTTGTTTACGAGTAATGTGTGTCACTCGAAAGTAGTGACTTGTGTTCCCCAAGGGGGAATAGTAAAAACGAACCATCTTCCAGATTTTCATATTCCCCAATTACTTTGAACTTCACATGATGTTAAAACAATCAGTTCTCCCATTTTCTGGTAACCTACACTATAAAAGATATCTCATCTTCTATATCAATAGTTGTCAAACTGTGCCGCGCCACCACCGGTAGAGGGGTAAATGGCAAGCAAGGGGATCGCTGTAGTTTTTTAAAAAGAGACATTCTTCGTAGCAAACAATCAAGATTATCTTTTCCTTTGGCTGGCCGGAGCTACAGTCTGGAACCGCGTGACCGCTACGGTCGCAGGTTCGAATCCTGCCTCGGGCATGGATGTGTGTGATGTCCTTAGGTTAGTTAGGTTTAAGTAGTTCTAAGTTCTAGGTGACTGATGACCACAGCAGTTAAGTCCCATAGTGCTCAGAGCCATTTGAATCATTTTTTTTCCTTTGAACATAGAAGATGTCTTTTTTCTGACGTCAATGCTATGTCGAACGCTGTCGACAACAGTGAAACTATCATATTTTAGCGTGTTTTCGAATGAATGGGCGACGTCGGCCGTCGGCAGAGTCGTCCGTTTTCGGCTGCACTCTGACTGCACCCTTGACTGTCGCCCGAGATGGAAGCTTTGGCTCGTGTACATCGACGCTTCCTTGCCGTCTTTCAGACATGAAGACACCAATGGTCCATTAGCTGGCGGAAGTTAGAAAGTCGGAGAACCAGAAGTAATGAAGGGGACTACACTGGAGAACCAAAGTAACGGGTACACCTGCCTAATATCGTGTAGGGCCCCTGCGAGCATACAGAAGTGCCGCAGCAATACGTGGCATGGACTCGCCTGATGTTTGAACTAGTGTTGGAGGGAACTGATCCCATGAATCCTGCAGGGCTGTCCATGAATCTGTAAGAGTACGAAGGGTTGGAGGTCTCTTCTGAACAGCACGTTGCAAGGCATCCCATATATGCTCAATAATGTTCATGTATGGGGAGTTAAGTGACCAGTGGAAGTGTTTAAACACAGCAGAGTGCTCCTCGAGCCACTCTGTAGCAATTCTAGACGTGTGGGGTGTCGCACTGTCCTGCTGGAATTGCCTAAGCCCCAAAAAATATCTCAATGGACGTGAATGGATGCAGGTGATCAGACAGGATGCTTTCATACGTGTCATTTGTCAGGTCGTATGTACACATATCAGGGGTCCCAAATCACTCCAACATCATATGCCCCACACCATTACGGAGCCTCTACCAGCTTGAACAGTCCCCTGCTGACATGCACGGTTCATGGATTCACGATGTTGTCTCCATACCCCTACACGTATATCCCCTCTATACAATCTAAAACGAACCTCGTCCGACCAGGCAACATGTTTCAATTCATCAACAGCCCAATATTGGTGTTGACGGGCCCAGACGGCGCGTAAAGGTTTGTGTCGTGCAGTCACCACGGAGACGCGAGGGGGCCTTCGGCTCCGAAAGCCAGTATCGATGATGTTTCGTTGAATGGTTCGCACGCTGACACTTGTTGACGTCCCAGCACTGAAATCTGCAGCAATTTGCGGAAGGGTTGTACTTATTTCACGTTGAACGATTCTCTTCAGTCGTAGTTGGTCTCGTTCTTGTAACATTTTTTCTGGCCGGAGCGATATCGGAGATATCATATTTTACCGACGGACAAACGTGAAATGGATGTACAGAAAAGTCCCGACTTCATTGCTATGTCGAAGTTGATGTGTCCCATCGCTCGTGCGCCGACTACAACACCACGTTCAAACTCACTTAATACTTGATAACCTGCATTTTTACTTATCTCTGTATCAGAACACGAATGCCTATATCAATTTCTGTTGTGCTTCGTGTATTTATTGCTAGGCTTCATGAAAGCTAAAATCAGTATCGAAGAATGACTGTGGTAAGTATTTTTTAACCATTTCACATGTTGAAAGCATGAACCCTGAAAAGTTAAAGACACATCTTGAAACCAAACATCCTGAATCAACGGGAAAACAAAAATATTTTTTGTCAGCCTAGATGAGCTTTGCTGTAACGACGAATGTGACTTCTAAGACCATTTAGCTTCTTATCAGATTTCAAATAGGACTGCTAAATCCTAGAAACCACACACAGTTGCAGAAACTCTGGTTTTACCAGAATCGATTGATACAATATCAACAATGTTTATTAACTCACTTCCTCAACAGTTCAAAAGTATTCCTATCTCTAATGACAAAGTGCGAGAAGGAATTGTGGACATTTCTGACGATTAACAGGAGCAGTTAATCGATAAATTGCATAACACCAGTTTTTCTCTTCAACTGGACGAAACGACTGATACTCATAAAGATGCTCATTTGGTTGATTACGTCGGTTCTAGTCATGAACTTAACATTCCTAAGGAATTGCTTTTTCGTGAAGTAATAATAAAAACAACTACAGCTTAAAGCCTTTTTGTCATGTTTAGTAAAAAAAATGGTTCAAATAGCCCTAAGCGCTATGGGAATTAACATCGGACGTCATCAGTCCCCTAGACTTAGAACTACCTAAACCTAACTAACCTAAAGACATCACACACATCCATGCCCGAGGCAGGATTCGAACCTGCGACAGTAGCAGCTGCGCGATTGAGAACTGAAGCGCCTAGAACCGCTCGGCCACCGCGGCCGGCCATGACTAGTACGTTTTTGAATAGTAACGGGGTATAATGGAATAGGTGCAGTGGAATGTTCACAGAGAAAGCTAATCAACATCTGGAGTTCATGGTGGATTGCAAGCGAAAGTTAAAGCGGTAGTTCCAGACGCGGTATGGACTGACTTCATCATAGATCGAGAGTCTCTGGCTGCTAAAGAACTTATCCCACCCCTTCATTACATCCTGTAAAGGACTGTAAAAGCTGTTAATATTATTAATGCAAAAATCTGTCAGTTGCAGGTATTTTAAATTACTGTGTGAGGAGATGGGTGCTGAACACACTCAATTGCTCTTTTTTACTTATCTTCGATGGTTTAAAAGGGTAACATACTAAAAGGATGTTCGAATTGAGGGATAAGATATTCTGTTTCTTAAAGGAGAAAATTCACTCTCTGATAGTCAGTTTCAGGTCTATTGAAAATGGCTTACCTCACGGATATTATTGAGGAGCTAAATATTCTTAACACCTCGCTTCAAATAGTCAGACAACTGTACTACCTTAGAACAAAATAGTGAAGTTATTAATAGAAAAATTAGAGCTGTGGCGAATCAGAATGGAGAATGGCTCGCTAGATACGAATATATTCCCTACCCTAGCGTAGAACACAGATAATGCGATATTTCCAATGGAAATAAAAGCCTGCCTTCATCATCATCTAATACTGGAAGTTGACTTCGAAAAGTATTTGAACGACGATTAAGATAAATTTAACTGGATTAAAAATTCAGTCAAAAATGCTCTTGGACTATCATTTATAAATACAAAAGGGCAAGAACTACTCATCTATACTTTTCTCATCTCATCTTTGCCACTTCACTCAAAAGTAAATTTAAAGATCTTACTTGTTAGGAGGTTTGAATACATAGGAGCAAGGAATTTCCAGCGCAGAGCCAAAATACAATGAGATACCTGCTTCCATTTACAGCTATATAGTTGTGTGAAAGTGGCTTCTCAGTTTTGGAATTTACGAAGTCTAGCTAAATGTTAGCAAAGAATTTCGAGTGTCTGTCTTGAGAAACTTTTCTCGAAACCTAAACTCATCCATCACTCTGAACTTTGTAATTTAAACTTTTAATGCTCTTGTAATACCTGGCTGCTGAATTGTAAATATTTTACGTTTTATAATTTTTGAATAAATAAAAATGAGGTAAAGGTAAACATTTTGTTCCGTACTTTCGTTATAACAATGCACGTAGTTTTTGTTTCTGTTGCGTAAAGCCTTTCAAAGTTGGATTTGAAAAAACAGGGAACAAGGCAAAGAAGATATAGAACAACGACTATTTTTATTAGTAAAATAGGTTAGGGCGGCGGATACACTATGTTCTAGGTGGAGACACCATGTACGTTGAAAACAGCAGACTGTGATGCTGTAGTTCAGAACAAACGATATGCCCAGTCCAGTTTGGTGAATGATCCTTTATTCACTGGATACTCGATATAAACACTAACAAGCTGCTGCCCAAAATTATCCGCCTTACTCTAGTAATTTACGTCAGTCGTAACACGAAAATAAAACACAGCCTGATGAAAAGACTATGGGGCGACTACCAACTGCCAATAAAGCAATGAAAAAGGAAAACGTATTTCCTATTAAATTGGTAGCCGATTTCTGTGAGTCATTATGTCCAGCACATTGTTGAACACCATATAACTCAACGCCACATTTTAGATTAGTTCGTAATGAATAATATTAGCTGATCTAGTACTGCAAGTTCTATTAAGGGGAACGTATTCTCTATAAACACTACTTATTGACATACAGATCCCTATCGTACTAGAAACCGAATACATGTTTTTACTACGTACATTCGGTTTAACAGGAGATAAATTTGTATTTTCCGTTTTCTAACATCGACTTTCAGTCTCGTCTCAAATACAAACCCTATTGGAAATTGTGCTTTGGTCTAAATTCCATTCTCCTAATTGCATAATTCGACGAGTATCAGTCGTCAGTTTAGGTAAAGTTATCATGTTGTATTGTTTCAAATATAAGTCAGTTTGTAAGATTAGTTAAAAATATATTCTGAGTGATCTTTACTACCTACTTTTAAAGAAAATCCCGCTAGGCAGAGGCGGACAACATGATATTTACCCGTATTTCAGCCGCCTACAGTTTTATTGCAGCGACCCATAGTGCTCAGAGCCATTTTTTATTGCAGCGAACTCAGCAGAATATTTTACTGGAGGACCTACTCTGGTGAGACGACGGTGTTCACCGCAACTCAAGTGAACCTATGAGCTCTTTTGTTAGCACATCGCAGAGTACTGTTGTGAGAAGCGTGAACACGCCTGTCGCTAACGAATGGCCGTGGATGTTGCCCAGTCCATATCGAGGAATTTGCAATACAGAAGTGCAAGTGCACGGCTTCAGTAAGTTGAATGCTATCAAGGTCATCAGACGTCATGTTGAAAGTATACAAAGAACAGCAGAGCCGTTGTAGAAAGTAGTAGTGAAATGTAAAGGGAAAAAGGTTAATTTCTTAACATACATCCGTTAAAGAGTGAGCAGCTACTTACATGATACGAGGAATCAGACCTGATATTTCAGCTGCCACCTTTCGGAAGATGAAAGCAAGAGGAAACTATGTCTGTTATGTTTCCCGAGGCCTTACTGCTGTACTTTATGGTTAAATGATGCTCTCATCATCTCTGGTAAAATATACTGGAGGGAAAACAGTTTCCCATTTTGATCTCCAGGCGAGGACTATCAGGGGCATGTCATCAGGAAAAGCAAAACAGATATTTGACGAGTCGGAGATTAGAATGCTACATCCCTTAACCAAGTATGTCGGCCGGCCGAAGTGGCCCTGCGGTTCTAGGCGCTGCAGTCTGGAACCGCGAGACCGCTACGGTCGCAGGTTCGAATCCTGCCTCGGGCATGGATGTGTGTGATGTCCTTAGGTTAGTTACGTTTAACTAGTTCTAAGTTCTAGGGGACTAATGACCTGAGAGATTGAGTCCCATAGTGCTCAGAGCCATTTGAACCATTTGAACCAAGTATGTCGACTAGAGGATTTAAATTTGGAAAAGAATAGGCTGCCGTAAGATATGTTGATAACAGCTCTTCAGGTCAGATGAGTAAATAGTCATAAGTACGGAATCAAGCTAGGTCAACACAGTAGTAGTTGTATTCGATAAGAAAGTAGCAATGCGGGTATGTGTCTGTGAATTGGCATAGAGAAAGCATTATCGTATAAAAGACAGACACGAAGCCAGCCTCAATCACAATAGTACAAGTTTATATCCGAATGAGTTGTGTAGAAGGTGAAGATGTTGAAAGAAAATATTATGAGGTAAAAGAAATTATCCAGATGGTTTAATTGTGGTGAGGGTTGAAAGTTGATAGTAGGCAAGGGCAAAGAAAAAAAATCAGTTGGAGAATAAGGACTGGCAGAAAGGAATAAAAGAGGAAGCCACCTGGTAGAACTACTACTTAAATAGATTTAAGAATCATGCAAGGAGGCTGCATACGTGGAGAGACCAGTAGAAATTAGAAGGCTACACTCAGGTTATATAACGGTGAGGCAGTGACATGGAAACCAGTTTCTAATCTGTAAAATATTAGCAGGAGAAGCGACAGCTCCGACCACAATTATTAGTAGCCAAGTCTAAATTGAAACCTAAGAGATTACGGATAATGGGGGAACTAAGGCGAGACCTGAATACATTGAAAGAAACAGAGATTGATGGTGGTTTCGAAAGGAGTATTAGGCAACAACTGACTGAAAGCGGTGTAGGAATCAGAATGGAACACGAATCAATACCTTTGAGAGATACTGAGCTAATAAAAAATCCTTAGACAACGAATAAGTTATTGAAATAAACGGATGTAAGGAGGAAATATAAAAGTGCAAGAAATGGAGTATGCAAATGAGGACAAAGACGTTTAATTGTGAGCTGCACAGACAGTGAATAATGCCTAAACGAAAATAGGTAGATGACAAATGCAATCGAATAGGAGCATGCATAACCAAGGGAGAGATAGATTCCGCCTGTACAAGAATTTAAGAGGCCTTTGGAGAAAACAGAAGCAGTTGCATGAGTATCAAGGCTCAGATAGTAAGCCAGCACTACGAAAGGGAGGGAAAGCTGAAAGCTGGAAGATACATGTAGAAAGGCTGTACCATGGAACTGAAGAATACTACGCGACACAGGATGATCCACTAAAAGTAATAAATTTTCATTTAGTTGGTATGTGATTTGATGTATATTTTCACCTAATAATGAATAGACATATATTGTACACACTGCCACTGCTAAAAATCCCATTGCAAGTTTGTTTCTTAAAAAGTATGTTATAAAAATGGCGTCTATCATTGACCATGTATTACCGAAGACGTTCGCAGATCCTTCTCCCTAGGTTCCCAATCATTTCTTAAGGAATGGCTTTTATTCTTCCTGGATTGCAGCTTTCAGTTTATCGGTATTGTGCAGTTACCGTGAGAAAACTTTCTTCTGGAGATTTTTCCACAGAATAAAACTTGGCAGTTGAAAGATCAGGTGATCCCGCGGCCTTGCGATATCACCGAATCATCAACATGATGCCGGGGGAAAAGGCGCCTCACTGAATTACTGGCCATGTGGGCTGAAGACCCATCATGCCGAGATCATATTGCGTTTAGTCGGTAATGTCCCGGTAACAGCATAATGAAGAAATATTTAAGCGCGGCCGCATACGCCATGTACTAATACCCACTCACCGCCGGCCGATGTTTATGTCCGAGTAATATCGGAAGTTTGGTTTATTGACGAACCTGTTCATATTAAAATTTACCTCATCAAACATCATAACATTTCAACAGTCTTGTTTGTGCACGGGTCCACAGCCTGAATACACTTTTCGAAAGAAAACATTCCCCATTATGAACTGTATATGTTACATACAGATCCGATGAAAATGCGTAACAATGACATCAGAGATGAAACTGGTAAATAGCAACAAGTATATGCTCAGTTTTACAGCGTATAACGGAAAAATGTTTACTTCAAATCCCAGAATTCGTTGGAAACGCGTAATCCTGATCAATTCTGACCAATAGTCTTGTGCAGAAATGGCGCTTACTCACTTTATCTCCATCTCGTAACTGTTCAGTTACTTGCAACCGATTCGGACGGAACTTGAAATCATTTTCCACAACCATCTGAAATAGACGTACTATAGATATGTAATACTCTGGAGTGGCGGCGGATAAATCACTGTGGGCTTCGATGCAGAGCTGGAGCAACTCGTTGGATATTTTCCGGCATTCGAACTGTCATGTTGCGTCATTTATGCTTCTTAGTGGTTTCAGAACCCGTCTCAAACGGCTATTTTATTCATCTGGATATTGTTTTCCTGCCTGGAACATGGAAATCATCTCTTCCATAGCGCTCTGCGTGTTGGACGGCTGCTACGGTGTGCAGACGACAGCGCTCCTTCACTGCATAAATACGCACTTACATATCTAACGTTCCTCACTGAACTGCATACTGTTTGGAGTCCGAACAAATTGCAGTAGATGGAAAGAGTGCATTTATATCTTAGCGAGAAAGAGCATTGGAAATATACTATTTGCCTTGGACCAGCCTGTGGAATGAGAAGATTAAGTTGTAGAAGAGGAATGGGAATATAATACTGCGAGAAGAATTTTGCAGACAATGAAAGAACCAAGTCGATACATCTACATCTACATACACACTCCGCAATCCACCATACGGTGCATGGCGGAGGGTACCTCGTACCACAACTAGCATCTTCCCGCCCTGCTCCACTCCCAAACAGAACGAGGTAAAAATGACGGCCTATATTCCTCTGTACGAGCCCTAAACTCTCTTATCTTATCTTTGTGGTCTTTCCGTGAAATATAAGTTGGCGGCAGTAAAATTGTACTGCAGTCAGCTTCAAATGCTGGTTCTCTAAATTTCCTCAGTAGTGATTCACGAAAAGAACGCCTCCTTTCCTCCAGAGACTCCCAGCCGAGTTCCTGAAGCATTTCCGTAAAACTCGTGTGATGATCAAACCTGCCAGTTACAAATCTAGCAGCCCCCCTCTGAATTGCTTCTATGTTCGCAGGAGAGCTTCAGTAAAGTTTGGAAGGTGGGAGACGAGATACTGGCAGAAGTAAAGCTGTGAGTACCGGGCGTGAGTCGTGCTTCGGTAGCTCAGATGGTAGAGCACTTGCCCGCGAAAGGCAAAGGTCCCGAGTTCGAGTCTCGGTCGGGCATAAAGTTTTAATCTGCCAGGAAGTTTCATATCAGCGCACACTCCGCTGCAGAGTGAAAATCTCATTCTGCTTCTATGTCCTCCCTCAATCCGACCTGATAGGGATCCCAAACGCTCGAGCAGTACTCAAGAATAGGTCGTATTAGTGTTTTATAATCGGTCTCATTTACAGATGAACCCCATCTTCCCAAAATTCTACCAATGAACCGAAGATGACTATCCGCCTTCCCCTCAACTGCCATTACATGCTTGTCCCACTTCATATAGCTCTGCAATGTTACGCCCAAATATTTAATCGACGTGACTGTTTCAAAAAATGGTTCAAATGGCTCTGAGCACTATTGGACTCAACTGCTGTGGTCATCAGTCCCCTAGAACTTAGAACTACTTAAACCTAACTAACCTAAGGACATCACACACAGCCATGCCCGAGGCAGGATTCGAACCTGCGACCGTAGCAGTCGCACGGTTCCGGACTGCGCGCCTAGAACCGCGAGACCACCGCGGCCGGCGACTGTTTCAAGCGCTACACTACTAATGGAGTATTTAGACATTACAGGATTCTTTTCCTATTCATCTGCATTAATTTACATTTATCTATATTTAGAGATAGCTGCTATTCTTTACGCCAAACACAAATCCCGTCCAAGTCATCTTGTATCCTCGTACAGTCACTCAACGACGACACCTTCCCGTGCACCACAGCATCATCAGCAAACAGCCGCACATTGCTATCCACCCAGTCCACAAGATCATTTATGTAGATAGAAAACAACAGCGGACCTACCACACTTCCCTGGGGCACTCCAGATGATACCCTCTCCTCCGACCAACACTCACTATCCAGGACAACGTACTGGGTTTTATTACTTAAGAAGTCTTCGAGCCACTCACATATTTGGGAACCAATCCCATATACTCGTACCTTAGTTAGGCGTCTGCAGTGGGGCACCGAGTCAAACGCTTTCCGGAAGTGAAGGAATATGGCATCCGTCTGATACCCTTCATCCATGGTTCGCAAGATATGTGAAAAAAGGGCGAGTTGCGTTTCGCAGGAGCGATGCTTTCTAAAGCCGTGTTGATTCATGGACAGCAACTTCTCTGTCTCAAGGAAATCATTATATTCGAACTGAGAATATGTTCGAGAATCCTGCAACAAACCGATGTTAAGGATATTGGTCTGCAATTTTGAGGATCCGTCCTTCTACCCTTCTTATATACAGGCGTCACCTAAGCTTTTTTCCCGTCGCTCGGGACTTTACGTTGGGCTATAGATTCGCGATAAATGCAAGCTAAGTAAGGAGGCAATGCAATAGAGTATTCTCTGTAAAACAGAATTGGAATCCCATTAGGACTTGGCGATTTATTTATTTTCAACCCATTCAGCTGCTTCAGAACCGAGGGATGTCTATCACTATGTACTCCATACGGGAATCTGTACGCGACTCAATCGGCGATCCTCCTGCGTGAAAGATTTGTCAAATGCTAAATTTAAAATTTCAGCTTTCGTTTTGCTGTCTTTCGTTGCCAGGCCAGACTGATCAGTGAGTGACTGGATGGAAGCCTTCGACCCGCTTACCGATTTTACATAAGACCAGAATTTCCTTAGGTTTTAAGCAAGATCATTTGCTACGGTATGACGGTGGTAGTGGTCGTGTGCTTCGCGCATCGCGATTTTTACAGCAGCACGAATCTCTACTAACTTTTGCCTGTCCTCATTCTCCGGATCTAACTTGTATCTCGAGTGCAACTGTCTTTGCTACCTGAGCACTCTCCGAATTGCGCTGTTAAACCACGGTGGATCTTTTCCGTCCGTAACCCACTTTTTCGGCACATACTTCTCCAATGCGTGATTTACAATGTGTTTAAAATTTGCCCATAATTCTTCCACGTCCATCGTACCAGAAGTAAATGAAGTCGATTCATTTACTAAGTGCGATGCTAACAACTGATTATCTGCTCTTTCTAGTAAGAATACTCTCCTAGCCTTCCTGACCGACTTTTTAACTTTCGTAACCATAGTCGTAATGACAATATCATGATCACTAATCCCTGTCTCAACACTGACATCGTCGAGGAGGTCTGGTCTGTTAGTGGCTACCAGATCTAAAATATTTCCATTGCGCGTTCGATGTCGATTTAGATGCTCAAGACAGTTTTCGGCTAATGTGTTCAAAAGTAATTGACACGACGGCTTGTCTGTACCACCTGTAATGTATCCATAGACCTCCCAGTCTATACTAGGTAGGTTGAAGTCGCCTCCGACTAATATAGCATGATCCGGGTACTTCTGCGATGCAGAGTGTAGACTCCCTTTGAATGATTCTAGAACTGTCGCGGTTGAACCTGGTGGCCGGTAATAACACCCAACAATTAACTTTATTTCTCCTAGCCCGGTTAAACGTTTCCAGATAACTTCACAATCACACTCTACTTCGACCTCAGTAGACACAATATTTTGGTCAACTGCAATGAAGACACCACCTCATACGGTGTCTAATCTGTCTTTGCGATACACGTTCCAACCCTCACTAAATATTTCAGAACTTCCTATCTCAGAGTTCAGCCACGTCTCAGTCCCGATAATAATTTGCGCGCCACACGCTTCCTGGAGGGCAGTAAATTCAGGAATAATATCTTGATAGCTGAAGTGTCTTAATATTGAGCGCGTCCTGATTTCCCTGCCTGCACGTCGACTGGTGAGTGTTTATCAGGACACCTCGCACTACTGCCTAGCCTAAAAAACCGCCATGTGCACGCCACAAGTACTCTGCTACCCGAGTAGCCGCTTCCTTTGTGTAGTGCACCCCTGACCTATCTAATGGTGTCCTACAATTCACCACCCAATAGCGCAAGTCTAGAAATCTGTAGCCAAGAGCGTCGCAGAGTCGACGAAGCCTCTGGTTGAGACCCTCCACTCGGCTGCAAACCAAAGGACCCCAATCCGCTCGGGGAACGATGCTGCAAATAGAGTGCTCTGCTTGCATCCCGCGTGCGAGGCCAGCGGTCTTCACCAAATCCGCCAGCCGCCTGTACGAACTGAGGGTCGCCTCAGAACCCGAGCGACAGGCATCATTGGTGCCGACGTGAGCAACCACTTGCAGACGACTGCACCCTGTACGCTCGATAGCCGCAGGCAAGGCCGCCTCCACATCTTGGATAACAAGCAGACAAACCGAGTGCACGTTGGAATTCTTTCCAGCCCTGTACGCTATTTTCCTAAGGGCTCCATCACCCGCCTAACGTTGGTGCTCCCAATAACCAGCAAGCCTTTGCCCCCGTGTGCCTGCTCGGGCCCTGCTGAAGGAGCGGCCACCTGCCCACTGACAGGATGAACGGGCGAGGCCAGCCGGCCAGCCTCCACATTGACCCTCCGCATCGAGCGGCGCGAACGCGTTGCAGTACGCCACTCACTCTGAGGTGAGGGCGGACCCAATGCGCCGGGTACACTAGAAGGTGCCTCGGCGGCTGAGTAAGCGGACGCAGTAAGCGACACCTGGGGTGTCTCAAGCGACGCGCCAGACCCTCCGCCGTCGCTGCACCTCGAGGTAGCAGCCTGAAGGCGGCTGACCGTGGCCAACAGCACGCTAAGCTGCTCGCGAACCGCGGCCAGTTCCTCCTGCGCCCGCACACAGCACGCACACACCCTATCCATCCTACTGCTAATATCTGGACGTATAGAGTTGCGACAAATAAAACAGCAATATGCGACTGCACTGTTGCATCACCAGTGCCAGATTGAGTTGCGATGTATAAACAATTACTTACGAACTAAGCAATCAAATGACCACGACTACGCCACTATACAGATATTACAACGCGATCCTACCCCTATCTTAGTACAAATGACAACCGCCTACGCGATGTTACACTCTACTGTTATTAAAATTTGATACTACCCCTTTCTAATTCTAAAATATGCAAAGATCCGAAAAATTTCACCACGCAAGCACACAAACACAGTTATTTGAATTAAACCTGCGGAACTAATATGAAAAACTGAATATACGACTAGTTTCTGCTACTGCTGCTCGCACACGTCACTCTGCAAGCACAGATGAAACTGCACTGGCCTCTGTCTGCTGCTAACTGACTCTACGAAATAAACAGAAAGCACTGGCTGTCCAAAACAAACAACTGACTAACGACTCCGCGAATTTATATTTTACAGCTATCAATAAGCAACATTACTCCTCTCAAATACGAGAATACACAAGTATTTTATGTAATTAAATATGCAATCGCACTTACACTCGGAAAGAATTTACGAATCAAACTACAAAACAAATATGAAAACTGAATATGCGACTCCCTACTGCTCTGCTGCTGCATTACTGCTGCACTGATGAGGCCCCTGGAACAGACTGCAGTCCTTCGGAGTTACTCAGATCAATGGGAGAGCCAAATACGGCAATATTAAGCCGCCTGGGGTGCAAGTCATATGAGACAATACAAACACTGTCAAACTTCAAGAAGAGCTTAAAATTCCAAATCGAAAGAAGGCAGTACTAGTGCGGCTATGATGATACCAGCGTACTTCGTTTACATTCGAAAAGTCAGATGCACAATTCAGTGCCAAACCCACGATCCGGAAATGAAAGATGCGGATCAGTGACATAACGATGGCAGGCTATTCAGTCAGCCAACGACAGCCCACAGCCCAATACTGTACTGGCCACTAAAACGAAACAGGTTATTAGAGTCCATTATTTATACACACCATTAAAACTAGACAGCCTGCTACAGCCCAGTACTGTCACTGGTTCTTAAAGCGAAGCAACCAACCACAAAATAGTATTTTACTAGTTATTAATACTGAACTACCAATCACCATCTCCCCCCCCCCCCCACGTCTGATACTGGTCAATGAGTATAGCTTTAGCTTTGTACCACACTTGGGGCAAGGCGCAGTGGAGCCCCAAATTAAATAATGTTACATCTACATTCTGTGTCTTGTTCTTGTGAAGCTCAACCAAATACATGCTATTTTCAAATGTCACATTGTTAATTAAGTATCTAAAATTTCTGTCAAAAATACATGTACCTCAAGAATTTCCACATATAAAATTACTGTCAGAAATAAGTAAGCTTCCTGAGAAACACAATTTCTAAGTCAATGTTATTTCCACTCCTCAAATGACTGTCAGAGACACGTATGCTTAATTAGAAAGGCCTCAGGCAATGAACAGGGCAATTTGCAACAATTTCGTTTTATGTTTAATGATAACTGAAAAAAAAATGAAGGTGGTCTAGCAGGTTACAGCCATTGTCATCTTATGGCACAAACCAGTTCTTAGCTTCTTCTGTTACAGTACAGTTCTAAGGTCCAATAGTTGTCATATACTGTCAGAATATGGCACATATACCGTCACCTTCCAGTGTTAAAATACTATTTTGTCTTCTGAACGCCTATTAGTTTGGAGCTCTCGGCTGCGTTTCTTGCTTAAAACAACCTTTTCCTTCAATATTTGATTTTCTTGTTTGCCAACTGTAATTCAACATGGGAAAAGAGGAGGTCAAGGAGTTCTGAGCTGTGAAGAAAATTAGATATTTTAAGCTTCGGAAGCTCTTCAGAATGGGATGACCATAGCAAGTGCAACTAAATTGTATGGAGTTCCCAGAACAATTCTGAGGTGTAAAACTCTTGGGATGTATGAAGTCCAAAGACTGAGGACCCTTCCCGTTCACTGGGTGAAGAATGTGAAGAATTGTTAGTTATGTGGATCTAAGAGAGTCAAAACAAAGGATTCCCTATTAGTACTTCTCAATGAATAGAAACTTTCTACAAACTACACTGCTGGCCACCGTAAATGCAACACCAAGAAAGACAAGAGGTAGCACAACAAAATTTATTTTGTAGATAACATGTTGACCAAGTATCAAATGATTACGTTTACAGACGTCTGTGACATGTGGTTCCTGCCAGAATCAGTAGCCAGAGTAGCCGCCATTGTTGGAGATCACCGCTGCCACACGTCTCGGCATTGAGTCAAAGAGACGTTGGATGTGTTCCTGGGGTACAGCAGCCCAAGCAGCTTCCACACGTTGCCAAAGATCATCTGGTGTGGCAGCTGGGGATGTAATCGGGGTCACTCGTTGAGCAACCATGGACCACATGTTTTCTATCGGCGAAAGATCCGGAGAGCGAGCCGGCCAGGGAAGCACTTCAATCTGGTTATTGACGAAGAACCTTTGGACAATGCGTGCCACGTGTGGTCGCGCATTATCCTGTTGAAATATGGCTGTGGCCGAGCCCTGAAGGTAAGGAAGGACAACTGGCTCCAGCACCTCGGATATATAGCGCCGGCTACTTAAAGTACCGGCAATGCGTACTAGAGGCGTGCGAGAGTAATATCCAATACCGCCCCATACCATAATACCCGGTGCAAGACCAGTGTGGCGGTGCATAACGCAGCTGTCCAGCATCCTCTCTCCACGGTGTCTCCGCGCTCGAATCCGACCATCGTGGTGCTGCAGACAGAAGCGTGCCTCGTCAGTAAAGACAACGTCATTCCATTCTGCCATCCACATCCGTCTGTCATCACACCATTGGCGACGGAGACGTCTGTGGTTCTGCGTCAGTGGTAGACGAAGCAATGGACGTCTTGCGGACAGACCACTCCGCTGTAAACGGCGTCGAATGGTACGCGCAGACACTGGATGATGCGTTACAGACGCAATGTGCTGTGCTATGGTTCGGGATGTCACTGAGCGATCCGTCACTGCCATGCGCACAATTTGCCTATCAGCACGTGCAGTGGTGCACCGAGGTGAATGCGATCGACCACGTCGGTCCGTCGTACCCTCCTGCATCCAACGGTCACATATCCGCATTACAGTTGTTTGGTTTCGTCCAACACGACTAGCGATTTCTCTGTATGATAATCCACAATCTCGGTAAGCCACTATCCTTCCTCTGTCGAACTCGGATACTTGATCAAACGATGTTCGCTGTTGTCTACGAGGCATAACTGATCGTCTTGTGAAACAACCACAAGGTAAACACACGTGCCGAACGTACACTCGTCGAAATCGCCAAGCCTTAAATGGCGCTATGAGGTGGCGCCACAGGCGCGCGTGATGTGCGTCTGCGCTGAAATTCTAATCAGTTGCACATCTCATCGCTGCAAACCCATGGTGTAAATTTCACTTGATTCGGATGCTTCCTTCAGGGTGTTGCATTTACGGTGGCCAGCAGTGTAGTTGCAGAGGTGAAGCTGGCAATTCAATTCAAAGATGGAAAACCTGGCAAGAAGCGGATAGGACTGTTTTTGCAAAGTTACCCAGGCAGTACACAAGGATTTCCAGAGGCAGTGACTACATCGAAGTGCAGTGTTGCTGTCAAATACCAAAGAGGGTGCTTCTATCAAATATCGTGACATCAAGAGATTAAAAAGTGTATCATGAAATGAAGGATTCAAAATTAGCATGTGTGGTAAAGAAAGCAGAAAATATGAAAATCCTAAGAACTAAATAATGCTGACATTTTATTTGAGTCATTGCATACGGATAGACCATTAAACCATTTTTACAAAGAATAAAGTTTTCTTTATTCGCTCCCCCCCCCCCCCCCTTCCTCCGAACTGGAAAAGTAACTAGCTGGGCTTAGTGACTACTTTAGGCACACTGTGTACGACGCTATGTGTGTTTTGTACTAGCCATCTTACCTATTTGATAAAGAATACAGACAATTTTTGGTTTCTGTGAAGTGCATTATTGTGATCGAAATTTTCTCATTGAAAAGTGCATCTTAACTTCTAGCTTAGATCACTAGCGTCAATAAGAAAGCCATGTGTATTTTGTACTTTTACAGAACAAAACATTGTGTATTTTGATAAATAACAGACAGGTTTTGGTTTCTTTAAAGTGTGATAAAATAATAGAACTATGTTAGTTGCCAAGTGCAGCTAAACCTGTAAATTATATCGATAGCACCTATACGTGACTTATCTGTATTTATTTTTTTAAAATGCAATAGGACTATTCTGTTGTGAAAATAATGTCACATTTGTTTTCCACTCGAAATTTATGTATTTGATAAAGAATACATACAATTTTTCTGTTTTGCAAAGATTAAATTTTTGTTCTCGATCCGAGATCCGAGTTGTACCTGTGTATTATGAATAAGGATCTTGGTTTGTTTTGCACTTGAAATCTATTTTGCTGCAAAGATTGTTTTTGAAGATGGGAATCCCTCTCCATGCGGAATCCTGTCCATCTTTTTCTTTAACCATATTGTGATTACTTATCATATTTGTTATATTATCAGGTTCTCCTTGTGTATTACGAAAACATTCATTTCAAGCAATACAACACTATAAAGATCTCATCAAAACAGAGCAAACTTTAGTAGAGTTTGCTGCAATAAAATGGTGGATAACGTGACATCAGTGGATAAACATGCTACCACAGTTATTTCCAGATACAAAGAAATTAAAAAAAAGTTACTAGTATAATAACCAGCCAGGAACGTCATTATATTTTTCTTGATGCGTTACATGCTTCCCCCTACAAGACAGCTTGGGCGGTTTGTGTATATACTACCAGAAACACAGCGTGATTTAGACCTAAGATCAAGATACAGTTATTACTGCAGAATGTCATTTCAGGAGAGCACATATTTTTGTATTATTATACTACAATTTAGATGTGGAGAGGACATTGTGGTACTTAGTTTCAGAATCCATAGTCATGTTTGAGGCATCATGTCTAAGTCAGCCAGTTATTGTACTCTCCCATAGCTGACACATTGTTTTAGCTAACATGTGATATATACAACGATAACATAGACATTTTAGATATGGAAGCGACCCTGGGATAATAACTGCAACCTCGACGTATTCAGATTTGTACATGAGCAACTTTTGCTGTTAACTCTGAACTAAACAGTTGCCTTCTGTATGTATGCTGTGGCGTCAGTCTAGTGTTTCGTTTTTGTTCTTGGCTGAAACTGGACAAGCAGACCGAGAGGTTATGAATAATACTTAACTCTCTTTTTGAGACAGAGCCGGGCTGTGAGATTGACACCTCGCGCCCGGCGGCTTGGACCCGTTCTTTCCCGTTTCGAGTGTCTTTATTTTTTCTCTGTGGTAGGAAGGAAGGAGGTAGCGGAGGTGGACGGTTTGCAGTGGTGCCGGTAGAGCATACGTGCTTCTTGGGGAGTGATTAGCCAGGATTACTGGCACACGGACTTCCTGGTTGCGAGCGTCGTGGGCCGACGTTTACCATACAGCACGTTGTAGTTGTTGACGCGATGTGTTTTGGGAGGCTGTGCTAGTGCGCATGGGTTCGGTGTCTCGTTCTGGAGGTCAGCACGATTCGGCGATGGCAATGGATCATGTCACGGGTTCCCTAGTCGCTTGGTGCAGCAATCGTGGGATTGTCCCATACACTGGGTCAAAGCGTTTTTTGGTTTTCCGGACGACGACAGAGCCACGACCTGCCTCTTTCTGTTTACGGGTGAGCGTGATTTGTAATGTTCATTAGCAACTTTTCCCGGTTTTCTCAGCTTTTTTGAAACAGCATGGCGCTGGCCTTTCTCTTCGTTTCAATCTCGGTGTGCTACATTCCGAGATTTTATGTTTTATTGGTGATTGTTTGAAGAACTCGATATCACGTGCTTAAATCCACCCCTTATGGGAATTCGCTTATCTGTTTAGAATGTGTGTTTTTAAAATATTGTGTGATTGATCTTAAATAAAAGGTCAGACTGCTGTTTTCTTGTGATCTTGATTTTATGGCCTTGTGGCCAATGGCCTATTTTAAGTTTAAGTTTTATCTTGCGAAGGACTTAAATTTAAGAAAGGGGATCTAGTTTAATCAATGACATTGACTTGTTTCTTGCCCGCAGCTCGTGGTCGTGCGGTAGCGTTCTCGCTTCCCACGCCCGGGTTCCCGGGTTCGATTCCCGGCGGGGTCAGGGATTTTCTCTGCCTCGTGATGGCTGGGTGTTGTGTGCTGTCCTTAGGTTAGTTAGGTTTAAGTAGTTCTAAGTTCTAGGGGACTGATGACCATAGTTGTAGTTCGAGTCATGTCTTAGTCTAACAGGTAACAACTGCGATGTACTATTGCGAAAACTACATCGATGTGATACTGAACTATGGGGAGACACGCCGCAATGCAGCTGAGGCCAGAAGGCTGTATTTACGACGTTTTCCAACTTGACATCTACATTCTGCGCATGATTTTAGACGGACAGAGATGCGTTTAAGAACAGAGGGAGCTTTCCGAGTTTTCTAACGACGAACTATAGGACTAGTTATAACTGTAAAGTGTTTGTTTTTAAGTGCTGGTCTTACGTTTACCTTGGTTTTCATTTAAAGCATCAAACTGTATCCAGTTTACAATTCAATAATCTGATATATTGTGTATTTATTTCTGTTACTGTAAGGCACAGCACGAGCTTCTTACAAATGTAAACGACCACATCGTTTCGACCACGACATGAAAAAAAAAAAAAACAGTCGAAAATAGTTCCGTAACATCGTCTATATCCAGCGAGGTATACTAGGCTGCACATAATTTTACACACAGTAATTCCACTCTGTACGTTTGACATCCAGGCTACTTTTCACAGAGCGGGTACGTACACATACCAGCAACGTTCACTTTAAAGAAAATGTTCAAAGCGACCACCTTACATTTGAAAGCACTTCGCCACACGCCCCTGGTGCTCCATCATGCTGAAGCCATAGCTGTCGCCGACCAAGGGAGAATGTTTTCTTATGCTTCAGGCAAAGTACTGCAAAGAAACGTACGATATAGGGGTGCGTTCAAGTTGCCCCGCAATAAGTAACGGCTCAGAAGCACTCCTTCCGTGATTACATGCCATAGGTTTACGCCAAAGCGTGGCTGAAAGCCACGTTCACGGGTGATATGTGGATTGTGTTTCGTCTAATAATGGCTCTTGTGGAGGTTGAATATATTTGCATGTGTGAAACTACATTCGCCAGTCCGTATCACATTATTTTTAAAATATTAGTTACCTTCCACTTGATGCAAAAGCCATTCAGAAAACTCCACTCGTGTAAATTAGTCTTCTGGCGGCTGCTGTTGAGTTAACGTGTAGTGATGTGCGCATACCCCCCCCACCCCCCACCCCCTCCCACGCAACTCTCACTAAACCCCTCCAGCAATATCTCAGTTCAGCCAGTGAGTCCCTAGATGGAGGTATAAAGAGTGTATATTATAACTGACCACGCTTTTCCACCAGAGTTTTGCGATAATTAGGGCAGCCCGTCCTCGACTTGAGTAAGTGGGCCGCTTCGTAGGAATCTTCCTAGTTGTTACGTGGAAATGCTCTCGTAGTTTTATGTCCCATTAATATCAACGTTATCTGGAGTTGTAAAATTACTGAAAGAAAGTATTTATGACTGGCAGCCTCCTCATAACATCTGAATAGCATAAGGTTAGGTTAGGTTAGTGGTGTTTAACGTCCCGTCGACAACGAGGTCATTAGAGACGGAGCGCAAGCTCGGGTTAGGGAAGGATGGGGAAGGAAATCGGCCGTGCCCTTTCAAAGGAACCATCCCGGCATTTGCCTGAAATGATTTAGGGAAATCACGGAAAACCTAAATCAGGATGGCCGGAGACGGGATTGAACCGTCGTCCTCCCGAATGCGAGTCCAGTGTGCTAACCACTGCGCCACCTCAATAGCATAAGGAAACGTTTGTTAGCAAATATTTATTAATAAGAATTACTTGATTCGTTCTAGAATGGATGTACTTTCCCTACGTATCCGTTTGCTGACGTCATGAGCGATTTCTGCATCGTCACCTCATCCCGATGGCTCTGAAAAAGCCAGGTGGCTAATCGCCTGTACTAACCAGCGTGGTAACCCACTTCTCGCTCCTTAACCCGTACGTACCGCAGCGCTGATACATTCACATCACTTGTGAAATAGCAAAACTGGAAATAAAGTATAATGCACTCTTATCTGCAAATACGGGGCACCTTACATGTGGACGCAGTTCTTTATCGTGTAACACTTCCACATCCATTCTTTGAGCTATCTGGAACTGCCTTGCAATATTGTAAGTACTTCGCTGTGGTGATAAGTGAACAGTTTCAAGAATCGCGTCCTCTGTATGTGATGTGTGTCAAGTAGTTGAACGACCTCTGTCCAATAATTGTGGCTTTGATGATACCGTGCAGCATACGCACGAGCAGCAACAACAGCAGCAGCAGTAGCAGCAGCAGCTTGGTTATCAAGAACACCCAGCACCGACAGAATGTCGACTTATTCACATCAGCTAGACAGGACCAGGTGTAGTTGTGCACTGAGCGTCTAGTAGACAGCTGGAAGCAGTTAATAAATCAGATTGTCATACGATAGGCTATTGTTTTGTGACAGAATGATATTCAGCTTATAAAAGACAAGAACTAGGGAAACGGCGTACAAAAAATAAAAAAAAATAAACGGAAAGTGACGAGGATTCGAACCCAGTATGCTAGTAGGCTGGCATGGTATTGCAGGGTGATACACGCTCTTCTGTACGTCCGACGCGCTGCACGATGTGAAAGTATTGCCATGTCTTCGTTTTCATACAAGTGGTTTCAAAATGCACTCCATCTCATTTTCCGAGATGAACATTTATTTTAATACTGGATGAGGATTCGCGCAACGGTCTCCGACAATTTTTCTTCACTCTGTATACAACGCAGCCCAACTCCGACACGAGAATGTAAGCACTGACATCTAGGCAACGGATTAATGTGGCATTTCAATCTTTCGAAAGTTCGTTGGGTAAAGCCGGAAACGTGAACTATGGCGATAATATTATTGTGTCCAAGCAGGACCAACGTGCTGTTATTCGGTTCTCAGCTGCCGAAGAATAAACACCGGTGGACATCCACCGGAGAGTGTGGAATGTGAATGGCACAGCACGTCTGGCGTAAACCAGATTGTGGAAATGCTACTCCAAGTTCCACGCTGGTAACTGTTCGACGTAAGACGTCATTCGATCTGGGAGGCCAGGCTCCATACTTCGTACAAGTGGGAAACACTCCAATATCCGCCCTCTAGAATTAAACTAACTGTTCTAAAACATAATAGGTATATAAGACATTAATAATCTAAAGTGTGTACTGACTGGAAAGAGATGCAATACTTACAAGTCACATTCTAAACAAATGTAAGCGTGAAAGGTGACGTCATGAAAGGTTGTAAATAAGATAAGATGGCGAGCCGCTGAGGGCTGCTCGTACCGGAGTGAACACGGGGTTGGCCGGCCTGGGTGGCCGAGCGGTTCTAGGTGCTACAGTCTGGAACCGCGCGACCGCTACGGTCGCAGGTTCGAATCCTGCCTCGGGCATGGATGTATGTGATGTCCTTAGTTAGGTTTAAGTAGTTCTACGTTCTAGGGGACTGATGACCTCAGATGTTAAGTCCCATAGTGCTCAGAGCCATTTGAACCATTTTTTGAATACGGGTTGCAACAAAACTTAGGTGCCCACGTTAGAAAGTGTGAGCAAGTAAACATGGTGTTGCCACGACTGACACGGTCACTGAACCTTAGCAGCTATGTTCAAAGTTTCCTCCCTCTAGTGTTGTTCTCTCCCCATGCCATTATCATGCCTTCGGTCACTTAAACAAGTTCTTGATCGACGATCGACGATTCCTGTCGGCCACGTAAATGCAGCAGGCTCTTACAGACTTGAAATGGAAACGAGCGTTTGGCGTCGTTGGCCGGGAGGCCCCTTGCGGTGTAGGTCCGGCCTCCTTGGTGCAGTCTTATTACATTCGACACCACACTGGGCGACCTGCGCGCCGGATGAAATAATGATGAAGACAACACAACACCCTGTACCTGACCGGAGAAAATCTCCTACTCAGCAGGGAATCGAACCCGGGCCCGTAGGACGGCAATCCGTCACGCTGGTCACTTAGCTATCGGTGCGGACTCTTACAGACTTAAAAACCAGGAACCAAGAGAACTGAACAGAGAAAAATAATCGATGGATGGAGAATGAGGTCTCTGGGGGACGAGCCAAACGAATTTAAGATTACAAAACAGGGTCCGCAGTAAACTAATTAGTACGCTATTTTATAGTGGAACGATTCATGACACAAGCGTCTCATTCCCCCTCCGACTCAGCTGCTCTCAGACGTGCACTTGTGAACTGTACAAGTCGAATTAAAACAGTCACTTTGCCAAAACCACTGGAACAAAAATTGACACATCTTTCCATGAGATGTTGGGCTAAAGATTATTCACATAACCAGCTAATGATAAAATTCCAGTTCCTCTGGAAAGACGTCCCGTCTGGTACTGTGATCATTGTCCAGGTGGACTGGTATGTGGCCAGTGAGGGGAGCAGTGACCTGGGCGCGGGCAGCACGGGTCCTGTCCTGGCGGCGCCGCGGCCGCACTCCACGTAATTGCTGTTTGCCGTGTGACGTCGGCGCGCCGCCCATCTCTCCCCTCCCTTCCTGATGCGTCCCTCCAGCGGGGTCGCCTGCTGCTCGCTGTGAGCGGCCCTAACCAGTGTTTGCGGCTAAGTACGAGCCACAATGAAAGCTCCCAATGACCACCATAGTGTTACGTTCACTGCCTTCTGCCGCATCAAGATTTCTTTCTCTATGTTGCAGCCTGCTGGTCTGCCCTTTAGTGAGTATGGTATCCCCCACATAGCTATCAAGAGCTCGTGATGTCACACTCGCCAGGGGTCAAAACTGTTATTGTCACAACAGAATTAAGGTAATGAGACATTAACACGCCTTTGAGGGTAGTAGCGATATTAATTATTTCTGACTAAGTGATTGGTGAGTTATTTTATGTGTGTTGTGGGGCAGAGCGAGAGAAAAAAAATAAGCAGTGATAAAGCCCAGATATAAAGGTAGTTGAGACATGGTAATCAGGGAGAGGCAGGATAAGGCAATGATTGAGGATGGAGCTGTAATCAGCTACCGTTGGTTACCGTAAACACATACACTTTATTTGAGGAAATAATTTTCAACAATTATTTTAAAGGAATTTACTACACTGACGGCTGATGGCCCTACTAAGAAGGAATTCAAAATTATTTGTCGGCTGAAGGCCACAAGCAACTTCAGAATACTCAACAGCTGAAGACCTGAATTATAAGTGAGGAAAACAGTTACACGTTAACAAATACAAAACTATTTTCTTCTTAAACGATCAAAAACTGTAACAAGCTATAGTAACGGCTGAAGGCCTTATTAAGAAAGAATTGCAAAATATTTGTCGGCTGAAGACCACAAGCATAGTTACAAACAATTAATGGCAGAAGACCTTAATTATTAGTGAGGAAGGCAAGTACACGTTAAAACATTAACGTGCATTTTAAACAATTATGACAAATTGACCAAGTAAGACAGAGTGATCCACAGACAGTGCTCCACGGATCCTCCTGAGGAAGGTCACTACAGCTGTGCAAGCGGTGAGACTGGCAGCCAAGAGTAATGTTCACCTAAGGAGGGCAACTCAAAGTAGAGACGGTTTAAACGCCGATCAACCCTCTTACTAAATCCACCTTACGCCAGATAACCAGTACAACTATGGAATAATTCAGGCGAGGGCGAAGTGACAGACTGCACTGCTACTCCAGAATCTGGTGTTTAAAACACCAAAAGGCAGAAGGAACCACTATAACCAAGGTAGACAAGAAAAAATACCCCAATCAAAGAAGATGTCAAATTATACGCCATGCCGGACAGCATCGGCAAGACGAGTAAAAGTACACTGCCGCAAATTACGCTAACTTCCAGGGCAGGTAACTGCAGTGTTAGCGACCACTAGGCAGTGTGATACCGCTGGATGCACTTCACCAATAACAATGCCAAATTCAAAAAATTCAAATGGCTCTGAGCACTATGGGACTTAACATCTATGGTCATCAGTCCCCTAGAACTTAGAACTACGTAAACCTAACTAACCTAAGGACATCACACAACACCCAGTCATCACGAGGCAGAGAAAATCCCTGACCCTGCCGGGAATCGAACCCGGGAACCCGGGCGCGGGAAGCGAGAACGCTACCGCACGACCACGAGCTGCGGACAATGCCAAATTCAAACTAATATCAAGCAGTAGAAGGCGGCTAATAGCTTTCGCCAAACTGACCGACTCCACTTGTTGCGGTTGGTGTCACCGACCCTGGGAGCAGCAACACGAAAACAGCGAGATCTCAAACAGTGGAGGTTTCACTACTGGATAAGGTTTACTCAACTTCAAACATCCTGGGGTCGATCGTCGGCTACAGCCCCTCGATTCGATACTGCCTGTACGCAGCCAGCGGTCCAACCTGCCCTAGCATTGCGGACCGCCTTGCTGCTCCGTCAGAAGCCGACCTGCCTGACACACACGACGACCCGGAAGTACAAGCGGTCGCACCAAAGATAGTACCACAGTACAGCTTACCGATATCCGCTGCTGCTGCCACTCGCGGACAAACAATACTAGCAAACTCAGTGGCGCCATTAACACAAGAAGAATACGAGACGCCACTACCGCTATTACAAGACGCCAATTTACGAACGGCAAGAACGCGAGCAACACACGGCTCAGTAATATCGAAATTTTTATGTGATCGAAACTGCACATAACGAAGCCGTCACTAACTTTAGCCGATATGGCTTTCTATGTTGCAGTTGTCTCCTTGTGCTAGTTGAGCGTCCTTCGTGTGGGTATGCGAGTACGCAGGAGAGAAGCAAAAGGGGCGATTCTGCCGATTAATAGTTGGTGTCTGGCAATGTAACTAAAGTATGAAAGTCGCCCAAAGTAGTGCAAATAAGTATAATTGGGTTGGCTGTGAAAAGTAGATCCCTCAGCACTGTCTATCCCCGTGCATTGTCTCTTGTTTTGTATGAAACGCGAGGTGTTAAATAACCCTCACATAAAGACCTGTGTTTCACTGGACCCGAGTTCCTTTTCCATCGAGATACGGTATATTTCCATAATTAGTACAGCTAGTTACCACACTTCATGGTATTACTATTTACGCGCAATGTTGAGACAGTTTCAGTGCTACAAGCACCAAAAGCTCCTGCAGTGATCGTGACCAAGAGGAACGACACACTAAGATTAATGTGTCCTGGTAACCAAAAACAACGGAACGTAAGTAGCTTTAATGGACGAAATAAAATAACAGTTTCTTGGAACGAGACTCGGCAATCCTCAGTTCAGTTGGGTAGTTAATCACTAAGGCAGTGCAATGTGCTAGCATGTAAGCTCTGAAATGGCACTTGAATGTCCTAAAGGGTACTCACTGGTATTGCACAGGGACGTTCATGTGAGGATGACGCCCTTGGTGATATCATTCCATGAGGTTCAAAATGGTTCCAATGGCTCTGAGCACTAAGGGTCTTAACTTCTAAGGTCATCAGTCCCCTAGAACTTAGAACTACTTAAACCGAACTAACCTAAGGACGTCACACACATCCGTGCCGGAGGCGGGATTCGAACCTGCGACCGTAGCGGTCCCGCGGCTCCAGACTGTAGCGCCTAGAACCGCTCGGCCACCACGGCCGGCCATCCCATGAGGTATGGAGCTCGGAGATAAGGTGGAGATGATGTCCCACGAAGCAGCGAGCTGTAATGGACATAGATTGAAGGGCCTTTCGGCACGGCCGGCGCAGAGAGTGGAGCGTAGAGTGAGCCCAGTGAAAGAACTCCGACAGATGCACCACTAGGGGGCTGGGAAGTTGAGACCTTTCTGCAAAACCGATACCGCATCATCACTCAACACCATGCCACTCAAATTGATGACAGTCTTGCACGGAACCTGCAGAGATGGTTTGTCAAGGAGACGTGCGAACTTTGCTGTTAAACGTCCCGTTGCCTTCTTATGGGCGGAATCAGCTGAAACCCAGGTGACACCATCAATCCAATCCCAGGAAAAAGAAGTGAAATTACTAGCCAGTTGCAAATGCAGTTTCTCACGTACCAATGTGAGGCTGGCTCGTTTCTTGATTCTCTTAGCTGCTGCAGAATAGATGTGATGCATAACCTTAGCAAAATTTGGAACAACATTCTCGGAACGACATCCCTTTAGAAAGGCAAGAGTACTTAGCAAACGACATCTACGGTGGCGCAACTTTTCAAATTTCTTCATTCTGCGGTACATCTCCTCCCCGTGAAGGTGTATGATGTGATTCTTGTGTTTCTCCCGGCGTATTTGATAATCAAAATATCCACGGGTGTACTGCTGGTCTGCAGTACGGAGGGTAAATTACCTTTCCTTGACGTCTTGGTCAAGAGAAGGGCTGACGGCACCCTAGGGCATGGGGTGTATCGGAAGACAACGCACACTGATCTGTATTTGCACGCAGACAGCTGCCACCACCCTTCACAGAGGAATGGGGTACTTAAAACTCTAGTACATAGGGCGCGCACTATCTCTGACGCAGAGAGTCTACCCCAGGAATTGGAACATCTGAGAACTGTATTTCGAAAAATTGGGTACTCAGAGTGGCAGATTCAACGTGCTCTCCACCAAACCACTACAGCACAACCTGTGGAGATGGATGAAATCACGAGGGAGGAGGTAGCCACTGCGTTTATTCCATATACAGGCGCACTCTGGGGGAAAATCGCCCGAATTTTGAAGAAACACCGGGTCGGTACTGTGTTTTGTCCTCCGAATAAAACCCGTGCACTGGTGGGGAGCGCCAAAGATGACTTCAGTTTTAGGATGGCCGGCGTGTATCAGATTCTGTGTCAATTTGGCAAGTCGATTATTGGTCAGACGATGCGTACCGTCGAGGATCGGTGCCTTGAACACCAGAGGCACACTCGACTGATGTATCCGAGCAAGTCGGCGGTTGCTGAACATTGTTTGTCGGAAAAGTCACGCTATGGAGTATGAACGCACGAGTATTCTGGTACAGACGTCGAGATACTGAGACAGCGTTGTTAGAGAGGCCATCGAAATTCGCACCAATGACGACCTCATAAGCTGTGACTGTGGCTATAATCTTAGCAAGGCTTGGGAACCAGCGATTGGGTTAATCAAGAGTAAACCGAGCAAACGTATAGCTGTGACGACCACGGCGGACAGAGGCATCACACCGACGTCATCTCAGACGCCGTCGCAATCTGTTCCACCGCGCGACAGTGGCGCGGGGCGCGGACGGCGGAAGGAGCGCGCCGCGGGCGGGGTGTATTTAAATCGGCCGCCACCGCGACCGAACCCAGTTCCCCCTGAGCAGCCATAGCGTACCGATCTCCGTGCCGGCACGTCTACAGGAGCTCAGTCCGTCAGTTCACCTGATGATGGCGACATGTATGACCGCCGAAATATTGTGCCCGTTGGACACTATTGACCGGCAGTACACCTGTGGATATTTTGATTATCAAACACGCCGGGAGAAACTCAAGAATCACAGTGTGTCTGTTGGTCTTTGAATACGTTAATCTCCAATATTCGCATATGCTATAAAAATGTATGTATGTATATATGTTCCTCATTTCGTCCGAAATCACTAGACCAATTTGAACCAAGCTTGGTACACCTATCACTTACTGTCTGAAAATAGCTGTTGTCGGGGTAAGTACCACCTACATATCAAACGGGTGGAAATGGTGATGGAAAGGTAGTGCAGGCCACGACGCTCGATTACTCAGATTTTATTCATCCAATATTGGAGAACGAGAGCACTTAGAGACTTACAATATACCTTACAAATAATTTAAAACCTTTACGAAATTATTTCTCGTTTACATCTCCCACAAAATAACGAAGGGAGAAAAGTTTATCACTTGCCATATTTTCACTGCTTGTGTGGGAAAGATGTTACACGAAATATGACATAATGAGGATTAATTTTTTTTTTCTTTGCTCCATTCGCAACACATTTAGGAGACAGTATCCACATATTTACCTAGAAAACTATTTCATTGTACGACACAGAGAGACGGGCGGGAGAAGATGGACAGAGAAAGGCAAGAGGAGATAATCACAGAAGTGGGGGAGGAGAAGGACAAAAAGAGGAGAGCTTAGCATGTGGACGGAGTGAATGGCGTGGGACAGAGTGGGCGATGGAGGGGTGGATATAGGGAAGGGGAGAAGGAGGTGGACAGAGAGGGGGAGAGAGGAGATAGGCAGAGAGAAGGGGGAGGCAGAGAGAGCTGCTAGAACTAAAATAAATGTACAACTGACCAGATACTTTGCTAGTACTAATTACGAGCAGTTGAATAGACGTTTAGTCTGATATGTGCAGAAACAGCACAGTGTGATGCAAAATTACTAACTCTATACAAAAGCCAGTACAGTCACGTGGAAATGTTGAGAGATTTCGTTTAAGTCTGAGACAAAGAAATGAAGCATTCAGGCGACAAAGAGAGGTCAGGGTGAATGAAGTCTTGCTACGGGTATGTGACACGCTGTAAGTTGGTGGCCGTAGCTCAAAATAGTCACTCTTGCCTTCCACATGAAGTGGCGTGCGTACTTGAGCGACTGGTCGTGTTCGGTTCAAGTTAAAATGTTACTGAATGCAAGGCGGCCATTGCTTGTAGCAAAACGCGCCCACAGTCGAGTTGAATCAGTATCAGTTGCTCTGTGTCGAAGCTGAAATTTGATGTCCTGGGGCAGCAGTAGTCCCACTGTTCATGTCGCAGCTGGCGGCACTCTCTAGTGACGTTCCAATTCCAAAGAAAACAAGGTTGTAGCAAACATATATGGAAGAGCAGGAGCTAGGACCAACCTACTGAGCCATAGGAAACGAGCCACATCTTTTTCTGGCAGAAGTTCCACGACCTGAGTCAGTCCGAGCTGCTGGAAGCATGGCTCACTGTGTTCCTTCGTCGCCACGTGAGAGAATAAGAAACCATTTAAAATTTGAATAATTCTTCAACGGTTCCCGACACTTTCAGTAAATTAACAACCCCTGTCAAAATGACCGTAGATGAAATCTGTTTCTTGATTTGGGTTCCTTAGTACATCATAAACAATGTGTGATGGCACCTAACACTCACTGCTGGTGTAGTTGCTCTTCTTAAACAACTTCCCATTCGAGGAAACCTATTGCATCTTTAACTGTTATTACTCATACTTTAGGTACTTGGGCTGTGTACGGTTCAGTTTATGAAAGAGTAGCTCGATTTAGTCATAGGTTCACGTTTGATTTCATGTTCAGCAGCTAATTCGTTGCATGTAATATCCTAAAGCTGTGATCATACAGTGAAATCGTCTTTGCATTGGCTAGCTTTCAGGGACGGTAGCAATAATGCAATACTATCATCTGAGACAGCGTTTGCAGAAATCCCATGAAGCCATTAAAATTTGTTAATTCAAAGGTTCAGCCTGAAAATGTATATTCACTGTCAAATATTAACTTTTGTTGTTTGATGGATTTTGAGACACTGTTGTGTAATTGGATTCTCTCATCTATCAGATCGTCGATGTATTCAGACTTGCTTTAGTACTTGATGTGAATTATTATTGACGCTCAATAAGCTGTACGTGGTATAGTGGAAAACGTTGCTTCCTCTGCATCAGGGGGTCCCGGCTGCGATTCCCGGCCGGGTTGGGGATTTTCTGCCGGCGGAATGGGTGTTTGTTTTGTGGTCATCATTACATCATCATCATCATCATTCATGACCGTGGCTAGAGTGGACTGTGTAAAAATTGGGACTTTGTACGGGTGCTGATGACTGAGCAGTTGATCACCTCACAAACCTAACATCATCATCATCATCATCAAAGAGCCGTCTTACAGTTTGTTTCGAAGTCTGTGATTGCTTGGAGCATATCTAGACCTCCTAAGCGATCTAAGCGTCTTCTAAACATAATTTTCCTCATTTACAGCGAAGTCTTTGCGTCCTCACCAGGGCTCCCTAGCAATGGTCGCAGCCTCCGGACCGGTTCCGGCGCTTTAACGACCATGTGGCTGCCCACCAGCGCTCAGGCGTTCGTATAAATTCACCTCTTACCAGTACTGAACGCCCGATTATCTCGCCTAATTACATGTAACTTTACAAATTGGAATAATGTCCCTTTCCATTTGGATTTTTGTTAATACGGTATTGGAGTTAAAGGAAACTGAAATAAAACTGATATCAATAAAATTTATACACCGGTGGGTTGTTCATTATCAAAGGATTCTGACTCTGTAAACATTTGACTAGATATTTGATTACACAGATTTTAGGTGATTCTAATGTTCTTTTGGTATGCTAAGCTGGGATAGGGTAGGGGTTTCCCTCTATCACGTAAAGCAAGAAGCAAAGTGCGTTCCAGACTAGATGGGGCAATTGGGACGGACCAACAACAGTTATATCTGTGCAAATGGCGTTCTTTGATTGCGGTATGCAGGAGTGTGAGATCAGCAACCTGCACACCCGTTTGTTGTAGGTCTCTTGACTAGGAACCGTTACTTCCCAAGCAACTCCTCTGTTTGCATAACGAGGCCGAGTACACATCGCTGCAGTCGTCCCAGCAAGGAAAAATGTCTGGCAGCACTGAATACTGAGAGCGCGACCAATGGATTGCAGTTGGACATGCTGACGACTTAGCTGCGACGGCGGTCAGTCATATAATATTTCCTCAGTAATTGAAGATCCAGAAAATTCGTACGAAACACATAGATTATAAACCTAAAATGATAATGAAGAACTGGGTTCTTCAGGACCAATACAAAGATGTCGGTTACCGATCCAGGAATAACTTTCTTGTATCCAAGTACTTTTATCACCTATTTCAGTGTCTGTTTCTTTTTTTGGTGCCTCTATGTGTGAACCTCATTGTTACTAAGACTTTGTTCTTCACGAAAAATCATATGCAGGATGTTTCTTTTTCCCGTATACAAACTCAAGGCATTGATTGGTGAAAGGATACGGAACAAGAAAGGTCTAAGGATCTTATGTCCGGAAATGCATGGTTACAATGCTAGATACCATTATTCAATCATATATTGTTACATGGACTGCGGTCTAATAAGCGCTGTACCATGCAGCCACAGGTACAGTACGTGCTGAAAACTGTTTCCATGTGCCTCAACGCATGCGTGTACGCACCGTAGCATTTTCTGTCTCACATGTTCACATCGGTCAGGCTGCATCCGATCAGTGTCAAAGGCAGCATGAATACGCAGCTCCAGTGTCCCCACATCTGGAATAGGCTCTGCGTAGACGATACTTTTGAGACGGGCCCATAACGGAAAACCACACGGGTTGAGATCCGGTGAACGAGCATACCATGCAACTGGATTACCTCACCGAATCCATCGACCAGGGAAGACAAGATTGAGATGCGTTCCGACAATAAAGGCGAACTGGACTGGAGCACGATCATATAGCACCACATAGCGCCTCGAATCATCATTGCCACTTCTTCATCAATAGCACTGTTTCCAGCAGGGGAGGCAAAATCATCCGAAAGAAACGTCGGTACTACCGACCTGTTAGGCGACGTGGAAGTAAGACTGGTCGCAAAATACAGTCGCCTATTATCCTGGCGCACACATTCTGGCTGCACAGGTGCTGATGACACTGGTACTGACGATTCTCTGTCACATATCATCGGGGTTCTGCATACTATCCCTCAGATGACTGTTATGAAAGTTGAAGATACCACTCCGCGTAAAGGTGGCCTCATCTATGAATAGGATGGATGACACAGATCCAGGAATCGTGGTAGCCGGGTTAAGAAACCAGTGACAAAACTGCTTCCGATGTGGAAAGTCTGTCACTAGTAAGCACTGCACACGCTGTAAGTGATAAGGTTCAAATGGCTCTGAGCGCTATGGGACTTAACATCGGTGGCCATTAGTCCCCTAGAACTTAGAACTACTTAAACCTAACTAACCTAAGGACTTCACACACGTCCATGCCCGAGGCAGGATTCGAACCTGCGACCGTAACAGTCGCGCGGTTCCGGACTGCGCGCCTAGAACCGCTACACCACCGCGGCCTGCTGAAAGTGATAAGGGTAGTAACAATTGTCATGGAGAATATTCCACGCGATCGTCTGGCTTACCCTGTACTGGCGGGCCATCTGCCTGATACTAACACGGCGGTCGCCTTCGACAGTGATAATCGAAGTCTGAAGCCCAAACATTTCGGGTGCGTCCTTCATGATATCCTGCTTTCTGAAAGGACCCAGTCTCAGACAAACGGCGAAATACTGTTGTAAACATGGAATGCAGTGCTGTCGGCGGTGATAGGCCTCCTGATACAACCTTTCTGTCAGCCGCCGCCATTCGCCTTTCCGTATGTAAACACCATGTCGGTCAGCTCTGGATTCGAATACGAAACCACTGTGTACAACACTGTATCACGTCCACTACAAGATAATTCAACAACAGAAGTGAATTGGACACAACATTACCAATTACTATGGCAGGAGAGGGTGCCAGTGAATGAAATATGAGGGACATTACCACCCTCCAGGAAGAAAGCAAGCATACTGTGACTACATGATACAGCGCATATCTGACCGCACTCTCTGTAACATTGTGTGACTGAACAAGTAGTCTCTAGTATCGAAACCGTGCATTTCCGGACATAAGTTCATCAGACCTTTTTTGTCCGTATCCTCTCATCGATCAATCCATAGAGTGTGTAAACGATGCAAAAAATCACCCAGTTTATTTAATTAGGTTATGGTCAATTCTTATGGAAGTAGAGTTGTGATATCCTCTCCCGTCCTCAATCTATCCACCGTAACTTTGAAGAAAAATTCAAATCAGGTCTGCATGAGGAGATGATTTTCCACCTTAGGCACTGTCAGGGCAGGGATTTGGGCATGGATACTTCTTTCTGAGGCACGCAGCTGGGAACGCGGTACCGTGTAGGGTTGGTGCCTGATGGAGTGGCACACCCGCCACACGGCAACGTCCTGCGGGTTGCCGCCCCGCCAGACGCTTGCAGCAGACACTGTTCGCCGCACGCTGCAGTTAAGAGCACGCCACGATCACCGGACACAGCCGGCACGACCCCGCACCCAGTCCGCAGTTCGTGGTATGGTCGCTAGCGTTGCTGCCTCTGCATTACGGGGTCTCGGGTTCGATTTCCGGCCGGGTTGGGGATTTTCTCTGCCGGGGACTGGATGTTTGTGTTGTCCTCATTTCATCATCATCATCATTCCTGAAAGTGACTAAACTGGACTGTGTAAAAATTGTGTGTTTGTACTGGCGTTGATGACCACGCAGTTGAGCGCCCCACAAACCAGACATCATCATCATCATCATCATCATCATCATCATCACTACTTCGCATCCGCGAAGCCACGTGACGCCCGCCACTTCCCGGTATCCCTGCGTCGGGTGGCCATTGCAGAATCACCTCCTGCGGGTCTCCGGCAGTGTGCCGCCGAAACTACCACAGAGTGTAGTTCCGAACAAACAAAGAGTTGCTGATACAGCACTACCGGCCTAAGACCACTGCACCAACGAGCGTGGCGACAACCGATTGCGACCTTGGGGAGTATCAGATAGTGACAGACTGTGTCCTTTCTCTCGCACCTTCGTAGAACTGCATTTAGTGAATAACGGTTATTTTTATCATATCAGGGCGAATAACCTGTGTTCTTCTGTAGAGACTCAGTTTCTCTTATTCACGTTTTGTTGTTGTTGTTGCATATAGAAATAAATTCTATTGTTCGATGCTACCTGGGCATTGTTTTCTTTTCTGCGTGCACCCTCCTACAACGGGACACCCCATGCGGTTTCATTTTTAAATATGCTCTGTATCGTTCAAGCAGAGACTGATTTTTATCTTCTTACGAAGATGATTCTGTTTTCGTGAGAATAAAAAGTTAAAGTAGGAAATTACGAGTGCAATGAGGAAATGTTATTAGCTTTCTGTAGTCACAGATAAAGAAAAGAAATCTTTTGAAGTATTTTCTGTGTGACGACTCTAGAAAAGTATGCGCTAGTTACCAGGAGAAGACATGCAGCATGTGCAGTACTTTATTCACTGAATTCAGTTTTGTTTAATTTCGTTAATAATCCGCTGCTACGAGGAAGGTAAAAGCAATTACTCTGTTGGTTATTAAAACTGCCAAAACCACCACAAAGGGTAGCAAATAACGATATTTTGTGCATTGTGTGTGTGTGTGTGTGTGTGTGTGTGTGTGTGTGTGTGTGTGTGTGTGTGTGTGTGTGTGTTTGTACACAATTCTGGGTATACGTGGTACGAAATACGAAATTTAGTACACAGATCCATCTCCTCTGGCGAGCGATGGTCTGACAATCGCTCGGCAAGTCAGATGTTTTCATCAGGTGAGGCAGCTGAAGTACGTACTTGGCAGGGAATTAGGAACACTCTTTGTACTACGGTAGAACAATGCCGGCAGCATGCGGTCTTGATTATATTTCTGAATGATACCTTCACAGAAACTTCGACAAAGGGCGAGTCAACGTCCGAACATTAGATTTCCCAGTGATAAAAATTTAAAGGTAAGAAGTTGATCGACCGGGCGGGCCGTGCAGCTGCTGTATCACCTCGTCCGAGCTGGAACACGATGCTGTAGGAGCCAATTTACCTTTCAAATTGCCACTGTCAGTGTTTGACTGGGTCAACTGCAAACGCCCGATATGTAAATTAAAAGTAACTACATCGTCATACCTGTGACTAAACAAAACATTTAATATCTGACAACACAATACTCTACATCGTGGCTTTGGCGTATATCGCATATTCATTAATGGACTTTTTTCTCGTGTTTCGCTCCAGGAGTTTTTCAGTTGCTATTTTTTTTTTTAGATCCAGATGCCTTCGGCAGTATTGTATTTGAAAAGTTTCTAATCGCTTCATTTCGTCTGACCTGTCGTTTATGTTTCGCAGTGCAGTGTTGCGCTTCGAGCTTAGTCTATTAAGGCTTATATATCTCCATGTTAGCAGCTGAACTAGACAAAAGTGACAAAAAACACACAAAGTGAATAACAATACACTTTTGGTAGCTGTTCATAGCGTAGACAACTATAGTGCACTTCAGTTAACGTAAATTTAGTACAGACGAAAAAGGTTCTATGATTGAATTGCAGTATGTCATCTTCAGTTTTCTTTGTCTCTGAGATCCATGACAGTGTGATCTTTAACATTGTTAACTTTCATGAGAGCTATGCCAATTTCCCCGATTTTATCTCGTGGAATCCCGGCGTCCTCGTTGATGAGATAGTCTACAAAGTTCGGATAAGAGCAGTGACTCTCCCTGAACTAGGCATGAGAGACTCGATATTAATCGCAAGTAATTTAGTTAATAAATAAGTTCTATCTAATAGTTTTCAAGTAAAATGCTGGGTAATTGCATTTCATCTCTGAAGGCCGTCCGTTGTGGCCGAGCGGCTCTAGGCGCTTCAGTCCGGAACCGCGCATCTGCTACGGTCGCAGGTTCGAATCCTGCCTCGGGTATGGATGTGTGTGATGTCCTTAGGTTAGTTAGGTTTAAGTAGTTCTAAGTCTAGGTGACTGATGACCTCAGATGTTAAGTCCCATAGTGTTCAGAGCCATTTGAACCATCTCTGAAGCCAACGATGGAAAGGAAACAGCGCATTGTGTGACACTTCCTTCCTTTTTAACCTAAACGAAACTTAAGTATTTGTTCTAATTTACGAGTAACTAAGTAATCTAACTGACGTAACTGTTAGAGTCGGTATTTTTTTAATCTCTTTCGCATAGCGTAGTTCAGTTGCTTAGTAATTGCGAGTTTCACTTTCATCGTTTAAAGTTCTAGCAAACTGACTGAGATAATACCACAGTAGTTTTCACTCTCCATGTGAGTACTGGCGCACTTAAAATACAACGCGTAACGAACACTTCAATGCATCCTTACACCAAGAGATAGCAGAATCACAGAAAAGTTGCCAACATCATATGCCGGCATGATGATGTTTTAAAACTATAGTGCCATAAGCCGCGAAATAGTTGTAGCTGTTCTTTTTCCAGTCACTTGGGATTTTGCGTGTCTGTATGTGTGAGCTGGTATGGATTTGTCCAACAAATGCAAGGGGAAGTTTAAGCACAGTGTAAATTTGTTTAGGCTTCCGCTGCCTGTTCTTGAAGTGTTAGCGGTTGGCGCTCGTTTGGCGATCATCGATAGAACGTCGTCGAGTGCTTTTCCTGAAATTTTGAGAGAAAAAGATGTTAGCTTTGTAAGACGTTATCCTCCATTGCAACCAAAGTGGATGACAGTCAGTCTAGGATCACGAGACGAGCACCCACCAGCAGAACCGCAAATATTGTAGGATACAGTGTCGTACCTGGAAGATAGAGTACTTGGGAACACGTGATGTTCCCTTGTCGGTGTTTCAATCTAGTGACCGATTTTATAATCACATCAAGGAATGCGCACTACGTTCCGTCCTAAGTAGTTTCCGAAGATTACTACTGCTTTTTCTGTTGTGGGATACGAAGGTATTTTATGTGCAGTGTTTGTACGTGTTAGGTGTTCTACTTTTTTAAGTGTGGTATTATACGTTATAGCTATTTGGTGGATATTGTTAACTCCTGGGTTATAGAGTTTTATGATTAGTATTTAGTGTAAGTCCGTACATTTTGAAAACTGGTTACACATTGTCTGTACGGTTAAGCCTTATTCCCTACTCGATCGTTCATCAACTTGTACCTTGAAACGGAAGGTCTTCAGCCATGGAACACATGATATTTGCAAATGAACTTAGTTCCTTTAATGTTTAACAATTTCCCCTATCTTTAAAAAATAAACATTTGTTAGTTGACAATACTTTTTATTTCCAAATGTTTTTAATTTGTAGCTGATATCTCATAACACTTGCTTCGTAAATTTATTTCACTCACTGATTATTGGTGTCTAGTAGAAAATATCGTAACATATGGACTATTAAATCCCATATTTACAAAATTTTCACTGCACCACTTTTAAATTTGTTCCTATGTAGATGATCATGTTGCACATTGGAACAGTTTTTTACATTTGGGAAAACCTTACGTTTCTGGAGTAATCGTTGTAACTTCGGAAAAAGACTGCAGCAAATTTAAAGTCATTTCCTTCATTTCAACATGTAACAACAAAATAAGTCTCTATTAGAGGGTTGGCTTGAGGCGCAATTCTAAAATCTCTTCTTAGCTCCCATCACTTCTTCAAAGCTATACACTAACATACCCTGATAAATCACTTCTGTTAAATGTAATTTTGTTTATATAATGCTTACTTTCCGTTTCGAACTATGCCAAATTGTTCCACAGTTATTTTGTAACTTTAATGGTTGGATATACGACGACTGAAACTTTAAAAGTAGCAATTATTTATTTACAGCTCGTACAAAATAGAAACGTGTTTCAAAGTTTTACTGACCTTCAAATTAGTCACCAGCATTGTGGATAACCCGTTGTCAGAGATCTGGAAATCGTGGGATACTCTTAGCAGTGCCAGTTGTGTTGATAGTTTGAGCGGCGCGGTCTATCGCCCGACTAATTTGTAGCAGTTCTGAAGCGAATGCTGTGAAGTGTTTCCTTCAGTTTCGAAATCGAGTTGAACATAGAAGGGCTTAAGTGAGGGGAGTGCAGTAGGTGGTATAGCATTTTGCAGCCGAATCAGTCAAACAAATCAGTAACAGTTTGCACTGTACGTACTTGAGCATTGTCCTGCAAAATGATGGTCAGATCCTGCAGAAAGTGTCATTACTTCTTCCACTATGCTGTTCATTTTTGGAACACAACCTACGACCAGCTTAGAGGCAAAAGTGATGGCACTTTCTGGAGAACCTGGCCTTAATTTTGCAGGACAATGCTCAAGCACGTACAGTGCAAGCTGTTACTGAATTATTTGACTGATGCGGCTGCTAAGTGGTACACCACCTACTGCATTCCCCTGACTTAACCTCTCGTGAGCTCAACTCGATTTCTAAACGCAAGGAAACACTTCACGGCATTCGCTTCAGAACTGCTATAAATTCGTCGGGCAATAGACCGCGCCGCTCGAAATGTTAACACAACTGGCACTGCTAAGACCATCCTACGACTTCCACATCTGTGACAATGGGTTACACACAATGCTGACGACTACTTTGAAGGTCAGTAAAACTTTGAAACACGTATATATTTTGTACGAGCTGTAAATAAATAATTGCTACTTTTAAAGTTTCAGTCCTCGTATGTCCAACCATTAACGTTACAAAATAACTGTGGAACAATTTGGCGTGGTTCGAAACGGAAAGTAAGTATTATGTAAACAAAATTACATTTAACAGAAGTGATTTATCAGGATATGTTAGTGTATAGCTTTGAAGAAGTGATGAGAGCTAAGAAAAAGTTAAGGGGTCACTAAATCGGAAAGGTACTAAGAAGAAGAAGACGAACGAAAGAGAAGTGCAAAATAGTTTGCTGTGTGTGTGTGTGCGTGTGTGTGCAAGAACATAAACAACATCCGTGCTTTTTTTACAGAAAGTGTTCGGACAGGCGAAGTGGAAATACGAGGGAAACCGCCTCTCGTGTTTTCCGAGAAAAGAGGAGATGCGTACCACCTGGCGTAGAAGTGGGTGATTCTTCATAGCGTGAGATAAATGAAGGTGCGTTTCCTTTGAAGGGGGAGATGCGGGAGAGGGGGGCGGTGAGAGTCGTTTCAGGGCGTGCTTTGCAGAGACAAAGATGCGGGAGCTTCCTACAGAAGCCATCTTCGGAGTGGCGCTGTTGCTTTAGATCTCGACGTATTGTAGAGTGGACAACGAAATCTGCAGTTGTTCCTAGTAACTGCATTATTCTTTTCACTCTATAAGTGATCTTGTGAAGTATTCTTAGACTCCTGTCCTTTCAAAGGAGGCAGGTACTGACATGTATGAATATTACTACCATCAGTTTAGCAAGTCATGTTGCAAAATAGAGACACAAGTTATTAACAGAAGAATGGTAAAGTTCATAAAAGCCGGGGAAGGTCTGTTTGCATAACGGAGAAATGGAGGAATACGCGACGTCATAGCGAGCCTACGACTTATCTCAGAAGATAGACTGAAGTAACGCAAAACCACGCGTTTGCATCATTTGTAAAATTAGAGGAGGCTTTTGGCAATCTGGAATAGAATATACTATTCGAAATTGTGAAGATTGCAGGTGTCAAATACAGGGAGCGAAATAAGGTAATGGAAAGCGATCTAATTAAATGACGCGATTCTGAGCGAATTAGATTAGGAAACCAGACATTAAGAACCGTAGATAAGTTTTGCTATTTGAGCAGTAAGACTGAAGATATGTACATCGAGCGTATCTTTGTATATAAGTGGAACGCGGATGACAAGCATTTCAGTCAAAAGGAAAACAGAAATTAGGAAATGTGGTACTACAGAAGAATGATGAGAATTAGATAGATTGATAACTAAAATGGGGCACCGAAGCCGGAGGGGGAAAAAGATATATGTAGCACGACTTCAGTGAAAGAAGGGAACGACTGACGGGACACATACTGAGGCATCAAGGAATCGTCAATAAGATAGTGGAAGGACGTATGTGTGTGTGTGTGTGTGTGCGGGGATGGGGCAGCTGGTTGGAAGCGGAGGAGGGATATAAACTGTAGAGGGGACCAATGACTGAAAACAGTAAAATCTTTCCAAAGGATCCTTCTGATGGTTTCATGCGGCACTACCCATAACTCGATTAACTTCTTACTATTGACGTGTTATAATTAGTGTTGATGATGTGCCAGACATAGTACTTAGGTATAGAGTATTTAATAAGCTTTATTTTGAGTAACGGTGGTGTTGTGGCCAACATTTTATTTACGTACTGATTCCATAGCAAGCATGATCTGAGTTATACGTACTAACGATACTGCTGCGGTCAACATCGGTCACAGATACGGATTCTTTAGCAACTACGGTCTAAAGACTGGTAATCAGAAAATTGTTTTTATTTCTTATTGATATCAATACTATGAAAAAAATTGTAAATAGGATAATGCACACATCTGTTCAGTTGCGAATGAGCATTGGTGTGTGATCGATCTCGTATCCGACTACCAGCGACTGGAGACAGCGAATCGTTTTATCACCTGACTCGACTCCCAAAGTTTGGGTCGCCCCTCTGACGTGAGGCGCTAAAAGCTCTCGGTAGGCTCCAAATTATTCGCTCTGAATTATTCACGAACCGAAAATGTGACTTTAGGCTCCGAGTGATCCAGAAAAAGTAAAGGAGTTTGAATGTTTTATGAGGAATTGTAAAACTGTGTTTGGCTGACGGAAAACTTCTTCACGAAAGAGGTGTTACTGACAGTATCATAAGCGAAAAGTTTCTTTTACATCGCAACAAATTATGCACACAGTGCAACGTAAGAGAATAACATAAATGTTTCTCCAACAACTGTAATGGCATTGTCCTTTGTGTGATTAAATTCTCGCGATAAGCATTCCCTGTAACGCATTCGAAAGTTTGCTCGTCATTGCAAGGACTTTTCTTTGAAGCAACAAAGACAAATGAAATTATTATCAACATTAAGCGAATATGCAGGGTCGTTATGACTGTGTCTATGACGTGTACAGCAGTAGTCTTTGTCATTATTCAAATGGTGCGACACTATGTGTCACAATTATGTGACTCTGTCTTGCTATGAGGACACATATTTTTTATTTAATTTTCTACTCTCTTCTTATTATGAGGCAGCTCTGATGGTACGAAAACAAACATGTGTATCGCACAGCGTGATTTCATAAGCTAAACGCTTTGGATCTGAAGAAGGCAGCTCCTGTCGAAATTAGTAATCGAGTGTACCTAAACGCGATGAAGGCAATAACTACTTTATATCTGAAGCTATCTTTATATTGGATAATAACGACCTTTCAGGGTACATATGCACCATAATAATAATAATAATAATAACTTTGATTATAATTTTAATTGTTTAAAAGAAGAAACACTGATTTATACAGCAACTCTGTTAAGGACGATGAAAATACAAAATTACTGCGATATTTCTAGTCTATCTCGATAACGACATAAATTTTGAAAATTAAACTTTTTGAGTCGTTAGACAACGTTGTATTCCTCTTCAGAGTCGTTGTTGTTGTTGTGGTTTTCAGAGCGAGAAATTGGACCGTAGATCAGTGTCACCTGTTCAGATTAATCACATTTCTTTTTACATCAGGTCAATGGCCGTATCCAGATACGTTGCCAACAGGGCGAACAGCTGCTCCAAACATGAACCGCACTAAAGTCGCGTGTCTGTGGAGGAAGTGCTATATTGAAGGAGCTCCCACTGGACCTCTGATTGTAACCTAAGTCACCATAAAGGACCACAGCATTCCATTATTCCTGATGGCTTCCTCGACGGCAATGACATCTTCCGTTATGATTCGTGACCGTGCCACAACGACGGAACTGTGATACAGTAGCCTGTGGAGGATGATAGTTAACTCACGTTGATATCTTGCTCACTAAATTCACCTTATCACAAACTAATACGAGGGGCGTTCAGAAAGTAAGCTCCGATCGGTCGCGAAATGGAAACGACTATGAAAATCCGATAAAGCTTTGCACAGATGTGTTGGGTAGTGTCTCTAGTATAACCCCAGTTAGCATCACGTCGCTCTTCTCATTTCTGAGCTCGCAGTGAGTGCGTAAAGATGTCTAGAAAATAGTGTCTGCCGCCAAGTACGAGGGCCTGGTGAGAAATTTCGCCTGAAGCTATGCAGCTAACATTACATAACTGTCGTGCTGTTTCTTCTTCAAGACAATTCTCAGCCGCATTCTGCAGGGGCAATGAAGATGCTCCTGCAGCGTTTTCAAGTGGAAATGTGAGATTCCCCACAATACAGTCCGCAATTGTCTCCCCCTGAGTTTCATCTCTGGTCACATGAACCGCTGTCTTTGAAGACAACATTTTGACACAGACAACGAGGTGTAGGCCAGCGTGGAGAATTGGCGGAAAGCACTGGCGGCTGCCTTCTATGATGAGGCTATTGAAAAGTTGGTACAACGCTATGACAAAAGTCTAAGTCAGAACGCCGACTACGTAGGGAAATAGCTGAAAGGTGTAGCTAATTGTTACAAGTAAAACATTTCTGATGTTCACTGTGGTTTCCATTTGGCAATCAATCGGAGCTTACTTTCTGAACAGGCCTCGTAAAAAACCTCTGGGGTGCCATTCGTCGTCAGCCATGTCCCCACAAACGACCGGCCCGTAATATACAGATATTGTGTCATCCGTGCCTATAAATCTTATATCATATACGTCCAGAATCCCACCAATGACCTGTCGAGGCCTTGCAACAGAGCATAGCTGCTCTGTTGTGGTCCAGAGACTGCCAAACACGATATTAATCATGCTTTAGCTGATCACCTTAAATATAACTTGAGTGAAAATACTGATCGGTGAACCGCAATGTTAATGCTAGGATGTTTCCTTTGAAAACTTTAGCTCCGATTTCCTTCTATGCTTCGCAAGCTATTTCTTCGCCCCCAATGACAGACAAGGCTCCTTTTATCTCACCATTAGTTTAAACAGATATGTAAATCTCACTATGATAGGTATAAAAATGTTGCGAATTTAATGCAATTGGTAAATTGGAAGTAAGATGAGGTTACTCCCGTCATTGGTCGCCAAATTTTAATGAAACAAGTATCTATTGCGGAGATTAATATTATTGAATCGAACGACATTGAGCACCAGACGGTGTGAACTGAGATTAACATGATTAATATTAAATGAGGTCGCCCCACGTTTGGTGCCAAAAATGTTTCGAATTTAGAAATTGATATAAAAGTGAGGATCCACGGAAAATTGATTGTTTAAAGCATTAATATACGAAAAGATGTATGTTTATTATATGATCACCAATGTCAAAGTGTAGAGGCAATTGGCTATGGGCACGACTCAGTAACTGGGCAAGTGGTTGGGAGGAGGAGGGTAGAGGGGACAGAAATAAATAATCCTTTTCATACCACCACTCGATGGAGTCAATTTTACGTGCAGGTACGTGCGATAGACGCGATGTTGGTTTAACACGTCGATCATCCCTGATAGTGTGTTTGACCGCAGGCTGACAATCTACAACCTTTATCTACGGTTTGCGGTCACCACCTGGCTATCTCATCTCGTTCCTTCTTCCCAACCAGGCGGCTCGCCCTCGGCGTATGTTATCTTCGGGGTTTATAACGTAGAGGCGGTGTTACCGTAATGTTTATAAACTGAAATCGCATAAGATATTGCAGACGAAAGCTTAAAGATTCAAGCATCGGACTGCAAGGAAGATCCATTCCACATTGCATGGGAAGCACGCATAAAGCAAAGTGGCAATATACATCTTAATAAATGGAGGAATGTCCCTCAAAGTCAGGCGACTGAATTGAGAATAGGTCGGCACGCTTCCAGAATGCCAAATATTTGTCTCCTCGCTGTCTTACTCTTTGGCCTCGTCCTGAATGACTTCTCTCGCACAGTCGCTGCTGCTTGGCAGTTTTGTTAATAATCCCTCACTATGTCCTCCAGGACGATAAATTTCCCGTCGTTTCGTCTTCATCATTGGTGTGCTTAATTTATAATCTCACCAACCAAACGACGGACCCCGCGTAATCATGGCTCCAAGCCTTCTTACAGGACAGCACGGGCGACTCCAAGCCGCCATAGCCTACCATTCTCTCTGAGTTACAGGGTACGTAAGAAAGAGAGCTCTTGAGAGGTACATGATGAACTTAAGGGCGCCTAGTGAAGAGACAGTGTCAGTACTGACACCAACTGTTTACAGAATAATTCCGATCTCAATGAAGATCGTTATGGGTTCAGAATAAGTACAGGAACACACGGGGTAGATCAAACTAAGGCAAACCAACATTTATAGTACCTGTAGATTTACAGGACCACCTTTGAAAATGTTTGCTGCAATACATTCTTCTTCATTCTGAAGAAACCACGAATAAAGTACAGAGAGCAAAGTTATCTACAACTTGCACTGAAATTACACTGCAGTTATAGGTGGCGATGTACTTCTAACGAAAGAAGTGGTGAACAACGGAGCGAGACGGGGTTGTGACATCTTCTTGATGTGATTCAGTCTGTACACTGAGGAAGCAGTAAACGAAAACAAGGAGAAATTAGGAAAGTGAATTAAATTTTAGGTTGAAGACTTACAAACTTCGAGATTTGCCGATGACATTTTGTTTGTGCCGGAGACAGCAAAGTACTTTGAACAGTAGTTGAATTGAATGAATTGTACCTTGAAAGAGAAAGTTATAAGCTTAAGTAAGACAACATTAACACAATGTGATCGAATTAAATTTGGCAATAATGAATGATCTGGTTTAGGAAATGACACACTAAAAGTAGTAGACAGGTTTTGCTACTTATCTACCAAATAACTCATAATGGCTGAAAGCGAGGGAAAAAAAGACTGGGAAAAGCATGAAAATCATTTCTAAACGAGAAATTTTACACCACCGAATTTAAACTTAAGTCATAAGAAATATTTACCGCCTACGTTTCACTCCTGCACAATGCTACACTGTAGACAAACAGTCCAGACAAGGTAGATCAGAAGCTTTTGATATGTGGTGTAACAGGTGAATGGTGAAGATTAGACAGGTACTCCAGCTAATTAATGAAGAGGAGCATTGAGAAGAACAGGAATTTATTAAAAAGTTTGATTTAAGGAAAGGATCGGTTTCTGGAACACACTCTGAGGGATCAAGAGTAGTATATCTACTGGGGTCTTGCTATACGGTTCAAGTTTCCTGTCACTGGTCGACACTTACATCAGGGTGCTACAGTCGCTGTCAATGGCAGGAATTAAAAAAATCCAAGTAGATACTGGTGCGAAATTCCAGCATGCAAGGTGGTGAAACTTAAAAAAAAAACATTAAAAATTGGAAATAAAATCGAAGAAGCTAAAGAATTCAAAGAATCTGAGATGACAAAACTAGCTCTATTGTGCTTCGTAAACGCTCACCATTCTCCTTTCTCCTCTCCTGTCCTCCAAACATCTCCGATCGCATTCCAATACAATACATTAAACTGAAACAGGTAATCACAGTTACAGAACTGCCACCTTGACTATACTCATCAGTATCCGGACAATCAAATTTTTGGGCCATGTTCAAAAAAATATGTGTAAAGCCCTACATAAAAACCCATTAGTTCCATTATCATTAACGTTTAGGTGAACACTTTCTTTTGTTTTCAGTGCTATTCGTCATAAACACAAACTGCGGAATATGAATCCTGTATTAATTTTACAATTCTGCAATTTTTATGTAACATAGAGGACACTTTGTTTCAGTTTTCCTGTAACACGGCAACAATGGCGATTTATGAGCCAATTACTATCTATAAATGAAGATAAAATGTTAATATATGGGTAGTTTGTTGAACTTAGTTGTGATCTGTCATGGTATAGTACCTGATATTCCTTCTACAGGCCATTTGAAACTTATTGAACCAGGACAATCAAAATCACCACACCTAAGGGAACGTATAAAAAAGTGGTAAAAGAAGTAATAGCTGGTTCTTCACTGAGGAAAATCGCTAGTAAATATTGCTTTCATTTCAGGATGTTACACTGATTCTGTCAAACGAAAACTGATTCCTCTGTTAACAGCATGTGTAGTTAAACATAAGTCTACAGTTTAGTTAGCTAAGAATTCATTATTTTATGTTAATTAATTCGTATATACTTCAGTATAAACTAACTTTTCGTTTAATGCTATCATACACTCAGTGCATAGATATGTAAGGGAATGTTAAATATAATATTTGGATAGTCTTCTACCATCACATTTTAGGGATATCACATTATTCTCGATTTCGAGCCCTAATACAGCTATGCTTAATGTAGGAAACAAAGCATCTCATCAGATTTTCTCACAGGAAAAGTTCCGAAAGAAGGCAGAACAGCACGAGTTAGATGGAGCCGAAGAAAACAATGTGTTTTTGAAAGCTGAAAGTGAAGACGAGGAAGCAGCAGAGGAAGACAAAGAAATGATAATGGATATCTTGGGGACCTTGGTGATGATGTTAAAGGAGAGTGAGAAAAGAAAATTCTCAGAGCTACTAATGCTCTCCTGCAGACAATGAAATTCAAATAGATGCTTTAAACCAAACCAATTCATTTAATATGAATGAACCAAAATGGTATGTTGTTACTGAAACATGATACAGAAATCTATATAGGGGAGTACGAAAATGCTCATGGCGTTTGCAACTGAAACAATCGGAATGAATTGGTTTGGGAATTAGTTTTATTGCCAGATTTCAAAGTGATGAGCAACAATTCGCATATTAATGAAATAACATTTATTGATGAGGAACTGACAGCGAAAAATGAAATATAGACCAGCAGAATGAGAAGTTGCATATGAGAACATTACGTTCTACTTGTAGAAACGAATTCCTTACATAAATAATGATGAACTTACACCAGTGAGCCACATCTTTGCTCAGTTGTGATTAAATAAACACCGGGTAAGCTTATGATACTGACTGGATGAAACATGTTTCATCCACTGCACCTTCCCAGAATTTGTTTCTTTTGGTATAAACTATCGTTATTCGACATATGAACGGATAGCGTTTTCAGGTGATAACCATTCTGATTATACTGCTGTGGTACATGCATTCTATGTATGCAAAGATGTACAGATGAATTATAAACTAACTTTCCTTGAGCATAAGATATTGTCAGTGTCAATGTCATGGGAATAACATTGTTTAGTTAGCTAATTCTCCTTGACATGTACACTTTAAACTATAATCTAAATCAGGAGTAATGCCCTTGTGTGTTTGTGTGTGTATGTAAGTGAGTGTGTGTATGTGATTTTGCTGCCACACTTTACACCTGAAAATCTTGCAAGCTACTTTCATTAGATACACTCCTGGAAATTGAAATAAGAACACCGTGAATTCATTGTCCCAGGAAGGGGAAACTTTATTGACACATTCCTGGGGTCAGATACATCACATGATCACACTGACAGAACCACAGGCACATAGACACAGGCAACAGAGCATGCACAATGTCGGCACTAGTACAGTGTATATACACCTTTCGCAGCAATGCAGGCTGCTATTCTCCCAAGGAGACGATCGTAGAGATGCTGGATGTAGTCCTGTGGAACGGCTTGCCATGCCATTTCCACCTGGCACCTCAGTTGGACCAGCGTTCGTGCTGGACGTGCAGACCGCGTGAGACGACGCTTCATCCAGTCCCAAACATGCTCAATGGGGGACAGATCCGGAGATCTTGCTGGCCTGGGTAGTTGGCTTACACCTTCTAGAGCACGTTGGGTGGCACAGGATACATGCGGACGTACATTGTCCTGTTGGAACAGCAAGTTCCCTTGCCGGTGTAGGAATGGTAGAACGATGGGTTCGATGACGGTTTGGATGTACCGTGCACTATTCAGTGTCCCCTCGACGATCACCAGTGGTGTATGGCCAGTGTAGGAGATCGCTCCCCACACCATGATGCCGGGTGTTGGCCCTGTGTGCCTCGGTCGTATGCAGTCCTGATTGTGGCGCTCACCTGCACGGCGCCAAACACGCATACGACCATCATTGTCACCAAGGCAGAAGCGACTCTCATCGCTGAAGACGACACGTCTCCATTCGTCCCTCCATTCACGCCTGTCGCGACACCACTGGAGGCGGGCTGCACGATGTTGGGGCGTGAGCGGAAGACGGCCTAACGGTGTGTGGGACCGTAGCCCAGCTTCATGGAGACGGTTGCGAATGGTCCTCGCCGATACCCCAGGAGCAACAGTGTCCCTAATTTGCTGGGACGTGGCGGTGCAGTCCCCTACGGCACTGCGTAGGATCCTATGGTCTTGGCGTGCATCCGTGCGTCGCTGCGGTCCGGTCCCAGGTCGACGGGCACGTGCACCTTCCGCCGACCACTGGCGACAACATCGATGTACTGTGGAGACCTCACGCCCCACGTGTTGAGCAATTCGGCGGTACGTCCACCCGGCCTCCCGCATGCCCACTATACACCCTCGCTCAAAGTCCGTCAACTGCACATACGGTTCACGTCCACGCTGTCGCGGCATGCTACCAGTGTTAAAGACTGCGATGGAGCTCCGTATGCCACGGCAAACTGGCTGACACTGACGGCGGCGGTGCACAAATGCTGCGCAGCTAGCGTCATTCGACGGCCAACACCGCGGTTCCTGGTGTGTCCGCTGTGCCGTGCGTGTGATCATTGCTTGTACAGCCCTCTCGCAGTGTCCGGAGCAAGTATGGTGGGTCTGACACACCGGTGTCAATGTGTTCTTTTTTCCATTTCCAGGAGTGTATATGGAAAGATACTGAACAAGGCTAAAATATTTTGTCTGTTCGGATACTTTTGAGCACAGTCCAGATGATGGGTCTGAGATTGCATTGTAATTGGCTTTTAGTTTGAAAAGACTTTAAAATAATGTGATGTCACTGCTTGAGAGTGTCAGGGAACGTAGGAGAAGGGGTTGGGGTGATATGAGAGGTTATAAACGACAAGTAGACTAGTTTGAAGCCTTGTACACACATCAACAAAATATATCAACAAAAGTGGTATATCACCCCAGTTCCCAGAACTCCTGAAGATAGACGTTGACTGTTGATACTGTATCACAGACACAGTCTCTTTAGCTGTTCAGAGATGTAGCTAACCCCCCCCCCCCCAAAGATGTAATCAACCATGCATGAGCAGCGCCTGTTAGATGGATGTGGTCCGATAGCTTATCAGTTCCAGACATTCCACCAGGAAGGAGGTACACGGCTCGTGTTGTCTGCAGTCCAACCATTTCCAGACGGTTCGATCGAGTCTGCATGGTTACTTTGTGCCATGATGGGCTCTCAACAAGGGAAGTGTCCTGGCGTCTCGGAATGAACCAAAGCGATGTTGTTCGGACAAGAAGGAGAGACAGAGAGACAGGAGCTGTCGATTACATGCCTCGCTGAGGCCGCCCAAAGGCTAATACTGCAGTGGATGACCGCTGCATACGGATTATGACTAGGAGAAATCCTGACATCAGCGCCACCACGTTGAGAGTCGCATATGCCTTCAACCAGGCAATCGTCGGAGGCTTGTTTGGAGGCAAACTGGTCAGGCTGAACGCCTTGGACACACTGTCCAGTGAGTGCAGCAAGGTGGAGATTCCCTGTTGTTATGGGGTGCCATTATGTGGGGCCGACGTACGTCACTGGTGGTCATGGAAGGCGCCGTTACGGCTGTACGATACGTGAATGCCAGAATGCCATCCTCCGACCGATAGTGCAACCATAGCGGCAGCATACTGGCGAGGCATTCGTCTTCGTGGACGACGATTCGCGCCCCCATCGTGGACATCTTGTGAATGACTTCCTTTAGGATAACGAATTCGCTCGACTAGAGTGGCCAGCATGTTCTTCAGACATGAACCCTATTGAACATGCCTGGGATGGATTGAAAAAGGCTGTTTATCGACGACATGACCCACCAACCACTCTGAGGGATCTACGCCAAATCTCCGTTGAATAGTGGGAAAATATGGACCAACAGTCCCTTGATGAACTTGTGGGTAGTATGCCACGACGAATACATTCATGCATCACTACAAGAGGACGTGCTATTGGGTGTTAGAGGTACCGGTGTGTACATCAACTGGACCACCACCTCTGAAGATCTCGCTGTGTGTTGGTACAACATGCAATGTGTGGTTGTCATGAGCAATAAAAAGTGCAAAAATGATGTTTATGTTGATCTCTCTTCCAATTTTCTGTTCAGGTCCAGAACTCTCGGAACCGAGGTGATAAAAAACTTTTTTAATGTGTGTATTATCTATTTTTTTAATTTATGAAAGTTGTTTTCAATTTTTTGATTTTTTTAAATTTTGTCGTCTTTCATATTTTAATTTACAACCTGCGTACCATTGTATTTTCTAAATTTCCTGTCGGTGTCACCTTGTATGTTTTAATTTCCATCTTCAATCAGTGAATGCAACACTGTGGATACAGGTTCCACATAGATATACTACTTACAAAGAATAGTAATTTCGGTTACGAAGGGTATTCCATACGGTAAAAGTTGTAGATGGGGGCCAAACCAGGTCAAACTGGATATCGGTAACAGAAATTAAACAGAAGATATACAGGCTTGGTGAGCTGCTTCAGACTAGTTTGAAAACTCGTCCATAATAGCAACAACATCAATAGTGAGACCAAGTGATGTCATTTCACAACTGTTCATTTGTAAACAGAATGATCATTCAATTATAAGAATTCCATTGTGCTTCGGTCCATTATTTTAACTTTACCAAGGATAAACTGTAGTCAGGATGTTGGTGGGTACTGTTGCTACGACTAAACAAAAGCAAAAATTTATTATGTGGGTTACACATTACGAAATCTTGTCTGAGAGTTATGGATACCGATCATCACTTTCGAATAATTTGGAGATGACTCTTAGTGACTACAGCGCTTCTGTTTTGCGTTTCACTATTTTCTTCAGTACAAATGTATGCAAATGTCCTAAAATTTTCCTTCAAATGATACAATAATATCTGCAGGCCCACGTCATCGTTGTCATTGTAGATGAGAGTTAAGGTGAAGAAAGATAAATTGAGCTATGCAATCACCTCTGGTATCACAGCATAATACGGTAATACCTTATATCTAACGTCTCACGGAAAAACAAAGCTGCGTTGAGCAGTGTAAAATTGGACATCCTATTTTCCATAAGCGTAAGAGATCATCTGTAAGTACAGTTTGGCCATTTACACAATCAACTGGTTGAGAGCCTTCACTAACTTGTAGGAGCCTTTCAGCATAATGTTTCACTTTTTCATCATTGAAAAGCTGAACTTTCATACTTACTCTTAATTGTACTTTCCTCACTCGAAACCAAAACACAGATATCTTCAAACATGCGCTGATTTCAGCAGCTGGAGTTTATTTAGTAATAACTGGAAGCATTTTCCGAAAATATCCAGAATATGTAAGTAGAACAGCTCCCATTAATTCTATATTACCTCGAACATATAGAACACTCTCAAATATTCTGGAAATTTTGTAACATTTTGAAACATCGTACAACAATCTCCAACGTACACATATATGAACATTCTGGCCATTCTCGGCCAGTTTAGTGTTAGGATCGAAGCTGGTTCAGCAGCTTTCCGTAAGGAGTTCATTAGCATGATTCTCTTTTTTGTACTAATATCTTCAAACCGCTGCAATTCGAAACCAAACCTTATTCTGGGTTGGAATATGGAGGATTACTCTACCATATAACACTCATACAGGAGTGTATGGCGGAGTTATAGCGGCACGCACGGACAAACGATCTCTTATCTTCACAACTACCGTTTCAGTTGAAAAGGCTGCTGTTAGTATAAGGCACAAAGACAAACATTAAGTACTATGGTATTAATTTGATAGATTCATGTTTTCCTCATTGTCGAGCTTCTATGAATATTTTTGTCAGTTAACGAATATTTCCGAATGCTATAAAATATTCCCCCAATTTTTTAACTTTCTCCATTGTTTTGGGATGTTTTCGGTTGGCTGTAAAGAAGTGATTGTCAGATAAAGTTATTTCAAATCAGGGTATTGTTGATTAATTCATTGAATTTAAGAGTATTGGGGATAATTTTTGAGCATTCGAGAGTACTTTTTAGCGTGACATAATAACGTTTTTTCAATATTTTGAACATCTGATTTTACTAAATTCACGAATGTTCTCCAGTGGTATCGAATGTTCGTAGAAAACAAATGAAAATGAAAACCATGTGAAACGTTCCTAAAGAAAGGAAAAGATGCCGAGGCGGCGGTACAAATGTATGAGAAAAGAAAATCTGTTGACTAAACATAATTATTTCGGTAATTCAGAACGTCATTGCTTACATTCCATTGAACTCGTGTGCACGAGAATAAGTTAATATTTTGTCGTCCTATCTGTTTGCACAAGCATTATTACATGTCTTCTTATTTCATACACGGTTAATCATTATGAGAGCGTCTAGTTATTGGCGCGATTGAGGCGTATCGTTAAATGTGACAAACTGTTTCAACAATTTATAAATCAGTATATCGGTATAAGCGCGATTACGAAGTGGTATAATCATGTATGTGATACTTGGAACCTGTAACTCGTAGCAACAGTTTGCCTGGAGATAGAGCAATGAAGTCAAGAGCACTGTTAGCTACATGGTAAGTATCCGTGACTTGTGATAAGTTTTAATTTGTTAAGAGTCGTAATAGAGGAAGCAAAGTAACACTTTGCTTAAGTCATTCATCACTCTTCCATCAATGACACGCTGTATGGATCGATAATGACTGAAAGATGACGAAACGTAGTAGACTTTTCTTTGTTCCCAACAACAGCATCACGCATCCTAAGCATACATTTAAATCATTGTGCCTTCCTGTCTCCATCTTACTGACATATTCGAAACCACAGTCGCAGCGTATTTCATTTGACTATCTGGTGATATTTTACCCCCAGGGAACATATATTTATTTTAGGTGGCCCTCAGATCTGTCCAGGTTTCTCGTGAAGAACGATGTTCAACTACTCCTCATGACGGCACGTTGTCCACTCCCAGTGGTGAGATTGGCAGATGGAAAACCACATACCTTTCCTTCTGAGCTAAGGATGAATGAATAGTTGTGCACAGGGCAGATGCTCTATAGCCTAATCAATTTTCATATGGCATTCATCCCTTCGCCATACTTCCTAGCCATAGTACAATTCTTTATTGTTACATGGTCCAGTTAAAAATTTTAAGGTTTCACTCTGTTATTTCAGTTACTATCTGTAGACGACTCATAATTACCCAAATAACGTAATGTATTGATCTCTATTCCGTGAAAAAATTAACTGATCCATATAAGGTTGAAACTCACTTGCTGGACTAAGGTCCTTTGGTCTAGTATCTGGACTACTACTGTTTGATTCAAGGGTTTTCGATGGTTTTACATCAGCACTACACAAACATAAAAAGGACGACACATTTTTCAACTGTAAGAGACACGGAACAATTATTAACAGTTATTCCGTCGTGGGCTGTTCATGAGTGCAGATTATGGGCTACTGTTGCTTCTGGTACCGATATGCAGTCTTCAGTACAAAGTTTAAATTTTCTGGTACGTTCGAATCGTTTCGGAGCTACAAGTGTGTATTCTCGGACTATATCTGACGTTTGTGGATGTGACGTCTGCTTCGGTTTACCATCTAGCAGTTAATAATACGGTTGTTACCTTTACGGGGAAAGCGTAAGTTTATGTAAAAACAGACTATGTGGAAAGAAATGGCGTGCTGAGAAGAGGTGAAAATGAACCTGGTGACAGTGAGGGGGTGGGAGGGGGGACGAGCAGGGTAAATAGGCTACGATGGAGTGTATCATGGTATTTGTGAGAAAGGTGGATCTAGCCCGATGACTACAACATAAGGAAATTAATAGCTGGTGTCTTATAAAAGGAGTGCCGCTGACCTATCCAAGGGAATCTACAAAAAGTAAAAACATAAATGTTACGAAAGGTGATGTCAGCTGCTCAAAATAGTGGAGGGGAGGAGGAAAGAACTTTAACATCCTGTCGACAATAACATCAGTGAGTGGCAATTTGTTGTGAAGGCATTTGGCCATAGCCTATCAAAAGAAGCATCTAACATTTGCTTAAGTGATTTAGGGAACATGCAAAACCTAAATGTGGATGGCCAGGTGGAAAATTTTAACGCCATCATATCGAATACGAGGCTAGTGTCTTCCCACTGTGTCACATTACCAGGTGACAAAAGTTATGTGATAACTTCTAATATCGTGTCGGACGTCCTTTTTCCCGACATTTGAGCCGTCGATAACTGAGAAAATGTGGCCGGTGTAGGACTTTCTGCACGAACTTACCTCTCGATTACGTCCCATAAATGTTCCCTGAGATTCATGTTGTAGGATGTCGGCGACCAAACCATTCGCTCGAATGGTCCATAATGTTCTTCAAACCAGTAATGAACAATTGTCGAACGGTGACATACAGCATCATCATCCATAGAAATTCGATCGTTGTTACGCAACATCATGAATGGCTGCAAATGGTCTCCAAGTAGCCAAAGATAACGATTTTCAGTCAATGATAGGTTCAGTTGTATTAGTGGACCCATTCCATTGCATGTAAACATATACCTGACCATTATGGAATCCCCACCAGCGTGCACAGTGCCTGTACAGTCCTAAAGCATCGACTGCACACCGAACAGCGCAGCGCCGCGGAGCGGCAGCAGCAAGGTTCTGACCCGCACGTCAGCGAAAAGAGCAGGCAGCGCCACATCCCCTGGAGGACAGGCATCAGCGCTCCCTGTCAACGCTGACCTAATTAGCTGCCCCTCGCTGGTCGTCCCCATTTCTGTAGCAGACATCGAGGGCAACAGGGAGACATACTTAGCCTACGTTCTACGAGTCGTAACAGTGTACAAACCTAAATGCCTGGTGGACGCACAGGGACCAAGTTAAGTTATGTTTCTTTTCATTTTAGTAATAAAAAGTTATATTAATTTGAAAGTGTTTTCAATAGATGATTTTGAATTCCTTCCTCTGGCCATCGCAACTTCTCTCCCTCCTTGTTTATGTCGGTGCTGACTTCCACAGTAGCTGATAGGAAAGCGCATTGTTGAGAACTTCGATTCACGGCCTCATGTGGTCTGTGCGACACACGGACCGAATAGCTCTTACCAACTGAAACCGGTACTCATCCGAGCAGTCACGGTTTACCAGTCGTCTAGAGTCCAACCGATATTGTCAGGAGAGGTGTTGCAAACGACGTCCTGCCTGCTGTCAGCAATGGCACTGGCGTCAGTTGTCTTCTGCCACAGACCATTAACGCCTGATTTTGCCTCACTTTTCCTACTTATACGTTCCACATTCATTTGTGCAGTAGTTTCACGCAGTGTTGGTTGTCTGCTACCACTAACTAATTTAAGCAAACACTGCTCCTCACGGTCATTAAGTTAAGGCCGTCGGCCGCTGCGTTATCCGTTGTGAGAGTTAGTGTCTGAAATTTGGTATTTTCGGCACAGTTTCGACACTGTGGATCTGGAAACATTGAATTGCCCTGCGACTGCCGAAATGACACGTCCTATGCGTCTAAGTCCAACCAGCATTCCGCCTTCAAGATATTTTCAAAAAATGGTTCAAATGGCTCTGAGTACTATGGGGCTTAACATGTGAGGTCATCAGTCCCCTAGAACTACTTAAACCTAACTAACCTAAGGACGTCACACACATCCATGCTCGAGGCAGGATTCGAACCTGCGATCGTAGCGGTCGCGCGGTTCCAGACTGAAGCGCCTAGAACCGCTTGGCCGCACCGGCCGACCAAGATATGTTAATGCCCTTCGTGGAACCATAATCACGTTAGAAACATATTTACATGAATCATCTGAGTGAAAATGGAAGCTCCGCCAAAACACTGTCCTTTTATTCGTTATCTACGCAGTACTACCGCCATCCGTGTATGTGCATAACACGACTATTGACACCTCAATGTAAAGTATATCTCGGTTGTAGTCATATATATATATATATATATATATATATATATATATATATATATATATATAGATTAAAAATTCAGCTTACCAGGATTACACAGTAACTCGACTGTGAGACAGAATGCCGACAGGATATTAAACCCATACCTCCGACATTTTTCTTACATGAGCACTTAATGAACAGAAGCATGGCAAAAGTGTTAGAAATGACGGAAAATGTGAAAGATAACCTTGGCAAAAGATTCAGAAATTACAAACACCGTGAAGCCCAACACCACTCTAGGAACACTCAGACTAAAGTTTAACACCCTACTCATCAACATAAGAGTTACGTACCTTCGTTAACACCTTAGTCATAGAATCAGGCACATTGGTGGACCAAAAAGTATCGCCCAACCCATCAGTGACATAACCAAGCCAGGACAGTTAAGAAAATAAGTCCAAACAAGTGCCGGCCGCTATGGTCGCAGGTTCGAATCCTGCCTCGGGCATGGATGTGTGTGATGTCCTTAGGTTAGTTAGGTTTAAGTAGTTCTAAGTTCAAGGGGACTGATGACCTCAACAGTTAAGTCCCGTAGTGCTCAGAGCGATTTGAACAATTTTCCAAACAAGTAATAGTGACACACATCCCTAACAACTCTGAGACTACGAATAGGTCTAACAGCATGATAATATCATTTTAAATTCCTTAAAAAACTAAGAGAAAAAGGGCTCTGCAAGCGAATTATGGCAACGTTGCTGTTAAATTGAAAATCAATGTATATCTACCAAACATCGAACAATTTCTGTCAAAATACGACATCAGTGAAATTAAAAATGATCGCACGTAATGTCTCCAAAGAAATATCACGGAAGTACTGCAAAACATCAATCTTCTCATCAGAAATCAAGATACTAATTATACAATCCTACTTCTCAAGTACCCATATTAAGAATTTAACAAACACTGCGTACAAAAGTTTACACCTGTTGTCAATTTTAGCAAACCTTTAACATTTCAGCCACATAAATTTAAGCCTGTTGCTCCTACAGATATTAGAGATTATAGATCCCATAGAATTTGTGTTGAAACATAACGGAATTCATTTTAACTGCAAATTTTATGAACATACAGATTCTCTATGCTTGGTATCTACTATAAATTTTGGCGTCTTAGCTGAGTATTGATCACGCAAAAATCCAGATTATTTGTTAAATCCCTGCATTCGTAATAGCAGTAGTACATTTTTACGTATGTGTTGAGGACATGATTTCACTTTTCGAGTTTATTGCAGCTGAAAATGACACTTAGTTAACCTCTCCAGCTAGTTTGATCCTAACACAAGGGTAACCATTAACTGTGATTAGATAAAACTTTAAATTTCCTACATCTAGTTTGCGTCATAATGATAAAACAGAAACAAAAAAGAAAAGGAATCGCTACAGACCTACAGACAGAAGCATTCACACTATACAGAAGCGTACAAAATCATAAGTAAACGTAAACAGAAAAATAGGTAAACTAAATCACCTATCAGTGATTAGGCTTACAGTGGTTGCGAATGACCAACTGCTGTCTATAAGGCAGAATAAGGATCGGTTTATCATTGGGGGACGTGATGAAGTTCTCAACCCTATCATTCCAGCCGTTATTGGTAGCAGGTGAATTCATATGATAGCGTTGCTTCTCCATTGAGGCAGATTCTCGTTTGGCCACACAAGGCCTCAGCGGACCCTTTTCCAGACAACCCTAGCTCATGAAAAATCTGAGGGGGGGAATGGGAATCCAGCCAGGGTTTTTCCGCACAGAAGGTGGCGACACTAAATATTCGGCTTCAAGGGCGGTCATTAGGCACAGGTCAGTGGTTATTTCGGTGGTACAAGAAGATCTTGTTGATGAGTCTGAACTAATGAAACTCGTAGCTACAAATAAGGGATATCTGCTTATGTAAACGAAAATAGTGTGATATTTACTACTTTAACACACTCTTAGAATCACAAATAGTCACGAACCTGTCAAATTATTTCAAGGGAAAGTACACTTTTGAAAGTTTTTTTTTTGTGAATGCAGAAGATTAATTTTTTAACTACGAAATGCCCATCAGTAATGATACTTTGTTTGTGCGTTAATCATATCAAAGACGCTGTTCTCGTACAACCAACAGCAGTGTCGTTCTTGCAATACAGTATTACAGGCGTAAGCAAACAGTGCACCTTAACTTAATCCTTGAGAAAGGAGATGTAGCTCCATAGAACGCGGCTCCATAGAACGCGGCTAAACTTCAATTAGAGGGTTAAATTCTGTGAATGAGGACGACATATTACTGGCGTAACTAACCATAACACAGATCAGTGTTTCCTAGGTGCACCAGCAGATGACGAACAGCACATTCTCATTATAGACTGCGATAACGTTATGGTGTCAGAAAGCTATCTGGAAACACACGTATATGATCCATGATAAGCAAGAATAAATCAAGCGAAGCTTATTTCCATGAGATGATTTCACAGGTTTGAAGAATAAATTTTAGCTTAATTTAATATAATATTTTAGTTTTTGAATATGGTTAGCAAAACTGTAAATAAGACAGGTGTTAAACCGAAGGACGTGATAAAACCAGAAAGTTACATTACCAAAATAGTTGGTATATCATTACCCTTATTTGCTGCACATGTATTGCTGCGACATTGTCTGCTCACTACTAATCCGTTAAGGACATCTATTAGCAGTGGACAAAATTCTAGAAATAACGCTGTACGAAAGTATGGAACAATCCATGTTGGTAGAAAATGAGCTTGAACTCCGTAATTCGTCCCAAACGTGCTCTATAGCACACAAGTCCCGATTTCTTACTATCCAGACAGTAAAGTGACCATCCACAATAACATTCGTCTACAGGAACTGCTTCTTGCGGACGGTCATAAGGCTCATGAAGAGGAAAGGTGGACGAATTGCTTCATTGGTATGTCGCCCGTGCTGTTGCAGTATGTTACGTTTTTACCTCTGGACGTCACCATTGTACCTTGCACAGAAAACAAGCTTGAGGTGGTCTACAACATTACTCAATGCAACGCTTCCCAAAGGCAAGGATCCCAAAACTACTAAATTTTTTTCTTGCCATCATGTTAATGTGATTACACCAGTTACGACTCTTCGTGCGGCCAAGCATGATGGAGGAATACTGCAGAGAGTAAATTCGACAAATGTTGGGTCGCATCACACCACTCATACTGATGATAAGAAAATAGTTTCAGCAAAACAATGTTCCATTTTGAGATATCACAGCTGTGTTGACAACATGTGACGCAAGGACCACATCTAGATTGCCTAATACTACTTCAATATTACGTGAATAGGGCGTTTAACCAACTGTGATACAATCTGCTTCGAATGCCTCTTAAGTGTTCATCTATTTTATTACAGAAGTATTTTAGATCTGTTGATTCAATACCTGTTTTGACTGTATTAAACTAAGTACTACAAGCTTACCCATAGTACTCCGGAGCAGCAGTCGTCGTAGAGGGACAGAAGTATTTCCTTTGAATATGTACATTTAGTATATCGTGCACTGTTGCACTGCCTGACCACTAAGTTAACGGTGGTACTAGAAAATATGACAGTAGCTAGAGATACTTTCATGTGAAAAATTCAGTGTAACTCATGAGCCTACAGTATTGTCTTATTTATCATAGAATTTAGCATTTATGTTCTTATACATACCGTCTCACTTTTTCGCTGGCAATACACCATCACAAGCTGCTGGTCTCATAGGCAACTGGAAATACCCACTATTGTAGGTAAGATTTGACTGCCGCCTTTGCAAAAATTGTATACTGTGTGCCAAAATAGCCCAGCATGAATTTATCTACTGTGTTGTTACATTTACTACATTTGTCTATTTTAACGTGTTTCAGATACAAATACCATCTGAGCCGTCTTGCGGCTCGATTTCATTCTGGCACCGATCAGAGAGACCCGGTATCATGTCTGCACTTATGGTTTCCCCTTTCGCCTTGTGGACACCGGGGCGTGGCAGTAAGTGGGTACCTAGCGCCGGCCGCGCCTGTGTGGAGAGTGAATCGGCCGCTTGCCGCTTGGGAGACCGGGGTGGCACTTGGAGGATGGAAACACCACTGTTGAACGGGAACGCGTGGCTAGCATCGTCACTTCCTTAATCTTGGTCGAACTATTGCTCGGACGATTATATGGAAAATCTCGGACCAAGTCGCTTGATAGTGCGTTGTGCGTTAAGTGACTGGTCATCCAAGCACGCAGTCGAGAGGGTGCTTTGCACTGTTACAAGTTGGTTTAGTATCGCTTTAATTGAAACATGGTGAGCATCTGAGTGTGAGAACGTTTTGTGACTGTATTGAAACCGGCATCTTCTTCTAACGCTCCTGATCGTGCTATGAGTCCATGCTGGTCTGCTTACCCAGTGAAATAGCGTACACATTTGAAGACTGGCAAGCAATAAGTAGTTACCTTTATTTGTTATATGGCAGTGCGCGCTGTAAATAGCCTATCTTGTCCTCGCTATCAGACCGGGAGTGATACGCAGGGGATTGTACACGGTCCAGTCTCGTTTACGCGACCACCGCCTACGTTCCACGTCAACGTCCAATAACCGCTCACCTACGCCAGGTGGCAGCACTAGCAGAGGAGGGTATATAAAGCATGACCGCGAGACGCGCAAAACAATACAGTCGTTGTCTTTATGCGGAAATAGAGCGATTTATCTGACGACCAAAACGGCATCGTCATTTAATTTCGGGCCAAAGTTGGGAACATTTCCGAAATGGCTATGTTTTTAAACATGTCCAGTGTAGCTGTGGTTAAAATATACCATGCACGACAAAATGGTGCAATACAGAACCGGCGCCAAGGCACATGTGGCACACCACGAGCCATAGATGACAGGGAAGAACGACAGCTGCGTACATGCAACTCTTTGCCAACTGACGGCCCAGATGAACCAAGGAATTACCAACAGGGGCTCCTCAACAACCGTTCAGCAAACGTTGCTGCATACGGGATTCCACGTCTGGCGCCTGGATCATGCATCCATGCTGACTGCTGTTCATCAGCGATGAAGGCTGGAATTTTCACGCTAGTTTTACAACCGGACGTCCTCTGAGGGGCGATAGGTGGCCTTCTCAGATGAATCACATTTTATGCTCCATCGCACCCAGCGACAGTCGTCGGAAGGTTCCAGACTAGAGAAAGGAACTTATTTGCCTGGGGAATGTTTCTGTGGCACTTCCTTGGTGTCCTCATCATTCTGGTAAGCACAACGGATCAACAGTCCCTGGAAACGACATACGTTCCTTCGTGCAGTTTGTTGTTCCTCGACACTGTGGCACCTACCACCAAGACAATGCAACGTGTCACGCAGGTCGCAGTGTATGTACGTGGATTGAAGAGCACCAGCATAGGTTACCGTACTCACCTGGCCACCAAAGCCACCAGATTTAATTCCAGTCGAAAATCTATGGTACCACATCGATCAGGCTGTTCACGCCATGGATCCTCAGCCGAGAAACATAGCGCAGATGGCCACGTAACTGGATTTGGCATGGCTCCCCATTCCTGTCGGTTACTTCCGAAAGTGATTCTCTTTCCGCATGTCTAGCAGTTGTATGGTCAGCAAAAGGAAGTTTTTCAGGCATTTGTCAGATGGTCACATTAATGTGACTGAACACTGTAGTACGTTCTTGCATCTTTCATTTAAACCTGTTTCTCGAGACTTTGTAATAAGATTTTATGGCGATTGCTTCCTTCCATCATCGAACCTCTACCGACTCAGTGTCTTCAGCATCTCTGTGCTACTCTCCCATCGGCCAAACAATCCTGAGTTCAATTGTGCTGTACTTCTCTGTATAGTTCCAATATTCCCTGTTAGTCTTATTTAGTACGAGTCTCAACCATTTAAGCAATATTCCAGGATGTGTCACATGACGATTTTGTAAACTACCTCCTTTGTAGTCAAAGGCTTTCCTTAACGTTCTAGCAATGAACCGATGCATGCCATCTGATTTATTTACGAATGAGCTATATCCCTGATAAATGTTACACCCGGGTGTTTGTGTGTGCCGGCCGGAGTGGCCGAGCGGTTCTAGGCGCTACAGTCTAGAACCGCGCGACCGCCACGGCCGCTGGTACGAATCCTGCCTCGGGCATGGATGTGTGTAATGTCCTAAGGTTAATTAGGTTTAAGTAGTTCGAAGTTCTATCGTCCTCATGACCTCAGAAAGTAACTCCTATAGTGCTCAGAGCCATTTGAACCTTTTTTTTTGTGACGTGTCTATGTGAGCTGACCCATCCCCATTGTGACTCGTAGTTATATAGTCATGGAGCACTGCGTTTGTTTTTCCTTTCGTAAGGTGCAAAATTTTACATTTCTGAATATTTAAAGCAAGTTGCCGATATTTGCACATCTTTAGAATTTTATCCTCATCCTACTAAATATTTATGTACATTTTTGTTCAGATTGTGCTTCATTATAGGTAAATGCATCACCTACAGAATGTCGGAGATTACCATTAATGATGTATGCAAAGACATTAACGTGCAGCATGAACAACAAGGGTCCCAACACAGTTCCCTGGACCACACCAGAAGCTACTGTCGTATCTGACGATGACTCTCCATCGAAGATACCTCGCTGCGTCCCAAGGGCCCAGATATCCTCAATCTAGTCGCAAATATCGCTTGATACTCCACATTATCGTACTTTCCAGAGTAAGCATGGATGTGATACTAAGACCAGTGCTTTTGAAAATAAAAAAATATTGAATTTACCTGACTGCCACACTTTTCAGAATGTCAGCCTAAGAAAACTGCAAGTTAGGATTCTCAAGATAGACGTTTAGGGGATCCATGCTGCTTCGTAAGGAGGAGGTCACTTTGTTCAAAATACGTTATTAAGTTTGACCTGAGGATAAGTTTTAAGATTCTAAAAAGTTGATAATATACATATTGGACGGTAACTTTGTGGATGACTTATACGGCCCTTATTATAGAGGGGTGTATCTGTGCTTTCTTCCAACTGCTGCTTCTGTTCACAGGATCTGCGGTTGATTATGGTTAAAAAAGAAGGTATCGCAACCGGAAATTCGATTTAAAATCTGTCCTGAAGCTTTGTGTGAGTTCAGCGGTATTGTTTCTCAACAACAGTGACATTAATATCTATATCATTCATTTTTAAAGTGGTCGGAGATTTAAATTGAGGCAAAGCACTTGGAATTGTCTTTTTGCTTTGCTACCCTCAATTTCATTTTCTCCCTCGTCCATGAATGTCTGAACACTAACTTGGAAGCACTAACAGTCATTAAATAGAAACAGAATTTCCTTGTGTTTGTGAGAGATCTTTCGATAATGTTCTGCTATGGTAATCGCTGAAGGTTAGAGAATAGCTGTGATCGGATTGGGGCAAGTACTACTTATCACTGTTTCCCTGTCAGACAGGAAGTTAAACTCACCTGCTACTCTTCTGTCCCTGTCAGGCTTGTCTTTGCTGGTGTTTCAGCGACTGATTGGTCGTTTAGTTAAAGAAAACGAGACATAAAATAAGTTACAGATCATAATCAGTAAGGCGATTAGTTTTGAATCTATTGCAGAAAAAATCACAAATGGGAGGTGGTTTTGCCACAATGTTTTATAGCGTGAATTCACAATTCTGAGGGATCTGGCTACTAGCCGCCTTGCTGCAGAACAGGGAATTAAACGTAAAACACTTCGAAACTGTGATAACTACAACGAGTGTGCGTCGAGCCCCTACAGAAAGCAAGGAATGTTGAGTTGAGATGAATCAAGATAACAAGACACGCTATGCATGAATTCCGTAATGTGAATGCAGAATCAGAAGACGAACAACAGAGGTTACCATATTACGATCGGTGGATTCACGACACCAGGTTCCCACGGTGCAAACGGCGTGGTTGCACGTTAGCAGTCAAATGGCTACTTTATGCCTTCGATCGCAAATCATGTTGACCAAGTCGGATAATCTTATCTCAAAGCTGCTCCCAATGTAACTCTTGCGTATGAGGATGGCGGCAGAATTCGCACAATTACCATATGTGAAAACGTCCAGGATCAACAACCGAATAGACTGGAGATCAGCTATCTGTACTGTTTGTAAAATCGGACACTGCACCTATGTGAGCATCTGCGGTTAAGAAATAGGTTCCCACAGTCAGGATTACAGGAGGTACAGGTGGAACCGTCGCTGCAGATTCGGCCCGGCGGGGCGGTTCCGTCCCTTGGATCTCAAGCTGGGACAATTTTTCGGAAGCGTTCTCTGAACGAGGGAGGATTTAGAGTGCCTCAACCATGACGTGGCTTTCACTTAAATGTTAAACTTCGCGAGCCAAGAATTATATAGATTTTCGCCATCCAGGTGCTTTCTAAATTGATTAAATGGTAAATATAGAAATTACCATACCTTCACGACTCAAAAGTTCTTCTTGCAGGAGAGCAATCGGTCTGTCCGATGGGCTGCGAAAGTTAATCTAATTACGTAAATCAATGTGTATTATAAAAGTAGTTGTACAATGTGCGTGCCGCTAAATCTCAGCAACGAGTCCCGGTACACTCGAGGGATTTATATGGTGAGGTAATCGTGGTAGTCCTCTATCCCCCATTCATAAAGAAGGTTCTCATTTTCGTCTGAAGGGCGTGCTTTTGAAGATATATGGGCTGGGAAATTTCACCCTCTAGAAATTTCTAGAGAATTTTAGAACATTCGAGGGTATTCGAAAACAGTCCCTAACATTCTAAAGTATATGAGAATATTCCGCAACATTTCAGAATATTCTGGATTGTTCCACAATGATCCGGGATGTTCTGGAATGTTCCGGAACATCCCGGAACATCGCAGATCATTTGGAACATTGCTCAATCTCTCGCTGGAATATTCTGGAACATTATGGACCATTCCATGGGTTTTTGGTATGTTCTGGAATTCGCCACTGGTGGGTCTGCCCATTGATAGGTGTGAGTAAAACAAGACTTGCCGTGGGTTCCAACGTCTTCTTCTTATCAGTGACGAAAAGTAGTTCAGTGAGTGAATAAAAACAGTGAAGTGTGAGTAGTCAAGTGATACAGTAATTGAATATGAATCGAAAATAAAGTGCGAAAAGTGTATAAAGTGTACTTGGTGTATTTGTTTGTATAAAGTTGATTTTAATTACATTTTAGACAATGATTAAAATTAAAAGAGGATATATCTCCAGTTCTGAAGTAAAACGGCGAAAATATAAAGAACAACGGAGAAACGAAACAGACGAAGAGTGCGAAGGGCATTTAAGTCCTCAACGCACAAGAATGAGCACCATGAGAAGCAGAGAAACCGAAAAGCAACTAAATGAACAAGTTGAAGAATCAAGAATTGCGAGACAATGTTGTAATAAAAGACTGCTAACTCAAGCCAGCCACGAAAATATCACTCTACGAGAAGAGCGGACGCGGACAAATATACAGTACAACCTGACCACTACGACACGACGAAAAAATGTAACCAACACGTCACAGTCTGAAAAATAGATAACATCTGCCAATTTTGCAACGCGAAAAAAATCAGTAGAAAAACACGAGGACTCAGTTGCATGAATGAAAAAAATTCAATTACCGCCACTCAAAGCACTTCCGCAGGATTTTTTACGATACAAGACCGAGCAAACTGTAGAATCCAAGCACTTTCTTCAAAATATAAAAGCGTACACAGACTGCTTCTAAATGACTTCTTTCGGTGGCGCTTCGGTTAATAGACATGAAATGGATTACGTTTTTCCCATGCAAGAAAAAATATGTCACAACAAGGGGTCATTACTTGTACTACCCAGCGAAGACCATACATTAATGCAAGTATTTTTCATAGGCACAATTCATTTGATCAACGGTGCACAAATACGAGTACCAGTGCACTGAGACGAGAAGTAGTCCAATAGGTACAGTGGATCTTACACAGATACAGTCAACTGATTCACATATTCAAAACAGCACTACACCGAATGAGTTCTGATGACTAGGAAGTTATAATTAGAGCACACAAAGTACCACCTGGAGAACACCAGCGTCGATTTAATGCGCATCAGGTAGATGAAATCACCATGGTAATTGTCAGCAATGAAAATACAAACCTTGGCATAATTGTACAATGAAGAGAAGGACTACGACACCCTGCAAAGATGCGCCGTTCCTATGATGGCCTGAAATGTACACTAAAATTTCTGCACGGAGGGGACGGATATCATATTAACTTGAAACAAATCCAACCTGAAACAGGCGAAAAACAAACAAAAAAGTCAGTGTCTGGGAGTTCTATGCTTACCGCTTAATGATCAGAGAAAATGAAAGATACGATCACATTCTCAATGCTCGCCGTTTATTTCAACAAAACCTGCCAGGTATGTATGCAAAAACTGATTAAGAATGGATGCTCTTAATAAGACAGAATCAGGAGAAACTACGCAAGGAAGAATACACCTATCTCTGAGACGCAGTCATAAATGACGGAAACATTGGCGACGTTGGAAGAATGGTAATCTTATCCTCATCAAACATAGGAGGTCCGAGACACCTGTAGGAATGCATTCAAGATACCATGAACTACATAGGAAAAAATGGAGTACCTGACCTCTTCATAAAATTCCACACGCAAACCGTAGTCGCCAGGAATCAAAGAATAAATAAGATACAGACAAGCTCCCATGCATCAACGAGACATAATAGCCATTGTTTTCCGACACAAACAAATGAATTTATTGTAGTTAGCACAAAATACCACACGTTTGGAACAGTTGCATTCTGTATGTATAAAATCAAATGACGAAAATGAGGACTGCCTCACTTACATTGTCGCCACCGTAATATCATCGTCGCCACTGTAGATTCTTGTACTGTAAGGAAGTAACGGAGAGGAGGTTGTTATGGGAGGCCAGTAACCTCTTCTTACAATACAAACGCACACCTGGATTAATACATTTCTTTACTTACAAGAACCGACACATTTACTTATTTTGAATAAAGTGTTTGCAACCGGTGCAGAATACGCATATTATTCTCAATGCTACTTGTAGAATGACCAGTTTCTGCGAAATGCAATCCGAAAGCAGTTTTGTTACGTGGCTGTGAATGCTCCTTAAAAATTACGTCAAAAGACCGGCCAGCTTGGCTGATATAATAATTAGCTCTGTACTACAGTCTGTTATATATACTCCAGACGCATCCAATTTGTAATACGCTTTTTTCAGCTTGTGTTTACTCGTAAATTTAAGGCGTTGTTAACCAGATGACCACATCTAATTAGATTTTCTGAGATATTTCTCTATTTGCTAGGTCATTTAGCCATGAAATTTCATTGGAATGTTTTTCATTCGTTCTTTATTGCATTTGTCTTCGGACAGTGTGCTTCTGCTTGCTGTTTATTACACGTTTCCTATCTTATTATGAGGGCGAGTGGTATCATTTACAGAAAAAACATTGGCAATTTTTGTAATTTGCTTTAAAACGTTGAGCTCTTTTTGCTCTAAAACGTTCAGCTCTTTACACATTTTGCTTTCGGCCAAGATATACCAAGGAGCCAGTGAATCATTGAGGTGAAGAAGGCTTCTTCATATCGTGGAGGGCGGCATGAGCCGGCATTGATGATACCATTTGTACATGTAAGTTTACTGAAAAGCTAAAATTTATGATTCTTGCCAACTTTCTTAATAGTAAGATCAAGGTGGTTAAGGGAAAGTTATTTCTGACGCATGCTGTCTATTGCTTAGGCAAATGTATTACCCTCACTGTTGTCACCCACAGTCAGTAACAAAATATCGTCAACATACCATTTATACGTTTTTTTCTTTTATTTCTGGAATCCTGCCAAAAAAGTTACATTCTAAATCGTTCACAAAAATATCTGCAAAGTACCAACTAGGCTATTGCCCATCCCAAGCCTACCTTTTTGATAATACGGTTTGTCACTGCAAGTAAAAAACAAGTGAGCTACAACAAAATCTAGGAATTAAAATGTCCTCTACACTCTTCAGTACTGATCTTATTGTGGGGTTGTAAATAACGTCTAACAATTTCAATAGTTTCCCTTAACGGGAGATTGCTGTGAAGTTTTTTTATATACAATAAAGGTATTGTCGCCTATTTGGTGTATGTATACCCTTCATTGCATATAAATGCTCAGAACTTATTTAACCCCAAAATAAGCATAGAAGGTGTTGACCAATTTAAGTTTATCGTTAAGAAACGTATTTAGTTTACGGGATGGTGATATGATATTGTTCCAAATCGGATAAACCTGATTTACATCCCAGTGAATCTTGAGATCTAAGCCTGGGAAGTTTAGCATTCATCATTTTAAGCGGCTTATTTTCATAATTTTAAGCGGCTTATTTTCATAATTAAATTATCTGTCATTTTACGCAAAGCAGTCTGAAATTTCTTAGTTGGAACTTTTTAAATTTCTATTATATCGTTTTCTTAACGAATTCTTCGGTCTTCCTACTGTAGCCATCTTCTTACATAAGAACTTCCGTACTCTTCTATTCTGTTTGAATGACTATTGCTTCTTCTTTCTCCAACATTGTACTCAAATTTTTATTAAAAGTACGACTCTAGTGATTCACAATTTTACAAGGACTATTTTGAACTGATAAAGCTTTGTATACATTAACCGCGGTTTCTAGTTTCGCATTTTCTAACTGCTTTGCATACCATTCTAGTCTGAACTATCACTCGCTTAATGTTTTCCTTATTAACATTTGACATGATACTGTGATGTAAATCTTCATCAAAAAAAGTATTTCCATTATCACCGAGTACAATATCTGTTAAATTAGCTGAACTGTCATTGACGCGATGTTGCCCAGTGCCATCCTCACTTTTTACAACATTTACAATTTTGAGGTCTGGTCAATTTAGCCAACTTTTAGTTATGCCTCTTTTCGGTTTTCTCAACATTATTCGTCCCCCTATTAAGAAACCCTTGCCACACATACTGAAACTTAGTACAATAAGTTCGTTTCATAGCGGCAAATGTAATTCGTAAGCTTCTATACTTAACAAGTCTTTATGTCTGAGCCGTGGTAAAAATTGCTGTTTTGAAGAGCGCGCCGCAGCGCGTAGTGTGAAGCAGTCGCCCTCCGTTTCTGGTGGTGGCGCTGCTGTGGCAATCACAGCTTTGGTGTCTCCCTCTGGTGGGACAGGAGAAAGATTGCTTGTTCACGTGCATTTAAGAGGCTCTATGTGCTCACTAGAGGGGCAGTCTGGGTCAGTCTCTCGTCCCGAAGCTTGCTAGTCTGTCTCTCGTCCGCATTTGTTAGGCAGTTAGTGTCTGTCTGTCGTTCGGAGTGCTAGTATGTCTGTCGTTAGGATCAACGTTTAAAGCTGGCAAAATGAGAGTCTTTCCACTCCGCCAGTAAGAGAACTCAATGTTCGCCCGGTCGGGGCTTAGTTCCTGCATCTGATTCTGCGCGTTAGGCCGCCAGTCTGCTCGAGTTTGCTCAGGCAATGGTCGTTGGCGGTTGGATCGATCGGTTCGTCGACGCGCACTGAGACACAAGATGACTTGACCGTCTGGAGCGTCGGCGCATGTGAGGTCGCCACGTAAGTCCAGTGGGCCGTGGCGTATAGCGAGGAGTAGTGACTTCGCTGTCGACACGAGAGCAACAGGAGTCAACCCACGACATAAGTCTGTCCGGTGCGAGCTGCGACGTCGTGAGACGGGAGATCGGCGCGCCTTCCTGCGTCCGTTGAAGCGGCTGGCAGCGGACGGTTCGGGAGAGCGATTTGGGGGTGCTGCGCCAGGTCTTCTCGAGAAATCGCAGTTTATTAGGTGATTGGTGATATCTTGTTTGATTTTCTCTTGTTAAATTCTACTTGTTTTCTTGGTGAGGTCACAAGCCGTTTTGCTTTGGGGTAGTCCCACCATTCATCTCCGTTTGCCCATCCGCGGGAAGGTGGTTGTTTATAAATTGGGTGGTCCGTGATTCCCTTGTGGAGTAGGGGCGGGTTAGAGCAACCTGCGGTTCGGGTTGTTCGGTAATCTCCCTATCAATGTACCATACGTTAGTAGCTGCCTCTGTCGTGTTTGTGGTATTTGGTGTGTTAACGAATTTATTGCTTGAAGTGTAACGGCCTAATACCTGAAATATGTTTTGATCTTTGGGAACTTTGATATTATAGCCTATGGTCTTGAGAGGCGGTGTCTGTGTACTGTAGAGCATCTCAACTATTGTTTGGCCAACGCTGTAGAATTTTATATAAGATTGCATTTCATGGGCTATTATTTAAATGATCATTTTAGTATATAAAGTTGCCACCCTTTCACCGTAAGACTTTTCTTAGAAGTTAAAATCAAGTTCCACCTTCGGGCGCAAGGTTAATATTTTAATTGTTAGTGTTTTGTACCATTTCCATCCTTCCTACGGTGGGTGCATAGTTTGTGTGCTTGTGTGAATTGTTATAACTCTTAGTTTAATGTTATCTCGTGTGTTGCGGATTTGCACCATTGTAGTCTTTCAGAGGTTGTTGTGAGCGGTCATAACTACGGCCGTGTCAAAAGGCAGCGGCAAGGTTCTCTGCCCAAACGCTCATACAGTCTTTCTGCCTCTGAATAAATTGTAACTTTGATATTTAGAGGGTGCTTTCTGATTATAATTTTAAATGTTTCTTTTAAAAAATGTTTTAGGCACTATTAAAGTGAATAAAATTCCCTTTTGTTAAAAGGGATTTGCTTGTGATTTCATCAGTTACTCCCTGGCAACTACTTCCATGCTTACATAGTGTGATTGAATGTGTTAATGTTCTTGATGAGTCGCTAGTAAACAAAATAAATTCTTAAGAATATTCTTTGAAAATAAATCACGGTTCAATGTCTATATGACTCACGTAACTGGGCCCTAATCAAATTGATTTCACCTTTGGTTTAAACTGATAAGACAAGCGCTGACCACTGCTTGATTTCCACTTTCTCATAGCTCGGCATGACACTAGTTGGAAGACACTGCTTATTGAACTTTTTGTTCGTTACGCGATACTGAGATGCTGCTTCAGTTTTGATTCTGTCATAAGCCAGATATGGCACTAGTTTCACAAGCTGCGGCGTGGTCGTGAATCGAGCAGTGATCCATAAAGATTAGAGCCAGGGTTTCCCAGAAAGTAATCCTCCGCATTTTTTTTTTCTCAGCTGAAAAGAATGCTACGAATGCAAAACGTTACATAAGTATTATTTGAAGTCTCCTGAGTGAGCGCGCCAAGTTTCTGTCACTTCCGACATATAGTGTAGCTGCAGGACAGTTTCAAAATGGCGTCTCCAGGTGATGTACGTTACAAGCAGTCATTGAGTTTCTCACGGCAGAGAAAGAACTGTGGGGAATATTCACAAACGGTTGTGAAAAGTCTGCGGAGCATCTGCTGTCAACAGAAGTACAGGTAGTCGCTGGACACGGAAGATAAGGTCATCGGAAGGCGGTTCGTCGGAGCTCGACGATTTGCAGCGGTCGGTGAGACCTTCCACAGCTGTCACACCTGACGAACCTGACCTAGCCACCTCGGACTTCCACTTGTTTGGGCCAATAAAGGACGTCATTCGTGAAAGACATTTTGAGGAATATGAGGAGGTGATTCACACAGTGAAGCACTGGCCCCATCAGCAGGACAAGGTAGCGACAGTGCATACACGCCCTTGATTCGCGCTGGAGGAAGGCCATAAAAGGTGACGGCGATTACATGGAAAAATAGGGTGAGCAGATAAAATATCATTTTTGGTGTGTGTAATTCTCATTATGTTCAGTAAAGAATTGTTGAAGGAAAAAAACGCGGTGCATTACTTTCTGGGTAACCCTCGAGTGTAAGTACCTTTATTTTCGTGTATGATCAAAAAAGTCATATTCTCGGACTACTGGCTTCGGTCAGCAATAAACATCGTCAGTTCTGCAGAAAAACATGGAAAAAACACAAAATATTTATTTTACCATTTTTGTATTATTATGTGAAATCTGTAAACTTCTCCTTACGCATGTTATTATATTTTTCTAAAAGTCGCCACAAGAGCCCGCCAGAATTATTGTCACTTAATAATTTCCTTTTTGCCACTCTAACTTTGGTTGTGTTTATTGCATTTTATTACTGTTATGCCTTATACACCTGGTGACCTTACTATACACTTTACTGATTGTATTCTTCTTTTTATTCCGTATCGCACACTTACATAAATGAAGAATGTGTGTACACCTACAGAAGCACCTTTTGGCGAGCTTTCAACACATACTTTTATGGCTACTGAAAACTGTTTCAAACAGTAGCGCTGTTAACAAAATGACTGTAGTACATACGATATATCATTTATATGTAAGATGCTGAGCTGATTTTGTGTCCATCTTTTGACGGTGCCACTAAGGCTCCATTACATTAAGATTTCTTTTTGAAACAGATGTGCCTCGTCATATTTAAAGCGGATAATTTTCATATGTATGTCAGCAATACTTTTCATTATGGCTTATTTCATTATTTTAAACTGCATACAATCTTCTCTAGTTGTATTTGTGTTTCTTCCACGTTTTCCTACAGTTCTGAAGATGATCATTCCTGACCGAAACCGTTAATATGAGGCTGTAACATTTTGTGATCACAAACGCAAATAAAGCAATTTGTCCTTCACATACTGGATCCCTGATCGATTCACGACCTTGTATAAATAATGTAGCACCTCTCTCTTATTTTGATACATTCTAGAAATACAGACAGTTGCCAGTTGTCCAATTTGTCGATGCACATTGTTCGTTTATGACTCCTAGCATCCTCAGTTCTTATGTAGCACATACGCCTTGTCCAACATTTATTTCATTCCAGTTCAGACAATAAAGTAAATTCTTTATGTCTTATGTTATAACATGTGCTTTCAGTGGATCTCTTGTTTTCGTTTCTACATGTTCGCAGTAGGTGGCAGTATCCGTTGGCATAGGCTATTTATTGCAGTGTCAGCATGTCTTGGTGAAATAGAGACATTTCAGTTTTTGCTTTTAGTTATTTTGGACTCGAATGTGTTTAGAATATTCTCTAGTATGCTAATATATCGTACACTACCGAATAAGTTCATTTCATCACAACAATATAACAATATAGTTTTTTCCATGTTGCGCTGGGTCTACAGGACCAAACTTAGATTAGACTGGATTCTGTTTTCGTTCCGTAGGCCCTAAAATGATATGATTATCATTGATGTGGAACATGTCAGAAAAAATAAGATAGGAAACATAGAAAATCGTAATATAACGCTCGCTCCCCTGATCATTCTTCAGGAGATTATCAAAATATGTGAGTGCATTACAAGACTGGAACCGCTCATATTTACAGAATTAATACACTGTCGGAATGAAACGCAGTTATGGGTATTTAATAACTTTTCTGAGTCATCAGTCTTCTGACTGGTTTGATGCCGTCCGCCAAGAATTCCTGTCCTTTGCTAGTCTCTTCATCTCAGAGTAGTACTTACAACCTACGTCCTAAATTTTTTGCTGGATGTATTCCAATCTCTGCCTTCCTCTACAGTTTTTGCCTTCTACAGTACCCTCTTATAGCCCGGAAGTCACTTCCTGATGTCTTAATAGATGTCCTATCATTCTGTCCATTGCCCTTGTCAGTATTTTCCACGTATTCCCATCCTCTCCAATTCTGCGCGACCTCCTCATTCCTTGCTTTATCAGCCCACCTAATTTTCAACGTTCATCTGTAGCACCACATCTCAAATGCTTCGATTCTCTTCTGTTCCCGCTTTCTCAAAGCCCTTGTTTCACTGCCATAATGCTGTGCTCAAAACGTACATTCTCAGAAATATCTTCCTCAAATTGAAGCCTGTGTTTGATACTAGTATACTTATCTAAGCCAGGAATGTCTTTTTTGCCAGTGCTACTCTGCGTTTGATGTCCTCCTTGCTCCGCCCATCATTGGTTATTTTGTTGTCTAAGTAGCAGAATTCATTAACTTCTATTACTTGGTCACCATGAATCCTGATGTTAAGATTCTCACTGCTCTCAAATCTGCTACTTCTCATTACTTTCTTCTTTCTTCGACTTACTCTTCATCCTGTATTCATTAGAATGTTCGTTCCAGATCATGTAATTCTTCTTCACTTTCACGATGACAACGTCATCAGTGCATAAATCATTGACATACTTTCACCATGAATTTTAATTCTATACCTGAATCTTTTTTTGTTTCCATCATTGCTTCTAACAAGGGAACCTCCCCATCGCACCCCCCTCAGATTTAGTTATAATTTGGCACAGTGGATAGGCCTTGAAAAACTGAACACAGATCAATCGAGAAAACAGGAAGAAGTTGTGCGGAACTATGAAAAAATAAGCAAAATATACAAACTGAGTAGTCCATGCCAAGATACGCAACATCAAGCATAGTGTGACATCTGGAGCGCCGTGGTCCCTTGGTTAGCGTGAGCAGCTGTGGAACAAGAGGTCCTTGGTTCAAGTCTTCCGTGCAGTGAAAGTTTGAATTTTTATTTTCAGACAATTATCAGAGTTCAGGCACTCACACATAATCAATTTCGCTCTCCAAAATTCCAGCACATGTTCAGATTTGCTTGGACATATACTGGATTTGACGGGCTACACAGGGAAAAGATTGAAAACGTTAAAAACATATGTTTTGACAGAGCACAGAGAAAACTGTGCGACTGTGAAACTGTTGCATTCATTTGTTGCAGTTTATGTGACACACTCTTATGTTTTCATTTCTGTTTTGGGAGTGATTATCACATCCACAAGAAAACCTAAATCGGGCAAGGTAGAAGAATCTTTCTACCCATTCGGCAAGTGTGCAAGTTAGGTGGGTCGACAACATATTCCTGTCATGTAACGCACATGCCGTCACCAGTGTCGTATAGAATATATCAGACACTAAACTTATTACAGTGAACAGAGACGTCAATGAACGAACGGACAGATCATAACTTTGCAAAAATAGAAGTAAGTAAACTTTTCGCTGGAGGGTAGACTTGAACCAAGGTCCTCTTGCTCCGCAGCTGCTCACGCTAACCACGGGTCCACGGCGCTCCTGAGCCCATATTATCCCTGATGTTGCCTATCTTGCCCATAGACTACTCAGTTTGTATATTTTGCTTATTGTTTCATAGTTCCACACAACTTCTTCCTGTTTTCTCGACTGATCTGTGTTCAGTTTTTCAAGGCCTATCCACTGTGCCAAATTATAACTAAATCTGAGGTGGGTGCGATGGGGAGGTTCCCTTGTAAGATGAACACATTGAACAGTAATGTCGAAAGACTACATCCCTGTCTTACACCCCTTATAATCCTAGCACTTCGTTCTTGGTCGTACACTCTTATTATTCCATCCTTGTTCTTGTACATACTGTATATTACGCGCCTCTTCTTACAGCACTTAACGAATGCCTTTTCCAGTAGACAAATCTTATCAACGTGTCTTTTCCAGGCTACAAATACTATGAACGTGTTTTGATTTTTCTTTAGTCTTGCTTCCATTACAAACCGCATTGTCAGAACTGCCTCCCTGGTTTCTTTACCTTTCCCAAAGCCGAACTGATCGTCTTCCAACACAGCCTCACTTTTCTTTTCCATTCTTCAGTATATTATTCTTGTCAGCAACTTGGATGCATGAGCTGTTAAGCTGATTGTGCGATAATTCTCGCACCTATCAGCTTTTGCAGCCTTGGGAATTTTGTGGATGATATTTTTTAAAAGTCAGATGGTATATCGCCAGCTTCATACAATTTACACACCAGCTCGAGTAGTCGGATTGATGTCACTTTTCCCAATTATGTTACAAATTCTGATAGATTGTTACCTATCCCTTCTACCTTATTTGTTCTTAAGTCATCCAAAGATATCTTGAATTCTGATTCTAATTCTGGATCCCCCATCTCTTCTAAATCTACTTCTCTTTCTTCTTCTATCACATCAGACCAACTTCCCGATTCACAGAGGCCTTCAATGTGTTCTTTCCGCCTGTCCGCTCTCTCCTGTGCACTTAGTAGCGGAATTTCCGTTGCACCGTTAATGTTACCACCCTTGTTTTCAGTTTAACCGAGGGCTGTTTTGACTTTCCTGTATGCTGAGTTAGTCCTTCCAACAATCACTTGTCTTACAAGTTCTTCACACTTTTCATGCAGCCATTTCGTCTTAGTTTCCCGGCCTCTATTCTCCTGTAACTTTTTCGTCTAGCCCTAAAACGGTGGTCTAGCTGTTCTAGGCGCTCATTCCGGAACCGCGCGACCGCTACGATCGCAGGTTCGAATACTGCCTCGGGCATGGATGTGTGTGATGTCCTTAGGTTAGTTAGGTTTAAGTAGTTCTAAGTTCTAGGGGACTGATGACCACAGGTGTTAAGTCCTATAGTGCTCAGAGCCTAAAACGGAATTCCAGTCCCCCATGACTACCAGATTTTCATGTCCTTTACTTTCTGATTCTCAATCTTATGCTTTCTCTGTCTTCTCATCTTAAGCTTGCGACATCGGCATGTATACTTGAAATATCGGTGTCGGTGTTGATTTACTGTCGATTCTGATAAGAACAAACGTATCACTGAACTGTCCACAGTAACTCATTCTCTGCCTTACCTTCGTATTGATAACGAAATCTAATCCCGGTATACAATTTTCAGCTGGTGTTCATATCACCCTATACTCATCTGAATCACTGTCTTCTTTCCATCTTTGCATTTCCCTTTTCCGATTTTCTAGTTTCCTTACTACGTTCAAGCTTCTGACATTCCACGCCCCGACTCGTAGAACGTTATCCTTTCGCTGTATATTGTATCTTTTTGTCATACACAAAATACCTTATCTTGTTGTGACCAAGTGCTGTCAAAACTGAAACATACCATATTGTTAGTTAAGCTTCTAAAAAGTTGCTGTTAAGTTATTCATCTACAGAGTAGAATGACTCGCCCATCGAAAAGTATTCCAAATTGTGATTAAACTGTGCGTTATATGTAACGAAATTATGAATCGTTTGCTGCCAATTTATTGAAAATTTATGTGAATATTGGACCAGTTTGGACCAAAGTGAGCGATTTTAGGTCTTTTTGTAGACTCTTCTTATTCCTAGTATTGAAACCGTGTATTGAGAAATTGGCCTGATACAGTCATATTACTTTCAACAAATTTCATTAAGGAATAAGTATATTGAAAAGGAGTGATCAAAATATCATGTTCCCTGAAAATATTTCTATGTGATGTTGTTGAGTTTACACCACAAATTAGTCATATTACACACTTCTGCACTCTGAAAAACTTTTGCTCGGTAAATGAGTTACACCAGAATATGATCCCATATGACATAATAGAATGAATGTAACCCAAGTATGCAAGGTTTTCCACATTTGTATTTCCTGCATCTGACCTCATTTGCACTGCAAATACAGACTTACTTGGGCGCATCAGTAATCTGTGGTTAGCCCTTCCCAACTGAATTTATTATCGAGTTGTAATCCCATAAATTTAACACTGTCAGCCTCCTTGATCTGCATATCTTCTTACGTTATGCACAAGCTGGAAGTGAATCCCTCACAGATTTCCAACTGCTTATAGTGGGTCTTTCCAAAGGTTAATGGCAGTGAATTAGCTTTACATCGTTCATTAATATCATTGGAAATTTGATTAGCAACCATTTAAAAATTTTACTTGACATGTTAATTATTGCAGTGTTTGTATCATCTGCAAACAAACCAAACTTATCATCTGGCAATGTAACAGACAAGAGGACATTAATGTGCTCCAGAAAAAGGAATGGACTCAAGATGGAACCAAGACATGCACCACGTGTAGTTAATTCCCGATCAGTTGAAGACTGATTGCCTACTTCAAAGGTATTTCCTGTTAGTTGGGCAATACTCGAGCAAATTCGCAGCACTGTTGGGGAAACCATAATATTCTAATTCGCCTAAGACAATGCTGTGTCACACAGTCAAAGGCTTTTGACAGATCACAGGAAATGCCAATAACCTTCAGTCTGTCATCTAATACGTTAAGCACAGTCACATTGTACTTCTAAATAGCCTTCTCTATGTGAGATCGCTTAAGGAATCCTAACTGTGACTTGGACAACGTATTATTTGCAGGTTGATAGTTAAGAAGATACTTGAACACAACCGTTCAAAATATTTTTGAAAAAACCGGTAATAGTGAAATTGGTCGGTAGTTTTACAGTATCTCTTTATTTCCCTTCTTTAAAAGAGGCTTAGCATCAGCATATTTTAGCCAGTCTGGAATGTTGTGCTGATGAGATATTAATTACACAAATAAGATAGAATTCAAATCAAATGAGCTTTCTCTTATTAACTTCGTTGATATATTCTCATAACCAAGAGAATAATTTATCTTTAAGAATTTTATGAAGGATGCTACATGTTTGAGAGACGTGCCATTTCACATATTCCATTGCACGGTTTACTGAACGTGATAGCCTCAAGCTGTCGGTAAGAGAAACAAAGTACTTGTTTAAGAGGTTTGCGAAACTCCATGTACTTGGTGCCAGTGTCTCATATCTTTTTAGAGCAATCTATTTGTCTTCCGCTCTGTCCCCATCAGTCTCTGTCCTCACTACATCCCGTATAGCTTATATTTCGTTGCCTGGCGTAATTATCTTTTCCAAATAAGAAAGCTACTTACAGTTTTGGATTACTTCCTTCAATATTTTGCAGTATTCTTTTTAATGCATTACAGTCCTAACATGAAAGATGTTCTTAGATAGTAGATACCGTCTCCTTTTTGTCCCACATGATGTCTTTATTTATTGTGTTATCCATAGTTTATATCTGTGCTTCAGTTTCATTTTAGTTACCTTTAGAGGAGAACTATTTTCAGATTAATGAAGACTTTGTATTTTCCATTTGAGTTGGAAGTGTTGTAAACGCCTATCCAGTTCATGTCTCTGAGCAATATCCTAGAATTTCCAATTTCTTACAGAATTATTACCCTTCTCTACTAAGCTTTAATAGATTTTAGATCCTGGCAAGTTTCAACATTTAACATAACATGCTACATGTCATGATCAAAGAGCCCATCTGTTGTAGGTTTTGTGATATAACATTTTTTTCCCTAGATCTGTCTACAAGGAAGTTATCAATAGCGGTTCCATAGCATTTACACACCCTAGTTGCAAAGTTCACAGTTGAATAATAGTGTTAATGATTGCAATAGTTCTTCACTGACAGAGCCTTTCAGTAAATCCACATTGAAATCACTAGTAACCACTATTTTTACTGTGTGATGGGACAATAGAGCTTCATCTTTTATGAAGAGGTTAAAATTTCCTGAAGGTGATCTGTGTATACTTACTGGTAAGAAGGAGTTATTATGAAATACTACTTCAATTGCACAATCTCTTAAGGGGAGATGGAAAGCAATTTTTATCCCTATTCTGCCAATGCTATTTTACCCTTTCAATAGGTACACTTTTCAAAAGAACTATAAGTGATAAATCAATGAAATTTTTACTGCATATATATAACATATATGCCTCATTTACAAGTAAAATGAACATAATATCTCTTATGGTTTTGAAGAAAAATGTTTTATTCTTTCATTAGTAAAATATACCTTTTTTGTACATTAATTATTATAAAACAGTTTCTGATTGTTTGGTGGTTCTCAAGTTACTTGTAATAACTTGTTACCATCTGCAGTACAAATTGACCAAATTTCATGTTTCTAGCCCTATTAGTTTATCAAATAATGGTACCTGAAAGTAAAAAAAATGTACTTCTGAGAAAAATCCATTTAAAGTATAGTATTTCAATTCTAGTATACTTATTTATGAGAATTACTTACCACTAATTTTTTCCTACACCATACTGACCATCATGTGCATCATACTGATCTTTTCTTCTCTTGGTCCCTCTTCTTTTCTGTCTGGCTTCTTTTGTGCATTTTAAATTAGCAATAACAGCTTTGGAGATCCTCTTTTTATTTATTTGCACCAAGGATTTTGCAGTATTTCCACTAGAGTTTGTGCCCAATAATTCCAAAACATCTCGTTTTCTAATTACACCATCACTGAAGTATAAAATAGCATCATAAACACCAAATTTGAGGGTTGTAAGTTGAACAAATACAATTTTGGGTAGCTCGTTTCTAATGACAGAATTCGCACATTCATTTAAATTTAGGGTTTTCTCATCAAGACATTTCTTCAACAAGGTATCTTTACAAAGGCCTCTAAACATGGGTTTAATTTCATTCATTACTGATGCAGGTGAAGAATGTTTGTGGTCATATCTGGCATTTCTCCTCTACTTGCACCAAGTGTCAGGATCATTCGGGCAAAGATCATGCACTGGATTTTCATTTGTGGAAAGTTTATGGAAAAGATAGCCCACACAGCTTTTTCCACCTTTTCTAAATTCCCTACATTTCTTCTTATGGCCAAGCCATACTAATTCTGTAATCTACCGATTTCAACATTGGTCAGGCGACCTTTACTACCTATCTTCTTACCATCTTCCAATACTATTTTGACTTTTCTTTCAATAATCTTCTCAACCTAGACCCATTCTCTTCTGGACATGCCAGTGCACTCTAATTTAGAAATTGTGACATTGGGACCATAGGGTGGTTCTGCACATACCTTGTCATAAGCCTTGCTGTCACAGTCCCCAGATTGTGCAGTGTGTCAGGAAACCAATCATATCTCATTAAAAAATTGTCGTATTTATATAAAACAAAATCCGTTTCACACAGGAAAGACTAGGAATTTCAAATAGGCTAAAAATTTAAAAATCGAATTTTTGAAGCCCACTTGCCTTCCATCTCCCCTTAAGTGCTGTTCTGAGCAAAATTTATTAATATCAGTGTTCTTGAAATTAAAACAGTTTCAGACAAATGTACCAACTCCTTCTTTCTCCATACTTTCTGTAATGAAGTAAGAGGATCAATTGAATCCTGTAGCATTTAACATGTTCCAGTAGTTCTGCTTTCATAGTTTTACGCTTTTAATACAGATTCTTCTGAGTATTGCATATATTTCCGTTATTTTCTAATACAGAGAATATTTAATTTGAACATACCTTAAAATTTTACCGAACCATAATAGTTTCTTAGTTTAGTATTTTAGTATTCATTCGTCCCAGAGCAATGCGTTGATTTCCAGCATGAAATTTTCATTTATAAAATATAAGTGCAGGACTGAGGAGGATAGACAAAGTACAAAAGACGTTGTGATAAAAAGAAGCTGTGAACGAGAAAAACATAGTATTCATGTAAGTTACGAAGTTTTAATTTGCCAGGATGTTTGATAACTGTTCCCATTGTGATTGAGAGTAAATGATTGAGTCTGGTTTCGTACTGTGTTACACAAACGTAATATTTCAAGGTGCATCGTGGAGTGTATATGTATTCGCGATATTTCTTCAAGATGCTACTAATGACAAGGAAAGAAAAAACTGGAAGACCGTCAATGACGAGACTGTTTAAGGCAACCTGCTGTGTCACATGCGAAGCATCTGAAAAGCTTCCATGTAAATAGAAAAAGAAATTATTCTCAAACTGTACCTCCTGCAAGATGTCATGTTGTCTCATTTTAATGACGTGCATTTCATATCATTCTTACTCATAATACCTAAATTTATACATATATTTATCTCTTGAATTACCTGCAGATAATTCATACTGCGATAAATATGTCATGACTGTTTTCCAATTTTATATAGCCATCTTTCATTCATTAGAGTGTACGGATCATGTAAATATCCCAGCGCAAAGACCGACAAGCGTTTTCCTGTACATGAGTAATAAGCAAAGGCAAACATACACAAACCTAACTTAATCTGATTATTCTCTTTGAAGTATCACTGTCTTATCATTTATTAGGCTAGAAACTAAACTTGATTTAGAGCTGGTTCGACAGAACATGGCGACAGTCTAGAAGGCCGACCGTTTTATAATGAGTCATGTTAATGACAACAAAATACCGTGCCAGTGACCTTACGACAATAACTTGTCCGTGCCTAGGATGAGCTCCTGCCACCTTCCTCAGGAGCAAAACTAGCAGCTTATGCTGCTCTGCATTTTCTCTTATTTGTCCTGTACCGTGTTGTCTTTGGCCGCTGACGTCAGCTTGCCGTAATTGAGTAGGCGGGATTTGCATAAACAAACGCAGGACGTGATAATAAAGGGGACAGCATGCTCATCTGGCGCAGAGGGCTGTTCGTCACGAGCCAAATGTAAGCGGTGCTGTACGGAAGCGGCGACTGCAAGTATTTTGGCAGTTTCAATATTTTCCTTTTTGCAAGAACAGCATGTATTGATTTTATTTGAAGTACTGCTATTTGTTCAGATTTTCTTAACATATAGCAGAAACCTAGTAACCAGTGAAATCTCCCCACGACTATCCTTAAAGGAAAGACAGCGATAAATATATGCTTGAATATAAATGCAGATGCTAGCTAAGCTTGCAGGTTCCGCTGTTTTATTTGACTAAGAACGTCACCTGCGTAATGGCCTGAGTATGTTGTAAGTGTCAGTGACCTTTATAGTTGTGGGTGCATTACGTCGTAACTAAGGGAATTCGAACGTGAGGATGTTGTTGGTGTTCATATTGTGGGTGCTTTGTAGGTACCTGAACTTTTTGGTATTTTAGGGTGCACCATAAGAAGATTTATACTGCACATTGGGAAATCGGAAAAAAACGTTATCCGCTTAGTTACAACGTGGACGAGAGTGTTTGCTGAGTGAATGTCACATTGAAGAAACTTGTTTCGAAAATAAGACAACGACAGTTGCAAAAGTGGCTACAGAACTGACTGTCGCGCTCGAGAACATTTCAAGTGCGAAAACTGCACGAAAGCAACTCGATAAGCAGGGAATTTCAGGGCGATCTGGAAGTCCAAATCCACTCATCAGTGACGCAGACGCACGGGACAGAAGTACGGTGTGCCGAAGCCGTAACACCTGGACTGTGGAGCAATTGAAGAAAACCATTTCTTCCGACAGCTTTTGTTTCTAACTTTTGGACGAGTTTACGTTTCAAGAGTGAAGCACAGCGGCGGTTTGATGATGATTTGGGCAGCCACATTGTGGTATTCCTTGGGCACTCTGCGAGTGCAATGTCCATTATAGAGAAGCATTATGTGACCGTTTTGTTTGATCAAGTCCATTCTATGGTAAAATATTTATTCCGTAATGACGAGGTAGCGGTTCTTGGAGCCACCAGATCCCTGTGTTACTGGCCCTTTGTGGTCTTCTTTGGAAAGGAGGGCGCGTAATCGTTTTCCGTCTCCGTCATCGTTCCCTGAACATGTCACTACTTTGCTGGAAGAATAGTGAAAAGACTGCCTTTAAAAGGTTACAGGCTCTGTACTGATCCATTCCGAGACGACTGGGAGTTGTTTTGAATGCCAACGGTTTTCTTACTGTGTATTAGACTTGGTAATATATTGTGTTTCTGGTGTTTCCATATTTCTGTCCACGTAATGTAGTTCCTTAGGGAGCCTAATGCCTTGCATCACCTAGAAATGCTGCTCTTGTATGTGCTGATGATCTTACATTTCGGCATTCTTAACTCACTCTTGAATTACTGTCTTAAATTTTCACTCATATATTTTCTTGCATTGTGCGTAATCCTTTTAATTTCATAAGATATCTCATTTCACTAACGTGCATTCTCATCTTTATTTTTCAGTATTGCCATACAACTCTCACTCACAACTAAGAAGTTCTTATAACAATCAGCATTTGCGAAGACAGCTAGGACCTATAGGTAAAGAGGAACTGGAAAATGACTTTCATATCGTGCATCGGATACTTCGTGGACTGCACTCGTAACCAAAGCAGTAAATCAAAGTATAATGTAATGATGGATGCGCAGGAAGCGCCTGAAAGTATAGGAAAACACGAAATCAAGTGTAGCTAAGCCAGAAACATTCACACGATAGAATATAATGTAATATTAAAAAAAAAAAAATACGAAAGTCTTGGTGCTCCTACTAAGCTGAGAGAAGAAAGGATCACAGATACAAATAGAACACTGACAAAAATTTCCCTGGCGTGTAGCTATTCAAATTTCAGTTGCAACATAAAAACGCGCACGTGACTTTTCCTCATTATATGACTAATGAGTTTGTCTTTTTCATCGATTCTCGCTGCTAATATCTAAAGTCCATTTACTGTTGAAACTTTATTCATATACTTATTTCTGGTTGTAGCCCGTCATCAGAACGTTAGAAAAAAGAATTTAATACTAAAAACATGTGACACAATACACTGTAGCAGTTGCTTTTATCTGACTTTCTGCTGATGGACTATGTCCGAAACGCGTAAGTGGCTCAAGTTTTGGTAACAAACCGACTGTTGATGCTAGCGGACTAAAAGCGGTGAAATAAACTTGCTGACGTTGTCAAAGCCCTGCACGTTCCTACGACGTTGCGACCACATTGTGGTGGAGGGAGAATGTGTATCTGGAACCACTCAATTCCCTGAATCGCCAGACAGAGACACTCCTTTTAATCGAGATTCTTGTAAACCCCAAAACACCACCAAATTCTTCTTGGAATGCACCACTAGTTAGAATTTTCAGTTCAGCTTGCTGACTCATACTAAGTTTAACAGATAATTATACGCCACCCTTTGCATATGTCGAAGAAAGTGGCGCCGGAGGTATCCATGATTAATTGAGGTGAAAGGAGTGAAAAGGAAACTGGATGTGAAACAGGTAGGAAGGAAATAATGACCTTCAGGCAATGCAATGGCGAGAGTCGAGTATTTGTGTCGGGCGAGGACTCGAAGCTGGATGATCCGCGTCTCTAGATCGGTGAAGTTAACCGCCTCGGTGTTTCGGACACGCTTCCAGTCACAGCCAGATTCTTGATTTCACGCTAGCGTCGCCGCAACGACCCCCACCCGTTAACCCCTACTCTCGTATTTCCGATTCTCGTAGACTGGACGTTGGTGGCGCATCCGCACTGGAACTTTGTCGTCAAACCGCCGACTTGCCCATAGAATTATAGATATGACTGCTGTCTGTTCTATTAGACGAATTCACACTTCTGTGCCAACCTTATCATCGCAGAGTAGCAATTGCAACGTACTATCTCACTTACTTTATGGATATATTCCAATCTTTGTTTTAATCTACAATGTTTACCATCTGCATCGAATTCAAGTACCATGGAAGTTATTCCCTAACGTGTTAACAGATATCTTATCATTCTTTCCCTTCTTCCTGTCAGTGATAATTTCTTCCTTACTTCGCCGATTCTGAGGAGATCCTCCTCATTCCTTACCTTATCAGACCACCTAATTTTCAACGTTCTTCTGTCGCATAATATCGGAAATGCTAACGATTGTCTTCTGCTCCAGTTTTCTTACAGTCCACCTTTTACTACCATACAATGCTGTGCTCCAAACGTACATTTTCAGAAAAGTCTTCTCATCTTCGCCCAGAATGTCCTCTTAGCCTGGGGTAGTCTACATTCTACGTTCTCTTTACCACGTCCATCACTGGTTATTTTGCTGCCCAGGTTAAATTCATCTATGATCCCCAAGTCTGCTGTTTAGATTCTCGTTATCCTCATTGCTGCTACTTCTCATTACTTTCGTCTATCTTTGGTCTCAGTTCAGTCCATATTCTGTACACATTAGACTGATCATTCCATTCAACAGCTCCAGCAATTCAACTTCACTTTCACTGAGGACAGCAACCTCATCAGTCATTCTTATCATTTATATCACCCTGAAGTTAATCCCAACATTGAAATTTTCTTTTGTACACTACTGGCCATTAAAATTGCTACACCAAGAAGAAATTCAGATGATAAATGGGTATTCATTGGACAAATATATTATACTAGAACTGACATAACATTTTCACGCAATTTGTGTGCATATATCCTGAGAAATCAGTATCCAGAACAACTACCTCTGGCCGTAATAACGGCCTTGATACGCCTGGGCGTTGAGGCGAACAGAGCTTGGATGGCGTGTACAGGTATAGCTGACCACGCAGCTTCAACACGATACCACAGTTCATCAAGAGTAGTGACTGGCGTATTGTGACGAGCCAGTTGCTCGGCCACCATTGACCAGACGTTTTCAATTGATGAGAGATCTGGAGAATGTGCTGGCCAGGGCAGCAGCCGAACATTTTCTGTATCCAGAAAGGCCGGTACAGGACCTGCAACATGCGGTCGTGTATTATCCTGCTGAAATGTAGGGTTTTGAAGGGATCGAGTGTAGAGCCACGGGTCGTAACAATCTGAAATGTAACGTCCACTGTTCAAAGTGCCGTCAATGCGAACAACAGGTGACCGAGACGTGTAACCAATGGCACCGCATACCATCACGCCGGGAGATACGCCAATATGGCGATGAAGAATACAAGCTTCTGACGTGCGTTTCCCGCGATGTCGCCAAACACGGATGCGACCATCAAGATGCTGTAAACAGAACCTGGATTCATCCGAAAAAATGACGTTTTGCCATTCGTGCTCCCAGGTTCGTCATTGAGTACACCATCGCAGGCGCTCCTCTCTGTGATGCAGCGTCAAGGGTAACCGCAGCCATGGTCTCCGAGCTGATAGTCCATGCTGCTGCAAACGTCGTCGAACTGTTCGTGAAGATGGTTGTTGTCTTGCAAACGTCCCAATCTGTTGACTCAGGGATCGAGACGTGGCTGCACGATCCGTTACAGCCATTCGGATAAGATGCCTGTCATCTCGAGTGCTAGTGATACCAGGCCGTTGGGATCGAGCACGGCGTTCCGTATTACCCTCCTGAACCCACCGATTCCATATTCTGCCAACAGTCGTTGGATCTCAACGAACGTGAGCAGCCATGTCGCGATACGATAAACCGCAATCGCGATATGCTACAATCCGACCTTTATCAAAGTCGGAAATTTCTCCTCTTTACACGTGGCATCACAACAACGTTTCACCAGGCAACGCCGGTCAACTGCTGTTTGTGTATGAGAAACCGGTTGCAAACTTTCCTCATGTCAGCACGTTGTAGGTGTCGCCATCGGCGCCAGCCTCGTGTGAATGCTCTGAAAAGCTAATCATTTGCATATCACAGCATCTTATTCATGTCGGTTAAATTTCGCGTGTGTAGCACGTCATCTTCGTGGTGTAGCAATTTTAATGGCCAGTAGTGTATATATCACTCTCTCTTCGACGTATAAACTGAACTGTTTGGGGAATGACTACGTGTCGCAAGCAGCAGAACAGGCGAGAAGCAAACAAGTCGTGCGCGCCTCACCACAGCCGACGGCTATCCGAGCTCGAATCACAGCCAGACACAAACTTCCACATGTCGTCAACTGTATGTCTACAACCTGTACGGGTACATTCATTGTGTGTATTTCCGCACAAGAGAGACATTTGACTTGAAGTTTTTAATGTCTATCCTTTTGACTGGAGGTCTTGGGGACCAAGGCCGTTCACTACTGTAAGAAAATGAAACGCCTACAGCCATCCTTACGATTTTATTTATTGTGCAGCTCCCAGTTTCGGTGCTTCAATGTGCCGTCTTCAGGCCGTAGTTCATGCTGAAGGATTATCACGATACATATATATGCTGCATCAGTGACCAACATAACTGATGGTTGGAATACAGACATCACAGTTACAGATAACCTACATAATCCAGTTATGTTCTCCAGTGATGGAGTGTATATATGAATCGTGATAACCCCTTCAGCATCAGCTATAGCCTAAATATGGCACACTGAAGTGCCAAAACTGGTAACTACACAATAAATATGGGCTAAGGATGGCTTTAGACGTTTCATTTTCTTAGAGTTTTATTTGAAAGCCCGGTGTTGGCGAACAAATACCATATTGCAGTGCCTGTATTATTCCAAATTACGATGCAATGTTCCTTTCGACAAGTTTGACGACTTATTGAAGCTTAGGTCTGGCTGTGAGTCGTGCTCGGATAGCCAAATGGTCAGTCGGCCGTTGGCTGTGGTGAGACGCGCACGCCTTGCTTGCTTCGCGCCTGTTGTGCTGCTTGCGAGCGCGCGCCTGTTTGTTTTCTTCCGCGTAGTGGCATGTCTCAGGGTCCGTTTACATCGACCATCATGCCGTTTTCTTATTACCAAGCCACAATTAAATTAACTTTCCCTTTGGATCACGAATGACCGACGGTTTATAAAGTAGAACGTTTTATACAGGCTGAAATACGTCTCCCAGCACAACATGTTCTCGGAACTCATTTTTCGATCATCAGTACTACTGTGTACGTAAAGCCGTCAAATGACGATCTGTGTGCCTATGTCGCGCAGCCCCACGCTAACAATCTGGTTCAGATACCCTGACGGACATATAGGGACTGTCGTGATTGATCACGCCAGTTTTATTCTCCTCCGAAAGTTGTAGGTTTTCGAACTCCCGTTTGAACTACCGTCGGACGTTTTGGTGGCCGCCTTTAAACCTTATGGCAATGTCGCCAGTCACGTGGCTGAAACGTGGAAGACGTTCCAAACATACCGCGTCCTCAATGGCGTCCGTCAGATAATAACTGAACTACGAAAACACATGCCTTTCAACTCGGTTATTGTCGGCTTCAGGGCTGTCGTTATGTACGATGGCCAGCCGCGCATCTGTTCCGGATGGGAAGGCCATGTCCGTTCTGAACGTCTTCGACGCAGACTGGTTCAGACGCCGATTGGAGACGTCTCTCTTCCAGCACCACCTACTCTGTTATATCTACACTCATGTTCTTTAAATTAAGGATAACAGCAAAATGTGGTGCCACACAACGTGGCACTACACAAAATTGGCACTAATAGCATAGGCACAAAGGGAACACACACGACACAGATCTGTAAGTCCACGGTATTGGTTATAAGTTGAGAAAACCCTCCCTAAACACATGTGCTACTAAACACTACTGTTTCCTGCGCGTGTTCCACGACATCACTATGGGATATGATCACCATACACACGTACACAGGCCGCAAAACGTGTTGGCATACTCTGGATCAGGTGGTCGAGGAACTGCTGGGGTATAGCCTCCCAGTCTTGCACCAGTGCCTGTCGGAGCTCCTGAAGTGTCCTAGGGGTTTGAAGACGTGCTGCGATACGTCGACCGAGAGCATCCCAGACGTGCTCGATGGGGTTTTTAGGTCTGGAGAACAGGAAGGCCACTCCATTCGCCTGATATCTTCGGTTTCAAGGTACTCCTTCACGACGGCAGCTCGGCGGGGGCGTGCGTTATCATCGATCAGGAGGAAGGTGGGACCCACTGCACCCCTGAAAAGGCGGACATACTGGTGCAAAATGACGTCCCGATACACCTGAACTGTTACAGTTCCTCTGTCAAAGACATGCAGGGGTGTACGTGCACCAATCATAATCCCACCCCACACCATCAAACCACAACCTCCATACAGGTCGCTTTCAAGGACATTAAGGGGTTGGTATCTGGTTCCTGGTTCACGCCAGATGAAAACCCGGCGAGAATCACTATTCAGACTATACCTGGACTCGTCTGTGAACATAACCTGGGACCACTGTTCCAATAACCATGTACTGTGTTCTCGACACCAGGCTTTACGGGCTCTCCTGTGACCTGGGGTCAGTGGAATGCAACTTGCAGATCTCCGGGCGCATAAACCATGTCTGTTGAGTCGTCCGTTGACTGTGTGTCCGGAGACAACTGTTCCAGTGCCTGCGGTAAGGTCTCGAGCAAGGCTACCTGCAGTACTGCGTGGTCGTCTGCGGGCACTGATGGTGAGATATCGGTCTTTTTGTAGTGTTTTACACTGTGAACGTCCTGTAGCGCCTGGACACGTTTCCTGTCTGCTGGAATCGTTGCCATAATCTTGAGATCACACTTTGTGATACACGGAGGGACCGTGCTACGACCTGGTGTGTTTGACCAGCTTCCCGTGGCCCTAACATTCTGCCCCTCATAACGTCATCAATATGTGTTCTTTGAGCCATTTTCAACACAAGCAACCATTAGCACGTCTGAAAACGTCTGCACACTTACTCGCTGCTCCGTACTCTGACATGCACCAACACACTTCTGCGTATGTGGGCTGCTGCCAGCGCCAACGTGCGACGACCTCAAGTCAAATGCACCGAATGGTCATATCCCGAGGTGATTTAAACCGGCAACCCGCCCATGTTTCACCATGAATCAGCGTTGTCCTTAAGTTATGAGCATGAGTGTATCTTACGCGTCTGCGGCAGTGCTGCCTGCTGCGCCCCTTCTGAATCAGTCGGTACTGGCGTCAACTCCTCTCGACGACGCGATGGAAGTTTCGCCTGTATCTCCTACACTCCTACTGGAGGCAGTACAAATGAATGACGACCGTCAGCAGGCACAAGCTGCTTGCCCCGACCCCATGGTTGTTGATCATGGAGCTGTGTCTACCTACGCTTTTCCACGATGATGATATATCAGCGCACACTCCGCTGCAGAGTGAAAATCTCATTCTGGAAACATACCCCAGGCTGTGGCTAAGCCATGTCTCCGCAGTATCCTTTCTTTCAGGAGTGCTAGTTCTGCAAGGTTCGCAGGAGAGCTTCTGTAAAGTTTGGAAGGTAGGAGACGAGATACTGGCAGAAGTAAAGCTCTGAGGGCCGGGCGTGAGTCGTGCTTCGGTAGCTCAGATGGTAGAGCACTTGCCCGCGAAAGGCAAAGGTCCCGAGTTCGAGTCTCGGTCGGCGCACACAGTTTCAATCTGCCAGGAAATTTCTGGCTCTCACATGCATTGTGGCGCCGTTGTCCTACGTGCCTTACCAGCTTATTCCTGGAGGCCCTTGCACCACACTCTCTCTCAGCACCAATCAAGCTTTCACAAGTCCCGCCACCCTTCTTTTAGTCCCGCCCATTTTTCCTCGTACTGAGCTACGTCTGTACTGTCAGCATCCACGAAGGCGAACTATGGTTTCCTTCAGTATCACAGGTAACCGAATGTGAAGCATCCCCACGTCGAATGGCGTACCGTTTGGCGATAGGTGTGCGCTCCTTATCTTGACACTGACGTCCAGTCTGCATGATACGTTACTGTCGATGGGTAGTAAGTATGCCGGTTAGGCCTTCACAGAATTAAGCTCGCAAATACTAAGTTTTTTTTTTTTCGCCTGTGGTGTTTTGCACACAGATGAGCACCGCCTGGTGTGCATATCGGCAAGAGGTGTCAGGTTATTGGTGCGACGGATGTTGTCCCTAAGAACCGGCACGACTCCTCGTCAGATACCTACTTAACTGCTCCTCTTTCCGAAAGCGGGATAGTTCCCACATGCGAAGACGAACTCTGTGAGGTGTACTTGTGGACACACAGCTCACTTCTTGTTTGCTGATACCGAGAAAAGTAACTTCGATGTTTGGCAGTTCCTTAATGAACTCCATTGGGCAGTTGTCCAAATTCCGAAGTATAGACTATTTTTCTCCAGTTTCCTTTGCAGTGTCTTCCTTAACTCACCCCAGAGCTGGGGTGTTTCTGTCATGAAGAGTTGATCCCCACGTCTTCGACAGTTAGAACCGATATATTCTCTGGTCATGGGAATGTTTTTCTCGGAAAAACTACACGTCAATAGTTTCAATGAGTGTGACGTCTTGCTGCTCCCCCCTCTCGTGACGCCAGTTTCCTGCTATTCTCGGTGTTATTAATGTTAAGATAATAAACAGATCAACGATGTTCATTGTATCTCTATTCGACGTTCCCTGAGCTTTCCTTCTTTCCTTTAGGGTGGGAGCGCCACATGGTGGCCAAGCCTCAGGTTACGACCCCTGCCTATTTAGCCCACTTTCTCTCCCCCCACCCCTCTCTTTGGGTGCTGGGAAATTTGCTTTTAAAAACAATGGTAAGACGGACGCGCACAATAAGCGAAAAATCCAAGTCTCGGTAAGAAAAACTTTTCATTGTTGTTATTACATTGTACAGCTGAAGGTTGTCCATATTTGCAATTGCGAGTACATTTAATGTATTTCATAACGGCTGTAGTCGCCGCATTGCCTGTTTTCTCGGACGTGCATGCATATCATCAGGAACTTCGCATGATATTCGGAATAAAAACGGACACTGCACTACCGTTTTGTTCTTGTATTGATTGTATGTTCCCTGAAGCTTTCACCTACTTTTCTCAGAATTTCGAGCGTCTAGCAGCATCTGACATTGTCGAACGCTTTTTATAGGTTCACAAATTCTGTGAAGGTATCGTGGTTTTTCTTCAGTCTTGGTTCCACTGTTAACCTTAATGTCAGAAGTGCGTCTCTGCTGCCTTTAATTTTCTGAAACCATAATCATCGTTCTCTAACAGATTCTCAACTGCTGTACATTAATCTCGTCAGCAACTTGGATGCACGAGCTGTAGAGCTCACTGTGCCATTCCGGAACGTAGTTCTTGTTATCTGCGGAATTGTGTGGATGATGTTTTTTCACAAGCCACATGGTATATCGGCCGACTGATAGATTGTACACAAACGTGAATAATCGTTATGTTGCCACTTCCTCACAGTGCCTTTAAAAATTGCAAAGGAGTCTTACGTATCCCTTATATGTTATTTAATCTTAAGTCATCCAAAAGCTCATTTAAATTCGCTTTCAACTCCTGTTTCTTCTTCCAACACGTTATCAGGCAAGCTCTCTAATATCTATAACAACAGTTCAGAAAGCCACGAGAGCGAGTCACATGTGCGCAGCATCGCTGGCTGGTCCGCTGGCCTTGTCGGCACTGTGTGCACGTCCAGACTGGCAGCCACTGCGGTTAACGCGCAGTGGTGCGTCACGTGACCGCCCTGCGCACAGGTCGACACTCATCACGCAGCGCGGCCGTCCCACTGAACTGCCGACGTAATGAAAGGAAAACACACACGCCAGGCCACCGAGTGTTTTAATGAATCCAAAATAACTGCTCGCGCTGCTCTTGTCGATCGCCGGCAAAGCAGCCTCTAGTGCGGGAAACGATAAAACCGAGGAAGTGTAGGGGAGCACGAGCAATTTTGGAGGGGGGAGGGAGGGGAGAGGGTGGAGGGGGGTGGTACTGCAGGCGGCAACCGAGGCAGCGACAGGAGGAGGAAGCCACCCGGAATATTTTGAGGCACGGTGATTCGTAATGAATTTTATTCACGAAATATTTTGAGCCGCTTGTTGCTCACTGCGCTATTCTCATTTAGTCACAAACAGAATTTCATGGCCCGACGGCCTCATACATTCGCTAATGGAAAACTGCTTTTTGTCAGTTAAAGGATTGTGTTATAAAATAGTTTCATTTGTTAAACTCCCGAAATGTTCTGCCATTTGTGAAATAACTATTACATTTCATTTTGACATGACATCATGGTTGTAATAATAAATGTTAAAATGTTTGCTCAACCATCTACATACAGTGTAATGGACACTAGAATTTTCCACATTTCCTCAGTCAAGCCTTCATTGTCAAATCTGCTGTAGAAGAACTTCTAAAAGTGATCAATATAGAACGTATAGAAGTACAATAAGAATAAAATAAGATGTTTGCTTCTCTTGACACATCTGCAAGGGAATAGCCAGATTATTTTATTTTTATTGTTCTTCTTTCAGTTTTATATTCGTCGCTTTTGGAAGTTCATATACAGTTATTCCGATGATGAAGACTTCACCTTCGAAATGTGTAAATTCTAGTCTTCTTAACACTGTAAACAAGTGATTGAGGGTACAATCTTACTTCGACCTTTCATTTTCCTTGTTTCACCTATTTCCCATGTGTTGCTTAACCACTATACTGGTGACGACGTAGATAACCGGTGCGGACTCGGGTGCGCCCTTAGTTAACAACATATAAATGAGCCAAGTACAAACATCGCCAGGAGCTTGAATACGGGATGAACATTTTTCGTAAGAAAAAGTTATGAGACTGATTTTATTCCTTGCGTACAAGTGACGTCCTTGCAATAAACAACAGATCTGCATTCGACTAGTCCGTTGTGAGCATCCAGTGGTAAATACAGGGTGGCACCTAAGTTTGTTGAGCAAAATACGTTTGTTACAGTAAGAGCAACTGAGGACAATATAAATTATCAATAGAGAAACACATGTAGAGGTCAATAACCGAGAAAAGTCGTTCAAAGTCGTTTCCATACTGTTCTAAGCAAAAATTACTTGTTACGAAAACTATTGTACAAATTTTGTCGCAAATCTTCTGGGACCGTAAGTTTATATATTCTGACTGGATTCGTCCCTTCAAATACTCAACGTCACGAATATTGACGGAATAACTTCATTTATTGCTACACGGCTGAGTGAAAAATCGATAGGATCATGGAAGCCATTCAATTGTACCTCATCTGCCAGTTTACTTATGGAAGTTTTCATACAGAAAGTCCCTCACAATAACTCCATAGTGCTCCACCTTATTGTCATATCAACTCTTTCCTTAACTGTCTGGACATATTCAGAACGTAGACAATTTTCCTTGTTCTAATGAAACTTCTTGAAACATACGCAGATAGTTTACGTAACTGACAGTACAAGTTTACGTAACTGAAAGTACCATAAAAGGAATCCCTGCGTATTCACTCATGTCAGGAGAGTTTAACTGTGTCTACATCCCAACATGAGAATTCGTAGAAGCCCAGTAGACGCAGTTGCATCTGTTCACTTTATCATTCACTTTAAAAATCTCTTCGTTGCTCCAAAAAATACTTTGTAAAATGTGGGATCGGTTCCTGGTCGGTTTGTTACAACTCGCAGAATTCCATACATCTCTACGGATCATCTTCATTTAGGCCTTGAAGCAAAGTAGGCCAATGTCGTCTCTGTATCAGCTTTTCCTTAATACTTCATAGATTTGTTCTTGCTGTTCAGTGTTCCTTGGACGCTCTATTTTGTGATTCAGTTGGTGATTATAAAAGACATTTCTCAACAACATTAAGATTCTCTCTTGTAGTGAGGCATTTTGGCCTCTCTGAATGACGGAACTCAGCTACCATTCTAAAATTAATTAGCAAGTATTTTGTGGAGACGGATGTTTGATGTAAGGAAAACATTCCACAAACAGATCACAAACATCACTGTTTCCACAATGTTTGCAGAACAAACACACACATTTTTGTTGTTTACTTCCTACTAATTATTTCTCAGGTAATAAAAGCCACCCTCAAATTGCTAGTATCAACTGACTTATGATTACTACCACTAATCAAGTTTACAGCTGACTGTCACTGCGCTAGGCGAAACAACGTACAGGATGAAGAAAAACGCTGCATGTACGCGATCTATTTGGTAGTGTACATTGATGGGAGGACTACAAAAATCTTTTTTCCCTTAAGTATCCTTAAAAAGAAATCTGGTGGATTAAGGTCTGGGAACCAGTACGCCCTCACGTTGAAACCATAGCTGTCGCTGAACACCAAGTGGAACGTTTTCTAATGCTTCAGACAAAGTGCTGCAAAGAGACATATGATGAGGATCGTATTAAACTTTTCCACCACCAGTTAAGGGCCTAAAAGCACTCATCCTATGATTCCAGCCGATAGCTTTATGCCAAAGTATGCCACGTTCTCGGTTGATATGTGGTTTCCTTTATGTTTATTTATTTGCAATATACTCCATGATAATACTTTTAATACTACATACACATTGTGTGTGTGCGCGCGGGCGCACGCGCGTGCATGTGTGTGTAATGTTAGAATTGTATGATGATGCTGATGAGAGAAGGGAGAGGCTTAAAACTCATCGCCGGCACATAGTCTACTACACGCGAATAGCACCTAGGGCGTCATCCAGTTTAATATCTCCATCTGACGTACAGATCAGGATCGTCAGGGTCACATACTCTCACTTCATGAGACACTGCGGAGAGATTTAATATTTAAACTAGGTTATGTGATTAGGAACCTTACGCCACCAACTCTTCTCCGCTCGCCAGCCAAATATTCCACCGCCAGGATTTGAACCAGCTTATCCCTACGTCGAGCACCACCGCATAAGCGTGCGTTAGCGGCGTTTGCTTGTGTGTGTGGAATAAAAAGGCAGATTAAACGAAACATTTTTATTCTTACAGTGAGGTCGTTCTAGGGATAAGGAAAGTAACTAAACAACAATTAAACAAAATTAAAACATATATAAAACGTAAATGCCACCCTCGCAGTGGAACCACCATTAGACACTACGCCGACTGCTACCATCGATCAACATGTCCATGAATCCTTCTAACCCGCCATTAGGGCCAGGCACGTCTTCTCGATGAGAAGTTCACACGGTTCTGTCACTTCTTCCAGTCTGTTTCATAACATGCACATTAGGCTGACACATCCCTACTGCGGAGTTCACCAAGACACTAAGAAGATAATTAGCAAAGTATTGGTGGTAGTGCCAGTGGCATCATAATGAAGTGAACGGTTCCAATAGAAAGTTCCAAAAATCGGGTGGCGTCCTAGTGAGTGAATCGTTTCAATAGAAATGTCCAAAAACCGAGAAAGTGTTTGTCATCATCGTGGTAAAGATACAATATGGTCAAATCCTCGATCCATATCACAGCGTTCATCTTACTATATGGATAACACGTCACATATGGAATAAGAAGGTATGTCGGAATCCCTGCTGTAGGTGCCGTTCGCTGACTGAGGGTCAACAACAGTCTCATCAAACTCCACACCACAGAAGACTCACATTGCAGACGGTGTTCATCTGTATCAGATAGGTGATACTTGGGACATAACGGAGAATCGACAATACTTATGAAACGACGCCTCTGGTGATTCTTATTTTTGTGGCCGACCACCAAATACCTGACCGCTGTGGTGTCAGACTCGAGAGGAGTGCCATACGCTGAACGCCAGATCACTGGCCAAGTAATCGAGGGTAGACGGCTTTGCTCCGGATTTCGGGGATGGATTCACGTCATGTGGCAATAAACACGATGCGACCTCTGCAGCTACTCGCGCTGCAGGTTAGTGCTGACAGAACTTAAGTCCACAAAAAATTCCTTCAGGTGAGACAGTGTCAGCGAAATAGTCGCCACTGCAGTTTGTGGTTCATGAGAGATTGGATCCAGTTCCTGGTGGGGTTCAGTTGCCGTGAGTACTCCGCCAGTTATCGACGAGACGAGGGCCTTAAACCAGGCGTTGCAGTTCCCTACAGGTTCTATAGTGTAGTAATTGATCCTGTGGTGACAGGACACAATTTAAGTCGCTCACTAGAATAGTATGGTCGTAACGTTTCTCGAATTAGGACGCGATCTGGCTTTTCGGTACTGAATTGTGAAACCTTCAAATTCCTGACGCCCTGATATGTAATAACATGTCCTTGTGCTGGGAGAAGATGGATGCATCACCGATCTGGATACCATGCTTCACAAGAATGGTTGTACGTCTGCCGTTATGCATGCATGGTGCCTTGTAAATATCGTAGCCACAAAGAAATGGGAATTGCTCGAGGCGCACTTTGTTGAGGAATGCGATGTCGAGATCTGCCGTCCGCAACAATCAACGTAACATCTGCAGTTTGCCTCAAAACGGATGGTATTGAGACTGATGGTGCCAATCTGCTAGCCTAGCATCGAGAGGCGGTATTGTTGGCGCCTGGTGGCAGAGGTGGAGGTGGGAGACCTGAAAAAGGCCTCGCCGTCAGCAGTGTCCTCTGGCATGTAACTGTCGTGACTTGAAACAACTGTAACCTCTTCAGCTACTACAACAGACGTCACGTCCTCGACGTCGTCGGCCCACGCAGCTAGGCCTGTGCTCCCATCATCCCTTGGAATTAACAGGGTGGCTGAAGATTGCAGTTCGTCCGTAAAGAGATTGCAGCTCGTCCGTTATAGGCTCAGATATGAATCCATCCGCTGTCCATCACCCAGGAGCAAGCTACTGTGAGAGCTCTCCTTCGAATTCGCTACTGATCGAATCCCTTGAGGAGAACCGACGATCATATCTTCCTGATGGGGATAGTCGAGATCTTCGTCTTCTGTTGACGTCGTCCTGCAGAAACTAGATGAAGCCAATCGACGCTTCTTTCGTCGCGTTGGAGTCCATTGTTTTCGGACATGAGCGTCAGTGTTCGACACTGATTGGTGGTTGTTGCTATAAGCGACAAAAGCGTCGGTTCTCACCTTCACATCAGTAGTGGTCAACGTCTCCTGCAGGGGCATCCCATATTCGCATTGCAAGACCGATGCCAGGTGCTGCCTGGCAGTCAAAATCTAAGTCTGTAGTGCCCTGCCACCACATCAGAAGCTGCTCTGTGTCGATGAGGGCCACGCTTCTGTCGATTCTCAGATGGAACAGAGTGAAGGAAATTTTCAGTAAGATTTATGCGCACCTGGTTCACCCCATTCAGAACTGGGTACCTGGTAAAGTGTACCCATTTTTCTGTCATTTCACTGCCATAGTGTCTCAACGATGTGATCAGCGTCTCTGCCAGCATCTCAAACGGCAACTGGAACACACGGACCGCCCTCTGGCCAAGACCTGCTTGTTCCACTTTTACAGGGCCAAGGTGTCCATCCAAATGTCTGCTCTGAAGGTCGCTCGTCTGTTGGGAATCCTTTCACAGCTATCGTTGTCTATATGTTTCACGTAGACAATGTTGCTCACCAATAGAGAGGTGAATCTCTCTTTGTTGGTGATAATCGATGTGATCATCACATCGTAATCTAGTAAACATTTTCAATTTCCAATGCTTTTGGTCACCCACACTTGTTCTTAAAGCGGAACTTGAGTGTCGAATTTCGTTGCGAAAATGTCATGGTGCGTCGAAGGAAGTAAGCTGTGCGGTGACAGTGGCAAACCACAACAACACCACGTTACAGGACGTCCGAGCCTCTGCCCTGCCGAATGCAGACTGTGGCCTTGGTCACCCAGGTGCGTCGACATGTGGGTTGTGCTATGATCAATTACGGGAGCGATGGAGGTGAGGAATACCCTTAAGAGTGAAGCTCAAGTGATCAGTCCATACCACGTTGTTTATAAAATCTTTGTTACTTTCCACTCTGTGCAAAAGTCATTCACGAAACTGTGCTCAACGAATGCGGTCCGCTGGTTGGTGATGTTGAATTAACGTGTAATGATATAAAGCAGTTCTTCGTCGTGCAACATTTCAACAGCCAGTCTTTGAGATATCAGCAACTGACTTGCAATACCATGGGTACTTCGCTAAGGGGACTGGCGAATGGCTTCAAGAATCTTGTGTTCCGTTGTGTGTGGAGAACGTCTTGCGCTCGGACAGTCTCCGTTCATTACTAGTTTCCCTACGGCCTTTGTTATGGGGAAGACGCCTTTGAGGGTACTGTGCAGCATACTCAAGAGCAGCGGCAGTACCTTGGTTATCGGATGCACCCTGCACCAAAAGCATATCGACGAGTACATCATTTGTTTACTCGATCGGGAAGCCACTTTACTTCTTTTCACTTGACAGAACCATGTATGGTTGTGTACTGCGCTTTTAATACACCCATGCACGCAATTTAAGAGATCCTACTGCCACTTGATAGGCTATTGTCATGTGATAAAACGATGTCCCGCTTATAAACGAGGAGAACCACGGAATAAAGAAAAAATGAGTGTGACGAGGTTTCTGTTTCGGAGTGGGTGGGGTCGAACCCGGGACTCCAGATGGCAGAACTGAAGTCGGGACCCACCGCGCCCTATTTCATCAGGAGGCCGAGCAATTTAAAGAGCGTGGAAGGGCAGTGCAGAGTAATACAGCGGTATTCAGTAACATTTCTTTATTCACATAATTTACAGTACTTCGATCGGTGAAGCATAGTGTCAGCGTACCGCCCGCACGCTGTGCCGTGAATCCAGCTGGCTCAGCAGACTCCTGGTACGCCGACGCCGCTGCTCCGTCATGAAGGGCGCTCTGCTAGAAGTCGGCTGCTCTCTCCCCGGTCGCCGCCCGCCGATACTTCGCGTCCTGCGCCGCGCTGCCGCCTGCAATTCCAGAGACTGCTACAGTCCCTGGTCCTCGCCGTACTCTGCCCCGTTTGGCCTGCTCTGTCCGACTATGGGGCGAAGGTGGATGTACTGCTTACTCGTGGCCCTCGGGCTGCCACTTTTCTCAGGACAGGACCTGACTCGAACCCGCGCCCTCCTGGACGCTGTGCCGCAACTTACCTCTAGTGGTGCTTGTCGGATGGCAACACTCGCCGCCGTCTCTGGCGCTGCCGCAGTGCTGCTGCGCCTCCCACAGCGTACGCCTCGGCTGGACCACAGTACGCCAGGTGTAAAGCGATCGTGGCCCGTAGACTGGGGTGGAACAGAGCCCCTCCTGGACCCACTGATATGCAAGTTCCAGGCTGCCGTTCCGTCCCGCCCCAGTATTGTGTCTTTGGGGAGGGGGAGGGGGTTGGAATATAGCGCGAACGAGCACACAGAAACAAAGTAAAAGTTTATGCTGAATACTTACAACATTGATACCAGACTGGCCCCTATTAGTGCAGACCAGCACAAGTCCGTCCTGACGCTCGACTGACCTGGCGCTCTCTCTGTCCCAAGCTAAAATTGCCCATCTATTAAACTCGTTTTTCCCTCGCTACTGACGTAGTGTCAGAGAGAGACAGAAACTATGGCAGGGATAAATTCCCACATGTCAGCCACTTACAAATCGGCCTCCTGGCTCTGGCCTAGTGCTCTGCCTCATACATCGAAATTACTTAAAGCAATGTTGCAGTTTCCTGCCTCGTTGTTGCTCCACTCAAAACAAATCACGCGTGCAATACCGCCGTCGCAGCTCCGTGCCCGCGAGTGCCATGTTTACCTTTCCTGGCCTGCTGGCTGTCGACTGTTACCACACTCTGCCAGCGGCCCCAGATTTTATCGCCCAACCGCGCCTTCATTAAATTTTGGTAAAATTTCCCTTTCCCTCGACTAGGACTGACACTAGCGCAGCAATTCGAACCATATCTCCATGGTCAATGGTGGTGTGATGGTTCACCTGACGACCAGTGAGTTATGATGGTTGATATACAAATACGACTGAGCCGTAGTAAAATTTGCTGTTTTGAACAGCGCGCCGCAGCGCTTAGTGCAAAGCACTCGCCTTCCGTTTCTGGCGGTGGCGCCGCCGTGGCAATTGCAGCTCTGGTGTCTTCCTCTGGTGTGAAAGGTTTCCCGTTCACGTGCTTTTAAGGGGCGAGATGAGCTTGTCAGGGGCCAGTTAAGAGGAGGCAGTTGGTCAGCCAGGGCAGTCTGGCAGTCTGCTTCTTGTCAGTTGGTCAGCTGGCTCAGTGTGGGGCAGTCAGTGTCTGTCTGTCTGTCGGTCTGCCGTACGTTAAGGGAGTCAGTGAGTCGGTCAGTCGAGGCGAATCTAGTCAGTTGGTCAGCCGGTTCAGTGTGGGGCAGTCAGTGTCTGTCTGTCGTCGGAATGCGAGTATGTCTGTCGTTTGGATCAAACTTTAAGCCAGAAAATTATAGTCTTGCCAGTCCGTCACTAAAAGAACTCAGCTACTGGTCGCCGGTCGGGGCTGAGTTCCTGCATCTGAGTCTGCGCCTTAGGCCGCCAGTCTGCTCGAGTTGCTAGGGCTACGGTCATTGCCGGTTGGACTGGTCGGTTGGTTGGTCGCGCTCTCAGACTCGAGATGACTTGTCCGCCTTGAACGTCGGCGCATGTGAGGTTCCCACGTGAGTGAAGTGTGCAGCGCCGTATAGAAAGGGGTTGTGGCTTCGCGGTTCACAAGAGAGCAACAGGAGCGGAACCACGACATCGGGCTGGCTGGGGCGAGCTGCGACGCCGTGCGAAGGGAGGTCGGCGCGCCTTCCTGCGTCCGTTGAAGCGGCTGGCAGCGGACGGTTCGGGAGAGCGTTGGGGGTGCTGCGCCAGGTCTTCGCCAGAAATCGCAGTTTATTAGAAGTTAAGTGATTGGAGATATGTTTCATTTACTTGTTAAATTATATTTGTTTTCTTGGTGAGGTCACCAGCTACTTTGTTTTGTGGTCGTCCCACCTTTCTTCTCCGTTTGCCAACCCGCGGGAAGGTGGTTATTGTGAATCGGCTGGTCCGTTTTTCCCTTGTGGAATTGGGGTGGTTTAGAGCAATCTGCGGTTCGGGTTGTTTAGTAACCGCCCTCCCCCCAATCCGCATACGTTAATAGCTGGCTCTGTCAAGTTTGTCGGATTCGGTGTATGCGAATTTATTGCTTAAAGGCCGAATTACTCGTATTTCTATCTTGCTTATCATCTCGCGAGGTGGTATACGTGTAATGTGGAGCATGTAGTACATTTTATGTAAGTCTGCATTTTATGGGTTTTATTTAAATAGTTATTTTAGGTTATAAGCTTGCCACGCTTCCACCGTAAGAATCCTTAAAAAAAAAAAAATTGCTCTTTCGGTGGAAAATAATTTGAGGGTTGTACCATTTCCATTCCTCTTACGGGGTGCATAGTTTACATGTTTGCGTGAGTTGTTAAAAATATTTTGTTTAAAGTTATCTGGTGTGTTGCAGATTTGTACCAGCGTACTCTTTCAGAGGTTGTCGTGGGCGGTCATGACTATGGCCGTGTTGAAAGGGAGCAGGCAAGTTTCTCAGCCCGAAGGCTCCTACTGTTAATATTGTTCTTTGCCTGTAAATAAAACTTTATCTTGATATTTCGAGGGTGTTTTTCTGCTTATAATTTGAAATTTGTTTTGAAAAGGATTTTAGGACTGAAATTCACACTTGTTAAATTGTGACTTCATATTTCGAGTGTGCTTTTCTGCTTATAATTTTATATCTCTTTTGAAAAAGCTTTGAGGAATAATATTCACATTTGTTAAATTGTGACTTGATATTTAGAGTGTGCTTTTCTGCTTATAATTTTTAATCTGTTTTGAAATAGCTCTCAGGAATAAATACACGTTTGTTAAAAGTAATTTTCCATCAGTTACTTCCTGGCAACTACTTCTACGCTCACCTAGTGTGATTAAATGTGTCAATTTTCTTGATGAATCGCCAGTAAATAAAGTAAATTATATATATATATATATATATATATATATATATATATATATATATATATTTGAAAGTAAATTCACGTCTCAACGACGTCATACACTTTCCTCTGCACATTCCTATGTGCTACACAATATGACAGTATTGCCAGCTCCTACTATCTATACATGTGTTATTAAAATGCACCCAATCTAATTTTGCTAGGTAAATTTATGTGTTGAATCTGGATGAGGAATCATGTGCCGACTTCCAATTTTGGCATTTTTTCTTCTTCTTTATATGGTTGCCCAGTGACAATTGACTAAGGCCCTCCCCATATTGGACATGCGGCTGTGAAGTGGCAACATTTGTTGTGTCACAATTGGTAAGGCAGCAACACTTAAACATAAAGTTTTCAAGACATTCTCCAGAATGTTTTGAAGAAGAGAAAAGTGTGTGTAAAGTTTATGCCACAAACCTAGACTCCCAAAGGAAAACAACAATGCGTGGACACGTGAATCAACTTGATTGACATGCAAAATTTGGACAATTCTTTTCTGGAAAATGACGGGTAACGAGACTTCACATTAGCAATATGAACCTACTGCAAAACGGCACATTGCAGAAATTCACATGAAAGGTCAACGCTTTGATGGCATAACGGACATTCAGGATAATGTGTCGCGCGATCTCAACACCGCGAAAAGGAATTTCTGTCAGTTTCGCATGGTTGTATAAGGCACTTTCTAAAAGTTTGTTTTCGAAGGCCGCGCAGTCCAGAAACTGCATGGAAATCAAGCTAAATCGCAGTGAGTTTAGAGGCAGTCATCCCACTGACGCACAACGTTGAAGGTACCCATTTGCTAAAACACTGTTCTGTTGAGAGTAGAAGTCCTCAAAAATGGTTCAAATGGCTCTAATCACTATGGGACTTAACATCTGACGTCATGAGTCTCCTAGACAACTACTTAAACCTAACTAACCTAAGGATATCACACACATCCATGCACAAGGCAGGATTCGAACTTACAACCGTAGCAGCAGCACGATTTCTGACTGAAGAGTCTAGAACTGCTCGGCCACAGCGGCCAGCATTTGAAGTCCGTAACTGCCTGGTGCACACCCTCGTCCGACAGATATCATCACCACTTGGAAGCCTTTTTTAAGGGACCGAAGGTACGATAATCGCATGCCACGAGATAAATACTTTGGGCGGGTCCGCATGTCTTCCAACTCAGTTGGATTAAAATTGGTGTTACGACATTTGCAGTAAAGGGGCGTGTACTGCTGTGCTATCATGAAGCTGCAGCACCCAGCACAGAACTTGACACGCCATTCAACAACGGTGGTTTTAGGTAGATATGCTGCTTCATACACATTCTTCATTCTCCAAGGATGTCTAACATGGTTTTTCTTTCGGTAGACAAGAAAAGAATAACAGCATGTTGGTCTTGTTTGGTAATAACGTCGCCATAGTTCACGTTTCCGCACTTGTCACACGCACGTCGGAAAGACACGAATGCTGCACTAACCCCTTGCATACATGTTGTTGTTGTTGTGGTCTTCAGTCCTGAGACTGGTTTGATGCAGCTCTCCATGCTACTCTATCCTGTGCAAGCTTCTTCATCTCCCAGTACCTACTGCAACCTACATCCTTCTGAATCTGCTTAGTGTATTGATCTCTTGGTCTCCCTCTACGATTTTTACCCTCCACGCTGCCCTCCAATGCTAAATTTGTGATCCCTTGATGCCTCAAAACATGTCCTACCAACCGATCCCTTCTTCTAGTCAAGTTGTGCCACAAACTTCTCTTCTCCCCAATCCTATTCAATACCTCCTCATTAGTTACGTGATCTACCCACCTTATCTTCAGCATTCTTCTGTAGCACCACATTTCGAAAGCTTCTATTCGATTCTTGTCCAAACTGGTTATCGTCCATGTTTCACTTCCATACATGGCTACACTCCATACAAATACTTTCAGAAACGACTTCCTGACACCTAAATCTATACTCGATGTTAACAAATTTCTCTTCTTGAGAAACGCTTTCCTTGCCATTGCCAGTCTACATTTTATATCCTCTCTACTTCGACCATCATCGGTTATTTTACTCCCTAAATAGCAAAACTCCTTTACTACTTTAAGTGTCTCATTTCCTAATCTAATTCCCTCAGCATCACCCGACTTAATTTGACTACATTCCATTATCCTCGTTTTGCTTTTGTTGATGTTCATCTTATATCCTCCTTTCAAGACACTGTCCATTCCGTTCAACTGCTCTTCCAAGTCCTTTGCTGTCTCTGACAGAATTATAATGTCATCGGCGAACCTCAAAGTTTTTACTTCTTCTCCATGAATTTTAATACCTACTCCGAATTTTTCTTTTGTTTCCTTTACTGCTTGCTCAATATACAGATTGAATAACATCGGGGAGAGGCTACAACCCTGTCTCACTCCCTTCCCAACCACTGCTTCCCTTTCATGCCCCTCGACTCTTATAACTGCCATCTGGTTTCTGTACAAATTGTAAATAGCCTTTCGCTCCCTGTATTTTACCCCTGCCACCTTCAGAATTTGAAAGAGAGTATTCCAGTCAACATTGTCAAAAGCTTTCTCTAAGTCTACAAATGCTAGAAACGTAGGTTTGCCTTTTCTTAATCTTTATTCCAAGATAAGTCGTAAGGTCAGTATTGCCTCACGTGTTCCAACATTTCTACGGAATCCAAACTGATCATCCCCGAGGTCGGCTTCTACCAGTTTTTCCATTCGTCTGTAAAGAATTCGCGTTAGTATTTTGCAGCTGTGACTTATTAAACTGATAGTTCGGTAATTTTCACATCTGTCAACACCTGCTTTCTTTGGGATTGGAATTATTATATTCTTCTTGAAGTCTGAGGGTATTTCGCCTGTCTCATACATCTTGCTCACCAGATGGTAGAGTTTTTTCAGGACTGGCTCTCCCGAGGCCATCAGTAGTTCTAATGGAATGTTGTCTACTCCCGGGGCCTTGTTTCGACTCAGGTCTTTCAGTGCTCTGTCAAACTCTTCACGCAGTATCTTATCTCCCATTTCATCTTCATCTACATCCTCTTCCATTTCCATAATTTTTTCCTCAAGTACATCTCCCTTGTATAAACCCTCTATATACTCCTTCCACCTTTCTGCCTTCCCTTCTTTGCTTAGAACTGGGTTTCCATCTGAGCTCTTGATATTCATACAAGTGGTTCTCTTCTCTCCAAAGGTCTCTTTAATTTTCCTGTAGGCAGTATCTATCTTACCCCTAGTGAGACAAGCCTCTACATCCTTACATTTGTCCTCTAGCCATCCCTGCTTAGCCATTTTGCACTTCCTGTCGATTTCATTTTTGAGACGTTTGTATTCCTTTTTGCCTGCTTCATTTACTGCATTTTTATATTTTCTCCTTTCATCAATTAAATTCAATATTTCTTCTGTTACCCAAGGATTTCTATTAGCCCTCGTCTTTTTACCTACTTGATCGTCTGCTGCCTTCACCACTTCATCCCTCAGAGCTACCCATTCTTCTTCTACTGTATTTCTTTCCCGCATTCCTGTCAATTGTTCCCTTATGCTCTCCCTGAATCTCTCTACAACCTCTGGCTCTTTCAGTTTATCCAGATCCCATCTCCTTAAATTCCCACCTTTTTGCAGTTTCTTCAGTTTCAATCTGCAGTTCATAACCAATAGATTGTGGTCAGAATCCACATCTGCCCCTGGAAATGTCTTACAATTTAAAACCTGGTTCCTGAATCTCTGTCTTACCATTATATAATCTATCTGAAACCTGTCAGTATCTCCAGGCTTCTTCCATGTATACAGCCTCCTTTCATGATTCTTGCATACATATCGGTACTTATGTACCCGCGTCTGAGTAGCTTAAACGCTGCAACAACGCTCTTAGAAATTTTTGATCGCTTATTAGATGAACGGTCTGTGCGATGTACTGAAGTGGTGAGTGACTATGTAGATCACACGAGGTAAATTATGAAAAATATAATCTTAATTTTCCTGTTTCTATTTTATTTTTTTATTAATACAGTCTCGTATCTGGACTAAGGGGCTACGTTTCGATATTTTAACGCAACTTAAATATACAACTCAACCTACAGAGCTTCGTGGTTAGTTAATCGAACTAATGACTACATTAATACCGCTTACAGAAGATGCTTTATTAGTAATTTTTCGCTGCTTTTTGCTGGATTGCAGTGTAGTGGAATGATAGGAAGCATTTGGAAGATGTGCAAACGCGGATTATGAAGCGTCGAATTGGGGAGGTTACTCACGGACAGTGATGGCCAGCATGTTTCTTTATTTTCGTCTCAGAGTGTACATTGTGAACAGTAATGGTCTGATAAGCTTCTCCTGGGGTCCGTCCGAAGATACTTTCGCGTCTGAAGATTTTTCTCCGTTGAGAATGACACGCTGCGTTACGTTTGATAGAATCTCTCAAGGTCAGTCACACAACAGCTCTGACATTTCGTAGGGTACGCTCATGTTTTGATCACTAGAATGTAGTGCGAAACTGTAACGAACGCTTTAGGAAGCCAAGGAGCCCCGCGTCAACCTGGTCACCAGTATTAACTGCTTCCTGGGTGCCGTGGACGAAAAGAGCGAGTTGGGTTTCATACGGTTGTTGTTAGTATAGGAGGAACAACGACAGAACTCATGGACCACATTCAGTCACACTATATACATGTTTAACTTACTACCTGGAACGCAATACTTCGAGAGTGAGATAAGTATAATAGTTTTGATAATGTTGCGCGTGATATGTACTGAAACTTCAAATTAAGCTTAACTCTTGGAAACCAGGAGCAGTTTCAACATGGTTGCCTTATTACTTATTAATCATTTTACCGTAATACGGACATAGTATCGCAAATGAAGCGATTGTGAGCAATAATGGGATGGCATGTACGAGGGAATGCTAAAAACTGATGCCTCGAAATTTTTCTGTGAAACCTCATAAAGTTTTTTTTACGTGAAACAGACTTTACTAACATTCTACGTTCTTCGTGTCTGCGTGTTTATTGCTCAACAGTCACCACGACTACGAGCACATTACTCTTAATGAGACACTAGTCTGCGGCGTCAGGAATATGTGAATATGGCATAGGCAAAACGCGACATTTTGGATCAAAAATGTTCAATTGTATGCGAAATATTATGGGACTTAACTGCTAAGGTCATCAGTCCCTCAGCTTACACGCTACTTGACGTAAACTATCCTAAGGACGCCATGCCCGAGGGAGGACTCGAACCTCCGCCGGGTCCCGCCACACAGTCATTTTGGATCAATAAGCGCATTATGAAATCAGATAATGACTTATTACCTTGCGACATACAGACGATGATGCACGTAAGACATAGCACTCTTTTTATTTCTTGGACAGGTACAGATATAGAAACGCGGTTTTCGGCAAATGTTAGAGCGTCTATGGGCACATATGGCTTTGTCTGGTTAATGTTTTTAGCGCTGATATCTACTGAGATATTGAAGAAAGTAACTTTTTTTAAAAATGGAAACATACTTTTTATAACTGAATTCGTTACCTCTTGAGAAGACAGTTGCAGAGATACACCGTATGTTAACGTTGACGCTGAATCTTGTAACAAGATTCGAGATATGTCCTAGAACAGGGCTTCACAACATACGTGCTCGCGGAGCAAGCTGTGAGCAGCAAGGCGCGAGCACGGAGCAGTGCGAGCACGCTACCCCCACTACCGGACCAGAGCGTAGAGTGGGGAAAGTCACGTAGGGCACACAACAGCTGCCGCCAGTCAATGTAAATCCGCGGCCACCTGCAGGGATATCACTCACGAATTATTACTGCGACAAATGAAACAAATAAAGGAGAATGTACACATGCCACATAATTTTATAAGCTTAGTGTATGCCTCTACATTCGCATTAATTTGTGAACGGTTACACAATAAAAGGTGTCACTGAAGTGTGGGATTCTCAGTTATCTTGTACTTTTTGCCCTTTACAATTGCGTCTATGTTTGGAGTAATTGTTCTCGTGCATTTTAGGCGCAGCGTGCAGTTTAAATTTCGATCAGACAATGCGTTTCTCAGGCGCGTCTTGTTACATTTCATTGCAGAGAACAGTTGTTCACAAACATACGTGGAACCGAACATTGATATTATTGTAGCCGCCAGTTTGTGCAAACGAGGAAATCTATCGTGAGGAAAGTGTCTGTAGAATTCCAAAATGTTTTTCTTGTTCTGAAATTTGTCTCTGTATTCTCTGTCACACTGCAGGTCAATAATTTCTTGCTGCAGCTCAGGACGAATCTCTTAAATATTCGCTGAATATGGAGAGAACAGATCAAAATCACTCTCTAGTGCTGTCAGATCTTGAAAGCGCTGATCAACTAAACTATACGAATAACGTTCACAGTCTTTGTGAACATCTTGCATGGATGATAATTTAAGAAAATGAGCTAGGTTTCCTGTTTCCAGCTGACTCACCTAAAGTGTCAATTTCATTTTAAAAGCTCGTATTCGATCTATGAAATGAGTAATTAGCAGATCTTTACCTTGTAGTAAAATGTTCAAAGCATTCCGATGGCTGGTTAAATCTGCTAAGAACGCGAGATCACATTCAAACGTGCGCGCGCATTTCCCCTCCCTCCCCTCCCTCCATACTCCGCGACCTTGCACCTGCTCGCGAGCACGTGCCTGAGCAGACGCGAGTACTCGCGCTCAAAACTGGCCAGTTGTTAAGCCCTGTCCTATAACATGAGAGGGCGTTGGCCGGAAACGGCATTTGCGATGCAGACACTGCCAAGCAGGCGTCTCGGACTAGGCTGCGAAGTTGTATACTGTGAGGTAGGCCTGCGTTATTAGCACAAAGCTTTATTTCCCCTTCAACCAACTTACGACTAAGGTGCAGGCACACGTTTGAACGTTGTTTCTGGAAGTACAGCATAGGCTAGAATCTAGCGCATCACAAAGCGGTTAGAAAAAAATAGTTTTCATTTGTGTATACTCCTAGATTTACGTGGGTTGAAGCAGAAAAATCAGCTGTTAATTTTTCAAAAATAAAGCCGTCTAACACACTGCAAAAAGTAACTACTCTCTTACATATCTAAATGTTAGAAGGAAGATTTCAACTATCTTTCTCTAGACGTGGCAACAAGCTTCTTAGACATAAGAATGTGATGTCGGACAACTCTCTCTACCTACATTGCTCTAAATTGTATGATATGGTGTCTATTCATTATTAAAAACACTCTGGTGACCACTTGTACACCATAAAATAAATATTCTTCATAGTGAATGGTCGTTCCACGCAGAACGTAAGTGCGTAATGACTGTGTCACCAGCTACAAGCAATACACGTTATCGACTCATTTGACATTGCAATGCAATTTCGTACTCACATGAATGAATTGAACACTTTACTAACAATGATTTGGTGACCACTCAAATCACGTAACATATATTTTGTCTTTCACACTGTTGACCATGGACTGAAAGGTACATTTGCAGTCGCCGTTCGAGAGAACGATTAACGGCTGTAATTAAAGTGGATGATATGGTAGAGCAAACACTGACGATTCTGAGACACATATCGTCTAGCGTAGTTGGGGGATTTGTTATAGACAGAATCTTTGAGTGCTCCTCAAAGAGAGAAATTAAGAGGAGACAAATCGGGGGACCTCTCAGACCATAGACCATTTGAAAACAGAACTTTGCCCTATCCAACTTCCAGGAAAGTTCTCATTCAGTATTGGCGTTGCTACACGCGAAGAGTGAGCTGGACAACCGTTGCAGCGGCGTACACTGGCGAACATCGAGTGGTACCTCTTCTAGAAGAACCGGCAGAATATTCGTCAGAAAGTGTGCGTATAAATTTCCATTTAGAATGCATGAGGTCCCCCAATGTACTTTCCTATGATGCCATACCATGCACGGCCGTTGATGTTGCCTGACGAAGCCAGTGTGGATATTCGGCTGCCTAGTAGTGCATGTTACGCAAATTTACATTAGCGTGGTTAGTAAAGGTTGCTTCATCAGTAAAGAGCACATTACAGGATTCTTTTTCCTATTCATCCGCATTAATTTACATTTATCTATATTTAGAGTTAGCTGCCATTCTTTACACCAATCACAAATCCTGTCCAAGTCATCTTGTATCCTCCTACAGTCACTCAACGACGACACCTTCCCGTACAACACAGCATCATCAGCAAACAGCCGCACACTGCTATCCACCCTATCCAAAAGATCATTTATGTAGATAGAAAACAACAGCGGACCTACCACACTTCCCTGGGGCACTCCAGATGATACCCTCACCTCCGATGAACACTCACCGTCGAGGACAACGTACTGGGTTCTATTACTTAAGAAGTCTTCTAGCCACTCACATACTTGGGAACCAATCCCATATGCTCGTACCTTAGTTAGGAGCCTGCAGTGGGGCACCGAGTCAAACGCTTTCTGGAAGTCAAGGAATATGGCATCCGTCTGATACCCTTCACCCATGGTTCACTAGATATCATATGCAAAAAGGGCGAGTTGCGTTTCACAGCAGCGATGCTTTCTAAAGCAGTGCTGATGCATGGACAGCAACTTCTCTGTCTCAAGGAAATTCATTATATTCGGAGAATAAGTTCGAGAATCCTGCAACAAACCGATTTTAAGGATATTGGTCTGTAATTTTGAGGATCCGTCCTTCTACCCTTCTTGTACAGGGTGTTACAAAAAGGTACGGCCAAACTTTCAGGAAACATTCGTCACACACAAATAAAGAAAAGATGTTATGTGGACATGTGTCCAGAAACGCTTAATTTCCATGTTAGAGCTCATTTTAGTTTCGTCAGTATCTACTGCACTTCCTCGATTCACCGCCAGTTGGCCCAATTGAAGGAAGGTAATGTTGACTTCGGTGCTTGTGTTGACATGCGACGCATTGCCTTACAGTACTAGCATCAAGCACATCAGTACTTAGTACCAACAGGTTAGTGTTCATCACGAACGTGGTTTTGCAGTCGTTGCAATGTTTAAAAATGCGGAGTTGTCAGATGCCCATTTGATGTATGGCTTAGCACGGGGCAATAGCCGTGGCGCGGTACGTTTGTATCGAGGCAGATTTCCAGAACGAAGGTGTCCCGACAGGAAGACGTTCGAAGCAATTGATCGGCGCCTAGGGAGCACGGAACATTCCAGCCTATGACTAGCGACTGGGGAAGACCTAGAACGACGAGGACACCTGCAATGGACGAGGAAATTCTTCGTGCAGTTGACGATATCCCTAATGTCAGCGTCAGAGAGGTTGCTGCTGTACAAGGTAACGTTGACAACGTCACTATATGGAGAGTGCTACGGGAGAACCAGTTGTTTCCGTACCATGTACAGCGTGTGCAGGCACTATGAGCAGCTGATTGGCCTCCACAGGTACACTTCTGCGAATGGTTCATCCAACAATGTGTCAATCCTCATTTCAGTGCAAATGTTCTCTTTACGGATGAGGCTTCATTCCAACGCGATCAAACTGTGAATTTACACAATCAACATGTGTGGGCTGACGAGAATCCACACGCAATTGTGCAATCACGTCATCAACAAAGACTTTCTGTGAAAGTTCGGGCAGGCATTGTTGGTGATGTCTTGATTGGGCCTCATGTTCTTCCACCTACGCTCAATGGAGCGCGTTATCATGATTTCATACGGGATACTCTACCTGTGCTGCTAGAACATGTGCCTTTACAAGTACGACACAACATGTGGTTCATGCACGATGGAGCTCCTGCACATTTCAGTCGAAGTGTTCGTACGCTTCTCAACAACAGATTCGGTGACCGATGGATTGGTAGAGGCAGACGAATTCCATGGCCTCCACGCTCTCCTGACCTCAGCCCTCTTGACTTTCATTTATGGGGGCATTTGAAAGCTCTTGTCTACGCAACCCCGATATCAAATGTAGAGACCCTTCGTGCTCGTATTGTGGACGGCTGTGATACAATACGCCATTCTCCAGGGCTGCATCAGCGCATCAGGGATTCCATGCGACGGAGGGTGGATGCATGTCTCCTCGCTAACGGAGGACATTTTGAACATGTGCTGTAACAAAGTGTTTGAAGTCACGCTGGTACGTTCTGTTGCTGTGTGTTTCCACTCCATGATTAATGTGATTTGAAGAGAAGTAATAAAATGAGCTCTAACATGGAAAGTAAGCGTTTCCGGACACATGTCCACATAACACTTTTTCTTTCGTTGTGTGTGAGGAATTTTTCCTGAAAGTTTGGCCGTACCTTATTGTAACACCCTGTATACAGGCGTCATCTGGTCGGATGTGGGGTGTTGCAAGTCGCATTGCTTTCGACAGCAGTAGACTGCAGTTCTCACCTATCTCTGGCAAGTCCCCTGTCGGAAGAGTCACGGCAGGTATTGGCGGCGACTTTAAATGCGAGCCGCCAGCAGCAGCAAGGCGTCGCCTGTTGGGAGCGGGTGGTGGCACCCCGAGGCGTGGGCGGCGCTCCCTCCTCAACTGACGTGACACGACGCTCTCACAATGGCCGGAGTGGGGTCGCTGCTGCCGCTGACGCGCCGGCCAACGCCCGCAAATTGCACATCGGTCACGCGACAAAGGCGCGCGCCGCCGACTTCATCGCCAGCATTCTGGAGTCGTGACCACCGGTAATAGGCATTCCGGGATGCGAGGGGGTGTCTTTATAGGGCCGTCAGGACAAGTTGGAACGGCATCGGCGGAGCGATCTCTTGCAGGCGCACCACGTAATAGAATTGATCACTGTGTATAAAGGAATGGGAAGGAAAGGGAAAGCGTGAATGGAAAACTACTGACTTCCAGCCTCACAGGACATTATAGTAAGGCAATGGCTGAGATCGAAAATCTATGCTGGACCGGAACTCGAACCCGAATTTTTGAGCAGTTTCCTTAACCGCTTCGGCCATCCGGACACGGTCCCTGACTGGCTCAAATTTCCAACATATCGCACTCTACGGTTACTATTAAGATCATCAGCAAAGCAAGCTGATTTGGATTTTCTTGGCAGATTGAAGTTGTGTACCAGGCCAAAACCAAAAACAGGCCGCTCACCGAGTCTACATCGACATATATCCACAGCCGATCAATGTGAAGTGCAGGCCAATTGGTGCGTGTCACTGTACCAGTTTTTGGGGTTTCTTTCAGTTCCGTTCACGTATTGATCGCTGAAAGAACGATTGTTTAAATGCCTATGTGTGCCCAGTAATTAATGTAAGCTTCTCCTCACGATCTGTATGTGATGGATACGTAGGGTGTTGTAATATATTCCTAGAGTCATCATTTAAAGCCGAGTCTTGAAACTTTGTAAATAGACTTTCTCGGGATAGTTTATGTCTATCTTAAAGTGTCTGCCACTTGTTTCTCTAACGTCACCATGACACTCTCCCACGGGTCGAACAAACCTGTGACCATTCGTGCTGTGTTCTTTGGATACATTCAATATCCCTGAGAGTTGTGTTTGCTAGAGGCCCCACACAATTGAGGAATTTTATCGAATGTGTCACTGAAGTGTTTTGGAAGCAGTCCCCCTTGTAGAATGATTCCATTTCCCCAATATCTACCAATACACCGAAGTCTAGCATCGGTAGTACCGACGTCTGAGCCTATGTGATCGTTCCATTTCATAAACATACAAAGTGTTACACCCACGTATTTGTATCAATTCGCCGATTTCCACTGTCACTCATTGATGTTGCAGTCATAGGATACTACGTTTCTTTTTGTTTTGTAAAGAGCACAATTTTCTTTTCACAGCATTTAAAGCAAGTTGATAATCTTTGCAACACTGATTACACTCATTACACTCGTTACAAGTAACTGAATCGTCTGCAAAAAGTCTCGGGTTAGTATTAATAATGTCCCCAAAGCCATTAATATACAGCATGAATAGCAAGGTTCTTATCACACTTCCCTGGGGCAACTTCTACATCTATCGCTGACTGTCCATCCACGACAACATCCTACATCATCCCTATAAAAAAATTTTCAATTCAGTCGCAAATTCCGTTTGATACCATATACGATCGCACTTTTGACCGTAAGCGTAGATGTGGTATTGTGTTAAAAGTCTTCGGAAATCAAGGAATAGTGAATATACCCGCTTTCAGTGTGTCAAGCGACTGAAGCATGTTGTGCGTTTCTCGTGGTCGATGTTTTCGGTATCTATTCTGGCTGGCATGGAGGAGGTCATTCTGTTAGGTTTATATATGCCGGTACCTCTCTCCTTCTTTCTAAGTCACGCAGCAATTCTCCTACATACCTTGTTGGACTTCGCTGCTAGCGAAAGAATGTTGTGAAGAAATAGCTTAGTAGCCATTCCAGAATTAATCTCTCCGCTGCAGGACGTTTGAAACCAACGTACTTTCGAAAGCACAGTGAACGCCACGTTGTGCCTAACCCATTCCTCCGCGTTCAATTTTCTATTTGAAGTGCTAGACCTACAAGTTATGCAGGTGAACCGTGAAGTCTGGCGAGTATCAAGGAGGTACTGGCTGTGAAGGACGATTCTGAGACACGTCTCGGTATCTCAGTGGGTGAGAACACTGGAGGCAAAAGGCAAAGTTCTTGGTCCGAGCAGCTGTCTAGCATAAAGTTTTAATCTGCCAGAAAGTTTCCAAACAATACACTCTGTGTTGCCGAGTTAATGAATCATTCGGGAAAAATAGCTGATTTCCCAAGGGCGCACTATTACCTACAACCTAAATACAGAACGCCATTCGAAAAAGCTTTTAACACGTCTACATCTAAAAGTATGTTCATTTTTTGTTCATTTCTGCAAATGATTGTCGGTTGTTGGACGTATTCGCTAAATTTAAATTTCACCGGTCCTTTCCGTAATCGATCTACAAAAGCCGAAAACAATGAATTTGACACATATCGCTTGTTTTCCATTAGTTGCATGAGGACTTGCTAAAAAGTAATGCCTCCGATTTTTTTATTCTGCCCTCAATATCGCTTGAGGTATTACATGTCGCTCGAATTGAAGTGCGCACCGAATAACGTAGCCGGTAAATGCGCAATTATTGTGGAAGGTGTGGGAAGGGTGGTAGTGTTGGGGTGGTGGGCCGAAGCTAGAGGGGATTGCGAGTGTTAGGTGGGGGGGGGGGGGGAGGGAGCAGGAGGGGAGAGGTGGGAGTTGCTATTATAAGCTTATACATACATTTTTATAAATATATAGCGCAGGCGCTCCACGCCGACAGTTGCATAACGACCATTCGAAAAGTTCTACTGACACATCTTCTTTGGTTAGTATCTAAAAATCATTCCGCTGAAAATGCAACAAAAGCAACGATTTAATTTCGCACGTTCTGCTAATCATTTGTTACATCCACAGAAGCATCATGAGTAGCGAACTGAGAGAAAACCTACGTTTCTCTTGTTGACAAGTTAAAGTTTTCTTCTTTTGCCAAAATACAGTTGAGTTTACGGAACACCAGCTCACTAACACGTTGCGCTGACGCAGTTGGGAGACACTTAAGTAAGGAACTTAGGAAATTTAACGTTAATAGCTTATGAAAAAGCAAATCAATGCTGCAAAAATGGCCGGCCGGTGTGGCCGTGCTGTTGAAGGCGCTTCAGTCTGGAACCGCGTGACCGCTACGGTCGCAGGTTCGAATCCTGCCTCGGGCATGGATGTGTGTGATGTCCTTAGGTTAGTTAGATTTAATTAGTTCTAAGTTCTAGGCGACTGATGCCCTCAGAAGTTAAGTCGCATAGTGCTCAGAGCCATTTGAACCATTTGCTGCAAAAATAAATATCTAACGTCTTCACTTAAGTTGCTCCAAAACTCGTAGCGTTTCTCGTTTCTCCATCTACCGATGGCCTTCAAAAATTACATTCTTTCATAAAAGAAGTCTGACAATGAAGTTTTGCATAATAACCTAATAGTAAAATAACCTCATCCTTATGCTCTATCATTTACAAAAATCTCATTTTGACACTTGTAACAGTTTATGATTAATGAGGAATGTAGTGGACATATTATTCAGGCTTTATCGCTGGTGTGTGCGAACGCAAGTGAGTGTGCTACTAAAGATCGCTTTTCTCGAGACCGCTGACAGATTGAGACCTCCACGCTCTCTAAAGAGACATTGAATATGTTAGTTAAATTTCATATGCAGCAACATATTATGTAATATGCACCAAATGCAAAATCATAGCGACCCGTATTTTTCAGTGCAAACTTTCTTGAATTTCGCAACTGTCTCACTTAAACGCAAATAACACAAGAATTATGATCATTAACGAAATGATGGACACATGAATTTTTAACCAAACAGTTTCTTTAAAATCGTTTGAGAAAGGCTGCAGATCGTGTCCCTCGATTTTCTAAAGGCAGCCCGTCGCTAATCGGACGTAAGCGGACCATGTCGGCCCCCCTTTCCTAGTAAACGAATGAACTCACGCAGAGCTTTGGGCGGTAACTGGTCACAGCGCATCGACCACCGTATCCTGCGCAGCTTCTACTTGGTCGACTTTTCTGCGTCGCTGACGCAAGTTGCAACCCTCTGCCCCTACAGTGATCAAAATTGTAGCGTGTACCATTTGGTGTGTAACATAACTGTGGTTGAGATACAGACCGTGAGAAAACAATATGCATGAAAATGAAGAAGTATCACAGATGGAGCACCCTCACCTGAGAATGACAATGTCAGACCACTCACAAGTGCTGTGACACTGTCGTCGACCATCATCCATGCAGACTCGAGTTCATTTAGTCCGTTTATCACTTGTTTGCAAAGCTTAAAATAACCTTAGAAGACTTTACTTTAATTGTGCTGAAATGGTGCAGGCAGAGGTGAGGTTTTGGCCCAGTTACATATTCTACGCCGATAGTATCAAACAACTAGTTATAACACTGCAACAGCATTTACGTAGCTTATACTAAGAAGTACCAAGTTTGGTTTATTACGTAGTATGCCCCAACAGAACAAATAGTCCTGTCACGAAAAAGCCACGTATAACACTCCTGTCCGCTGTTACTACTGCACCATAACCTCAATGCTAGAAACAGGTTGTGACATAAAACTATTTTGTAAAAGAAATTATGGTACAAAGCAGCATAGCAGTGTTACCCTCTGGGAGGAATTTCGTTAAGTTGACCGTGTTGTACCTAACGGAGGTGGCCTACCGGAAGTGAAAGTCAGAATTACGTAAATATTCGAAAAGTAACAAACAAAATTTTGTTTACCTGCACTGTTTAACTGATAATGGAAAACGGCGCCAGCCTAACTAGGCAAAAGAATGATTAACATTCTCGTTGAAGAAAATAGTTATTAGTAATTTTAACGGATAAACACAACCTATACTTGGCCATACGCAAGTGCAATGAACTCTGACACTCATAAGTTTACGGTAAGATTGAAGCTAACAGTTGGAACAGCACAAACTATTTGCAAAATTATAACAGCTACCTAAACACACTATTACTTTCAGGGCTTACACAAAGTGAGTGGTCTTTATACTGTTAATATGCACACAAGAGAGACAAACACTTAGTAATCATGAACATATAATTTCCTACTCTGCAATTTTCCACTTTTACTACCATGAGACATAAAATTAACATTTATGTAAGATACTGACTCACTTTCTGCGATTAACAACAAGTAGTAATGTGATCATTTACTAAGCAAAACTTTATAAGCCTCAGTCTTGAGAAATTTTAATTTGAGTTTGGTAACAACACATTAATAATCAGTTTTACTAGGAAAATTATTTCAGCAAGCATCATTAACTCTAACTCACTCTCTTACCACATTAACTTTAACTTTACTCTGTCCAATAGGCATTAATTAGCAAACTGAGTTTTAACGTACTTTCAGTAAGGACACTCGGTAATTACTTTAGTTCAAACGGAGAGGACCCTGAGAGGTGTTATGACGAGGAGAAAAGTCAAGGTAGGTACATAAATTCAGATATAAATTACCTTATATTTCAGCACAATAACACATCCTTTAAGCTGATCCTTCACTGTACATCATTATAGTATTACGTTACAGTGATTGCGCAACGTGGTGGCAACTACATGTTGGTAGGTGGATTCGCAGACTGAATTGCAGGACTCTGTCATTTCTTGGTGGCGACGACAGATACAAATTCCAGAATAGTTCCAGCTATTTATGCATCCATCCGAGGCATTGGAAAGTAGCAGGAAAAGCCTCTCTCAGAACTAGCACCATATGCACCTTTTACATAGCAGTGCACGGACTCGTAGCTCGTCTCCGACTGCTGGCTCGTCCCCGACTGACTATCAGTTCCACCTTTTCTACCTAGGCCAACCACAATTTGCGCGCGCTACACAGTTCCGTTCCCGAGGGGAACCACTACACCTTTTATACACAAAATTACTAAGATTCCTAAGTGAGGATCAGCAGTTTACATAACAGTAAACAATCATTTTAAACAAAACAGAACATTTGCACATATTGACATTTCTACCAAAAATTATTCACACAAAATTACAATCATATACAGTAAGTTTTGTTCCCTCCAAATGGGACAAAGAATATAAATTGCAGATATGCTACACAGCATACAATCAAATCATGATATCAAAGTTCATACAAAGAAAGGAGTATACAATTTTATGTTATCGATTCAAGCAAACACATTTACAGAAGCTCAATGATGTAACATTAAATGAAACAAAGGCAAAATAAATCAGTAGAGCAGTAGAGCTATGGTGTTACATAGTCTAATTATAAAAGGTGAGTCACATAAGGCGCAACACCCCTTTTATTTTCTAAATGGTTAAACAAATCGAAACGTGGTTTTCCGTAAGTGGTAGAACGTCGAGGATCACATTGTTTTTTCTTTTTCGATTAATGTTTTTAGCGGTGGTATCAACGGAGATATTGAAGCAGGTACGCCTTTTTTTAATGGAATCATATACCTTTTATAACTGCATTGAGTAGCTCTTGAGAAGACAATTACAGCCATGCAGCGTTTGTTCATGTTGACGTTGAAACCTGTCCTAAAAAGTATCCAGAACTGTCCTAGAATTTGAGAGCACTGTGGCCGGAATCGGCATTAGTGGTGCAAACACCACCAAACAGGGCTCTCAGGCTACTTTGTATTAGAATGTCAACACCTTCTCCTGTTTACTTGTCCGCACTGCAGGCCGCTCGTTTCTGCTTCAATATTTCTTACGCGCAGACATGTACACCAATGAGGAGAAGTTGGTAATACTAGCTTTATGAGGCGAATTTAAAAGAAACGCCGTACAAACAGTACGGCGGTATGGGGCTATCTATCGGGATCGCCAGTGTCAATCGCGTCAGGAAACTGCACAAATTATGAAGACACTAGTGCGGACAGGCTGCGTAAACGTCCAAACGAGGCGAAGAAAGAAGACTACAACTGACAGAGAAGACGAAGTAGTTGTTGTGGCTACGACGCTAATGAATCCGCACAGTAGTACGAGACATATTGTCGCGGAATGCAGAATTAGCCTGAAGAGTGTCATTCGCATCATGCATCGACAGAATTTCCATCCTCTTCAACTACCACTACATCAGGCACTTGACAGTGACTTCGAAAGACGTAGAGAATTTCTTCCATTTGCCTTTCAGCAACTGCGAGACGATCCTTCCTTTTTCCAGCATACTCAATTAGAAGTGTAGCTCTTAACACAGCCACGTCGGTTAAATATTTGGGCGTAACATTGCAGAGCGATATGAAGTGGGACAAGCATGTAATGGCAGATGTGGGGAAGGCGGATAGTCATCTTCGGTTCATTGGTAGAATTTTGGGAAGATGTGGTACATCTGTAAAGGAGACCGCTTATAAAACACTAATACGACCTATTCTTGAGTACTGCTCGAGCGTTTGGGATCCCTATCAGGTCGGATTGAGGGAGGACATACAAGCACTTCAGAGGCGAGGCTGCTAGATTTGTTACTGGTAGGTTTGATCATCACGTGAGTGCTACGGAAGTGATTCAGGAACTTGGGTGGGAGTCTCTAGAGGAAAGGGTGTTCTTTTCGTGAATCTCTACTGAGGAAGTTTAGACAACCACCATTTGAGGCTGACTGCAGTACAATTTAACTGCCACCAACTTATATTTCGCACAAAGACCACAAAGATAAGATAAGAGAGATTAGGGATCGTACAGAGGCATATAGGCAGTCATTTTTCCCTCGATCTGTTTGGGAGTGGAACAGGGAGAGAAGATGCTTGTTGTGGTACGAGGTACACTCGCCACGCACCGTATGGTGGATTGCGGAGTATGTATGTAGATCTTATAACCTCTGTTGATTCATCATAAACAAGGACATCAGCTTGTTAAATAATTGTCAATATTAATGAAATTCGCCAACAGCCATGTAACAGAGATGTTATTTTATGTTATTTGGACTATCAGTTTTGGCATTCCACTAGGCCATCTTCAGGCCCCATATGAATTTTTCAAAATAAACGAAATTATCATACAGTGCCGTATATCCCTGGACGTTGTGAATTCAAACCGTTTCACTAATGCTTCATTGGAGGACTTGATAGGAACTGACTATATTTTACGATGATTTCTTGTTTTTAAGTAGAATGACTGATTAGATGTAAAGTATGACAGTCCCAAATCTCTGTTATAAACTTCTGCTACATGAAACGTACGGTAAGCAATAACATCTCTTGCATTGAATGCTTCCAAACCAGTAACATTCTTCACTTTATTACCATCAAAACGAACAACAGCAACTGTAATCCAACCATTGCCAGCTTTAGCTGCGTCTAATTGCGTAAGTGTAAAATTAATAGTACACCCACAAAACACTGATGGACCTTGCAAAATAACTTGTGATCCTTTGTTACCAACTCTTACTTCCAGATCTTCTATGGCCTTGTAAACAGTTTGACGCGCACGTCGATATCTTCTGCTGTAGCGAGGCATCTCAGAACATGCTGTTGCACGAGCAGCTGCTCGCCGACTGACGTCGGCTTTGACTGTAACTACTTATATACACGCGAAGCTCGTGACCTTGAGCGGCGGCGGCGACGGCTGCGGCGAATCCCGGCAGCGCGCGGTAGGATCTCTAGACCGCGCGCTGCCGCGATTCAGCTTTGGCACGGCGCCAGAGCCAGATGCCTCGTGATGCGTCACAGCTCAGAGTATATTGCATCACATTGTTCCAACTCTATGGCCCCCGGTTAGTGCAGCGTACCTCCATGTTCAATGTATAAACAGATCAGAATAAATATTAAATATGGTTTTGAAATGAAAGACATTAGTAAAGACAAAAATATTATTTATTTCAATTTCTATAATAATGTGTTACATCTCCAGTCACTTGGACTTTAGCACATCTTCCTGCACGGCGCCAGAGCCAGATGCCTCGTGATGCGTCACAGCTCAGAGTATATTGCATCACATTGTTCCAACTCTATGGCCCCCGGTTAGTGCAGCGTACCTCCATGTTCAATGTATAAACAGATCAGAATAAATATTAAATATGGTTTTGAAATGAAAGACATTAGTAAAGACAAAAATATTATTTATTTCAATTTCTATAATAATGTGTTACATCTCCAGTCACTTGGACTTTAGCACATCTTCCTGCACCTTTCATCCATATACACACACTCTCTTGTTCACTTATTTTACGATGATTTCTTGTTTTTAAGTAGAATGACAGTAACATTCTTGACTTTATTACCATCAAAACGAACAACAGCAACTGTAATCCAACCATTGCCAGCTTGAGCTGCGTCTAATTGCGTAAGTAGAATGACTGATTAGATGTAAAGTATGACAGTCCCAAATCTCTGTTATAAACTTCTGCTACATGAAACGTACGGTAAGCAATAACATCTCTTGCATTGAATGCTTCCAAACCAGTAACATTCTTCACTTTATTACCATCAAAACGAACAACAGCAACTGTAATCCAACCATTGCCAGCTTGAGCTGCGTCTAATTGCGTAAGTGTAAAATTAATAGTACACCCACAAAACACTGATGGACCTTGCAAAATAACTTGTGATCCTTTGTTACCAACTCTTACTTCCAGATCTTCTATGGCCTTGTAAACAGTTTGACGCGCACGTCGATATCTTCTGCTGTAGCGAGGCATCTCAGAACATGCTGTTGCACGAGCAGCTGCTCGCCGACTGACGTCGGCTTTGACTGTAACTACTTATATACACGCGAAGCTCGTGACCTTGAGCGGCGGCGGCGACGGCTGCGGCGAATCCCGGCAGCGCGCGGTAGGATCTCTAGACCGCGCGCTGCCGCGATTCAGCTTTGGCACGGCGCCAGAGCCAGATACCTCGTGATGCGTCACAGCTCAGAGTATATTGCATCACATTGTTCCAACTCTATGGCCCCCGGTTAGTGCAGCGTACCTCCATGTTCAATGTATAAACAGATCAGAATAAATATTAAATATGGTTTTGAAATGAAAGACATTAGTAAAGACAAAAATATTATTTATTTCAATTTCTATAATAATGTGTTACATCTCCAGTCACTTGGACTTTAGCACATCTTCCTGCACGGCGCCAGAGCCAGATGCCTCGTGATGCGTCACAGCTCAGAGTATATTGCATCACATTGTTCCAACTCTATGGCCCCCGGTTAGTGCAGCGTACCTCCATGTTCAATGTATAAACAGATCAGAATAAATATTAAATATGGTTTTGAAATGAAAGACATTAGTAAAGACAAAAATATTATTTATTTCAATTTCTATAATAATGTGTTACATCTCCAGTCACTTGGACTTTAGCACATCTTCCTGCACCTTTCATCCATATACACACACTCTCTTGTTCACTTATTTTACGATGATTTCTTGTTTTTAAGTAGAATGACTGATTAGATGTAAAGTATGACAGTCCCAAATCTCTGTTATAAACTTCTGCTACATGAAACGTACGGTAAGCAATAACATCTCTTGCATTGAATGCTTCCAAACCAGTAACATTCTTCACTTTATCCATATACACTCACTGCGCTATTCTCATTTAGTCACAAACAGAATTTCATGGCCCGACGGCCTCATACATTCCCTAATGGAAAACTCCTTTTTCTCAGTTAAAGGATTGTGTTATAAAATAGTTTCATTTGTTAAACTCCCGAAATGTTCTGCCATTTGTGAAATAACTATTACATTTCATTTTGACATGACATCATGGTTGTAATAATAAATGTTAAAATGTTTGCTCAACCATCTACATACAGTGTAATGGACACTAGAATTTTCCACATTTCCTCAGTCAAGCCTTCATTGTCAAATCTGCTGTAGAAGAACTTCTAAAAGTGATCAATATAGAACGTATAGAAGTACAATAAGAATAAAATAAGATGTTTGCTTCTCTTGACACATCTGCAAGGGAATAGCCAGATTATTTTATTTTTATTGTTCTTCTTTCAGTTTTATATTCGTCGCTTTTGGAAGTTCATGTACAGTAATTCCGATGATGAAGACTTCACCTTCGAAATGTGTAAATTCTAGTCTTCTTAACACTGTAAACAAGTGATTGAGGGTACAATCTTACTTCGACCTTTCATTTTCCTTGTTTCACCTATTTCCCATGTGTTGCTTAACCACTATACTGGTGACGACGTAGATAACCTGTGCGGACTCGGGTGCGCCCTTAGTTAACAACATATAAATGAGTCAAGTACAAACATCGCCAGGAGCTTGAATACGGGATGAACATTTTTCGTAAGAAAAAGTTATGAGACTGATTTTATTCCTTGCGTACAACTGACGTCCTTGCAATAAACAACAGATCTGCATTCGACTAGTCCGTTGTGAGCAGCCAGTGGTAAATACAGGGTGGCACCTAAGTTTGTTGAGCAAAATACGTTTGTTACAGTAAGAGCAACTGAGGACAATATAAATTATCAATAGAGAAATACGTGTAGAGGTCAATAACCGAGAAAAGTCGTTCAAATTCGTTTCCATACTGTTCTAAGCAAAAATTACTTGTTGCGAAAACTATTGTACAAATTGCGTCGCAAATCTTCTGGGACCGTAAGTTTATATATTCTGACTGGATTCGTCCCTTCAAATACTCAACGTCACGAATATTGACGGAATAACTTCATTTATTGCTACACGGCTGAGTGAAAAATCGATAGGATCATGGAAGCCATTCAATTGTACCTCATCTGCTAGTTTACTTATGAAAGTTTTCATACAGAAAGTCCCTCACAATAACTCCATAGTGCTCCACCTTATTGTCATATCAACTCTTTCCTTAACTGTCTGGACATATTCAGAACGTAGACAATTTTCCTTGTTCTAATGAAACTTCTTGAAACATACGCAGATAGTTTACGTAACTGACAGTACAAGTTTACGTAACTGAAAGTACCATAAAAGGAATCCCTGCGTATTCACTCATGTCAGGAGAGTTTAACTGTGTCTACATCCCAACATGAGAATTCGTAGAAGCCCAGTAGACGCAGTTGCATCTGTTCACTTTATCATTCACTTTAAAAATCTCTTCGTTGCTCCAAAAAATACTTTGTAAAATGTGGGATCGGTTCCTGGTCGGTTTGTTACAACTCGCAGAATTCCATACATCTCTACGGATCATCTTCATTTAGGCCTTGAAGCAAAGTAGGCCAATGTCGTCTCTGTATCAGCTTTTCCTTAATACTTCATAGATTTGTTCTTGCTGTTCAGTGTTCCTTGGACGCTCTATTTTGTGATTCAGTTGGTGATTATAAAAGACATTTCTCAACAACATTAAGATTCTCTCTTGTAGTGAGGCATTTTGGCCTCTCTGAATGACGGAACTCAGCTACCATTCTAAAATTAATTAGCAAGTATTTTGTGGAGACGGATGTTTGATGTAAGGAAAACATTCCACAAACAGATCACAAACATCACTGTTTCCACAATGTTTGCAGAACAAACACACACATTTTTGTTGTTTACTTCCTACTAATTATTTCTCAGGTAATAAAAGCCACCCTCAAATTGCTAGTATCAACTGACTTATGATTACTACCACTAATCAAGTTTACAGCTGACTGTCACTGCGCTAGGCGAAACAACGTACAGGATGAAGAAAAACGCTGCATGTACGCGATCTATTTGGTAGTGTACATTGATGGGAGGACTACAAAAATCTTTTTTCCCTTAAGTATCCTTAAAAAGAAATCTGGTGGATTAAGGTCTGGGAACCAGTACGCCCTCACGTTGAAACCATAGCTGTCGCTGAACACCAAGTGGAACGTTTTCTAATGCTTCAGACAAAGTGCTGCAAAGAGACATATGATGAGGATCGTATTAAACTTTTCCACCACCAGTTAAGGGCCTAAAAGCACTCATCCTATGATTCCAGCCGATAGCTTTATGCCAAAGTATGCCACGTTCTCGGTTGATACGTGGTTTCCTTTATGTTTATTTATTTACAATATGCTCCATGATAATACTTTTAATACTACATACACATTGTGTGTGTGTGCGCGCGGGCGCACGCGCGTGCATGTGTGTGTAATGTTAGAATTGTATGATGATGCTGATGAGAGAAGGGAGAGGCTTAAAACTCATCGCCGGCACATAGTCTACTACACGCGAATAGCACCTAGGGCGTCATCCAGTTTAATATCTCCATCTGACGTACAGATCAGGATCGTCAGGGTCACATACTCTCACTTCATGAGACACTGCGGAGAGATTTAATATTTAAACTAGGTTCTGTGATTAGGAACCTTACGCCACCAACTCTTCTCCGCTCGCCAGCCAAATATTCCACCACCAGGATTTGAACCAGCTTATCCCTACGTCGAGCACCACCGCATAAGCGTGCGTTAGCGGCGATTCCTTGTGTGTGTGGAATAAAAAGGCAGATTAAACGAAACATTTTTATTCTTACAGTGAGGACGTTCTAGGGATAAGGAAAGTAACTAAACAACAATTAAACAAAATTAAAACATATATAAAACGTAAATGCCACCCTCGCAGTGGAACCACCATTAGACACTACGCCGACTGCTACCATCGATCAACATGTCCATGAATCCTTCCAAACCGCCATTAGGGCCAGGCACGTCTTCTCGATGAGAAGTTCACATGGTTCTGTCACTTCTTCCAGTCTGTTTCATAACATGCACATTAGGCTGACACATCCCTACTGCGGAGTTCACCAAGACACTAAGAAGATAATTAGCAAAGTATTGGTGGTAGTGCCAGTGGCATCATAATGAAGTGAACGGTTCCAATAGAAAGTTCCAAAAATCGGGTGGCGTCCTAGTGAGTGAATCGTTTCAATAGAAATGTCCAAAATCCGAGAAAGTGTTTGTCATCATCATGGTAAAGATACAATATGGTCAAATCCTCGATCCGTATCACAGCGTTCATCTTACTATATGGATAACACGTCACATATGGAATAAGAAGGTATGTCGGAATCCCTGCTGTAGGTGCCGTTCGCTGACTGAGGGTCAACAGCAGTCTCATCAAACTCCACACCACAGAAGACTCACATTGCAGACGGTGTTCATCTGTATCAGATAGGTGATACTGGGGACATAACGGAGAATCGACAATACTTATGAAACGACGCCTCTGGTGATTCTTATTTTTGTGGCCGACCACGAAATACCTGACCGCTGTGGTGTCAGACTCGAGAGGAGTGCCATACCCTGAACGCCAGATCACTGGCCAAGTAATCGAGGGTAGACGGCTTTGCTCCGGATTTCGGGGATGGATTCACGTCATGTGGCAATAAACACGATGCGACCTCTGCAGCTGCTCGCGCTGCAGGTTAGTGCTGACAGAACTTAAGTCCACAAAAAATTCCTTCAGGTGAGACAGTGTCAGCGAAATAGTCGCCACTGCAGTTTGTGGTTCATGAGAGATTGGATCCAGTTCCTGGTGGGGTTCAGTTGCCGTGAGTACTCCGCCAGTTATCGACGAGACGAGGGCCTTAAACCAGGCGTTGCAGTTCCCTACAGGTTCTATAGTGTAGTAATTGATCCTGTGGTGACAGGACACAATTTAAGTCGCTCACTAGAATAGTATGGTCGTAACGTTTCTCGAATTAGGACGCGATCTGGCTTTTCGGTACTGAATTGTGACACCTTCAAATTCCTGACGCCCTGATATGTAATAACATGTCCTTGTGCTGGGAGAAAATGGATGCATCACCGATCTGGATACCATGCTTCACAAGAATGGTTGTACGTCTGCCGTTATGCATGCATGGTGCCTTGTAAATATCGTAGCCACAAAGAAATGGGAATTGCTCGAGGCGCACTTTGTTGAGGAATGCGATGTCGAGATCTGCCGTCCGCAACAATCAACGTAACATCTGCGGATGGTATTGAGACTGATGGTGCCAATCTGCTAGCCTAGCATCGAGAGGCGGTATTGTTGGCGCCTGGTGGCAGAGGTGGAGGTGGGAGACCTGAAAAAGGCCTCGCCGTCAGCAATGTCCTCTGGCACGTAACTGTCGTGACTTGAAACAACTGTAACCGCTTCAGCTACTACAACAGACGTCACGTCCTCGACGTCGTCGGCCCACGCAGCTAGGCTTGTGCTCCCATCATCCCTTGGAATTAGCAGGGTGGCTGAAGATTGCAGTTCGTCCGTAAAGAGATTGCAGCTCGTCCGTTATAGGCTCAGATATGAATCCATCCGCTGTCCATCACCCAGGAGCAAGCTACTGTGGGAGCTCTCCTTCGAATTCGCTACTGATCGAATCCCTTGAGGAGAACCGACGATCATATCTTCCTGATGGGGATAGTCGAGATCTTCGTCTTTTGTTGACGTCGTCCTGCAGAAACTAGATGAAGCCAATCGACGCTTCTTTCGTCGCGTTGGAGTCCATTGTTTTCGGACATGAGCGTCGGTGTTCGACACTGATTGGTGGTTGTTGCTATAAGCGACAAAAGTGTCGGTTCTCACCTTCACATCAGTAGTGGTCAACGTCTCCTGCAGGGGCATCCCATATTCACATTGCAAGACCGATGCCAGGTGCTGCCTGGCAGTCAAAATCTAAGTCTGTAGTGCCCTGCCACCACATCAGAAGCTGCTCTGTGTCGATGACGGCCACGCTTCTGTCGATTCTCAGAGGGAACAGAGTGAAGGGCCTCCGTGTATGTCAACGGGAGCACCGTCAGATCGGGTGACATCTTGTTATCCCCCGTCGACAGTTGCGTGATGCGGCGTTACATACAACTCGATCTTAGATATCCATGTTGCCCACATAGCTAACAGGTCATAAATTGCTATGGCACGGCAGGCGCCGATGTTCAAATAAGACTGAAAATTTTCAGTAAGATTTATGCGCACCTGGTTCACCCCATTCAGAACTGGGTACCTGGTAAAGTGTACCCATTTTTCTGTCATCTCACTGCCATAGTGTCTCAACGCTGTGATCAGCGTCTCTGCCAGCATCTCAAACGGCAACTGGAACACACGGACCGCCCTCTGGCCAAGACCTGCTTGTTCCACTTTTACAGGGCCAAGGTGTCCATCCAAATGTCTGCTCTGAAGGTCGCTCGTCTGTTGGGAATCCTTTCACAGCTATCGTTGTCTACATGTTTCACGTAGACAATGTTGCTCACCCATAGAGAGGTGAATCTCTCTTTGTTGGTGATAATCGATGTGATCATCACATCGTAATCTAGTAAACATTTTCAATTTCCAATGCTTTTGGTCACGCACACTTGTTCTTAAAGCGGAACTTGAGTGTCGAATTTCGTTGCGAAAATGTCATGGTGCGTCGAAGGAAGTAAGCTGTGCGGAGACAGTGGCAAACCACAACAACACCACGTTACAGGACGTCCGAGCCTCTGCCCTGCCGAATGCAGACTGTGGCCTTGGTCACCCAGGTGCGTCGACATGTGGGTTGTGCTATGATCAATTACGGGAGCGATGGAGGTTAGGAATACCCTTAAGAGTGAAGCTCAAGTGATCAGTCCATACCACGTTGTTTATAAAATCTTTGTTACTTTCCACTCTGTGCAAAAGTCATTCACGAAACTGTGCTCAACGAATGCGGTCCTCTGGTTGGTGATGTTGAATTAACGTGTAATGATATAAAGCAGTTCTTCGTCGTGCAACATTTCAACAGCCAGTCTTTGAGATATCAGCAACTGACTTGCAATACCATGGGTACTTCGCTAAGGTGACTGGCGAATGGCTTCAAGAATCTTGTGTTCCGTTGTGTGTGGAGAACGTCTTGCGCTCGGACAGTCTCCGTTCATTACTAGTTTCCCTACGGCCTTTGTTATGGGGAAGACGCCTTTGAGGGTACTGTGCAGCATACTCAAGAGCAGCGGCAGTACCTTGGTTATCGGATGCACCCTGCACCAAAAGCATATCGACGAGTACATCATTTGTTTACTCGATCGGGAAGCCACTTTACTTCTTTTCACTTGACAGAACCATGTATGGTTGTGTACTGCGCTTTTAATACACCCATGCACGCAATTTAAGAGATCCTACTGCCACTTGATAGGCTATTGTCATGTGATAAAACGATGTCCCGCTTATAAACGAGGAGAACCACGGAATAAAGAAAAAAATGAGTGTGGCGAGGTTTCTGTTTCGGAGTGGGTGGGGTCGAACCCGGGACTCCAGATGGCAGAACTGAAGTCGGGACCCACCGCGCCCTATTTCATCAGGAGGCCGAGCAATTTAAAGAGCGTGGAAGGGCAGTGCAGAGTAATACAGCGGTATTCAGTAACATTTCTTTATTCACATAATTTACAGTACTTCGATCGGTGAAGCATAGTGTCAGCGTACCGCCCGCACGCTGTGCCGTGAATCCAGCTGGCTCAGCAGACTCCTGGTACGCCGACGCCGCTGCTCCGTCATGAAGGGCGCTCTGCTAGAAGTCGGCTGCTCTCTCCCCGGTCGCCGCCCGCCGATACTTCGCGTCCTGCGCCGCGCTGCCGCCTGCAATTCCAGAGACTGCTACAGTCCCTGGTCCTCGCCGTACTCTGCCCCGTTTGGCCTGCTCTGTCCGACTATGGGGCGAAGGTGGATGTACTGCTTACCCGTGGCCCTCGGGCTGCCACTTTTCTCAGGACAGGACCTGACTCGAACCCGCGCCCTCCTGGACGCTGTGCCGCAACTTACCTCTAGTGGTGCTTGTCGGATGGCAACACTCGCCGCCGTCTCTGGCGCTGCCGCAGCGCTGCTGCGCCTCCCACAGCGTACGCCTCGGCTGGACCACAGTACGCCAGGTGTAAAGCGATCGTGGCCCGTAGAGTGGGGTGGAACCGAGCCCCTCCTGGACCCACTGATCTGCGAGTTCCAGGCTGCCGTTCCACCCCGCCCCAGTATTGTGTCTTTGGGGAGGGGGAGGGGGTTGGAATATAGCCCGAACGAGCACATAGAAACAAAGTAAAAGTTTATGCTGAATACTTACAACATTGATACCAGACTGGCCCCTATTAGTGCAGACCAGCACAGGTCCGTCCTGACGCTCGACTGACCTGGCGCTCTCTCTGTCCCAAGCTAAAATGGCCCATCTATTTAACTCGTTTTTCCCTCGCTTCTGACGTAGTGTCAGAGAGAGACAGAAACTATGGCAGGGATAAATTCCCACATGTCAGCCACTTACAAATCGGCCTCCTGGCTCTGGCCTAGTGCTCTGCCTCATACATCGAAATTACTTAAAGCAATGTTGCAGTTTCCTGCCTCGTTGTTGCTCCACTCAAAACAAATCACGCGTGCAATACCGCCGTCGCAGCTCCGTGCCCGCGAGTGCCATGTTTACCTTGCCTGGCCTGCTGGCTGTCGACTGTTACCACACTCTGCCAGCGGCCCCAGATTTCATCGCCCATCCGCGCCTTAATTAAATTTTGGTAAAATTTCCCTTTCCCTCGACTAGGACTGACACTAGCGCAGCAATTCGAACCATATCTCCATGGTCAATGGTGGTGTGATGGTTCACCTGTCGACCAGTGAGTTATGATGGTTGATATACGAATACGACTGAGCCGTAGTAAAATTTGCTGTTTTGAACAGCACGCCGCAGCGCTTAGTGCAAAGCACTCGCCTTCCGTTTCTGGCGGTGGCGCCGCTGTGGCAATTGCAGCTCTGGTGTCTTCCTCTGGTGTGAAAGGTTGCCCGTTCACGTGCTTTTAAGGGGCGAGATGAGCTTGTCAGGGGCCAGTTAAGAGGAGGCAGTTGGTCAGCCAGAGCAGTCTGGCAGTCTGCTTCTTGTCAGTTGGTCAGCTGGCTCAGTGTCGGGCAGTCAGTGTCTGTCTGTCTGTCTGTCGGTCTGCCGTACGTTAAGGGAGTCAGTGAGTCGGTCAGTCGAGGCGAATCTAGTCAGTTGGTCAGCCGGTTCAGTGTGGGGCAGTCAGTGTCTGTCTGTCGTCGGAATGCGAGTATGTCTGTCGTTTGGATCAAACTTTAAGCCAGAAAATGAAAGTCTTGCCAGTCCGTCACTAAAAGAACTCAGCTACTGGTCGCCGGTCGGGGCTGAGTTCCTGCATCTGAGTCTGCGCCTTAGGCCGCCAGTCTGCTCGAGTTGCTCGGGCTACGGTCATTGCCGGTTGGACTGGTCGGTTGGTTGGTCGCGCTCTCAGACACGAGATGACTTGTCCGCCTTGAGCGTCGGCGCATGTGAGGTTGTCACGTGAGTCAAGTGTGCAGCGCCGTATAGAAAGGGGTTGTGGCTTCGCGGTTCACAAGAGAGCAACAGGAGCGGAACCACGACATCGGGCTGGCCAGGGCGAGCTGCGACGCCGTGCGAAGGGAGGTCGGCGCGCCTTCCTGCGTCCGCTGAAGCGGCTGGCAGCGGACGGTTCGGGAGAGCGTTGGGGGTGCTGCGCCAGGTCTTCGCCAGAAATCGCAGTTTATTAGAAGTTAAGTGATTGGAGATATGTTGTTTCATTTGCTTGTTAAATTCTATTTGTTTTCTTGGTGAGGTCACCAGCTACTTTGTTTTGTGGTCGTCCCACCTTTCTTCTCCGTTTGCCAACCCGCGGGAAGGTGGTTATTGTGAATCGGCTGGTCCGTTTTTCCCTTGTGGAATTGGGGTGGTTTAGAGCAATCTGCGGTACGGGTTGTTTAGTAACCGCCCTCCCCCCAATCTGCATACGTTAATAGCTGGCTCTGTCAAGTTTGTTGGATTCGGTGTATGCGAATTTATTGCTTAAAGGCCGAATTATATTTCTATCTTGCTTATCATCTTGCGAGGTGGTATACGTGTAATGTGGAGCATGTAGTACATTTTATGTAAGTCTGCATTTTATGGGTTTTATTTAAATAGTTATTTTAGGTTATAAGCTTGCCACCCTTCCACCGTAAGAATCCCTAAAAAAAAAGAAAAATTGCTCTTTCGGTGGCAAATAATTTGAGGGTTGTACCATTTCCATTTCTCTTACGGGGTGCATAGTTTACATGTTTGTGTGAGTTGTTAAAAATATTTTGTTTAAAGTAATCTGGTGTGTTGCAGATTTGTACCAGCGTACTCTTTCAGAGGTTGTCGTGGGCGGTCATGACTACGGCCGTGTTGAAAGGGAGCAGGCAAGTTTCTCAGCCCGAAGGCTCCTACTGTTAATATTGTTCTTTGCCTGTAAATAAAACTTTAACTTGATATTTCGAGGGTGTTTTTCTGCTAATAATTTGAAATTTGTTTTGAAAAGGTTTTTAGGACTGAAAATCACACTTGTTAAATTGTGACTTGATATTTCGGGTGTGCTTTTCTGCTTATCATTTTATATCTCTTTTGAAAAGCTTTGAGGAATAATATTCACATTTGTTAAATTGTGACTTGATATTTAGAGTGTGCTTTTCTGCTTATAATTTTTAATCTGTTTTGAAATATCTCTCAGGAATAAATACACGTTTGTTAAAAGTAATTTTCCATCAGTTACTTCCTGGCAACTACTTCTACGCTCACCTAGTGTGATTAAATGTGTCAATTTTCTTGATGAATCGCCAGTAAATAAAGTAATATATATATATATATATATATATATATATATATATATATATATATATATATATTTGAAATTAAATTCACGTTTCAACGACGTCATACACTTTCCTCTGCACATTCCTATGTGCTACACAATATGACAGTATTCCCAGCTCCTAATATCTGTACATGTGTTATTAAAATGCACCCAATCTAATTTTGCTAGGTAAATTTATGTGTTGAATCTGGATGAGGAATCATGTGCCGACTTCCAATTTTGGCATTTTTTCTTCTTCTTTATATGGTTGCCCATTGACAATTGACTAAGGCCCTCCCCATATTGGACATGCGGCTGTGAAGTGGCAACATTTGTTGTGTCACAATTAGTAAGGCAGCATCACTTATACAGAAAGTTTTCAAGACATTCTCCAGAATGTTTTGAAGAAGAGAAAAGTGTGTGTAAAGTTTATGCCACAAACCTAGACTCCCAAAGGAAAACAATAATGCGTGGACACGTGAATCAACTTGATTGACATGCAAAATTTGGACAATTCTTTTCTGGAAAATGTCATGACGGGTAACGAGACTTCACATTAGCAATATGAACCTACTGCAAAACGGCACATTGCAGAAATTCACATGAAAGGTCAACGCTTTGATGGCATAACGGACATTCAGGATAATGTGTCGCGCGATCTCAACATCGCGAAAAGGAATTTCTGTCAGTTTCGCATGGTTGTATAAGGCACTTTCTAAAAGTTTGTTTTCGAAGGCCGTGCAGTCCAGAAACTGCATGGAAATCAAGCTAAATCGCAGTGAGTTTAGAGGCAGTCATCCCACTGACGCACAACGTTGAAGGTACCCATTTGCTAAAACACTGTTCTGTTGAGAGTAGAAGTCCTCAAAAATGGTTCAAATGGCTGTAATCACTATGGGACTTAACATCTGACGTCATCAGTCCCCTAGACAACTACTTAAAACTTACTAAGGATATCACACACATCCATGCACAAGGCAGGATTCGAACCTACAACCGTAGCAGCAGCACGGTTTCTGACTGAAGAGCCTAACCTGGTCGACCACAGCGGCCGGCATTTGAAGTCCGTAACTGCCTGGTGCACACCCTCGTCCGACAGGTATCATCACCACTTGGAAGCCTTTTTTAAGGGACCGAAGGTACGATAATCGTATGCCACGAGATAAAGATTTTGGGCAGGTCCGCATGTCTTCCAACTCAGTTGGATTAAAATTGGTGTTACGACGTTTGCAGTAAGGGGACGTCTGTGCTATCATGAAGCTGCAGCACCCAGCACAGAACTTGACACGCCATTCCACAACGGTGGTTGTAGGTAGATATGCTGCTTCATACACATTCTTCATTCTCCAAGGATGTCTAACATTGTTTTTCTTTCGGTAGACAAGAAAACAATAACAGCATGTTGGTCTTGTTTGGTAATAACGTCGCCATAGTTCACGTTTCCACACTTGTCACACGCACGTCGGAAAGACACGAATGCTGCACTAACCCCTTGCATACGTATCGGTGCTTATGTACCCGCATCTGAGTAGCTTAAACGCTGTAACAACGCTCTTAGAAATTTTTGATCGCTTCTTAGATGAACGTTCTGTGCGATGTACTGAAGTGGTGAGTGACTATGTAGATCACACGAGGTAAATTATGAAAAATATAATCTTAATTTTCCTGTTTCTAATTTATTTTTTTATTAATACAGTCTCGTATCTGGACTAAGGGGCTACGTTTCGATATTTTAACGCAACTTAAATATACAACTCAACCTACAGAGCTTCGTGGTTAGTTAATCGTACTAATGACTACATTAATACCGCTTACAGAAGATGCTTTATTAGTAATTTTTCGCTGCTTTTTGCTGGATTGCAGTGCAGTGGAATGATAGGAAGCATTTGGAAGATGTGCAAACGCGGATTATGAAGCGTCGACTTGGAGAGGTTACTCACGGACAGTGATGGCCAGCATGTTTCTTTATTTTCGTCTCAGAGTGTACATTGTGAACAGTAATGGTCTGAACAGCTTCTCCTGGGGTCCGTCCGAAGATACTTTCGCGTCTGAAGATTTCTCTCCGTTGAGAATGACACGCTGCGTTACGTTTGATAGAATCTCTCCAGTTCAGTCACACAACAGCTCTGACATTTGGTAGGGTACGCTCATGTTTTGTTCACTAGAATGTAGTGCGAAACTGTAACGAACGCTTAGGGAAGCCAAGGAGCCCCGCGTCAACCTGGTCACCAGTATTAACTGCTTCCTGGGTGCCGCGGACGAAAAGAGCGAGTTGGGTTTCATACGGTTGTTGTTAGTATAGGAGGAACAACTACAGAACTCATGGACCACATTCAGTGACACTATATACATGTTTAACTTACTACCTGGAACGCAATACTTCGAGAGTGAGATAAGTATAGTAGTTTTGATAATGTTGCGCGTGATACGTACTGAAACTTCAAATTAAGCTTAACTCTTGGAAACCAGGAGCAGTTTCAACATGGTTGCCTAATAGCTTATTAATCATTTTACCGTAATACGGACATAGTATCGCAAATGAAGCGATTGTGAGCAATAATGGGATGGCATGTACGAGGGAATGCTAAAAACTGATGCCTCGAAATTTTTCTGTGAAACCTCATAACGTTTTTTTTTTTTTTTTTACGTGAAACAGACTTTACTAACATTCTACGTTCTTCGTGTCTGCGTGTTTATTGCTCAACAGTCACCACGACTACGAGCACATTACTCTTAATGAGACACTAGTCTGCGGCGTCAGGAATATGTGAATATGGCATAGGCTAAACGCGACATTTTGGATCAAAAATGTTCAATTGTATGCAAAATATTATGGGACTTAACTGCTAAGGTCATCAGTCCCTAAGCTTACATGCTACTTGACTTAAACTATCCTAAGGACGCCATGCCCGAGGGAGGACTCGAACCTCCGCCGGGTCTCGCCGCACAGTCATTTTGGATCAATAAGCGCATTACGAAATCAGATAATGACTCATTACCTTGCGACATACAGACGATGATTCACGTAAGACATAGCACTCTTTTTATTTCTTGGACAGGTACAGATATACACTCCTGGAAATGGAAAAAAGAACACATTGACACCGGTGTGTCAGACCCACCATACTTGCTCCGGACACTGCGAGAGGGCTGTACAAGCAATGATCACACGCACGGCACAGCGGACACACCAGGAACCGCGGTGTTGGCCGTCGAATGGCGCTAGCTGCGCAGCATTTGTGCACCGCCGCCGTCAGTGTCAGCCAGTTTGCCGTGGCATACGGAGCTCCATCTCAGTCTTTAACACTGGTAGCATGCCGCGACAGCGTGGACGTGAACCGTATGTGCAGTTGACGGACTTTGAGCGAGGGCGTATAGTGGGCATGCGGGAGGCCGGGTGGACGTACCGCCGAATTGCTCAACACGTGGGCCGTGAGGTCTCCACAGTACATCGATGTTGTCGCCAGTGGTCGGCGGAAGGTGCACGTGCCCGTCGACCTGGGACCGGACCGCAGCGACGCACGGATGCACGCCAAGACCGTAGGATCCTACGCAGTGCCGTAGGGGACTGCACCGCCACTTCCCAGCAAATTAGGGACACTGTTGCTCCTGGGGTATCGGCGAGGACCATTCGCAACCGTCTCCATGAAGCTGGGCTACGGTCCCGCACACCGTTAGGCCGTCTTCCGCTCACGCCCCAACATCGTGCATCCCGCCTCCAGTGGTGTCGCGACAGGCGTGAATGGAGGGACGAATGGAGACGTGTCGTCTTCAGCGATGAGAATCGCTTCTGCCTTGGTGCCAATGATGGTCGTATGCGTGTTTGGCGCCGTGCAGGTGAGCGCCACAATCAGGACTGCATACGACCGAGGCACACAGGGCCAACACCCGGCATCATGGTGTGGGGAGCGATCTCCTACACTGGCCGTACACCACTGGTGATCGTCGAGGGGACACTGAATAGTGCACGGTACATCCAAACCGTCATCGAACCCATCGTTCTACCATTCCTAGACCGGCAAGGGAACTTGCTGTTCCAACAGGACAATGCACGTCCGCATGTATCCCGTGCCACCCAACGTGCTCTAGAAGGTGTAAGTCAACTACCCTGGCCAGCAAGATCTCCGGATCTGTCCCCAATTGAGCATGTTTGGGACTGGATGAAGCGTCGTCTCACGCGGTCTGCACGTCCAGCACGAACGCTGGTCCAACTGAGGCGCCAGGTGGAAATGGCATGGCAAGCCATTCCACAGGATTACATCCAGCATCTCTACGATCGTCTCCATGGGAGAATAGCAGCCTGCATTGCTGCGAAAGGTGGATATACACTGTACTAGTGCCGACATTGTGCATGCTCTGTTGCCTGTGTCTATGTGCCTGTGGTTCTGTCAGTGTGATCATGTGATGTATCTGACCCCAGGAATGTGTCAATAAAGTTTCCCCTTCCTGGGACAATGAATTCACGGTGTTCTTATTTCAATTTCCAGGAGTGTAGAAACGCGGTTTTCGGCAAATGTTAGAGCGCCTATGGGCACATGTGGCTTTGTCTGGTTAATGTTTTTAGCGCTGATATCTACTGAGATATTGAAGAAAGTAACTTTTTTAAAAAATGGAAACATACTTTTTATAACTGAATTCGTTAGCTCTTGAGAAGACAGTTGCAGAGATACACCGTATGTTAACGTTGACGCTGAAACTTGTAACAAGATTCGAGATATGTCCTAGAACATGAGAGCGCGGTGGCCGGAAACGGCATTTGCGATGCAAACACTGCCAAGCAGGCGTCTCGGACTAGGCTGCGAAGTTGTATACTGTGAGGTAGGCCTGCGTTATTAGCACAAAGCTTTATTTCCCCTTGAACCAACTTACGACTAAGGTGCAGGCACACGTTTGAACGTTGTTTATGGAAGTACAGCATAGGCTAGAATCTAGCGCATCACAAAGCGGTTAGAAAAAAATATTTTTCATTTGTGTATACTCCTAGATTTACGTGGGTTGAAGCAGAAAAATCAGCTGTTAATTCTTCAAAAATAAAGCCGTCTAACACACTGCAAAAAGTAACTACTCTCTTACATATCTAAATGTTAGAAGGAAGATTTCAACTATCTTTCTCTACACGTGGCAACAAGCTTCTTAGACATAAGAACGTGATGTCGGACAACTCGCTCTACCTACATTGCTCTAAATTGTATGATATGGTGTCTATTCATTATTAAAAACACTCTGGTGACCACTTGTACACCATAAAATAAATATTCTTCATAGTGAATTGTCGTTCCATGCAGAACATAAGTGCGTAATGACTGTGTCACCAGCTACAAGCAATACACGTTTTCGACTCATTTGACATTGCAATGCAATTTCGTACTCACATGAATGATTTGAACACTTTACTAACAATGATTTGGTGACCACTCAAATCACGTAACATATATTTTGTCTTTCACACTGTTGACCATGGACTGAAAGGTACATTTGCAATCGCCGTTCGAGAGAACGATTAACGGCTCTAATTAAAGTGGATGATATGGTAGAGCAATCACTGACGATTCAGAAACACATACCGTCTAGCGTAGTTAGGGGCTTTGTTCTACACAGCATCTTTGAGTGCTCCTCAAAGAAAGAAATTGCCCGCATCTCGGGGTCGTGCGGTAGCATTCTCGCTTCCCACTCCCGGGTTCCCGGGTTCGATTCCCGGCGGGGTCAGGGATTTTCTCTGCCTCGTAATGGCTGGGTGTTGTGTGCTGTCCTTAGGTTAGTTAGGTTTAAGTAGTTCTAAGTTCTAGGGGACTTATGACCACAGCAGTTGAGTCCCATAGTGCTCAGAGCCATTTGATTTTTGAAAGAAAGAAATTAAGAGGAGACAAATCGAGGGACCTCTCATACCATTTGAAAACAGAATTTTGCCCTATCCAACTTCCAGGAAAGTTCTCATTCAGTATTGGCGTTGCGACACGCGAAGAGTGAGCTGGACAACCGTTCCAGCGGCATACACTGTCGAACATCGAGTGGTACCTCTTCTAGAAGAACCGGCAGAATATTCGTCAGAAAGTGTGCGTATGAATTTCCATTTAGAATGCATGAGATTAAGTAAGGTCCCACAATGTACTTTCCTATGATGCCATACCATGCACGGCCGTTGATGTTGCCTGATGAAGCCAGTGTGGATATTCGGCTGCCTAGTAGTGCATTTTACGCAAATTTACATTAGCGTGGTTAGTAAAGGTTGCTTCAACAGTAAAGAGCACATGCTGGAAAAACGAAGGATCGTCTCCCAGTTGCTGAAAGGCAAATGGAAAAAATTCTCTACGTTTTTCGAAAGCACTATCAAGTGCCTGATGTAGTGGTAGTTGATGAGGATGGAAATTCTGTCGATGCATGATGCGAATGACACTCTTCAGGCTAATTCCGCATTCCGCGACAATATGTCTCGTACTAATGTGCGGATTCATTACGTAGTAGCCAGAACAACTACCTCGTCTTCTCTGTCAGTTGTAGTCTTCTTTCTTCGCCTCCTTTGGACGTTTACGCAACCTGTCCGCACTAGTGTCTTCATAATTTGTGCAGTTTCGTGACGCGATAGACAGCCCCATACCACTGTATTGTTTGTACGGCATTTCTTTTAAATTCGCCTTTTAAAGCTAGTATTACCAATTTCTCCTCATTGGTGTACATGTCTGCGCGTAAGAAATATTGAAGCAGAAACGAGCGGCCTGCAGTGCGGACAAGTAAACAGGATAAGGTGTTGACATTCTAATACAAAGTAGCCTGAGAGCCCTGTTTGGTGGTGTTTGCACCACTAATGCCGATTCCGGCCACAGTGCTCTCAAATTCTAGGACAGTTCTGGATACTTTTTAGGACAGGTTTCAACGTCAACATGAACAAACGCTGCATGGCTGTAATTGTCTTCTCAAGAGCTGCTCAATGCAGTTATAAAAGGTATATGATTCCATTAAAAAAAGGCGTACCTGCTTCAATATCTCCGTTGATACCACCGCTAAAAACATTAATCGAAAAAGAAAAAACAATGTGATCCTCGACGTTCTACCACTTACGGAAAACCGCGTTTCGATTTGTTTAACCATTTAGAAAATAAAAGGGGTGTTGCGCCTTATGTGACTCACCTTTTATAATTAGACTATGTAACACCATAGCTCTACTGCTCTACTGATTTATTTTGCCTTTGTTTCATTTAATGTTACATCATTGAGCTTCTGTAAATGTGTTTGCTTGAATCGATAACATAAAATTGTATACTCCTTTCTTTGTATGAACTTTGATATCATGATTTGATTGTATGCTGTGTAGCATATCTGCAATTTATATTCTTTGTCCCATTTGGAGGGAACAAAATTTACTGTATATGATTGTAATTTTGTGTGAATAATTTTTGGTAGAAATGTCATTATGTGCAAATGTTCTGTTTTGTTTAAAATGATTGTTTACTGTTATGTAAACTGCTGATCCTCACTTAGGAATCTTAGTAATTTTGTGTATAAAAGGTGTAGTGGTTCCCCTCGGGAACGGAACTGTGTAGCGCGCGCAAATTGTGGTTGGCCTAGGTAGAAAAGGTGGAACTGATAGTCAGTCGGGGACGAGCCAGCAGTCGGAGACGAGCTACGAGTCCGTGCACTGCTATGTAAAAGGTGCATATGGTGCTAGTTCTGAGAGAGGCTTTTCCTGCTACTTTCCAATGCCTCGGATGGATGGATAAATAGCTGGAACTATTCTGGAATTTGTATCTGTCGTCGCCACCAAGAAATGACAGAGTCCTGCAATTCAGTCTGCGAATCCACCTACCAACATGCAGTTGCCACTACGTTGCGCAATCACTGTAACGTAATACTATAATGATGTACAGTGAAGGATCAGCTTAAAGGATGTTTTATTGTGCTGAAATATAAGGTAATTTATATCTGAATTTATGTACCTACCTTGACTTTTCTCCTCGTCATAACACCTCTCAGGGTCCTCTCCGTTTGAACTAAAGTAATTACCGAGTGTCCTTACTGAAAGTACGTTAAAACTCAGTTTGCTAATTAATGCCTATTGGACAGAGTAAAGTTAAAGTTAATGTGGTAAGAGAGTGAGTTAGAGTTAATGATGCTTGCTAAAATAATTTTCCTAGTAAAACTGATTATTAATGTGTTGTTACCAAATTCAAATTAAAATTTCTCAAGACTGAGGCTTATAAAGTTTTGCTTGGTAAATGATCACATTACTACTTGTTGTTAATCGCAGAAAGTGAGTTATTATCTTAGATAAATGTTAATTTTATGTCTCATGGTAGTAAAAGTGGAAAATTGCATAGTAGGAAATTATATGTTCATGATTACTAAGTGTTTGTCTCTCTTGTGTGCATATTAACAGTATAAAGACCACTCACTTTGTGTAAGCCCTGAAAGTAATAGTGTGTTTAGGTAGCTGTTATAATTTTGCAAATAGTTTGTGCTGTTCCAACTGTTAGCTTCAATCTTACCGTAAACTTATGAGTGTCAGAGTTCATTGCACTTGCGTATGGCCAAGTATAGGTTGTGCTTATCCGTTAAAATTACTAATAACTATTTTCTTCAACGAGAATGTTAATCATTCTTTTGCCTAGTTAGGCTGGCGACCGTTTTCCATTATCAGTTAAACAGCGCAGGTAAACAAAATTTTGTTTGTTACTTTTCGAATATTTACGTAATTCTGACTTTCACTTCCGATAGGCCACCTCCGTTAGGTACAACACGGTCAACTTAACGAAATTCCTCCCAGAGGGTAACACTGCTATGCTGCTTTGTACCATAATTGCTTTTACAAAATAGTTTTATGTCACAACCTGTTTCTAGCATTGAGGTTATGGTGCAGTAGTAACAGCGGACAGGAGTGTTATACGTGGCTTTTTCGTGACAGGACTATTTGTTCTGTTGGGGCATACTACGTAATAAACCAAACTTGGTACTTCTTAGTATAAGCTACGTAAATGCTGTTGCAGTGTTATAACTAGTTGTTTGATACTATCGGCGTAGAATATGTAACTGGGCCAAAACCTCACCTCTGCCTGCACCATTTCAGCACAATTAAAGTCTTCTAAGGTTATTTTAAGCTTTGCAAACAAGTGATAAACGGACTAAATGAACTCGAGTCTGCATGGATGATGGTCGACGACAGTGTCACAGCACTTGTGAGTGGTCTGACATTGTCATTCTCTAGGTGAGGGTGCTCCATCTGTGACACTTCTTCATTTTCATGCATATTGTTTTCTCACGGTCTGTATCTCAACCACAGTTATGTTACACACCAAATGGTACACGCTACAATTTTGATCACTGTAGGGGCAGAGGGTTGCAACTTGCGTCAGCGACGCAGAAAAGTCGACCAAGTCGAAGCTGCGCAGGATACGGTGGTCGATGCGCTGTGACCAGTTACCGCCCAAAGCTCTGCGTGAGTTCATTCGTTTACTAGGAAAGGGGGGCCGACATGGTCCGCTTCCGGCCGATTAGCGACGGGCTGCCTTTAGAGAATCGAGGGACACGATCTGCAGCCTCTCTCAAACGATTTTAAAGAAACTGTTTGGTTAAAAATTCATGTGTCCATCATTTCGTTAATGATCATAATTCTTGTGTTATTTGCGTTTAAGTGAGACAGTTGCGAAATTCAAGAAAGTTTGCACTGAAAAATACGGGTCGCTATGATTTTGCATTTGGTGCATATTACATAATATGTTGCTGCATATGAAATTTAACTAACATATTCAATGTCTCTTTAGAGAGCGTGGAGTTCTCAATCTGTCAGCGGTCTCGAGAAAAGCGATCTTTAGTAGCACACTCACTTGCGTTCGCACACACCAGCGATAAAGCCTGAATAAAATGTCCACTACATTCCTCATTAATCATAAACTGTTACAAGTGTCAAAATGAGATTTTTGTAAATGATAGTGCATAAGGATGAGGTTATTTTACTATTAGGTTATTATGCAAAACTTCATTGTCAGACTTCTTTTATGAAAGAATGTAATTTTTGAAGGCCATCGGTAGATGGAGAAACGAGAAACGCTACGAGTTTTGGAGCAACTTAGGTGAAGACGTTAGATATTTATTTTTGCAGCATTGATTTGCTTTTTCATAAGCTATTAACGTTAAATTTCCTTAGTTCCTTACTTAAGTGTCTCCCAACTGCGTCAGCGCAACGTGTTAGTGAGCTGGTGTTCCGTAAACTCAACTGTATTTTGGCAAAAGAAGAAAACTTTAACTTGTCAACAAGAGAAACGTAGGTTTTCTCTCAGTTCGCTACTCATGATGCTTCTGTGGATGTAACAAATGATTAGCAGAACGTGCGAAATTAAATCGTTGCTTTTGTTGCATTTTCAGCGGAATGATTTTTAGATACTAACCAAAGAAGATGTGTCAGTAGAACTTTTCGAATGGTCGTTATGCAACTGTCGGCGTGGAGCGCCTGCGCTATATATTTATAAAAATGTATGTATAAGCTTATAATAGCAACTCCCACCTCTCCCCTCCTGCTCCCTGCCCCCCCCCCCCCCACCTAACACTCGCAATCCCCTCTAGCTTCGGCCCACCACCCCAACACTACGCATTTACCGGCTACGTTATTCGGTGCGCACTTCAATTCGAGCGACATGTAATACCTCAAGCGATATTGAGGGCAGAATAAAAAAAATCGGAGGCATTACTTTTTAGCAAGTCCTCATGCAACTAATGGAAAACAAGCGATATGTGTCAAATTCATTGTTTTCGGCTTTTGTAGATCGATTACGGAAAGGACCGGTGAAATTTAAATTTAGCGAATACGTCCAACAACCGACAATCATTTGCAGAAATGAACAAAAAATGAACATCCTTTTAGATATAGACGTGTTAAAAGCTTTTTCGAATGGCGTTCTGTATTTAGGTTGTAGGTAATAGTGCGCCCTTGGGAAATCAGCTATTTTTCCCGAATGATTCATTAACTCGGCAACACAGAGTGTGTTGTTTGGAAACTTTCTGGCAGATTAAAACTTTATGCTGGACAGCTGCTCGGACCAAGAACTTTGCCTTTTGCCTCCAGTGTTCTCACCCACTGAGATACCGAGACGTGTCTCAGAATCGTCCTTCACAGCCAGTACCTCCTTGATACTCGCCAGACTTCACGGTTCACCTGCATAACTTGTAGGTCTAGCACTTCAAATAGAAAATTGAACGCGGAGGAATGGGTTAGGCACAACGTGGCGTTCACTGTGCTTTCGAAAGTACATTGTTTTCAAACGTTCTGCAGCGGAGAGATTAATTCTGGAATGGCTACTAAGCTATTTCTTCACAACATTCTTTCGCTAGCAGCGAAGTCCAACAAGGTATGTAGGAGAATTGCTGCGTGACTTAGAAAGAAGGAGAGAGGTACCGGCATATATGAACCTAACAGAATGACCTCCTCCATGCCAGCCAGAATAGATACGGAAAACATCGACCACGAGAAACGCACAACATGCTTCTGTCGCTTGACACACTGAAAGCAGGTACATTCACTATTCCTTGATTTCCGAAGACGTTTAACACAATACCACTTCGGTCAAAAGTGCGATCGTATAGAGTATCGAACGGAATTTGCCACTGAATTGAAAATTTTTTTTATAGGGATGATGTAGGATGTTATCGTGGATGGACAGTCAGCGATAGATGTAGAAGTTGCCCCAGGGAAGTGTGATAAGAACATTGCTATTCATGCTGTATATTAATGGCTTTGGGGACATTATTAATAGTAAGCTGAGACTTTTTGCAGACGATTCAGTTACTTGTAACGAGTGTAATGAGTGTAATCAGTGTTGCAAAGAATATCAACTTGCTTTAAATGCTGTGAAAAGAAAATTGTGCTCTTTACAAAACAAAAAGAAACGTAGTATCCTATGACTGCAACATCAATGAGTGACAGTGGAAATCGGCGAACTGATACAAATACGTGGGTGTAACACTTTGTATGTTTATGAAATGGAACGATCACATAGGCTCAGACGTCGGTACTACCGATGCTAGACTTCGGTGTATTGGTAGATATTGGGGAAATGGAATCATTCTACAAGGGGGACTGCTTCCAAAACACTTCAGTGACACATTCGATAAAATTCCTCAATTGTGTGGGGCCTCTAGCAAACACAACTCTCAGGGATATTGAATGTATCCAAAGAACACAGCACGAATGGTCACAGGTTTGTTCGACCCGTGGGAGAGTGTCATGGTGACGTTAGAGAAACAAGTGGCAGACACTTTAAGATAGACATAAACTATCCCGAGAAAGTCTATTTACAAAGTTTCAAGACTCGGCTTTAAATGATGACTCTAGGAATATATTACAACACCCTACGTATCCATCACATACAGATCGTGAGGAGAAGCTTACATTAATTACTGGGCACACACAGGCATTTAAACAATCGTTCTTTCAGCGATCAATACGTGAACGGAACTGAAAGAAACCCCAAAAACTGGTACAGTGACACGCACCAATTGGCCTGCACTTCACATTGATCGGCTGTGGATATATGTCGATGTAGACTCTGTGAGCGGCCTGTTTTTGGTTTTGGCCTGGTACACAACTTCAATCTGCCAAGAAAATCCAAATCAGCTTGCTTTGCTGATGATCTTAATAGTAACCGTAGAGTGCGATATGTTGGAAATTTGAGCCAGTCAGGGACCGTGTCCGGATGGCCGAAGCGGTTAAGGAAACTGCTCAAAAATTCGGGTTCGAGTTCCGGTCCAGCATAGATTTTCGATCTCAGCCATTGCCTTACTATAATGTCCTGTGAGGCTGGAAGTCAGTAGTTTTCCATTCACGCTTTCCCTTTCCTTCCCATTCCTTTACACACAGTGATCAATTCTATTACGTGGTGCGCCTGCAAGAGATCGCTCCGCCGATGCCGTTCCAACTTGTCCTGACGGCCCTATAAAGACACCCCCTCGCATCCCGGAATGCCTATTACCGGTGGTCACGACGCCAGAATGCTGGCGATAAAGTCGGCGGCGCGCGCCTTTGTCGCGTGACCGATGTGCAATTTGCGGGCGTTGGCCGGCGCGTCAGCGGCAGCAGCGACCCCACTCCGGCCATTGTGAGAGCGTCGTGTCACGTCAGCTGAGGAGGGAGCGCCGCCCACGCCTCGGGGTGCCACCACCCGCTCCCAACAGGCGACGCCTTGCTGCTGCTGGCGGCTCGCCTTTAAAGTCGCCGCCAATACCTGCCGTGGCTCTTCCGACAGGGGACTTGCCAGAGATAGGTGAGAACTGCAGTCTACTGCTGTCGAAAGCAATGCGACTTGCAACACCCCACATCCGACCAGATGACGCCTGTATACAGGGTGTTACAAAAAGGTACGGCCAAACTTTCAGGAAAAATTCCTCACACACAACGAAAGAAAATGTGTTATGTGGACATGTGTCCGGAATCGCTTACTTTCCATGTTAGAGCTCATTTTATTACTTCTCTTCAAATCACATTAATCATGGAATGGAAACACACAGCAACAGAACGTATCAGCGTGACTTCAAACACTTTGTTACAGCACATGTTCAAAATGTCCTCCGTTAGCGAGGAGACATGCATCCACCCTCCGTCGCATGGAATCCCTGATGCGCTGATGCAGCCCTGGAGAATGGCGTATTGTATCACAGCCGTCCACAATACGAGCACGAAGGGTCTCTACATTTGATATCGGGGTTGCGTAGACAAGAGCTTTCAAATGCCCCCATAAATGAAAGTCAAGAGGGCTGAGGTCAGGAGAGCGTGGAGGCCATGGAATTCGTCCGCCTCTACCAATCCATCGGTCACCGAATCTGTTGTTGAGAAGCGTACGAACACTTCGACTGAAATGTGCAGGAGCTCCATCGTGCATGAACCACATGTTGTGTCGTACTTGTAAAGGCACATGTTCTAGCAGCACAGGTAGAGTATCCCGTATGAAATCATGATAACGCGCTCCATTGAGTGTAGGTGGAAGGACATGGGGCCCAATCAAGACATCATCAACAATGCCTGCCCGAACTTTCACAGAAAGTCTGTGTTGATGTCGTGATTGCACAATTGCGTGTGGATCCTCGTCAGCCCACACATGTTGATTGTGTAAATTTACAGTTTGTTCGCGTTGGAATGAAGCCTCATCCGTAAAGAGAACATTTGCACTGAAATGAGGATTGACACATTGTTGGATGAACCATTCGCAGAAGTGTACCTGTGGAGGCCAATCAGCTGCTCATAGTGCCTGCACACGCTGTACATGGTACGGAAACAACTGGTTCTCCCGTAGCACTCTCCATATAGTGACGTTGTCAACGTTACCTTGTACAGTAGCAACCTCTCTGACGCTGACATTAGGGATATCGTCAACTGCACGAAGAATTTCCTCGTCCATTGCAGGTGTCCTCGTCGTTCTAGGTCTTCCCCAGTCGCTAGTCATAGGCTGGAATGTTCCGTGCTCCCTAAGACGCCGATCAATTGCTTCGAACGTCTTCCTGTCGGGACACCTTCGTTCTGGAAATCTGCCTCGATACAAACGTATCGCGCCACGGCTATTGCCCCGTGCTAAGCCATACATCAAATGGGCATCTGACAACTCCGCATTTTTAAACATTGCAACGACTGCAAAACCACGTTCGTGATGAACACTAACCTGTTCATACTAAGTACTGATGTGCTTGATGCTAGTACTGTAGAGCAATGCGTCGCATGTAAACACAAGCACCGAAGTCAACATTACCTTCCTTCAGTTGGGCCAACTGGTGGGGAATCGAGGAAGTGCAGTAGATACTAACGAAACTAAAATGAGCTCTAACATGGAAATTAAGCGTTTCCGGACACATGTCCACATAACATCTTTTCTTTATTTGTGTGTGACGAATGTTTCCTGAAATTTTGGCCGTACCTTTTTGTAACACCCTGTACAAGAAGGGTAGAAGGACGGATCCTCAAAATTACAGACCAATATCCTTAAAATCGGTTTGTTGCAGGATTCTGGAACTTATTCTCCGAATATAATGAATTTCCTTGAGACAGAGAAGTTGCTGTCCATGCATCAGCACTGCTTTAGAAAGCATCGCTGCTGCGAAACGCAACTCGCCCTTTTTGCATATGATATCCAGTGAACCATGGGTGAAGGGTATCAGACGGATGCCATATTCCTTGACTTCCAGAAAGCGTTTGACTCGGTGCCCCACTGCAGGCTCCTAACTAAGGTACGAGCATATGGGATTGGTTCCCAAGTATGTGAGTGGCTAGAAGACTTCTTAAGTAATAGAACCCAGTACGTTGTCCTCGACGGTGAGTGTTCATCGGAGGTGAGAGTATCATTTGGAGTGCCCCAGGGAAGTGTGGTAGGTCCGCTGTTGTTTTCTATCTACTTCAGAGGCGAGGCTGCTAGATTTGTTACTGGTAGGTTTGATCATCACGCGAGTGATACGGAAGTGCTTCAGGAACTTGGGTGGGAGTCTCTAGAGGAAAGGGTGTTCTTTTCTTGAATCTCTACTGAGGAAGTTTAGAGAACCACCATTTGAGGCTGACTGCAGTACAATTTAACTGCCACCAACTTATATTTCGCGCAAAAACCACAAAGATAAGATAAGAGAGATTAGGGATCGTACAGAGGCATATAGGCAGTCATTTTTCCCTCGATCTGTTTGGGAGTGGAACAGGGAGAGAAGATGCTTGTTGTGGTACGAGGTACCCTCGCCACGCACCGTATGGTGGATTGCGGAGTATGTATGTAGATCTTATAACCTCTGTTGATTCATCATAAACAAGGACATCAGCTGGTTAAATATTTGTCAATATTAATGAAATTCGCCAACAGCCATGTAACAGAGATGTTATTTTATGTTATTTGGACTATAAGTTTTGGCATTCCACTAGGCCATCTTCAGGCCCCATATGAATTCCTCAAAATAAACGAAATTGTCATACAGTGCCGTATATCCCTGGACGTTGTGAATTCAAACCGTTTCACTAACGCTTCATTGGAGGACTTGATAGGAACTGACTATATTGTCTCCGAACGAAGCATTTGTGAAACGGTTTGAATTCACGACAGCCGAGGATATATGGCACTATATGACAATATCGTTTATTCTGAGAGAAGCATTTGGGGCCTGACGATAGCATAGTGGAATGCCGAAACTAGTAATCAAGCTAACATAAAATAACATCTCACTTACACGGGTACTGACGAGTATCGTTGATATTGACGAAGATGTTGTAATTGTTGTATAAGACTTCGCACACAACAGTAAGGAGAGGTGGGCTACAGTGCGGTGCAGCAACTCTCATCGCAGGAAAGCTGGACAGGGGCAGAAATGATAAGCGAACAACACAGCGAACATAAGACTTCCTTATATTTCTCCAAGCAATCGAAGACTCAATACTAATAAAGCAGCAAGAAATAGAGTCCAGTTTATACAAAAGCAACAAGAATGAGGCTTAAAATTATAAAGAATGTAGCAAACAGTCCCGGAAACATAATTTATTTATATTGTGGCAAATCGATTTCGACTGATATCAGTCATCGTCGGTGCTAAAACAAATACAAGAGACAGGGCATAAACAGTAACGGCTTTAACAAACGAAAAAATTGACAATAAAACATAGTTACATCAATTACAACAAATACAGGTGTTTGAAATTATAATTCAAAGTCATAACACACCAGTTTTCTAACCGATACATGCCTTAAGTAAGTACTGTCCTTGGCAGATTTCTATCATTAACTGACACATCACATTATAAAACCAAAAGTTAAAAATGTAGAGTAAATAGACGTCACTCGATGTAAGGTGACATAAATGATCATCAGGAAGGGAACAACACAACATACTGTATTATATCGTCCCAGTGTGAGCAAATAGGAATAATCTTGTGATCACAGATCGTCTGCTCAACGCAGCAAACTTACATTCTAATGGCCTAAAATATTCGTTGAAACAACTATTAGCTACGTAAGTTTGGCCGAAAAATATAAAGGCCGCCATGCATCGAGTAAGGTGATACTTATGACATGTCAATCATTAGAAAATAAAAAAAAAACAGTAACGACATAATCTGTTAATCTAATCCTCTCTGAACTAATGAACAAACGACGGAGTCGGTGCGGCGCTTACGTGATGTCTGTATAGTGTCATGTATCGAAAATGCTCCAAGCGCGAGTGAGGTGTGTGCTTGCTTCCAGCCATCCTATACTGTGGCGGCAGAGATAGCTCGTTGTCCAGAGCCACTGGACGTGAGACTCGGCAGGTGGGTCCATAGGATGCTGGATGACCGCTTTCAGCATCTGACAGTAACTTGCAGCTCCGTTGCCAACTTTGATGCACATTGGATGGTATCGATACATAATACCACATTAACTATCGCTCTCTTACGAAATGAAGAGCACTCTTCATATGCCCTGATTGCAGTGTATAAGTTTTTAATGTACCAAGAAGACAGGTTTCCACAATCTTACGTTGCCATCATCTAATCTGAGGGACAAAATGTGAATATGATTTGCTGGGGTCTACGATTAATTTCACGAATTATATAAAATACAAAATTTCACGTACCTTATGGAGCTCATTATAAAATTATTGTATTACATTACATGAGGTCAAAGGAGAAGAGGCACTCCATATGTATACGAATCTTGATAAAAATCCAGTTGATAAAATGCACACAGTGGAGAAAATGCACCTAGATGATAAAATTCTCCTAGCATCCACGCATTTCAGCGGTGAACACAGCTCTCCCAAGCATTGTGCACGCATTGCGCTGCTGGTGGAGTGTTAAGATAGCGGCGATAGATCCGCTAGAAGGTTACCTGTCGAGACGCAGGATGTCATATATAGTACAAGCTAAATGATCACATGATGCGGTTACAAACAATGAACAGAGCTGCACCAGACATAAAGGTGACATTTTCAAAGTGTACGATATAACAAGAAGGAAATCAATTTGGCCATACATAGAAAATTACTACAGTAATTATTGTACATACTGTGTGCTTATTGACAGTGAGAAAACAGCAGTAGTAATTGAAAAAATTTAAAAATAACCTATATCTTTCATTAACAAAGCAATGCAACGTAAAAAGGAAACCGTTGTGGTGCGAGCGAAAATACTAAACGAGCCAGACCAATAGTGGTCCTCTGATCACCCGTGAGAAGGGGTGAGTGCGTACACAAAAAGCAGAAGGGGCTGAACTTACTTCAATAGCCGAAAATTCATCAAATTCAGATCAAGTCTTAACAGGTGCGAGGTTTCTATTACAGACTCAGTCGAAATAATATGTACCGTAAAAAGTAATGTAGACCGCTCCAATAAAATTAATGATACGAGTGGATTGCAATAATGAGCATGTGATTAGATCATACAGCGCATAGATGATATCAGGAATTCAAGCTGTGCGTCAAACACTACTGCAACTGGGGGATTCAAGCAAATAGCAATGACGAAAATCAAATAGCTGGGATGAGTCCGATGTCCATGTCTAGTATTGTGGATAAGAGATGAGACGGAAACCTTTATGTGTGTGTGAAATCTTATGGGACTTAACTGCTAAGGTCATCAGTCCCTAAGCTTACACACTACTTAACCTAAATTATCCTAAGGACGAACACACACACCCATGCCCGAGGGAGGACTCGAACCTCCGCCGGGACCAGCCGCACAGTCCATGACGGCAGCGCACTAGACCGCTCGGCTAATCCCGCGCGGCGGAAACCTTTATATCTGCAGCCAATGATGATATGTGATGATAACTTTGTAAATTAAGGCACTAGACTATGAAATATTAATTGATTGTCATACGACATAACCGCTAAGTACTTGTTTCAAAGAATATTTTCGTCATACAATGACGATTACATGTAGAGTAGGTTACCTATAAGGTTTGGGCGTAATGACATAGTACCTACATGCTGTTCTACTATAAGCACATGCATATCTGTATACACACACTTTATTTACTAATCAACCAACTTAGTAACTGCACTCTTTCTCACTGCCTTATCTAAACGTGGAAAAATCAAAATGTTTACCTTCCAGTCGGGGCATTTAACTGTGTTCATTTCCAGCCACATGCCACCCTCAGCACAGCAGAGCACAGCACACACACACACACACACACACACACACACACACACACACACACAAACATAATTTGAGGTTATTATAGCCGTCCGCTGTGACCGTGCGGTTCTAGGCGCTACAGTCCGGAACCGCGATGCTACTACGGTCGCAGGTTTGAATCCTGGCTCGGGCATGGATGTGTGTGATGTCCTTAGGTTAGTTAGGTTTAAGTAGTTCTAAGTTCCAGGGGACTGATGACCTCAGAAGTTAAGTCCCATAGTGCTTAGAGCCATTTGAACCAAGATCCTTATATGAATACATACAGCATATCCACGAGGTGGGGACGTGTTACGACAATGGAATCTTCATTTAAATTCGCGTCCTGCCATCCAGTTTCAGGTTTTCCGTAATTTCCGTAAATTGCTAAAGGCGAATGTCGGAGACCTTCCTTTGAAAAGACACGGTCGATTTACTTCCTCAATTCGAGTTCGTGCTCTGCTTTTAAGACCTCATCGTCAGTAGGACCTCAAACCCTAATCTTGCTTCCAACGAGATAGGAATTAAACTCACAAAATATTGTTATGAGTTATTTTATTCATTTACCAATAATTTTTTGTATAAGCTGATAATGAAAACCTGAAATACAAAACAAAATCCAATCGACTGAGCAGGTCCTGTTGGGTACCTACAAAGTAACCAGAAATAAATTACGTTGATTAATTCTCCTCAAAGTGGTAGAAAAGGCAACATCGATGTCGTACATATCAGTTCATTTATTGTCTGTGAAACTACTTATCTGGTCATAGAAAAAGATTCATAGCGTTATTTTCAACGCTTCTATTTTTTAGTGTTGACCGGCACAGTAAACGTTGACCCGTTTTTGGCTTGTATGTGTGAAGTGTAACTACAGTGCTGAACTTGATCTATGCGACTGTTGGTTGAGTTGCTCCAGCGTTCTGCAGGTTCTGAATACTGGACAGATATCGTTTCGTCCTTGATAGTTTATATTTTCTTCTCTCCTAGAACAGAGTAAGATTTTTCCAATTTTCGTCTAGTGTATTTGAGCTTATAGAAGAAATATAGACTTACACACCTACAGCATAGCATGGTTATTTTAGCACATGATTTCCAAAACGGTAGCAAAACAGCAGTTGCCGTCGTCTCTTTGATAAACTGTAGCTTGAATACCAAAATCAACTGCCGAATTAAATATATTAATTTTAAATTGCTACAGCAGTTAGTCACACCAATAATTTTCTCCACTTCTACTAGGGGGAAACTGATGCCTCAGAATTCTCTGACCAGCGAAAAGGACACCGATTTTGGCCGTTGGGCAAAAGGATCCTGCACAGTCTCTTGGCATGGTGCCAAGAGTCCCAGACTCAATACTCCGGCGCTGCCTTCGGCACTTCATAGCCACGTTTTACCAACTGTAGTTGTTGCTCGCTATTGGCTTAAATAGGGAAGAGTAGGGGACGATTGTTTCAGGTCACCCTTGTTTGTGCTGGTACTGGAACAATGTGGTGGGGTCTTGGTCAAAGGAAAAATCTGAACTGTGATTCCCGATGTTCTCACGCATTTTCGTTCAATTTTTCAATATTGTGAAATGAGTTACTTAATCATCCGTGATCCGTCTCAAATGCTGCAGGTTCGCAGGCCGCTGTGGCTGAGCGGTTCTAGGCCCTTCTGTCCGGATCCGCGCGACCGCTACGGTCGCAGGTTCGAATCCTGTTTCGGGCATGGATGTGTGTAATGTCCTTAGGTTAGTTAGGTGTAAGTAGTTCTAAGTCTAGGGGACTGATGACCTCAGATGTTAAGTCCAATAGTGCTCAGAGCCATTTGAACCACTTTATTTGCTGCCGGTTCAGTGAGGTGAGGCACCCCGACGCTCCCCCCTCCCCCCGCTCCACCCCCCTCCCGACCCCTTGCGAAGTAATACATCATATCCACTCTTGTTAGGCCCTTCATGAAGTGAGCCCTGGAATCACTAGTTGCAGTAGATCACTGTGTTCTAACTACGTAGGTTTTCTTTATAATGAGTGCGTCTGTATGTGTATGTGTGTGTGTGTGTGTGTGTGTGTGTGTGTGTGTGTTTGTGTTCAAAATACTGAACATGGTTCTAGTAGTCCAACGATGTACTCTTGGCTCAACGGTGTAATAAACTTCTGTTGGTTGTTTTTGAGTGACAAATTTACATCACTGTTGTGTTGAGTAACGGGTCCAGGGAGGAGTTACTTTAAGCCTTCAGTGATACTGCCACATACAATGATATTACAGGCTACGAACGTCTCCTGCAAGCAGAACAAAGAATCTGCATAGCCTGTGAAAGGCATAAATTAATTAATCATATTAGCGTGTGAATTAATTTTACTGGTGTGTCTGCATCTTCACAGGTCTCCAGACGCCTAATCGATACCTGCTGCATCTCCTGGTCTAAGAAGCTTGTTCAGAATATACTACAATCACCCTGCTGCGTACAACAGAATACAACCTCAGCAAGGTTTCATCGTTGTATTTTGTCCACAAACAGTACCGCTGTGGGTGAGATGTGCGGCAGGTGAAGCTCTATGCTCGTGGACACAGGGGATGGACGTCGGTTAGGTTTATTGTAGCCCGCTTTATTTTCTGCTGCCTGTTAAAACTAAGCTCGATAACTACTGTGCAAAGGAGCAACACACAAAAGATTGGGAACTCTGTTTCGACTACGTACACATTACACTTTGTCCATATAAACGAAACAGCAATAAATCTGCCCCAACGTCAATCAACGTTACAATCTACGATCAGGGACCTGACAACAAAAAGAGTTATGGTTAACTGTGAGATAGACACCGCGTTTCTCGTTGTACGCTGTAATGCTAAACCTGTCGTTTTGGCAATCATTTCTAGAGATATGTGATGATCGTGTAACAATAAGTACCTCTGATGCTATGAACTCGTTACCACTCCCTCACTCTCCCCTTTCTACCACCTTTTTGAGAAATAACTTCAAGCAAAGCTGTGAAGAAGTGCGTCTTTAATGTCATCTTCAGGCTCTGCGAAGTTCTAAGGAAGTAAAACTTATCTGCTATTGGTCTACCGCTCTGTGCAAGGAATGCTCTTACTAGCAGACCTACACACGTGTATTTCACTACAGCAGTTATCAATTCAGTTTGGCAATATCCTTCCCAATTTTCTATAGTGCACAGGTGCTCCAGTGGTAACCTCCGTGGACTAATAATTTTGGACAACCGAGGATTTGGGCGAGGTTGTATGGGATTCCCATATAAATGCACGGGCAGCGATGTTTAAAGAACCACATACAATTCCTGTCAGTAGATGTAACCGCAATAACAGGGCACGTGATAGTGCCCACAGTTTGTGATCACCAAATAATATTTCGCAGCAGCATATCACCTCAGACTTGATACAAATTATTATTATTATTGAAAGGCATCTTTTATACGCCAATAGCTGCACTAGAAATGGTGTACAGAAGATGTATTTTAATAAATATCTGAAAGCTGTGGAGCATCAAGCAATCAAGTTAGTAATCATCATCATAAAGAATCATTTGACGGCCACAGGTGAAAAAATTCACTCTCGTTACCACCCTACGCACTACGCTCTTCAGGGCAAGTTTCATTACGTCATCTACCTTTCTGTCATTTAATAAATCTAGCCTTTCCTATCACTTGAAATCTAACAAAGAGTGTTTTGGTTCATGTACCTTCAACTCGCTTCCCGAGATGCTCTTTCTCTTTCATTTTAAATGTAGTCAGATCGACGTCAACCATTTAACCTTTTCCCTCCAATAAACTCAAGTAACTCCCCCACCCCTCATTATGCATTCCATCCATTTACGGAAACATATTCAGAACTTGGTTTTTGCGTGGTTTTCACATTGAGCATTCAAGTGTCATTGACGTAAGCCAAAAGTGTTAACACACAGTCACTTCAAACTTTGGGTAACGGACGCTTTATGATCTTCCTTTTCGGAATGCATGTAAGATTATTTCCCTCTTCTGTTAATGTATTTTTCATTCGATCGTGTTGCCTTCAACTGCGCTAAAAACTAAATACACTCCTGGAAATTGAATTAAGAACACCGTGAATTCATTGTCCCAGGAAGGGGAAACTTTATTGACACATTCCTGGGGTCAGATACATCACATGATCACACTGACAGAACCACAGGCACATAGACACAGGCAACAGAGCATGCACAATGTCGGCACTAGTACAGTGTATATCCACCTTTCGCAGCAATGCGGGCTGCTATTCTCCCATGGAGACGATCGTAGAGATGCTGGATGTAGTCCTGTGGAACGGCTTGCCATGCCATTTCCACCTGGCGCCTCAGTTGGACCAGCGTTCGTGCTGGACGTGCAGACCGCGTGAGACGACGCTTCATCCAGTCCCAAACATGCTCAATGGGTGACAGATCCGGAGATCTTACTGGCCAGGGTAGTTGACTTACACCTTCTAGAGCACGTTGGGTGGCACGGGATACATGCGGACGTGCATTGTCCTGTTGGAACAGCAAGTTCCCTTGCCGGTCTAGGAATGGTAGAACGATGGGTTCGATGACGGTTTGGATGTACCGTGCACTATTCAGTGTCCCCTCGACGATCACCAGTGGTGCACGGCCAGTGTAGGAGATCGCTCCCCACACCACGATGCCGGGTGTTGGCCCTGTGTGCCTCGGTCGTATGCAGTCCTGATTGTGGCGCTCACCTGCACGGCGCCAAACACGCATACGACCATCATTGGCACCAAGGCAGAAGCGACTCTCATCGCTGAAGACGACACGTCTCCATTCGTCCCTCCATTCACGCCTGTCGCGCCACCACTGGAGGCGGGCTGCACGATGTTGGTGCGTGAGCGGAAGACGGCCTAACGGTGTGCGGGACCGTAGCCCAGCTTCATGGAGACGGTTGCGAATGGTCCTCGCCGATACCCCAGGAGCAACAGTGTCCCTAATTTGCTGGGAAGTGGCGGTGCGGTCCCCTACGGCACTGCGTAGTATCCTACGGTCTTGGCGTGCATCCGTGCGTCGCTGCGGTCCGGTCCCAGGTCGACGGGCACGTGCACCTTCCGCCGACCACTGGCGACAACATCGATGTACTGTGGAGACCTCACGCCCCACGTGTTGAGCAATTCGGCGGTACGTCCACCCGGCCTCCCGCATGCCCACTATACGCCCTCGCTCAAAGTCCGTCAACTGCACATACGGTTCACGTCCACGCTGTCGCGGCATGCTACCAGTGTTAAAGACTGCGATGGAGCTCCGTATGCCACGGCAAACTGGCTGACACTGACGGCGGCGGTGCACAAATGCTGCGCAGCTAGCGCCATTCGACGGCCAACACCGCGGTTCCTGGTGTGTCCGCTGTGCCGTGCGTGTGATCATTACTTGTACAGCCCTCTCGCAGTGTCCGGAGCAAGTATGGTGGGTCTGACACACCGGTGTCAATGTGTTCTTTTTCCATTTCCAGAAGTGTATTATGAACCTTTTCTGGGCCCTCATCCTAATTTTGTATGATTTTCTTTTGTATGTGTTACGTCTATTATACGAATGTTAACATAATAGATGAACAGACATACTTGCAAACATGCTCTTGTAAGCTGCTCCATTAGTATTGATGTTTCTTTATGGCGGAGGAGAACTTCACACTGCCATTAACAAAATGATGTTGGTTCTACGGTGATGTTTCACATGTATTCCCTTAAAACGTAATCCGTCTCCTTGTTCAAGTTTTAGAATATGAAACCTTCCTCTGTGGATACAGGGAACAATTAGAGTGATAAGGATTCATATTGACTGACTGCTCCACTGTACCTAGTTTTTTCCTTCCGTCACTCTTTTCCTGTTGTGCCCACAGCTTCCTCTCGGGAGCTAAACCCGACGTTCGCAGTCATCTCTCTCCTCCGTGCACCACTGCTCACTTCCTCGCGATGTGTAAAAGACGTATCTTGAGTGAATCTCTTAAATAAAGGTGAATTTGAAGGTTGGGTGTATAGGGTGAATTCATGTTGTGTAATGATGAGAGAAGGGAGAGTTTGAAGCCCAGTGTCGGTACATAGTCTACTCCCGTAGAGTAACACCAAAGAGACCGACGAGTTCAGCGTCCCCATTCGAAGGAAGGACCATCATCAACAAACAGTCTCAGATGGTGTCCCTCCACGGGATGCTGCGGAGGGGTTTGGAGTTTAATGAAGGACATTAATCTAAAGTCAGGTCACCACCTGTCCTAGTTCCACAAGGAAATGATAATTCCGTCACCAGGAAGCTACCCGGTTACTATAACGACGAGCGCCACATTTCAGATGTGTTTTTGCTTACTTGTCTACAGAGACATATTACAAAATCGCAGTTCTGAATCACCGCTCGATTCTGTAATTTAGTACATGACGTGTCTACAGAAGGCGATGGCGAAGTCGCAATTCGTAATCACTGTTTGATTCTATAATTTAGTACACTACGCATTAAAATATTTTATTTATGATGATTTGCCAGCAGCAAAGAAGCCATTTCTTCTCATTTAATTACACATTACATTTTTCCTTACATTATGACATAGGATTTCGCAAAAAAAAAAAAAAAAAATCAGTTTCCGAGAAACGACAAAAAATTACTTCAGAAACAATGGAATGTCTCTGACATGATATATTTTATAAACAATGCAATGTTTTCGGCAACTTCTTGTGGTTTCTACCTTGCACTTCTGACTTTCTTTCAATGAACGCGCGTGTTGCCATCCAATGCTAGTACGTTGAACACCATGTAGCAGTTTCAGAGTTCACATTGTCTACAAAAACGACACTCATTGTTTCTGATTCAAAATACATGAAGCTATATGTTTACGACTGCTATGGTCGCGTGGCTATGCAGTTGTGAAGATATCATCAATTGTTTCGGACATATCGATTGTCAGACAATCACTCAATCTACAAAGCTTTTAACATTCGGACTGCAAGTGGTAGTGTGCACGTTCCATGTGAGTCAAGAGTACAACATAACATGCAGATGAAACTATATATTATTAAGTAGATTATGTGTAGTCGTACGAATACAGGGCTGGAAAGACGACATAGATTTTGATGCGGTGACGGCATACGCGACTTGGGAGACAGCACATATACTGACAATGGGTTCAGCGGCTTCCGCCTACAGATAACCTTGTAGCATAGCTAGCAGAGTGTGAATACCTTTCAATAGGGAATCCCCACAGGCAGAAGCCTGTGTCCATAAGTAATTATTTAATGGCTTACTACAGAAATTTGGTAATGTTTAGTACCCTCCTAACGCATTAGAATGCAATTTAATTTCAAGTATGTGAACGCTTTATGTTATCTAGATGTATTTTGGCCTTTGATATTGGTCGTTGTGTTTGTGCACGAAAAAAAAGTCTGTACCTGAACAAAATCCTTCTGATCGTCGTATCTGTTCAAATGGTTCAAATGGCTCTGAACACTATGGGACTCATCTGAGGTCATCAGTCCCCTAGAACTTAGAACTACTTAAACCTAACTAACCTAAGGACATGACACGCATCCATGCCCGAGGCAATATTCGAACCTGCGACCGTAGCAGCTGTGCGGTTCCGGACTGAAGTATCAAGAACCGCTCGGCCACATCGGCCGGCCGTCGTAGTTGTGTTTGAATGTTTTATACTTCGTAAGTTACTGCATTTTGAGACATCTTATTTTATATTTGTATTGAGTTTAGTTGTGTTATCTTTGACTTAGCTTAGTGAGATTCTTGATCGTGCTTTCTTACTGGAATGCCAGTATTTCCCTTGTTGTTGAGACATTTCTATACTACTGAATACCTACTTCAAAAGTTTCTTACGTTTTTCACTATCAAATGATGTAGTCACTGTAAAATTTTTGGAAATAATGTAGTATTTTCGATTACGTTTTTCTTTGGAAATAGTATTTTGTTCGATGTTTATAGCTTCGTATTTTGTTTCGTTCCTTTATACAACACTGTAACAATGGTCTATGAGCAAAACCGCTTATAAGTAAACAATTTATTAGACAGCACTGCGTCATCATGTCTCTCTCCAGATTTATAATTCCAGAGTACATTGAAAAATATGGTGTCTTTGTCACAGCTCTACATAACTTGGATACGTTTGTATGTGAGGCTTTTAGTGATAAATTGTTACATTTCTTGACATTGGGACAGTTTTTGCGATCTTTTACATACATGGGTGATGTGTACATGACCTATACAGAGATCGTAATACTTTCTTCGTTGCTTCATAATGCGGCGGTTAATGAGCTTAGACCCAAGAGGCAGCCGAAAGTAAACACGGGTACAATAAACCTAACCTACATCGGTTCCAATGTCCAAGAGGACAGACTCTTCCCTGCCACACAACTCAGTCACAGCAGTACTTTTTCACTTGCCTGTGAACAGAAAAGAGCCATCAAGCCTAGCTGATTCTGTATTTGGTTCCACACAGCAGGTCGGTCGTAGCATACTCTGAACACCATAGTGTCTTAGAGCAGAGATGGGAGGAGGAATCGATTAGGTTTCTGGTGACTGGAGAAAATGGCGTCGTGCAAGTCAGGTTTATTCTCAAGCAACTAATTTATCCCCTCTACAAGAAACGTGGCTTTCTTATCCTGCGTGCAGGAAATATTTGTGTACCACAATGTTACTGTATGTGGCTGTGTCTTGCAAGGGATAAATTGACTGCTCTCTACTGCCGTTACTCAACACGATAATAAGACAAATCTACCATTAAAAACAAGTACCAGATATTTATTACAGACTTTAGCGAAGAGTACATTGCTGGACTGCCAGGACTGTGCTGGTATTTTTTTTTAATTTTCTTTTTTTTTAATTTAGCATGTAGCTCTGGTTAAAAGATTGACGACTCACCCCTTGGAAACAGGTTACGTGTCGATGCACCGGCGGTAGTCGAGACGGACCTCGAACGGCATATATCTCAACTAACGACTACCAAAAACTGAGAATGAATGTGAGAAAGGAAGGGGAAACTGGTTGTTTCGCTCCCTCCTGGTAGTAATTTTTAGTTTGAACAAGGCCCGAATTACTTGACTCCACCTCCAAATCAATGGGGGGTGACCAGAAGGAATCGCCCCTGACTCTTCCCTAGCTTAGCAAACGGCCAGCAGCCTCAACATTTGGTTTAAAGTGGTTGTGAGGTGCTAAATTCATATTCGAGCCGCTTTTCACCAATCTGTCCGGACAGTTTAGTGTGGCTACACATAATGGTTTAAATTGGCGCCCATTTTGCCAGTCTGAGGCTTCTGAGACTGCTTTCTCATCCCCATTATGATATTTATGATCTACAAATGCCTCACTAGTCAAGGGGGAAGAGTTTAGCTGTGTGTGTAATTATTGTGGCAACACAAAAAAAAAAAAATGGCTCTGAGCACTATGGGACTTAACTTCTAAGGTCATCAGTCCCCTAGAACTTAGAACTACTTAAACCTAACTAACCTAAGGACATCACACACATCCATGCCCGAGGCAGGATTCGAACCTGCGACCGTAGCGGTCGCGCGGTTCCAGACTGTAGCGCCTTTAACCGCTTGGCCACCACGGCCGGCGGTAACACACAGTTAATACTTAATTGGCCCATTAATTTTGATATGTAACTTATAGCTTGTGTCCAATTTCCATAGTTCCGACGATCAGAATTTTCGCGTCTGCTTCATGCTGCCGGACTTCTAGAGGATGGGGGCGGGGCGCTATTTGCTAGGCTGCAGCACGAGCATACTCTCTGGCGGACATGGGGAGCACAGTGGAGGCGACGAGCCGGCAGCTTTGTGACGTGGTGCCCTTTAGACGTTCTTGTGTGTTTAATTGCTAATATAACGTTGTGATGCTGAGGCCAATAGGACAAAAGTTAATGGTTGGTTTCTGTGACCACATCGTTGATCTGCAGCGTTTGCTACTGTGAATTCCTATGATTCGTCTCAGTTTGAAAGGATTGTATTAGCACAGTGTGCGGGGTCATTGCGCCAAAATGCAGATACACGGTTATTGAATGGACACCGTTCTTCATTGCTGAGCTTTATTTATTTGTGTTATATTTTAGGTCTGCTACTAATTGTTTCACTTAACGCCTTTGCCGTGGTTCGTGGTTGGCTTGTGTAGGCACGCTCTTGTGGCCGAAATTGCGAGTGGCGTGCAGTAGAATTTTCTTCCGGCGTCGCTGTTACGCGAGATCTATTTTGTCTAATGTTTACTATTGTGTGAGAGAAACAACATTGTAGGGACTGGAATTTTGAGGAAACATTTGGACAGCAGACACCGCAGACTAACTACGCCACTTACGTGCTGGATTATATGTACCGTCCACTGGCACGGAACAATGGCCAGTGTTGTTTCACTTGATGCAAAATGTTTGTACAGAATGTGGTCCTCATCAGATGTTCCAGCGTTGTACTGTGGTATTGTTCAGTTTGCCTTGCTTGGGCCTGCAGCGTGGTCTGGCTTGTTTATTCTTCTTATCTGTGCAGCATGCTATAAGAATGTTCGAAAATGTTTTGCTCCCTTGTGTTTAGAAAGTAATTCCTGAATTTTGCTCATAGTGAGTTACGTTATTATATATGCAAATGGTGACATTTATTTTTCTGGCACTACACGCGAGATAAAGGCGAGTTTTCTGCATATAAGCAGTAGTGTCTAGTCAGAAATACCAGGAGTTGTATTTACGGCTTTACCACATTAAGTGTTGGCAGAAAACTGATGATCTTATGTTTGATGACGCACAGTATGCGCGACCTTTTTATATTGGTGGTCGGTGGTGTATACATACTATCACTAGTATAATAATATTCCTTGCGCCTCAGCAGGACTACCCCGTAATTCTTAGTTTCTAAACTAAGAATTACGGGGTAGTACCTCGGAACCTTAGGCTTGTATACTTAGTAGTTGTATAGCATTAATAATACCCATGAAAATCTTAGGGCTGTTCTGGTGAACTGCTTTAAAATACATCTGCCTTAAGGCGCGCTAAGCTATTTAAATGGAGCTGATCGAGAAATAATTTGCTTGGACTGCTGAAGCTTCGACGTTTAGAGAGCGTAGTGCGTAAAGTTGTACACTTAAGGTGGTGCATCGGGCACTAGTAGTTCTGTGTTAAGTGTGCTGTGTCCGATAGTGACTGGCGATCAGGCTTCGTTGGTTCTTCCGCGTGTTATAAATTACGATGGAGTGATTCTCGTCGACGAGGACAAACCGTGTAAACTATGGATTCATTTCCCTTTGATTACTGTATGACGGAAGCCCGTTTAAAGGCAAAGATAAACAGGGACATTAATTATCCAAATCTGAGTGTATACTATCACATCTCTGAAGTTCACTCTTCTGATTAATAATAAATGAGGTATCCATGTCACAAGGAATCAAACACCAACACGATATTAATCTGGTGGTCATCATGTTTTGTCTGATCGGTCTAAAGCAGCAAATGAGATCAAGAAAACGAAATTCGACAATAGGTTTGTGTTCTGCTTTTTTTATAAGTGCCTGATGCACTAAGCTTATCGATGTGTTTGGTTATACCGTGCACCATGTTCATTATGTAACTGATGGGGCAAAATTGATTTTGCTATATCTGCTTCTGGATACCAGAGGCAGAGTGAGATATTTATCACGAGTGAGATATTTATGTCCATAACTGTCATACTAATATGGCTACTTCGATTCTGGATCACTGTACTTACATTTGTGACATAGTATGACCAAGGTTATTGACCATGATATGAAGTCATTGACGCTCATTTGAGATATTTGACATTTCTATGACATCATTAGCATTGCCTCTTTTTCAATTATGTAAATGCGATTTCCCAAGCCACATTTGATTTTTAGATATCATCAATAAAAGACGAAATTGGAAAAATTGTAAACTGGCGGGAAATATAAAAATTATAGATGGCTGTGCCCCACATGAACCATGGACCTTGCTGTTGGTGGGGAGGCTTGCGTGCCTCAGCGATGAAGGTAGCCATAGCGTAGGTGTAACCACAACGGAGGGCCATCAGTTGAGAGGCCAGACAAACGTGTGGTTCCTGAATAGGTATAGCAGGCGTTTCCGCAGTTCCAAGGGCAACAGTCTGGATGACTGACTGACGTGGCCATGTAACATCAACCGAAACGGTCTTGCTGTGTTGGTACTACGAACGACTTAACACATGGGGAAATACAGCCTTAATTTTTCCCGAGGTCATGCAGATTAATCTGTAAAAAATGCACCACATAAGGAAAGCATGTAAACCGTCTGAAGATGAATCATAACGATTCGAAACCGGTAACGGTACCCTTTGTATAAAGGAACTGAAAGTAAATTTGTGGCTGGTTGCTGCCCCAACAACATTAACCGATAATGGTTGCAGTAGGGAGGATATAAAATGTAGACTTGCAATAGCCAGATAAGAGTTTCTGAAGAAGAGAGATTTATTATTATCAAGTATAGATTTAAGTGTCAGCAACTCCTTTCTGAGGGTATTTGTATGGAGTTTAGCAATGTATGGAAGTGAAACATGGAAGATAAACATATTAGACAAGAAGAAAATAGAAGCTTTTGAAATGTGGAGCTACAGAAGAATGCTGAAGATGAGATGGGTAGAACACGTATGTAATGAGGAGGTTGTTGTTGTTGTTGTGGTCTTCAGTCCTGAGACTGGTTTGATGCAGCTCTCCATGCTACTCTATCCTGTGCAAGCTTCTTCATCTCCCAGTACCTACTGCAACCTACATCCTTCTGAATCTGCTTAGTGTATTCATCTCTTGGTCTCCCTCTACGATTTTTACCCTCCACGCTGCCCTCCAATGCTAAATTTGTGATCCCTTGATGCCTCAAAACATGTCCTACCAACCGATCCCTTCTTCTAGTCAAGTTGTGCCACAAACTTCTCTTCTCCCCAATCCTATTCAATACCTCCTCATTAGTTACGTGATCTACCCACCTTATCTTCAGCATTCTTCTGTAGCACCACATTTCGAAAGCTTCTATTCTCTTCTTGTCCAAACTACTTATCGTCCATGTTTCACTTCCATACATGGCTACACTCCATACAAATACTTTCAGAAACGACTTCCTGACACTTAAATCTATACTCGATGTTAACAAATTTCTCTTCTTCAGAAACGATTTCCTTGCCATTGCCAGTCTACATTTTATATCCTCTCTACTTCGACCATCATCAGTTATTTTACTCCCTAAATAGCAAAACTCCTTTACTACTTTAAGTGTCTCATTTCCTAATCTAATCCCCTCAGCATCACCAGATTTAATTTGACTACATTCCATTATCCTTATTTTGTTTTTGTTGATGTTCATCTTATATCCTCCTTTCAAGACACTGTCCATTCCGTTCAACTGCTCTTCCAAGTCCTTTGCTGTCTCTGACAGAATTACAATGTCATCGGCGAACCTCAAAATTTTTACTTCTTCTCCATGAATTTTAATACCTACTCCGAATTTTTCTTTTGTTTCCTTTACTGCTTGCTCAATATACAGATTGAATAACATCGGGGAGAGGCTACAACCCTGTCTCACTCCTTTCCCAACCACTGCTTCCCTTTCATGCCCCTCGACTCTTATAACTGTCATCTGGTTTCTGTACAAATTGTAAATAGCCTTTCCCTCCCTGTATTTTACCCCTGCCACCTTCAGAATTTGAAAGAGAGTATTCCAGTTAACGTTGTCAAAAGCTTTCTCTAAGTCTACAAATGCTATAAACATAGGTTTGCCTTTTCTTAATCTTTCTTCTAAGATAAGTCGTAAGGTCAGTATTGCCTCACGTGTTTCAACATTTCTACGGAATCCAAACTGATCTTCCCCGAGGTCCGCTTCTACCAGTTTTTCCATTCGTCTGTAAAGAATTCGCGTTAGTATTTTGCAGCTGTGACTTATTAAACTGATAGTTCGGTAATTTTCACATCTGTCAACACCTGCTTTCTTTGGGATTGGAATTATTATATTCTTCTTGAAGTCTGTGGGTATTTCGCCTGTCTCATACATCTTGCTCACCAGATGGTAGAGTTTTGTCATGACTGGCTGAGGTACTGAATAGAATTGGAAAGAAGAAATTTGTGGCCCAACCTGACTAGAAGAAGGGGTCCGTTGGTAGGACACATTCTGAGGCATCCAGTGATCACCAATTTAGTAATGGAGGGAAGTGTGAGTGGTATTATATATATATATATATATATATATATATATATATATATATATGTATGTATGTATGTGTGTGGGTGTGTGTGGGTGGGTGTGTGTGTGTGTGTGTGTTTGCTTAAATTTATCACTCACAGCCATCTGTTGCTGTTGTTGATGTGGTTTTCAGTCCAAAGATTGGTTTGATGCACCTCTCCATGCTACTCTGTCCTGTCCAACACTTGTAATTTTCGAGTAACTACTGCAACCTACATCCTTCTGAATCTGTTTACTGTATTCATCTCTTGGTCTCCAACTACGATTTTTATCCCCTCACACTTCCCTCCAGTACTAAATTGGTGATCACTTGATGCCTCAGAATGTGTCCTACCAACGGACCCCATCTTCTAGTCAGGTTGTGCCACAAACTTCTTTCCTTTCAAATTCTATTCAGTACCTCCTCATTACATACGTGATCTACCCCTCTCATGGTGCCATCGAAAAAATAGCTGTGCCTTCCATATCGCAGTTATGACGTCATTTAAAAAGGGGAGTGGCTTATGAAACCATCAAGTGTCAGAGACCTAGATCAAAGTCATTTATCTAGGTCACTTGAAGTCAAATTTAAGTTAATTGACCCACAAAACCCCGTAGCCGTACTTCTTTTCACGATTGTGAGAGACCATTACTAAGGATACAACAGATGTTGTTTCCTCTACACAAGTATGAGGAATGTATAATGCTAAATGCTAACCACTTTTTACTGTATTGCACATCATGGAGGCACTTTTCAAATACCAAAGGGCACGAATTTAGCTAATAGCGAAATCATGAAATAAGATTATCATTTCAGAATAGTCTAAGAAGGAAAAAGATATCTCTGAAATGGAACGTCTCGTCAACGATTTCCTAGAAATAGAAATTTGTTGTAAGATACAGGGGGACCAAACTGCTAAGGTCATCGGTCCCTAGGCTTAAACACTACTTTAACTTAAACTAACTTACAATAAGTAAAACACACACACCCGTGACCGAGAGAGGACTCGTACGTCCGACGGGGTGAGCCACGCGATCCATGACATGGCGCCCCAGACAGCACGGCTACCCCGCGCGGTCTAGAAATAGAGAACAGGTTCAGGCTGGACAATGGTGGAGACGCTAATCAGCCGAGTTCTTCCCAAAACAACATATCTGGTTTTAGTTTTAATGTGTTCACGAAAACTGCAGATAATGTTAATTTGGGAGACTTGCCGGTGTTTGAACAACGTTACTCCTCTATGTGAGTCCAAAGTGCAATCTGCTGTGTCAGGTTAGGCCGTGAGGAACGAAGTGGTGATTTTTAACACCAGAGGCACCATTCCTATGATTTACTTTTCTAACATTGCCGATAATCTTTCGGCCGTTAGATGTAACGAGGTATCTCTTGGTTGCACTGCAAGACAAAAGCCCCTGACGACGAACTGATTGGTTTGGTAGACATCATTACGAAGCTCAATGGAAGGAAATGTGTGCGTATTACTGGAGGCCGTACTGCTTCTATCAGAGTAGGGTGGTTGTTCAAAGGCTGATAATAATAATAATAATAATAATAATAATAATGTATCGAAAGTGGTTTGTTTTACAGCAATGCGTAAAATATATATACTATGATACACAAAAACACGAAAAAATATTTATAGTCAGTAGCCTTGTATAACATACAATTAATACGAATTCACAGTACATCATCTTTCGTAGATGAATAAATCTCTTTTTCTATTTAAAGTTTGCATTGGGGTACGGTATGTAGACAAAATGGTAATAACTACCTATCGCTTGTTGGTACATTACTTTCAGCTGCTTCAAATACCTAGCGCGTTGTTAAATACATGGGTAGTAATATTATGTGATCATATTATCCACAAGAGTTCTCGTTGTTCAGTCATGTCAGCACGTACCCTCATCTGAAGTGTTAATTCTGTAATGCAACCACATCCCTCGTGAAAGGTCGTCTTCCTTTAAGGCAAACGTCTTGAATGATGTAATTTACACCCACTCCAGGAACACACAGAGAACGGAGTCTTCTCTGAAAACTAAAAGAACCCACCATTTTTCCTCAGTCTTCTCGATGACATAGGCAGCTCTTTCTTTTTGATACTTTTTCTATTTGTTGAGCAGTGTTCTTATCATTTTCGTCTTAATTTAACATCCACCTTCTTAGCAGCTTATCGACAAGTTCATAGTTTCATCTGAGGTTTATTTCATAAAGAACTCCCAGAAAGCGGGAAGAGCTTAAACAGCAGTTAATATTCTTCTGGTAACAAGTAGTGATAATGAAATGAGAAAGGCATATCTGAAACTTCTCGTCTGGAAAATTGACTGAAAGAAATGCTCCTTACGTCTCTCGCTGTGCACATCCGTGGCTTAGTACAAAATCCAGAAGTTAGACACGTGCTGCATACGTATCGCGCGGGGTCAGGGATTTTCTCTGCCTCGTGATGACTGGGTGTTGTGCGATGTCCTTAGGTTAGTTAGGTTTAAGTAGTTCTAAGTTCTAGGGGACTGATGACCATAAATGTTAAGTCCCATAGTGCTCAGAGCCATTTGAACCATTTTTTGAACATATCGCGCGAGACAAATAACGCAAAGTTTTTCTCCGGGTGTGCTTTCAGAAACGCCTATGGGCTGACCTTGTTTGATCCACAGCACTGCTACACAGCACTGAAAGCAGTACAAGTAATGATCGTAAATGACTCTAGATCCGGTATTAAATTTGTCACTACTATTACAGAAGTGCCCTGTAGCAATCCACAAATTTGGAAAGACTGTCAGATCCGACCATTTCATTGGAATAAGAACACTGCGAACACTCACTACAGCGTTTCTAACCCGTTTCAAGCAAAATAGCTGTCTCATCCACAAACAAAGCAGAAAATAGTCTATGGTCAAATATGAGGACTCAACGAAATCGCCAAACTTCAAGATTCCACTGGAGCAAACAGAATTTATTGGCTTCTATTAACACTTGCCCAGGTCACACCGTTAATTAAACATTCTGCAGCTGTCTAATGGTGCCACGCTCTGATATGTGGCCTCTTCCTTTTTTACCGAGGTCATAGTTCATCTGGCTGCTTTGATTCGACCGGCCTTAATCTTCTTTCCCGTGCCAACCTCTTCATTTCAGAGTGCACTTAACGCCCAGTGTCCTCCAAAGGTTGTTGGATATATGGAACTCTCTGCCTTCCCCTACAGTTCTTACATATTATAGCTCTCTCTAGTATCACGAAAGCTATTCCCTGATGTCATAATACATGACTATCACAGTGTCCCTTCTTCTTAAGAATGACTTCCACATATTTCTATCCTCACCGATTCTGCAGTGAACCTCCTTGTTTATTATCGTCTTAGGTCACTTGATTTTGAGCATTATTCAACAGCTCCACATCTCAGACGCTTCGGTTCTCTTCATTCCTGTTCGTCCGAAATCCATGATTAACTCCAATACAAAACTGCCTTCCAGAGGTAGCCTCAGAAATTACCTCCTCGATTTAAGGCCAAAATTTCATGCTACACCAGCGAAAAAAACCCAGGCAGGAGGAAAAAATTAATGCAAGGTAATATAATTTCAAGAATATGTTTGTCTAGGTAACGTATTTAACAGATAACGTTGCAAGTTCACAGGATAAGGCAAGCGCGAGAACAGGCATTGCAAATGTGAAATGCTGGGTCATTAATAACCGGTATAACAGCCAGAATCTTGAATGAAAACAAGGAAATGGGCACGCATTGTGTCGTACGGTAGCGAGATGGCTACCTTTGATGAAGTTCCAAGCCTGTTGCACTTGGTCATTCAACACACGGCCATTTAACCGGCTGTGGATGACACCGGAGTTGTCGTCCGTTGATGTGCCTTACGTGCTCGACTGGACACACCTGATTTTCGTGTAGACCAAGACAATATGTCGACACTCTGTAGAGTATGTTATGTTAAAACAGTCCATGTTTCACTACCATAGAAATCTGTGCTACAAACGTAAATTCTCAGAAATCTCTTTCTGAAATTAAGATCGATGTTTGATACTAGCAGATTTCCCTAGTGGAATACAACTTTTGACAAAACAAGTCTGCTTCTTATGTACTCCTTGCTCCGCTCGTCATGGGTTATTTTAGTGCCTGAGTAGCAGATTTGCTTAACTTCGTCTGCTTCGTTATCCGCAGTTATGATGTTAGGCTTGTCGAGGTTCTCATTTCTGCTACTTCTCGTTAGTTTCGTCTCCATTCGATTTACTCTAAATCCATATTCTCTACTTATTAGACTGTTCATTCTATTCAGAAGACACTGTAATTCTTCTTAATAATAAAAGAAAAGCACCAGTTTGCTTTTGTTCTACAATATTATTTTTATTGCTAACCGGTTTTCAGCTTACAAGGCCATCCTCAGACATTTACTGTAAATGTCTGAAGATGGCCTTGTAAGCCGAAAATCGGTTATCAATAAAAATAATATTGTAGAACAAAAGCAAACTGGTACTTTTCATTTATTATTATAATGTTGTTCTACCAAGAACCGACGGAAGATTCTGTTGATATGGTAATTCTTCTTCACTTTCACTGAAAAAAGCAATGTCATCAGCAAATCTTGTCATTGATATCTTTTCACCTCTAGTGTTAATCCCACTCTTGAACCTCTGTTTCATTTTTCTCATTGTTTCTTCGATGTATAGATTGAACACTAAGGGGCGAAAGACCAAATCCACGTCTTATACGCTTTTTAATCCGAGCACTTCGATCCTGATCTGCCATTCTTACTGTTCCCTCTTGGTTCTTGTACGTATTGTATGTTATCCGTAATTGCCCAAAGCTAACCACAAATTTTTTCAGAACTTTTCGCACCAATTTACAGGCCTAACGCTTTCGCCATGTCGACAAATCCTACAAACATGTCTTGATTTTTCCTCAGTCTTGCTTCTGCTACAAACCGAAACGTTAGAACTGTTTCTTTTGTGCTTTTACCTTTCCTGAAGTCGAAATACTAGTTCTAGAACCCAATTTTCTATTCCAGTCTTCTGTATAATTTTCTTGACAGCAACTTCGATTCATGAGGTGGTAAGTTGATTGTGCGACACGTCTCGCAACTGACGGCTCTTGCTATTTTACGAATTATGTGGATGATGTTTTTCCGAAAGTCAGATGGTGTACTCTACACACAAACATTAATAGTAATTCTTTTGTCATTTCCTCCACAGTTGCAGAAAATCCGATGGAAAGTTACCCATCCATTCTGTCTTCTTTTATTGTAAATCTTGCAAATCTCTTTTAATTTATGGTTATAATACTGTATCCCCTGTCTCTTCTCTTCTCTATCACGTCATCAGACATGTCCTCCTCGTCATAGATGAATTCAATGTACTCTTTCCATCTATTCATTGTACCCTCTGCTTTTAACAGTGCAGTTCCCATTGGACTCTTAATGTTACAGCTTTTAATTTCACCGAAAGTTGACTTCACATTTTTATATGCCGAGTCAGTTCTTTTGAGAACCATTTCTTTTTTGATTTCATCACATTCTTCATGCAGTTATCTCGCCATAACTTCCCTGCGCTTCTTGTTTATTTCATTCCTAAGTGTCTTGTATTTCTGTGTGCGTGATTTTCTGTGAACATATTTGTACTTCCTTCTTCCGTCGATCAGTTGAAGTATTTTTTCCGTTCTTACCCCATAGTTTTCTCGCAGTTACGTTCCTCGTACTTATGTTTTTCTTCCATTTTTAAAGATATCCATCCATCTTCACGTTGAATGTCTATGAAGCTAATTTAATTTTTGATAAGGACTATGGGACCAAACTGCTGAGGCCATCGGTCCCTAGGCTTACACGCTACTTCATTTAACTTAAACTAACTTACGCTAAGGACAACACAGACACCCATACGCGAGGGAGTGCTCGAACCTCCGACGGGGGAGCAGCGCAAACCGTGACAGGACGCCTAAGATGGCACGGCTACCCTGCGCGGCTGTCTATTAAGCTATTCGTTATTGTTCAAATGGTTCAAATGGCTCTGAGCACTATGGGACTCAACTGCTGAGGTCATTAGTCCCCTAGAACTTAGAACTAGTTGAACCTAACTAACCAAAGGACATCACAAACATGCCCGAGGCAGGATTCGAACCTGCGACCGTAGCGGTCTTGCGGTTCCAGACTGCAGCGCCTTTAACCGCACGGCCACTTCGGCCGGCTATTCGTTATTTTATTGTGTGAAACATCAGAGGACCCCAAGCATATCTCGTCATTCCACAATATTTCAGTAGCCCACTTCTTTGTGTATTCATTCTTCCTCACTACACTCCTCAACTTCAGCCTGCTCTTCATTATTTCTAAAGTGTGATCTGACTCTACGTCACCTTCTAGGAACGCCTTACGATCTAATACCTGGTTTCGGAATCTCGGTCTTATCATGGTGTAATGTAACTGTAATGTTGTCGTCTCTCCAGGCCTTTTCCACGTATGCCTCCTCCTCTTGTGATTTATGAACAAAGTACTCGCTAATCCTAGCTGAAATTTATTGCAGAACTCAGTTATTCTAGCTCCTCTCTCATTCCTACTGAACCATTATTGTTAAATAACCCATTTTTCTACACCATTCCCTAAAACCGCATTCCATTCCCCAAAGACCATTAGATTTTTGACCCCCTTTACGTACTGTATTATCTGTTGAATATACTCATACACGTTCTCAATATTTTCTTCTGCTTGTCGGCCTTGGTGGCCGAGCGGTTCTAGGCGCTCAGTCCGGAACCGCGGGACTGCTACGGTTGCAGGTTCGAATTCTGCCTCGACCATGGATGTGTGTGATATCCTTAGGTTAGTTAGGTTTAAGTGGTTCTAAGTTCTATGGGACTGATGACCTCAGATGTTAAGTCCCATAGTGCCCAGAGCAATCTGACCCTTTTGAAACATCTTCTGCTTACGACGTCGGCATGTATATCCTAACTGTAGTTGTAGATATTGGTTCACTGTAGTGTTAATAGTAACTGAATCTCTGCCCTATATTCCTATTCATAACGGATACTGCTCCCGTTATACCATTTTCTGCTGCTGTTGATATTATCCTGTACTCATCTGATCAGAAATCCTTGTCTTCTACCCATTTTATTTCATTGACTCTTATTATATCTAGATAGAGCCTTGTCATTTCTCATTTCAGATACCCAAACTTCCCTACAACGTTTAAAGTAGTGACATTCCACTCTCAAACGCCTAGAGCGTTGTGCTTTCATTGGTTGTTCAATCTTTTTCTCATGGTCACGTCCCCCTTGGCAGTCTCCTTTCGGAGATCTGAAAGGTGGACTAGCCCGGAATCTTTTTCCAATGGAGAGATGATCGTAACACTTTTTCAGTTACATGTCACATACCCTGTGGATATACATTGTGTGTCTTTAATGCAGTGGTTCCCATTGCCTACTACATACTCATGTCTTGATCATTACTGACTTTTCCGCCTTTGAAGGTCAGTTTCGCATCCTAAGTGTAAGTAAGTGTCCTGAATCTCTACCCGCTCTTTCGCCCTCTTTGACAAAGTCCTTGGCAGAGTGAGGGTGACGTATTTTGCCGGAAGTCTACGGACACCATTGATGAAGACGTTTCTTCAATATTTAAGTATTGTCAGTGTTCGAACCTGGGACCGAGGACGTTTCGACTACTAATGAAAGACGCTATTGGTGAAGCCAGTTATATACTAATATAACGACTGATCGGTTAGCAGTGAACATTATTATGTTTATACTTACATTAATGTCAACAAAATATTTTTTAAATGACTAACATCTATTCAGAGACTGTTTAACAATTACGTTGACGCATGTACACTTCCAAGGGCTTTACCGAGTATGTAACGACAGTACAAGAAAACATGACATGAAGTGCTGTCGGTAAACCGTGATCAATTGTTAAAATAAATTACCGAAATGAATCGTAAGATACACAACTTGCTGTCAGCACATAAACGGAGGTTTCCATGAGTAAATGAATAGGTGTAGATCACGCTTTTTTTCGAGGGATATAACAGTGACGTTGCTCTGTGACCAGTTTTCGTTTGACACAGCACACATGTTTTCTCATAATGGAGGTGAAATTGACAACAACGCAACTTTTTTTGCATCGAGCGGTATTTCTATGTGTTTTATTGTAAATGTTGAGTACAGCAAGAAACACGTTTCAAATATCGCTCCTCCTCTAATGGAACACATTTGCAATTGTGTACTTTGCATCAATTAATTTATTTCCTCTTGTACCCTCCAAAGCTTAACAAAACGCAGATTCGTTATAGGGCATCTCATGTCGACAGTCGGTCATTTCGCCCTATGTACCAGTACTGCAGATGTAACTAATGTACTGCAGCAAGATCATGGACCCATCCTCCGTACTAACAATGAGTTACGACCAGCAGTACTCCGGAGAGTGCCTCAGTAAGAGAGAAGCTATCAACAAATATGATGCGGCAGCAGCACCAGACTTCTCAACTCATCACACACGAGGAACTAAAGTGGGAGCGAAGGAAGCTCATTACGAGGCCCACGAGGACAGGCTGCGGCGCGTACGTCACAGCACATGATACTACCGGTCTTGCGGATGTCAGCAGCCATCTCCGTCGGAGAGCAAACAACTATTGCATACAAGCATAATAAATCTTAACTATGAGTTTAAATGCACCCAAGCTCTCGATAGCACACGACAAAGTTAAGACCCTTAAAGGGTACTTTCTAACTGACACATTTATCTCCTGTGGTCCCTGCATGGAGACGAGTGTTCGCGATGTATGGCAGACTGGCAGGCAAGGCAACTAGTGAACTTAGGGTGACGTGAACCCCGCCCGATGTAACAGCAGGGCCATGATTTGAGATGTATCTAACGTGAATATTAAACTCGTACTCACTTTGTTTATGATCTCTAGTAGCAGAACTCCTTCAGTTCACTAACTTCGTCACCCCCAATTTCCGTGTTAGCTGTATCACTCATCTCATTTCTGCTGCTTTTCATAACTTTTCCTTATTTAACTCTAAAATTTGAGCTAAAAAAAGAAATGGTTCAAATGGCTCTGAGCACTATGGGACTTAACTTCCGAGGTCATCAGTCGCCTAGAACTTAGAACTACTTAAACCTAACTAACCTAACGACATCACACACATCCATGCCCGAGGCAGGATTCGAACCTGCGACCGTTGCGGTCGCGCGGTTCCAGACTGCAGCGCCTAGAACCGCTCGGCCACTCCGGCCGGCATTTGAGCTTAGTAGACTGTTCATTCCACTCAGTATGTCCCGTACCTCTTCCTCTCATTCACTCAGAATTTTACTGTTGACATTCCTTCACTATGAGTTCTAATCCCAGTCCTGAACTTATCTTTTATTTTCGTTATTTCTTCTTTGATATACACGTTGAACAGTATTTGAAGAAGGTTGCAGATTTATTCTCCTTCCTCTTCCTCCTCTTCTTTCAATATGGTCTAGACCATAAGTCTGTTCAGTCTTCTAAGTATCCAGCCAACTTTCCTTGGTCTTCTCAGGGATGTAATACCTAGAGGTCTGAAATATCCTTGTTTTGGTATTCTTGAATCTGGCATTCTCTGTAGATGTTCTAGCCACCTATGTTGATCAGACTATCTTCTCATTTACAGCATATATCACAAGTTCTGGTCTTATAAACTTGTTTCTTAGTCTATATATTCTTGTACAGCCCTTAACACTTCTTACAAACTTTATTTCTCTCATTGGAGTCGACTTCCTTGCTTTTCAATAATTGTCAAGACAGGAATGTGAGTGTCACCATTACCTTAAAAAACTTGACTTTTGTGTTTCTTTCTTTCTTCCTGAGTGTTCTATTTATTGTTCCGCATATCAGTTGATATTTGTCCAGTTCGTTGTCCTCGTCAAGTTCATTCTGATACCCTGTGGTTTTGTCCATTTTAAATCCATCATTTTTGTTTTAAAAACTGATATTTTCATATTACTTAAGAACTTGGTTATGTCTATAGATCGATCTTCGTAGCGAAGTCTCGCTATCCTATCGCTGGCGGCGGCTCTATTATGCTGTGGGCAAAAATCACGTCGGCACCCGTGGGTCCAGCGAAGCTCGTTCAAGATACAATGACGACCAAGGTATATTCAGCACTGGTTGCTTAATTCGTACACCCTATCGTGACGATCATATTTCCCGACGGCAGTGGCATTTCTCAGTAAGATAATTCGCCATGCTGCAAGGGCAGGAGTGTTATGGAGTTGTTCGAGAACACAGTGGCGAGTTCCAATGGAAATGTTGGCATAACAATGTACAGTTACATGGCATCTACACACACTTAATCGACACGAAAAGAGGTGCCACATACCGATGGATAGTAAATCAAAACTAAACATCTACTGAAATTAGATCTAAATCTACTTCTGCATCTAAAGTTCGCAGGCCAATTTGTGGTTCGCCCTTTCCCGTTCCAGTCGTTAATGATGTACAGGACTGGTAGGCCTCCATGTAAGATCAAATTTCTTAATGATCTATTCGCGAAATATACGTAGCAGGTAGCATTATATTGGTTGGCTCTTCCATCAACATAAGGACTCTGATTTCTGACAGTACATTATACCTTGAGGCACTACTCTGTGTTTGCAATGACTTCTTTCTAACAAGCTTAGGCTACATTGTAGGTTCACTGCTAACTGTTTTTTTATCCGAAGCTAAACCGATTCTCTTCATTTTCTGGTTGTATTCTGAACTTTATTCTACTTTTTGTCATGGACTTCCTGCAGGTGAGAACAGGCTATTTTGTTTGTAATTAGACAAGTCTGTGGTATCCCCTTTCCATGAATGAGTATTGTCTTACTTTCTGCAAAGTAATCCGAAAGAGATACACAATGATAATGCAGTTTACAGCTTCGAAACTTAATCATTCATTTTCTCTTCACAATTCTGTTATAGCTCAGGCTGCAGGTAATTTGAATCACGAATCTTTTTTAGCTCTCTTTCAGTACTGATTCAAGTTACACTTTGATAATCTGAGACTTGCTTCATCTCCCAGCACTTATTTTCTTACTTGTGTGTTTTTGTTCCATGGTGATATGTATTCCTTTGTGCAGTTCTTCAAAATATTCTTTCCATCTGTTGGCTGTTTCATATCTACTCAGTAACAGCTTTTCTGGTTTATCACTTACTACACAACTTCTTTCCTTGTGTTTGAATAACACAGTTGTTCGGGTTCCTGTTACAGGTCATTCAAGACTACTCTAGAATGAACTGAGACAGGAGCCAGAACAACAGGGTTTGACGTACTGGGGCATCTATTAAAACTCTTAAACACTGCACTGATAATGACTGATTACTAGCCGAAATATGGATTTGCCTTAATAAAGCAAGAGAGGAATCGACGACTGATTGCTGCTCTCTTTCATTTGGAAAGACATATCACAGTCATTGAGTGCATTCCACATTCCTAATGGAAGGAAACTGAGAGATTTTCTTCATTGACACTGAAATATTTACAGCGTAAGAACAGTACCTAAACTATCTTACTTTAAAACTAACAGTAACTTTGCAGTAACTTCCCCTGTACTTAACGTCTGATTGTCCAGCATCTACGGAATCTTCTTCCTATAGATGCCCACTCCTGTTCATCTGATCTACCTACCGCAGTTATCCTTAGCACAGTATCCACATCCCTAGCATACTTCACACACGTCTCCTAATTCTACCGTACGACTTTCTTAAACTTCAATCTACTGTTCATAATTGCTAAATTGTGATCTGATTCTACATCTGCTTCCGCGTACGATCCCATATCTTATTTCGGAACCTCAAACTGAACACGATGCAATCCAGCCGGACCATGCCAGTGACTACGGATCCTTTCGAAGTCTACCTCCTCTTGCTGCTATTCTTGAGCAGAATATTCACTGCTACTATCTGAAATTTGTTGCACAACTAAATCTTTTACCTTTTTCATTCCAAGTGGATAGACGACATTCTCCCCCTAACCATTTTCTTTATTCCTTCCTCTGCCAGCATTCCGATCCCGCATAATTATTACATTTTCATTGCTCGTTAGTACTGAATTTCACATTCAATTGTACTTTCTCAATCTCTTCATCTTTGGCTTGCGACTAAGGCGTGTTTAACTCAACTTATTATCGTTGGTTCGCTTCGATTCTGATAAGAACAACCCAATCACTGATTTGTTCACAGCAACTTGCTCTCTTCCCTACCTTCGTATTTATAAGGAGGCCTACTACTGTTATTCTATTTTGTTCTGCTATTGATATTACTTTATACTGGTCAGACCTGAACTCCTCTTCTTTCCATTGCATTTCACTGAAGCCCACTATATCTAGACTGCGTATTACCATTTCTCTTTCCAGAATTTGTAGCATCCCTACCACGTACAAACTTCTGACATTACACGCACCGTCTGGACGAAATTGATTCCATCATTGGTTACTCCAGCATAGTTTTACAGCCACCTTCTCCTTGTCGATCCCCTCCCGGAGATCCGGATGGGCCACTAATCCGGAACCTTTTACCAATTGAGAAATGATCATAAAATTTTTTCTCAGTTATAGGCCACATGTTCCGTGGATACATATTATGCATTTTTAATCCAGTGGTTTAGATTTACTTTTGCATCCTCATACCGTCATACCGATAATCATTGATGCTTTGTCCTCCTATTAGGGGCAGTTTTCCTTCCCAAGGACAAGTGAGTGCGCTGAACCTCTGTCTTCTCCTTTGCCCTTTATGACAGAGCCGTTGGTGGAATGACGGTGACTTACTTTGCCCAAGTCTTCGTCCGCCATTGCTAATATTTTGTCAAAAACTAGCTTACACACCAGACACTGCAAGATTTCATTCTACAATTTTCTTTTAGAGGCGAAATCTGCTTTTAATGAAGTATCGAAAAACTTCAGTTTCATGTATTCGTGAAAACACGTTCGGAATTATGAAACAGCCGTACAAAGAAATGAGCATAATGTACAAATGCACAGGTACAGTATCCCAATTCAAATTAAGTACCCATAACCCCTGACAATTTTTGTTCTTGGCGCAACCGGTGGCTGTGGCCGAGTGGTTCTACGCCCTTCAGTCCGGAACCGCGCTGCTGCTATGGTCGCGGGTTCGAATCCTGCCTCGGGTATGGATGTGTGTGCTGTCCTTGGGTTACATCGATTTAAGTAGTCTAAGTCTATGGGACTGATGACCTCAGATGTTAAGTACCATAATGCTTAGAAACATTTGGGTATTTTATGTGCTTGGCGCATTCACTTCGCGTGCCTACCACGCGATTTCATAAACTTCTCTGTGGCAATTTATCTTCGTAATTTTGTAGACGGCTACAGTTTCCTCCTACAACCATTTCCGGTTCGCAGTTGACAGTTGTCAACAGCGTTGCCAGGTGTCACGGATTTCCTTAAACTGACTGAACTGCACGAGTGGTTTAGTAGAAAAGAATTATTGCACTGAATCTTCGTGCATGATGCAGCACGTTTTTACCCACCCCAGTGTTTACGTCATATCGCCCGATATATGTGTCATACGTACAATTTCGTAGGTACACTCTGCGGTATATGTGGATACTGTTTGCATAATATGTTGAGAATAGAGTTAATAGAAAAACAGTTATATAGTTGGACATCATGCATAATACGGCAGTTTTTCATGCATCTCAGTTTTTATGCCGCCATATCTCCTGAACTAATTGTGGTAACATGATACACCTTTGTAGGTGCAGTTAGCGCCATATGTAATGCTGCCTCGAAATTTATTGTGAATACAGTTAGAAGTATAGAAGTAATACATTTGAAAATAATGTATGGTGCCGCAGTTTTTCACGATTGCCATTCTTTGTGACGTGGTATCTTCTGAACTAATTTAAGCAGGTGGTTCTTTCCCTCACAGCGATCGTCTCCTGACAGCAAAGGATATATGTACCAAGATACACAATGTGATCAAAAGTGTCGGGACAGCCCCAAAAACATACGTTTTTCATATTAGGTGCGTTGTACTGCCACCTACTGCCAGGTACTCCATATCAGCGATCAGACATCGTGAGAGGGCAGAATGGGGCGCTCCGGGGAGCTCACGGACATCGAACGTGATCAGGTGATTCGGTGTCACATACGTCACACGTCTGTACGCGAGATTTCCTCACTCCTAAACATCTCTAGGTCCACTGTCTCCGATGAGATACTGAAGTGGAAACTTGAAGGGACTTGGACAGCACAAAAACGTACAGGCCGACCTCGTCTGTTGAATGTCAGAGGCCACCGACAGTTGAAGAGGATCGTAAACTATAATAGGCAGACATCTATCCAGGCATTCCAGAAGAATCAGTATCCACTGCAAGTACTATGACAGTTAGGTGGGAGGTGAGGAAACTAGGATTTCATGGTCGTGTGGGTGCTCATAAGCCACACATCATGCCGGTAAATGCCAAACGGCGCCTCGCTTGGTGTAAGGAACGTAGACATTGGACGATTTAACAGTGGATAAACGTTTTGTGGAGTGACGAATCACGGTACGCAATGTGGCAATCCGATGACAGGCTGTGGGTACCGCGGAGGCCCGAGGAACGTCGTCTGCCAGCGTGTGTAGTGCCAACATTAAAATTTGGAGGCGGTGGTGTTAAGTTGTGGTTGTGTCTTTCGTGGAAGAGACTTGCACCCGTTGTTGTTTTCCGTGGCACTATCACAGCACAGGCCTACACTGATGTTTTAAGCACCATCTTGCTTCTCAGTGTTGAGTAACAATTCGGTGATGTCGACTGCCTCTTTCAACACAATTGAGCAACTGTACATAATGCTCGACCTGTGGAGGAGTCGTTACACTACAATAAAATCCCTGTAATGGACTGGCCTGCTCAGAGTCATTAACTGAATCCTACAGAACACCTTTGGGATGTTTAGGAACGCCGACTTCGTGCCAGGTTTCACCGACCGACATCGATACCTCCCCTCAGTGCAGTACTCCGTGAAGAATGGGCTGCCATTCCCCAAGAAACCTTCCAGCACCTGACTGAACGTGTGCCTGCTAGAGTGGAAGCTGTCATCATAGCTAAGAGTGGGACAACACCTTACTGAATTCCAGCAATACCGATGGAAGGCGCCACTATCTAGTAAGTCATTTTCAACCAGGTCTCCGGATACTTTTGATCACATAGTGTATGTAGAAATGGCTGCAGTCGTTCGGGAGTACATATGGGAAATAGACATACAAATAGGTAAACAGACATACATACTTTCACTTCCATAATTTTTCTGGATTTAAGCAGTTGCCGGTTTCTAACTTGAGAATCACGAAGTCTTGATACTACCAGTAGACCTCACAGAGTTAAAGTACTTAAAACTTTATAAATGATTGTTGCTTCTTGTGGGGAGAACATTAGGCTTTTATGGAGGTGGTGGCTGCTAAGTGAATCCCTTCCTGACTGGTCACCCAGTTACGGGATTTTATGAAGGAGGCTAGAGGTGCTGCAACTTAGACGCTCCCTTAGTTTTTCCCGTCTTACAGATGTTTTGACATACACTGAGGAAGCAGAACTTGTTGGCGCCATATTTCTCTCGTGGACCGTCCGCCTGCGTGCGTAATCATCGCTGAGCCCACCACCTCTTGCATCACCTCACGCTGCAGACAATTAATTTAGGTAACGTTATTTCCGCTTCTCCTCCAGTAATTGTAACATTTATTTATTTTCCTTCTTTAAATACCTTATTATCGTATTTTATGTTTTATTTAATGTGAGCTTAACTCTGTTGGGTTAAAGTTTTGAAGCGCCATAGGCGGCACATTTAGGAAAGCGAATATCTGGCGCTGCTCATAGCCCAGGCTGTTGAATTTGCAATTTTTTTTTATCTGTCGCTGGCCAGATTTAAATTTTTGAAGAGCCATGACTGGCCATTCCTTAATTTGCTAATTTATTAAAGGTTTTATTATCTGGCATTGGCCAAGTTTTATTAATTAAAGGGGCCTTTAGATGCATGAGCAATATGTTAATAGGATGCATTAATAAGTAACTGCCCTTAATACCTCTCATTTTCTTGATTTAATATTGGTCGAGATCCAGTTTGTAGATGTGAATTGTCGTATAAGTTTCATGAAGGCCAGCTAGTACTCTTTATCAGAACAACTACGCCGCATGTTAGCACTCATGACGCTGCTTTCCTGAACGTGTAATCTCACAAATAAATTCCGTTAATTCTTGTTCAACTTTAGTTTAATTGACCTGTTGGCTTGTTCTTAATATGTTAAATATTTTTTTTAAATTCCGTTTATTTTAAATCTATTAAGTGGCAATAGCCGTTGTATATGTCCAAGAAGTCTCTCTCTTCTAAAACTGGATGCTTCCATTTTACAATCATTTATAATTTTTTAGAAATGGTAAATGTGAACAAAAACCCCGGTTTAGTCCTTCCATGTTATTTATCCTGAGTGCCTGTGCGCCACTTGAATGGTCGTTCTGAGCATGGTTTTTGTTGGTACAAGATCGGAGTTTGTCGTCGTAACATCATTCACCATTGGTAGTTTTCCTTCTGTTGTTATGTTAATTTGATTTGCTGTCTTGCATCGACAGTAAATTGAATTGAGTTTTTCAGCTATTTACTGATGAGCATGGGATAGCACAGCTGTCCCTTCTTGTCCTTTTGAAAAAGGAACATTTGGCATACGAGCTCAGAATACGCTGTCATTCGTGTGTTGGAAGCGTTATAGAATAGGCAGCGCCCTTGAGCGCTGGTTTGGACAACCCCTTGATTATCTGTTCTGACAGCATTGGCGAGATCGATACCACGGCAGGTGATTGCGCCGCTGTTAAATCGGCCTTACATCGAGATGTAGAATTTTTAGAAATTAGTCAATCCACTTGTAAGCAAATTTACATGCTCCTGGTGCAGCGTGTTCACTGAGATAACCATTTAGATGATGATGAGCAGCTTGAGCTTAATGCTGAGCGCGGTTAAAATAGCCCAGCACTTGCACACACAGGTGTGAGATTTGCAACGTAGTGTAAGTCACCTAGGATTGCATGATTTAGGAGCAATGAGTGAGGTGGACGAGTCATCTTCTGAATAGCAACCTTTCGGAATTTGTAGCAAAGTGATAAGTGTAGTGAAGGGGAAAGCTGGGGATGCCTTCAGGAAATTGTTTAAAACGATGATGCTTTTGCTTCAGGGATTGAGGAACATTTTGTCGAACATTTTTGCCCGATAGGACACATCCTGGGGCTGACAGTGAGATTTGAATTTCATGTCGATGCCTTAGGAATTTTTCATGTCATGCTTCGGTTGTTGTACCCATTAATGTGTGGTATATTTAGCTGCATATTCTCTGAAACTTCTCAAGAATACGGGGGATTAAAAGATCTGCGAAGACACATTATCGGCACCGGTTGTGACCGAGCGGTTCTAGGCGCTTCAGCCCGGAACTACGCGGCTGCTACGGTCGCAGGTTCGAATCCCGCCTCGGGCATGGATGTGTGTGATGTCCTTAGGTTAGTTAGGTTTAAGTAGTTCTAAGTTTAGGGGACTGATGAGCTCAGAAGTTAAGTCCCATAGTGCTCAGAGCCATTTGAACCATATTTTCGGCTTAAATTATCACCCCGCATTGAGAGTGAATTTGAGCAGAAACTTTTGTTGTGGGTTCAGGCCTCCCACGAAACGTTAGCCAGGTATATTGAGGAGATCCGGACTGGGGCCTCACCCTTGGAATTGCAGGTTTCGAAGTTGTACATAGCTGAAAACTACAGAAAGACACGGGGCCCGATGACCATTTGCGTACTCCATTCTTCTTAGGTGTTTGCTGTTTAATGGGCTTAACTTAAAACCATTTCCTTGTGAAAGGAGAAGCACAAGGCGTGTTTACGGAGCAACGAAGAGGAGCAATTCGTGCGTCAGTGTCCTGTTCAAATGAGCGATAGGCCGAACAGTGGAAACCAATGGATACAGGAGAAGCGTGTTGGCAGTGGTTTTCTGAAACGCTATCTTGGTATCAAGCTTATGGTCGGGAGCTTCCAACTTACCGTTGTGCCCAATTCAACCAGAAGCCTGTGTGTGCACTTACTGATTCAGGCAGCTCTATTTCCCTCCTTGACTGCAGGTGAGATTGGAATTTAGGACGAAATTTAGTTGTCTTGCTTGCTCCTTTCCTCACGGGGATGTCGGTCTGTTAATGGGTAGACGTTGCCTCTTGTTTCGAAGTTGCGACCGAAAGTAAGAGTTTGCAACATTCCGTGGCAGATTAACTTGGTGGTGCTCAAGAATTTATCGATGAACCTGCATGGGTTTCGTGGTAAATTGTCGGGAAAGATTTGTTTACTTTAAGTTTCATTCTGCTGAGAGATTTACTCTGTACTCCTGTTGAAGTTAGTTGGGATTCAATAGTGTGTTACCGTTTCCCTTAAGCTCTGCGGTCATTTATTTGGGTCCAGCCGAGTAAATCAGTTTTCGTAAGTCCTTAGTCGCTTCTGGGAAGTGTTGACAGACAAATTGGGGTTTTCCAGTATAACTGAACGTAGATCCGTGTTACTGATGAGCTCCCCATGTATAGGTGTTACCCTCCGAAGATAACAGCTTACCTGGATAACTGGCGGCATGTTGCTTGGTCATCAGGCCTTCTGCGTCACAAGATGTTTCACCCATATTTGTCGTGCCTAAGGGCAAGAGTGGAGAGTTCATTCTTCGGTTGATTATAGGTTACTCAACGAAAATGTGATTCTAGAGTCTGTACCGTTCCCAGATTTATATCACTGATTTACTTGGTTTTCTGGGGTCCAGTCATTTACAGTTCCTAACCTCAACCACGGTTACATCAGATTCCTTTAACTGATGATTCTAAACACATTAACCCCTTTTATACTGATTGGAATCCACAAGAATTCAACACGTCCCCTTTCGTTTGTCAACAGGATCTAGGTGATGTAAGTTCAGATGTGTCTATAATTATTTGGATGATATGGTCATTTACAGCCCGACCATTTCGGGACGTTTTTGCTTTTAGGGGCATCTAACTTCTGCTGACAGCATTAGAATTGACCAGGAATGGAGTAGTAATCTGCGCAAATATTCCACGCCTAAGAATAAGAACCTTGTCGCCAAATTCATTAATATGGCCAATTTCTTTTAGTAAATTAGTGCCGAATTGTCCGCAGTTTTGCAGTCCTCTTAATGATCTGTGGAACGAATGGGAGACGACAGTCATCAGACATCCTGTGAAGCCATTGAAGCTGCCCTAAGAATCTGTAACAACGAAAATGCAGGATGCATGGTACCTGCTACCGATACATAATTTTTTTCTAAACTGGTATGGAAATATTTCTAATTTAAATGCTTTCTTTTAATAAGTAACGACATTGCTTCACTGTATGTGTAAATTTAGGTAGAAGTCTGTTGACGTTTTATTGGATTTATCTGTGTCTTACTGTGAAACTTATAAGCTCTGGGAAAAAACCGGAGGAATTGTTACTTGCATCGACTAGCAACGATAATAGCAGTGCTTGTACGTTGTAAAATCTTTGGGTAGGGAGTTGTTGCGCGGAGCGTGCGGAGAGAGAGACGGGTTCCGGTACTTGTAGTATGCGGAAGTGTGGTGTTAACGCTCTGGCAGTAGAGAGTACCATTTGCGGCGGAATCATGTACGAGCGCCGGCCAGATGTCTTGTAGCAGGAGTACGGACAGTGGACGGGCGGAAGAGGCTGTATCAATTACGAGTGCCCGTTCCTGTAATTAGCCGTGGCTCCACAAGATGTTACCGTCTTCAACAACAGCAGCAGTTCCAGCAACACAGTTTCGTCGTCGGCTCTGAGTTTCTTTATACGCACAGCACTGAAGTAAGACTGTTCATTGGTAGAAAGTATTAACGGCTAACCCAGCAGCAGAACTGAATGTGATTTGATTGATATAATTTATTTAAATAATAATCAGTTACACTCTGGCAACTGTGTCCTCATTGCCCCCATACATCGTTACCAAGCAGGGTCCTTGTTCCTTTTTTCCCTTATATGCTGAGTGTCATAAGAAACAAACTGAATAGTTACGGCCAGTTATTAATGAATCATTTTACTTTTAAGAATTTTAGCCTCAGTCTGCTTTCAATTAACAGTTCTACAACAGAGGCTTCAGTATATGCCTAAAGAAAAGCAATTTGATTTTTCAAGATTGAGACTCAATCACTGGAAAAGAAACAAATCTAAAGCTATGCACAAATTAAGTGTGCGGTAGTTTTATTCATTTTACATATAGCTTGGAGCACATGGCTGTCTGGTTTGGTACGTATTCTAGTGTTTAACTCTGATCAAGACGGAAAAAAAGGCCCAGTTGTTCAGACAATAGTAAGAAATCCAATTTGCAAAATAAGTAACGGCAAAGTAAAAAGTGCATGTTGTTTTTCTAAATTTCTTTAATGATGTTATGTTGAGGTCACTGAAAGTCATTACACACGAACGAAGTTCAGTACTAACATACAGTTTAATTACATATTTTCAAAGCAATACTCGATTGCCTTTTTCAAAATTTAATGCCAAAAATTACGTAAGAGTGACTTCTAAGTTTTCTTTATCATTACATACTCACTTTAAATTAGTGTCAAAAACCGTGACAAACTTCAGTAGCCACGTCAGTTTTTAATAATACATGTTTTTCTTTACCATCACCTTATACATGATTTTGGATGTCAGTTGCCCTAGTGGGCTGGCGACTGTTAATTATTTCCTTTTCGTTCAATAGTGTAACTTTGGATTCATGATCAGTGGTACCCCTGTTCTGTCTGGTGTTGTTCGTGAGTGAATGCACAAAATAACTTTCATTTTCCAAATTATAGCCCTGTTCGGTTTAATTACCTTTTATTTTTAGAAGACTTTTCCATCAGAATGGTCGGTTGTACACTTTCCTCCTTCTTATCGGTATTACTTCTTCGGGAAAGATAGCCTTATCCAATTAGTAAAAATCCATTAGGCATACACGCGATCCACGGTCATATTTTATATCGCAAGCAAGATAGACCGATTACTAGGGGGAGGTTACACACTCTGTTTGACTATTCCCTACATCGAGTTTCCGTTTTTGTTCCAAACAGATTCATCTAATTCGGCGGTAGCGGCATTCTCTTGCAATAGAAAAATAGCGAGCGACGTTCAATAGCTTATGCGTCGATGAAATTGTCATCCGCTAAGATGAAATATTTTGTATACAAATGAGAAGACTTGGCGGTCTTATCCTCTCTCGAAAAATTCCAATTTTGTCTGGAGCATAGAGAGTTTCTTTTAGCATCCCTTTAACATACTGCCTCTACATCTTAAAGCCGCTTTAATTAAGAATGTGAGAACTATATAATAAAACGTTTACAAAATTGGCATATTAAGAAACGGCCAATCACAGCTCTTCAAAAATTTGAACCAGGCTAGGTGCCAGATAACAAAATTTAAGGAAATTTAAAAGCCAGGGCAATGGCCGTATACGGCCCTTCAGAACTTTAACCCAACAGAGTTAAGCTCCTAAAGTCACCTTAATTAAAAAACGAAATAGGATAATAAGTTTTTTTAAAAAAAGGAAAAAACCGAAATGTCGCTATTGATCTGGCCTGACCCAGAAACTCGACGATTCTCTCGTTGGGTGATTTGCATTTCCCCACATTGCTTTAAAGTCAGGCATAAACGGGCCCTGATAATATGTGGCGGATACGGTAAGTCGGATGTTCCTGGATAACAGGGGTTCTGACTGAGGTTCTGCAGCCGTCCGCGAATTTAAACAGCAAACAGGAAGAAGACTCTGCAATTGCTGATATTAAGCAGAGATTGTTGCGAGGAGAACAGGTGTCCGGGTGTAGTCTGCATAGGGGACTCCTTCGTTACAGTCGACATGTCCTGCGCAATCCCAACATCTGTTCGCCGAAGGAGCTGGTAGTGCTCATATTTCATTATTTCCGCAACACCGTGGTGGGAGGGCACTTTAGCATTTACAAAACTATTGCTACGATAAAACATGTTACTTGGCCGACACTTTATAAAGAGGTTTGGAGATTGGTTGAGGAGTGCAAGTGCAGTAAGAGTGCTAAGCTTAAGACTATACCCACTAAGGGGTTTTTACAGTCAGCCAGGGAGGAACATCCTATGCGTAAAAATTTTAACAAATACAAAAAACCTCTCACTCGTATTCGGGCGGGGAATAGGTACATTTTGGTGGTCGTGGATGAATTCTCCCGTTTCTGTTGGCGGGTTCCGAACAGGGGGGTAAGGACTCATATACCTGTTCACGAAGTGTCTTCGATTTTTCCATTTTTGGGCCACCCAGAACACCCGTTAGTCATATCATGCCGGCGTATATTTCCAAGCTATTTACGAGGTTGGAGAACGCTGTCCAGCGTTTCACCACTAAATCTTATTTTCTGCAGCCGTCTTTTGCGGAGCGGATGAACCGTAACCTAAAGATATCTCTCATTACAGTTTAGAGGAAATCCCAGAGGCAGTGGGATCTCTCCATATCCTGGCTCCACATTCAATACTGTGCAGCGGAAACGTATTTATGGATCCCTAGTGTCTCTTATCCGGTTAATTCCCGTCTTGCTGATCTGTGGTCTATTAACGATCTCGTGCTGGAGCAGGATATTCCAGACGCTATACTAGTCGGAACGTCGTACTTGCACGTAAGAGGTTGGCCCTTCGTTATAGCACAGGCTGACGGGAGTTCAAGTCTAAAGTTGACGACCAGGTGTTTGTGCGCAATAACAGCACTGCGTCGAAAGGGAAACTGGGTTTCGCTAGAAAGTTAGCTCCTCCTTTCCTGGGACAATATTAAATTGTGAGAGTTCTAAGCCCATGAACCTTTTTGTCTGTTGTCTGTATACAGGCAAATCATCGAGTTCATGTTAGTTTTATCAAGGAGAGCAAGTAGTCAGGCACTGCAGGAGGGGTCGCTTTATTGTTTTGTAGTAACCAGGGCTGATGTGGCTTCTTCTTTCACATCTCCCCCGTGCGCACCACAGAATTAGCAATTCTTCGCCTCAGAGTGTGCTTTCCAACCAGGGAGCGCGGCCGTGCTGCCGCGAATGGACGGGCGGCTGCTCTCAGCGGCAGTGTGGGTGGTGGCGTCAAGTCGGGCGCTGCTGGCAGTGACGCGCGGTGTGGGGCCCGAGTTTTGTCACTTTGGCGATTAGTGTTTGCTACGAGGCCCGTTCACGCCGGTTTCGAGAGCACGTCATTTTAAGCTATTTGGCCCTGTGTGTTTCTTGAGCACCAAAGCATAATTCATTTATATACTCAAGTCATTGTCCTGTCATTTGGATATTCAGTTTGTATGAACTAATGTACGGTGAGTCAGGTGTTCTGTGGACTCTGAGTCATTAGGTGCTTCGCCTTTGTATTATGGGATTACAGTGCTGTCCATCAGACAAGTGAGCGTAGAGCTGGTTAACCACATTAGGAGGGCTAAGTCGGCAGATGTCTGTCCCAGTATAAAGCCTTCTAGTGCTAGGCGGAATAAAGGGGCTACAATGCCTGAGATGTGCCTCTGGTAATCGTATTGTTGCTTCTTATGCTCAGTAGGATATCTGACAGGGTAAAAATATTTAAAATTGTATAGATGATTGGTTGCTGTTTGCGCAGACAACTGTAGATTTTGGTGGAGGTGGTGCATACTAAGAGAATACTTTGGCGACTGATCACCCAGTTACGGGAGATTGAGAAAGGGGATAGTGGTGCAGTAACTCAGATGCTCCCTGCTGTGCGACGCACGCTGAGGACACTGAACCTGTTTCCCCGTATTTCTCTAGTGGATCGGCCACCAGGTTACATCAACTACTCCAAGCCTGCCACCTCTTACAAGCTCAAGCTGCGTAGAATTAAGTTATGTAACCTAGTTACGGCTTCTACCGTAATAGTTGTCACTTTTTCTTTTTCCCTTTTTTTGTAAAAAAAATATATATTTTCCTATTTCGTGTTTTAATTAATGTTTTCAAAGTCCGTATACCGACGTTGTCCAGGTTTTTAAATTTCCCTAAATTTTGTTATTTGGTACTAGCCTGGTTTAAATTTTTGAAGAACTACGATTGGCCCTTTCCTAATATGGCAATTTTTCAAAAGTTTTGTTATCTCCTTCTAAGTTTTCTTATTTGAAGTTACTTTTAGATGTAGAGGCAGTATGTTAAAGGAGTGCGTTTATAGGTATTTGTGCTTAATACACTTCATGTTCTTGGTTTCGTATTACTCGGGATCCGGTTATGTATTTGAATTGTGGTGTTAAATTCTAGAAGGCCAGCTGGTCCTCTTTATCAGAACAATTACGTCGCATGTTGGCATTGAGAGATTCTTGTGTTTTTCTAAATGTGTAAAATCAAAATTAGACTAAATTCCGTTATTTCTTGTTCAAGTTTTATTTAAGGCCCTGTGGGCTTGTTCTTCAAATGTTAAAGATATTTTTACATTCAGTCTAATTTATATATATTATGCGGCAATAGCCGTAGTATGTATTCGGAAACTTACCTATTCCAAAATTGGATGTTTGCACTTTGTAATCATCTATAATGCTTTACAAATGGTGAATATGTACCCAAATCCCGGTTCCGTCTTTCCACGTAAATTACCTTGACCTCCTGGGCGCCATTTGAGCGATCTATATACTAAAGTTTCCTCGACAATCAGTCTAGAAATGAAAAGCGTTAGGAAATAGGTACAGCGTTTCCTGAGATTAGCCTTCACATCGTAATATTAGTATCTGTTTCGATAGCTTAAATAAACTTGCATTCGATAATCTAACCATGCAGGCTCATAAAAGCCTTACAATCTGTGTAAAAATTTCTTAGATCGTCGCTGAGCAGCGACCCCTGATATTTCAAAGAATATCTTACGCGCCAAGGCGCAGAATACGAATTGTCCATAGACTGTATCGATAGCGATATTTTGTGTTTCTTGTTTTTTGACAGCTGAAGAACTGTAATCCTCTTCTGTTACCACAGTCCTGATATATTTTTTAAAGACGGCGCATACGTATGTGGCGTGATTCGCAATCACTGATTAGTTATTATAAAATATTACTATTGTGCAGTGGTGTAAGAATTTATTTGTGCAGGTAAGATGAAATGTCGAAAACGTTAAAGGACTTCATTTAAAGAAAGAGCCAGAAAGATATAAAATTCAAATCTTACGGAGCATATTGTTTGCAATACTGACTAAGGTAATAAAATTGGTTATTGTGCTCTCAAATGCTGTAGTGCCTGCTTATTACTTAAAGTATTTCCATGCTATCCATCTCCTATTAATGGCAACAGAAATAACGGTGTTTTTATAGTTTCCATACAGCTACCAGGGACCGACTGCATGCCGGCAAACGTCGTAGTTAAGGCAGAAGGCGCACTGCTATTTACCTTGTTTGTGATTTAAATGCAATTTCTTTTAATGTGTGGTGTAGTATAGCAAAGAAAATTTCCAGCTCTGTCTGGTCCCTTAGGTTTCTCTGTTCGTAGGTACTATGTCTCATATCCGATCGTATTCGAACATGATCACGACACAAATAAATTAAGTGGCAATGCGAACTCTGTTCTTGATCTTGAGAACGCTACGCCTTCTGCAATCGATTTCAGGTGACATATAACGCTACGCCTTCTGCAATCGATTTCAGGTGACATATAAACTATCACATACAGTACTTAAGTTTTTGAAAAGTCTTTGCTCTTCTCGTCAAGAAGTGGTGCAAAACTCACAACAGATTTCTGAATCTTCACAAGAGAATAATAATTTAATCAAAATAAATATTTTTTAAAGAAAAAACACCACAACATACAGGCAGAAAAATGGGACAGGAAACAATTATATATAATAGGTGTGGATACTCGTAACCTTGCGTGATATGCAAAATATTTGTGAATAGTGGTTCAGTTGAACAGGGCATGGTATGGCAGTGCGTCCTGCTACAGACCGTGACATTACATATACTGATGAGACTAAACATAATGACCAACTGCTTAATAGATCACGGGTCCGACAGTTTGTTGGTTGGTTTGTGGATGTATGTGGCATTAGATGCCCAAGCACAGGTTACGTAATTTGCGTAAAGAAAGGGCCTGTAATTTGCGTACGTGATGATGACGTTCGATAGCGACCCAGGTGGGTTCCACATGGTTTACATCAGGTGAATTTGCTGGCCGTGAATTTAACGTCAGTTCACTATAATGCTCCTCAAACTACTGTATTACGGTTCTGGCTCCGATAGACGGACAAGTATACTGCTGAAACATAACACCCCCTTCAGGGAAGACATCAGTCATGAAGGGGTGCATGTGGTTCGCAGCTTTCAGCGTGTCTTCAATTACTACCACAGGTCCCATGCAAGCGCAGCAGAATGTCCCATATCGTAATACAGCTGCCATAAGTCTGTGTCCGTGGCGCACAGCACGTTCCGAGACGCCGTTCACCTCGATAACAGCATTTCTGGAGACGAACAGCGACCTAGTAAAGCGAAAATGTGATTCACCCGAAGAGCGGACATGTTTCGACTGATCGATAATCGAATCCCGATGGTCCCTATTCCCCGTGTCCACTGCAGTCATAAATGACGATATTGTTTGGTCAACATGTGAACACTTATGGGTGGTCTCCTGTGGAGCTCTACGTTCAACAATGTACGATGAACACTGCACACCGAAACACTTGTGCCCTTTCGGCAGAGACGCCACAGATCACAATCTATCCTACTTTGTGGAGTAGACAAGCCTCCCAAACCCAATTCCTGTGAAGAATCGTGGAGGTCCAACCATTTAGCACCTGGTGATAGATTCACCGTCCTACCTCTTTTGGAAACACTTGTGCCCTTTCGGCAGAGACGACACAAATCACAATCTATCCTACTTTGTGGAGTAGACAAGCCTCCCAAACCCAAATCCTGTGAAGAATCGTGGAGGTCCAACCATTTAGCACCTGGTGATAGATTCACCGTCCTACCTCTTTTGGTGGATGCTCACATCGTAGCACGTGAACATTCGACTGTGTTCACCGTTTTCGAGATACTCGTTCACAGGTTCTGCGTAATAATAATCTACCCTTTGTGAAAGTCGGGCTATCTCAGTGGATTTCCCCATTTGCAGCCCGTATCTTCTCTAGGCTGATCTCCCGTCCATATATGCTCCACTTACATCCTTGTTGCCGTGTCACGTGACCCCAAAGTCACCAAGCGGCATCCATCGTCTAGGTAACATATACAGATTTCCGGGAACACTGTCGTGGTTTCACCTTTTAATGATTACAGAGTTTTGACAAGCTTTGAAGATGAACAAAGTTGCGCTGAACAGTAGATTTTAGCCACAATATTGTAGTTGTAGTACTTGCACATGCTTTTGTGGAGTCATTTCCGACGGGTTGAAGCAACTCTTTAAACTCGGACATGAACTCTCGCTCCGAACGATAAAGCTGGCTATATTTGACGGCCTTTGTCAAAAAATTTCTAGTTAATTCTAATCACTAATCCGACATCATCATCATGCCAGAATTTGTTGTTAAGGAACAACAAAATCTACAAATATTCTCCAGTCTGGGTTTCTATATAACTGCTATGACTTCGGGGATTCCTCTTACCCAACAACGATGAATGACGTAGGATGCCCTACGAATAAGACATTATGACACTAGATGGTCGATTCTCGATAAAGTTTTGTGGTGGCGCGATGGAAACTAAAACGTTCCTAATAACGCGGTTTCGATTTTTGACTTACCTGTCACGAAATAATGTTCAAAAACGACTCAGATGGCTGTAAGCACTATGGGACTTAACATCTGAGGTCATCAGTCCCCTAGAGTTACAACTATTTAATCATAATTAACCTAAGAACATCACACACACACACCCATGCCCGAGGCAGGATTCGAACTTGCGACCGTAGCAGCAGCGCGGTTCCGGGCCGAAGCGCCTAGAACCGTTCGACCAGAAGGCTGGCGAGAAATAATGTTAAAATTATGCTAAACTAAGTGACACAAAAGTATCCGGCCACCCCAAAAACCATACGTTATTCATATAAGGTGCATTGTGCTGCCATATGCTGCCAGGCACTCCATATCAACGAACTCAGTAGTCATTTGACATCGTGAGAGAGCAGAATGGGGCGCTCCGAGGAACTCAGGGACTTCGAAAGTGATCAGGAGGTTGGGTGTCACTTGTGTCATACCTCTGTACGCGAGATTTCCACACTACTAAGCATCCCTAGGTCCACTGTTTCCAATGTGATAGTGAAGTGGAAACTTGAAGGGACACGTACAGCACAAAAGCGTACTGGCCGACGTCGTCTGACGGAGGCCGCCGACAGTTGAAGAGGATCGTAATGCGTAATACGTAAACATTTATCCGGATCACCACAAAGGAATTCCAAACCGCATCAGGATCCACTGAAAATACTATGACTGTTAGGTGGGAGGTGAGAAAACGTATTTCGTGTACTAGCGTCTGCTCATAAGCCACACATCACGCCGGTAAATGCCAAACGACTCCCCGCTTGGTGTAAAGAGCGTAAAAATTGGACGATTGAACAGTGGAAAAGTATTGTGTGGTGTGATGTATCATGGTACACAATGTGACGATCATATGCCCGGTGAAAGTTATCTACCAGTGTGTGTAATGCTAACACCGCGGGGCTGCTACGGTCGCAGGTTCGAATCCTGCCTCGGGCATGGGTGTGTGTGATGTCCTTAGGTTAGTTAGGTTTAAGTAGTTCTAAGTTCTAGGGGACTTATGACCTAAGATGTTGAGTCCCATAGTGCTCAGAGCCATTTGAACCATTTTTTTGTAGTGCTAACAGTAAAATTCGGTTGCTGTGGTGCTATGGTATGATCCTCTTGCACCCCTTACTGTTTTGCGTGGCACTATCGCAGCACAGGTCTACATTGATTTTTTAAGCACCTTCTTGCTTGCCGCCGGCCGTTATGGCCGAGCAGTTCTAGGCGCTTCAGTCCGGAACCGAGCGACTGCTACCGTTGCAGGTTCCAATCCTGCCTCGGGCATGGGTGTATGTGATGTTCTTAGTTAGTTAGGTTTAAGTAGTTCTAAGTTCTTGGGGACTGATGACCTTAGATGTTAAGTCCCATAGTGCTCAGTGTCATTTAAACCATTTTCTTGCTTCCCACTGTTGAAGGGCAATTCGGCGATGGCGATTGCACCTTTAAACACAATCGAGCACCTGTTCATAACGCGCGGCCCGTGGCGATGGTTAACGACTAACATCCCTGTAATGCACTGACCTGTACAGAGTCCTGACCTGAATCCTACAGAACACCTTTGGGATGTTTTGGAAGTCCGACTACGTCCCAGGCCTCATCGACCGACATCGATACCTCTCCTCAGTGCAGCACTCCTTGAAGAATGGGCTGCTATTCTCCAAGAAACCTTCCAGCATCTGATTGAATGTATCTCTGCGAGAGTGGAAGCTGTCATGAAGACTAAAGGTGGGCCAACACCATATAGAATTCCAGCATTACCGATTTAAGTCCTTTCCAGCCACGTGAGCGGATAATTTTTATGACATAGTGTGTACGGCAAGTTGAACGTTTTCATGCTGCATCTATTAAAACATAACACAGAAATAGTAATAGGCAGCACTGGATTGGCCACGGCAACCCAACAGCCTGGTGTGAGACATGACACACTTCTCGAAACCTGTTCTTCCAAGGAGCTATGCAAGACAGTGCAATATCGATACATGCGTACAATTGTGCCTCTTTGGGACTGACAGGGTACAATCATGTTAGTGGGTGAACGAAACAAGGAGGAAACCAGATACGTTAGTACACAAACAGACACTAATAAATCTAGATTATTTTTAATGTTTATGACAGTGAACAACAGTGTCCAGAAACTACATTGAAAATTGTTAATTTAAGGGCAAAGTAAATCACTATCTCAGCTGTTGTTAAAAAATTAATTTATTAACTTAGTTTAAAACAATTTTAAACAGCAAATTATGTGGTGATTTGTGGCACCAGGACGTATCAGCACCTGTGGCAGCACGGGAATGCGGATCATAGTGGTAACCTCTTTTCTCAACTCCCATTCTAATTTCTACAACGTTCCTTTTACGATCTGATTTTCGGCTGATTATATCCCGAACGTCAGTCGTGATAGTACTGCCCTGATAGTAGCACCATCGATGCTACTTCTAGAGAATCTGTATCCACTGCTGCTGTTAGAGCTTTGAGATCTTCCATTGTCGTCTTTGAAATTTGTTGTGAACGTTTTCGTGTTTCTTCTTCTTATGAAGCTCATAATACACTACTAGTAATATAACACTGTACTATATGCGATGTATCCCTTTTTATTTCACAATACTCCATGTGTTATGTTAGTCTACAACAAACTGATATAATAATTTCGGAGAGTGACATATGATCTAAAACTGTATTTATATCTTTCGTTACTTAAAACTAGATTCGTTCATAAGAAAAAGTAGCATGACCATTACTCTACACGATGTATACATGATGTACATAAAAGTATGGAAACACCAAAACCACAACGTATTACTGTGCCCAATAGGGTGTATCAAAGTCGTTGACACTCAAAACAGCAGCCAGATGTCTCGGAATGGGTAAATACAGCATCAGTATGGTTTTGAAAGGAATCTTCTACAATTCTCCGGGCAAAATCCTGGCCAGTTCATGTTAACGATGATGAAGCGGGATATGATCACGCACCTTTCTGTCCAAGGAGGCCACAAAGGTTCAATAATATGGAGATCAGATGACTGTAGAGCCAGGGTTGATGTGACAAATTGTCCTTGTGCTCATAAAACCAGTTTTGGTGATGTAAACTGTGTGAAGAGGGGCTCTATCGTTTTGGAACGCATCATCACCTTTGGTGAATAAACGTTCTACCGTGGGGTGGACTTGATCAGCCTCAATATTCACGTAATCCTTGGCAGAAATTCGATATTCCAGAGTAACAAAAAAAAAAAAAAAAAAAAAAAAAAAATGGCTCTGAGCACTATGGGACTCAACTGCTGTGGTTATCAGTCCCCTAGAACTTAGAACTACTTAAACCTAACTAACCTAAGGACATCACACACATCCATGCAGGAATCGAACCTGCGACCGTAGCAGTCCCACGGTTCCGGACTGCGCGCCTAGAACCGCGAGACCACCGCGGCCGGCTCCAGAGTAACAAAGAAGCACGTGGAATACAAAGATATGGCTGCACTAATCAATAAACTTATGTCATAGTTCATTCTTTTGACTTAATCTTTGCGAGAAGGTGGAAACAGTTGGAAACAAGATTCATCTGCCCAACACCCTTTCTTCCATAGCTCCATAATCGAGGTTTTATGGGTTGGTCCACTTATTGCTGGTACAGGTATTTGCATCACTCATCAGTGGTTTCGAAATTCAGGATCCCCCTGCAATTCCCTGCTTATGGGACTTAATACCCTTCCGGCAATTTATTGATTACTCAACGGTTGGAATGTTTGGGCCCAAATAAAGATCAAGCACCATTGGTAAAATACATAATAAGAATCATTTGAAACAACTTAACAAGATTGAAATGCTATATTCAGCGATTATTTAAAACAATTTTAGTAGTGATAGTATTACGATTAATTTAGAGGAAGAGCCTTTAGTCTCCGTTATAGCTTTGAAACAGCAATGGAACAATGATTCCGAAATGCTAATGGCAAACCATCGCCCAAATTGAACGCAATTTAACAAGGATTACTAAGCAGTTTTTAGACTTTACAGAAAAGATAATTAACTTCACTAATTAGGAACGCAAATGGGGGAAGATCAAGTACAGCAAGAGCTGTACCAAAGCTAAAATAAAGTGCTACCAACAAGAGCAAATAAGAATACCGGGGTATCATAAGTACAGCAACATCAGTATTCGTGCAAAACGCCTTAGCCGCCCAGGCGCCCATTATGTCCAGCGCCAGCTAGCAAATCGACACGCAGCACTGAACTTTAGGCTAAGCACGACTGCAGAACATGTCTGCAATACACAAAATACCCTGTTAGAAATACAGATAACGAATACTAGTTGATGCTCCGACCGCAGTATCGGGTGGGAGTTCAACTTACGACATATCGATGATACAAAATCTTCAAGTGACTGAGCTAACCACGCAGTGAATAATTAGTTTGAAGTCGTTATCTGCCTCTCCTTCCCTCAGCATAGTAAACGACTCCCGATGAGCTCCAGAAAGAGGTCAGGTTAGACTACCGAAAAAATTTAACGCGGGAGAAGAGAGCGCACAAAGTAGCAGAAAAAGCCCAAAAATTAAACTAGGTTCGCTCACACTGCTCTTGAATTTGAACAGGCAAACTCCCGGACGAATGCTTACTATTCTAACGGCTAGTTTGTACTTTAAATCAAGCAAGTTTCACAACAGAGGGGCCCCAAGGAAAAGGTCGTCTCCGTTTCACAAGTTAAGATGCACAAATACAACAGCAAAATCAATATCCATAGCATAGAAAATAATCAGCAACGTTACCACTACCGGAACCATCAGGTTGACGGCCAGGTAGGTGATCTATCTTACACAGCATACGTCAGAGTGGACACAAGCCACTTTAAACCGGGAGCACTTGCAGTACAGGGTGGCTGAGCAGAACCACTCTATAGAACTTGCTCAAATACCGGCTACCGACAGTACAGCTAGCGACTGTTATAATTCTAGTGGAAACCATTGTGCGAAACAATGAACTAGCCGTCGAATTAACCCTCATCGATCGACACTTAAATCCACTACGGAAACGGAATCCTAGTTCGAATAATTCCACAACAAGGATGCCCCCACTTGAGTCTTAATCGGCGTTGAAGACAGCTGATCTAGATGGCGGTTCCAGAAAAGTCAGCGGACGAAAATCAACAGGTCACACCTCCAATTGCCGATCCTACTGCAGACTGATCAGACTCTTCGGACGTCACTTCCCCTTTCCAGCCAGACGTCCTAACCAGCGTCACACTCTCCACCCTCCGCGTCTTGTGACCACAATGCCTTCTGTCGGGCCCAGAAGCCTTGAAAGATAGAAGGCCACGGGCTAACACCGCACTGCTTCATTCCGCCACTTCTTGCTACTCAGTCCCTCCGCCTCGCCTCGCGCCTTACTGTCAAATTCCCCTTTCTAGCACACGCGCAGTCGGCCGCTGTGGCTGAGCGGTTCTAGGGGCTTCATTCCGGAACCGCGCTGCTGCTGCGGTCACAAGTTCGAATCCTGCCTCGGACGAGGACGTTTGTGATGTCCTTAGGTTAGTTAGCTATAAGTAGTTCTAAGTCTAGGGGACTGATGACCTCAGATGATAAGTCTCATAGTGCTTAGAGCCATTTGAACCATTTGAGCTCACGCACACACATTCGCTGACCCATTCCGCGCACCAGAAGCCTTGGCTCTAAAACGTGCTACGATTTATTGGTAGGTCGGGGCCCAGCTCAGGTATCCCTTAGTTTTGTTTTGCACCTGACAGGATTCATGAGTGCGGCATTCAATTCTGTAGGGTCTTCTACAGCTATCGTCCCCGTGCTTCTCGTCACAGTCCTCTTCAATTGCCGTCTGTCACGTTCACTCAACACAAAATTTAGTCCGCGTTGTGACTTTGCGGAAGGTGTTTTCTCTCTAATCTTGTGTGCGGTATAAATCATAGAGATGGTGGCTCTTGAAACACCAAACGTTTGGGTTACCTGTGTTAAAGAAGGTTCCACCATACGAGCACCAGCAATTAGTTCAGTTTCTACGTCACTTTACTCCGACTTAATGCACTCACAACTAAACAGAAATCTGATCCGACCACGACTGACATTAGCTACGTATTTAGCGACGATGTACGGATGCCGTTAGTGGTTACAGACAATACCGCAACCTGCAGGCTTGGCTAATATCTTCATTTATGTTCAAGCATTCATGTTTCGCGGTGTTTCGTCCATCCCCTGTATATGTCTGGTGAAAACACCGGAAGCTCTATTTGGCTTTCCGCGTAATATGACTCAGCATACAGGAAAGTAGAGTACAGAGATTATTGCAGCGCAATGCAAGAAAGTGTCATCACTTAGTGAATAAGGGGCAGTTGACTAAATTAGCGAGTCCAGACTCCTTAATACCACTTATTTCACATTCTAATCGGAACCATGGCACTGGTGAACAAGGATGTCTATTTCTTTGAAATCCGATATGGACTTCTTGTATACTCTCAGAGTGGATTGAGAGAAGCACAGAAACTTATTTATCCTTCAATTTTGACAGACGCATAGCATGGTTCAGTGCGGATGGCTACTCGCGTTGTTCAAGAAGATGGATCTATATTCGAAAGGAATTGGTTCAAATCCTCTTATCGCCACCCAAGGTCTTCTTTTAGTGGTTTTCGTAAACCACTTCAGATACTCGGATGATTACCAGCGGGATTCGTCTTCAACTGAGCCAGCATTCTATCTCGAAACACATCGTCACTGACGACGTTTTAAGCTGTGCTGTCCTGTTAGAGCAGTAGACATTGTGCCTCCAGCGGTATTTACTATTTCCCTTGATTTCTTTTCTGTCACTGACAACGCGGAACTGGATTCCCTATTCGTTAATCACTGTATGCACACGATATGATTCAAAACGCGAAACTGAATCACTAATCATTGTCGCCACAAGATATGACTGGAACGTTCTCTGCCAGTCGGAAAAATATAATGGCTAATCATCGTACCTTCCACGTTGCCATTATGTCAGTAGTTAAGGGAACTGATTCAGATGGTGATATAAAATAGTCGATTTTCTTAGTGGAGAACGACGAAGTGTAATAGTACCAATTTCATTTACCAGACTGCAGTAGGACACATGTGTTGAAACTTGATGGAGTATGGTGGAGTTTTTCACGTTGCAATACTACAATTAGCGGAGGGGACGCGGTTTTGAGGAAAGGGTGTGATACTAAGATAGTATGTTTTTCAGTTCCGTTGCATAGTGAGGCGTAAAAGTGGTAAAACCTGTTCATAGACATATAGAAATGATTAACAACTTTTAGGTTTTCTGTATACACCTAATAAGCTACAGGTACATGTTGAGACAGTTGTGCATTTCTCGTGACGTTCTTGTTAATGATTAAATATTGGATTTTTGTTAAACCACATTGTCCAAATTTATATTTCTCATTTTCGGCTCTTTCGGAAAACAGTACGATAGTTTCAACTTGATGTTTTGTCCTTTACGTTGTGCAGAAACCTGCAAACGTGTCTCAGATGCTGTCGTAGTGTCCCTTTCAACTATTGACAAGAAACTAGGATGCACACCTACGTTTCTGTCTTCTATTGTATTGGTAAACATCGGTTCTCACTACATTTCTCCGACGTTGAGTACTGCCTGCATGTATCGATGAGATGAACTTTAGCATCGGAATGGCTGACAGCTACTTCCAAAAGCAGTAAAAGCAGTAACTTGTAACATGTTCTGATAAAACCGCTATGGAATGCCATAAGAGAATAGGTGTAAAATATTAGAAAAAAATGAAGAATGATATTACTCCACAGAAGGTCGTTCAATAGAACAACAGAGGGCGCCAATGCGCGAAGGTTGTAGGTCTACAAAACCGGCTCTTGAAATAATCGAATTTTATTCATTTCCTAAGAGGCTGTGGTCAACAGACAAAAGAAAACTCCTTTAGGGCTTATTTTCATATTCTCCATCATTACTGCCCGTAACACTAAGTACTGACGAACGAAGAATATATGAATACGCCGATGAATTTACAGACACAAAGAATACTCACTTTTGGACAGTAAAAATAAAATCACTTGGGCTTCCATAAAGTAACCTATAGGAACTTCTAAATTATCCATTGTTTCCCTTGTCGATCGCCCGTGGTTTGCCTAATTAGGAACTGCAACTGGGCATTCGAGGATAAGCGTTACCTGTCGCTTGTGGGCTACACAAAACTGCTCCACTGTTCGGACAACAAAAATAACCTGTACAATAAATTTAGTGTTTAATATCATAGCGGGAATACTGCCAAATGAAACGAGGAACTAGGTATTAATTACACGAGTGGGGCTGGATGGTATTCTACACAGAAATTTATTAATTAATGTTAGAGACTGTGGTCAACAGACAAAAGGAAACCCCTTTAGGACCTATTTTCATATTCTCCATCATTACTGGCCGTAATACTAAGTACTGACGAATGAAGACTCTATAAATACGCCGATGAATTTACGTCTGCCCAACATAAGCACTCACCACCACTGCGCTGAGCACATTTGTAACAATATTCATAGCCAATAAAGTACTCCACGTAATGCGTATATATATATATATATATATATATATATATATATATATATATATATATATATATATATAACAGCAGAATGCACTTAGCAAAGATTGTCTTTACAAAAATTGCTGTGGTCGCTTTGTATCATTGATCTGAGCAAGTCAAACTCTCAATAAGAAATCGTAAAATGAAGTATTAATTGACATCTAACAACTGAAACAATTTCTGCCTGGCAATTTACTGTTCCCTACGCTTATTATGTTTCAAACAATAACTACGTAACTGACGGTCTGAAAGTTCGACAGCTTGATTCAGATGGTAAGAAAAACAATCATATAAAATTACTGTTTTGGTTACTACCTGTTGAGCAACGTTTTCAAGCCTTTTAAATAGTTGATTTGGAACAACATCAATTTTATTTTAGGAAAGATGTAAAGTTAAGTGGAACTTGATTTAAAAAGCAGACTACGACATAAAAAGCAGACTAGCCCAGGCAAAGAAAGTATTCTTGGTCAAAAGGATAGCATTATCGGACAGGGTCTTACTTTGAGGGAGAAATGTCTGATAATGTACGTCTGAAACATAGCTTTGTCTGGAAATGAATCATAGACAGTGTGGAAATGTGAAAAGAAGAAACACGAAGGGTTCGGGATGTGGTGCTATAGCTGAATGTTGAGAGGTAACTGAACAATAAAATAAAATCGACGGAGGAACAAGGAAATGAATGAAACTGACAAGAAGAAGTTATACATTGATAGAGCATGTGTTAAGACATTAGCGAATAATTCCGTTGTAGGAGAGGGAGTAGAGATAATGACTTTAGTGGAAGATGGTGACTGGAATAATCCAAAAAGCGATTGAAGTCTTTGGATGTAAGTGCTACTCGGTGATCAAGAGGCTGGCTCACCATAGAAGAAAATTGAATTAAATAAAAAATGTATTTCTGATCATTACGTCGGTTCACACAGCTCACATTCTAAAACAAAAGTAGATAGCACTTAAGAGAGGAGACTCTGAAATAGCAGAACTGATGCTGTTCGCACCTATATCGACCAGCGCCTATAACGGGGGAGAGTGAACTTCCTTTTATGCCTAGATGAAATACGGTAACTAGTGGAACATGCGAACGCACACCTACCATGACGGAGAGCTGCTCGCTCAGCTATCGTTTACACCAGAGAGAAAACTCGTATATCGGAGCTTGTGCAATTTTTCTCACTCCGGTGTATACCACGGTTAAGTGTAGTACTAGATGGTTCTTAAGTTTTAATGGACGTCACTCCTCTATTTTACGCACATGTACTGAAACAGTCTGCCAACGGAGAAACGTCTATCTCCCACCAAATAGTGCACACATCAAATCACGCGCCGTCCTCTGTTACAGTCGGAGCTATTTGCACTCGGGTATGGCTCTTACCGCGATTGCGCTACTGAAACCGAGGTAGATTCACTGGGGAATAAGTGTGGTAAAAGAAATGTTACTACCAAATTTCAGGTTATATTAATCACTCCACAGGCCAAAACAAGGTGCCAAAGGATAGCTGAACAGTATAGCATAAGAAAAATGCAATTACTCTACAGAAAGAAAGCTGAATTGAACGTAACACATTTACTCTTCCATCTGGAGACGTATTACATACCTAGCATGTCATACAAAGGGGTATTATATACGGCAGACTACAATACCCAATCATAAACTTGATTCCATAAAAGAGTATCCGTCTATTAACAATAATTGCTGAGTCTTATTACAAATGTTTCAAAATGTTCATCAGTTTTCCCAGAAGCACAAAACGAATGGGAAAATGATTCAGAATGATATTCACTTTAACTGGATGATTAATTATTTCGTTTATGACATACACATCCTTCTCAAAACATGTATTTTGTGTAAATTCTTGAACAGAAATGAGTACAAATTTGCTGTTCCTCACGAAATATGCAGTTCTGTTCTGCAGCGATTCCAGCAAATATTTATTATTCACAGCGTCACTTTTTGTCTTTTTTTCACAAAAAAAACACTAAAGAGCTGACTAACATTGTTTCAATATCTTTTAAATTCAACATTACGCAAAAAGTAAACAAAAATAGTAAGACAAAAGAGCAATATGCTTTGAATGAAATTTTTGCAGCCTGCATACATTACGTGACTTAAACAAATATTCACAGCTAAGTTGATTCACAACATTATATTTGATTTAAAGTCTAGTAGCACAGATAAAGACCGTAACTGGAATTTTAATTAACTGACGACTCCAGAATGTCAATTTATGTTAGGATCTCTGAAGAATTTATAAACATCAGTGCCAACAGCTGATGAGAGAGCAGTTGGAGTCAGTTCAGTATTTTCCACACGTTATCACAGCTGATAAATTCAAATTATGTGTTGCACATTTGTCAAAGAAGTGGAGACTCAGTAGAACAAGAGACGAAGAGGAGTACATAGCATTAAGAGTAAATGATACACAGATAACACATGTGTGCAGTGTTGCTGAACTTTTCAGTAAGCAGTTTATAACTGTTACTGAAAGGATGGGGTAGTCAGGATAGTATCTCAGACCAGCGACTACAATTAACTTCAGTAATTTGAGTATGACATTCACAATACCTTAAGAATTAATATCTTACATAAAATCCCCAAAATCAAAAAATTCGCGTGGCTATGGTAATATATATACAAAGTTGATTAAACAGTGTGCCGTCAGTTTAGTGGTAGTTTAAGTTATTTGTGTAACCAGTCTTTCAACGGTGGAACATTTCCTGAATGTCTGCAACATGCTAAGTTAAGCATTTACATATAAAAACAGTTGAAGAAGTACCATCAAAATTCTGTCAAATTTCATATTTTCCTGCATTTTAAAATTTTTTCGAAAAGATAATATACGTCGTCTACTTAACCATGTAACCACAAATAACATATTATCCGAGTCACAATTCGGATTTATAAATGATTCCGATATTGAGAAGGCTATCTACTCATACAGTGAGAAGGTATTTAATTCATTAGGCAATAAATTACAGTATATATACTGAGATGGTATCTGTTCATTCGGACATGTCCAAAAGAACATATACCATCGGTGACCATGCAGCTCGTTAGAATGACGGATAGAGCGTCGGCCATGTAAGCAGGAGATCCCGGGTTCGAGTCTCGGTCGGGGCACACATTTTCATCTGTACCCGTTGACGTACGTCAACGCCTGTAAGCAGCTAATGGTGTTCATTTCATTGTAATAAATTACGGGTTACTGCTATTTTTTGTGATCTTTCAAGGGCATTTGACTATGTAAATCTCAATATCTTTTTGAGTAAATTAGAACATTACGATGTAACAGGAAATTATACAAAATGGTTCAAATCCTATATCTCTGACAGAAAACAAAGAGTGTCAATGGGAAAGGGACCCTTATTAAACTGTTAGGCATCATCGAACTGGGAACCAATAACATTTAGCGTCCCCCAAAGTTCCATATCAGTGAGCTTTCATCAGTAACATTGCTAGATAACAAGTTTGTTTTTTCTCACGGGTGATACAAACATCATGTATAGCCTTAGAAAGGTCGGCTTGTGAAATTTTTATGGACATTAATAAATTGTTACTGTCACGAAACCTTGAAAAAACATACTTTTTGCAATTCAGAACTTGTAAAAGGTTTCTTGCCAGTACATCCTTAACATAAACTATGTGATCAAAAGTATCCGGACACTCAAAAAAACATACGTTTTTCATATTAGGCGCATTGTGCTGCCACCTACTGCCAGGTACTGCATTTCAGCGACCTCACCAGTCATTAGACATCGTGAGAAAGCAGAATAGAGTGCTCCGCAGAACTCAAGGACTTCGAACGTGGTCAGGTGATAGGGTGTCACTTGTGTCATACATCTATATGCGAATTTTCGCGCTCCTAAACGTCCCTAGGCCCACCGCCTCCGATGTGATAGTGAAGTGGAAACGTCAAGTGATTTGTACAGTACAAAAGCGTACAGGCCGACCTCGTATGTTGGCTGACAGAGACCGCCGACAGTTGACGAGGGTCGTAATGTGTAATAGGTAGACATCTATCCAGACCATCACACAGGAATTCCAAACTGGGTCAGGATCCACTGCAAGTTCTATGGCAGTTAGGCAGGAGATGATAAAACTTGGATTTCATGGTCGAGCGACTGCTCATAAGCCACACACCACGTCGGTAAATGCCAAACGACGCCTCGCTTGGTGGAAGGAGCGTAAACATTGGACTACTGAACAGTGGAAAAATGTTGTGTGGAGGGACGAAACAGTAATATTCGGAGGCGGTGGTGTTGTGGTGTGGTTGTGTTGTTCATGGAGGGGCTTGCGCCCCTTGTTGTTTCGCGTAAAATTATCAAAGCAGAGGCCTACATTAATGTTTTCAGCACCTTGTTGCTTACCACTGTTGAAGAGCAATCAGGGATGGCGACTGCATCTTTCAACACGATCGAGCACCTGTTCATAATGCTCGGTCTATGGCGGAGTGGTTACACGACAATAACATCCCCGCAATGGACTGCCCTGCACAGAGTCCTTACCTGAATCCTAAAGAACACCTTTGGGATGTTTTGGAACGCCGACTTCGTGCCAGGCGTCACAGCCGGACATCAGTGCCTCTCCTCAGTGCAACAGGATGCCATTCCCCAAGGAACTTTCCGGCACCTTATTGGAAGTATGGCTGCGAGAATGGAAGCTGTCATCAAGGCTGAGGCTGGGCCAACACCATATTGAATTCCAGCATTACCGATGGAGGGCGCCACGAACTTATAAGTCATTTTCAGTTAGGTGTCCAGATACGTTTGATCACAAAATGTATGACGACAAGCAGATAGAAGAAGTGGACAGTGTTAAATTCTTCGGATTACAGCTTGATAATCAATTTAACTGGGAGGAGCATACCACAGAACTGCTGAAGCGCCTACACAAATCTATTTGATTTGCGAATGTTGTGAGACATAAGTGATACAACAATAGAAAAGCTAGCATACTATGCTGGCTTATATTCCATCGTGTAACTCATCAAGCAAAGGTAATGTTTTCTGAGCCCAAAAACATAAAATAGGATCTATTTGTGGTGTGACCTCAAGAAGGTCCTTCAGAGGGCTATTTAAAGAATTGGTGACTTAACTATTGCTTCCCAATGTAGTTATTCGTTAATGAAATTTGTCGTTAAAAACATCACTAGAAATAAGAATAACTTTCACAAGCATTTACAGTCACTTACTTTGGTCCAGAAAGGTGTCCACTATTCAGCAGTATACATTTTCAATAACATGCCAGTGGCGATAAAGTGCTTAGATATAATTAAAAGTTCAGGTTTATTGGTGGCCACCTCCTTCTACTCCATAGACGAATGTCTTAGAAGAACCTATTGATAACTGTATGTTATTGGTAATAACACATAATATGAATATTGCATACAATCTGATATCTGTACTTTGTGCTACTTTGAGATGAAGAGATTGGCACAGACGAGGAATTCGTGGTGGGCCGTTTCAAACCAGTAACAAGCGTGATGACTTAAAAAAAATGCCATTGTGAAGAAGTGCTGTGAAATGTTTCTTTATTTTTTTTATTTGCTAATGTGTGCCTACAATAGCCTAAGAATTATTATACGCATGTTTAATATTTCGTGACAAGTTTTTTATGCATTTTTTTATTGACCGATTTCATATCCGCTAGGGAAATTTCATTTGGGAAATTAGCATATCTGTTTTTAGTTTGTAAATATTTATTGTACATTCATGTTTTATGACATGTTACACATCTCAGACGATCTCATCACAATAGATCAGTTGGAACGAAAAGTACGTCTAGTCTAATCGAATCTGATGATGTTTGAAGTACGTAAAAAAAAAGCAAGATTGCGGAATGATGTGTGATATGTTTGACTTGATTAAAGGGGAATACATTGTTAACATTCTGAAGTTGGAATTTTCATTATTTCGTGCTTTATAGAAAGACCTGTGGACCTCAGATCATCAATGGAACGATAATCTGACTACAAATTGCAGAAAAAGCTATGTGAAAAATTATTTAATACTGAATTCTTAGTATGTCCACTTATTCCTGACACTTACTGCATGTATGCTGATGATGTATGTAGGGAGCATAAAATGAGATTTTAAATAGCGATTCGCCGTATGGTCGAAGAGACCGTATCATATAGTAGGCTACAGTTCTAGTAATTACAGCTACTGAAACCTTTTTAGTAAAAGGTAACTAACTACCCACAGTTATGGAACTACGTAGTTTTTAAGGAACGGTAAGGTTTTCATGGTAAAAACGTAAACCGCCAAGCAGGAATAACAATTGCAGTTTAAATATTGTTGCGTTGGGTTGGTTACAATTAGCTGGAACATCTTGCTGATTACATATTGGTTGTTGAAAACAACAGAAGGAGCAGGACGGTGGCTCATTCATCCGTTCATTCTTCACACACCGTGCTCTGTAAATCTCATCATGATGGGATGTAGAATGAATCAAGTAATGCTGAATACCCGCAACAAATTGTGACGAACGTCTACCTACTGACACTGAAGTATGTAGCAATTACTTCTCGGTAACGTTCTGTATGCATAGAAGAATTCTCTACATTGAAGAAAAGAAAAGACTCTCAGCTGCCCCATTTACTTAAATCTGAAAGATTAGCATGTCCGTAACAGTACTGATTACACAGGTTACTATAACTGTCCACATACAGGAAAAGTTAATACTTTCTTAACATGGTTATTAGTGATAAACCGACTTTAGAATCCTTTGTACAAGTATTCTGATATGTTCCAGTAGCAATGTGTAATGTTGTACTGTTTTACTTTGATATGTAATATCTGGGGATTTCCAATTTCCTGACAGATGGCTGCTGGTAACGTGTTATAGCCTACTCTAGTAAATAAAATTGTGTAACGAAATAATAAGCAATCAATTTATGGATGTCCATACTACTGCATCGACGAGGGACATCAGCTGATGATATATATGAGAAAAAGTACCATCACAGCTATATCTTGAGAATGTATTTACTGTCTCACACGCAAAGTGTCGGTGGCGCATTATCCCCATCATCAGACCCCACCACTCCCAAAAGAGTATTAGACTTCCATAGTGCGATTACTTTGGAGTCCTTGTTACTAGCACAGACGAGCTAGCTTTCATCAGGAGTCTATTCCACACCATGTTGTCTCCAATGGCGATAATGTGCTGCCAAAACTAATCGTGTGAGGCAATAAGAACATTCTCAAGATACGGGTGTGGTGGTACTTTTTCTCATAATAAGCAATCAGTTGGATAAAAGAAATTTAGTTCCTTTACCGCGTTCAGGCACTTCGTGTCCTTTTTCAGAAGGCTGTACAGGGGAATACCCCAGAAAGAGGTATAAATCAGAGACAAATATTAAAATTTGGGACGAAAAGCTTAAAAATTTTAAAAATTTAAAGATGAAAATAGTATATACCTATAGTCATAGCATTATTTGCAAGTGTTAACAATAAGATGCATACTGCAATATGCCTTGGTCCAAAAAAGCGTACAGGAGCAATAAGTAGTACAATACTGAATCCATTAATATAATAAGAGTTCTTAGATGCTTACATGTGATTCACAGTGCCTGCACAAAAGTAGTATAAAGAAGTGAAATAACAAGTGAAGACATCATGCCAGAACAGGAGGTAATCATCTAATGACGAAGTGGGGGTGAAAGTATGATAAAATAATAAAACCAAGTAACTAGTTGTCATACGTATAAACATAATTGTAAGTGGATACAAGCAGCTTAGTAGGTAATATAAACACTTAATGATTATACAAATAAGTTAATATTGACGACAAGTGGCGCTGTGGGTGGGAAATTTGGAAACCAATCCCCATACAGTTGCAGCAAGGTCAGTAGTATGTTAGTAGGGAACCCACCAACCAAAAGTGCGAAGTTCATCATGTGGCTGGAACTTGTGACTGAAGTCAGCTAATATTAAGTATCGGAAAGTGACTGTAGAGGGAATCAATTTTATGGTACTATATGTCTTAGAACACGTCGGTGAGTTGGTGTAGAGATGTCAGTAGCGTGGCAGCAGGATATATGCCCGCACAAACGGGGCGCGAGATCCATGAAGGGCCGAGAAGCAGTAACTGGAGGACACGGAATAATTCCTAGTCAGAAGCTAAAACGAAGACTCGACATTAACTACGTGAGAAATGGATCGTGGGAATCGTTGAATTCTTTTGATACAGAAGAATAACTAGTTCAGAGATGTATAAAAAGTCCTAAATATGTTTCCTGAAATTAGTATTACCTGCAAAAGTATGAAAGATGTGTGCAACAAACACGATAGGTTTGACTATCTGCTCGTGAATGAACAAAAGTGGTTATGATATGTAAACATTAATCTTAACTATACAGTAATGGATCTGTAACTTTAAGAATAGATTATCTATAGTTCACTGTTTACATAAAGCTATCCATTTGTAACAAAATAAATCACCACCTGTATGTTGTAATTGGTTTAGTACCTGCAATAATAAATGTTTAACTACCTGGCAATGTAAGTGGCTAACCACATAGAACTGGAAATACTTCACCACTCAGAACAGTAAATGCCTAATCACCTGTAGCTACAGATGATCAGCCCGCTAAAAATCTATGAAAATCTTTGTAAAAAAACTGGAAAATGACTGCCTGTAACAAACGTAGCAATAATAAAAGGTGAATTAATTCCAGCTGTAAGCAGCTGTTTAAATGTGAGTGTACATAGCTGACTAACAGCAACTAAATGCAACAATGTATAGCCAAGGTATAGTGTATAAAATGCTACTATACTGGTTATAAACAGAAAATTATTGACGATCTACATATAGTCACTTCTGACAATTATCAAACTACCATACTGATCAGAACGTATTGACTGCAACTTACTGAATATAATTGTAAATGAGTAGCTGTAGTTGCAACTGTAAATTACCTAATGACAAAATTCTACCAATGAAAATTAATGGGTTGGTTAACTATCTACATCTAGGGTATTAGTTTCTGATTTGCAGTCATAATAGACCAATAATTGGACTAATAATAATGAAAATGGGAGGGGGGATTTAGGTCATTTTGTGACAGTAGGAGTGGGAATTGGGGATGGTGAAAATTAGTTTTCAATATACATAAAGGAGGAACGAAAGAGAGAAGACGAATTATATGTACAAAACTGTGTGAGCTAACATAATACAGGGTGTTACAAAAAGGTACGGCCAAACTTTCAGGAAACATTCCTCACACACAAAGAAAGAAAATATGTTATGTGGACATGTGTCCGGAAACGCTTACTTTCCATGTTAGAGCTCATTTTATTACTTCTCTTCAAATCCCATTAATCATGGAATGAAAAGACACAGCAACAGAGCGTACCAACGTGACTTCAAACACTTTGTTACAGGAAATGTTCAAAATGTCCTCCGTTATCGAGGATACATGCATCCACCCTCCGTCGCATGGAATCCCTGATGCGCTGATGCAGCCCTGGAGAATGGCGTAATGTATCACAGCCGTCCACAATACGAGCACGAAGAGTCTCTACATTTGGTACCGGGGTTGCGTGGACAAGAGGTTTCAAACGCCCTCATAAATGAAAGTCAAGAGGGTTGAGGTCAGGAGAGCGTGAAGGCCATGGAATTGGTCCGCCTCTACCAATCCATAGGTCACCGAATCTGTTGTTGAGAAGCGTACGAACACTTCGACTGAAATGTGCAGGAGCTCCATCGTGCATGAGCCACATGTTGTGTCGTACTTGTAAAGGCACATGTTCTAGCAGCACAGGTAGAGTATCCCGTATGAAATCATGGCGGGGAATCGAGGAAGTACAGTACATACTGTCGAAACTAAAATGAGCTCTAACATGGAAATTAAGCGTTTCCGGACACATGTCCACATAACATCTTTTCTTTATTTGTGTGTGAGGAATGTTTCCTGAAAGTTTGGCCGTACCTTTTTGTAACACCCTGTATATGTATATGGGAGGGACCTAGGGAGGAGGCTGGGGAGGGAGAGCTATGATAAAGTGATAAAGCATACGGGGAAATGGTTGGAGGAGTGGGATGGTGGAGGTTGGAGGGAGAGATAGGGGAATATGACGAATAGGAACAAAATAGGCTTCCCATAGCTAAATTCATACAACTGATAAGGTGTACCGATAACTGGTTGTTACACGAGCAATATTCTGCAAACTACTGAAAATAATAAACTAATGGTACCTTTTCTTCTGTAATCAAGTGATTAGCATTATAATGGAATGATTGTGGCACTATTGTAGCTTACTAAGAGTTTACATTCTGCCTAAGAGAGTCGACAGGTTCCTGTAACTAATTATATACGACAGAGGAACTGACTGTTTATCAGGAACTAATAATAAACCACTGAAATTACAGAAGACCAATTATGGGAAGAAACAGAGAAAACTATACACACAAAATTAACAGCTAAAGCTGCATGAGCAAAAAAACTACATGTGGAGCTGAGTGGGTTGGCGTCAGGGGGAATTTACGGAGTACTGTAATAATGTGTTAAACTGAAGAGCAGGAGTTGTTGAAATGGAGGGGATAGAAGGAAAATAAGGGGAGAAGCTAAAAGCATCGGGTCATTTCTTACCTATTTTTAAGAGTTCTACTTATTTTACACATGTAGTTCAAAGTTCAGGTACACAGTGTCTTGCAGTGTGTTGTCAAGAAAACGGGGATATCACGAGAAAGTATAGTTAGTGGTAGGGTTCCACTTTCCAAGATACAGTTGAAGGGAAAGCGATTGGCTTCCAATGAAAATAAGAAGCTGAGGACGGCAGGAGTCCACGACCTTTACAGAGGTAGTAGTGAAGGGATTGTAAGTAGTGTGACTGTGGATATTATCAGTAATAATATTACTGAGACGAAGCTGGTCAAACTTTACTGTAAGAATGGGCATATGTTGAACAGTCTTCAAAAGCTGCTTTGGACACGGAGGAATCGTAGAGTCTCGCACAGAGGTTCGCAGAGTGAAAAGACCTGTTTTTACCAGGCAAAGAGGTACCAGGTTTGTGGAAGTTAGGCAGGAGAGGAATAAAATTTAATACGTGGCTGAATTTCGCTCGTTGTCTGAACGCTACCTGTGGCAAAGCGTAAGTATAACGTTCTACTTTGTCCGCAGCCTCTAATAACTCGTATAACTTTTAACAGCTAGAAAGTAGGATATATTTTGATTGTTCTATTAAGTGATAGTAGTATTTCGTTTTGACAAAATTTATATGTTAGCATTGTGTGTCACTGTTGACTATAGAGCTTCTATCTCAGTAACTGCGTACTAGGTGATACTTGTTTTGTAGGCATTACGCCGTGGTCCCAGGTATATATCTCTGCCTAGCGTTTTGTCTCATATTAAAGTTGTGAGCCTTAGTGCCAAATAAAGCGGACAGCGCCAACTCCTCATCATTGCAAGCTCCTAACACACCTTGGCGCGACTCCCCGATCTTAGGCGGCTTTGTGATGATATCAAGAACTAATCACTCCGTGGATATGTATAAATTTTTTCCGATTTTAGAGCTTCTTTTATGTTGGATACTGCTTTCTAAGTCTATGTAGTATCTGATGGCGCGCCTAGCATTGAAACATTAGAGAAATAAACCTTGGCCCACTGTCTAAGACCCATAAAACAAATACCTCGCTGTGCTGAAGAACAAGATAGATAAAGTAACTACTTGGTTGAGTTTAAGGAAAGGACGGGAGCGTGTTGCCAGCAGTTTCGCAGTCGTGCACGGAAAGTTGGACGTCACATGGCGCGAGGTCGGCGTGTCTATAGCGCCACGTGGGACTGGCTCCACAACAGGTGGCAACTGAAGGAACGGGAGAAGACAGCGTGCGTAAATTGGCTACAATTTTAGGTGCACTGTGGTGATGTTCTTCATTACAACAACATTTGGATGACCTTACACGGGGAAGAAACATCGGTAATCTGGAAGAAGGGCAAAGTGTGACAGGCGTAGCCAATGAGTTTGATGTTGATCGCTGCGCTGTTGTACGCGCAAGGGGAGAGTTCCGAAACGCAGCCGCTTCAGCACGAAGAAGAGGAGTCGGTTGACCACGGTCAACTACAGCGGAAGATGACCGCTGCATTGTGCAACAAGCACGAAGGAATCCAGGTCAAACAGCATGTACAACGTCAGCCACTTTTGACAGGACTGGAAGGCACGCAATCTTAAGCTGCAAAGTGACACAGCGACCGCATATCGTTAGTCTCCTTGTCCGACGAACAATTCGTAGCGTTCCGTTGAGACCCGCGCATCGAGGGACCTCGTTTTCGATGGTGTCAAAAGCTTGGGGACTGACCAACGTGGAGTCGAATCATGTGCTCTTATCAGATGACAACATATTCAGTGTGAATAGTGAATCAGGACGCGCCCTCGTTTGTCGAGAGGTAATGCACCAAACAACATTGACGAATAACGTTTTTGTGGTACCGTTGTTATGGCGTAAGAAGATATAACGTTGTGTGGGCATACTAATCTCAAAAGTTTGAAAACGATACACTCAATGTACAACCATTCTACAAATCCAGCTAAATAGGCTTTTCTATACGACCGTGTACCTAAAATCCCAAACTGTGGGAAAAGGCATCTACTCCGAAGAATAATGCAAAACCGAGAGAAGTAGATAAGGTTATAACTGAATCGCCAATGCTCAGTATTTTAGCAATGACGATTGGAAAGAAACTTCGGTTAACTTTATATATTATTAATTACATAAACTAGATTCTTATTTAACAATAGTTAGTGGACAATTTGGAAGAAAGGTTTCAAAAGTATGTCATTCATGAAATAACCAACGGTCGCCAGTTCCTCACTGGAACAAGAATAATTAAATGTAAATTGAACTTTATACTTGCAAGCAAACTTACGTAAGAATAGTTATTGGCGTTATGATGTAGGAACAGTACCTAACGCACACATTCAAGGACTTCACACTACTCATGTCGCAGTAGTCAGAGAATAATAAAATAGCAAACATATCATATTACTTTTCAAAGATCAATTAAAGTAACATTGTTTACTGGTTGTGGACAGAAACTTATTTTGTTACGTTACTAACCGTAATACTGACAATCGTAATTGTAGCAAGCAGAAAGATTGATTGAATTTAGCAGTTACTTTGATATTTCTTTGTAATAAAAGTTACAAATTACGCCAAAAACTAAAAATTAGAACTGTGCGTTAACAATGAAATTAAGTGTCCAAGTTATGCAAACTTTTACTACCAATTTTTCATTATGAAAGTTACTCTGATTTTAGCAAATGAAATAATACTGGCTGTAGCACCATTCTATTTCTGACATTATTCGTAATACAACCAAAGATTTCATTATTACGCAATGTCCAAAAGTTGGAAAAATTATGTTCTGATAATCTATTAAGTAAATGTTCACTTCATTTTCAGTAGATTTTCTGATTATCTCGGTTCATACAAAGGGATAGGATGGCTACTACTTGGATAATGACGTAGGAAAATTAATTACGAGACAGTATGCACGAAAATAACGTTATTGAAACGATAAAATTCCAACTACGCTGGTCAGTCTATTATAATTCTAGTTATAGATAGTCTAGGTCTTACTTCACTTTATGAAGCCATTGGTTTATTGAGTGGCTTCATTTAGCGTTAAACAGGGCACACGTTGATCTTCTTTCTATGCCGTAACTAATCACAAGAGCCCACAGTATTCTTGATGTTAAGTGAAGTACTCTTGGTGCAGTTGTACTGGGCCCAGTAAATGCCGTAGCTTGTCCACATTAAACATCAGCCGAAACAGACTTGGCAGTTGCTTTTCGTAAGGGGTATAGCTTTACAAATTTGGAAAACATGTCTAACACCACCAAAACATATGCAAAATTTCAATTAGTGTATGGTAAAAGCCCATACAGGTCTGTTGCCAAAATTTCTAGGTTGTCTTTAGGTTGTATGCTTTGCATTCGACCATGGCTAGTCACATTTGTTACTTTTACCTTCTGCCATTTATCACAAGTCACTACTCTCTCGGCTACTTCTCTTGTCATATTAATAAACGTTACTGACTCTGCTATCTTATCTACACACAACTTTGGTCCGCAGTGACCATAAGATAATGAAAATAGTCAGTCCCTTTGAGTACGTATTTAGATGGCCAACATACTCGCGTGTTTTCCTTACTTTCATCTTTTCGCAAATACAATACACCATCATAAACCTTTCAATATTTCCTTAACTTTTCTCCTTCTTTGTTTCTAGTATTGAATTTAGTTTTTACTAACTTCAAGCAGTCGTCTTCCATTTGATATCGGCGCGTCGTCTTACATATATCTTCCACCTTCCTCTTCCCTTCAACATTTTTGAAATAAATTGCTTTGAACGTCTTTTCTGTACTTTCCCTATTACCCCATCCGTTTGTATCCAATGGTAACCTTGATAGAGCGTCTGCTGCACGGTTTTCTACACCTCTAACATAACAAATTAAGTAGTCAAACTTCTGTATGTACATCGCCCACCTTGTCAGTCTGTCATGCAGTAGGCGGCAATTCTTCAAAAATGTTATGGACTTATGATCTGCATGCAGTAGCACCTTGCGCCCCCATAAAAAACCTTTATATCTCTTAATCCCCAAACAACAGAAAACGCCTCTTTTTCTGACACACTATAATTATGCTCACATGAAGCCAATGTTCTACTCGCGGACTATATAGATCGCTATTTTTTACTAATTCCTACCTCTAATTCCTGAAAAACATGAACTGCAATGCCATGATCGAATGCATCTGTTTCCATATGGTGGACCGCAGTTTTCCTTCACTCACCAATTATGTAGTCGCGGACACTACGTGGCAATTCAATCTTTTTAACGACCTTCATTTGTCTGCGAACACGACAGGAGTACTACCACCTTTCGGATCTAATTTATCAATCTCCTGGACTGTCCCTACAACAACGTACGTGGCGATGAGTTTTCTGGAGTTCTCCAGAGCTTTGATACACTCATTTATCTCCCTAACATCTTAGTCTTTTATTTCAGAAAACTTATAATTAACATCTGTTTACAGCGCCTGAACTTTGACCTTGTTGTTGTTGTGGTCTTCAGTCCAGAGACTGGTATGATGCAGCTCTCCATGCTACTCTACCCTGCGCAAGCTGCTTCATCTCCCAGTACGTTCAAAAAATGGTTCAAATGGCTCTGAGCACTATGGGACTCAACATCCGAGGTCATCAATCCCCTAGAACTTAGAGCTACTTAAACCTAACTAACCTAAGGACATCACACACATCCATGCCCGAGGCAGGATTCGAACCTGCGACCGTAGCAGCAGCGCGGTTCCGGACTGAAGCACCTAGAACCGCTCGGCCACTCCGGCCGGCTCTCCCAGTACGTATTGCAGCCTACATCCTTCTGAATCTGCTTAGTGTATTCATTTCTTGGCCTCCCTCTACGAATTTTACCCTCCACCCTGAACTCCAATACTAAAAAGGCCACCCCTTTATGTCACAGAACATGTCCGACCAACCGATCCCATCTTCTAGTCACGTTGTGCAACAAATGCCACTTCTCTCCAGTTCTATTCAGTACCTACTCATTAGTTATGTGATCTACGCATCTAATCTTCGCCGGCCGGGGTGGCCGAGCGGTTCTAGGCGCTACAGTCTGGAGCCGAGTGACCGGTACGGTCGCAGGTTATAATCCTGCCTCGGGCATGGGTGTGTATGATTTCCTTAGATTAGTTAGGTTTAAGTAGTTCTAAGTTCTAGGGGACTGATGACCTCAGAAGTTAAGTCCCTTAGTGCTCAGAACCATTTGAACCATCTGCTCTTCAGCATTATTCTGTAGCACCACATTTCGAAAGCTTCTATTCTCTTCTTGTCCAAACTATTTATCGTCTATGTATCACTTCCATACGTGACTACACTCCGTACAAATACTTTCAGAAACGAATTCCTGAGACTATACTCGATGTTAACTAATTTCTCTTCTTCAGAAACTCATTACTTGCTATTGCCAGTCTACTTTAAGTGTCTCATTTCCTAATCTAATTCCCTCAGCGTCACCCGAGTTAACTTGACTATATTTCATTATCCTCGTTTTGCTTTTGTTGATGTTTATCTTATATCCTCCTTTCAAGACACTGTCCATTCCGTTCAACTGCTCTTCCTAGTCCTTTGCTGTGTCTGACAGAATTCCAATGTCATCGGCGAACCTTAAAGTTTTTATTTCTTCTCCATGGATTTTAATACCTACTTCGAATTTTTCTTTTGTTTCCTTTACTGCTTCCTCAACATACAGATTGAATAACATCGGGGAGAGCCTACAACCCTGTCTCAATCCCTTCCAGACGACAGCTTCCCTTTCATGTCCCTCGACTGTTATAACTGCCATCTGCTTTCTGTACAAATTGTAAATAGCCTTTCGCTCCCTGTATTTTACCCCTGCCACCTTCAGAATTTGAAAGAGAGTATTCCAGTCAACATTGTCAAAAGCTTTCTCTAAGTCTACAAATGCTGGAAACGTAGGTTTGCCTTCCCTTAATCTATTTTCTAAGATAAGCCGTAGGGTCAGTATTGCCTCACGTGTTCCAACATTTATGCGGATTCCAAGTCGATCTTCCCCGAGGTCGGTTTGTACCAGTTTTTCCATTCGTCTGTAAAGAATTCGCATTAGTGTTTTGCAGCCGTGACTTATTAAACTGATAGTTCGGTAATTTTCACATCTGTCAACACCTGCTTTCTTTGGGATTGGAATTATTGTATTCTTCTTGAAGTCTGCGGATGTTTCGCCTGTCTCATACATTTTGCTCGCCAGATGGTAGAGTTTTGTCAGGACTGGCTCTCCCAAGGCTATGAGTAGATCTAATGGCATGTTGTCTACTCCAGGGGCCTTGTTTCGACTTAGGTCTTTCAGTGCTCTGTCAGACTCTTGACGCAGCATCATATCTCCTATTTCATCTTCATCTACATCATCTTCCATTTCCATAATATTTCCCTCAAGTACATCGCCCCTGTATCGACCCTCTATATACTCATTCCACCTTTCTGCTTTCCCTGCTTTGCTTAGAACTGGGTTTCCATCTGAGCTCTTGATATTCATACAAGTGGTTCTCTTTTATCCAAAGGTCTCTTTAATTTTCCTGTAGGCAGTATCTGCCTTACTCCTAGTGAGGTAAGCCTCTACTTCCTTACATTTGTCCTCTAGCTATCCTCGCTTAGCCATTTTGCACTTCCTGTCGATCTCATTTTTGAGACGTTTGTATTCCTTTTTGCCTGCTTCATTTACTGCATTTTTATATTTTCTCCTTTCATCAATTAAATTCAACATATCAGCTGTTACGCAAGGGTTTCTACTAGCCCTCGTCTTTTTACCTACTTGATCCTCTGCTGCCTTCACTACTTCATCCCACAAAGCTATCCATTCTTCTTCTACTGTATTTCTTTCCCCCATTCTTGCCAATTGTTCCCTTATGCTCTCCCTGAAACTATGTACAACCTCTGGTTTAGTCAGTTTATCCAGGTCACATCTCCTCAAATTGCCACCTTCTTCAGCTTTAATCTACAGTTCATAACCAACTGGAAATGTCTTACAATTTAAAAGCCGGTTCCTAAATTTCTGTCTTTCCATTATATAATCTATCTGAAACCTGCCAGTATCTCCAGGCTTCTTCCATGTGTATAACCTTCTTTTAGCATTCTTGAACCAAGTATTAGCTATGATTATGCTCTGTGCAAAATTCTACCAGGTGGGTTCCTTTTTCATTTCTTACACTCAATCCATATTCACCTACTATGCTTCCGTCTCTTCCTTTTCCTACTCTCGAATTCCAGTCCCCCTTGACTATTAAATATTCGTCTCCCTTCACTATCTATATACATTTCTTTTATCTCATCATACATTTCTTCAGTTTCTTCGTCATCTGCAGAAGATAGTTGGCATATAAACTTGTACTACTGTAGTAGGCGTGGGCTTCGTGTCTATCTTGGCCACAATAATGCGTTCACTATGCTGTTTGTAGTAGCTTTTTATTCATTTTTAAGCCTACTCCTGCATTACCCCTATTTCATTTTTTATTTATAACCCTGTATTCACCTGACCGAATGTCTTGTTCCTCCTGCCACCGAACTTCGCTAATTCCCACTACATCTAACTTTAACCTATCCATTTCCCTTTTTAAATTTTCTAACCTACCTGCCCGATTAAGGGATCTGACATTCCACGCTCCGATGCGTAGAACGCCAGTTTTCTTTCTCCTGATAAAGACGTCCTCTTGAGTAGTCCCCGCCCGGAGATCCAAATGGGGGACTATTTCACCCCCGGAATATTATACCCCAGATGACGCCATCGTCATTTAACCATACAGTAAAGCTGCATGCCCTCGGTAAAAATTACGGCTGTAGTTTCCCCTTGCTTTCAGCCGTTCTCAGTACCAGCACAGCAAGGCCGTTTTGGTTAGTGTTACAAGGCCAGATCAGTCAATCATCCAGACTGTCGCCCCTGCAACTACTGATAAGGCTGCTGCCCCTCTTCAGGAACCACACGTTTGTCTGGCCTCTCAACAGATACCCCTCCGTTGTGGTTGTACCTACGGTACGGCTATCTGTATCGCTGAGGCACGCAAGCCTCCCCAACAGCGACAAGGTCTATGGTTCGTGGCCCTCAACACTTACAATTTGGCCATTCAAAGAACACACCGAATTTTTAAAGTCAGAACGGACTGTTGCTATTTCACGATTTACCTTTTTGTTGATTTTTCATTTATTTCGTCCTTTTTCAAGCCTATATCATGTATCAGTTTATTTTCGATACGGCCGCATTTTTCATCTAGTAAGTAGCCGAGTTGTTGTTGAATGTTGTCTTTGATTCTTTTCATTTCGTTCGTATAAAGTCTTCTCATGTCTTTCCTGTCATTAGTAAATTTAGTATCTCAGTCTTTTACTTCTTCTAGCAAGGTGTTCTTTGAAATTTCACCTCTCAGCAGCAGTTATTACCTCTTTTACAGAACTTATCTCACTACTTACAGTCTTCGTCACGCAGATAATCTCACTTCCTACTAAATACATAGTTTCGCTTTTCACAGAGCAAATCTCACCGCTTATTGGCAAACTCATGTTTTGAATCATTTGCATTAAATCATTCGTACTAAATACCGGCAAATTACTGCCCTGTTCCATTGTCTGTTTCGGTGTCCTATTTATCATTACTGTCATCAAATATTTCTTTCTTCATTTTTGCATTATTTACACATTCCGTTCCTCCAGTATTGACCAGTCCGTCGTCAATACCTGAAACATTGTCGAACATATCTACGCTCGTATTGTTACGTTGTAAGCCCAATTCCGCCTGCATTGTTGTAACTAAAATTTTCTCACTATTATTAATTGAAATTAACTACTGCTAATTTTGCAAGTCTAGGGACAGTCGTAATTATATTACACAGTCCTGTCACCGGGAGACAAGTATAACCCTCTTACCTCTCCTGCTAATTAGGCTTTTCTATATGACCGTGTACCTAAAATCCCTTACCCATGGGAAAAGGCGTCTACTCCTAAAAATAACGCAAAACTGAGAGAAGTAGATGACGTTATGAGGTTATAACCGAATCACCACTGCTCAGTATTTTAGCAATGGCGATTAGAAACAAAGTTCGGTTAACTTTATATATTTTTAACTACATAATCTAGTTCCTTTAATTAACAGTAGGTAGTGGAAAAATTGGAAGAAATGTTTTCAAAATGTGTCATTAATGAAATAACCGACGGTTGCCAGTTCCTCACCAGAACAAGAATACTTAAATGGAAACTTAACTTCATACTCGCAAGCAAACTCACGTAAGAAAAGTTATTGACGTCACGACGGAGGAACAGTACCTAACGCACACTTTCAAGTACTTCAAACCACACATGTCACAGTAGTCAGATAATAATCAAATAGCAAAAACATACAACATATAATATTAATTATCAAAGATCAATTAAAGTAAGATTGTTTACTGGCTGTGGACAGAAACTTTTTTTGTTACGTTACTCATCGTAATACTGACTGTCATAATTGTAGCAAGCAGAAAGATTGTTCGAATTTAGTAATAACTTTGATATTTCTTCCTAATAGAAGTTACAAATTATGCCACAAGCTATTAATTAAGCTGTGCTTTGTCAATGAAATTCAGTGTCTGAGCTACGTAAAGTTTTGCTAAATTTATTTTTATTATGAAAGTTACTTTATTTTTAGCAAATGAATTAATACTGGCTTTTGCAGCATTCTATTTCTGACACTATTCATACTACAACCAAAGTTTTCATTAATATGTAATGGTCGAAAAGTTGGAAAAATTATGTTCGGATAACTTAATAAATTAATGTTCACTTCATTTTGAGTTTGTTTTCTGATTATGCCGGTTCATGCAAAGGGATGGGATGGATACTACTTATATAATGACGTAGGACAATTATTTACGTGATAATATGAACGAAACCAATGTTATTCAAACACTACGCTGGTCAGTCTATTACGCTTCTAGTTATAAATAGTCTAGATCTTACTTCACCTGATGATGGCGATGGTTTGTCGAGTGGCTTCATTTAGCGGTAAATAGGCCACAGATTGATCTTCTTACCATACCATAGCCAATAACAAGGGCCCACAGTACTCTTGATGTTGTGTGAATTACTCTTGCTGCATTTGTACTGTGACCAATAAATGCCGTAGCTTGCCCACATTAAAAATCCGCCGAAACAGCTGTTTCTGATTTCACTGTTCTGGACTTCGGAAACAGACTTTTTGTCTCCCCACTTTTGCATAGCCACACCGGCGAATCTACGCAGCCAACGACACTGATCGTGTCCTCGCGACTGCCAACTGCTACTTTTTTGGCGCGCTCGCATGCCCAGCGATAATGCATTTACAATTTATTAAACTCTTTGACAGTAGCTTTTCTCTGACTAGACCACCGTGTCTACCTACCAAATGTTAACATTCCATGCGTATTCTCTTTCTTAAATAACAAATAACATTTGTAACTTGACAACATTCTTATATGAATAATGTTCTGCACAACTAATGAAGCAGACTTCCCAAAACACGTAGAAACTGTATGATCATCGACAGAGTTGTGGCGTTACAATCGGTCAACGTTATTGTGACATTGTACTCCTTTTACATGTGTGTCTTTTTAGGGATGTGTTGACCATAATTTCATTACTATGAATGTCAATGTGGGGCAGCATCGAAAAGTACAAGTAGAGGAAATCTTAGAATGAATGGATATCGTCGAATATACAGGTCAGCCCGTTCTCCCAACATAAATCCCTTCGAGCATGTTTGGGATGCATTTTGGAGACTGTTGTAGCATGTGCACGTGCACCAACGACCATCCGGCAGTTGTCAGCGGGGTTAGAAAAAGAATGGAGCTCTCTACCACAAGAGCTCCACACTGATCTTGTGGTCAGCGTGGGAACTCTCTGTGGTGATCTCACACCTTATTAAGTACCAGTGCCGCCGTTTCTGATGCCCTGTACACGGTCATAAATCGCAGTGACTTCAGTGTAAACGTAGCCTTTGAATGGAAGTGCCATTTTTCTTTCTGTCACTGAGTATTTCCTTCAACATTCTTTTGTGCTATACTCTAGCAATTTCTTCTATATGTGGTTCAACTTTCATCAGACTACGCTATTTGGTTTGACCCACCGTGTGAAAGTTATTTTGGTCCTTAAGTTTTCCACACCAGTGTACTGACTTCAGACTCAAGAGGATAGTCATTGGTTCTGTTATGACAGCTTTATATTCTCTCCTGTGTGGATTTTATTAATGTTTGGAACTGAATTAAGGATCTAACACCACCTTCACATGCGTTGTCTCATATTTTTAAATAATTAAATAGCTACCATAATCACTGAAATGGCCAGATTCAAAAATCATTTTGATTATAACAGACTGCTTAAAATTTCGATGACAAGGCGTTAGACATTTTAACTGAGTGTTAAAGTATGGAGTTATTACTATCCTCAGGACTATTAAGACGAATATTTTTCCCACCCCTCTCTCCTGACCCTCCCCCCTTCCCCTATTTGGGGGCAGTTGTCACAAAACCTGAGAAGAGTGGGACGGGTCCTTAAAACGCAAAGCTTCACAGAATTATTGATGTAATGCAGCATTCAACTGTGACATCGGTACAAAACAGAGCACAGACTTTCTTGTGTATGACTCTTGTTAAACAGTTGATCGAAGGGCAGTGTTCAATAACCTTTCAGTGTGGATTTCAAAATTCTTATTTATCTATCTTAAATCTGTCAGAAAATCTTTCAGTCGCAGTGATTAACAAATATTCATAAATAAACTTTTGTTAATGTCCTCGTTATCTTTCTTTCTCTCCATGGATTCTATTAGATAGCCTCACATGAGCAACATGCAATACATACGACAAGTGCAGTGATATAATGGTCACAGTTCTGCGTTTTAGAACGCTGAGTGTTAGAAAGCACGAGGTATTGAGGTTGGTGACGATAGAATGGTTTTGTTGGCCATTTAAAGGTACGGTGGGCCCAATGACGTGTAGATGACGTTGGTGGTCATCTGGTGACCAATCTCGATAATCATGATCTGACAGAGGTTGATGACTGGGCAAAAGGAAGGCCATGTAGTCATACTTTTGGCTGTACTTCATGATGACATTAGCCCACAGTCACCAGGTTATTTGCAACAGTTTTACAAAAGAATCAGTACTACGTAGTGTATCATTTGACATCGTTGTAGTGAAAGAAACTTCTTTATAGCATACAAATAAATGTTTTTTTTTTTTAAAGGCACAAATGGCTATGGATAAATTAAACTCATGAAACGGATTCATGTTAGCATGAGGGGAAGATGGGATCTTTTTATATCATCCACGAATCATTTTCAGAGTCTAGTGTATGGTAAATAAGCCACCAAAGTTTATGATGACCAAGTTCATATAGTCAAAATCACTTATGTAATTGGTGTCCACAACATGCTCTGTATGAGAGTCTCTGCAGGGCAATTTTTTGTTGTTTTAAAAATAATGTTCAGTTAAATAATGACGGCACGACCAATATTTACAATGACAATCACGTCGGGCGTCCGGCCTGGGGAACTGTTAGCCACGTAACAGCATCAGAGTCGCTTAAAGCATTCGAAACTGGTCTCACATCACACGACGGAAGCTTCATCATGTTGCACTACTCCAGAAGCGGGTAGCAGATTGCTAAGTTCATCTCAGATAGGTGCAAGCTTATTCGTAGAGCTTCCGTCGGCATTTTTTATTTTTGTCGCGATACAACATTGCTAGATTGACTGTGACACAAATGTCCACGATTTGTGTTGCTCACTGTCCCATATCACGTCATACACTCATTGACACAATATCCGTTTTCAAATGTAAAATCGCTGAGTCGCAGTTCATCAATAGATTTCATTTATAGTATGCAGTTTCGTGTCACACCCAAGGATCTCAGTTGTCTTTAGTAAAGCAAATCACAGGTAAAATTTTATAGAACCAATCGTGTTGTAGGTATTATATCCACACTCCATTATAGGATTTAATTTGAAATCATTAATATAGTTTTACATTATGATTCTGGTCTTATTTTGAAAAAAAAAAAACACAGCATCCTAAATAACCCGTCATTTATGAAGGCTACGACAACAGTACCTGCACATAGGATCAAACTGGCCTTTGGTATGATTGTAGATCAAGTCAAAACCAAACGAAAATGTGGCAAACGTAGAGAAAGAACGAAAGACACGCTCATAACTGAGCTCAGAACTAGCGACATGCGAGGACAAATATTATAATCCTGCTTACATAGCTAATATTACCGTTCACATGGCTTTGAATACTACCTTATACTAAATCAACGTGGCTTCCTTGTAATGTAGCAACAAGACATTTCTTGAATCTGCAAATGATAGGTAGTGATGGTATGCCCAAGTAGCGCGAAATTTGCATGTCATTTGTAACGTGAGAACTGGAAAAATTAAAGAAATAAATATTATTTACACGAAGTACTTGATATTTCGAACAACATCACACGTCAGTTTCACAGTTCTTTAGACAATCAACTCAAGTAGAATATTAGCACAATGAGTAACCTCTTTGTATGATAATATACTGTTAGTACAGTATAGATGTTAACACTAAATTACATTTAGATTTTGCATTTCTAATAACTACTATTTAAATATAAATCTCAGTTAGTGGTTGATTAACACAGGCAGTTTTTGGACTTATTTCATCTGACATATGTTACTAATGTAGGAGAGCTTGGTCGTTTGTATACCACTAGTCATACTCTCATTTCTACAACAAAAGCTAAAGTACCAATGATATCAATCACGTAATTCTGTTCCAACCCATATCGATCCCACGCCCTCGTATGCTCTAAAGTTTATACAAACATCACTTATGAATTGTGTTGCTAGTACCGTTCCTTAGTTCATTTATGCACTGAATTTAATATACAAATATAATGAGCCATTTATATACATATATCTGCTGGACATACAATCCCTTAATGTTGTTGATTTCAGGGTAATCTACCAAGTTGCTTCCTTCACGTCGCATTGGAACTGTTGTGTAAAGTCCCATGTGTTGTCGCTGCCACTTAGAATTCTACAATTTCCACCTGTCGTAGTTCCTTGTCGTAGTATGTTTTCCTCATGTGTGCTTGTTCAGTGAGTGTGATGAAAATATGTTTTACCTTTTCTTCCCAGGAGCAGTCTTCTCCCCAAAAACCTCATAGTGGATCTATCCGTTCATTCTTCCTGTTTGTCTTTTATGTTACTTTAACGTGAGTGAACTGTGTTGTGTACAGTGGCAAACTGTTTACTATCCATTCAAATAATTCTATGTATTCTGTTCAGCGTGTCTGTGGACTGTGTGAATATGTGCCTAGAAAGTTCTTAAATTTAAAGAAAATTCTCGCTGTGGGTTTCTTTCTAGGTGAAATCGTGATATTAGCATTTTTTAATCTGTTATTCACGTAGAATTGATTGACAGGTGAAGTTGGAAACACTATCTGAGAGCACGGCATATAATCAGTTACAGTCCTTATAATGATACGTCCTGCAGCAGCAAACTTCATAGGATATAACTTAATACTGTTGTTAAATTATTGTAAAGAGCTACTACATATTTAACTCCACCTCTCGTTGAACCAAAGGTCTTGCAGTGTCAGATGAAATGATCTGTAGCAGTTTTGCTGGTGTGATAAGGGGTAGTTTCCTATGACAACTTTTGCTCTTAGGTTTTCTTTGATATATCTTAAGCAGCTATTGTGTTCGTCTCCTTATGCTGGAGAAATAGCAATACAAATTAATTTTTCTTGCAGATTTAGTTGTGCCTAATGCCCTCATGTGATTACCATGCACCAAATTATGGCGTCCTCACATGTGAGTGGAATGCAAACATACCATGTGTTAGATTGTACATCCCGTCTAGGAATGGAACCTCATTATGCAGTTCGTAAGGTATTTTAAATTGCTCAGGAGAATTTTGTGAAGGTGCTATTTTAACATTACACCAGTGCGGGTCACAATTTTGCAAATCAGCCATATTTTTGCATGTATCTAAATAACATTGCCTGTAATTACTGCCTTTCATAAACAAAACGCAATAATCAGTAGTTTGTCCCGCAAATTATGTGCACTCATTTAAACTTTGTGGCAGACGTGATAGAGTGTCCACCATTAAATTTTCTTTTCTTGGAATTTGTATGATTTCCGAATGTACTTTTGTGAAAATAGTGCTCCATGCATGCATGGAATAGTTTTCATAAAATAATAAACCTTAATGCTCGATAATTACAGAAGACTTTGATTTTTAATACCTTCAAGCCAAAATTTCAGCTATAATAGGATTGTATGAAACATGTATTAATATTTAAGACTGTGAGATTCGTTGGAAGTGGGTGGTTTGGTGATGCAACGACGGCGAGCGATCAGTACACTATCGTTTATTGATTTGCATTTTATGGTAACTGTATGGATTTTATAAACGGGAATTGAAATGCTTGAAAAACAGGGCCGAATCACATTGATGACAGCAAGAGAACACTGCAGTGACGAAATCTGAGTTTTAGTATTAATGCTTTAAGATCATTTCCTCTGCGTTATCTAATATCTTTAAAGTATTAAATCCCTCCACCTGCATTGAACCGACTGATTAATCTGAGAAGTCGTTGTTGGGGAGTGTATAGCCTTAAAGAAACGACATTGTGTTAATGTTTAGTTTCAATGCAGTAAACTGATGTACGTGATAATAGCAGTGATAATTCGTCGTAATAAAGGACATGAGGATTGCAGGCTCGACTTTGTAACGGAACATATTAAAGGCTTTAATTTAATGAAGTATGCGATCCCTTCCCAATTCAACCAGTTTAATGAGTATTTATGATTATAGAAAAGTTATTGTGTATGTTAACAATGATTGCATAACATGTCTCCATAAACAGTCAACCCATTAAATTATAATGAATAACTGACCCACACAAAAGTTAATATCACTTGATCACTGATACAGCAAATGTCATCATGTAAAAACACTAAGTTCATCTTAAATAATTAATATGAAGTACGAAAAATAGTGGCCAACTTAGGTATTTTGGATCTCCTTAAATAAAAATCACCCAGTGAAACCTATTTGTTCACTAGGAGCGTTTTCACTCAGTATTCACGTAATCAATCCTATTTTAGACGAAAACCAATGTAATTCTTAATAATTCATGTTACTTACTTATTTATGCAAATTAGAGAAGTCAGTTGACAAACTTCTAAAAAACAGCCTTTTTGTAACAAAGAATTATTCTGTCAAGTCAACAAATCTGTCTGTCAGTTTAATAACATGTTAAATTATGTCACTCGATGCAAATTAATAACTTATCTGCACAAATTATGATAACAGATGTACATGTGACTCATAAACTATATCTCTTTTTAGTAGTTCTTTGACAATGTTATAAATACAAGCAGCGAGAAGGGTCGAAAAAACAGTCGGAGGCAGTCAGGGCAGTCGGAATGTCACTTTGGTGAAGTGTGTTTCTGTGTTATTGTTTGGCAAAACAAGGCAAAGAACATGTAAAGGAAGTACTACTTTGTGTTGTGTTATGGTCTTTGGTGGACAGTGGAATTAATATGGCCACTAAAGTAATAAATATTTGATGTCTACATACGTGTTGGTTTCGCTCGTTCTTTATCATCAAAAGCACATGAAAAACACGGGACCTCATGTTTTTTTAACCCTAGACAACCAGATTTAGAGCCATCATCACCATCGAGACAAAGCAGCGATCCAGCAAGCAGCAGCGATTACTACAATACAATACATTGTAATGGCGCCAACCTAACATCAAGTGCTAACAAGCTCCGTAAATGGGAGTGAAATAGTGCGTTTACAGCAATTAGCAAGATATCAACGACTTAGGCGGACCATTACAAAAGTGGGGGATCTTTAAGTGCATCGATGATAATAGTGCAGCGATAAATTTCGTAAGCGCTTGGCACTCCAAAAAAATTTTATTTGTGCATTGTGGCAACAGTGAAAATATGTCAAATATTAAATAAATAAATAAAGTGTGTTTGTGCGACTACGAAAAACTAACATCACACCGCTCGGAAGATTAACGTCTGGATTATGTCAATGGATTTCATCAATCAAGACTTCAGCTTCAATAAAACCGAATATAAGTGAAGAAAGCCAACAAGGACACCGACCACGACATCATAGCATAGACATAAAGCAAGGTATTTTGTTGTTGTTGTCATTTAAAATAATTAATTGTTAACATGTCTCTACCTGAGAGGGATGAGATCGTAGGAAATGTAAAAATTGAACCAGGGGGTGGTGAACAATTAAACTTAACACAGTGGCTAGCAGAGTTTGCAACTCAAATAAGCTCGCAACTTAAACAATCAAGTGAACAAGTAAGTTTGAAACTTGAAGAAAACACAGATAGACTGAATAAGTTAAGTTTGGATTTTAAACAATCAAGTGAAGAAAACACAGATTGACTGGATAAGTTAAGTTTGGATTTTGATCTATTAAGTACTCATCTCAATGAGAAGTGTGAGGAAATTAAAACTACCCTCAGTAAGAACACTAGCGAACAGTTGATACACTTCAGAAAAGAATTTCAAGTTAAAGTTGAAAGTTTAAATGAAAACATACAAGCGAACACAGACAGCATTGCTGTCATTTACAACAGAGTAGATACTGAAGCTAAAAGATTAGATCAGAGAATAGACAAAACATCAGAAAACCTTAAACAGGAATACAACCTGTACACTACTAATGTAGATACAAAAGTAGAAAATATACACACTAAATATACACAATTGGAGGACGCATTGATGTCCAAACAAACGATTTACAATCAAAATACAATGTATGGACATATCCAAGTGAAATGCTTTCCTGGTGAAAATCTGCACCCTATTGACTTTATTCACCAATGTAAAGATATGTTTGTTGTAGGAATGTCAGATAACCTAAAAATTAAGTTAGTTAAACGGTTTCTAGAAGGGGAGGCCCTATCCTGGGCAAATGAGAATAATGATTCTTGGAATACTTTTGAAGAGTTTGAAGCTAAATTTATTTGCAAATTTTGGTCACAATCCATACAAGCCAGATTAAAGTCAGAATTTCTAAATGGACCAGTGTATAGAGGGAAAGTAGGGGGAATGCAAAAATTTTGCAGAGATCAATTGAAAAAACTTGCTCACTTGAATAACTCTTTTGATATTATGACACAAATTGATGTTTTAAAAAGAAGATTACCAGAGAGACTGCAGTGGGAATTGGTCCATGGACCAGACGATTCAATGGAAGAGTTCCTGAAATTTGTAGATAGATTAGATAGGGCCTTGGAAAGAGAAAGTAACCAAAGTTTTGGCTCTGGCAACAACCAGTATGGGGGGTGGAACAGGAATGTAAATAGAGATTATTATAGGAGGAGAAACTTTGAAAATTCTGGAAATAATGCTCCAAATAGGGGAGATAGGAGATATGAAAATGATTTCAGAAACAATACACAGGAGGGAGGATGGAGGAGAGATAACAGGAATGATAGAAATAGGTATTGGGGAAGAGAACCAGATAGAAGGGGGTTTCTTGAAACTAGTGAACAAAATGACAACTACAAGCAGACAGACCGAGGAAACCAGCCGGGAAACGGTGGACAGTCCCACTAGATGTCCGTAGTTTTGGGGCTAGACAATATTATGACAGGACAACACATAACCGAAACTGGAAAAGGAGAGGATACAATGTAAAGAGTAATTACCATGAAAATACTGAAGTTGTTAGAATGAATAAATTAGAATTTAATAAAAGGTTTTGGGATACTATGAGTAAAAGTGATACAGTTAATAAAAACTGTGTTCAAGCACAGGTAGTTAGTGAAAGTGCAGAAGTTGAAGGTATTGCAGAGTTCCATAGTTGGGCTGAAAAAGATACTGGTGTTAATAACAAGTCAGACACACCACAAGTAGAATCTATTTTGGGGGGTTTATTTGATAAGAAGGGGGATGACGAAGTGTTTAATGGAGCCAAAGACTCAATTGCTGAGATTCAGATACATAGGGGGAAAACTGCAGATGGGGTTGTTGTTGAGGAGGAGGAAGAAGTAATAGAGGGACATTTAAATAATGATCCTAAATCAAGTGATGTTATTGATGAGAGTGTGGAGGAAGAAATAAAAGTATTTGTAGAATTGAAAAGTGATGATGTGGTAAAGGTAAGTGATGCGACAAACATGGGTAATAATGAGGTTAATTTAAGTGAAATGCAGACTAGGGAATGTGTATCTGAGGACAAGCTATTGCCTATTGGGAACTATGAAACACTAATCTATGAGAATGCTAATAATAATAATAATAATAATAATAATAATAATATTAAAGGAAATATAAAGGGATGGAATGTAAATGTGTGTTTTCAAGAAAAAGGGGAAAAGTTTTTAGAAGTTTTGTGGAACAACTATGGAAACTGTATAAACAAAGATGCCTTTTGGAAAGAATTAGCAAAGGTAAGTGCAACCTTGTATCCTATATGGTGGATAAGAATCCGTAGTGGACTTTATAAAAAATGGGGTGAAAACAATAATTTGTTGAGTGGCAACACAGTGTTAAGGGGAACAGATGAAAACAAAGGTTTATGTTTAAATGTAAATGCTTTGCAAACAGAGAGGGATGTGTCTAAGTGTAGGAAAGAGACATTAGACTTAGGAACTAAAGAAATTGAAAATGATGTATTATATGTTAAAGCAAACGTTGACATTTGTCCATTTGAAATAAAAGAAAGCCCACATCCTAATGCATATAGACTTATCTTTCCCAGATCAAGAAGGTTATTTGGATTAAGAAACATCACTGAATTGAAACCATATAAACATGATTAAGCACATTTCCCTGTTTGAATACAGTTACTTACCCATTTTCCGTAAAGCATGTTATCAGCGAAAGATTTTCACTGGGTGTGTCAAATAGCAACTACCACTACAGACCCTGGAAAAGTTCCAGATATCTGAGACAATGTTTTTATATTTTTATTGTCACCATTGAATATTAAATTTGGAGACATCTTCTTTACTTGCAAGGGGCAAGTTTAACCATGCACCCAAAGAGGTGACAAACATTTATTACTTTCTTTTTGTATTGTTGAATATGGGACATGATTGCACCAAATAAAAGACAATGTAAAAATTGTGGTGCAAGACCCATCATTGTGTTACTATTGTTTTCTTAGACATAAGATTTGTGGACAATTTTCTACAGCTAATCAGATGTTCACCAAGTTTGATGTTTGTGTTATGTTGTGACCAATTTAAGTGTCCAATTTTAGTATTCATATGTTCTTGTACTATCTTGACTAATCTGTGACTCAATGAGAGCTGACTTTGAAATAATTTACATATATTTTTTATATCTTAAAATCACATGTGAGATATTTGTGTCTGTTTTTTGATCATTTTCCATGTGGCTCACTGGGAGCAAAGATTAACATTTTTTTTTACTTTCATGTATTACTAAATATTTTTATTATGCTGTCATACTGATTGACATAACACAAAGTGCATTTGAAACAACACAACTAAAATATTTGCAGGAAAAAGTCATTTTGAAATGGTGTAACGGTTGTTGTATACATACACATTATGCATAGTAATTGACACATTTGTCCTAGTCGGCTAATATCATTAACATTCTGTAAATGATATTACCCGAGGGGGGTATTGTAACGGAACATATTAAAGGCTTTAATTTAATGAAGTATGCGATCCCTTCCAAATTCAACCAGTTTAATGAGTATTTATGATTATAGAAAAGTTATTGTGTATGTTAACAATGATTGCATAACATGTCTCCATAAACAGTCAACCCATTAAATTATAATGAATAACTGACCCACACAAAAGTTAATATCACTTGATCACTGATACAGCAAATGTCATCATGTAAAAACACTAAGTTCATCTTAAATAATTAATATGAAGTACGAAAAATAGTGGCCAACTTAGGTATTTTGGATCTCCTTAAATAAAAATCACCCAGTGAAACCTATTTGTTCACTAGGAGCGTTTTCACTCAGTATTCACGTAATCAATCCTATTTTAGACGAAAACCAATGTAATTCTTAATAATTCATGTTACTTACTTATTTATGCAAATTAGAGAAGTCAGTTGACAAACTTCTAAAAAACAGCCTTTTTGTAACAAAGAATTATTCTGTCAAGTCAACAAATCTGTCTGTCAGTTTAATAACATGTTAAATTATGTCACTCGATGCAAATTAATAACTTATCTGCACAAATTATGATAACAGATGTACATGTGACTCATAAACTATATCTCTTTTTAGTAGTTCTTTGACAATGTTATAAATACAAGCAGCGAGAAGGGTCGAAAAAACAGTCGGAGGCAGTCAGGGCAGTCGGAATGTCACTTTGGTGAAGTGTGTTTCTGTGTTATTGTTTGGCAAAACAAGGCAAAGAACATGTAATGGAAGTACTACTTTGTGTTGTGTTATGGTCTTTGGTGGACAGTGGAATTAATATGGCCACTAAAGTAATAAATATTTGATGTCTACATACGTGTTGGTTTCGCTCGTTCTTTATCATCAAAAGCACATGAAAAACACGGGACCTCATGTTTTTTTTAACCCTAGACAACCAGATTTAGAGCCAGCATCACCATCGAGACACAGCAGCGATCCAGCAAGCAGCAGCGATTACTACAATACAATACATTGTAATGGCGCCAACCTAACATCAAGTGCTAACAAGCTCCGTAAATTGGAGTGAAATAGTGCGTTTACAGCAATTAGCGATATCAACGACGACCAGGTGGACCATTACAACTTGTAGAAACGAAAATGTGTCAACGGCGCACGATCGTTGCGTTAGAGAACAACACACATCCAACGAATGTGACAGGCTGAGATGTTATGTACAATTTTACTCAAAACTATCAAGTACCTGTCTAAAGAATGAAAAAATAATCAAACTTATATTCCAGCAAGATTACAGAACGCATCAGATAGACGACATTGTAGTTTGGTGGTCAGATTAACAGAGATTAACAAGAAAAAGACTACTAGCACTCCGATTTTCTTAATAAAATACAGGACACTATCGTAAATAGGAAAAAGAGGTTCTAATTAATTACTTAGAGATAAACTCTGTTTGAAACACACGGTTCCATCTGTGAGACCGAAATATATTGACTCCCTAGATGTCTAATATTCAGTTCACTAATATTAAGAGCACTCATGGGTACATATAGGGGTCCAATAAAATCCTACATAAGCAGCGACCAGCGGACCATGTCTCATTGTTCAAACTGAAGAAGGCATTTGTGCGGAATACCTTTCTATGAACACAGCAGTGAAAAAAGATAATGTTGTTTCACTAATAAACCAAGTGATAAGCTCCTGCACACCGACGTCAAGTGTTACAAACAAACATAAATAAATTCTGCAAGTAAATAAATATTTTTAGGCTACTACATTCTCAACGTATTTGTATCAAAAATATCGGTCTTTCATACTCTTGCCGATTGATATAGATGAAACGTGAAGGCTGCTGCTAAAAATTAAGCACAAGACACGAATATGTTATTCACAGTTATTTACTGTACTGGAATTACTCAGATGGCAATACACGAAATAGTATTTGTGTGTTTTTCCTCAATAAACCCTGTTACGGAAACAAGTTTTTCAGTCTCGTACACGATGCAAAGTTGCCTGAAGGCTCAGAGATGACAAGTTGGTTTGCAGTATTATCTGGGTGGTTGAGGAAAGTGCGTAGAAATTTTCATACCTTTGCGTGAAGTTATTACACTTCTCGATATTTTATTCGTGAAAAGGAAATGAAATTCTTTGATTATATCGGTAATTTATATTTAACATCAGTGGTTCATAATTATTACAATAGGAGAGCAAAAGCTTTATAATAGAAAGACACCAGCCTTGACAAAGAAATTACTGTGGGATTAATGTGATAGGCCTACTATCAGACGCTTAGGTGACACATGCCGTAACGTCACGTAAACTGAAGTACAGCTCACGTATTCCGTCGTATACAGACTGAAGTAAAAGCACTAAAGGTCCATTGAACCGTAGTATGTAGTCTGATTTCAGCTACTCGCCGTGGGAAGCTCAGATAAACTTTGCCTAGTGAATAGCTTTCCAAATTATTTCTTGTAACTTTTCTCGTTCTCAAGGAATAACTTGACAACAAACACACGTAGCGGAAAGAGTGCCTTGCGGAAGTTTTCTCATTTCCCTGCGTCCTACTGGGTAAACAGCTGTCGTGAAAGCATGGTGTCTTTGCTGCCTGACGCGTTTCCGCCGCTCATGTGGTAGGGTTGATACATGAGTGATTAGCTGTAGTGCTGTTGTTATTTCACACTGAGTGACGGTACAGTTTTGTACCATGAAAAAGGTTTGGGCTAAAAATTTACCGTTGACGGAGTATTTCAAGCAGCTTTTTGTGTTTCAATAACTTCAGAATTTATAAGAGAGAAAAGTTGAATCATTAGAAGACTGAACGCTTGACTCCGTATTGAACTCAGTTTCTTATTTTCAGCAATACAATGCAAAACGTGGCAGCTGATGTTCTTTTCACACCGCGACGTAATTCTTACACCATTCTGCATTCTTTTGCATTACTGACAAATAAAAATATGTGGATTACAACTGGGTGAGAATATAAAGTTGCTTAAAAGGGGCACATAGTTAAGGATAATTAATGACCCCTCATGCATACCTCACCCTAATGTATGTCGACATGTCCGAAAGAACACACAAAGCTTTATTTTGAATGGCGGGATGTCGGTACCATCTTGTTATCGCATTCTGAAGTCGCTAGATTTTCTAAACTGATTCGTGGAGGCACTATAAGTAAATGTAGAAAAAAGGTTCAAAAACTCTTCTTACAGTTTTCGAATTAGATTCTGGGATTAAAAGACATAAAAATTCCACACATGTCAAACATAGCCGAAGACAGATCGTGATTAATACTATTTAGATACTTAATTCTCTTTTATAATGTTTGTGAACTTGTTTTTATTTCTTAGTGTATGTTTATTGACGTTTAATATGGATTTTGAAAGAACTGTATTGAAAATAAGGTGTACTTACTCAAACAGTCGTACATTGCCTGGGGAAGACAGGTAATGTTATCATGGCCAACATAGATTGCACTTGCATGGTTTAATCAGTTAAATGAGAAACTTTGACGAACAGTATACTTAATTATTGTCTCCACATGGCAATGAAGTGTGTGGACAATCATTGCGAAGCAGCGATAGAAAATATTGACTCTGGAAATCATGAAGGAAAGGGCAAACTTCCTAAGAACAGGCAATATTTAGTAAAATGTGTTGTACCGCTGAAAATCTTCATATCTAACGGGAACAAAAAAAAGTTTTGGCGGTTATTATAGTTGAAGTAGGCTGTTGGCGGCTGGTCCTGAACCAGAATTTCAGTACAAACAGTGTCCGATTGCTAATTTATTGGTTTCACATGTTTGTGTACTAATTAGTTACATTACAACGTGTACTAGATTAGCACGAGACTAGTGCTGAATCACGAAATGGATAGCTGATAGGGAGTGTTTTGTCGATGTCGCGGTCACAGGACTGGCGAAGGAAGTAAGGCGCTATCTATTCAAGTGAACTATATCAGTGTTCTAAATATGATATACGTTAATCATGGATTAAAAATTTGGTTGGTTGTAAAGTAACAGGAACATCTCTCATGTGCAATGCTAGCAAAGCGCCATAACGACTTTATTTCATTTTCTGGTGATATTGTGAATTAAATATTCTGTCTCCTCTTTCTACATAAGCTCTATGTGTCATAGCCAAATGCGTCTTCATATTCAAGCTTACACTACTCGTTCCGGGAACTGGTCTGCCATGCGTGATAGTTTTTATGTTTCAGAAAGTATCATATACACTCCTGGAAAAAGAAATAAGAACACCGTGAATTCATTGTCCCAGGAAGGGGAAACTTTATTGACACATTCCTGGGGTCAGATACATCACATGATCACACTGACAGAACCACAGGCACATAGACACAGGCAACAGAGCATGCACAATGTCGGCACTAGTACAGTGTATATCCACCTTTCGCAGCAATGCAAGCAGCTATTCTCCCATGGAGACGATCGTAGAGATGCTGGATGTCGTCCTGTGGAACGGCTTGCCATGCCATTTCCACCTGGCGCCTCAGTTGGACCAGCGTTCGTGCTGGACGTGCAGACCGCGTGAGACGACGCTTCATCCAGTCCCAAACATGCTCAATGGGGGACAGATCCGGAGATCTTGCTGGCCAGGGTAGTTGACTTACACCTTCTAGAGCACGTTGGGTGGCACGGGATACATGCGGACGTGCATTGTCCTGTTGGAACAGCAAGTTCCCTTGCCGGTCTAGGAATGGTAGAACGATGGGTTCGATGACGGTTTGGATGTACCGTGCACTATTCAGTGTCCCCTCGACGATCACCAGTGGTGTACGGCCAGTGTAGGAGATCGCTCCCCACACCATGATGCCGGGTGTTGGCCCTGTGTGCCTCGGTCGTATGCAGTCCTGATTGTGGCGCTCACCTGCACGGCGCCAAACACGCATACGACAATCATTGTCACCAAGGCAGAAGCGACTCTCATCGTTGAAGACGACACGTCTCCATTCGTCCCTCCATTCACGCCTGTCGCGACACCACTGGAGTCGGGCTGCACGATGTTGGGGTGTGAGCGGAAGACGGCCTAACGGTGTGCGGGACCGTAGCCCAGCTTCATGGAGACGGTTGCGAATGGTCCTCGCCGATACCCCAGGAGCAACAGTGTCCCTAATTTGCTGGAAGGTGGCGGTGCGGTCCCCTACGGCACTGCGTAGGATCCTACGGTCTTGGCGTGCATCCGTGCGTCGCTGCGGTCCGGTCCCAGGTCGACGGGCACGTGCACCTTCCGCCGACCACTGGCGACAACATCGATGAACTGTGGAGACCTCACGCCCCACGTGTTGAGCAATTCGGCGGTACGTTCACCCGGCCTCCCGCATGCCCATTATACGCCCTCGCTCAAAGTCCGTCAACCGCACATACGGTTCACGTCCACGCTGTCGCGGCATGCTACCAGTGTTAAAGACTGCGATGGAGCTCCGTATGCCACGGCAAACTGGCTGACACTGACGGCGGCGGTGCACAAATGCTGCGCAGCTAGCGCCATTCGACGGCCAACACCGCGGTTCCTGGTGTGTCCGCTGTGCCGTGCGTGTGATCATTGCTTGTACAGCCCTCTCGCAGTGTCCGGAGCAAGTATGGTGGGTCTGACACACCGGTGTCAATGTGTTCTTTTTTCGATTTCCAGGAGTGTATATTTCGCTGTAGTGTGCAAAGGTAAGAAGTATCTCATAGTCTAGAAATACGATATTTTTTAAATTGATTACCGAAACGAGAGACGGGTGAGTAGTAAAACTGTGGTTCCTACACAATATGTTTTAGATAAACAATTATTCACAAAAAAGTAAGGACCACAATAAAAGAAACATGTGGTACAGAGAACTAAGGAAATTAAAAATCCGGGCACTGTGGGCGAGCGGTTGTAAGCCCTTCAGTGCTGAACCGCGCTGCTGCTACGATCGCAGGTTCGAATCCTGCCTCGGGTATGGATGTGTGTGATGTCCTTGAGTTACTCAGGTTTAAGTAGTTCTAAATCTGGGCGACTGATGACCTCAGATGTAAGCCTATAGTGCTTAGAGCCATTTTTCTTTTTTTGAAATTAAAAACATACGATCAAAATAAAGCTTCTCAACCAGATTTCTACTGATTTCTATAGCGGGAAAGACAACATGATCTATCGCGTTGCTCGGTTACTTCTGCCACTGCAAAATCGATGAACAAATGTAACATTTTCCGACACAAGTAACTTTCCACAATGAATGACGGTCTTTTAGGAGTCGAAACAATGTGTACCAATGGCATCCGGCAATATAACCTGTTACCACTGCATTAAGTTAACTTTCGTTATATTTCGAATCCGTAGCAGCTACTAATGCAAAAAACGCACCACTGACAGTAGGACTAGTGCAAACGAAAAGTGCAGGTCCCGTATGGTTTTAAAAGGAATCTTCTACCATCCTCTCTGGAAACTACTGTCCAGTTCAGGTACCGATCCAGGAGGTGGATCGTGATCGCGCATCCTTCTCTCCAAATTAGAAAGGCTCAATAGTACTGAGATGTGATGATTGCGGTAGCCAATTGAGGTGCCAACAGTTCATCCATCTGCTCACAAAACCTTTTCTGTACGAAATGAGCTTTGTGAAGAGGAGCCCTGCCACAGCACCACCACTGGGAGTAAACATTGTACCACGCAAAGGAGCTAATCAGCCAAAGCGGTCTCATAATCCATCGCAGTAACGGGACCATGCTGAGTAACCCTTGTGACCACAGAATATCAGATATTCCCAAATCATCATCGAACCCAAGCCATGTTTCACTATGCAAGGAAACCGATCAAAAGTTAGAAACAGTGTGAAAGAAGACTCATCAGAGCAAATTAGTATTCTGTACTTCCATAGCACACGTTTTAAGGCTTCGGCACCACGTTTTCCTGTTACAGACATTTGCATCACTGATGAGTGGCTATGGAATTCTTCTGCAGGCTGCAATTCCCAGCTTATGGAGCTTCCTTCGTGTTGTTTTGCTGCTGACAGGGCTCACGAGTGCGAACTTCAGTTCTGCAGTGATGTTCGCAGCTCTCATCCTTTTATTTTTCGTCACAGTTAGCTCTCTTTAATGGTCGACTGTGACGATCTCACACCAACCATTTTCGTTCGTATTGTGAAGTAGCGGATGCTGTTTTCTTACTTTCGCTGTATGCGGTATAAATCTTCGGTATAAATCTTGAAACACCGAAAACTTCTGCTACCTTCATTACGGAAGCACGAACCATAGCAGCACCCAAAACTCGGGTACGTTCGAATTCTCTTAGCTGCGACACAATGCACTCACAATTACACAGAACATTGTTCTGGTCACGAATAACACTAGCGAGGTATTGAGAGCATTGCACAGATTTCGTTGGTGGTCAAACAGTACAGTGCAACTCCCAGACTTGGCTAGTGTAACTGGATAACCTCTTTTGATGCTAGTCAATTGTCAAGATGGGCATTACTGCAAAGGGCATTTGGTTCTAAAGCATTATGTCACGGTGAAAAACGCTAAATATAGTACTTTTTCTCTCTTAACAACATGTGGGCAGGGTGGGTTCTTCCTTGGCTCGGGTATGAGGTAGAATGAAACAGCATTTTTACATAAGATAACTTTTATTGAAAGGTTTGTACAATGGTTTCCTTACTGGATTGTTCTGGCTGGGAGAGCGGCAGCTGTGTCGTTTGCGAAACCTTCTGCTGCGTGAGTGGCGGCGTCTGATTACGCCTGGCGGTGGGTATCTCATGTCGCTGTTTCGCCCAGTTGACTGGAGACGCGCATCGTGAGGTGGCCCGTTTAATGATTGAGAACGAAGTCGTGAATCGGATGGTGATACCTTGGATGTCGCGCCCCATTGTTTCTCTTCTCTATGCAGCCGCATGTGTCAGTGTTGTGCGTCGGCCACCGGAGCGGCGCGTCTTGGAACGGCCGGTGTCCAGGACTCGAACAACGGACTCCAGCTTGCCAGTCTTCGGATGTCAGATATTCATCACCAGCTCACAGGTGACTGCTGATGTGAGGCTGTCTCCTTCCCGTCCTCACGAGTCACCCGGGTACGTAAAAATCAGTCTTCAAATACCTTCTAACTTCAGGCTGCTGCTTGCTATTCAATTACAGCGGCGGACTTGGTGCTTCTGTGTACGATGTAGTCTCTTCCTGCATGATGGTTGTCAGCACCGACTGAACTGTACTGGAACTGAACTCGAACCGAAACTGAACTGAAAACTACTGTCAGGCCCACTGCGTCTCGCGTATTTATTTACTTCAGTTCACTGGAGGTGAAAAACTTCACACTCATTGCCTCTTCGGTCACGTTGAAAATCTTCTCGAAGAATCTTCTTAATGTCAGTCATTTGGTCTTGGAATGTAGGTGAGGGCCCTTGATCACATGTGACAACTGAGAAACATGTGAGCCGGTCGGGCGATGCCCTGATGGCTGAATCGACAACTTCCGCTTATGTGGGGAGGACGATGGCTTCTCCTAAATGTGCTGACTTGAAAGCGCCGGTCGCTGCCACTGCTGCTCTGTCCGCTGTTTGCCAGTGTGTAACTCTTCTACCCTAAACTAAGTTTTTCAGTTATTTTCTAATTTCTACTTCACTTCACATTGATTTCACTAATTTCTATACCTATCTTAAGTACCACTCAACACTAGCAACTGCAATTATGTTCAAGTAAGCTTTTCTCGCGGTGTTCCCATATTTTTGTCCAATCCCAGTAAAGTAGGGCGTTTTCAGTGGGAAAAACAATACAGAAACTATACCATATCTGCCTGGAGACGTGGAATGTTGTCTGACGAATGTCATTGTTTTCCTCTTTCCAAATGATGAGTGACGTCGCTCTGCCAGCTCAGTGTGACGATTAGTCTGCAGCTCGTGGTGGATGCAGTTCAGGTCGAGGCAGTTCTGTTACGAGTTGTGGCTTTTTTTGCGTAGAATTAATTAGACCCATACGCAGGAATTAGCCATAGAACTGAACCTGAACGTACAGTTTTACTATTTCGGTGAAATAGCGATGCACTTCCTTCGAAATCTTCATGCTTCCAGGATGGTCAACAGCAATATTCAGAGGACTGCAGGTATGCATTCGACGAACATGCAGGCGCCTTATCGCTCCTCGACCAGCCAGCTAAATCACCCGATGGTATTTCCATAGAAAATATCTAGAATAATACGAATGGCGGGAGAAAAACAACGATTAATATAGCCCCAATTTGGTAGCTTTATGGTATCTACCTCCGCGATGACGTCTCAGCTAGCTGTAGCACACCTGATGTAACTTATGGACGCCCTTCTTCGGGGAGCTGAGGTTGACATTAAAGCTAGAGTCGGTTATATAGATGGCTCTATTTTTATTTTTTCATTTTATTTTTAGCTGTGTGTTTATATCCTAAACATTTCGTGACAGTGACATGTGGTGTTACAGAAGAATGTTGAAAACTGGGGGCTGATACGGTATGGAATGAGGAGGTTCTCCGCTTAATCAGTGAAGAAAGGAACGTACAGCAAACACTGCCAAGAAGAAGAGTTAGGATTGGAGGACATCTGTTAAGACTTCACGGGATAAGTTCCATGGTACTAGAAGGAGCTGTACACAGTAAAAACTGTAGAGGAAGGTAGAGTTTACAGTACATCCAGCAAATAATTGGGTACGCAGATTGTAACTGCTGCTTTGAGACAAAAAGTTTGGAAAAGGAGACTATAGAGAACTGATGACTCGATGACTAGCAAAGAAGAAGGATGCAATTGTTAAGGGCGGCTAAGCGCCTATGACTTCCACCTACCGTGGTATATTATATGTAAATACGTTATACGTTGCTGAAGATTGGATGGGTAGATCACATAACTAATGAGGAGGTATTGAATAGAATTGGAGAGAAGTTTGTGGCACAACTTGACTAGAAGAAGGGATTAGTTGGTAGGGTTTATTCTGCGGCATCAAGGGATCTCCAATTTGGTACTGGAGGGCAGCGCGGAGGGTAAAAGTCCTAGAGATGAATACACTAAACAGATTCAGAAGGATGTAGGTTGCAGTAAGTATGGGGAGATGAAGAAGCTTGCACAGGATAGAGTAGCATGGAGAGCTGCATCAAACCAGTCTCTGGACTGAAGACCACACAACAACGTTACTAATAGTCTAGTATTCACTTAGCAAGCAGTGCCACTTTCAAAAAGGGCATTGATGCTAAGTTTTTACAGTAGATGAAAAACACGACCCAGACGTCTTGTCACCACCGCCTATTTTCGACATTAGCATGCAGTAACAACTCACGGACGGCAGATGGCACCACTGGCGGTGGGTTACATGAAGCATGTCGGGGCGACGTGGAAAAGACTACAGTCGTTGTCGTAATGCGGAAACGGAATGATTTAATTCACTTCCGAAACGGCATGATTATTGGCTGTTGGGGCAGGAGCGGAAGCATTTGGAAACAGCAACATTTGTGAAGTGTTTGCTAGCAGCCGAGTTTAGAGTGGACTGTTTATAGCAAGGTAGCGCTATCAAAAAACGTCGCGGATCACCTGTGTCGCACCAGAGTTGGCAGGGTACACGACGGCTGCTGAAATGTATACGAGCGAACAAACAAGCAACTGTTGAGCAACTGACTGCCCATATGAACCACAGGGCTACCAACATTGTCTCCTCATAGACCGTTCATCGAACATTATTGTGTATGTGCCCCGCAGTAAGCGCCTGGTTCATGCGGTCATACTGACTGCCGTTCATCGGCGACGAAGGCTGGAATTCGCACGCAACTATCGCAACCGGACGTCCACTGAGTGGCTCTATTGAGCAGATGACTAGTGGCGTGTACGGCGTGGAATGACTGAAAAACATCCTGCAACTGTCGTTGGAAGGGTTGAAACCCGATGCATTCTCTGGGCGAATTCGTTATCTGGAAGCGCAATCGCTCGACAAAAGTATGCACCTGTGCTTGGGGCCATGTCAGCAGGGTAACAATGCTATTTCTACGCTACTTTTAACTTTTTTCAAATCGAGGCTCTCTTTGGGTGGTCCCCCACTCCCCTACCTCCTGTCTGTGGGGCAGACGGCAGGTGTAGGAATATGAAATTGTTAGTATCACCAACCCCAATCCTCCCCCATCTCCCACTTCGTCTCCCCTGCCGCACTCCTCACCTCTTGGGAATTGGCAATATAACTGCTTAGTCTGTGCTGAGCTGCAGGAGAGGAAGGACATAAGGCACTGTCATTTTTTTTTTATTTTTGAGAGCGTTATTCTATTGGAAGTTTTTCCTAAATTTTGGCGGGAAAACCGAACCGCCAATTACCCTAGACTGTGCTGCTTTAAATTTAGATTGACAGGGTAATAGAAAAATGCTGCCATGAAAAAAAATGCACCTCACGACACAAAATGGGTGGTAATTTCAAGCAGTATCTTGTTTATACATTTAACCATTCATTAAATTAATTAAATGGTAGGAAAACGTGTTCAATGATGAGGTGTTGATGTTGGACAGAGAGGAATTTAATAAGTGTATAGCTCGTAGACCTACAGATGAGGATTGCGTTCACAGTCTCCTACATGATTAGTGGAAAGAGATGATAATGGATGAGTGGAGCAGAAAAACTTTTCAGGTAATAATGATGATGCAGCAGGATGGATTGTGGATGCGTTTCGCAATTCGTAAACAGCATGTCTGTGCTGGAACTGTTAAAGTTTTTTGTATTGTCAGTCAATCGACAGTGCAGGGGTAAACTTCATCCTATTCCGCTATCCCACGACCTGGAATAAATGATGATGCCCAAGTAGATGTTTTAGCTGCTGTCGCGGCTAATCCGCACATCGGTAGCTGACAAACTGCGCGAGAATCGCGAATCTCAAGAACGTCGGTGTTGAGAATGCTACATCAACATCGACTGCACCCGTACCATATTTCTATGCACGAGGAATTGCATGGCAACGACTTTGAACGTCGTGTATAGTTCTGCCACTGGGCACAATATGCACTATTGGGCAACGGAAAATTCACGATGGCTGCGACAAGTGGAACATCAGCGACCTTGGCGGGTTAATATATGTTGTGGCACTATGGGAGGAAGGATAATTGGCCCCCATTTTATCGATGTCAATCTAGATGGTGCAATGTATGCTGATTTCCTACGTAGTGTTCTACAGATGTTACTACAAGATGTTTCACTGCATGACAGAATGGCGATGTACTTCCAACATGATGGATGTCCAGTACATCGCTCGCGTGCTGTTGAAGCGGCATTGAATAGCATATTTCATGACAGGTGGATTGGTCGTCGAAGCACCATACCATGGCCCGCACTTTCACCGGATCCGACGTCCCTGGATTTCTTTCTGGGGAAAGTTGAAGGATATTTGCTATCTTGATCCACTGACAACGCCTGACAACATTCATATTTCTTTACGTACTATACGAATATGTAATAAAATGGGGGTTCCTATTTTAAAAAACGCAGTTGATATCCGTTTGACCTATGTCAGCGCCATCCAGGGGGCCAACCATAGCGGCATCTGGTTTCCCCCTTCAAGATAGACACGTTTCGTTCTTTGTAGTGTTTTCGTTTGAAGCTTATTTCGTGAGATATTTGGCTCGGTCACGATCAGTGGACCACCCTGTATATTTGATTGACAGTTGTTGTGCGTGGTAATAACAGTTTCACAGAATGGTAATTGTGGTATTTGAATGAGATTACTGGACTATACGGCTACTGTCGGTCGGTTGTGCAAGCTTGGAACACGTGTAATGTATTCTCTGAAAGCAGACTGTGGAAGTGAATTGATTATATTGAACTCAGCTAGCTCTACACCTTCATGTGACGTCGAATATTGCGAGAATAGTGGCCTCCTGTTTCTGATTAGTTCCAAACTGATTTGGAGACAATGTTGCAAGGAGCATTGATTGAAGACAGAGGAACATTTACAAAATGCATGGGGAGACAATTTACACTTTTGCTCAGGATCCTTAGCCACTAGGTTCAGCCAAGGGGTCGCTTGTTTAGAAATAGAGGGCAGTGTGGTGCTACGGATATGATAGTTTGGACGATAATCATCAAAGGTGCTGGTGAGACATTCCAATCTCTGACTTCATCCTACGAAAGCAAGAATACATTTTGACTGCCATCCACTTAGGGAGAGATCATGATTGGTAATAAATCGTAGCGTTTCGGCTAAGGAACGTAACTTTGTATCCCCACTCTGCGGCTGCCTATTCCCCCCAATGTGAACCAGTATTCATGCCATTTGATGCAGGCCATGTAACAGAGTTCACGATGTTTCCACATATGTATACCACTCGCAAAGTAGTGGAGGTGTTTTCTAGTAGTGATACAGGAATTGAGAACCACGCTGCAATGTCATTGCCTAATAGCATTACAAATTCGACGCAATGCGACATTTTGTCTTTGAGAACAGTGGTCTGAAACTTGAATAATTGGTAAAAAGCGTTGATATAACGGAAAACCTGATAAAATATCAAAAACTGATGGAAAAACCTGAAACTGCGGAAACTGCAACAAAAATGATTGTTATAGAGCTCCGACCTCGGCAATTTTCTTATCCATCATCGACAACTCTATTGAAAATCGAGTCTGTAGTCTTACTCCGTTCACAAGAAAATCACGTCTGTCCAACCTCGAATGTTCGCTCAATGTTGGTTATCGTGTTGCTTTTTCATCCTATCAGTATTGCCGGCCGAAGTGGCCGTGCGGTTAAAGGCGCTGCAGTCTGGAGCCGCAAGACCGCTACGGTCGCAGGTTCGAATCCTGCCTCGGGCATGGATGTTTGTGATGTCCTTAGGTTAGTTAGGTTTATCTAGTTCTAAGTTCTAGGGGACTAATGACCTCAGCAGTTGAGTCCCATAGTGCTCAGAGCCATTTGAACCTATCAGGATTGCGTTAATTGTGATGTTTTTTAGTCGTCATACTGCATAGTGCAGCCTCTCCCCGAAGTTATTCAATCTGTATCTTGAACAAGCAGTAAAAGAAACAAAAGAAAAATTCGGAGTAGGTATTAAAATCCACGGAGAATAAATAAAAACTTTTAGGTTCGCCGATGACATTGTAATTCTGTCAGAGACAGCAAAGGACTTGGAAGAGCAGTTGAACGGAATGGACAGTGTCTTGAAAGGAGGATATAAGATGAACATCAACAAAAGCAAAACGAGGATAATGGAATGTAGTCAAATTAAGTCGGGTGATGCTGAGGGAATTAGATTAGGAAATGAGGCACTCAAAGTAGTAAAGGAGTTTAGCTATTTGGGGAGCAAAATAACTGATGATGGTCGAAGTAGAGAGGATATAAAATGTAGACTGGCAATGGGGAGGAAGGCGTTTCTGAAGAAGAGAAATTTGTTAACATCGAGTATAGATTTAAGTGTCAAGAAGTCGTTTCTGAAAGTGTTTGTATGGAGTGTAGCCATGTATGGAAGTGAAACATGGACAACAAATAGTTTGGACAAGAAGAGAATAGAAGCTTTCGAAATGTGGTGCTACAGAAGAATGTTGAAGATTAGGTGGGTAGATCACGTAACTAATGAGGAGGTATTGAATAGGATTGGGGAGAAGAGAAGTTTGTGGCACAACTTGACTAGAAGAAGGGATCGGTTGGTAGGACATGTCCTGAGGCATTGAGGGATCACAAAGTTAGCATTGGAGGGCCGCGTGGAGGGTAAAAATCGTAGAGGGAGACCAAGAGATGAATACACTAAGCAGATTCAGAAGGATGTAGGTTGCAGTAGGTACTGGGAGATGAAGAAGCTTGCACAGGATAGATTAGCATGGAGAGCTGCATCAAACCAGTCTCAGGACTGACGACCACAACAACAACAACTACATAGTGCATGGCAGTTGCTAGCTCAATGTATGTTTAAGGACTGCGTATTCAATGCGTATTCAATGCTACATTCACAGTTCTTCGGTACAATAATCATTATTGCAAGCATAAGTTCATTCCAAGAGAGTGCGTTTACGCTCATTTAGCTACCGATTTAATTGATTTTAGTACTGTAGCCACTATTTGCACTACTGCTCCAGAGTCTTCGTTTTAAAAGCGTAATACTACATTCTTTACATGATGTGAGTTGTGTCCGCAGCTCTTGGTCGTGCGGTAGCGTTCTCGCTTCCCACGCCCGGGTTCCCGGGTTCGATTCCCGGCGGAGTAAGGGATTTTCCCTGCTTCGTGATGACTGGGTGTTGTGTGCTGTCCTTAGGTTAGTTAGGTTTAAGTAGTTCTAAGTTCTAGGGGACTGATGACCATAGATGTTAAGTCCCATAGTGCTCAGAGCCATTTTTTTAATGTGAGTTGTGGTCTGTCGGTAGAATATTCGTTGTAGCAAGAATGACAATCGCTCCTGGACACTGAGCTTTCATTTATTTCGCTGAGATTTCAGTGACTTCATTGCTACATCAACTATTTGTACTGTCACAGTAATTGTTTTAAAAAGTGTACGACTACACACTTTACATCATATGAGGTGAGGCCTGTCGGTGGAGGCACAATATTCACTGAAGCATGTACAAGCATCACATCTCGAGAATACACAGTGGTGGTACTTCCTGAAGCAAATTAATGTTCATGTTTATTCTGTCACATTTTTAAATAAATCTGGTGACATCACAGCAACTGAGCAGCTAAGAATAGCAATACTTAGGCAGTCACGCATTTTGTTATTCAACGAGGAGCAGGTGACTGTGTAAAATTCCTGCATCGTCTATTCTTCCGCCGTCTCTACTGCTGGAGTCTCATCCTTCCACAGTAGATAAGAAAACACACACGCACAAACACACATAAATCAGTAATTCAGTACAGCTGAGCATCTAAAACCTAAACCAAACGGCTTTCAGATTGTTTACCTGAAGACGTAGAATAAATGGAAGCAAGGCAGGTCATAACCGTATGCAGCAGTGGAGGCTTGCCAGTGCAGGCACTGCCCTCCACCTGTTGTCGGCAGAGGAGGCAGATCAGCGCACAGTCAGACAACTGGTATAAAGATCCATGTGCATCTAATTTACGTGGGACATATTATTTCAATGTTTTTCCTACATGGGGCTGATTTTACTTAGGCGAGGACGATTTTCAGAAAGTGTTGGCTCATTCAGAACATTTGAAAGCACACCTCTATTAACTGTTCCGTTCTTCATGCGTGGTCTATAGTAAGGTTTTTAGCTATTGTTCCAGGAGGAGCAAGTGTTGGTTAGAAATACTTTTAACAACCCGGAGGAAATGTCCTTCGGTCTTTTGTCCATCTGTGTCCGACTTCCGCAGACTACAAGCTCCAAGATACCACGTATGGGAGGGTGAAAGAGATGTGAATTTTATTTAGATTCTATAAATGAAATGCAAGGAGGGCTGTTCAACATATAAGTGGGTTATTCAGTGAAACTGTATTAAACTGCATATACAATAATTATTGAAATTTTATCCAATTCATATAACAATCACATAAAAATTATTCAAATAATGATAAACAAAAGTAAAACACTTGGGTCGTCAGATACTGTGGAAAGTATCATAAAAAACAACAAACGTAATTGAATTGGCACCAACAGCTCACAACAAGTGAGTTATATAAGGTACCCGCCCTGGTATTTGCCTTTTCACATGAGCATTGTATGACTTCATTCTAATTTAACATATAAATAAATTACACGAGACGGGTTCACCTGGTGTAATAAATGAGGAAGGAATAAAAAAATAAAAAAGAACAGCTGAACATATGAATCTCTTAGCGGACAAACGGTGAATACTTTGCCTTGCGTCGTTATGAGCATCTAACACATTGCAAGGAAATTGAAGAAAGCGAAAGAAAAATGCACAGCTAGGAAAGCGGGCGTTTTCTGTATTAACATGTTCATAGCGAGGTCGGCGTGGCGGTGGAGTCGGCTGATTGCGTGCGGCTGCATCAAGACTCTGCCGGCCACATAGGTGATAGCGTCTAACATACCCTGCACTGAAAATAGTGACCGAAACATGCAACTGGAAGTTATAATTACTAGACGACCGTATGCGTTCATCTGCAAGTGCAAACCTACGTGAAACTGCATTAAACAAAGCTCAAAACTGTTCTAACAGTACTACCGTCATCGAACATGTAGTAAATCAAAACGTAATTCTGAGTTAAGCTCTTGATAACGACCACAGTGAGTGAAGCTCGCCTACTTGGACCTAACATACTTTGCTCTCTCCGCTGTTAGCGACGAATGCAAAGTGCATCGTCTCATGACAAGCGATAAGAGAATCCTTGCGACTTATCGCAAGCAGTCAAGAGTCAACTCTTGCCTTCTCAGACGCAATATTCGGAATCCATAGTACTAGTGCGCTCCTCGCACCTGGAGAGAGAGAGCGGCGTCTTGTCTCCTCCCTTCCGCAAATTACGTAGCTCGTACTATTTTTCAAAGCGAACATGAGATTCTTGCCAATGAAGAGGTCGGTTTCAAAATTTCCTCCCTCCTTGCCGTCGCATTCCGCGAGGAAAAGAGAGTGATACCCTGTGTGAGACAGAGTATACAAATGAACCAAGACTTCTCGCTTTCAGTATTGCCGCTACGTTCCTAAGTATTCTGCTCGCGAGAAACGGCCAAAATTCTTCGGGCCACTTGAGATTCTTGGACACCCAAGTCGTGTTGTTGCTATTTAACTCGCCGCTCTGTCCGCGTTACCTAGAATCGTGATAAAACTGGTTTCCGCTGCCTCGGGCACACGTGCGAATGTCCACGGCTTCCCTTGGCAGCATGTTAATGTATGCAGCGTCTTCGCCTGTCGCTAATCCTCTGGGTGCCTGTCCTCTGTGAAGCGTGCCGACGTTGGCGCGCGACCGCCGCTCGCCCGTGGGCGCACTACCTGTGTCCACCTGGTCGCCGGGCTCCCCAGCTAGGAACGCACCAGAAGAATTCCTTTCGTGCACATAGTGTTCCAAGTTTGCAAAGAGAAGAATCATAGCCCTTTACCAATGCTTAATGACGCAATAATTCACCTCCATCACACTTCATATATTGCAGTAAACTAATGACTGATTTTAAAAGCAAATATCTCCATTAATTAAAAAATGAAAAGCTTAGACGCTTTTCAGCTCAGTGTACCACTGCCAGCAGATGGATCTCGTGTCTCTACCTACAAGGATGGCGAGGAGGCGACGAGGGGAAACAGGGGCGGTGGTAAGACTGGTTCTAAGGTACTTAATCTGTTTCCATATATCGAGGTGAACACATGTGCAGCTGTCACCGTATTCCCCTAGCAAGATTTTATGGGGACGGTTTTTGTGATAGTCATATTTTTACAATGGTTTTTGTCAATTCTCAGTGTGTGTGTTGCATTGTTTACCAGTGACAGTTTATTAATGACAATGTCGATGTGTAATTAGAGCAGTGACGCATTTTCCTTCTTTTATGACAATGTGTACTGGTCTTCCTACACTTCAGCGATAGTATGCTGCCCTTTCCCTTCTTCCCACGTATGTATGTATGAGCACAAGTTCCTCAGCAGATATTTCACTTATAGACTGGTAGGAGTCCATTCTTCTTCTACTTCAATGATAGTTTGCTGCTCCATCCCTTCTCAGCTATTATCTGTGTACACGTTCCCCAGCAGCTATGCACTTGTAGATTGGTGGAGACAATTATTCTGGCAGTGGCTACAAGATAGTTCCTCGCCAATTTCTGGTAGTGTTGTGGACTAGTGCATACAGAAAAGTGAACGTATATATTCACGCGATCTGGAAGGGGAATGAAACCATTCCAAGAGTTCTCTGGTTCATACAGTCTGGGACATTGGAATAGGACGAAATTGTCTCCTTCACTGTAGATTAACTGATCATTTCAATAGAACATGAGCAGTTCTCGCACTGAAAGTAATCTCTATGGGTTGCGAAACATATTCACAGTCCATCTGGCTGCATTATCATTATTTACTCAGAAGTATTACCCTATGATCGTCCACTATCACCTCGTTCCATTCCTTATGTAGGAGGCTATGAATGAAGTCCTCAACCATATGTTTATAAGTAATACATATATTAAACTACTCTCCGTCCTACACCAATATCTCGCCAGTTAAATACATTTTGCTGCAGTTAAATTAATTTAGTTAACTTTTAAAGAACAAGCAAATTGCCCCAGTTCACCACCCATTTGGTGTAATGACATCTGTTTTTTCACGAGAGAGTTTTTCTAGCATCCCAACAATATTAAGCCGTTCAGTTTATATGAATTTCAATCAGCATCGCTGTAGGGTAACTGGCAGATCGGCTCCCTGCCAAAATTTAGGAAATTCCACCACCAGGATAATACCCTCAAAAGTAAATGAAGTACATAAATAAAGACAGTACCTTATGTCCTTCCTCTCCAGAAGCTCAGCGCAGGTTGAGTGTTGATCCCACTACTTCCCAATTGGGGGAGGGGGGGATGGGGAAAGGGGGAGTGTTGGGAAGTATGGTGTTGATGTCAACAATGTGACATTACTATGGCCACCTCCCCCCCCCCCCCACACACCCAAAGGAGATGAGGGGGGGAGGGGGGGGGGGGAGGGGCAAGCAAACAAGGACCATCTTGAATTAGAAGTGGTGTAGAATAAACATTGTTCTCGTAGTAGTGTCCATCCCTTCATGGAGTTTGTTTCTTCTCAACATGGTGGAATTTATTAGCGGGAAAATAAACATGTCACACACCTCGCAGTGGAGACGTCTGTTGCCTGTTTCAGAGAGCACAATAATGAGTTTACCATACTCCCTGGCCACCAAACTCCTGAGATTTAGACCCAGTCTAGATGTTGTGGGACCACATTGGTAGGGCTGTTCGTGCCATGGATCCTCAAGGATAAACCCAGCGCAGCTGTCCATGGTACTGGAGTTGGTGCAGCTCTACGTTTTTATCGGTACCTTCCAGAACATCACTGCCTCTCCTCGTGGACGTCTGCAGTGCTTCATGCTGTAAAAGTTGGTTTTTCAGGCTTTTGACAGGTGGTCACATTAATATGACTGGATTGTGTATATTACTACACTAGGCTGTGGACGTCCACTGCTAAAAGAGCAGGTTGGCGAAGAGATCAAAGAACACTAAGTCGTTCGCTTGAACAATCCATTAAGAATCTCGGAAGGTTTCGTAAGCAAGACTTGCAGGGCGCTCATGGAACATTACTTCGCTTGAAGTGAGTACTTTACCACAGGCACAAGACGCCAAAGCTATTTCCAGAGTCTTCTTAGGCCCATATGCATGGCGAGTTTATTGGCCTCTTTTATTCGATAAACGTTGTGAGATTAAAGTCAGACTTTAGCCTTTGAAGTTTGTAGCTTGCAGGTTGTATGCCAATGCTTAAATTCTTACGGTCTGTGATCTGAAAACATTCATTCGATTCCCCCTTTCGATGACTTCCTTTGAGCGGAAGCGTACGCTCTCAGAGAGTCCAGCATGCCATTTACTCTTTGAGCTTTGGCAGGGTGGCCCTCAGGTTTTAACTAGCTCATGTGAGTACACTAGTTTCTGTTGGTACGGCGTTCAGCTGTTTTGGAGAGTTACTGCCTCGTTTGTTGTCGCAGTTAATGATTGCTTATTAAGAGAGTTATAATAGTTATGGTGCTTTCACGTAAATCTATTTCTGTATTGTCATTAGTAAACATTTTAAATAAAAAGGAAATCTAATGATGGGACTCCACATAGGTTTGTCACAAGTCGAATACGTAGCAACTTGCCTTTACATCATGGAGACATCAAAGCTACATCATGAAATTCTGACAAAGTTAAGAACGAACGCCGTACTGGGAAACTACTCATGTAGTCAACAATAGATTATTCTTGATATGCCATTAAAGGAGGCAATAATGATTTCTGAGAATGAATTTCAAGTTTCTTTTTTGACTTGTGTTGATGATTCAGTTATTTGGGAAGAGTCCCAACATCATCTCAAGGAAGTATTGGGATGCTTCCTGCTTGTACAGAGATATCAACTACGAAAAATGTCGTTACCTCACTGTGTCATAGTTAAAATCAGAACACAGGACGTAAGAGAACCAAAGAAATACAATATCTACATTACTACATTTACTGAAGTAGAATAACAGGTTCTAAAAGGAAGTGATATAGCAAGAACGATACCATATAGCTTTTTTGCCAGCGGAAACCAAGAAGAGGACACAGCAAAGGAGGGTACAGGACTGTGATCTAACATGCCGTCAGTGAGTGGGACGCTTTTTGATGAAGAGAGAAAAATCAGTTTTTCAGTCAGAGCTCTAAATAATTAGAGCAAAGTTAAGCAATAATAGCATAAAACTAAATATTGAAACTCGAAAGGTAACAAGTAATTTAAATATCCGTTTTATTACATCTAAAGGTATTTAATATTGAATATATTATTATATCCTATCACTGAAGTCACTTTGTTCATGAAACAGGACTCATTCACCCACGCATTCGTATTAGCACAATTACACGTCATTCATAATGAAATACAAAGACACACACACACACACACACACACACACACACACAGGCACACACATACACACATACACACACACATACACGCGCTCACGCGCGCACATACATACATACATACATGCATAAATACAATACAGCAGTTATAGTTCATATCTGGTGGCTATTCAACGCAATCCATGGTAAAATGTCTCATCAATTTTTTAGGTTTTACGAGCCATGGTAGGGGTATCTAAGGAGCGTAAATAGCGTTCAAAATAGTTCAAATGGCTCTGAGCACTATGGGACTTAACTTCTGAGGTCATCAGCCCCTAGAAATTAGAACTACTTAAACCTAACTAACCTAAGGACACCACACACACCCATGCAGGATTCGAACCTGCGACCGTAGCGGTCGCGCGGCTCCAGACTGTAGCGCCTAGAACCGCTCGGCCACCCCGGTCGGCCGTAAATAGCGTCACATGTGGAATGATCACTGCGAACATCATGGAGATACTCGTGTGAGACAGCGTTATCATACCCTGCAATGTTTACGAGGAACGTCGTTCTGAGTCTCCATTTAAGTCGTTGGCCGAATCGTGCAATATGCTGATTTGTGTGGTAATCGAAGGTGACAGTGGTCCGACGTTTGACTGAAGGCAGGTATGCATGTGGTCAAAAATCCGATCGATCACGTCTGACCACTACAATGGCCGATCTTATAAGTGGAAACTCTAACACATTTGCATTTACTCGTTTAATTCACATGGAACCGGTTTAAGTGTTACAGTAGACCATCTTCATGCTACTCGATGCAGAAAACAGGTCATTTATTGTACCGTATAGAAAGCAGCATAATATTATAGTATCTACTGCTAATTTTCAAAAGTGATAATGTTACTTACCGTAGACTGATCCTATGCAAATAACATCACTGCGTATGATTTTCATTGTCTTAAAAACTATAATAAAAGACAATGGCTTAAGATAGTGTCTATACATGTATCATATTTGTTATTACTGGGGCTACTACGAATGAATCATCAATTTCCATAACTCTGCATTTTCCTAAGTACTACGTGTACAAGTATGACTGATTCATGTATGTCATCGTAAACTCACTTACTTCGCATTTTGCATTCTACAACTATACTACAAATACCACTTTAGTCACATGACACACGTCCAATGCGTAGCCAGTTTCGTTCCTGCAGTATTCCACTTTCATGCCTTGCGCAGACAGTTGATGGTTTTGGAGTGAGGACGGAACTTTATTTCACCTCCTCCACAGCTGCATCTGGCACACTATGCCGACCGGTACATTTCTGTTTATGTTGACAATCAGTGTCCTCAAATTGGAGATACCAAAGCACATTGATCTTCCAACATGCCGTTTTTTTCCGTAATTCCTTCTGAATGCACGCTGCACTACTGTAACAGATATACATCTCTCTTATTTCATACACAAAAAATCTATTCTTGGTTTGCGCCTCCTTTTCAAAGCACAGCATGCTGGGGGACAAAATGCAAGCACTGTAAGTTTACTATTCTGTTCAGTCATTAGTCATATCTGAACATGCGGAACTCTGAAATACACTCCTGCAAATTGAAATAAGAACACCGTGAATTCATTGTCCCAGGAAGGGGAAACTTTATTGACACATTCCTGGGGTCAGATACATCACATGATCACACTGACAGAACCACAGGCACATAGACACAGGCAACAGAGCATGCACAATGTCGGCACTAGTACAGTGTATATCCACCTTTCGCAGCAATGCAGGCTGCTATTCTCCCATGGAGACGATCGTAGAGATGCTGGATGTCGTCCTGTGGAACGGCTTGCCATGCCATTTCCACCTGGCGCCTCAGTTGGACCAGCGTTCGTGCTGGACGTGCAGACCGCGTGAGACGACGCTTCATCCAGTCCCAAACATGCTCAATGGGGGACAGATCCGGAGATCTTGCTGGCCAGGGTAGTTGACTTACACCTTCTAGAGCACGTTGGGTGGCACGGGATACATGCGGACGTGCATTGTCCTGTTGGAACAGCAAGTTCCCTTGTCGGTCTAGGAATGGTAGAACGATGGGTTCGATGACGGTTTGGATGTACCGTGTACTATTCAGTGTCCCCTCGACGATCACCAGTGGTGTACGGCCAGTGTAGGAGATCGCTCCCCACACCATGATGCCGGGTGTTGGCCCTGTGTGCCTCGGTCGTATGCAGTCCTGATTGTGGCGCTCACCTGCAGGGCGCCAAACACGCATACGACCATCATTGGCACCAAGGCAGAAGCGACTCTCATCGCTGAAGACGACACGTCTCCATTCGTCCCTCCATTCACGCCTGTCGCGACACCACTGGAGGCGGGCTGCACGATGTTGGGGCGTGAGCGGAAGACGGCCTAACGGTGTGCGGGACCGTAGCCCAGCTTCATGGAGACGGTTGCGAATGGTCCTCGCCGATACCCCAGGAGCAACAGTGTCCCTAATTTGCTGGGAAGTGGCGGTGCGGTCCCCTACGGCACAGCGTAGGATCCTACGGTCTTGGCGTGCATCCGTGCGTCGCTGCGGTCCGGTCCCAGGTCGACGGGCACGTGCTCCTTCCGCCGACCACTGGCGACAACATCGATGTACTGTGGAGACCTCACGCCCCACGTGTTGAGCAATTCGGCGGTACGTCCACCCGGCCTCCCGCATGCCCACTATACGCCCTCGCTCAAAGTCCGTCAACTACACATACGGTTCACGTCCACGCTGTCGCGGCATGCTACCAGTGTTAAAGACTGCGATGGAGCTCCGTATGCCACGGCAAACTGGCTGACACTGACGGCGGCGGTGCACAAATGCTGCGCAGCTAGCGCCATTCGACGGCCAACACCGTGGTTCCTGGTGTGTCCGCTGTGCCGTGCGTGTGATCATTGCTTGTACAGCCCTCTGGCAGTGTCCGGAGGAAGTATGGTGGGTCTGACACACCGGTGTCAATGTGTTCTTTTTTCCATTTCCAGGAGTGTATTTCAATGCTCTGACTCATAATGGCCAGTAGTGTAGAAAAGACAGCTTGTGAGTCTCAGTGCACTTAAGGAAAGATAACAATTAATGATCTGTGCCACAATACTTGGAAGGTGTAGGACGTAAGTAGTTAAAACACACTACTGGCCATTAAAATTGCTACACGAAATTGGAATCCGTAGACATTGATTTGAATCTACAACCATTAAATTTGCGTGAATGATTGTGTAACCGAAATTTAAGATGAAGTGCTACAGACGCGAGACTTAACCGACAGGAAGAAGATGCTGTGATATGCAAATGATTAGCTTTTCACACAGGGTTGGCGCCGGTGGCGACACCTACAACGTGTTCCCATGAGAAAAGTTTCCAACCGATTTCTCATACACAAACAGCAGTTGACCGGCGTTGCCTGGTGAAACGTTGTCGTGATGCCTCGTGTAAGGAGGAGAAATTCGTGCCATCACGTTTCCGACTTTGATAAAGGTCGGATTTTAGCCTATCGCGATTGCGGTTTATCGTATCGCGACATTGCTGCTCGCGTTCGTCGAGATCCAATGACTGCAGAATATGGAATCTGTGGGTTCAGGAGGGTAATACGGAACGCCGTGCTGGAACCCAACGGTTCGTTTCAGTTGCAGTCGAGATGATAGGCATCTTATCCGCATGGCTGTAACGGATCGTGCAGCCACGTCTCGATCCCTGAGTCAACAGATGGGGACGTTTGCAAGACAACAACCATCTGCACGAACAGTTCGACGACGTTTGCAGCAGCATGGACTATCAGCTCGGAGACCATGGCTGCGGTTACCCTTGACGGTGCTTCACAGACAGGACCGCCAGCGATGGTGTACTCAACGACGAACCTGGATGTACGAATGGCAAAACGTAATTTTTTCGGATGAATCCAGGTCCTGTTTACAGCATCATGATGGTCGCATCCGTGTTTGGCGAAATCGCGGTGAACGCACATTGGAAGCGGTTATTCGTTATCGTCATACTGGCTTATCACCCGGCGTGATGGTACGGGGTGTCATTGGTTACACGTCTCGGTCACCTCTTGTTCTTATTGACTGCAATTTGAGCAGTGGACGTTACATTTCAGATGTGATACGACCCGTGGCTCTATCCTTCATTCGATCCATGCGAAACCCTACATTTCAGCAGGATAATGCACGACCGCATGTTGCAGGTCCCGTACGGGGCTTGCTGGATACAGAAAATGTTCGACTGCTGCCCTGGCCAGCACATTCTCCAGATCTCTCACTAATTGAAAACGTCTGGTCAATGGTGGCCGAGCAACTGGCTCGTCACAATACGCCAGTCACTACTCTTGATGAACTGTGGTATCGTGTTGAAGCTGCATGGGCAGCTGTACCTTACATGCCATCCAAGGTATGTTTGACTCAATGCCCAGGCGTATCAAGGCCGTTATTACGGCCAGAGGTTGTTGTTCTGGGTACTGATTTCTCAGGATCTATGCACCTAAATTTCGTGAAAATGTAATCACATGTCAGTTCCAGTATAATGTATTTGTCCATGAATACCTATTTATCATCTGCATTTCTTCTTGGTGTAGCAATTTTAATGGCCATTAGTGTATTTAACCACGTGCTGGAAACCTATCCACATAGGTAGAATCAATATTTATAATGCAATAGCTTTCACGTGACTATCTCAATGATCCACTCAATTCGTCCAGCTACACTTTTCTTTGATCTGGATTAGCAATCTTGTTGTTATTATTGTGGTCTTCAGTCACAAGGCTGGTTTGATGCAACTCTCCATGCCTCTCTATACTGTGCAAGCCTCTTCAACTCGAAGTAACTACTGCGACCTACACCCCCCGTGAATCTGCTTGTTTTTTGCATCTCTTGGCCTTGTGAACCCTTGATGCCTCAGAATATGTCCTACCGACCGATCCCTTCTGTTGATCGGGTTGTACACAAATTTCTCTTCTCTCAAATTGTATTCAGTACCTCCTCATTAGTTACGTGATCTACTCATCTAATCTTAAGTATTCTTCTGTAGCCCCACATTTCAAAATCTTCTATTCTCTTCTTGTCTAAATCGTTTATCGTCCATGTTTCACTTCCATACATGGCTCTACTCTAGACAAGTACTTAGAGAAAGGACTTCCTGACATTTTAATCTATATTCGACGTTAACAAATTTCTGTTCTTCAGAAACACTCTCTTGCCATTGCCAGTTTACGTTTTATATCTTTCCTACTTCGACCATCAAAAGTTGTTTTGCTTCCCAAATAGCAGAAATCATCTACGACTTCAAGTGTCTAATTCTCTAATCTAATTTCCTCGGCATCAACTGATTTAATTCAACTACATTCCATTAATCTCGTTTTGCTTTATTTGATATTCATCTTATATCCTCCTTTCAAGATACTGTCCATTCCGTTCAACTGCTCTTCCGAGTCCTTTGCCATCTCTGACGAAATTGCAATGTCAATGGCAAACTTCGAAGTTTTTATTTCTTCTCTCTGGACTTTAATTCCTACTCCAAATTTTTCTTATGTTTCCCTTAATGCTTGCTCGAAATACAAATTGAATGACATCGGGGATAGGCTACAATTATGTCTAGCTCTCTTCTCAACCACTGCTTCCCTTTCATGCTCCTCGACTCTTATTATTGCCTTCTGGTTTCTGTACAAATTGCAAATAGCCTTTCGCACGCTTTATTTTACCCCTGCCACCTTAACAGTTTGAAAGAGAGTATTCCAGTCAACATTGTCAAAAGCTTTCTCTAAGTGTACAATTTCTATAAACGTAGCAACTTATCTTCTATGAGAAGTCGTAGGGTCAGTATTGCCTCGTGTGTTCCTACGTTTCTTCGGAATCCAAACTGATCTTCCCCGAGCTCTGCATCTGCCAGTTTTTACACGCTTCTATAAAGGATTCATGTTTGAATGTTGTAGCCGTAAATTATTAAACTGGTAGTTCGGTAACTTTCACACCTTTCAGCTCCTGCTTCTTTTGGAATTGGGATTGTTCTATTATTCTTGAAGTCTAAGGGTATTTCATATATCTTGCTCACCAGGTGACAAAGTTTTGTCATGGCTGGCTCTCTCATAGCTATCTGTAGCTCAAAGGAAATGTTGTCTACTCCCGCTTCCTTGTTTAGACTTCAGTCTTTCAGTGCTTTGTCAAATTCTTAACGCAGTATCGTATCTCCCATCTCATCTTCCTCTGTGTCCTCTTCCATTGCCACAATACTGCCGTCAAGTGAATCTCCCTTGTATAGACTCTCTGTATGTTCCTTCCACCTTTCCGTTTTCTCTTCTTTGCTTAGAACTGGTTTTCCATCTGAGCTCTTGATATTCATTTTATTTTCTCTAAAGGTCTCTTTAATTGTCCCTTGGGTAGTATCTATCCTACCCGTAGTAATGAAGCTTCTACATCCTTACATTTGTCCTCTAGCCATTCCTGCTTAGCTGTTTAGCACTTCTTGTCGATTTCATTTTTTAGACATTTGTATTCCTTTTCGTCAGCTTCATCTATTACGATTCTTTCTTATTTTCTCCTTTCATCGATTGATATCAATATCTCTTGTGTTACTCAAGAATTTGTACTAGCCTTCATTTCTTCTGCCTACTTGATACTCTGCTGGCTTCACTACTTCATCTCTCACAACTAACCACTCTCATTCTATTGTATTCCTCTCCCTTGTTCTTGTCAGTCGTTCCCTAATGCTCCCTCTGAAACCCTCTAGTACCTTTGATTCTTTCAGTTTATCTACGTCCGTTCTCTTTAAATTCCTTCCTCTTTGCAATTTCTTCAGTTTTAATCTGCAGTTCATAACCAATAATTTATGGTCACAGTGCACATCTGCCCCTGGAAACGTCTTACAGTTTAAAACCTGATTATCAAACCTCTGTGTTACCATTTTATAATCGATCTGAAACCTTCCGTTGCCTCCAGGTCTCTGCGACGTATACAACCTTCTCTCATGATTCTTAAGCCACGTGTTAGCTATGATTAAATTATGATCTATGCAAAATTCTACCATGCGGTTTCCTCTTTCATTCCTTTTCTCCAGTTCATATTCACCAACTGCATTTCCTTCTCTTCCTTTCCCTACTGTCCAATTCCATTCCCACATGGCTATTAAATTTTCGGCTCCCTTAACTATCTGAATAATTTCTTTTATCTCATCACACATTTCCTCAATCTCCGCCGGCCGTTGTGGCCGAGTGGTTCTAGGCGCTTCAGTCTGCAACCGCGCGACCGCTACGGTCGCAGGTTCGAATCCAGCCTCGGGCATGGATGTGTCTGATGTCCTTAGGTAAGTTAGGTTAAGTACTGTAGTTCTAAGCTATGGGACTGATTAACTCAGACGTTAAGTCCCATAGTGCTCAGAGCTATTTGAACAATTTTGAACCTCAATCTCCTCCTCATCTGCGGAGCTAGTTGGCATATAAACCTGTACTATTGAGGTGGGTGTGGGATTCGTGTCTATCTTGGCTACAATAATGCACTCACTACGCTGTTAATAGTAGCTTCTCCGCATACTTATTTTTTGCTCATTATTAAAACTACTCCTGCATTATCCCTATCTGATTTTGTATTTATAACCCTGTATTTATATAACCAGAAGTCGTGTTCCTTCTGCCACCAAACTTCACTAATTCCCACTATATCTAATTTTAGCTTATCCATTTTCCTTTTTAAATTTTCGAACCTACCCACCCGATTAAGGGCTTTGACAGTCCACGCTCCGATCCGTAGGACGCCAGTTTTGTCTCTCCTCATGACGATTTCCCCCTTAGTAGTCCTCGCCCTGAGGTCCGAATGGGGGACTATTTTACCTCCGAAATATTTTATCCAGAAGGATGCCATCATCGTTTAACCATACAGTGAAGCTGCATGCCCTCGGGAAAAATTACGGCTGTACTTTCCCCATGCTTTCAGGAGCTTATCTCACTTCATTCTTTCGTCCGCAGCTCGCGGTCCAGTGGCTAGCGTTGCTAACTGTGAATCACGGGGTGCCGGGTTCGATTCCCGGCCGGGTTGGGGATTTTCTCCGCCCGGGGACTGGGTTTTTGAGTTGTCCTCATCATCTCGTCATTATTCGGAAGTGTCGAGATTGGAGCTGGAAAGATTGGGATCTTGTACGGGCGCTGATGACCTCGAGGTTAAGCGTCCCACAAACCATCATCACCTTACACTATCAAAATAGGAGGAAACTTAGTAACAAGGCAACATAGAGTAAGTTGTATACCTGCTGTCTGCTACACTATGCAAACAAATGTCACACATAGTACACTGAAGAATTATATGTAAATAAAACCAGTATGTACATCTTATGGTGTTGTCATTATTCAAATATAATAACTGCTGTTGTTCCAAGATCCACCATACGATGGATGTACAAAGACAAGGGAAGATTAAGGTATTGTGCGCCAATCACTCAGTAACCCGTTCGACTTAATTCTGCCATCCGACAACAAGTAACTGACACCGTGCAACCGGACTATCAGCCTTGTAGCCGGAAGTACCGTCCCCTGCGTTGGCTGCTGTTGACACCGCAGCCAGATGGTTCTGTTCGGTGTGGTGGGGTGACTGGGAGCCATGCACTGCTGATAAATGGCGTCTGTTGAGTGATGAATCGCGGTTCTGCGCTGCCTATGATGACAGTCGTAGGCGAGTGTGGTGGTGACTCCGAGAGTGGTCACTTTCTTCTAGTGTCTTGAAGAGGCACAGCACCACAGATGCGCCTCACTGAAAGAGCACTTCCCATAACGCTCAGTTCGTGTAACGAGCAAACAAATTGTAAAAAAAATTACTCGCTTACCGGACGATGTTCTGAATAACGAGTGACGACGATTTACTGTGATCCCGTTAAGAAAACGCCACGATCATCAGCGGCCGAAGAAGTGCTTAATGGAAGCCGTGGGTGGTTGGGTGGTTCGAGAAGCTTAAGAGAAGAACAAGTATCTGCAGCGTCGCTAGGCGCGGCGAAGCAGCCAGATCCGACACAAAGGCAGCAGAGAACTTCAAGAACTGTAAAGTCCAGAACAGCAGATTAAATATGTTGTTGAGGTCCAACGACAAGGCTTGGGTGACACATGATCTTGTTTGTGATTGGATCAATGAAGTTTTTGGTCATTCAGTAATATATATATATATATATATATACATATATATATATATATATATATATATATATATATATATATATATATATGCCGGCCGCTGTGGCCGAGCGGTTGTAGTCGCTTCAGTCTGGAACCGCGCGACCGCTACGGTCGCAGGTTCGAATCCTGCCTCGGGCATGGATGTGTGTGATGTCCTTAGGTTAGTTAGGTTTAAGAACTTCTAAGATCTAGGGGACTGATGACCTCTGCAGTTAAGTCCCATAGTGCTCAGAGCCATTTAAAAAATATGTGCTTGATATGAATCTGCCGCTCCACGTCTTGCTTCTTATGGACATCGCTCCTGCTCATTCTCCAGGCCTACAAGAACACCTCCTTGAAAAATTTCAATTTTTCAAGTTTCAGTTTCTGCCTGCCAAAATCGCTCTGTTACTTCAGCCTCCGGCCAGATGCTGTACTAAAGCACGCTGCGAGTATTGCATTGATTTGAATGAAGCTACCGATCTAACTCGCAGAGAATTTTGAAAATATCACTTCAACATCGTGGTCTGTGTCAAGTTGATCGAAAAGGTGTCGGAAGGTGTTAAGGTGTTACGAAGTAAACTCTCACTTCTGCTTGGAAGAAGATTTGGCCAGACTGCATTGTTGAATGTGACTAAGGCATTTGAGTCAGTACCTGTGGAGCCTGTAGTCAACGAGATTGTGTCTTTGGCCAAGGATATTGGACTAAAAGTGGATAACAATGATATCGACGAGCTTGTGGAAGATCACAGCCGAGAAATGACCGCCGAAGAGCTTAGGAGTTACAGTGTTTTTCTCAGCAGGAAGTTGTTGAGAGGAGTTTTTCAGCGGAGGAGGAGGAGGCGATAACACTATATCAACATTCTTCGGAGTAATACGAGAAGTGCTGAAAGCATGGGAATCAATTGCATCGTACATTGAAAATCATCACCCCAATAAAGCAGTGGCTATGTGTGGTACAAATTTATCTGACGATAATACTGTGTCGCATTTTCGCCAGGTGTTGCAGCTTCGGCAGAAACAAATGACTATAAACAGCTTCCCATCAAAAAAAGAATTAGTCATGTATCGTGAATAATAAAATGCATAATACTGTGTGTATAATTTTCTTGGAATAAATGACATAAATACGATAAAATTTTATGTACTCTTTCTGCATGGAAATCCTCATCGTATTTTACATTAATTTACACTCCTGGAAATTGAAATAAGAACACCGTGAATTCATTGTCCCAGGAAGGGGAAACTTTATTGACACATTCCTGGGGTCAGATACATCACATGATCACACTGACAGAACCACAGGCACATAGACACAGGCAACAGAGCATGCACAATGTCGGCACTAGTACAGTGTATATCCACCTTTCGCAGCAATGCAGGCTGCTATTCTCCCATGGAGACGATCGTAGAGATGCTGGATGTAGTCCTGTGGAACGGCTTCCCATGCCATTTCCACCTGGCGCCTCAGTTGGACCAGCGTTCGTGCTGGACGTGCAGACCGCGTGAGACGACGCTTCATCCAGTCCCAAACATGCTCAATGGGGGACAGATCCGGAGATCTTGCTGGCCAGGGTAGTTGACTTACACCTTCTAGAGCACGTTGGGTGGCACGGGATACATGCGGACGTGCATTGTCCTGTTGGAACAGCAAGTTCCCTTGTCGGTCTAGGAATGGTAGAACGATGGGTTCGATGACGGTTTGGATGTACCGTGTACTATTCAGTGTCCCCTCGACGATCACCAGTGGTGTACGGCCAGTGTAGGAGATCGCTCCCCACACCATGATGCCGGGTGTTGGCCCTGTGTGCCTCGGTCGTATGCAGTCCTGATTGTGGCGCTCACCTGCAGGGCGCCAAACACGCATACGACCATCATTGGCACCAAGGCAGAAGCGACTCTCATCGCTGAAGACGACACGTCTCCATTCGTCCCTCCATTCACGCCTGTCGCGACACCACTGGAGGCGGGCTGCACGATGTTGGGGCGTGAGCGGAAGACGGCCTAACGGTGTGCGGGACCGTAGCCCAGCTTCATGGAGACGGTTGCGAATGGTCCTCGCCGATACCCCAGGAGCAACAGTGTCCCTAATTTGCTGGGAAGTGGCGGTGCGGTCCCCTACGGCACAGCGTAGGATCCTACGGTCTTGGCGTGCATCCGTGCGTCGCTGCGGTCCGGTCCCAGGTCGACGGGCACGTGCTCCTTCCGCCGACCACTGGCGACAACATCGATGTACTGTGGAGACCTCACGCCCCACGTGTTGAGCAATTCGGCGGTACGTCCACCCGGCCTCCCGCATGCCCACTATACGCCCTCGCTCAAAGTCCGTCAACTACACATACGGTTCACGTCCACGCTGTCGCGGCATGCTACCAGTGTTAAAGACTGCGATGGAGCTCCGTATGCCACGGCAAACTGGCTGACACTGACGGCGGCGGTGCACAAATGCTGCGCAGCTAGCGCCATTCGACGGCCAACACCGTGGTTCCTGGTGTGTCCGCTGTGCCGTGCGTGTGATCATTGCTTGTACAGCCCTCTGGCAGTGTCCGGAGGAAGTATGGTGGGTCTGACACACCGGTGTCAATGTGTTCTTTTTTCCATTTCCAGGAGTGTATTTCAATGCTCTGACTCATAATGGCCAGTAGTGTAGAAAAGACAGCTTGTGAGTCTCAGTGCACTTAAGGAAAGATAACAATTAATGATCTGTGCCACAATACTTGGAAGGTGTAGGACGTAAGTAGTTAAAACACACTACTGGCCATTAAAATTGCTACACGAAATTGGAATCCGTAGACATTGATTTGAATCTACAACCATTAAATTTGCGTGAATGATTGTGTAACCGAAATTTAAGATGAAGTGCTACAGACGCGAGACTTAATCGACAGGAAGAAGATGCTGTGATATGAAAATGATTAGCTTTTCACACAGGGTTGGCGCCGGTGGCGACACCTACAACGTGTTCCCATGAGAAAAGTTTCCAACCGATTTCTCATACACAAACAGCAGTTGACCGGCGTTGCCTGGTGAAACGTTGTCGTGATGCCTCGTGTAAGGAGGAGAAATTCGTGCCATCACGTTTCCGACTTTGATAAAGGTCGGATTTTAGCCTATCGCGATTGCGGTTTATCGTATCGCGACATTGCTGCTCGCGTTCGTCGAGATCCAATGACTGCAGAATATGGAATCTGTGGGTTCAGGAGGGTAATACGGAACGCCGTGCTGGAACCCAACGGTTCGTTTCAGTTGCAGTCGAGATGATAGGCATCTTATCCGCATGGCTGTAACGGATCGTGCAGCCACGTCTCGATCCCTGAGTCAACAGATGGGGACGTTTGCAAGACAACAACCATCTGCACGAACAGTTCGACGACGTTTGCAGCAGCATGGACTATCAGCTCGGAGACCATGGCTGCGGTTACCCTTGACGGTGCTTCACAGACAGGACCGCCAGCGATGGTGTACTCAACGACGAACCTGGATGTACGAATGGCAAAACGTAATTTTTTCGGATGAATCCAGGTCCTGTTTACAGCATCATGATGGTCGCATCCGTGTTTGGCGAAATCGCGGTGAACGCACATTGGAAGCGGTTATTCGTTATCGTCATACTGGCTTATCACCCGGCGTGATGGTACGGGGTGTCATTGGTTACACGTCTCGGTCACCTCTTGTTCTTATTGACTGCAATTTGAGCAGTGGACGTTACATTTCAGATGTGATACGACCCGTGGCTCTATCCTTCATTCGATCCATGCGAAACCCTACATTTCAGCAGGATAATGCACGACCGCATGTTGCAGGTCCCGTACGGGGCTTGCTGGATACAGAAAATGTTCGACTGCTGCCCTGGCCAGCACATTCTCCAGATCTCTCACTAATTGAAAACGTCTGGTCAATGGTGGCCGAGCAACTGGCTCGTCACAATACGCCAGTCACTACTCTTGATGAACTGTGGTATCGTGTTGAAGCTGCATGGGCAGCTGTACCTTACATGCCATCCAAGGTATGTTTGACTCAATGCCCAGGCGTATCAAGGCCGTTATTACGGCCAGAGGTTGTTGTTCTGGGTACTGATTTCTCAGGATCTATGCACCTAAATTTCGTGAAAATGTAATCACATGTCAGTTCCAGTATAATGTATTTGTCCATGAATACCTATTTATCATCTGCATTTCTTCTTGGTGTAGCAATTTTAATGGCCATTAGTGTATTTAACCACGTGCTGGAAACCTATCCACATAGGTAGAATCAATATTTATAATGCAATAGCTTTCACGTGACTATCTCAATGATCCACTCAATTCGTCCAGCTACACTTTTCTTTGATCTGGATTAGCAATCTTGTTGTTATTATTGTGGTCTTCAGTCACAAGGCTGGTTTGATGCAACTCTCCATGCCTCTCTATACTGTGCAAGCCTCTTCAACTCGAAGTAACTACTGCGACCTACACCCCCCGTGAATCTGCTTGTTTTTTGCATCTCTTGGCCTTGTGAACCCTTGATGCCTCAGAATATGTCCTACCGACCGATCCCTTCTGTTGATCGGGTTGTACACAAATTTCTCTTCTCTCAAATTGTATTCAGTACCTCCTCATTAGTTACGTGATCTACTCATCTAATCTTAAGTATTCTTCTGTAGCCCCACATTTCAAAATCTTCTATTCTCTTCTTGTCTAAATCGTTTATCGTCCATGTTTCACTTCCATACATGGCTCTACTCTAGACAAGTACTTAGAGAAAGGACTTCCTGACATTTTAATCTATATTCGACGTTAACAAATTTCTGTTCTTCAGAAACACTCTCTTGCCATTGCCAGTTTACGTTTTATATCTTTCCTACTTCGACCATCAAAAGTTGTTTTGCTTCCCAAATAGCAGAAATCATCTACGACTTCAAGTGTCTAATTCTCTAATCTAATTTCCTCGGCATCAACTGATTTAATTCAACTACATTCCATTAATCTCGTTTTGCTTTATTTGATATTCATCTTATATCCTCCTTTCAAGATACTGTCCATTCCGTTCAACTGCTCTTCCGAGTCCTTTGCCATCTCTGACGAAATCGCAATGTCAATGGCAAACTTCGAAGTTTTTATTTCTTCTCTCTGGACTTTAATTCCTACTCCAAATTTTTCTTATGTTTCCCTTAATGCTTGCTCGAAATACAAATTGAATGACATCGGGGATAGGCTACAATTATGTCTAGCTCTCTTCTCAACCACTGCTTCCCTTTCATGCTCCTCGACTCTTATTATTGCCTTCTGGTTTCTGTACAAATTGCAAATAGCCTTTCGCACGCTTTATTTTACCCCTGCCACCTTAACAGTTTGAAAGAGAGTATTCCAGTCAACATTGTCAAAAGCTTTCTCTAAGTGTACAATTTCTATAAACGTAGCAACTTATCTTCTATGAGAAGTCGTAGGGTCAGTATTGCCTCGTGTGTTCCTACGTTTCTTCGGAATCCAAACTGATCTTCCCCGAGCTCTGCATCTGCCAGTTTTTACACGCTTCTATAAAGGATTCATGTTTGAATGTTGTAGCCGTAAATTATTAAACTGGTAGTTCGGTAACTTTCACACCTTTCAGCTCCTGCTTCTTTTGGAATTGGGATTGTTCTATTATTCTTGAAGTCTAAGGGTATTTCATATATCTTGCTCACCAGGTGACAAAGTTTTGTCATGGCTGGCTCTCTCATAGCTATCTGTAGCTCAAAGGAAATGTTGTCTACTCCCGCTTCCTTGTTTAGACTTAAGTCTTTCAGTGCTTTGTCAAATTCTTAACGCAGTATCGTATCTCCCATCTCATCTTCCTCTGTGTCCTCTTCCATTGCCACAATACTGCCGTCAAGTGAATCTCCCTTGTATAGACTCTCTGTATGTTCCTTCCACCTTTCCGTTTTCTCTTCTTTGCTTAGAACTGGTTTTCCATCTGAGCTCTTGATATTCATTTTATTTTCTCTAAAGGTCTCTTTAATTGTCCCTTGGGTAGTATCTATCCTACCCGTAGTAATGAAGCTTCTACATCCTTACATTTGTCCTCTAGCCATTCCTGCTTAGCTGTTTAGCACTTCTTGTCGATTTCATTTTTTAGACATTTGTATTCCTTTTCGTCAGCTTCATCTATTACGATTCTTTCTTATTTTCTCCTTTCATCGATTGATATCAATATCTCTTGTGTTACTCAAGAATTTGTACTAGCCTTCATTTCTTCTGCCTACTTGATACTCTGCTGGCTTCACTACTTCATCTCTCACAACTACCCACTCTCATTCTATTGTATTCCTCTCCCTTGTTCTTGTCAGTCGTTCCCTAATGCTCCCTCTGAAACCCTCTAGTACCTTTGATTCTTTCAGTTTATCTACGTCCGTTCTCTTTAAATTCCTTCCTCTTTGCAATTTCTTCAGTTTTAATCTGCAGTTCATAACCAATAATTTATGGTCACAGTGCACATCTGCCCCTGGAAACGTCTTACAGTTTAAAACCTGATTATCAAACCTCTGTGTTACCATTTTATAATCGATCTGAAACCTTCCGTTGCCTCCAGGTCTCTGCGACGTATACAACCTTCTCTCATGATTCTTAAGCCACGTGTTAGCTATGATTAAATTATGATCTATGCAAAATTCTACCATGCGGTTTCCTCTTTCATTCCTTTTCTCCAGTTCATATTCACCAACTGCATTTCCTTCTCTTCCTTTCCCTACTGTCCAATTCCATTCCCACATGGCTATTAAATTTTCGGCTCCCTTAACTATCTGAATAATTTCTTTTATCTCATCACACATTTCCTCAATCTCCGCCGGCCGTTGTGGCCGAGTGGTTCTAGGCGCTTCAGTCTGCAACCGCGCGACCGCTACGGTCGCAGGTTCGAATCCAGCCTCGGGCATGGATGTGTCTGATGTCCTTAGGTAAGTTAGGTTAAGTACTGTAGTTCTAAGCTATGGGACTGATTAACTCAGACGTTAAGTCCCATAGTGCTCAGAGCTATTTGAACAATTTTGAACCTCAATCTCCTCCTCATCTGCGGAGCTAGTTGGCATATAAACCTGTACTATTGAGGTGGGTGTGGGATTCGTGTCTATCTTGGCTACAATAATGCACTCACTACGCTGTTAATAGTAGCTTCTCCGCATACTTATTTTTTGCTCATTATTAAAACTACTCCTGCATTATCCCTATCTGATTTTGTATTTATAACCCTGTATTTATATAACCAGAAGTCGTGTTCCTTCTGCCACCAAACTTCACTAATTCCCACTATATCTAATTTTAGCTTATCCATTTTCCTTTTTAAATTTTCGAACCTACCCACCCGATTAAGGGCTTTGACAGTCCACGCTCCGATCCGTAGGACGCCAGTTTTGTCTCTCCTCATGACGATTTCCCCCTTAGTAGTCCTCGCCCTGAGGTCCGAATGGGGGACTATTTTACCCCCGAAATATTTTATCCAGAAGGATGCCATCATCGTTTAACCATACAGTGAAGCTGCATGCCCTCGGGAAAAATTACGGCTGTACTTTCCCCATGCTTTCAGGAGCTTATCTCACTTCATTCTTTCGTCCGCAGCTCGCGGTCCAGTGGCTAGCGTTGCTAACTGTGAATCACGGGGTGCCGGGTTCGATTCCCGGCCGGGTTGGGGATTTTCTCCGCCCGGGGACTGGGTTTTTGAGTTGTCCTCATCATCTCGTCATTATTCGGAAGTGTCGAGATTGGAGCTGGAAAGATTGGGATCTTGTACGGGCGCTGATGACCTCGAGGTTAAGCGTCCCACAAACCATCATCACCTTACACTATCAAAATAGGAGGAAACTTAGTAACAAGGCAACATAGAGTAAGTTGTATACCTGCTGTCTGCTACACTATGCAAACAAATGTCACACATAGTACACTGAAGAATTATATGTAAATAAAACCAGTATGTACATCTTATGGTGTTGTCATTATTCAAATATAATAACTGCTGTTGTTCCAAGATCCACCATACGATGGATGTACAAAGACAAGGGAAGATTAAGGTATTGTGCGCCAATCACTCAGTAACCCGTTCGACTTAATTCTGCCATCCGACAACAAGTAACTGACACCGTGCAACCGGACTATCAGCCTTGTAGCCGGAAGTACCGTCCCCTGCGTTGGCTGCTGTTGACACCGCAGCCAGATGGTTCTGTTCGGTGTGGTGGGGTGACTGGGAGCCATGCACTGCTGATAAATGGCGTCTGTTGAGTGATGAATCGCGGTTCTGCGCTGCCTATGATGACAGTCGTAGGCGAGTGTGGTGGTGACTCCGAGAGTGGTCACTTTCTTCTAGTGTCTTGAAGAGGCACAGCACCACAGATGCGCCTCACTGAAAGAGCACTTCCCATAACGCTCAGTTCGTGTAACGAGCAAACAAATTGTAAAAAAAATTACTCGCTTACCGGACGATGTTCTGAATAACGAGTGACGACGATTTACTGTGATCCCGTTAAGAAAACGCCACGATCATCAGCGGCCGAAGAAGTGCTTAATGGAAGCCGTGGGTGGTTGGGTGGTTCGAGAAGCTTAAGAGAAGAACAAGTATCTGCAGCGTCGCTAGGCGCGGCGAAGCAGCCAGATCCGACACAAAGGCAGCAGAGAACTTCAAGAACTGTAAAGTCCAGAACAGCAGATTAAATATGTTGTTGAGGTCCAACGACAAGGCTTGGGTGACACATGATCTTGTTTGTGATTGGATCAATGAAGTTTTTGGTCATTCAGTAATATATATATATATATATATATATATGCCGGCCGCTGTGGCCGAGCGGTTGTAGTCGCTTCAGTCTGGAACCGCGCGACCGCTACGGTCGCAGGTTCGAATCCTGCCTCGGGCATGGATGTGTGTGATGTCCTTAGGTTAGTTAGGTTTAAGAACTTCTAAGATCTAGGGGACTGATGACCTCTGCAGTTAAGTCCCATAGTGCTCAGAGCCATTTAAAAAATATGTGCTTGATATGAATCTGCCGCTCCACGTCTTGCTTCTTATGGACATCGCTCCTGCTCATTCTCCAGGCCTACAAGAACACCTCCTTGAAAAATTTCAATTTTTCAAGTTTCAGTTTCTGCCTGCCAAAATCGCTCTGTTACTTCAGCCTCCGGCCAGATGCTGTACTAAAGCACGCTGCGAGTATTGCATTGATTTGAATGAAGCTACCGATCTAACTCGCAGAGAATTTTGAAAATATCACTTCAACATCGTGGTCTGTGTCAAGTTGATCGAAAAGGTGTCGGAAGGTGTTAAGGTGTTACGAAGTAAACTCTCACTTCTGCTTGGAAGAAGATTTGGCCAGACTGCATTGTTGAATGTGACTAAGGCATTTGAGTCAGTACCTGTGGAGCCTGTAGTCAACGAGATTGTGTCTTTGGCCAAGGATATTGGACTAAAAGTGGATAACAATGATATCGACGAGCTTGTGGAAGATCACAGCCGAGAAATGACCGCCGAAGAGCTTAGGAGTTACAGTGTTTTTCTCAGCAGGAAGTTGTTGAGAGGAGTTTTTCAGCGGAGGAGGAGGAGGCGATAACACTATATCAACATTCTTCGGAGTAATACGAGAAGTGCTGAAAGCATGGGAATCAATTGCATCGTACATTGAAAATCATCACCCCAATAAAGCAGTGGCTATGTGTGGTACAAATTTATCTGACGATAATACTGTGTCGCATTTTCGCCAGGTGTTGCAGCTTCGGCAGAAACAAATGACTATAAACAGCTTCCCATCAAAAAAAGAATTAGTCATGTATCGTGAATAATAAAATGCATAATACTGTGTGTATAATTTTCTTGGAATAAATGACATAAATACGATAAAATTTTATGTACTCTTTCTGCATGGAAATCCTCATCGTATTTTACATTAATTTACACTCCTGGAAATTGAAATAAGAACACCGTGAATTCATTGTCCCAGGAAGGGGAAACTTTATTGACACATTCCTGGGGTCAGATACATCACATGATCACACTGACAGAACCACAGGCACATAGACACAGGCAACAGAGCATGCACAATGTCGGCACTAGTACAGTGTATATCCACCTTTCGCAGCAATGCAGGCTGCTATTCTCCCATGGAGACGATCGTAGAGATGCTGGATGTAGTCCTGTGGAACGGCTTCCCATGCCATTTCCACCTGGCGCCTCAGTTGGACCAGCGTTCGTGCTGGACGTGCAGACCGCGTGAGACGACGCTTCATCCAGTCCCAAACATGCTCAATGGGGGACAGATCCGGAGATCTTGCTGGCCAGGGTAGTTGACTTACACCTTCTAGAGCACGTTGGGTGGCACGGGATACATGCGGACGTGCATTGTCCTGTTGGAACAGCAAGTTCCCTTGTCGGTCTAGGAATGGTAGAACGATGGGTTCGATGACGGTTTGGATGTACCGTGTACTATTCAGTGTCCCCTCGACGATCACCAGTGGTGTACGGCCAGTGTAGGAGATCGCTCCCCACACCATGATGCCGGGTGTTGGCCCTGTGTGCCTCGGTCGTATGCAGTCCTGATTGTGGCGCTCACCTGCAGGGCGCCAAACACGCATACGACCATCATTGGCACCAAGGCAGAAGCGACTCTCATCGCTGAAGACGACACGTCTCCATTCGTCCCTCCATTCACGCCTGTCGCGACACCACTGGAGGCGGGCTGCACGATGTTGGGGCGTGAGCGGAAGACGGCCTAACGGTGTGCGGGACCGTAGCCCAGCTTCATGGAGACGGTTGCGAATGGTCCTCGCCGATACCCCAGGAGCAACAGTGTCCCTAATTTGCTGGGAAGTGGCGGTGCGGTCCCCTACGGCACAGCGTAGGATCCTACGGTCTTGGCGTGCATCCGTGCGTCGCTGCGGTCCGGTCCCAGGTCGACGGGCACGTGCTCCTTCCGCCGACCACTGGCGACAACATCGATGTACTGTGGAGACCTCACGCCCCACGTGTTGAGCAATTCGGCGGTACGTCCACCCGGCCTCCCGCATGCCCACTATACGCCCTCGCTCAAAGTCCGTCAACTACACATACGGTTCACGTCCACGCTGTCGCGGCATGCTACCAGTGTTAAAGACTGCGATGGAGCTCCGTATGCCACGGCAAACTGGCTGACACTGACGGCGGCGGTGCACAAATGCTGCGCAGCTAGCGCCATTCGACGGCCAACACCGTGGTTCCTGGTGTGTCCGCTGTGCCGTGCGTGTGATCATTGCTTGTACAGCCCTCTGGCAGTGTCCGGAGGAAGTATGGTGGGTCTGACACACCGGTGTCAATGTGTTCTTTTTTCCATTTCCAGGAGTGTATTTCAATGCTCTGACTCATAATGGCCAGTAGTGTAGAAAAGACAGCTTGTGAGTCTCAGTGCACTTAAGGAAAGATAACAATTAATGATCTGTGCCACAATACTTGGAAGGTGTAGGACGTAAGTAGTTAAAACACACTACTGGCCATTAAAATTGCTACACGAAATTGGAATCCGTAGACATTGATTTGAATCTACAACCATTAAATTTGCGTGAATGATTGTGTAACCGAAATTTAAGATGAAGTGCTACAGACGCGAGACTTAATCGACAGGAAGAAGATGCTGTGATATGCAAATGATTAGGTTTTCACACAGGGTTGGCGCCGGTGGCGACACCTACAACGTGTTCCCATGAGAAAAGTTTCCAACCGATTTCTCATACACAAACAGCAGTTGACCGGCGTTGCCTGGTGAAACGTTGTCGTGATGCCTCGTGTAAGGAGGAGAAATTCGTGCCATCACGTTTCCGACTTTGATAAAGGTCGGATTTTAGCCTATCGCGATTGCGGTTTATCGTATCGCGACATTGCTGCTCGCGTTCGTCGAGATCCAATGACTGCAGAATATGGAATCTGTGGGTTCAGGAGGGTAATACGGAACGCCGTGCTGGAACCCAACGGTTCGTTTCAGTTGCAGTCGAGATGATAGGCATCTTATCCGCATGGCTGTAACGGATCGTGCAGCCACGTCTCGATCCCTGAGTCAACAGATGGGGACGTTTGCAAGACAACAACCATCTGCACGAACAGTTCGACGACGTTTGCAGCAGCATGGACTATCAGCTCGGAGACCATGGCTGCGGTTACCCTTGACGGTGCTTCACAGACAGGACCGCCAGCGATGGTGTACTCAACGACGAACCTGGATGTACGAATGGCAAAACGTAATTTTTTCGGATGAATCCAGGTCCTGTTTACAGCATCATGATGGTCGCATCCGTGTTTGGCGAAATCGCGGTGAACGCACATTGGAAGCGGTTATTCGTTATCGTCATACTGGCTTATCACCCGGCGTGATGGTACGGGGTGTCATTGGTTACACGTCTCGGTCACCTCTTGTTCTTATTGACTGCAATTTGAGCAGTGGACGTTACATTTCAGATGTGATACGACCCGTGGCTCTATCCTTCATTCGATCCATGCGAAACCCTACATTTCAGCAGGATAATGCACGACCGCATGTTGCAGGTCCCGTACGGGGCTTGCTGGATACAGAAAATGTTCGACTGCTGCCCTGGCCAGCACATTCTCCAGATCTCTCACTAATTGAAAACGTCTGGTCAATGGTGGCCGAGCAACTGGCTCGTCACAATACGCCAGTCACTACTCTTGATGAACTGTGGTATCGTGTTGAAGCTGCATGGGCAGCTGTACCTTACATGCCATCCAAGGTATGTTTGACTCAATGCCCAGGCGTATCAAGGCCGTTATTACGGCCAGAGGTTGTTGTTCTGGGTACTGATTTCTCAGGATCTATGCACCTAAATTTCGTGAAAATGTAATCACATGTCAGTTCCAGTATAATGTATTTGTCCATGAATACCTATTTATCATCTGCATTTCTTCTTGGTGTAGCAATTTTAATGGCCATTAGTGTATTTAACCACGTGCTGGAAACCTATCCACATAGGTAGAATCAATATTTATAATGCAATAGCTTTCACGTGACTATCTCAATGATCCACTCAATTCGTCCAGCTACACTTTTCTTTGATCTGGATTAGCAATCTTGTTGTTATTATTGTGGTCTTCAGTCACAAGGCTGGTTTGATGCAACTCTCCATGCCTCTCTATACTGTGCAAGCCTCTTCAACTCGAAGTAACTACTGCGACCTACACCCCCCGTGAATCTGCTTGTTTTTTGCATCTCTTGGCCTTGTGAACCCTTGATGCCTCAGAATATGTCCTACCGACCGATCCCTTCTGTTGATCGGGTTGTACACAAATTTCTCTTCTCTCAAATTGTATTCAGTACCTCCTCATTAGTTACGTGATCTACTCATCTAATCTTAAGTATTCTTCTGTAGCCCCACATTTCAAAATCTTCTATTCTCTTCTTGTCTAAATCGTTTATCGTCCATGTTTCACTTCCATACATGGCTCTACTCTAGACAAGTACTTAGAGAAAGGACTTCCTGACATTTTAATCTATATTCGACGTTAACAAATTTCTGTTCTTCAGAAACACTCTCTTGCCATTGCCAGTTTACGTTTTATATCTTTCCTACTTCGACCATCAAAAGTTGTTTTGCTTCCCAAATAGCAGAAATCATCTACGACTTCAAGTGTCTAATTCTCTAATCTAATTTCCTCGGCATCAACTGATTTAATTCAACTACATTCCATTAATCTCGTTTTGCTTTATTTGATATTCATCTTATATCCTCCTTTCAAGATACTGTCCATTCCGTTCAACTGCTCTTCCGAGTCCTTTGCCATCTCTGACGAAATCGCAATGTCAATGGCAAACTTCGAAGTTTTTATTTCTTCTCTCTGGACTTTAATTCCTACTCCAAATTTTTCTTATGTTTCCCTTAATGCTTGCTCGAAATACAAATTGAATGACATCGGGGATAGGCTACAATTATGTCTAGCTCTCTTCTCAACCACTGCTTCCCTTTCATGCTCCTCGACTCTTATTATTGCCTTCTGGTTTCTGTACAAATTGCAAATAGCCTTTCGCACGCTTTATTTTACCCCTGCCACCTTAACAGTTTGAAAGAGAGTATTCCAGTCAACATTGTCAAAAGCTTTCTCTAAGTGTACAATTTCTATAAACGTAGCAACTTATCTTCTATGAGAAGTCGTAGGGTCAGTATTGCCTCGTGTGTTCCTACGTTTCTTCGGAATCCAAACTGATCTTCCCCGAGCTCTGCATCTGCCAGTTTTTACACGCTTCTATAAAGGATTCATGTTTGAATGTTGTAGCCGTAAATTATTAAACTGGTAGTTCGGTAACTTTCACACCTTTCAGCTCCTGCTTCTTTTGGAATTGGGATTGTTCTATTATTCTTGAAGTCTAAGGGTATTTCATATATCTTGCTCACCAGGTGACAAAGTTTTGTCATGGCTGGCTCTCTCATAGCTATCTGTAGCTCAAAGGAAATGTTGTCTACTCCCGCTTCCTTGTTTAGACTTCAGTCTTTCAGTGCTTTGTCAAATTCTTAACGCAGTATCGTATCTCCCATCTCATCTTCCTCTGTGTCCTCTTCCATTGCCACAATACTGCCGTCAAGTGAATCTCCCTTGTATAGACTCTCTGTATGTTCCTTCCACCTTTCCGTTTTCTCTTCTTTGCTTAGAACTGGTTTTCCATCTGAGCTCTTGATATTCATTTTATTTTCTCTAAAGGTCTCTTTAATTGTCCCTTGGGTAGTATCTATCCTACCCGTAGTAATGAAGCTTCTACATCCTTACATTTGTCCTCTAGCCATTCCTGCTTAGCTGTTTAGCACTTCTTGTCGATTTCATTTTTTAGACATTTGTATTCCTTTTCGTCAGCTTCATCTATTACGATTCATTCTTATTTTCTCCTTTCATCGATTGATATCAATATCTCTTGTGTTACTCAAGAATTTGTACTAGCCTTCATTTCTTCTGCCTACTTGATACTCTGCTGGCTTCACTACTTCATCTCTCACAACTACCCACTCTCATTCTATTGTATTCCTCTCCCTTGTTCTTGTCAGTCGTTCCCTAATGCTCCCTCTGAAACCCTCTAGTACCTTTGATTCTTTCAGTTTATCTACGTCCGTTCTCTTTAAATTCCTTCCTCTTTGCAATTTCTTCAGTTTTAATCTGCAGTTCATAACCAATAATTTATGGTCACAGTGCACATCTGCCCCTGGAAACGTCTTACAGTTTAAAACCTGATTATCAAACCTCTGTGTTACCATTTTATAATCGATCTGAAACCTTCCGTTGCCTCCAGGTCTCTGCCACGTATACAACCTTCTCTCATGATTCTTAAGCCACGTGTTAGCTATGATTAAATTATGATCTATGCAAAATTCTACCATGCGGTTTCCTCTTTCATTCCTTTTCTCCAGTTCATATTCACCAACTGCATTTCCTTCTCTTCCTTTCCCTACTGTCCAATTCCATTCCCACATGGCTATTAAATTTTCGGCTCCCTTAACTATCTGAATAATTTCTTTTATCTCATCACACATTTCCTCAATCTCCGCCGGCCGTTGTGGCCGAGTGGTTCTAGGCGCTTCAGTCTGCAACCGCGCGACCGCTACGGTCGCAGGTTCGAATCCAGCCTCGGGCATGGATGTGTCTGATGTCCTTAGGTAAGTTAGGTTAAGTACTGTAGTTCTAAGCTATGGGACTGATTAACTCAGATGTTAAGTCCCATAGTGCTCAGAGCTATTTGAACAATTTTGAACCTCAATCTCCTCCTCATCTGCGGAGCTAGTTGGCATATAAACCTGTACTATTGAGGTGGGTGTGGGATTCGTGTCTATCTTGGCTACAATAATGCACTCACTACGCTGTTAATAGTAGCTTCTCCGCATACTTATTTTTTGCTCATTATTAAAACTACTCCTGCATTATCCCTATCTGATTTTGTATTTATAACCCTGTATTTATATAACCAGAAGTCGTGTTCCTTCTGCCACCAAACTTCACTAATTCCCACTATATCTAATTTTAGCTTATCCATTTTCCTTTTTAAATTTTCGAACCTACCCACCCGATTAAGGGCTTTGACAGTCCACGCTCCGATCCGTAGGACGCCAGTTTTGTCTCTCCTCATGACGATTTCCCCCTTAGTAGTCCTCGCCCTGAGGTCCGAATGGGGGACTATTTTACCTCCGAAATATTTTATCCAGAAGGATGCCATCATCGTTTAACCATACAGTGAAGCTGCATGCCCTCGGGAAAAATTACGGCTGTACTTTCCCCATGCTTTCAGGAGCTTATCTCACTTCATTCTTTCGTCCGCAGCTCGCGGTCCAGTGGCTAGCGTTGCTAACTGTGAATCACGGGGTGCCGGGTTCGATTCCCGGCCGGGTTGGGGATTTTCTCCGCCCGGGGACTGGGTTTTTGAGTTGTCCTCATCATCTCGTCATTATTCGGAAGTGTCGAGATTGGAGCTGGAAAGATTGGGATCTTGTACGGGCGCTGATGACCTCGAGGTTAAGCGTCCCACAAACCATCATCACCTTACACTATCAAAATAGGAGGAAACTTAGTAACAAGGCAACATAGAGTAAGTTGTATACCTGCTGTCTGCTACACTATGCAAACAAATGTCACACATAGTACACTGAAGAATTATATGTAAATAAAACCAGTATGTACATCTTATGGTGTTGTCATTATTCAAATATAATAACTGCTGTTGTTCCAAGATCCACCATACGATGGATGTACAAAGACAAGGGAAGATTAAGGTATTGTGCGCCAATCACTCAGTAACCCGTTCGACTTAATTCTGCCATCCGACAACAAGTAACTGACACCGTGCAACCGGACTATCAGCCTTGTAGCCGGAAGTACCGTCCCCTGCGTTGGCTGCTGTTGACACCGCAGCCAGATGGTTCTGTTCGGTGTGGTGGGGTGACTGGGAGCCATGCACTGCTGATAAATGGCGTCTGTTGAGTGATGAATCGCGGTTCTGCGCTGCCTATGATGACAGTCGTAGGCGAGTGTGGTGGTGACTCCGAGAGTGGTCACTTTCTTCTAGTGTCTTGAAGAGGCACAGCACCACAGATGCGCCTCACTGAAAGAGCACTTCCCATAACGCTCAGTTCGTGTAACGAGCAAACAAATTGTAAAAAAAATTACTCGCTTACCGGACGATGTTCTGAATAACGAGTGACGACGATTTACTGTGATCCCGTTAAGAAAACGCCACGATCATCAGCGGCCGAAGAAGTGCTTAATGGAAGCCGTGGGTGGTTGGGTGGTTCGAGAAGCTTAAGAGAAGAACAAGTATCTGCAGCGTCGCTAGGCGCGGCGAAGCAGCCAGATCCGACACAAAGGCAGCAGAGAACTTCAAGAACTGTAAAGTCCAGAACAGCAGATTAAATATGTTGTTGAGGTCCAACGACAAGGCTTGGGTGACACATGATCTTGTTTGTGATTGGATCAATGAAGTTTTTGGTCATTCAGTAATATATATATATATATATATATATATATATATATATATATATATATATATATATATATATATATATATGCCGGCCGCTGTGGCCGAGCGGTTGTAGTCGCTTCAGTCTGGAACCGCGCGACCGCTACGGTCGCAGGTTCGAATCCTGCCTCGGGCATGGATGTGTGTGATGTCCTTAGGTTAGTTAGGTTTAAGAACTTCTAAGATCTAGGGGACTGATGACCTCTGCAGTTAAGTCCCATAGTGCTCAGAGCCATTTAAAAAATATGTGCTTGATATGAATCTGCCGCTCCACGTCTTGCTTCTTATGGACATCGCTCCTGCTCATTCTCCAGGCCTACAAGAACACCTCCTTGAAAAATTTCAATTTTTCAAGTTTCAGTTTCTGCCTGCCAAAATCGCTCTGTTACTTCAGCCTCCGGCCAGATGCTGTACTAAAGCACGCTGCGAGTATTGCATTGATTTGAATGAAGCTACCGATCTAACTCGCAGAGAATTTTGAAAATATCACTTCAACATCGTGGTCTGTGTCAAGTTGATCGAAAAGGTGTCGGAAGGTGTTAAGGTGTTACGAAGTAAACTCTCACTTCTGCTTGGAAGAAGATTTGGCCAGACTGCATTGTTGAATGTGACTAAGGCATTTGAGTCAGTACCTGTGGAGCCTGTAGTCAACGAGATTGTGTCTTTGGCCAAGGATATTGGACTAAAAGTGGATAACAATGATATCGACGAGCTTGTGGAAGATCACAGCCGAGAAATGACCGCCGAAGAGCTTAGGAGTTACAGTGTTTTTCTCAGCAGGAAGTTGTTGAGAGGAGTTTTTCAGCGGAGGAGGAGGAGGCGATAACACTATATCAACATTCTTCGGAGTAATACGAGAAGTGCTGAAAGCATGGGAATCAATTGCATCGTACATTGAAAATCATCACCCCAATAAAGCAGTGGCTATGTGTGGTACAAATTTATCTGACGATAATACTGTGTCGCATTTTCGCCAGGTGTTGCAGCTTCGGCAGAAACAAATGACTATAAACAGCTTCCCATCAAAAAAAGAATTAGTCATGTATCGTGAATAATAAAATGCATAATACTGTGTGTATAATTTTCTTGGAATAAATGACATAAATACGATAAAATTTTATGTACTCTTTCTGCATGGAAATCCTCATCGTATTTTACATTAATTTACACTCCTGGAAATTGAAATAAGAACACCGTGAATTCATTGTCCCAGGAAGGGGAAACTTTATTGACACATTCCTGGGGTCAGATACATCACATGATCACACTGACAGAACCACAGGCACATAGACACAGGCAACAGAGCATGCACAATGTCGGCACTAGTACAGTGTATATCCACCTTTCGCAGCAATGCAGGCTGCTACTCTCCCATGGAGACGATCGTAGAGATGCTGGATGTAGTCCTGTGGAACGGCTTCCCATGCCATTTCCACCTGGCGCCTCAGTTGGACCAGCGTTCGTGCTGGACGTGCAGACCGCGTGAGACGACGCTTCATCCAGTCCCAAACATGCTCAATGGGGGACAGATCCGGAGATCTTGCTGGCCAGGGTAGTTGACTTACACCTTCTAGAGCACGTTGGGTGGCACGGGATACATGCGGACGTGCATTGTCCTGTTGGAACAGCAAGTTCCCTTGCCGGTCTAGGAATGGTAGAACGATGGGTTTGATGACGGTTTGGATGTACCGTGCACTATTCAGTGTCCCCTCGACGATCACCAGTGGTGTACGGCCAGTGTAGGAGATCGCTCCCCACACCATGATGCCGGGTGTTGGCCCTGTGTGCCTCGGTCGTATGCAGTCCTGATTGTGGCGCTCACCTGCACGGCGCCAAACACGCATACGACCATCATTGGCACCAAGGCAGAAGCGACTCTCATCGCTGAAGACGACACGTCTCCATTCGTCCTTCCATTCACGCCTGTCGCGACACCACTGGAGGCGGGCTGCACGATGTTGGGCGTGAGCGGAAGACGGCCTAACGGTGTGCGGGACCGTAGCCCAGCTTCATGGAGACGGTTGCGAATGGTCCTCGCCGATACCCCAGGAGCAACAGTGTCCCTAATTTGCTGGGAAGTGGCGGTGCGGTCCCCTACGGCACAGCGTAGGATCCTACGGTCTTGGCGTGCATCCGTGCGTCGCTGCGGTCCGGTCCCAGGTCGACGGGCACGTGCTCCTTCCGCCGACCACTGGCGACAACATCGATGTACTGTGGAGACCTCACGCCCCACGTGTTGAGCAATTCGGCGGTACGTCCACCCGGCCTCCCGCATGCCCACTATACGCCCTCGCTCAAAGTCCGTCAACTGCACATACGGTTCACGTCCACGCTGTCGCGGCATGCTAGCAGCGTTAAAGACTGCGATGGAGCTCCGTATGCCACGGCAAACTGGCTGACACTGACGGCGGCGGTGCACAAATGCTGCGCAGCTAGCGCCATTCGACGGCCAACACCGTGGTTCCTGGTGTGTCCGCTGTGCCGTGCGTGTGATCATTGCTTGTACAGCCCTCTGGCAGTGTCCGGAGGAAGTATGGTGGGTCTGACACACCGGTGTCAATGTGTTCTTTTTTCCATTTCCAGGAGTGTATTTCAATGCTCTGACTCATAATGGCCAGTAGTGTAGAAATGACAGCTTGTGAGTCTCAGTGCACTTAAGGAAAGATAACAATTAATGATCTGTGCCACAATACTTGGAAGGTGTAGGACGTAAGTAGTTAAAACACACTACTGGCCATTAAAATTGCTACACGAAATTGGAATCCGTAGACATTGATTTGAATCTACAACCATTAAATTTGCGTGAATGATTGTGTAACCGAAATTTAAGATGAAGTGCTACAGACGCGAGACTTAACCGACAGGAAGAAGATGCTGTGATATGCAAATGATTAGCTTTTCACACAGGGTTGGCGCCGGTGGCGACACCTACAACGTGTTCCCATGAGAAAAGTTTCCAACCGATTTCTCATACACAAACAGCAGTTGACCGGCGTTGCCTGGTGAAACGTTGTCGTGATGCCTCGTGTAAGGAGGAGAAATTCGTGCCATCACGTTTCCGACTTTGATAAAGGTCGGATTTTAGCCTATCGCGATTGCGGTTTATCGTATCGCGACATTGCTGCTCGCGTTCGTCGAGATCCAATGACTGCAGAATATGGAATCTGTGGGTTCAGGAGGGTAATACGGAACGCCGTGCTGGAACCCAACGGTTCGTTTCAGTTGCAGTCGAGATGATAGGCATCTTATCCGCATGGCTGTAACGGATCGTGCAGCCACGTCTCGATCCCTGAGTCAACAGATGGGGACGTTTGCAAGACAACAACCATCTGCACGAACAGTTCGACGACGTTTGCAGCAGCATGGACTATCAGCTCGGAGACCATGGCTGCGGTTACCCTTGACGGTGCTTCACAGACAGGACCGCCAGCGATGGTGTACTCAACGACGAACCTGGATGTACGAATGGCAAAACGTAATTTTTTCGGATGAATCCAGGTCCTGTTTACAGCATCATGATGGTCGCATCCGTGTTTGGCGAAATCGCGGTGAACGCACATTGGAAGCGGTTATTCGTTATCGTCATACTGGCTTATCACCCGGCGTGATGGTACGGGGTGTCATTGGTTACACGTCTCGGTCACCTCTTGTTCTTATTGACTGCAATTTGAGCAGTGGACGTTACATTTCAGATGTGATACGACCCGTGGCTCTATCCTTCATTCGATCCATGCGAAACCCTACATTTCAGCAGGATAATGCACGACCGCATGTTGCAGGTCCCGTACGGGGCTTGCTGGATACAGAAAATGTTCGACTGCTGCCCTGGCCAGCACATTCTCCAGATCTCTCACTAATTGAAAACGTCTGGTCAATGGTGGCCGAGCAACTGGCTCGTCACAATACGCCAGTCACTACTCTTGATGAACTGTGGTATCGTGTTGAAGCTGCATGGGCAGCTGTACCTTACATGCCATCCAAGGTATGTTTGACTCAATGCCCAGGCGTATCAAGGCCGTTATTACGGCCAGAGGTTGTTGTTCTGGGTACTGATTTCTCAGGATCTATGCACCTAAATTTCGTGAAAATGTAATCACATGTCAGTTCCAGTATAATGTATTTGTCCATGAATACCTATTTATCATCTGCATTTCTTCTTGGTGTAGCAATTTTAATGGCCATTAGTGTATTTAACCACGTGCTGGAAACCTATCCACATAGGTAGAATCAATATTTATAATGCAATAGCTTTCACGTGACTATCTCAATGATCCACTCAATTCGTCCAGCTACACTTTTCTTTGATCTGGATTAGCAATCTTGTTGTTATTATTGTGGTCTTCAGTCACAAGGCTGGTTTGATGCAACTCTCCATGCCTCTCTATACTGTGCAAGCCTCTTCAACTCGAAGTAACTACTGCGACCTACACCCCCCGTGAATCTGCTTGTTTTTTGCATCTCTTGGCCTTGTGAACCCTTGATGCCTCAGAATATGTCCTACCGACCGATCCCTTCTGTTGATCGGGTTGTACACAAATTTCTCTTCTCTCAAATTGTATTCAGTACCTCCTCATTAGTTACGTGATCTACTCATCTAATCTTAAGTATTCTTCTGTAGCCCCACATTTCAAAATCTTCTATTCTCTTCTTGTCTAAATCGTTTATCGTCCATGTTTCACTTCCATACATGGCTCTACTCTAGACAAGTACTTAGAGAAAGGACTTCCTGACATTTTAATCTATATTCGACGTTAACAAATTTCTGTTCTTCAGAAACACTCTCTTGCCATTGCCAGTTTACGTTTTATATCTTTCCTACTTCGACCATCAAAAGTTGTTTTGCTTCCCAAATAGCAGAAATCATCTACGACTTCAAGTGTCTAATTCTCTAATCTAATTTCCTCGGCATCAACTGATTTAATTCAACTACATTCCATTAATCTCGTTTTGCTTTATTTGATATTCATCTTATATCCTCCTTTCAAGATACTGTCCATTCCGTTCAACTGCTCTTCCGAGTCCTTTGCCATCTCTGACGAAATCGCAATGTCAATGGCAAACTTCGAAGTTTTTATTTCTTCTCTCTGGACTTTAATTCCTACTCCAAATTTTTCTTATGTTTCCCTTAATGCTTGCTCGAAATACAAATTGAATGACATCGGGGATAGGCTACAATTATGTCTAGCTCTCTTCTCAACCACTGCTTCCCTTTCATGCTCCTCGACTCTTATTATTGCCTTCTGGTTTCTGTACAAATTGCAAATAGCCTTTCGCACGCTTTATTTTACCCCTGCCACCTTAACAGTTTGAAAGAGAGTATTCCAGTCAACATTGTCAAAAGCTTTCTCTAAGTGTACAATTTCTATAAACGTAGCAACTTATCTTCTATGAGAAGTCGTAGGGTCAGTATTGCCTCGTGTGTTCCTACGTTTCTTCGGAATCCAAACTGATCTTCCCCGAGCTCTGCATCTGCCAGTTTTTACACGCTTCTATAAAGGATTCATGTTTGAATGTTGTAGCCGTAAATTATTAAACTGGTAGTTCGGTAACTTTCACACCTTTCAGCTCCTGCTTCTTTTGGAATTGGGATTGTTCTATTATTCTTGAAGTCTAAGGGTATTTCATATATCTTGCTCACCAGGTGACAAAGTTTTGTCATGGCTGGCTCTCTCATAGCTATCTGTAGCTCAAAGGAAATGTTGTCTACTCCCGCTTCCTTGTTTAGACTTCAGTCTTTCAGTGCTTTGTCAAATTCTTAACGCAGTATCGTATCTCCCATCTCATCTTCCTCTGTGTCCTCTTCCATTGCCACAATACTGCCGTCAAGTGAATCTCCCTTGTATAGACTCTCTGTATGTTCCTTCCACCTTTCCGTTTTCTCTTCTTTGCTTAGAACTGGTTTTCCATCTGAGCTCTTGATATTCATTTTATTTTCTCTAAAGGTCTCTTTAATTGTCCCTTGGGTAGTATCTATCCTACCCGTAGTAATGAAGCTTCTACATCCTTACATTTGTCCTCTAGCCATTCCTGCTTAGCTGTTTAGCACTTCTTGTCGATTTCATTTTTTAGACATTTGTATTCCTTTTCGTCAGCTTCATCTATTACGATTCTTTCTTATTTTCTCCTTTCATCGATTGATATCAATATCTCTTGGGTTACTCAAGAATTTGTACTAGCCTTCATTTCTTCTGCCTACTTGATACTCTGCTGGCTTCACTACTTCATCTCTCACAACTACCCACTCTCATTCTATTGTATTCCTCTCCCTTGTTCTTGTCAGTCGTTCCCTAATGCTCCCTCTGAAACCCTCTAGTACCTTTGATTCTTTCAGTTTATCTACGTCCGTTCTCTTTAAATTCCTTCCTCTTTGCAATTTCTTCAGTTTTAATCTGCAGTTCATAACCAATAATTTATGGTCACAGTGCACATCTGCCCCTGGAAACGTCTTACAGTTTAAAACCTGATTATCAAACCTCTGTGTTACCATTTTATAATCGATCTGAAACCTTCCGTTGCCTCCAGGTCTCTGCCACGTATACAACCTTCTCTCATGATTCTTAAGCCACGTGTTAGCTATGATTAAATTATGATCTATGCAAAATTCTACCATGCGGTTTCCTCTTTCATTCCTTTTCTCCAGTTCATATTCACCAACTGCATTTCCTTCTCTTCCTTTCCCTACTGTCCAATTCCATTCCCACATGGCTATTAAATTTTCGGCTCCCTTAACTATCTGAATAATTTCTTTTATCTCATCACACATTTCCTCAATCTCCGCCGGCCGTTGTGGCCGAGTGGTTCTAGGCGCTTCAGTCTGCAACCGCGCGACCGCTACGGTCGCAGGTTCGAATCCAGCCTCGGGCATGGATGTGTCTGATGTCCTTAGGTAAGTTAGGTTAAGTACTGTAGTTCTAAGCTATGGGACTGATTAACTCAGATGTTAAGTCCCATAGTGCTCAGAGCTATTTGAACAATTTTGAACCTCAATCTCCTCCTCATCTGCGGAGCTAGTTGGCATATAAACCTGTACTATTGAGGTGGGTGTGGGATTCGTGTCTATCTTGGCTACAATAATGCACTCACTACGCTGTTAATAGTAGCTTCTCCGCATACTTATTTTTTGCTCATTATTAAAACTACTCCTGCATTATCCCTATCTGATTTTGTATTTATAACCCTGTATTTATATAACCAGAAGTCGTGTTCCTTCTGCCACCAAACTTCACTAATTCCCACTATATCTAATTTTAGCTTATCCATTTTCCTTTTTAAATTTTCGAACCTACCCACCCGATTAAGGGCTTTGACAGTCCACGCTCCGATCCGTAGGACGCCAGTTTTGTCTCTCCTCATGACGATTTCCCCCTTAGTAGTCCTCGCCCTGAGGTCCGAATGGGGGACTATTTTACCTCCGAAATATTTTATCCAGAAGGATGCCATCATCGTTTAACCATACAGTGAAGCTGCATGCCCTCGGGAAAAATTACGGCTGTACTTTCCCCATGCTTTCAGGAGCTTATCTCACTTCATTCTTTCGTCCGCAGCTCGCGGTCCAGTGGCTAGCGTTGCTAACTGTGAATCACGGGGTGCCGGGTTCGATTCCCGGCCGGGTTGGGGATTTTCTCCGCCCGGGGACTGGGTTTTTGAGTTGTCCTCATCATCTCGTCATTATTCGGAAGTGTCGAGATTGGAGCTGGAAAGATTGGGATCTTGTACGGGCGCTGATGACCTCGAGGTTAAGCGTCCCACAAACCATCATCACCTTACACTATCAAAATAGGAGGAAACTTAGTAACAAGGCAACATAGAGTAAGTTGTATACCTGCTGTCTGCTACACTATGCAAACAAATGTCACACATAGTACACTGAAGAATTATATGTAAATAAAACCAGTATGTACATCTTATGGTGTTGTCATTATTCAAATATAATAACTGCTGTTGTTCCAAGATCCACCATACGATGGATGTACAAAGACAAGGGAAGATTAAGGTATTGTGCGCCAATCACTCAGTAACCCGTTCGACTTAATTCTGCCATCTGACAACAAGTAACTGACACCGTGCAACCGGACTATCAGCCTTGTAGCCGGAAGTACCGTCCCCTGCGTTGGCTGCTGTTGACACCGCAGCCAGATGGTTCTGTTCGGTGTGGTGGGGTGACTGGGAGCCATGCACTGCTGATAAATGGCGTCTGTTGAGTGATGAATCGCGGTTCTGCGCTGCCTATGATGACAGTCGTAGGCGAGTGTGGTGGTGACTCCGAGAGTGGTCACTTTCTTCTAGTGTCTTGAAGAGGCACAGCACCACAGATGCGCCTCACTGAAAGAGCACTTCCCATAACGCTCAGTTCGTGTAACGAGCAAACAAATTGTAAAAAAAATTACTCGCTTACCGGACGATGTTCTGAATAACGAGTGACGACGATTTACTGTGATCCCGTTAAGAAAACGCCACGATCATCAGCGGCCGAAGAAGTGCTTAATGGAAGCCGTGGGTGGTTGGGTGGTTCGAGAAGCTTAAGAGAAGAACAAGTATCTGCAGCGTCGCTAGGCGCGGCGAAGCAGCCAGATCCGACACAAAGGCAGCAGAGAACTTCAAGAACTGTAAAGTCCAGAACAGCAGATTAAATATGTTGTTGAGGTCCAACGACAAGGCTTGGGTGACACATGATCTTGTTTGTGATTGGATCAATGAAGTTTTTGGTCATTCAGTAATATATATATATATATATATATATGCCGGCCGCTGTGGCCGAGCGGTTGTAGTCGCTTCAGTCTGGAACCGCGCGACCGCTACGGTCGCAGGTTCGAATCCTGCCTCGGGCATGGATGTGTGTGATGTCCTTAGGTTAGTTAGGTTTAAGAACTTCTAAGATCTAGGGGACTGATGACCTCTGCAGTTAAGTCCCATAGTGCTCAGAGCCATTTAAAAAATATGTGCTTGATATGAATCTGCCGCTCCACGTCTTGCTTCTTATGGACATCGCTCCTGCTCATTCTCCAGGCCTACAAGAACACCTCCTTGAAAAATTTCAATTTTTCAAGTTTCAGTTTCTGCCTGCCAAAATCGCTCTGTTACTTCAGCCTCCGGCCAGATGCTGTACTAAAGCACGCTGCGAGTATTGCATTGATTTGAATGAAGCTACCGATCTAACTCGCAGAGAATTTTGAAAATATCACTTCAACATCGTGGTCTGTGTCAAGTTGATCGAAAAGGTGTCGGAAGGTGTTAAGGTGTTACGAAGTAAACTCTCACTTCTGCTTGGAAGAAGATTTGGCCAGACTGCATTGTTGAATGTGACTAAGGCATTTGAGTCAGTACCTGTGGAGCCTGTAGTCAACGAGATTGTGTCTTTGGCCAAGGATATTGGACTAAAAGTGGATAACAATGATATCGACGAGCTTGTGGAAGATCACAGCCGAGAAATGACCGCCGAAGAGCTTAGGAGTTACAGTGTTTTTCTCAGCAGGAAGTTGTTGAGAGGAGTTTTTCAGCGGAGGAGGAGGAGGCGATAACACTATATCAACATTCTTCGGAGTAATACGAGAAGTGCTGAAAGCATGGGAATCAATTGCATCGTACATTGAAAATCATCACCCCAATAAAGCAGTGGCTATGTGTGGTACAAATTTATCTGACGATAATACTGTGTCGCATTTTCGCCAGGTGTTGCAGCTTCGGCAGAAACAAATGACTATAAACAGCTTCCCATCAAAAAAAGAATTAGTCATGTATCGTGAATAATAAAATGCATAATACTGTGTGTATAATTTTCTTGGAATAAATGACATAAATACGATAAAATTTTATGTACTCTTTCTGCATGGAAATCCTCATCGTATTTTACATTAATTTACACTCCTGGAAATTGAAATAAGAACACCGTGAATTCATTGTCCCAGGAAGGGGAAACTTTATTGACACATTCCTGGGGTCAGATACATCACATGATCACACTGACAGAACCACAGGCACATAGACACAGGCAACAGAGCATGCACAATGTCGGCACTAGTACAGTGTATATCCACCTTTCGCAGCAATGCAGGCTGCTATTCTCCCATGGAGACGATCGTAGAGATGCTGGATGTAGTCCTGTGGAACGGCTTCCCATGCCATTTCCACCTGGCGCCTCAGTTGGACCAGCGTTCGTGCTGGACGTGCAGACCGCGTGAGACGACGCTTCATCCAGTCCCAAACATGCTCAATGGGGGACAGATCCGGAGATCTTGCTGGCCAGGGTAGTTGACTTACACCTTCTAGAGCACGTTGGGTGGCACGGGATACATGCGGACGTGCATTGTCCTGTTGGAACAGCAAGTTCCCTTGCCGGTCTAGGAATGGTAGAACGATGGGTTTGATGACGGTTTGGATGTACCGTGCACTATTCAGTGTCCCCTCGACGATCACCAGTGGTGTACGGCCAGTGTAGGAGATCGCTCCCCACACCATGATGCCGGGTGTTGGCCCTGTGTGCCTCGGTCGTATGCAGTCCTGATTGTGGCGCTCACCTGCACGGCGCCAAACACGCATACGACCATCATTGGCACCAAGGCAGAAGCGACTCTCATCGCTGAAGACGACACGTCTCCATTCGTCCTTCCATTCACGCCTGTCGCGACACCACTGGAGGCGGGCTGCACGATGTTGGGGCGTGAGCGGAAGACGGCCTAACGGTGTGCGGGACCGTAGCCCAGCTTCATGGAGACGGTTGCGAATGGTCCTCGCCGATACCCCAGGAGCAACAGTGTCTCTAATTTGCTGGGAAGTGGCGGTGCGGTCTCCTACGGCACTGCGTAGGATCCTACGGTCTTGGCGTACATCCGTGCGTCGCTGCGGTCCGGTCCCAGGTCGACGGGCACGTGCACCTTCCGGCCACCACTGGCGACAACATCGATGTACTGTGGAGACCTCACGCCCCACGTGTTGAGCAATTCGGCGGTACGTCCACCCGGCCTCCCGCATGCCCACTATACGCCCTCGCTCAAAGTCCGTCAACTGCACATACGGTTCACGTCCACGCTGTCGCGGCATGCTACCAGCGTTAAAGACTGCGATGGAGCTCCGTATGCCACGGCAAACTGGCTGACACTGACGGCGGCGGTGCACAAATGCTGCGCAGCTAGCGCCATTCGACGGCCAACACCGCGGTTCCTGGTGTGTCCGCTGTGCCGTGCGTGTGATCATTGCTTGTACAGCCCTCTCGCAGTGTCCGGAGCAAGTATGGTGGGTCTGACACACCGGTGTCCATGTGTTCTTTTTTCCATTTCCAGGAGTGTATATAGGATATATTGTTTCGCTTAACGAGTGTTTCGCCCTACGAGTAATACTCTGGCATGAATTATAATCGCTATGCGAGGTTTTATATGAGGTTTCTCTGTATTGATATGGGGAATCTTCAGGTACGACAAGGTCATGGCTGCTAGATATTGAGGGAACGCCAGAGCAATACGTCATTAACATCGTGCTTCTTCATGTGTTCCACCTTATACGACAGTACTGTGGTACAATTTTCAGCAGGACAAATCTTGTTCAGACCTGGATCCTGTCCATACAAAGTGCCTGCCTGATGTCGAGGTCCTCCCGTGATAGAAATTCCAGATCTGCCCCTGACGGAACATGAGTGCGATCAGCTCGGACATCAGCTTCATCCCAGTGCCAGTATCCACAATATCGAGGATAATTTACCGGCTTGCATCAGGAGAGGATATAACGACGTGGACGTCCTTCCCAATCCAATCACTGCATGCAGCGAGACCAAAGGGGGTGTAATGTTATACGGATCGGTTGGTTCACAATGCGGAATTCTTTGCAAATTGTACCCGACTCTTCAATCGCTCTAACAACAACAATGCGCATTGTTGTTAGAGTGACTGAAAGATCTCGAGCTATGAAGGTTCATTTCGTATTCTCCTTTCCTCCTCGTTTTTCACTTTTCTTTTGTCAGAAAATCTAGTACGACAACTACCTGAGAAAAGTATTAATGGGTCGTCTATGGAGCAAAGAAGTCTTCGCCTGAAAACATTATGTGACTAATATATACTGTAAATTCGTACCAACCGCTTGGCACTAGTATTTCGACTATGCTTGAGTACGGTTCACGGGACCCTTTGGTACGTATAGTATGAACTAAGGGCAACTACGCACTAAGTATTGTTGCACAAACTGTGAATTTATTTGTTTTGGAAAAAGAGTTTGATATGTCGACTGCGTTGGAAGAAGTGGAAATAGACAGTGACATCTTAATATTAATAACTAATACTTCAGTCATTTCTGTAGCAGGAACCAGGACCAAAATCAACTGCTTTAAGGTTACGACAATATCTAGACCGCTGATACCAACCGCAAGATAACTAGATTAATCTCAAGGCCCCCCCTTAAAGCTTTCAATAAATAGTGGGTTAAAGTGCTCCTCACTAAGTCTGGATCGAATTTGGACTGTTGGTATTCGTCGATCTATGTTAAGACGGAACTTAATACCCACCAATAGGACTTCGAAATAAAGAACGAAAGCAAGGATAGAAACATGTGGTTCACCTCCAAGGAGAAAGGCGAACACCAAACCATCAAAAGGAGGTTACGATATAGTTTTTTGGCACTGTCGTATTGTGGTACTAACAGATTACGCTCGTAGAAGTCGTACCGTCACAAGAGCTTACTCGCAAAATATCCTGACGAGATTACTGGCAGCTGTGCTTTCCAGAATGACGATGACACGATTTTCGTGCTTTCCTGGAAAACCTAAACCGAAATTTCTAAAACCAATCACTCTGCCAAGTCTCCACCATTGTAAGAAGAATGTCAAGATGAAGGATGAGTGTGTTGATAAGAATTAACACCTTCAAAAATATCCATGGTCAGTGTTTGATTTTTTATAGGTGATTAGACTTCTTGATCACTCATTGCACTTATATTCTGTCTTACATATGCCGTAACACTGCCATAAATTTAAAGCTCACAAGAGTGATGAAGTTCTAAAATTGTTGCAATTGGAGAATCCATTAAATAACACAGTTAGAGCAGCGAAAAAGACTTTTTAGCGTGCAATGTAATGAATTGTATTCAGTTTTATCGTCTTCTTTGCGATCCCGATAGTGTTATCATAATTCGAAAACATTGTATGCAAGAAACACGAGTGTTTTTATCCTAATTTTAGTTTATGTTGTGCAACATAAACTGGACTTAGCCTTTGACTTTGAAGTATTACATTTACGTTCTCTATGGGAAATGGAAGTGAGCGTTTGGCGTCATTGGCCTGGGGGCCCTTTGCGGGGCAGGTCCGACCGCTATGGCGATATGGTAGCATTGTTTAATTGGTTCTGGCATTTATTTTACAACAGCTCTTCTTCACTAACGATGGACTGCCTGTAGGTAATGACTACAGTGAAGGCTCCAAGTGTATTGTGCCAGTTTTCAACTTATATAGTGAAACGTACTGATAGAAAACTGTATCAAATACCTTCTGTTCCAGTCATATATAGCAGTTAAGTTATGTTCACATTTAATAATTGCAACAAATTTCTTATGGAATCTTTAATCCATTATACTACCCAGCCATTTTTATTGTCCATTTTAAAGGTCATTTCAGGTATCTGAATACGTCAAGTAAATGCGCATCTGTAACAAAATTGTTACAGGAGATATATTTAGCTAGTCTTTAATAGTTAAATGTAACGCACCTGTGTCTCACTTTTTCTGATAGGACAAAAATTTTAATACCGTATTTCTGGAACAGAAAGTAAAAGTACAAATAAGGAAAAAGCTGTAAGGCTCTGACTTGGATTTGTATTTCAGTTCTTATAAATACAGAAAATATCACGATACTTTTTCGGTTGAGGTATAAATCTATTAAGAAAATATGACATCACACGACCACTATGTGACAGATATAATATAACCCCCGCTTTTTAAAAATAGAATCTTGGAAACAGTAACTACTGGAATGATGTTAATCCACAAACCGTGTTTTGTAAAAGATGTCTTTGTAAGTTATTCTAAAGGCCCAGAGTAATATGACAATTGTGGAGTTCCGCCTGTGATCAGCTGGATACATGTGATATTTCCCTCAGTTTATTTCTATGGACTTTCAGTGTCCATATTCGTGCCTTCCATTTATTGATTCTGCCTTTGTCGGTTCGGGTTTTAAAGGCTTCAGCTGTTTTGTGGAGTAACATCTCTTTTATTACTTAAAATGTGCGTTGCACATGCACTGGATGTTAGCAAATTTTACTTCTGGTGAAGTTGATTTTCTTCTGTTTTCGCACTTTAAATAGTTCCTAGCTTAGCCTACGAACTTCATAGTTCGCGCGGGCGAATATATGAAGGGAAATGTAGCCATGCATATTGAAACCATTTACAGTATAGTATTCCTGCGAGGCATCCGCTCCTGTTCCGTTTGTATTATCAAGACAGAAGACTAATGCATGCTTTTACTTTCTATAGCTGCCAGCTGTCGAATGCTTTTATATTATGTTTATGATTAAATTATATAATGTTATGCATGTACATGTGTGAATTAGTTGCAAATGAGTACATTCACTTTTTCACGTTTGGAATCTCCAAATCATCAATTAATTTTCCCCATTGTAACGCAAACAACATGAAAAATAGTGATAGATTCATACGTCGTAGATTCTTGCTTCGCTTCTTGGTAGAACAATTTCATGTTTAAACGAGAGAACGAGAGAACTAAGCAAATTATATTTCCTTTCACGAATATTTGTTTGTTAAACAACTCATATCAACCTATCAGGCCATCTTAATGCAACAACTGTCCAACGTTAATAAATACAGTAAATATTATGGGAGAAAAAACTGTTTATTTCACTTTCATTTTTAAACGATAAGGATGTTCCAAGTAATTAGTCTTAAAACCTTGGAAAAGATTTATAAAGGTACACTAGGACCTACCTTGTTTGTCGTTGTGACCCGTGACCCTACAGGCCTCCTTGATAATATGTTGCAAATACAGATCTGGATGTGTCATCGGATAACATGGTATGACTCAGTATTTCATCGACACAGCTCTTGCTTCGAATAAATTATGTAGGACTTACACAGTGTTATCTGTCGGTAAACCCTAGAAGTGTATTCGAAAAAAATGTCATTTTAGGACATACGTTACTACGTGATAATAGTTCTACCTTATTTCCTCTACAGTCTGCAGATGATTGCATTACTAATTTTGGAAGATTCTGTATATAACAAACCCAATTTTATTAAACAGAACGTAATACTCTTTTAAAGGGTGACTGGTCGCAGAGTTATTTATATTACCTAAGACTGAGAACGACATACTGGAAAATTACAAGTGGCAGGACAGATATCATGGAGACCCTGGAAATTGGAGGTGCCGTATTAAAGAAATTTCAAAGCTTAACGTTGCGCTTCAATTTGAGCCGTGACGCTGAGATTCAGGGTAGCTGGCACACGCGTATTTCCCGTAGAACCTACTTGCAAATAGATCAGGATAAAATACTTATATATTTTACAATTAAAAATATCTCCCAGACACTGTATTTATAATATTTTTATAGAAAGTGTACGTAGATTTAGACTTGGTAATGACCTCATTGTTAAAAGTGAATAAATGTTGTATCTAACAGAGGTATGCGTTTCTCCCGATGTAACTTTCAGGAAAAGTTGATTAAACTTATATAAAACCGCATAAAATTGTCAAGTGATGATTGAATCACAAGCGGTTCAGTTGCGTTAAAGCAGCATCTTCAGGTGGTTAGTAGTGTCACATAGATCTGCACACGACGACACCTCCAACTAATCTACGTGACACTACTAACATATGAAAATGCTGCTTTAATGCAACGAAATTTGTCGTGATTAAATCATTACTTGATGGCTGTTTGCGGTTTTATTCTAAGTTCAATATACCGCGAATTTCAACGGCTGTAGTTGCTCTTACTAAAATGTTGTACGCTTCAGGAATGGACAGTTTACAGACACCAATAACACTACGTAAGCGAATTTGGTTTCGATGAAAATAGTCTATCTTTTGCCTTTGCACTTTTTCCTATATCTGAGTTGATCAATGTGCCCAACAGTCGAGTTGCATCGAGAGGAAATTGACAGAACATATGGCAACTACATTAAAATTCATGGTATTACTAGGTCAGCAGGAGTGTGAGCATTCCAGTATAACATGTGGTTACCGACATTAAAGTTTATTACGGCAATGTTCCTAACGATTTCAGGAAAGAATTAACACTTTTTAATAAGCGTCAGCACGTCTAAAACGTTACTGATCACAAGGCGAAAGTCTCATGGTATGTCTACGTACGAACATCTAACAATACTAACTTAAATACAAATGAGTCTTACGTTTTATGAGCAGAAACGAGTTCCAACAATGCTGCCAACTACGAAGATGACGTAGCACTACACCAGTACGCCACCTTTGATCGACGAAACGTTCGTCAGAATTGATTCTACAATGTTCTGAGAAGTGAGAAAGTTTCACCATCAGATGCACGTTCACTTCTTACATAGCTCCAGCAATCAGACACCAAACGTTTCTGCTTTTGTTATTGCGTTGTATTTAAATTTCTGGTTTTCGTTGGTCAGCCAGTTGTACCTCGAACTGGAACTACTTCTCCTGTCTTATAAAGATTAATTTGAATTGATCGTGTTTCCTCTGATTGACTAAGTTTTCTGATTTTCTGAAACCGTATTTGGTGCACAGTAGGACCATTTAGGTGGCGCCAAACATGCTGCATTCGAAGAGCATTCACTCCGTGCCCTTGAAAACCCGAATATCTGGCGTCACTTTTGTATGTTCTTGCTGCTCAGATGACCACTTGCACCATCTGGGTAGTCAGTTCCGAGACGTTGTGGTGTCCTTGGCCTCCAAGAAACATCGCTAGCCGCTCCTGACATCTACCCTGCGGGTAAAGAAACCACAACGCACCGAATCCTAAAGGTCTAGCTTCCTTAATCTATTTTTTACCCTCAATAGCAGACCGCCTACATAAACGGATTGTCGAAGCTCAAAGTATAGTGAATAGGCCGTCCTGTCATGGTACGTGAAAACGCACTTGGACGAGGAGCTGGTGACGTCACAGAGTGGAACACTACTTTCCGTTAAACTTAAGAGTGTGAAATAAATAATCTGGCAAGTCAGATATTTTCCTCTTTGAAAGGAACGTGGCTTATGAAATGCGATTTCGCTTAACTTTACAAACAGAAGACAGGAGGCACCCCATTGTATGGTGTTAAACATAGACCAGTTGAGTTCCTTTCTCATATCTTTCATGGTTGGAATATAAGCAGTTTCAGAGCACCAACAAATTCAGGATCTCTTGAAAACGTGTCATTTTAACTACGATTTGTCATAATAATATGACAGGAAACAACACACCGGTAGGTAAAGAGTTCCTGTAATTGATGTATTTAGTGCAACGAAAGCTTACCTTTTCAGTCCCACGACACAATGATTATCTGTCAAAAGCGCATATTTTTGGTAGAATTTGCATACTTCATGTCAAGTAATGAGATTTGTAGATGCAGTATTTACGAACTCTAAACTGTATACGAAGATGCGATTGCTCTGTCGAAGTTATAGTGCAGCGGATAGCGTCGAAGGCTCTGGGTTGATGAGAGCAAGGTACCAAGTTCACACCGCGTTATAAAGAAAAACGTCAATCATTTCAAAGAGCTTCTGAGTCTTTGTTATTCATTCAGAGGGAGTACCATCTTATTACGTATTTGCTGCAAAGTCCAATGAGTGAGATATTTCCTCAGTGGCCGGAAATCATATCGTGACACCCAGTCTATGTCTGAAAGTAAACACAAGTTACTCACTGGAAATGTTTGTTATTATGAAACTATCTGTGAAATATATAAGGGTGAGCCTTATTAACGTTTAAGAATCCGGAAAGCAACGCAAATAACGCTGAGATAAGTAATTCAATGTGAGACACATGAGGAAATACCCAAAAAGTGATTGAGAAATGTTGAACATTTTACGTCACGAGATACCTGCCACTTATACAGCGTTTGCGCTTGGGCGTGAGGGGATGACTGATCGATGCAATACTTGTATTCAAGCTAGCGGTGCAAATTTCCAAATTTTGTAAATGTGATCTGTTCAGAACGGAGAAGTTACAAAATTAGTTTCCCCGCGGCTACCAAGAAGGAGCTGCTGTTATTTTTTGTTAATTTCCTTTTGTCCCTTCTTTCTGTGTTTACAAACATTATTTATTAAGGATAACGTAGGGTAAATTCTGGTAACGAAGCAGCTCGGAAGGCTATACTCATTTACTTGTGACGTATGGCCATAGGTTTTTGTTGTACGTTACTTTTCAGTGAACCAGCGGAGACCGTGAGATCGGTAAATAAAATATCTTACCTCAGTGTAAATCCATAATTCTCCAGCTCAGTGAAAGCTATACTGCCTTCCATATCCAAGTCCCGAACCCTGAAAACGCACGTTGAATTTGCGCACGTGGGACCAGAGTCGCACTGACGGGAATACTTGATACTGGTGGGATGCATGATCAGTTGTGACAAACCGACAGGCTTAACCGCTGGAGGTACGTCATCTTGTGACGTCACATGTTAAACACTTCTCATCTACTTTTGGGATATTTTCTGACATCTGCGGCCCCATGTGTCTTACACCAACTTACTTGTCTGATCGTCACCTATGTCGCACTTGGTGTTTGGAAATGTTAATAAGTACCACCGTATACGTGACTCTGAGTTAATGGGCTTTCTCATGTTTTCATCTTGTCGGTAAATATCTTTCTCAGTGACGGATAGCAGATTCTAAAACATCTCCTCTTCTATTCGAATGAAATTACGGAACGCTACTCGATCTTCAAATCTATGTGGTGAGGACGTTATTTCAGTTTTGATAGTAATACCTGCATCTAGAATATGGATATTATGCACGTGCAGACTGATGTTAGACGTTATGCCTTAATTATATTTCAATTTAAAACCGAAAATGGGATGACAATTCAATTTAGTTAACAAATAACATCTACTAGTATGTGAGCCGTGTCGGCTCGCATAGCCATCTTTTCTGGGTGTCTTCCTATGCTTTTTTTTCCCCTCCGGTTATCCGGAGGCGCTGCCAGTGGGCCGAATTTTTCACGGGGGGCCAGTCTCGTCTGGACAGCGCTGCGAGGAAGTTGGTGCTCCGAGCTGAAGCGGTCGGGACGATGGTGGCCGATTGTGCGGCAAGTCACCAATGGTTCCGTTTGGCGAGAGGCAGATCGCTGTTGGTTTTCCACCGAAAGGGTGCTGCGCCACCGTCCATTGTGTTGCCACCCTTCGAAGCCATCTCTTGGGAACAAGCTGTCAGTTGGCGATTCTCTTGTGACCTTTTCGCTTGCCTGTCATTTCATCGGGAACGACCTTGGTTGGTCAGTTAGTCGTCTCAGCGGACGACGCATACTGGGTCCTTTGACCGCTTCCGGGTTCTGTGTGCTCCTGATTACCTGCAATTCGTCCCTTTGCTACACAATGACTGCTTTTAGTATTGTTTGAGTTATTTGTGGTGTTGTATTTTGGTGGCTCTGTGAAGGGGTCCTACTAATAGGAGTCCTACTGGGATAGACAGGGCAATTATTGCACCGATTTATTAAACTCTTCTTTAAAATGTGTTTCAGAGTTTAATTGGTCACCCAATGGGTTGTCCTATAGCCCTAGCTGCACAGAACGACAGCTGTCATGTAGCGGATACTACTGGCAAGATGAAGTATTTGTATCTAGTCAAATTTTTTAATGAGCTTTCAATCTTAATGTTGTCCGAGTACTGGATTTATGGAGGCAATTTATGGTAATTCCTTAGGATTAAAATTGTGTTTAAATATCACTGTATTGTTCAAATATTTGTCAGTATATACACTCCTGGAAATTGAAATAAGAACACCGTGAATTCATTGTCCCAGGAAGGGGAAACTTTATTGACACATTCCTGGGGTCAGATACATCACATGATCACACTGACAGAACCACAGGCACATAGACACAGGCAACAGAGCATGCACAATGTCGGCACTAGTACAGTGTATATCCACCTTTCGCAGCAATGCAGGCTGCTATTCTCCCATGGAGACGAACGTAGAGATGCTGGATGTAGTCCTGTGGAACGGCTTGCCATGCCATTTCCACCTGGCGCGTCAGTTGGACCAGCGTTCGTGCTGGACGTGCAGACCGCGTGAGACGACGCTTCATCCAGTCCCAAACATGCTCAATGGGGGACAGATCCGGAGATCTTGCTGGCCAGGGTAGTTGACTTACACCTTCTAGAGCACGTTGGGTGGCACGGGATACATGCGGACGTACATTGTCCTGTGGGAACAGCAAGTTCCCTTGCCGGTCTAGGAATGGTAGAACGATGGGTTCGATGACGGTTTGGATGTACCGTGCACTATTCAGTGTCCCCTCGACGATCACCAGTGGTGTACGGCCAGTGTAGGAGATCGCTCCCCACACCATGATGCCGGGTGTTGGCCCTGTGTGCCTCGGTCGTATGCAGTCCTGATTGTGGCGCTCACCTGCACGGCGCCAAACACGCATACGACCATCATTGGCACCAAGGCAGAAGCGACTCTCATCGCTGAAGACGACACGTCTCCATTCGTCCCTCCATTCACGCCTGTCGCGACACCACTGGAGGCGGGCTGCACGATATTGGGGCGTGAGCGGAAGACGGCCTAACGGTGTGCGGGACCGTAGCCCAGCTTCATGGAGACGGTTGCGAATGGTCCTCGCCGATACCCCAGGAGCAACAGTGTCCCTAATTTGCTGGGAAGTGGCGGTGCGGTCCCCTACGGCACTGCGTAGGATCCTACGGTCTTGGCGTGCATCCGTGCGTCGCTGCGGTCCGGTCCCAGGTCGACAGGCACGTGCACCTTCCGCCGACCACTGGCGACAACATCGATGTACTGTGGAGACCTCACGCCCCACGTGTTGAGCAATTCGGCGGTACGTCCACCCGGCCTCCCGCATGCCCACTATACGCCCTCGCTCAAAGTCCGTCAACTGCACATACGGTTCACGTCCACGCTGTCGCGGCATGCTACCAGTGTTAAAGACTGCGATGGAGCTCCGTATGCCACGGCAAACTGGCTGACACTGACGGCGGCGGTGCACAAATGCTGCGCAGATAGCGCCATTCGACGGCCAACACCGCGGTTCCTGGTGTGTCTGCTGTGCCGTGTGTGTGATCATTGCTTGTACAGCCCTGTCGCAGTGTCCGGAGCAAGTATGGTGGGTCTGACACACCGGTGTCAATGTGTTCTTTTTTCCATTTCCAGGAGTGTATACTGACTAGCCGAAGAAACTGGTACACTTGCCAAATTTCGTGTAGGGCTCTCGCGAGCATGCAGAGGTGCCGCAACAGGACGTGGTATGGGCTCCATTAATGACTGAAGTAGTGCGGGAGAGAATTGACACCTCGAATCCTGCAGGGCTGTCCATAAATCCGTAAGATTACGAGAGGGTAGAGATCTCTTCTGAACACCACGTTACAAGCCATTGCAGATATATGCAATAATGTTCCTGTCGGGAGGGAGTGGGGGGGGGGGGGGGGGAAGGGTGATAGCTAGTGGAAGTGTTTAAACTCATAAGAGTGTTCCTGGGGCCACTCTGTGTCATTTTTGGACGTGTAGCGTGTCTCATTGTCCTGCTGGAATTGTCGAAGTCCGTCGGAATGCACAATAGACACGAATGGATGCAGGTGATCAGACAGGATGCTTTCGTACGTGTTATCTGTCACCACTCCCGAGGTAGAGTTGCTACCTGAAAGCCGCTGCCATTACCTGCTAACGATGAAATATACTTAAAGCCTAATGCTCAGCACCAACGATACTACCATACTTTGAGAAATGCTTCTTTGCTCTTAACCAACACTAAATTAAAGCTAACTCTACGCCGAAATCTGAACGGAAATAGAATGCTAAAATCCTATGCCCTCAGCTAAAACACATTAACGTCAAGCAAAAATCGAAACACCTTGAACGACCAGAGATAGGACGTTCATATTCAGAGGACATGTACAGTCTTATACATAAAAACTAACCGCCGGCCGGCCGTCACAGAGACTAAGTCCGAGTCGTTCACTTAAGGTGGCCAATAAAACTGACCGCCCCTGACAACCCTATGTCCGGCCATCTGCACAATCTGGCTACACTATAAGATGTGGAAGTGTTAGGAGGAAGTGTTGTCTATTTCCGAGTCAGGATGGACGGAGTGAGCCCGCGGTCTTGCGGTAATCCTCGTGCATTCTGAACTTACAGTCGCATGTTCGCGTCCAACTTTTTTATTTTTTTTATTTTTTAAAACACATTTCGGTCTAAAGTTATGAGACTGATTGAACATCGAAGACAATTCGCTTAACATTCTACCCACCCGCAATAACAAGTATTCCAGAAACAATTCCGCAGGACAGCTCGTGGCTGCGTCGCGATCATAACAGCTTACGTTCGAGCGTTTCCTCGCGCTGCAGCGGCTACCGGCCACCGGCCAGACGCCACCCGCCGCCTGAAATCCGGCGCCGCCCATGTGAAGGCGGCGCCACGCTGTCAGTGTATGTATCAAAGCCATTTTCGAATTTGAAATTCTAGGTATCATCTTGCAGTTAAGCATTGGATTTTGCATACTTGAAAATCATGAACTACAGCTAAGCATTGTAAAATTGAGTCGCAACTGGAAAAAGGGGTAACATCTGCAACACAACGTTTACTTTTGGTATAACAGAGGGGTGAATGTAGAGGAGGCAGCTAGAAAGATTTGAACTGTGTGTGGAGCGAGTGCTTTGGGGAAAAATACGTCAGAAAAAGATATTCTTGTTTCAACAAAGATCGTTCTGGCATGAATGATTTTCCACAGTAAGGAAGTCTCGACTACTGATATATGTGACAGATTACCATTTTACCACCATGCGCCATTTGCATTCAACAGGCAAAGTTCAGAAGTCTGGTGTAGGAGTACTGCATGCTCTAATTCGAAACAACAAAAATCAACGGAGTGACTATTATTGAACGTCATCAGGTCGCTCATTGAGCATTCCTATGCAGTACTGTACTGGTGACGTGTTATGATGCCTTTATCGTTAACTTCCTAGGAAGAAATGAAAGGCTGAGCCCCACCAAAAGACGTAGACTAGAGTAAAGTGTAGAGTGAACATAGTATTTTACTTTTGTTAGCTCCATAAGTGTGTTTTGGACTACGAATTCTGCCCCAAGGTGTGTGTGCAACACAGCTGGAATTTGTAGTCAACAACGGAGACACCATTCGGTCGCAGTGTAAGAAAGTCGAGCAACAAAACCACATCACCTGTGCTACTGCATGATAACTCACCCTGTTGATTTGACAAACAAAACTATCCAGGAGATTCATAGGAAAGTCGTCTCTCAGACACTTGTATTGATTGGGAAGTCCTCTCTCAAGCACTTGTCCCTCTCGTCATATATTCGTAAAATTTTACCTTTCCGACTCTTGATCGATGAACCGTCAAGGCAATTCATTTCTAGACGAAAATACCCTTTAAAACTACTATGGTTTAATGACATCGTTAAAACAAGTAGGTTTCTATGGGCGTAGATATCGTGAAAGAAAATTCAGCTGCTGATTAATTTCTCTTTGATGATTAATGTTGCGTTTAGTAAACTAATGGAAAATGCAAATAAAATATTCACTTTACTAATACAAATTAAATTCAGCTTACTACAGAAACATCACAACGGCAGTCTATCGTAAAAAAGCATTAAATTCAAAAATGGTTCAAAGGTCTCTGACCACTACGGGACTTAACTTCTGAGGTCATCAGTCCCCTAGAACTTAGAACTAGTTAAACCTAACTAACCTAAAGACACCTATTGTAATACGAATTAGTTGGATATTACCGACTTTTGACATCGAAAAGATCAGTATTTACTTCATTTCCTGAATCATTCGCAAGTATTATGAAAATGTGGCATTTCATAGATAAAATTATGTATACACAACAACAAAAAATATGTCGGCAGGAAACAAAAGTAGCATTATGAAATTGGCAGTACCGTAAGGTATTCGCTCTGACAGTAAGGGTTACTGAAAGTACCAAGACGAATTTTGCTCGAGCGCTGTCTTACGATTCCCTTATTGAGTTTGTATCTGCCTGCTTGTAGCTGTACTACAAAGGAATAAAAAATCTGGCTTTCAGCGAGTCTCGAAAGGCGAACGAAAGCAGCTTGCACCTGGTAGCCTAGCATGTTACCTGAGAAATGGTATATTCCTAAAGTGGGAAGACATCCTTTTGTGGTTGAATTGTTGGCAAATATCAGTCAGACGTGTGCCGCTGGTCTAAGCGTTTCGATGTGTTGAATTTGTACCAATGATTTTTCTACAGGTTTTTTCTGTCCCAAATATACAGTTGAAGTCTCTCTTTAGTATTTTCACGTCATCTTGGTGAATTTTGCTCATAGTATTTTCGTGTGTGTTCAAGAATTTTTCGACATTTTTGGTGTTTTTCTTATTTTCGATGTTGGTGGGGCCATGTGCATTGATGAGTTTATTTTTTACTGGGGTTCTGAATGAGCATAGTCATAAGTCGATTGTTGATGGGTGTGATTTCTTTGACAGAACTGATGATAGATCTGTGTTCGAGAAATGCCATGGCCAAGATTGGTACGCCTTTCGCTACTTTTTGTTGCATTTTACTCTTGAAGATGTAATGGTTTCCGTAATGCAAGGTATCATTATCAGTTAGTCGTGGTTCTTGGAGAGCAATGATGAAAACTTTTTGTCGATCGAGTTAATATGTGAGATAATTTTGTTTTCGTTATTTGGATCAATGTATCGTTGTTTTGTTACATAAAAAAAGTTCTTGTGTGTGTAAATCTTACGGGACTTAACTGCTAAGGTCATCAGTCCCTAAGCTTATACACTACTTAACCTAAATTATCCTAAGGACAAACACACACACACACACACACACACATGCCCGAGGGAGGACTCGAACCTCCGCCAGGACCAGCCGAACAGTCCATGACTGCTGCGACTAAGACCGCTCGGGTAATCCCGCGCACCGTTCAAATGCATGTTTTCTGCTTGTAGGAAAATTTACAAGAGATCTTCAGTATTCTCTGCCATGCTAACCTGGCCTTCCCAGAATCCGAAATTCCAACAGCCGCCGGTCGCCAGTTTGCACAGTTCATGCTTGCTTGTGTTTCATTGGTTTGGCCTGGGTGACTCCACGACCGGACAGGACCAGAGGGTGTCGAAGCCTTTGGAAGCAAATATTTTCAGCCGAGCTCATTGAGCTAACAGACGGTGACCAGAGTAGCGGTGATTTTCACTCAGACGTGTGTGGATTTTGAGTTCAACGGATTGAGTAGTCGTTGAGGATTGTGTTAGTATTTGGTTCACTCCAAGTATTTGATTTCCTCGGTACCACCCATATGGGGGAGGATTTCCCCTATCGGCCCCACGGGATTATTATTATTATTTTTGTTATTATTGTCATTATGTCATCAGCAAATCCGATATGGTGCATCTTCCCACCACGGAAATAGATGTGCATTGTTCGACTCAGTATTTCCATCACATAAATATGGGTTATAATTACGTTACATTGCTGCTAATGTAACTTTTTCTTGGGCATTGTTGCTAGTAGACATATTTCACACTTTTTCTTGGGCAGTTGTTACCTGTTACTCCATCACAGGAATTTATGTGCGCAACATTGTTGCAATACAGACGTTCAAATTATCCGATTTCAGAAATTTCATTTCGTAACCAGGTCGTTCTAATCGGATTCAGCCAGTCAGGCTTAACGTGGATATCCGAATACGGCTCTCATTTGATAGACTGGGTAAACCGCATTCTTTATCGGACGGTTTAACCTAGATCACTTATTTATGACAGGGCCTGAATTCTTAAACACTGCGAAAAATAATAATACAATGTGCATATTACTAATATTTTAATTAAATTTAAATATATGAAGGAACGAGGTAACAGATTATTTACAGGAGCAGAGCCTCTCCATCATTGCAGAGCAGTGCGAGATTGGTTTCAGGGCCAAGAGAGGATAAAGCTGTTTCTGTTTGTTCCACGATCACCGAACATCAACCAGATAGAGAATATGAGGGCAGAGGTAACAAGTTCATTGCCATGTTGACCTACAAATGCAAGCGACCTTAGGACGGAAATAGAAAAGTATGGTGACAAGTAAACCATCACGCTACACTGTCGACGACATAATGAAAACAGTGCCCCTACGCCTTCGAGATATCTTACGTAATGATCGTGGGTTGATTGGTTACTAACAGTATACTCGTCCACAAAACCTATAGATAAAGAAATTTGAAACCATTCCTTACATTTGTTATTCTTCTTCAGCGGTAAATGTTCTTCTGCAATATAAAACATGTACTCTTCTAAGTTCTGTTTGTTACGACGTATAACACAAACTGTCCCAGAAGCCACGAATACCTGTTATTCTTTGCGGACGGATAACATTTCCAGTCGGGTTGTAAAGCTTTGCCGGCCGAAGTGGCCGTGCGGTTAAAGGCGCTGCAGTCTGGAATCGCAGGACCGCTACGGTCTCAGGTTCGAATCCTGCCTCGGGCATGGATGTTTGTGTTGTCCTTAGGTTAGTTAGGTTTAACTAGTTCTAAGTTCTAGGGGACTAATGACCTCAGCAGTTGGGTCCCATAGTGCTCAGAGCCATTTTGTAAAGCTTCAGTTATCGGTATAAGACTTTCTGCGCTTCTGTTGATAGTGCTAATTTCTTCCTAGTCCAGTTCCAAATTCTGATTCTATTTTCACATAAGAAGTTGTGCGATACAGTTTCTACAAGCCGACATTTGTCTCAATATGGAGATGGTCTCAATTTGATTGTCCATAATCGTTCCGCTGAGGTTATGGTTTCGTTTACAACGTCGCACCATACGGCACTGACTCTAGTTGGTAAAATTTTATTGTTGATATTTTTCCAGACGTTCCTCCAGTTTTTTGTAGGTTAATTTACCGGAATTGTGTGGTAATATAATCGTAGACGGTTCTAGTGTTGGTTTGTGCTGGTGGAAGTCTTATACAGCTCCAATCGCTGTAGTGCTTTCGGACGTAATCTAGGCTGGCATGCTACATTAACAGGAGCGTTCTTATCCCCAGGAGCTAACGAGAGGAACAGAAGTTTCGTGATGCCTGTCTTAGTGGCATGTATTAGTTTAAAAGAACGTCTCTAATTCCAAGTCCTCCATTTTGCCTCTGCAAAGTCGCCGTGTGGAGGAATACTTTGAAGATATTTTGTTTCCACACATACTAAGAGGATACAGCTAATATTTTATGTGCAGTGACCTGCAGTATCGGTAAGACTGCTGCGACATGGTATATTTTGCTAAGTATGTATGTATTTTTAAAGTGAACTTTCTGCAGTCGGTCTAACAATAGCATGTCATGGTCCTTCAACAAGGTTCCGATGACATTAAGTTTTCGCTCCCAATTGTTCGTGGCCTTGCGCTTGGGATTCGCCCTTAACCTCAAGCCGAGTTGGAGTCTCTCTTCAGTTACATCTAACCAGTGCGCACCTGTTGCACTATTGTAAGAACCGAGATGCAGGTTCATTTGGCTACAAGAATGCGTATGTTCCTCCAGCATGACGGGGCTCCTGCACATTCTAGTCGCCAGGTCACACATTATCCAAACCTAACATTTCCCGGAAGGTGGATCTATAGATATGGGCACTTTTCTTGGCCTTCAAGGTCCTCGGACCTTATCTCTTTTTTTGCCTGCGGGGATGGTTAAAGGCGAGGTCTACAAACAAAAGGTAAACCCAAGAGCCGATTTGATCGTTTGGGTTATGAATAGTGCAGCCCTCATAAAAGAACGCAAAGACGACCTCAGTAAGGCTCCACGGGGTGTTATCAAGAGAAGTCAAATGTGCATTGAAGTTGGTTGGTGAATTTTTGAAAATCAACTTTGAATGTCCTCACATGCCTTTGGTTTGAGTTTGTTAGCGTTACGTACTAACAGCTGCATCTCTCTACTCAATAAAAAGTGGACGCAGTTATATGGAATTTTTTTCGTCTGTACTACCACCTGCTAAAATATGTACTATTCCTCCTGGAACACCCTGTATATGTATATATGTGTGGTGTCTGTTCTTTCGGACATGTCCGAAAGAAAATGCTTCATGGCATTCTGCAACGACCTTCGATCTAGTTGCAGGTGCTGATACAGATTTCAGATCTGCTTGGCTGTCTGAATAAAAGTAGATGCTACGATTTTTGTAAGGTCTACTCTAATTTTCCTTCGTGCACATGCTGACACAAAAAAAACGTGTAATACTGTGGCCATGTTCTAGGCAGTACACCAGACCTGGTACTTTCATCTGTTTTCGACCTGTCAGTAAACCACTATATTACGTATCCTGCACCGCGTTGTGGTTCGTTTTTCCACTGCTCCCTGCTTCCAACTGTTACATGGCAAAGTTTATTGAAACAGCTAGAAGTTATTGTGTAGTTAGTCGGCATTTCCCCAGCCATCGCCTTACTGATTTGGGATTCCGTATATTCTAACTATATCCAGTTATTTCCAATTTTTAGCCTTTATCTCCCTGCCGATGCCTCCATTTTAAGCCACAGGTGTAAGTCGGGCATATCTAGCATAATATCCATTCCAAGAGTGGATATCCTGCTAATTCCATGTGTTTGTGAAATCAGGCCAGTCTCTGCACTTTGCCGGACTCCCTAACAGCCACCTTCTGTTCGACTTTGTTCATATTATAGGCCAATAAATTATCATTGGTCTTTTTTCAGGGATGTATATCCAGTATGTACTCGGTTTAGACCCCAGTTTACCCTACAGCAGCTTGTAGTGCTTATAAGATAATCTTTCGCAGTGGAAAATATTCTTTATGTGAGGTGTTCATAATAGTTTCCCATCCAGGGCTACCTCTGGATACACTACAGCCCTCTCTAAAGTTTCATCGAGAAACATAATTTTTCAGTATGTGTGCTGGACATGCTTCCCCATAAATAATACTACACCAATTTTCGCGGGGCTCGTCTTTAAATACTTTTCACAATGATCAGTGCACATAGGTTTAACAGTACTAGCAAATGTTCTAAGTCTGACTGTGAATAGATCGTCTACTTATTCTTTTCAAGAGTAGTCTCCCGCATTCCGCTCATCTATGAGTTCATTCACCACTGGCTTCTTCATCTCTAACCATTTACTCGAAGGTCGTATTACTCGACATCCAGGAAGAGACAGAGAGCATCCAGAAAGGGTAGTGCTTTTTCCACCTTCCCAACAAGTTGGTGAAGTGTTACTTCACATGATTTGTTTCGCAAGTATTATGAAAATGTGGCAGTTCATAGATAAAATTATGTATTCACAATAACAAAAACTATGTCGGCAGAAAACAAAAACGTGGCATTATGAATTTAGCAGTACCTCAACATTTTCGCTTTGACACTTAGGGTTACTAAAAGAAGCAAGACGAATTTTGCTAGAGCGTGGTCTTACGATTCCCTCACTGAATTTTTATCTGCCTGCTTGTAGCTCTGCTACAAAACAATTAAAAATCTAGCTTTCGGCGATGCTCGAAAGGCGAACACAGGTAGCATGCACCTGACAGGCAAGCACGTTACCTACCAGCTAGCGAATAGGCGCAGTGTCCACTTACTTATTGATCCAGTAAGCGCTATGGCAGATAAACCGCAACATAAGAGGCGACAGTAGTTGTATTTCACATGAGGAACAACTTTCGTGGACTCAAAAGGATTAACTTTTCCGTGCGGTTAAAGGCGCTGCAGTCTGGAACCGCAAGACCGCTACGGTCGCAGGTTCGAATCCTGCCTCGGGCATGGATGTTTCTGATATCCTTAGGTTAGTTAGGTTTAACTAGTTCTAAGTTCTAGGGGACTAATGACCTCAGCAGTTGAGTCCCATAGTGCTCAGAGCCATTTGATTAACTTTTGGCTATCGGAATACTCATATGGGAATTATAAAAGTATAATTGCTAGACCGCTCAACTACCTTAATAAGACCTCATTCTGGATTGAATACGACTCGGAAAGCGACGTAAATTTGACGTTTCCATCCATCTCCTGACGTCTTACTGAATGAAGTCAGAAGTGCACGCACAGGTGTGTTGCCTGCCGCATGGATTCTGTGAAGTGTTATGGCAGCTGGCAGTCATTGCTGAATACAGACATTTGCTAATATCCCCCCTGCTTTAGGGGAAATCGTCTTTGTTGCATTTTTTCCATACCGTAATTAGCACAATAACATAAGGCTTGTTCTGATGAAGAACTTGATGCCCAAAAGTCCTTAAATAAGATTCTCCCAGCGGGAGTAATGCATAAAAATAGACAGACTGTTGGACAAAAGAATGGACAGCTCACTGCGTTTTGCGTTTCCGATAGCGCCTACGATAAGAATCTTGTGTCATATTATGCTTCACAAACTAGTTTTTTTACATCATACTAAAATAAAAGTTATGATTTGAGAAGAGGAAATGACTGATAGGTTTCTATTGAAGTTTAGTTTTTCATGTTTTTTTCTCACTTCATACTAAAACAAGGGCGTTAATATGAGAAGAGGAAATGAAATATACGCTTCCGAGACATGATATTTACTTGTGTGCTACTATCGTATACATGAAAGCCCTGCAGTTAATTTTAGTATGTTGGATAAATTTTGATATCACCTCACATTCCTTTGTGAGAAGGTTCCTATTTTCTTGGGATTGAAATAGAGTGGACATTTCATCACTGGTTAATATTCTGATGACTAATAACATGATACCCTTTGCAATTGCCCCATGGCACCTGTGAGTAGAGTCCCACGTTGGTTACTATAAGAACACGCAGGCAGTGACATCCGCTCACTGCAGTCAGAGCCAAGGTGATTTCTTTCTGTTTATGGCGAAGCGTCTGTTGCAGTGTCCACGCTCAGCCAACATAAACAAATCGCAGAGGCATTGGGCACTGCAAATCGCTGCACTTGTCGCGAGCCTCGACAACAAGAGCGCATTGCCTCTGCTAACGATACTGTACAGTTAATACATCTTACTTAACGTAACGTAATACGCAGGTCGTGGGTTGGGTAAAAATTAATTTTATAACTTCCCATCGCATTAAAATACTTTTCAGTCATATTTGACGCAATATTTTTGTTGGTGACTCTCTAATGTTAATAGTATTGATTCAGATTGTGCGTGAACACGAAAACAAACACACACACACACACACACACACACACAAACAGTCATTGATTCCAGAGAGGTTGATAACAACTGAGTGTTGAACAACACATGCACCAGTCAATTCCTCAGTTGGCGTCGAGTGGATGAGATTTTTCATTTATCTTGCGTTGTAAGAATTGTAAGGAGGAGACTGAAAGTAAATGGACTTGTATCTAAAGAGCTGCGACAAACCAAAGCTTGACCGACTATCAGAAATTGTCCACAAAGGTTTTGTGGACGAGTATACTTTTAGTAACCAATCAACCCACGATCATTACGTAGGATATCTCGAAGGCGTAGGGGCATTGTTTTCATTAAGTCGTCGACAGTGTAGCGTGATGGTTTACTTGCCACCATACGTTTTCTATATTCGTCCTAAGGTCGCTTGCATTTGTAGGTCAACATGGCAATGAACTTGTTACCTCTGCCCTCATATTCTCTATCTGGTTGATGTTCGGTGATCGTGGAACAAACAGCAACAGCTTTATCCTCTCTTGGCCCTGAAACCAATCTCGCACTGCTCTGCTATGATGGATGAGGCTCTACTCCTGTACATAAACTGTTACCTCGTTCCTTCATATATTTACATTTAATTAAAATATTAGTAAAATGCACATTGTATTATTATTTTTCACAGTGTTTATGAATTCAGGCCCTGTCATAAATAAGTGATCTAGATTCAACCGTCCGATTAAGAATGTGGTTTACCCAGTCTATCAAATGATGAGATTCGTACTCGGATATCCACATTAAGCCTGACTGGCTGAATCAGATTAGAACAATCTAGTATCGAAATGAAATTACAGATATCGGATAATTTGAACGTCTGTATTGCAACAGTGTTGCGCACATACATTCCTATGATGGAGTAACTGGTAGCAACTGTCCAAGAAAAAGTTACATTAGCAGCAATGTAACGTAATTATAACCCATATTTATGTGATGGAAATACTGAGTCGAACAATGCACATCTATTTCAGTGGTGGGAAAATGCACCATATCGGATTTGCTGATGACATAATGACATTAATAACAATAATAATAATTATAATCCCGTGGAGCCGATAGGGGAAATCCTCCCCCATATGGGTGGTACCGAGGAAATCAAATTCTTGGAGTGAACCAAATACTAACACAATCCTCAACGACTACTCAATCCGTTGAACTCAAAATACACGCACGTCTGAGTGAAAACCACCGCTAATCTGGTCACCGTCTGTTAGCTCAATGAGCTCGGCTGAAAATATTTGCTTCCAAAGGCTTCGACACCCTCTGGTCCTGTCCGGTCCTGGAATCACCTAGGCCAAACCAATGAAACACAAGCAAACATGAACTGTGCAAACTGTCGACAGGCGGCAGTTGGAATGTCGGATTCTGGGGAGTCCATGCTCGCACGGCAGAGAATATTGAAGATCCCTGGTAAATTTCCCTACAAGCAGAAAATATGCATTTGAAAACTAAACATCGGTACATTGATCCAAGCACGAAAACTAAATAATCTCACAAAAGAAGTCGACCAAAAAAAATTTCTCATCCTTGCTCTTCACGAACCACAACTAACTGACAGTGAAACCTTGCATTACGGAAACCATTGCATCTTCAAGAGCAAAATGCAACAAAAGGTAGCGAAAGGCGTACCAATCTCGGCCATGGCATTTCTCGAACACAGCTCTATCATCAGTTCTGTCAAAGAAATCACACCCATCAACAATCGACTTATGACTATGCTCATTCAGAGCCCCAGTAAAAAATAAACACTCACCAGTGCACATGGCCCCACCAGCATCTAAAATAAGAAGAACACCAAAAAAGTCGAAAAATTCTGGAACACACTCGAAAATACTATGAGCAAAATTCACCAAGATGACGTGAAAATACCAATGGGAGACTTCAACTCTCTATCTGGAACAGAAAAAACCTGTAGGAATACTATGAGCAAAATTCACCAAGATGACGTGAAAATACCAATGGGAGACTTCAACTCTCTATCTGGAACAGAAAAAACCTGTAGGAAATTCTTTGGTACAAATTCAAACGCTTAGACCAACGGCACACGTCTCAATGACATTTGCCAACAATTTAACTACAAAAGGATGTCTTCCCACATTAGAAAAAACCAGTTCCCAGGTAACACGCTTGGCTACCAGGTGCAAGCTGCTTTCGTTCGCCTTTCTAGACTCGCTGAAAGCCAGATTTTTTATTCTTTTGTAGTAGAGCTACAAGCAGGCAGATACAAACTCAATAAGGGAATCGTAAGACAGCGCTCGAGCAAAATTCGTCTTGGTACTTTCAGTAACCCTTACTGTCAGAGCGAAAACCTTACGGTACTGCCAATTTCATAATGCCACTTTTGTTTCCTGCCGACATATTTTTTGTTGTTGTGTATACATAATTTTATCTGTGAAATGCCACATGTGGTGTCACCGCCAGACACCACACTTGCTAGGGGGTAGCCTTTAAAACGGCCGCGGTCCGGTAGTATACGTCGGACCCGCGTGTCGCCACTGTCAGTGATCGCAGACCGAGCGCCGCCACACGGCAGGTCTAGAGAGACTTACTAGCACTCGCCCCAGTTGTACAGCCGACGTTGCTAGCGAAGCTACACTGACCAATACGCTCTCATTTGCCGAGACGATAGTTAGCTTAGCCTTCAGCTACGTCATTTGCTACGACCTAGCAAGGCGCCATTACCAGTTTATATTCAGTACCTCACGCCAATCTGCATGAGCTTAAGGCGTGCCTTTCGGCTACCTCCGAGTGGCTTGGCTGTCTTGCTATGCCACTACAGTTGGCGACGAGCTAAATCGCGTTTGTACCAATTGATCTTGCCTTAATTTACTTGTGTCATGGCTTCGCCACAATCTCCAGATGTACTGTCCGAATTGTATCGCTTGCAGAATCAGCAGACGCAGGCGTTATTGGATGCCCTTGGACAGCTCGTCCAGGGTCAACGTGCAATGCAAAACGATGCGGCCGCCGCCGCTCCACCGCTACTGCAGCCACAACATGCAGTTGCACCACCTTTTCGTCCTTTTGATGCGGCACTGGAAAGCTGGACGGAGTGGTCACGCCAATTTGGATTCCATCTCGCCGCCTACAGAATTCAAGGTAACGAGCGGCAGCCTTTTCTGTTAGCATCCGTCGGGGTGCACACGTACCAAGTGATAGTGAAATTATTTCCCCGACGCGACGTAGCAACTCTGTCCTACGACGAAATTTTGTCTGCATTAGATGCATATTTCAAAGAATCAGTCAATGTAGTTGCCAAAAGGTATACGTTCTTTCGTACAAAACGTACGGCCGGTCAGACTAATAGGGAGTGGGTTGCAACTTTGCAAGGCCATACTAGGGATTGTGCTTTTGAGTGTGACTGTGGACTCCCTTATTCAGATACAATGGTCTGTGATGCAATTGCACAGAACGTTTCTGATGTTCGTATGAGGGAACAGATTTTGAAACTAGTCAATCCCTCCCTTCAACAAGTGAAGAACGTATTGGATCGGCAAGACACACTTGACTTTGCTCAGGAATCATTTGCAACTTCGCGAGCCGTGTGTCACGTTAACCGGCCCACCGGGCGCGCTGCACGGAACAGTCAACAGCCCTCGCGCCCGTCCGCGCAGCTGCCGCCAAGCTCTCCAAAACGACTGCCACGCCAGCAAGCAAATGCAGTGCTAAAGTCATGCCCGCGGTGTGCAACTAGACATTCGGATGACAATTGCCCGTCATGCCAAGCTATTTGCTTTTTCTGTAATAAAAAAGGACATGTTCAGAGTGTTTGCCAGAAAAAGCTTAGATAGGACACTAACAACCATTCCAGGCCTTTGCTTCGTGCCAGAATCGAACCAATAATACTCAGGCTCGTGAACCTTCGCCCATGGACATTCATGCAGTTCATTCCACTCCGCCCAGTGCCGCTCTCTCTAACAGTGACTGTGTTCGTCCCACAAAAAGTGTGCGTCGACGTCGCAGGAAATCCCGTCAAGTCGCAAGTGATTCTGTCCCAGTGTCAGTTCACGTTGCACGAGACAGTCGCTCTTGTCGTCAGCAGGACAGTAAACTTTTTGTAGATTTGGACTTTCATGGCAAGGTCATACCATTCCAGCTCGATACCGGAGCTGCAGTTTCATTGATCAATAAAGACACGTCCAAACAACTGGGCACACCTCCGTTGCGTGCCGCAAGTGTTAAGTTAACTAGCTATTCCGGTCAGAGTATCCCTGTGTTAGGACATTGCAGCCTTCTTGCAACATACAAGGGACAAACAAAACTTGTGTCATTTTACGTACTTCGTTCTTCTTCTGCAGTGAACTAGTTTGGTTTAGATTTATTTCAGTTGTTTAACTTGTCTATAGTCAATCAGGTCCTCTCAGTGAACCAGACTGTGCCTTCAGCCAGTGTTTCTCGTCTATGTGAAGAATTTGCAGACATTTTTGCACCGGGCCTAGGTTGCGCTAAGAACTATAAAGCACATTTGGAACTGAAACTAAACGCGCAACCGAAATTTTTCCGAGCGCGCAATGTTCCCCACGCATTGCGTGATGAGGTCGCACGAACTTTACACGGTTTGGAATCACAAGGTGTGATGAAAATGTGCAGGCTTCTCTCTGGGCATCAGTAATTAGTAATTTTGCCAAAACCTTCCGGAAAATTGAGACTTTGTGTGGACTTCAAGGCAACGGCGAATCCACAACTAGTGATTGCAACCTTTCCTTTACCCCGCCCGGAAGATCTTTTTGACAAACTGTGCCCGGGTAAATATTTTTCGAAGTTGGACCTCGCCGATGCGTACTTGCAAATACCAGTGGACGACGAATCCCAGCGCGTCTTGGTGGTTAACACGCATCTTAGTTTGTATCGAATTAAAAGACTGTCATTCGGGTGTGCATCCGCCCCTGCATTGTTTCAGCAATATTTACAAACTGTTTGTGCATCGGTCCCTACTGCAGCAAACTATCTGGACGATATTGTGATCTCCGGAAAGAATGAAGAAGAACATTTAGCCAATCTCAGAACATTATTTCAGGTCTTGCGACAAAATGGTCTTCGCTTGCGGAAGGACAAATGTGTGTTTTTTGCTCGTGACTTACCCTATCTGGGACGTGTAATCAATGCCCACGGCATACATCCCAGTCCAGAACACCTCCGTGCCATACAAGACTTTCCTTCGCCGCAGAATTTGAAGCAGCTACAGAGTGTGCTGGGAAAAATGAATTACTATAAGAAAGATGTGCGCAACGCGTCTTCCATTTCAGCTCCGCTTCATCGCTTACGCCGTAAAGGTATTCCGTTCGTCTGGACGACGGAATGCGAACGCGCCTTTCGCCAGTTGAAATCGGCGTTGCTTTCAAATACTTGCCTTACGCCATTCGATCCCCAGAAACCCCTTTTGTTGATGGTAGATGCATCGGATTTCGGGATCGGTGCTGTGCTTGCGCACAAAGATGGATCGCATGATCGCCCTATTGCCTTTGCGTCCAAATTGCTCTCGTCTGCGCAAAGAAATTATTCACAGATTGAGGAAGAAGCTTTGGCTCTCGTATTTGGTGTTACTAAGTTTCATGATTTCTTGTATGGTCGTCACTTTACCATCATCACAAACCATAAACCTTTGATGTTGCTTTTTCATCCGAACAAGCCTGTACCTCCACGTACAGCGCAGAAATTCATTCGCTGGTCTATTTTCCTCTCGCTGTACCGCTACGATATCTTGTATCGGTCCACTGCTAAGCACGGAAACGGCGATGCGTTGTCCCGTTTGCCTGTTGTTGAGGATAGAGCATTCGATTCCTCCGAACTTGCGTGCATGTTCATTGATGCGGAAACCGATGACGTGGTCGAATCGTTTCCGATTGATTTTCGTCGTGTAGCTACAGCCACAGCTGCTGATCCTGTCCTTGCTAACGTTTTGCGTTTTGTTGCTACGCAATGGCCCTTGTCAAAGTCACGGATCGAGGATCCGTTGGTTCTCCGATTTTTTGCACACAAGGAGAGACTTTTTATACGACGTGGTGTTTTGCTGTTGCGTTCTGATAATGATCAGTCCAGGGTCGTGGTCCCACGTTCGTTACAGTCCTCTGTCTTACGGCTTCTCCACCAAGGACATTGGGGTATAGTGCGAACGAAACAACTTGCTCGTCAGCACTGTACTTGGCTCGGAATCGATGCTACGATTACGAATATGTGCTCTTCTTGCATGGCGTGTGCCGAGCAACAATCCGCCCCACTGCGGAAATTCTTTGCATGGCCACAAGCCAATTCCCCTTGGCAACGATTACACATTGATTTTGCTGGTCCATTCTGCAATGCTCGATGGTTGGTTGTGGTAGATTCATTCAGTAATTTTCCTTTTGTGTTCAAGATGCCTTCCACGACGTCATCTGCCACCATCCAAGCGTTATCTGCTATCTTTTGTATTGAAGGTCTTCCACAGACTATTGTTTCCGACAATGGCCCACAATTCATGCCCGCAGAATTTCAGTCATTCTGCCAGGCCAATGGTATTCAACATCTGACATCCGCGCCGTTTTCGCCTCAGTCGAACGGTGCCGCTGAACGATTGGTCGGGACTTTCAAGTCACAGATGTTGAAGTTGAAAGAGTCGCATTCTCGGGAGGACGCGTTATTGCTCTTTTTGTCCTCGTATCGCTCTCAGCCCCGAGATGGTCGTTCGCCGGCTGAGTTGCTCCACGGTCGTCCTCATCGAACCATGATGTCTTTGCTACATCCGCCGCATCAGGTTCCTGTGCAGCGGCAGCCACCGGCTTTTGCTCCAGGCGACGTTGTCTATTATCGCAACTATCGAGATTCACGGCGTTGGCTCGCAGGGCGCATTCTTCGCTGCCTCGGCCGCGCTATGTATCTGGTTTTGGGGGCCTCAGGTGAGGTGCGTCGGCATCTCAATCAGCTGCGCCTCTGTCGTCACACGGGTTCTGCCGCTCCCCGTCTGCTTTCAGCGACGGTGCCGTCAGGTCAGCGCCTTGGGGACCCATCTACTGGCTTGCCTCATCCCCAGGTGTTACCGACGCTGCCTTCCATTTTGCCCCATGGCGAAGCGCCGCCGCCGCCGCCTGTTCTCCCACCGGCGACGCCCTCAGTGGACGCTTCGCTCCAACCGTCAAGCGCCTCCCTGGGTCACGCGCCGGCGATCGCTTCCCGTGACCAGCTGTCCTCCGCCATGGAACTCTTGCCCGCTCCGGACCAGATGTCGTCCTCGCCCGTCGGCTGCCCCGACGCGATGGAGGTCGAATTTTCGTCCCCTCCTGTCTTTACGGGCGCATACACCGCATGTTGGCGTGCACCCTGGACTAGGTTTTCAGGCGTTTCCTAGCTCCCCTCGGACCGAATGGTCGGGTGCGGGTGGCACAGCCTCGCCTGTTGTTAGGCTCCCCACCTCGTCAAATGCGTCAACATGGGGTCTCCCCACGGCGGGCGGAAGCCTTATAACACAACCGTACGCCGATTTGCGGGGGAGGAATGTGGTGTCACCGCCAGACACCACACTTGCTAGGTGGTAGCCTTTAAATCGGCCGCGGTCCGGTAGTATACGTCGGACCCGCGTGTCGCCACTGTCAATGATCGCAGACCGAGCGCCGCCACACGGCAGGTCTAGAGAGACTTACTAGCACTCGCCCCAGTTGTACAGCCGACTTTGATAGCGAAGCTACACTGACCAATACGCTCTCATTTGCCGAGACGATAGTTAGCTAAGCCTTCAGCTACGTCATTTGCTACGACCTAGCAAGGCGCCATTACCAGTTTATATTCAGTATCTCACGCCAATCTGCGTGAGCTTAACGCGTGCCTTTCGGCTACCTCCGAGTGGCTTCGCTGTCTTGCTACGCCACTACACCACATTTTCATAATACTTGCGAATGATACAGGAAATGAAGTAAATACAGATGTTTTCGATGTCAAAAGTCGGTAATATCCTACTAATTCGTATTAAAATAGGATCAATCGTCTACATACACTTAATGCTTCGCTACAGTCTGGAACCGCGTGACCACAACGGTTGCAGGTTCGAATCCTTTCTCAGGCATGGATGTGTGTGATGTCTTTAGGTTAGTTAGGTTTAACTAGTTCTAAGTTCTAGGGGACTGATGACCTCAGAAGTTAAGTCCCATTGTGGTCAGAGAGCTTTGATCCATTTTTGAACTTAATGCTTTATTAAGATAGACTGCCGTTGTGATGTTTCTGTAGTAAGCTGAATTTAATTTGTATTAGTAAAGTGAATATTTTATTTGCATTTTCCATTAGTTTACTAAACGCAACATTAATTATCAAAGAGAAATTACTCAGCAGCTGAATTTTCTTTCACGATATCTACAACAATCTGGCAATGCAACAGTTGTTTACAAATTCTACGCCCGTAGAAACCTACTTGTTTTAACGATGTCATTAAACCATAGTAGTTTTAAAGGGTATTTTCGTCTAGAAATGAATTGCCTTGACGGTTCATCGATCAAGAGTCGGAAAGGTAAAATTTTACGAATTTATGACGAGCAGGACAAGTGCTTGAGAGAGGAATTCCCTGTCAATACAAGTGCCTGAGAGACGACTTTCCTATGAATCACCTGGATAGTTTTGTTTCTCAAATCAACAGAGTGAGTTATCATGCAGTAGCAAAGGTGATGTAGTTTTGTTGCTCGACTTTCTTACACTGCGACCGAATGGTGTCTCAGTTGTTGACTACAAATTCCAGCTGTGTTGCACACACACCTTGGGGCAGAATAGGTAGTCCAAAACACACTTATGGAGCTATCAAATGTAAAACATTATGTTCACATTACACTTTACTCTAGTCTACGTCTTTTGGTGGGGCTCAGCCTTTCATTTCTTCCTAGGAAGTTAACGACAAAGGCACCCTAACTCGTCACCAGTACGGTACTGCATAGGAATGCTCAATGAGCGACCTGATGACGTTCAATAATAGTCACTCCGTTGATTTTTGTTGTTTCGAATTAGAGCATGCAGTACTCCTACACCAGACTTCTGAACTTTGCCTGTTGAATGCAAATGGCGCATGATGGGAAAATGGTAATCTGTCACATATATCAGTAGTCGAGACTTCCTTACTGTGGAAAATCATTCATGCCAGAACGACCTTAATTCAAACAAGAATATCTTTTTATGGCGTATTTTTGCAAAAAGCACTCGCTCCAAACACAGTTCAAATCTTTCTTGCTGCCTGCTCTACATTCACCCCTCTGTTGTGTTGCAGATGTTACACCTTTTACACTTGCGACTCATTTTTACAATCCTTAACTGTAATCCATGATTTTCAAGTTTACAAAATCCAATACTTAACTGCAAGATGATAACTAGAACTTCAAATTCGAAAATGACATTTATACATACACTGACAGCGTGGCGCCGCCTTCACATGGGCGACGCCGGATTTCAGGCGGCGGGTGGCGTCTGGCCGGTGGCCGGTAGCCGCCGCAGCGCGAGGAAACGCTCGAGCGTAAGCTGTTATGATCGCGACGCAGCCACGAGCTGTCCTGCGGAATTGTTTCTGGAATACTTGTTATTACGGGTGGGTAGAATGATAAGCGAATTGTCATAGATGTTCAATCAGACCCATAACTGTAGACCGAAATATGGTTAAAAAAAAAAAAAAACAGTTGGACGAGTTCCAGATTGTGCAGATGGCCGGACATAGAGTTGTCAGGGGCGGTCAGTTTTATTGGCCACCTTAAGTGAACGCCTCTGACTTAGTCTCTGTGGCGGCCGGCCGCCCGTCAGTTTTTATGTGTAAGACTGTCCATTAGTATGTTCTGCAGAAATGATTAACATTTGAATCATCGGTCTGCAGGTTCAGGGTCAATATCGACATTTCTGCGTGAAACCACCTGCCGGTAAAATGTGCCTGCGGCTCTCGTCGCCGCTATAAACCGAATTTACTCGATCAGTGTGACTTGAGCAGACGTGCAGGATACCTCACAGACGAATTCGCCAACCGTACCGTCGAATCAGTGAGTTTCAAAGAGGGCGTATTATTGAAATGAGATAATGTGGTGCATCCATCCGGGAAACGGCCGTTCGTGTGAGACGGATTGCTTTGGCAGTGCAGCGGGTATGTACACATCGGTTCATGGAAGGCCGTGGAACAGAAAGAGGTGGGTCAGGTCGCACCACCCAGACCACCCTTGAAAAGACAGACACCTCATCTCAGTGGCATTACAGAACAGATCTACTTCCTCCTCGGCTCTGGCGCAACATTGGAATAGTGTAACACATTGTACACCACGATGGGTGGCAGCCAGTCGACGTTTATTATAGGGCGCGTCGTCCACTTCACCGCCTGCCTTTGACGAATGTGCAGAAACATGCTAGACGGCAACGGTGTGTACAACGACTTCACTGGGGACAGGAATGGCTTCAGATAGTGTTTTCGGACTAGCCGCAGTTCTGTTTGTTTGAAAATGTATGACGTATTTTGGTTCGCCGCAGACAGGGGGAGCGGTATCACAGTGACTGCAGTCGTACAAGAATACTCAAGGCCTGTGTTGTGGGGTGCTGTTGGGTACAACTACAGATCACACTTGGTGCGTGTCTACGGCATTGTGTCCTCTGTGACCTACTTCAATGACTCCTGCGATGCGCAGCCATACCCTTTCAGCACCCCAGGCACCAATTTGAGCAAAACAATGTAGGACCACTTGTTTCTGCCCGAACACGTGCCTTCATGGTGTCAAAGGATGTCAGACTTTTGCCCTGGCCCCCCAGATCATTAGACTTGACGCCAAACGAAAATGTGTGGGAGACAGTGAAACGACGGGCGCAGCGGTGTGACGCAATGCGAACCACCACAGACGAACTGCGGACACAGGTGAGTGCAGCACGGATAGCTACAACAGAGGACCCCACTCGCGCCTCATATGCGTCGATGCCACCACGCATGGAGCAAGATAACAGGACCCATGGCTGACCCTGTGCCTACAGGGCAACAGGACACATGCTGAACCCATGTGACTGAAATGCTAATCATTTCTGCAGAAGACGCTAACAGACATGTAATGTGAATATGAACGCCGTATGTGTAGTCGTTCAAGGTGTTCGGTTTTTTCTCAATATGAGTGTATGTAGGTGGCTACCTCTTAAGGAGGACATCGCTAAAGTGAACCCAGAAATGCTCACTAGACACTTACGTCCTTTCATTTAAAACGCCGACGCGCTCGTCTTTCAAGTCATTATAAATCTCCACCTCCTCTAAATTTCATAGGAATCACCACGTATCTTCAACGTGCAACACCCATATGCTCTCCGTTATATCCCCCAACGAATGCTGAACATTTTTCAAATGCTTTGCTACAGCTGACGAGCCGTTTTCCCTTTTATTATGCTCTTGAAATCTAACTTTACATTCCGTGCCGTCAGCCCTATACAGGGTGTCCCAGCTATCTTGTCCACCCAAAATATCTCTCGAACAATAACAGCTATTGGAAAACGATTTTCACCGGTATCAATGTAGGGCTGGGGCCCATGAATGTACATATTTGGAAACATTCTAAAACGAAAGCATATGTGTTTTTTAACACAAACTTATTTTTTTTTAATGGACCTCCTATATTTTTTCTTCAGCAATACATAGCATGACAAAGCACATACACAATGGCGTTGATTGCATCGCAATATTCTCATTACATCCCGAGATATTGAGACGCGAAGTTGACGCTTGAAATACCCGACATGCGCTGCTAGCGCACGTCCTGAGGCTCAGGCGTGAACCCCATGCTGCCCGTAATGGCGATGTGATTGACATGCATAATCACACCTCCATACTTATCAAGAGGTCCGAAACGAATAATACGGTCTGCTGCCATCAACTCTCATAAGCACATAATGGTTTCCCTCTTGCACGTTTTACGTATTTACGTACACAATATGAACCAGTACCGATCGGTGTACACCCGTCAGGTTGTCTTATTTATCCTGCACACCCTAAATAAGGTTTATCTAATGCGTTATATGACCCATTGTGAATGTCGTGCAGGGCCTGGCTCTACCTAGTCAAGTGTCCAACGTAGTTCCCACTACTGCCACAGTTACCACTTCGCCTTGTTCATGATTTGCGATCCATGCAAACTCCTGTACTCCACCACCCTCAGAGCATCCCATTGGTTGTTGCTTTGGCGTGCAGTACACCGCTTGCCAGTGTAGTCGTGCATCAGAGTAATCAAGTGACGGCACGGAGATAGTACACATTGTGAATAAACGTTGTGTTGTGGAACTTATACCGTACAGTATAATGTACACACATGAAGATATGGTAGAAATGCTGCTGATCTATGGAGAATGTACGTTGACGGGAAATACGTTATGAGATTGCTTGTTTGTTGGTAGTACTGTTAGCGAACATTATGATTATTAAGTTAATATGTCTGTTTTCTACCCTACTCTACATACCTGTACTGTACCCTGTTGCAGGTGGACGAAATGCTGTTCAGGCAGAACGACTGTACAGAAGACGATTCCCTGACAAGCCATCGCCTTCGCGCCGGATGTTTGGTCGTCTCGCATCTCGTCTACGTGAAACGGGAAGCTGAAATCCAAGACCTCGACATCGTCCTAGAACACGCACTGATGAACGTGCTGAAGTTGCTGTGCTCGCTACCATAGCTGTGAATCCTCAAATCAGCACATGTCAAATTGAACGTGAAGTTGGTGTGTCGAAATCAAGTGCACAGCGTATTCTTAAACGTCATAAATTTCATCCTTATCTTGTTCATTTACACCAGGATCTTCATGGAAATGACTTCCGCAATAGGGTAACATTTTGTCGGTCGGCTCAGCAAAAACTTCTGACTAATCCAAATTTTTTTGCAGATGTTCTCTTTACCGACGAGGCATCATTCTCCAACAAAGGAATTGTCAATATGAGGAATATGCATGATTGGTCCGCAGACAATCCAAACTGGCTCCGTCAGGTAGAGCATCAACGTCCGTAGAAAGTTAATGTTTGGTGTGGGATTATTGTAGATACCATTATCGGACCTTTCTTTATAAATGGCATCCAAAATGGCAGACAATACTCCAGATTTATACGACACAATCTTCCTGTTCTCTTGGACACCGTACCTCTGAACCGGAGAATTATCATGTGGTATCAGCATGACGGATGCCCTGCACATAACGCCTTTCGAGCACGACGACGTCTGAAACGTAAGTTCCCTGGTAGGTGGATTGGACGAGGTGGCCCAGTTAGGTGGCCTGCCTGATCTCCGGACCTTACACAGCTGGATTATTTTCTTTGGGGAGCAGTGAAGGATGCTGTTTACAAACATGAACCAACAACACCAGAGGACATGAAGCAACGCATTATTGATGCTTGTACAGCCATCAAAGAGGAAACAGTAGCACGAAGTAGGGCATCCTTCATCCGCAGAGTGACCCTATGTATGCAAGCCAGTGGGCATCACTTTGAGCATGAGATGTGAACGCTATGTTTAGTATGTAGTGCTGGTATCACGGTGGAAGTTTCTACAAAGGGCCATTTTACCCACTGATGTTAAGAAACATATTTGCAACGATTTGTCATTTGACGCATTAGGTAAACATAACATTGATAATTATGTGATAATAAAACTAATTGGTTAAACATGTTTACAATCATCTTCTATGTCCTACCTGAGCTTCCCAAATCAAAACATTTTTACCTAAACAACGGTAAAACTTTTAGTCCACTTGCTCGTTTCACTAAAACCATCAATATGAATTTTACTATTACGAGTGAATGATTAACTGTCACTTGCGCTAGATGTACAGTAAAGTAAAGTTTTATCGTTGAATGGCATTACCTTTTTAGTAACGGATTAACGATAATCGAAGTTAACTTTGTGACTAACGTTGCGGTACACAGATAAGATACAGAACCGCATCACCCCTAGCCTATGGGATAAGTACCTGCTGGAATGTACGACGTTAACGCAGGATGGCAGCAGACCGTATTATTCGTTTCGGAGCTCTTGATAAGTATGGAAGTGTGATTACGCATGTCAATCACATCGCCATTACGGGCAGCATGGGGTTCACGCCTGAGCCTAAGGACGTGCGCTAGCAGCGCATGTCGGGTGTTTCAAGCGTCAACTTCGCGTCTTAATATCTCGGGATGTAATGGGAATATTGCGATGCAATCAACGCCATTGTGTATGTGCTTTGTCATGCTATGGATTGCTGAAGAAAAAATATAGGAGGTCCATTTAAAAAAAAAAAACATAAGTTTGTGTTAAAAAACACATATGCTTTCGTTTTAGAATGTTTCCAAATATGTACATTCATGGGCCCCAGCCCTACATTGATACCGGTGAAAGTCGTTTTCCAATAGCTGTTATTGTTCGAGAGATATTATGGGTGGACAAGATAGCTGGGACACCCTGTATATCCCGCTTCACAATCCGGACATTTTACTTCATACATTCCCGATATCCTCATCCAATTCTCATCTGTGTCGATCTTATGCCTCAGCCTCTGTCATACTTTGTTCTCCATCTTGAAAGCAATTTTGACCCCTTTCTTGCTAAACAATCTCTCTAATTTATGTGATATGCTCCCTTAACATGGCATGACTATATTTTTCTGGATTGTTATCATTTTACTGGTTGCCATGCCTAACTGCTACTTCCAGCCTATCTATCAAACCCGCGTCAAAACTATTTTCTACCGTTATTTGTCTAAGGGTCTTCATTTCCTCATTCTTATTTTCCGGACTTGGAGCTATGTAATCAGCTCTGTGCATCACATTTTTGAAAAACGCTGATTTGTGTTTGTGGTGGTGACATGAGGACTTATCGGTAATCGCCCCTGTGAACGTGAGTTTCCTAAAAATTCCTATCTCGAGCTTGTTATTCTTATTATCGATCCTCAGTTCCAGGTAAGTTAAAATTCCATGTAGCTCATGCTCTACTGTCAAAACTACGTCCTTATGCATCTCACTGAAGTCGTTCACCAACTACTTTATTTCTTCCCCGGACTCCAGATATATTATGAACATATCATCAACATAACCTCTGTGCAGGTGTATTTTGTCACTATACCTAACATTGGCCTTTATAAAAGCTGTTTCGTACTTATTCATGAAGATATCTGTGACCTTCCCTGCTAATGCACATCTAGTTGCCAAATCTTTATCCAGTAAATTAAAATTACCATTAAACTTAAAATAGTTGAAAGACAAAACAAACTTTAATTACCTGAAAAATATATAAATTTGCGCAGCAGATATTTTACCATGCTCAAGTAAGTTCTTTCTCTAATGTCTATCGCTTCCTCCACTGCCCCAAATATTTATAAATTAGTTACAACTAATGAGGCCACCCCTGCAGCGTCATATAAGTTGCATTCTTGTATAGATTGTGCTACCTCCATACTATTTTTAACCGATAAAAGTGTCATTATAAGTATGCCATTTCCGACGCATCTCACTTAATCGTTTCATTAATCAGGCTCCAGGTCGTCATCTCCCATTCACCACGGGGCGTACCGGTTCCCCGTCTTTATGGGTCTTTGCCTACCGTCCAAATATGGAGCCTCAGGATTCATTACTATAAAGCTATTTCCTTTCTTAAAATTAAGTTTCCTTAAACGTCTCTCGAGCCTTGATTTAAATCTACTAATTAAGTCATATTTAGCTTCTACTATTCCACTTTATAGGAAGAAACTTTTTACTTTATCCACGTAAAGATCTTTTTTTATAATAATGGCTGTGTTCCCCTTGTCCCCTTTCAGCATCAACGAATCATTTTCTTCTAACTTCCGATTTACCTGTTTCAATGCCTTCCATTCTTTGCTCCCCCCCCCCCCCCCCCCCCGCAACTGATAATTCCTTTCGAATTATTTTACTAATTGCCTTATATACTAAATTTCACTGTTCCTCCTTTCCTCCTTCGATATTTTTAAACTATCGGCAATACGTTTGGTTTCCGCCACTAGTTTAAGGATGGTTTTAATCGCTGCCGTTGGCGGGACATTGTGTTTTAAGCCTTTATGTAGAAGAGACATCTCCTCGTTGGGGAACTCTATGTCAGCATAGTTTTTAACCCTTGGATTATATGTTTTATTGTTCATATCACACAGTTCTGTTCCATTTACAACGTCACCTTTCCATTTAAACAAATCTAGTAATTTCTTTCCATGTGTCTTAACTATCTCCTCTTTCGTTTTGAGAACTAACCCGCTAATATCGTTGAATAATTCGTCAAACTCTTAAACCCGTCGGTGGCTTGGTTAGTCGTAAATGTTCCTCGTACAACTAATCGCTTAATATGAATTTCTTCTTGTACAATTATCTAATCTCTCTTCCTACATACATTTTACAAAATCTTTTGCTGAACTTATTCTTTAAATTGTTCTTTACGTTAAACTTCAAACTCTTCGTCACCTAGTTGGGGATTACATCGCTTTCTATATACCAATTATTGAAAGTGATGTGCTGAATCACATTCATAATTTTCAAATGGAGCGTGCGGTACCTGTGTGTGTCTTCGCATGTTTCCTTGTTGGGGGTTGTAATCTTCAAACCTTGCAGTCGCTCCATCTCCTTGTTTCCTTGTTTGTTCGTAAATATGGCGTGTACCCGGCGCGGCACGTTCCAGGATAGATTATGTGTAGCCATCATACAATTGTTATCCAAGCAATATTGAGGATACTCCAATTGTCAGTCGTGTGATTATTGCCACAAAATGTTTCGGGACAACACCATCCCATTTTCAAGTGCTAAAAACAAGGAAACCAGATAAAACAATCCTCCTTATGCCGACAGGCATGTATGGATTACAGACTTCCAGAGGTACAACCTACCTTAAAAACTTTTTATGTCATTAGGCCTCGTTACAACTTAAAAACAAGTTGCACCTATGCAGCGTCAAATCAGAGCATAAAACATAAAAGATCAGAAGCCGGTGCATCCACCGTTCCCGAGGTACAGTTGCAAACTAAAGCCGCTGCCACCACCTACCAACGATGGAATTTACTTGAAGCCTAATGCTGAGCACCAACCACACTGCCGTCTGTTACAAAATCGTTGAGAAATGTCTGTCTGGTCCTAGCCAATTAAAACTTAAAACTACGATGCAAGATCTTATGTCAGACAGTAGTATTGTTGGTGCTGAGCGTTAGGCTTTAAGTAAATATCGGCGCCGGTAGGTGATGGCAGTGGCTTTCAGTTTCCAACTGTACTCCTGGAACGGTGAATTATTTTACTTCATCTCCTTGTTTTTAGAACTTGAAAGTGGGATAATGTTGTCCTGAAACATGTTGTGGCATTAATTACACGATTGATATCTGGGCTGAATATCCTGAATATTGCTTGTATAACAGTTGTATGATGGCTTCGCATCAGTTATAAGGGAGAGTAATGGGGAGAAAATTTCGAATATAATTCTCTCATATTTCAAGGATTTCTACCATCAATTCAGTAAGTTACTAAACAAAAAGCATCGCATCTCTTGCTGTGGTACCATAAAAATGGGTGAATGTAACCCCCACTTTGGTCTACATTTATGCACTCACTCATTTCTTCATGAAAAAGAGGTAATATAATAATGGGACAAATTAAAATCAATGAATATCTCTAGAGTAGACATTCAGGAGCACGAGGAACTAATAAAACACTATGTTTTTGAGGCAAGGTCAGGGGATATTGAAGTTTCTTCAGAAAGTGATACAGTAAATATATATGTGTAGTATATTTCATCAACCGAGTGATTAATTTTCAAGTTAAATGTTACACTATTTGCAGATAGACTATCTCATATGTAAAGGATCCTGCTCAATATCGATATAAGCATTATTACACAAATTACTGAGTCTCTAGTAGACGAAAACAGCCTCATTTTAGTAATCGTGTTAGACCGATAATTCTTATCAAATTCTCACTAATAGTTTATCTTTCTGTGCTGGTTATTTGCAGGAGGACTTTCTGTTTCCCATACAGTTCACGTTAGCACATCATCAGTCACATCATTCTCAGTTTCGAAATATTCTTCATTGTCATACAAAACTGTAGCAAACTGCCCAACTGCTATTTTACCTTTCATTGTTTTGTATTGCTGGACAACATTGTGCACGTAAGAGAAACCAGACTAGCCATCAGACAGTAGCACGACTTCATTTAATTCTTTGGTTACCTTGGCCCTAGCACTGTTTTTTAGAAGTCTTTAAACTGTTAATAAACTTGAATTTCATACAAATAAAAGTTCCTCATCTTATTACCTAATACTTATAGAATTCAAAATTATAGGTCCTAGTCACCCTGTTTTTAGCTTAAGTGATCTGTACCCCCCAGGCAGGAGTTATTGGGGCATAACAGTCGTTAAAATTAACATTGATTATGGGAGCACGGCATGGCCCATAACCCTATTTCCCAGAAACTTTGACTAGTGGGAGATGGGTCAAAATAAGCGAACACGTGTCTCAGGTTTCCACAAGTACTCGACCACGTCAGGAAAACCGACGGTCAAAGTCTTCGAGGTAGTTTCCTGGTTCTTTATGTGCCTTTCACCACACGATATTCTCAGCCTAAATGTTATCACAGTGGTAAGAATTGCCGCTTTTTCAATAAGGCACCCCGTATTCTAAACCCGATTATTACTTTTATTGCCGGTCGGAGTGGCCGAGCGGTTCTAGGCGCTTCAGTCTGGAACGGCACGACCGCTACGGTCGCAGGTTCGAATCCTGTCTCGGGCATGGATGTGTGTGCTGTCCTTAGGTTAGTCAGGTTTAAGTAGTGTAAGTTCTAGGGGACTGATGGCCTCAGATGTTAAGTCCCATAGTGCTCAGAGTCATTTGAACAATTTTTTGAATTACTTTTATTTTTGTTTTTCATTTATATATCAGTGTGTGTAGAGGATTAATACACTAATGTTTTCTTGTGTATATTGATATGACGTCGTTCGTATTCGTCTACTGATTGTTGTAATATGAATGAATTTAAAAAAAGTGAGAAAATTATTTGAAATTGTTTCCGGTGAAATTCCTGTAGTGATGGTTTGCCACGAAATTATTGCTAACTCACTAAATCTTCACAGTGTTAACGACGTTTCTTTTCTGAGTAAGGTTCGTATGACGAAATGTCACCGTGGAAAACCCGCCTTCGTGTGGTGCTCGCAGTGTTCGTAATATCCATGTTTAGAATGTTTCAATGATCCTACAGAATGCACCAAATCTTCCTGAAGACTAAACATATAAATAAAGTATAAGAATTAATACAAGAATTGATATGAGAATGAAATGTCAATATATGAGGATTTAAAATGACTGTATCTCCTCGGAATACCATGCACATATATGTTGTATAACAAACTTGTAACACTTATTGTGAAATCCGGTGGTAAATTTAAAAATAATACACAGCTCTTGTATCCCTTAATTTGATAAGAAAAGTTTTTTTGGTAACCTTCTACGCACATGGATAGATAAGTGAAAATAAAAGAATAAAATTAATAAAAACCACAGTCGCGTTTCTAACTTCTGGCGCTAAATTAAGAAGGTGGACTCTACGTTCTTTCTTATTATGGGAGGTTTCTTCTAATGCGAAGCTAATTACATTTCCCAATAGTTTGAGACTTTTTTTTCTTTTTTATAGCGTCACAGTCAGCTACAGGCTGGTGGAGACAAGGAGGTGGGTAGGGGTTGAAACCCGAGACCAGGCCACGATACTCCCCCTCTCATTAGTCAGCTGCACCCTCACACGACACCTTTTTTTTTAGCACGTACGTACAATGAAAAAACTTGTCCATCCTTCTGGAACCCTGAAAACCGCGCAAGGAGATAAAGGATGGTAGGCGGACCGAGCCCAAGGAGTAGGAGCGTCAAGTTCCGTTCTGAATGGGGCGGGAACCTGCCTCACCAGAACCACGCCAACTTCATGAGGGTGTGCTAAAAACACTGCTGAGATAGAATGAGATTTTCACTCTGCAGCGGAGTGTGCGCTGATATGAAACTTACTGGCAGATTAAAACTGTGTGCCGGACCGAGACTCGTACTCGGGACCTTTGCCTTTCTCGGGCAAGTGCTCTACCATCTGAGCTACCCAAGCACGACTCACGCCCCGTCCTCACAGCTTTACTTCTGCCAGTACCTCGTCTCCTACCTTCCAAACTTTACAGAAGCTATCCTGCGAACCTTACAGAACTAGCACTCCTGAAAGGAAGGATACTGCGAAGACACAGCTTAGCCACAGCCTGGGGGATGTTTCTAGAATCCTTCCTTTCATGAGTGCAAGGTTCGCAGGAGAGATTCTGTAAAGTTGGTAGGTAGGAGACGAGGTACTGGCAGAAGTAAAGCTGTGAGGACGGGGCGTGAGTCGTCCTTGGGTACCTCAGATGATAGAGCACCTTCCCGCGAAAGGCAAAGGTCCCGAGTTCGAGTTTCGCTCCGGCACACAGTTTTAATCTGCCAGGAAGTTTCACTGTTGAGATAGTTCGCAAAATACGCGCGATAACGGGAACAGCGCTCAACCACCACACTTGCCGTCTGTAAGTACCGCCAAAAATCGAGGTACGATTGATGATCATCTCCTTGTAGATATGGCAAGGTCCAGCCCTTCATCCAGAGAACCATTAAGCCACCATTTCGTGTGAAGACTACGTGTGGTATGAAGCACATACAGAACCTCGAAAACCTTGACCGTCGTTTTTTCAGAAACAGTCGAATACCTACGCATAAACCGATACACATGTTCGCTTATTGGACTCCATTGGGCGAACTTTCTGGGAAATCGGGTACTGGCACTTTCCGTGTTCTCCTCGTGGGTCCAGTGCTGCCAATACAAAATTACTTCTTGGAAGTCACGACCCTTTAGATTGTCTTCAGACATTGTGAATGTATACTACCATGTTTAGTGTCCGTCCCCGGTAGCTGAGTCATGCCTGCACGGTAGCTTAGCGTGTTCGGTTAGAGAGCCGGTTGGCATCTGTAACAAAAAACTGAGTGGAAGGATGTACAAACGAACTTGAACGGATGTCATTGCGTCGTCCGCAACGGCCAAACGCAACGATCAAAAACGAAAAAAAAAGTGATCAGCGTGACAGAATGTGAGTCCTAAGGGCCCGAGTTCGATTCCAGGCTGGGTTGGAGATTTTCTCCGCTCAGGGGCTGTATGTTGTGTTGTCTTAATGATCATCATTTCATCCCAATCGACGCAAGTCGCCGAAGTGGCGTCAATTCGAAAGACTTGCACCCGGTGAACGGTCTACCTGACGGGAGGACCTACTCACACGACATTTCTTTACCGTGTTTAGTCCATGCAAATAATGTAGCTGTAGTGGGAAAAATTGCAGGATAAAAAATTCAAGTTACCACCAAAGGGCAAAAGTAACCGCAGCATACAGTAATTATAGATGTAGGCTTCATACCGTACAAAGCATAAGACCATATATTGTGTTTATGTCGGGTTGTTAGCATTCAGCATGGAAAATAAACAAACGGCATAATCATTCCAAAGACAGATAATCTTAAACCTAGGGCAGCCAAAGCTAAACAGTTATACGTGATTGACTGACCGATTCATACAGTACAACAGCTGCTTAAATACACGTGTTAGAACTATTGAAATATAAGACTGAACGAAAAGCCCAACATTCCGCTGTAGCTGTGATTGTTTAAGTTGCTTAGACACCCACACAACTGGTTTCCCAACTCTTACTTTGCATCTTCTGATGTATATAATTGCTGTGTCCTATACAGGGTATTTCTCATAATGTCGCAGAGTAATAGTTGGCATGGCTAGGTAAAGTTATCGGGTTTCTTCAATTGATAAAAACCATCATCAATGATAAATGTCCCTGTGGGCCTACGTCAAGCAGCAGGAGATGCTCCTCATATATGTTATCCAGGAAAATAATGGGTCCCGAAGCCGACACACTTATTGTTGGTCACCAGCGTAACAGTAATCGTAGCAGATGGCCAACACCAGTTACGAGGCGTCCAGTGTGTTGTCGGAGAGTGTGAGCTGGCTGTCGTCCGAATACTGATCCCTCGGATACAGTGGACTGTAGGACTTTTCACTGAGTTCATTATTTTGATAGATTCAATGCCTGTGTTTAAATATGTGATGCGCTGTGTGAACTGATCAGTCAATCAGCATACCAAAGACGCCGCCGCGCGAGAGTGACGCGCGAGCACCGCTTCGATCCCGCTTTGTGGCTGGATGGCTCGCCGGCCGAGCACAGGTGGCGGACGACGAGCGCGCCTCGCCGCGGCCGGAGCGTGAACTGCGGTGCGCGACAGGTCCCGGCTGGGACGCCCGGGCACGGGCAGCGCCGCGACGCCGACGGCGGGCGGGCCGACGCCGACGCGGACGCCGCCGCCGGCAGCCCGGGCCTCAGCGCGCCGGCAGTCACGTGTCTGCAGCCGCGCCAGCCGCGCGATGCTCCCGCGCCCCACAGCCCGCGCCGCGGCACGCACTTGTTGTTGAGTGGGCCTAGCTAGCCCTCCGCTCCTCTCGGCGACCACGCTTGCTGTGCGAGGTCAGCCGCCGCGGCCGCGCCTGCCCACGTGCTCGCGCTGACACTTGCGGCTCCGTCTGGACCGAGCGGTACGTCGCCAGCCTACTCTCGCCGCCTGCTCTGTCGCGTTCCGAGTTTGCAAACTATTGCAATACGATCCTCTAAAAGTTTGTATCCAACTTCAACATAAATTGCCACATTTTTCCTTGACGATCACTACCATCTTGACGGTCTTCCAGTTGACATTAATTGTTTCCCTACTAACCTCAGATCGCTGATAATTTGTATTAGATACGCTACTACAGTTGTAAAACTACCGTAGGCTAGCGTAGAGTATCGTAAGTAAGGTAGACCACGGTAGTTTTCCTAGTACTTTTGAATGTGCCTGCGTTACCTGTACGTTAGGTGTGTTGCATACCTATCGGGCGTTACCTCATAACGATCGCTTTCTTTACGTATGCGACCAGTGTCTTTCTAGATTCCCCTAAACAACTGTCTATTACTTAAGAGTAAATTATATTTATACAAAATTGTAATTGTGAATGTTTAATTCAGGTTTTATTCGAAAATTGCTGATTTTTAACGTGAAACAGAGGGATGTTGCAGTAAAAAATAGAGTAAAGAATACAGATTTATCATATAGCGCTAGCAAACGCAATTTACTCAACAACAAAGTAAAACAAAAAATTACGAAACTAGAATATAGCAAACATTGCTTCCATACTTGGTCAAAAGTCATATAAAACATGTTTCTGTTACCCACAAAAAGCTTTTGCATTTGTCAGTAATAACTAGGACCTGTAATCTCTGATGACGACAAAATATTCTACTGAGTATACAATAACAGCAATTATATATGAATTGTGTGTACATGAAAAGTAGCTGTTTTGTTTACATGAAAGTGCATACGTTATGCGATCAAATAATTTTATTACTTATAAAATAGTTTCTTTTCTTTAAAGGTATAAAATACACAATGGACTAACAATCAATAACGCACAGTTCTGGTTATTTGGAAAACAAACGACCAAACAAACAAAGAAAAGATCAATATTCTGCTCCCAGTTTCTCTCTCACACATTTCTTTGCTGCCAACCCTATCGATACTACTGGTAGTCCTACCATTTACCACGACACTTATGTACTCTACCAAAACTACCAAACAGTAGTTTCGTCACAGCACAACCCTATAATCTACTCTTTGTTGGTACATTGTGTCATGTTTCACACTTGCTTCCAGGGCCTATTTAAGCATTCATATACTTGTGAATCACCTGTGACTATTACCCTTTCGTTTGTGCTGTGTTCGAGTTATCAAAACGAGGTTTCAGGCAATTGATACTAGGTAGAACGGTACGTAAGTTTACTACCAACCCAGATATTGAATGAAATATGTTTTATTTAATGGTTTTTCTTACGTGGGAAACCACAGGTATGCAGAGTCTTTGAAATTTCCGCCATTTGACTGTAAATTACTATTCATTTATTTCACGCCATGAAGATTTCGGTTTTACAGCCATTTTCATGTGCATGTTGAAGTGTTATAACACATCGGACCTATGGAAGTGACATGTCATGGTCTCATAAAGGTGTAGTTGTATTATAGCATGTGTGAGAATATCGAAGATAAATAATATGGTTGATACTGTGCACACCCATATTACGTATTTTTGTTACTCACTCACATCCTGTAATGCGATACTTGCTGTATCTGACCAGAAAAATGCTTTTTAGTGGGTGACATGCTACTTAGGTGAGATGTACTGAAACATTTCCAAGTGCTCTTGAAAATGGCTATAAAGCCGAAATCATCATTGATCATGATTCTATGAAACAAATGAACAGTAATTTACAGCCAAATGGAGGAAATTACTTCAAAATACATGTGTTACTTAATTTAACGATAGACTTTTTTCATTTGCTTCTGAAACCTCCTCAAGAAGTGAGTACAGTGGTATAACATTCTATAGAGTTCCTGCTGATTCTTTCCACAGAAGTATCGGAGATATATGCTATTACGGTCGTTATGAGTAACAAGAATGTAGGCTGTACTTTAGACTACATAGATACAGGGTAAACTAAATCTGTTAAAAGTGAAATTACACGCTAAATTCTAGGGCACAGGCCTACGAAAGCTGCTTCCAGTGGGTGCACACGTCCATGGTAACGCGAACAACTGTCGTTGAAAGAATGAAGCAGTCGAAATCGTGGACAGAATGGCGGAGTTTGGCACGAAAGTGACACTAGGAAGTGTTTATACTGCAATAGCAGATTGTCTTGCTATTTTAGCACATTTATAGGAATTTTTGCTTATTGACAACCGTTATATCACCATATTCTTGTTTCTTGTTTTTAAATGCCTTCGAACAGCCTCTAAGAAAAGTATATAGTTCTGTTAAAAAGGTTAACCGTACATAATCCCGTATCTCGACCGATACACGAGATAGGTTTATTGCCCATGTAACACAATAGTGCGCCGCTCGGGCTCTGATCGTTTATCAAAAACTCTGTTCAGTATATTGATCACGGTACGAAACAAAAGAGGTTTCCTGTACCAGGAGATTACCCTGTACATTTCGGCCTATGATTTGGTAATGTGCTCCTTTTATTTGTGGGATTTTCCGTAGACGTATCACCTCCGGTGTTCTTCTTAGCACCTCTTAATATCACTTTTTTTCTACGTACTTACTTTTCGCACTTTTTATATCTTTTGTAAAACTACGTTTCAAACTCATTTAATGTATCGTTTCTATTATGCGAGGCCGGCATTCACATCGACAACATGGTGTGTCACAGAAGCAATAGTTCAAAAACTTTGCAGCTGTCCTCAGTCACCTCAAAATTTTATGTATCTGGAAATAATACATTGCCTATCATAAACATTCATTTTATTTACCACTTTTATGAACCACTTATATACAGACCATGAACCCCTCACTTACATAGACTCATTTGTTAGATGCAATTATGCAACAAGCATTATGCGTGGCAAGAAGTATTTTGTATCTGTGGTACACAAAACAAGCATTTGTAGTCTAATGTGTGTAGCAAAGTAGTTTACCTCATTCAAGAAACTGAACCTCACAAGATATTTTATATAACGCCAATAACGAATTGCAACTTCATAAAATGCATGTTGGTCCTTACTCACGACAACAGCAGAATCTCTGAAGACGGTACGTTAAAGAATCCGTAATGGAAATGCAATACAGAAAAGTGTCAGAAAATGTTTTCTAGGGCAGCGGCGAAACTACTAAAACAAGTAGCTGAAGAAAAGCATTTATATCCTATTACATAAATTTTCACTAGATCTTAATATGATTCAGAAAATGTTTGCGGCATGTAAGTGAAACACCACTACAGGCTTAATGAGACATCTCAAAGTGTTAAATATGTTACTCATGTTTCTATTTTCACCAATAACTCCCGCATCTCGTGGTCGTGCGGTAGCGTTCTCGCTTCCCACGCCCGGGTTCCCGGGTTCGATTCCCGGCGGGGTCAGGGATTTTCTCTGCCTCGTGATGGCTGGGTGTTGTGTGCTGTCCTTAGGTTAGTTAGGTTTAAGTCGTTCTAAGTTCTAGGGGACTTATGACCACAGCAGGTGAGTCCCATAGTGCTCAGAGCCATTTGAACCATTTTTCACCAATAACTGTCTATCATTACCGAAATTAATGAAATGGATTCGCTTATTTATAACGATTTCATGACTGCCTGATTAGATATAGTAACTTTTTTGCTGTTGATCCTCATTCCCATAGAATCATACAGTTCGCCGGAGGCATCTGAAAACGTTGTTGTTTCGGTTGCATTTGTTCACCAAAGGCTGACGTTTTCGGAGCCATTAAGGGATTACAAACTAAATCCCTCTTTTAGCCGGAGACGCAAGGACGGTGGTTTATTGTCGTTTTATTTCCTTTGCGACGCCTGTTTCAGTGCGGCTCTCTAACTATAGAGTTACTGTGTTCCTCGCTACCTTTGTAACCGGCACAGGCGCCACCAACGTTTAATTAGTATTCAGTAGCCATGATTTTCACGTAAAATAGTAAGCTCAGACTTTATTGCCCTTGGTACTAGTGAGTACTGGCATAGGAGGGAATACCCCCGTACCTCCACCCCCACCCCACCCCCAGTTCATGATAAAGCAGAACGAAACAAATGACTTGCAGCTGTATTCATTACAGGACCAGTTCTCACACGAATGAAGTACAATCGTACCTTGTATGTGAAACACTGTAAAAAGATATTAGTTTAAGATTATGAAGGTAGTAGAGACTTGGCTCACCTGAGATCGAAAGTAGCTTTAACAGCGATCTTTGAGGAATGCTTTCTAGTTATATTTCTACTATAATGAGTCTTATAACACTATGCTAACTACTGAAACACAGTTTTAGAGCACCGCCAAATGACTCTAAACATTTCAAGCACTAACTACCTAAGTGGTCATATTTCATTATTTCGTTTTCCAGTGATGTTCAAGTCATTACATAGGAAACCACTGCAGTGAGCTGATGAAATTACCTATTCTGATTACTTTCAACTTGTATCATCATCCGTTTAGTTTACAGAAAGTGACTTGGAAGGGAGTCAATTACTTTATTCCTGCGAAATAACGAGGTCGGAAATAGCTCTGAAACTCAAAAATGGTTCAAATGGCTCTGAGCACTAGGGACTTAACATCTATGGTCATCAGTCCCCTTGAACTTAGAACTACTTAAACCTAACTAACCTAAGGACATCACACAACACCCAGTCATCACGAGGCAGAGAAAATCCCTGACCCCGCCGGGAATCGAACCCGGGACCCCGGGCGTGGGAAGCGAGAACGCTACCGCACGACCACGAGCTGCGCACGGCTCTGAAACTAAGACCATAGTTTACTTCTACTCACTGTTGCGGTTCTGCTCAGTGGTAGTAGCTTCTTCAATGCCGTATCTCTTATTTATCAACGTTCTAGCAGAAGGTGCTTTTATTGCTGTTTTCTGGGCTTATGTGTTGCAAACAAATAATTCTCAAGGTCCAGCTGTAATCCAGATTACCTTTTACTGATACTCTTCGGCATTGGCCCCTTACTTAGCTGGCATTTGTTGCCAATTTTATGCCCAGCGCAAAATCCCTCGCGATTGCAAGAAAACACAGTTGACTCCCGCGTATTAGAAGCGTAAAAGAAAGGGCCCAAAAATTTTGAGACCAAGATACGATTTTCTGGAGAATTCTTTAGCATTTTATAGGTTCTAAAAAAAAACACATTTCATTGAGAGAGGAAACCTTCTGTCCGAAAAACATCACGAATTTACCAAGCATCCTCAAACCTCAGCCTGCCCTATTCACGTATTGTATAGTGAGAAACATGTACGTAGAGAAAAGGGCAGATTTCATAATGCTAGATTTGCAGAAAGCGTTTCATGCAGTGCTGCAGTGCAAACTGTTAACGAAGGTCCGAGCATTTGGGTAAGATCTCCGATATGTGAGTGTCTGAAAGCCCTTTTTACGTAGTAGAACCCAGTAAGCTCTCCTGAACAGCGAGCGTTAGTCAGGCAAAGGTGTCGTCAGGGATATGTGCTAGAACAACTGCTGTTCTCCATATACATTAACGATCTCGTGGATAGGGCAAGTAGCAACCAGCGATTGTTTGCTGATGACACCGCAGTGAACGGGAAGCCGTTGTCGTTGAGAGACTGGTGGAGGATACGGGACGACTTCAACAGAATTTCTATTTCCTGCCAATGTCAGGTTGCTGTACATGTTTGAAGTTAATGTAAGTAAGTAAGAGAGCCAGTTCTGTAGTGTTCGAATAAATTATTAGAGGTGTGCTGCTTGAAACAGTCACATTTATTAAGCATGTAGGAGTAACATTGCAAAGGTACATGAAATGGAACGAGCATATGAAGTCGGTTGTAGGGCAGCGAATTGTAGTCTTTTTCTCGTGCGAATTCTAGGAAAAATTAGATCATCTACAAAGGAGTCCGGGTACAGGACGCTGTGCGACCCATTCTGGTCGGTTGGGATCCCGAGCACGTCAGATTAACGGAAGACATCGAAGTCGTTTTAGAGGCTTACTGATAGATTTTGTACCTGTACATTCGACCAACAGGCAAGTGTTGTGATTCATGAACTGAAATGCGAGTCCCTGGAGGAAAGAAAACGTTCTTTTCGTGGAACACTGTTGAAAACATTTTAGAGAACCAGCCTCAAATTGCAAAACGATTATAGTGCCACCAGCATACATACGTCATAAGGAGCGAGAGGACAAGAGCAATGCGGGCTCCTATGGAAGCATACAGACGGTCGCTTGTCCCTCGCTACGTTGGCAAGTGGAAGGTGAAATGGAATGACTAGCACTGGTACAATTTATACTCTATGATGCACCGTATGTTGGTTTGTGTAATATGTATGTAGATGTAGATACGTCATCTGGTTTGTAGAAAGAAAGGTACAAATCTCTGTAAGAGAATCTCTTCTGAGATCATACAAACGAAAAATGTGTGTGTTATATACTGTGACACATAGCCTTTTCACAGAGTATTTGTCCTAACTGATAGGTTTAACGTTGTTATGTCGCGAAAATGATCTGCTGAACATCAGGTAATTGATTTGAAACATTTTAATACGCCACGCGTACGTTATCTATCAAGAAGTATGAAATTTTACTTATTACACGATTCGTGAAAGCAACAAAAGCAAAATGTCTTGCGAATAAAAGTGAATTTAACGAGGTTGGTGTATATGGTACTAACAATACTGAGGTTGGAATCAAGAACGAATACGAAATATGATTAACACCGCTGGTAAGATACGCTCTTTACAATGTCTCCCCACAACCAAGAAGGTATAAATGTCACGGTCTGTAAATACGTTAACTGTATTCAATGAACATATCGTCAATTTGAGTTTGTAGCGGTGGGACAATATCAGTCCAGTGTGTATCTCGCTGATATCATATCTCCCTTAATGAACTTTCAATTATTATTCCATAAGATTGGAAATATCATACTGCTTATTACCACGGAACAAGTTGGTAGTGATAACGTGAATTACGTGTTAAAATTCAAAATAGTATTCTTCAATAACGATTAATAACGACACTTACACTATTCAACATATAATTATTCTACACATACACTCATAATGGTATTGCTGAATTTTATATGAACTAACTTGACCTGCCAAGCAGTTCTACTAAAGAGGGCACGACTGTGTAGAGGTGCGTTGTTTACAGTTCTGTTCAGTTATAGCCGGCCTGTGTGGCCGTGCGGTTCTAGGCGCTTCAGTCTGGAACCGCGTGACCGCTACGGTCGCAGATTCGAATCCTGCCTGGGGCATGGATTTGTGTGATGTCCTTAGTTAGGTTTAAGTAGTTCTAAGTTCTAGGGGACTGATGACCTCAGATGTTAAGTCCCATAGTGCTCAGATCCATTTTAACCATTTTTTTGTTCAGTTATAGTTCCGTTTTTATGAAGGTAAGACATTCCGCGGTAGAAGCTAGTACACGCAGCGAAAGCAGCTTAAAATGGTCCCAAAGTGCCAGATTTCTTTTGATTCAACGTTCATAACGGGTGGCAGGGACAAAGAATCCAGTGAAATTTTTTAAAGTGCTTTATCTGAAAACTACCTTGAGCAGTTAAACAGAGAACCGACTCGTGGCGATAACATATTAGACCTTCTGGTGACAAACAGACCCGAACTATTTGAAACAGTTAACGCAGAACAAGGAATCAGCGATCATAAAGCGGTTACTGCATAGATGATTTCAGCCGTAAATAGAAATATTAAAAAAGGTAGGAAGATTTTTCTGTTTAGCAAAAGTGACAAAAAGCAGATTACAGAGTACCTGACGGCTCAACACAAAAGTTTTGTCTCAAGTACAGATAGTGTTGAGGATCAGTGGACAAAGTTCAAAACCATCGTACAATATGCGTTAGATGAGTATGTGCCAAGCAAGATCGTGAGAGATGGAAAAGAGCCACCGTGGTACAACAACCGAGTTAGAAAACTGCTGCGGAAGCAAAGGGAACTTCACAGCAAATATAAACATAGCCAAAGCCTTGCAGACAAACAAAAATTACGCGAAGCGAAATGTAGTGTGAGGAGGACTATGCGAGAGGCGTTCAATGAATTCGAAAGTAAAGTTCTATGTACTGATTTGGCAGAAAATCCTAAGAAATTTTGGTCTTATGTCAAAGCAGTAGGTGGATCAAAACAAAATGTCCAGACACTCTGTGACCAAAATGGTACTGAAACGGAGGATGACAGACTAAAGGCCGATATACTAAATCTCTTTTTCCGAAGCTGTTTCACAGAGGAATACTGCACTGTAGTTCCTTCTCTAGATTGTCGTACAGATGACAAAGTTGTAGATATCGAAATAGACGACAGAGGGATAGAGAAACAATTAAAATCGCTTAAAAGAGGAAAGGCCGCTGGACCTGATGGGATACCAGTTCGATTTTACACAGAGTACGCGAAGGAACTTGCACCCCTTCTTGCAGCGGTGTACCGTAGGTCTCTAGAAAAGCGTAGCGTTCCAAAGGATTGGAAAAGGGCACAGGTCATCCCCGTTTTCAAGAAGGGACGTCGAACAGATGTGCAGAACTATAGACCTATATCTCTAACGTCGATCAGTTGTAGAATTTTGGAACACGTATTATGTTCGAGTATAATGACTTTTCTGGAGACTAGAAATCTACTCTGTAGGAATCAGCATGTGTTTCGAAAAAGACGGTCGTGTGAAACCCAGCTCGCGCTATTCGTCCACGAGACTCAGAGGGCCATAGACACGGGTTCACAGGTAGATGCCGTGTTTCTTGACTTCCGCAAGGCGTTCGATACAGTTCCCCACAGTCGTTTAATGAACAAAGTAAGAGCATATGGACTATCAGACCAATTGTGTGATTGGATTGAGGAGTTCCTAGATAACAGGACGCAACATGTCATTCTCAATGGAGAGAAGTCTTCCGAAGTAAGAGTGATTTCAGGTGTGCCGCAGGGGAGTGTCATAGGACCATTGCTATTCACAATATACATAAATGACCTTGTGGATGACATCGGAAGTTCACTGAGGCTTTTTGCAGATGATGCTGTGGTGTATCGAGAGGTACTGAGGAGGATCTGCAGCGAATTGACGCATGGTGCAGGGAATGGCAATTGAATCTCAATGTAGACAAGTGTAATATGTTGCGAATACATAGAAAGATAGATCCCTTATCATTTAGCTACAAAATAGTAGGTCAGCAACTGGAAGCCGTTAACTCCATAAATTATCTGGGAGTACGCATTAGGAGTGATTTAAAATGGAATGACCATATAAAGTTGATCGTCCGTAAAGCAGATGCCAGACTGAGATTCATTGGAAAAATCCTAAAGAAATGCAATCCGAAAACAAAGGAAGTAGGTTACAGTACGTTTGTTCGCCCACTGCTTGAATACTGCCCAGCAGTGTGGGATCCGTACCAGATAGGGTTGATAGAAGAGATAGAGAAGATCCAACGGAGAGCAGCGCGCTTCGTTACAGGATCATTTAGTAATCGCGAAAGCGTTACGGAGATGATAGATAAACTCCAGTGGAAGACTCTGCAGGAGAGACGCTCAGTAGCTCGGTACGGGCTTTTGTTAAAGTTTCGAGAACATACCTTCACCGAAGAGTCAAGCAGTATATTGCTCCCTCCTACGTATATCTCGCGAAGAGACCATGAGGATAAAATCAGAGAGATTAGAGCCCACACAGAAGCATACCGACAATCCTTCTTTCCACGAACAGTACGAGACTGGAATAGAAGGGAGAACCGATAGAGGTACTCAGGGTACCCTCCGCCACACACCGTCAGGTGGCTTGCGGAGTATGGATGTAGATGTAGATGTAGATTCACCGCTAAAGACAATTACTTTGCGCCAACAAGGCAATAGTGTCAGAGAAATGTCGAAAAAAATGATGATTTCTATCACTGGATGTGTCACGAACGTACTCTGATATCGAGATACGAGCTTCTATGACGATCATCCTCGCTCAGGAGCACACAAGAGCATTTCGGAATGCCAGGTGAAGTATTTTCTAGCGACCTGTAAACATAATATATTCACAGCTGTCCGTGAACTGACAACTAGCGATACACTAGTGAGACGGTGCTTGGCAGAAAGCAATCTCCAGGCTTATGTAGCAGCAAGGTAACCATTTTGCGCCCTGTTGGCAACAAGGAAAGGTTTCCGTGGGCCACGATACTCCAACATTGGACTGCAGGGAACTGGGAAAGACTCTTATTCACTGATGAATCCAAGTTCGAGGTATTCGGAGAACGCCGTCAATTCGTGCGCTCTTTAGGCCATGATTCCAACTGTGAAGCACGAACGAGGTTCTGTGAAGGTATGGGGATCTTTGGAGCGAGTAATGTCGGAGATTTGGTGGAAGCAGATGAAAAATGTACCAAAATAAGTATCCTGGTATTCTCCAATGACATGTCTATACATCTGGTTTGCGTGTTATTGGGAAAGGATTTGTCTTACAACAAGACAACGATCGGAAACATACATCCCGCTTGTGTCAGAACTATGTGGAGTGTCTAGAGGTTAAGAAACCTTTGAAAAAGGTATGGAATGGCCTCCCCAGTCCCGTAACTGTAACCCCATGGAGCTACTGCGAAATGGGTTGGACAGGAGGATCCGGAAACACGTAGTCACGAGCGGGACACGCTCCTGGGAGGTCACGCAGTAAGAATAGAGACTAATTCCAACGTAACCCCGGCAAAGCTGACCCATCGCATGCGGAGAGTAAACAAGGCAATGATTAAAGCAAAGGGTGGCTATTTTGAGAAATCTAAAATTTAATAGTACCATTTATTATGTATTGTTTGAATGTAATAAACATTTAGACAACAATAAAATGCCATTTTATAATGTATTTCCTTTCCAATGTCCTGAAACACCTGGTGTTTCCAAACTTATGAAGGATAGTGTACTTTATCTACCTGGATAGACAAATACCCTTTCGGAGATTTAATCCTTTTTCAATGTAAGAATATGCTGTGGAAAATTCAATGTGAGATGCTATAATTTTACAGTCCAAACACCCTAATATTGATATCAGATCTGGAAATGATATATCCTTATTGAAAATTTAAATTATAGCATAATAAGAAATGTAGAGAAGCAAAGGAGGAACAAAGGCATAAGGGAAAATAAAAGGAGAACTAGGATACACTGAAGCAAAAAGCTTTTTAAACTTGATGTAACAATAGTGCGGCAGCTGACTGAGGTATGTGTCATTTCAGTGAGAAATAAGATAAAAACATAAGCCATTAAGTTATTTCAAATTTGGAATTATCAACGTTTGTGGTTTCTCTTATACTACAGGCCAGTGGACTCCATATTAGAGTGGTTAAAAGTAGAATTTGGCATAAGCGCTTATCGTGTTGAAGGCATTGGAAGAAATTTTGATTATAAGGATCTGACGTTTCGTGAAAGTGGTTGATGCACGAATGTAATATTTGACGGGAGGTGTTTGAAACAGTACTACGAATCGATAAAGCAAACGGAGTATGGGATGACTGAATATCAAAACTGTTAGTATACAGTACTGTTCTCTGTCAGAATAGCTAAACTGACGTAATCTGCGTCTACATTTGTACTCCACAAGTCACTTTATGGTGTGTAATTTTCCTCAGTTTCATTCGCGCATGATGCGTAGTAAGGAAGAGTGTCGTTCAGCCTCTTTATGTGGCCGAATATCCCTAATTTTCTCATTGTTGTCATTCTGCGGGACGTAGGCCTGGAGGAAGTAATATGCTGCCAGACCTTCAGCAATGAAAATCCCTCGTGATGCACAACGTCTCTCTTTTAACGCCTGCTACTGGATTTCATTGAGGATCTCCTAACGCCCTTGTGCTTACTAAATGACCCGCTGAAGAAATGTGGCCTTCTTCGTTGTATTTTCTCTACCTCTTCTCTTAATGAAACCTGGGAAGGCTCCCAGACTGATGAGCATTTCTCAAGAGTCAGTGAAACAAGTGGTTTGTAAAACACCCATTTAGTGCATGAAATACTAGTATATTTCCTTTTCTCACGGTTAATCTCACCCATACGTCTGCTGTTTTACAAGTAATTTTATGTGGTCATCACACTGTGGCTGTACATGAATGATTACTCTAAGGTACTTCACGGTAATTACTTTCCGAATGATCTTTTTCCAGTACTGTAATCGAACAGTATTGGACCTCTTCGCCTATTTATGCGCATCCCGAAGAGATTATTCATATTCCGGATCTGCAGGTACCATTCGTCGATCCTTTGTACGTCTTCTGAAATTCCGCTAGAGCCTTTACGCTTTTAAACCATATTATAAACAACAGTATGAGCCGCGACAGACCTTAGGGAACTACAGACATTACCCAGAAATTGATTTACATATACTGTAAACAGCAACGGACCCTGAGGTGCTCACGACATTGGTGCCAAATACTTCGCGTCTACCATGTTAAAGATGACGTGTTGAATGAGTCCTGGCTGCAAGAATGCTCTGAATCCAACCACAAATCTGGTTCGATATTCTTCAAAGTACTGTGTTCATTAAACTAAAGTGCGGGACTCCGGATGCGCACCGGAAGTAGAGGAAATCAGCGTCAAATAGGGCACCATTGTCTACGGCTCTTGGAACTAGTGAACGAACAAAGCGACCTGAGTTTCCGAAAGGTATAACGCACGCATGTGGGGGAATCTCGGTACTGTAGCACGTACAGAAATTTATAGCGAGGCCAAAGCACAGAAATTCTCCAAAAAGAAATGTTCAAATGTGTGTGAAATCTTATGGGACTTAACTGCTAAGCTCATCAGTCCCTAAGCTTACACACTACTTAACCTAAATTATATTAAGGACAAACACACACACCCATGTCCGAGAGAGGACTCGAACCTCCGCCGGGACCAGCCGCACAGTTTATGATTGCAGCGCCTTAGACCACTCGGCTAAGAAATTATCCAACGTTTGGAACTAGATGGAGCTAGTTGAAGCACCTCACTTTGTTCTAAGACGGTAGTCCTTGAAGCATTTTGGTCAATTTCTCTGGAAATATTATGTTTCTGTATCTTTCTCCCAAAGTACGAAGTGACTATTATACATCTCGGCAAACAGATAAAGTACAGTCTGACACAGTATGCTGAACGCAGTTTATGTGTTTGTCCAATGGTATATTAGAGAAATGTAAGATATTTCCGCATTGTTTTGAATGATGTGAGGAAGAGATTCTCGAAAGGTGAACAGATGAGTCATTGTTATACAATGTGGATTGCTTTCATTTTACTCGCAAAGTCAAAATAGTTTACACACCCTGGTTTATGGAATTTACAGCTAGCTCTCTGATACAACTGCCATTATCCCCATATAGATGACGGTAACACTGTGAAGGTATAAAAGTTAGCTCGTTCACCTAGAATAGAAATAACAGTAGCCCTCTGAAGCATACCTGATGTTGTGTGTCTTGTTTTTTATGTTTCTCTCATTAAGAATATTCAGCACCCTTGTAAAATAAGACAGATATTAGTTACTGGCCGTTACAGGGACTCTGTTGATTTTTCTTTATCTTGGCTAGTAGTCTATCGAGATCGACATACATGTATTGAGTAGGACTGGATGAAATAAGACGTTGTAACTTGTCTCAGCAGTTCAGCACGTGTCAGTCACCACCGTGAAGAAAGAATTTGATTTGGATTCATATTAGACTGTCGGCCAGAGGGGCCGAGCGGTTCTAGGCGCTACAGTCTGGAACCGCGCGACCGCTACGGTCGCAGGTTCGAATCCTGCCTCGGGCATGGATGAGTGAGATGTCCTTAGATTCGTTAGGTTTAAGTAGTTCTAAGTTCTAGGGGACTGACGACCTCAGAAGTTAAGTCCCATAGTGCTCAGAGCCATTTTAACCAAATATGAATACAGGCTTTCGTTATTTCCATGGCTTTAATATCAAAGCACAATATTAATCGTTATATTCTTTGATTATGTTAAAATAATCCAAATGCCACAAAGCTCCTAATACAAATGCCATCTTCATATAGGCGCCAGTTCCAAATATAAGTTGGGCAACATTAGCTACATCATCATACCGTGTACAATGTGGAGTTGTTTTCAATTTTTCGCTCGTGTATATCGGTCACTGGTAGCCACTGTTACATGCAGTAATCTTGGTCACCATTGAGGATGTTCGTGTTATCTACAGATTCTTATCCTGCCTTCACGTAATCGAAGGTGGTTTATTGGTTCCGTATTAAATGCCGTCCTGTGTTACACTTCATACACAGTCCGCAGCTCGTGGTCTAACCATTAGCGTTGTTTCTTCTGGATCATGGGGTCCTGGGTTCGATTCCCGGCTGGGTTGGAGATTTTCTCCTCCCGGGGACTGGTTTGTTTGCGTTGTCTTCATCATTTCATCGTCATTCATGAAAGTGATGAGATTGGACTGAGTAAACATTAGGAATTTGTACGGGCGTTGATAACCACACAGTTTAGCGCCCCACAAACCAAACATCATCAAACTATATAGAAATACTGAAACAAAAGAAAAAAGAAAGACTCTCAGAGGAACAGGAGGAAACGAAATGAAACTTCCCGGGTTGAGAGGTTATATGGTGTTATTTCCATGATTACAAAATAGAGTCAAATTTACGAAGAATTCAACAGAATCAGTCCACTTATCAGTATGAATCTCAGCCCTAACTCGCATGCATGCTCCGTTGGGAAGAGTGTCTATAAGGCCATTCTATCATTTCCTGAGGCAAGCTGGCCTACAGCTGTTGTAACTGGTCCCTGATATCGTTGATACTGGGACTGGGATAGAGTTGACGGCCGAGAAGGTCTCACACATTTTCTGTAAAGTCCAGACCTGGGCACCTTACGGGCCACGGTAGCAGTTTAGCATCACGCATGCATTTCATAGCGACAAGTGTCATTTTGGACGAGCGCTGACCTGTTGAAAAAAAGCACCACGACACAGTACGATAAGAGGTAACACATGAGGACCCACGATGTCCGTGACATTTCGTTGTGCTGTCAGATTATCCTCAGTCACTACCAGCCCTACCCTGAAGCCATACCTCGTGGCTCCCCACACCGTGACACAAGGAGTCATTGCTGTGCCTCCCCAAAGCAATGAATCGGACCTCTACACGTGTGACCGCCATATTCGCCAATGATGGTCATTCGGGTTAGTGCAGAACAACGTTTCTTCGTTGAACACAATGCGACTCCATTCACGAGCAGCCCATGCTTTCCTGTCACAGCACCGCTTCAAAAGGAGACGTTTCTGTTACGATGTTAATGACTGCTACGTTTAGTAATTCTTTTGTCCGGCTGATCATCATTTCCAATCAGTAGTGTATGATGACACAGAATGTCGCAGGGAATTTATTACTTGTTGTCGGGTGGCAGACGCAGTGTGAGGTTACGAAGTCCTTGGAGGGCAATAAGGTGATCCTCCATTTGGTGATTAGGAGTGGTCGTTCCCAAGCGTGACGACGAGTAGGCCATCCTGACGCCCCCACGCAGTCCACTATCGGCTCACTGTCAGACTCTAATGCCTCATAAATCTGGTTACTGCACTATTCGACCAGATGGCCATTAGGACACCCAAAATGCCGTCCCTTTCAAACTGTTACAGGTGCTGATAACACGGTCTTACAGGCACAGACCTACATCCCCGTGTTTTAGCTAGTGATCACTCAACATCTGACGCTGTTCTCGCCGTTTATACTCCCTGCCATGCCAACTAATAACAGTACACACTAACCATACTATGGAGCTTGGTGGCCGTTCCACCTGTCAAAGAGAATTGTAACGCTTAATCATTTACATACCTGCCGATGGTGTGTATTTGCACAAAGCTACGTTGACATCCGACCATGTCTTTAGGGTGCTTCACTTTTTTGTCATTCCGTGTATATAGTACATAACCTTAAAGTATAAAATCAAAAACCTATTTCACACCAACACATACGTTTTTATTCTCTAAATTCTACTGAATGACTCTTCAATGATTGTACAGCAATTCTACGCTATCACGATGACTAATTTGTTAGGTAAACCGGCAATAATGCAGAGTCACTGTCTTTTATACGTATCTGCCAGCCGTAATAACGAATTAGGGTCACCTTTCTTTTTTATAACTTCATAAATTGGCGCCTGTTCTTAAATTCATCTCTGCCTGTTAAATACCGTAACCTTTTAGATTTAATATGTCCTAGAGTTTCGATTACTTTATACACAGTAGATGCTACATGTCAAAATGCCTCTCGTAAATAATGTATTCGGCGTCTTGCGACATAATAGCACCCTGTGTCTTAATCGAAATTAGAGGACGAATATTTATAGAAAGAAGAAGCTCCCTTCGACAGGGCGGGAAGGTTCAATGAATTATAAAGTGGATAAGGATGGGAAACGAGAGCACAACAAAATTGATAATCAGTGAAAGTATCGCTCCGTTTCGTAACTTCATTGATATCAGCCTGGGTTACCAAACAGCCTGTATCCTTCACCTTTCCGTAATGCGTCACGCAATGCGGCATGCAACATCTAATATTTTCCTAAATCCATAAGGCCGTCTGGCAAGCTAAAGATGTTATCACAGAAAGCCCAAAGCCTTTAGCATTACTGACAATTTCAGAGACATCGCTTTCACTACGTTTGTTGTATGATGCCTTATGCTTCAATTTAGCTCACCGTTAGAAAACGGTGATTATTTGCTCTTTCTGCAGAAGCTATTTCCAGTCTCTTCTCTTCAGACGAAAATTCCCATCATTGCTGCTTACCACATACGCCGTACCGCTCCCCCTCCACACCACCCATTTTTATTTCACTCGCTCGCAGATACACTGTATTCCCGCGAGTGTTCGGCCGGTGACGTGAGTCTAGCAGTGAACACTTTCGATGGCCCGTCGAGACCTGAATAATTGGCTCTGAGCACTATGGGACTTAACATCCATGGTCATCAGTCCCCTACAACATAGAACTACTTAAACCTACCTAACCTAAGGACATCACACAACACCCAGTCATCACGAGGCAAAGAAAATCCCTGACCCCGCCGGGAATCGAACCCGTGAAACCGGGCGCGGGAAGCGAGAACGCTACCGCACGACCACGAGCTGTGGACCTGAATAATTACACAGGATGTTTCAGGAGGAACAGTAAATATTGTAGGAGGTGGTAGTATAGACAAATTACAGAAAAAATGACATATAACATGTGTCCAATTTTTATTGAGTACATACAGCTGGGTTCAATGCATTTTATGTTTCGTTTGTTGGTCTTTACAGGACACTGTTTGCTAAACCTCCTTGAATATGAGCTTCCAGCATTACTGGAAGAGGTTCCTTTGGCTATAAGAATGTTCCTCCAGCATGACAGCGCTCCTGCACTTTCTAGTCGTCAGGTGACACATCGTCCAAATCTAACATTTCCCGGAAGATGGATCAGTAGATGTGGGCACTTTTCTTGGCCACCAAGGTCGCCAGACCTTATCCCCGATTTTCGCCTGTGGGGATGGTTGAAGAGCGAAGTCTACAAAGAATAAGTAAACCCGCGAGCCGATATGATTGTTTGGATTAGGAAACTCAGCCCTCATAAAAGAACGCAAAGACGAACTTAGAAGAAACAAGAGAATTCAAAAGTGCATTGAAGTTGGTTGGGGGATTTTTGAAAATCAACTTTGAAAGTCATTTGCCTCTGCTTTGAGTTTGTTAGGGTTACGTACAAACAACTGTATCTCTGTACTCAATAAAAAGTGGACACAGTGGAATTTTTTATGCAATTCGTCTATACTGCCACCTGCTAAAATGTCTACTGTTCCTCCTGAAACACCCTATATATGCATATATGTGTGGTGTCTTTTCTTTCGGACGTGTCACAAAGAAAAGACACCAGAAATCCGGGTTCGAACCTGGTCAGGCAAAAATTTTCATCTACCGGCGTAGCAGTATTTTAACACCCTGTGACAACCTGGACTTCTGTCCTTCGTTATTTACTAGATTGACAAGGCTGTCTGTTTCGATTCGTAGTGTTCGTTCTTTCGGACATGTCCTGAAGAACAGACACCACACACACACACACACACACACACACACACACACACACACACAAAACAACCACAATCCACAACGTGTTCACACACACACACACACACATTTATATCTTAACAGCGATTCGGAATATGTTTGGCAACTTAGTGATAGTGACAGACTGGAACTGAATTAACCTACTCATTTCACTAGATATAGTTGTAATTTTCTGAGCAGTTCATGTTAAATAAGTGACAGCGATTTGGAGAATTTACGTTTGCGAGGTGGTTACTTTATACATCATTTACAGTGTCTCTCATCGTTTACTTCGTGAGAAACCTGCTTCTTTCTACCCTAGCCTATACTACAGGAACGAGTGAATGCTCTCATTCTTGATACCTCACTGGATGTGCTACTGCAAACTGTAGCCAAAGACTCAAATCTCGCTGGAAAATTATATTTCAAGTCAGAGAGTTTCTCCTCTACTGTCATTCAAAACGATCACAACGGAATTAAGTATAGGAATCCTACGAAACCCTTGAGTTCATACTGCGGTACTGTGCAGATGAAAAAACTAGTTTTTCACAATTATCAGACGACAGATGGAGTTAATCAGGTTCCACTAATTATGACTGCATTATTAATTGTTGGTTCACAGGCGCTTTTCAGCCGCTTAATGTAACTGTGTTTCTAATGTTAGAGCTGGAAGAATAGAAAAATCAGATTTTCGCCGTATGGAATATTCGAATTCACATTTAAGTTATTACGTTTCGAGCAACGACAGAATATCCGCCAGAAAAGCTGACAACAAGAAGACAGGTCATGCCTGTCTTCTAGCGGGTGTGCCAATGACAGTGATCTCAATAACAATATTGTATAACAAAGATACGTTGCCAACTCAACCACTGGAGAAGCTCCAAAATTGTCAATCTCGTCTGGTTAATACGCTTTCAATGTTTCGATCCGATTAAGACAGTAAAACACAAATTATCTGTCGCAATTATTAATTTATGACGTTTCGTTTGCACTCAGTGCATCGATGTATTACAAGTTATTACACTCTAGCCCCTAAACCTACTTATAGTAATGCGAATAAGGCGCATTGACATGTAATGAGGATATTGCGGCCCTTGCCACCAGCACTTTTGAGACGAAGCTATAGTCACTTCCGAGGTCACTCATAGACCACATCAGCTGGTATCCACCCCTAAAACTTGGCAACAAGGCAGAATGTGCTGGCAACTCTGTGACCGAAGACTTACTTCCTTGAAAGCAATTCACTTCATATTATTGTGTCATTTCAGTTGAATAATGTGAGTGATTTTCTCTTGAGATATGATATAAGGATATCAGTTATTACTTTTGAGTCAATGAAAATTTTTCCACTCGGGAAATACAACTACTCTCCTCTCTTATGTTGCGATTTACCTGTTATAGCGACTACTGGGGAAATAAGTAAGATATACACGGCGCACTTCTTCAACAGCTCCGAGGGAACATGCTAACTTACCAGGTTGAAGTTGCTTTCGAGACTTGCTGAAAGCCATATTTTTAGTGCTTTAGTAGCGGAGCTACAAGCAGGCAAATAGAAACTCAATAAGGGAATCGTAAGACAACACTCTAGCAAAATTCGTCTTACCACTTTCAGTATCCCTTAGTCTCAGAGCAAAATTCATAATGCCATTTTTGTTTTCTGCCGACATATTTTTTGTTGTTGTGAATAGATAATTTTATCTCCAGGTATGAACTGGCACATTTTCATAACATTTGAGTATGATACAGGACATGAAGTAAATACAGACGTTTTCGAGGTCAAAAGTTGGTAATATCCTACTAATTAGTTTTAAAATAGGCACAATCGCCTTACAGACACTTAATGCTCTATTAAATTAGACTGCCGTAGTGATGTTTCTATGGTAAGTTGAATTTAACTTGTATTAGTGCAGTTAATATTTTAATTGCGTTTTCAATTAGTTCATTGAACGAAAGTGTAATCATCAAACAGAAATTAATCAGAAACAGTATATTCTTTCACAAAATCTAAAACAATCTGACAGCGCTAAAATAGTTTACGAATTCTACGCCTGTAGAAACCTGCTGGTTCTAACGATGTCATTAAACCAGTGTAATTTGAAGAGCATTTTCGTATAGAAATGAAATGCCTTGGCGGTTGACCAGTCAAGAGCGGGAAAGGTAAACGTTTACAGGTATACGATCAGAGAGATGACTTCCTTTTCAATCTCCTGGACAGCTTTGTTTCTCAAATCAACAGAGTGCGTTATCAACCAGTTGCACACGTAATGCAGTTTTGTCGATTTCCTTACACTGCGAACGAGTGGTATCTCAATTGTCGGCAACTAATTCCAGCTTTGATGGACACACCCTAGGGGAGGAACTCGTAGTTGGAGCTCTCAGATGCAAAATATTATGTTCACACTAATCTTTACTCGAGTTTACGTCTTTTGGTAGGGCTCAGCCTTTCATTTCCTCTTAGGAAGTTAATGATAAAGGCATCATAAACTTGTCACCAGTAACAGCATTACATAAGAATGCTGAATGAGTGACCTGACGAAGTTCAAGCAAAACTGCAATAATAGTCACTGAGTTGATTTTTGTTGTTTCCAGTTAGATCATACAGTACTCCTACACCAGATGTCTGAGCCTTGCCTGTTGAATGCAAATGTCGAATAATGGTTAAATGGTAATCCATCGCTTGTATGGCATATTTTCCCAAAAACACTCACTCCACACACAGTTCAAATCTTTCGAGCTGCCTCCTCTGCATTCATCCATCTCTTATAACCAAAAATAAATATTGTGTTGCAGCTGTTACATCTTTTTCCACTTGTGACCCAATTTTGCAATGCTTAGCCGAAGTTCATGATTTTCAAGTACGCAAAATCCAATGCTAAACTGCAAGCTGATAACTAGAACTTTCAATTCGAAAATGACAGTTGATACATACACTGACAGCGTCGCGCCGCGTTCATCTGGGCGGCGGCCAATTTCAGGCGGCGTGCGGCGTCTGGCCGGTGGCCGGTAGCCGCTGCAGCGCGAGGAAACGCTCGAGCGTAGGCCGTTCTGATCGCGACGCAGCCACGAGCTGTCCTGCGGAATTGTTACTCGAAGTATTGTTATTACTGGTGGGTAGAATGTGAAACGAATTATCTTCGATGTTCAATCAGACTCATAACTTTAGACGAGGGCCGAAATGTGGGGAAAAAAAGAAATACAGTTGGACGCGAACACGTGACTATAAGTCGATTACCACCACACCACGGGTTCACCAGCCATAACAACTTCTCGGAAGTAGACAACATTTCATCCTGACGCTTCCGCCTCTTGCAGTGTTGCCAGATTGAGCAGATTGCTGGAATTAGTGTTATCAGGGGCGGGCGGTTTTGTTGGCCACCTTAAATGAAAGACTCGAACTTAAACTCTGTGGCGGTCAGCTTTTATGTCTAAGCCTGTACATACCCCATGCTAATAAACACCAACAAGCCGTCCCGACTCGATTAAACAGATAATGCATCTAAGAAATAAAGTACGTTATCTTTCGTCAGAACAGTGTGTCCATCTTCCACGAAGATGATGGTCTCTGATTCTGTGGTGCCAGATGCGTTCCGTGTATTATGGACAGCTGTGAAACTGAAAGGCAGCGTAGGGTGAAACCCGATGCCACCACTCAGGCTCCGAATGTCGAAGCACCAAGCAGGCCACCTATATATGGAAATACTCAGCACTACGGAATTACGTACTACATCTACGTTGGTCGAATGCAGACGCTTTAAAAATTTCAATTGAGAAGTAGGCATTATTATGCACCTCAGCCAGAAAGAGAATTAAAATTTCAGATTAAAAGAGATATATTGCTCTTAATGGGAAAAACTTCTGAAATATATATAATCATACGCCGACAAGGCACACACTGGCCGTCGTGTAACGAAAATGTTTCATTGGATTTCTCTTCGGGTTAGTGTAAACTGACCTTAAGATGGCTAAATTGATGTCAGCTGAAATATCGCGGCAAGGTGTAGATGTCATCTGGCCGTATGCCAGAAAACCCATGGAAAATAGTACCATGCCTCATTCGTTAACGAAGTGATCGCAGCTACCTGCCTGCAAATCGTGCATTGCGCCAATAGGTGGGCGTCATATATCCTTTTTTCATTACCATTTTTTCACGACTTATTAAGAAATTGAAGGCGGTCTTTATACTTTTTGTTTTACGTTGGGCAGAAAAATCGAAAAAGTTTTTCAATTTAAACTCAGTTTCTCTACAGTAGTATTATTTATTTTACTTTGATATATATATATTATGTCTGTACAGTCGGTTCCAAGACAATATATTCCCATCTTCAGGTACCTGTGAGGCGTGGTATATGAATCGACTCCCAGAAGTACCATAAATTGACAGGTAAGTGAAAATGTGACAATATTGGCTTGAAAGTGAGTGAACACAGATTAGAAAAACGTTAAAATAAAGTAGAATCATCACTGTAAAAAAATTAAGTTTCGTAGGAATGAATTAATAACAGCTGAAAATGGTAGTGATATTCGGTACATTTCCGACTTACATTAATATAAATCGGTATACGTTTTCGATACGTCGTTCTGTGTCGTAAAAAATGGCTAAAGGGCTTATAGAATCTTGCTTTGAGAAATTTAGAGGGATATTCCCAAAAATCAATGATATGACTGTGTAACTAAAGATCACATCTCCATTCAGCTCTGCAAGTAGCATCACGATATTAATTTTTGTTTTTATTTTGTTCCGGATCTATAGACCCTGATAAAAGGAATAAATACTATGCCACGTATTTTGGTCTTAACATGTTAGTAGGAATTCAATAGATTCACTACCTGGAAGGTATACGAAATGGAGTGGTGATGGACAATTGTCATTATATTTTTTGGAGGGATTCTGTAATGGCATGAAAGTCACACACAAGGCAATGGAGCAAGGAACTCTGTTGTTCCAGGCTGTATAGTCCTCATCAAGTAAGCCCGAATTGATTCAGAGGCACGGCAAGAGTAATGTTAGATATAGCTCTTAGGACAGTGTGACAGAAGTGCTCGACATACGGAAATGGAATCCTAATAATAAAGACGATGGAGTTCTCATGAAATGCTCTTCAGAAAGATTTGAGAAGTTGTTTTCTAAGACGAACGTACGACCATTATTCTGCCACGATAGAACACTCAGATGACGAAAGGCATGGGATAGTGGTATGTACATATGCAGATGACGGTGGTACCGCGTACACAAGGAATAGAAAAGGCAGTCGATTGGTGGAGCTCAGATGATAAGTGGGGAAAGGTTTTCAACATGATTGTGGCCACACGATGGGAATTGTCAGACTTTGACCACTGAATTGTAGTTGGAGCAAAAAGCAAGGGATATTCCATTTCGGAATAGTTAGAGAATTCAGTATTCCGTAATTCACAGTGTCTATATTATGCTGCGAGTAGCAAATGTCATGCCTTATCTCTCATTCCGGGCTCTTAAACAGTGAAAACAGCGGCTTTTGCGTTGAGTTGTAAGTGCTAACAGACAAACAACACTGCGTGAAATAACCCCAGAAATCAATGCGGCACCTACAGCGAACGTATTCGTTGGGACAGAGCGGCGAGATTTGGCGTTGTTGGGCTATAGCAGCAGATGGCTGGCGCGATCGCCTTTGCTAACAGCACGACATCGCCTGAAGCGCCTCTCCTGGGCTCGTGACGACGTCGGTTGGACCCTGGTATGAGTACCCATTTCAGTGGGTAGGGGCTGTTCGTGGTGCAGTCCCCACGAAGCCATGGACCAAAGTTGTCAGCAGGCCACTGTGGGAGCTGGTGGTAGTTCCATAGTAGTGTGGGCTGTGTTTACATGGAATGGACTGGGTTCTCTGGTCAAGCCGAACCAATCATTGGTTGGAAATTGTTATGTTCGGCTACTTGGAGACCATTTGTAGCCAATATTGGACTTAATGTTCCCAAACAACGATGAAAATGGGTGACAATGCATCATATCAGCGGTCCACAATTGTTCGCGATTGGCTTGAAGAACGTTCTGGATAGTTCGAGAGAACTATTTGGCCTGCCAGATCGCCGGACATCATTCCCAATGAACATTCATGGAACATAGTCGAGAGGTCAGTTCGTGCACAAAATCCTGCGCCGCTCACACTTTCGCAATTCTGGACGGATATAGAGGCACCATGGCTCAGTATTTCTCAGACTTCCAACGACTTGTTGAGCCCATGCCGCGTCGCGTTTCTGCAATAGGACCGGTCACACTTTCGCAATTCTGGACGGATATAGAGGCAGATGAAAGGTGTGTGCTGTGTTTTCCGAGGAAGTGCTCTACCGGAGTCTGAGGACGGATCACAAATCGTACTTGGTTAGCTTAGACGGTAGAGAGCTTATCCGCGGAAGGCAAATATCCCGCGTTCGATTCTCAGTCCGGCCACATAGTTTGAATCTGCTAGAAAGATTCTTATCAGCGGACAATCCGCTGCAGAGTGAAAATTTTATTCTGGAAACATCCCTCAGGGTGGGCTAAGCCATGACTCCGCAATATCCTTTCTTCCTGATAGTAGCTCATGTTTCGCAAGAAAACGTGTGTGAAGTTTGAGAACGTAGCACATGAGAGATTGGCGCAAGTAATGTTGTGGGGACAAGTTCCGTGTTGGGCTTGGGTAACTCAGGCGTTATAGCACTGGTCCCTTGGCCGGCCGCGGTGGTCTCGCTGTTCTAGGCGCGCAGTCCGGAACCGTGGGACTGCTACGGTCGCAGGTTCGAATCCTGCCTCGGGCATGGATGTGTGTGATGTCCTTAGGTTAGTTAGGTTTAAGTAGTTCTAAGTTCTAGGGGACTGATAACCACAGCAGTTGAGTCCCATAGTGCTCAGAGCCATTTGAACCATTTGGTCCCTAAAAGTCAGTTCTTGCATTTGTTTCTCGGCCTAGCACACAATTTTAATCTTCCAGGATGTTTCACGTCAGTGCATACTTCTCTGCAGAGCGAAAATTTCATTATGAGCATATAAACAGTAATAAACGAATAAAATGAGAAAGTAAATCGACAATACTTGTACGATGTACCCTCCGCCATGTGGAATATGTGTGTAAATGCGGATAAATAGGATTTCAAATCTACATACTTGACGTTGGATATAGTTCTGGTTTCATTCTCCTTTTTTCGCCAGTATCGGCTGACTTATGGTTGAATTACTTCTAATCGACAGAATCGATTTGTTGGTAATAACGTGGTAAAATAGACATCATAGAGCGTATTGTGCTTAGATATAATAATGAAAATGAAATGTACCAGTGCCACAGTTACAAGGTATGTGCGGGAGACAGTTGGCCTGAATAGCTTTCGTGAATATGAAGTTCAATTTTTTTTGGTATATCTCTACAGAAGCCTTACTGCAAGTTTTTACGTTGTGAAGTCATGGTAAGAGCCGACCATACAGCTAGAACACGGGGCTGCGAGCGCATTGCTGGTGCTATTTTGATACTCGAAGGACAAACAGAACCGCTTTGTGTAATTCAACATTGGCACGCAACTAAAGCGTGACTGATCACGCAAAAGCGCCGTACATCACTAGTGAATAACTGCCAGTACATCATACATTGTATATACACCTATAAATACGAGGCAGTAGCCAAAACTTCTAGAGCTTTGAAAGTTGCGTACACATGGCTACGCGTACGCTGAATACCACTACGTGTCTACCTCCACGTCGTCGTTTTATTCCTGTGACAAGTGGCAGCGGAATGAGTGGTTTTAGTTATTTGTTGCTGAACATATTTATTTCGATGAGTTTGTGGTTTTGTGATGTCTGTCCTGAAAGAGCAGTACTTCTGTGCTATGTTCAATTTTGTACTTGTGTAAATCGATAGAGAAACGGACCAAATGCTGAAGCAAGGTTTGGAGAGAGCGCCTTAGGTTAAACAGGCTTCAGACTAGTGTAGGCGTTAGGAAAACACTGGAACATCAACTTACTGTGCCAGTTGTTCCGGTCGGACGTCGACTACTATCACATCAGAAAACAATAAAATGGGGAATCTAATTATCATGCGGTTCTAGGCGCTTCAGTCCGGAATCGCGGGAGTGCTACGGTCGCAGGTTCGAATCCTGCCTCGGGCATGGATGTGTGTGATGTCCTTAGGTTAGTTAGGTTTGAGTAGTTCTACGTTCTAGGGGACTGATGACCTAAGATGTTAAGTCCCATAGTGCTCAGAGCCATTTGAACCATTTTTGATCTAATTATGGAGTGCCGTAAGCAAACAATGCAAGATCATTGGAACACCTTTTGTCAGAAGAACTGAACATCAGCAAAATGGCGGCAAAGTTCTATGACTGGTTCAAGATAATCAGAACTAACATTCTCCCGGGTTCGATTCCCGGCAGGGTCAGGGATTTTCTCTGCCTCGTGATGACTGGGTGTTGTGTGATGTCCTTAGGTTAGTTTGGTATAAGTAGTTCTAAGTTCTTGGGGACTGATGACCATCGATGTCAAGCCCCATAGTGCTCAGAGCCCTTTGAACCATTTAGAACTAACATTGCACGGAAGTCTGCAGGGAACTTGCACATCAAGGCTCTCCAAACTTATAGAAGTCTGCAAGGAACTTGAACATCAGAGTGACCCAAACTTTCAAATATGGTCACAGATGACACAGGTTTTATATCTACGACCCAGTTTCTAATCATTCTGCATGGTGTCTGTTTGTTCTATATCGTGTCTCCCTACCACTTTCGCGCAACGACGCTCTGAGCGTGTTTTTTGGGGAATTGACTAGTTTGAACCTGGGACCTGTTGCTGGTAAGGAGACGTCAGATCACACATGATATGTAGAATTCAGAAGAGTTCAGTGAGACTAGCGATGATATAACCAAATACTTATTGATTTCAGCGTCAGCTCCACTGCACTCCCTGTAAAGGATTTTTATACTATCTAAATTTATTGGAAGGGGTTCAAGTCTTTCCTATTTTTAGTTAGCTGGTAAAATAACATAGAAAAAGCAGTTAAGTTTACCATTGGAAATTTTATTCTACTCACAAAACATCGTTTATAAATTGCACTATTGATAAAAGGAAATGTTTCAATACAGGATGGTAAAAACCAACTGCGTTCAACAAAAATGTGAACGAATATTCCCTGAATGTGTTTCCAAGTTCTACAATGGATCGAAGGATGACCTATGCCATATCACATCTATAATCTAGGTTTAAATTAAGTTTTACAAGAGAGAAAACTATCAACATGGTCTACAGTGACCCTCAATTATCTTTAATTACTTATCTAACTTGTCGTAAATTAGAGTGGCTGATGTGGCTTCTCAATAACTATATAACAGAAAAATCATCGAGTTTCAGATTTATACTTCAAGTGGCAAATGTGAACACCATGAGCTTTAATTGACGATCGACACTAGTATTACGTGAAGGGTATGTAACAGATGAGACTTCTGCAGTTCTGAGTGAAGCCTTATGTGCTCAAAAATGCGGCATCGCGTGCGTTCATTACCTTGTCGGTGTTCGTCAGGGGGCGACGGGCAGCACAGCTCCGCTCACCTCGCCGTCTCGGAAAGAACTCTCTCCTAACTTCTCCTTACTACAATTTACCGAAGTTGGTTTAAAAAAAACTATCTGGCTGTGTTTTCATCTGACCAATCAGGGTCTCAATGTTAACTTTAAGCTCCACCTACAAAAAATCTGTCTATCCAATGAGAAACATTATACTTTTCGTGGTGGGGCAATGTTTTTAAAGTTTGCAACGTAACAGAGACGCGAAAAAGTCTCACGCTAAAACTTGCAGCTGGTGTGGTCCTTTTAGCGTTATCGTAAGATCTATACTGTTCTTGTGGAGGGCTCTATCTTTTAACATGGGCTTGGGGTGTGGTCCTAACGTAACAGAGACGCGAAAAAGTCTCACGCTAAAAACTTGCGGGTGGTGTAGCCCTTTTTGTGTTATCGTAAGATCTATACCGTTCTTCTGGAGGGCTCTAGCTTTTAACATGGGCTGGGGGGTGGTCCTAACGTAACAGAGACGCGAAAAAGTCTCACGCTAAAAACTTGCGGGTGGTGTGGTCGTAGCGGTTAGCTGGCGACGTTGATGTCCGTCCCTTATCGTAGGGCCTTCTCGCTTAACACGGTTCTGCTGTCGGCTTCTGTTCTCGTTTCTCCCCTCGGAACTGCGTCTGTCTCACGGTGGGAAGGTATGACATCCATTTAGGCATTGTTGTGTTAGTCCGTGGTATTCCATTTGCTCACTTGTTACTCGTATTACTTTGGTTAATTTAATGTCACGATTTATTCGGAGCTATGTGACATACTACTAGATTTGCTTACCATGTCAGGGTTTTCATAGAAGGTGTTGGATTTGCCTGACACCTTACAAGTTTCTAAAGAGCAATCGTCGGGATTGAAGATTTCCACTTCATCTCGGTCAAAAGGTGTTCGACCTGAACGAAATCAGCTATGATACCATTGTCTTGTGGTTCTTCCTTTGTTTAAGGTGAAGTAAGAGTCTCCCATTTCAATGACTCCTGCTTACTTCCAGGCTTTACCTAATCGACAAGTCTTTAGCAAGTTTACAGGGAAACTTCACTGTAGCGGACGCCGTTTTTTGACCTTTTATGCGAAGTATAATAATGATTCCCGGTATCATCGTGATCGCTCCGACTCAAAGATGGGCGTGCAGATGTGTTGTCACACTGAAACCGGTTGCATCTGAATAAAACCATCAAATACAGCTGATGGTGTCATCCTTACCAATATCCTCTAGTGGATAAATGTACGGATAAGTCGTGAAATTTTCAAAAGATACTTACACAATTGATAATATTTGCAGTCCAACTTCTTTGCATACCACGGAGCCGGTGGTTTTGTATGAGCGTGTGAAGGCCAAGTTGTTGATGCTGAGATAGTTTCATACCGTCTGGACTTACCTAGCCTTCCTATTCACCTACAGTGCCCGTACTTCTGTTGCATTTTCCTTGGGTTCCATACGACACTCCGTGTGGTTGTAGCTGGTTTTGTTGGGCGCCGGGGACTACTACGATGCGACCTTCTGTGTTTCGTGCCTCGAGACAGCTGTAAGCTATTACGGCGGATAATTAGAGGGCACCATATTGTGCGCCCGGTTTCAGTCGGGTCATACTGACAGACTTAATAGTGCACGCAATCGGAGACACAGCGCACTTTACTGACATGGACTGATAATTCAGTTTTGCTTATACCTCTGTCGCACAGATGGTTACAGGTAGTCATTTTCTGTCATCAAAAGAGTATTCGCGTAGAGATTACCGTTGAAAAATACTCAAACTACACGATAATGAGGTTTAATGCTAAAATGTTTGAGAACTGTAGCTGTACTTAAGTCCTGAAAAGGAACACCTTTTGCCTCCCCATTTCATACTGGTCCTGAGATCGTGGTGTATTCTATGCATTCACTGTGAAAAACATTAAAAAATTAATAAATTTACCAATGTGTATACGCTTCTTATTTCCGATTTTTGTATGACAAACTTTCTAATAATGTTTTACTTACGAAATCAGCTGACTTGTTGCTCTCAAAGAACTCGTTACGTTTTTTTTCCTTTTTTAGAAAAATCCTCACATTTCTTTGAAGAATGTTTGAGAGATGTGAATCACAAACAAACCACAGGCATCCATTGAAATTTTTTCTATTGTAATCGTAACAGCCGGAAATGGATTGCCACTACGGTGTGTGGTAGAATTGAATTGTTAGTTTCAGGAAGCTGATAGTTCAACACGATGGGCGGGTTAGCAGTGGAGCGGTAGGTAGTTGTGTTGCTGCAGTCCGCCGTCTCATAGAAACGTCGTTCATTAAACGTGCAGTGCATTAGTGATGCAACTACGATAGTCTAGTCGACGGTGAGTGGTTGCAACGCCCTCCCCCCCACCCTTCCCTGGGTCATGTCTTGTAAACAAAGCATACAGCGCACAGAGGTAGTCGTGGTCGCTGTTGAGGCTGACAGCTCTTAGCATTAGTGCCTTCCTTTGCAAGCGGTGACTGACAGCCACAATTTGCTTGCACAATCCAAGGTGACTAAGAGGCCACCATTCAGCCATTCAGTGTAAGGGGCTGGCAGCGACTGCAAGTAGGCTCAGAGATGGCCAAATGGCTGGAAGGCGGTAAGTCCACAGCATTGGAGTCCGAGCCAACACCAGACCGACATCTAGAGAATGTCAAGTCTGCTGGTGACCGTCTGTATATTCATGTCAAGTCGCAGATCAAATTCCTAGATTATAATATAGAGTATCTTATAACATATCAGTCCATCATGAGCTTAAACAGCCACTTTAAACGTTTCACAAATAGCTTCAAGATCATACTTACGGTTTGAGAGAAATTTCAGGAAGCTGCTAGTACTAAGGTAAATAGATTACAATAATCCGTTCAGCAAAAGAAATACTAGAGAGCAGGAACTTCAAATCCCGACCATGCTTACAATTAAACTGGGAATGCATTCACACCAATGACATCACAAGATAACAAGCATACGGAAAGATGGCATGGTATGCTACGATTACTTAAGGCAGCGTCCACTGTTAACCATATAAGATGCTAAAACATTTTAAAAAATTAGGAAATTTGAAAATATTAAGCAAGGCTGCCATGTCCCCTATCGCTGAACAGACCCAAGTAGTAGAGATCAGTAATTCCTGCCACAGCCGAAGTATAAATATCAGTTCAGAACATCTTCTTACAAATTCTGGTAGGGCACTTTGCGGCCAGAAACGCAATACCTGTGCACAAAATATTCAAGATACGAGTAATGTAAATAGTTTTATGGCAACAATGTCTCTTTAGGTTGACATATTACGTTTTCTGTGATAATGAAACGGTTGGTTGCTGGCTCTGCTGGTGATACATGTGCTGTCAGTTGCATGAACATCTACAATGTGGTAAGTTTTTATAATACGATCGTCTAAATTTGCCAACCGCAGAGATTTTACAGCCAGAGGTGTAAAATAGCTTGTTTTAAATAAGTGACTGTGCCTGTGGAACCAGGAGTAGTGAAAAGTTTTGAATTACTTTTTGTGTGGTAATTTCCCTGGAAGCAAGTAACTCGGGCGGCCCCTCTGAAGTAAGAAGTGATAGTTTAAGCATTATTCGTATCAAAATTTGTAGGTCAAATTCTATTGAAGACCAATTTACTCTTAATGCAAACCGTATCTCAACTACGTCGGCAGTAGTTAAAGGTTAATGTGAGAGCTCTTTACTCACTGAGAACTAAATTCGTTGATCATTGAGGCACGCTGCCTTGTTCGTATAATATTAAATTTTAGAGTCAAATAAAAAATGAAGGGGTCTTTGTAAGGGCTGGTTTCATAGGATCCACGATGTTTCAGAGAAGAGTTATTTTTTACTTTTTGGGCTCGTGTTTTTTTCTTCTGTCACTGTTACAGACTTCTGACTGATACCATTACCAGGAACCTAGACAGCGGTGGGATACAAACCTGACTGTCACCCGCCATACGTCCAGCCAACAAGGAGTGGTGGTCTGAGGTATCATTTCTTTTCGCAGCAGTACTCCTTTGGTGGTTATCCGCGAACCGTTCGCAGCACAGTGGTACGTTGACAATATTCTACTCTCCATTTTGTTGCCCTTCATGATACACTATCTTGAGGTACAGTTCAGCAAGAGAGTGCCCGCTAGCTCAAAAAAAAAAAAAAAAAAAAAAAAAAAAAAAAAAAAAAAAAAAAAAAAAAGGTTCAAATTGCTCTGAGCACTATGGGACTTAACTTCCGATGTCATCAGTCCCCTAGAACGTAGAATTACTTAAACCTAACCAACCTAAGGACAACACACACATCGATGCCCAAGGCAGGATTCGAATCTACGACCGTAGCGGTCGCGCGGTTCCAGACTGTAGTGCCTAGAACCGCTCGGCCACCCGTGCCAGCGCTAGCTCACGGTGAGGGTTTCTACTACTTGTCTTTGTGTTTGCCAAACCGTACCTTCAGCAGCAAGGTTGCCCGATCTCTCTCCAGTCGACAACAATTGGAGATTTATGGGCAGCGACTTCCAACCAACTTTGGATTTTGACGATCTAACACGCCAGCTGGGCATAATTTGGCATGGAATGCCTCAGGATGACATCCAACAACTTTGTCAATTACTGAAACGTCAAATAAGTGTCTGCATAAGGGCTAGAGGTGGACCAATACATTACTCACTTGTTCAGTTTGTGAAGCTCGTTTCCGTGAATAAATCATCCAATTTTTCTGAAACTAATTATTTGGTTGTCTGTACACATAAATATACACCACAAATACCAACTTCCGTCCCATTCGGACAGTTCCTTCGTGGTGAGTAGAATTTGGTTTTTTTCTTTTTCTTGCGTCTTAGAGTGTACACTGATCAGCCAGGACATCATGACCACTGACTTACTTTCGACCCGTCTAGGCGATAGCAGCATCACCTGGCGAGGAATGTCTGCTAGTCGGACGCACGCACTGTGCAAGTGGTATCACTGAACGTGCTGTCCGTGTGTAGAATGGGGAAGGCGCGCAAGGTTTCTGAGTTTCACCGAGGGCACATTGAGCTAACCTGTAGGCTGGGCATGAGCGTTTCGGAAAATCCACGACTTATCGGGTATTCCAGGACTGCTGCAGTAGGTATCATCAACCCGTGACGAAACCAAGTTGAAACCACGTCTTGACGTCGAGAGGTTGTGCAGCCACCCCTCATTCCAGATGTCGGACGTCGTAGGCTGGGCAGACCGGTAAAACAGGACAGGTGACGAACTCTGATGAAACTAACATCAGACGTTATTGCTGTGAACACACAGTGCACCGAACACTGCTAATGTGGGCCTCCACAGCTGACGAACCATGCATGTACCAATGTTAACACCACGGCATCGGAAGCTACAACTGAAATGGGCACCTGAACATCGGCACTGGACGTTGGCACTGTGTCAGAGCGTTACATGGTTTGATGAAAGCAGATACTTTCTTCATGGGAGGGAGCGAATCCGTCTTCTTCCAGGGGAACAGCTTCTTCACACCAGCACTGCGGGAAGGAGACAGGCTACTGGCGGATCCATTTATACTCTGGGGAACATTCACGTGGGCACGCAGGGGTCCACTGGAGCTCGTGCAAGGTCCAATGAGTATCGTACACTGGTTGCAGACCACCTACATCTCTTTATTACGATCATGCTTCCCGACAGCTGGGGCATTTTTCAACAAAGATAATGGGTCATGTCACAAGGCCAAGAGTGCGAAGGAGGGGCTCGAAGAATACAATGGGATGTTCCATTTGATGTTCTGGTACCCCAACGCGTCAGATCTGAACCCAATCGAACACATCTGAGATGTGATTGAACGTGGCGTCAGAGCTCATCACCTCCTCCATGGAATTCTGTGAATTAGGTAACATACGTCCGCAGAAATTTGGTTGAATTAGGTGACTTGTGTACGCAGGAATTTGGATGAATTGGGTGACATGTGTGCGCAGACGTGGCGCTATCTCCCTCCAGCGACCTACAAAGGCCTCATTCTGAAATTAGGTTTGGTGTGCCTCTATTACTTTTTTTTGCGATTATCTCTGATCGAAATAATTTTTTGAAATTGACAGCATCACGTCATTACTCTACAATGCCCCTTTTGTCTGTAGGAAATGTCATCTTCAATCGACCAAGGGAACTTGCTTTTTGAATACTGGGGACTCGCCACTTCAGCGTCCGGTGTTACCTCGCTCTGTGTTACCTCGTCAAGGAAATATGCATCTACAGAGGACGCTGTACTGGCAGACCCCAGAGGTCCACGCGTCGACATGTGTCCGTGTTGATGCACGTTTCGTTGGCGTGGCACTGAGTTTCCATGTTCAACTCGTGGGCGAGCAGAAATTCACATTGCGGTTTATGAATGAGAAACAGAGTGTATAATATTTCCTGACGAACAGAATGCAGATGACGTTATTCCTACCTCCCTTCAACGGTTGTGCTGAAGTGCTAGTCATTTGGTATCCAAAAATGTGGTAGAAGGTGAACAAGTCAGGCACTACATATTTCCGCACCTAATACGTTGGAGGGAAACTAGTGGCGTTCAAAACAGCTGGAACGGAGAAATATAGGTTTAGTCTGGTTCTCAAAACAGTAACATGCAGATGGATGACGCATATTTCTCTCTGAAGTAGACACATAAGGCTCAATAATATTGAGATCTGGTGACTGTGGTGCTCAGGGATGATACGACAATTCATCCTCGTGCTCACAAAACCAGATCCGGACGATGAGAGCTTTATGTATAGGGGCACTGTCATCTTGGAACACAACATCATCCTTGGGGAACAAAGACTGGAATTGACTTGATCAGCCGAAATGGTCTCATAATCCTTGCCAATGATGCGCCCTTCTATGTGTCCGTAGAATAACGTGATACGTCTGCCCAGATCATACTGAATCCCAGCCATGGTCCATGGTGAACTCGACCAGAAGTTGGAAACAGTGAAAAACAAGACTCATCTGATCAAATGACATTCTTCCATCTCTCTATAGTCCAGTTTTTATGGTTTAAGCACTACGGTTTGATTTTATGGACATTTGCATTACTGACGTGTAATTTTCGTATTTCAGCTCTCCCAGCAGTTTCCTGCTTCGTGTTGTTTTGGTGCTAACAGGGTTCTCAAGAGCGGCAACCACAACACCAGTGGCTTTTTCAGCTGTCGCCCTTTTATTTTTCGTAACCATCTTCCTCAATGGCTGTCCGTTTCGATAAACCAACATACACTTTCGTGCTTGTTGCGATTTAGTGGCTGACGTTTTTCCGCTTTTCATGGGCGCGGTATAAATCCTGTACATTGTACATACTGAAATCCTTCGACTCCCTTTGTTAGGGGAGCACCCACAACAGGAGTACCAACAACTTTACCACGTTAGAATCCATTTACTTTCGACGTAGTTAACTCACAGCTACACGGAACACTGTTCTGACAAAGACTGACACCTGCATCGCATTGAGGATGATGCACAAATGCCGTTCGTGGCCAAATACAACAAAACCTTCGGGCTTTCTTGGCGCCTGCGACTATGTTCAAACATGCTTTTCTCGTGATCTTTTCATTTTTTTGTCCAGCCGCTGTAGTAGGCTACAGCCATGCCAGCTTGACGTTGGTTGAATGCTGTCTTCAAGATGTTGCGGTTTTAATAGTCAGCACGGTACTTCATGGCTCTATGGCTTTCTTAATAGTGTGTCGTGTATACTACCGTACTAAGCCGACGGTGCTTCTGGTACAAGACAGTGACATTGGCGGCAGAAGGGTAGACACCTTTCGACGAACGCTAGGTTAGTTAATATATGATCACGCCATCTGATGGACAGCCAGCAAGCACTCTGATGCTGCTCACCGGCACGTAACTGCTATGTTGTGGAGGAAGTCTCCAATAACGCGACATTCTGCCACTTGTATTGCGTCCCGACGCTCCCTGCTTGTTAACATTCATAGACTTGCAAATTGGCAATACGGATTTAAGCTCGCGACAACTTTAGCTCCAGCTTTGTTTCTCATTTGGTTCTCAGTGCACCAGTTACCGCCCGCTGCTGTCGCTAGCGGTTCTATAGCTGCCAAGCTACAACGAATATTGACTTTCGCATTTTCACAGCTATCGAAAACAACAATCCGTTCCGCTTGTAAGGGTAAATTGCCATAGGTCGATCTCTGATATAATCTAAACTTGGCATGGTAAAAGAGGGATGAATATAAAGCGACACTATTTCGGCTTAGGTGCCAAAACCCAACAGTTTTCCAGAAAATGACGATCAGCCTTCCGACGCGACTTCACCAATCCACTCACGCATACTAATATGAAGTGAGTTGGTAGCGCAGTGACTAACAGTTTCGAAATTTCAAACCCCTGTTCAATTACAATCTTATGTTTTCTTTTTCTTTTGTCGATGTGGAAGTATGTCATATCAAAATTGTTTGTGAAATCGTAAAATACAATGGAAGTATTGACACAATTATCATTTCAAATCTTACACTACTGGCCATTAAGATTCCTACACTACACCATGGATATGATGTGCTACAGACGTGAAATGTAACCTACAGGAAGAAGATGCTGTGATATGCTAATGATTAACTTTTCAGAGCATTCACACAAGGTTGACGCCGGTGGCGACACCTACAACTGCTGACATGACGAAAGTTTCCAACCGATTTCTCATACACAAACAGCAGTTGACCGGCGTTGCCTGGTGAAAAGTTGTTGTTATGCGTCGAGTAAGAGGAGAAATGCGTACAATAGCGTTTCCGACTTTGATAAAGGTCGGATTGTAGCCTATAGCGATTGCGGTTTATCGTATCGCGACATCGCTGTCCGCGTTGGTCGAGATCCAATGACTGTTAGCAGAATATGGAATCAGTGGGTTCAGGAGGGTAATACGGAACGCCGTGCTGTATCCCAGCGGCCTCGTATCACTAGCAGTCGAGATGACAGACATTTTATACGCATGGCTGTAACGGATCGTGCAGCCACGTCTCGATCCCTGAGTCAACAGATGGGGACGTTTGCAAGAAAACAACCATCTGCGCGAACAGTTCGACGACGTTTGCAGCAGCATGGACTATCAGCTCGGAGACCGTGGCTGCGGTTACTCTTGACGCTGCATCACAGACAGGAGCGCCTGCGATGGTGTACTCAACGACGAACCTGGGTGCACGAATGGCAAAACTTCATTTTTTCGGATATATCGATGTTCTGTGTACAGCATCATGATGGCCGCATCCGTGTTTGGCGACATCGCGGTGAACGCACATTGGAAGCGTGTATTCGTCATCGCCATATTGACGTATCACCCGGCGTGATGGTATGGGGTGCAATTGGTTACACGTCTCGGTCACCTCTTGTTCGCAATGACGCCACTTTGAACAGTGGACGTTACATTTCAGATGTGTTACGACCCTTGGCTCTATCCTTCATTCGATCCCTGCGAAACACTACATTTCAGCAGGATAATGCACGACCACATGTTGCAGGTTCTGTACGGGCCTTCCTGGATAGCGTAAATGTTCGACTGCTGCCCTGGCCAGCACATTCTCCAGATCTCTCACCAATTGAAACCGTCTTTTAATGAACATATCGGTATTCCGATTTCATCGATAAACGGTCCATCGGATAAGGGAATGATCAGTAATGCATAGAGGTGACTCCATTTTTCCATAAGGTCGCAGAAATATGTTCGTTTTCTTTTGAAATTCCTAAATTTTGTGGCTGTTGGGTGTGTTTTTTGATGTCATTCCGTCCATTGTTTTAGATATTAAAGGACTCGAGAACCAAAGTTGCCACAAACTTCCAGCAGGCAAACGAAAACTGTTGGTAGTGGTTTTCTGAAAGATGTTAATCCGTGTCAATTTTGATGACAAAATCTGTTTACAGTAAGATTTGAAAGTTTTATTTCTTGTGCTGTTAACTCTATTGTATTTCACAGTGTCATAAAAAATATTGGAGTCACTTAAATGCGCGACAAAAAAGGAAGAAAAAACACGTAAAATCGGAATTGAATACGAAGCGCAAAGATTAGTAACTGTGCTCTGCGCCATTGTGTTGCCAATGCAGTTGGTTTCTCAACGCGCTTTTAGCTTGAGAAAGTCATTTCGGAACTTTGATCTCATTTTCTCGCATGCTATTGCGGGCTGGCACCTAATGCAATTACCCTGACAAGTTTCGACTGTGTCAGAGAGTGACCTATGGTCGGTTACTCCTGTTAGACCATTTTGTTCACCAAATGCCACCCATTGACAACAGCATCTGAAAGTGAACATAGCAGACCAAAACGGGCTATGAATGTGTCATGCAGTGTGACTGTGTATGTTTGTACAAGACCATGAGAGGTATCTAGCGGCGTCTGTTTGAGCCACCCATATGTCGCGGAGGCAGATTTTAGCATTTGACAGTCGCGCGCTTCTCATTACTAAGCATTTTGTGTGTGTAATTTGGTCTCAGGGTGTTACAAATTAGTTCAGGCCGATCACATGATAGTAAAAAACTTTCCAATCCAAACGGAAATAGAGTTTCGTATACCTAACTTTACTGACGACCAATTTATCGGCCAACCAATCGACCGACCAATTTCCTGGCAGCTTACACAAGTACCGACAGACCCCGTTCAGCGATTACAACGCCACCGTGTTCCTATCGGTGGTAGCGAACTGTTTATAATACGCTGATGAAGGTAAGTTCGAAGAGATGATACTTGATTTAATATAGAAACAAAAACTGGGATTTACGTTGGCTGTATTAGAGGTAATAAGGCCAAAAACGCCAAAACAAAGCTTTGGAAAAAGAAGCGGCCGGCCGAGGTGGCCGAGCGGTTCTAGGCACTACAGTCTGGAACCGCGCGACCGCTACGATCGCAGGTTCGAATCCTGCCACGGGCATGTATGTGTGTGATGTCCTTAGGTTAGTTAGGTTTAAGTAGTTCTGAGTTCTAGGGGACTGATGACCTCAGAAGTTAAGTCCCATAGTGCTCAGAGCCATTTGAACCATTTGAACAAAGAAGTGACTAATAAAGAAATTCACACACGTTCTTTTACATAATGTGGTGGGAGCCGATGTTTTTACATCAATTCATTCCTAACGAAAAATAATACGTAATGACAGGTGAGGAGATGCTGTTAGGTACATTACAGTTTGTAGCCACTGGCAGAAGTTAAGAGGACCTTAAATTCAGTGGAGTTGCATCCCCACTACTGGTATCTGAAACCTGCGACGTGATTACATCTTGGTAAAGCAAAATAAATGAATTGAAAGATGTTCGTGCAAACGTTATTTATTTATAAATGCGCAATTAAATATATCCGTGTAAGTTTAACAAATCATTTAATATTAGTAGAAGAAAGACCACAAATGGAGGTGGCACACGTTATCTAATAAATACAACACATACATAAGGTACGTTGTTTGATTTGTAGGAGGGGACCAAACAGCAAGTTCATCGGTCCCATCGGATTACTGAATGATTTGGAAGGAGGTCGCCCCAACGCTGCATTCGCCTGAAGTGATTTAGGGAAATCATGGAGAAAGTCATCAGGATGGCCGAACGCGGGTTTAACCGCCGTCCTCCCGAATGCGAGTCCAGTGTGCTAACCATTGCACCACCTTGCTCGGTGTTACATAAGACATGAACCATTTAGCAAATGTTAGAACTTAAAAAGCTCCAATACTTTGCTCTTCGTAGCAGAAGGCTTAGATATTGACTGGACTTTTTTTTACAGTATTCTAAAAATGAAGCTATATTTCATGAATAAAATTCCACCGACTGACTATATTTCGGTTTTTATGTTTCATTTCCGATACGTATCGGAAATTAAATCTAAATTTAATCTACAAATGTTTTGGGTTTTAGACTTCATTTCCGTTACGTAGCGGAAATGAAACCTAAAAACCGAGATCAGGGCTTTTATTTGTAAAATTTATCCCTTTTACACTCTCTATGGGCCACGTAAAATCATTATGGAGTGGAAAACGAGATGCTTACGTACGTATCACCTGTCAGAGTCGTACCTAGTCTTATCAGGGGTCCCATGTCAGTCCAACTGTACACACCCCACACCATTAAAGAGGCTCCACCAGCTTGAACAGTCCCCTGCTGATATGCAGGGTCTATGGAGTCATGAGGTTGTCTCCATACCCGTACACGTCCATTCACTCGACAGAATTTGAAATGAAACTCATCGGACCAAGCAACATGTTTCCAGTCATCAACACACCAATGTCGGCGTTGACGGGAACAGTTGAGGCGTAAAGCCTTGTGTCGTGCAGTCATCAAGGGTACACGAGTGGGCCTTCGGCTGCGAAAGCCCATCTCGATGATATTTCGTTGAATGGTTCGCACGCTGACGCTTTTTGATGGCCTAGCACTGAAATCTGCAGTAATTTGCGGAAGGGTTGCACTTCTGTCACGTTGAACGATTCTCTTCAGTAGTCGTTGGTCCCGTTATTGGAGGATCTTTTTCCGACCGCAGCGATGTCGGAGATCTGATGTTTTACCAGATTCCTGATATTTATGGTACACTCGTGAAATGGTCGTACGGGAAAATCCCAACTTCAGAGCTACCTTGGAGAAGCTGTGTCCCATAGCTCGTGCGCACACTGTAAGACCAGTTCAAACTCATTTAAATGTTGATAACCTGCCGATATAGCAGCAGTAACCGACTAACAACTGCGCCCGACACTTATTGCCGTACATAAGCGTTGCCGACCGCAGCGCAGTATACCGGCTGCTTACGTATCACTGTATTTGAATACGCATGCCTATACTAGTTTCTTTGGCGCTGCAGTGTAGAACAGCATTTAATCTCGTGCGCATTGCAGGAGACGAACTTCTGCCGGGTGACTGGCACGAAAGCGCTATAATCAGTGCAATTTATTGGGTGAGGTGGTCGGCCGTCAGGTTATACCCGACCGACAGCTCGAAAAAACGTCGCTCGGTTAGCTAACCAAAACGCTTATATACTGCCAGTTTGTTGGTCGGTCGGTCGGTTGGTGAGATGTAGGAGCCGTTTAGATGCTAGCACTGCTGCCCACAGAAAAACGTAAATTATGCACACTGCGCTGAGGTGTGAAGCGCTCCCCTCCCACTTATAACGCGAGTGCTTTACTGGTAGGCCATGTCTTCCGGTCACGGCACGCGATTGCCTGTGACGCTGATCGAAGCGGCCGAGACCGGCATTGTGTGGCAGAACAAGGAGACTCAGATTTACACGTTAGCCAACTCCAGCACTCGCACTGCAGTGCGTATCAGTCGAAACTACACTGCTCTGAGGCAGTCACAATAGAGGCTGCAGGACGACAGAAACGCCACTAATTTCGTACCTGTCAGAAACGTAATTTGCGCCCCCGGCAGCTGTTTTGATTTTGGGCTGCCTTTGAGACAGTCGTTCGATACAGTTTAGTGGAGCGTTTCGGTCCGGAGCTTTGGCCTTGTCAGGGACTCGTTACTGGGATAATGGCCGCGGGAGCCGCCAGGGGCGCTGCTGTGCTCAGCCCAGCTGTGCTCCGCCCAGCCACGAAGCCGCCCAGTCGCCCGGGACGAAAAATTAATTTCCGGGAGGTCGCCTCTCGCGCAACTGCACAGCAGTCCTGAGACAACTCGATGCTTGGTTCCAGCTGCATCTGCTTCAACACTCCTCAAGCCAGCTTACAGTGCGTGGATTAAGATATTTCTGTATATGACTGTCGCTTCTAGCTTTCGCTATTCCAGCTGCGTACAGTTTGCGGGACGAACGATTGCTGATAAGTCCTCTCTAATTTTATCTTCATGGCATTTTTGCGCGATGCACGTAGGAGGAAGCATTATATTTGTTCTAGGAACGTAAGCTACCAGAATTCTAACAGTAGATCATACCGTGTCTCAGAACTCTTCTCTTGCAGCTCTGCCACTGGAGCTGACTGAGCATTTTCGTAACGCTTTCACTCTTAGTATAAATGAACCTGTAACGAAACGTGCTACTCTTCTTTGGTTCTTCTGTATTTCCTCCATAGATCTCATCTGCTACTGATCCCAGACTGCTGATCAGTATTCAAGTATTGGTCGAACGAGTGATTTGTAAACTACTTCCCTTGTTGTAGGACTTCATTTCCTAAGGATTCTTCCAATGAATGCCTGTCTCGCACCTGCCTCACTCGCAGTTAATTTTATGTGGTAGTTCCACTTAGAACCAATCCACATGCGAATTCCTAGATATTTTACGGAAATAATTTCTTCCAGCTCTGCAATCCTGTAATTATACAATGACGGGTCTTCCGGTCCATATATTCGGAATACATTACATTCGTTTATTTTGAGGGTCAATTGCCACTCCCGCATCAAGTCTCAAGTCTCTACTGGACTTCCTACATTTTGTCATAATTTACTTGCGTCGCGACTTCTCTTTATTCAACAGCATCACCTGTAAAATCCTCATGAAGCTTCCGACGTTATGTACTAGTTCATTTATAGATACTGTGAAAGGAAATGGTCCTATAACATTCCACTTACGCATGCCCGAAGCTACTTTTGTGTCTGAATATTTCTCTTCGATCAGGATGACATTCTGTGTTCTGTTTGTTACGAACTCTTCAATTCAAGCACACAGGTTGTTTGATTGTTTGTATGCTCATATTTTGTTCACTAAGTAACAGTGCGGAACTGTATCTAATGCCTTAAGTTAGTCAGGAAAACACAGCGTCTATCTGGGGACATGTATGTACTGCTCTGTGGCTCTCGTAGACCAACAGAGCAAGTTGGATTTCACACGATCGCTGTTCTCGGAACCCATGTCGGTTCCTACCACGATCGATGTTTTCGGAGCTCATATTGGTTACTAAACAGAAGAGTTTCCGTCTCCAGAAATGTCATAATACACGAGCATAAAACACGTTTCACAATTCTGCAGCAGACCGGCGTCAGAGATATAGACCTATAGTTTTGTGTTTCTGTTCGCCGAACTTTCTGGAAACGGAAATGAGCCGTGACTTTTACCAATCATTACGAAAACTTCCTCCCTATAGAGACCCACAGGACCCTGTCCTAAAAGAGAGACAAGTTATTACTCTATGCAGAATCGAACTGGTATCCCGTCAGGTCCAGTCTCGCCTTTCTTCTGTCGAGCGAATTCAGTTGCTTTTCTGTCCACTGGTCACTTATTTCGATATCTTTAATTTTGGCGCTCTTACGATTTAAAGGACGAATTACAGTGCTATCTTCCTCTGAGAAACCGCTGTTAAGAGAGACGTTTAGTATTTCGACCGTTTGTGTGTGTCATTCTCTTATCAATGCCATATTGGTACTAAGTGTCTGCACAGATGACTTAGACCCGTATACTGATTTAACATAAAAGCAAAGCTTAACTGGATTTTCTGTCAAATCGGTGGATCGAATTTTACCTTCAGAATCGTCGAACGCTTAGCCCCCCTTAATGTGCTCTGCTGATTCTTGAAAGCTGGGGCTTGCAGTCGCCCTCCGTTCTCTACCTTCGGGCAGGAAACCATTGTGCTACTGAAACCCACAGACTCAGCTGTCGTATACCGCTGGCGATTAAAACTACACCATAAATTAGGCATGCAACAATGATCTGTCCTGAATTGCCCTACAGGCTTGGACATGCAAATAATTAGCCTTTCGGCGCCGTTGAACGGGGTAGAGCGGGAACAATTGAAGAGAGGGGCTGTATGAATAAAGGTAAGCTTTTGCGCATGCACCGTGACAACAGCAAAGAGGAAACGCCATTATGTGAGTGACTGCTGCTGTCGGAAATCTTGACCTTTCAGTCAACACCTGTATCTAGGTTTCTGACTTCAGAAATTTACTCAAGATTTGTTTAAAGTGTAGAAGGTACATGACTCACAACTGGTTGTTGCACGGTTTGAGGCATGATACCGGGTACTTTCTACGTCACGTTGGTAACTGGGGCTGCCGTCTGTTAGTGTATTGGGTAACTACTTCACAACAGACTTTAAATGTATTTTGGGGATAAATGTATACCCAAGAATGAGGCTTTAAGAATAGAAAGTGGAAAACTGATTGAGTATTAGGTACAGTGTATTTAAGAAATATTTTCTATTTTGTAATACTTCTGTGATTATTCCTTCGTCTTCTCCAGTTGTTGACGACCTATGAAAGGAAACGAGGCACAATGGAATGGGAGGAGGGGTCGATGAACGAGGCAACTGAAGCAGTGATGAAAGGGACATCACCATCAGAAGTCAGTAAAACTTATGTAGTGCCGTTTACGTGATGGTTCCGACGTTATCGAAAGGAAAAATATAACATTATAGGCATCAGTAACCATTTACCTAAACATGTGTATGTGGTAAGCCTGTGGGACATCGAAATATTCTTTCTAAAGATCTGGAACCTCTCTTACCAACAGAATAATATATTTGGGAAAAAGAGGATTTAGACCGATATAGGAAGATGTGAGTATTGCAGCCTTCAAACTAGGTGTCAAGAACAACGTCAAACACCCCTGGAGAAACCTAGCTGACAAGGACTGGAGTGTTACGTTCTGTAAAAGAAAGAATCTTTCATTGCGAAAAGAAAGCAAGAGCAGCCCACACTAAGCGGAGAGAATGTGAAACAGCGCTTCGAACTTTTAACTGAGCGTGTCACAAATCTCTTCCTGCATGGCACACCAACACCTAAGTGTAACATGGATGAAACAGGGTTGCTATTCAACAATAGAACACCGAAGGTAACTGCAGAGAAAGGAGCAAATGAAAAAATGGCTCTGAGCACTATGGGACTCAACTGCTGTGGTCATAAGTCCCCTAGAACTTAGAACTACTTAAACCTAACTAACCTAAGGACAGCACACAACACCCAGCCATCACGAGGCAGAGAAAATCCCTGACCCCGCCGGGAGCAAATGAGCTGCTTTCTCTAACCAGTAATGAAAGAGGCGAGAAAGTTACAGTTATTGCTTATTGCAAAGCAGCAGATTTATACGAGGCCTGTTCAGAAAGTAAGCTCCGATTGATTGCCAAATTGAAAGCACAGTGAACATCAGAAATGATTTACTTGTAACAATTAGCTACACCTTTCAGCTACTTCTCTACGTAGTCGCAGTTCTGACTTAGACTTTTGTCATAGCGTTGTACCAACTTTTCAATAGCCTCATCATAGAAGGCAGCCGCCAGTGCTTTCCGCCAATTCTCCACGCTGGCCTACACCTCGTTGTCTGTGTCAAAATGTTGTCTTCAAAGACAGCGGTTCATGTGACCAGAGATGAAACTCAGGGGGAGACAATTGCGGACTGTATTGTGGGTAATCTCACATTTCCATTTGAAAAAGATGCAGGAGCATCTTCATTGCCCCTGCAAATGCGGCTGAGAATTGTCTTGAAGAAGAAACAGCACGACAGTTATGTAATGTTAGCTGCATAGCTTCAGGCGAAATTTCTCACCAGGCCCTCGTACTTGGCGGCAGACACTATTTTCTAGACATCTTTACGCACTCACTGCGAGCTCAGAAATGAGAAGAGCGACGTGATGCTAACTGGGGTTATACTAGAGACACTACCCAACACATCTGTGCAAAGCTTTATCGGATTTTCATAGTCGTTTCCATTTCGCGACCGATCGGAGCTTACTTTCTGAACGCCCATCGTATTTACCACCACTCGAAGACACAGGTCGGAGACGATAGTTAACTTGCCCAGTGGGTCCATTTCACACATGAGTGAAAGTTGATGGATAAATGAGCAGATATTTCGGAAATGGCTCAAACGTTTTCAAGAAAACAAGGTGCCAGTAAAAGTACTTCTTATTTAGTATGAGCATCTGTCACGTGATTCACTATCAGCACCACAATTTGCCGGCAGAGTGAAATCGAAGTGTTCCGTTTACCGCCACAGACTATCCATGTGCTACAGCTCTTGTACAGATATGTTTCCAGGACGCGTAAAACACATTACTTTGAGATGGTAACAAAATGACAGCACAGAAATCCCCACACCAAACTGGTCAAAGTTCATTTCAAAGGGATATTCAACATATCATGGATGCCAATTGCGTCAGTCCGGTTAGCTGTAAGTGAATATTCCTGTAAAGGGATCTACCCCTATAACCAAGATGCGATTGAGGATTGAGGGTTCGCTCCTTCTGAAGCCCTAAGTACAAACACGGAAACAACCACAGGAAATTGTGCAACAATCGGTAATTCGTCACAGATATACGCACAGAGGATGCTTACGTAAGTGTCACCTGTCAGAGACGTATCTATACGTATCAGCGGTCCCGTATCACTCCACCTACACACACCCCACACCATTGCAGAGCCTCCACCAACTAAAAAATTCCCCCTGTGACATTCAGCGTCTATGGATTCATACGGTTGTGTCCGTACCCGTACACGTCCTTTCTTTCGATTGAATCGAGGCTCGCCACACCGGGCAACACGTGTTCAGTCAATATCGGTGTTGACGGGCACAGGCGAGGCGTAAAGATTTTGTCGTGCAGGCATCAAGTGTACGCGAGTCAGCCTTCGGCCCAGAAATGCCATATCGATGATGTGTCGCTGAATGGTTCACATTCTCACACTTGTTGTTGGATCAGCAGTGAACTCTGCAGCAATTTGCGGAAGCGTTGCACTCCTGTCACGATGAACGATTTTCAGTCGTCGCTGATCCCGTTCTTGCAGGATATTTTTTCCGGCCGTAGAGATATCGAAAATTTGATGTTTTATCGGATTCCTGAGATTCAAGGTACATTCGTAAGATTGTCGTACGGGAAAATCCCCACTTTATCGCTACCTCGGAAATGCTGTGTCCCATCGCTCATGCACCGACTATAACACCACGTAGAAAATCACTTAAATCTTGATAACCTACCATTGTAGCAGCAGTAACCGATCTAACAAATGCGCCAGACACTTGTCGTCTTATGTAGGCATTGCCGAACGCAGCGCCGTATTCTGCCTGTTTACATAACTGCGTATTTGAATACGCATACCCATACCAGTTTCTTTGCCTCTTCTGTGTACTTGTACACTATGTTGTTTTAGTGGCCTGGTACAGGTGTACAGAGTTTGAAGTAAATCCGTGATGCTAACGTCGTGACCTCCCCTTGTACGTTGGCCGTTAGGGGCACCGCGTCCATTAGCACGCCACTTACATAAATTTCTTTCCGTAAAATTATTAACTAAATTTTCATTTTACGCATGTAATATTACTTCTTGGATATACCTACCATACTGATGAAAGGTGATTGTACACGATTGTGAAACATTTAAGTTGTACTGTTCTTCGATTTCCCCTCTTCACCCCCTCCCCACTCCCCGATCGAACAAAAACAAATTTCTTTGGGACTATTCGAATACTGATCAGGGCTATCTGAATAAGGTAAATTATGAGCAGATACATAATTAAATTACATAGAAAGTTAGCTGAACGTATCCTACGTTCTCATTAAAGCTCATTATACACTCCTGGAAATGGAAAAAAGAACACATTGACACCGGTGTGTCAGACCCACCATACTTGCTCCGGACACTGCGAGAGGGCTGTACAAGCAATGATCACACGCACGGCACAGCGGACACACCAGGAACCGCGGTGTTGGCCGTCGAATGGCGCTAGCTGCGCAGCATTTGTGCACCGCCGCCGTCAGTGTCAGCCAGTTTGCCGTGGCATACGGAGCTCCATCGCAGTCTTTAACACTGGTAGCATGCCGCGACAGCGTGGACGTGAACCGTATGTGCAGTTGACAGACTTTGAGCGAGGGCGTATAGTGGGCATGCGGGAGGCCGGGTGGACGTACCGCCGAATTGCTCAACACGTGGGGCGTGAGGTCTCCACAGTACATCGATGTTGTCGCCAGTGGTTGGCGGAAGGTGCACGTGCCCGTCGACCTGGGACCGGACCGCAGCGACGCACGGATGCACGCCAAGACCGTAGGATCCTACGCAGTGCCGTAGGGGACCGCACCGCCACTTCCCAGCAAATTAGGGACACTGTTGCTCCTGGGGTATCGGCGAGGACCATTCGCAACCGTCTCCATGAAGCTGGGCTACGGTCCCGCACACCGTTAGGCCGTCTTCCGCTCACGCCCCAACATCGTGCAGCCCGCCTCCAGTGGTGTCGCGACAAGCGTGAATGGAGGGACGAATGGAGACGTGTCGTCTTCAGCGATGAGAGTCGCTTCTGCCTTGGTGCCAATGATGGTCGTATGCGTGTTTGGCGCCGTGCAGGTGAGCGCCACAATCAGGACTGCATACGACCGAGGCACACAGGGCCAACACCCGGCATCATGGTGTGGGGAGCGATCTCCTACACTGGCCGTACTCCACTGGTGATCGTCGAGGGGACACTGAATAGTGCACGGTACATCCAAACCGTCATCGAACCCATCGTTCTACCATTCCTAGACTGGCAAGGGAACTTGGTGTTCCAACAGGACAATGCACGTCCGCATGTATCCCGTGCCACCCAACGTGCTCTAGAAGGTGTAAGTCAACTACCCTGGCCAGCAAGATCTCCGGATCTGTCCCCCATTGAGCATGTTTGGGACTGGATGAAGCGTCGTCTCACGCGGTCTGCACGTCCAGCACGAACGCTGGTCCAACTGAGGCGCCAGGTGGAAATGGCATGGCAAGCCGTTCCACAGGACTACATCCAGCATCTCTACGATCGTCTCCATGGGAGAATAGCAGCCTGCATTGCTGCGAAAGGTGGATATACACTGTACTAGTGCCGACATTGTGCGTGCTCTGTAGCCTGTGTCTATGTGCCTGTGGTTCTGTCAGTGTGATCATGTGATGTATCTGACCCCAGGAATGTGTCAATAAAGTTTCCCCTTCCTGGGACAATGAATTCACGGTGTTCTTATTTCAATTTCCAGGAGTGTATATAACAATAGAATAATAATTGCGATACTAATTTCTCATTAATGGGAAACAGCCTATGCGAAAAGTTTCTGCTGTCATAAATCACCTGGCGCGTCCACATAAAAATATCTGACGACCTCTCTCCCCTGCATCCACTCATGTCCACTGTGAATTCCGACCGACTTGGGCAGTTCCAGCCGGAAAGTGCGATACCCTACACGTCCACAATTTCCACAGAGTGGCTCCAGAAATGCTCGTCTTAGTTTAAACACTTTCGCTGGCCACCAAACTCCCCGGACATGAATATTATCGAGCATATCTGGGATCCCTTGCAACATGCTTTTCTGTAGAGATCTTCCTCCCCTCGTACTCCTATGGACTTATGAACAGGATACATGGCGTCAGCTCCCTCCAGTACTACTACAGACATTAGTAAAGTCCATGCCACGTAGTGTTATGGCTCTTCTGCGTGCTCTAGGGGGCCGTACACGATATTAGGCAGGTGTACCAGTTTCTTTGGCTCTTCAGTGTAGTAAGATGCACTGTCTGGCAATTCTGAGGTAATTGCAAGAGAATTTTTACGCTTCTGTTGTATAACTAATGTATCTTTGCTTAGATTCCGGACGCTGTAGTTCATCGTAATAAGTGGTTAGCGTAAAACGAACATTTATGCCGCGAAGGTTCCTTTTTTTGTAGTACAACCGTAAATTCTGTGAAATTAAAAAAAAATTTGCACGTCCTATATTCATTCTTGCTACATTAGCAACGTCTCACCGCTAAGCATGTTAAGTGCCAAATGAGGCCTGCGTCTGTGTCTTCAGCTCCAAGAGGTCGAGGTGCAAAGCTGTACCGGATACCTCACGAGATCGCATGTATAAGGGATTTTGCAAATCACAGGCATACATTTGTAGGAAAACTATATGAGTTTCTTCGTTTTCTTTTCGATAGTGATAAATACGTTTGTTCTAGTAATTAAATTTAATTAAAAATAATAAGTAGTAGAATAACAAGAAATTCAATAAAACTCCATGCAAGTAAACGTGGGTTTTTAAATTATATTATCTCTCAACTGTCATAGAAATATGTAATATGGGAAGTGATGAAAAAAGTACAGATTAAAAATGACTCTTGAATTGGGGTCGAACCGTCACTTCATACACGTTTGTCTTACGTAGCTGGAACGCTAACCGCTTTTATTAATTTTTATTTTGTAAATTACACTACTGGCCATTAAAATTGATGCACCACGTAGAGATAGTGCTATAGATGCGAAATTTCACAGACAGGAAGAAGGTGCTGTGATAAGCAAATGATTAGCTCTTCAGAGCATTCACACAAGGTTGGCGCTTGTGGCGACACCTACAACATGCTGAGATGAGGGAAGTTTCCAACCGATTTCCTATACACAAACAGCAGTTGACCGGTGTTGCCTGTTGAAACGTTGTTGTGATGCCTCCTGTAAGGAGGAGAAATGCATACCATCACGTTTCCAACTTTGATAAAGGTCGGATTGTAGCCTATCGGGATTGCGGTTTATCGTGTCGCGACATTGCTACCCGCGTTGGTCGTGATCTAATGACTGTTAGCAGAATATGAATTCCGTGGGTTCAGGAGGGTAATACGGAACGCCGTGCTGGATCCCAACGGCCTCTTATCCGCATGGCTGTTACGGATCGTGCAGCCACGTCTCGATCCCTGAGTCAACAGATGGGGACGTTTGCAAGACAACAACCATCTGCATGAAAAGTTCGACGACGTTTGTAGCAGCATGGACTATCGGCTCGGAGACCACGGCTGCGGTTACCGTTGACGCTGCATCACAGACAGGAGCGCCTGTGATGGTGTACCCAACGGCGAACCTGGGTGCACGAATGGCAAAACGTCATTTTTTGGAGTGAATCCAGGTTCTGTTTATAGCATCATGATAGTCGCATCCGTGTTTGGCGACATCGCGGTGAACGCACATAGGAAGTGTGTATTCGTTATGGCCATACTGGCCGATCACCCGGCATGATGGTATGGGGTGCCATTGGTTACACGTCTCGGTCACCTCTTACTCGCATTGACGGCACTTTGAACAGTGGACGTTACATTTCAGATGTGTTGCGACCCGTGCCTCTAACCTTTATTAGATCCCTGCGAAACCGTACATTTCAGCAGGATAATGCACAACTGCATGTTGCAGGTCCTGTACGGGCCATTCTGGATACAGAAAATGTTCGACTGCTGTCCTGGCCAGCACACTCTTCAGATCTCTCACCAACTGAAAATGTCTGGTCAATGGTGGCCGAGCAACTGGTTCGTCACAATACAGCAGTCACTACTCTTGATGAACTGTGGTATCGTGTTGAAGTTGCATGTTCAGTTGTACCTTTACACGCGATCCAAGCTCTATTTGACTCAATGCCCAGGCGCATTAAGGCCGCTATTACGGGCAGAGGTGGGTTGTTCTGGGTACTGATTTAGTCAGGATCTATGCACCCAAATTGCGTGAAAATGTAATCACATGTCAGTTCTAGTATAATATATTTTTCCAATGAATACCCGTTTATCATCTGCATTTCTTCTTGGTGTAGCAATTTTAATGGCCAGTAGTGTAATTTAGTGCCCGAGAGGAGGGTCAGGGGCAAATAGGGCAGGGGTCGCCTTCCGATGTCTGGCCACAGTGCCCCATTCCTGCCCTCTCCGAGCCTAGTGAGGAAGGCGTCTTACAGGTAAAGAATATAACCGGATCTTCTACCTCTACCAGAAACTTCCGAGTTGACTTCGAGTTAATTAATGGAGAGGGACTCCCTGTAAACTGTTTCCTAAGGGCAGCAATCATTTTCTTTGCACCTAAATAACTCAGTAGTCATGTCCTATACAATACATGGCAGTAGAACGCCTCATCACTCGTCGTCAGGTGGACACACAAGTGGAGAGCGCTTTCGGGCACAGATTGCAGAATGTAGTACAGCACCATGCCCTTCAGCCATTTGATGGCATTCGTTCTGGCGGTGAGAAAGTGAAGAGTATCCGCCAGTAGGAGTTCGTCCTGCTTGGTAGACTCTGGCTGTCGTCGCAACAGGAGCGCCAGCGTGCGTTGTATAAGATCCCAGGCAGCTGCCAGTCGCAGCCCACGTTAAGCGGTTCGCGTCCGAATCGACGACTGCGCAGTGCGGGCACAAACGGTCGTCCGTAGTAAGACGGATGGAATGGAGGCCCTGGCGTGTGGCGAAGTTGCCGTTTACCACCATGTAGTGCAAATAACGACCGTACTTGGGTAGCGCCGAGTCACCATCGTGAACTGTAACATCTAGAGCCTACGCACAAATGTATCCGTTATATTGCACCTTACTATTTGCACATTATGATGTTTCCATGGCCTACTAAAGGTGCACGAAGTTTGGAGGCAATCTGTCATCCCAACGTCGTGGCCTCCCTTTGTTATCCCATCTCCTCTAGCTGACACTCAACCTCCGCTACGTCCAATACCAGTACCGTATGTCACAGTAACGCCATCTACGTACTGTAAACAAAGAGGAGTTATAGAGCAGGATCCTTATTCAAAAATCGCTTCCCGACTGTACTTGTTTGTGAGAATATCTTGTTACATCTCGTATACGAGGGACGAAAGTCTATCTGAACGTTCGGGAATTCGGATAGTTGCGGATTGTGGAGAGTGGAGTTCATCCGCCGAACATATACGAACCGCAATGAAGCGCTTGCGACTAGCCTATATTCAGGAGGAGTCGACGGAGAATTATTATCGCCATCAAATAGACTATGCTCCTTTCAAGGGGTCGAGTTGGTGCATTTGACGGACCTGCTACAATTTCGCCACCGCCAACACCATCTCTCTGCTGAAACAATGGACTGCAAAATCCATCACGCACAGACAAGCAACTTCATTTCAGTAAATGTAGCTCTACAATAAGTAGATTCAAATATTCACGTTCTCATTGTCAACCATATTATTTTCCTACCACTATTGTTCGTCAGATCTACCTCTTTTTGATTTTTTTTCTATTATACGCGTCTCTATGTGTCTTTTGATGGCTGTTATCTGCCTTATGTGACGTTTATAGGCAATTTTACTTATTTATTTATTTCTAACATGCGCTGGCTGTGGCGCCCGATATTGTGTTACATGATCAGACTAATCACAGCAAAGAAATTAGTTTCTCATTGGTACAAGGCCTAAATACCGTGGGATCTCAAATCTGACTGTTGTAAGATGACAAGAACATACCTTTATGTACAGAACCTTGTCGTACTGCAGGATCCCCAGAATCATGAGTGAGATTTCTTATTTTGAAATTAGTTATTAGATAATATTACGATTTCTTTGACTTAATTTACAAAAATATTAATGAGGTTTTCGTAGTTTATATTTTTTCTAGCTTATTTCCTTTTCTGGTTTACTTTACTGACAAGAGTTTTACAGTAACTCTGATATTGTAACGATTTATTTCAACTCTCAAGGCACTAAATGTTGCTTCATTACGGTTCTGAGTTAAATATTTAGGAACATTCAGCCGGCCGAAGTGGCCGTGCGGTTAAAGGTGCTGCAGTCTGGAACCGCAAGACCGCTACGGTCGCAGGTTCGCATCCTGCCTCGGGCATGGATGTTTGTGATGTCCTTAGGTTAGTTAGGTTTAAATAGTTCTAAGTTCTAGGGGACTAATGACCTCAGAAGTTGAGTCCCATAGTGCTCAGAGCCATTTGAACCATTTTTTGAACATTCATAATTAAAAGTTCATAGTTTAATCACATCAAAGTCTGTTTTGGTACTAACCCTATTAAAAACTAAACAAATTACGAGAAATTAAACCGCGTTCTCGTGATTCTCTTTGAACATGTGAGATTTGGTGCGAAAGTTGTTACCTGTCGTCGATGTTACGGCTCCATCGTAACAGAAGATAAAGCAATAAAAAGAACTTCTGCAAGCAGTGATGAAAGAAATTTTCCTCTCAGATTGCAAAGAGGCAGCGAAATGCTACCGCCAACTCAAAAGACTAATATGCTGAACTGACGAGTAACTTCTTTTTATACTTCTGCACCAGATAATTCCTTACACAGATTAAAACGTTTCCTTGCCTTTAATAACTGTCGGCTTTCGGATAACCTCAATATGTACACTTTTGTCGGTCAGGCTGCATCGGTCTATCTCTGTTTGTGGGTTTCGGTTTTGCCCTTGCCATAGTACATGAGCTGTGGATAATAATCTCTAAGGAGGTATTATGCGGGTGGTTTCGTACAGTTCTACGTAATCAAAGAAGTCTAATTGTACGTAAAGTGTGATGTATAGATTACACGCAAGCAGATTTGAATTGTTTATAAATTCCCAATATGCGTTGCTATTTTTCACATCTATATAAAATTTATTCATTATTTTAACTTCCTAGGAGAAATATTGTAATTGTTACTCTAAAAATGAACATTTTTGCAATGAATTATAGTTGTTTGGTTTTATGCGACCTATATTATGGGTTATAAGCCTATATTTTAGTGCTACAAGGTTAAATAGATGATTTGTATCTGGGAGCTGCTTCTTTGATAATTCCTCGTCAAACGCCATTGTGGACGTGCGAAATGGTGCCGAACGGTGCACTATAAACTTGAATCCAGCTTGTTTATGGAATAATGCATAATCTGAAGTGACTGGAATTACGCAGTTTGTAAACGTGCCCTTCCTGATTGTTACATTTTTATACGAATAACCAGGAATTTACTCCCATTTAGAATTGATGTGGAAGTTCATGTAAGCATTGAGTGTAATGTCTGTGTATGTGTTGTCCAGCTTGTCTTGCCCTGCAACCGTCTTTTTGTGGTTGTAAGACACTGTGTCCTCATTTCGCAGAAATTCACACACACACACACACGAAAACCGTTGCTCACACTGTTTGCTAAAAGCGAAACCATAACACGGTTTTACTCTGAGTGACTGTTTGGATGTATGCGAATTTCGCATCACGACTGCAACTAAAAAGGGAAAAAATTTTCTGATATGCATCATGATATACAAGAAAAAACATAACTGATGCACTGTTTTATGATTTAAATCATCATTAACACAGGCGCAGGCTTTCGAAAAACGTCGTTTATATTGAATGCCATTAAAATATCGATCTTGCTAGGTAATTTCATCTATTCAGTATACTATCTTTTCTTACACTTGCAACGGTCGGACTCTCGATTATTTTTCCTTAATAACAACTCGATAGATACTGCATTTATAAGCCTGCTTTGTATTCTTATTCCTCAGCGTTCAATTAGTCATGTCAGGAACTGCTAATGAAGGGCGAACAATCATTCGTGATTTGAGAACTATTTTATTTTAACTGTTCATCTGGCTGCCTCTCCCGCTAACCTAATCGTATGTTACGCAAAGGGAAAAAGCTTTATTAGCTATCTACCTTTGCATCTTTACATATCGTGCGTTTCTTAGGTATACGTGAGAAATGAACCAGATATTTATTGAGAAGCATGTTTAAAACTGGCTTAATCCACACTTCTGCTGGTCAGTCTAGGTAGTTGGTCAATGTAGCGCGTTGATTCCATACGGCAGTGGCCCATGTTTCAGCTTCGCAAGCTAGATTATGCCCATTAATCTGTAAGAGCCAATCGTTCAGTCTCTGATTTTTCAACAATTTTCTACTTTAGATCCTCCTCTCCTCCCCTTTAAATTGAAATCTACTTGTGTAGCATTTCATCTTACTGTGTTCGCCCTTATACGTTTAACTGCAATGAATCATCTAAGTAATTTAATAGCATCTTCAGTTTTTAGACTTCCGTGCTTCAGTCGGCAAAACCGGAGTGGTTAAGGATCTTCTACATATGTTCTGCTGTGGGGTGATCTCTATGGCTGTAAATAAAGAACACACTTCGTACGCCGCGATATTGGTACAGAAACTTTTATTATTCCTAGACGACGCGTTTCAACAGTCTTATGCTGCCATTATCTCAGCTTATAGAATGGTTATAAATATGCCTTGTTACTTTATATGAAGTCAAGGCACAAAAAGCACTCCACATGTATATCAAGATCTGTATTTATGTGGAGTGTCTTGTGCTTTTATTTAATGGAATGTGAAATGGTACTCTACAAGTTCCATAACATTAAATGATAGCAGCAGAAGACTGCTGAAACGCGTCATCTTGAATAAATAAAAGTTTCTATACTGCGATCGCGGCGTACGAAGGCGTTCTTCATTTGTAATCTGAAAAGATCACTTTATTGTCCGTCTTTTTGTGTGTCTGTCCGTCGGTTAAAAATCCTTCTCCTCAGGTACAGCTAGATGTACCAAGATGAAATTTATGTCACATGCTACGATCTATGGTCCCTTGGTGGTGTAAGAAAATTGTAGCTTGTATGTTAAAGTGAACACAAGTCACGGCCATGTATGTCACATATTTTGATACTCCCAAACTCACCCATTGAAACCTATAGCGTACTTTCCATTGACGAAGGATCAAGAAATTCGGTAAGAAACAACGTTTAACAGTACAATCAGAGACAAAGATTACGAAAAGTGTTAATCTGTAATTATATCGTAAATAATTTGTAATTATATCATTAGTAATTTGTAATTATATCATTAATAATTCGTAATTATATCATTAGTAATTTACAATTATATCATTAATAATTAGTTATCCAGATTCAAAGCTGAAATTAAAATATTATTGGAAGTCTTGGATTCCCGGAATCCATATCTTCCCAGTATCAATTCCGATAACAGCCAAATATCGTATATATTCTCGATTTCTGTGATCGATGAACGGTCTGTACACATAATTAACTTAGCACGGAATCCTCAGACCGCGAGTCACACTCACACGTGCCCAATTTTTAATGTTTTTAATTTTATTTCAGCTTACCATCTCCTCGAAATGTCCTCACTCTGTGATACTGAGGTCTGCCACGCGCTATTATTTTGATTTCTGCAGCTGCCCCAGATAACTTAACACAAGGAAGAAGGGTCCCTACATTTGGCGGCGAAAAAGGAACCCTTATAAAATCACTCTGTTGCCTGTTTGCCAGCTTGCCTCTCCGCAGGTCCAACTGTTAAAAACGCTTTTACTTAGGAACGGGTGGACGTATCGAGTTGATATTTATGTCACGTATTAAGTTCAACGATCCCGTGGCAGTGTACTAAATTGAAGCTTTCACGTCAATCACATCAAAAGACACAGCTAATTATGTCACGTATTTTGATACCCGTTAACTCACTCACCAAAACCTGTATGGTATTTCCCGTTGGCATATAATCATGAAATTTGGCGAGATGCAAAGTTTCAAGGCACAGCTAAACGAAAATTGTTAATTTGTAAATAGAACACACGAGACAAAAAAAAATGATTTTGGTCATTTGCTATCCGACTGTCTGTCGATCCTTCTGTTAAGATTCCTTTTTCTCAGGAATGGGCAGACGTATGTCTGCATCGATACCACTAAGAGGCAGAAATCGTCAAGATTCTCGATTCATAGGGTGACTGAACTTTCTATATAGATAACTAAGTTTGTACGGAACTCTCGGTGCCCGAGTCTTACTCGCACTTGTCCGGATTTTTGTTTCATTTTTCTTTTTTTCTAAAAATTCTGATATCATCATAGTTCCTTAAACAAGTTTACTTGTCCTGCACATGTAGTGTTAGGGCTTCGCACGATGGCTTCGTTCCTATCCAGCTTTCTGAAGTGTGGTTAATAACAAACTCAAAAGATCTTCATATTACTACGTTGTGCAAAGAGAGATTTAAATGCGGATTATCAGAGCAATGAACTACGGAGGTGCAAGTGACTTGCACGACTCTCGAAACAGTTTCCTACACCTAGAGACAGAGTTCTGCAACACTGTCAGAGCTGCTGGCTCGCCGCCTTATTAAGGTGCAGGGGGCATATTCGGGGAGATTTACTGCCCTGAGCAGTCGTTCCGCCGGCAGAGCAGCGTCTTGGTGCGGCGCTGCAGCAGGATCTGTGGCTGCGGTGGTCGCCTGATTGAAACGGGGCCCGCTGCTCGCTGCGCGTAACAACACTTAATGTCACCTTAAGGGCCAAGTAAGTCATAAACGTGCCTCTTCAGCGCAGCCACTGGGCCGTGAGTAGCCGCCACCTAGCGCAGCCATGTCTGAAACGACACAAACAATGTACAGCGTAGGAGGAAGGGTGCCAAATTTGGACATACTCAAACATGGGATGGCGTTCTCAGTGCTCAAGCTAAGTCCTTTTCTCATTGCAAAGTAATATTTTAAAATTATCCAATTACGCAAGAGATATAAAAGACTTTCTGCTAAATGTGAAAGTATCAGTGTAGGAAAAGAAGCGAAAGCAACAGTTGTTGGTTACCTCTGACAAAGATTTGTGGCATTCATCCACCTTTGAAGGATGATGGTGCAGCACACTTGGTTCAAAGTCTGCATCGTCTGCTGTCGCTGAGAAGTCCCATTCGAGAGTGGCAGTCCCTCCTGCAGTTCTGGAACGATAAACAAAAGGGACTTCGAACAGACGTGATCGGGTGTAGTTGGTATGTCCTTGTAGACAGCGCCTTCCAGCTTTCCCCAAAGACCCGAAATCAAAGAAAGGATTGATGTTGGACGGCGAAGACTCTCGACGTTGTAAATCATCCTAAAGGTGTCCCTTTTTGCTCAATCAGGACTCTGGGCACGCCAGTCCATTTCAGGAATGTTATTATCCTCAGACCCTTACCTCACATATGCTGCTTTATGAGGAGATGCATTCCCATAGCGACGCAAAAATCAGTCGTCTCCGATCGGTTCCTCTACTGCACACAATACAAAAAACTGTAAAATGTGTCAATATCCATTTATGTAGCGTTTTCTTAAGCGAAATAAGGAGACCAGAGCCTAAGCCCAAAAAATATCCCCTACCCTAAGATGACCCCCTGCACATATCACTGTTTACACTGCACTTGTTAACAGGTAACGATCTCCAGGTATTCACCAAATCCAAACTGTCCAAGTGCCACAGGAAACAGCGTGACCCATCACTCCAAATCACTCATTTCCACTCAGCCACCGTCCTCATGCCTGCACAGTCCGCAGATACAGAATGAAAACGCTATTAAAACTGTCAGCACGTGCGGTAAAACTCAATCCTAATATCGTTTCCGATATCTAGCTTCCACGTTTATTGAAACTTATGAGTATAAAATTTGACTGCAAACAGTGCAGCAGAATTGAATACGAGGTACAGTAACTCGGCTTTTATTATGCACTGCAGTCTACATCATGTAAAATGTGTGTGTTTGTGTGTGTGGGTGAGGGCGTGCGTAAATGGGTCTGTGGTTTTCAGTGAAATGTTGCAACCAAGTTTTTCATGAGATGGCAACATGTTATCTACAACCTCCTTGTAATTTATTGCTCGTTTGTTCCTTAAGAACTGTAAACAGACTGTCTTAAAACATTCCCATGCATGCATCTCATCACCTTGTATGATTCCATCAAAAGTATGGTCTCTAAAAAGCTCTCGAATCTGTGGGCCTACGAAGATGCCCTCCTTTACTTTGGCATCATTTAAGTAAGGGAATTTTTTCCTTAAGTACTTAAACGCGTCACCATCTTTGTTCATTCCTTTAACAAAGTTTTTCATGAGACCCAATTTGACGTGCAAAGGCGGGAGCAGAATCATTCTAGAGTCTACTAGAGGTTCACTCTTAAAGTTTTTTATACATGGTTGAAGAGATTTTCTGGTGAGGTATTCATGTTTACTGTAAGGAGATGCACGAGTTCGGCTGTCCCATTCACAGAGAAAGCAGCAATATTTAGTAAACCCGAACTGCATACCTAATAGCAGTGCAACCACTTACAAGTTACCAAAGTTACCACATATCTTCCATTGAGAGTCATTATACTTGATGGCTTCTGGTAAAATTTTCATTTTTTGGTATGACCCTTTCATATGGACACTATGCTCAACTGGAATGGAAGGAAGCTCACTACCAATATGTAAAAGCACTGCTTTTAATCTCAACTTTGACAATCAATAAATAGTCTCCACTCATCAGGGTTGTAATTAATTCTAAGAGCGTTCGTTAGACCATTTATGTCCACACGTGCCATTAGCCTATCTTACATGTTAAGAAAAGGAGTGAATTGCTGCTCGCTTCTGCGGTAGAATGAAACATTTGCATTGATTTCCAGAAAATTGCACTGCTGCAATCTTGATACTAAAATCTCAGCCTTAGGTTAAGAGAGCTCCAAATCTCTAATGAGATCACTTAACTCAGTTTGAGACAATTGTTGTTTATCATCAGTTCATGATATATTTGGAAGAAACTCTTGATCTTGTGATGTAAATGACTGAGGAAATTCAGAATACCCATCAGAAGTAATCTCGTACTCTGTCGGTGAGTCAGGTATTGGCAATCCTTCCCCATGTAGTACTGGACATATGGGAGATGGAATATTAGGATGGATCACTGTCCGCTTCTTCTTCTTAGATATTCCTTTCTTGATAGGAAGAACCATAGAAAAGTTGCAGTCACTGAATGGTTAGTTGGCTCACGACAGATCATGGGCACTGCAAAGGGCACTGAACGTCGTTTCCCATGCATCCAATTCCCGAGGTTTCTGGCATAAGTGTTTCAGATCACATGTGGAGCCCAGGGTTTATCCCGATCACCTATTTTCCACCCAAAATAACAACTGTAAGCTTTTTTAATCACTGTTTTTGTGAAGCAAATGTTGCTTCTGCACAGAAATAGAAAAATATGCTAGCACTGTTAACACAAACTCGTGGCATTTTTGTTCACTTCAAAAGCAGTCAACTTGTTCAACTGGTATTTAATCTGGAAACAAATGTGTAAAAATTGTTACACGCAATAATAAAGTCACTGAAGTTGAAGAGGAGGGAGACAAAGAGATCAACAACACTGGTGCCAAAACGTTTATATGCAAAATATTGCACACAAGTAAGATCAGGGACCATAATATAATCCATTGTTACTAGTTATTATGATTTTGACAAACCATTATAATATTTGATTTTAAACTTAACATAAAAATCCGTATGTAATTATCTCACGGTAATAAAACAGTGCAAAATGAAAACTAGAGCTAATTTTGAATTGTGTTTATTATATTTGCAGCTCATTAGAAACTGATAGGAATCGGCTTTTTTTATTCGATATACATTTTCATTGTTGCAGAGTGTAATATTCATGTCTAGGGAGTTTGGTGACCAGCGGTCACCAGTGTTTAAACTCAGAAGAGTGTTCCTGGAGCAATCTGTAGAAATTCTGGACGTGTGTGGTGTCGCATTGTCATGCTGGAATTGGCAAAGTCCTTCGGAAAGCACAATGGACATGACTGGATGCAGGTGATCAGACAAGGATGCTTACGTACGTGTCACCTGTCAGAGTTGTTCCTGGACCTATCAGGGGTCCCTTATCACTCCAAATGCACACGCCCCACACCATTACAGGGCCTACACCAGCTTGAACTGTCCACTGCTAACGTGCTGGTTCCATAGATTCTTGGTGTTGCCTCCATACCCGTACACGTACATCCACTCGATACAATTCGAAACGAGATTCGTCCGACCAGGTGACATGTTTGCAGCCATCAACAGTCCAATGCCGGTGTTGACAGGCGCAGACGACGCATAAAGCTTTGTGTCGTCCAGTCGTCAAGGATAGGCGAGTGGGCCTTCAGCTCCGAAAGGCTATATCGATGACGTTTCGTTGAATGTTTTGCACGCTGACACTTGCTGATGGCCCAGCATTGAAATCTGCAACAGTTTGCGAAAGGCTTGTACTTCTCTCACATTGAACGATTTCCTTCAGTCGTCGTTGGTCCCGTTCTTGCCGGATCTTTTTCCGGCCGCAGCGATGTCGGAGTTTTGATGTTTTACCTGGTTCCTGACGTTAAAGGTACACTCATGAAATGGTTGTACGGGAAGATTCTCTCTTCATTGCTACGTCAGATACTGTGTCTCATCGGTCGGGCGCACTTAAATCTTGATAACATGCCATTGTATCAACAGTAACTGATCTAACAACTGCGCCACACATTTGTTGTTTTATATAGGTGCTGCAGATGGCAGCTCCGTATTCTGCCTGTTTACATATTCTGTATTTCAATACTCATGCCTATATCAGTTTTTTGGCGCTTCAGTGTATTTCAAAATTGTCTGTATGGCTTTTATGAGAACAGCTAACTAACTGCGTACGTAACAGTAACTACATACGGATATGAAAATATTAACCGAAAACAGTTTTCCAATGAGTCTGCTAACCGGACAGATGTCTCTGCTGCGAAGCGCATTCCACAGGTGCCTCCGCTTCCGTACTCGCTTGTTATCACCCCTTCTATGAACGTCGCTCTTAGCCACAGGAAATCATAGGAGTGAAGCACAATTTTTTAATTTTCATAGCACGGTTAGTATGTAAAGTCTTTGTGAATTAATCCACCTTCGACGCCCATTATTTACAACTTCCTAGTCGTTGTGAATATTTTTAATTATCAGTCGATGTAAGTAGGAAGTTACATGAGTACTTTTGTGCACGATATTATTAATGCAGAATTTCCAGCGCTATAGCTAAAGCAAATGCGACCGTCTTCTCAATAAAACGAAATTTAATCTATCTCAGGAAATATTCTCTCTCATTCAGCTGAAAATCTGGTGTAGACACCTGAACAGAAAAAGATATGGACAGGCCCTAAAATTGTCGTTCTGTTTCGATGCAGTATGACACTGCTAAAAGTTGATAAAATCTTCTCGGGCTGACTGCCGAGTCAATGTGTTGTTCTCCAGCAACGTTTCAGCAAGTTTCTTACTTCCCATCCTCAGGAAAATGACGAATATCCAAAAACACTTTACTAGCGGAGTACAATGTGAGTGGCTACCTGTCTCTCCCACGAACTTTTCCCGCTGCCGGATTACAACGAAATCGTGAGCCAGATCAGCTAAGTCAGATGGCCCACCATGAATGATAGGAAATCATAAATGTAGATCAACATGGATCGCCCCTCGTATTTACACCCTATTCAGCTTTTGATCGGACCCACTAAACTATTCTCCTAATATTATTTTATTTCCTTTATGTAGGTTAATACAGTTTGCACTATGCCATTTGCATTTTAGATTTTTTAGTTGTTCTCATTATTCCCCAATATAATTTGAGTGTGTTAGCTTATTGGACACAGCGAAATAACTTTGATGATGAACAGTTCATAAAGTAATGTACAAAATACGTCCTCTGTTACACAAAAACCAAATGTTTTTAATGATGACAACAGTGAACATGTAAACAAAATCCCTACAAAGCCGCCACATGTTGTATGTGAAATTATTTTCTGAAAAGTTTGATTCGATTTAGTTTGGGAACACCCGAATATTGGAATAAGTAGATAACAACGTAAGAATATTAAACTGAAAACTGTTAAAAATTTATTACTTAGTATAGTGTAGCACACAGAGGAAAACACACAAAGGATCGGACGGTCCCATCTTTTCTACATTCAATCCTTTTGTCGGACGAGCAGAGGTCGAATCCCAGGGAAGGCTGTGTACCTAGGGAACGGACATCCGAAATATTGCCAAGTCCTCCAGGGTGTGGGTTGAATCGTTGGGCCAGCTCCCCAGAATTTGTAAAAATATATTCTCCGCTCCAGACCTCAGTCAAAAGTCTTGGAAAATTATTTAAATTTAAAGACTATTAACAAAAACAAACGTTTAGTAAAGCATCAAATCTTCTATCATTACCAAGAGTTGCATCATATATAATCAACAGGAAAGACACGAAGCTCAGTACTAGTTCTATTATACAGGGTGGTCCATTGATAGTGACCGGGCCCAATATCTCACGAAATAAGCATCAAACGAAAAAAACTACAAAGAACGAGACTTGTCTAGCTTGAAGGGGGAAACCAGATGGCGCTATGTTTGGCCAGCTAGATGGCGCTGCCATAAGTCAAACAGGTATCAACTGCGTTTTTTTAAAAATAGGAACCCCCATTTTTATTATGTATTCGTGTAGTACGTAAAGAAATATGAATGTTTTAGTTGGACCACATTTTTCGCTTTGTGATAGATGACGCTCTAATAGTCACGAACATATGGCTCACAATTTCAGACGAACAGTTGGTAATCCTGCTTCCTTAAATAACGTAACTATCCGGCGAACGGTCCGGACAATTGGTTCAAATGGCTCTGAGCACTATGGGACTTAACATCTGAGGTCATCAGCCCCCTAGAACTTAGAGCTACTTAAGCCTAACTAACCTAAGGACATCACACACATCCACGCCCGAGGCAAGATTAGAACCTCTGACCGTAGCGGTCGCGTGGTTCCAGACTGAAGCGCCTAGAACCGCTCGGCCGCAATGGCCGGCACGGTCCGGACACTTGTATGATGATTATGTCGTCCAGGATACGGAGCAGCATACATAGCACACCCGCGTTGGGCATTTTGATCACAATAACCATACATCAAAACGATATCGACCTTTTCCGCAATTGGTAAACGGGCCATTTTAAGGTTGGTTGGTTGGTTTTGGGGAAGGAGACCAGACAGCGTGGTCATCGGTCTCATCGGATTAGGGAAGGATGGGGAAGGAAGTCGGCCGTGCCCTTTCAGAGGAACCATCCCGGCATTTGCCTGGAGTGATTTAGGGAAATCACGGAAAACCTAAATCAGGATGGCCGGACGCGGGATTGAACCGTCGTCCTCCCGAGGCCATTTTTAACACGGGTAATGTATCACGAAGCAAATACAGTCCGCGCTGGTGGAATGTTACGTGATACCACGTACTTATACGTTTGTGACTGTTACAGCGCCATCTATCATAAAGCGAAAGAGTGGTCCAATTAAAACATTCATATTTCTTTACGTACCTCACGAATATGTAATAAAAATGGGGGTTCTTATTTTAAAAAATGTAGTTGGTATCCGTTTGACCTATGGCAGCGCCATCTAGCGGGCCAACCATAGCGCCAGCTGGTTTCCCCCTTCAAGCTAGACGAGTTTCGTTCTTTCTAGTTTTTTCGTTTGATTTTTATTTCGTGAGATACTGGGCCCGGTCACTATCAATGGACCAACCGAGGATGCTCGAAGAATCATTCTCACATTTGCAAGCCCCCCCCCCCTCCCCCAACTTATACTAAACACAAATGAGCAAAGCTGTTGGCCCACGCCGGCCGAAGTGGCCGTGCGGTTAAAGGCGCTGCAGTCTGGAACAGCAAGACCGCTACGGTCGCAGGTTCGCATCCTGCCTCGGGCATGGATGTTTGTGATGTCCTTAGGTTAGTTAGGTTTAACTAGTTCTAAGTTCTAGGGGACTAATGACCTCAGCAGTTGAGTCCCATAGTGCTCAGAGCCATTTGAACCATTTTTGTTGGCCCACGGCGCTCAATGGTCACACCTCCGTCACTGTTGTACACCGGCTGACGCCCACTCGCACAGAACACACTATCGACACTGCATTGACCTCCTCATCAACCAAAGACAACAGTCACCTACCACTTCCGCCGAAAATCTTTGGCGTCAATAACCATAGTTGCTGCCAGAGCGGCTCATTCTACCCCCCATTTCATCAGAAGCAATGGTGGCCGGATAACTGTAACGTAACAGCATATTACCAAAACAAATTTTTCAGCACGAAGGCAGTCGGGTCTTTCAGTTTGTCCAGATAAAGCAAGGCGTGTATAAGCAATTCAACTGACTGAACGTACGTACAAGAGATGCATATGGGTCTTGAAGATGGCATAATGACTTGCCGAAACTGGTAGCGAAAATAAAATAAAGTAACATCTCAATTGCACGGCTGTTTGGCGTATTTCATTGTTAAAAAGTATTTAGAAGGTTTCACCAAGAGATTCAACGGATGCTAAACGTGGTAACTAATCGTCTGGCATTGCGTCACTAGAATGGTCCAGTTTAGCAAATCCAGCGACCACTAGAAAAGTCGCGCCCTACCGCCACAACGCCACCAAAGGAGCTAAGAACTTAATTAGTTTATACTTGTGAGAAACGTACTCTTTAACCTGTCTGCAGACTCTGAAACAGGAGGGTTACCTGGGTAAAAACTTTCGGGGGGACGTTTCCTGCGAAAGCATATCTACGGCCCTACTGGGCATATGAATGTTTTACCAGAAACTCCTACCTTTATTACATTTGCCTATCTTACTCCGATTAGCAATCTACATGTTGACCCCTACGTTTTTCCAGTTTTCCCTAATGACACGAGAATCCCTGCTTTTCGGCTAAATATCACTGATAGACCACAAAATGGAAATGGGAGAGTTAGGAATATAAGCCATCATCAAATTATTCGCAGCCGTTTTGTGGCATTTGTGGATGGCAATGGAGGAGATACAACGTGGAGTGTGGTCCCATCCAGTCTGATCCTTATGGCAGGCGACTAATGCGGTCTTTAAATTCCTACTTACCCTTTCAGCAAAGGATGGCTCGGAATAATATAGTGGGCATCCACTAGACGAGATATATATTTACGATATTGCAGTGCCTGTGTTATTCCGTATTATAATGTAATGTTGGTTCGGACATGCATGCATGTAAGAAGGAACAGGTACTATGGCGAATACAGTCGTCATGAAATACATGAGATGCATTTGCAGAAGCGGGCTATCAGCAGCTATATAATGGAATGACGGTAGTGAAAATTCTTACCAGATCAGGAAATCCGGGTTCGTGTCCCGGTCCCGTCACTTCATTATGCAGCTGAAGGTAGTCCACATTCGCTACTGTGAATGGTAACATTTAAAAACAACTGGCACTAGTTCCTTCCGAATTATCTTTTCCTTCCTTCCTATACGTACTGCAAATAGTTCCTTTTCTAGTGAAGTATGATTTTATCTAATGAGAGTTCTCTAACTTTTGCTTAAGGTTAAGGATGATGGGGGTCATCATTTTGGTACCTAATCAAGTCACCAAACAACACTGGCAACCCATTCATGATAATATTAATAATACAAGGAGTATCAATCCCTGTCTTTTTGGCTTTATTAAGGCCTGGAGGACAAGACTCGGTCTTATCGTCGTCAACGTCCACTTGTTCAGAGAACAGGTAAATTGGACCTTTTGCAACCACATTCACAGTTCCAGTGTTGAGTTTTACGTCAAAGTGGAAGACAAAGGTCAGTAAGGTCCACCTTGCTATCCTACAGGTTTTGCACGGCCTACCTAGAACCCAACTTACGGCTTGTCAGTCATATACTTTTAATTTGTTGGTAAGATACGGGAAGCATACGCTATTGGTTTCCTCTCATGTTCATCCATTTGCAATAATATGGCACCAACGCTTGACATAGCTGTATCAATATGGTAGACAGAAATCCAGAATCTAAAGTATGGGAACATTGTCTAATGCTTGTGTTGAACTCTCGAACGCGCCTTGTGTTACTCCGACCACTGAATCCTGTAGCCTTTCGTTCGTAATCCACTTCAAAGAAACGAGCAGATGGACAAATGGTTCAAACGGCTCTGAGCACTATGGGACTTATCATCAGAGGTCATCAGTCCCCTCGGACTTAGAACTACTTAAACCTAACTAACCTAAGGACATCACACACATCAATGCCCGAGGCAGGATTCGAACCTGCGACCGTAGTGGTCGCGAGGTTTTAGACTGAAGCGCCTAGAACCACTCGGCCCCTTCTCAAAAACCCTGCAACTAGAATTATCAATAGTCATGCGGTATTGTTGTGGAGACACGGATATATTATGTTCCTTCAAAATTATAATGTGCGCTTTGTTTTCAGAGAAAGAGATTACATTATGATACTTGGTATGTCACATCTTTCAGACTCATTTCCTAGAAGATGTGATTTAGATGAAGTAGTGTACTTTAGAAATTGTAATGTGTATTCTTTCATAAGCAGATATTATTTTATGATACGTGATATATCACCTCTTTCAGTTGTATATACTGAAAGAGATGATATAGATGAAAAATCTAGTATCATGATGTGCTCTTATACTTTAAATACATATATAGACTGAAATATGAAACTCGGAAAGAGGGCAGTTGCTCATTTCAGTTTCTCGTACCGTAATAGTTAACGTGCCATATCATATATTTCGACGTGTTGTATGTTCTGTTCTGTAATAAAGCCAAAGATACAACGGAGCAAGCGACATTCATTTATGGCCGCTCACGTTTCTCACTAGGGAGCTAAAACCACACAGACAAATGAAAATTCATATCCCATTTTCATTCATCCATTATTCGCCTGCTTACTAGGTTTTACGTTTCCTGAAAAATACAACGAATTCCGCATAAATATGCTACTATTATGTCCGCTCAAAGCCTCTACAGTAATCATAACTAAGGACACGTAAACGAGATTTACTTTCTTATTGCTATGATGAAATACTACAGCAGCACTTCCATAAATTGTGGTGAGGTCACATGACAGGTGTAACGTCAGCCTACTGACATTAAAGTTATTAGCATCGTAATGCTGTATAAGACTGACCTACCCAAAACAACGTCTTAGCTACCTGCTTTCATATTACACAAAACATACCTGTATGTCTGAAAATGGGATGAAAAGTGGTGGTGTGAAGAGGACATGAGGAATACATGATAGCAAGTATTGGACTGCAAAAGAAAACCCACAACTAGATTGTACACAGATCAGCCCCCGACAGAAGGTTCTAGATGATTCAATGTTCTCCCCTCCTTTGGTCACAAACAGTGACAACAGTGTCTAGTCTAGGTGTGGCAGTAATTATCCTCAATGAAGAAAGGACGAGTTCTACCTTGAGCGTTGATAATCTATACTGGCATTAAGTGTAAATTGTATTCAGACGCTTAGATATTTCGACATAGACTTTTCTTATGAGCCCGATAAGCGTGCAAACAGTAATACACACTGAAAATTTTAGCGATTGTTCTATTGATGAAAAAAATATGAATGACACGTATTGCGGCAGGCAGTCCGGCAATTGGCGCACTACGCATGTCCGTACATTTCACAATAAGTATCCGAAGATGTAGGTTTCTCGACGTTTTATGCTGTCTTTGAACGAACCTTCGTACCAACATTGATCGAAAATGCTCTGGAACTTATAAACGGTATTATGATCCTAAGTTGAGTTCACCATGAACGTAAAAGGTTGAATTTCCTAGACAGTATCGACACACAGGTAAGGTTGGAAAATGGAAGTGCTGTGAGAATTATTTGAAAGAAAGGAAATGAAAAAATAAAGTGAAAGAATATACTGAACCAAAGTAGAGCCCCATTAAAAACTTATATTTCCCCTTTGTAAATATTTATTTAGGCACTCTACGTTTCAATATCTTGCTTGAGACCTATTGACGTACCTTGTTAAGATAGGTTTAATTTATAATATGAATGTTAGTAATGCAGTAGTGTGGGATTACTTATAAATCTTCGGTAAGGAGACATTAGATACGTTTTCAACGATTTCCGAGAGTTATACCGGAACCATGTTCTTATATTCTAATGGGTATATTACATCCATTGTTCTTCTGGGAAACAAAATAATTTTATCAAGTTTCTTTGCTCTTATGTTAATGTTTCTGTTCGGTATATAAATGTATGTAATTCTATTATTTCTTCGGTGAACTGCGATTGGTGCACAGTTAAACAAGCACTCAACCATTTCTGTTTCTTCTGCTTGGGAACAGCTATTAGACTGCAGCTCTTTATTCTTCTTGAATCTTCCTGTGTACGTTCCACTAGACCCAAAGCCATTAAAGTTAAAATTCATTATTCATAAAACCTTACAAACAGGATACGGGACATCCTCTGATATGTTTGACTAATTTCTGCTTTCTTCCTCGTAAAAAAGATTCTGATCGGCACCACTTTTGTTACCACATTCCTATAACATTACTACTCCTCCGAATGATTTAACGCTGTATTTAGTGGACTGATAGTAAGTTACTTTATGAAGATCCGTTTTCAGCTTCGACTGATAGAATTGTGACTGTAGAAGAATTTAGAGGATGTGACGTTAAGGGAAGAGAGAAACACGGAACGGAACATTTCAACATTAAGCAAAGAATCCATAGGTAGTACTCAGCCCCTTCGTATCGTTCCTGTAAGGAACGTGTGGATATAATTATACTAACTGCAGAGCACACATACACCGATGAGCCAAAACATTATGACCACCTGCTTAATAGCTTTCTTGTCCGTCTTTGAAACGAAATACGTAACTGATTCTGCATATCAGGGATACGAGCACTTTTGGTAGGTTTGTGGAGGTAAGTGGCATTAGATGTCTTCACACAGGTCATGCAATTGGTGTAAGTAACGAGTCGCCCAATAGCGACCCGTATGGGTTCCATAGGATTTACATCAGGATAATTAAGTCGGCGAAACATCAACGTGAGTGCAAACCACTGTAACATCGTCTTGGCTCCGAGATACGAAAAATTATACTGCTGAAAGATGACATCACCAGCAAGAAAGAGATAAAGCATGAAGGGAAACAGGTGGTTCTCTCTCTCAGCGTGTCTTTGATTACTACCACAGGTCCCATGAGAGAGCAGCAGAATATCTCCCACAGCATAATACTGCTCCCACCAGCCTTGGTTCGTGTGGCGCTGCACGTTTCGAGCCGCCGTTCACATCGATGAAGGCGTTTGTAGAGACGACGGTCGACCTAGTGTAGCAAAAATGCGATTTGCCTGAAGAGCGGACACGTTCCCATTGGTTGACGATCACATCCCGATATTTCCGTCCCCACCGCAATCGTAATGTCGTTAGGACCACTTCTGAACACGTAGGGGTGGTCTGCTGAGGAGCTCTGCGTTCAATAATCTACGATCAACGGCACGCTCCGAAAAACTTGTGCGTTCTCCAGAACTGTGCTCTTCCTGCAGAGCAGACAAGCCTCCGTACTTATGTTCTGTGAAGAATGGTGGACGTCCAACCATTTATCGCCTACTGGTAGTTTGACTGCCCTTCTACCTCTTTCTGTTGATTCTCACTACAGTTGAAAGTGAACAAATTGACTGGCTTCGTCTTTTTCGAGCAACTCGTTCACAGGTTCTGCTTGATAATAATCTTCCTCTTGCCAAAGTCGCTTAGTTTAGTGACTTTCCCCACTTGCAACACACGTATTCGCTACGGCGATCCCCCGTCGACGTCCACATTCTTTTGTTACCGCGTCACGTGCCCATAACGCCACCAACGGGCATCTAACGTCGCGGAACTGCTGTGATGATAATGTTTTGGCTTATCAGTGTAATTATTTATACAATAATTGTTCCCAAGCTCCATGAGCGATTGAAAACGGACGACACCCTAAAATGTGGTACCATCAAAAGTACGATCTTCCATGCACTTCACAGTTATTTGCAATTAATGAAGATATCGAACCCTCGGAGCAAGGTTGGGAAATGCGTTCGGGAAGTGAAGGAGGTACTGCGTTGATTTCAGCTGTTTACGTATGCGATTCTTTGCCCAGAAGCTAAGTGTACAGTAAAAGTCCTCGCTGAAGTTCACAGCTAATGAGCAGTGGTTTCTATGGCATCATAAAAGGACAAATATATAGATGATACGCAGTGATGACGGTGGTGAGTTCCATGGACGACGTTGCAGGCAGCAACAGTCGCAATGCTAGAATTCATACCAGCAGTGACCTACAAATTTTGTGTGAAAAGTTGAAATGTTGTCGAGAATTGACAGTGGCACTGAGATTACCTCACACTTGCCATTCCTTGGTAGAAGATGCAGGTCCAGCTCTCGCTGGCGATTACCATACCCAGCGTTTGTAGGTAGTCTTTCAGTAGTTAATACTGCTCCTGCTAGGCTACAGAGCCCAGAGTTCGATTCCAGCGCAGATAAGAGATTTTCTTCGCTGGGAGCAGGTAGCTTATATTGTCCTAATCATTTCATCCCATTTTTATCTCATAGACGTTGAAGTCGGCGAAGTGACGTCAAATGGAAAGACTTTGCACCAGGCGTCCAAACAACACCGGACAGAGCCCCACGGCCAGTAATGCCATACAGTCATTTCATTTCGTCATACACAGCGTGGTGGCAAAGTAGTTAAGACAATGGACCTACTTTCCCGAGTGGAGTTCAAATTATGCCAGCCTTGTTTCTCTTCATTGTAGTTCCCCCAAATCAATTGAGGCGAATACTGGAAAGTTTCCTTTGAAAAGCGGGTGGCGGTTATCTTCTTGTAATATTTCGTCTGGGCTTCCATATAAGGAAATTGTCGAGGATGGGAGCTGAAGTAACACATCTCTTCTTCCACCTGTTCCCATATAAATAGATGCTACCTTCCGTTAGTGTGGTCTGTCCACAGATGCCTCTCTGATGTGCTTGCATCTATAGTTCGGAAGCAGTATTGGTCAGGCCCGCAAATCACCCTGTCGTAGCAAGGTCATGTATCGTGTGAGAGACCTATGAATATGATGATGAAAAATCTTGTCTCTCGTAGCGCATTACTCCTTTCCAAGGAGTAGGGTAGTGTTTTCCTTGCTGTAAATGTCATCAAACCTCACTCTATGTCGTCAAAAATAGGCAGTTATCCATAAAAAGTAGTTGTCTTCTAGTGGTGGCCCTGCACTGTTCATCTTATTATGTGACTTGTTCACTCCATTCATCTTCAAAAGACAATATAGCGCTATGACTGTCAAATTACCTTCATTTCTTCATCCAAGCGAATTTCGCATAGTTGATCCTCCCGGATCAAACAATTTCATTAGTTAATGTGCTGGTGAAGTGGGTTGTCTGTGTGAGCGTTTGGACCGCTCGCTTGCTTGTCTGTATTCACTGCTTGTCGTACTCATCGCGTTGCGAATACCACCGCTCCCTTATTGAACTATCAGGAATTTGGGCGATGGGTGATTAACTGATTCAGGTATTTGCGCCGGAGATCCCATTGTCTCCCGGTTCGGTGGGCTGGGTGGTGGCGCTGGCTGGTGTGGCCGGGGTTGACGGCGTTGTGGGGTGGGGGTGGAGGGAGGGGTGAGTCACTTCCCACCAGCACCGGACCGGGCGCTCGCACCCCTGCGACTGCCGCCGGCTCATCCAATATCCCCTCCGGTCCGGCAATTTCATTTTGTTCTTAGCGCAGGCCCCTTACCCTTTTACGGTCGGCAGCTCTGTTACGGGAGAGGCGCTTTTGTTGGCCGATTTGTTCCGCGCGCTCCAGATTAATGAACACGAGGAGTTCACCACCGAGCGCGACTGTGTAGTGTCGTGTGATGCGCAGTTTGGCGGCTGGTGTAACGAAATCTGGTCTGCTTCCTCATCCTCCTAATGTTTTCCGCTCAAGGCTCGCAGCGCCGTCGGCGGCGACACTTCTGGAGGAGCCGGCAACGGTGGGGTCAACGGTTATGAGTTGGAGACGAGATAGACGCTCGGAGTCGGCTACAGTGGGAGGAGACACTGACAACAAATTGTGACGCAGGATTTCTGTGACAGTCGAGTACGACTATGGGCTGTGGGACTGTGTACTATTAACCAACGGTAAACTAATTTTCTTGACAGTATGAACCATACAATTATTTGGATATACATACATATTCGAATATAAATATTTCACCCCATTGACATTAACTCTAAAAATATGCAGTAACCTACAAAAACAAACGCTAATCAACAACGTAGCACAAGGACACGCTACTAGGACGAGCACTTAAGGGGGGTAGGACGTCAAACGGGCCGACTTGCAGCAGGAGAGGCATCTCAGGACATTTTGATTTCCAATGACTACACTTTTACAAATAAATTCATAAAACTTTGTCAGCATCACCAGGAAGGATTCAGGATTCACACCCATTGCAGTGGAAGTTCGAAAACATAACAAAATAAATTTTTTTACGTGAGAAATTTCATCATTTTTTCACTTACTAATAGGTGCATTTGTTGCCGTAGATACACTTTTCTTCATAAGTTAGAGAGATTCTTCGATGAATTTTGCACAGCATACAAACCATACCTACAGGTGTATGAAACTCTAGAATTTATTTAATTTATGAAAAAACGAATGAGCTGTTATATTTTAAATTTCATGCTTACAAAAAAACACAAATTTTCTATGTAATTACCTCAATTTTTACCACAGTTTTTAATAAATTCGTAAAATTATACAGTTTGATACACCTTTAAGTATGGTTTGTATGCTGTGCAAAATGCATCGAAGAATCTCTCTTACTTATGAAGAAAAGTGTACCTATAGCAGCATATGCTGCCATTAGTGAGTGAAAAAAAGATGAAATTTCACATGTAAAAAAATTTTATTTTGTTATGTTTTCGAACTTCCACTGTTGTGAGTGTAAATTCTGAATCCTTCCTGGTCATGCTGACAAAGTTTTATGAATTTATTTCTAAAAGTATAGAGAGCGGAAATTAAAAGGTTCTGTGATGCCTCTCCTGCTCCAAGTAGGCCCGTTTGACGTCCCACCCCCCTTAAGTACTCACGGACAAACAGCTGGACATCATGCACCTTATCAGTGAAACAATAACCATGTGTACATCAATTATGAATGTACGTAGTAAGACAACTCACTTAACGCCTATCGCTAAAACTCACATCATTATATAATTCACTACTTAATGTTATTCACATGGCGTCACCGTGTTTCATTAAAATACAGTATAATTATACACAGGACTGCACATCTGTTTTCAGGCCCAAAAGAGATCCTACGTTTCATCAATTCAAAATCTTATCAATAAACTACTGCCACAAAAAACTCAAAGGTCGGAATGCCTCAAGTCGCTCTTATGCCCAGCCCTACATTCGTCGTAAAGGAAATCTTTTTTCTGCAAAAAAGTTGCCGGCTTCGAGCTGCCATATAGTGTGACTTACAGACGAAAGCACCAAAAGTCAAATGATGCCTAACCACAGGCCACACATAATGATCACCACGTGCATCCAACTGCCTTGCTGCCTTCACAGTATCCGCTCTGACTCCAGGCACCACTGTCCAGCTTTCCCTGGGATGTGTCTGCTTTAGCTGGTAGGTTCCCACTCTTTACACTCCAGAGTATGGGCACAACAGCAGTTCCTCGGGCAAGGCAAGCTGAATCAAAATAATTCTGGTCAGTGCCCCAAGACTTGTCAGCTGCTTCCCCAAGACTCGTCAGCCAAGACTTGTCAACCGCCACCCCAACACCAGCCAGCTGCCACCGCAAGACTCGTCAGCTGACACCCCAAGATTCGCCAATTCCCTCCCCGTGACCCGTCAGCCACTGCTTTAAGACTCGTCAGACAGTGCTTGCAGCGACCCGCCTATAGTTTCTAGTTAAAGCTTTCATTCGAATTCCGGACACCCATCTGTTGCTGTCCTCTGCGTACAGTCCATCTACACTAGCGCTCCACATCACTCTACGAGGACCACGGCATCCCTGTACTCCATAAACCAATTGCAGCTATTACTGACTCCCAGCAGCTCAATGCCAGCTACGTATCTACGCACCTTTCCTCGGCAGTGAACTGCCACATGCAACGATTCTGGAAGGGAAATAAGACCAGGTGCCACAGCTGGCTGCACTTTGTATCTGCTTCCTTCTACCACCGACCGTCCTCCGCACATGTCGCTGCCTTTGTCAATCCGCCGGTACCAACGCCCTGTGACAACAGTGGGACATCTGATCCTGGCTGGAACTAACTAATGGACGAGACCCCTCGTGAAATACGGAGGGTGATAAAAAATATGAAAAAACTGCAAGGAATACTTATCTGTACATTAATACAGATGCTAGCCAGTCCTGCACGGTGCGCTGTAGTACTGACGATGAACAGAACATTTATAAGGCCTTCAACACGCTGCAACTATCAGTCGTGTTCCCAACTGTGTTCTATCTAGCTCTGAACGCATTATGTCAAAGGTAAGTGAATACGAACGTAGAGAAATTGTCGGTGCTCGTGTGGTGGGTGTTTCGGTCACTATGGTAGTGCACGTGCTTGATATCACAAGAGGACGCATATCAAAGATATATGCTGCATAAACACCATCAGTTAGGTCACAATGAGGAAGAAAGTATGTGTTGATTAATCGTGACAGGTGGTAATTGAAGAGGATTGATACGACAGCTGCGAAAGTCACTGCAGAACACCGAATCCTGTCAACACCAGAAATAACTCAAAGAAGTTCCATGTCCAGGGTACTGCAGTGTCACGTAGAATTCGGCAACCACTCGTCAGTTATCTATGGGTCCGTAACAGGAAAATTTGGTGCCGAAGCCCATAAACCTAGACAATGGAGCGATGAAAGGAAGTAATTTATTTCGATGAGTCTTAGTTGTCACACTGTTTCCAACGTATGGCCGATTTTGCGTCCGTATGGTGAACATAGCGGGGATTCGGTGATAATATGAGCATCCACGTTGTGCTATTTAATGCTCCCAACTGTTACTTGGCAAGGCGCATTACTGTCAAGAACTATGTAACAATTTGGGCTGATCAGGTCCATCCTATGATACAAAATTTGTTCCTCAACGATGAGGCTGTGTTCCGAGAAAACAGAGTGCTGTTCCCACAGCCCCTAACTCCCGGGACTGCTTTTGTTTGAGAATGAGTTGTCGCACGTCACATGACCACCACAGTCACCGGTCGAGCCTTTGAAATCTACGTTGAACAGAAGAGTGCATGATCGCTATCCACTTCATCATCTTTACCTTATCACTGTTTTGCCGGAAGAGAAGTATAAGAAGCCTTCCAAAACCATACAGTACATGAATTTCTCCATTCCAATACGACTGGAAGCTGTTTCGAATGCCAATGGTTTTCCCTCCAGAGTCAGTATTCATAACGGGCGATCAAAAAGTTCCCATTTGAGGGTGTTACTGCAGCGTTTATGCAACACACTGCGAATACGATGTTTCTGTATGGAGTGAATCACCTAAAACTTGGAAAATGCTATTTATGTGCGGTTTTCACGGAATAGATGGGTAGTCAGGGGCTCATATTGTTAGCCAATAAAGGGTTAGTAATAATACTTAGAAAAAGTATTTTTTGTGTGAAAGTACACTTTTTAAAATAGAATAATGCTAGTTGGCATTAACAGGCTAACAGTAGGGTCAATTAGAATGGCAGTTGTGTTTCTTGCGAGTCATTTACGAGATATCGTATTTTGAAAAGTTTCCACACCGACATTTATCTGTGCCATTCAACCAGCGTAGTTGCCAGGTAAGATGCTATTACGTTTGCTTACAGAGTGTTTGTGTGTTTCTTGAGTGCGTTGGTTCAGAATGGTTCAAATGGCTCTGAGCACTATGGGACTTAACATCTGTGGTCATCAGTCCCCTAGAACTTAGAACTACTTAAACCTAACTAACCTAAGGACATCACAAACATCCATGCCCGAGGCAGGATTCGAACCTGCGACCGTAGCAGTCACGCGGTTCCGGACTGTGCGTTGATATTTGCTGGTCAGTTAGTGTGTGGAGGTCCAATAAGTGGTTCGTGAGTGGACTGTGGGATATACCCATGGAGAGCAAGTCGACATGTTCATGGTGCTCCGAGAGTGTGCGAAAAATACACTTCGTTCTTGTACTGTGTGTGTGGCAAGATATCCCATTAGACGTCAACCATTTCAGCCGCTATTTATCAGCCTCTTCCAAAGTTACGTGGAAGCGGTAATGTAACACCCATACAACGTAGCACAAGGAAACAAACGAGAAAAGAAGATGGGGAAATTAATGTTCTTGCTGCTGTTGTAGTTAATCCGCGCATTAGCTCCCGCGCAATCGATCGAGGAAGTAGCGCGAATAACAAAATTGTCCTACGTATTCCCAATCGACAAAGGTTCCATGGTTCCAAACGTATCCCGTCTCTCTCCATCAAGAATTTCATGGAAACGATTAGGAGAGTAGTGCTATCTTCTGTACTTGGACGTTAAGACGGGATGCTCCAAATGTATCATGTATCTTATTTTGTAATGAAACCGCATTTACCAATCATGGCCAAGTAACCTGCCGAGACATGGACTATTGGTCTGTTGCCAACCGCCGTTGGCTTCGTCAGGAGAAACGTCAGCGTTCATGGAGTGTAAACGTATAGTGTGGCATAGTGAACCATCTGTTCATAATCCTGTTTTTCGTAGACGGAACACTGAACGCGCACTAGTATCGCAGCCTCCTAACAGACCAGCTTCCACGGTTGGTAGAAGATGTTCCTCTACAGACTAGGACGAACCTGTGGTACCAGCAAGATGGCTGTTCAGTCTATAGTGCACTAAGTAGTACAGCATGTCTTTACGATTTGTTTCCACATCGTGGGATTGGACGCAGAGGACGTGTACTTTGTCCGACCTATTCTCCGAATTTGACGCCTGTAAAATTTATTCTGTGGGGAAACATAATAACCACATCCCATGATACGCAACGACGTATTACTGCAGCCTGCTCGGGCATCACCTCCCAAATGCTGGCACCTGTGCACCAGTCGTCCCATATATGGTAGGCTGGGAGCGTGTACTGTCACTGCCGGTGGTCAGTTTGAACACAATTTGTTGTGGTCAGTTATCTTGTAACTGGTCAGAATCCACATAACTGGTGTGTGCCTTCTTCGCCTTCTCCCTTAGTGTATTTTACCACACGTGTTGTACAAGGGTCGGCGTGTAAACTTTTCAAAATACGATATCTCGTAACGATTCGCACTGGAATCCTGCAGCAAACACCACTGACATTCTAATTTACACTATTTTTAGTTTGTTAATATCAACAGTACATTTAAAAAGTGTATGTCTGCACAGAAACATACTTTCTGTGTGTTATTATATGGCCGGCCGGTGTGGCCGTGCGGTTAAAGGCGCTTCAGTCTGGAACCGCGTGACCGCTACGGTCACAGGTTCGAATCCTGCCTCGGGCATGGATGTGTGTGATGTCCTTAGGTTAGTTAGGTTTAAGTAGTTCTAAGTTCTAGGCGACTGATGACCTCAGAAGTTGAGTCGCATAGTGCCCAGAGCCATTTTTGTTATTATATGGCTAAAAATACCAGCCCCTGAGTACCAACCAATTCTGTGAAAACCGCACATCAGCAGCACTTTCCACTTTCGCACAATATTTGCGGTGCAAGTCTTATAAGCACCGACAAGTAGGCAAGGGGTCAGTGTGGCCTTCGAACGGAATCTCTTTTTGATCGCTCATTATGTCAGTGGAAGGGCGGCTGGGGGGGCGGTGGGAGGAAAAGGGGGGGGGGGGTTCTCCGTAAGCTATACTGCGATTATCAGGAAACACAGTATTAGAGACACATTGATGGAAGCCAAAACGTAAGTTAATTGTTGAAATTTAAATTTTTTTTAGACTTTCGAGTGGCAACCTAGGTGTCAGGGGTACTTCCCCTCGTCTTATTTCGGTAACCGCCCCCTAAATGTTGCCGCTTAAATTCGTATCATGTACATCTTTGTGTGTTCTATACTTCGTACACCGGCTTGTGCTCTTTAACGGGTGGTATTTTATATATAACTGTGACTTTGCTGCTCTAGCTGCGTACGGTGCGTGGGAAAAGCCGATTATTACTAAGCCTTAGGTGCTCTCGAAACTCTAATTTCACCTTCACCGTCTTTTAGTGAGATGTACGTTATGTGACGCACCATATCTCTTGGCACTTCTAGGAACGTACATGCTGTAGAGATTTTAACATTAAGCCACGGCGTGATGCACAACGTCTCTCGTGTTCCCTCTGCCACTGGAGTTGTATGAGCATCCCCGTAATGCTTTCCTGTTGACTAACAAACCTGTGACGAAACATACTACTTTTCTTGGCGTCTTCTCTATTCTCGCTATGTTCTGTACGGTAAAGGTCTCAAGTATCAAGTATCGGTCAAACAAGAGTTTCATAAGCTACCTTTGTGGTAGATGTATAAGTATTATATTTCCTGAGAATTCCTCCAGGCCATCTGCCTAGTATGTAAATTTTCTACGATTAGTTGTATGTGATCTTTCCACTTTAAGTCGACCCCTACGCTTACGCGCAGAAATTGATGTGACTGCTCGTAATGATTGTTTAACGTTTATGTGAGTATGCAGTAGATTAAATTTGTTTATGTTAGGGATCGACTGCCGTTACCTGCACCATTCTCGATGCTCTGGAGGTCTTATTGCATTCTGATACAGCTCTCTAGCGTTGCGACTTCTCAGTTTCCATCAGCATCACCCGCAAGTAGCCCCCTGTAGCTTCCGACTCTATCTTGTACGTCATTTGCACGGACTGTAAAAAGTAATGGTCATATAACTTTCACCAGATAGTCATAGTTTTACTATGATGCATGAATATTCTTCTCTGTACAGAATGACATTCTAGGAACTCTTCAGTGGAGTCACAAAGCTGAGCCTATGTAGCCTGATATAATCGATAATCAGCTGTAGTTGGACCACAAGAAGACACGTACACTACTGTAGGATTCAGACTGCCGACATAAAGATCCCATTAGACTAAATATCCATAATCATACGTACTCCTACAGAGACGTCAGAGTAGACGATGAAAATAAGCGAAACCATATCAGTAGTACGACTAAGGTATGCTGAGATGCATCAGAAAATAAACGACGACAGTTATTTTCCAGGATAAACCACGATACATCAATGACCGAGACGAACACTGTTCTTGAACAAAATCACAGACGACTTGCATATCCATGGTATTTCCTATGAACGAAGGAAGTGCATGTTAGAGTAGCCGATTACACTGTTAAACACTGGATGGCTATTATGCAGGATGAATGGAGATATGTGACACAGAATCTGCAGTGAGATCCACTGGGGGGTACACAATGGGTTCAGAAGTACCCGGACACCCCTATGTAATGCGAAATTGACCACTAGATCTGACTTCGAACGTGGACAAGTCATCTGTTGTCACCTGAGAGACAAACACATTAGGGGCATTTTAACCCTTCGAAAGACGCTCAGGTCGATTGTTGATGATGTGATTGTAGAATGGAACGCGATGGAACAACCACAACTAAATAAAGACGAGGCAAACCTAACGTACTGATGGACGGGGATCGTCGACCATTGTGGAAGATTGTCGTAAAACAATCGCGTGAAGTAATCACTCATGAGGAGGAGGTGTTACGGTACGCGGAAGTTTTTCGTGGTTGAGGCGTCATCCCCTCATTTCACTTAACAAAACGCTAAGTGTATAAGGATATGAATACGTTTTGCAGAATTGTGTAGTGCCTACTCTAGGGGAACATTTCGGAAGAAATGACATACATGAAAATGCACCCTGTCACAAGGAAAAATCTCTGACGCAACTTCATTACCGAAATGGACTGTCCTGTTCAGAGTTCCGATCTGAACTCAACACCTTTGGGGTGAGTGAGAACGTCGACTACGCTCAAGACCCCCAGAGTCAAACATCACTATCTTCCCTGGTTTCGGCTCTTCAGGAAGACACTGCTGCCATTTCTCCATAGTCATTCACACACCTAATTGAAAATATCTCCAGCAGATTTCAAGCCGTCGTAAGGCGAAAATTTAACACAATCCATGTTCATGTCCACTAATAAGTGTCCCGATATTTTCGACCAGATAGTGTACGGTGTACCATTACATCTGTGGACCCTTTCTGCATGATAATGTGTCAGGAGCTGGGTTGTAGCGGATGATGTGCTTTATAGATTATTTCCTCGTTTTTCGAATCTTTGGGTAATAGTGAAAGGATTTCACGTGTAACTTTCAGCTCCTGGTCCTCCTGACAATTACTTTCTCTCTCACGTTACCTGCCAGTCATCCATCCAAGAGCAATCTGATGACACTGTGTCGTTTAGTCTCTTTACAACGTGAGCCAAATATACAGAGAACAGTTAAAATCATAATGCCCTATTCCTCCGAAAACACGTACTTTTTGAGGCACATTGTTTCATAATATGTATATCATGTCTTTCCCTGCTGTAACTTATTTCTATCGTGGAACGTCGGACTCGTGCAATGTTTTTTCCTCGTTTGAAGATGTCTTATTTGTCGATATGAGTGTGACTAACTGACTGGTATTCTATAAAAATTGTAATTAATGATTTCACGAATGTGGGATCTCGTCATCACTAGCGAAGTAAACCCTTTCTTTCTTCTTTGCTCCTTTCCTCTTCGTCTTCTCATTTCGTCCTTCTCTCTCTCAGCTTTTTCATTCTTCTCTTGAAACGTACCGGAGGGGGGTGGGGTGGGGGGGGGGAGTGGGAGGCAAATAATTAAGTAGCCGATACTGTTCTTTATGCGAACAGGTGATGTCTGGTTTGTGGATAGCGTTTATGTTAAAAGGCGATACCATGTTCACATGCTAATGTTTATGAAAGTACAGATTACGAGTTAATTACTGTAAATTTCTATTTACGCAGTCTCACACACGTAACTGGAGCTCATGTTAAAACGCGATACTGAAATCTAATGAAGTGGGCGCTATGTTTATTACCGTTTTTTCTGACAAATTTTCATTCACATAGTTTTGTAATTACTTAAACCATTTCTACTGTTGTCGTCTTTAATGATCTGACTATCATAGAGAAGATATGTCATCATATTACCAACTTGAAACTCTAGTAAGTAGTTTAGGAGAGATCGAACACCTCCTCTTGCAATAATGCCATTCCTCATATCAGTAATTTTCTTCCTTGTACCACTCTTTCTTACATAAACAATACATACCGTCATTTATGTCCGCCCCCGGTAGCTGAATGGTCAAAGTGCCGGACTGTCAATCCTCTGGGCCCGGGTTCGATTCCCGGGACGGGGAATTTTCTCCGCCCAGGGACTGGATGTTGTGCTGTTCTCATCATCATCCTATCATCCTCATCGACTGCAGGTCCCCGAAGTGGCGTCAGATTCAAAGACCGGCACCTGGCGAACGGTCTGCCCGACGGGGGCCCTTTCTAGCCATACGATAAAATAAAAAATAAAAACCGTCTTTTATGTGGGAACATACACATGCAGATTTCACACAGTCATTCTTCAGAGCTGTCAAACATCTCAGCATATTGATAGTTTTTCATGTCTCGTCTGAGTAAATGGGTGCACCAAATTCGAAAGAAAGATGTTCACATTGAAACTGTTACTTTTCTACGCTGAATTCACATGAAACAAGGAGTGAAACACTTAAGAGTGTTTACAGTGCGTCTACCAATTTTGTTCTCAGATAACAGAAACCGATTTTTTAAATTCGACTGCATGTATACTGATACAATAATTTCAAGTGATTATTTGACGGCGTTGAAGTACTGAAACACAAACACGTCAACACCGAAAGCCTCCAAATACTATACAGGGTGGTCCATTGATCGTGACTGGCCCAAATATCTCACGACATAAGCGTCAAACGAAAAAACTACAAAGAACGAAAGGGGGAAACCAGATGGCGCTACGGTTGGCCCGGTAGATGGCGCTGCCATAGGTCAAACGGATATCAACTGCGTTTCTTTAAATAGGAACTCCCATTTTTATTACATATTCGTGTAATACGTAAAGAAATATGAGTGTTTTAGTTGGACCACTTTTTTCGCTTTGTGATAGATGGCGCTGTAATAGTCACAAAGATATGGCTCACGATTTTAGACGAAGAGTTGGTAACATTTAAGTTTTTTAAATTAAAATACAGAACGTAGGTACGTATGAACATTTTATTTCGATTGTTCCAATGGGATACATGTACCTATGTGAACTTATCATTTCTGAGAACGCATGATAATTTTACAGCGTGATTACCTGTAAATACCACATTCATGGAATAAATGCTCAAAATGATGTCCGTCAACCGCAATGCATTTGGCAATACGTGTAACGAGATTCCTCTCAACAGCGAGTAGTTCGCCTTCCGTAATGTTCGCACATACATTGACAATGCGCTGACGCATGTTGTCAGGCGTTATCAGTGGATCACGATAGCAAATATCCTTCAACTTTCCCCACAGAAAGAAATCCGGGGACATCAGATCCTTGAACGTGCGGGCCATGCTATGGTGCTTCGACGACCAATCCACCTGTCATGAAATATATGCTATTCAGTACCGCTTCAATGGCACGCGAGTTATGTGCCGGACATCCATCATGCTGGAAGTACATGGCCATTGTGTCATGCAGTGAAACATATTGTAGTAACATCGGTAGAACATTACGTAGGAAATCAGTATACATTGCACCATTTAGATTGCCTTCGATAAAATGGGGGCCAATTATCCTTCCTCCCAGAATGCCGCACCATACATTAACCGGCCAAGGTCGCTGATGTTCCACTTGTCGCAGCCATCGTAGATTTTCCGTTGCCCAATAGTGCATATTATGCCGGTTTACTTTACCGCTGTTGGTGAATGACGCTTCGTCCCTAAATAGAACGCATGCAAAAAATCTGTCATCGCCCCGTAATTTCTCTTGTGCCCACTGTTAGAACTGTAGAAGACGTTCAAAGTCGTCGCCATGCAATTCCTTGTGCATAGAAATATGATACGGGTGCAATCGATGTTGATGTATCATTCTCAACACCGACGTTTTTGAGATTCCCGATTATCACGAAGTTTGTCTGCTACTGATGTGTGGATTAGCCGCGACAGCAGCTAAAACACCTACTTGGGCATCATCATTTGTTGCAAGTCGTGGCTGACGTCTCACATGTGGCTGAACACTTCCAATTTCCTTAAATAACGTAACTATCCGGCGAACGCTCCGGACACTTGTATGACGTCGTGCAGGATACCGAGCAGCATATATAGCACATGCCCGTTGGACATTTTGATTAGAATAGCCATACATCAACACGATATCGACCTTTTCCGCAATTGGTAAACGGTCCATTTTAACACGGGTAATGTATCACGAAGTAAATACCGTCCGCACTGGCGGAGTTTTACGTGATACCACGTACTTATACGTTTGTGACTATTACAGCGCCATCTATCACAAAGTGAAAAAAGTGATCCTACAGAAACATTAATATTTCTTTACGTACTGCACGCATATGTAATAAAAAATGTGGGTTCCTATTTTTTTTAAAAAAAGGAAGTTGATATCCGTTTGACCTATAGCCGCGCCATCTAGCGGGCCAACCACAGAATCATCTGGTTTCCCCCTTCAAGCTAGTCGAGTTTCATTCTTTGCAGTTTTTTCGTTTGACGCTTATTTCGTCAGATATTTGGCCCGGTAACTATCAATGTACCACCCTGTATACTGCATATATTCCAGTCAGTGTCATCCCCTGGAGGTTTTGCCGCTTATGTCTCCCACTGCTATCCCTGGCGTTATTTCTCTTGTCTTATAAAGCGTGTCCTCTGATCATATAATACTGCGATAATGGTATAATATTTTAGACTGATTGTTTGATCCTGTTAAAGGTCTGGCAATGCATGGACCTGCAGGTCCGCGACGGCTGCCGTGCACGTGCACTGTTCATTTCTCGGCGCCGCAGCCTCTTCTTTAAAGCCGGCGCTCCTTGTCGGAAGCGCAGAGCACCGGCGGATCTCGTTGCCGTCCGTCGAAATCCTCGCGACAAGAGGGCAGAGCCTGGCGGCGAGTCGGATCGGACCAAATCCGCGATCCTTTGTGTCGGCACTCAGGCGGCCGCGCGCAGCCAGTCACTGGCCGCATTCAAAGGCGTTCCGCCAGCGCGCGCATGGGCGCGCGGCGCCCGGCCGCCGCTCTTTGTACGAGTGAGCGGGTGAATGTGTCACAGAGGGACGGGGGAAGAGCCGGGGAGCGAGCGGAAGGAAGAAGCGCACGCTGGAAAAAGGCGGCGCGGGGCTGAGTCAAATGTGTCGCAGTTTAAGGTGGTCGAGATACTAAGATAGTTCTATTACTTCCCAATACAAAATAAATAAATAAAAGCGTATGGGCATGAAGTCCATACACATAACTAAAATGGATATACATACCGGGTGATCAAAAAGTCAGTATAAATTTGAAAATATAATAAACCACGGATTAATGTAGATAGAGAGATAAAAATTGACACACATGCTTCGAATGACATGGGGTTTTATTAGAACAAAAAAATAAAAAAAAGCACACCATATTGCTAGGCGCGTGAAAGATCTCTTGCGCGCGTCGTTTGGTGATGATCGTGTGCTCAGCCGCCACTTTCGTCATGCTTGACCTCCCAAGTCCCAAGACCTCAGTCCGTGCGATTATTGTCTTTGGGGTTACCTGAAGTCGCAAGTGTATCGTGATCGACTGACATCCCTAGGGATGCTGAAAGACAATATCCGACGCCAATGCCTCACCATAACTCCGGACATGCTTTACAGTGCTCTTCACAACATTCTAAACATTCTGCATGGTGTCTTTTTGTTCTATATCGTGTCTCCCTACCACTTTTGCGCAACGACGCTCTGAGCGTGTTTTTTAGGGAATTGACTAGTTTGAACCTGGGACCTGTTGCTGGTAAGGAGACGCCAGACCACACATGACATGTAGAATTCAGAAGAGTTCAGTGAGACTAGCGATGATATAACAAAATACTTAGAACGTCAGCTCCACTGCACTCCCTGTAAAAGAATCTTAATACTAACTAAATTTAGTGGAAGGGGTTCAAGGCTTTCCTACTTTTAGTTAGCTGGTAAAATAACGTCGAAAAAGCAGTTAAGTTTACCATTGGAAATTTTATTCTACTCGCTAAACATCGTTTATAAATTGCACTATTGATAAAAGGAAATGTTTTAATACAGGATGGTAAAAACCAACTGCATTCAACAAAAATGTGAACGAATATTCCCTGAATGGGTTTCCAAGTTCTACAGTGGATCGAAGGATGACCTATGCCAAATCACATCTATAATCTGGGTTTAAATTAAGTTTCACAAAAAAGCAAATAATGGTCTACAGTGACCCTCAATTATCTTTAATTACTTATCTAACTTGTCGTAAATTACAGTGGCTGATGTGGCTTCTCAATAACTATATAACAGAAAAATCGAGTTTCAGATTTATACTTCAAGTGGCAAATGTGAACACCAAGAGCTTTAATTGACGATCGACACTAGTATTACGTAAAGGGGATGTAACAGATGAGACTTCTGCAGTTCTGAGTGAAGCCTTATGCGCTCAAAAATGTGGCATCGCGTCTGTTCATTACCTTGTCGGTGTTCGTCAGGGGGCGGCGGGCAGCAAAGCTCCGCTCACCTCGCTGTCTCGGAAGGAACTCTCTCCTAACTTCTCCTTACTACAATTTACCGAAGTTGGTTTAAAAAAAAACTACCTGGCTGTTTTCATCTGACCAATCAGGGTCTCAATGTTAACCTTAAGCTCCGCCTACAAAAATTCTGTCTATCCAATGAGAAACGTTATACTTTTCATGGCAGGCAATGTTTATAAAGTTTGCAACATAACAGAGACGCGAAATAGTCTCACGCTAAATCTTGCAGCTGGTGTGGTCCTTTTAGCGTTATCGTAAGATCTATACTGTTTTTGTGGAGGGCTCTATGTTTTAACATGGGCTGGGGGGTGGTCCTAACGTAACAGAGACACGAAAAAGTCTCACGCTAAAACTTGCGGGTGGTGTAGCCCATTTTGTGTTATCGTAAGATCTATACTGTTCTTCTGGAGGGCTCTAGCTTTTAACATTGGCTGGGGGGTCGTCCTGATGTAACAGAGACGCGAAAAAGTCTCACGCTACAAACTTGCGGGTGGTGCGGTCCTAGCGGTTAGCTGGCGACGTGGGTGTCCGCCGTCCCTTATCGTAGGGCCTTCCAGCTTAACACGGTTCTGCTCTCGGCTTCTGTTCTCGTTTCTCCCCTCGGAACTGCGTCTGTCCCACGGTGGGTAGGTATGACATGCATTTAAGCATTCTTGTGTTAGTCTGTGGTATTCCATTTGCTCACTCATTACTAGTATTACTTTGGTTAATTTAATGTCACGATTTATTCGGAGCTATGTAACATACTACTGGATTTGCTTATCATGTCAGGATTTTCATGCAAGGTGTTGGATTTGCGTGACACCTTACAACATTATTCCTCGACTACAGCTGTTGTTGAATAATGATGGTGGACATGTTAAGCATTTCCTGTAAAGAACATCATCGTTGCTTTGTCTTACATTTTTATGCTAATTATTGCTATTCCGATCAGATGAAGCGCCATCTGTAGGATATTTTTTGAACTTTTTTTGGTTCTAATAAAACCCCATGTAATTCCAAGCATGTGTGTCAATTTGTACCTCTCTAACTACATTATTCCGTGATTTATTCAGTTTTCAAATTTATACTGACCTTTTGATCACCTGGTATGTGTAGGTCCATGTTCCACATCACCCCCTAAACCACCGGATCGATTTCAGCCAAACTTGTTACACATATCCCTCGTTGTCAGGCAACACGCGCTGTGGAGGTAGGAATCATATACCTACCATAATTTAGGAGATATGACGTTATAAAGAATGAGATGCGTGAAAAACTGCCGATTCCTGCGCGCCATTTAAATTTGCTACTCTGTGCTTCAACTCTATTCGCAACACATTTCACAGACAGTATCCACATATGCCACTAAATGCACATACAAAATTATATCATGACACGGCACATACTTCAGGAGATACGACATCATAAACACTGGGAATGTTTGAAAAACTGGCGCATTCTGTACAACATTTAAATTTGCTACTTCGTTGCTACTAACTCTTTTCGCAACCCATTTTGCAGACAGTATCCACATAGGCTGGTAAAAGTACCTACTGAAATATCTCATTTTACAACACATAGTTCTAGAGACAAAACGTCTTAAACACTGTGATACGTGAAAAATCCTGTATAATACGTGAAGTTTTTATAAATTTCTTCTTTGCTACAGAGACACTTCTAAAGTCAGCCCCACTTAAGAAAAATCTCTGACACCTGTTAGTGCTTCTGACAGCTTTCAACAGTGAAGCACAAACTGCTGTAGAGGGAAACAATCGCTATCTAGAGGTCTATGAAGTGGGGTTGCCTAGAGACGTTTACAAAATCGTGTAGTAGACATGCGAAGCAGCTGCACCCAGCATACAGAAATTGTACAGCGTATTACACTAAAATAGTAGGTGGTGGTGGTGGTTAGTGTTTAACGTCCCGTCGACAACGAGGTCATTAGAGACGGAGCGCAAGCTCGGGTGAGGGAAGGATGGGGAAGGAAATCGGCCGTGCCCTTTCAAAGGAACCATCCCGGCATTTGCCTGAAGCGATTTAGGGAAATCACGGAAAACCTAAATCAGGATGGCCGGAGACGGGATTGAACCGTCGTCCTCCCGAATGCGAGTCCAGTGTGCTAACCACTGCGCCAACTCGCTCGGTCACTAAAATAGTAGTCTAATAGAAAATTGCCAAATGAATCACCGCTAATGCCTAGTTTGTCAGCAGGTACAGACATTCCAGAGGCTTTAGAAAAAATACAAAATGTCCATCCGAATTTAATACAGAGTAGCTCAGGAGAACAAAGAGAAAAAAGCCAAAAGCACTAACAAGAAGTACACACAGGGGAAGCTGGAAAAGGTTTGTTAATCAAATAGAAAATTATGTGCACGGCTATATGGAGTTCTCGTTTCAATTGTTGAGAAACTGAACTTGTCTGTTGGAGATAATGTAAAGATGGATACAGTAGAAATTCACATTGGGTGAAACGCTACAGAACTTTTTGATGCAATGTTAACCAGGCGAGAAAAGGAGAAGAGATGAAGGAGAAAAAAGCTTGGGCCCCCTATCTACAGGTGAGGTGGAAAAAAAGAGAAAAAATAGAAAAAGTTAAATTGCTATGGAACTACTGAAATGCGGAGGAATGCTACTGAAATATCACTTGCTGCAGTTGGAAACGGGATACCGTTGCTTTGGAGTGTAGCACATAATCAGAGAGATACAGCACAAAAAATTACAGAGGAGTAAGTATCTTTCACATAGGATTCAAGATATATGCTAAGATATTTAGCACGTAATGGCAACTCATTGCAAGGACCAAGTTATCTGAACTTCAAAAGGGGATTAGGGAAGGAAGTTTGGCTAAAGTAATATACGCACAATAGATACAGTGGTGTAGAAGCAGAGAGATTATAAGTTACACACATACGTTCCAGTCGTCAACTTTGAAAACGCGTTCGACAAAATATGTAGAAAAATCCTATGTCTAATTTTACGAAGACTTGGATACTTTGAACATCTTACATCAGCAATAGTTCTGAAAAAAAAAGGAGAGCTAGAAGTATTAACTATAAATCAAGAAGTAAAACAAGTTGCTAACCTTTCTCCGACACTGTTTAATATATATTTAGTTGGTATTTGATAAAGTACACTTCCAACACAACAGATTAACCAAGGACAAAGCGAATTCATTAATACGCTGCTATTTCGTGACGACCTTCTGCTTCCAGAATGAGATTTTCACTCTTCAGCGGAGTGTGCGCTGATATGAAACTTCCTGGCAGATTAAAACTGTGTGCCGGACCGAGACTCGAACTCGGGACTTTTGCCTTTCGCGGGAAAGTGCTCTTCTGTAAAGTTTGTAAGGTAGGAGACGAGGTACTGGCAGAAGTAAAGCTGTGAGGACGGGGCGTGAGTCGTGCTTGGGTAGCTCAGTTGGTAGACCACTTGCCCGCGAAAGGTAAAGGTCCCGAGTTCGAGTCTCGGTCCGGCACACAGTTTTAATCTGCCAGGAAGTTTCGACCTTCTGCTTATTTACAAAACAGAAAACGGATTACCAAGAGCGTTACATAAATGACAGCTGTGTTCAGCTAAATATACAGTAATCTAAATACTTTAAGAAACTAAACAAAGGCGATGGCTTTCTTAGGAAGAAACCCTAGGAGTCAAAATAATGCTAACTAACCAAGTAATTGGGCAAACCTGTAACTTTAGAAACCAAGGAAATAAAATGCCTTTTGACAATAACTGAGACATAGATAAAAATTAAATAAGCTCCAAACGACGTGCGGTACCTTAAGTAGAGCATTAAAAAACAAAATCCGGAACGACGGTCAGTTTAATTTGTATATCGTAATGTTTTTTGATATGCTGCGTTACAGAAGTGAGCCGAGATAATATGACAGAGATAGAGAAATAAGAAAATCAGAGTTTGCAAACGTGCAACCTAAACGAGGAAGTACAGTTACATTTAGGGCATAATGAGGGAAATAAGACTACCAAAAGCAGCAGATAGATACAAGCCGGTCCTAAAAGGTAGGTGGGAAGACCAAACAAAACATAGGAATAAATCCTACGAAACCTGAACAGATCACGAACATCTAATTCTTGTTGAGAAGAAGAAGGAGAAGAAGAGGAAGAAAAACAAGAACAAGAATACAACATTCCTTGTTGACTTAGTATCATACAGTCTTCTATATAGATTCAGGATTAAGAATTCAACTCTCGTGTGTACGTGCTGCACGACGAAATGTCTTGTCCGAACGATCTTTTAATGCTGTTGCAGTAAGAAGAATGTAAAATAACATGTTGTTCAAATATTTTGTCGTTAAGAGGCCATTTAAGGGCCGTATGTTTACGTTTAAAGCTCCATAGCATGTAGAGGATGATGACACCAATAATTTATCGCAATTTACTGGAAGACACACACGTCGGGAAACGGGTTAAAATGAGCCGTACAATACGTTGACCGGTGCTTCTCTTGCTGTGCTTGTCAGCAACTGTATAGTGTGTATTGTTATGTGTTTGATACTCTGATGTCAGATACCTATATACAAGTGTAATTACATTTCACACAATTATGCCCCAAAATTAAATTGAGCTTTAAGTTAATGCCGCATTCTGAGACACTAAGGGAAGAAGTAAAAAAATTCATTCTACCCCAAGGCACCATTTACATTCCCTAAAATTAGTGGTAACCATAACTTAGTATTTAAAAAATACCAGTTGGAAAGATTCGTAAGAAACGACACGTGATTGACGTTGCACCCCTTTCTCCGGTAATACTACTGCGTTTGCTTTGGGGGCACGCAAGTCGTTGAAGCGGTGTCCTATTGAAAGATGCACCAGACTCTTAAGTCACACAAAATTTCAGACGTTTAATAAAAATGAGCTCCAATGATGGAAACTCGAGACGTTTTCCGAGCTAAATATTCAGTCTACGTTAGTAGAGCTATCGACGAAAGAAGTAATGTAGGAATCTCATGTAATGGCCTCATGGGATGTAATAAATGTAAGAGAAATTAGAGGTTATCGCGGACGACAATGAGACACTGAGCTCAATAAGGAAACAATGAAAATGCTAGTAGGGTGGAAATAAATCAACACAATATTGGTCTTCATAAGATAAATAAACTGCAAATTTAGAAAAGGTATGGAAGAATGAATGGATGAAAGATGCCGAGATACACAAAAAAATTTAAATAGGCTAACAGAGGTGCTGCCCACCAATTGATGAACATTGTAGGGGCACATTACAAAGAACGCAATAAACTGATCATCCAGAACATTATGACCACCGACATACTGTGGACATAAATGTACATAAACAAGTTCAGGCGATAGCAGCGTCACTTGGCGAGGAATGGATGCTGGTCAGATACACGCAAAGTGCATGTAGCATCAACAAGCGGGAACTGCACGACCTGTTGGCTGTTGGAGAACTGCTGTGGTTAATATTTTCAACACGTGGCAAAACGAAGTGAAACGACGTCTAGACGTCCCAGATGTCGGACGTCGTGGACTGTGCAGATTGGTAAAACAGGACAGGCAGCGAACTGTTGCTCGAACTACGTCAGACTTCAATTTTGGGCAGAGTACAGGTTTGTCTGAACACACAGTGCTGCGCACGCTCCTACCGATTGGCCCCCACAGCCGACGAAGCATGCATGTGCTAATGCTAACTCCCCGACATCGGCATATACTACTGAAACGGGTCTGTGACCATCTTCACTGGACGTTGCCACAATGGTTGAGCGATGCATGGATTGATGAATTCCGATATCTTCTTCAGCATGTCGATGGGGGGGGGTACGAATCCGTAGTCTTCCAGGGGAACGGCTCTTTCACACTTGTACTGTCGGGAGGAGACAAGCTGGAAGCTGCGGCACAATGCTCTTGGGAACATTCACGTGGGCAATCATGGGTCCAGTGGGGCCCCTGGAAGGCACCACGACGGTTAAAGAGTATGTTACAAAGGTTGTAGATCAAATACATCCATTCATGACGATCATGTTTCCCGACGTCAGTGGCATTTTTCAGCACGTCAGATGGCCAGGCGTGTGGTGGAGTTGTTCGAGGAAGACAATGGCGAGTTACAATTGATATGCTGCCCCCCCCACAGCTTGCCATATCTGTACCTGATCGAACAAATCTTGGGTATGTTTGAATCTTGGCGTCGTCCCCTTCGCCAGAATTTACGGGAATTGTGTACCTTGAGTCTGCAGATGTGATGCCAACTCTCTCCAGCGACCTGCCAAGGACTCATTGCTTGCGTGCCACGACGTGTTGCCGCTGTTATCCGTGCGAAAGGTGCAGATGATGATTGTGATAAAGTTATGACAGATCACGGTGTTTACGAAGGTATAAGGTGGTTGAGTAATGGAAGGAATGCGAAAAAAAGGAATAGTAATAGGAAGGACATTGCAGTAGTCCAGAATAATTTAACATTTATTGTACATACATTATGTATTGCACCCGTCTTCCCGTGTCCTGGTGACTTCAAATATATTATCAATCTTTATCTTGTGGAACGTACTTACTGTTCGAATGTATCATACGAGAGTGTCTAAATCTATAATACAAATTTTGATATTGTCAAGTGTAACGTCGGTGCTGGATATCTCGTCCGTTCACTTTCTTGAAGCCAAATTGATACTCGATTAACAGACCAATAATTTTTCCATTGTTCTGTATATTATTATGGTCAGTCTAGGTAGTTGTATGATACGCAACGTATTTGTAAGCCCATTTGTGTTCGTTGATCTTGTCTAAACAAGTTGTGAATGGCGCAGCGAGGCAGACACTTCCATGTTTTGCCCCGTGAAGCTATTAGCCGTTACACATATTGTATTAGCCAGACTCGTGTCCATTGACATTGTTTACGGGTTTAAAAACATAGTGAATTCGACTACACGTCCTGATTCGACAATGACGCACTTCCATAGTCTGCCTAGTGTAGCGATTAGCCGTTACATAGGGCCTATATTGCATTGACTACCCTTGTGTTCATTGATATCATCCACGTACTGTTTCCCGCGGAGTGCATCCTTCATTGGGCCGAGTAGAATGATGGATGTCGGAAGGAGTGAGATCTGGGCTGTAGGGTGGATAAGAAAGAACAGTCCAGTTAAGTTTTTGAGCTCCTCTTGAGTGCGTAGACTTGGGCGGAGCCTTGCGTTGTCACGAACAAAGAGAAGTTCGTTCTTATTTTTGTCGCGACGAACACGCTAAAGCTGTTTCTTCAATTTGCTGAGTGTAGCACAATACATTTCCGAGTTGATCATTATGTCACGAGTTAGGATATCAAACAGAATAAACGCTTCACATTACCTAGAAGAACGTCGTCATTATTTTACCGATCGAGGGTACGGCTCTGAACTTTTTCTTCAGAGGAAAGGTGGTGTGGCGCCACATCATGGATTGCCGTTTTGTGTCCGGTTCGAAGCGGTGAAATCATGTTTCGCCGCCTGTGACAAGGTTCGAGAAAAACACTGTCAGTATCACTGTCGTAAAGCACAAGCAATTCCTCGCACATGGTCCTTCGTTATCCTGTATGGCCTTCTATTAAGGCGGTGAAGAACCCAATGGACACACACCTTCGAGTACCCCAAATGGTGGTCGGGTGTGTCGATCCTATCAACAGAGACGTCCAGTGGAATGGTGAGGTGTTTAATTGTGATCTGTCCATCATCTCGAATGCGAGTGCCCGCACATTACAACACTGCAGAAGTTACCTTTGTGTGCGACCGCCCGGCACATGGGAGATCGAACAGGTTTGAGTGGCCTTGCTGCGATGATTAGAGACGTCGTGCCCTACGACTCACCGTGCTTTTCTTCTCTGTCAGATTTCTGAAGACATTCTGCAAAAGCCTATAAATATCTGCGATGCTCTAGTTTTGCGCAAAAAAGATTCAATGACAGCCCTCTGCTTGGATCACATCTCAATTACACACACTATTGAAGGCTACCTGTACTGCCGCCACCAATCGGAACTTCATAAAACTATATGTGTCGAAGCGATACCCCAGAAAGTGCTCATTTTTCCAAACGAAATTCGCCTAGAAAAAAGTGTGTCGCAATACCTATTGAACGCTCCACGTACCTTCAAATTCTCGAATAACACTCGAACCAAGGTGCGAGTGAAATAACAGAAATCCTACACATAAATTACGCATGCCTTTCGTTAGGAAAAGTAAGGCATGAGGATTAGGGTCTAACGTCCCGTCGACATCGAGGTCATTAGAGAAGGAACGCTTGGAATGATTATAGGACGGGGAAGGAATTCGGCCGTGCACTTTCAGAGGAACCATTGCGGCATTTGCCTGAAGCGAGTTATGGAAGTCACAAAAAACCTTAACCTCGACGACCGGATGCGGATTTCGAACGCCGTCCGCCATAACGAGTCTAGTGTAAATATTAGAAAAAGCATATCTTGTTTTCGTGTTATAGATCCTTTTGTGTGAAATTTAGGGTAATTATGCAACGGTAGAGTTAAAGAATAAATATATCAGTTTAATTGTCCACGTTCACGTGAACTCTTCTCTCTTGCTGACGTAAAGCAATAGCATCAAAACTGGCGAACTGCAAGCTGAAAAACCTCTTGGCTTTCAGCTCAACATGTGTTCTGTTTTATGATCGATTGGGATCCCTCAAGTGGCAACATCTGTAGGGAGTATATTCAGAAGAACAGCATCCTGGTTCCAAAACAATCAGAATCGAGTACTGAACGTAGACAGTCTCTTACTCAGGTTATAAAATGTTTTTCAAGAAGTCCAACAATGAATAAGCAATTCCGCTAAAGTATGTTTCCTGTAAACCCTTTTAGCTGTGTCCATATCATTTTGCAGAGTTGAAATGTTCGATGAAAACTTCAACGCCAGTAATATGGCAAACGGGGATCCAAATGTCTACATGACATTGCAATGTGAGGGAAACTCATCAAAAATTTATGTGTTCGTGACTTATCACAGTGGGAACATCTTCCCTGATAAACGTGTGACAGATATTGCTTGTCGTGATGTGGTACTTTCCACCACCAGAAGATAAATCAGAGAACTTTATTTGGTAATGCGTTGGTATGTGTACTAAGTAACACATGCTCATGATGCTCTTAGGAGCACAGGAATTGTACAGTATCAGTACATAGAGTCGTTCCAACAGCGATTATGAAATGTATATTTTCCGGAAATTCCGTCGAGGAAACAGTATGCGCTTAATTTAGTTGCTTGGAACTATTACATGCTTAGGCTGGCACGCGACGATAACAATATAGGCTTCGATTCCCTATTATCTCATTCTTCCAGTTCCGGAATCCAAGTAACGTTGCGAGCATTAGGTGACAAATTCAGTGGACTACGATATAAGAATGCAGACAGTGCGGCATATGGAAGATTGGGACGGTCTGTGGAACGGCATGACAGCCGATGTGATTAACTCGACTGCTCGCAATAAGTGGTAAATCCGGAGCCCAATCCTGGTACGGCACAAATTTTCATGTGTAACTCTTGGGTAGTGGATCTATACTTACTGTTGGGTAGTAGATCTATACCTACTACAGCTGATATCAAGGAATTCGCGTTCATCGAACTAGTTTCGAACTATTTTGTGTGGATCATCAACAATGTCTTTTCTTTTAGAAATGCGTGTAAAAAGACATAAAGATTAACCCTTTCCACTCTAACGGCGAAGTGGGCTCGACATTGCAAATTATGTGTTCTACTCCACTGTCCAGACTGATTCAGCTCGACATTTTGTACCTCTCACATGCTCCATTCTTGAGTCTGAGTGTACGATGCATCAATTCTCGGTAGTACTAGCATCTAGGGAAGCCTGTGTTGACTCGGTGTCGTACTGTAGCACTCGCTTTCAGAGAAATGTTGTAATTAATACGTTCAAGTAGGCACGAAATGGCTGTTCTTCACACAACGTCCTTTCTGAGGAAGGGATTATAGAACGTTTAAAAGAATGTTTAAGTAAAAATGATAGTGACAATGATTATGACCGTGATTCTCGTGTAAACAGTTCTAGTGAAATGAAGATGGAAACAGATGAAGAGCTTAAAAAATATCATGTAATGAAATGTTTTGTGTTGCAATGATTATGTAAATGTATTTGAAATAAAGCACACTTTTTGTTTTAGTGTATATCCTAATTGTTGATCATTGGCCTCATTATTTCCACAAAAAGACTCGCTCAGTTCGTTGTGGCACTCTCGCCACGTGGGCGGAAACGATTTAAATAAGAGCTCGTGGAGGTGCCCTGTGTCTGCTCTATGGAGTGAAAAGTATTAATCTGTATGTACGCAATAACACCACCATTGGCACTCGAAACGTGCAAAAAGGAGGACAGGACGAGTGTTTCGAGATACTCGTTTTTACTCGCCGATGGAGGATATCGAAAAAGCTGCTTGCCATCAGAATACCGTCCAAGCGAATGGTGGAGATAGCTTCATGTGGGGTGTGTCGATAGAGAAAGATGATGGATCCACTATATTCTTATTACTGTCTCACATCTGCGAACTATAAAGCAACTACGCAGCAATTTACTCGCGTGTAGCTTCCAATATGTGAGCTATACTACCTGCAAAACTACTGAGATCTACCTATGTTGTTATGTATATCAAAAGATTCTATTTTAATATTTGCTTACTAATATAAACTTGTATTTTTCTAACGCAAAGTGCACTTAGTATTAAGAAAACAGTCTTAATCGCGTTTTTTATTTATTTACTGCCGACCGGTTTCAGCCCATCGTAGGGGCAATCTTCAGGGCGAACATACTGAGAAATTAGAATATATACATTAGACAAAACTAATGATAACCATCTTAAAAGAGTTATTATATAATAGGTATATGATAAATATAAGCACAAAGTAAATAGAATATAGACAGGAAATTGTTATCTTTATCCCATACTATATTACGAATGAAGATAAAGTTACTTATTAACGTTCTTTTATAAGTCTGACTTTGAAAAGCTTTTTCTCATACTTTTCAATGTTTATTTATTTAACAGTGTTTTTTTTATTGAACGTGGTTTCTTTACATTGCAATCTTAACACAAATTGTATTTATACTTCAATTTTTAAGCCTAGACATCCACCATTAGCCACCGATGGAGTAGTTGCTTACGCTCACGTGCTCATAGTTTGCTATATAAACCCAGACATAAGGCAAATTGCTTACAGTCTCCTGCCACACCTAGGAAGACGTGACGCCAGCAGCAGTCGGCCAGTGCGTAAAACATTATATCTACGTAGTCCACTGATTTATGATGGTTATCATTACTTTTGTCTAAGATATATATTGTAATTTCACAGTATGTTCACTCTGAAGATGGCCCCTACGATGGACTGAAACCGGTCGGCACTAAATAAATAAAAAACGCGTTTAAGACTGTTTTCTTATTACTAAGTTAATTTATAGTAATCGCTGTTACTCCACAACCATGTTGTTCAAACAGCATAATGTACTGCATGACAAAAAGTGAAAGACCTAGAAGGGGAGGAGACAAGAACATGAAACTTAACGAATTGAGAGGTTATATGATGTTATTTCAGTGAACGGGAAATTGAGCCAAATTTATAAAGAACATGACAGTATAAGTCTATTTGTCAGTGTGATATTCCATCCCTTCTGATCTGGATGGAAGTACTAATTCGGATGGGATGAGTTTCATAAAGCTGTCGTGTCCTCTCCTGCGGGAAGCTCGCCTAGCTGGTCCAAGGCGCGTTCTGTCTGGAACAGATCTGAGCATCTTGCTGGGCACTCTGTTATTTCAGCATCATGCAGACACTTCATAGAGACACATACCATATATGGAGGACATTGCCCAGCTGAGAAAATGGCACCACGCTATCGTGTGAGAGTTAACACATGAGAACGCAGAATGTCCATGAGGTACAACTGCGTGGTCAGAATACCCTGTCACTGACAGTCGTGACCTGAAGCCATAGCCGATAACTCCCCTAACAATGACGTCAATAGTAACAGCGCTGTTCCTCTCCAAAACATTGGAAGAATGGGACCTCTTACCAGGCGGCTGCCATAATCGCCGGTGACCGGCGTCCGGGTTAGTGCAGAGCTGTGATACATCGCGGAACGTACAGGGTGTTTCAAAAATTACCGGTATATTTGAAACGACAATAAAAACTAAACGAGCAGCGATAGAAATACACCGTTTGTTGCTATATGCTTGGGACAACAGTACATTTTCAGGCGGACAAACTTTCGAAATTACAGTAGCTACAATTTTCAACAACAGATGGCGCTGCAAGTGATGTGAAAGATATAGAAGACAACGCAGTCTGTGGGTGCGCCATTCTGTACGTCGTCTTTCTGCTGTAAGCGTGTGCTGTTCACAACGTGCAAGTCTGCTGTAGACAACATGGTTTATTCCTTAGAACAGAGGATTTTTCTGGTGTTGGAATTCCACCGCCTAGAACACAGTGTTGTTGCAACAAGACGAAGTTTTCAACGGAGGTTTAATGTAACCAAAGGACCGAAAAGCGATACAATAAAGGATCTGTTTGAAAAATTTCAACGGACTGGGAACGTGACGGATGAACGTGCTGGAAAGGTAGGGCGACCGCGTACGGCAACCACAGAGGGCAACGCGCAGCTAGTGCAGCAGGTGATCCAACAGCGGCCTCAGGTTTCCGTTCGCCGTGTTGCAGCTGCGGTCCAAATGACACCAACGTCCACGTATCGTCTCATGCGCCAGAGTTTACACCTCTATCCATACAAAATTCAAACGCGGCAACCCCTCAGCGCCGCTACCATTGCTGCACGAGAGACATTCGCTAACGATATAGTGCACAGGATTGATGACGGCGATATGCATGTGGGCAGCATTTGGTTTACTGACGAAGCTTATTTTTACCTGGACGGCTTCGTCAATAAACAGAACTGGCGCATATGGGGAACCGAAAAGCCCCATGTTGCAGTCCCATCGTCCCTGCATCCTCAAAAAGTACTGGTCTGGGCCGCCATTTCTTCCAAAGGAATCATTGGCCCATTTTTCAGATCCGAAACGATTACTGCATCACGCTATCTGGACATTCTTCGTGAATTTGTGGCGGTACAAACTGCCTTAGACGACACTGCGAACACCTCGTGGTTTATGCAAGATGGTGCCCGGCCACATAGCACTGCCGACGTCTTTAATTTCCTGAATGAATATTTCGATGATCGTGTGATTGCTTTGGGCTATCCGAAACTTACAGGAGGCGGCGTGGATTGGCCTCCCTATTCGCCAGACATGAACCCCTGTGACTTCTTTCTGTGGGGACACTTGAAAGACCAGGTGTACCGCCAGAATCCAGAAACAATTGAACAGCTGAAGCAGTACATCTCATCTGCATGTGAAGCCATTCCGCCAGACACGTTGTCAAAGGTTTCGGGTAATTTCATTCAGAGACTACGCCATATTATTGCTACGCATGGTGGATATGTGGAAAATATCGTACTATAGAGTTTCCCAGACCGCAGCGCCATCTGTTGTTGAAAATTGTAACTACTGTAATTTCGAAAGTTTGTCTGCCTGAAAATGTACTGTTGTCCTAAGCATATTGCAACAAACGGTGTATTTCTATCGCTGCCCGTTTAGTTTTTATTGCCGTTTCAAATATACCGGTCATTTTTGAAACACCCTGTAGTATGACACCATTCAATAGCACTGCATGCTTACCATTCGCAGCACCAATTCCAGACGAAGCAGCTTGTGTTATTGTGTTAACAGCAGCCTACTCATGAGACGGTAACTCTCTAGCCCAAATGCTTGTAGTCTCCGATCAGCGGTACGGGATGACAAAGATATGCTTGTAGTCTGCGACCAGCGGTACGGGATGACAAAGATACTGCGGTGGTTCTAGGACGATAATCACAGGTGTTAAAGATCGGTGTGTGCTTGGTGCACAATAGTGAACCTCCCTTTTGGTGGCCCGACGTGATCAGCAGGAACACTGACAACGTGTATGCCTGCCTGCCTTCACGTTCAGGCGGCTGTCTCATCGGAATGTCCCAATGGATTAGATATTGCGCTCTTCGATCATCCAGCCAAATGAATATCCTGAATGAGACCCCTTTCTATCTAACTATCAGGTGCTACCAACGGGGTACGATACGAGTACGCGAAATTTCTCTGTTCTTCACAGTGATAACATCTGATGCTCTTCACGTCCCTTACATACCCTAACGAGCATGGTAAGGTAACAATACTAATCACAAGAATTATTAACGCTCTCCTGTGGCCATTCTATCTGTCACACAGAAATGGAACTTTATCTACCTGCCGGTGGTGTGTACACGTATAAGGTTACATTGATGTCCAATCATGTCTTCTGCGTGCCTTATCTCGTTAACTCTCGATGAATTTGTACCAATGTTTTCATTAATTGCAACATTGTCGTTTGGTAGAGGTATCTGTATCAATATAGTTATACCTTGACATAGACAGTGATGCGTTCGAGAGAATGATACCGCACTAGTCTTCAACCTCCCAGTCCCCCTCCCACCAAAAAAGGAACATGTTATATCATTGTGAATAAGAGGTGGATTTGACTTACTAAATGCTGGGCATGATTTATAAAAAATTAAATCCGAAATCTTGAAGCTCAAAAAGAAAGCCAATAAATATAAGTAAAAACACTGGTATGGAACGAAACGTATAATTTTAAGCAGTTTAATATAGCAGCACAAAGTGTATATCATGTTACATCAGATACCAACTTTCATTGCTCAGAAATTTAGATTCTGATGAACAGAGGGCCTTTCTTCCGACAGAACCAATTACGAATCGATGGAATGCCGGAAATGGACATTTGATTTACAAAAATTGTACACAATTCTAGAGAACTATATCCATAGCGACCCTCTCAGTCTTCGCAGTCGTAGCACCAGGTTCTTACGGCGGATTATATTTTATATACATGAATCCTCCTCATAAATTTCTGTCCCTTAGGGAAAACAATATCACAACCGCTAAAGTAGTTCCTGAGATTAGCCTTCTAACTGCCTTCACACACTGACAGAAAAAAGCGGCCGGGGACTTTCATTTCATATGTAGTGTTTATGTACCACACTGTCGCTTCCAGGACATGTGAGAAAAGTGTGAGGAAGGTATACCGATACTAGTGAACCGCCCCGTCCCTCCGCCCATCCCCTGTTTCCCAAATTCCCTTTCCCACTTCGCTTTTTTCAAAGGTCGATTCCCAACACTTGTGCTAGTGGTGTCCATACCATGATGTGTTGGTCCCGTATTTTGCGGACTATGAGACTTCCTATTTTGTACGATAAATTGCCTTCAAAATTCAGATGATTCTTATACACGAAATTGCATTTACCTCTACATTGATACAAAGTAATACAAAAATGTCCAATGTTTCATTTAAAATATTTCCCGCCGGTCTTACAAATGGCCATAAATTCTATACCGCGGAAAACATACCTGTACCTGGCAACAGTGCAGCAGTGCAGCGATGAGACGACCATGAGTTGCGGGGATTCACAAGCTTGCTAGCGCTATCTCTCACCCACACCGCTATCACAAACTCGGAACTCTGTCTAGCCTACAGTGCGCCATTGCAGTCTACAGTGCCAGTGAACTTGAATCGAAAGTGATTTGTGTTACCGGTAACAGTATAATATTGTTGTTAGTAGCTAGTTTCGTAATGGAAGAAAGTGAAAAGCATTCATATGACGCGGGCTATAATTTGAAAGTAATAGCATATGCAAAAGAACGTGGAAACAGAACGGATGACCGGCATTCCGACCCTCCACGAACAAAAATTAAAAATAAATAAATAAAGAAATAAAGAAAAAACACACATTCGCCATTGGTGGTTAGTAAAGACGAACTAAAAAGGAAGAGGAAGGCTAAATGTGCAAATAGAGGACTGAATGCAAAATGGCCAAAACTAGAAGATGACGTATTGAAATGGATTCAAAGGCACCGTGAAAATGGTATTAGGCTTAATACGAAGATGACTTAAATACACACTCGTCATGTGGTGCTACAGTGGAACTCAACAGAGTTTATGCGTGGTGTTGGTTGATGCAATAGGTTTATGAGGCGTCATGAACTTAGCATGCGAACCAAAACGAAAATATCTCAGAAAACGCCACAAGAAAATGAAGAGAAATTATCTTTCCGTCGCTACTTTATTCAACAGCGAAAGAAAACCAGTGTGGAAATTAGCCAAATAGCTAAATACGACGAAACGCCTCTGACACAGAACTTCTGCTATGAAAGGCGCTAAAACTGTAGCTAAAAAACAAGTGGGCCCGAAAAAAGTGCTGTTGTCCTTTCATGTTATGCTGACGGTACTAAACTTTATCCAACGATCATTTTCAAGTGCAACAATGCCAAACACTTCTGGAATACCTCCAGGTGTTGTTTTTCACGTACATTACAAGGTTTGGATGGACGAGGCTGGTATCAAAGTATGGATTAAAAGATTGCGAGAGAGAAGGAAAGCTGCTTCATTGGAGAAGAATTCTCTTCTTGTGCTAGATCAGCTTAGTAGTCATTTGCAAAGTTCTGTTAAAGAGAAATTGAGACAGGGAAATACAGAGCTTGCTGTTATTTTGGGAGGGCTAACTTCACAACTGATTCCTATTGATAAATCGATAATTGGACCTTTTACAGTGTGTTTGAGAGAGGAATGGAAGAAATGGATCATGGATAAACCCGAGCATGAATTCATGCCGAACAGAGCTTTCAAACGACCTACAGTTAAACAAGTGTGTCAGATGATAAAGCAGTCGTGGTGTAGAGTGAGAAAAGACAGTATTATTAAATCTTGCAAGACGTGTGGCATAGGTAATGCTCTCAATGGAAGTGAAGACCATCTTATACATGAAGAGGACAACGATTACGACGAAGACGAAGAAGAAAGTTCAAATGACTTCAGAGATTTTAAAGGTCAGTTCGGTTTTACAAACGAAGATTTTTTTGGTCTGGCTTTCAGTCTAATAATAAAAGTGGCAAAAACGTTATTCAAAAAATGCTTGAAAAATAAGACGTGCTTATAGTCAATAAAATACGGTATTCGTTAGCCGTTGCGAACTTTCATATACTCAGTGGTAAATGAATTATTTAACACTAAGATTTAGTAAACTAATTCATTTACCACATCAAACACACGAATAAAAAGCAATCAAATAATGGCAGAGAACGTGTACTGGAAGCTCACCTATAACCGGGTGACTAGTAAGCACATCGCCACTCAGCGCAGAGGCACGCAGCCAGCGCTCGGTTCGCTACTAACCCTGGGGCGACGGCGGCGTGTCACGTGGCGGAGCTCCCAGCCGAGGCCGGCGGCACGTGTGGTGTCACGGTCGGCATCTCCGGCGCCCCGCTGGCGACGCAACCCGCAGCGCCAGAGAGCAGCCTGTCGAACGTCACCGACGCAGCTCGCAACTGATCAGCGACAGCGGCCGATACTACCCGCGGTGCACGACAGTGAACGTCTCAAAGCATGTTTCATTAGCTGGGCACACAGAATAATTAATGGAGTGCAAGCTGTCGGTCTAATCCGTATGTGTAGAGAGATGCCAGATAATCTTCTCCCTTTCTTTCTTTCGCTTACACCATAGTCCCGCAGCGATCGCAGGGTCGGCGTGGTTACAACGGATGTGGAAATGTTAGTTTTAGGGATGGCCGGATGCCCTTCCTGCCGCCACCTCGTACCCCCCAGGACGGAAACAGTGTACCCCAGCTGCTTGCGTCTAGTGTAAATCGTGAAAGAGTGCAGACTTATTTCAAATGTCTGCGACGCGTGTAACTGAGGCGGAACGTGGGGACCAGCCCGGTATTCACCTAGCGGGATGTGGAAAACCGCCTAGAATCAACATCCAGTCTGGCCGGCACACCGGCCCTCGTCGTTAATCCGCCGGGCGGAATCGATTCGGAGCTGGCGCGACTACCCGAGTCCAGGAAGCAGCGCGTTAGCGCTCTCGGCTACCCTGGCGGGTAGATGCCAGATAATCTTCTCTACACATCAATATCAACCCTTCCTTTTGAACCAGCACCTATCATTTTCGCTATAAACTGTGTTAAAATTTGTTTATTTTAGTTCATATTCTTTGTTGTAGTTTCTGTGTTCTTCAGTCAAAAAACTGGTTTGATTCACCTCTCCATCCTACTTTATCCTGTGCAAGCCTCTTCGTCTCCGAGTAACTACTCCAACATACATCCTTTACCTTCCACACATCCCTCCAGTACTACATTGGTGATCCCTTGGTGCTTCAGAAGGTGTCATACCGACAGATACTTTCTTCTAGTCAAGTTGTGCCATAAATTCCTCTTCTCCCCAATTCTGCTCAGTACCTCCTCATTAGTTACGTTATCTGTACATCTAATCTTCAGAATTCTTCTGTAGCACCACATTTCAAGATCTTCTATCTCTTCTTGTCTACACTGTTTATCGTCAGTGTTTCACATCCATAAATGGCAACTCTCCATACTAATAATTTCAGAAAGGATTTCCTGACACTTAAATTTATATTCGATGTTAATAAAATTTTCTTCTTCAGAAACGCTTTCCTTACCACAGCCAGTCTACATATTATATCCTCGCTACTTCGACCATCCTCAGTTATTTTGGTGTCCAAATAGCAAAACTTTTTTACTATATTAAGTCTCTCATTTCCTAATCTAATTCGCTCAACATATCCTGATTTAATTTGACTACATTCAATTATCCTCGTTTTGCTTTTGCTGATGTTCATGTTACATCTTCCTTTCAAGACACTGTCCATTCCGTTCAACTGTTCTTCCAAGTTCTTTGCAGTCTCTAACAGAATTACAATGTCAGTGTTCTACATAAACCTTCAAAATACCGTTGATGTTCTGCAGTAAAGACATTATTTGATATAAATCAAATGTATTATTTTTATTTATTAATTTTGTAATAATACACGTCTAAGGCATATACATGTCTCTTACACGCCTTAACAGACACGCGGTCTGTCGAATAGGTGATTTACCATTAATATATATGGTACACCACGTTCGCAAGGCTTCTGACGACAATTAACTGTTGGGTAAAATTTAACTCATTTTTATAAAGTCAGAAGTATCTAGAAAGGTACAAGCGAGTGTGGTTTTTAAGGCATTTCTTTACGCCAAACACTTTCAGTTGCGCAAATTCTTATTTCCATAAACGGAATAATTACACAAGATACTTTTGTCTTTTACCTACAGCATTAATGTTATATCACTACAAGAGACAAAAAACATTGTAAAGTTTGAATCACTTGTTTCTCATTGGGTTAAAAAAGAACTCTCTTTGATGAGGAAGATGACAGTGATTCAGAAACTGATGGTCTCTAGCATAATTCAACCGTATGGAGAATCAGATGAGACACCAATGGGGTTGCGCTAATTGCAATATCGGTCATAAAGGAGCTCAGTGAGTATGACATCTCCTCCACTGAGCAAACTTCGAGTACACAACGTGATGTAAATTCCGTCTGATCCGCAGAGATGTACTGTTATTGTTTTTTTAAGGTGGCACTGGAGTATACCACTCTTCTTCTGGCAAAAGATTATCAACGAATGTGTGAAAATGAGATAATACCACTCTCCTGCAGGGGATAGTGACAAGTTTATTCGAAAGGAACGGTACAACGTTACTTCGAACACTGCAGCCAGCACGTTTATGTGGATTTGGGGTTGACAGACGTCTTGTTGTGGCTACTCACAACATTCAGCACTTCACAGTTTCTTGATGTCATTGCTGGCTTCTTTGTTGTATTTGGTAACCACGACGATCCAGGGACCATAGGGTTGCATTGGCATCGTTAACACTGCATTATAATTTCGGTGACGGATGTGTTCAGTGGAAATCAGGACCTGTTGTTAGTGAATTCGTCTTGAACGTGTTCTTCACAGTCGATTTACTTGAGTAAATACAGTATCTAATTCTTCAGTGAATTTTGCAGTGAATGTGTTCTTCACAAAGGATTTACTTGAGTAAATACGGTACCTTATTCTTCAGTATAGTAAGCGCGTAAAGAGTGATTATGATTAGCGGCACGCAGAAGAGTTTCCTTGTGCAGGAAGGATGATGACAACTTGGAAGAAGCAGAAGCAGACAAAGACAGTTCCAGAGGAAAGGCTTAATGGAACCTCTTTCTGTTATTCGTGGGAGGATCAGTATTCATAAATGTTATTCCCTCTGAAACAATACTCTAAAGTAACTCCACGTAAGTTTTGACACTCTTAATATGCTTGGATATACTTCGTTTACTTTATTAGATTCGACTCGAGCTCCATCATTGCCTGATGACATTTTGAATATTTTATTCACTTCGGACGACTCTGAAGCAGATCCATCATACGAGCAACAGTGCTATTTCGGTAGCTCAACACTGCTCCAAGAAAGAGGAACCGCAGAAACAGCGGAGCTGATGCACAGAGAACATTTACATCTGCAGTACATGATGTTGAAAATGAAGAAGTAATTACAGTTGTGACAGAAAGAAATAAGAATTTAAGCATCATGCGTGAGACAAAAATTAACAAAAATACTAGGTAAAAATAGAAGGGGGTGGGGGGGGGTGGAGGCTGCACTACTGTTAGTGAAAAGAAGTGCAAGCCAAGCAGTATATTGACAGCGGACTTTAAAATGATGGGCATTTTAAGAAGATGAGATGGTCACGATGTAGTGAAGCCCTTACTGAGTTATCAGGGTCCTGTCCCCCTTAGAGGAGAGAAGAAAAGTTCTTGTCGATTTCCTACCTGTGCTTCCTGATGTCTTTCACTAATATTACCGTAAGCTGGAGTCAATAGATAGTCTCAGGTTTGGTCTCCCTGACTACCCTGCAGACGACTCTAAAGAAGATCACCGGGGCAAGTGTGTTCCAGAATGAATGTTGATAAACTTCCTGACAGCACTGTTACGTACTTAATCTGTGTGAAAACGTGCATATCAGCTGATTTTAAAGCATCTTTAATTTGTGGTTTTTGAATTGCTGTTCCTATTGTAACTTGACTCCTAGGGACTAAGGACTAAAAGCCAATGTAAAAATGCCTTTCTTTTTAGTATTCCAATAAAACTTGAGTAAGAGCTGTCTGTTGTCATTCTTAAAGATTAGCAGCAGCGCAAAGATGGTCCATTCCTTCCCACAAAGCCTCTCAAAGCGTAAAATATTACAGATGTCCGATCATGGACAAAAGGATATAAATCGTCACAAATTCGCTCCAGAAGGTACAACACACATGCAAAGGAACTCAATCATATTCGGTAACAAATTTCTGTTATTATACTTTCAAGAAAGCATATGGCATGCTAACACTGTGAAGCGGATTAATAAAACTAAACAACAGAACCGACAAACTGAAAAACCTGTTACTCATATTTAGTCAGGTGTCATTTCCAGCCAGCCGTTGTGGCCGAGAGGTTCTAGGCACTTCAGCCCGGAACCACGCGGCTGTTACGGTCGCAGGTTCGAGTCCTGCCTCGGTCATGGATGTATGTGATGTCCTTATGTTAGTTAGGTTTAGTACTTCTAAGTCTAGGTGACTGATGACCTCAGATATTAAGTCCCATAGTGCTTAGAGCCATTTGAACCATTTTTTGTCATTTACACTTAGGTTTTGCTCTCCTGCAACATTTTGGCAACTGTAGTTTCACCCTTCTCCCGATGAAGAGAGATATTATCTGGTACAGAATGTCAGAAGATATCGTAGAATGTAGGCACGTTACCAGTTTAAGGAAACTGATAGAATGTTACTTCTTAGGCTCTAAATGCATGTTAGGAATCCTTATTATTGCAGATGTTGACTGAAGCTGGAATGTGCCAGTTAGAGTTGCTCAACTGTAGCCTTACCAGTCTATCTTACTTGGCCATATTTTCAGTCAAAAGACTTGAACATTATTAAGAGCCCTGTCATTCGACATGGGCCACAGACTTCAGGAACAAGAGTGGCAATGTGGCACCATTTCACAAAGTTTGGAAACTTTTGACAGAAAATTGTTGAACGGGGTTATCTCCCTATGCGGTGTTAGTTACAGATGAACGACTAGTCCACTTAATTTCCTGTTGGAAATAGGAATAGTTTGACAGAGGAAGAGGCCAAACAGGGTGCAGCAGCCAAAAATTAATTCCCAAGAGAGTAGTGTAAGTATTTGTAAAGAGTGTGTCTTTATAAGAGCGAAATTTCGCCGCGCAGGGTAACCGAGCGGTTTGAGGCGCCTTGTCACGGGCCGTGCGGCTCCGCCCGTCGGAGGTTCGAGTCCTCCCTCTGGCATGGGTGTGTGTGTATTGTCCTCAGCGTAAGTTAGTTTAAGGTAGATTAAGTAGTGCGTAAGGTTAGGGACCGATGACCTCAGCAGTTTGGTCCCATAAAACCTTACCACAGATTCCCAAATTTCCAAAGAGCGAAATTTCAGTTGCAAGAACAGCAAAAGTGAAAGTTATTTCTTTAATATCGGGAAGTTTATCACTTAATTTAAAACATTTCATTTAATAGCATCCAAAAATAGTATAACAACTACTTTCTTGTTCTTTCTGTCTTTAGTTATACAGTGACAATGAACCGGTTTTCAATAGATTTTAGTGGAAAAACCCCTGTGAGTGAGACTCACAGTATGATTGAGTTACGTCTGGCAGTAGTTTCTGCCGTAAACTCCCAACAGAAAGTTTGGTGGGTTAATGTAGTCAAAGCAGATGTCTAGGTGAATACGTCCACCCAGCTTGCCGAGTGACTCGTATCGCGCCCAAAACGTATTCGAGATGTCCACTTTGTTGTTTCCAATCGACCATGTGGTCTGCTAATATTCACTGAGTCGTATTTTTATAAATTAATCATATCTAATAACGAGGCATTACATATGTACGAACTTGAGAGTGTCAGGTACACTTCATGCAAGACAGGATGACCAAACTCCGTGTGCACCAATGCTACCAGTATTGAAGTCCCACTCAAGTCGCGTGAATCATATCGAAGCAATATAGGCCTTCAAGCCACTTTTGTAGACGTTGTTCATTGTTTTGTTCGATTAACGCTTTGATTTTTTCAGGTTGAGAGAACATGTGACAGGGTCTCGAGATTTCTGGGCTGATTTTACCTCAGTGCTTATGCTCCTTTGTAAGTTTCAACGCAAGCCGTGGTGAATGCGTGGTTTCATTAGCGCGAGTTTCGTGTTAAATTTTGTGTCAAATGATGAAATATGTAGTTAGTCTTCATTTATATATCAGTATGCAGTTGTCAAAATTTTCATTCTTAGTTACAGACTTGGAGTGTGTTCCTTGTGGATCGCATTCCACAGAAGAATGGTGACGTTTACACTGACTAACACTTTCTTGAGTTTAGAAAATGAAGGAGCAGACACGTATGCCACCAGGGGGCTGGTTTCAGCGTCGTACGCCAACAGACAACGCAATGCCACGGTTGCCATTATTAATAGGGAATGTTCACATCCACAAATTTCAATGTAGTGCTGACGTGTGAAGCAAACAGGCCACCACGTCACGGAGACGCGCTCGTGCTTCTTACATACAAAACAGTGAGTTTCAAAGGGATCACATTGTGGCCGTCCCAGTGGGGGGATGGCCCTTTCGGACAATTGCACGAGAGCTGTCATAGGAGCTGGACGTGATGCATCGGTTGTGCAACGATGCTGGCGTCAGTGGTCACGTCAACACTTTCACACCCGTCGACGGGGTGGCAGACGTCCACGCAGCACAGACGCCGGCTAGGATCTTCATATTTAAAGGCCAGTAGTGGCTGATCGTACAGCCATCACAAAAAAGACAAGACCCAGACGAGTCAACACGAAGTGTTGCAAACCAAATATTGGCAGTGGGACTACAGGCAAGCATCTTCCAAGTGCACGGCTTGACAGTGCCGTCAAAGGAACACTTAGGAGATGAAATAGCACACCCTCGTCTTCGACGATGAGAGCAGATTCAGCGAGCACGTAAGTGATGGTTGTCTGCACTTATGACGTAGACCTGCTGAGAGCTGTCCCGTAGAGTGCATTCATCGAAGATACACTGACCTCGCCCTGGACCTTAAGGTGTGTGTTGCGACAGGCTACGACTTCGCTGACCATCCGTGTTTCTGGAAGGGACGCTAACCAGCGCTCGTTACGTGCAGAATGTTGTTAGTCTTTTGCCGTTCTTGCAACAAGAAGAAGGTGTGTTATTTCAACAGGAAAATGGCCAGTAAGACCTCCGGACCTGCTTCCAATCCATCCCGTATGGGATACGAATGAAAGGAAGTGCCTCGTGCGATTCGTCAGCCAACAGTTCTTACAGTACTACGTGAACGGGTCGTGCAAGCGTAACATAACGTACCCCAGAACAGTATTCTCCATCTCTACCGTCGGTCGGTTAGCTGAGTCAGCGCCTGCAATGTCACTCGTGGAACGACTGCGACTGAAATGGGAGAAAACCGAGTTTCGTCTGATACCAAAAATTTTCATTTGAAGGGTTTTAGAGCCGCGCAGATCAAAATAGAATTGGCTGAAGTTCACGTGGGCTCTGCATAATCACTGAAGACCATGTACTTTTGTATTACTGAATTTAAAAGTGGTGTGACAAGCACCGAATACGAAGCTCACTCCGGCCGTTCAGTTGAGTTCACAACAGAGGTAACCATTGACGAAGTCCATTACATGGTAATGCAACAAGGGCGAATAAAAATTCGTGAGATTGCTGAGACTAATGATATATCAGCTGAGCGAATGCATAATATCCTGAACGGAGAACTGACTATGAAGAAGGTGTGCTCGAGGTGGATGCTACGACTACTCACAACTGACTAACGACACATACAGCACAACATTCCATAACAAAATCTGACGATGATTAATCACAATCCGCAAGACATTTTGCGTCGATTTACGACTATTGATGAAACCTGTATCCATCATTAAACACCAGAGCAAAACGGCAGTAAAAACAAAGGACAAAGTCTGGTGAATGTGCATTGAAGATGGCAAAGATCACTTAGTCAGTTGGTAAGGTGGTGGCCACTGTTTCTTGGAACTTATATAAACTTATATAACTTATATAAAGGCAGAACCATAGCTGCACCCTACTTTGCTTCATTGATGGATCGTTTGAAACATGCGGTGGCTGAAAAGAAAAAAGAAAAAAAGAAAAAGCGTTGCGGAGCAAAAAGCTGCTCTTAACCCAGGACAATGCACCACTCACATATCAGCGGTAACAATTTCAAATGTGCATGAATCGGGGACTGAATTACTTCCCCACATACACCATTCGCCAGACTTAGCCCGAAGTAAGTTCTTCCTTTTCCCTGACTTGAATCGTTGTATTGCTGGGACGAAATTTTCATCGAATGACGAAATGTTATTTGCAGGTAACTGGTATTTTGAGATTATGACACAGTTGTTTTTCCGATGGGATGGAAAAACTGGTCGCTGAACATTCTTTTGTATTCTTTTCTCTTTTTTTTTTACCGGGCTTAACAAACCAAGATATGTAGGGTGAAACATGATGTTAGTGCGAAAAAACATTAAAATATGCATTTATTGCTAAACCGAAGTATTTTCATCGTGTCCTGACATACACACGCTACATGTTTGTCAAGAAATAGCGTTAAAAGCATACGTGCATAATCAGAACTTGGGAATACTTAGCTTTTGGCTGGATGAAGCCAGATACTGAAAGCGGCCGTTCTTATTCCGTAGAAGTCCTTGATTGACGATAGTCCAACTAGCTAATCTGCTATCATAGGGCAGTGAGTATAGCGCTCTGAGATTCGAAAGTCACGCTGATCCATTTTCAACTGAGTTGTTTGCCAATGAAGACCGAACACATTTTCTTTGAAGCACGCTAAATGCACTTCCCCTTCCAGAGTTATTTCTGGCAAATAATTTGAAACATTAAACAATTTATGAAAATTCAGTCACATGCTAAATTCTCTGGTTCTTTAGAACCAAAAATGGTCTTCTTGAGTTGCAACTTCGAAAACGGGGCCAGAAAAAGCTATTTGCTACCTCAGATGAAAAGTTAAAATAATAGCAATTCCCGTTCCTTCAGGCGCTCAAGCGTCCACTGTATGTTATAGGGCTGTGTGTCAACCATAGAACTGAAAATTTGTCTTCGATAGGAGATCAGTTTACCGGACGTCTACATAAAGCTATAATAAGCATGCTACGTATGAAATACTTCCCTGACATTAGCCCCTTCTCTTGAGGCAGTGATCTGCAAGCTGATTGCCAGTTATAAACTGCCTTCCAAAAATAAGTGTTGCATCTAGATTACATGCTCGGACATCAATGTATTTTCATATCGGTACACTTTCGGCGGTTTTGTGAATGATCAGAGCTGAAATACTCTATGATAAATGCAACAGCCACCAGAATGGTAGTGCTATTCGTGTTTAGAATTGTTGTGAGACATAGTGAGGTATTTAAAGAGCTTGGGCAGTGTCAGATGTTGATCAGTGAGATGTACACGGACATGTCACTTAATCATGCGAGACAGCGTTAGCAGCAGCCGACAGATTTTGTTACGGACCTCGTTCTGGGTCTACATCTGGAGGGGTGCAATATCTCGATTTGTAGGACATTCGGCTGTGACAATTGCTGTAGAACTTAAAAAATATAGAGGAAAACAGATATTGGAAAACACGCACCAGATAATTGAGGACGCAGGTTAAAACTGCTACTCTGAGAATAAGGGGTTGGCAAAGGAGACGAACTATTGACGGGCCGCATCAAACCAGTCAGAAGACGGATGACAAACAAAGAAATAGCCACAAAGCCACTGACAGGCCTGATCTAGTCAACTGTGTCTGTTTAGTGACCATCATGCCAACATAGAAATTTTGGTTACTAAAGTTAATAAACCAATCAAGAAATGTAGGGGAAAATGAGCTAATAGACAGTTGTTGCCAGCCCACTTGGACAATGGACTGACGTCAGTTAGTTCCACTACGATGGACATAGACGAAGTATGGGTAAACTTGAAACACACTGTAAATCATACTCTGGAGAACTATGTGGCGAGTAAGAATATGGTTCATCTCTCAGTTCAAAAGAGAACACGCAAATGACTACCGCCAAAAGTTAAGAGAGAAGATAAAAGAGCGAAGCTTACAATCACCATCGTCATAACTTAGCAATAGATCGCATCCTCGTCGCACAGACTCCAGTATGGAGGACGCCCATGTAAAAATAAGAATTGCTGGTGTAGCGAAACAGCTTAAAGAGTTGAAAGTAAATAAGTCGCTAGGTCCTGCTGGAATCCCAAATCGGTTTTCAAAGAGTACTCTACAACATTGGCCCCTTACATCGCTTACATTTGTCGCAAATCTCCCACCCAGCGCAAAGTCACAAGTGACTAGAAAAAGCGCAGGTGACTCCTAGAGAGCGAAAATCCTCTGTCCACGATTTTAAGAAGTATCGTCCTTGCGAAACTCGGCTTCTCCTTTTTTCACATGAGGCCCTGCGAACCGTGGGCAGGGCCAACAGACAGGTCCAAATTCCTAGATTTCCTTGAAGCAGTTGCCACGGTTCAACACTGACGACTGTTAATGAAGTGTGGAGTATTTTTATAGGCTTGCAAGTGGCTCGAAGACTTCTTAAGTAACAGAACCCAGTATGTCGTCCACGATCGCGAGTGTTCATGAAAGACAAGGGTATCGTCAGTAGTGTGCCAGGGAACTGTGATAGGATCGTTGTTTCTTTTCCATTAATGGTCTGGCGTACGGGGTAAGCAGCAGTCAGTGGCTGTTAGTTGATGATGCTGTGACGTATGAGAAGGTGTCGTCGTTGAGTGGCTGTAGGAAGACACAGTATTACGTAAACGGATATACAGATCTACCAGTCACGCTGGAATGGGATGCTGTTGCAGTGCTTGGTATTGCAAATGACATAAGAGAAAGACTAATTGAGTTCTGAAATAAAATTTAGATGGTAATAGCGAATACTCTCTTCAAGAATCACAAGAGGAGGGGATATACTTGGGAAAGGTAGGTAGATACAGGAAGATTTCAGCTGGGTTACATCACGATCACACGGAGATTCTGAAATTATATATTGGACTGTAAAGCGTATCCAGGGGGAATACAGACTCAGACCACAATCTGGTGTTGATAAAGAATAGGCTAAAGCTATAGAGAGTAGTCGGGAGGACCCAATGAGGAAAGAATTGTGATACCGAAGTATTAAGGAATGAAAAGATACGGTTTAAGTTCTCTGAGACTATAGACACTGCGATAAGGAATAGCTGAGCAGGTCGCTCAGTTGAAGAGGAATTGACATCTGTAAAAGGGGCAATCACAGAATTTGGTGAGAAAACGTCGGTACAAGGAAGGTAACTAGGAAGAAACCTTAGGTAACACGAGAAATACAGAACGAAAATAGCTTTGCACATAGCTTATGTATAAGCGTTATCTCTCTCCATCGTTTAGCTAAAAATTTATAGCCTATTCTTTCTCAATGAAAGCTGTTATTGTACAATTTTTCTTTGGGCTTGGAAGGTACTCTGGTTTTGTTCTGTACTTCAATTAGCTCAACAGTCATGGTTGGAACCACAATTTACGTAATCGACCGAGTTATTTCTGTCTCCACTAACGTGTCTACTATTGCTAACGAAATGTCGACATCATACGAATGATTGTCCAACAAATTCACTGATAAATAACACATATTAGTCTTCAAAACGAAGAAGTTATTTCCATTGCATACCACTTTCTTCATGTATTATCTTTGCAAGGTTTAAAGCATTAACTGGATTCCACATCACTGTGATACTCTAGAATTTGCCCTTAGAGAGACGCTATTAGCAAGTACTAACCAAAAAGTCACAAAGAAAAATAATTCAGTTTTAGCTCCATTGTTAACACTTAGTGATACCGCAAAGACAACTGCTAATTATTATGAATATTGAGTGGATTGCAAATTCCAGGGAATAGTAACTGTGAACCATTGTGTCCCCCAACCAAGTATACGTGCCTGCATTGCATTTACTGTCTGCTACAGATACAGCTGGGGAATACATTCCTCCAATCACCTGGCGAGCTTCGAATTTGGCAAATTTCAACCTTTTTAAAAGTATTTGTAATATTTCTTCGCATCAAAGATTATGACACAGTATTTGTTTCGGTGTACTCTTCCACTATAAAAATTTCAGGGCAGATTTAGACTCGTCAGGCTTGACAGTAAACTTATAGATCCACCCTGGCAGACTTGGTGCCACAGCACAGCAGACCTACTTTCTACGCAGCAGCCGGCAGACTCCTGTCAGGTCGTTCCCAGTAAACGACAGTGTTCCATGTTCAATGTGGGAGACACTAGTCACGCCTGTATCGGCTGGGTATGGACGTTCGACATTAGAGGGCCGACGCAACAAGAAGATGGAGCTTGCTTTGACGTCAGAGGCTTGACCTACCTATGACCGCTGGCTCGCTTCCCCAGTCTGAGGTCAGCCACGCTACCCGCCGACGCAAAAACTATCCATCTGGGTTGTGGATAGCTACCCGCTGGCTGTCACTAGCCACCTACGCCAGAGTGGGGCGTGTCCGCCTCTCACTGACGAGTGGAAGTGTTTTAATTAAAAGAAAAAAAAAGTGTCTTCCCAGCCACCAGTCTGTCACTAGCCCCAGTGGCCAGCCACTCAGCGCCACCCTCCGCTAGCAGGACCCTACAGAGTGGTGTCAGTAGAACTTACGTCATCACCAGAGGACAGCGGAGGCCAACCACCCCTTGCATTACAAAGTCCGAGCGCCAGCCTACAGTAACTTCCTTGTGGGGTCAGTGAAGTTGTTGTTTGTGTTTTATGGCTGACTTCGTGTCAAGGATTGAGGGCCATCTCAACCTCAAAGTTACTTATGTGAAACTGAAACAGCTGTTGGATATTCCCCACTTCAGGGATATTCACAGTGTAATTTTTTGGGCATTCTTCACAGTGTGTTGAGTCTGTGGCAGTCGTCTGTATTATGTGCATTGACTCAGTAAGAGTGCTTTACAATCCAGACAGTCTGTGTAGTTCATAATTAGTTAAAAATCATAGGTACTGTCGGGTTCTCGATTAACGATTTTTCTGTGATGTTTAATGCTTTCCCGGCGTACTGATTGATCCATAAAATCACGGGAGAACTGCCGGATATCAGTAACGTCCTGCCAAGATATTTCGGCGCAGAGTCTTCTGGCCATCTTCAGGTGAGTGCCACTGTAGTAGTACTGGCGAGTACGCTCTGAGCTCCGCTATTTAAAGCCTTACTTAGGTGACATCGCGCATGCGCTGCTCAGCGTGCGCGTTCATAACGGCTCCGTGCGCTGCGCCTCGCCCCCTCCACTATGAAAGCCTGGCGTATCTCTATCAGGTCGATTTGCATCTTTATGCAGATAACTACGTCGACTACGAAGTTTCTCTGTAACAGGATTCAAAGCAGAGTTTAGCTGATAACCGCTATCTCGATTGATGAGAGTCTCGTTGTCAGACAATCTTATTTCCACAGATTCATTGATAATCGAACTCCAAAAGTTTGATGTATGGCCAAAATTTTTGTGTCGTTGTAATTCATGGAATGGTCTGTGGAAATACAATGTTCGGCGATTGCGGACTTGGTGGGCTGGAGAAGGCGAGTATGCCGTTGGTGTTTCACAATACGCTCCTGCACAGTTCGTGTTGTTTGCCATATATATGATTTGCCGCATTCACACGGAATTTTGTAAACACCTGGTTTACGCAGGCCCAGGTCGTCTTTAGCTGATCCCACCAGTGATGAAACTTTGGAAGGATGGCAAAAGATGACTCTCACTTGATACTTGCTCAATATTCTGCCTTTCTGTGAAGAAATATTCCCAATAAACGGTAGTTAAGCAGTCGACCTGAAGGCCTCTTCCTCTTCCTTGTTCCGTCGTTTGTAGGTCTTCATCACTCTGTTCACTTGTCTAGGTGAAAAGCCATTCTTGAAAAATACTTTTTGCAGGTGCTCCAGTTCCGCTTGAAGACTGTCGGCGTCAGAGATAGTATGGGCATGGTGGATCAAGGTTTTGAGAACGCCCATTGTTTGTGCTGGATGGTGGTAACTAGTAGCTTGTAGACACAGGTCTGTATGAGTGGGCTTTCTGTACACCGAGTGACCAAGTGTGCCATCACTCTTCCGTCGCACCAAGACTACTACAGTGGCACTCAGCTGAAGATGGCCAGAAGACTCTGCGCCGAAATATAGTGGCAGGACGTTACTGATATCCGGCAGTTCTCCCGTGTTTATATGGAACAACGATTTTTCTGTTATTGTTATTACACCTTTTATGAAATACAGGGTGTTTCAAAAATGACCGGTATATTTGAAACGGCAATAAAAACTAAACGAGCAGCGATAGAAATACACCGTTTGTTGCAATATGCTTGGGACAACAGTACATTTTCAGGCGGACAAACTTTCGAAATTACAGTAGTTACAATTTTCAACAACAGATGGCGCTGCAAGTGATGTGAAAGATATAGAAGACAACGCAGTCTGTGGGTGCGCCATTCTGTACGTCGTCTTTCTGCTGTAAGCGTGTGCTGTTCACAACGTGCAAGTGTGCTGTAGACAACATGGTTTATTCCTTAGAACAGAGGATTTTTCTGGTGTTGGAATTCCACCGCCTAGAACACAGTGTTGTTGCAACAAGACGAAGTTTTCAACGGAGGTTTAATGTAACCAAAGGACCGAAAAGCGATACAATAAAGGATCTGTTTGAAAAATTTCAGCGGACTGGGAACGTGACGGATGAACGTGCTGGAAAGGTAGGGCGACCGCGTACGGCAACAACAGAGGGCAACGCGCAGCTAGTGCAGCAGGTGATCCAACAGCGGCCTCGGTTTCCGTTCGCCGTGTTGCAGCTGCGGTCCGAATGACGCCAACGTCCACGTATCGTCTCATGCGCCAGAGTTTACACCTCTATCCATACAAAATTCAAACGCAGCAACCCCTTAAAAAAATGGTTCAAATGGCTCTGAGCACTATGGGACTCAACTGCTGTGGTCATAAGTCCCCTAGAACTTAGAACTACTTAAACCTAACTAACCGAAGGACAGCACACAACACCCAGCCATCACGAGGCAGAGAAAATACCTGACCCCGCCGGGAATCGAACCCGGGAACCTGGGCGTGGGAAGCGAGAACGCTACCGCACGACCACGAGATGCGGGCGGCAACCCCTCAGCGCCGCTACCATTGCTGCACGAGAGACATTCGCTAACGATATAGTGCACAGGATTGATGACGGCGATATGCATGTGGGTAGCATTTGGTTTACTGACGAAGCTTATTTTTACCTGGACGGCTTCGTCAATAAACAGAACTGGCGCATATGGGGAACCGAAAAGCCCCATGTTGCAGTCCCATCGTCCCTGTATCCTCAAAAAGTACTGGTCTGGGCCGCCATGTCTTCCAAAGGAATCATTGGCCCATTTTTCAGATCCGAAACGATTACTGCATCACGCTATCTGGACATTCTTCGTGAATTTGTGGCGGTACAAACTGCCTTAGACGACACTGCGAACACCTCGTGGTTTATGCAAGATGGTGCCCGGCCACATCGCACGGCCGACGTCTTTAATTTCCTGAATGAATATTTCGATGATCATGTGATTGCTTTGGGCTATCCGAAACATACAGGAGGCGGCGTGGATTGGCCTCCCTATTCGCCAGACATGGACCCCTGTGACTTCTTTCTGTGGGGACACTTGAAAGACCAGGTGTACCGCCAGAATCCAGAAACAATTGAACAGCTGAAGCAGTACATCTCATCTGCATGTGAAGCCATTCCGCCAGACACGTTGTCAAAGGTTTCGGGTAATTTCATTCCGAGACTACGCCATATTATTGCTACGCATGGTGGATATGTGGAAAATATCGTACTATAGAGTTTCCCAGACCGCAGCACCATCTGTTGTTGAAAATTGTAACTACTGTAATTTCGAAAGTTTGTCTGCCTGAAAATGTACTGTTGTCCCAAGCATATTGCAACAAACGGTGTATTTCTATCGCTGCTCGTTTAGTTTTTATTGCCGTTTCAAATATACCGGTCATTTTTGAAACACCCTGTATGAACAATGGTAGCGAAACTGCGGCGTCAGCCACGTAAGGTGTCTCTAGACTGGCTGCTGTGCAATCATTATTTACTGATGCAGCTCGATTTGGAGCAAAAACTACATCTGTGTATGATGAGCTGATAGCAAGGAATGAGGAGTTGGGTTTAATGAGAACATTGTGTCTAGAATTAGATACAGATATTGCGAACCGTATTACTCAGTTACATGGTATGGTAGCTAAGGATGTGATATCGTTTGTGAAGGATCTCTTGTCATCTGCTGAGGCAGACGTTTGGCTGGACAAGCAGTTGCTGCAAATAGCGAGACTACACCTCTCCGGAGAAGCGAAGTCCAAAGTACAGTGCAAGGAAGCCCTAAACAAGGCAGAAACTTTTGAACAGCTAAAACAAAGATTATTGTCAAGGTGCAAGAAGCAGGAAAGAGTGCATCTTTTCCATGGGCAGCTAAGTGTTGTTACTAACAGATCTACTGAAGTCATAGCGGATTTTTAACTCAGAATTAGGAAAATTTATGTACGTATGCACATATTAATGGAGAGTGATAAAGAGATCAAGGTGTTGGCAAAGGAGCCAAGCCGAGGGTGCTAGATGCACTGCTAAATAGTCTGACACCGAAAACATCTAGGAAGGTGCACACTGATGCACGCAAGGGTCACCATGCAGCAGTGAGGTTCCCAATCTGATGTTGCAGCAGGGATGAGATATAGATGAGATGTACTTATGACTAATGTAAAATGTTTCAACTATGGCCGTAGGGGTCATGTGCGTAGTCAGTTCTGCCAGCCTCGAAGGATTATAGTTTATATGAGCCAGCAGCAGTATTATGGGAATAGTAATAGTGGTGGTCAGGGTGCCAGTAAGAAACTGTTTAACTGAAAAGAAAACCCCAGACTTGCCGATAGGCATTCATAGTAAAACTGAATGCATGAAATAGGAATGCAGAGGAAGAACGTGCTATAGTGGATATAGCACATGCACTAAGGTACAAGTTTCTGTTGTACACAGGAGTTCATGTGTCAGTGGCCTTAAAAGATTTAGTAGGTAATAGACAATGTAACAAGCCAAGTTATGATGTGTGTGGAGTGGGGGATACCGAAATAGTGAAATATGGCCACTGGGGGCGCTAATGCTGAATCTTCAGTAGGAGGAAACCAAGTTTAAGCAGTTTTTATAAATAGCGTCTCATGTAACTAAGGGCTACAGCATGATCCTAGCTTTAGACTTTCTGGATCAGCGTCAAGATATATGATGGGAAGACATTCTGATTAGGGGGAGATGTCAATGTGGATCAGTTGCCAGCAGTGTCTACCGTAGCAGGCAATTCAGTTAAACTGTAAGCAATAACTTGAAGGCTTAATTCGCATGACTGTGTGTCAATTGGCAACAGAAAGTCGCTGAAGGGGATTGTGGAGTTTGACTTACTAGTTAGTATGTTGTGAATAGTGGAACCGCTTATTAGATGTGGCGTGTTGTTTCGTGAGACGAAATGTTGTATATGTACAGGAAAAGGTCAGAATCAAAATATCTGTCAGCTCAAATAATTTTGAGGTTAAGTTATTGCAGGAAATATTGGTGACAATGGTATGTGGTATAGAAGAATGCTGCAGTGAAGATGTGGGCTATGAACAAGCACAGACATTTTCAGCAATAGAGCAACAAAGACTGCAGTGCATGAGAAGATTAAACATTTGAGAGAAACAGAGAGAGAGAGTATATGTTTAAGAACTGCTGTTTGGGTTTCAGTATTTCTTTTTCCATAGTCCAAGGTATTCAGGACTACAGAAGTACAAGACGCTCACTAATGAAATAAATAGGAAGTGCGGGGATGATAAGAGGAAATGGCTGCATGAAGAATGTGAAGAAGCTGAAAGAGAAATGGTTGTTGGAAGGACTGACTTAGCATATAGGAAAGTCAAAATAACCTTTGGTGAAATTAAAAGCAATGGTGGTAACATTATGAGTGCAACGGGAATTCCACTGTTAAACGCAGAGGAGAAAGCGGATAGATAGAAAGATTACATTGAAGACCTCTATGAGGGAAAAGATTTTTCTGAAGTGATAGAAGAAGAAATAGGATTCGATTTAGTAAAGGTAGATCCAGTATTAGAATCAGAATTTAAGAGAGCTTTGGAGGACTTATGATCAAATACAGCACTAGGGATAGAAAACATTCCATCACAATTTCCAAAATCATTTCGGAAAGTAGCAAAGAAAATACTATTCACGTTGGTGTGTAGAATGTATAAGTCTAGCGAGATACCAATTGACTTTCGGAAAAATATCATCCACCAAATTCCGAAGACTAAAAAATCTGCCAAGTGCGAGAATTATCGCACAATCAGCTTAACAGTTCATACATTGGAGTTGCTGACGAGAATAGAGAAGAAAATTGACGATGTGTAAGACAATGGTCACTTTGGCTTTAGGAAAGGTAAAGACCCTACAGAGGTAATTCGGACGTTGCTGTTGATCATAGAACATATACTGAAAAAGAAATCATAACAGTTCGTACGATTTGTTGACCTGAAAAAAGCGTTCGACAATGTAAAAGATGTTTGAAATTCTATGAAAAATATGGGTAAGCTATAAGGAGAGACGGGTAATATACAATATGTACAAAAGCCAAGAGGAAATAGTGGCAATGCATGACAAATATTAAAAAGACTGTAAGACAGTGATGTAGTCTTCCATCCCTGTTGTTCAATCTGTACATCGAAGAAGCAATAATGGATGTAAAACAAAGACTTAGGAGCGGGATTAAAATTCAAGATAAATTGATATCAGTGATAATATTCGGTGATGGCATTGCTATCCTGAGTGACAGTGAAGAAGAATAACATGGTCTTCTAAATGGATTGAACCCTCTAACGAGCACAGAATATGGATCGAAGAAATACCAAATTAATGAAAAGTAGCAGAAATGAGAACTGCGAGGAACTTAATATCAGCATTGATGGTCACGAAGTAGAAGAAGTTAAGGAATTCTGCTACCCAGGCAGCAAACTAACTCATGAAAGACGGAGCGAGGAATACATAATACATCAAAAGCAGACTAGGACTGCCACATAGGGCATTCCGGTCCGAGAGAAGTATGCTAGTATTGTCTATAGGACCTAAATTGAGTAGGAAATTTCTGAGAATCTATGTTTGGAGCACTGAATTGTGTGGTAGTAAAACATGAACTAAGGCCAAAAGCAAAACAGAACAGAACTGAAGAGTTTGAGATGTGGTGTTATAGACGAATTTCGAAAATTAGGTGGACTGATATGTTAGGGAACGAGGAGGTGCTGTGCAGAATCAGCGTGGAAAGGAATAGGTGGAAAACGCTGATTAGGAGAAGGGAACGGAACATAGGACAACTGTTAAGAAATCAGGGAATGACTTCCATGATTGTAGAAGGAGCTATAGTAGAGGGCAAAAACTGTAAAGGAAGACAGAGATTGGAATATATCCAGAAAGTAACGGTGGAGATAGGTCTAAAGTGCTACTCTGAGATGAAGAGGTTGGCACAGAAGCGGAATTCGTGGCTAGCAGCATACAGGATTCCTAGACTGTACAGAATATCACAATACCTGCAGTGAACATTGGAAGAATTTATCAATTAGGATTTAGCCAACGAGATAATAGAAGAAAGTAGTGGTCTATAGGACAATAATTGTAATCGTAGCCAAGAAATTTACTGACATTTTAAGTAGGCATCGAGTTTGCTGCGACTGACGTCATTAGCACATTAAGATGATCTCAGATGCTTACCTGATTCCACACATCATGGAAGCAGTTGATTATGTTGCGCAGTGGCAGATTTTTGATGATGGTTTTGAGTGGTGGGTACTATGAGTTGGAAGTTGATTCCAGGAGACGTTTATCGTTATCTTCGGGACATTATAAGTATAGAAGCGTGCACCAGCAACATTTCACCTATTGTTACAGCGACAGTGTTGAAGGGATTAAATGCTTGTCAATGTTTAGTGTATTTTGATGACGTAGTTGTTTCTTTAAGAGGCATGTGGGAACATAGTCTGGGATAGAGAGGTATTGAGGAGACTGCAGGGTATACATTTAACAATGAGTAAGAAGTGAATTATTTGGGACATGTAATTAGTACGGATGGTGTGAGGAGCAGTCAGAGACTGATACAGGTTGTGTGGGATTCTCCATCACCAGGGACGAGCAAAGAAATAGTCTCTCTCTTGGGTCTTATCGATTATTTTTGGAAATTTGAGGTAAGGTTCACAGATGTAGCAAGATATAGCAAGATCTCTTATGCAATTGCTTAGAAGCGGTATCAAATTGGTTTGTTCTGAAGAGTGTCAGAAAACATTTGTTGAACTGGAAAAGTTTTGATGTCGAGTCCAGTGTTGGTAACCCCAGACTTTCAGAAGGGATTTATTCCGTCATGCAATGCAGAGAACCATGCCCTCAGGTGCGTTTCGAGCCAGGATGTCAATGAAGACAGAGTTTAAAGAACTTATTCTACTACAGAGAGGGAGTTACTTAGCCTGCTGTCTAGAGTAATGTATCTTTAATTAGATACTTTAAAGTAGTGACTGATCACGCTGCTTTGATGTGGTTACTAGGTTTGAAGGACTCACCCAGTAGATGGATGACACCGACATTAAAACTCAGTGAATTAGAGTATAAAGTAATCTACAAACCAGGGAAGAGGCACGGAAATGGGGACACATTAATCCTAGCGCCAGTAATGGGGGGCAAAAATTTCCCGCAGTATTTGTTTTATTTGTGTAATATATTTATTTGTTGGAGTGCAGAAGCAATAATTTAGGTAGTTGTAGAAAAATATCTAGAGTATGTGCTGTCATGGTTTTGTAATTTTTGTGAATTATTTAAATCTGCCTATTACATTTACTTTAAGTGTAGGCAGTTATTGCTTCCCCTTAGAAATCGGTGAGACACATTTTCTCATTAAAATATTTCTCATTATGGCAGAAAGAAATGAAGCTTCTAACTGTTGGTACCGCTGTACTGTGTTCCCATTGTTGTTTTGAAATAAATCTTCTTTATTGTTCGAAGTTGTACATTACTCGCAGTTCTAATAAAATGTCTCGTATCAGAGGTATCTCACAGACGAAGAGGTGTCAACTATAATAAATGAAGCACTTGAAGGTGCTGAAAGTGATCTAGAAGATGATACAGTTGTGACATACGATAGTGACACAGCAACTGAAAATAAATCAAGTTCACGAGTTCATCCCAGGATGAACAGCATGCAGCTGCTTCCAGCATCGGAACCATTGTTACAGCAAAAAGCGGTAGGGAATATATTACTGCGCCTGCAAGGTAAGTACGCAGGTCAGTAAAAAATACAGTGAATTTTTGAGAAGTTTTGACTCATGAAGGCTTCACCTCTAGTCTGTCAGAATCTTTAAAAAAGTTTATAACTCCCAAACCCATGAAGATTATCGTGGACTAGACAAACTAAGAAGCTCGTAATAAGAACTTAAAACTTACAACCATAGAAGAAGTGTACACCTTCATTGGCATTTTGACACAGTTGGGCACCAATAATGACACTAGGCTGCCTCATGGGGACTTACGGGGAAAGTACGTAGATAGAATATCTACACAGCTACAGTAAGTCGTATTCGATGTGGACAACTTCTGTATTGGATTAGATTTGATGTTAGAAACAAGAACCGAAAGCCGAAAGCCGGATAGGTTTTACCCCCTTCGTGAAGTTTTCGACAAAATTGACGAAATGTTTGTGAAATACTACATACCAAGCGCAGATCTAACGATCGATGAAATGCTCTCCCTACCTCCAGGAAGATGTCCCTTTCAGGTCTTTATGACAGACAAGCATGGGAAGTGTGGCATATTGATTAGGATATTATCAGATTCACACACCCGGTATGTTCGAAAAAATGGAAGTCTATGGAGGGAAGGATGAACGACCTGCCGAGGAACGGTGTGTAAAGGCAGCTGTTAGACGGATAGAGAATCCGCTGGCAGGAAGTGAAAGAAATGTAACATATCGTTGTTATACATCCATAGACCTAGCCGAGGAGCTTTGCAATGATCACAAGTTAACTTTCCTGGGAACACTGAACAGTAAGAGAAAACACAGACCAGAACGGCTAAAGAAGACGCAGGGTCGAGAGCTATTTTCCTCTAAGTTCTTATTCACAGATCCGAAAACAGGCAACACACCAGTTACTTTGGTTTCGTACATCTCCAAACTGAAGCCTACTACGAATCTCCTACTTCTTTCCACACAACACACTGATAACAAGGTAGATGAGTCGACAGAGACAAAAATATAAACATGAATCTCTACTACAATGAAACCAAAGGGGGCATAGACAGCATTGATCAAATGACGTAACATCGTACAGTAAAACAAGGGACGAGAAGGTGGCCATTATCTCTCTTTTTCACCTTGATAGATATTGCCTTTCTCAATGCTGGAACAACTTTCGTGATAAACAACGCAAACAGGAATAAGAAGAAGCTTAATGTAAGAAGGCTGTATCTGCTAGAAATAGGTCAACAGCTCGTTAGGCCAGCTGTGGAAGAGAGAGCAAAGAATATCATGGGTTTACAAAAGCCAATCATCTGTGCAGTGGAAGTGTTCTAGGGAAAACGCTGCCTAGCATTACTGCTACTGTTCAATCGTTTCAATTTCATTCGAGAGGAAGATGTCACATCCATTTGAAGAGTAAAAACTCCGAAAAGGAAACAGATAATATGACAAAAGTGTGTATAGTTTGTTGCCGGTGTTCGAAGTATGTGTGTTCCATTCATTCTGCAAAAACAATCATATGCAGTGAAAGAGAGTAGGAACGAAAAACTCAATTGTAATTTCTGACTTTGATTATCTGTTTTCTTGTTTGTGGTTTGCTATTGTACGTTCTTTTATGATTTCTTAATATAAGTCTGGTGTATATGAGAGTGTTAGGTTCATGATAAAAATATAATAATACTTCCGATATTGATTACTTTATTTATTGTATTAGTATATGTTATAATGTCCCTGATAGGTAAGGGAAGTGTGTTGGAACCTAATAAAGAAATTCCTAGTTCATTAAACAATGAAAAGTAAACAAACAAGTAAACAAAAGAAAATGTTAAAAAGTGAAAAGAATGTGAGGGCAGCCCCCCGCCCCCCCCCCCTAGATATCCATGTGACAGATCCGAGCTTAGTGGTGCTAGGATTAAGCAGAAAGGTAGTATTGATACAATTACTAGATCAACACATTAAGAGGTGGCAAGTAGTGCGCAGTGCTGTTTAAGAATATAATAAATACTGTACACATAAGCAGTAATCTTGTGGGACCGCTAATGGTAACACCAGTGAAGCTAAGGGAATAGGTGCTTACGGACACCCATTATCACACACCATCTTACAGTGGTGGGTGCAGAAAAACGAATTTGAGGGTGTCAGAGAATTATGGCTTTAACAAAAGAGAAAGGACAAATTTTGCTGTAAATTCTGTATAGAATCTCACAATGATTTCATCGGGATCTGGAGCTCTGGTCAGTTTTAGCGATATCAAGTGTTTCTCAAGGCCTCTAATACTAATATCTATATTTAACACATTTTCAGTGTTGCAAGAATTAAACCTGGGCCACAGTTGTGGAATATCCTTTATGCAGGAACATTTTTAACTGGATTTTTGCATTTCTGGTTTTTCTTCCACGGACTTTGGGTATCAGTTTCTGTGAAAAATGTAGGAGGTCATTCGATAGATTCTGCTATATTAGGCGATGAAGTGTTTACACGTTGGTTTTTATCAGCCAACACGTTTCATTTACAGTTTTTTATCTACATTCCTAAATTTTGCATTACATCCTGTTGTAGCTGCTGTTTCTTTACAGTGATTGTGTTCACCGAGGGCACCTCAAATCATGAACTGTTTTACTACGTATATATGTGTCTGGTGCTTGGTGCTTTTGGGTATAAGGCTTGTTTCCATGAATAAAAAGAATAAATAAAATTCCTAAAAAGTATTCCTAGTAACAATACAAAATGTAATACTTGTTTTTCTAGTATCTCTCTCAGAGTCTGCGATCTCGTTATTCCATTGAGTCAGAATGTTTTACGCTGCACCAGTAAGATATGTGGCTCATCCATTGCTTACTACTGACACTAACCCTTAGAACTAGCAATGGAGAGTTTCCTCTGGAAAATTTTAAAAATGCTCACTGAGGTTAGGCTGGACTGTAATTGTTCGATAGTACGAACTCTTTCCTTTCTTTTCTACCTTCGACGTATTCGAATAATTAGCAATAAACAAGCACCACACACCAAGAAGAAATGCGCTGTAATGTCACACACAGCAATGATGTGCACTATTCATCAGTGTATGACTAAATCGGCCGTTATATTTAATGAAATTATTTAATGTATGTTTCTAATTTAGATTAACGTCCTCAGACACCTGCGCTTGTATTCTCAGACATATTGAGTTCCATCCGTACTAGCGGCTTTACACTGAAGAGAAGCCAGAATGTTATTTGGCACTTAATAATAATGAAACTGTTTATGGTGGCTAATAATGTTTGTCATTAAATATTAAATACGTTGGAGTGTCTTAGGCAGACAGAAACAAAACTTCTTCAACAGCAAAAATTCCTCATATTTCAAGTCACTGGCAATGCTTTTTCAAAGCAAAAGGAGTAAAACAAGTCAATATGTCGTTAATGCGTCCGGTTCCAATTGCACTTAGACAGTGACAAGAACTAAACCCACTTTCTTACATTTTGTAATATTTTCTGCTGTTCTTTTTCCATTGATTGATGTGCGTAACATTAATTATGTGTTTTTCATATGTATTTTCCTGTAGATTTGAGAAAATTTTTAGTGTGAACTTTGTATTAATTTATTCGAAACATATACTTTAAACCACTTAATTGTGTCATAAAAAGTTTCGAGAGATGATCACTTATTGACAAATGACACCTGCATAAAAGAAACACCCGGATCTCTTGAATTGTGGCTCCTATGTGTTTTATCCAACATGACGTTTTCGCAGGTGATCGGCAGGTATAGAAGAAATTTCTGGTGTGCACCAGTGAATGACCCTTGTTGTGAATGTTGCGTGTTAATAACTCTACATCTGCAGTTACTATCTTTATTGTCTTTTAGGTTAAGTTACATAACTGAGAGGTGGTGTTCACCTTCAGTTTCAGATTCTTTATGTTTGCTGCAAAACTGTTCGTTACCCTACAATCCTTACCTCTTGTTCTAATTGTAAGTATTGGGTACCGTCTCCCCAAACTAGTCGCAATGTCTAATTGCGCTTTATAAAATTACAAGTCTCGTTAGTCCTCATACAAAGAGACGGTGGACGTTGCTAAGAACAGAAGCAATTTCTGTGACCTAGAAACGTTCATATTTCAGGAGCACCTGAGTAACTCTGGAAAGCACCTGAGTAACTCTGGAAAGCCCCAATTTGCAGTAACTTTTGTAGAGATACCAGAGGAAGCTCTACAAGCTCCCTCGTCAAACAGGAGAGAATGAGTCTCAAAAGTAGGAGCTCCTGGTGAAAATGTATACACGGGAGAAGCCCGGGCACAGGGGCGAAACGGAGGCGAACGTGTTAAGTCGGGGAGCACACATCACCTCGCCGGTAGGCGTTAGAGGGGCTAGGCAGCCCGCTGCACGTGAGAGATCAAACAGTGCAGGTGGGCAAACACACGGACAGAAGCTAAGTACGTGTAAAATTAATCGCGGCCCTCCAGCATGTGCAGTCCGACTGCTCATGCGATTAAAATTGCTTCTCCTGTCCCCGTTTGAAGTGTGACATAGAACCGCGCTAACCTGCGACGGCAAAAGCACGGTGCTCGCGCCTGAAAGTCGATGCAGCATTTTCCGCGTGTTAACCTGAGTCTCGCATAATTTGAGTGGTCATATTTTAGAAGCAACAAATGTATGTGACGAACGCTATATGGGAATGAATTAAATTCGTAGTACGCGTGTCCATTAGTAATTTCGATAACGGGCTCCATATAAGTGTTACTCGCTTTCGAGATTGCGATGATGAAATGTAGCAGAAACTTTGCGCATGGACCTCTGATGTAAAACCATTCTCATAACGGCCTTCAGTGAGACTTGTCTGGTGTAGTGGTAATCACTTATATACACAATACTTCCTCGTGAATCATTCTGTTAGTGAAAACCGTATCAAAACCCTACAGTAATTCCGAAGACAGAAAAACTTTAAGGAGACTAATTTACAAATTGGGTGTGATAAAGTAAATCATAAATATACCCATTCTTCACTAATGTTTATTTTTCATTAATCTACAAATATGGCTCTGAGCACTATGGGACTTAACATCTGAGGACCCCTAGAACTTAGAACTACTTAAACCTAACTAACCAAAGGTCATCACACACATCCATGCCCGAGGCAGGATTCGAACCTGCGACCGTAGCGGTCGCGCGTTTCCAGACTGAAGCCCTTGAACCGCTCGGCCACTTTGGCCGGCCATTAATCTACAATATTAATTTAACAGACTAACGCTATCTACTTGTTAAAATACTGCCCGTTTTAGTTACGGCAAAATGCTGACCCACTGAACTGTAACTATGATTATCAAACATCAGCGGTTCATTGCTTTTCAGTCTGAGGTTTATATATTTTAGCGACTTAACGCAAATCGGATAGTATGTGTTATATAGCAGATGGCACGATTTTACACAGTTCAAATCATATTCCGAAACAACTCCTGAACAGTATAACACACTTTAAAAGACACATCATGGGTATGATAAATAATTTTAATTTTACATAACCATGCACTTCTCACTTTGCTCTAATGCTAGGAATCATGAACCATTTGAAAAGCTGAGAACCAAGATATTTAGGTAGCAGAAATGAAGTTCCTAATGGCTATCAAAAGTTGTAGTATCTTAGATCACACCCGATATGACAACATGAGCGAACAAACTGTGATTTCATGGGTAAATCAGATCTCATCCAACAAGTTACGATGGATACATTTGATGTCGATGTACAGACATAGAAAGTATAAGCAGTAATTATTATTAATGATACAATAATAATAATACCAATGCCAGCAATTGTGATATTATACAAACATAATGGCAAATAAGATCACACTTGAATAAATGCAATTATATGCAAAAAATTATTTTTACAAGGGTTTGGGCCTCACGTATGAGTAAAACAGCAGTTTATCTGTGACTGATCTCGACGTCTAGAAGCCATCTAATCATGAGATATTTCAAAGCAGAATGAAATTGCAAGAGAATATGTACAGAATAAGAATTAATTTAAAAGTAGTAAACAACTGAGAATTTGAGTTCTACCGGAGTTATCAATGAAAGTATATGCTTCTTCACTCTAAACTGTGACCAACACTGGACGAGCAGCGTTTGCATAAGAAAGCGAAGACAGTGATGAGTATGAGTGATCATTTTCAGGGTGTGAGGCCTCATCAAACTATGTATGACCGTGGGCTTACGATGTTCATTTGGCACAAAAAAAATCCACTCTTTCCACAACGTCCTTCGTTAAAGTTCAGCTCTTCCGAAAGATGCTCCGTTTGCACGCTTTTGACTGCGGTCTTATGTAATCGCACGGCATGGGATTGGCCTCGAATGGTCTTCTTGGTGCCAGTGGGCACATCGCTGTAGACAATAACTCATCATGTTAGCTGCAGACAGATAAACGGCTCAAGATGGAGGATTCGTCTTCCGAAGATGTCAGCATTAGACCGCTACTTTTTTTTTCAGATAGCATATTTGCTGCTCTCTTGCGGTGAAACAGTTACGTACACGTCTCCATGAGTATTATCCACGCCAGTATGCGTTCATCACAAAGGACCTCTTTTCTGATCAAAATATTTAAAAAATTTTCTCCGCTACGTTGTTGATGTAGACTGCAGAATTCGAGATAATTAAATCATGTAAGTTATATTCTGCCGGCATTTAGAACGAATCGGTTTGTTGGCTTATGATTTGTTCGATTATGATTTATAGGGTTCTGCATTTGGCAAGGCACAATTCTCCTTTCAGTAAATTTGTAAACGTCTCTTTACAAATATCGTTGCTGCCTAATCTTTAAAACAGGGTAATTATTTGTGTAGTACTTCAGTTCTGTTGTAGCAGTGAAGTAAATGATGATGTCACTCTTTCTTCATTCTTCTTTCTATCCTGATGCATAGTAATACAGACACAAGTGGACACTTTGTTGGCACTTGAGAATGGGTACACAACCGGAACCATCCATAATAGCCGTAAGCTGTTGGTTTATTGGTGCATCATACAATCGTCACCATTTGTTCATCTATTTTCTTCCCATTAGAGTACGCCTTTCTCACACACAAAAAAAACCGTATTTATACTTTAATGTTAGAACTCATGTTTTTTCCATTATTAGACGTTGTGGTTTATAAAAAACCAGATGGTACTTTGGGGCACAATGTTCACCGAAATCCGACGCACACAGATCGGTATCTGCATTCTAAGAGTTGTCATCCACCACACCACAGCAGCGGCGTCCTTAGAACTTTGGTACGCAGAGCATATGCCATTTACGACGCGGACAGCTTAACCCAAGAAATTGCGCATTTAATAGCTGTTTTTAAAGAAAATGGATACTCCGAGAAGCAGGTTCGTCAGGCTGTGGAGTTTGAACCATCTCTGGAGGTGCATGAAGAGGAACATAGATCGGTGGCCTTTCTTCCTTACGCTGCAGGCATATCGTTTAATATTGGACGAATTTTAAGGAATTTTAACATTAACCCTGCTGTTCTGTTCGGGTCTATATGACCCGAAACGAATATGAACGTTATTTTACATTATGTAAATACCAATATATATTTATGAAACTTTGTGACTTTGTCTGAAAATGGATGAGCAGCATGTGTTTTAAAAGGTTTTAAAAAAGTTTAAGAAGTTTGGGCTTCAACTGTAATAGTTGCATATGTAATGTTCGGGTCATAATGACCCGACACAAATATGTTTAGTGTAACTCGTATTTATTTCTAAAATCTGGAAATGGCGAAAATTATTTTTGTTGTGTTGTGTGGGAATAGTGACTGCATCATTCCAACTTACTCTCAACAATCACCTAAAGCTCCATGCGTTCACAACAATGGGCTTGTTTGTTGCTTTCCCCAGGAAATAATAATTGGCAGTTCTCAATAATTGGAATGCTTTGTTTCTGCCCAGTTTGACTTGTGACACCATGGCGATGAGACCATTGAATGATCGTGAGTTGGAAGAAATAGTAAATGCCTCACCAGATGAAGGATCACTTTCTGAGTTTGAAGATCACATCAGCAATGCATCTGAAAGCGAGTGTTCCGATGACAGTTACGACAGTCCACAGCCCATACAAAATAGTGTAGAGACTTTTCTTTCTAAAAATGGGAATATAGAATGGCAGTTGCATCCACCAGCACAACATGGTCGCCTACCAGCTTCGAACATCATCAAGAGTACCCCAGGAGTTACCAGGTATGCAGTCAGCAGAATATCTGATGTAAAATGTTCATTTGAAGCAGTATTTCACACAGCGCTTCAAAATGAAATAATAGAGATGACAAATATTGAAGGGCAGCGAGTTTATGGTGAACAGTGGACAGATATTGATGGTTCTGTTTTCCATGCATACTTAGGACTCTTACTCCTAGCGGGTGTATATCGATCTCATGGGGAGTCTACAAAAAGTTTGTGGGATAAAGATACTGGGCGAAACATATTTCGAGCAACCATGTCTCATGAAACATTCTGTAAGATATCACGTGTCCTGCGATTTGACAAGAAATCTACTAGAGAGGAAAGACGACGTACTGACAAACTTGCCGCAATTCGTAGTATTTGGGAGAAGTGGGTAGAGGTCCTTCCTAAACTGTATAATCCAGGAGAAAATGTTACTGTTGACGAGCAGTTAGTAGCATTTAGAGGTCGCTGTCCATTCAAGCAGTATATCCCAAGTAAACCGGCAAAATATGGGATCAAAATATGGACCATGTGTGACAGCAAAACTTCATACGTACTGAAAGCCCAAATTTATACAGGAAAGGTGAGTGGAGCGGCACCAGAAAGAAATCAGGGAATGAGGGTGGTATCTGATCTCACTTCTGAGTTACGTGGTCAGAATATCACGTGTGACAACTTTTTTACGTCGTACAATTTGGGGCAGCTGCTTCTGAAAAGGAAATTGACTATGTTGGGAACTATACGGAAAAATAAGCCGGAGCTTCCACACAAAATGACCAACAAGGAGGTACACAGCTCTTCATTTTACTTCACAAATGACACTACTGTGGTTAATTATATTCCTAAGAGACACAAGAATGTTGTACTTATGAGCACTCTCCACCATGATGCGGAAATCAGTGACAGGGCTGATAAGAAGCCAAAAATGATTTTGGACTATAATTCAACCAAAGGTGCTGTAGACACGCTTGATCAGTTATTAGGTACATATACATGCAAACGAAAAAGTAATAGGTGGCCAATGATAGTTTTCTACAATATTCTTGATGTTTCTGCTTATAATGCATACGTTTTGTGGATTTCGGTTGACCCTAATTGGAATGCAAGCAAATTGACTAGAAGGAGAATATTCTTGGAGGAACTTGGAAAGTCACTGATAAAAGAACATATTGCATCAAGAACGCATTTCCCAAGAACAGAAGATTCTTTGAGAATGGTCACAAGCATCCAAAACCCGAATGATGTGGGTGGTGTGTCAGAATCGGTAACAACAAGAAAATCTACAAAACGTGCACGCTGTAAGTTCTGTCCATCAAGTAATGACAATAAAACAAACATGGTGTGTGGAAAATGTAGTAAACATATTTGCAAGAAACATGTAACCTACTTGTGTCCACAGTGCAAGCAGTAAGAAAAGAACTGTAGTATTTTATAAGATGATTGTATTGAAAATTCTGTTGTTTCAAATTTATGTGAATACTTGTGCCTAAACTACAATCAGTAAGAAGAGAGGATTCTAAAGTTGTAGTGCTTTCTATGTTGGAATGTAATAAAAAAACTGTAGTGTGTTCTGTACTGTAGTGTGCTCTAAGATGAATATCTGTAATGACAACTGTCTGTTGTTAGAAAATGTCAATACTTACGTCTAAACTGTCAACAATAAGAATAGAAGTATGGAAAAACTGTAGTGCTTTCTAAGTTGAATGCCTGTAATGGAAACTGTCTGTTGTTTCAAATTTATGTGCATATTTAAATGAAAAATATCCCTCAATAAAGTTGTATGCATTGTTATTATTATTATTATTACCATTATTATTATTATTATTATTATTATTATTATTACTAACAAGGTACTGGAATAGAACAACAATGTCGATAGCTAAAACTGTACCAAAATTTATGTTTCTAAAGCATTTTGATATGTCGGGTCATATTGACCCGAACAGTATATATGTCAAGTAAAAGTGAACAGAACAGCAGGGTTAAGAGTGTGTTCCGTCCCCCTTCTAGGATTAGGGCACTACTCGGCTTTGTGAAAGACTATTCTGGGCTTGGAAGACCCGGTGTATACAAAACTCCGTGTCAATGTGGGAAGGCTTACATTGGCCGTTAGATTCGCACGGTTCATGACAGGTGTGTGGAATTTAAAAGTCATGCCACAACACACGTACTAAACTAGCCGCGTATCCGCTGTTCAAGCCAAACATTAACAACACAGTTCCATATTCCTGACACCCAAATAGTCGGGATTAAAACAAAACCAAAAATCCCAAGAGCGCAAGATCCAGCATAGCTTCAGAACAGATCTTACTTCATGCGGTTGCCTTCAAAAATACAGGTATCGATATGAAAACAAGAACGTGTAACAACATTCCCTAATCAGCACAATGTTCTTCTTTAGGTCCCTGTAGCGCTAGACAACGCTGATATGCCAATGTTAACAAACCTTTAAGACAACACCCTCCAACTGACAAGCCGAAATCAATGTGACCCCATATCAGCTCCGTGACAGGACTCGAAACCCCAACTACTGTCAGTGCAACTCACTTAGAATAAATACAGCGCAAATAGTATGGCGGACACATATATTCAGGGATTAACAGAACACTAGACTGAACTAGAATTAACCTTAATAATACAGCACTAGATCTTGGGAGACAAGGAACTAACCCCCCCACCCGAAATTCTGCAACCGCAGGGCGTGAGGTTGAACTACTAAAACATAGAAGTGCAAACGTACACAAATAACTACCAAAATGCACCACTACACCGGTTAACAACGATGCGTGGAGGAATCTGCACTGTCAAAATTGCACCAGTGAAGAGAACAGAGGATGCCCCAGCGGTGGCCACAAGGCGGGAAAGACGACTGGGTGAACTCAATCCCAAAGGACGATCAACTTGAAACATTCACACTTAACTTCTATTCTCATTTCCCTCGACACACTTCGTCGTTTATCCGGGACTGCTGTACACAATTCTGAGCCGTCCCTAGTCGTCCCGGCAGACACCGACCCAGCCGAACTGCTCCCGGCCTCAAACCCTCGCCGAACGGCGGCTCCACCGCCCCATGATGGTTACTGTTTGCCTTCGTCGACGCAGGCGATGATTAGACTGCCATCCGCCTCCAGCGGACAACCAGTGAAGAGCGGACAGAGGGGCCCAACCAGGCCGGCGTTCCTCCACGGGTAGAAGTGCGGGTTCGGTAACAACACCCGTACGCGTAGGGCAGGATGTCGACGGCACCGGAGCAGACACGAAGGCCACTGCGCGACAACCCCTCCAACGTGACCGCGCCCGCCTATAAAAAGTAAAGGCCAAAGAGTCTGCTGCAGTAAACACGTGAGTCGGTCTTGTTACCAACCTACGGTTTCTAAGTACACCAAATACAGAACTCGCAATCGATAGTGGGTACACTACGAGCGGGAGTTCAAACGAAAGAGCTTCATAAAAGACCAACCCTGAACAATCGCGGAAAAACGAAATAGAAGCGAAGCCATAAAAGACAGCAACGAGATGCTAGAGCCCGATCGCGCCCAAACACTGTCGATTACCAAAAATTTTGGCTCCACACAACGATCAGGAAGCGAGCCGTGGAAAGATGGAAGTACACACGACTCAATGTGTAAATCTGTAGTTATGCTGGCTAGGTCGCTTAAAAAGTCATACGGCCACTGAAGGACGACTTTATTGGTCACAAAGCATGGATGATGCGTTTCATAATTATTTACATCTTCAGAAATCCAGCCGCGTGTGGTAGCCATGCAGTCTAAGGAGCCTTGCCACGGTTCGCTTGGCTATCCCCGTAGGACGTTCGAGTCCTCCGTTGGGCATGGATGTGTGTTCTATCCTTTGCATAAGCTAGTTAAGTTAGATTAAGTAGTGTATAAGCCTAGGGACCGATGACCTCAGCAGTTTGGTCCCATAGAACTTACCAAAAATTTCCAAATATGAGAAACCCAAGAGCAAAACTAGCATAAGGACAAGAGCATTAGCAGCAATGTACATAGCATGAGATGAGAGACTAGTTGTCTGTTAACGCTCTTGTCTCTGGGCTTTCTGAAGATGGAAATAATTTCAAAAGGCGTCACACATGCTTTGTGATCCATAAAGTCAATCTTCACCTGCTGTACGACTTTTGATGGGACTAAGGGAGCTTATGTACCAATCTGTGCGTATACACTGTCTAATTAACATACGCTCTAAAATGCATGAGAGCCGTGTTTCACAATTTCGAAGACAGAGAAATACTCATAGGTGTTGAGGTATGCATTTTAGACTTTGTGTTTACTAGATATTGTTGCATCGAATGATCGTTATTTGTCACATCCCTGAATACTGGGAGACCCTTTACCATGATGTGTTCCGTATATTGCTTTTGAAATTCCAATCAGACATTTCTCTATCAGTATCTTATCATCTGCACGACAAATTGTTGTAGCTGGCTAACAGTTAACCAGTTCTGTCAGCAACCACCACAGTTACACAAGTTATATCAGTGCTGCGATGTTTTCTGAGCAGCCAGAACTGCACGCAGAACATCTCAAAGGGCGAGTCTTTCTGCCGTTTCACAACACGCCATTTCCATTTACACCATTCTGCGGTAAATTTCACTATCTGTGTGGAAGATTTCTATGCATGGGCTGTTTGTGCTGTACGTGAAGAGACTGCGAGGCACCGTGGAAGTGTTTAAGGGTTTGCGTGAGTGCGCAAATATGCGTGTGTGTGTCATTTTGTGTGTGTGGGTTTGGCGCGACACCAGCAGGGCTGCACACAGCCGCCTTTTACCGCACCTCGTGGCGCTGCGCCCGCCGTAATGAGGATCTACAGGTCGGAGAGGCGGCCGTCTAATTGGAGAACGGCCGGCTGGCGCCGTGGTGTGGCTGCCCTTCCGACTCGAACTGCGCGCTCTGTGCCCCGGGGGACACCTCGCCTCGCGGCCAGCTCCTGACGACAACCTCTGAGGACGGGGCCGAAACGTCTCCAGGTCACGTACGCGTCCACTGTTCTCCGGGCACGGTTCGTAATACCTGTGGAGGTAACGTAGTGTAAACGCTATAGAAAAGTTTTGTGGAACCGTGTGTAGTATTTTAAATAGTGTAGTTCGCAACTAGAATGAACAAATGTGGAAGCAAGTAGTATGTACTGTACTGGCATAGACTTTACATATTTATTTATTTCATTTGTTGTTGTCGGTCCTACCACTGGTTTGATGAGCTCTTCACGCTAGTATGTTCTGTGCAAGCCTCTTCCTCTCCGAATAACTACTGCAAACTACATACATCCGAGCTTGCTTGTTGAGTTTAAGCCTAGTCTCTTTCTGCAGTTCTTGCACCCAAACCTTCAGTGCATCACCAAACCGATTATACCTTCTTGCCTCAGGTTATGTTCTATCAATTGGTCTCTTCTTTAGTCAATTTATGCCACAAATTCTTTTTTTCTGGTTCTGTTGAGAACCTCCTGCTTACTTACTCGATCTACCCAGTAATCTTCAGTAGTTCCTGATTTCAGAGGTTACTTTTCTCATCTTCTTTGAAATGCTAATTGTGCACATTTAATTTCCATTCGAGACCATAGTTCGAACAGTACCTTCAGAAAAGACTTCCTGAGATTTAAACTTGTGCCAGATGTTAAGAAATTCCCGTTTCTGTGAAATGCATTTCGTGCTATAGCCAGTCTGCCTTCCCATGTACTTTCATTGTCTCATTTCCTAATATAATTCTATATCTGTTTAACACAGTATTCTTACCATGAAACTGCTCTTTCTTCTTTCTGTACCGGATTAACAATATCAGCGTCAAATTTGATAGATTTTTTTATCTTCATCTTTATTTCTCTTTCCAAATGTAAATATTAGGCTAACTTGGCCCTCTTAAATTCGTCCAGGAATTCTCAGTGTTTTACCAGAACCTTCGTTGTAACACACATGTCAAAATATATGAGACTTTTAAGGCTAATTTTCTGAGTATTTTCGCACATGTTGGGCTCAGGTATGTAGCTGCGGACTAATTGCACTTAGTATGATTTATTATCCCTATATATCTTTGTATTTCCATTGCAGTAAAAATATCAGCACAGCACAGCTTGGAAATAAATTTGTTCCATTCATCAATTTTCTGTTCACAACGGTGAAGTCCCCTCTTTCCTTCGCCTTAAGTTTTCATTCAAGATTGCTCGATTCCGTCTCCGGTTTTGTGTCGCAAATTTTGGTAAATCCACATTACTGGCTTGTTACTGCTGTGAATGTTTTTTCACAGAAATAAAGGTAATTGTGATATGAAACCGAATAAGTAATAATTACATTGTTATTCTGCCACAACCTACCGGTGACCAGTATAACAGAATACTCATAATATATCTCTGAACATCCTACGAACTTTTGTGGATGTAGTTCTAGCTCATCATGCATACAGTGCAGAATTTCATCCATAGAAATGGTAGTGGCGGAAATCATAAAAGCTGGAACAGCCATAGCGAAACGGAACAGCTTATTTTTGGTTGTAGAGTGTAGGGACTGAGACATAATTTACAGAAAGGTAGAATTAGTTTGTGTGTCATAACAGGAATAAGGGCACTATGTAAGAGAAGCGATGGGAATCCAAGAAAAGGAGGAATGTGAGTAAATGATACAGCGTATTGCTCTGGGAAAAAGAAGAAATAAGGTAATGTGAAGTGGGTAACTGAAAAAAAAATGGAAAAATAAAGAAGAATAACTGGAAAAGTGAGTATTTCAAACTGTTAGTCTGTGCAAAATGTCAGTTTCGAGGGAAAGATCAAGAAGAAATTCTTCAGTGTTTTTTTCAAATGCTGCGACATATGGATTGGTGTGTAATGTGCAGGGCTTCTTTTTAGCGTTATCAGTCCAGTCATACGAGAAGCCGTTTGCTCGTACTCTAACGTAGGTCGAAGCAACGAATGAGATGCGGATTTTGCCATGGGCTCAATTTTTACTGGAAAAATGTTTGGTTAAATTCAGTTTAAACTGAACTCCACGTTAATTATTGCAAATGACAACTGGCTTCTGAAGTCAAATTTAATCATATACCCACACAGATAGCGTGGAGGTGGATTAGCTAGATTTGTGCTCGACGAAACTGCATATAAATCCCAGCCAGACCATTAGAATTAGATTTTCACGTGGTTTCCCGATATCGTTATGCTAATGCTGGGACTGTTTTCTTCAAACGTTGCTAACCTATTGCAGAATGTCCCAAGAAATTCATTCTTATTGAACGTAAGACTCGTTCGCTTTTCTGAAGCGGAATTTATTATTCCATGCAATATATGATATGATGCATATGTTTGTGCAACATGCCACAGGAGCTTCAACATATCACACTAAATCGGAAGTAATAACTGAAAGTAATAAGTAAACACTTGTAACTGGCAATCAAAATCATTTTCTACTTGATCAGATCTGCAGGGATCGACAGATTTTGTTTGGTGGTCCGTACTGAACTCTTTAGACGCATCGTGGCACTACTGGGCGCTCTTGCACTATTGTAAATCACGCTGGCTAATGACGATCAAACCTGCTGTTTCGGAATTTCTGCCACCAGGCGATACCAGAACGTTACACCTGGTAATCCCTTTCCAGATTCACTTCCGTCCTTACGCGAGATGTGATTCTGTGCCTTCACCAATAGCTTTGGTGTCATTTCAGTGTTCAGTCTTATAAAATTAATCGTCATATCCTAGTCGCAAATACCATTAACTTCCTTAGAAATTTAATAACCTTCTTCTGCATATCAGATAATAGGCTAACTGCCTATCTCTATCCAGTTCCCTCCATCTGCCTCATGTCATCTGACTAACACTTCAACGTTGTTTCTGATGGATTTATTGCTTCGTCTATTGATCTTCACTCGCTCATTCACAAAGTTTTCTTTTCTTATATGCTAAATTTCCTTGAATCCTCTAGGTCATAGAAGGTATTTTCGCACAGAACTTTATTTATGTTAATTAATTAGTTTTTTACTTTAGTTCATACTGAATCCACGATTTCCTTCTCACATGATTAGCTGTTATATCTGTTTCAATTTCTCATGCTATTTTTGTTTCTCAATGTTTATTAGTATGCAGTTTGCTATGTTTATTGTTTTCACACTGGATACTAATTTTGCAGCTTAAAAATGTGAAATGTTACACTTCTTCAATAATTTGTCGAGTCATAATCATCTCTGAGTTCTCGGAACTAGATGTTTATTTGTAGAAGTTTATGAGTAATTAATGTCGGTCCAGGAGTCTAGAGTTAAAGTGCGTATGTCGAAACCGAAAAATCCTAGGATCTAACCACTACTGGACCACGGAAATATTCAGTCTTTCTTTGGTCTAGCCTTCACACCTGAACGATGCAAGGAGTCACCAGGAGCGACATGAGGTTCGGATTCCACGTTGAACTGTGGGTCCCCTCTTCCGGTTGCATGATTGAAGAAGATCAGGGACATGCGAGCTGGCGAAGAGGCGAGCAAGTGAAGATAACACCTGGCAATTGAACCACAATAAATTATCATTATCCGTAATTAATATTTGCAAAGGAATATAAATGATTGGCAATTAACTCATAAATGTTATTAATGCAGAATAGGAAGCAGATAAAACAACTTACCGATTATGTTCAGTTTTTATATGTTGAAGAGGTGGTGTCAAATTATCAACTTGCAATGTAGGTAATACATATTGTATTAAAGACATTTTATGTTGTTATTCTGATGCTGTGCCCTGCCTCCAAGAATTGTAATGCATTATAAATTGGGGGGAGGGGGGTTTCGGTTGATTTTGGGACGAGCCCAAACTGCGAGGTCATCGGTCTCATCGGATTAGGGAGGGAAGTCGGCTGTGCCCTTGAAAGGAACCATCCCGGCATTTGCCTGAAGCGATTTAGGGGAATCACGGTAAACCTAAATCAGGATGGCCGGACGTGGGACTGAACCGTCGTCCTTCCGAATGCGAGTCCAGTGTGCTAAACATTGCGCCACCTCGCTCGATCGTAAATTTTGGTATAATTCCTCATTTGTCAAGAAAAATAATTTGTATTTAATAAATTATTTGTAAAATTGAGCCCACGCCTGCACAATCCCACTCCACTCTAATATAGTGGATATTCATGGTTATAACAGAAGCTATAAATGTTCTCATAATTTCGAATAAGGTGATTGTTTTTATTCGATCAAAGTGTTTTTCATAATAAACCCACATAAAAAAAGTTGTACATCACCTGGGTCCCACAACTCCTGAAGATAGACGTTGAGTGGATAATGTATCACAAAGACAGTCCCTTTGACCGTTCAGACTTGTCACTAAACCCGCCTAAAGATGTAAACAACCAAGCATGAGCTGCTCCCATTAGAAGGAGGAGGTCCGACAGCCGATCAGTTCCAGTCATTCCACCAGGAAGGAGGAACACGACTCGTGTGGTCTGTAGTTCAGCCATAACTAGACGATCAGTACCGCGATTTAATCGCACTCGCATTGTCACTCTGTGCCAGGAAGGGCTCTCAACAAGGGAAGTGTCCAGGCGTCTCGCAGTGAACCAAAGCGATGTTGTTCTGACTTGTAGGAGATACAGAGAGACAGGAAGTGTCGATGACATGCCTTGTTCAGGCCGCCCAAGGGCCACTACTGCAGTGGATGAGAACTACCTTTGGATTATTGCTCGGAGGAACCATGACAGCAACGCCATCATGTTGAACAATGTTTTTCGTGCAGCCACAGGACGTCGTGTTACGACTCAAATTGTGCGCAATAGGCTGCATGATGCGCAACTTCACTGCCGACGTCCACAGCGAGGTCCATTCAACCAGACAATCGTCGGTGACGTGTTTGGAGGCAACCCGGCCAGGCTGAACGCCTTAGACACACTGTCCAGCGAGTGCAACAAGGTGGAAGTTTACTGTTGTTGTAGGGTGGCATTATGTGGGGCCGACGTGTCAGTATCTCGTTATACATAACGCTATTGAACGTTTCCTCGTAGCTCTCGACAATGTGGATGCTAAATAATTCTCTCCCTACCAATGGGTAGGCAATTCCTTATTGTGTTGTAACAAGTATCGAGACGAGTTGACCCATTTTGAAATGCCACAATGCTATGCAAAAAGTTTCAACATTAAGTTCTTTTTTTAAGATAGTAGAGAATAAAACTCCAGAGACAAAAATAGTCAGCGATTAAAATTTTTAACACCGCACTTTTCCCAATACAATAAACTATAAAACGCAGCAGTCATAAAACTATGATGGAGCGCCACAAAGAGGTAGTATCTCCACAACGTACAAGTTAGCGTATTAGAAACATGTATAGAATTTTTAGTATTGATTTTCTACTTACAAGCAAACCTAATAGACGTGATACAACACCAAAATCTCTGGAATACACCTATATGGTGCCTTACCGTCTTTAAGGTGGATCACACACTACGTGGTAGAGTTTTGCACTGTGCCACTGATATGTAGAATTGATTTTCAATACCCACACAAATGTTATACTACTATAGTAACACGGAGGAAAACGTAATTTGGTGGACATATTTCGAAAGCGCATATGAATCTGGAATTGTAATAGGTGGTTTTGAAATGGGCATAGGAAAATTACATAGCAACAGAAACTGTCTAAGAATGAAGTAATGAATTGATCTTTCTCACAAGTGTGTCTGAAGAGAAGTCTCTACGTCACGAAAGTAGTTACGATACAATTAACAATCAACAACTGAGGAAGAATTATATCACAAGTGTCTCAAAGAAGCTGTGAGGCAATAAACGAGGATTGAAACAGGAAGAAACTTTATGCCAACAGCAAACGTTGTGTTAGTGGCGCCATTAAACGTTACAATAAAATTTTTGTTCAGGTCACAAGGAACCACTGGATTAGAGTAGAGTGGGATTGTGCAGGCGTGGCCTCAATTTTACGAAGAATTTATTAAATACATATAATTTTTAAATATTATATATTATATAATATTATAAATATGATATTATTATTAAATACTAATTATTTTTCTTGACAACTGCGAAATTATACCAAAATTTACACGGCAATGCAATTCTTGGAGGCAGGGCACAGGTTGAGAATAATAATATAACATGCCTTTGCTACAATGAAAACTGAACTGAAATACACTTCATCCATGAAGATAGAAACTGGGCAACAGCAGTTTACAGACACAGCTTACAAAATCCGGCTGCTGGTCACAGGTAGACAATGACAATCAAATTAACTAGAAGGAAACTCTCTGATTTACTTCAGGCTAATTATACTGGTATTCAACTAACTCTACGACCACTCCCATCACCGAGTAGTCGCAAAGGCAAAGCTACAGTCAACCATTTATGGGACTACCTACGAAAATTTCTCAATACAGTTTTCTGTCAATGTGACATACAAAGCACTCTACTCTTACAGAGTAAAAAAACAAGGTAATTTTCCATACGGTGAAAGAAACGAAATCAGTAACGCTAAAAACAAACAATTAAAAACATCAGTATTGCTCTCACTTAGAGAAAACATCCCCAATTTAACTACGGCCCTTCCATGTGTAATATTGCCGATCATCCGATATTCTTAATGCAAAACCTGTACTCTTTCCTGCACACTATGACGAATCGCTGGACCAATGAAAATACTGCTGTCGGTCACTAAACCACCAAGTTAGTGCTCCTCCGGTCATTTGGAACGCCTGTCTGCTCCTCCACCGGAGTCGCCGTCCTATCACCAGGGGAAAACACAAAAACTGCATCAATGGTTTGTTTGTATCCACACAACGGCCACGCCTCTCGCTCTCCATTGGTGAAGTCACGTACACAAATTCTTGGTGTACCAGCTTGGACAAGTAGACTCGTTCTTGATTCTCTACCAACATACTGGGTCCAACAGCTCTGTGGCATCCACCAAACCTGTTAACGACACATAGAGCATCAGGAGCAGCCCCTGGTTGCCATAGGTTATCACCGGGCATCTGTCCCTAGCCGCCAAAGTCCACCAATATCCGCCGCTCTTTGTCAAAGGCACGTCTGCTTAGTCCGGATCGGCCGCTGGGGAGTCCAAGACTCCAGCTTGAGCGCTGGTCATGCACTACGTCGCACTGCCCCATCCAGGCTCGGAGCTGTGTGAGGCGCGCTACAATCGCTGACAAAACTACTACAAGTGTTAGTAGTCCACGTACCTACTTCCATTACATTATGAACATGACGGTTGACAGTCGGAAAACACAGTCCTTTAAAGATTACTACAAAGGAAGTAACGTCCAAAAATTCATAGCCTTTTCCCGAAAAGTCGAATAAGCACAACGGATGCACAGAGACAATAGGTTCTCCTCGACTATTTACGACAGTCTAGCAACACGGGGTACCTTTTTGATTCCCTGACTTAAAACAACGTGGTTTTGAGGCGAAGAACTCGTCAAGCCAAGTTCAGAGCAAATTTTGACCCGGAAAGGAAATTCCTCGAAGGTTGTTCGATAGAGACTCTTCATTGTCCTTGTTCTTGGATTGCGTCTCAAGACGTCTCAGCTGTTGAGAATATATGTCATCAGTGTTGGCTACGACTCGAGGTAGTAATTCGTAGTACACTACACCGTCTCTGTTCCAGCAAATACTTCACTGGACTCCCATTAGGGAGGATGACGGTTCAAACCCGGCCATCCAGATTTAGGTTTTCCGTGATTTCCGTAAATCGCTCCAGGCAAATGTCGGGATGGTTCCATTGAAAGGGCACAGCCGATTTCCTGCCTTATCCTTGACACGACCATAGGTTGTGCTCCATCTCTAATGACCTTGATGTCGACGGGACGTTAAACCCAATCTTCCTTCCCTTCCTTCCAAATGCTTAACATTACCTTTTGTGGATGCGTGCACATCTTCTTACATGGGTTGATGCTTTGTTTCGGCTCAACTACTTCTTCCTTTTCCTTATATTCTCATAAAGATATCGTCATCAGTAACGATATCCGACAGCAGTGGTCGATCTTGTTCGAAAGGAAATTAATGACGACCAAACGGATATGCATATAAGACCAACCGCTGATTTTTGTGACTTTGGTTTACAGCATTCAGGACCCACACACGCGATTTTTGAAACTTCTCCATTGCATGCAAATGTCGCACGATAGTGGAACCATCACAGTTCATCACATTTGTCAGTTTTAGAGTACACTGGTGCGGATCATTGTGGATTAAACGATCTTCATCAAAATTCGAAGCTCTTCCTGAACATGGAGACTCACCAATGTCAAATTGACCCTTCTTAAAACGAGAAAACCATTTTCTTGTCTTGCTGTGTCCAATGGCTTTATCTCCATACACGGCGCAAATGTTTCTGGCCACCTCCACTGCTGACACCCCTCTACTGCACTCAAACAGCAGGATAAGTATGAAATGTTCCTATTTCTCCACTTGGCACTCCAACTTTTTAGCGTCCACAGCTCCAATCACTATTTCTAAATGACAATATGCAAACTTAAACAGCAACCGCGAACTTCAAATAATAAACGGCAGTCGAAAAATGAACCCGTAGAAACAGGAATATCAAATGCAAAACATAAACGCTATGAACTTATGCACCAACCTATCGGTCTTGACGTTTGAAACAATGGAAATGTAGTTGTTAGATCTCCAAAGCTGTGTGCGCTCCTTAACACGTGACACACCATGAGTGACGTGACGGGTCAATTTCATGTCTCTGGTGCAACAATGAATAAGTAAACTGCTAGAAGAGGAAACTCTTCAGCTGAGTGCGACAACCTGGGCGCAAGCAAGCAGTGAAGGTGCAAACAGAAAGGCAGATGTGCGAGCGTATGCCTTCGCGATCGCCATCATCTTCAGTTATACGTTTTTGGATGGATGGCCGTGTCTTGATATACACATCATACGGCGCCCTGATTGAGACTCCTCGCAGCACTGGCTGAAAGTTTGGTCAGCAAAACAACGTAAAATTGAAGTTTTGTACCGAGATTTTTTTAATGGATTTACTGTCAGCTATCAGTTACATCCCGACTGAATGTTTCAATGTTGCCTTTACAAACTCTTTTCTTCGCTCAGACCACAGTCTAAAGAGAGAATGATTCGGATGATACTGTGTAGCCTATAACTTTGACCTTAAAAATTTAATTCACCGCGATATGTTACAAATACTTGGTTTTGTAGCACTAAGCTAAAACATTACCACTCTATTGGGATCTATATGTAACGTAAATTCGTTGAACTACGTGCAATAAGACATGACTGGAAAACAAGAAAATAATCTTACATAGAGCTTTTGTAAATCGTTATTTTTGAATCAGATTAAATTAACGAAGGATTCACGCCCGAAGCAATCACGTCATAAATAATTTACTCTCATGCACATGTAACAAAATCAGGTTGTTTCCTTTTCCTCTTAATTCATATGCTTCAGTCATTCGTTCACTTGCTCACATTAGCTCAGTACCTTTCAACTGTATGAGCGACAGTGATTACTTCACAATTTATTCACACGAAACAGCTCTAAAATTATGTGCAAAACTTTATTTGGACGGCAGCATTCCCGAAAATGAATAGCTCTAAAACCACCTTTGGCCGTTCTTTAACAAAATTAACAATTCTGGTAGAATCAGCAATGCTAGTCCTTCAGTCGACAAAGGGGCAAGAAATACCAGCGTTAGAATCTTTCAGCGACGTAGTAAACACGAAGGAAATTTTGAAAATGGGCAGGATCGTCGATCGTGTTATTTTTATTTGGACAGTCCTCTAACTCCTTAACTCATTTTTTTAACCTACGAAAAACACAAATATGGACTGCAGACCAGGATTTGAACAGTGCTCTTTCATAACGCAGAACGTGAGCCGACTGCTTTAACTGCGGCGTTCTGTTAAAAAAGGACTATCCCATGACTACAACTGAAAGTTGAATATATATTTATCTACTCAACACCTGAAACTCGTATGTGGGTTTCAAATTATAGGTCAGTTCAACAACGAAAGAATATTTCATTTAAAATAAAACAACTGCTTTCAAAGGTATTCACTTTGGGTTGCAACTTAGGGTACTATACAATGGAAAGAATGCTTACCTCCTAATAAATAGAAGTATTTTTCAAATTATAGTTCACAATCTATATATTCTTTAATGAGGCAGGAAAAGTGGTGTAGCACAGGTGCCTAACTAATTTCTGAAATAATTTTGTTTCATCAGGTAATTTATTCCAAAGTGAAAGTTCCTTCCTCGTATAAATTTGCCTTTCCATGTACTAAGCGCAAGCTGTGTTGCATGCTAGTCATGGATACTGTTCTGTTTCTGAATGCCGACATCACTGCCTACTGCACTACATTTAAGAAATTATAAGAAGTCAGCAGTATAGGAGAAGGATAATCGTAGTATTTCTAATTTTTTAAATAGGCGCCTAAAAACTGCAAACGTTTCGCCAGTTATTATTCTGACAGAAAGTATTTAACGTTGCGAATGAGTTTTCCAGAGGATGAGTGCACATAGCAGATGTCTCAGAAAATAAGGTATGTACTCTTTATAGCAGTCTCACTTTTTTTCTTTAGGTATCTTAATGCACAGCTCAACGTTGATGTTAACACTTCAGAACTTTCTTCTTGAGGCTGACGTGTAGCTTTAGGAACTTCCTCATACGACATAGTAGTTTCAGCTGGTGCTGTATCGTAAGTCACAGCTACTGTATATTCAACAATCAGCCTAGCTTACCAACTGCCACATGGATAGCGGGTAACATTTGTAATTAATAATTGAAATTTTAATAGTGTTGTGACAGGTATCTTAAAGTCTTTCTCAATATTTTGTTTCACGGATATTTGCTACAGCATTGAAGTCAACATCTGATCAAAACTTAGTGGCTAAACCCCCATGTTGGTAGTGACATCGACAATGGCGTTGAAGCAGTGAGTAGACGAGCAACAACTAATACAGTGGCAAGTTCACTTTGTACTAACGAACTGAAATCATCTATTTTGTTAAACATTGTAGAACATTATTGTGGTTCAGTATCCAGCAGTCACCTAAAATTCTAAACGTGGCCCATCTGCAACACCATTTTTTAAACGAGAATTTCCCTATTCTTCCATCTATCGGAGTTTACTGCGTCAACAGGTGAAATGGGATATAATCCTATAGTAATTATTTGAATATTCTCGTGATGTTCAGTAGCATTATGAGACACTTCAGCAGCGGGCGTAGTTAACATGGCAGGTATTACATCTGAGAGAGGCTATTTAGTCAATTTTAGTACTCACAACGTGTTATTACAAGCCTCATCGTTCTTTTCCACGTCATAGGCCACTCATATGAGGTAAAGCCCCTTCGTTTCAGCAACACATTTTGTCGATAATTTTGACACGTTTTTAGAAAGATGGAACATGCATCAGATTGCGATCATTTATCACGTCCTTTCGTTTACATCTGATCTGTCATACCTACGTGACACAGAGCACAATATCAATTTGGTGTTGATTGCATGCACGCTTACTCCTAATTAACCGCACATTCACAGATCACGGAGTTAACAGAGATTGGTTTATGGGTAAATGGTAACATAGGAGGCCTATAAGTGATAAAATGAAATAAAAATCAGTAAAGGTGATTCCTCACTAAATCCTCATCCCAGGCATGGTAATATGATAAGTAAATAGCACAAAAGCATTCTGCTGGAGCAGGTGGAGCCAAGTTAATCATTAAATATACTATTGTCAAGAAAGGTGGCTAAGACAGATGCATTTCAACAGTAGCTGTGTTCACTGCCACGAAACTCTCAGGAAGAGGTGCACAATTTTAACTATTACAACTTTCTGTTATTCGATGCGAACTATAAATATTGCTCGACGCTGTCTTATGGAACTTCTGTTTATGTTTATGATACATAGAAAGGTAGACAGTAAACGGGGAAAAGAAAGATAGACGGATTTCTAGAGGTAAAAGTTTTGTCTTGAGCTTATTTCTCAAAATATTTGAGACTAGTAGTTACAATGGCAAAGTCTTATAGTCATAAGTGTACCGCAATGGCACAGCTCTGCCGACCGCATTCCCTGAATGCAATATCTGGTCCCTGAAACTCTCTGCCGCCTGTGTTTGCTTGAAACAAGCAGTGTAGAAGGCGGATTCGCATCTGACCTAATTTTCAGTAACATAAGGCACAGAATAATATCGTGAAGAGAGTTATTGCTCTAACATCAATCAATAAGGCGTTACATGTTTCTTCATTGTATGCAAAAATGTTAAATTCAGTGTTTTAACAACAATTGCGAGTGCTTAAGGGGCTCCGGAAAGGCTCAAAATCATGAAAAGTTCAATTTTTACTTTTTTGCGTTTTCTGAATCTGCAGACTATTACCTTTTAATAGATATATAATTTATTCAATTCCGAAGACTACAACTATTTTTAAATTTTTTTGAAATGTGTTCTACATGGGCGTGACCCACTGTGGCGCTGTTAAACTGCTGTCAAATGGTGTTATTATTAACGTCCGTGTTCATCAGGTACATTTTAGTGATGTGAGATAAAGTATGTGTTGTGGCTAACCTGTGATGGTTCAATATATATCGCTGGTGTGATTGTCGATTGTTTCATGTTTATTTACTCTGTCGTTATCTCGAAAATATTCGTAATTAATTCTGTTTCTTGAGTCTCTGTTTTGTTGAAGTATAATAATGAGTAAAAGTAAAGTTATTAGAAATCCTCTGAAGGCTTTTAAGAAAAGGAGAAATGTTGGAAAGCCAAAGGTATATGTTATTACTGTAAACAATAAAGACGATGAAAATCCCCAACATAGCTTGTGTCCCAAAGAAGAAGACAGTTGGTGTAAATATAACAAAGGATTGATAACTGGTGAAGTGTACACTCATAAGCATAGTCTGCCTCATGCAATAATGGAGGTGATAAAACCTATTTTCAGAGACTTAGCAGCACCTGAACTGTTGAAAAAGTGTATTCACGGAAAAACTCAAAACCCCTATGAAAGTGTAAATAGTGTTATATGGTCGAGAATCCCCAAGACTGTATTTGTTGGAATAGAAACACTTCACTTTGGTGTGTATGATGCTGTTGCGACTTTCAATGATGGCAACATTGTAAGGTGCAAGGTATTAATTAGAAATATGGGAATGAAGATAGGTTCTAACATGGTACGAGCGATGCTTGCTTTAGACAAAGAACGCCTTCGGGCTGCAGACAGGGCTATAAAGAGTCTAGAAATACAAGCAAGAGTAAACAGGAGGAGGAACAAGAGGAAGCTGGAGGAGGAGTTTGCAGAGGATGAAGATAATCCATCCTATGGACCTGGAATGCACTAAAAAGTTAATCCAATCTTTGTCGCTCGATTCCCAAAACTTTTATTTTCTCATACTAATTACATGTTTTCTAAGGATCTTCCAAACATATTTGTTTCAAACTTTCAGTAAATGTTACACAGTACCTTCTGCATAATTTAACACAGCCTTTTTCCAAAAAACTGTATATTTTTGAACATATAAATAAAAAATTGCAAAAAAATGTTGTGAATTTTCATTACAATTGAAAAAATCATCTTTAATAACTGAACTAAAATTTTGTAAAATCCCTGTGTTAAGTTGTAGCCCATATTCCAATAAATAATCTGTAAAAAGTTCAACTTCCTACCTCAAATACTTTGTGAGGAAAAATGTAATTTATAAGCGTTATTTTAACATTGCAAGTATAGGGCGTTCCGGAGCCCCTTAACGGCTTCTCTTCTTACTCTGAGGAAAAGTTTTAAAACAGGGTACGCAATACAGCAACAAGGTATGGAATTTGGAGAGGTAAATGTTTTGATGTGAAGTAAGGTAGAAGATATCGTTGTACCTTGAGGATAGTGTACCTAGGAACACATGATATTTCCTGCCCACTGTTGCAGCCTTTAACCAATTTTAAATCTCATGAAGGAACGTGCGCTAGAGACAATAAAAAGTTTCCGGTATTTTGTACTGCTTTGCAAATAATTTGAGCTCTACATCTTTTGGTGCTGTATAATATACTTAAGCTGTTCCGAAAATATTATTAATTCTTCAGCTATAGAATTTTATGTTGCGTAAAATTCTATGTGTTTTTTAAATCAATTTATGCAACGTGTGGAAGTTTATGTTATAATTCGTCGCTCGTGCACCGACTCGTATCCTGCGAAGGAAGATCATCTGCCATGCAAGTCTCGAAATTGGAAATTTGTGTCAGTTTTCAATAGATTATATTTCAAAACGTACTTCTAACCGATTTCTCATACTACTTCTACTGCAACAGATTTCACTCACTTATTGTAGGTTTATAGTAGAGCACTAACGTAAAGAAGATTATTAAGTACAGCAATTAAACGAGTACTGATTTTTCGTACAATCTTTATTATCGCAGGTCGCATGTAGAAATTTGGTAACTACTTTCGACTTTTACCGGCTATCTCGAGATGGTTACAAGACAGGAATTGCATTCGACATTAGCTGTATTTACAATAAAATATCTGAACGTATGCTCTTGTCTTAGACACTGCTGTGTATTGTTGGTATGTACTGTTCAATAATTCTGTTAATTTTTTGTTTTTGAAAATACTGCAAATGTTGGATGCCATTCATTTCTTGTAACCAGTGTTTTTTTTTTCAATCTCTTTCAAGCCTGAAGATAACCAGTAACCATGGAAACTAGTTATCAGCTTATCTATATACGATATTGGCTAATAAAGATTTTACGAGAAATCGGTATTCGTTGAAATAACAGATCATGTCTCTCCAGCGACAGTGGCGGGTAACTACAAATACAATATTGAAAAGATTTTCTCGATTGCAACATTTTTGAATTTCAGCAGAATATCTGTTCCCTGCATCATTTTTTTTTACATTTCCAAAAATCTTCCTTTTATGGAAATACATTCGTAATTTCAGAAAATGGCTGTTGTAATGGAAGAGTCTGTGCTATCATTTAAAAATTGAAATAATAAAACATATTAAATTTCTATTACAGGACTGGATAGAGGAAAAAATCAGAACAGTGTTCGAAAGTGCTCACCTACTACCGAGGGAGCCAACGAATGGGTCTCAGATGAAGTTAACGTGAGAGCAGATCTTGATTATCGAATTTCTATTCCAATAAAATATATCATCACAGTGCACAAATTTTCGCGGCTACGCTATTACACACACCGACTTAGTTGATTACAATTAGGCGCTCGACCGAAACTGGACCACAGATTGTTGCATTCATGACAATCGCTGAAACAGCTGAATCATCCACGTACTGCTCATCGCTGGCCTCAGGATTCCAGTCTGTCATTGCATATCCCAATCAGGCAGAAACTTGTATCATACACAGATCGACTGTTGTTGCGCTTTACAGGCGCAGCTGAACGGTTGCTTTTCGTTCTCACAGTTGTGTTTGTTGGCTGGATGATGTGGCAGACTCCAGGCACGTTTGGTTCAAAAGCAATACCTAGGCATGTAACACAGTTTAAAATAATGGAGATGTGATACGAAATCACTAGAGTCTGCCGGGTGATTACGGTGCAGCATAATAGAAACCTTAGCGGACGTTGGTGGCATGCATAAAAATGACTTTACATGGAGTAATGGAGCACCACCAACGAAGAGTCTGTCTGCGTAGGGCTACGGTAGCATTACCGCCTACCACGCAAAAGGGCCCGGGTTAGATTCCCGTCAGGGGACTGGGTGTTGTGTGTCACTTTTATCATCATTGACACGCAAGTCGCCGATGTGGCGTCAACCAAAAATATTTTCAATACGGCGGCCGAACCCAGAAGGTGATATCCCGGCCAATAAATGCCATACCAAAGAAGAGTAGAAGAACTTGCAAGAATGATCCAGAGGAGTACGGAGCGTCTTTTAGGGACTGCAGACTCCATAGGATTACAAACTCACGCTGCCGTGAGAGTAACATCTTACCGTGGCACACAGGAATGTGTAAGAATGGCGTTCATCAAACCGAAATTAGAAGCGACGTAGAATTAATTAGATATCTGAGGCAGAAAAAGGAAAAAATAAATAGCCTCCCTCGCACTTATCAGGAATGGGTATTAAAAATAATTATGCTTTATTAGAGTCTATACTTCCTTGTATAGTCGCTATCCACTCAGTCTATTTCCGAACAAAGTAATCCACTCAGTTGCTAATATTGCCAAAAATAGGACTACTCTCTTTTTAAAGCTGTTCTGTGAACGACGAAGTATAGATCTAATGTTGTGGTGGCTGCCGTGATGGGTCCTTGCTTGGTTACATAAGCCTTGCTTTTTCATTCCATTACCCCAGATAACAACCGTAGAAGGTTTCAAGGTATACTTATCCCGTCTACAAGAAAATCAATAAGTTTATAAATATACCCATCTTTAAAAGGTGGAACGATAACCACATTGAAGCGTTACGGTAATCAGTGATTAAAATAATATTTAATATCTGGCACTACGTGTTAACTTACTCAAAACAGTACGTGTTCACCTTACATCATCAGATAAAGTAACAATTAGCATTTGCAATTAATACATGATCGACGTAGGTGTCAACTGACAATATTTGGAACCTAACAATGTAACCCAAGGAGCAAACGTATCATCCATGTACGAACCGGTCAGATTTTATGCGTTCCGAGTCGAGAAAAGGAAGCACCGTACAAAGCATCACAGTACGCCAAATACTCGTGCTGAAAGTCCATAATAACGTAACGGATGAAGAAACTAGATCAGCTATTGCTATGTGAAACATCACGCTTAAAAATTAGATCTATCATTGTTAAAATCAACACGAAGACTATCCATCGCATTGCGTGAAACACTGACCAGGACACCTCAGGCATTGGAACTGATCTGCTTTGTGTAGGTAACGCCCATCAGGTACGATCCAATACCATCGTTGCTTATTCCATTCCGGAATGACATGGTGGAACCATCACTCATTCATGATAAGGAAACGAAACATAATCCAAAGCGCACCGTTTTTATAACAAACATTGCTGGAAAATTCCTTGCTGCTTCTGAATTGGTTCCGTATTCAAAATATGCACCACCCATCGCTCAAAAAAGTACTCATGGTTATTCTTAATATGAAATATTGATTCTTGCATTCTGTGACAATTTCTCTTTTCATGGACGATCGTTAAATACCACATAGTACATGACCAATTTAACGGCAAAGTAAAAACTTGAAAATGGAATTTTTTGGATGTTTTCGTCTGCGGTAGACATTTAGAAACGTCATTTCCGTTGGTTGTCCTTAAAAACATGTACGCCACGATTGAATTCAGCCAACGAAATTTTAAATGCTGAAATTCAAGGAGCGGACCCTCTGTTAACCTCCACCAGATTGAACGCCCCTTAATGATAAACCGTCGCAAGCAAAAATTATAGCATCACACAATACTCGAGTGTTTATCTACAATCATGCTCATAAATTGAGGATAATGCTGATACATGGTGAAACAACGCTCTGGTGGGCGGTTTGAGGGTTTAAATCACCTCGGGTTATGACCATGCGGTGCATTTGACCTGCGGTAGTCGCACGGTGGTGCTGGCAGCAGTCCACATACACAGAGGTGTGTTGGTGCATGTCAGAGTACGGTGCAGCGAGTAAGTGTGCAGACGTTTTCAGACGTGCTGATGATGACTTTGTGTTGAAAATGGCTCAATGAACACATATTGATGGCGTTATGAGGGGTAGAATATTAGGGCGACTGGAGGCTGGACAAACACATCTGGTCGTAGCACGGGCCCTCCGTGTGTCACAAAGTGTTATCTAAAGATTATGGCAACGATTCCAGCAGACAGGAAACGTGTCCAGTCGCTACAGTGCGAGACGTCAAGTGTACGGAACCACAAGAAGACCGATATCTCACCATCAGTGCCCGCAGCGGCCACGGAGTACTGCAGGTATCCTTGCTCGGGACCTTATCGCAGCCACTGGAACAGTTGTCTCCAGACACACAGTCTACAGACGACTGAACAGACATGGTTTATTCGTCCGAAGGCCTGCAATGTGCATTCCACTGATCCCTGGTCACAGGAGAGCCCGTAAAGCTTGATGTCAAGAACACAGTACATGGTCATTGGAACAGTGGTCCCAGGTTATGTTCACGGACGAGCCCAGGTATAATCTGAACAGTGATTCTCGCCGGGTTTTCATCCGGCGTGAACCAGCAACTAGATACCAACCGCTTAATGTCCTTGAAAGGGACCTGTAAGGAGGTCGTGGTCTGATGGTGTTGGGTGAGATTATGACTGGTGCACGTACCCTTTTCAGGGGTGCATTGGGTCCCACCTTCCTCCTGATGGATGATAACGCACGGAACCACCGTGCTGATATCGTGGAGGAGTACCTTGAAACAGAAGATGTCAGGTGAATGCAGTGGCCTGCCTGTTCTCCAGACCTAAACCCCATCGAGCACGTCTGGGATGCTCTCGGTCGATCTATCGCTGCACCTCTTCAAACCTCTACGACACTTCAGGAGCTCCGACAGGCACTGCTTCAAGAATGGGAGGCTATACCATTTGATCCAGAGTATGCCAACCGTTGTACGGCCCGTGTACGTGTGCATGGTGATCATATCCCATATTTATGTCGGGGTACATGCACAGGAAACAGTGCCGTTTTGTAGCACATGTGTTTCAGGACAGTTTTCTCAACTTATCACCAATACAGTAAACTTACAGATCTGTGTCGTGTGTCTTCCCTATGTGCCCATACTATTAGCACTAGTTTTGTGTAGTGCCACGTTGTCAGCCGATGTGGCCGAGCGGTTCTAAGCGCTTCAGTCTGGATCCGCGCGACCGCTACGGTCGCAGGTTCGAATCCTGCCTCGGGCATGGATGTGTGTGATGTCCTTAGGTTAGTTAGGTTTAAGTAGTTCTAAGTTCTAGGGGACTGATGACCTCAGATGTTAAGTTCCATAGTGCTCAGAGCCATTTGAACCAGTGCCACGTTGTGTGGCACCACATTCTTCAATTATCCTTAATTTATAAGCATGAGTGTATTATAACTAAATATAGACATACACACACAAAGACTAATTTAACAAGCGAAGTGATGGTATTCCGCTGCCTTGTAATCAAAATAACGCATGGCGCACAATGCAATGGAGGTAGACGGAGTAGAATATCATTGCCAAAGGGGGCATTTGCTGAGAATGGTCGTCTAGTATCAATAATTGACCTTAGTTTGAGGAAGAAATATCTGAGAATGTCTATCTGTACGTATGAGAGCGTTCTATGGAACTGAATTGCAAAATTAGAAAATAAGAAAATCTCTGACTGATAATGAAAAACAAACCCGTCTTTCAGAAACAGTGGAAGGAAGTAAGCCGCGGAGAATCACCTACATATAAGAGAAATGAAAGACACTCCCTGATCACTATCTATTCCATTCGTGATTACTACTTCAAGTACTTAGACAACAGTTGACTCCATTAGATAAGTTTGAGAATAACGCCCAAAGAATGGGTTAACATCAGTAGCACTGCTTGTCAAGTACCTATAAACTTGCGGATTTCAGTTACGTACGAATCGTTAGATGCTATAGTTAATTATTTTCATGTGGTATTTCTTTGATAATCTTGGTTCTCGAATAGTGGGTGCAATAAAGATTCACATCTCACATGGTAAGCTATAGCTAAAGTGATCAGAGACTTCATGTTTCAGATACTTCAGGACATAAATGTCCAAGTGACGTCTATGTACGGTTTATTATACCTACGTTCTGTAAGTTTCAGTCTTGTGGACATTATCACCAGTGCTAAGCAAATTAAACCCTCAGGTGGTTAAAGAACGACGTTGGAATAACCGTTTTCCTTCCTTTATAACGATATGTTATCTAATCACTATTCTGACGTTACCATTGCTATACTCAACAAAGAATAAAATTAACTTTTGTATTGTTTCCCACTTTAGACCTAAAATTTCTCTAAACAGCTGTTCCTGTAGGTAGTAGAGGTTTTGGAGACGAAGAAAGTAAACCTATGTCATTTTATAATCCGATATGCAAGAGAGAGAAGTCCGTTCAGCGTCGTGCTTCATCATGTAAGAGCAATGAAACACATACCATTTACTCGGATATATGTAAAAGTCTAGAGGAACAGTCTCGCATTACGAATCGCATTTATCATATATTGATGAATACATTATTGATACAATGTACTTGAAGATGCTATCTTCTTGCTGATGAATATTAATAAATCTATGTACGTGAATCCTATTATTTATTTCGCAAGAATCGCCAGCACAGGAGTCATCAAAAACTCTGCAAATTCCGAAAAAATAATGACTCATTGTCTAATAGTTTTGTGTAACATCTTGTACAATTCGAAGATGATTTAATGTGATTTTTGCATTTCCGTATCAAGACTAGATCTCCTCTATCTTCTTTGAATTTCATAATTTTGTATGTTTTTGATAAGAAATTATATTAAACTTGAAATTCACAGAAAAAAGTCAGACAAAAGAGCATTTAGCTCTCCATATTCATTACTTTCATTTTTCTGCTGACTCAGACAATTTCGCTTAAAAGCGCAAAGCGTTGAGTTTTTTATAGCTCATACCGGGTTAGCATTGTTTGTAAGTTGTTCGCAGCTGCTTTTCCGGCAAATCCATATAAACACGGGTCTGACTAACATATATCTCCCGATAACAGTTGACCTTCGCAAACGCAAAGGAAAAGAAACTCCTGACTATGAATACGAAATGACTGATCAGGATTGTAAAGTCCTATAAAAAAGATAAGTGGACTGTGGAGTGCACATATTACTGTAACACGGATGTCCTTACAGGAAATCGTATGTCCCACGCACATGTCTGTGTAGTTTTTATAATCCGTAATAACTCAAAGTTTTACTTAAGCACACAAACATTGATCTCTAAATACAAAATAAACTGATAATTGAAGATTTGTAAGAGCCGATCTGTAGCGAGTACTGGCTGCGCTGCTTGCATTTGAAATCAGTCTCCCGTACGACGGCTAAAAAATGTGAATAACGTAACATACACTCCTGGAAATTGAAATAAGAACACCGTGAATTCATTGTCCCAGGAAGGGGAAACTTTATTGACACATTCCTGGGATCAGATACATCACATGATCACACTGACAGAACCACAGGCACATAGACACAGGCAACAGAGCATGCACAATGTCGGCACTAGTACAGTGTATATCCAACTTTCGCAGCAATGCAGGCTGCTATTCTCCCATGGAGACGATCGTAGAGATGCTGGATGTAGTCCTGTGGAACGGCTTGCCATGCCATTTCCACCTGGCGCCTCAGTTGGACCAGCGTTCGTGCTGGACGTGCAGACCGCGTGAGACGACGCTTCATCCAGTCCCAAACATGCTCAATGGGGGACAGATCCGGAGATCTTGCTGGCCAGGGTAGTTGACTTACACCTTCTAGAGCACGTTGGGTGGCACGGGATACATGCGGACGTGCATTGTCCTGTTGGAACAGCAAGTTCCCTTGCCGGTCTAGGAATGGTAGAACGATGGGTTCGATGACGGTTTGGATGTACCGTGCACTATTCAGTGTCCCCTCGACGATCACCAGTGGTGTACGGCCAGTGTAGGAGATCGCTCCCCACACCATGATGCCGGGTGTTGGCCCTGTGTGCCTCGGTCGTATGCAGTCCTGATTGTTGCGCTCACCTGCACGGCGCCAAACACGCATACGACCATCATTGGCACCAAGGCAGAAGCGACTCTCATCGCTGAAGACGACACGTCTCCATTCGTCCCTCCATTCACGCCTGTCGCGACACCACTGGAGGCGGGCTGCACGATGTTGGGGCGTGAGTGGAAGACGGCCTAACGGTGTGCGGGACCGTAGCCCAGCTTCATGGAGACGGTTGCGAATGGTCCTCGCCAATACCTCAGGAGCAACAGTGTCCCTAATTTGCTGGGAAGTGGCGGTGCGGTCCCCTACGGCACTGCGTAGGATCCTACGGTCTTGGCGTGCATCCGTGCGTCGCTGCGGTCCGGTCCCAGGTCGACGGGCACGTGCACCTTCCGCCGACCACTGGCGACAACATCGATGTACTGTGGAGACCTCACGCCCCACGTGTTGAGCAATTCGGTGGTACGTCCACCCGGCCTCCCGCATGCCCACTATACGCCCTCGCTCAAAGTCCGTCAGCTGCACATACGGTTCACGTCCACGCTGTCGCGGCATGCTACCAGTGTTAAAGACTGCGATGGAGCTCCGTATGCCACGGCAAACTGGCTGACACTGACGGCGGCGGTGCACAAATGCTGCGCAGCTAGCGCCATTCGACGGCCAACACCGCGGTTCCTGGTGTGTCCGCTGTGCCGTGCGTGTGATCATTGCTTGTACAGCCCTCTCGCAGTGTCCGGAGCAAGTATAGTGGGTCTGACACACCGGTGTCAATGTGTTCTTTCTTCCATTTCCAGGAGTGTATAAAAACTAGCTGACCAAACTAGCTATTGCCGGAGTATTCATTCCGTCCATTTTCTGTTAAAAATGTTCAGTTTCTGTACCTGGGCGAAGCTGCTTCTCGAACCTGCAACGCTGTATTTTTAACGTTCCTGTGGCAACGCTTTTTAATACATCTGTAGCCGAGTATTGTTTCCATCTTCATTTGCGCTTAGAAATTGAAAGCTGTCAGAAACGGTGCAAGGTGTCATGGATTTCCTTAAGCTGATTCGGATGTAGAAATGTCTTAGTAGAAAAGAATAACACCATTAAATCTTCATGCATGACGTCGCATTTTTTCAGGCAACTTGAACTATGCGTCGTATTAGGATATTTTCTTGTAGGCATTTGTGTAGGTAAATTCAGCGACAACTATACGTACTGTCTGCGAAACTCACAATAGATTCAAACGTCATTTATGACGCGTCAGTTTTTCATGCATTTTATTTTTTATGAGCGCATATATATTTTTTTCTCTTGAACTGTGATAGGTAAATGGTTCTTACCGCCCCAAGGATTGTTGCGTGACAATAAGGGGTATGTGAGCCGAGTTTGGTTGAAATCGAACCTGTAGTTTAGGAGCAGATGTGGCACATGCTTACACAGTCTCAAAAATACGTACATTTTTATAATGTTATCGGAAAGACTCGGCGTTGCCCTGGCTGAACTTCCACTACCGTACCACGTAGCGTCTGTTCTTGTGCTTCGTGTTTGTGACATCATACCTCCTGACGTCTGTCGCACAATGACATAATTTAGTATGTACATTCAGCAGCACATGTAGATTATGTCGGCAAAATATGTTGCGGATGGAGTTAGTAGCAGGGAAGTAATAAATTTAAACGTCATGCATGACGTGGCAGCTTTTCCCGCATCTCACTGTTTAGAACGTCGTGTCTCCTGAACGATGTATCGTACAGTGATACAATGTTGTACGTACATTCAGAGACATATATGGGTACTGTCTGCAAAATTTGTTGCAAATAGAGTTAGTAGCAAAGAAGTGACAAATTTCAACGTTACCGGTGGTGGGGCAGTTTGTCATGCATCTAGTTGTTGATGGAGTCATATCTCCTAAACTGTCTGTCATACAATGATGTAGTTTTGCAGTTACATTCAGTGCTATATATGCATGTCTGGAAAATAAGTAATAAAGTATAACGTCATCCCTCATGTGGCACTTATACTGCATGAACAGCGAAAAAGTAGTAACCGATAACCTTTTCCCTAAATATCATTTTGTAGGGGTTGCCAGCGAGAAAAAAATGCTTAAAGGGTTGAAATTACGTGTAAAGTTTGTTGCAGGTCACTAAATGGTCTTATTCTCAAACACTGGGTGAATAAAGTCTGAGAATTAATGCGTCACTGGCTACACTTCTTTTTCATCCCCACACCAACCCCTATAGTAGGTAGGTATGTATTTCATAACATACAGCGATTGTTGCATGACACTAAGGTATATGTTAACCCAGCTTGGTTGAAATCGGTCCAGAGGTTTAAGAGGAAATGTGGGACACACGCACACACTTTTTTGTAATATGTATGGATGTGCGAATTCTGGAAACGTGGTGGAACTTGCCGATTACTTGTAACTAGTGCTAAACTTAAACATGGTGTGCGATCATAGCATGGACCAGTGCACAATGTGATTCTACGTGAGCTACCTGGTTAAGGGAAAAAGTTCATGAAAAACAATTGTTTTGGACGGTAGATATACTAATGTCTTGTTGTATTAGGAAAACTGACCGTTTTACTGGGAATTCAGATGTACGTTGCAGGCCGCTGGTCAACATTGCAATGCAGACTAAGTTTAAAAAAAATAGATCAGATTCCGAGAAACGTAAAATAATGGTGTCAAAGAGTCCAGTCGACTCGTTACCATTTGAAAGGGTTTGGTATGTAGTATGCGAATTGGTGGCGACAGACTGCCCATATCGACACCTGAATCAAGTGTACAAGCAAAAATTAAGCTCCATTTTAACTTGGAATGCCAAAGAACAGGAGTACTGTACCTAACTGGTGCATCAGAAAATAATATCGTCCTAAATGAAAGCAGCCGACTGTGCTTGCTGAATCAAAAGTCAAATAACAACGTCGCCAACGGTTGACGCAACATAAAATTAATACAGTGCGGAGAGTGGTAACCGACGACAGCTTGGTCAACCAGAACCAAGACGAAAATAACGCTATTAGAATACCACAAAACGCCGAAGAGTAACTGCGGTGAACTGAGCTCTCGCAACAAAACCGTCCCTCAGACGTTTGGCTGCTGCCAGTTGTGCAAACTTGAGTTTCGCGGCTGTCGCGCCGTGCACCGCCTCGACACCAGAGGGCGCGCGACCACCATGCACTATGGGGCAGCGAGGTATTGGGAGACACAACGTCTGTTGGCGTCGAGTGATGTGGTGAACATCGCGTAGACGGTCCACTGTGACCACTGCAGGCAGAGAGCAACTTCTTGTACTCTTATAATACTTGGTAGCCTTCCCGGTTCCACTGCGTATCCTGAGAAAACTCAGCAGCCAAGAATGAACCTAAAAAAGACTACAATCTTCCTTTCAAACCGTTTCTGAAAGAGATCTCCGTGTTTGTAGCTGTATAAAGTAAAGTTAAGCCTCTGAAGATTCAGAGTACAGAAGCTAGACGTTGTACCTCTTGTCTTTAGTGTCCTCAAAAGGGGAACCTCTTCGAACACCTCATCGCCCCCCCCCCCCCAAACATTTAGTGGTAAAAATGGCCCAGTGGATAGCCAGTCAAAAACTGAACACAGATCAAGCACGAAAACAGATGGAAGGTCTTTTTTTTATTTTTATTTTTTTTTCAGCGTTATGAATTGTCTGTCCGGTCATCACATGTTTATTCTCTTTCTTGGCTCTTTTCATTCCACAATGTTATATAACATGAGTCATGTGGTAAGAATGAGTTACCCTCGCAAGTAAATGTGATGAATAGTGACAGCGGGCAGACACTCGCCAGGATAGCCGAGAGCGCTAACGCGCTGCTTCCTGGACTCGGGTAGGCGCGCCGGCCCGGGATCGAATCCGCCCAGCGGATTAATGACGACGGCCGGTGTGCAGGCCAGCCTGGATGTGGTTTTTAGGCGGTTTTCAACATCCTACTAGGTGAATACCGGCCTGGTCCCCACGTCCCGCCTCAGTTACACGACTCATAGACATTTGAAACACATTCACACTATTTCACGATTTACACTAGACGCAGGGGCAGAGCGTGGTGGCAGGAAGGGCACCCCTTACAATTAACATGCCAAATCCGGTTAACCATGGCCGACCCTGCGTAACGGCGGGACAAGGCACAAGCGATAGACAGTGAGAGCATACCACGTAGATGTCTCACAGAAATGAAAACAACAATTAAACTGGTGTGACCTATGTTACACCAAAGAAATTCAAGAGTAAAAACTTTCAAAACGGGGCGCAGTTTCAAAAACATTAAAAACATACGTTTCGACAAAGCACAGAGAAACTGTGCGATTATGAAACGCTGGCGTTCATTTGTTGCAGGTAATGTAACAAACAATAATACCTAAATCAGGCGAGGAGGCATATCTCACTCAATTACCAGGCGTAGAAATTAAGTGCGTCTATAAGAGATTTCTATCACATCACATACGTACAGTCAATATTGCCGTGTATGACACACCAAACGTGTTTTCTGGTGAAGGATTCGGTTGACTTGTCGCCTTGTCATCAACAGTTTGCTGTTCGATTGAAAGCAACTTCCTTTCGGCTGCTAATAGAGTAGTCATAAAAAAGGTCCCTTCCTTATACCTCACTATTGCAAACGGGCGTTACACCACGACAAAACTGATTGAGGTGGAGCAGTGGCTAGCACACTTGACTCGCTTTCGGGAGGACGACGGTTCAATCCCACGTCCGGCCATCCTAATTTAGGTTTCCCGTGATTTCCCTAAATCGCCTCAGGCAAATGCCGGGATGGTCCTTTGAAAGGGCACGGCCGACTTCCTTCCCTGTTCTTCCCTAATCCGATGCGACCGATGACCTCGCTGTCTGGTCTCCTTCCCAAAACAACCCAACCTAACTCAACCACGTCAAAGACACAAATTGAATACAGCGGACAGCGGAAGAAAAATGTTTGCACGGGAGGTTTTAACACGGCTCGCCTACCTCGCTGCCCAACACAGTCACCACTTACCCACCGTCCTGTTGCTGGTTCTGTCTACTCTCTATCGCAGTTTTGTCCTTGGACTATTCACTGTTTTTGTTTCCTTTTTCTCACAGTTCAGTACACCTTCTTCTCGTTCTCATGCTTGAGATGTGTTCAGTTTATGACGGGCAATGCACTGAACCCTCTTACCACTAAACTAGAAAGGGGTGCGAAGGGGAGTTGCCGTAAATTAACTTTTCTTTGGTTAATTGACCGCTGGGCCTAACTGAATCAGATGTGCTACTTTCAATTGTGCCAACTGTGGTTGATAAAGTGGTGTTCTAATGTTTCTTTTAATAAGGGAAATATTCAATTAATGAACGAGCCCTTCCACTCTTTTGTCCCTCTGTTACCGTTTCAAATGCAACATCGCATTACCTAACACAGAAATTTTTGAACATTTTGGCAAGTTCCATTCCCCATTTGATCAGCTTTCCGTTGAACCAATTGTTATCCTATTATTCCTGTGTCTTTCTTTTCCACTACATACAGTGGCCTATTCTCTCGTTATAAAAACAGTCAGAAACATATTCGTGTGGGCTTTTCCCAATGACTGAATTGATGGAGCTCCCCATGTCGATTACCTCGTGAAACTTTTGGCCTATACAGAGAGGTTCCATGATCATGTTACTAACTTTCATGGATGGTGAAAAGAGGCAAATGTATCAGTATGATATAGAGGGGCACTGGTCCGGAAACGTCGGAGTCGAAAGTTATAAGAGAAAATCGTTTTGATACCCCTGCCGGTGGAATTCATGTACCAGTGCAGTTGTTGCTAAGATGGCAAATAAGGGAACATTCAGAGGTGGTAGAATGGACCAAAACAAGATAAAAACCTCGAGAAATCATGGGGTCTAACACGCATAACTTAAAAGTTATGAGCAGCTGTTCATCTTCACTACTACGAAATGCATCTCTTCTGCTGAACAAGTGTCCGTAGCGCTTAAGATATTAATTTATAGAGTCTACATTTACTGCTCATTTTTTCTTGTTTTGGTTCATAGTACCTCCTCTAAAAATACTGAAATCAAAGACCTTGCATTAAAAGAGATGTGTTTCACAGTATCGGATATGAAAAAGTGCTCATAGCTCTTGAAGTAGTATCCATTTTATAGCCCATGTTTACAAGACTTTTTTTCTAATTTTTGTCCATGTTACCACCTCTGAAAGTTACCTGCCCTACAATTTTGACGACAACAGTACCATTACATGTATTCCACTCTCAGACGTATCATAGCGATTTTCGCTTGTAACTTTCGACTTGTTCGTTTCTGGACTCGATCCCTTACTTCAAATTGATAAATTTAGCCCTCTCCATCATCGCTTCAAGTTTTTAACAACTTTGAACCAGCTTGCTGTAGTCAGCCCTTAGTGTTCTACAACTTTTATCGATTTGCAGTTCCTTCCATTCCAAAGTGATGTTTCAGTGATGCCTCGGCGTCTGTCGTACCAACCGTTCCCTTGTTTTAGAAAATCTGAGCCAAAAAGTTACTCCACAGTTGGATGTAGTTCCTCGTTAGTTTACCGATCCGTCTCGCACACAATTCCAGCTTCGTCTCGTAACACTACGTTTCAAAAGTTTGTTTTCTCTTCTTCTCTATCGTCCTCGTCTCACTTCCGTGTAAGACTACACTACAGAAGTATACTTGTAGAAAAATGGTTCCTGACACATAGATCTACAGTCAGTGTGTATGAATTTCTTATTTCTCAGGGACGCTTTTTCCTTGCTACTGCAAATATCAATTTAATATTCCATCTACTTCGTTCATCACTTATTTTGTTGTCCAATCAGCGAAGAGAGTCTGCTAGTTTTAACATCTCAGTTTCCAAACTTATTGCTTCACTGTCGCTCTACTTAATTCGACTGCATTCCATTACACATGTTGTAAGCTTTTTGATAATTATCTTCTAACTTCTTTTCAAGGCGCTATCAATTGTTTGGAACTGATCTTGTAAATCGTTTGCCATCTTCACCGAAATAAAATATCATCGGCAAACGTGAAAGTTTTTCTTTTTTCTTCTCCTTGAACTTTAATTCGTTTCCCAAACTTCGCTTTCCGTAATATATTCAGTTTTATGGGTATAGGTATATGACTTTGATCGTTTGGAGGTGTCATTCACTGTACTGTTCATTTGAGTCACCGTAGTGCACTACTCTTTGTCTTCATGTAACGTAAGGTACTTTTGAACACCACATCAGGTTAGCCATTAGGCCAGTTTTCCACAAAGGAAATAGATTCGTTGTCATCTCACACGTTCCAAAATTTGGATATTCACAAAAAGTGCAACATGCTGTGTTGTTCGATGGGGCTGTCATTTAACCGTCCTTGTGAACTACGATATGCGCAGTAATCAGGACGTCCCTTACTGTGATATAATGTAATGGAAATTGTGAGTTACTGTAGCCTCTTTAATTGTAAGATAGGTCGCTAAACTTTCTAAAGTATTGGCATATTGTTTCATGCTAATAATCATTACAAGCCTGAAAAGGTCTATGAAAATCACGATCAGTGTATTACCAAGGGAATGTTGTCATACTTTGTTGCATAATGTATATGTTGACGTAGCGTTCGGATAACAAACCCTAATCTATGTCCTTCCCCTGACTGTCTTACGCACTCATTTTCAAAATGTGAAACTTAGATTTCATCATTGAAATTGATGCGACGACAATATAGCACAAAGTACACCTAGATACTTCAAAGAAACCAATCGTAAATGTTCATTTTGATTCCTACAATCCTCCCCATCAGAGGAATGTCACCCAGTGTGTTAAAACGACTAGCCGTGTCTTTCATTCGTGAACACATATCCGTTTACCATGCACGGCTATTCCGAGATCCGTCTTGTGGCTTGGCAACGACCTTGTTGTTGGGTTACAATGATATATTTTCGGTATGACGGAACGTATATATTACTTTTCTCGGATTCTAAAGTCACTTATGCTAAACAGTGTAAGTCATGTAAACAAACTACTTCGATTCACTGTATTGTGCCCGCAGAGAGGCAATGGAGCATAGGAAGCGACTGGGAAATCCTCGGCTTGTCATTCTTAAAGCGGATAGAATATGGTTTTAGACTGTGCATCCCAGCCTTCGTTTCTTTTCTTGGTAACTGAGTTCCGAATTTGAAAGGATATTTGTTTACGTGAAACCATAGGCTTCAGTAGATGTTATTGTTTTAGCCCTGGATGAAACGTTCGTTTGTAAAACAACGCGACGTTGCCGTCACATACCCTGAAAAGCTTGACTGAATCTGATTAATTGTACTCGACAATTGCCACATATAATCTTTCACAATCAAGTTTAATCGGAGCGCCTCACAGACGAACGGTCGGTCTCAGCATTTCGTTCTCCGGTTGACTAGGTGGTTATGGAAATTGTTACTCGCAGCCATCGAGTGAGGACCTCTCAAAATTTCCGAGCAATCTGGTGAATCACATTCGACTAACAGCCCATCCGCGGAAATGCAGCACGGCCATTGCAATCCTTTTAATTACGTATTGAGCTTGGTTGTAAAGTTTTATTCTGTTACAATACACAACGTTGTGTGAAGTAGATATTCATGTGGAGTTCGCAGTAATAAAAACGATACACTGTGGTCCTACTGGTTGTTCTAAACGGAATTATGTAGGATTGCGCCGAGAAGCACTCCGTCTTCAGGCCACAAGTGGCCCATCGGGATCATCCGACCGCCGTGTCATCTTCAGTTGAGGATGCGGATAGGAGGGGCGTGTGGTCAGCACACCGCTCTCCCGGTCGTTATGAATTGCACCGAGAGATTAACTAAAATTTTTAGAACGTACCAATTCAAGAGCTGTATCTAAGTCCTTTTCCTTTTCGTATAAAGTTTCTCTCATGAATGACAATAAGATATATTGGAAGTAAAGTAGTGCTTTTGTTAATGTTTTTATAACCACCTACAGATTGATAAGTCAATGTGTAAATATTTTGTACTTGTAGTTAAACAACAGAACAAATTAACGAGAATTAATTATTGAGAAGTATAGTGTAGTGGGCAGGGCAGTCCTGAGCTACCTTACGAACTGTTTACCTAAAACATTAATTTATACTGAAAATAAGACTGTAACGTGTCATGTCTCCCTGTTTGTCTGTTTGAACACGCTATCCTCCAAAACCACTGTACGAGTTTTCAGGCTGTTTTCACAGGTATCTTGGGGCAACGTGTAGTCTGATTTCATCGCAATCGGATACCGGAAAATGATCGTTAACTCCGGTGTTATCTAAAAGTGTCGTGTCTGTGTGTTCGCTTGTTTGAACTTTAATCTCCAAAACTACGAGACTAATTTTTATAGGACTTGCACAGCTAGCTTCAGCATCGATTGGGGCAGCATATATGCTTTATCTCATCAAAATCTAAACGCGGAACAAAAATATACCCAATCTGAAGTTTTAGCTAAAATAGTCTGGTCAGCTTAGTACTTCGGATGTTTACATCAGTGGCAGTGATCACGGCGTAGTGCACCACAGAACCAAAAGATGGGGCCGCTGGTATCGTTGTACATCAAACATTGTTAGTTTTTCTTAAATCAGTGATAGGTGTATTTCCTGAAATTTACCTCTGTCACAGAATTAAACACTGCTATCTTTTCCTTACGAATATAAACATATAATTTCTTTGGCTAGGATATAAGGCTTCAGATTTTGCTTTCTCTACTGAACACTTAGTGAGACTGCTCAGTCATTACTGCAGATTTAGTTTTGTTTATGAATAAAAAAGACGAGAATATGGTCGAGTACTTCTGAAAACATCAGAATGGCTAAAAGTCGGGGTAGTATACAATCTCAAGAAGGCAGTGAAGATCGTGTAGTGAGACTTAATGCGGCTCAGGAAAATCAGGCGTGAACTCGCGCTTTGGAAACTCCTTCTGAAAGCGAAACGTGTCGTAACTCTGAGCAAGAGCCCTACACATTATTTCGCTCCTTACAAGGGAACCTCCCCATCGCACCCCCCTCAGATTTAGTTATAAGTTGGCACAGTGGATAGGCCTTGAAAAACTGAACACACATCAATCGAGAAAACAGGAAGAAGTTGTGTGGAACTATGAAAAATTGAGCAAAATATATAAACTGAGTAGTCCATGTGAAAGATAAGCAACATCAAGGATAACACAAACACAGGAGCGTCGTGGTCACGTGGTTAGTGTGAGTAGCTGCGGAACGAGAGGTCCTTGGTTCAAGTCTTCCCTCGAGTGGAAAGTTTAATTTTTTATTTTCAGTTTATGTGAGAAACTATTATGTTTTCATCAGTGTTTTGGGAGTGATTATCACATCCACAAGAAAACCTAAATCGGGCAAGGTAGAAGAATCTTTTTACCCATTCGCCAAGTGTACAATTTGGGTGGGTCGACAACAAATTCCTGTCATGTGACACACATGCCGTCACCAGTGTCGCATAGAATATATCAGACGTGTTTCTATGTGGAATAATGGGTTGACCTATGACCTTGCGTTCAAATGTTTTCGGTTCCCATTGGAGAGGCACGTCCTTTCGTCTACTAATCGCACGGTTTTGCGGTGCAGTCGCAAAACACAGACACTAAACTTATTACAGTGAACAGTGACGTCAATGAACGAACGGACAGATCATAACTTTGCGAAAATAAAGAAAAAAAATTTTTCATTCGAGGGAAGACTTGAACCAAGGACTTCTCACTCCGAACCTGCTCACGCTAACCACGAGACCACGGCGCTACTGTGCCTACGCACTCCTTGATCTTGCCTATGTTGCACATGGACTACTCTGTTTGTATATTTTGCTTATTTTTTCATAGTTCCACACAACTTCTTCCTGTTTTCTCGATTGATGGGAGTTCAGTTTTTCAAGGCCTATCCACTTTGCCAACTTATAACTAAATCTGTGGGGGGTGCGGTGGGGAGGTTCCCTTGTTAGGACCTTTCACTCACAAGAAAACCACGGAAGTTATCAGCGCGTTTGCACTACTGTTTTACGGTCCCTCCCATGTTAGGAAACAAACAAGAAATTCGTTCATGCTTCGAATTATACTACTTCAAACGTTGTATACCAGAAAGGTGCATAAGTCAAAGGTAAGTTCAAAGCGACCGAAGTGTTGGGCGCAGTGTTAAATAAATATCCAGTGTTTCCCCGCTATTCTCTACATAAATTTTCCTGAAGACTGTGTCACAAAATGCGTCAGACTTTCATGGAAATTAAAGATCAAGATATAGAGTTATCGACGTAGTTAAATCACATAACGAATTTTATTGCAAGATTACAAGTACAATCACCACTGCATCAATAGGCATCTATTTTCAAGAAAAAAACGTTGCTCTAGCTATAAAATATGGACACCACAAAAGCAAAAAGAAAGGGAAAAAAGACGAATTTTGTTTAAAACTAAATAATGAACTGATCAAAGGTAGCAAAAAAATTGCAGACACATTTAATTGATGTTTTGAAGGTAAGAACTAGGCAATTTAGGTCTGAGTACTTTCTTGGTGGATTGCGTTTCTGTATCCGCATTTTAGTCAATATTCGTCAGTCATTTGCCAGGACTGCTGAACTTTTAGCTTATTTGTCTGTTCAGAACGCCTCCACACGGTAGCTCTCGAAATACTGTTAAAAACTGTTTGGGAAATCTCTCGTATATGATAGTGTGCGAGCGAGCGATTGTCTGCGGGCAGTATCGTTACCCACATGTCAAGTGATATATCGCTCACGTGTGGGGCCCTTGCAGTTGTCGAATAGAGGAAAGAAGAGTTTAATGTCCCGCCGACAACTAGATCGTTAGAGACGGAGTACCATCTCGGATTAGGGATGGATGGAGAACAATCCCGGCATTTATCTTAAGTGATTTAGAAAAATCACGGAAAAACTGAGTCAGTATGGCCGGACGCCAGTTTCAACCGTCGTCCTCCCGAATGGGAGTCCACTGTGTTAACCACTGTGCTACCCCGCTCGGTAATTATTTTTGGATTTGTCCCACATACGCAGTCCATGATGTGTGCGCAACGAACTCCTTAGTAAGCGTTTTGATTTTCCGGCGAATAAGCAGGACCGCTGTCGGACTTGGAATCCAGCTGTCGATATTCCTTGAAAATGGTTGGAAGGTTGTGACCCGTAGTACTGGAAGTAGACGTAATGACGGATGCTCTCGAAAACTAATAGAATCACTGTTTTTGGTTAGCATTTCGTTCAGGTGTTACGTATGTTATTCTCAGTGTCTTAACTGAAGCAACAGGGGAAAAAATATGAAGAACCAACAAATATTAATAGCTACAAGATTTCATTTCCCACCATTACAGAGTAGTAGTAAGCAGAACATGAAGTTTTTACTGGCGGTTTTGTATGAGGATAACGTAATAGCTGAGGGATAAAAGCTGTGCTGCCGGCAAAGCAGAATGCTTTCGATAACGAATGTCACACATGGGGCTTGTGATGGAATATGTGGAGCGTAATTTCTGCCTTTTAAATCACGTGAAACCAGTGACAACAGTCAGATCCTATGTCAGTGACGTTGTTAAATCTACCAGCGAGCGCTGTGCTCCACTAACTGGGTCAGGCATCGCATTTCAAACCATTAACTTCGCTTTCAAATAGGAGCAGCTTGTCATTTTATATATTATGTGGTCTCAAAGCAGACAAGATGAACTTGACAAAGGATTTCCAAAACTCCCGTTCATTGTCATTGAGTTTTAGAATCTTTCAGCTTGCGTTGTTCGTCAGATTCTCGGTATGTGCACTAATAAGACGGAATAAGAGCATAATATTGCAGTAATTTTGCAGTGTGAAATATTTTCTGGAGTAAAGAGAGATATTTATCAGAAGGTGTACTCTTGCTGAAACTAGCTGCATGAAAGAAAGTCAGTCAAACATTTGATTTAGAAATTGTCACTTGCTAGCTACAATTTTATAAATTCTTCGTGGCGTTAATTTATCTTGTGCATTAGTCTTGCTTCGGCGCACTGTTGGCATGTTTATCGACGGATCTGGCATGGTTAGTTTAAGTGCTGACCCGGTGCTCTCCCTGGCGCCACCTCGTTTCCCGCCAGGACGGAACGTTGGAAGATCTGTACCATAACAGTTTGCATGTAGAGGTGTTGAGATGAAAGTGAGCGAAAGTTTTCTAAATGCTTACGACTTGTGTATCTAATGCCGGACCTGGGTAGTAGCCCGGTATCCACGTAGTGGGAAGGGACAAATCGCCTGAAAATCACTTCCAGAGCGACCGCCATACCGACCCTCGTCGTTAATCTGCAGGGCAGATTCGAAGAGTGGTTGGCGCACCTCCCCGCCCCGAAAGCTACGTTATAGCTATCCTGGCGGTTCGACGAAAGACGTCAGTCGCTAAATATTTATCACAGTTATTCCTTCTGAGGTGTTTTCCAAGCTGGGTTAGTGAAGAGAAACGTAAGGACAATTAATATCTGCGTGATTAGACATGAATCAAAAAAATTCTTGGACATATTATACTTCCTCCATGACATTCGGTACAGTCATAGTGTATCCATAAGGGGTCAAAGAGACTCAAAAGTATTTATACTATGGCCTTGTTTGGTATGATTTTAGAAGAGCATGAAATAGTAAAAGTAATATCATGTGGAGAAGTGTTTAAAGATTGTTTTGCTTGTGCACCATACGTAAACGGAATAGGAGAGAGGACAGACGGCGGTACTACACGGAAGGAAAGAAGATTGACTCTTCGCGTCCTATCGACGACGAGGTCCGAGTCGGGGCACAACCACAGATTAGGGTAGGGAATGTCATTAGCGTCTACTTTAAGATTTACATGCTTCTGAACCGCCGATTCTACTGACTTACCAATCCTCCATCTCGGTCAGAGGATGTAGTAAATCAATACGATATCTATCGACCCATAAGCCTGTGATGCGGTTCATCGTAAGAGCATGCAAACAACAATCTTAGGTAGCGAACCTGCGGTCGGAGAAGCCAGCTTAACGAGATGTGGATATAAACTTGTCTACCGCTTTGTCTAGAATTACTGTTTTTCAGCATACAAATAACATGCGTAAAAGTTTACATGTATTATGCTGTTTATTTACACGTACACAATGAGATAAAAAGTATCCGGACACCCCCAAAACAAGTATATTTTTCATATTAGGTACATTATGCTGCCACCTACTGCCAGGCACTTCTTATCAGCGACCTCAGTAGTCATTGGACATTGTAAGAGAGAGGAATGGGCTGCTCCGCGGAACTCATGGACTTCGAACGTGGTCAGGTGATTTGGTGTCACTTGTGTCATACGTATGTACGCGACATTTCCACACTCCTAAACATCCCTACGTTCATTGTTTCCGATGTGATAGTGAAGTGGAAACGTGAAGGGACACGTACAGCACAAAAGCGTACAGGCCGACCTCGTCTGTTGACTGATAGAGACCGCAGACAGTTAAAGAGGGTCATAATGTGTAATAGGTAGACATCTATCCAGACCATCACACAGGATCCATTGCAAGTACTATGACAGTTAGGCGAGACGTGACAAAACTTGGATTTTATGGCCGAGCGGCTCCTCATAAGCCAATCACCACGCCGGAAAATGCCAAACGACGTGTCGCTTGGGGTAAGGAGCATAAACATTGGACGATTGAACAGTGGCAAAACGTTGTGGGAGCGACGAATCACGGCACACAATGTGGCTATCCGATGGCAGGCTGTGGGCATGGCTAATGACCGGTGAACGTCATCTACCGACATGTGTAGTGCCAACAGTGAAATTCGGAGACGGTGGTGTTATGGTGTGGTCGTGTTTTTCATGGAGGGGGCTTGCACCCCTTGTTGTTTCTCGTAGCACTATCACAGCAGAGGCCTTCATTGATGTTTTAAGCACCTTCTTGCTTCCCACTGTTCAAGAGCAATTCAGGGATGGCGATTGCATCTTTCAACACGAGCCCCTGTTCATAGTGCAATGTCTGTATCGGAGTCGTAACACGACAATAATAGACTGGCCTACACAGAGTCCTGACCTGAATCCTATTGAACACCATTGGGGTGTTTTGGAACGCCTACTTCGTACAAGCTTCACAGACCGGCATCGATACCTCTCCTCAGTGCAGCACTCCGTGAAGTATGGGCTGCCATTCTACAAGAAACCTTCCAGCACCTGATTGAACGTATACTTGCGAGAGTGTCAGCTGTCATCGAGGCTAAGAAAGGGCCAACACCATATTGAATTCCAGCATTACTGATGGCGAGTGCCACGAACCTATAAGTCATTTTCAGACACGTGTCCCGATACTTTTGATCACATAGTGTACATTCCTAATATTCTTCAAGGAAAGAAGCAGGACGAGTGTGATTACCAGGAAGCCACGATGCAGGTTTGGCTTACTGTACTTGTCTGTAAGGTGGCTCTATTGCGCGGTATTTACGTTGTCCCATCACATAACGTGCTATGAATCAATGACAGACCCAGTCACTACGCCGTGCTATTCAGAGACCTACAATACAGTACAATAGAAGAGTACCGGCACAGTATTTCCGGGTCGCTGGTTTTTAAGGGGAGATCCTATTCAATGTCCTACGACGTCACGTGATATGAATCCCCTTCTTTATTTCGTATGGGGATATCTAAAGTCACTCTTCAATGAGACTCCAGTGGATATGGAATTAGTGATTCGAAACACGGCAGGGGTATTTGTCAGGGAACGTCAGAATCATGTTCGCTGATGTCATGCTTGCATTGAGGATGAAGGACGTCAGTTTCAGCACCTTTGTAAGATACAGTACAAATGGTAAGTTCATTGTGCCAATGATGGTATTTGCGCCGGCCGAAGTGGCCGTGCGGTTAAAGGCGCTGCCGTCTGGAACCGCAAGACCGCTACGGTCGCAGGTTCGAATCCTGCCTCGGGCATGGATGTTTGTGATGTCCTTAGGTTAGTTAGGTTTAACTAGTTCTAAGTTCTAGGGGACTAATGACCTCAGCAGTTGAGTCCCATAGTGCTCAGAGCCATTTGAACAATTTGATGGTATTTGCAGCTAACTAATATAGGAAAAAGTACACAGTAACGCGATTCTATTCCTATTATCTCCTTAAGATAGCTTCTTCGACCCTTAACTCAAATTGTTCAGTTGAGCGTCCTCTATGTCGTGTTAATTTTTTGCACGCTCTTATGGAAACACCCTCTAGATGCACTATCTAATGTTTCACGATTATTCCAGTTGACAAATGTTTGATTGAAACTGTTAGAATGACCTTCACAAACTTTTAATGATATTTGGGCCGCGCGGGGTGGCCGCGCGGTTTGAAGCGCCATGTGGTTTGTGGGAATGAAGGGACCAGACTGCTATGGCCATCGGCCGAGGCGCCATGTCACGGACAGCGCGGCTCGTCCCGCCGGAGGTTAGCGTCCTGACTCGGGCGTGGGTATGTGTGTGTTCTTAGCATAAGTTAATTTTAGTAGTGTGTAGCTTTAGGGACCGATTACCAAAATGGTTCAAATGGTTCTGAGCACTATGGGACTTAACATCTGTGGTCATCAGTCCCCTAGAACTTAGAACTACTTAAACCTAACTAACCTAAGGACATCACACACATCCGTGCCCGAGGCAGGATTCGAACCTGCGACCGTAGCAGTCGCGCGGATCCGGACTGCGCGCCTACAACCGCTAGACAACCGCGGCCGGCTACCGATTACCCTTAGCAGTTTTCTTCCTTAGGAATGCACACACATTTGAACAATTTTGAAGGATATTTGGAACGAATGACATGTATTTACTTATCCTATGAGACAAATGATTTTTACTGACCACTTTAAAACTTACAGCACGCGAGGACATTCTGAGCCCTGAATCTAATGATCTCCTTGTATGGGGCAAGTGATCTTGTGACACAATAGATTATCGCACCTTGTCTGAAATATGCAAAGTATTGGGTTGGTGCATAAGTTCCTAGCCTTCTTACAAACAGACCCATAACAGAAACTTTAGTCACCTAAATTATATTCTCCTTCACTATTAGCCAAATTCGGCCAACGCTGGGGCAACTTTTCGATTCCGCTACTGTAGAAATCACGTGGATTGAAGGCGAAGAACTCGTCGAGTCTTATTTTAAGCTCATTTTCATTCGGAAAGGAAGTCCCTAGAAGGGAGTTGGACAGAAAACGGAAAAGGTGAAAATATGAGGACACAACATCAGTTAAGGAAGGTGGGTGCGGAATGACTTCCCAACCGAACTTCTAGATAATGTGTTGCGTCAGTTTAACAGAATGTGGGAGGGCTTTAACGTGGAGTAGCCACATCACATGTGGTTTTCCTGCCCGTTGTTCTTGGACTGCATCTGCGAGGCATCTCAGTTGTTGACAATAAATGTCAGCAGCGATACTACACGTCGGCCAAGCAGTTCGTTGTACGCAATACTGCCACTGTTCCACCGGATGCATAAAGTTACCTTTTGTGTATGCGCGCTGGTCATTGTACGGGGAGTTGCTTTGTTTGGGGTTTAGCATTACTCTTTTTTCACTACGTTAGCATAAAGACACCATATCTCGTCGCCAGTAACGATACAGGGTAGGAATGTTGTGATGTTGACTATCCAACTGATGACGAGGAAGCACAGATGCACATACGGCCACCAGCTGGTTTTTATGATTTTGGCCTAGAGCATGGCGTACACGTACACCCGATTTTTGTGCCTTCCCCATTGTATGCAAATGTCGCACGATGGTGGCATGATCACATTTTGTAACATTTTCCAGTTCTTGAGTGCAATGACGTGGGTGATTGTGGATTTATGCGTTTAAGCGATCTTCATAAAACACTGAAGGTCTTCCCGAACGTGGAAACTCATTAATGTCAAAACGATCATCCTTAAAACGAGAAAACCGTTTTCATATCTTGCTCTGTGTAATGGATTACCCCCACACACAGCATGTTTCTGGCTGCAAGCGCTGCTGTCATCCCTCCATTGAACTCAAACAGAAGAGAACGTCGGAAATGTTCCAATCTATCCATTTGGCACTCCATTTTCTAGCGTCCACAGCTCCACTCGCTATGTCCAAATGACAAATTACAGATGCAAACTAGAATAGCAACAGTGAACTACAAATAAAAAAAGATAATCGATAAATGAGCCCATAGTAACCGGAATACTGGCATGCAAGACAAAAACGCTACGCATTTATGCACCAACCTGATAGTTGAAACATGTGTTGTTGTGATCCTCTGTCAGAAGACCGATTTCATGCAGTTCTCCATACTGGTCTCTCCTTTGCAAGCCTCTTCAATACAGAATATATTACTCAATGTCTCCTCATGATGTGTCCAGTCAACCAGTCCCCACTTTTAGTCACGTCATGCCATACATTTTCAGTCTCCTCAATTCCATCAGGTTACATTAATTGATTACTCGATCTACACACCTAATTTTCGACTTTCCTCTGACGCATCACATTTCTTCTTGTATGAACTGTATATAATCCTTGTTTAACTATCGCACAATGCCATGCTCCAAAGACTTTCAGAACATACTTCCTAACACTTAAGTTTATATTCAGTGTTCGTAAGTTGGTAAACATATTTGGATACGTAAATAAAGGAGGCCATCTTTCGTCTGTTGCAAGCTATTTAGGAAAACTCAAAGTGTCCAGACCAGCTGACTGCTTTTTTATAGATTTACATCACGAACTGCTCATAAACTCTCGCAACGAACAACTAAAACGCGGCGCCTAGTGAAAGACACTTGTACACGGTTCAGATGCGTGCAGCAGAGATTTATTGCTTGTGTAGTGTTTTCTTTTGACGGGAAATTCGGGGAGGGACGTTATCGTTCTTCGGACTGGTTTTCTGTCTGCCAAAACATCCTGTCCTGTGGCAACCTCATCGTTTCAGAGGAACGAATACACGTATCTTCCATCATTAATTATTGGTTACATTCCAGTCTCTCTCTATCTTTCTCTACAAATATTTTTAATTTCCAATTCCCTCTACTACTATGAAAACTATTCTCTCATGTCTTCACACAAGTTCCTTCTTTTTATCATTTTTTCTACGAAGTCTCCTTATAGACGATTCTTCGGGGAAACTTCGTAGTTATCAGCCCACTTATTTTTGTTATGTAGCATCAAATCTCGAAAGATTCGACTGTTTTCTTTTGCTGTTTTTCCACAGTCCGTGATTCACATTCACACAATGTGTTATTCCAAACGTACCTTCACAGACAATACTTCCTCATATTGTGGCTGATGATGGATTGTAGTAGATTTCTTTTGGCCAGATATGTTCTTCTTGCTTACGCTAGTTTGGTTTTTGTGTCTTACTTTCATCGTCCGTCATGTTTTATTTGAGTGCAAGGTAGCAGTATCCTTTCAGTTCGTCTCCAACTTGGTCCCAAATTTCATTTTAATTTTATCATTAACCTAATTTATGCTACTCCCTATTACTTCTGTCTTTCTTTGACTGACTCTCTAACCATACTACGAGCCTGCAACTTTTTATCGACAATAGCAAAGTCGTCAGCTAGTTGTAACATTGGTAATGTTTCACTCTGAAGTTTAGTACCATTTCTCAAGTTCGCTTTCATGCTTGCCATTGCTCCATCGACATGTAGATTGAAAAGGATAAGTGAAATAATGCATCCCTGTCCCACACAGTTTCTGATAGGAGTACTTCGTTTTTGGTATTCCATTCTTAGCTTTCCTTCTCGGTTCTTGTATATATTGTGTTACTACCCGTATTACCTCACAGCGTACTTCTACTTTCCTGAGAATTTTGAACTGCTTGCACCACTTTACCGTACACAGTCGAAAGTTTCTTCTAGGTCGACGAAACCTATAAAAAGTCTTGATATTTCTTGAGACTTGCTTCTGTTATTAACTGCAACATCAGAAGTGCCATTCTGGCGCCTTTGCCTATTGTAAAGACTATCTGAATGTCTTTGAATGAAATGATAGCAAGAGCTGCACTTTTATTTATATTTTTAGCACCACGCCGGGTATTAGGCCACCAAGACTTCTTTGAAGTATCTGTATATGTATCGTCATGGGAGTACAAGATGATAGACTCATAATCTCGGGTAAATGGAGCTTGTGATCCAAAGCCGTGCTTCGTACTCAAAAATATAAATAAAAGAACAACTGTTACTGTCATTTGAGTCCAAGTAACACTACACTTCCGGAACTTGAACAACTATGTTTAGTATGCTGGATACGATGTTAAACTGAGTGTAAATATAACATACCCTCACTTTTTTTATCAGTTTTCCTGTACATTAATCTTGTCAACAGTTTAGCTGCATGAGCTTGGGTTAAGCTGATTGTTCAATAATTATCTGCCCTTGTTATCTTCAGGGTTGTGAGACTAATACTTCACTGAAGTCTGATGGTACGTCTCCAGAATCACAGATTAAGTACACCTACCTGAATAATAATTCGGTTCGTTATTGTCCCAGTAACTGAAGCAGTTACGAAGGAATTTTATGTATGCCTTCTTAGTTTCCTACCGTTGCAAAGCTCCATTTAATTCTCACTCTTAAACTATATCCCATACGTCTTCTAAATCGACTCCCATTTATTCTGCTAACACATCATCTGACAGTTGCCCTCCATCATAGAGGCCTTCAGCATACTCCTTGGACCTACTATTTTTCTCTCCTCTCGTATGAAACTGAAATTCTCTTCCACCCTTAATGTTGAATACTTTGCTTTTAATTACACCGAAAACTGCTTTGAGTTTTGTGTCTGCTGAATGTGTACTTCAGACGACCACATGTTTTTCGAATTCTTAGTGTTTTTCCTGCAGTCGTTTCGCTCTCGCTTATGTGCAATTCCTTTGTGTCCTTCGTTCCTTCGAGAGCAGTTTCAGATTTACAGCACAGCGAGCTGGCCCAGAGGTTAAACCATTTACTCTTATTCCCAAGGATAGTGGTCCAAACGCCCGTATATTCATTCAGATTTAAGTTTTCTGTGATTTGCCTAAATCTGTTAAAACGATTGCTACAACGGATGCTTTGGAAGGTCACTGTAGATTTGGTATCCTATTCTTCCCCAATTCCAACTTGTGCTGGATAGTCTCCAAGCTCGGCGTCAATAGGGCGTTAAACCAAAATCATCCTTCCTACTATAAATAAGAGAAGCGTTTAGTAAGTAATGCAACACTTCTTTTCAAAAATTAATTTAATTTCGTTCAGGATTGCAACACACCATATTATATCAAATTCTTGTCTGTTTTCCAGCCGGATCAAACTGTCATCTGAGCACAATATTTCAGCGGTCCACCTGGCCGCTATCATCAGCTGAGAATATCTACGCTGCTCTCACCGATAACTGATTACACTCGCAAATGACTGCACCTTTATATGCATCGGAAGTACAACAGCGAATGCGCTAGATACAGTGTGCACGCGCCTAATCATTCCTGCTGACCCCTGGCGCAATAAGAGTTGCAGCGCCTCCGAGGGTGAGTACTGTTGAAAACGATATATCGTTACAAATGATTATCCATAGCCGGACGAATCAGATGCCGTTGTTTCTTAATATCTGATAAAACAGGATTCCACGTTTTACTTTGCGGGTATCCATAATCACGATTACTGATATTATCTGCTAGTCTGATTTCGACATATTTTCTTAAAACACAGTCCCAGTACCGCGAAACATTAGCTACTACTTGCGTTTCATTGTATAGCATCCCCTATCCCTCTGTCAGGCAATGCTCAGCCACCGCAGATTTACCTAGTTTTAATAATCGCGTATGGCGATGATGTTCAATACACCTATCGTCGACGGTACGAATAGTTTGGCCAATGTAAATTTTCCCGCACTCATACGGTATTTTGTAAACGCCAGACTTCCTCAAACCTAAATCATCTTTGACAGAGCCAAGGAGTGCTCGAATCTTAGGTGGCGGACGAAAAACACATCTGATCTCACGTTTCTTCAAAAGTGTACCTATCTTGGCGGATACGGAAGAAAAGCCACAGACCTAAGGGTGTCTTCAGAAGGCTCACGTAGAGTTCCAAACTCAAAAGCACGTCGAATTTGTCGGTCCATATAGCCGTTATTATTGAACACGTCCTTACGATGTTGCAGCTCCTGTGGTAAATTCTCAGCATCCGAGAGAGCGTATGTTCGTTTCGTTTAACCAAGGTCTGAAGGACTCCTGTACGCTGAAAAAGTGGATGGCAACTGGCAGCATGTAAATACTTGTCGGTATGAGTCGGTTTCCTGTAAACACTGTGTCCAAGAGTTCTGTCTTCTTTTCTGTAAACTAGTACATCCATAAAAGTCAACATATCTTAGAAAACACAAAGGCTTAAAAAAAGAAGTTTTCAGGGCCATATCCTCAAAGTGCTTCATAAACAGATTAGCGACTGCGAGGGATAAAGGACTCCCCATATCCACACCATATCCACACCGTCGGTTTGTTCAAAACATTTGTCATCAGATAAAAAGTAGGTGGACGTCAGAACATGACGGCAGAGCTTCTTCATTTCCATATCAAGTTTTTCATTAATTAAAATCAATGACTCTTCAAGAGGGACCCGAGTAAAGAGTGACACTACACCAAAACTAACGAGTAAATCAGAGGGATCAAGACGAAGCAACTTTAAACGCTTAATAAAATCCATGGAGTGGGAAATATGGTGATCACATTTACCCACATGAGGGCTGAGAGCCGACGCTAAATATTTAGTTAATTTGTAAGTTGGTGCACCGAAATTAGAAACAGTAGGGCGCAATGGGACCCCATCCTTATGGATCTTTGGCAAACCGTGTAATCTAAATGGAACGGCCGCACCAGGACGTACTTTTTTTATAGTGTCCTCAGGCAAGGAACTTTCCTTCAGAAGTGAAATCGTAGTCCGTTTCATGCCATCCGTGGGATCTTTCTGTACTATACGATATGACGGATCCACAAGTAAATCATACATATCTAGCGCATGCGCTGTTGTACTTCCGATGCATATAAAGGTGCAATCAGTTATCGGCGAGAGCAGCGCAGCGTTTCTCACCTGATGTTGGAAGCCAGGTGGACCGGTGAAAAATTGTACTCAGATGACGGTTTGATCCGGCTGGAAACCGGAGAAGAATTTGATATAGTAATACGCCGGGAAAGTCTAAATGGTCAAAACACACCATATTGCTCCCCACTCTTTTGGCTCCAAAGCCCTATCTAGCAATATAATCTCCGCCTCCTTACTGGGAGGGCCTGCATGCCCTCATGGTACCACTGTTACTGGTCGACGTCTGAGCCACCGTCTTTCTGCATCAATGACCTCCCCAAAATCCAAGTATTGCTTCCGGAGAGTGCATCCTTAATCAGGCCAATCAGGTGGAAGGTGTGAGATCTGGGATGCGAGGCGAATGAGGAAGAGCAGTCAAATAAAGATTTTGGAACTTCTCTCGTGTGCAAAGGCTATTGTGAGAGCTTGCATTGTCGTCGAGAAGGAGAAGTCCGTTTGTATTTTTGTGGCAATGAACACGTTTAAGTAGTCTCTTCGATTTCCTGAGTGCAGCAAAATACACTTTAGAGATTACCGTTGCACCTTGAGGGAGGACATCAAACAAGTCACCCCTTCTGAGTCCCACAAGGCCGTCACCATTACTTTACCGGCTGAGGATGTGGCCTCGAACTCTTTCTAGGGAGAAGAGGTATGGCGCCACTCCATAGATTGCCGTTTTGTCCCCGGTTCGAAGCGCTGAACCCATATGACGATAGTCACGATCAGCCTCGTAACGCGCAAGCAATTCCGCGCAGATGGTCCTTCGTTGCTCTTTAGGGTGTCCTGTTAGCAGACGTGGAAACTAGTGGGCAGACACCTTTGAGTACCCCAATTGGTGGATTAGTGTATCAGCATTACCAACGGAGACGTCCAATTGTGCAGTGCGCTGCTCGATTGCTATCTGTTTATCACCTCAAATGACAGTCTGCACTTTTCAGCAGTGCATGAGTCACAGCTGAATGCGGCCAGCAGGCATGCGGGGGATCGCACAGGTTTGCTCGACCTTGTTCCGATGGCGACAGAGGCCTGGCCCAACTACTCAATGTGCTTTTGGTAGCTGCCAGGTCTCTGAAGACATTCCGATTTGCAAGCACCTATGAATATCTGCGGTGCTTTGGTTATATAGGTGAAATGATTATTAAATCGACACAATAGCTGCAAACAGGCGTTGATATACATCATTTGGGACATGCTGATCATGTGTGCCCCGTCCGGTACTCGAATCCTGGATCTCCTGCTTACATGGAAGACGCTCTATCCATCTGAGCCATCGAGGGCACAGCGGATAGTATGCCTGCAGGGACTTATCCCTTGCACGCTCAACGTGAGACCCACGTTCCCAACATGTCCACACCACTACGTTGGTAGTGCGCCTAATAGAGGCACACATTTTCAACATGTCCCCAATGACGTATATCAACGCCTGTTTGCAACTAAGGTGCCGATTTAGTTATTATTTCATTCTAAAGAATCTCCACGGTCATCAATGGTACCTGTTTCTCGGGAACAGATATTACCTTCATATATAGTCAATAATGTGTCCCTGTCTGGAACGTACATCCGTTACAAACGCCATTTTGAGGGCTACGTATAGCATCGCCACCTATCGGAACTTCGTGAAACTACAGAAGGTAGAGTGGGAATATTCCACGATGTTCTACAACAAAATCTGTATTGAAAATCTCTTCGGGTTTGCTGCCGAATCCTAAAATCAACTAGACTCGATATTTCGGCGATCCAACTGTTCGCCATCTTCAGGAAATGCTGCTTCTGCTGATGAGACCCGCTGAGAACTGACGCAAGAAAAAAATGAAATTTGAGGAAACTGTTGTAATTGCCAACATTTCCGGTTTTTGGAATAGTGTGTATAAAGAGGCGATTGAAATTAGGTTGGCAGATAATTTACTGAACGTTCTTCGGTGCGGCCTTGATTGCGATGTATCGTTGCCAGCAGTGTTTCACTAAGGGCGGCGCCACCTCCCTGTTTTGGAAGCCAGAAACCGTGATGGGCGGCGCATGCGCCGTGTACTGAACGGTGGCCTATATAGGACGTCGAATTGCAATCTTGCGTCAGTTCTCAGCGGGACTCATCAGCAGAAGCAGCATTTCCTGAAGATGGCGAACAGTTGGATCGCCGAAATATCGAGTCAAGTTGATTTTAGGATTCGGCAGCAAACCCGAAGAGACTTTCAAGACTTATTACGCCGGGAAAGCCTACGTAGTCAAAATCTGTATTTTCTGAAACAAAATTGGCTGAAAACAAATATGTGTTGCATTAGTCGTTGTAAGTCCTACGTACAATGTCGCGAGTTTCCAAGGGTTGGCTTGCTGTAAAAGTGCATTACCTCGGGCCATAAACTCTCGTCCTGTGGTAAGTTTGTCTCGTTCCATACCCACTCGACTGTATTGCAGGAGTGGGGGCAGCACAAGGGGCCCATATATAAACGGATTTTCATTGACTAAGGAGCTCGCCTGCTCCGGTTGTTGCAGCTCGTATGACAGAGCTACTACGGCGACTGTAGCGTGCCAGCGCCTCGTCTTTCACCTAGAGCTACCTACAAGGGCCTGATTCTGTACGTCTGTCAATAAATGTTTTGGTTATTCCTTTGGAGTTTGACTGTTGGACTCTGCGCTGTTGCTCTCCCACTCTGATCCAAAGTCGTCATTCACTTCGAGCCCACATATTAGAGGTCCTGACTACGTATGGGCGGTCATATTGCACACGATCCACTTATACCCAATTGTTCCAAGTGCATTACTTCCCAACCATGTATATTGAATTAAACGAAATAAAACGGTGACGTCGAATCAGTTTCACAAAGCCCAATAAATTTTTCTTATTCAAAGGCGCTAACAAGCTGATATATTGCAGTCTGAGTTATATGAGAGTCTTTGGAATTTTGTTTTATGTTTTCACTACTTCTGACGTCTCTTTAACGCCTGAGTTTGGTATATCCATCGTACGCCGTGGTCACATAATATGTCTCCTCTGAGTCAGTATTGGCAGAGGTAAAGACCAATTTCCTCGACCTGCCGCGAACGAATTTATCTTTTCCGATGTAAGTCTATTTTAGGGAAATGCACTTTTCCTAAAACAGCATACCTCCATGTTCTGAAAAATATCATCTACAGGTACTACAAGCTTTCAATACTGATCACATTTCATAGTCACAGTTTACATTACTTTTACGAATATGTTGAAGTCGGATTGTTCTAAATCTCGTGACCATTGTGGGCATTGCCGTATATAGTTGCTGTTTCGTAATCTCACCTTCAAGAAAAGCTCTGTCACTGTTGAATTCAGCTGACAGTTCCCAAACTGATTAACAGGTAATCAACTTAGAGAATTTACGTTGCAGACAAGCTTTCCAAACCTAAGCACTTATAATGGTACGGCATTGCTTGCTAACCATTTCAAAAGAACATATGCCGTAAGAATATTTTGCAATAACGTTTGACCCAACTACTGCTAAGATCTAATTCATATTTGGTCCAGAAGACATGTCCCGTGTAATAACACGTGAAAATGAAATCATTCACTTATGTTGTCGTGATATAGCTATCCACGCCATCTATCGATGCCATCTATCAGCATTCTCAAGCACTCATTTAAGATTCTTGGACTTCAGAGTTTGCGCCAAGTGACGACGGTGCTCCCACGTACTGCATTTTTAACGGACGTATCTGTCTCTGTGGTAATTATCAAAAATACATTTCGAAACGACAGAAATCGGTGAAAGAAAAAGTAAACCAACAGCCATGATTTTGTTTAAGCAAGAGCTAGTTTTTCATATCCACCACAAACTCCAATGTGAAACCTCCTAACGGAAGCGTTTTGTACGTTGTGGTGGTTTCTTAGAACCTGCACCAGAGAAAACTAGACGAATACCACTTTGTTAACTAAGTATCTACCGTACAAGGGATCCCTGAGATCCACGAGGAACTGTGACCTTTATAGAATTATTCATTCGTTCGTATCATGCTGCCATGGTAAATGGAACATAGCAGGAAACAAATAATAGTTATACATTAGGTACAGATAGCCAAGTGATCACGTAAAGACAAAACGCTCCGCACTTCTTATTTCACTGGAAAATACAGAGATTTTCTTCATACTTGTGACGAGGCATACTAAAATGCACTGTGGAGAGGATTATCTACGTTATCTATTCGTTTATGAAAAAAGTTATCCTTACGCCTTTCCTTTTACCTTTATTTATTACACTATGTCCTCGTAATAACAACTGTTACACACAACTTCATGTTTTTTACGCGGTGTTTAGGCTATTTTACGTTAAAAGGAATAGGATAGTCTTACACAAATAACTACAAAATATGTGTTTAGAACAAGTCTTTGTTACTACTAGAAAGTAAGAGTGTGGTGCCAGGTTTAGCTGCCTTAGAACAGAACGTTCGGAGAGGTTGCGCAGAAACGAGGCGACTGAGTTTAACCTCTCATCGATCTCGATTCCATTAACGACAGAGCAGTAATTCAATTGCACAAGGATGGTGGAGGTAATCGTCTGTGGCCTTACCGTAGCAATCGTTTTGATGCTCGCCACAGGAGATTTAAGGAAGGCCCAAGGATCTGAAAGCATCACTCCCTAAAACGAAGTGATTTTATAGGTAAGTGTGACCGTCAAAAACACCACTAATGTGAAATATCGATACATCCTACAACGACAAATGGAGCAGAAACAATTACCCATATAATCCATGTTCATGAGATGTAATGATGCCACGCATTAGAGTTTTCGAATCTGTAGTGTCTTGTAGAACTCTAATTATGTATATATATATATTGTGCTTTGCTGTCACAATGGTTGAATGAAGCACATGGACGCTGCATTCCTAGGCTTTTATGAAAATGAATGTAACAGCTACCTAGAAATGTGTACACATAGCGCATATCACCGTTTCGAATACTACTTATTTTAGTTAGTAATTTACCGGTTAGAAAATGTGTATGAGCAGTTTCGACTGCAGTGGATCTTCGTGAAGACGTAGTACGAGATTCCGATAAAGAGGAAACCGAGGTCTCGTGCGAATAATACCTCTAGAAATGCTATAGATATCCTCAACACGTCGTTATCGGCAGTGTAGTGTCAGAAGACAGCGTACCATCTCAGGAAATGGAGGAACCAGGAAATTATTATGATATTCTTCTATTTAACGAATACCCTGCCCAACAGTTGTGCGTATTAAAGCGCCGCTTCCATGGTGGGGATGTCCGCCGGCACTGGATCAATCCACCTGTCGGATAAATGACGAGGATCGGTGCGACGGCCAGCCTGGATGGGGATTTTAGGCGGTTTCTCACATCCCATTAGGTGAATGTAGAGCTGGCACCAGAATCCCGCCTCAATTACACGATTCGCAAACATTTCGAAAACTTCACTCACTTTCATATGAATAAGGCTACATACAGACAGTTGGTGCACACATACTCTGTCCTGTGGTGTAACAAGGTGGCGACACGAAGACTGACGATGCCTAATCCGTTAATAATCATGCAGACGCTGTGGCGATGCGGGACAAAGGCGCAAGAGAAAATATATGATTCATAATGTAACGGGCAAAATCGTAATTAGATTGATATGAAAATAACAAAATCGGGTTTTGGGTAGTTGACGATGATGTCGTCCACATGAAAGATACGGTTTGTACAGTAAAACAAAATAATACTGATTACAAAAGAAGCTATGAGAGAATCCCTATTTCTGTAGTTAAATTGCTGATAACTAAGCAAGTTATTCGAGCGATGCCACGGCAGAAGGGACTGCTGTGCTCAATTCTGTTCGTGGGAAACCGTAAACAGAAAGTTACTTTTATGTAAAAACCTAAGAAAATTGAGAGAACAGTTTCTTGCTTGTCTCATTGCAACTGTTTCATCGTAAAATGCCACAAGTTTTCGAAATAAACTGTACTCTCAAATTACTGTACACTGCACATATGATTCTGTACTCTCCCCATTCATTGGACAATCTGTCAGGTGGAAGTGCTGTGTCTCAGTTAGTGTCTGCCTTACGGATTCCATGATATAAGTATAAGAATAGGTACCAATATCATTTCAGAACAAATTAATGTATTTGTATAACATTTCAAACTTCTTCTTCAATTAACTAGAAGCATTATACCTTACACGTGGTACACAATTCTTTTATCAGCTCTTGTGGGCTCTACATGTCATTCAGTAATGTTTTTAATGATCGGAGGTACCATGTAGTAGTAAGGTGTTAGATGCATGCTCCAGTGAAGTATAGCGGGACGTTCCTGAAATAAAATAACTTATATAGAGTGTGGAGTGACATTGGGAACGATCGTTACGGAGACCAGGTGAATTTATTCCTTACAAAATACACTCCTGGAAATTGAAATAAGAACACCGTGAATTCATTGTCCCAGGAAGGGGACACATTCCTGGGGTCAGATACATCACATGATCACACTGACAGAACCACAGGCACATAGACACAGGCAACAGAGCATGCACAATGTCGGCACTAGTAGTGTATATCCACCTTTCGCAGCAATGCAAGCTGCTATTCTCCCATGGAGACGATCGTAGAGATGCTGGATGTACTCCTGTGGAACGGCTTGCCATGCCATTTCCACCTGGCGCCTCAGTTGGACCAGCGTTCGTGCTGGACGTGCAGACCGCGTGAGACGACGCTTCATCCAGTCCCAAACATGCTCAATGGGGGACAGATCCGGAGATCCTGCTGGCCAGGGTAGTTGACTTACACCTTCTAGAGCACGTTGGGTGGCACGGGATACATGCGGACGTGCATTGTCCTGTTGGAACAGCACGTTCCCTTGCCGGTCTAGGAATGGTAGAACGATGGGTTCGATGACGGTTTGGATGTACCGTGCACTATTCAGTGTCCCCTCGACGATCACCAGTGGTGTACGGCTAGTGTAGGAGATCGCTCCCCACACCATGATGCCGGGTGTTGGCCCTGTGTGCCTCGGTCGTATGCAGTCCTGATTGTGGCGCTCACCTGCACGGCGCCAAACACGCATACGACCATCATTGGCACCAAGGCAGAAGCGACTCTCATCGCTGAAGACGACACGTCTCCATTCGTCCCTCCATTCACGCCTGTCGCGACACCACTGGAGGCGGGCTGCACGATGTTGGGGCGTGAGCGGAAGACGGCCTAACGGTGTGCGGGACCGTAGCCCAGCTTCATAGAGACGGTTGCGAATGGTCCTCGCCGATACCCCAGGAGCAACAGTGTCCCTAATTTGCTGGGAAGTGGCGGTGCGGTCCCCTACGGCACTGCGTAGGATCCTACGGTCTTGGCGTGCATCCGTGCGTCGCTGCGGTCCGGTCCCAGGTCGACGGGCACGTGCACCTTCCGCCGACCACTGGCGACAACATCGATGTACTGTGGAGACCTCACGCCCCACGTGTTGAGCAATTCGGCGGTACGTCCACCCGGCCTCCCGCATGCCCACTATACGCCCTCGCTCAAAGTCCGTCAACTGCACATACGGTTCACGTCCACGCTGTCGCGGCATACTACCAGTGTTAAAGACTGCGATGGAGCTCCGTATGCCACGGCAAACTGGCTGACACTGACGGCGGCGGTGCACAAATGCTGAGCAGCTAGCGCCATTCGACGGCCAACACCGCGGGTCCTGGTGTGTCCGCTGTGCCGTGCGTGTCATCATTGCTTGTACAGCCCTCTCGCAGTGTCCGGAGCAAGTATAGTGGGTCTGACACACCGGTGTCAATGTGTTCTTTTTTCCATTTCCAGGAGTGTAGAAGCAAAAATCCATAGTACACGTTTCCAAATATATATTTAAGTTGTGGACGTCATTTATTTAATCTTTAACTGAACTTCACGTAATTAATAGACTACAAATATGCCTCTAAGGCTCTCACGTCTTGTACAGGCCCAAGTCAAGTTACTGCGACGTACTGTTGTCCCACAACGGGCCGTATTCTGCACAGTTATTTACACGTCCAGTCACCGCAGTTCTGAGTGCCGTACTCGTGATCATTTAAGATATAAGCTGAAAGCAATGGCCACTGGAAACATTTCCCTATTTTCATAAAAATTAGGGATCGAAGTAATACCTGATACGGAATGACCATGATACACATGCCACTTAAAATCAGTAAATTCCTGATTCCTTACAGAATCGAACTACCAAGTATAAAGGAGCATCGAACTTCAGATTACTTTACAAATGAGTTAAAGTGTTGTTTGACGTTACGTATATGAGTGAGAGGATGTTTTCAAGAGGTTCGAAATTACGTTTAAACTTTGTTGGTAGTCGATAGCGCTTCAGTTACGAACAAAGGGATGACAATCGGCTGACCATTCTGCTCTCCAATTCCAGCAGAACCCAGTTTTCAACTCAACTCATATCTCCTGAAAAGCGATATAAGTTTGTAGGTACAGTCACTGACAGAACTCACAGATCCCTTCTCTTTCCGTTATAGCAGATAAGAACGAAATCCAGTTAACAAACCATTCAGTACCACAATTAAATCAGAACATTTGACCGAAGTAGAAAAAGCGAGCTTTAACAAGTGTGCATTTCTGTAAAATTTTTCACCTTTATGTTTAGTACGTGCAAAGTCGAGGTTACGACAAAAATTTTGGGGGAGATGCAAACTTAAGATTTCTTTACTGGTTGTCGATCTTCTTGCTAATGGCTCTTTCACAGAAGAGGTAAGAATCTTGTTTTCAGTGAGATTAGAACTGAAAACGAACGCATTCTCCCCCTGAAAGGCGAAAGCTATACTGGTAAAATAGCATGGAACAACAGCAGACAGTGCTCCCTTGTGGTTCCACTAACGGCTAAAGCAAATAATTCTAACGTATAAGGCGAAGTAAGCTGTAGTTTCTGTTGCAACGAGCTTCCTGGACTCAAAAAATATGAATTTGCTACTTCTACGTCATCCCTTCATTGAGAATCATTCAGAATATTTAATCTAAATGACAAGAAAAAAATCGAGTGACTTTACCGTGATAATTATGAACCACTCCAGGAAGTAAATCGTCGGTTGCCAAACGTATTCTGAAATATTGCCTAATGTCCATTAGACTAGCGATTGCAGAATACGTTTGCTCAGCCCACGTGTCTCTTGAGATCCGTAGTACTGGGAAAGCATATGCTTCAAAGAAGCGGCGGCGCCAGCTTCCTACACCCTGATTGGAAGCAAAACTACCTAGTACTGGCCAGTAGGTTTTTCAACATATCTCTAATTATGATCGCCGCGCGGGATTAGCCGAGCGGTCTTGGGTGCTCCAGTTATGGACTGTGCGGCAGTTCCCGGCGGACGTTCGAGTCCTCCTTCGGGCATGGGTGTGTGTGTTTGTCCTTAGAATAATTTAGGTTAAGTAGTGTAACAGCTTACGGACTGATGACCTTATCAGTTAAGTCCCATAAGATTTCACACACATTTGAACATTCTAATTATGATTTAGATCTAACGAGTAGTTACGAATAATATTCAGAGGCACCGACTGCGACCTGAAAATCGTAAATAAAGGGTGTAGAAAATTATGCGGGTGATTCTCTTCTTCAGTAACTGACAAGGCTATTTTAGTTTTTCATTTTAATATTATTTGTTTTTCAAATTACTCCATCGTTATGCAAAGAGAGCGGTGTCTAGTCTCAATATCTATTTGTCCTTCTGGTTTTTCCCTATTTATGTGACCCTCAAGATTTTAAGAAAAAGTTGATGAGCTATTACGTCGAGAGGCAAGTTTATGTGAACAGAATCTGTCTTAAAAACGTTACATAGCCTTTTCGGCAGTCTCCAAGTTGAACTGAAATTGCATTTGGCGTTGTTCACTGACAAGGTGAAGGCTGATGGTTCAGATGGCTCTGAGCACTATGGGACCCAACATCTGTGGTCATCAGTCCCCTAGAACTTAGAACTACTTAAACCTATCCAACCTAAGGACATCACACACATCCATGCCCGAGGCAGGATTCGAACCTGCGACCGTAGCGGTCACGCGGTTCCAGACTGAAGCGCCTAGAACAGCAAGGCCACACAGGCCGGCGACAAGGTGAAGGTCTCTGACGTTGCCTACCGATTTGGCCCATGTTTGGTATGTCTTTTGCTCACAACCTAAAACGAAAGAAATGATAATTAAATCGAAACACTTAGCTGCCGACAGGTGTTGTTAATATACGTAAATGGGGACAGCTGAATATGTGCGCCCGACCGGGACTCGAACCAGGGATCTCCTGCTTATATGGCAGACGATGTATCCATAGTTTTTTTTTTCTTACGTTTTGTTCGTTAGTGTTCGTTGTATTTGGTCGTAGCGTCGTAACGTCAAATGACTTCCATTGACGTTAGTTGTCGATCCCTTAACTCAGTTTTTTATTGCAGAGACCAGCCAGCTCTCTGACCGTACACGCTGAGCTACCGTGCCGGCGGATATAATGTTCAAATAGCTCTAAGAACCATGGGACTTAACATCTGAGGTCATCAGCCCCTAGACTTAGAACTACTGAAACCTAACTAAACTAAGGACATTACACACATCAATTCCCGAGGCAGGACTCGAACCCGCGACCAGAGCAGCAGCGCGGTTCCGGACTGAAGTGGCTAGAATCATTCGGCCACAGTGGCCGGCATGCGCAGACCGGGACTCGAACCCGGGATCTCCTGCTTACATGGCAGACGCTCTATCCATCTGAGCGAACGAGGGCACAGGGGATAGTGCGTCTGCCGGGACAGCAACGTAGGACAACGGCGCTACAGCACCATTTGAGAGATGACGAAAAGAGCTACCATTCTGAAGGGAATATGATACAGACCTAAACCGTTCCTGAACAGAAAGCTGTGGCAAACATATAAACCCTATGCCACTAGCATGCGACGGTCCATGGGTAGTGGAATAGGAAGTTCTGTGACACGTGGGACCTGAATACCTCAAGATGCCTCACACATCTCTTGATGGACACCTGCTGCCTCTGAATTGAGTGATGACACACCTTCCGTAGTGCCTGTGGTGTAAAAGGCACGCAGTACAATACCATATGGGGTTTTCCGCTGTATGAGGAGGTTGTTGATACCAGTCGGTAATAAATCTCAATGTCAGGTGGATACCGCGCGGCGAGACAAGAAGCCAGATTCTGCATGGTATCGTCGACAATATATCAAGATGTGCTTAGGTGGAGTGTCACCTTATCAATCGACGGTGTTCCGCTGTCCTACTGATGGTTGCGATGGAAAATCGAGAAGCAATACAGCAAAGACAGCTGAGGTGGACTTGTGAGTCTGCCAAAGAGCGAATAGCACGTGCAAGGTGGTCATAACAGTAACACCAGAGTGGAAGTGCAGAGGTGGAACACGTCGCGTCACACAAGGTGTTAAAACCGTGGTAACATTGGCCGTTATACGGCTGCGCGCCTATCCAGCAGTAGCCACACACGGGGGGACCGCTTCTGTATCCATGGAACCAGCAGACAACCGCAGTGGCAGACTACACCTTGATATCCTCCGCAGCGTCCAAGGAACCGGAAGGACCATGGAGCGATGATTACGTTGTGGAATGTCGAAGAACAAAAAGAAGTGTTGTCATAACTCTCTATAATATAATTCTGTTAGCTACATTATAAAGGAGGGAAACAAATGGAAAGGAAATAGTAGTTGTAGATACATCTTGGTGTAATTTTCATTAACGGTAGAATAACACTGCCCAACACAATTCAATACCGAACGAGGTGGCACTGTGGTTAGCACAGTGGACAAGCATTTGGGAGGACGACGTGTTCAAAATCGCGTCCGTACATCCTGATTTAAGTTTTCCGTGATTTTCCTAAATCAGGTAAATGTCGGTATGTACCTTTAACATGCCACGGTCGACTTCCTTCCCCATCCTTCCCTAATACGATGGGACCGATGACGTCCCTGTTTGGTCCCTTTCCCCAAATCAACCAAACAACCAAAATTAAATAATCATTTTTACGAAGCCCAATATTTGTGACCTATTACAACTCAGAACCTTAATATTTGGCTCAGTCGTGCCTGTGCCTTTCATCTGTAATGGTGCCAAAGTGTGATGCCCCGCGATGTCACCATCAGGCTCGACGTTCCCTGTAAGAGCGAGGTGTCGACACATACGAAATGATGTCCGGAGATCAGAAACACATGTGACGTGCGAGGTAGGTGATTGATGTTACCTTGGCACCAAAATCATCCCAATTCAGTTCAACGACGCCGAAGACATGTTATCGATGGGAAGGTCATTACACCCCGCCTTATCCATATCCTACCTCTTCCTGTGATGTCTCTGCTATGGAAATCATAACCACCACGCCCAGCGTGGAAATCATGGTGTTTTCCTATGTGAGGCCGAGGGAAACATTTCAGGCCCACCACTGCTCAGAATGAAAAGAGAAAATCTTCATTGACGGCATAAATGGCGTCAAGGAGAGTACCTATTTCCCTGGGGCTTCGATTCCCAAATATTTCACAATCAAAAACAACAGTTCGCAGTGCGCTGAGCTGCAGGACGACGTTCCTGACATCCTTTGACACTGCTGACACCATCGGATGTCTCAACCCTTCGGTAATGACATTGTGGGGCTCCATCCCCATTGAACATGACTGCACCCCTACAGGGCGCAATATTTGCTCTGGTGTACAGATTGAAACCACTAGGGACCGTTCAAAACCATTCGACGTAATGTGAATGTGTCCTCCTGTAGCGTGATCACGTGGGAGGTGATGTCACATTGACGATAAAGCCTTCCTCTAAGACTCGCGTGTCGGCAACAACCTCGATGGCATCCAACGATCTTTATTGGGAATTTTAAAAATGTTCTCGTATTAAGACATCATGTGAAGTAATCCCAGCTGCCCTCTGGCAGGATACCCCCAGACATCTCAAATCCCAGATACCTGTTAGCAAGCACCTAAGAGTACTTCACAGGTCATCCCAGTACAGACATAGGCCAACAATGTCCTTAGACATTGGTTGAAACGTTCGATGGTGTCAGCATTATCAAAAGATACTGGTGCACATCGCACTGCGAACTGTTGTTTTCGATAGCGAAATCTGTGGGAATTGAAAGCCTAAGGCATGGGATGCTTTTCTTGAAGCACATTATGCCGTCGGCGAGCTTTCCTTTTATCGTGAAGATTCTGGGCGAAGGATTGTCGGATACACATTTCCTCGGATACACATTTCCTCGGATACACATACGAAAACAAATTGATTTCAATGCTGGGCATTGGAGTTGTGACCTACACCGTAGAGGCGTCAAAAGGAAGAGTGGAATGTTCGTAAAAGATTGTGTGACGACCGTGTTATCACGTGACACTTCCACGGTGCCGTTGGGAAAAATTCAGGGGAATTTTGGCGCCAATGTGACATGATTAACAGATGTTATACGACACACGACTGATGAGCTCTGGCCTTCTTTTCAGAAAATGTCGACATCTTGCAGATTGAAACATCGTCGAGTCCGAGGATGACGTCTCAGGGCACCTCGCATTCGCACCGTTACAGAGGAAAGATGTGGGCAACTTTAAGCCAAATTTCAATCTGCGCCTCAATGGGACACAAGTACGGGGTTTCGCAAAAGTGGTTATTTACTGTGTTGCGTAATGTAGATGTTGTGATGAAAATAGTGTGGTGTCAGTTTTAATACTATATTTTATTTTATTACCTGCCAATGCGTAGGAAAAAGTTAAGGTCACTCGTAGAAATACAAACAACACAAAAATGATAGCAGTACCTTGTAAGGCTGAGACGTAGCACTAAATCAGGTTTTGTTTCGTGTGGGGAGTTCCTTTCCCATTTTGTGTAGGAAAGCTTATATTTTGCTGCGAGTTTTTTAACCCATTATTTGTCTCGTTAAAAAACTTCATGTTTTTCTCTTGACGGTGTCCTGTTCTCGTAATATTTCACCGCTGACACTTCTAATTAGTCTTGGGAAAAATAAGCAGGCTTTGATTATTAATGCAGCGTCCTTTTTTTAATTACGCGATAAAATAAATGGAACTTTTACTGTCAACCGTGGGAGGTTTAAAACAAACGGGCAAAGATAGCTGAAACCACTGTCTTATTTATTTCGTTTTTGATATAATTCCTTGTATTCTGGATGTGCCGTCCGTGAAGAAACCTCTAAGTAAATGAACTTCGGTGTTTTACGTTCTTAATGCAACATCGGAAATGAACATCGCCTATCAGAGTAAATATTAGATTTCCCTCCTTTTGCATTTACTGCTCTTCATTACAGCAATATAGGTTTTACTTCCTTACTGAAATTATTCTACGATTTTGCAACAAATTTCAGTTCAGCACTTAACCATTCTATCTTGTGTTTTGTAACGACATCAGCCAACGTTAATTTAAAAAAAAAGGCATCATTGTATAGTTTTTAATTGTAGAAGAGCATGAAGTTAACCAGGAATGATTGATGGATGTTTTTTCCTGGTTTCTGTTCGACTGGAGGTACTGAGGAATGAAGAGACACGCCTGAAGTTCTTTGAGGCTATAGATACTCAGACAAGGAATAGTTCAGTAGGCAGTTCAGGTGAAGAGGAATGGACATCTCTGAAAAAGGCGATCACGAAAAATCGAAAGAAAAATGTAGGTACAAAGAAAGTAACTCCTAAGAAACCACGGGTAAGAGAAGAAGTACATCAGTTGCTCGATGAAAGAAGAAAGCACAAAAATGTTCAGGGATATTGAGAAAAACAGAAATACAAGTCACATAGGAATTAAATAAATAAGAAGTACAGGGAAGCTAAGACCAAATGGCGTCATGAAAAATCTGAAGAAATTTAAAAAGAAATGATTGTCGGAAGCACTGACTCAGCATATAGAACAGTCAGAACCACCTAAGGTGAAACTGAAAGCAAGGTTGGTAACGTTGACACCGCAATGGGATTTCCAGTGTCAGATGCAGAGCGAATAGGTGAATAGAGTAGTTTGAAGGGCTCTATAATGGGGATTACTTCTCTGGTGACGTTATAGAAGAAGAATCAGGAGTCGGCATAAAAGAGACTGGAGATCCTGTACTAGAATTAGATTCATGAAGAGCTTTTGAAGACTTATGGTCCAATAAGACAAAAGGGATCGATAAAATTCCTTGACAATTTCTAACATCATTAGAGGAAAAGTTAAAAAATTTACTATTCCTGTTGTTGTGAAGAATGTATGAGTCTCACAATATTCCATTTGACATTCGAAAAATATCATCCACACAATTCCGGTGATTTCAAGAGCAGACAAGCGCGAGAATTACCTCACGAACAGCTAAATAGCCAATGTATCTAAGTAGCAGTCAAGATCAATATGTACAGATGGATGGAAAAAAATAGTGGATCTGTTAAAAGACGATCATTTTGGCTTTAGGAAAGTTATAGGCATCACAAACGCGGTTCTGACGTTGCGGTTGATCATGGAAGCAAGACTAAAGAAAAATCACAACTAGTTGACAGCATTTTTCGATCTGGAGAAGGTTCCGAGAATGTCAAATGGTGCAAGACGTTCGAAATTACGATAAAAGTGGGGGGAGGGTAAAGAGGAATATACATGTGTAAGAGCCGAGAAGGAACAGCAAGAGGCCGGCCGCTGGTGGCCGAGCGGTTCTGGCGCTACAGTCTGGAACTGCGCGGCCCTACGGTCGCAGGTTCGAATCCTGCCTCGGGCATGGATGTGTGTGTTGTCCTTAGGTTAGTTAGGTTTAAGTAGTTCTAAGTTCTAGGGGACTTAAGACCTCAGCAGTTGAGTCCCGTAGTGCTCAGAGCCATTTGAACCATTTTTTTTTTTTTTTGAACAGCAAGAATAGAAGACCAAGAACGAAGTGATCGGATTGGAAAGGGTGTAAGACAGGGATGCAGCCTCTCGCCCTTACTCTTCAATCTATACATCGAATAAGCAATGACGGAAATAAAAGAAAGAGTCAAGAGTGGAATTAAAATCCATAAAACTCAAAGGAAAAGTATATGAACGATAAGGTTCGCTGATGACATTGCTATCCCCAGTGAAAGCAAAGAAGAATTACACGATTTACTGAATGGAATGAAGAATCTAATTAGTGCAGAATATCGACAGAGAGTAAATCGAAGAAAGACGAAAGTAATGATAAGTAGCAGACATGGCTATAGCGAGAAAGTGAACGTTAGGATTAGTGTTAATGAGGTAGACGATGTTAAGGAATCCTGCTACCAAGGCAGCAAAATAGCCCACGACGGAGTGAGCTATTAGCACATGAAAAGCACACTACCACTGGCAAAAAAAGGACATTCCTGGCTGAGAGAAGTCTACTAGTATCTAAAATATACCTTAATTTGGGTAAGGAATTCTGAAAACTTACTTTCGAGCACAGCATTGTCTGGTTGTGAAACATGGACTGTAGTAAAACCGGGATGGATGAGAATCGAACCATTTGCGATGTGGTGCTACAGAATAATGTTGAAAATTAGGTGGAATGATAAGGTAAGGAATGAGTATGGTCTCCATAGAATCGGCGAGGAACCGAATACATGAAGAACGCGGACAACATGATGGTAGGATAACACGGAATAACGTGTACGGCACTATAAGGAGCAGTTGAGGGTAAAAACAGTAGAGAGAACAGAGATTACAGTACATCCAGCAAATGACTGAGGACGTATTTTGCAAGTGGTACTCAATGATGAAAAGATCTGCACAGGTGGGGAATTCGTAATGGTCAGCATCAAATGTCAGAACAGTGATTAAAGAAAAAGACACAAGTGGATGATTCCATTGTTATACAAAACGTTCCGAGAAGGCTCCGAGTCGTCTTCTGATTCTCCTACCTGTGCTCAGGGGTTGGCCTCCGTTAACAAATTTTTAATAACGTGAGCCACCTCTGACGGAGGTGCTCTCCATTAGGAACGCTGCGTTGTATACTTTTCGTATGTATAACAGGAAATATTTGAGCTGTTATATAGTGAAAATATGTTAGTGCAACGTTCTATATCAAAATGGTTCAAATGCCTCTGAGCACGACGGGACTTAACTTCTGAGGTCATCAGTCCCCTAGAACTACTTAAACCTAACCTAACCTAAGGACATCACACACATCCATGCGCGAGGCAGGATTCGAACCTGCGACCGTAGCGGTCTCGCGGTTCCAGACTGAAGCGCCTAGAACCGCCCGGCCACTCCGGCCGGCGTTCTGTTATTACATGATACTATAGGATTGCCAACGGAAGTACAACGAAGAAATCTTTGAACTTCTTTGTTTAATGTTTGTAAGGTATCTACTGGTTTGAGAATTGACCTGCTGACATTAGCAATTAGATTAAGCCCTTATGCACTGTAGCTATGCCTTGTCACATGAATGTTCGTGATCCAATAATTCTCGAAACGCTATGTAAATACGAAGTAAGCAAAAGAGTAATCCTCGCTGCACATACCAATAGAATAGCCGTGCAACATGAAATTGATAAGGATAGCTTCTATATATGAACACCAAAAAGTGTGTAATCACTATTTATAAGCCTCTCAAAACTAGCAAACGTAGATGTGGTCTGCTTGTTGCAAAGGATAGTGCCATGGGCTGGTTTCCTTCGAATGTAATGACAACCCTATGACCTGAAAGCCGTCTAGTATGGTAATTTAATAATGATGCACTATAAAAATAAATTTGCACGTACTGTCGCAAAAGCTGTAGGCCTCACTACCGCATTCTGCATAAATTATTGGATCGAAACGTCAATATACAGGCTATATGAACCTGACACAGCAAACCTCCGCCCCGACGTTATCGACGAAACAGCTTTCACATTCTGAAGGAGCATGACATTTATTATTAAACTGTGACAGAAAGTAGGGTCACTGAACTGACAAAGAGGAACATCAACAACAGCTGTTCCTATGATGAAGTACACTACTGGAAATTAAAATTGCTACACCACAAAGATGACGTGCTACAGACGCGAAATTTAACCGACAGGAATAGGATGCTGTGATATGCAAATGATTACCTTTTCAGAGCATTCACACAAGGCTGGCGCCGGTGGCGACACCTACAACGTGCTGACATGAGGAAAGTTTCCAAACGATTTCTCATACACAAACAGCAGTTGACCGGTGTTGCCTGGTGAAACGTTGTTGTGATGCCTCCTGTAAGGAGAAGAAATGCGTACCATCACGTTTCCGACTTTGATAAAGGTCGGATTGTAGCCTATCGCGATTGCGGTTTAACGTATAGCGACAATGCCGCTCGCATTGGTCGAGATAAAATGACTGTTAGCAGAATGTGGAAACGGTGGGTTCAGGAGGGTAATACGGAACGCCGTGCTGGATCCCAACGGCCTTCTATCACTAGCAGTCGTGATGACAGGCATCTTATCCGCATGACTGTAACGGATCGTGCAGCCACGTCTCGATCCCTGAGTCAACAGATGGGGACGTTTGCAAGACAACAACCATCTACACGAACAGTTCGATGACGTTTGCAGCAGCATGGACTATCAGCTCGGAGACCATGGCTGCGGTTACCCTTAACGCTGCATCACAGACAGCAGCGCCTGCAGTGGTGTACTCAACGACGAACCTGGGTGCAGAAATGGCAAAACGTCATTTTGCGGATGAATCCAGGTTCTGTTTACAGCATCATCATGGTCGCATCCGTGTTTGGCGACATCGCGGTAGACGCTCATTGAAAGAGTGTTTTCGTCATCGCCATACTGGCGTATCACCCGGCGTGATGATATGGGGTGCCATTGGTTACACGTGTCGGTCTACTCTTGTTCTCACTGACGGCACTTTGAACAGTGGACGTTACATTTCACATGTGTTACGACCCGTGGCTCTGCCCTACATTCGATCCCTGCGAAACCCTACATTTCAGCAAGGTAATGCACGACCCCATGTTCCAGGTTCTGTACGGCCCTTTCTGGATACAGAAAATGTTCGACTGCTGCCCTGGCCAGCACATTCTCTAGATCTCTCACCAATTGAAAACATCTGGTCAATGGTGGCCGAGCAACTGGCTCGTCACAAAACGCCAGTCACTACTCTTGATGATCTGTGGCACCGTCTTTAAGCTGTATGGGCAGCTGTACCTGTACACGCCATACAAGCTCTGTTTGACTCAATTCGCAGGCGTATCAAGGCCGTTATTACGACCTGAGGTGGTTGTTCTGGGTACAGATTTCTCATGATCTATGCACCCGAAATTGCGTGAAAATGTAATCACTTCAGTTCTAGTATAACATATTTGTCCAATGAATACCCGTTTATTATCTGCATTTCTTGGCAAATGGTTCAAATGGCTCTGAGCACTATGGAACTCAACATCTTAGGTAATAAGTCCCCTAGAACTTGGCACTACTTAAACCTAACTAACCTAAGGACATCACACACATCCATGCCCGAGGCAGGATTCGAACCTGCGACCGTAGCAGTCCCGCGGTTCCGGACTGCAGCGCCAGAACCGCTAGACCACCGCGGCCGGCTCTGCATTTCTTCTTGGTGTAGCAATTTTAATGGCCAGCCGTGAGTAGTGCAGCATAACCAATCTGTCAACTTTACATACGAAAATAAAACAAGTTGCTGAGGAGAGCATATATGAGTAACCACTAAACAGAATACTTTGTATTAATCTCAAACTAAGCAGTACGTGAAACATGAATCGTAATTCGGGCAATCTCAGAAACACGTTTTTCATACTAGTCATGCAGCAGTCAGTTAGATATTCTGAAGTGCAGAAGAGAATGACGAAAAAGACTGCAAAACTTATTGGCTCGAATCCTTACAACTTGTTGCTGCAATTGGCCTTCATCTTCCTCAAAGTAATCGATCTCTGAGCCTCCGTAATATCATGCGACAAAAGACGAGAGCACGCTCGTAGTTCGTCCCCAACTCGGCACACGAAATGATTTATCGCTATATTCGCTTTTGTGCATACGTATTAACAGGGAAGTAAAACACGAAGCGCTACTGCAATGCGTTAGCAGTCGCCGCTGGAGTTGGGGTTTTTCATCTTGTATTACCGTTCCTGTTAATACCAGTCGATGAAACATACATCGCACTAGACTAGTTTGGGACCACTATAGAGAATGACCACGAAAAATTCCGCTTCAAAAATCTTTCTTTACTTTTTTTATTGTTTTGTTTTCTAACGGGAAACAAACTTGTTTTCCTACACTGGGCATCATATGAAAGAGATGATAACCAGTATTTGTTAGTGCTGACTGTAGCAATATGTTGCCGAAACGATACTGAAAATATCTTTTGCCGAAGAGGCAGAGAAATTCTCCTCATGACTCCCAGGATGTACACCCTGTATACGCATTAGATTAACGGTGAAAACAGTAAGGTGTTTGGCCTTGATTTGGTGTTAAACACCTCTCTGACCTCCCATCAGAGCCTCTGTGAGTGAAGACACGTGACGATGACTATCCAACAGAGGAGGAAATTATATTCTGCAGCCAACCCCTATGGTGGTTTCCAGGAGGAGAAGGCTACGTGGCGGCATCAAGTATAAACCTCTCCGTTCCATCATCATCAACATCATAAATAGAAGTACATCATCACTTCATCACCACTATAAGCATCAACACGCAGTTCGGCTTCCAGCGCCGAGCGGTAAGGTTCTTGTTTATTTCACTTCCCGCGGCGTCGCTACTGGCGAGTTTTCCTCGTTAGTGTTGTTCTGTCTGCCGAGTGAGTGATAGCGCCTCCGCTCCGCCTATACTGTCTGTCTGTGTCCGTCTACTTGCAGCGGCGTCGGCCAATCCGCTATGGCTACCATGGTTTCCACGTGTATTCCACGAAAAGGTACTGTCAGCTTTACTTTCGATAAAACAACGCGACACGTGCACCCCGGGTCTCTAGAAATCCACGATTGGCTGGTCGATACAATTCATGTGAACTCTGATCAGGTCCACACCGCTTATTTTGATGCAGACCAGTACGTGTTTTACGTGAAATCTATGGATCCCCTCCACGTTGAAAGATTACTGTCGCGACATGGCTCTCAAGTTCCCTTCAAGCATCGCGACAATTCCGTTAGTATGGTGTCCCTCGCAGATGCTGATATCGAATATACCAATGTCCGAGTGTTCAACCTCCTGCCGGAAATTGATGACAACTTTCTGAAGGACATATTAACTCTATTTGGTAACGCCAAAAACGTCCGTCGTGAACGCTGGTCTACTCAACATAGATTACAGTGTTATAGTGGAATTCGTTCCGTGGAAATGCATATCAGACGCAATGTTCCATCACATTTACAAGTGTGTGGTTACCGCGTTCGTGTCATGTATACTGGTCACGAGGGAACTTGCTTCCTATGTAATGAAAGTGGACACGTTCGGTCTAATTGTCCGCGGAGGCTTTTTGTATTAAAGTCGTCATTGTTGCAGTGTCGTAAATTGACGGTTGCTGATCTTGTACCTTCCGCTCCCGCCGTCGGGCCTACTTCAGCTTCGGATTACAATGAACAACCAGTCAGTTCTGATAATCGTGTCAATGAATTTCCGCCTGTACCTCCGCGACAGGTTCAGAATCCTATTGTCCCCAGAATAGAACCAATAACGACGACAAACAAGCGAGGTCGCACTCAGGATAGTGATGGGGAGAATTTGGCTGTGCCTTCTGCGTCAACCTCCTTTGTGGATTCCGCAATGGTCCTTGACTCTCAGCTGTCTACCTGATTCCACACGGAGGTTCCGTACATCGCTGTCCAGCTGTGACCAGTGACCCAAGCCTACACGTCCCTTCCCTTATACTTTAATAGTGTGGAATCAGAAATTCGATTGGCTTCTTTGCGTCAGTTCATTTATGATTCATGTGCGGACATAGTCTTCTTACAGAAGGTGGTATTTAGTAATTTATCCTTACCTGGTTTCGTATGATCTTTACTGTAGCACCCGAATATTCTACGGGGACCGCCTTATTCTTTCGGGAAGGCATTCCTATAGCTGAGGTGGAAATGTTGGATTCTGGCAGAGGCATACGTTGTCAACTTTTTAATCTTACTTTGGTTTTTTTATATCCCCCTTCTGGCACTGGTCGCGCAGTGGATCGTTCGCGTTTCTATAAAGAGGATATTGTTTATCTGTTGCGTAAGAGTCCTCCGGGTATTCTGTTGGCTGGTGAGGGGGCGGGGGAGTGTGAAATCTTATGGGACTTAACTGCTAATATCATCAGACCCTAAACTTACACACTACTTAACCTAAATTATACTAAGGAGAAACCAACACACATTCCCGAGGGAGGACTCGAACCTCCGCTGGGACCAGCCGTTGGGTGGTGATTTTAACTGTGTATTGCATCCTGCAGATCAAGCTCCTAATTTTAATTTCCCTCGTGAATAACGAGAATTGGTCCACTCCTTACGCATGAAACACGTCTGTATATGTAAATACCCCACGTTAGTTAAATTTACCCACTTTCCTGCGACTTCTAGTAGCAGGTTAGATAGGTTCTACTTATCAGACTGCCTGAGCGATAGTATTCTTAATGTTGAAGTCATCCCAGCTTCCTTTACGCACCACTGTTTTCTGGCCACAACTCTCAATTTTGAACGGCAACCAGTCAAATTGTTTCGCCCTTCGAGGATGTTAAACGCCGCTCACCTATCTGACCACTCTCTCGATGACGTGATGCGAGTCTTGTGGGAGCGTACTCTACGGTCCACTGGGAAATACTCTTCCATCCTTGACTGGTGGACACAGCTAGCTAAACCGAGGCTGGGGCTAACTTTGATACTTTTCTGTTCTGCCAAAGCGCGAGACTTTGGGAGAACGTATGAATATTACTATTTCATCCAGCGTGAACTTTATGCAGCTTCGTTTCACGCCCCTCTGAGAATGGCAGATGTTAGGCGTGTAAAAGGAAAACCGTTGACCTTGAAGAGAATACAGATGGAAGGTTTGAAAATCCGATCGAAGCCGCGTTCGTTGGTGACGGAAGAACTGATTTCATTATATCATTTGCTTCGGCATCAGACCCGTCGCCGCCGCGCTTGTATTGTCTCACGACAAATGATGGACGTTCCGTAATGGCATAAGCTGATACAGTGCGTATCTTAAACCAGTACTATGTAGACATCTATGACATCGATGAGGCCAATGAAACCTTTTTCGACCCACTTGTCAGCATCTTGGGTAAGACAATTACACCTGAACGTAATGCAACGCTCTTAGCTGCCTTTCAGCCTGAGAAAGTTTGCAAAATTATTGTGGGATCGCCTTCTCGAAAGTCTACGGGTCTAGATGGACTTCCCAAGGAATTTTACATGCGCTTTTGGCCGTTGTTGGGTGTACCTTTACCTCCATACTTCGTTCAATGTGGGAAAAGTTTTTTTAATCCCGAAACGCACTGGATCGGTTGCCCCTGATAGCTTTCGCCCACTTACTTTGTTAAACTTCGATTTGGAGACTGTGATGAGGGCAGTTAACATTAGGACGTCGGCTCTGATGGAGACGATTGTTGCAAAACATCAAAGCTGTGTACCTAGTCGTACCATTCTTACCCCTATACTTGAGTGCCGTGACGTGGTTTCGGTTGCTGCTGTAACGTTCGTTCCTTGTGCCCTCGCTTTTCTAGACTTCGATAAGGCATTTGATCGTGTTAATCACGACTTTCTGCTTCGGATTTTGGAGGCAGTTGGTTTCACTGTTACCACATAGTGTGTGCTCTCAAACCGGTTTACGGGTACTTCGGCTTTGGTGGTTGTTAACTGCCAACTGAGGCCCCAATAAATATCAATAGGGGAGTGCTCAAAGGAAGCCCGCTGTCAATGACTTTGTTTGTGTTGTCTCTGGAGCCCCTATTTCGGATGCTAGCGTCCCAGCTGACAGGTTGGACGCTTTCCGGAGAGACTATAGCTGTTCGTGCATACGCAGATGACGTGATGGATCTACTTCGCAATCCTGCTGAGATGCCTCGACTGAAAGCTGTAACCAATGATTTTTGTCGGAGTTCGGGTGTAAAACTTGATGAAGGTAAATGCAAGTTTCTTCCCTACGAGGTTTTGATGACGCAGTTGTTCCATGGGCTACTGCGGTGCATCGGCGTAGGTCTCTCGGTATAGTCATTGATCGTTGTCCACTTAAAATGGCGACACTCAACTGGAAGTCCGTTACGGACAAAATTCAGGGAGCGATACTATAGCATGAAAGGCGTTCTCTTACTATGCTCCAGAAACTCCGAATACTGGATACATATGTATTACGCAAAGCTTATTACGTGGGACAAGTTTATCCGCTTCCCTCTATGATGGTAAAGAAACTCCAACAATTGTCTGGTCGTTTCTTATGGAAGAGACATATATTTCGCTTACGGTATGAGGTGATCACGAAGCCACGTTCCTCTGGGTGGGCAAGGGGGGGGGGGGGGGGGAGGTCGTTGGGCCTGACTGCTGATATACGGAGGAAGACGCAGATGCTACTATATGTGCGGCGTACTGTTTTCACGATGACTTCAGAAAATCACACATTCACGTCTCATTTATTACTCTGTGTCCGTCCTGCTAGTCTTGAACCCCCTATTGATATCGGTGACATAAGTTATAAGTTAAAACACATTCTTGAATTCTATCTTGCGGTGAGCTATGTAGGGGCTTACATCTTATGGAGACCTGTCCATGAAATTCCTAAAGACCCAATGGGAAGCAGTCCCTTGCCTGAACCTCGTTGAAAGAGAATCGCCGCATACAACCTGGACGACAGTTTAGTTTAATATCGGTCTTCTGATTTTGCCGATGCGCGTTGTGTCCTTGTGGTACAAGGTAGTAAATAACTTGATTCCAAGGAATGAGAGACTTTTCCGTATTGGTTATATGTAGTCGTTGTACGTTTCCACATACGATACGACATCGCTTTACTTGTGGAGGTCATATGGCAAACTGGTCTTGAATCAGGATACAATTGGCCTTTCGTACGAGATACATACACTACAGACATCAAACTGCGCCCAGATTCTTCTTTCTATCAACGTTCGAAAACCCATACGGTTATGTGGTTGCCGGGACACTTCGTGCATTATGTTGTAGAAGGGGAAAGATCACACGAACTTCATGCAGTTCATGATAATTGCCTATTGGAGAATCCTGCGAATGCCTTGATATCGAGACCTCTTCACCAACATACTGAATCTTGTTTTCCGTCGGCAAAATGTTAGTTAATTTAGTTTTTATGATACGTGTCGTTCTTGTTATGTATGTTCCCATCTGATTTGCCTCGGCTTATCATCTCCTGGTTTCCCTGTTAAATTTGTTTTGTGTATTGACTCATCGCTCCAGTTCTACCGAAAAATGTGTATAGATGAAGCATATAGATACATATGAGCGTAGACAGTCCTAGCAATCAAATTGGGATTTTTCTTAGGCTGCTATTTCGAATGTAATCTGGTTTCTTTTTCCTTCTACTTGTATATTCTATTACAAACTTTAGAAATAGGTGAAAACACAAAAATTAAATAATTAGTAAGAAAAACCATATAAAAGTAATTGTTGGTACATACCATGTGAGCTTGGTGGTGGTTTGTCGGCTATGTTCTCTGTTTTTCTTCTTTTTTTCTTTTTTTATTATTCTGTTATCATAGTTAATTTTTACTCCCATTTGCAACTTATCTTACATGATTATTTGACAATGGTCTACTGAAGTGTCATGATGGGACCAAGTCATTCTGATAATAAAAAAACACTAACATCACAGTCACGGCACCACACTACACAAGCTCTCATGACTGTTATGGTACCCTAAACGGAGATCCACCTTCTTAGGTGTGTGATCAGCGCTTCTGAGTGGTCTGGGTTCAATTCTTCGTCAGGTTTAACATTTTCTCTGCTTGGGAACTGGGTGCTGTGTTGTCCTCATTATCATTTCATCAGCTTCGACATACAAGTCACAAAATGTGGCATCAACTGAAGAGACTTGCAACTCGTAGACCGGACAGCTCCAGGTGGGGACTCCAAGTCATAAGTATCATACGATTAGATGACCATGTATTGTTACTCATGGAGAGTGCAGTAAGCCATCAGGGTGACAATAGATTTGATTAACTATTTATTCAAAACTAGACATGGTTGTCTTAATGGGATTTCCGCGATCGTTCATTAAATAAAATATGGCACTTCAGTTTTTTGATCGCTATTTTTTATTTTTAATAACCGGCTTCAGTTAAATAGTAACTTGTCACTATAGAACTAACTGTTCTCTGTCATAACTCAATGACAGAGAACCGATAGTTCTGTAGTGACAAGTTACTCTGTAACTGTAATATATGATCTGAAGATGGGCAGCTAGCCTGAAACTGGTCATTGAAAATAAAAAATAGCGATCAAAAGACTGAAGTGCCATATTTTATTTAACTTATCTATTTCCAACAACTTGATGGAGACATCCAGTTGCTTCTCACGTGAAACAATAGACGTCCAGCTTTGCTGACAGCACAAAGATCGACGCCAAGCATGGTGTCACTCTAATGCCCCTGTCAGCGACTATTTGGGCTGCGAGCATGATAGCAGCATGGTGGCTCTGCTGGCCATATTGGAGAGGTGACAGCGACATCCTTCCTGCAAGTGGGTGGTGTGGTGTCACTGCCAGACACCACACTTGCTAGGTGGTAGCTTAAATCGGCCGCGGTCCATTAGTACATGTCGGACCCGCATGTCGCCACTGTGTGATCGTAGACCGAGCGCCACCACACGGCAGGTCTCGAGAGACGTACGAGAACTCGCCCCAGTTGTACGACGACGTTGCTAGCGACTGTACGGACGAAGCCTTTGCTCTCATATGCCGATAGACAGAATAGCCTTCAGCTAAGTTAATGGCTACGACTTAGCAAGGCGCCATTAGCCTTACATAGTTTGATAGTTATCGTATGAAATGTCTAATCAAGAATGCTGTATTCACAACAAGGATAAATAAAAGTTAAGTATTAGAGGAGCTGCATACTTATTAGAATTCACTACTTATCCTGTTCCAGAATTCACGCCCGTCTGCGTTAGATAGCGTGCATTTCGGCCTCCTCTATCTACAAGGTATTGGCACATTCACCAACACATCAGGTGGCTCTCTGCTCTGACGGTGCCCAGTCTCATGATTCGGGGCAGTCTGCCCCATCCCATGATCGAATAGCGGGCCGTGTACTGCATTCCAGAATGTTGCTCTGGGTGTCACAGGTTCATGGTGTAGGCTGTGATATAGAGATGAGGATATTTCAGTATACAAATGGGTGAGTTGTTATATGCTTCAGACTATGTTCGTTATATGAACACTTCCATGGCGGCAAGTGAGGAAAGGCTTCCGTCCTTCTGCTAGAGTACTGTAGAGGAGGCTGTTGTTAAATTACACTCAGCTGGCTCTGCTTCGCAACGCCTGTCAGCTTTGTTCTGCTTGGCCATGCATAGTACTCCTGCCTGCCTGCAGCTGACTTTGTTTTAAAAAAATGGTTCAAATGGCTCTGAGCACTATGGGACTTAATTTCTGAGGTCATCAGTCGCCTAGAACTTAGAACTACTTAAACCTAACTAACCTAAGGACATCACACACATCCATGCCCGAGGCACTATTCGAACCTGCGACCATAGCGGTCGCGCGGTTCCAGGCTGTAGCGCCTAGAACCGCACGGCCAACCCGCCGACTTTGTTGTAACTCACTCCACTATTGTGTACTTTATTACCTAACATGGTCGATACGCTACAGTATGATCATTTCGTTTTCAAAAATGGTTCAAATGGCTCTGAGCACTATGGGACTCAACTGCTGAGGTCATTAGTCCCCTAGAACTTAGAACTAGTTAAACCTAACTAACCTAAGGACATTACAAACATCCATGCCCGAGGCAGGATTCGAACCTGCGACCGTAGCGGTCTTGCGGTTCCAGACTGCAGCGCCTTTAACCGCACGGCCACTTCGGCCGGCATTTCGTTTTCATCACTTACAGTTAAGATAATTATCTGAAACATGTCGAAGAGTGGCCTGTATACAGGTAGTTGCTGTTTGGAATTAACTATGAATTGCTTAGTGACCCATATAACACCACACTTCTTGTGTGATACTTGTGGCGGCTGCTGGAGATCACCTTGAGGACGTACACAATCACATACAGCACCTCAGCTCCACAGCTGCTTTATTTATAAAGAATGTCTTGACTAGTAACAAGAGGCAGTGCGCTTAGCAGATGCCAGTTTTAGCTGAAAGCGTCCCTTGGCTTACATTTGTCGTTTATGCTTGGCTATAAATTACTACATCGAAATTCCAATGCGCGTAAAGAACACTGTACCCAAGGCAAGGAAGCGATAACTCCGGCGAAGTTCGAATGTTAAAATGGAAACTTTTACAGCTGCTGTGACGATGCTGGCACCTCTAGTGACTTGTGCAGGTAGGAGAGCGAGAGCCCTGTGACTGCCCGGGGCCTGATCGTGCTCGCGACGCTGTTCCGCTCATTTCCGGCCGTCCTTCAGCACCACTTTGGCTGGCGCTCGCCATAAAACTGAGAGGTTTTCCTTCCCTGCTGCAGCGATCAAAATTTCATTTAACGTCGAGCAGGGGTTGAGCTGCTGCCGCTTCAGGGCTGACCTCCACACCTCTCTGTCTCTTTCCACCGACATATTCGGTGCAAGTTCAATTTCCATGAGATAACTGGCAAACATATGTATCGAACATTATATTTGTCTGTGTAGAAGTTATACCTTTAATATTTTAGCTACGGAGCGCTTGGAAGTTCAGAGGTCATGCTTTACCTTCCTCTGATTACGCGATAGGACCAACAATGTAAGGCAGGTTGTCTCCCTCAGGCGCCCATCTAGGTTTTGGATGTGGTGGATGGAGGTGGGGAAGTGGGAGGGGCGCGTCTTGCTCTATTACGGTTCCCCTCCCCCCTCCATCCCCACTCCAATCCAGGCTGCTGTCACCCTCATTTTTAACAAACCACACATACCTAAATATAAAAGTTATATTATGTTCATCTTATTCTTGTTCTTTTGTTTCAAGTAACTTTCGAGTAAGCTACACCAGGGATTACTGGACTGTGTTCCAGGGAACTCTTGTGTTCCACGGGAGATAATAACTATTAATAAAATTATTATTTTTTGGCATTTGAATATAATAGTTATTCATTAAAATATATTATGATTTCTGTGCTGTTAGCTATGGTTAAAAATTGAAGTAATCATTCAACCAAATATGTTTTTGTCATTTTTAATATTTTTGTTATCCTTCAAAATAACCAAGTTGATGCATCATAGCTCAAGAATTCTGAAAGCCTTCTGTCAGGGGAAAAGTTTTGGAACCGCTGCTGTAGGTTAACCAAAATTTCACGTACTATGTCTGTCTTTCAGCCCAGTATTGCTTCATTCATTCTAGTCTTCCTTTCCTTTCTTCTTCATAGATATGGATCGTTCGATTGCTTTTGATTCTGACTCGGATCCTCTCTTTCTATGAGCATATTTTTTTGAGTTGGAGTTATTTCATGTCTCTCTATGTTTCCTTAAGCCAATTTGGTTTCATTGTTGCAGTAGTAGTAAAAATTTATTTTGGTTAGTCTTTGGGCATTCCGAGTATGTAGCTATGAAAATAAGTTCTTTTCCTCATAGTGTCTCAGAGTTTTTCGGTTCTCTGTTAAGGATTTTATTTCTGATACGGATTAGTCTGTTATTATGTTTTGTATTTGGGACTAAGGTTTTACAATATTTTCTGACTTTGCAGGATCTTTAGCCATTCAACAGGGCCATTGTTAGTGATGGAGGGTGTTTCGAGTGCGTAAATGACTTTCCATGTTGATTACCATATTATTGAGTATTATTTTTGCGTTCCTTGAGAGGACCTATAAATTAAACGTTTTTTGGAGAACTGAAGTGCCAGGTCTACTTTATTCTGTCTAGATTCCATCACCTTTTTTTCATTTTTTTGGCGATTTGCAGATTTTGAGACCTCATATCTTGCTTGTTTTTGAAGGTCGAGGTTCTGTTCATTGGCTTCTTTCCAAGTGTTGGCTTGTAGAGGCGTATCATCTGCATTGTCTATGCAATTGCCCTTCATGCCTTTTGTTTTTGTTCCTAGTCGGTTCTCACAATGGGCCGTTGTGTTGTCCTCGTCCTCTCTGACTACTTTTTCTAACATGCATTTAAATAGGGTGAGGAGGGCTCTGGCATGAATTTAAGTTTGGGGTAAATGTTGCAAGGGATTCTCTAATTAGGTTTGGGTCTTTTTTGTGTAGATTTTGTTATTTTGGTTTGCATATAAGTGATTCCCGGTATATTGAGTCGTATGCTTTTTGAAAGTCAATGAAAGTGCTAACATATGATTTTGCTTAGTGCATCACTTCAGCATAAATTCCAAGAAATTGCAGTTCACATAAATACATCCTCTCAAAACGATTTCCCAAAAAATTTGAGAAGTATTTAGTTTTGCAATAGTTTCAAGAACGTTAACAACAAAAATGTTTCAACACTTTGACAATTTCATAATTTATATGGAATAAAATCGATGTGTGCACAGCATTATAAAATTTCACTAACTTTGAGTTTGTGACTGATGTTCACACGCTAGGACTACGTCAGAACACACATTGGGGGCGGGGAGAGTGATTTTTTTTTTTTTTTTTTTTTTTTTACCTTTCTGTCTTTTCCATGCCCAGAAAAGTCAGTCCTTATTTCCTTTTGGTGGAGCATCATTCCCGCTGTGTCTTGTCTTCCGTCAACTTCTTGTAGTTTGTTGTTCCACCTCAGGGCTCACGAGAGATTTTAACATGGCAGTAGGTTCGATCAGTCTGCGACTGAGCGTCTGTTCCCGGCTGCATTTTTATCTACAGACAGACAGACGGTAACAAATCGACGTGGGCTAACCCTTTGGAACGTAACTGAGAAGTATCCAGTGTCAAACACACACACACACACACACACACACACACACACACACACACACATTCATTCATCATGTAGGCGCTGAAAATACCTATACGGCCGTGTGCCTACCTCAATATCGACATAAAATGAATTTAGTAGCTTTTCCTTCTGGGCTACTTAGATGTATGTTTTTTATGAGTTTCTGTTTTTGTATTAGCATTTTTTTTATAGGTTCTGGAGATTCCCTTAACATCCGATCGCAAAACAGTGACGACAAGAACAAGATCATCCTGAAATAGATATTGTGCGTGAAACTGATGATCTAGAGTGGCATCATAACTTTGGACAGTTAACACCTAAAAACGATATACTGTGGAGAGAAAGAGAACTCACTTTATATATAACCTTTTGTCGAATGGTACAAATGTTACTCTGAGCCAGTAGATAACCTTGAGACCCTACCAATTTTTTAATAAATAAATGATGTTCTTGTGTGGAATGCACAAATAATTGTGCAGTTTACAGAAGTGTGGGTAATTTTGCTACTACCACAGAAAAAGAAATACTTTCACTTGTAGGAATTCACATTCTGATGGAAAATCTGAACTACCCCACGGATGGATGTTACTGGGAACCGCATCTAGGTATTTCCCAAACAGCAGACGCTATGCCACTTGACCGTTTCCTAAAACTGAGACAGAACTTCCACTGTGTTGACATAACAAGTGATCCTGATAAAAATGATCGACTTTGGAAAGTCAGATCAATATACAATTCGATAAGAGAACTGTTGCTGTGTTTACCAGTAGAACAACATCCTAGTGTCGATGATCAAATGCTGCCTTTCAAGGGATCATTGAATGTAAAACAGTATGTGAAGGGTGAACCGAAACCATGGGGAATAAAAATATTTGCACTCTGTGGAACAAGCGGTCTAATGTGTGATTTTATAATATATCAAGGCTCGACAACAGGACTTGTTAAAAATGTTTGGTCTTGGTGCATCAGTAGTGGTGAAATCAGCAGAAAGAATCACTGAAACCAAAGTGCTTCTCATTTTTTTTTCTCAAATTTCTCAAATTATATTCTCCTGCAGTACTTGAGAAACAATATGCACAAAATATGTACGGTGCGCCAAAATCACTTCAATAACCCACCATTTTCGAGTGACAAAGACATGAAGAAAACGTGATACAGGCTCTGGTGAGGAACTGATAAGTGAAAATGTAGAGTTATAGTAACAAAATAAAATACTTTGACTTTTCTACTTATACTGCACCCAGTTTAACACAATGTCTTCATTTGGGGACACGTTCTATCTCCTCTTGGGGGGAACTCGGAATACTTTATACGTCTGAAAAATTATATTTTAATTCGAAGAACTGGATAGCAAAGCCATGATTTTGTTTTCAGGTAAAAAATAATTAGTGACCGAAAGGGTGAAACAGACTTGACGGCGCACTGCCCACAGTAACACATTTCTAGGGGAAAAGCTACTTGTTTCCAATTTGTTGGGGGTGCATTTAAGAAAGAAATTCTGTTGTAGAGGGAACACATTCTGACAAACATAGTACAGTTCCCGAAACTCACTGCCAGCAAAGCAAACGCAAGGTATGAAGAATTCATTGTTGCACTGAAAAAATTACAACGATAGTTTCCTAAACGTTTTGAGTACACTATTGAGCTTACATCTGTTTTCGAGCTGTTTTCGAGGTCGGTTAGCGTTTCAGTAGAAAACGGCTGAGTCCATGGGCAGATGTAACTAACTGATCTGAAAGGTAATTCCCCCTTTAAAGAGAAATCCTTTTACGTTCAAAATATCCAGAATATATACATTGTTTCGTCATGTAGTTTCCACGTCTCCAAAATGAGATTGCATAAGTACTGCAATATTTCTATCAATGTATGTGTGTGAATAACCTTTATTCGATTGTTGTTGTTGTGGTCTTCAGTCCTGAGACTGGTTTGATGCAGCTCTCCATGCTACTCTGTCCTGTGCAAGTTTCTTCATCTCCCAGTACCTACTGTAGCCTACATCGCTCTGAATCTGCTTAGTGTATTCATCTCTTGGTCTCCCTCTACGATTTTTACCCTCCACACTGCCCTCCAGTATTAAATTGGTGATCCCTTGATGCCTCAGAACATGTCCTACCAACCGATCCCTTCTTCTAGTCAACTTGTGCCACAAACTCCTCTTCTCGCCAATTCTACTCAATACCTCTTCATTAGTTATGTGATCTACCAATCTAATCTTCAGCATTCTTCTGTAGCACCACATTTCGAAAGCTTCTATTCTCTTACTGTCTAAATTATTTATCGTCCATGTTTCACTTCCATACATGGCTACACTCCATATAAATACCTTCAGAAACGACTTCCTGACACTTAAATCTATACTCGACGTTATGAAATTACTCTTCTTCAGAAACGCTTTCGTTGCCATTGCCAGTCTACATTTTATATCCTCACTACTTCGACCATCATCAGTTATTTTGATCCCAAATAGCAAAACTCCTTTACTACTTTGTCTCATTTCCTAATCTAATTCCCCCAGCGTCACCCTACTTAATTCGACTACATTCCATGATCCTCGTTTTGCTTTTGTTGATGTTCATCTCATACCCTCCTTTCAAGACACTGTCCATTCCGTTCAAATGCTCTTCCAAGTCCTTTGCTGTCTCTGACAGATTTACAATGTCATCGACGAACCTCAAAGCTTTCATTTCTTCTCCATAGATTTTAATACGAACTCTGAACTTTTCTTTTGTTTCCTTTACTGCTTGCTCAATATACAGATTGAATAGCATCGGGGAGAGGCTACTACCCTGTCTCACTCCCTTCCCAGCCACAGCATCCCTTTCATGTCCCTCGACTCTTATAACTGCCATCTGGTTCCCGTACAAATTGTAAATAGCCTTTCGCTCCCTGTATTTTACCCCTGCCACCTTCAGAATCTGAAAGAGAGTATTCCAGTCAACATTGTCAAAAGCTTTCTCTAAGTCTACAACTGCTAGAAACGTAGGTTTGCCTTTCCTCAAATTTTCTTCTAAGATAAGTCGTAGGGTCACTATTGCCTCACGTGTTCCAACATTTCTACGGAATCCAAACTGATCTTCCCCGAGGTCGGCTTCTACCAGTTTTTCCATTCGTCTGTAAAGAATTCGCGTTGGTATTTTGCAGCTGTGACTTATTAAACTGATAGTTCGGTAATTTTCACATCTGTCAACACCTGCTTTCTTTGGGATTGGAATTATTATATTCTTCTAGAAGTCTGAGGGAATTTCACCTGTCTCATACATCTTGCTCACCAGATGATAGAGATTTGTTAGGACTGGTTCTCCCAAAGCTATCAGTAGCTCTAATGGAGTGTTGTCTTCTCCCGGGGACGGCCGCGGTGGTCTCGCGGTTCTAGACGCGCAGTCCGGAACCGTGCGACTGCTACGGTCGCAGGTTCGCATCCTGCCTCGGGCATGGATGTGTGTGATGTCCTTAGGTTAGTTAGGTTTAAGTAGTTCTAAGTTCTAGTGGACTGATAACCACAGCAATTGAGTCCCATAGTGCTCAAGGCCATTTGAACCATTTTTGATCTTCTCCCGGGGCCTTGTTTCGACTCAGGTCTTTCAGTGCTCTGTCAAACTCTTCACGCAGTATCGTATCTCCCATTTCATCTTCATATACATGCTCTCCCATTTCCATAATATTGTCCTCAAGAACACCGCCCCTGTATAGACGCTCTATATACTCCTTCCACCTTTCTGCTTTCCCTTCTTTGCTTAGAACTGGGTTCCCATCTGAGCTCTTGATATTCATGCAAGTGGTTCTCTTTTCTCCAAAGGTCTCTTTAATTTTCCTGTGGGCAGGATCTATCTTACACTCGTGATTTAAATCTCTACATCCTTACATTTGTACTCAACCCATCCCTGCTTAGCCATTTTGCACTTCCTGTCTATCTCATTTTTGAGACGTTAGTATTCCTTTTTGCCTGCTTCATTTACTGCATTTTTGTATTTTCTCCTTTCATCAATGAATTTCAATATCTCTTCCGTTACCCATGGATTTCTACTAGCCCTCGTCTTTTTACCTACTTGATGCTCTGCTGTCTTCACTATTTCATCCCTCAAAGCTACTGTATTTCATAACCCCTTCCTATAAATTGCTCCCTTATGCTCTCCCTGAAACTCTGTACAATTTCTGGTTCTTTCAGTTTATCCAGGTCCCATCTGCTAAAATTCCCAACTTTTTGCAGTTTCTTCAGTTTTATCTACAGTTCATAACCAGTAGATTGTGGTCACTTTTGCCCCTGGAAATGCCTTACAATTTAAAACATGGTTCCTAAATCTCTTTCTTACCATTATATAATCTATCTGATACCTTCTAGTATCTCCAGAATTCTTCCATGTATACAACCTTCTCTCATGATTCTTGAACCATGTGCAAAATTCTACCAGACGGCTTCCTCTTTCATTTCTTAGCCGCAATCCATATTCACCTACTACGTTTCCTTCTCTTCCTTTTCCTACTGTCGAATTACAGTCACCCATGACTATTAAATTTTCGTTTCCTTCGCTGCCTGAATAATTTCATTTATCTCATCATACATTTCATCAATTTCTTCATCATCTGCAAAGCTAGTTGGCATATAAACTTGTACTACTGGAGTAGGCGTGGGCTTCGTGTCTATCTTGGCCACAATAATGCGTTCACTATGCTGTTTGTAGTAGCTTAGCCGAACTCTTATTTTTTTATTTATTATTAAACATACTCCTGCATTACCCCTATTTGATTTTGTATTTATAACCCTGTATTCACCTGACCAGAAGTCTTGTTCCTCCTACCACCGAACTTCACTATTTTCCGCTATATCTAACTTTAACCTATCCATTTCCCTTTTTAAATTTTCTAACCTACCTGCCCGATTAAGGGATCTGACATTCCACGCTCCGATCCGTAGAATGCCAGTTTTCTTTCTCCTGATAAAGACCTCCTCCTGAGTAGTCCCCGCCCGGAGATCCGAATGGGGGACTATTTGACCTCCGGAATATTTTACCCAAGAGGACGCCGTCATCATTTAATCATACAGTAAAGCTGCATGCCCTCGGGAAAAATTACGGTTGTAGTTTCCCCTTGCTTTAGCCGTTCGCAGTACCAGAACAGCAATGCCGTTTTGGTTAGTGTTACAAGGCCAGATCAGTCAATGATCCAGACTGTTGCCCCTGCAACTACTGAAAAGGCTGCTGCCCCTCTTCAGGAACCACACGTTCGTCTGGCCTCTCAACAGATACCCTTCCGTTGTGGTTGCACCTACGGTTACGGCTATGTGTATCGTTGAGGCACGCAAGCCTCCCCACCAACGGCAAGGTCCATGGTTCATGGGTTATTCGATTATGAAACGAAATAAGACACGATTACATAGCAGCCGGCCTATGTGGCCGAGCGGTTCAAGGAAATTCAGTCTGGAACCGCACGACCGCTACAGTCGCAGGTTCGAATTCTGCCACGGGCATGGATGTGTGTGATGTCCTTAGGTTAGTTGGGTTTAAGTAGTTCTAAGTTCTATGGGACTGATGACCTCAGATGTTAAGTCCCAAAGTGCTCAGAGCCATTCGAACCATTACATAGCAATGTGAGTGCAATTATATGTGTAATTGTCTGCGTTTATTTATATGCTGACAGTGTGCAGCAGGGGAAAGTGGTATTATGTCTTTAGTGCAACAAAAATAATTAAACAGTACAGAAAATTTGTATTGTTTGTGATGTATGTTTTTGAGAAATGTGAAGTACAAAATAAAGTCGTATTCGGCGCGACTGCACTGCCATTTAAATGCGATGCGTTGACAAGATCTCCTTGTTCCATTTCCTAGCACTCAGAATGTGTAGCGTGGCGGTGGTGAAGTGCGCAGCGAGGTTGAGCGTTATGGCTCACGTGCCAGGGCACTGGTCACGAGCAGAATTCTTAGTCACACCTGCTTTTCGTGCTAGCTTAGATTCGAATTATCCATTTCTAAAGATCATTATTTGCTTATTAGGCCGTACGTAGATCTATAGATCATTCGACAATGCAAGCATTATAGGCAATGAACGTAACGCACATGGAAGTTCATAGTATTCACTGGTTCATGCATCAAGATACACCATCTTTTATTTTGGGTTCCTGCTCACGATAAATGTCCACAAAATTAAAAGATTAATTTAACATCTCCGTTTTATGTAACGACCCAGCCCAGTATCAGTGATTAAAACCCCTTTAATATATATATATATATATATATATATATATATATATATATATATATATACAATGTTTTTCTCGGAAGACTGGCGATGTTATGGAGATGTTACACATCAGACAAAGGTTCGTTTTTGAGATAACTCGAAAGCAGAACAGTAAGAAAAAGAGCAAAGCATCAAGAAAGTCAGTGTGCTTCGTAATGACACAGTGCCTTTGCATGCTGTTTCGAAACATTTATTTATTACTCGGAATTCTGCCCAATCATATTCGTGTAAGGAACTTCATCTTATGTTTACACAGCCTCAATAATTTATTATTGTATAAATAGGTTTCGGCCAGTTTTAAGAACATCTTGAGGTTATATTAAATGACTGAAAATTTCGTTTAAATAAAATGGATATTATAGTTGACACAGAACAGTACATATAGTACGTGTTTAGGGAGGAATTGTATGCCATTTCGTGCGTATGGACTTTTTGTAATTTTATTTTCCTTGGGTTCAGTTAATCCAAAGAAACCCATAAAACTGAAGGAAATCGATTCTTCAAATACAGACTAAATACAAACTGTAATCTTACGACGAAATTTATTAAATACCTAAAATGTGTCCAATACTATATACTGGATGATCAAAAAGTCAGTATATATTTGAAAACTTAATAAACCACGGAATAATGTAAATAGAGAGGTAAAAATTGACACACATGCTTGGAATGACATAGGGTTTTATTAGAACAAAAAAATATTGCTAGACGCGTGAAAGATCTCTTGCGCGCGTCGTTTGGTGATGATCGTGTACTCAGCCGCCACTTTCGTCATGCTTGGCCTCCCAGGTCCCCAGACCTTAGTCCGTGTGATTATTGGCTTTCGGGTTATATGAAGTCGCAAGTGTATTGTGATCAACCGACATCTCTAGGGATGCTGAAAGACAACATCCGACGCCATTGCCTCACCATGACTCCGGACATGCTTTACAGTGCTGTTCACAACATTATTCCTCGACTACAGTTATTGTTAGGGTATGATGGTGGACATATTGAGCATTTCCTGTAAAGAACACCATCTTTGCTTGTCTTACTTTGTTACGCTAATTATTGCTATTCTGATCAGATGAAGCGCCATCTGTCGGACATTTTTGAATTTTTGTATTTTTTTGGTTTTAATAAAACCCCATGTCATTCCAAGCATGTGTGTCAATTTGTACCTCTCTAGCTACATTATTCCGTGATTTATTCAGTTTTCAAATTTATACTGACTTTTTGATCACTCGGTATATCAACACCTTTATTTGAGTGACGCGTGGTTTCCGTACATTTCTCAAGGGCAATTGTATTGTTTTCAAACACCATTAATACACGATAGGCAGGCACCACTACAAACATCTGATATAGCTACGAAACAGATACGTGCTATCCAGAACTACAGCATTATTAATTATTATCCTGTAATGATCATCCAGTTTGCAAAGGGAATGGTTCAAATGGCTCTGAGCACTATGGGACTTAACATCAGAGGTCATCAGTCCCATAGAACTTAGAACTACTTAAACCTAACTAACCTAAGGACATCACACACAGCCATGCCCGAGGCAGGATTCGTACCTGCGACCGTAGCGGTCGCGCGGTTCCAGACTGAAACGCCTAGAACCGCTCGACCACATCGGCTGGCGCAAAGGGAATGGTGGCACAGTGTGGGTAGGTATTAGTACGATATTTTCAGTTGATCTTTGGCTGCAATTACAGTCTTTTATTTATCCCAGCAGTGTCCACTGTAATATAATTCTAGTGAATTTCCCCGATATTTTCCTCAATATAATATGGATTACGATGACTCGACGTATTCCTAGTTAATTGTTCTTGGAGGAAGGCCTTCTCGTCAGCTTTTCCTTACTTTTCCGTGATCTTTCCCTCATATTTTCATCTATTTTCAATTAATAAGTTTTGTTTATGATGTCACATAAGGAACACTACAGACCAATACATGAAGCTCCTTGAAATTATCCGTATCTGACAGAAATTTCAGGCGCTATCGAAGATACTAATAATGTAATCAAATGTGTGGCCGCCATACACTTCGTAGAAAACATCTCCTAAAAAATACCAAACCTGGGTTCGACACGTAAAATGAAAGTAGCTTTCGGTACAGTTAACCAGCTGCAATAGGAATTAGTCCACACTTTACTTAATAAAGATTACTTGTCTGATTCAGGAATATGCAACATAACACGTTAAATTGCTCAAGCACCTACATAGGATAGCGGCTTTCAATCTAGACAAAATGAACACATCATCTGCTACATACATTATCAGTTCACGAAGCAGCCGTAGCAAAATGCGTCAAAGACACTGTACACTCATTCAAAAACATAGAAGCGCTTAAGATAAACCATCACTCCGAGACGTCATATACATTTTATGCTAATGAGGAGGATGTAAATTTAACATAACAAAAACTTATACTTTCTGCACAATGGATGAAAATATCTGTACGAAAATACTCAAAATTACAATACTCTAGCATTAACTTGTAAAAAATCACAAGATCTGATTTTCCTTATTTCTGATTTAAGTAAAACCCCAAGACGTGCTCTGCCGTGCAACAGAAATACAAAAGCACACACGCAGGCATAACAAAAAATACGAAAGTGAGTAGTTACATGTGATAATGGAATTAAATTCCTGAAACGTGCTGTGCTGTAAACCATAAAAAAGATTAAATGTGGCTATGTTTTAATATTACATTTTTAATAACACAGCTACAATTATCTAAAAACAGCGATTAAAGTGAAAGGAATTAGGTCCTTAAAGTTCGCTGCATTATCATGAAACACAGTATGTTAGTAGGCGCTGCAGTACAAAACTCATTCCCATACTCAAGTCGTAAGTCTTGTCTTTCAACATAAGTCACTTAAGGACACAGTTTATATACTTGGAAGAGTCTGACAATTTAAAGTAATAAGATAACAAAACGTAAGCGAAGGTGTTGCCAGTTACACCAACTATCATTATAAGAACTAATGTAATTCATTTTCATCCTTCCTTAATTTCCATTACCCCCTTACTGAATAAATTATTTTGTGAATAATTTGGAAAGAAGGTAGAGGTACCAATTTGCCGAATATGACACGAGTGGCACACGAAGTATTGTGTTTGGTGCTCATATTTTTCTTCCTCATGGAAGATGATAACGTAACCGCCCTTTGGTGGACCGTGAAATTTATGATGCAATGATGGATTTAGTACCTTAAGAAACAAGTATTACTGTCTGATTCCAGTGCATCTAGCTTCATTGTGTTAGCATCTGATTTGCTACCATTTTTCCAAAGATGGTTGTAAATCATGGAAGGTGAGCTACCAGATGATTCCTAGCTGAATGCGTTCGAAGCTAATTTTCTGATGACTGTACTTTAATGTTACAAATTAAAGAACTGGCGTAAACTAAGGTAAAGAAAAATATGTCTCAGAAAATCTGCAAGCCGGCCGGAGTGGCCATGCGGTTCTAGGCGCTACAGTCTGGAACCGAGCGACAGCTACGGTCGCAGGTTCGAATCCTGCCTTGGGCATGGATGTGTGTGAAGTCCTTTGGTTAGTTAGGTTTCATTAGTTCTAAGTTCTAGGCGACTGATGACCTCAGAAGTTAAGTCGCATAGTGCTCAGAGCCATTTGAACCATTTGAACCAAAATCTGCAATCTATGGGAGTTAAGAACACTGGCAGTTAGACAAGAACTTAGGTTTGGGAATTCTGTGCATATTTTTAGTAGAATAAAGAGGACAAGGAAATGTTAGAGTAGCCATTAAGAGGTTACGAGAGCAACAAGGCATTCTTGTATGTTATTACCCTAAGGAGTTCTGACAAGACGTATCGTGTCTTAATACAAGACAGAGAATATGTTACAATACAAGATAAGCGTTTTGGAAAATGAGATCAGATGTATTTGGTCCTATCCCTCATGTACCTTCACAAAGATCGCACGGACTTACGCTTGTGTGAGAGTCAATGACGTTTGGAGTCATTTGATGTAAGCTGACACCGGATGAGAGGCATGAAATGGGAACCATTTATGCCGAAGTAGATGACTACCATTTCAGTTGCCCAACGGGGTTGATGATTCCGTATTTTACCCGGTTAATGTTCGCGAGAAGCCTGTAGATAAGACAGGTGAACTAATTACGTTTATTTGGCAGCGCTGCCGAGTCCGTCGCGTAATTAATTAGCTGCAGCTTCTGTGACGTGAGGCAGAGGTGGGACATCCACTACAGGTCACGAATGGGCCTGTCACAGAGCTTCCAGGCAGCCTAATAAAAAACAGCTTCTCTTTCAAGGCACCACCGTCCGGGCACTCCGCTGCATGTTCTCGACGGCTCTGTAATTAATGTGAAAACTTTCTGCGCAACAAAGTACTTTGTTAAAATGCACGAGAAAATTTCCTTACATGGAATTCATGAACCGCCGCATTTCTGTTGTCGTGTTGTACAGTAACGAAGGAAATAATGCGTCGTCTTGACTGTCGCAATAACAATTCACCTTCCAGGGGGGAAAAAAATCTGCTCGTGGAATCGTCTCGCAGTTCCAGTATTTTTTTTCCAATTTTTCTGTGTGAATAATTTATGACGGATGAATTAAGTCTATAGATCACTTTCAGATAAATTACCGACGCAAAACTAACGTCTAATCTGCAGTGTCTTCTTACCAAAGCTTTATATGCTACCGACTTTTTTCGACAATGACGTTACGTTAAATGAATTTGCTTCGCAAAGCTGCCTTGATAGTGAACAATAAAGTTATCTCCCTATGAAATCTCTCTTTTTCACAAAATCTGATCGTCTGACGAAGTCAATTTTGCATTTAGCATTGTCACAAGAGCTTTCCTAGCACTCCTCAGCTCATTATTCAGAGTGAGAGTGACTGACTCTCAATCAAGATCAATTTATCCATCCAAGCTGTATCAGCGGAGTTGAATAAACCATGAATTCATCATCCAACTCGTGCTCTTCCACGATGCAAAGTGTCACTGTGGTTAAGACAATACACTGTCAGTAGACAGGACTATGGCTCTTATCATAAAGGTTTTCCATGCTTTGCCTTTTACTTAGAAAAGGACATGGCTGGCCTCCACCTCCCCCTCCTCCCCGATTTTTCAGTTGGAAATAGTGCTCTATCCCTGATGATCCAAATGAAAACGCGACATAAAACGTTAATTTTCCAAATTTCTTGTCCGTTAAGGTACTCAACAATAATGCGTTCAATATCATCAAACCCTCTTTACAACTCTGCATTAATTGACTGTTTTACATAAAGTTTTCTCACGGATATTTTCAACAGAGATACAAGACAATAAATTAGTACAATACAAAAAAATACGTGTAAGATACAACATATATCTGCGTTAGGTGTCAGTTTGATACTAAAACCTCCTTTTGCTCATAAAATTTCACATATGAAACGATTCAAAATCCAATTGTTCCACACAATGACTCTTATTAAGTAAGAGATAAGGGTAATGGCGAGCAGTAATTTCTGAAAATAAGATACATATATATGATGTCTGCTGTCTGTCTTGCGGATCTGTGTACATATATCCAAAACAAAATAAAAAGAAAAAATGCACTACGAAGGAGCTATATTGGTTACTTATTGATATTGATACACAGTATCGACGGAATATGCCAGTTGCAAACTTCAGTGGCCGATGGATGAATGTGTGAATCTGCAGCGCCGTTTCACAGCGCAGCTGGCAAGGACACTAAACTGGGAACATGTAGATGCCGGGACTTATATTTTTGTGAATTTCATTCCTTGTACTCAGTTGCACAGTAGGTATGCCTCGTAGACAGACGTGTGAGTAATACACGCAGATGTCAACCTTTCAGAGAGAACGTGTAGTTGAACTCAAAGAAGCCATTTGCAGTATCGGCGAATCGCTCGCCATTTGAATAGGGGCGACGCCACTATTTGACGATGTTAGCAGGAATGGGTACCATGGCCAAACACAGGAAACTGTCGACATAGAGAGACAACAGAAGACGAGAACCAAACAATCGTCAGAGAGGCACCCAGAGCCCTGGATTCACCATCATCACCTATCCTACTTGCAATTGGCGCTTCAATGAACACAAGCACCATTAATAAACATCTCAGAGAAAGGGGGCTGAGCTCACAGACCCTGATGCGAACACTTACATTGATTTCTGTACACCAACCAGCTTGTTTGCAGTGGTGTCTGGCACATTCACCCTCGAATTTCGTTGACTGACGTACAGTTGTCTTCAGTTATTCGAATTGAGACCCTAAGACGTGTGGAGACGCCCCAGACATTAGGGATTGGGGTTATGAAGACACTTTTGATATCAAATTCATATGCAAATTAATTAAATTTATCATTTAATTACAGCTGCCCAAGCCCACACCCACCCACATCCGACCACCCCCGCCCCCAACTATGCCCTCCCCTGCCCCCAGGTGACATCACCTGTCTTCTCAGCTGCATGTGTGCATAAGCCCCCTCCTCCCCCTCCCTCCCCAAACCCCTCATCTCAACCTACCCTATTGGAGGGAATTTCCAGTTTTGGCGGGAATTTAGAATTTTGGCTGGAATTGTTTGTCCCAAGGTTGCACTGACATCTCACCCCACCCCGCCACACTGGAATCGACAGGAAATTAAAATTGGCAGTATCCTTTCTGGAACTCGAACTCTGGTCCTACTGGGCAGAAAGCCCAAGTGCACCCCCCTAACACAATTAAACCACCAGAGGTGCTTGGAATTGAGAGAAAATTAAATTTGGTATTACCGTTTCCTGGACTTGAACCCTGATTCTACTGAATGGGAAGTGCAAGTACACCCACAACACATGAAAACTGTCCAGATGCGTGAGAGGAAGGTTAGGTTAGGGTACTTAATTTATTTTGGTCAGGAAACTGACGCAAATATCGATCCTAATTACGTAATTACTCGGGAAGGTCGGGCCTAATTACAGAGCTATATGCATAGCGAAACACAAGGACCACATAAAAGCGCAATACAGCTCAAAAATTATGATACCATGTAACTGGTGTTATCCTGCTAGGAAAAAATTTCGCAATACCATTCGAAAGTAGCGACAGACATGTTCAAACTTTACCCTACACCTACAAGGTATCAGAGGAAAAGGCAGGGGTGTAAGGTACTACCTTTATTCTTTTTGGTTGGAAATGCGTTCAACTGAAGACATGATGGTTTTGGACAGAGAGGAGCCTACAATGTGTATTACCTGTAAGCATAGAGTATCTATCGCTGTTTGACTTCAGAGTTCATACAGATGTCTGCTCAAAAACCATCCTGCAGCCCAATACACGCTACCATAACTGAAGGAAAAGAAATGCGCAACATTTCTAATTACACTACGAAATTGTCGTGAAAAAAACAGCAATTGCAACGAACAGGTCATGTACTGGGGAAAATCGTTGTCCTGAAAGACTGCACAGGACGTGCGTTGTCCTCGCTTGGCGTCAACAAACTGCCGGAAATCGAGGCCCCATTCCTCCCTCGCTCCACCCCTCCCTCCCTCCATCCACCTACGGAGGGGGGGGGGGGGATATACACGCTCCTTCAAATGGCCAGCTGCTCCGCTGACCACCTTGTGGCATGGGCACGCCGCTATCCACCCTTTGCTGCCGCCGTCTGTGGTCACTCGCCACACTCCACTTTCCACCATCTGGCTGCCGCCTTAGGGCGGTGGTCCTAGACAACTCAAAAGGGAAATTAAGTAGCATAACGCTGCCCATCCGGAGAATGGTCCAGATCAGCACTCGGCTATCCACCATCTGGCCGCCACCTAAGGGGAAGCTCCTATGCCAACACAGTAGCGTGTATAGTCAACTAAACAATAGGAGATAAAAGGACGGCCTCCTCAAGTGCAATTTATTCGTCTAAAATAAGTGGCAGAGCCTCCACACGCCACCCTTCCTCCCCCCCCCCCCGCCCCCTTTCCAGATGGAGAGCGGCTGTGGCCGGCGACCACCACAGCAGACATCGCCTTCCACACCTGGCCCACAGCAGCCTGTTCTTCGGTGATGGAGAACAATTGTACTTGATGTCAACGCATCTATAATCAAGAATCTATTAAAGAAAGCAAAATATTTGCGACCACAATACATGTCCTCTTTCCACAAAAATAGGTAAAGTCCGTTTTCTTTTAGTTTTATGAGCAAAATAAGTATAGTTATTATATTCGATCGCGGTCGCATCTCATTATTTTGTGGCGTCCAGCGAAGTGTACCACCACCGATCCCAAATTATCAGAAGAGACATGCCCACTCTGCTTAAAATCAGAAAAAAAATCTTCGACTATTTTCATGCGAGAACTACTGATCGCTGCAGAATGTCCTCATTATTTCGTATCCATCATCAGAGTAAAGGTAAAGTGAGAATTTAAACTCCAAAGGAAGAAAATCTATATTCAGTAATGTCTTCCTGCTTGTTGAACAAATTACACGACCTGAGAGCATTTCTCACATTCAGCGTATGTAAATAAATTGTCACGCACGTGTGTATTACCAACATTTCAGACAATCCTTCACGCCATCGGCATACATGTAGAAAAAAAAACACATTCATTTTAGTATTTTAAACATAGCTGCGATACAGCAACGGTTCCACGTCAAAAGATTAAAAAACAGCCGACCAGTTGCAAAGGATAAAGTAATCTTTACCTAGGTTTCAATAGATATAAATCTATCTTCTTCAGAAGACGGCAATTTTACAGTAACATGGAGTGAAGTATCTTAGTCATTTTTGCAAACATTTACATAACTCAGTTGATCCAAATAAAACATAGCCCTGAGTACAGGGTTTGTCAAACATATAGAAATTAAGAACATTGTAGTTGAAGAGCGCATGGGCGACAAACCCTGTACTCAGGGCTATGTTTTATTTGGATCAACTGAGTTATGTAAATGTTTGCAAAAATGACTAAGATACTTCACTCCATGTTACTGTAAAATTGCCGTCTTCTGAAGAAGATAGATTTATATCTATTGAAACCTAGGTAAAGATTACTTTATCCTTTGCAACTGGTCGGCTGTTTTTTAATCTTTTGACATTCATTTTAGGTTTTACAGTAAGAAGCTATAATTCAAGAGGACGTAGCTGTTTTCTATACTATGACAGGGTTCCTTTTACCAGTGTGATGCTATATCATACTAGCATTTACAAAACAAATCGTGAGAGCCTGTCTCACCCTGTATAGGTGAGAGATTGAAATTTCGTTAAAAAATACGGCCAACACGAAAAAAAAAGAAAAACTTGTCAAGAATCATTCCACGGTCCCCTAGCTTTCTCTTCCACCCACCAGGCGGCACGTAATTGATATCAGCTTGATAGACTAATTATTAAAATTGATCATGAGAGTCGTTCTGCAAGGCGAATAATTTTTTTTTTCAGCAGTAGAATTACACTCACCAGCTAGGACAACTGGAAATCCATAGAGGGAACACGATGCTCCTTTCGAGGAACACTATTGAGAAATGACATTTGAACCGGGTCACAGAGGGATTCTACAGCCCAAAACATACATTTTGCATAAGAACTGCGCTATTAAAACACGATAATTACGCTTATGTCACCGTCACCCTGCATAAAAAGCGGTCTTGAGTCTACACACACACACACACGAGTCGCTGATAGTGTTACGCTTTCAGGTAGAAACGAAGTCTGCTATTTGGAATCAAGTCTACCCATTCTACCAAGTACACAAGTTGTATCTTGTAGAGACGTCTTTTAATGATTACAGCCATTAGTGAATCATATTTGTGCCACTGTCGTATCTTGAAGCAAGTCACCCTTTTTTTCGAACCTAAGGATCCCATACATCAAGAGCTCCAGCGCTGTTTTTAGACGGTTCCTCTGCATACTGTAACTTCTCCTGAGTCTCTGCCCCTCCCTCCCTCCAGCTTAGTCCATGTGATCGTCCCAGTTTAAGTCTGACCTGTTGGGAAGTCGAAGATCACTATATCTAACACCTTCTGCATCCTGTGGGGAAACAGGGCGAGCAGAGCTATTGCGACAGGAGCTTGTTTTGACCACTCAGTGGAAATGGAAAATGGTATCATAGCTACGCCAACTATGCACAGTGTGTAAGACCAGCTCCAAAGGAAACTTTCCCCTGCAACACGACGTAGCAGAAGAGATACTGCGAGCAATTTCGATGTTGTTTCTTGTTAGGAAAATTAGAAAGATTACACGTTATACATGACAAGGAGCAAGGATGAAGGTTTGGCGACACATCTCCAAACTACATACAAGTAGTCTCTCACGGTGCATTCATGTCTATCACCCAACCATATGTGGCGATCCTATTAAATATACCGGTATTTATGCATTGCAGCAGGTGGTTCGTGATCAAAGTCGCTTCCACAGACCAATGTAAGGTTTCATCACGTGAACTGTAGGATGACAATATCTAACAGACTATCAATCACACGAAAGGGTTCCTGTGTCGCTCCTTCCTAAGCAGTTTACTACTTTTTTTCTTTTTTTTTAACACACCCAATCAGTGTGCACCGTTTTGGTGTTGACCATCGCCTGAAGTTGCTGTTCACAACACGTGTGAGGTAGCACAAAGCAAAAGAGGTGCTGTTGTCTTATTGGTGAAAATAATAAAAATGAAAGAAAGATGTGTTGGGTATCGTAGCATGTGGAAATTGGTTGAGTCTATAGCAATGAGGAACAGTTCCAAACAACTGTATTAAGATGATGACCTCCACATTTAATCCCATGTCACCAAGCGACAAGTAGCAGATATCCATTGTTCTGTCAAAGTTCTCTCGATCTCAGCGGAGTGGCGTCAGTCAGTCATTATGTGGTAATCAACAGTATACTGAGTAGATGGTCAGGATTTGAAAGATGCCATTGATATGGAGTGATGTACTGAAATACACACCATAGTTGATAGCGAGATAAATTTTAGCAATTTTACTCAGAAGTGGGAGAGAGCAATATCCACCACATTCTGCTACCTGTTTAGAAACTGAGTAAGATGAATTAATGGTATAGGAGCATGGTTTGACCACTCGGTGGAAGTGGTAACATGTTGTCATAGCACCACCAGCTGTGTACATTGTGTCAGGTCAGTGTCAAATGATGCCTGCTCCTCCAACACAATGACAGTACGAACAGTGACGGTGGTGTTTCTTGCTGGCAAAATTAGTTAGACTCAGCATCAAAACAGATCCGCATCCCACAGGATCCATTCACGTTTATCACCCAAACATTCTATCATCGTTGTTCTGTACCATCCAGCAGAGAAAACTTACAAACTTTAAAATCTCCATTAATTTCATCCGATAGATTTTTTACCACGTCTCTCCCTCGCGAAACCGCATACCGTCTACGTGACAGAATCGACCATATGTGGTGATCCTATTAAATGTACAGGTACTTATTCATTGGAGTAGGTGTCCAGTGATCGACGTCGCTTGCACAGTAAAGTAAAGTGCATGTACTGTACGAGAACCTTCTCCCACATGTTATCAGTCGCAGGAGAGGGACCCTGTTACGTTGTTTGATACAACACTTTTTCTGCTGTAACGCACTTTGTACACTGCCATACATTCTTTTTCCGCCACGACTTCAAGGTAGTGTCAGATGCGAAACTGGTATTAATACGTTTGGTCCATCGAATCCCCCAGGAAACTAGACATCGCACAATGTAAATCACATTATATGGTAATCAACAGCATACCTGGACCGTTGGGATGGAAAAGACACCGTCGATGTACTGTAATAAAAAGCATAATAGTTGATAATGCGATCAACTTTAGCAATTTTATTGTAATTTCAGCACTGACCAATGATGCGGTAGCATGCTTACCAATTTCTGTATCATCACTAAACAACCACTACTTTGCGAGTACCATCGCGAATGTAAGTAGATGATTGTGCAGTATGTTCATTCATTGTTAATTCTCGAACATATACACCAAAGTGTACCAGACAGCGACCTACATATCTCTAGCACTTTGATCATAGTTCTTAACTTATGATCCTCCTCTATGTGGATGGACACGACATTCTCGCATTCTTAGGATAATGTTAGAGTCTGAAAGATCTCTTCGCATTGTCTTTGACCAACGTTCCATGCAGCTGACGACAAGTAGACCGCTACATTCCACATTTCGAGTGGGAACAGTGTGAACCGAGGATGTAACTGCTGTCCCGCACTCATCCGAGAGCACAAAATATCTCCAGATATGCGAATTTCGAGGAGGTTAGACCCAGTTTTCGGTGTGCAGTAGATATGAAACTGTTGTGATGATGTAACAGACGGTTAAGAACAAGAAACGGGTGGTTTTTATGTATGATGGAGTTCCAGGCGGCCACAGTTTGTTGCGTTTTACATAAATCAACTGCACTATCACCTCTAAACTATTGTTCTAATGACAGGGGTCTTTACCAAGAAGGTATTGGTAAGAGAGAACATGCACTCCTATGGCTACTATGTTCTGCACTTAAGGCACCTTATAATGTTAGATCATTGCGGTTTCCGACCTATTTGTCATATGGAATGTAACACTGTTATTATCCCAATGTAAGAAACTTATTTACAGCGAATGACATACATTCTACTTGTAGGTTTCTTTACAATAGCCGGCCGGAGTGGCCGTGCGGTTCTAGGCGCTCCAGTCTGGAACCGAGCGACCACTCCGGTCGCAAGTTCGAATCCTGCCTCGGGCATGGATGTATGTGATGTCCTTAGGTTAGTTACGTTTAATTCGTTCTAAGTTCTAGGCGACTAATGACCTCAGAAGTTGAGTTGCATAGTGCTCAGAGCCTTTTGAACCATGTCTCTACAATAAACTATAATGATAAACTGCAATATGAAAAATTACTTCCTTAAAACATCGATTCCTTGTGATACACGTACAATATAGCTTTCCAGAGGTGAATAGCTCCCCACTATTCACATCCAATGATGGTTCAGGAATTATACTATGCTTGCATCAGACTTATATAAAATGATCTTTAGTAACGGAGAATGTCTTTTACAAGGCAAGAGACAAACGCATAGCAGCGGTGTTTTACATGTGAAATTGCACATCATGCAACCACTAACTCCGTGAATACATCTGTCAAGCAGATGTATATGCGGGGATTGCAGTACATCACAAACACCTGTCTCTAACTTAGAATCTCCACAGTTATGAAACTGAAGACTCGATTTTATGCCCAAGATGCGTCAGAGGGGTAGACCCACCAGGATAGCCGAGAGCACTAATGTGCCGCTTCCTGGACTAGGGTAGGCGCGCTGTCCCCGTATCGACTTCACCCAGTGGATTAACGATGAAAGCCGGTATGCTGGCCAACCTAGATGTCGTTTTTAGGTGGTTTTCTACATCCCACTAGGTGAGTATCAGGCTGGTCCCATGTTCCGCCTCAGTTACACGACTCACAGACATATGAACATGTCTACACTATTTCATGGCTTACACTAGATGCAGACAGCTGGGATACACTACTTACATGCCAGGGGGTTCGGGGTGGTGGCAGGAAGGGCATTCGGCCACTCTCGACAACTAACACTGCCAAATTCGTCATAACAAGGCCGACCCTGCATTGGGGCCAGACAAGGCTCAAAGAAAGAAAGAAAGAAAGAAATGCTGCAGGGGATGGAATGCCTCGCATGAATCTTCATTAATCTAGAGGAATGTGTCGAACCAGGATGGAAATCCTCTGATGCCTGAAAGGTTTACCATTAACGATCGCAAGTAGACAGTGCTCTAAGTTCTACATCGATCATGCAGTTGTATGCGATTTGAACACAGATTATTTCATACAACCGATGCATATCGACAAAACAACAGCAATAATGGTCAAATGACCCACAGCCACATGTCCCTCTCTCTCTAGAATGCATCATCAGTCTACCATTAAATCTCACCTCATTACAAGTCCATCTCACCCTATGACTCCATCCACTCTCTGTCATCCTCTAACGAATATATAAGTAAGTTCAAAGGCAGATGTTGTTTTTTCCAGGAAAGCATCAAAGACAGCAATCAACTTGCGCGTGTCACTATTACCTCAATAGACCTACAGTATAACGTTGCCTCGATGAAGAATAAAAGATTGTATCCTCAGTTCACGCTCATTCCTTGGTCCAAAATTGCTTAGCACGGTCAGTGGAGCAGATGATCGTTTGAAGGAATATGTGTCCCACCCACAAAGCTTGTTGGGGGAGGAGGGGGTGGAAGGAGGGAGAAAGGGGCCTCGATTTACGGCAGTTTGTGGACGCCTGTTGAGGAGAACGCACATTCAAATACCACCTCCTCTGGAGGCTTTTAGGACGACGATTTTCTCCAGTACATGTGCTACATTATGACCAGTTCATTGCGAGTGCTGGTTTTTTCACGACAATTTCGTAGTGTGATTAGAAATGTTACGCATTTCTTTTCCATTGGTTGTGGTAGCATTTATTGCCTTCGATTGCCTGGGCTGCTGGATGGTTTTTGAGCAGACATCCCTATGATGTCAAACAGTGATGGATATTGAATTCTTACAGGTAATACACCTTTTAAACACCTCTGTGTCCAACACATCTCTTTACTTGAATGTATGTCCCACCAAAAAGAAGAAAGGTTTCACCTTAAGTCCCTGCCTTTCTCCCCACCAGCTTGTAAGTGTGGGGTAAAGTTGGAGCATGTCTGTTGCTACTTTCGAGTGGTATTGCCAAATTTTTTCCCCAGCAGAATAACACCAGTTGTGTGGTATTTTCAGTTTTTGAGATGTATTGCGCCTTTATACCATCCTTGCGTATAGTTGTGGAATTAGGCTCAATCTTTGTGATTAATGATGTAATCATATTTGTGTCAGTTTCCTGACTAAAATAAACTAAATACATTTACCTAACCTTCCTCTCCCGCATCTGGACAGTTTCCATGTGTTGGGGATGCACTTGTGCTTTCCATCCAGTAGAATCAGGCTTTGAGTCCAGAAGGGGAAAGCCATTTTGAATTTTCCATCAATTCCAAGTGCCTCTGGCGGTTTAATAGTGTTAGGGGGGTTCAATTGGGCTTTCCATTCAGGAGCACCAGGATTCGAGTACCAGTAAGGGTACTACAAATTTTAATTTCCCGTCAGTTCCAGTGCCTATGGTGGTTTTATTGTGTTATGGGGGTACACTTGGGCTTTCCACCCAGGAGGACCTGGGTTCGAGCCCTAGGAAAGATACTGCCAATTTTACTTTCCTGCCAATTCGCAGTTGGGGGTTGTATCGGATGTCAGGACAGCCCTGGGACAAAGAAATTCCTGCCAAAACTCGAAATTACCACCAAAATTCGAAATTCCCATTAATAGAGTAGGTTGAGGTGAGGGGTAGTGGGGCAGGTGGAGAAGGCTCTTGGGCACACGTGCAGCTGAGAAATCATGTGACCTCATCTGAGGGTTGGGGGTGGGCGTGGTGGAGGGTGGGGTGATTGGCGGATGTGAGTGCATGTGGGTAGGGGCAGAGGCGATTAATTCATCAATTTAATTAATTTGCATATCAATTTGATATCAAAAGTGTCATTGTAACCCCATCTCCCTACTACTGCAGAGTTTCAACCTGATTGTCGCCCGACATGTGGCCTGAGTACATAGAGTGGTAGCGTGGGGTACTCCTGTGAATGGCATCCTTGACACCGTTACACCACAACGGTATATCCACGATATTCTATGAAACGTTTCATTGTCCTTCGTAACAAGTCATCCTGGGCTTACACTTCACCAAGGTAAAGCCCACCTGCACATGGCAAGGTAAGGGTTTCTACTGCTTGTCTTTGTGCTTGCCAAATCTCACCTTGGCATGCCAGGCCGCTGTATCTCCCCCAACATGAGAACATTTGTAGCATTATGGCCAGGGCCGTCCAAGCAGCTCATAATTCTGACAATCCCACTCCACAGTCGGTCAGAATGTGACATGATATCCCTCACAATTGCATGCAACACCTCTGTTAGTGAATGCGAAGCCGAATAACCGGTTCTATAAAAAGGATAGTTGGATCAACGCGTTATTTGCTTGCTGAATTTGGAAGCTCATCCTCCTGAATAAATTATCCAGTTTTATGAAATTATAATCATTTGTTTGTCTGTGCATGTACATCGCATGTATAGATTTCTATCTTATTCGGATAGTTCCTTCGAGGTATATAGTTATCCTTTCTTTCTTACAGTGTACTCATATGAACCATTGATATCACAGTAGTCGTTATTTGTCGGTGACGAGATAGAACATCATGACACTTGAAGCGTGCAATTTGAGTTAGGATTGCACCATATGGTGCCTTTTTAGTTAAACTTTCATGCTGAGCACCTGCCTCTCATTGCCAATATCTGTATACCAGTATGTCTCTCTCCAACCATCTCCTTTTTCTCCCATTCATTCGCAATATATCACACTGCCACAGTCTCCTCTCTCGCTTATGTCGACTCCTTCTCTTTCTTCCCTCTGCCACCATCTCAACTATTCTTCAGCAGCTCAAAAGTCTGAGAGTTCAACTTATTTTTTCCACTATACCAAGTGTTCAAAATTTCGGTCCACAACGATTCCTCCCCTAAAACTTGATGTTAACGTTTGCTGTTCAAGGGGGACGGTGGGGGGAGGGGGGCGACCCAGACGCTCAAGACTACGTATGGTGACCACTCATCACTCTTTCTCATTTACATTGTCTCCTCTCTTTCCCTTTTACTGCAGCTGTCTCTCATTGACCATCAACATCCGCTCTGTCTCTGGCTCCCACTGTAATTGTCTTCATCCAATTCTCTTTCGTTGTTACTTCTTCTGTCCCACCATCACTGTCTCCTATAACTCTCTCTCTCACTCTCTCTCTCTCTCTCTCTCTCTCGCTCTGCCACTAGCACTGTGACCCCTCTCTTTCACTTGGACTGTCTCTTTATTAGCCTCTTTCAGCACAAAGAACTGAGTTTTTGTTCGTAAACAATAATTTTTGGCGAGGAAGGCTGAATGATTGGGAGCCGGATCCCCACTTTCCTGTCGGCCTTTTAAAGAAGGATGTATCATTTATTCTTGTTATGTCACAAGGAATGGCAAGGTGACCATTTCAGAATTTAATCATACACTCCTGGAAATTGAAATAAGAAAACCGTGAATTCATTGTCCCAGGAAGGGGACACATTCCTGGGGTCAGATACATCACATGATCACACTGACAGAACCACAGGCACATAGACACAGGCAACAGAGCATGCACAATGTCGGCACTAGTACAGTGTATATCCACGTTTCGCAGCAATGCAGGCTGCTATTCTCCCATGGAGACGATCGTAGAGATGCTGGATGTAGTCCTGTGGAACGGCTTGCCATGCCATTTCCACCTGGCTCCACAGTTGGACCAGCGTTCGTGCTGGACGTGCAGACCGCGTGAGACGACGCTTCATCCAGTCCCAAACATGCTCAATGGGGGACAGATCCGGAGATCTTGCTGGCCAGGGTAGTTGACTTACACCTTCTAGAGCACGTTGGGTGGCACGGGATACATGCGGACGTGCATTGTCCTGTTGGAACAGCAAGTTCCCTTGCCGGTCTAGGAATGGTAGAACGATGGGTTCGATGACGGTTTGGATGTACCGTGCACTACTCAGTGTCCCCTCGACGATCACCAGTGGTGTACGGCCAGTGTAGGAGATCGCTCCCCACACCATGATGCCGGGTGTTGGCCCTGTGTGCCTCGGTCGTATGCAGTCCTGATTGTGGCGCTCACCTGCACGGCGCCAAACACGCATACGACCATCATTGGCACCAAGGCAGAAGCGACTCTCATCGCTGAAGACGACACGTCTCCATTCGTCCCTCCATTCACGCCTGTCGCGACACCACTGGAGGCGGGCTGCACGATGTTGGGGCGTGAGCGGAAGACGGCCTAACGGTGTGCGGGACCGTAGCCCAGCTTCATGGAGACGGTTGCGAATGGTCCTCGCCGATACCCCAGGAGCAACAGTGTCCCTAATTTGCTGGGAAGTGGCGGTGCGGTCCCCTACGGCACTGCGTAGGATCCTATGGTCTTGGCGTGCATCCGTGCGTCGCTGCGGTCCGGTCCCAGGTCGACGGGCACGTGCACCTTCCGCCGACCACTGGCGACAACATCGATGTACTGTGGAGACCTCACGCCCCACGTGTTGAGCAATTCGGCGGTACGTCCACCCGGCCTCCCGCATGCCCACTATACGCCCTCGCTCAAAGTCCGTCAACTGCACATACGGTTCACGTCCACGCTGTCGCGGCATGCTACCAGTGTTAAAGACTGCGATGGAGCTCCGTATGCCACGGCAAACTGGCTGACACTGACGGCGGCGGTGCACAAATGCTGCGCAGCTAGCGCCATTCGACGGCCAACACCGCGGTTCCTGGTGTGTCCGCTGTGCCGTGCGTGTGATCATTGCTTGTACAGCCCTCTCGCAGTGTCCGGAGCAAGTATGGTGGGTCTGACACACCGGTGTCAATGTGTTCTTTTTTCCATTTCCAGGAGTGTATATGGTACCTGAATATCTACATTTCTTAATGGTAAAACCTTATACTTGCCACAGGGTTAAAGTACAGTCTCATCTTGTGCACTGTAATTCTTTAGTGCTACTATTAACTATAAATAATAATGAATATCATTATTACCTTCACTTAAAGAAGATTTAGTCACAAATAAACGTCGAATATGACGAATTTCAAAATCCTTGGAGGGGGGGTGGGGTATGTAGACAGTTCACTTTTAGTTTGAGTTTTTGCTGAAATGTTAACGTACCTGATAGCAGTCTTAGGTGCAACTAATAATAACTTAGTTCATTCATTGGCAAGCAAAAACCAGAAATGCCACTTAGACATTTAATCCACATTCACCACTAGAGGTAATTGATAAATAAGTACTACTTATATTTCCTGAAAAATTGTGCCTAAAACGTGGTGGTCTCGTGGTTCTAGGCGCGCAGTCCGGAACCGTGCGACTGCTACGGTCGCAGGTTCGAATCCTGCCTCGGGCATGGATGTGTGTGATGTCCTTAGGTTAGTTAGGTTTAAGTAGTTCTAAGTTCTAGGGGACTGATGACCACAGCAGTTGAGTCCCATAGTGCTCAGAGCCATTTGAACCATTTTTTTGTGCCTAAAATATTTATGGTTGGATAGTAGATTAGAACTGTGAAAAGCTGAGAGCTGAAAACAGTTATTATCATTTCTTTACCGTATATGTTGTGTTTCGGTGTTAAATGTCTTTTCAGTGTAAAGAATTACAACTGATAGCTTGCATCCACAAATGTGATGCTATATTCTCTTTTTGTTACTGTAAATTAAAAAGGCACTTTAGTAACACACAAGAAAAGATTCAGGCAGTAATCAGAGACATTAATATACTTTTCACTTACTATCGGTATATTAAAGATATAAAAATTCTGCAAAGAACAGTTTCATAAACAGATTCAAATATAAATAAGTAAACTGTATTTTAAAAATCGTACACGTTGCATATAACTTTTGCCTTGACATCTTGCTCCAAAAACGAAATGATTTTACTTAAAGGTGAGAGATGCAGTTTATTCGTAGCACTTATTTTTAAGTTTATAGAAACGTACAGTGAGAGGTTGTAATGCTGGACGCCTATAACGTCGAAGAAGAGGACGCAAACAGTTTCTTTTCTACTGGACCGTAAATGGAACTGTGATTCAGAGCGTGGAATACAGTTAATTTGTTTCTTCACGGAAGATCAAATTATAAGACGGTTTCTTGGAACACAGGTACAGTACAATGAGGACAATTCCAGGAACAACATAGCACCATGCATTTTTATTCATTGCTACTAATACATTTCTAATGAGGAGACTTTCAACATATACTACAATTGCTCATGAAAATGTAGTGGCTGAAGTTGGAAGTCAGGCAGTCTGTGGCTGTCAGATATGACGAAAACTGGTACGTTGGACACATTTAACAAGTAAGAATTTAAAAGTGTTGAAATTAACTGCTTGTCTCCCAATGGTTCACAATTCCTTTCATGACCCAGTAACAAAGGTAGCCTTCTCCAATGTTAAATTTAAAGTGCATGTCCCATAGTTACAAACTCACAGGGCGCCGTTGTATGAAGTTGACAATACGAGCTTTTTAAAAATTGCTGTCTCTTACTTTTAAGAGGACACATGTCATTTTTCAATGAAGATGTCAAACAAAACATTCATATGCTATGTGGAATATTTTTAAAAAGCAATTTCTGTCTTTATATTTGAATTAGTTAATGAAATCGTTCTTTGTAGAATTTTTATTCCTCTAAAAACTTATCAATTTCTCTCATTACCGCTTGCAGCTTTTCTTTGTCACATTGAAGTTGCCTTTTTAATTTACAGTAACGAAATAAAGATATATCACCACATATGCACAACCAAGCCTTCTCTTGTAATTCTTTACACTGAGACGATATTTAACAGCGAAATCCAACCTATACATTGAGTAAAATGATTGGTAACTGTTGCAAGCACTCCTTGTTTACGGTTCCGAGCCATAGGTCACTCACAAATATTTTAAGAACTATTTTTCCCGGAATACACATGGTTTCTACTTACAAATTCCCCGTACAGGGGATACTTTGTTCATCGAGACCTGTTTACCAAAAACGCGCGTCTCATAATTTGTTCCTTAAAAGAGTAAAAATGTCATCAGAAATAATTTTTTTTCGCATTTTCAGTTTTTACACTTTTACAGAATGTTTTTCAGTCACTTTGAGTTGTTTTCAGGCATGTTGAGATCTTATTTGGCCCATTTTCTGTCACTGCCGTACCACTTACGGTATTTACCGTAGCTATGAAGTGGCCAATATGCATAGACAGCGCCTCTTAAGGCTTACCTCAGAACTCTTGAGAATACCCTAGAAACTTTGCCTTGTGTTCATTGCGTTAGTTCAGATCTGATATTACGTGCAAATTATACGTGCGTGAGTACGATAACTCTGAACCTCTGGATCTCAGTAATGACTAATGACATCGAAAAAAGTGTGAAGGTTCCCCGATAACATAATGTTTAGAACATACGATAAAATTTCCAAGGTTTTGTCGTAAATGAAAATTAGAGAAGTGGCCATCCCCGCAACTGGTGCTTTTTGTACGCAATAATGACGGTTTTTCTGTGCTCTCTCAGGAAGGACGATGAACGAATGTTGCGTTTTGAAGCTACCTAAGTTCTATCGTAGACCACGCACTGTATAAAGAACCAAATAAATTCCTCAAATTGCCTGGGCTGAAGGAAATACATTATGTTTAAATTTTGGTCTCCTTCCGGTAAATATACAAACTGTCGCTAGGCCAAGACCTGGCCTAAACACTTGCCCCTTTTTCCCTGAGACCAATGGAATCCGAGATTTGACCTCTGAAAAATCGCGTTTTTGCGAGCTGCCTTTTGGACTCATGTTGGCACCTACTGGTTGAGACAGTGTCCTTTAGAACCACCCGCTGGTAATTTCTTAGCCCTTACTGAACTATTATTAGGTTTAGCCCTCCACTTTTTCGCTCAATAAAATCGTTCAAAGGATAACTTAGCCCCCTTAATTGCATTTAAACTGACTCTAGAAATTAGACGAATTGAATGTATTAGACGGAACTCTGTTTTCAAGTGCAGAAGCACGTATCACTGCCACTGAGACCACACAGATTAGGCTTGTTGCAGTTATACAGGGTGTTTCAAAAATGACCGGTATATTTGAAACGGCAATAAAAACTAAACGAGCAGCGATAGAAATACACCGTTTGTTGCAATATGCTTGGGACGACAGTACATTTTCAGGCGGACAAACTTTCGAAATTACAGTAGTTACAATTTTCAACAACAGATGGCGCTGCAAGTGATGTGAAAGATATAGAAGACAACGCAGTCTGTGGGTGCGCCATTCTGTACGTCGTCTTTCTGCTGTAAGCGTGTGCTGTTCACAACGTGCAAGTGTGCTGTAGACAACATGGTTTATTCCTTAGAACAGAGGATTTTTCTGGTGTTGGAATTCCACAGCCTAGAACACAGTGTTGTTGCCACAAGACGAAGTTTTCAACGGAGGTTTAATGTAACCAAAGGACCGAAAAGCGATACAATAAAGGATCTGTTTGAAAAATTTCAACGGACTGGGAACGTGACGGATGAACGTGCTGGAAAGGTAGGGCGACCGCGTACGGCAACCACAGAGGGCAACGCGCAGCTAGTGCAGCAGGTGATCCAACAGCGGCCTCGGGTTTCCGCTCGCCGTGTTGCAGCTGCGGTCCAAATGACGCCAACGTCCACGTATCGTCTCATGCGCCAGAGTTTACACCTCTATCCATACAAAATTCAAACGCGGCAAACCCTCAGCGCCGCTACCATTGCTGCACGAGAGACATTCGCTAACGATATAGTGCACGGGATTGATGACGGCGATATGCATGTGGGCAGCATTTGGTTTACTGACGAAGCTTATTTTTACCTGGACGGCTTCGTTCAAAAACAGAACTGGCGCATATGGGGAACCGAAAAGCCCCACATTGCAGTCCCATCGTCCCTGCATCCTCAAAAAGTACTGGTCTGGGCCGCCATGTCTTCCAAAGGAATCATTGGCCCATTTTTCAGATCCGAAACGATTACTGCATCACGCTATCTGGACATTCTTCGTGAATTTGTGGCGGTACAAACCGCCTTAGCCGACACTGCGAACACCTCGTGGTTTATGCAAGATGGTGCCCGGCCACATCGCACGGCCGACGTCTTTAATTTCCTGAATGAATATTTCGATGATCGTGTGATTGCTTTGGGCTATCCGAAACATACAGGAGGCGGCGTGGATTGGCCTCCCTATTCGCCAGACATGAACCCCTGTGACTTCTTTCTGTGGGGACACTTGAAAGACCAGGTGTACCGCCAGAATCCAGAAACAATTGAACAGCTGAAGCAGTACATCTCATCTGCATGTGAAGCCATTCCGCCAGACACGTTGTCAAAGGTTTCGGGTAATTTCATTCAGAGACTACGCCATATTATTGCTACGCATGGTGGATATGTGGAAAATATCGTACTATAGAGTTTGCCAGACCGCAGCGCCATCTGTTGTTGAAAATTGTAAATACTGTAATTTCGAAAGTTTGTCTGCCTGAAAATGTACTGTAGTCCCAAGCGTATTGCAACAAACGGTGTATTTCTATCGCTGCTCGTTTAGTTTTTACTGCCGTTTCAAATATGCCGGTCATTTTTGAAACACCCTGTATATATTATTTTGCGCAATACACTTGGCCATATGCAAGGCCGTTTAAATACCACTGTAAACGATGTCTGTCGGTTTCTAGGTGCCACACATTTTCGCGAACAGCACTCAGCAGACCTGGCCCCTGTATCGCTTCAGGCAGGTATACATAGCCGATGATACAAAGACAGGCTTTAATTACACATCAAAGTTTCATTTTTCCTGATATCTGCTCACACTTAAAATAATTGTAAGGGACTGAAGGAGTTCAGAGTATGTTGTGATTTTCCTGGCTAGCATAAGGTCATGGGATTCAGCAGTTGTAAAGCTGAGCGATCTTAATGCCGCCCATAATGACTTTTATAGTTGCCCTGTCTAAAAATTTATTTCTACGCATTTATCATTGCCTTACTGAAAGGAGGCTCCCGAACTAGGTTCAAATGGCTCTGAGCACTATGGGACTTAACATCTGAGGTCATCAGTCTGCTAGAACTTAGAACTACTTAAACCTAACTAGCCTAAGGACATCACACACAGCCATGCCCGCGGCAGGATTCAAACCTGCGACCCTAGCAACGGTGCGGTTCCTGAGTGAGGCGCCTAGAACCGTTCGTTCACAACGGCCGGCCCCGAACAAGGTAACCATGACAATGCTTAGAGCAAAATATGAGACATACATTGAACAGCCCGAACGTTTTGACCACATACCTAAAAGCCTTTGGCACGAATAACAGCGGCGACGCGTTTTGACATGGAAGCCATGGGGCCTCCGTAAGACGTTGGAGGGCGTTCGAACCACATCTGTGCACGCACAAGTCACATAAATCCTTTAAATTCCGGGGAGGGGGGTGATGAGCTCTGACAGCACGTGATGTGTTCGATCGCGTTCAGATCTGGTCAGTTGGAGAACCAGCACATCAATTGGAACTTGGCGCAGCGTTCTCTGAATCACTCAGTTACACTCCTGGCCCTGCCACATGACGCAGTATGTTGTTGAAAAATACCATCACTGTCGGGGAAAGTGATCAAGAAGACGTGTATGTGATCCGCCACCAGTGGCAATACTACCTTAGCCGGTATAGTGCTTTGCATGAACTCCACTGGATCCATGTATGCCCATCTGAATGTTGCTCATTGCACAATGGAGCCGCTGCCAACTTGTCTCTGTCCTGTAGCACAGGTGTCAAGGAGTTGTTCTCTTGGAAGACGACATATTCGCGCCCAGCCGTCGGAATGATGAAGAAGCATCGGAATTCATCAGACCATGCAATGCTCTGCCACTGCGCCAACGTACAGTGAAGATGGTCACGTGCCCATTTCAGCCATATCTGCCTATGTCGGGCTGTTAACACTGGCACTAGAATGAGTCGTCGGCTGCGAAGGCCCATCGTTACGAGTGTTCGGTACACTGTGGCTCAGAAACGCTTGTACTCTTACCAGCATTAAATTCTAATCTTACTTCTGCCACAGTTCGCCGCCTGTTCTGTTTTATTAGTCTGCTCAGCCTACGACGTCTGACCTCTAAAATGAAGGGTGCCCGCCCAACCCCACGACGTCTGGGCGTGGTTTCACCTCGGCTTCGCCTCGTGTTGAAGGCACTCGTCACAGCACTTCTCGAACACCCAACAAGACGAGCTCTTTTCAAAATCCTCCTGCAGTGTCTCTGGGCCATCGCAATGTGCACTCGGTCACATAGATCGCGCGCCTTCCTCCTTCAGCACACGAACAACACGCTTACTGATACCACATGCACCTTGCATGCGTCTTACTGGCAGTCAGTCCTCGTCATGTGACGGTGCTGTCGCCTTAACGGGTTTATATCGATATTAGGTCTGTGTTCACAATATTCTGTCTGATCAGTGGATTAATTATCCACTGAAAATGACGTTACGTAGAGCCTGACGAAACGTTCTTCGGTAAAGAATAGAAAACTGCTCGGAATAATAATATAATATCACTAGCTATATTTGAAATAAATGACCAGTTACGTGAATTGCAACATTCTTTCGGTGAAAGCAAATAGAAATCAACGAGAAATAGATGAGGCTGCCATTAGCTAACATCTGGCATATCGTTTTAAAGATCATCGTTTTTCCGAAACACACACATTAAAATTCAACTGGTATGCATTCAAAAGCAGACAATTGGCATGGGCCCCACCATTACATATCGGTATCACTGACTGGCTGGAGCTCGATGTATTGTGCAGTAAATACATTCATCTTCTGCATGTTATATCCCAGTATGACGAAAACTTTGACGTTTGTTTGTGCATCCTTCATTTATGATTATTAGTTGTCTCCGTATTACAATTTCCACGTGATGGTCGAAAAGGTAATTTTACGGAGAGGACAACTGAATACAGCACTAATTGTGAAGGCTGTTTGTTCCAGAAAATTTCGGGAACACTGCCGGATGTCTGTGACATGTTGGTACGATACTTCGGCGTAGAGTCTTCTGACCATCTTCATTTGAATACTGACGCGCAATACACAGAGGTCCTCTGTCTAAGACCTCACCGGCACATGCATGGTGTCCTACCTGGTATGGCGCATGCGTTGCTTCAGCGCATGCGCTTCTGCTGTATACCTGTACGCTGCTAAGCGCGCTCTCCGTGCCGAAATCTCTCCTCTTCGATACCATAACGATTGTGTTCGCATTGTAAGATCACAGGACGACACCGATTACGCAGAGCAAGAAATTTTCTGCAATAGGATGCCGTGCTCGATTTAATGGGAAACCGCAGTCTCGATTCATAAAGGATTCAGACAGTTGTATTTCCACTGATTGACTGATAGCTGAGCTCCAAAAGTTTGACTTATGGGCCACAACTTTTGTTTCATTATATTTCATCGCATGGTCTGTGGAAATACTGTGTTTAGTGATAGCACATTTATTTGCTTGGAGAAGGCGAGTATGGCGCTGATGTTCTACAATATAATGCGGTCCTGCACAGTGCACATCGTTTGCCCTATGTCAGATTTCCCGCATTCACACGGAATCCTGTAAACACCTACTTCGCGCAACTCTCACTCGTTTTTAACAGATCCCAAAAGCGTTTATATTCTGGAAGGAGGTTGAAAGACTGTCTTTACTTTACGTCCGAAACATTTCCAATGTAGAGTAGAAGGGAAGTCGTTTTGAAGGCCTCATCCTCTTCCTTATTCTGCCGTTTGTAGGTCTGCAGCGCGCTCCGTACTTGTTGAGACGAATATCTGTTCTTTAGGAACACAGTTTTCAGGTGTTCCACTTCCGTTTCCGGGCTACCGATACCAGAGATGGTTTGGGCTGGGTGGATCAAGGTATTTAGAAGGCCTTCATTTTTGCAGGATGATGGCAACTTGTTGATTGTAAATAAATGTCAGTGTGAAAGAGCTTTCGAAACAATGACTACCTAAGTGTTACATCGTTCTTACGATGCACCGAGACGTCTAAAAACGTCAAGCAAAAATCTTTCTTCACCTCTACTGTAAATTTTATTGTTTCGTTTGTGAAGGTCAGATGTTGAAGTAACTCTCGGAGTCTGTCCAAACCATGAGACCAAATCATAAAAGCGTCATCAACGTATTCCCGAATTTCTGTTGGCTTTAAAATAGCTGCAGTGAGAGGTCGCTCTTCAGATTCTTCCACAAAAAGGTTGTCCACCAGGAAATACAAAGAACGACCCATGGCGATGCCGTCAGAATGCTCAAAAACTCGTTGTTGAATAAAAATTACGTCGAGCAGAGAACATGCTCAAACAGCTCTGTATTGTCAGCCTCAAAACCTATTACCAATGAGATGTATTGAGTCCACCAAAGGCACTTTTGTAAAAAGCGAAACGACGTCAAAACTGACCAACAAACTGCTGCCTCACAGCTTGAATCACTGGGCTCCGCTGGTAAAATCACTCGAAATCCTTATGTGATGTGGACACTTGCCTACAATAGGTTTGATAAAATACAACGGATAAATCATAGGTTGCTGCTCCAGTATTACCACTATGGCACGTAAAGGTACACCTTTTTTTATGAATCTTGTGCAGTCCATAGATCCTATGTAGAACTGACGCTTAATTACGTCCTTTGGAAGAGAACTGTTACACAGATGTTCAGCTTTCTTTCGCATCACTCGGTAAGTAGGATCCTTATCGATCTTGCGATACATTGAGTCACACAATAAAACATTTATCTCATTAATATAGTTCTTCCGTGACATGAGGACGGTAGTATTACCTTCATCCGACTTTAGTGCTTCCGTATACACGACTGCTCGTAGCTTACGGAGAGCTTCTCTCTTCACAGGCGAGATGTTGCTCTTCGGTGGAGCGGTACGCAGCAGGACTACCTATGAATTTCGTCTGCTGCATCTGCAGTAAGACTTCGCACAACCTCTTCGATGGAACTGATAGAATCGGCTAGTGGAGGTGAAACCAGTGCAGGAGCAAAATTAGGACATATTGCAACACCTACACATTCGCGCCATCTATAGATTTCCCCGTACGGAGAACGCACGAAGCAACACACAGGCTAACAGAAGCTCTGTATTATCAGCCTCAAACCTACTACCAATGAGATGTATCGAGTCCACCGCAAAATGCCAAGTATGTCATCGCGCATGTGTCAGCGATATGTTAAATAAGGGAGCTCAGTGTACTGATAGTTAGTAATCACCTGAAAATGGCCAGAAGATTCTGCTCCGACATATCGCACCAGGAAGTTATAGGCATCCAGCAGTTCTCCCGAAGTTTTATAGAGGAGGAGGAGATTAGTGTTTAACGTCCCGTCGACAACGAGGTCATTAGAGACGGAGCGCAAGCTCGGGTGAGGGAAGGACGGGGAAGGAAATCGGCCGTGCCCTTTCAAAGGAACCATCCCGGCATTTGCCTGAAGCGATTTACGGAAATCACGGAAAACCTAAATCAGGATTGCCGGAGACGGGATTGAACCGTCGTCCTCCCGAATGCGAGTCCAGTGTGCTAACCACTGCGCCACCTCGCTCGGTGAAGTTTTATAGAACAACATGTTCACTGGCAAAGTTTTACATTTCACATGAGGCTTGATGTTTCCCAAGGAGCTAAACGTGAAAAATCTTGTTTTTCTGTAAGCGTCGTCCCGCTCGTTAGCGGCATTAGGTACAGGAGTTGTATAAAAATATGGAAACACACAGAGAAATGCACGATTGAACATCAGTGCAAATGCTAACGAAACCTGCCGGATGCGCTGTGTTCGACCACAAACGGCACCTGTGCTATGTCCCCAAGACATTGCGTGTCAGTGTTATGTGAACTTGTGTGTCTATTACAAGAACCTAAGTGAATTGGAATGGGGTAAATTGCTGGTTCTCTTGCGGTGCGTACTTCCGTGACCAAGGGTACCTTATCGAAGATTTATACCGAATACAAGAAAAGCGGAAAGCATCATCTCGTAACGTACAACGCGGATGGAAGTGTGCATTGCATGCTCGTGACTGGCGGTCATTGTAAAAGAGTCAGACGAGAAATAAGAGGACGACAGCACCAAAATTCACAGCAGAACTGAATATCGCACTCGCTCAAAGACAACGAAGGGAGCTCCAAAAGCAGGGAATTCTAGGACCATTCATCAGTGATGTGAATGCTGTGAAGAAGAAAATATGCTGCCGAATCTACAAAACCTGTAGTAACGAACAGCGGAAGTATGTCACTTGGTTGGGTGAGTCTTTATCCACACCATTTCCTAGTTCTGGCTGAATCTACTTTCCAAGAGTGAAACATGGTAGGCAGTGGGCAAACGAGAGGGGGGGGGGGGATTTTATAGTGGGGTAGTTGATTATTTGGGCAGCCACATCATCGTATTACATGTGCACCACGGTTAAGCTGCAAGGTCGCTTCATAACTCCAAGGATTGATTATGTGACCAGTGGGTCTGATCATGTCCATCCCACGGAACAATGTCTGTTCCCCAATGCTGACGCTGCGTTTCAAAACGACAGATTGCGTCATACTGGACTGGGTTTGTGAGCACGAGGATAAGTTTTCGCATCTCCCCTGTCCACTTCAGGCACCACATCTTAATATTAATGAGCCATTGTGGTCCGCCTTGGAGAGATTGGTCTGTGACCGTTATCCACCTCCATCACCTAAACTTACAGATACCGTCCTGGTATAATGGTATACGATCCCCTTGAAAATCCGACAGGGCTGGAAGCTGCTGTGACTGCAAAGGGGTTTCCTGCACCCTAATAGGCATCGTAGTGTGTTAAATGTTTCATGTTTCCATACTTCTGTGCACCTTCTTTACCTACGTAGAAGTCCTTACATTCAAGAAAATGTCATCCAGAGATGTGAAAAACGTGGAAATAATACGAGAGATTTTTAAACCTGCTTCCCGTTTTCATAGCAATATTTGTGGCTTAGCTATCCTTGATAGTGGTGCAGGTTTGTAATCCCTCGCCTCCCACATCGTCCTACCTCTCTCCCTTGTTTCTACACAGTATTTCCTGGTCAGTTTCCGGAAACAACTACGTCTGCGAGAGTTCGTACGAAGCCACACAGTTAGGCAGCCTCCGGAGGCCGCGACAACTGTAGTTGGCTGTCCAGGACAATGCGGCTGCTGGCAACTTCACGGCCGCCCTAACGCCGACATCAAACAGACCGCGCCCTTTGTTCCGCTGTGTCCCTACTTACCCTCAGCCTCACACCGTCTACGCCTTACGAACACCTCTACTCTTTTGTTTATCTTTCCTTGACACAAACGAGTGCTATGCATAGACTTCTACTTTGCTTTAATTTTACGATTGCCTGACATTACAGAACAGTTTAAGTTATTTCATCTATTTTGATTGCAGAACACTGCACCTGGTTTCGTATATCCGTATATATATAGGAGAGTCTAAGCCACAACATTTTCTGAAATGATTTTATTGTATCATTACTACTTTCGGGCCTGAGCCCATTGTGCGATGGTAGCGTAGGCTTCTTTGCAAGTTTTACATTTGTCTCCTGAAACGTAAAAAAAACCACTTTTTTTTAAAAAAGGATTTACATCTGCTTACTTAATTCCTGATTCGCCCTCCTTGACATATGGTAAGACACAGGTTTGATTTTCTTTTACTATTCACAGTGATCACTGAACAAAAACTACAAGACTGATATATTTGTTTACAGTAGTTGCTGATTTGATGTAGCAAAGAACATGGTATGTGTACTGATATGGTACACTTCTGGAGTTACTTCAAATATACATAGCGTAACACAAAAATTATAGAACCCATAATTAACATCTTTTTGTTGCAAAAAATAAATAGAAAAATCAGTCATCCTGTCAGTGATGACAGCTACTGACAACAAAATTTACATTCCTGGCAGTTTGATTAACAAGAATGTTACGTAAATACTAATGCTCAGCATAAAGAAAGGACTGATTAATAAAATACCATATGATACGAAACAGAAACTTCAAAGAAAGAATTCAAAAAATTATTATTTACGAAGGTTAAAGCCTAGACCACAAATTGACCAAAGATAACATTTATCCAAGAAGAGAGTTGTAGCCGCATCGAACTGTGAGTTCGCTGTGACTTACAATGTAACTCGGCAATGGAGAAGTTAGCTTCACTTCTCTCTTGTACTCTTTCAATAGCAGTACGCATGTTAAGCGCTACTAGATTGTATTAAAACCGATCTGAAGTAAAAAAGTTTTACGGTTTGAAGTATTAGTCACAATTCAGACTGAAGTAAAATCATCTTTACCGTTTGGACAGATAACGGGATAATTGATATATGTGATACAAAAATAAGTCGTGTGATTGCTGATTTGTAACGGGACTTAGCCTTCGTGATAGTTAATAGTCACGAACATCAAAGGACACAGAGAAAGACTTATCGGCGACATAAACTCAATTATTAGACTTGAGTAGGCAACAGAGAAACGCAATCACAAAGAACTTACAATTGTGCCTTGTTGTCAGAAGCTATCGTCAAAGTCAGAATTGCTGATGATAACAGACGCGATTCCCTGAATGAAAAATCGGTGTGTGTGCTCAGTGTAGGGACAAATACTTACGAAGAACAATAAACTTTAATTCAACTTTAATTCTTCGTGTTGCATACATCACTTAATCGACATTTAAAGTGTATTTGTGGAATTAACTGATTCTTCTGATAACATAAAACTGAAAAGTGATTTAGTGACAATTTAACTGTGAACAGCAATAAGTTTACACCGAAATACGACGCATTCTGAACATTGCTCAAGGGTATGTTATCTCTGGAATTACGTCGTGTAGTTGTTGAATACGTGACGTAGAGACGCCTTGACGAGGGAATAATAATTAACAACTCAGTATACTTGCAAAAATCATCGTGTGATATCGGCTTGGGAGATGGATTGATGAATCAAGACGTTACATTTTCAACGTTTGAATATCCATTCGCAAACCGGGCAGAACAACTTCAGTCTGCAAGTTGGCGTAAACGGTTGGCGTTGTCGTGATCGACGGACGCCGTTCCACGTCATCTCGACTGGGACCGACATCACCATCAACCCGAGACCAAACGAGACGTCCCAATAGTATAAATAATTTTATACAGTTAGTCATTTAATTATTTTGGTTTCACAGAGACTCGAAATAGCCAATGAATTACCTTCTCTCTGTCAATTAATTATTATTTTTATCATTTCAAATCATAGGAGTTGTAGAAAATTTTGAAGGTGCATATGGTTTCTTAACTCGAGCTGATCATTCAATATGGAGTCCGGTTTGTTATCGATCTGACTGTACCATTCTAATTTCTGTTACAAATTCATCTGTACTCATTTCTCGGCGAAACGGAATATCTCTTAAGTATTCTTCGGTGGTTGTCGCTGTGTTTCCGTGTTGGAAAATTTATTTATTTAGGTTGTTGAGCCTGACAGCATCCATGTGTTCACGTAGTCGTAGACTAAAATTCCCACCAATTTGGCCAATGTAAAATTTGGGGCACTCGCAACACTTTAGTTCACAAATGTCAGACCCGTTGTGTAGTTCAGATTTTAAATGTAAGCTGTGAGCAATTTTGTGTTTCAATTTACTATTTATTTGTGGGGAAACTAGCTTTTATATTTCTGGCACGGAATAACATTGCACTCTGACTGCAATACCATGAATGGTATACAGACATGTCTCACAGAGTTTTGGAGAGCTGTTTCTGCTAACGTTCCGTGTGTTTTGGGCTTGGAGCTATATTTATTACTGTTATTGTTTTTAATTTTCTTGGGAAGTTTAGTGATTCTGTCAGGGCTGTAACCATTGTTAAGGGCTAGTAGTGTGACTGACAGTAATAAAATTCATCATTGACCATTACCAGCACCTTTCAGACGTAAATAATTGCACGTCTAACTGTATAAAACTGTCTGTACTATGTAGAAGTATATTTGAAATAACTCCAGAAACGTGGAAAAGCTGTATACATATCACATTCATTCACATGTTAAATCAGAAGCCGTGGTTATCAAATGTACCCATCATCTTGTATTTAGTTCAATTCATTCATCAGGATGGAATGCAAAAGAAAATCATATAATTTTCTTGTAATGAGTAACGAGGCTTTTCAGGAAGGAGGTACAATATGTAGAAAATATTGAAACCTCCCCTTAGAAAAATTAAAGAATTACTGTGCTGATAAACCACTTACGTTATTTGATTTTCAAACAGTTGAGCAGAACTGAACGTACTCAGACATTTCTCTCTTTACTTATTCTGATCAACACTAAACTGAAAAACAATATTTTTAGCTCAACGCAATCTGACTTTCAAAAGTCCCTACAAAAGAATGGCCCTGACTAACAATAACCTATACCTTTCACGAATCACTTACCTCACAAAAATCTTAGTTACTCGAACTACTGCAATACAGCGAGCGCCAATACTGCCAGCTAAATAAAAGATTCTAACTACTGAAGGCAGTAACTACTGATACGCATAGTTAGAAAATGAAAGATTTTGATAGAGAACAAACAATGTATTTACCTTAATAGTGTTCAAAAGTCATTATATATATATATATATATATATATATATATATATATATATATATATATATATATATATATCAGTTCATGACATCCAGTCTTAAAAATTTACTCTTTCTGATGAACACACGTCGGGATCATCCGCTCTCAAAACTTCGCCATCTCACCCCACATCCACCACTGCTGGCAGCTCACCTCCAACTGCGCAACGCTACGCGCTGTTTACATCCAACAGCCCAACGCTACAATAGCGAATATTCCAACAATGCTAACCAGCCACAGACGGCACACAGCACAGCCAGTGATTTTCATACTGAGCGCTACGTAACGTTACCAACATAAAAACCTAAACAGCCTACTTACAATATACACTGAATCGCCAAAGAAACTGGTATAGCAAGAATATTCAAATAAACAGGCATGTAAACATGCAGAATACGGCGCTGCTCCGGCAACGCGTGTATAAGGCAAAAACTGTCTGGAGCAGTGTTAGATCGGTTACTGCTGCTACAGTGACAGATCGTCACGATGCGAGTTTCAACTTGGTGTTATAGTCGGCGAACGGGCGATGGGACACAGCGCGAGGTGGCGATGAAGTGGGGATTTTCCCGTACGATAATTTCACGAGTGTACCGTGAATATCAGCAACCCGCGAAAACATCAAAACTCGGACATCGCTGCGGCTGCCAAAAGATCCTGCAAGAACGGGACCAGCGACGACTGAAGAGAAACGTTCAACGTGACAGAAGAGGAACACTTCCGAAAATTGCAGCATATTTCAATGCTGGGCCATCAATAAGTGTCAGCGTGCGAACCACTGAACGAAACATAACCGATATGGACTTTCGGAGACGAAGGCCCATTCGTATACCCTTGTAACAAAGCTATAGGCCTTGCCTGAGCCCATCAACACTAACATTGGACTGTTGATTCCTGGAAACATGTTGCCTGGTCGGACGAGTTGGATGGACGTATACGACTATGGGGACAACCTCATGAATCCATGGACGCTGCAAGCAAGCAGGGGACTGTTCAAGCTGGTGGAGACTCTGTAATGGTGTCGGGCTTGTGCAGTTGGAGTGATACGGGAGGACTGACACCTAGTTACGACTCTGACAGGTGCCACGCATGTAAGCATCCTGTCTGATCACCTGCATCCATTCATGTCCAGTGTGCATTCCGACAATCTTGGGCAATTGCAGCAAGACAAAGCGACACCCTACATGTCCAGAATTGCTAAAGAGCGGCTCCAGGATCACTCTTTTGTGTTTAAACACTTCCGCTGCCCACTAAACTTCCCAGACATGAACATTATTGAGAATATCTGGGATGCCTTGCAACGTGCTGTTCAGAAGAGATCTACACCCCCTCTTACGAATTTACCGACAGCCGTGCTGGATTCATGGTGTCAGTTCCCTCCAGCGCTGCTCCAGACAGTAGTTTAGTCCATGCCACGTCGTGTTGCGGCAATTCTGTGTGATCGTGGGGGCCCTACACGATAGTAAAGGCATGTGTACCAATTTCTTTGATTCTTCAGTGTATATATGCCACTTAAATGTGATATGCAGGGTAAACATGTAGATAAGGTGAACTATGTAATCACAAAAACATTGTTACGTTTTAGGACACAAATGTAAATTTTGCAGAGAAGTTAACGATACCATCTAACGATGTGCTCACGCCTGAAAGTGCTAATGGCGCACTGCTTCACACAGTCACGTCAGTTACATATCCAGGCGTAACGTTTACAAAGCGGTATGAAATGCTACGAGCATTTAAGGACTGTAGTAGGGAATGCGAATGATTGACTTCTGTTTATTGGAAGCATTTTACGAAAGTGTGACTCACCTTTAAAGGATGCTGCTTATAGGACATTAGTGCCATCAATACTTAAGTACTGCTAGAGTATTTGGAACCGCAACAGGTCGTATTGCAGGAAGACGTCGAAGCAGTTCAAAGGCACTCAAAGAAGTGAAATAGCACACTTGCAACGTCGCAACAATGAACCCAATCGGTATCTTTCCCTCGCTGATTCGCATAAAATTTCAAATCCTTGTAATGAGTGTTCTGCGACTGAAAGATGTACAGCCATGTTATGCTATCATATGAGAGCTTTGGACAAGTATGGTTCACCCTTAGAATGGGCGGACAAATCCATTACCCAGTCCTTGTCAGCGTGATATGCAGGTTCCGATCGCATATCCAGTAAGAATTCAGTCACTTTAGACTGCTGAAGATGGGTATTGCAGTAATTTCTAGTGGTATTAACCATGTCCACTCGAAGCATTTCGGGCAGTGCACCCCTCTCCTATTCTCCAAGGTTTATTGAGATATGTAGCTGCGCCAAAATGCTGCGAGAAACTTCACCATAACAACCGTAATATAGATACCTAACCACTGCGTGGGCATATGTGTACAGGAATTTCAATTGAAGACTGCTGCAAGTTTTTTTTGAAAAGGTTTGTAATCCTTTGGATGCATCTGGAACAAAGTTAATCTCAAAGCTGTGCACCCTAATATTTGCACTCGTTCTCCTCGTATTCTGTAACATTTGGGTTCACCGGTGTGGCAGGAATTCTCTTTTTACACACCGCGTAAAGCAGTGGCGCGTAATTAAATAACGTCTGACAGAAAGTACTTTCGGTTGTGCAATTAACTTTATTATCCAGTTAGCTACGGTAAACTCTTTTTAACTTGCTTTTGTTCTCCAAAGCTGCAGTACCTCTTAGCCTACGTACTTCTTCAGTAATATTTCTCTTTTTCTAACAATGTTACCTCACGTTAATACGAAGAGTTTTACTTACTTTTTCATTAAGAGCGCTACAAAAGCAGAGAACGACGCAGCTGATCAGCGCCGAAAGGAAAATAACGAAGGGGAACAGAACTGCGAGACTTTTGAAGCCGGAATGTTGGAATAAAGTAATTGTTACCTTCTGCGAAAAGGCTATGAACACAACGGCATCGCAGTAAAAAAAGTGGGTTGTTCGGAACAAGTGTAACAGTTGAGTCATAGCAGTATTAGCAGTTCTATTTATCCACAGATCTCTTTTACAATGTTATTGGACAAGTGCTGGTATTACCATTTAAGAACAAAAACACAAAGTAATTCACGTAATTTTAAATACTTACAGCTTTAGAAAGACAAGAATGGGACAGGTAGACTGCCGTGCCCTTGTAGTACGTATCATCCCTGCATTTGTTGCAATAATTCGGGAAAACCACAGGTACCTAACTCTTGGTGGCTGGATGAGAACTGGAGGCTGCACCCTTCCGAAACCAAGGCCACTCTATTTAAAACAGTATTACCTCTCTTGGTTTATTTGTAGTGTAAAATACCGTTTTGTAAATTAGTTAATGGATTATGATAAAAGGCTAATACTACATTGCTCATCCATTCGACAATCTCAGTCACTGCATACCCCATACACCCATTGTTTCGTAACACTACACACACTGTCAGCTAATGTTAGGACAATTTTGTGCGTAGAACTTCCCATATGCTAGCCTGAAAAACTAACTCAGCATACCTCTACAACGAGAGATATGATGAGCTCAGCAACATGATAAGGTGTTAGTATTAACACTGCTTTCCTTTTGTAGTAAGTTTTTCACAGAAAAGGAAAAAGAAGTTGGAGAAAGAATAGTGTGATAATGTTTTGTGGAACGATAGAGCTTTATTATCGTTGTTATTATTTGTGTTGCATTTTTACCAGACGCCTAATCTGTGTTATCTAAGTAATCCTTCAATATATATAGCATATTTAGGTAACCTGATGCTTTTTCACAGCTTTTTAAATAAGTTTGTTTTAGCCATTTCGTAATTTCCTTTGGTAATTTATGTACAGTTTTATTCCTTCGTAGAACGTGATGTTCTGAGTTTTACGTTGCCTCTTTCTTCGCAGATATTATTTGAATCTCGATCTTGTTTCACTGTAATGGACAGAGCTGTTTGAGCTGAAATTACAAAAGTTAATTTGTGATTTATACAAGAGTTTCTTAAATGTATTTGAAAGGTGCAGTTATCATACATACTGTTTTGAACATATATTTACAGTGAGCTCGAATAGCATTTTTGGTTATCATTCTTGGGGCCCTTTATTGCAGGTTGAAAGCTGTGATTATATTTTGTGCATTTGACCCTCAGAAAACAGTTCCATAGCTAATAATTGAGTGTACATATTAGCAGCACTTAATTAAAAGACACTGGCTTCTACACACTCATGACAAGACTCTGTGTTTACAAAAAAAAGTTTGTAGACTTCTTTACTTGAGATTTTATCGAGAACTTATGTTAATTTACTGAATAAAGTGCCCACACTACCACCGGAAGATCAGCACACACACACACACACACACACACACACACAATATGATTAATTTCCTGCTGTTATCAAGCTATGTAGATTCAGTAGATGGTATTTCAAATTGTTTTTCTTCACTTACTGTACTTGTCATGTCTTGATGTGTGCAGTATTCTTTCTCTGACCCTCTGCCCTTTCAAGCAGTCCTACAATAAGAGTATGTCCATTCATACAATTAGGTTGGATTTCTGTGTCTCTACACAAGTGCTCAGTGACACAAACTCCTGTGCAGTTCAAGTATCGGAGCTTAACTTTAAATTGCTGTATTTTACTTTTTTGTTGATTGCATGTTTTGGTGAAGGATTTTTATGTCTATAAAATGTCCCATGCTGCTTTTTCCAATTTTTTCTTTATGATGTGTGGTATGTATATCATTCGTTGTGTTAGAAACTGTCTTGTAAGTAAAAGTTACAGATTTTTTAAAACTGCTGGAGATACTCTTTAGGCAGGGCTACCTGTTTTCTGGACTTATCCTACCTGTGACAACAGGTTATTATAACACAAACCACAGATACGCTTGTGTGATCTTATGTTAACTACACATTACTTCTCTGTTTCATTACTGAAGGAATAACTTGTACTAACGACACCCATCTTTTCATTACTCATTTCAGTATATGTCATTTCAAATACTTTTTTCTATTATCTTGGTAGGAGACAGAAAATCAAGTAAAATTTTTGAAACCAACGCAAATGTGCAAACTGAATTTATTTTCTTTTATATTTTAAAATTCATTGTAACGTTACAACTAACGAGTGGATACAGTCATTGATCTTCCATTTTCCTGAAGATATGAAGACATCAGCTGATATACTATCGCTGCGTAGAATAATTACTAACTCTCTTAATTCTGAAGTTATTTGATGAACGTGCCATTTTGGTTCATAGTGCCAGTCAATTTGAAGCTACGAAAGTATAGTTTATATTTTGCTTATTGCTGTCCATGATTAACGGCACTGAATTTGGTATTTTGGTTGATTTTGCCAGTTAAAGTGAAGCACTAAGTGATAGCATTCCAAAACAACTATCTGATTGTCACGGCATGTTGTCTGATGACAAAGTCATCAGAGTTTCATATTCGCTCGAAAAAAATGAACATAATCAAATACGACTCTTTAAAATTAATTTCAAAATGAAGGTAATAAATACTCTACGTAAGTATAGTAGGTCTGGTGAATTAAATGGCCTCGTCATGTCAGGGCTTATAGCAAAACCTCTTTTACATACGCTCTTTCTTTGCCCTCCGCCCCGCCCTCCCCAAATCTTTTGCATTAATAGGCACTGTAGCAACAGATCACCATATAGCAAAGATCTGTTAGAGCTTGCAAGAAGCATTTACTAGCTTAGACATTAAACGAGAGTGATCCCCAACAAATGCTTCTCGTCTAGACTAAAATAACAGAAATATATAAAACAAAATTTGTTGAGCTCAAGAGATAACATCCCACGTGGTGAATCAAATTTGCAACATTAGCAACCAAGCAATAAATCAAGCAACGCTGTTTCTTAGGAAGAGAACTACCATGGCCATTCTGAGACCGGAAGAGATTACTGTAAACCTGACACATTTTCGGTAAAGCACAACCAACTTCTAAGAGCGAAGAGGAAGATTCCTCCAAACGATATCCCAAGAACTTGATCGTGCCTTTCCACTGTGTCAAGACACTAATACAATGCGTTTTCGCAATGTAGAGTCGCCAGAACTTCAAGAGTTCGTTGTTTGCTTTATCAAAGTGAACCCCAGAACACCGTCAACAATATTTCAGAGTTGTTGAGCTATATTATTTGAATCTTTTGATAATACATAACCGTGGGCTTCGTTGCCTCGCTACACAGTAATTGCATTTATCTTTTAATAAGTAGTGCGTTGAATATACATGCACAACGCTACGCCGGCCGGTGTGGCCGAGTGGTTCTAGGCGCTTCAGTTTGGAACCACGCGACCGCTACGGTCGCAGGTTTGAATCCTGCCTCGGGGATGGACGTGTGTGATGTCCTTAGGTTAGTTAGGTTTAAGTAGTTCTAAGTTCTAGGGTACTGATGACCTCACATGTTATGTCCCATAGTGCTCAGAGCCATTTGAACCACAACGCTACAAAACGTGGCCTGTTTCGGCTGAGTGTCATGTTTGGAAACAAACTTGTTCCACTCCCCCATGATACTGGCTGTTGACGACAGTCTTCATAGGGTCCACAAAGGCAGTGGGAGGGATCAAGAGGGAGCACATGCCTAGCCGCGCCCCCTCACCCCCCAAAAAAGACACTACACTCTGGAGTACAAAGTTAATATAATTTACATAATCCTCGTACACCTCGTGATGTGATTTACTGTGATTCTAATGAATTCCTCCTCTAGCCACTTCGGCCCACGGGGCCCACGGGGCTTATCGCAGTGAGACAACGCTCATTTACATAAAATAAGCTACTTTAGTCCTCGCCTCCTCACTCCGTGGAAATCTCTGCAGTCGCCCATGCCTTATTTCCGCAAAGTTCTCGAGCTAGCAGTAAATACTAATTGAGTTTGTTTTTCTGGCGGAGATAGGCGTACAATTAACAGTGATACAGAGGTAGGTTTATCGATGATCAGCTTGCCTACGTACAACCGGTGTACGGATTAACTGCATGCAGTGGAGGAACGGCACAACCACTATTTACCAGGCTGTTCCCGCGGTGACAGAAACCACGTTACAATACTTTTGCGTATGCGGGCTGTTGCGTTGCTCTGTGTTTTGTGTTTCACGTTATCGTCATTGCACATTACAGATCTCATCACTGTTTCCTAAAACCCAGGAACTGTAACGAACCCAAAAAACATAATTACTTTGTGATTCTGCAAATAGCTACCGGAGATCACGGGTCCCTTGCACCATAAAACATTCCTTGACCATCTGCAAAATTTTGTCTGTGACTTCGGATGGACCTTGTATATCACCTACCTATGGACGCCTCGCAAATATCATCTTCTGCGAGACTCGTCCTTTCAGCCGACCGGAAAGTAGTTTATGTGAAATCAACTCCCTTTGTAGGTATCGGCTGATATGGCGGCACGTTCAAGACATTTGCTTTCGGAAAGGGAAGACTCGGTGCATTATCTTAGAAACGAATATTTCCGATTATAGTGGATCAGTAAACCCACGATCCACTAAAGAACAGAACTCCCATTTGTACATCAGCTTCAAACATCTGGTTACTTTACAGCTGCAGTAGTATCCTCAGTATTTAAGCATGTATTGCGAGGAAAAGTTCAGCAAAAATTTAAAATGATGCCTAACATTTATTTGAAGTCGCGAGGTGCTCTCATTATCAAAAATGGCCTGGAGGCTTTGAGTTCCATTTTAAACAAAACTAGTTTTTCACATATCTCAATGGAATATGTAGAAGATTGCGCCTAATCGTCATCGTTGATTTCGCCCAATTCTACGAAATATGCAGGGCTTACCAAGATAGGAAATCAATGGAAGAGGGAGCGCCAGGCGGCCAAGAGTTAACGGATTGGGCGAGGTGTCAGCCATCTATTTTTAACTACGGATACGTTAGCAACGGCTGGCGTAGCAGTGCTAAACCGAACGCTAAACCGAAGAGGAAACTTCTTTTTATTTTTAGTTTTTAAGTTACAGTGCAAATAAACCGCAATAATGCTCAATATATTACATATATGAATACATTCATAAAAAGCACAACAAAAGAAAAATTCGGAGTAGGAATTAAAATCTATGGAGAAGAAATAAAAACTTTGAGGTTCGCAGATGACATTGTAATTCTGTTAGAGACAGCAAAGGACCTGGAAGACAGTCTCTTGAAAAGATGATATAAGATGGACATCAGCTAAAGAAAAACGAGGATAATCGAATGTAGTAGAATTAAATCGGGTGATGCTGAGGGAGTTAGATCACGAAATGGGACGCTTAAAGTAGTAAATGAGTTTTGCTATTTGGGGAGCAGAATAACTGATGATGGTCGAAGTAGAGAGGATATAAAATGTAGACTGTCAATGACAAAGAAAGCGTTTTTGATGAAGAGAAATTTGTTAACATCGAGTATAGATTTAAGTGTCAGGAAGTCGTTTCTGAAAGTACTTGTATGGAAATGGACAATAAATAGTTTGGACCAGAAGAGAATAGAAGCTTTCGAAATGTGGTGCTACAGAAGAATGCTGAAGCTTAGATGGGTAGATCACATACCTTATGAGGAGGTATTGAATAGAACAGGAGAGAAGAGAAATTTGTGGCACAACTTGACTAGGAGAAGGGATTGGTTGGTGGGGCATATTCTGAGGCATCAAGGGATCACCAATTTAGTATTGAAGGGCAGCGCGGAGAGTAAAAATCGTAGAGGGAGTCCAAGAGATGAATACACTAAACAGCTTCAGAAGGATGTAGGTTGCAGTAGGTATTGGGAGATGAAGAAGCTTGCACAGGATAGAGTAGCATGGGGAGTTGCATCAAACCAGTCTCTGAACTGAAGACCACAACAACAACAAAAAGCACGAAAAGGAAATGTAAGGGAAGATGAGGGAATGTAAATAAACTTCCAAGGAGAGATTATAGCCATACACAAAATGTTCGTATATGAAATTACGTTCTTTTTACAGCTCGTAATTTACGCCTGCTAAACTGATATTGATCGTATTAACGGGGCAAGCAATAAATATCCCGGCACCGTTTACATGTTATAAACACTACATTGACATTGTTGTTTTAAGAATTCCATAGACATATAAACGTGGTTGATATTCTAGAAGGTTACCTCTCACTGTACAGGTTGACAGAAAACCACGTGTAACGCAGTTTCGCTAAAACAAAACAAAAAAAAAAATCAGATTCATTACCAGGCGATAAACATAAATATCAAGGGGTTTCACTAGGGAAGTGCATTTGGAGGGGAATCACCTTAATACTGCGTGATGACAAGCCAACTTTGTTCTCGCCACGAGTCACATACTGAATTGGTTCCCCTGTTGGTAAGGCTTCATTACATTAATCAAAAACAGTTTTTATAAGGTTATTTTAAGTTTCCCAGATTTAGATGAAGTAATGACAACTTTTCTATATTCTGTCGCGTACTTATCGATCACTTACTGAATATTTGCTCCAAACTTTTCCTTTACCTTTCCTTTTCATGTCTTTTATGAGAATAGTGATAAGTACAATACATTGAGCATTATTTAGATTTATTACGATTGTAAGCAAAGTAAAAATTGAAAATAAAAAAAATGTTTCCTCTTAAGTAAGCTACTGCACGATCCTTGGATTACCGTCCTGTACTTTTTCGTTTGTGCCAACCATTGCCTGGAAACGACGCCAACGTAAATAGCTCATGCTTCAACTGATCCGAGTAAAAAGTGCTATTTCTCTCTAATTGCGTTGCCAACTGTAACTCCCACTTCTGTCACTTTTATACGTATGTATCCACCTCCTGCATATGACTACATCTCCAAAGATGGTGCGTGGCGGTGGATACAATGTACCACTAGTAGTCGTTTCTTTCCCTTTTCCACTCGCAAATAGAGCGAGGAAAAAATGACTGTCTACACTAGTAGTCGTTTCTTTCCGTTTTCCACTCGCAAATAGAGCGAGGAAAAAATGACTGTCTACAGGCCTCCGTATGATCCCTAATTTCTCACATCTTATCTTTGAGTTCCTTCCGCGCAATGTTCGTTGGCTGCGGTGTAGTATAAATTTCGAGGAAATCTGTGACCACGAGAGGTGCTGTCTCCTTTTATGTGTCGTACAATGATATAATTCTGCGAGTACATTGTGTGGCATGTATGGGTACTGCCTGCAAACTGTTGCGCTAAAAATGAGCAATAAGAAATAATAAATTGAAAAGTAGTGTTGTATGCTGCCACTTTACTGCATGATTGGCGAAAGTTTTGTAAGAGAGGACTTTCTCAGTTTGAGGGGAAGTGTTAGCGACAAAAAGTTTCGAAAAGGTTTGAAATTAAGTGTAAATTTTGCTGGAAGTCACTAAATGCTCTTGTTCTCAAATACACGATAAATAATGTTCTGGTTTTTGCCAGACTTCAGTGACACTGCCTCGAGACAAACAAACCTTTCTAACCGTAATGCTTGTCTTATTGTCTTCAGATTTTACGTAAGATTATACCTCATAATGATTGCATGGGACAACAGTTTAAATTTTTAATTTCGGTCAATGATTCTGCGATATGCTGAAAATGAAACGTCTCTTATCCCGGGGAGCATTTGGATAAACAACCTGCAACTGGATACGTGTTCCAGATTCCATATTACGGATTCCGGATTCCAAGATCCGGTGTACTCGTTTAGTAACATAGATACCGGTATTAAGCCATTATCAGATTCCTCAATCAAGTAATGACACGTGTGAAAACGGATTGTTAGGGGCTTCGGTGAAAGGACAAGCCCGTCGTGCCTGATTCCGTCCACGGTATTCTAGAACAACGCATATCGCTCTCCAGTATACTAAACTCCCATCCTCCGAACACCTGTTCATCACCATAAACGCAGTGCAGGTGTTTGACTTGCAATACCACCTGTTCCTCGCAGTTGCAACACAGCCTCTTGACTGCTTAAGGGAGCTGCCGGCTTCTCACGAGGAAACCACTAGGCGAACGGATTTTTGAATTGTGTAGTTTGTACTTATCTTCCGTGATGTGCACAACGAAAATATCAATTTTCCAAAGCAGATACATACTACTCTAAAACATTCACGAGATAATCGACAATGAAGTTATCCGAGCTTCCTTAATACCCTGTTGCAAGATCGTGTATCTGATAGGTATATGGAACGAGGAAAGGGCCGCCCGGTTAGCCGTGCGATCTAACGCACTGCTTTCCAGGCGGGAAGGCGTGCCGGTCCCCGGCACGAATCCACCCGGTGGATTAGTATCGAGGTCCGGTGTGCCGGTCAGTCTGTGGATGGTTTTGAAGGCGGTTTTCCATCTACCTCGGGGGATGCGGACTGGTTCCCATTATTCCGCCTCAGCTACACTATGTCGGTGATTGCAGCGCACTTTCTCCATGTACGCGTTCACCATAATTACTCTACCACAAAACATTGGGGTTACGCTCGTCTGGTGTGAGAAGTTCCCGAGGGAGTCCTCTCGGGGACGAACAGCACAGTAATCCTGGGTTCTGTGGGGTGAGTGGACTGCTGTAGCCTGTTGTGGAGTTGTTTACCACTGAGACTACGGCCGGCACGAAGCCTCTCTGTCGTTTTTAGGTCCCCAGTTCAGTACAGTACAATACCACGAGGAAGGCTAGTGTTCACTTACTACCCACGGTACAATTTCAGATAAAGTTGCATATTCCATGAACATTTATGTGAAACAAAGTACAATGAGGAGAAAAATCTTATTTATAATATTTTTTTTATAAGGAACGATAAAAACGTTTCTGTTTTAGAGTGTAGCTACAGCTTAGATACAACATAGGACGATTTCGATAAGGATATTTAAGTGCAGACATGGCAATGGATTACACAGAGGTGATAAGAGTCATGGGATATCTGCTAAAATCGTGTTGGCCCTCTTTCTGGCTGGCGTAGTGCGGCAACTCGACATGGCAAGGACTCCACAAATATGAGGTTCATTAAAATGAAACATGGTCAGTGCATTACCTTTGCCTCACACTTGAGGTGACACCACGTAACTGTGGGTATGGTAGCGCCATCTACTGGTAGAGAGACTGACGCGTGTGCACCATTTGATGCTGCATAGCGCCAGTGTGGTTTCACACTGAAGAGATGGTCACACAAGTTTTCGTCCACTACCGAACATGCAGGCGAGTAAGTAGTAACTAGAAGGGGTGATTCGAATTTTGGCGGCAGAGGGAGGTGGAGGCTGTGAAATGTATCGACAGATGAAGGCTGTGCACAGTGAGTATAGTCTGAATCGTTCAAGTGTTGTGGAATGGCGGAAACGATTCCTTGAGGGGAGCGAGCCGTTGGAAGACGATTTTCGTCCTGGACAGGCTCATCGTGTCATCACACCGGAAATGGTTGAGGAAGTGAGTGTTTTAGTCCTGGACAACCGCAGGATCACCGTGGACGAGATCCATCGGTTACTGGTTGTTAGCTTGGGCACCGCCCACGCCATAATGCATTAACACTTGGACTTTCGAAAAATCTGTGCGGATTGGGTTCCCCACCAACTGACCGCCGAACAGCGCAATACTCGAATGGCACTGTTGGTTGGGTTGTTTTGGGAAGGAGACCTGGCAGTGAGGTCATCGGCCTCATCGGATTAAGGAAGGACAGGGAATGAAGTCGGCCGCACCCCTTCAAAGGAACCACCCCGGAATTTGCCTGGAGCGATGTAGGGAAATAACGGAAAACCTAAATCAGGATGGCCGGACGCGGAATTGAACTGTCGTCCCCTGGAATGCGAGTCCAGTGTGCTAGCCACTGCGCCACCCAACTCGGTAACGGCACTGTCTTTGGGTCATCTGCATGAAGAGGAATACGGCTTTCTGTCTCGTATTCTCACAGGCGACAAAACATGGTGTCACCATTTTGAACCTGAAGTGTGGGACTCGGTCCAGGTCTGGATCCGACAGCAGCCTACTAGCTTCTTCAAGGGTGGAATCGAACGACTAGTGTCTCAATGAGATAAATCTGCCAAAAGTTTTAGCGACAATTTTTGAGTACGTGTAATGTGTATAACTTCATTTTTGAGTTAATAAACTGGTTACCTTTGCTTTACACCAGTGACCGAGTTTCGTTTGAATGCCCCTTGTATTTGGGAGTCCCCTGCAGTAATACTGAGTCATGGTGCCGCTACAGCCGTCTTAAATTGCGAAAATTTGCCGCTGCAGGGTTTTGTGCACGAATTGACCTTTCACTCATGTCCTATGTCGGGTGTTCTGAGTGACCAAATCATTCGAGTCAATTGTCCAGAACGTTCTTCAAATTAATCTCATGGCGCATTGTCATCGATAAAAATTTCATCGTTCTTTGGGAACTTGAACGGTAGAAAATGTTTTTCAGTCAACAATCCATTCAACTGGACCAGATAACTCAGCTGATTCCATGTAAACACGATCCACAATATTATAGAGCCACAGCCAGCTTGCACAGTGCTTTGTTGATAACCGGGGGCTATGGCTTCGTGAAGTTTGTGCCACACTCTAACCCTACCATCAGCTTTTTTTAACTGAAATCGGAATTCATCTGACCAGGGCACGGTTTTCAGTCGGCTAGGGTCCAACGGGTATGGTCACCAGCCCAGGAAAGGAGCTGCAGGCGGTGTCGTTCTGTTACCAAAAGCACTCGCGTCCGTTGTCTGATGCCGTAGCCCATTAACGACAAATTTCGCCGTACTGTCCTAACAGATAAGTTCTCGGTGCGTCCTACATCGATTTCTGTGGTTATTTCCCGCAATGTTGCTTGTCTGTTAGCACTGACAACTCTAAGCAAACGCTGCTGCCCCGGTCGTTAAGTGAAGGCCATTGGCCTCTGCACTGCCCATTGTGAGAGGAAATGCCTGAAATTCGGTGTTCTCGGCACACTCTTGGCACTGTGTATCACGGAATATTGAATTCCATAACGATTTCCGAAATGAAATGTTCCACGTATCTTCCATTGACGACCATCCCGCGTTCGAAGTCTGTTGATTCCCGTCATGCAGCCACAATCACGCTGTACACTTTTTCGCATAAATCCTCTGAGTAAAAATGACAGCACCGCCAATACACTGCCATTTTACACCTAGTGCACGCGATACTACCACCACCAGTGTACGAGCACATCGCTATCCCCGGACTTACGTCACCTGAGTGTAGTGTCGCCACCGTGTCTTCCCGACGTGAGTATAGCAAGTGCGGAAACGTGAACTATGGCGACGTTAGTACCAAATGCGTTCAAGCGGGACCATTGTGTTGTTATCCTTTTCTTGGTTGCCGAAGGACAAACACTAGCTGACATCCATCGGGGAATGTAGAATGCATGTGGGACAGCATGTCTGCCGAAAAACCACCGTAGCGGAATGGTGCACGGCAAAAGAACTGCTGGTTCATGATATCGTATGTTCCCATACGGCAAATGTCTTAAGGCACATTAAAGTGGGAGACACTCTGATATCGCCGTGCAGTCCTGATCTTTTCTCATTAGGCTATCACGCCTTTGGTCCCTTAAAAAATACCAGGAAGGATCGACGATTCCGACGATTGTTGTCGCACAACGGTGTGTAGCGGGCAGTACGGAATTCTTCATGCTGCTGGGCTGGGTAAGTCACCAAAAGGTTGTCTTCAACCTGTTGCGTCCGTGGAATGATTGTGTCAATGATCCCGGAGATTTTATCCAACTGGCATACCAATCTACGGCCTTCGAAACGAAATTTTTTGATCGCCCCCTTAAATTTTTGTGAAAAATTGTAATTAGCATTTTATATTTGCAATTGAAACTGGAATTTTGTGTGTGATATGCACTTATAAATTAGAAGACCTGCTTTTGTCATAAAAGTAACGATCAGGTTCTACTAATTAACACATATTCGATGAATTTTATATTCAAATAATGTAGATATTTGATCGGAACTTTACAAAAGCGGAAGAATAATGAATGAAACAGGGCTCGAAACAGCGATTACAACTCTTGGGAATTACTGATTTTTTTTCATGTTCATATACTTTATGCTCCAGAGAATTCAAGCAGAAAAAGCTCCTTCGTTTAAAACTCTGTATCGAATGAGAATCGAGCATACTGCTCCGACTGTCGAACAATCTCCCACGAAGCCACATTGATTTTCGAGAACAATTGACCGATTTTTAACTTCAGAGTCTATTTTCTCGAGAATTTTTCATGTCGCAATGAATTGCTTTGACCAACTGATATTTTAGTTCTGAACTTCACATAACATGAATACAAGCAATTACAAAAATCCGATTACCGTTTGGTCTCCCTGTCAGACTAGTGAGCTCATGAGAATCTCTGTACAAATCGTGCCTAAGTCCATACTCTCTGATCTTACTTCAGACATCACATATTACTACGAAAGGAACGACGAACTTAAGCTCTCCATCGTTGTGGGTGGTGAGAAAGCACTCATGTAATGATTTGCAATTTTAAATAAATCAGCTTATGGTTGCAATGATGGTTTTCAGTTTCTTTAATGCATGTGATTGCGGTGTACGTAGTCTCCACCCCTGATGTGTCATTTTGAGTGGTGTTGTTGCCACGGGTCTCGCAAGTTTGCTGATAGGAGGTAGCAAACAGCTGTCTAACATCGATTACATTTATATTTCAAAGAGCATCTGAAGAAAGAAATGGAAATCCCGAAATGAATTACGCATTAAAGGAATTAAAAACTATTCTTGCAGCCAGTGCCTTATTTGTTTATTATTGCAAATACATAAACTAAATTTCTTCAAACTGTAGTTTTTGTTGTGGTCTTCAGTGCGAAGACTGGTTTGGTGCAGCTCTCTATACTTCCTGTGCAAACCTGTTCGTCTCCAAATAACTGCAGCAACCTACATCCTTCTGAATCTACTCACTGTATTCATCTCTTGGTCTCTCTCTACGATATTTTCTCACCACGCTTCCTTCCCTCCAGTACTAAATTCGTAACCCATTAATGCTCAGAATGAGTATTACCAACCGATCCCTTCTTGTACTTAGATCGTACCACAAATTTCTTTTCTCCCCAATTACATTGTGTACCTCCTTATTAGTTACATCGCCTACCCACCTAATCTTCAGCGTTTATCCGTAGCACTACATTTCAAATGGCTCTGAGCACTATGGGACTTAACTGCTAAGGTCATCAGTCCCTAGAACTTAGATCTACTTAAACCTAAGTAACCTAAGGACATCACACACATCCATGCCCGAGGCGGGATTCGAACCTGCGACCGCAGCGGTCGCTCGGTTCCAGACTGTAGCGCCTAGAACTGCTCGGCCACCTCGGCCGGCGCACTACATTTAAAAACTTCTATTCTTTTCTTGTCTAAAATGTTTATCGTCCATGTTTCACTTCCTTATGTGGCTACACTCCACACAAGCACTTTCAGAAAAGATTTCCTACTCCTAGAATCTATACTCGACGCTAGCAAATTTTTCTTCTTCAGAAACGCTGTACTAGCCGTTGCCAATCTTCTTATTATATCCTCCCTACTTCGGTCATCATCAGTTATTTTTTTTGACCAAATAGCCAACTAATCCAATTTCCTCAGCATCATCTGATTTAATTAGACTACATTCCATTATCCCCATTTTGCTTTTGTTGGTGTTTATCTTATATCCTCCTTTCAAGACACTGTCCATACTTCTGTTCCAAGTTATTTGCTGTCTCTGTCAGAATTAAAACGTCGTCGGCAAACCTCAAAGTTTTTATTTAATTTCCTTGGACTTTAATTCCTATTCCAAATCATAATGTTGTTTCCTTCACTGCTTACTCAATGTACAGATTGAATAACATCGGCGACAGGCTACAACCCTCTCTCACTCCCTTCTCCACCACTGCTTCCGTTTCGCACTTCTCGACTCCTGTAGCTCCCATCTGGTTTCTGTACAAAATGTAAATTGCCTATCGCTCCCAGAATAATTACTGCAACCGTTACTTTTTAAAAGATGGTATTGCAGTCAACATTGACAAAAGCCTTCACTAGGTCTACAAATGCTATAAATGTAGGTTTGCCTTCCTATGAGATGTCGTAGGATTAGTACTGCCTCGCGTGTTCCTACATATCTCCGGAATCCAATCTGATCTTCCATGAGGTCGCCTTCCATAAGTTTTCCCATTCTTCTTTAGAGAATTCGTGTTAGTGTTTTGCTACCATGATTTATTAAACTGATAGCGCGGTAATTTTCACACCAGTCAGCACCTGCTTTCTTTGGAATTGGAATGAATATGTTCTTCTTGAAGTCTGAGATTATTAGGCCTCTCTCATACATCTTGCTCACCACGTGGAAGAGTTTTATCATGGCTGGCTCCTCCAAGTCTATCAGTAACTCTAACGGAATGTTGTCTCCTCCCGGAGCCTTGTTTCGGCTTAGGTCTTTCAGTGCTCATTCAAATTCTTCACACAGTATATTATGTCCAATCTCAACTTCATCTACGTCCTCTTCCATTTCTATATTGTTCCCCTCATCTTCATCGTATAGGCCCTCCATACACTACTTCCACCTTTACGCTTTCCCTTCTTTACTTGGGACTGGTTATCCATCCAAACTCATTATATTCTTACAGGTGATACTGCATAGTGAGCGGAAGACACGGGTTCGAATCCTAGACTAGATACAAATTTTAATTCATTGCTTCGGCCTGTATTAATTATTTAGGAATTTTGTTCATGATATCTTCCGAATGTTCTGTCATACGTGGGTCTTATCTGCTGTAGTGATGATACAGACCGAAGCAATGAATTAAAATTAAACATTCTGTCGGAAGCAAGGTAACTGAAACATTTAACAAACATGTTTGAAAGATTCAACATCAAAACTATTCCATTTGAAGAAACCTAAAACACAGTTCAATTGAACGTCATGCTGACTCTGACAAGGGTACCTCCCCATCGCAACCCCCTCAGATTTAGTTATAAGTTGGCACAGTGGATAGGCCTTGAAAAACTGAACACAGATCAATCGAGAAAACAGGAAGAAATTGTGTGGAACTGTGAAAAAAATTAGCAAAATATACAAACTGAGTAGTCCATGCAGAAGATAGGCAACATTAAGGAGAGATTGAGCTCAGGAGTGCCGTGGTCCCGTGGTTAGCGTTAGCACCTGCGGAAGGAGAGGTCGTTGGTTCAAGTCTTCCCTCTAGTGAAAAGTTTATTTTTTTTTATTTTCAGACAATTATCTAAGTTCAGGCACTCACACATAATCAACTTCGCTCTCCAAAATTCCAGGACATGTTTAGATTTTCTTGAAATATGCAGGATTTGACGGTCTACACACGGAAAAATTTGAAAACGTCAAAAACATATGTTTTGACAGAGCAAAGGGAAAACTGTGCGACTGTGAAGCCGTTGCATTCGTTTGTTGCAGTTTATGTGACAAACTCTTGTGTTTTCATCACTTTTTTTGGAGTGATTATCACATCCACAAGAAAACCTAAATCGGGCAAGGTAGAAGAATCTTTTTATCCATTCGCCAAGTGTACAAGTTAGGTGGGTCTACAACATATTCCTGTCATGTGACGCACATGCCGTCACCAGTGTCGTATAGAATATATCAGACGTGTTTTCCTTTGGAGGAATTGGTTGACCTATGACCTTGCAATCAAATATTTTCGGTTCCCATTGGAGAGGCACGTCCTTTCGTGTACTAATCGCACGGTTTTGCGGTGCGGTCGCAAAACACAGACACTAAACTAATTACAGTGAACAGAGACGTCAATGAACGAACGGACAGATCATGACTTTGCGAAAATAAAGAAAGTAAACTTTTCACTCAAGGGAAGACTTGAACCAAGGACTTCTAGTTCCACAGCTGCTCACGCTAACCCCGGGACCACGGCGCTTCTGAGCTCACTTTGTCCTTAATGTTGCCTATCTTGAACATGGACTACTCAGTTTGTATATTTTGCTTATTTTTTTCATAGTTCCACACAACTTCTTCCTGTTTTCTCGACTGATCTGTGTTCAGGTTTTCAAGGCCTATCCACTGTGCAAACTTATAACTAAATCTGAGGGGGGGGTGCGATGGGGAGGCACGGATTTTGCAGTTCACAAGCCCATCACAGATTCTGTCACTAACTAAATGTCGCCTTCAGAAAGACTCAACACTGCCAATTAAGTCAGGAAGCAAGGCCTACACAATGATCGATGTGCCCGTACTATTAAGAAAGCTATGTCGAGTGTTGTAGAAGATAGTGTAAAAAGTGACATTTTAAAACATAAACAAACAGGATACAATAATGAGAAGTGTCGCCTACCATCATTGTCAGTACTACAGATCTTACCCTCTGCAGATACAGAGACTAAACTGGACAAGTGGCCTCTCACAATCACAGGCTCAAGTTCGAGATGACAGCATAGCGGCCTCCGCCGAAGAAGATCCCATGACTGACGAGCTGTCTTCTGCGCTGGCGACATAACTGTAGAAGACGACGTGTTGGTGAAAAGAACGGCTAGGGACTCTTATTCAATCGCTACAGATCTTTCCTGCTTCCAGATCTGACTTCCAAAGTGGACACGTATAATTTTTAATGTCTTACCACTTACACGTGGATTGACAGCTACAGCTTTGAAATAGTCTTGCTTACCGCTGAGCCGTGCTGTGAGGATCTATAGCTTGCGCTACGCTCCTGGGTTCCACAGATTTCACTCCCGAGAGCGTCCGCTACTTAGCGTCGCAGGAGCGAGAGAGGCTGTCAGGCAGGAGTAGAAGATGTTCTCTTGAACAACTAAGTCCGCCTTTAGCAGCCGAGACAGGTGGTTTACCGTCGGAGGGAAAAAGGACGCAGCCCAGTTGGTGTTGAAGCGCGGCCGATCACCCATGACACCCTCAGTACATCAGATCGACAGCGCCTCGCCAGCCAAGGAGTGGGCGCATGTGAGTTGCGGTGGAGAGGGGGGGGGGTGTTCATGTGGGCAGCAGCTCACTGAGGCGTGAACCATCAGCTGTGGAAGTGCGGCCGCAACACCTATATGAGTCTGCAACAACCGGCAAGGTCCCTGGTAGAAGCCTATGTTTTGGTTGGCAGGAGAGCCAACACCATGTTACTAGAGGAGGCCGAAAGGCACGCGTTTTAGCTCACGCAGGCTGGCGTGAGGTCTGGAACAGGACAAGGAAATTAGAATTTAGATAAACGGACGTAGCTGGTGGAATACTTAACTTTAATCCGTTAATGAAGAATGCCGGTCTTGACGGTACATGAATCAGTATGCTAAACCATCGTCTCGGCAAATGAGGGCGTATTTTGTCAGTGAACCATCGCTAGCAAAGTCGGTTGTACAACTGCGGCGAGCGCTAGGAAGTCTCTCTAGACCTGCCGTGTGGCGGCGCTCGGTCTGCAATCACTGATAGTGGCGACACGCGGGTCCGACGTATACTAACGGACCGCGGCCGATTTAAAGGCTACCATCTAGCAAGTGTGGTGTCTGGCGGTGACACCACAGCCTACACCGGATGAGCACGTTTGTTTAACGGATTTAAAGCAGTGGTTGCTTGGCTGCATTGTGCGAACTGGAGTGAAATAATCACACCTCGACATGTAGCATGTTGAGTGACTTGACGCCTATTAACATTTAGAATTACGTGTTGTTGTGTCAACAATGTTTCAGCTGCGGCTCTAAGTGCATTTTGGTTAAACGAATGTAAATTTGAAATGATCAAAGATTCTAGGATATTACCGAAATGTCACTGTTCATTCAGTGAACTCAGGGGGTGGGGCTTTTCCGTGAAAATGAGCACCCGCTTGTAATGTGGATCCCATTGTACAGTTTTATGTCAACGAAAGGGTGTCGTTTTTATTCTGTAACACCACTTTAGTGCTAAGTATTTAAAGGCGCTATCATTCCATCTGCAGAAAACTCAGTTACCTTTAAAAATTGTTTCGTTCATTAACAGTGAGTTGACCCGTGTAATTGCATATGTTATATGGGTTTTAAGATACCTTGTGTATGTATTCTGTTAACGGTCTGGCGCTTGTGTTCCCCGACCAGTTTGCGCTGTGGCGCGTCCACATTGGTGGCTGACGCCGTGGTTTCAATCCTGTCTCTTGACGTGTTACTTGGGAGCGGGCCTGTTACTGAACCAGCTGGCCTTTTCAATTGCACTGCAAACCTATTACTTTGTTTGTGAATTTAACGCAGCACTGACAGACGTAATAAACTATATTATTGCCACAAATGGGACCCAGTTTCCCATTGCCCTGTCCTTCCTCTGACAAGGCTACCACTGACAGCTGGTGATGAATCAACCGTCAGTAACTTCACTGCTCCAATTAATTTATTGTACCTGCATTGAATTACAAACGATTGAAGACGTTCTAGGTTATGTGGAATACATGGTGATAACAAGATGAATTAGAAAAATCACGTAACAGACCTTGTATACCGTGTCCAGTCAGCTAATTTGCCGTAACATGAAATTACAACATGAGGAATGTCGAATTCTCTATGTTAAAATATTTTGCATATATTCCGTTAGTGATATCATTATACGATAGTATGTCAAAGCAAGCCCTCACTTAGGCAAAAATCGGCACCACTGTCCAGTGAACCTAACTTGGCAGAGAAAGCAATTAAATATACAATGCGACCGAGCGAGGTGGCGCAGTGGTTAGACACTGGACTCGCATTCGGGAGGACGACGGTTCAATCACGCGTCCGGCCATCCTGATTTAGGTTTTCCGTGATTTCCCTAAATCGCTCCAGGCAAATGCCGGGATGGTTCCTTTGAAAGGGCACGGCCGACTTCCTTCCCCGTCCTTCCCTAATCCGATGAGACCGATGACCTCGCTGTCTGGTCTCCTTCCCCGAAACAACCAACCAAATATACAATGCGAAATTTTTTCACAAACAGAAATAAAATCTGTAGTAAAGAGGAAATGGATTTTATAGTTAAGACTATTTTTTGACCTTAAAAACTAGTTCTATTTCGTAAAGCAGTTATTGGGGAGAAATAATCTGTTAATTATAAAATTCTCAATGGTCGTCATATAGCTCCATCAATATTCTTGAAACTACACGTCATCATTTGTTGTCTATGGAACACGTATGTAATTACTAAACATTTAGTGCAGCTTTATCGCACATTACACTGTACGATTTAAAAGGCTACAAGTGTCGGCATAGTGACGAAGTTGCTTCAACCGAAAAACCTTTATACACTCCTGGAAATTGAAATAAGAACACCGTGAATTCATTGTCCCAGGAAGGGGAAACTTTATTGACACATTCCTGGGGTCAGATACATCACATGATCACACTGACAGAACCACGGGCACATAGACACAGGCTACAGAGCATGCACAATGTCGGCACTAGTACAGTGTATATCCACCTTTCGCAGCAATGCAGGATGCTATTCTCCCATTGAGACGATCGTAGAGATGCTGGATGTAGTCGTGTGGAACGGCTTGCCATGCCATTTCCACCTGGCGCCTCAGTTGGACCAGCGTTCGTGCTGGACGTTCAGACCGCGTGAGACGACGCTTCATCCAGTCCCAAACATGCTCAATGGGGGACAGATCCGGAGATCTTGCTGGCCAGGGTAGTTGACTTACACCTTCTAGAGCACGTTGGGTGGCACGGGATACATGCGGACGTGCATTGTCCTGTTGGAACAGCAAGTTCCCTTGCCGGTCTAGGAATGGTAGAACGATGGGTTCGATGACGGTTTGGATGTACCGTGCACTGTTCAGTGACCCCTTGACGATCACGAGTGGTGTACGGCCAGTGTAGGAGATCGCTCCCCACACCATGATGCCGGGTGTTGGCCCTGTGTGCCTCGGTCGTATGCAGTCCTGATCGTGGCGCTCACCTGCACGGCGCCAAACACGCATACGACCATCATTGGCACCAAGGCAGAAGCGACTCTCATCGCTGAAGACGACACGTCTCCATTCGTCCCTCCATTCACGCCTGTCGCGACACCACTGGAGGAGGGCTGCACGATGTTGGGGCATGAGCGGAAGACGGCCTAACGGTGTGCGGGACCGTAGCCCAGCTTCATGGAGACGGTTGCGAATGGTCCTCGCCGATACCCCAGGAGCAACAGTGTCCCTAATTTGCTGGGAAGTGGCGGTGCGGTCCCCTACGGCACTGCGTAGGATCCTACGGTCTTGGCGTGCATCCGTGCGTCGCTGCGGTCCGGTCCCAGGTCGACGGGCACGTGCACCTTCCGCCGACCACTGGCGACAACATCGATGTACTGTGGAGACCTCACGCCCCACGTGTTGAGCAATTCGGTGGTACGTCCACCCGGCCTCCCGCATGCCCACTATACGCCCTCGCTCAAAGTCCGTCAACTGCACATACGGTTCACGTCCACGCTGTCGCGGCATGCTACCAGTGTTAAAGACTGCGATGGAGCTCCGTATGCCACGGCAAACTGGCTGACACTGACGGCGGCGGTGCACAAATGCTGCGCAGCTAGCGCCATTCGACGGCCAACACCGCGGTTCCTGGTGTGTCCGCTGTGCCGTGCGTGTGATCATTGCTTGTACAGCCCTCTCGCAGTGTCCGGAGCAAGTATGGTGGGTCTGACACACCGGTGTCAATGTGTTCTTTTTTCCATTTCCAGGAGTGTAAATATAAAAAAAGAAACCTACGTTGAATTAACCAAGAAAAACGAACGAACTTATGCAACAATTTAACATTCCAGTACGCCTCTGCTACACTTTCATTGGCCATAGAGGCTTCCAAGCGGACCGTAAGCAAGAAACACTCGTACGACTATAGGATGTTGAATTTATGTCTTGAAAAGAATTCATTCACACAAATCCCAAGGGCATGTACCAGTAGGCAAGTAATTGTAAAAGCTACTAGCTTACACGTAATCTGAACTTGTTGCAACGATCAGCATAGATAATGTGTTGTAAAACGAAACTGAGATGGCGAAAAGAGCAATAGTGAACAACAGAAACTTTGAGGAGTTGTTAAGCAGTGCTGGTTGAGTGATTTCCCAGAAATAATCTTTTTCTTTACATCTCACAATGGAGTTGGCAGAGTTGCACTTGAATGTGTTCAGGTCCACTGATCCACAGTAGTTTGTTAATATTCAAAACGACATCATCAGAAATTAATTAATGAAGAAAATTAGTTGCTACTTTACGAATGGCTGCCATACCTGATGTGGCTCAAAAATGGTTCAAATGGCTCTAAGCACTATGGGACTTAACATTTGAGGTCACCAGTCCCATAGACCTAGAACTACTTAAACCTAACTAACTTAAGGACATCACACATATCCATGTCCGAGGTAGGATTCGAACCTGCGACTGTAGCAGCAGCGGGGTTCCGGACTGAAGCGCCTAGAACCACTCGGCCACAGTGGCTAACCCTAATGTGCCACCCGTTAAATTTACGTCGTACAGTATATAGCACACCAGCGTACTGTAGAGCCCGCAAGTTTGGATGTAAGTCGACTTACTCGTACAATTCCATCTTGAAATTGTAAACTCGACTGGGGACAAGATTTAGGTCAGCGGGAGAATTTTGGTCGTTCTCTTACGATCTGCCTGGTTATCTTGTGTCTCATGCTTAGTGATCTGCCCGAGAGTGCACAAAGCCGGCTTCAACTTGATGTTGCTGCAGTTCTTTCGCTGAGAGATGTAAGTATATGTTCCTGTTACACAGGTTTGCTGGGTAAATAAAGTGCCGAATGACTGCTCAACTTTTATTAACAAAGTATTACAACATTCTGAGAATCAAAATTACATAACTTCATGCCACTAAACAGGCTCCTTCGCCAACTACATTACTCGGAAGTTTACATAAAATACAACAGCAGCCACATTATCTCCTCCTCAGTTTGTAGGCAGCGAAATACATACCGTCCGTCTTGATCAGCCACTAAAATATTACAAGAGATAGCATTAGAATTGGGGCGAGGATAAGCTTACAATCCCAATCCCTAGCATTTTCTCAGGTTTTAATATACACAATATTTTAAACAATCCCTTCCAGCTCACAGGTAAAACTTAAGCAATCATGCATGTGAACATGTTTAAAACACTTTTCGAACAAAACAACCTAACGTGAGTGGCATTAAATGCACTTTCAAAACCGAGAAAACTAGATTCACTCAGTTAATTAACAACAACAAATACTTTATAATAAATGCAGAAAAATAGTACGTAAATGCTCGTAAGAGGTGTAGTAACATTTCCTGCCCGCCTCTGCGATCGAAAGTCGTAAATAAGTTTAACGTAGACGCTACCAGGGTGAGATGTCGGCTGTTTATGGCATTGATTGCCCACTATATCGAAGTGAAAAATAATTTCCAATCTGCCCACACGTCTCCGACAAATCAGCCAAGTATAAAAATCAGCTGGCATGGCAATACTCTCAGGTTTTATGAACTGTCACTCTCAAAGATTAACTTCCCAATAGTCAAACCCCCAATGGCAAACGCTACAACAATCTTCTGGACCAGGTAGGAGAAGCTGCGATTAAGAAACGCCGCGGAATGCTCTAGACGCTTTTCTCTTCTATATGACAATGCACCGGCTCATTCATCTCAAGTCGCAGTTGATAAAACGGGGGTATGTGGTTTTCAAAAAATGGTTCAAATGGCTCTGAGCACTATGGGACTCAACAGCTGTGGTCATAAGTCCCCTAGAACGTAGAACTACTTAAACCTGACTAACCTAAAGACATCACGCACATCCATGCCCGAGGCAGGATTCGAACCTGCGACCGTAGCAGTCGCGCGGTTCCGGACTGCGCGCCTAGAACCGCGAGACCACCGCGGCCGGCTATGTGGTTTTCAGGTCTTGCAGTGTCTGCCTTATTCTCCCAATCTTGTGTCAAGTGATTTTTCTTGTTCCCAGAAATGAACAATCCGTTTCATGGACGCCGATTCGACTCATTATAGAGTGGTTCAGGGAATATCTCCAGACATTTACAATCAAGGCATTCGTAGGGTCAAGAACCACTGGGAAAAATGTATAAGTAGGAACAGTGACAAAGTACAGAATATTTAACAACAAAAAATTAGTGCAAACTCATCACATTGTATTACGGGTTACGATTAGAACTTCACGATACCACCTCGTAATCCTTGCAAGAAAAGTAATTAGAATTACGGTGATAAGTTGGTGAAATTAATTTAAACCAGTATCCCTGAATGAACAAGAAGAAACAGCTCTGTGCATGGAACAAAATTCTTGTGGCTAATCAAATCATGCCTCCTCCGCACCAATATGAGAAATATCTTGTTTTGCATGTATAGCGAAGTTACTCGTATTACACGAAATACTGACAGAATATGCTCACTTGATTCCAGCAAAAAGATGCGTAACATTATTGCTTCAGTATTTGCGAGCAGCGTGAAAATTAATACAGTTATGAGAATCCTCGGGGTGGAATAATTCTGTGTTTGTGCTGGCGCCAAGGGAGCAGGGAGCAGCGCTGTGGCTAATTCAATTATTCCGCCAGAAGTCTAATGTGATTTGGGATTTTGTCTCCGAAGTGCCACGCAGCAAACCTTAACTGTCTGCATCGCGGAATTCTCGAGAGCCGACTTCAAACTACAGCGATATTTTACGGGGTTCATCCCAGAACACTCGCCGCTGCAGGCTATGTCTTACCGTCTAGAGACTGGTTGGGAACCAGTGCTTTCCATACCGCGTGACTGAACGTGCGGAGGGTTCACCATAGGGAAAGTTTCTCTTTGCTCTTCTACGTAGTTATTTTCCTCCCTATATCTTTCATGGCGTTCTTCTTGTTAGTAATTTGAAATAAACACAAATTTATTGAAATCACAAAATTTCTGTTGCTATTTCCACCATGTACGTGAAAGATTCCATTACCTTTAAAGTCATTATAGCAAGGCCATAACGAAAGAACGAAACGTGTTTACCAAAACTTTTATAGAATAATGGACTTGTCTCTATGTGGAAATCAGCTGACATACCAATTCAAATGCATCAGATGTGGGTTAGATTCTTGGTCTCACATACGTTCCATGCTTTCACAAAGTCCTTGTAATCGCTCTCTTAATTAGTTAGATCAGGGTCAGCCAAATGACATCTGTGTGTTTAAGATGTACTGTGAACGGTTACATATATTCTGCCCAGAACACCGTAGGTTGATTTACTCATAGCTGAAAAGATCTGGTACGAATCAGATTCGGCACACAAGCTCACTCTGTGACGCAATTAATACCCGAAAAGACGTTAGCGTATATTTTCAGCACACACACACACACACACACACACACACACACACACACACACACACATATATATATATATATATATATATATATATATATATATATATATTCGGAAGATATTGTTATTTCTGGATAACTGATCGAATTATTAATATTTACAGTTTCGGTATTTTTGAAGAAGTCTGTAGATATTTTTATGTCTAAAATAAAATAATGTTGATATAATGAAGATTCATATTGTTAAAGTAACAATTATAATAATTGCTTTAGGCTGAAATATTTCAACCTAATTAGGAGCGTTTGCTGTAGTAACAAATATGATATAATTCTCATTAGACGCTCCCGATATTCGATACCTTGATAATATGAGCTATCCAGACAGACAGATTCACTGATTGTACAACAAAATACAGATTATAACTTGAATGTATATGAAGTAGCTAATAACTACACTTTTTAGCGAAACGAAAACACAGAATATAGCATGACTAAATTTAAGGTTTTAGTGGAGAGTTTCCAGACGTCGAATCTTTGAATCGAACAATATTTGGATGTATGTCTGAAGACTGATATCATCTGGGTCTATAATTCGAAAGCGTTGAGTACTGGTTGCGGTCGTCAAACCAATCGACAGCCGGTAACATTTAAAACAGGTTTCACATCTCATTCTTTGTGTGGAAGCACGGTGATTAAATGTTGAGTAAAGGTCTTAGATACTGAAAGACATGACAGAATGTTTATTCTGTATTAATAAAAATCCAATAACGCGTGTCTGGGCAGCTATTATTTTCGCACCATTACTTATCTTGAAATATTTCCAGTGGTTGGTGTCTCACAGTTTGCAGATACTTGTCGGAAATTATGTTGTGCCACGTTCAGTTCACATTTTCATTTTTTTTACTGCTATCCCTTTTTATTATAAATGCCATCATCAGAAACAGGAAGTTTTTCAACTACGGTTTTTGTCTGATTACATACATGACATTTCATCACACACTTTAGGGATCAGATGTGTTCAGATGTGTGTGAAATCTTATGGGACTTAACTGCTAAAGTCATCAGTTCCTAAGTTTACATACTACTTAACCTAAATTATCCTCAGGAGAAACAAACACACCCATGCCCGAGGGAGGACTCCAACCTCCGCCGGGACCAGCCGCACAATCCAGGACTGCAGCGCCTCAGACAGCTCGGCTAATCCCGGGTGGCCTTTAGGGATCAATGCATAAAATATAAATATCGTTCAGACGAACATGTAACTTTATTGTCATACTGGATTAAGTGATTAGTATTTCTTGAGATCGGAAAAAGTAAAAGAATGGATAACCAGGAAGAATTGGAAATTGTCATTCATAATACAGACTTCGGACGTTATATTCTCAATGAGATACATGAATACAAAAACTCAAAATCCTTCAGTAGCCTTAAGCCAGTTTTAATAACATAGATGTCTGCCTATCTGACACAAATAACTTTCACCTTCAGTATTGCAAATGGTGCTGTAAAGAGGCAATAGTAGATACTATCCACACACTGCAAGGCCACCATATTGTATTAAGTGAATACTGTCTACATGTATGCAGAAACGTTAGTGTAGTGAATAACATCCAAGTCAGTGTCAGACTAAACAGTGCAGTAATGTTATGTTACACAAAGCTCTTCCAGCTTACCAGCTATGGGACTTCAAAATGTTAAGTAAATAACTGACATATAAAAAGTCTCTCACGAGATTATTGCGCCATAGCAACTGATGCATAACTATCTGCATACCTCACAGTCTGTTGTGTCTACGACAACAAACACAAGCCATAGCTTTATGCCAGCGTAAGGCAACACTGGACATCGATTTATAGCCATCCACTTTGCAATATATTAAATTAAACACACAAAAAATAAATGTACCTTGTAGTAAAACAATACAAATAAAGAATGTACACTATGTGACCAAAAGTATCCGGAAACCTCCAAAAACCATACCTTTTTCATATTAGGTGCATTGTGCTGCCACCTGCTGCAAGGTACACCATATCAGCGACCTCAGTAGTCATTAGACATCGTGAGAGAGCAAAAGGGAGGCTCCGAGGAACTCACGGACTTCGAAACTGGTCAGATGATTGGGTGACACTTGTGTCATATGTCGGTACGCGAGATTTCCACACTCCTAAACACCCCTAGGTCCACTGTTTCCGATGTGACAGTGAAGTGGAAACTTGAAGCGATATGTACAGCACAAACGCGTACAGGCCGACCTCGTCTGTTGACTGACGGAGCCCGCCCACAGTTGAAGAGGGTTGTAATGTGTTATAGGCAGACATCTATCCAAACTATCACACAGGAATTCCAAACTGCATCAGCATCCACTGCAAGTACTATGACAGTTAGGCGCAAGGTGAAAAAATTTGGATTTCATAGTCGAGCGGCTGCTCATAAGCCACTCATCACGCCGCTGAATGCTAAACGACGCCTCGCTTGGTGTAAGGAGCTTAAACATTGGACGATTGAACAATGGAAAAAAGTTGTTAGGAGTAACGAATCACGGTACACAATGTGGCGATCCGATGGCAGGGTGTGGATATGGAGAATGCCCGGTGAACGTCATCTGCCAGCGTGTGTAGTGTCAACAGTAAAATTCGGAGGCGGTGGTGTGGTCGTGTTTTTCATAGAGGGGGATTGCGGCCCTTATTGTTTCGCGTAGCACTGCCACAGCACAGGCCTACATTGATGTTTCAAGCACCTTCTTGCTACCCACTGTCGAAGAGCAATTCAAGGATGGCATCTTTCAACACGATCGAGCACTTGTTAAGAATGCACGGCCTGTGGCGGAGTGGTTACACGACAATAACATCCCTGTAATGGACTGCACTGCACAGAGTCCTGACCTGAATCCTTTGAGATGTTTTCGAACGCCGACTTCATGCCAGGCCTCGGCGATTGACATCGACACGTCTCCTCAGTGCAGCACTCCGTGAAGAATGGGCTGCCGTTCCCCAAGAAACCTTCCAGCACCTGATTGAACGTATGCCTGCGAGAGTGGAAGCTAAGGCTAAGGGTAGGCCAACACCATATTGAATTCCAGCACTACGCATGGAGGTCGCCACGAACTTGTAAGTCATTTTCAGCCAGTTGTACGGATACTTTTGATCACATAGTGTAGCACTAAGCGTTGTGCTGAGCTCTCGCGCCGTATCAAGAAAAGGGAGCTGACATGGCCCCACAGGCGTTGGCAGGGATAGATACCGGGAAGACATCGGACAGCGCTCGAAGGCCAATGCTTTGAATACGTGGAAGTGGTCAGGGGTGAACTTTTACAACTTTAGCAGCTTGATTTTAAGTCAATATGTGAACATTCGTTATCATAAACAACAAGACCCTCAACATAGCTTGTTAATGAAATTTCCTGACGTATTATTTTAACACATCAAAGAACAACTCTCAGAATCAATTTACAATGCTTAAAACTCAAAATCCCTTTTTAAGCAAAAAAAAAAAATGCAAATTGCATAATGCAATGTTAAAGAAAAAGATTCTAACGGCAAATGGAAATACCAAAATTTTCGTAGATATCACCTGTGATCCCTAACGACAAGAAAATATTGATCACAAAATTTTTAATTAAAACAGTTTAAATGTCATAAATCTGGTTACTGTCAACGTACACTCAAACCCCATGGCGTCTGCGATGCACACCGTATCACAAAATATATTCCTTCCTTTTAAACACTTTACACCATGTTATGCACACTACACCCAACGAATTATGACAAGGATAGATGTTATAATTAACCAGGTATATAATGATTTCCTTTCAAAATAAATAAGAAAACACAAAAATCAACTGTTAATATCAGTGGTTACATCCGTTAAAAAATACAATACATATCTTTTCATTTCGTCGTGGTCAGGCGCTGTTGTGCACCGTGCTCTCCTTCAGGATCACATGCGACACGGGAAAGATTTTCTACGACGCACAAAACCTTTAACAGGGCGCCACCAACTTACATAAATTGCATACTGGGATTATACGTCGATGTGGATGCGGCTCGCAAATCTTAAAACTGTCGAGGGAGTAGAAACGGTACTACTGAACACTTCGGCTATACCGCACCGCACCAAACAGCAAAATGGTGGAGTAGGAAAGAGACAAATCAGCAACTGTTGCAAGGCTGCCTCTGCAACGCAGTAAGAAAATATCTGGGACTTTAAACTCTTGGGAGGGCCACACCAGACCACAGAATGACGTCCAAAGCTGAGTGATGAAAATACTATCGGTTATTTCGCTACGACAAATAGAACCGTAAAATACCATAAGAAGTGAACAGCAACTAACACGATTCATAAGCGTCTGACTCAAAAGCTCCTCAGTAAATCTTTCCCTTACTACAAACACTTTACAGTACCTCCAAAGTTCAGTCGTGGAAACAACCAGAGTGTCCGTTACACGCTATAAATGTAGATAACAGAGTATAACACTCTGGCGCCGCCATACGTTTCTTAATAAGACAAGCAATGATACGGTCCTTCACTTGGTTCCACCTTCGATTCAAAACAGTCATTTACCTTAAAGCAGCTAAATAGATGACAATACCGATATCAACGCTCTCCTCCCAAGCAGTGCTCTAACTGGAGACTGCAGTACCGAAGCAAAGCTTACACCACTAAAAAATCCGATATACGTGCCACCATCGTGCACCTATTTAGGATTCTTATGTTCACCTCGTACACCAAACTTGCCATAATTTTTCGTCGGAATCCAAAGGCAGAGCCAAAAAATTACTTTTCAGCCCTTGAATGACCACACGATGATTGCCATTAGGACAACATCTACATCTACATCCATACTCCGCAAGCCACCTGCCGGTGTGTGGCGGAGGGTGCTTTGAGTACCTCTATTGGTTCTCCCTTCAATTCCAGTCTCGTATTGTTCGTGGAAAGAAGGATTGTCGGTATGCTTCTGTATGGGCTCTAATCTCTCTGATTTTATCCTCATGTTAGGAGGAGGGAGCAATATACTGCTTAACTCTTCGGTGAAGGTATGTTCTCGAAACTTCAACAAAAGCCCGTACCGAGCTACTGAGCGTCTCTCCTGCAGAGTCTTCCACTGGAGTTTATCTATCATCTCCGTAACGCTTTCGCGATTAATAAATGATCTTCTCTATCTCTTCTAACAACCCTATCTGGTACGGATCCCACACTGCGGAGCAGTATTCAAGCGTACTGTAACCTACTTCCTTTGTTTTCGGATTGCATTTCCTTAGGATTCTTCCAATGAATTTGTCTGGCATCTGCTTTACCAACGATTAACTTTATATGATCATTCCATTTTAAATCACTCCTAATGCGTACTCCCAGATAATTTATGGAATTAACTGCTTCCAGTTGCTGACCTGCTATGTTGTAGCTAAATGATAAGGGATCTATCTTTCTGTGTATTCGCATCATATTACACTTGTCTACACTGAGATTCAATTGCCATTCCCTGCACCATGCGTCAATTCGCTGCAGATTCTCCGGCCCTCCACACTGGGATCTTCGAGCCCACGGCTTTCCGTCCGCAACCGACTGCCCCTTGCGGGGCTCACCGACCAAGCGGCCTTGCCCTCCGACACCGATGTCGCTACTCACGCACCGTCCAGAGCTAACTTGCAGCAACCCCCCTTCTTCCTCTTGCTGTCCGCCTCGTGGCGCGCGGGAAGCCAACTCGCCTAAAATATGCGGCGACCAGAGACTCCAATCCGGTCACGATATTGACATCGCGGCGAATACTGAGAATGCTGGTTGCTTCAAAAAACAAAAAATAAATAAATTAATAGCGAGCCGTACCGGCTCAGGCGCTGGAGTAGTTGGCTGTAGCTGAATATTACCTGGAGGACGAACAAAAAATTAAATTGGCCGGTCAAGTCCATGAGTCCTCAGTTCCTTTGTAAAGGGGGCGACCAAGACTAGAGTAACAATTTTAATTGAGATTAGAGGTGCGTATGTATTAAGGAATGGAACTAGTATTTGGACACTGAAAGGAGACAAAGACCAACGCTTGATATAAGAAGGTAAAAGCAGCAGTTTGAAATGTGGCGCCGGCCTCTCGCACCACCACATGTCTCTCGGTCCTGCGACGGACTGGAACTGCCAAGAACTGCCTACATTCCTTCCTGCACTTGGGCCATTTCGACCCTCTTCTTGAGGGTCCATGTAAGAGGACTACAGTGCCACCCTTTGGCAGTCAATAGTTCTACTCCTGACAACGATGTAGGGAAAGCTGTCGGAAGCTCGAGGATTTTATTGGAAGCGACGCGGCTTGGAAAACGAGGTGATTTTATTGATTCACATGTTTAAAAGTCGACCTGTTGTTTTAGCACTGTGAGTTTCTGAAAGAGGACGGCCGCCACTTACACACTGTTTTCAAGCACATTATCTGAAACTAATCTTTTACTTTGTTAATCATGTGGCCTCAGTGGTCAGGTAGGTACTTGTTTCCTGTGTAACGTTTACCACTGGCTGTCAGAGCCACAGCTTTATAACCGATAATGAAACTTGTGTTATTCAGTGCGTTTCATTACACGCTTTATTTCACCAAAACCATTTGTTTTCCATTTCGTCTTATGTATTATTTTTATTTGGAGTATTCAAGTTACTCATTAACTGTTTAAAATCCCTTGAAAGTTTCTTTTACTTTGCTTCTTTCGTTCGAGTTTTGCTAACAATGACCCATGCAACTAACTACAAATAAATGTGAAGTAGTTATTTGCAAATGGATCTTTAATTCTGCAGAGAGTGTACTATTTGATGAGGTATCCTCTGCTTCTCTCCTATCACGAACCAAGGATCTTGCCGAGGTTGAGTGGTTTCTACGTGTCTACGATACAGGTACCAGTGCCACAGGTACAACTACAACGGAGGAGTGTTTATGGAGACGCCAGAATACTCTGTGGTCCCTGAAGAAGTGAAGCAGCCGTTTCAGCAGCTGCAGGAGCAATAGTCTCGATAAATGCCTAATCTCACCATAATGACCTTGCTACGTAGATACTGCTAACGACAGAAAGCAAGCGGAAGCTACAGCCGTTAGTTTTCCCGAACACTTGCAGCTCTGCTGTATGGTTAAATGATGAAGGCATCCAATGGGGAAAATTTGGGGGGGGGGGGGGGTAAAATATTCCCACATTCTGATATTCGAGTAAAGACTGCTGAGGAGTGTGTTGTCATAAGGACAAACAAAAGGGGATTCTATGAGTTACAGCATGGAATATTCACCGGGTAGATGACACTACGAATTATTTTAGAAGGCGGGTTAAAGGAAGGCATCTAGAGATTTACAATAAATTTTGGCAAAGTTAACTTGTTTACATTCTTCGAACTTATGAAGCGGGGATAAAATACAGAAAGGTTTTCAAAATTCGTGCAGAAAAGAGACTACAGCTGTAAGAGATCGGGCACGAATGGGAATCTGTGGCTCAGAAGGGAGTGAGACGGGGGTGTAGCATATTACCGATAATATAAGTCTGTACACTAAGTAAGCAGTAAATTGGGAAAAGTAATTAAAATTCACACAGAAGAAGTTAAAATTATGCATTTGGATGATGACATTTTAATTCTGTCAGTCGTGACAGACGACGTGCGAGAGGAATTGAACGGAATGGACAGTATCTTGAAGAAGAAGGTAAGTTGAACATCAACAAAATTAACCTCAAAGTAATGAAATACTGTCGAGTAAAATCTTATGATGCAGATAGAATTCAATTACATAAAGAGACGTAAAAGTAGCTTACGTGTTTTGCTCTGTGCAGAAAAATGACTGACGATAGTTTGAGAAGAAAATTCAGGCTGTAAATGGTAATAAAAGCTTTCCTAAAAAAGAGAAATTTGTTAACATCGAACATTAATTTAACAAAGTGCTATTGTGGTGGAATTTCTTTGGAATGGTAGCACTGCATGGAAGTGAAACACTAACGATAAAGAGTTTAGAGAAGAAGATAATAGCAGCTTTACTGCAGAAGAAAGTTGTAAAGTTAAATGGGTAGATAGAATAAGTAATGAGGAGGTATGAATCAAACAGAGACAAATTTGCGGCACAACTTGACTATCTGAAGAAATTGGTTCGTGGGACTCATCCTGTGGCATGTAAGAATCATCAATTTAGTAATGGAAAACAGTGCAAGGACTAAAAATTGTAGACAGAGAGCGAGAGAGAAAGACCAAAGCTTGACTACAGTGAGCTGGTACATACGGGTGTGTTACGCAGACATGAAGAGGCTAGCGCAGCATAGGCTAGTATGTAGAGATGCACCGGACCGCTGCTCTGACTGGGGACGGCAGCAACAACATCAAAATCGTCGTCATCATCATTCGGGCTGGTAAAATCTATATGTCAATGGGAACCTAAATCTTGATAATTGCATAATTCTTTCCACTTTATACGTACCATATTAGAGATTAAAATGGTGCAATTTATCAAGTATACGTGTTTTGCATTCAATAACAAATTTCCACTTCACACTGTAATAAAACTGGTTATGATGAGGTAAATGTACTAATCGATCTTGGATCATATGAATTGAACGATACCGCACCGAAGACGTAAAAACCAAAAATGAACTACTACATGTTTAAATGTCAGGCAACGACCTTACCGCAGTGGATACACCGGTTCCAGTCAGATCACCGAAGTTAAGCGCTGTCGGGAGTGGTCGGCACTTGGATGGGTGACCATCCAGGCCGCCATGCGCTGTTGCCATTTTTCGGGGTGCACTCAGCCTCGTGATGCCAATTGAGGAGCTACTCGACCGAATAGTAGCGGCTTCGGTCAATAATACCATCATATCGACTGGGAGAGCGGTGTGCTGATCCCACGCCCTTCCTATCCGCATCCTCCACTGAGGATGACCCGCCGGTCGTGGCCTGAAGACGGAGAGCTACGTGTTTAAATGTCAATGTTTAAAAACGCTTAATTTTACTATAACAATGATTATGGACTTCTCAAAAAAGGTAGACAATTAATTATATTTTGTTTATGAAATGTAAGTTCCAAAGATTGTTTTGCATAAATCTGTTTGCTACATATTGTTAGAGATAAATCTTTGTTCTTTAGTGCAGTTGGCTGTACGTGTTTGAAGTTCGAGGATGGAGAACGAGTTATGTGTGTTTTATTGATGTGAAGTGAAATGATTGAAAATATATGTGTAATTCTGCAGAAAGTGCACTTGCTGCATTGTGTCACTATCTCAGTGAGCCAAATGCTGTGAAAATGTGACCAGGTCCCACATTACCGACGAACTCCAACCATTAATAAATCAACGTTGGGAAACAAGAGTATGGGGACGGTCAGAACACAAACGCACTACCCATGGGCTACTTCATCTGGCAGTAATTTTTATTGTTCATCTAGAAGAGTGTTAAACTCAATGTTTTTAAACTATTCGAAAAATCAGTCATGAAAATATAGATATACAGGGTGATTCTCAAGAACGTTAAAAACGCTCGCAACGACATAGTTGACGCTGAGACTAGTAGTTTAATATAGAGACATGGGGCCGCAAATGTTGGGAAATACCCTCAAAAGTAGATCACACATATTGAACATATTACGTCACCAGACGAGGTACCTCGCCGCGAGTGCAGCGATTGCGCCTGTCGGTCCCTCACTCCTGATAATACCAACCTAAGTATTCGCTTTGGTGTGGCTCTGGGCCTGTTTGAGGGACTTCAGTGCGTGGGGATCAGGATTTGAGTCTTTCGTTTGGCAGGCATTTTTCTTTCCATAGTGTTAGAGAATTGTCAGGCTATACTGGGGTAAGATCTATTATTTATTTTACCAGTTTCGCGGTCTCCAGTACAACAAAAATTTTCCTGATTGCTTCACAAGTAATGAATAGAAGCTTGCAAAATGCGTAGCTAACCGGAATGACCTACGTTTTCTCTACTAAATAAATTCTGTAAACAAAAATATGAAGGCAAAAGGAAAGAAACACAACATAAGAACAGCTTTTACTTGGTTACAGCAAGGGTAATATTTTTGTAACTTGTAACTTCAGAACAGATCACATTTACAAAAAGGTGTTCGAAATTGGCACCGTTCGCTTGAATTCAGGTATTGATAGCTCAGGTATCCCTTCACTCAGGCGCTCGAAATTACACTTATATTTCCGAGCTAAGCAGCGGCAATGCCTATGCGAGGATGAGGTCCATTCGGGACTCTAATGTGGTGCTGTGAACTAGCTCCTTCACACGACCCCAAAACAAAACTTGGTGAGTTTAAATGAGAGGATATTGCTGGCCATCCATATTAGTCTTCGTCGTCCAATCCACCTATCTGCAAACACCTGATTTAAGTAACATAATATGGCGATGGCGTAGTGCGGCGGAGCTCCATCCTGCTGTAGCCTCCTGTCTACGCTTACTTCCAGAAGAACATCTTCAAATAGCTTTGGCAGAACTTGCTTTATATAGATAAAGTAGTTTTGGCCAATTACATTACAAGGTAATATGGACGGTCCTATTATTTGTTTGCCTGAAATTCCCGCCCATCCATTAACATTAAATCTGTACTCATGACAATGGTCCTGTTTGATGTGGGTAAACATCGGACCAACAAAATTTATTTTTAGTGTTGAAGATTCCTTCTGCCACACACACTGACTGCGAAACGCCCAACTGGACCGCAAGGTCTTCCTCCATTTGGTGTCTTACACACGAGCAATGTCCAACATTACCGGCAAGTCCGAAACCCTCGAGGGTTGCAATCGACGTTAAACATCCAAAAGCAACGGAACAGCCTTGAATGCAATTGTAATTGAAAAGTTGAAGTGAATTTTATGTTTAATCACTAGAAATAAAACCGAGAGTTTGAGCTCCCGCAGGGGTTTTAAGCTAATCTACAGTGTTGCAAAACACTGTTTTGACGTATAAACTAGAAACTCATATAACAAATAGCGACAAAGTGAAAATCATTATATATCTTATATCTCTTGTGATAGTTAACGTTGATTTCAGAACAAAGCATATCTTACCATTTTATGCCTTCACTGTATACTTACGCACAGGGTCCCTGTTTCACGCTTTGCTGATCCACAGTAGCAAACGGTAACGAGAAGGCAAATCAAGCTGTTATGTGCAGTCTTCATAAATACGTCTTGCTGAAATCACATTGGAATTAACAGCACCATAACAGAGGCGCATGTCTGCAAGCTCATTAAATGTGAACCGATTCAATCAAGCCTTGTATTACCATTGTCGCGAGCACTACCGTATTCTATCGGGTAATGCAAGAATAAAAACAGAATATTTTTTTTTTTATATTTTGTAGTTGTGGGGATCCACATGGATAGAAATGAACATGGTCTGTAGTAAGCGGTAACGTGAAATTTATTAAATCGTGCAATTAGTTAATTTCGACTTCTTGTTATTGTCAAGCACTTGCAATGCTATTTTCCATAAACGTAAACATGTTCCGTAACAGGCCGTAACGTGATTTTTTTATTTAATCATGCGATTAACTAATTTCGACTACTTGCCATTGTCAAGCACTTTATACACCTCACATGTGAGATGTGTAAATAGTAGTTATGCATGCGGTCTACGGACTATGTTTACGTTTATTGAAAACAGAGTAGCCTTACGGAACGATGTGGAACCTGTCACTCAGGAGCAAGAGTAGGATCGACAAGACCATCTGCTGCACATGCGGCGAGGTACATAATCTGGTGACGTCACTTGTTCAACTTTGTCATCCACTTTTGGGGTAGATCCCGCCATTTGCGGTCCCATATGACATTTATAAAATTACTTGTCTCAGTGTCATCTACGTCGCTTCGGAGGGGTGGGTGTGGCAGTAGTGTTCAACGTTAATAAGAATCACACCGTGTAATATTAGACGTGGCAACCAAGAGTAAAGAAAGAAGTAACTTTTCATGATTTTCGGAGATGGGCGAACAGTGTTCCCATGAAATAAACCAAGACGCTGGGAGATCTAAGTGTAGCCAAAAAGATAGCGAAAATAACTGTTTATTAGGAAATTCTTATGCTCTAGCGCATCTAGAGAAACGGGTGAAATGGAATTCGGATGGAAGGGATGTCTCAATCAAAGTAACTATATTATTTTGCGGTAGAATATGAAATAGGTATCAGTTATTTTTAACCGTAAGTTAATAGAATATCTTTCCTCGTTAATTATTTGCTGTGGCAGAAATGATATTGGGACATAAAACAAAACAATACTAAATTTAAGAAATGTTGTTTGTACGGAGTTCAGAGGTTTTTATGCAATTAAATACGTACGATAAACGGGAATAGCATTTACAACTAGGTGCAATGAACGTAAAGATGCTTTAAGTCTCGAAAAATCATGAAAAATCAACTGTAGCTGATCATATTTACTTAGATGTACTGAACTCGAAAAAGCAATGACGCCGAATCTGCGTAATGAGTGACACAGATAGATTCTTAGGCTATTTTATGGTTAACGCTGAAATCCACATGTTGAAATATACACAGTGTAGGGTAAATCTTGTCAAACGGGCGAAAATAATAAATAAGTGCGTCATTTGCTGTGTGTAGTAACGGTATATTCCTCATGCTGTTATTCTCTGGTGGCAGCGAGCATAGCTCCGGCAGTAACACGACGTAGGTATCGAAAATACGCTCCTATTAATGAGAGCCTTTGGTCCACGTCAATGTATATCTTTGCAAAGTTTTCGTTTTACAATGAAAGCAGTGTATACATTAGTTAGCAACTCGGGAGTGGACGAGGAAGGTAGTGTTTGTAGCTATATCCGACCGACTGATTTCGACCTTCGCCAACCGCATACAATTCGCCGCAAAACCGATGGTATCCGGTTGCTGGTACCAAGTGAGTATAACAATTTGTGATATTTTGTGGTGTGGCACGACTGATATCATTAATTTTAAGTCCTTTTGAGCAATTTTGTATGGATCTTGTAAGATTTGTATGTAGTCTTGCGGTAATGATCCAGAGAAAATCGTCGTGTATGTTATATGGTTGTCGTTATTGAACTTAATGGTTGAAGCTGCCAAACATTCAGAAAGCAAGATAATGTTGACGAAACAGAGACCATGTCTATACCATTCTTTGTCATATACCTCCTCCCTTGTGTGGTAGAGTAGTAAGAATTATGGCTGTAGAGTAATGTTAGATACTGACAGTCGGCATTGACCCGTGACGTAATGGCTGCTGTGACGTCACGTTTTTTGCCTATTTCGAACTGAGTTTTTGTGTAGCCTTGCATTCTATTGATCATAATCTGCTTTGTTTTTACCGAAAGCGATTTGTTAATCTTTGCTCGGAATTTGAAATTGCATTTCAGGTATCAGTAGAATCACGGTATCTGAGGATTGTGTGTGGCCAAGTTCTGATCCTGATTTTGAGGATGTGGAAAATAGTGGTAACGGGGAACAATATATTCACCTCGTTCGCTTCACTATTGCGAAATCGGTTGACGAATTGAGGAAACCAATAAATCTCATCAGATACATCAAACAGTACAATTTGCTTCCTATTGTAAGTAGTGTTTGTGGGAACGAGACGACGTTTTCTAAGGTTTCGAAGAAACATGGGCGATTTGTTTACGTGGCGTTGTGCAAAAGATAGTGTGTGGCGGTCTGCTCGTTATAGCGACGTGGTTTGAGGAACCAAGGCTTCGTATGAAAAGTATTTTACTATTTTCTTAATTTTTGTTTTGACCGGCCGTTGTATCCGAGCGGTTCTAGGCGCTTCAGTCCGGAACCGCTGCTGCTGTAGCAGGTTTGATTCTTGCCTTTGGCATGGATGTGTGTGATGTCCTTAGGTTAGTCAGGTTTATGTAGTTCTAAGTCTAGGGTACTGATGACCTCAGATGTTAAGTTCCATAGTGCTCAGAGCCATTTGAACCAATTTTTGTATTGTTTAAGATGTATTTGGCTTGCTGTTCGCGAGACAGATAGCGGCCGTATACTGTTACAGACTGGTATTCGTTTTGATGGGAAGTGTTTTTGGATTTTGTTATAAGGGGGCGAAGTTGATGAGCCATGAGATATTACAGACATTGACGAATTACAATTTAGAAAGAAGAGTAACAGAGGACATGATGTTGTTTGGCTATATTTGGGGGAGGGGGGTGGCAGTTGTTTCAGGGAGATCAAGCGACTCCAGAGATGATTCTGAAGGCAATTACAGATACGACAGCTTGTACTATATTTCAATTAGTAAAAACATGTATAGCAGATGGGTCAATCATAATGTCAAATGAATAGGCTAGTTATAAGGGATTAGATGACATTGGGTACATGCATTTGTCTATGAATCATTCCTTTAAATTTAGGGACAAAGCTTATTGGCATGTACAAACGTAAGTGATGGGTATTGGGGGGGGGGGCAATAAAAAGTATTACTGGACCACGGAAAAGGATTATTTGAGTACTACATAGTCATTTATATGACTATATTTTGAGGAAGAATGTCACGCAATTCAATGCATGCTTAAGGGTTCCTTGGAATGTGTGTGAAGGATGTATTGGCAAAGAATTTGTTTTGCAATGGTGGAGCATTTTCCGATTGCAATTCCTTTTGATTCGTTAATTTTGTTTAATGTTTGGTTTTGAAGTATCTAAATGGTGTTTTTTTTTTTTTTTTAATTCATAAATAGCCTTCAGTTCTTGGGCGTCAAACTATTGGGGATACTAATCCACTATTAGTAAGTACTGGAGCGACTCTATAGCCGTAATTTTAATTTCCACACTAGTTTTGTCTACAAGTGCCTTATTGTGTCATGGTTCTTGTATTGTGCTGATGCTGTCTATTTTCCGACGTTTGTGTTAGCGAATTTGTACATAAGAACTGAGTACACGTCGAGGAGCATTTTTCGGAATTATTGAATAAGTTCAGAATTGAAACTTCCTGGCAGATTAAAACTGTGTGCCCGACCGAGACTCGAACTCGGGACCTTTGCCTTTCGCGGGCAAGTGCTCTACCGTGTGAGCTACCGAAGCACGATTCAGGCCCGGTACTCACAGCTTTACTTCTGCCAGTACCTCGTCTCCTACCTTCCAAACTTTACAGAAGCTCTCCTGCGAACCTTGCAGAACTAGCACTCCTGAAAGAAAGGATATTGCGGAGACATGGCTTAGCCACAGCCTGGGGGATGTTTCTAGAATGTGATTTTCACTCTGCAGTGGAGTGTGCGCTGATATGAAACTTCCTGGCAGATTAAAATTGTGTGCCCGACCGAGACTCGAACTCGGGACCTTTGCCTCCGCTGCAGAGTGAAAAACTCATTCTGGAAACATACCCCAGGCTGTGGCTAACCCATGTCTCCGCAATATCCTTTCTTTCAGGAGTGCTAGTTCTGCAAGGTTCGCAGGAGAGCTTCTGTAAAGTGTGGAAGGTAGGAGACGAGGTACTGGCAGAAGTAAAGCTGTGAGTACCGGGCTTGAGTCGTGCTTCGATAGATCAGATGGTAGAGCACTTGCCCGCGAAAGGCAAAGGTCCCGAGTTCGAGTCTCGGTCGGGCACACAGTTTTAATCTGCCAGGAAGTTTCATATCAGCGCACCTCCGCTGCAGAGTGAAAATCTCATTCTGGAAGTTCAGAATTTTCTAGTGTGTTTTTACCTCTAGAGTAATTAGTGCAGGTTGATGTCACGATAATGGACCGGTTTAGCCGGAGGTCTAGGCCAGGACGGACAATGACGATTTTGACTAAGTTGGGAAAGTCAACTAATCTTCGAACAGAAAGCTTTCCTGTGGTGACAGACTGATCCGTAGCGTGGCCCGAGGTTTAGGTTACGTTGAAATGCAACGGTCTGGTTGTGAGCCGAAGCCAACGGATCAGACAACGGAAAAGGTAATGTGGCGACACATTGATCTGTTGCGTAGCCAGAGGTCTATGGTAGGTTATACTTCAACAGTCTTCTCGTTAAATCCAAGATAATTAAATGACGTAAGAGACTCACCTGTAGTGTAGCAAGAGATCTGTGTTAGGTGCAGTGAGCTAATTTCGTTGAGGTGTCGAAGGAAACGATTGTCAACACGAAACAACGGCGCCTGGTTGATCCGTGTCGTGTATGGTGATATGATACTCTTCGCAATATTCTATTTGTACTTACGGCATCCCTAAATATTTGCAGTATGTGGTTCAGTTACGAGTCATTAGTAGAAAACTGCTGTTCATACCTACGAATGAGTACTACCGTCATTGTCTGACACCGTCATAAGGATTAAACGTTATCACTTCGTTCGTTTTGATGCTTGTTTGGCTTAGTTCCGAATCTGATTCGCTTTACAAAAAATTATTTATTACAAATATTTCCCTGTTTCCGAGAACAATATGAGCTACCGTTATTTGGGAAGCGAGTATTAATTACGAGAATCATGGGAGCCATTATGAACAGTAACAGACTTCAGGAAAGTGGACGAGTCAGGAAGTGTATTTCTTGTTTACTTTTTCGTGATAGTTATGACTCTTTCGTTTAGTAGCATGGTTTTTTCAGTTAAATGAGATGGTTAATGTGTATTTTTATTTTGGTAGTTTACGGCGTTTTTAACATACCAGTAGCTTCACTTCTATTAGGACTATCCTACAGTTCAACAGCATTTGTAAATTCGTAATGAAGTAACAGTGAGAAGAAATGATTCTGGTAAAAATGGAAAGTATTCGAAAATAAACCTCACTTGTGTACTTTCGATTGCTTTCCATCTTCACCAGAACCTTTTCTTTCCATTTCATACTTCATGTTCTGACGTCAAATATAGCGGTAGTGTTTGTTTTAACGACAGCGCCTGCTCAAGTACATCTCCTTTCTAAAAGCTCTTTCGTTACATAATTCGTAATTTCCGAAATGCTTGCTTTGCGAAGTTTTATTTTTTTACTCACTGTTTCTGTCTACTACCTCGAAGAAATCCGCATTGATATGTCGTCACAGTGGACATAGTATTTACGACGTTTGTCGCCTTTCTTTTACGTTACTCGCCAAAGCCAACGACTCTTACCGAAGACTCTTTAGATCAGATTGGATTCAATGAGATGATTCTCGTTTATGTGGAACATGTCAGAAAGTATGACATAAAAAATGTAAAATATCTGAACATAATATCAACTGTCCTGACCATTTGTCAGGAGATTTTCAAATTACGCTAATACATTACAGTAAACTGGGACTGCTAATATTTACAGAAGTAATACACTCTCAAAATAAAACATAGTTACGCACTTCTAATAAATCTATCACACGCTGAATACCTAATCCAGCGGCAATCAAATGAAAACAAGACAAACGGAAGCAATGCAAATGAAATGTTTATTATTTCAAACGTAATCGCCGTAACTGTTAATAAATTTATACCCCTGTGTGACAAGATAGTCAATGTTTGCATTGAAAACTGTTTGCCGTTGCCTATACAGCAATGATTGTATCCAAGCATGTACGTCTTCGTCGGAAACAAGTAAGTGTCAAGAAATGTCTTTCTTGAAGGTTCCAAAAATATGGAAATCGGAAGGGAAGAGATCAGGACTATATGAATGATATTAAATAACCACGGTGCCAGTCTACTCCTCGCGAACAGCACAAGGGGGCCGCCAAGCTAAACGTCCATCGGACGGACGGGTGGTCCTGAAGTGTCACATGCCCTCACTTCGTGAGACTCTGCGGAGACGTTTGGTATTTCACGAGGACGTTGATGGAAAGGCCGGTGATGAGTATGCCACCACCTCTCCTCTCTTGTCAGCCAAATACTGGTGGTGAAAATATTTTCGGCCACCAGGAATCTCGGCATCATGTTGAGCCCACATAAGTCAATGTTGTTTCAAGTACGCTAGGGAAGTTTCGCTGGGAAGCCCTTACACAACTTCCCTACAGTCACGATCTTTGCCCACGCGATATACATGTTTTTGGAGCCATGAAGGACATCGTTGGCCGTCCATTTGCTTCGGACAAAGAGGTGCACAACTGAATACAATGATGGTTCTGCAGGCAAAAGCGAACATTTTTCCGTGAAGGCTTTGAACACCTTCTCTCTCAGTGAGATAACTGTATTTACAGTTACGACGATTATTTTTCAAATAATATACAGTGTACTTACTTTTGTTACATGTGTCCCGTTTTCATATGACTGTCTACAGACACAGTTGGTACTGTTTCTCTTAAAATGCACAACTTCAGCATCTCAGGCCTTTTTGACAAAGTAGCCTAGTCTGTCGGTACATCCCCCCCCCCCCCCCCATACATCAAATACATATTTTTGGAAGTACGATTGCGAGTGCTTCTCTCTGCACTTCGTAAGTGGGTAATGCTCTTTCCGTAACAGTTTCCAAAAACAAGAGGTCGCTTTGCGTCACGCGTAGTATCGACGACCGCATGATCGGCTATAGACATTATGACGAGGAAGAACATGAACGTTATTGCTCCTCGATTAACTCACAGCACTGGCAAACCACACGCTATGAAGTCGCTATATACTCGAAAATTAAGAACCAAATATTTGAGAGAAGGAAGAATTGTCATTTTCAGTCGCAGCAATGTAAGCTGACCACGTACTCCAGAATCATTGCATGGACGACTTCTGAACGTTCTATTAGAAGGAATCTAATTTCTTTTGGCGTTACAACATACGAAAAACTTGCCAGCGGGACGTCGGACAGCAGAAGATTAAAATCGCCGTGCTTCAGAAAGCAAATACCAGAATTACGTCCCAGTTAATAAAAGCACTGATAATTAAGCGCACATTGTATACATACTTAAGACAGTATCATCGATTTTGCAATTAAATTGCAATTGGCAGATAATTACAAACAGCATTACAGAAATTTTTTTAAAAAAATTTTGGGCGTATTTACGCTGCCGCTGGATTGGTTTGACTGCTTCGTTAGTGTTGTTACTTTCCGGAATTTTTATACGTCAGGAAAATACACTACAGGAAAGACGATGCTGTAGTGGTCTTCAGTCCTGAGACTGGTTTGATGCAGCTCTCCGTGATAAATTATACTGTGCAAGCTTTATCATCTCCCAGTACTTACCGCAACCTACATCCTTCTGAATCTACTTAGTGTATTCATCTCTTGGTCTCCCTCTACGATTTTTACTCTCCACGCTGCCCTCCAATGCTAAATTTGTTATCGCTTGATGCCTCAGAACATGTCCTACCAACCGATCCCTTCTTCTAGTCAAGTTGTGCCACAAACTTCTCTTCTCTCCAATTCTATTCAATACCTCCACATTAGTTACGTGATCTACCCATCTAATCTTCAGGATTCTTCTGTAGCACCACATTTCGAAAGGATCTATTCTCATCATGTGTAAACTATTTATCGTCCACGTTTCACTTCCACACATGGCTACGCTCCATACAAATGCTTTCAGAACGATTTCTTGACACTTAAATGTACATTCGATGTTAATAAATTTTTCTTCTTAAGAAACGCTTTCCTTGCCATTGCCAGTCTGCATTTTATATCCTCTCTACTTCGACCATCATCAGTTATTTTGCTACGGAAACAGGAAAACTCCTTTACTACTTTAAGTGTCTCATTTCCTAATCTAAGTACCTTAGCATCACCCGACTTAATTCGACTACATTCCAGTATCCTCGTTTTTTTGTTATGTTCATCTTACATCCTTTCAAGACACTGTCCATTCCGCGTAACTGCTCTTCCTGGTCCTTTGCTGTCTCTGACAGAATTACAATGTAATCGTCGAACCTCAAAGTTTTTATTACATCTCCATGGATTTTAATTGCTACTCCGAATTTTTCTTTTGTTTCGTTTACTGCTTGCTCAATATATAGATTGAATAACATCGGGGATAGGCTACAACCCTGTCTCACTCCCTTCCCAAACACTGCTTCACTGTCATACCCCTCGGCTCTTATAACTGATATCTGGTTTCTGTACAAATTGTAAATAGCCTTTCGCTCCCTGTATTTTCCCCTTGCCACCTTCACAATTTGAAAGAGTGTATTGCAGTCAACATTGTCGAAAGCTTTCTTTGCGTCTACAAGTGCTAGACACGTACGTTTCCCTTTCCTTAATCGGCTAAGATGAGTCTTAGGATCGGTATTGCCTCACCTGTTCCAACATTTCTACGGAATCCAAACTGATCTACCAGTTTTTCCATTAGTCTGTAAAGAATTCGTGTTAGTGGTTTGTAGCCGTGGCTTATTAAACTGATAGTTCGGTAATTTTCACATCTCCCAACACCTGCTTTCTTTGGGATTGCAATTATTATATTCTTCTTGAAGTCTGAGGGTATTTCGCCTGTCTCATACATCTTGCTCACCAGATGGTAGAGTTTTGTCAGGGCTGGCTCTCCCAGTACTATCAGTAGTTCTTATTGAATGTTGTCTACTCCAGGGGTCTTGTTTTGACTTAGGTCTTTCGGTGGTGTGTCAAACTCTTCACGCACTATCATATCGCTCATTTCATGTCCATCAACGTCTTCTTCTATTTCCATAATATTGTCCTCAATTACATCGCCCTTGTATAGACCCTCTATATACTCCATCCGCCTTTCTGCTTTTCATACAAGTGGTTCTCTTTTTTCCAAAGGTCCCTTTAATTTTCCTGTAGGCAGTATGTATCTTACCCCTAGTGAGATAAGCTTCTACATCCTTGCATTTGTCCTCTAGCCATCCCTGCTTAGCCATTTTGCACTTTCCGTCGATGTCATTTTTGTGACGATTGTATTCCTTTTTGCCCGCTTCATTTACTGCACTTTTACATTTTCTCCTTTCATCAATTATATTCAATATTCTTCTGCTACCCAAATATATCTACTAGTCCTTGTTTTTTTACCTACCTGATCATTTGCTGCTTTCACTATTTCTACTCTCAAAGCTACCCACTCTTCTTCTACTGTGTTTATTTCCCCATTCTTGTCAGTTGCTCCCTAATGCTCTCTGACTCTCTACAATCTCTGGTTCTTTCATTTTTTCCATCTCCTTAAATTTCCACCTTTTTGAACTTTTTTCTATTTTAATCTACGGTTCATAACCAATAGATTGTGGTCAGAGGCCACATCTGCCCCTAGAAATGTCTTATAATTTAAAACCTGGTTCCTAAATCTCTGCTTTCCGCTGTGGCCGAGCGGTTCTAGGCGCTACAGTCTGGAAACGCGCGACCGCTACTGTCGCAGGTTCGAATCCTGCCTCAGGCATGGGTTTGTGTGATGTCCTGAGGTTAGTTAGGTATAAGTAGTTCTAAGTTCTAGAGGACTGATGACCTCAGATGTTGAGTCCTATAGAGCTCAGAGTCATTTGACCTAAATCTCTGTCATGCCGTTATGTAATCTATCTGCAACCTTCCAGTGTCTCCAGGCCTCTTCCATGTATACAACCTTCTTTCATGATTCTTGAACCAAGTATTAGCTAAGATTAAGCTACGCTCTGTGCAAAATTCTACCAGGCGGCTTCCTCTTTCATTCCTTACCCCCATTCCATATTCACCTTCTTCTTTTCCTTTTCTTCCTTTTCCTACTACCGAATTCCAGTCATCCATTACTATTAAATTTTCGTCTCCCTTCAGTATCTTTATAATTTTCTTTATCTCATCATGCATTTGATCAATCTCTTCGTCATCTGCGGGGCTAGTTGGCATATAAACTTGTACTACTGTATTAGGCCTGGGCTTCGTATCTATCTTGGCCACAATAATGCGTTCACTATGCTGTTTGTAGTAGCTTAGCCACACTCCTATTTTTTTATTCATTATTGAACCTACTCCTGTATTACCCCTATTTGATTTTGTATTTACGAGGGCAGTTCAATAAGTAATGCAACACATTTTTTTCCTCGGCCAATTTTGGTTGAAAAAAACCGGAAATTTCTTGTGGAATATTTTCAAACATTCCCGCTTCGTCTCGTATAGTTTCATTGACTTCTGACAGGTGGCAGCGCTGTACGTAGCTGTTAAAATGGCGTCTGTAACGGATGTGCGTTGCAAACAACGGGCAGCGATCGAGTTTCTTTTGGCGGAAAACCAGGGCATCTCTGATATTCATAGGCGCTTGCAGAATGTCTACGGTGATCTGGCAGTGGACAAAAGCACGGTGAGTCGTTGGGCAAAGCGTGTGTCATCATCGCCGCAAGGTCAAGCAAGACTGTCTGATCTCCCGCGTGCGGGCCGGCCGTGCACAGCTGTGACTCCTGCAATGGCGGAGCGTGCGAACACACTCGTTCGAGATGATCGACGGATCACCATCAAACAACTCAGTGCTCAACTTGACATCTCTGTTGGTAGTGCTGTCACAATTGTTCACCAGTTGGGATATTCAAAGGTTTGTTCCCGCTGGGTCCCTCGTTGTCTAACCGAACACCATAAAGAGCAAAGGAGAACCATCTGTGCGGAATTGCTTGCTCGTCATGTGGCTGAGGGTGACAATTTCTTGTCAAAGATTTGTTACAGGCGATGAAACGTGGGTTCATCACTTCGAACCTGAAACAAAACGGCAATCAGTGGAGTGGCGCCACACCCACTCCCCTACCAAGAAAAAGTTTAAAGCCATACCCTCAGCCGGTAAAGTCATGGTTACAGTCTTCTGGGACGCTGAAGGGGTTATTCTGTTCGATGTCCTTCCCCATGGTCAAACGATCAACTCTGAAGTGTATTGTGCTACTCTTCAGAAATTGAAGAAACGACTTCAGCGTGTTCGTAGGCTCAAAAATCAGAACGAACTTCTCCTTCTTCATGACAACGCAAGACCTCACACAAGTCTTCGCACCCGAGAGGAGCTCACAAAACTTCAGTGGACTGTTCTTCCTCATGCACCCTACAGCCCCGATCTCGCACCGTCGGATTTCCATATGTTTGGCCCAATGAAGGACGCAATCCGTGGGACGCAATACGCGGATACTGAAGAAGTTATTGATGCAGTACGACGTTGGCTCCGACATCGACCAGTGGAATGGTACCGTGCAGGCATACAGGCCCTCATTTCAAGGTGGCGTAAGGCCGTAGCATTGAATGGAGATTACGTTGAAAAATAGTGTTGTGTAGCCAAAAGATTGGGGAATAACCTGGTGTATTTCAATGCTGAATAAAACAACCCCTGTTTCAGAAAAAAAATGTGTTGCATTACTCATTGAACTGCCCTCGTATAACACTGTATACACCTGACTAGAAGTCGTGTTCCTCCTGCCACCGAACTTCACTAAATCCCCCTACATCTAGCTTTAACCTACCCATTTCCCTTTTTAAATTTTCTAACCTACCTGCCAGATTAAGGGATCTGACATTCCACGCTACGATCCGTAGAACGCCATTTTCCTTTCTCCTGATAAAGACGTTCTCCTGAGTAGACCCCGCCCGGAGATCCGAATGGGGGACTATTTTACCTCCTTAATATTTTACCCAAGAGGAAGCCATCATCATTTAACCCTAGAGTGAAGCTGCATGCCCTCGGGAAAAAATTACGGCCGTAGTTTCCGCTTGCTTTCAGCCGTTCGCAGTACCAGCACAGCAAGGCCGTTTTGGTCAATGTTACAAAGCCGGATCAGTCAATGATCCAGACTGTGGCCCTGCAACTATTGAAAAGGTTGCTGCCCCTCTTAAGGAACCACACTTTTTTGTTCTCTTTAGATACCACTCCGTTGTGGTTGCAACCACGCTACGACTATCTGTATCTCTGAGGCACGCAAGCCTCCCCACAAACATCAATGTCGATAGTTCGAGGGAGGTGGGGGGGGGGGGGGGGGCGGGTCGCTACCTATTCGAAAATAAAGAAACACATATTTGCGAGGAGGAGGAATATGAATTTTATTATTGTCCCTTTCAGTCGCAGAAATTTAAGCTGTCCTCGTAGGCTCCTGCCTGACCACGTACTCGAAAATCGCGAAGTATTTATTTCATCCTTCGTTCTCAAATCATACTGAATGAAAATAACATCCATTGTTGTAGAACGTACTTGTACTGCATTCATAAGAGTGTATCAGAGCATGTTACCAACGCTTAAATCAAAAATACTGCATGTAACGGAATGCAAACCAACTACTTCAGAGTCCAGAAACGACAGCGATATTCATTGCCAGTACGATAACACTTAAGCATGTGATGTTTAACCCCGGTCTTGGTTATTACAATCCATCTTGCAGGCTTTTATCATTGATGCGTTTTTTAGTGTCGTTTAATGATAATCGTAATGTGTTTCTGATAAATTTTCAATGTTCCGTTTCATTGAAACGTCATACCGCAAATTATGAAACAAGTGTTACAGTCTAAATTTGTAAGTGATAGATGATAGTAACTCACTCCAAAGAGAGTATTCTTAGATTAAGGCATTAACCGTCGATAAATCATTCCATGACATTTCATTATACTAAAAATTACTATATATCGTTCCATGAATTATGTGTTTTTGTAAATCTCCAGCACGTGTGCATGAAATCAAATGCTGACGAAAGTCTATAACAAGAAGCCGTCCGCGGTGGCCGAGCGGTTCTAGGCGCTATAGTCCGGAACCGCGCGACTGCTACGGTCGCAGGTTCGAATCCTGCCTCGGGCATGGATGGTTGTGATGTCCTTAGGTTAGTTAGGTTTAAGAAGTTCTAAGTTATAGTTGGCAGATGACCTCAGATGTTAAGTCCTATAGTGCTCAGAGCCAGTTTTTGACACAAGAACTGGATCATCTGAAAGCTGTGTTCAAGCAGAATCTTTATACTGAGAGTCAGATCCGTCGTGCTGTGCAGATTGGGCTTTCGCTGGAATGATAGAAGATACAACAAATCGGGGGCATTCTTACCTTTTGCGGGGAGAATATCCACGAAAAGGAAGAATTTTAAATGAATTAGGTATTAAAAGTGTGTTCCGTCCGCCAGCTAAGACCAGAGCTCCGTTGGGCTCAGTGATGGATGATTTGGGTTTAAGAAAGCACGGGTTCTAAAAGATTCCCTGGCATTGTATGAAAGTCCATATTGGACAAAGTATTCGAACGGTCCAGGATCGTTGATTGGAGCATCATCGCCACACGCTTTTATTTCAGCCAGAGGAAACTGCAGTGGCGGAACATTGCGCTACTGAAAGACATAAAATGGTGTACGATGAGACATAAGTGGTTGCCCCTGCGTCGCTGTATTGGGACAGTGTAGTGAAAGAAGACGTTGAAATCCGGCTATCAGGCAATATAATAGAGATATGGGGTATCCTTTGAGAAAGACCATATTCTGTTTGACATCACGAAACAACGGTTCTCGTTTCGGTCATCAAGAACTGGCAATTCTGTTAGATATCGATTTATCGTTGACGCGAGCTTTCACCAACCGTGCGGTGTTGTGCTGTCGCTAGAGGACAGTTACGTTGCCGCAAGCGCGGTGGACCCATGGAGGGTGTACAAACTCGTAGCTGTCGCGGCGTCTTCGATATCAGTTCCGGCGAGACAGTGCGAAGGCCTACTCACCTGAAGATGGCGGCCAGGTGGACCGCTGAAATACTGTGTCCACATGACGAAATGTTCCGCCTGGCGATCGGACATGAGTACAACCAATTATTACGCCGGGAAAGTTTACTATGGAAACTTACTGTTAAATCATTTATTACCTTTTTGTGCATTTGCGCCTGGAAACGCAGTTTCATTGCAATCTAAGAAGGTTGTTTCGTCATTACATCATTTTTCTCTCACGAAGGAAACGAAAATATATCTTTAAGTGATTAGCGGTACAAATCACCTCTCCAGCTATCAAAATGAACTGTGGTCGTTCGCGACATGACTTAGCAAATTGGAATTTGAGTTTGAGCATGGTCAGTCATTCGTAAATCTTTACCCATCTTACCCACCACTTCGCATCGATATTTGTGCAACACATTTCATGTGTTCTCCAGAGCCTGTTAAAACTGTTTAAGGTATTTTCAAAATGTAACTGTCTTGTTTACTGAATATGTATGAATTTCTGCAATATCACAGAAAAGATAAACAGTGGTCAACAAGTTCCAGTCTCGTACTTGTTTCAATTTCCTGTTGCTACTGTTAAACGTAGTTATTGTGCCTCTGGTGCGTTACAATGGCCCGTGTTTTCCAGTGATGGAGTATATTTTCTATTTATGTTAATAAACACGCTTTGGTAGCACGAAAACTGCGAATGTGAGTAACTTTTGCTAAATTTTTCACAGCTATTACTAATCCTTGCAGGACTTTTACTATCTAGTCTAATTTTTCCTCGTCCACATATTATAACTGTAATCAAGACCATGAATATTTCCCACCCTTTCCAATATGTCCTTCATGCCTTACCATTGTCTTAAAAATTACTCCGTAATGGAGCTATAAAGTTCAGGAACATAAAAAGAAGTTGAAGCTGTCCTTAACAGAATTTCGGCATGCCATTTTCTCGTTATATTTGGTGAAAAATTGGTACACTGCACAATATTTTCCAGTCATTACATTTTTACAGATCCCTAATTTGTTGCCTAAATTGTATTGCTACGGGCTATACTATAACTAATTACTTAGGTACATTGCTCCTAGTTATCTTCAATCTTATTTTCCTGGTTATTACACAAATTTATTCGCTGGTAGAAAATAGAAGATGGAAGAATTCCATTTTGATATATGTACTGAGCCTGCAGCTTTGTAAGTGATATCTAAAGTGCCTTGCACGAGGCACCACTAAATAATAATTATATAAATTGTTTTCACTGTCATCCGTCGTTGTGACCATCAACTTATCATTATAATCATCACTATCGAGCCGTATTTTTCTGCAGTTCATCGACTATGATGTTTCTCGTTGCCATCAGTTGAATGTAGCTTTTACGGCAGTCTCATGCCAGTTTAAAGATAGATCTTTTTTGTAAGTACAATAGAGATTGGATAGTGATTCACTCTAACTTTAAATTGAGCGAGTTATTGATGGATTTACACTGAAAGAAGATGGTCTCCAAACTGTAAACTGAAAACAATAGACTAAACAAGCTCTTTCGTATACAGTCTTCGATGACAATTTTTGAAATTCGAGTTAATTTCTTTCAGTGATGGACATCGTTGGCACTGTATGATTATATGGAGATAACCAGAAGTTTTCACAAAGGTCAGATTATGTTCAAGACTAAACGACATTATCTAGCTCGTTAAATGCTTTGATCGAAGTTTGTGCCTGAAATAGTATGAATTTTCTCAGGATCACTGGTGACTTCTGATGAGAACTTCGCTGTTAATGAATTAAAAAAAATGCAAGTGGTCACCTTTTCTGTGTCCATAATTAAAAGTCACAGCTACACATTGAAGCAGTGCGTCAGAATTAATCAACAGACCCGGCGGCGACTGTTCATGGTGCCAACTATACGTCAGGCAATGAGAAATATCACCTAACCGATGCTCCATTCTTCATGTATGTCATATGATTTTGTGTGTTAGTGAAGCAAGTAATTGTATCAATTCTGGGTGAAAAGTGTCAGGAAAGACACATCATTCGTAGGTACATCTAGTAGTAGAAATGTGCAAAATGTCAGAGGAAAGGAGACGTGGTCCATGTGATCGCTATAGAAGTAGTCTCTATTTTCACTTTCATCATTCGGTGTGAAGAAATTCGTCAGTTGAGTTTTATGTTTTATGTGAGGTGTATGTTAATTTACGTACATACGCAGGACAGTGGAAAGTTAAAGAAACATACTTTTGCCGTTAGGATTGCAGAAGGGGCAAACTGTAATGAATATTTGTCGAGGGACTGGGTAAATACTAGTTTCCTGGTGGTCCGAATGCTTGGCTCGGGAAAGTTGTTGGAGTTGGTAAACATCGCGCGTAGTTTGCGGAAGCTAAATGTTTTAGCCGGACGTAACAAACTGACCAACAGCTACCGAGCGTGCTAATGCTCGCGTACCATATCCATAAGCTATACAGGGAACGAGTTGTGGAAATGCTGAAGATTGTGATGTTAGTACAGACTGAACTCCTGAATATCTGAAGGGGCTTTGCATGCAATCTTTTTACATAACTTTAGACGAGTCTCGGTGATGAAAACTTTCCTATATACACTGCGCCCAGAAACTGACAAATCCACCGACATTAAAGCAATGGAGACATGAAGGCAGTAGATCGTTAAGATAATTAGAATTACAAAGCTTGTTCTCCGTTGGTACACAATATTTAAGATATTTTTAAGGAGATTTAGCGAGAAAAACTTGTCGCCTCTCACTCTTAGCCTTTTTAACGAAACAGTAAAACTGTATTCGTAGTAAGCTCACGAATCAACGAATAAAGTTAAGACGAATCAAAAACGTCGAGAAAGAGGAAAGAGAAGTAAAAACGTCCCATGAAAACGAAATATTTCGTGATGTACAAGTGCTTACGTACTAATATCGAAATCAGATTGTTTGCTACGCAAGATACGTGTCATATTGTGGACGGAACTTCATCACTAGAAAATTGCAGCACGGGAGGAAGAAAAACAAAAATGGCAGCAAGGCGACGGGAAGGCGAAACATTATAAAGGTTGTTTCAGAAGTGATGTTCAATATTCACGCATGAATAGCTTCAATAAACATGGATCCACTAATCAACCGTTGTCGAGATACAACACAATTTCTGTTGAGCTTCGTCAGTCTCCAGCAACACAAAGCAATTCTAAATGTTAATTAGGTCTTCGAAATGTTTTCCACGCGTCTGAATGCAATACTGAACTCGTCTTTGAAATGAGACCCGAATCCTCTCAGGCAGTCCTGGGGAATTCTGTAAATGCTGAAAGGCTGCTTCAATCTGCAAGCGTAGTTCCTAAATACAGTTGACCTCGGTAGCGTGGACCAGAATTTTGACATGACCTCACACACAGAATTTAAATTCGGAGACCTTGGGCGCCAAGGTACAGTCGCCCTCTACCTATCCAATATTGACCATACGTCCGAGTTAGAAGCCAGCGCACTCGTAATTGAAAATGTGCTGGAGCTGGAGCAGAGTGATGCGTGAACCACGTGTTTAGGAGTTGGTTGAGTGGGATATCGTCCTGCACATTTGGAAGTAAAAAGAGCAGACACCGCATGTACTGCTGTCCAGTTAGTCTCTGTGGTAGGAAGTGTAGTCCAGTTATGAGGTATCCGAGTCGTGCCCAGACGTTCAATGAATAACGCTGCTGATGTGATACGTGCGTTGCATTCGAACTGACATCGTCCCAAATGTGACACTTGTAGTAGTTAAAAATTCCGTCACGGGTAAATCAATCCTCATCCGTGAACAGAACAATGCTTACAAACAGGCGATTCAGGGTACACTGTTGTTGCATTAGTTGGCAGAAATTCTCTATGGGAATATTTGCACTCTATCGAGATGATAGGGATAGAGTACTTGCCTATGTAAATTTCTCCACCCACTATCACTCAGAACACGCCCTTCGGTAACAATGCCCCTTTTTGAGTACTCAGACGTTCGTGTACAATGCGTAACACACTTTCCTCAACATCGGGTGTTATGGATCTGAGTCAGCCTTCTCGTACACGGTGTGTGAAACTGCCGGTTTCTCTAAGGCGCTGGTCTAACAGTCTAAATGTACGCCTGTCGGGCTGCCTGCGGATACGAAAAGCTTCTTCTTACAATCGCGCAGCCTCACCGGCACTGCCACTCGCTTTGCCATAGATAAAGTGCATGACAGTGTACTCTCTATTGGCGTAACCCGTCAAAGGTGTCTTCATGTTCGTAACTGATAGTGAGGCCATTACGCCACAGTGCGCGGACGGGTAAAGAGAAGTTGTTAAGCATGAGTAAACAATCAGATAGTCCATCCTAGAACTTGAAATACCTGCGTAAATACCGCAGTATCCATGGGCGTTTAAAGTTGGTTCCTACATCTAAATCATGCGATACTTCGGCAACGGTTGATTTCCGGACCCGTGGTTATTGGAGCTTTTTAGCTACTTTTAACCTGCACTTTCCATGTGCTAATTATTGGCCGTCACTTCCGAAACACTTCGTGTAATGAGGACAGTTGACTAAAACATAAAACCAGATGTGTTGTGAACCTGCCAACCCTTTGTGCGATAATCGTAACGAAATATGCAAGAGAGACGCTTCTCAAAGCCCTCAGCAGTTGCTTCAAGAATTTTGTAGTATCGTATGCTGTAAAACTAGAGAAACGGCGAGTAAGGTAAGAGCACTGCCGAACACAGTATTTGAACTGAATCGTGTACGGTCTAGGAGGATGTTAAGAAGTACGCTCACGCCCAAAATACTGTCTGTTTTACCAGATTAATTCAGTTATTTTCTGCAGCATGAGACTGATCACCGAGTAGTGAGAATACTGCAGAAAATCTAACTGCAAGACACACAACAGAAGAGAAATGATTCAAAGCTGATACCCAACGGGAGAGTACTGCCTTTGATTTTCATTTGACCAAAAACAACTAGGTCTAATATGTAACGATTGTGATGACCGTGGACTTTTTGCAAGAGAGTACAAGAAGCCTCTGCTGAACAAACATTATTATGTATGTAAAAAAATCACAGATAAAAGTAATACTAATTTAAAAACGAAATTTAAACTAAAGAATTGAAACTGAGGTCTTACTAAGAAGGGAAATGTTATTTTACGTAAATCAGTGGTGAAGGCTGTATGTTTGTGCTGGACGGGTACTCGAACCCTGAAGCTCTGCTTCACTAGAACGGTTGTCTTCAACGTCTTTTTTTTAAATTGATAACACCTAATGTGTACAGATTTCCTTCAGATATTGTTAAAAAAAGTTTCTACAAATTTGCACCTGCATTAAACTGAAAACAATAGACTAAACAAGCTATTTCGTATACAGTCTTCGATGACAATTTTTGAAATTCGAGTTAATTTCTTTCAGCGATGGACATCGTCAACACTGTATGATAATATGGAGATATCCAGAAGTTTTCACAAAGGTCAGACTATGTTCAAGACTAAACGACATTATCTAGCTCGTTAAATGCTTTGAACGAATTAGATGTAAGGTAACTGAAGCGCGGTTGTTTTAAACAATGACTTGGTTCGAACCCAGACGCTTAGATCATTTCTCTCGACATGGAGTTAATACCAGTATTTACCAAATAAACACAGATTCAGTTATGGGGAGGAGGGCGCGGGCACTGAGAGCCGGTCGTGTTCTCATCAGCTCAGTTAATGGGTATATTCTCTTGCCTGTTAATGACACAGATGCTTGGAGAGTCACGTAGGGCACTGACTAATAATTGGAGAAATGTTGCCTGTACTTTGAATTCTGTACAACATTAGTGTGACGCGTGACTATGTAGATTTTCCCGGCGTATTAGTATAGCAAATTGTTCTCGGGTATCCAGCCGGATCAAACTGTCATCTGAGCACAATATTTCAGCTGTCCACGTGGCCGTCATCATCAGGTGAGAAAAGCTACGCTGATCTCGTCGATAACTGATTCCACTTGCAAATGATAATGGATACCCGCTAAGTAAAATGTGGGATCCTGTTTTATCAGACATGAAGAAACAAAGACATTTGAATCGGCCGGCTATGAATAATCATTTATAACGATATATCGTTTTCAACATCATTCACCACCGGAGGTGCTGCAACTCTTTTTTCGCCAGGGGGCAGCAGGAATGATTGAGCGCGTGCCCACTGTATCTAGCGCATGCGCTGTTGTACTTCCGATGCATATAATGGTGCGGTCATTTGCGAGTGGAATCAGTTATCGGCGAGAGCAGCGTAGCTTTTCTAACCTCAAGGTGGCGGCCAGGTGGACGGCTGAAAAATTGTGCTCAGATGACAGTTTGATCCGGCTGGAAACCCGACAACAATTTGATATTACTGTGACGTGCTTCTGGATGGTTCCAAAAGTCCAACATATCTTTAGGTCCATCGTGAAATAAGTACTTCAACGCGTGATCACATACCAACGCGATTCCGTTGATTTTAGTGCGGCGGAAATACAGTTCATTTGGAAAAATTAGAGTCTATGTGCGCTATATTCCGGGGTCACTCGTATGAAGTTCATCAAAATCTGTCGCACCGAGCGCCATACGTCTTCTGACGCACATCACCTGAGACGGTGCGCGTCCGTGTCTGCATCCCGCATTCCGCGCATTGGGGCGAGTCCACCAGATGTAACTTGTGGAGGCGCGATTGGGTCACAGTGACGTACCATGTTAATCAGACGTCTGTATCCAGGGTAACCACGTGTGTCGTTCGCCACGCTACCTTCCAACCAACGAGGTTCTTTGCTCCACGGCGTATGGTGGAAGACTCTGTTGTTGGTTTCGACGTGTCTCCCGTTCCATCGCCTCTTTCGTCGTTGGTACTAGACTGCGGACGTAATAGTGTCCATTAAAAAAGTGAGAGAAGTAATTGCAGAACAACGGGGGATGTCTTGCGTCTTCGGTGGGGGTCGCAAGGGAGAGCGAAGCCAACGACTGCAGCAGCAGACACGTCACATTTCCCGGACATTGGCACCATAGGTTGATATGCAGGCTGAAAGAGGGGGCCATCTCTCAATCTTGAACGTAGACTTGCCCAAGAATTCTTTTGAGGGAAGGTTCAGCGATTCATAACCGATTTTGAAAAGAAAGATGGTTCTGACGCAGGCTCCAAAGGTCGGTAATATATGTCGGGCCATCAATTATGCTATTGGAAGCATATGCACTATGTGTGGAATACATGTTGCTAAGTAATTATGGACGAAATGGGTACTTTGAAGAATCTCGGGCGTCCATAGACGAATGTTAGGGATCTTGCCCCGAATTTGGTGTAACATGAGGCGGTAGTTAAGGGCTGCAGTGCGCCGTACTGCGTCGTGAAACTTTACTGCGCCGCAGTACGCCATTTGGTTTCCTCCAAGGAATATAATAGTACCACTAAACCGTAGGTGTTTGGCACAGGCTGGATCTAGCACGACTCAGTGTCCATTGTGATCGATTTGGTGACACTGGACCAACTGCTGGAAGTCACACTCTGTCAATCCATTCTAGCATCGTCACCGCTGCTGTACAGTTAAATGTACGGCACATAACTTTAGACCAGTGAGGCGTTGACGTAAGCCTCAAGGGAGTCATTGCAGTATCAGGGCGTAGAGTATGGTAGACAGTGGGCAGCCTTGATGCAGCTATCTGTAAATCGAGAGGGACTGCATGAGAAATCTGTTGAATAGCACCTTGAAGGTCGTGCTAAGGCAGAGGCGCTTCACGATGTCTATGAACTGGATGTGTTCGAGGACTAGCGTGAGCTGACTTGTGATCCACCTGATCAAAAGCTTGGATAAAAACTCGTGATGCTAGCGCTCTAGGGATGCGGCGTACTCTCGCTAGGACTATTAAGTCACGGTATCGACACTGTGCTGTGGGGATGTTATTGATGTCCCCTAGACAAGCCTAATGTGGCTTGACAAATTGATGCAGGGTCGCTTACAGTCTGGTGAATGTTTTCATGTCTCAGTTGAGGAGTGTCAGCGGATGGTAATCATGTAGTCGAGCACCACCTGCTGCTTCGTGGACGAGTATAACCATTCCTTCGACGAACGGTGCGAGGAGCGCCACTAAGGGGTACATGGTCTTCTGGCAGATGTCTCTCTACCCGGAAGCTAGTAAATTCTATAAAACTCGATGGGGAGTCAAAAGGGGACAGAAGACTTACTCGACACTCCTTTACCTATGGCGTCGATAACTTGATCTTCCGTAGTTTCGTCCAACGATTCAGTTTGTAAATCCTTTGGAATAGGGCCATAAACCACTCATGAGACACTTGTCGCCATCATGTTGTCAGAACGTTGAGAGGGATACAGTCGTACGTGATGGTCGAAGAATGATGCACCAGTACTACTCTGCATGATGAGGCGGCCGCCGTTCCGCGGTAGTGACGGCCAGTGTCAGCATCCGTTGTCGTTCTTGGTGCATGATGAATAGTTCCACTGTCATTCTTTTCACACTTTCCGACGATCGTCCCTTTTATGTGGCGGCGCATATGGACTACAGTCTGTACCTTTCCACAGTAGACTTCCATGTGTTGTTCCGGCAGGGGCGCAGAGAGGCACGTTCTCGAAGAATGGTGAAATAAAAATACAGAGTGCACCGCCTCCAAACCTTAGTCTCGCGACCGTACGTAATCTAAAACTTTCGTAGGGCCTGTTTGGCGTGGATTAACCACAAAGCGATCGATGAAGGATTAATGTAGAAGAGTTTGACGCCTCAACTCCATGTGCCCTCGACCAGGCGTCGACAATCCAGAGAAGCGAGATAAGCGACGTTTGAGTTCCAGGTATGTTGGCTACGTCACGTAGATTGACGAAGAAGGGCGATGGCACATATGTAGGCCTGGTGATCAGAAAAGGCTACAGACCACACCTGGCCGGCCGTTGTGGCCATGCGGTTCTAGGCGCTTCAGTCTGGAACCGTGTGACCGCTATGGTCGCAGGTTCGAATTCTGCCTCGGGCATGGATGTGTGTGACGTCTTTAGGTTGGTTAGGTTTAAGTAGTTCTAAGTTCTAGGGGACTGATGACTACAGATGTTAAGTCCCATAGTGCTCAGAGCCATTTTTGAGACCACACCTCCGTGTCGCTCGCTGTTCCCGCAGCAGAATGCGAGACGTAAACCCTATCAATGCGAGTTGACGATTGACCCGTAAAATGAGAGAATCATGGCCAGTTTCCATGGACATTTTCCCATGTAACTACCACCTGGATATCACTTACGAGCGACTCAAGTTCAGGGCACTGTCAACGGCGTGGCAGCTGATGCTTTGGGTGCCTGAACGCTATTGAAATCGCCCTCTAACACCAAGCCGTCGTGCATGCCTTTAAAGAGTGGTACCACCACTTCGGCGAATAAACCACCGTTAGTAACGTAGATTCGCTCCAGAAGGGGAATACACATTGATAAACTGCACGTCTAGCATTGTTACGCCCATTCCTCTAGTCGGAGAAATACCGCCTTCATAGACCTCGAGGTCCTCGCCGAAGATAACTGCGACTCCCCTATTCGTTGGGGAGGCGTGTGACACATGAGCCGCACATATCCGGGAAATCTTAGATGTAGATTTCTGCTGCACTGAGCAGGTCTTTCACAAGCGACAGCTTCTTACTTGTCCGAATGGTTTCAACATTAATAGTCGCTAAGTGAGGAGTCTGTAGATCGTCTGCCATCAGCGTCGCCTCAAAGGCTATGGGGCATCACCTGCAGACTACATTCTCACCGTTTGCTGCTGTTTGGGAGGGGCCAAGATGTGTGGAGGCACCTGACGCCTCATCCTCTTCAACGTCGGCTGCACCCCCAGGGGGTCCACAACTCTGTTGTGGATACGTGCGTAGCGACCACGGGACCCCGAGCTAATGTGGCCCTCATTCCTTTCTGGGCTGCATACCTTCCTTTTCCGCATCCTTCCCTATCCCCCATATTCGTCCCCCTCTCCTCACCTCTGGCTGTTTCCTTCCCTTTCTCCCCCTCTGGGAGTATGGTTTGTTCCTACATCCGGAGACGGAAGCTCGTAAATGTAACGTATTCTTCGCCTTCTCTGCTTGTATCTCTTCATCCTTCCTTTGTCCTTCTCTTTTCCTTACCTCTTCTCTTTACCCTTTTCTCCGCTGCGGCGTTTGAGACCTCTCTTCTTTCCTTTCCCTTTCTTTGTTTTTCCCTTTCTCTTTCTTCCTCCCTGTGCGTGTCTGAAGGCCGACCCACGCATTTTCGTGCGTAGCCGGTGACGGGGTAACGCTTAATTCCCCGCCCCGGATAGACAGGTAGGACTCGTACGTACACCCTGGTAACGGCCAGGCCCAGGGAGGGCTTCTTACCCGAGCTGATACCTTCCGAAAGTGCCGATTGGTCCCTCCGTCCGTTTGTCGGGAGGTGTGACCTGAGGTGTGAACAATCACCTAAGGCGGGAGTGCCCTCAGAGAGGGCCCCCACAAGGGAGGAGCGCGCCATCGGAGAGGCCGGTAATCATGGGGGATTCTTCCGCAATGGTTTCCTCATCTTCCACTATGTCTGCTCACAAGCGTAAGTTCACTAAGTCTCAGCCACAGACAGTTCTTCCATCATTGCAACAGTTCCTTGTTGTTTCTCGGTCTGACGAAGGTCACGACTTCTCCACGGTCAACCCATTCATTATTCAGAAAGGTGTCGACGCAATTGCAGGTTCTGTAAAGTCTTGTTCCAGATTACGGAATGGCACCTTGTTGTTAGAAACAGTCAGTGCCCTCCAGGCACAAAAATTGCTGCGTACTTCACTGCTCAACACCTTCCCTGTCCGGGTTGAAGCGCACCGCACTTTAAATTCCTCACGTGGAGTCGTTTATACACGCTCCATCGACGGATTGTCTGACGAGGAAATTCAGCACTACCTGTCTGACCAGGGCGTAACGGCTGTTCATAGAGTTATGAAAAGGGTTGACACGAACGTCATTCCAGCCCGCACTGTCTTCTTGACATTTGACAAAGTTCAACTCCCATCAAAAATCAAAGCAGGCTATGAGATAATTTCCGTTCACCCTTACGTCCCAAACCCTACGTGTTGCTATCGGTGTCAGCGGTTCAATCACACCAGCCAGACCTGTTCCAATCCAGTCAAATGTGTTACATGTGGCAAGGATTCCCATGAGGGTGCTTGTCCACCTCCATCCCCTCGTTGCATCAACTGTATGGGTGACCACGCTGCTTCCTCTCGAGATTGTCCCATTTTTAAAGACGAAAAGCTCATTCAGGAAATCAGAGTGAAGGAAAAGGTGTCGACCTTTGCTGCTCGAAAATTATTCGCAATTCGAAAGCCCACTGTGCCTCAGACAGGAAAATAAAGCACTGTCCTTGCCTCTCCTCGGCCAACAAAGGAGGCGGCCACGCAGACTTGTGATCTCACCTTTAGTGACATGGTAGTCAGATCGGCCAGCGCAAAGATCGCCCGTTCAACCTCCCCACTTTCGCCTGCTCACTCTATGGCTCACCCTTCATCGGGTTCTGCTAAATCTCGAGCCCAAAAGTCAGACACCAAGACTTCGAAAAAAGAGCATACTCGTGAAGATTCTTTACGTACCCCAACTTCACAACCATCGGTTCCTCCATCATCTAAACATAATGTTTCCAAGAAATCTAATTAGAAACCCAGTTCATCTCCTTCTCCACCAAGGCGTGTCTCATCTACAGGACCACCTGGCGGAAATCGCCCTCGGCCATCTTCTGTGTCGTCGAGGCACACTGGTGGCGGCCGATCAACCGGCCGATCGCTGGTGGCAGGAGCTGCTCCTGAACAACCTGTGGATCAGGATCTTCTGCCTTTGGCTGAATGCCATTCCATGCTGTTGGTCGCAAGCTCTGAGCAGTCGTTGAGTTGACGGCAACCTTGGTCACATTCCTCCATTTTCTTTTCACCCTATGTCCATATCCACTGGAATATCCGCGGCATTCGTGCCAATGAGGATGAATTGTCGATCCTTTTACGATCCTACTCGCCGGTCATCTTCTGTCTTCAGGAAACAAAGCTGTGTCCCCATGACCGCTTTGTTCTCCCCCATTTTCAGTCCGTCCGATTTGATCTCCCCTCTGTTGAAGGCACTCCAGCCCATGGAGGACTCATGATTCTTCTCCATGATACTCTCCATTATCACTAAATCCCCTTAAACACTTCTTCCAAGCTGTCTCTGTCCGTATTTCCCTTTCTGGATATACCTTTTCTCTTTGTACTGTATACATTCCATCGTCTACACCAACGGCACGAGCTGATCTCCTTCATCTTGTTGGTCAACTTCCGCCCCCCTATTTGCTGGTTGGGGACTTCAATGCCCACCACCCGCTTTGGGGATCTCCACATCCCTGTCCACGTGGCTCACTATTGCTAGACGTCTTCCACCAAGCGGATCTAGTTTGCCTCAACACTGGGGTCCCTACATTTTTGTCTGCCTCCACGACAAATTTCTCTCATTTGGACGTTTCGGACGGTACTGTTCCGCTAGCTCGGCGCTTCGAATGGTTCGCCCTTGATGATACACACTCGAGTGACCACTTTCCATGTGTCCTTAGACTGCAGCCTCAACTGCCATATATGCGCCAGCACCGCTGGAAGTTTGCCCAACGTTCAATACCACGCACGTCCGAATTGCCCCGGCGCCCCCCAGTTCCTTGGTGGAACGAGGCATGCCATGACGCAATACGTGAGTGGCCACGTGCTCATCGTATTTCCCGCCTCCATCATACTTTGGCCAACTGTATCCGCTATAAGCAGTTCCGTGCGCGATGCCGTCGCTCATCCGCGATAGCAACAAGGCAAGCTGGAACTTCTTTATTAGCTCATTTAACACCTTCTCTCCCTCCTCGGAAGTTTGGAGTCGGATTCGACGGTTATCAGGCGCACCTAGATTCTCCCCAGTCTCTGGGCTCACTGTCGCGCATGATTCATTAGTGGACCCCGTCGCAATTTCTAACTCATTGGGTCAACACTTTGCTGGGATTTCGAGCTCTTCAAATTACCCGCCAGCGTTTCTCCCGAAGAATCGTGCAGCGGAAGTCCAACCTCTTGCTTTCTTCTCTCAAAATCGCGAAAGCTACAACACTGTTTTCTCCATGCGGGAACTCCAACATGCACTCTCTTCTTCTCGCTCCTCCGCCCCAGGACCGGATGGTATCCACATCCAAATGTTGCTGCATTTATCATACCATAGTCTGCGTTACCTCCTTCGCCTTTATAATCGAATTTGGACCGACAGTACTTCTCCCAGACGATGGCGGAAAGCTATCGTCGTTCCTGTTCTGAAACCTGGAAAGGACAAACATCTCCCCTCTAGCTATCGCCCCATTTCTCTCACGAGTAGTGTATGTAAGGTTTTGGAGCGTATGGTGAATTGCCGTTTAGCTTGGTGGCTGGAGTCCCGCAGACTTTTAACACCTGCCCAATGCGGATTCCGAAAGCATCGTTCTGCAGTTGACCATCTTGTTGCTCTCTCCACTTATATCATGAACAATTTTCTCCGGAAACGCCAAACGGTAGCAATATTTTTTGATCTGGTGAGAGCACACGATACCTGTTGGAGGACAGACATCCTCCGCAAACTGTTCTCTTGGTGCTTTCGAGGTCGGCTGCCCCTTTTTCTTTGCGAATTTATGGCAGAGCGCACATTTAGAGTGCGGGTGAACACTACCCTCTCCCGTACTTTCTCCCAAGAAAACGGGGTTCCCCAGGGTTCCGTGCTAAGTATTGTACTGTTTGCAATTGCCATAAATCCAATTATGGATTGTCTCCTTCCTGATGTCTCAGGCTTCCTCTTTGTGGACTATTTTGCGATCTACTACTGCTCTCAACGGACCAGTCTTCTTGAACGACGTCACGACGTCTTCAAGGATGTCTCGATCGCCTCCACTCTTGGAGCATCGAAACAGGCTTCCGCTTTTCTCCCAGTACGACCGTTTGTTTTAATTTTTGGCGACGTAAGGAGTTTCTTCCACCTTCCTTACATCTAGGATCTGTCAACCTTCCGTTTTCAGACGTCGCTAAATTCTTGGGTCTTATGTTTGACAGAAAACTGTGCTGGTCCTCCCACGTTTCCTATCTTTCGGCTCGCTGTCTGCGATCCTTCAACACCCTCCATGTCCTGAATGGTACCTCCTGGGGAGCGGACCAAGTGGTCCTTCTCCGCCTCTATCGCGCCTTAGTGCGCTCGAAATTGGACTATGGAAGCATAGTTTACTTCTCTGCTCGGCCGTCTATTCTTCGTCGTCTCGACTCTATCCACCACCGTGGATTACGTTTAGTGTCTGGAGCTTTTTACACCAGCCCTGTGGAAAGCCTTTATGCTGAGACTGCTGAACCTCCGCTGTCCAATCGGCGAGCTGTCGTTCTGAGTCGTTATGCTAGCCATCTGTCTTGCATGCCTGCTAACCCAACCCATGTCGTTTATTTCGACGCCTCCTTTGATGTAGGGTATGCAGGCCGCCCCTCCTCCCTACTACCACCGGGAGTCCGCTTCCGTCAACTGCTCCATTCTCTTTCCTTCCGCTTTCCTAAAACCTTCTTGCCAACTTGGGGTACAGCACCGCCTTGGCTCCGTCCCCGGATCTGCCTGCTCCGTGATCTTTGTAATTTCCCAAGGATGGTACCCCTTCACTTGTTTATCGTCGGGCATTTGCTGCTCTATGTGCACAAATGAAGGAAGCCACATTTATTTACACCGATGGCTCGAAAACATCGATAGGTGTAGGGAGTGCCTATATTGTTGGCGACACCCCAAATCAATTTTGGCTTCCCGACCAGTGTTTGGTTTATACTGCGGAGCTTTACGCTGTTCTCCAGGCTGTCCACTACATCCGCCATCAGTATGTTATCTGCTCGGATTCTCTCAGCTCTCTCCTCAGTCTCCAAGCTCTTTACCCTGTGCACCCTCTGGTCCACCGGATTCAGGACTTTCTGCGCTTGCTCCACCTGGGGGGCGTCTCGGTGGCGTTCCTCTGGCTCCCGGGACACGTTGGTATCTGTGGAAATGAGGCGGCCGATATTGCAGCCAAGGCTGCAGTCTCTCTTCTTCGGGCAGCTATTCAATCGTTTCTCTTAGGCCGATCTACGGAGCGTTTTATGTCGGCGTGTTGTTCATTTATGGCACACGCATTGCTCGACACTTACCCATAATAAATTGCGGGACGTGAAAGCTCTTCCTTGTGCTTGGACCTCTTCCTCCCGAACGCGTCGTCGGGAGGAGGTAATTTTAACTAGACTCCGGATAGGGCACTGTCTTTTTAGCCATCGACATCTTTTAAGCGGCGATCCTCCCCCACTCTGTCCCCACTGCTCTCAGCTGTGGACGGTAAGACACCTTTTAATTGAGTGCCCCTATTTTACTCCGTTACGCGCCCGTCTGCATCTGTCGCCTGATATATCGTCCATTTTAGCAGATGACACGCGCCAACCGATCGCGTTCTCGAGTTTATTAGTGCGAGTGAAATGACTCAGTCATTTGAAGTTTTTTTGGGGTCAACCAACCCCTTTCTGTAGTGGATTTTTAAACCTTCCTTCTGCTTTTAGTTTCTCCGATTTTATTACTTCGTTCCCATTGCTGCTGGTTTCCATTTTCGGTTTTTTACTGTTTCCTAAGTCACGGACCGGGCGCTAATGACCATAGCAGTTTTGCGCCATAAAACCAAAACAAAACAAAAAACGTCGGCTCCCCAAGATCAGTAAATTAAGCGTGGTTGCGGTACAGTACCTGCGAGGTGGGGGGCCTTAGATGAATCCACAATCGTGTCATGTCACGTATCAGTGACAGGTGCGATCCTCATGATCTCTTGCCCTGAGGGAATAGAAAGAGCTTTGTCTAAATCAGGGAGACCAACAGAAGAGGTCCACCGTGTGTCATCCATGTTTCCTGTGTCGGTAGCCGTTCGGTCGCCAACCGTGGTAGACATTCACAGGAAGCAATGATCTGAGATTGTACAGCATCACTTTTAATGTTTCCTCAGTGACCTCTGTTTGCAGACGTGGCTTTCCGTGTCCGAACGCGTGTGTAGTTCTTTCACTACATCTCCCTCTGACAGAATGGGTAAGGTGAGTACAGCCTAGTGTCGAGTTCTATTCTCTCGTCCGAGTCCCACTGCAAAGTCGATGTGCGACCTCCCCCAGTCATTGACATCTTTGACTTGGTATCAGTCATTTCTAACCTTGCTGCTATTGTGCTGCCTGATGTTCCCTGTATTTCATGCGTTATTTCATTTGCCATGATAGTCGACGGTGTAGCCCTTGCGTAACTGATACGGAGGGTCGTAGTAGATGGGGGTGGCGTCGATTCACCTAATGCAATTGGTATAGGCCAACACTGAATAAATCGAAACGTATACGATCTTTATGGGCGCAACTAGAACAAGTACGTGGGCGTCTATTACGTCATGATCGCCCGACATCCAACTATGTGTGCGCCGTTGAGGACCGCGTACGTCTGGAATGTGTTAAATTTTCCCGTAAGATGGCTAATGACCATCCCATACGGTCTGAAAGCTGCGATGACCACGTCTGGCGGAATTTGGAACAGGATGGGAGTTCGAAGACTCAAAGTACATGATCCCAGTCCTGTGCGGTCAACGGTGCAACAGTGTTGCATGTTGGGTCATTGACCATTTTCATGTAGACGACGCTACAGATGATTAGTGGATACCGATATTGTTATATGGTCTACTAGATCTTCATCACAGAGAAAGCATTAGATTTCTAGGGCTAGTGGTCGTGCCCGGTTGGGTTGGATGTTGATGTCGATAGTGACTTTCCTGCAAGAATGAGCCATAGCGACTCAACGAGGAAGTAAAAAAATCACATGCAGTCGTGATTCTGTGGGCCAGAGGCAAACAAGACGTCCTCGCCGCTTTGGTGGTGAAGCTAGACTGCCTATCTGCTTCGACCATGTTGACAAGCTTCCCAACCAGCCCAAATTGCCAACCTGTTACGTACAATTAACGCCCCCATGCGTTAGCCCTAAGGTTTGTAGCATTCGCATAGTCCCACAGGGGTTTGGAAGATATTGTGCATCCGCACTCAATGTACCTAATGTTGTCCTTGTTCATATATACAATATATTGAGATGTGATGTCTGTTCTGTCAGAAACAGACTTCACTGGTAATACAGCGGCCGTATAGAACACAATATTAAGAGAAACGAGCCGCCACTGGTATGAAGTGAGCTGTAAACCTGAAATGGAATACAAGCTGCGACATCGTCACGAAAAAAGTCACTCGTATATGAACTAAGTTTCCTTTAATTTACGTCTATGGTCATAAACTGTTTGTTAAGACTACCGGTTTTGGTCTTTAATGACCATCATCAGATCTGTTTCCTAAAAACAAAAACATTAACATTTGACGATGCCACTAAGGCTGCAGTACATTTGGATTTTGTTTTTATGAAACAGATCTGATGATGGTCATTAAAGACCGCAACCGGCAATCTGTTAACAAACAGTTTGTGACCATAGACGTAAATTAAAGGAAACTTACGAAATGTAATAGCTACTGATTGAAGAGAATCAAGAATGACATCTGAAGCTAGGTCATCTAACCGTAAATTGTTCGCCAAAGATAAATGTTAATGGTCAGGACAAAAAATACAGACCAACATCTCTAGCTTCCGTTTGCCGCAGAATCCTTGAACATATTCTCAGTTAGAATATAATAAACTTTCTTGAGACTAAGAAGCTTGTGTGCACGAATCAACATGGTTTTAGAAAGCATCGTGCGTGGGAAACTCAGCTTGCCCTTTTCTTACTTGATACACTGAGAACTATGGATGAAGGGCAAGAGACAGATTCCATATTTCTGGATTTCCGGAAAGAATTTAACACGGTGCCGCCTTGCAGGCTGTTAACCAAGGCACGAGCATATGGAATAACTTAGCAGGTCCGTGACTGGCTCGAAAACTTCTGTCCGCAGCGCTTGGTCCCGCGGTCGCGTTCTCGCTTCCCGAACACCGGGTTCCGGATTAGATTCCCGGCGGAGACAGGGATTTTCACCGGCCTCGAGATGACTGGGTATTGGTGTTGTCCTCTTCATTTCATCATCATTCATGAAAGTGGCGAGTTTGGACAGACCAAATGTTGGGGATCTGTACAGGCGCTGATAACCGCGCAGTTGTGGGCCCTACAAACCAATCATCATCATAATCATCATCATCATCATCATCATCATCATCATTAAAAAGATTTAAGTAATAGAACACAGTATGTTGTCCTCGACGGCGAGTGTTCATCAAAGACAAGGGTCTCGTCAGGAGTCTTCCAGGGAAGTGTGATACGACCGCTGTTGCTCTCTACACACATACAAGATTTAGCGCCCTGCATTGCGATTGTTCGTGGACAGTGATGTGGTGTACGGTAAGCTGTCGAAGTAGAGGGACTGTAGAACGATACGAGACGAATAAGACAAAATTTCTACTTGTTTTGATGAATGACAGCTTGCAGTAAACGTAAAAGAATGTAAGTTAATGCGGGTAAGTAAGAAGAACAAACCTGTAATGTTCCGATATAGTATTACTACTGTCCGGCTTGACACCAACTAGTCGTTTAAATATCCGGGCATAACGATACAAATCAGTACGAGGTGGAACGAGCATTTGGGAACAGTGGCACGGAAGGAAAATCGTCGACTTGGGAGAAATTTAGGAAAGTGTGGTTCATTTACAATGGAGACCGCATATAGGACGCTGGTACTGCTCTGGTGTTCGGGATCCGTACCAGGTCGGATTAAAGGAAGACATCGAAGCAATTCAGAGGTTCAAAATGGTTCAAATGGCTCTGAGCACTATGCGACTTAACTTCTGTGGTCATCAGTCGCCTAGAACTTAGAACTAATTAAACCTAACTAACCTAAGGACATCACACACACCCATGCCCGAGGCAGGATTCGAACCTGCGACCGTAGCGGTCACGCGGTTCCAGACTGAAGCGCCTTTAACCGCACGGCCACACCGGCCGGCCAGCAATTCAGAGGCGGGCTACTAAATTTGTTACCGGTAAGTCCGAACAACATGTATTATGGAGATGCTTCGGGAACGCAAATGAGAATCCCTGAAGGGAAGGCGTCTTTCTTCTCGAGAAACGTTAGTGAGAAAATTTAAAGAACAGGCATTTTAAGATGGCTGCCGAACGATTCTGCTTCCGCCAACACACATTGCGCCTAAGGACCACAAAGATAAGATACGAGAAATTAGGGCTTATACTGAGGCACGCAGTCAATCATTTTTACCTCGCTCTATTTGCGAGTGGGCCAGGAAAAAATGACTAGTGGTATAGTGTACTCTCCGCCGCTCACTGTGCGTTCACTATGTAGGTGTGGATGCAGTTGTGGATATCGCATGAAACTTGTGTGTGTGAGAGAGAGATAAGCAAACAAGAATGCCGTTATCCACTATGAAAGAAAGAGCAATAAGGCTACTTCAGTAATATACAAGGTGGTCCATTGATCGTGACCGGACCAAATATCTCTCGAAATAAGCGTCAAACGAAAAAACTGCTAAGAATGAAACTTGTCTAGCTAGGAAGGGGAAAACCAGATGGCGCTATGGTTGGCCCGCTAGATGGCGCTGCCATAGGTCAAACGGATATCAACTACGTTTTTTTTTTTAAATAGGAACCCCTCATTTTTCATTACATATTCGTGTAGTACGTAAAGAAATATGAATGTTGTAGTAGGACCCCTTTTTTCGCTTTGTGATAGATGGTGCTGTAATAGTCACAAACATATGGCTCACAATTTTAGACGAACAGTTGGTAACAGGTAGGTTTTTTGAATTAAAATACAGAACGTGTAGGTACGTTTGAACATTCTATTTCGGTTGTTCCAATGTGATATATGTTCCTTCGTGAGCTTATAATTTCTCAGAATACATGCTGTTACAGCGTGATTACCTGTAAATACCACATTAATGCAATAAATGGTCTGCCGGCTCCGCAGTGGCCACGCTTGGGCGACCCACGGTTACCTACTACGCCGTGAAAATCCGCCTGAGTGTCGGTGCGGCACGTGGTTGAAAGTGGCCCATATTCTGGTGCACTGTCCCACTTTGACCGCCCAGCGACGAATTCTTGGTTTACCGACGCTAATGTTATCTGACAACGCCCCATCGGTTGATTTAGTTTTACGTTTCATTCGTGAGAATGAGTTTTATCATTTCATCTAAGTTTTAGTGCATGCCCTTTGTCCCTCTGTGTCCTCCACCCTAGTGCTTTTAGAGTAGAGGTTTTAATGTGTTGCAGAGTGCCTGGCTTCTCCGTTTTATTCTCATGGTCAGGCAGCCATGGTAATCTGCTTTGTTGTTTTAATCTCTTTATCCCGTTTGTTACGTTTCTGTGGTTTTCTTGTCCCCTTTCATCGATTTACATGATTGTTGCCCTTCATCGTTCTTGTGATTTATCTTTTCATTTCGTGTTCCGTTGTCAGTCTCGTTCCTTTTATTCTCACACTTGTGGCATTGTTTTATTCGGAAGAAAGGACTGATGACCTCATAGTTTTGTCCCTTTCTCCTTCTTTTAATCCAACCAACCTATCACGGAACACATAAATCAGAGTGGCCGGACGCGGGTTTTAACCGTCGTCCGTCCCGAATCGGAGTCTAGTGTGCTAACCATCGAGCCGCCTCACTCGCTGGAGTGCCTGGGCCTTAGGTCCATGAAACCTTAATAACATGAAAAAGCTTACAATCACGATAAAATGCTGTTAATCTGCTGATTAGACAGCACAAAAAATACACACAAAGCTTAAAAACACACTTTGCAAAATAATAATAATAATAATAATAATAATAATAATAATAAATCCCCGTGGAGGCCCGGGAAAAGAATAGGCGTCCGGTATGTTCTGCCAGTCGTAAAAGGCGACGAAAAGAACAAACCACTAATAGGGCTAACCCCCCTTTTAGTGTGATTAGTTGGTTCAGGACAGAACTAAAGAAGCCTCGGACAAGCGCCGTCATGGTCGGGGACGACGCTTGAACCCTATGCCCGCCCACAATGGTAACGACACTGCTAGCCAACTGGAAAATGATTTAAATCCAAATAGAGGTGTTTTGCAGGATATGCTTCCAGCAACCACCCTAGAAGGAAAACAAAGACAGAGGATGAGATGGTCAGATGAATTTAATCGACACCTCATGTTCTCTTATTACCAAGCAACAAACTTAGGAACCAACACAACTGGATACAGATCACAAGTATACACAACATTTATTACCAGATACCCAGAATTAAAATTTTTAACAGAACGACGACTAGCTGATCAGATCCGTGTAATAATCAAAAATAACAGGATACCCCAGTCAGAATTAGAAAACATCAAACAACAAGTACAACAAATACTGGAACAAAATAATGTGCAATCAGAAGAAGAAGAAAATACAGTAATGGACTCAAACATCCCAGAGCAAACAAACAAAGAACAACACGCACCAATTAAACAATCAGAGGAAAACGAGATCGTAAGACAGCCACCAGAACAAGCACAAATAGAACACGAAGTGACACAGATGTTAGATATAGAAGAAAAATTTCAGCTAACATATATAGAATACAAAGACACAAATACAGACATTAGACCATTCTTGCATAGACCACCAAATAACCCACAAGTCGAAACAACAATACAAACTATCAACACAATCATACACAACAAAATAAATGAAAACACAATTATGGAAGAGTTACAACTACTGGTTTATATAGGAGCACTAACTACACTTAATATACACACTAGGCAGAGATCAGAACCAACCAACACACAGAAGAAACCCACAAAACCAGCATGGCAACACAGGCTACAGATCAAAATAGAAAAACTGAGAAAAGACATCAGACAGCTAACACAATTTATAAGAAATGAAGTCTCAGAAAAAAACGTGAAAGGTTAGGTAAATTCTCACAACAAGAAGCGACAGAGCAATTAGACGAAAAGAAGCAGAAATTACAAGCATTAGCCAAACGACTCAGAAGATACAAAAAAAGTGAAAATAGAGGGAAACAAAACCAAACATTCAACAGAAACCAAAAGAAATTTTACCAGACAATAGATAACACACACATTAAAATAAACAATCCACCAAACATAACAGACATGGAACACTTCTGAAGCAACATATGGTCAAACCCGGTACAACATAACAGGCATGCACGGTGGATACAGGCAGAAACAGACACATACAAGATGATACCACAAATGCCTGAAGTGATAATTTTGCAACATGAAGTCACCCAAGCGATTAATTCTACTCACAATTGGAAAGACCCTGCAAAAGATGAAATAGCAAATTTCTGGCTCAAGTAGTTCACCTCAACACATTAACATCGAACTAAATTATATAACAGTTACATTGCAGACCCATACACATTCCCTGATACACTTACACATGGAATAGCGTATCTGAAACCTGAAGATCAAGCAGACACAGCAAACCCAGCTAAATATCGCCCCATAACATGCCTACCAACAATATACAAAATATTAACTTCAGTCATTACACAGAAATTAATAACACATACAACACAGAACAAAATTATAAATGAAGAACAAAAAGGCTGTTGCAAAGGAGCACGAGGATGTAAAGAGCAACTGATAATAGATGCAGAGGTGACATATCAAGCTAAAACTAAACAAAGGTCGATACACTACGCATACATTGATTACCAAAAAGCTTTTGATAGTGTACCCCACTCATGGTTACTACAAATATTGGAAATATACAAAGTAGATCCTAAATTGATACAGTTCCTAAACATAGTAATGAAAAATTGGAAAACCACACTTAATATCCAAACAAATTCAAATAATATCACATCACAGCCAATACAGATGAAGCGTGGAATATACCAAGGAGATTCATTAAGTCCTTTCTGGTTCTGCCTTGCTCTGAACCCACTGTCCAACATGCTAAATAATACAAATTATGGATACAATATCACTGGAACATACCCACACAAAATCACACATTTGCTATACATGGATGATCTAAAACTACTGGCAGCAACAAATCAACAACTCAGTGAATTACTAAAGATAACAGAAGTATTCAGCAATGATATAAGTATGGCTTTCGGAACAGACAAATGTAAGAAAAATAGCATAGTCAAGGGAAAACACACTAAACAAGAAGATTACATATTGGATAACCATAGCGACTGCATGGAAGCGATGGTAAAAACGGATGCCTATAAATATCTAGGATACAGACAAAAAATAGGAATAGATAATACAAATATTAAAGAAGAACTAAAAGAAAAATATAGACAAAGACTAACAAAAATACTGAAAACAGAATTGACAGCAAGAAACAAGACAAAAGCTATAAATACTTATGCCATACCAATATTGACCTACTCATTTGGAGTAGTGAAATGGAGTAACACAGACCTAGAAGCACTCAATACACTTACACGATCACAATGCCACAAATATAGAATACATCACATACATTCAGCAACAGAAAGATTCACATTAAGCAGAAAGGAAGGAGGAAGGGGATTTATCGACATAAAAAACCTACATTATGGACAGGTAGACAATTTAAGGAAATTCTTTCTAGAACGAGCAGAAACTAGCAAAATACAAAAGGCAATCACTCATATAAATACATCGGCTACACCACTGCAATTTCATAACCACTTCTACAACCCTTTAGATCACACAACATCAACAGATACGAAGAAAGTAAATTGGAAAAAGAAAACACTTCATGGCAAGCACCCGTATCATCTAACACAGCCACACATCGATCAAGACGCATCCAACACATGGCTAAGAAAAGGCAATATATACAGTGAGACAGAAGGATTCATGATTGCAATACTGGATCAAACAATAAACACCAGGTATTACAGCAAGCATATTATTAAAGATCCCAATACCACAACAGATAAATGCAGACTTTGTAAACAACAAATAGAAACAGTAGATCACATCACAAGTGGGTGTACAATACTAGCAAATACAGAATACCCCAGAAGACATGACAATGTCGCAAAAATAATACATCAACAGCTTGCCTTACAACATAAACTTTTAAAACAACAAGTTCCTACATACAAGTATGCACCACAAAATGTACTGGAGAATGTCGAATACAAATTATACTGGAACAGAACCATTATAACAGATAAAACAAAGCCACATAACAAACCTGACATCATACTCACCAATGAAAAGAAGAAATTAACACAACTAATCGAAATATCCATACCCAATACAACAAATATACAAAAGAAAACAGGAGAAAAAATTGAAAAATACATCCAATTGGCTGAGGAAGTCAGACATGAGGCATCAGGATAAAGTTGACATCATACCAATTATACTATCAACTACAGGAGTCATACCACACAATATCCACCAGTACATCAATGCAATACAGCTACATCCAACCATATATATACAATTACAGAAATCCGTAATTATTGATACATGTTCAATTACCCGAAAGTTCCTAAATGCAATATAACACATACCGTACAGTTAATAGGAAGTGACGCTTGATCAAGGTCCGCGTCACTTTCCATTCTTAACCAGACTTAACGTCTGAGAAAGTAAAGAAATAATAATAATAATAATAATAATAATAACAATAGTAATTATAATAATAGTAATAATTATAGTAATACTGGAACAAAATAATGTGCAATCAGAAGAAGAAGAAAACACAGTAATGGACTCAAACATCCCAGAGCAAACAAACAAAGAACAACACGCATCAATTAAAGAATCAGAGGAAAACGAAATCTTAAGACAGCCACCAGAACAAGCACAAATAGAACACGAAGTGACACACATGTTAGATATAGAAGAAAAATTTCAGGTGACATATATAGAATACAAAGACACAAATACAGACATTAGATCATTCTTGCATAGACCGCCAAATAACCCACAAGTCGAAACAACAATAAAAACTATCAACACAATCATACACAACAAAATAAATGAATATACAACTATGGAAGAGTTACAACTACTGGTATATATAGGAGCACTCACTACACTAAATACACACACTAGGCAGAGATCAGAACCAACCAACACACAGAAGAAACCCACAAAACCAGCATGGCAACACAAGCTACAGATCAGAATAGAAAAACTGAAAAAAGACATTGGACATCTAACACAATTTATAAGAAATCAAATGTCAGAAAAAAAAACGAAAAACGTTAGGTAAAATCTCACAACAAGAAGTGATAGGGCAATTAGATGAAAAGAAGCAGAAATTACAAACATTGGCCAAACGACTTAGAAGATAGAAAAAAAAGTGAAAATAAAAGGAAACAAAACTAAACATTCAACAGAAACCAAAAGAAATTTTACCAGACAATAGATAACACACACATTAAAATAGACAATCCACCAAACATAACAGACATGGAACACTTCTGGAGCAACATATGGTCAAATCCGGTACAACATAACAGGCATGCACGGTGGATACAAGCAGAAACAGGCACATACAAGTTGATACCACAAATGCCTGAAGTAAAAATTTTGCAACATGAAGTCACCCAAGCGATTAATTCTACTCACAATTGGAAAGACCCTGAAAAAGATAAAATAGCAAATTTCTGGCTAAAGTAGTTCACCTCAACACATTAACATCGAACTAAATTATTTAACAGTTACATTGCAGACCCATACACATTCCCTGATACACTTACACATGGAATAACTTATCTGAAACCTAAAGATCAAGCAGACACAGCAAACCCAGCTAAATATCGCGCCATAACATGCCTACCAACAATATACAAAATATTAACTTCAGTCTTTACACAGAAATTGACACATACAACACAGAACAAAATTATAAATGAAGAACAAAAAGGCCGTTCCAAAGGAGCACGAGGATGTAAAGAGCAACTGATAATAGATGCAGAGGTGACATATCAAGCTAAAACTAAACAAAGGTCGCTACACTACGCATACATTGATTACCAAAAAGCTTTTGATAGTGTACCCCACTAATGGTTACTACAAATATTGGAAATATACAAAGTAGATACTTGTATGTAGGAACGTGTTGTTTTATAAGTTTATGTTGTAAGGCAAGCTGTTGATGAATTATTTTTGCAACATTGTCATGTCTTCTGGGGTATTCTGTATTTGCTAGTATTGTACATCCGCTTGTGATGTGATCTACTGTGTCTATTTGTTGTTTGCAAAGTCTGCATTTATCTGTTGTGGTATTGGGATCTTTAATAATATGCTTGCTGCAATACCTGGTGTTTATTGTTTGATCATGTATTGCAATCATGAATCCTTCTGTCTCACTGTATATATTGCTTTTTCTTAGCCATGTGTTGGATGCGTCTTGATCGATGTGTGGCTGTGTTAGATGATATGGGTGCTTGCCATGTAGTGTTTTCTTTTTCCAATTTACTTTCTTCGTATCTGTTGATGTTATGTGATCTAAAGGGTTGTAGAAGTGGTTATGAAATTGCAGTGGTGTAGCAGATGTATTTATATGAGTGATTGCTTTGTGTATTTTGCTGATTTCTGCTCGTTCTATAAAGAATTTTCTTAAATTGTCTACCTGTCATTACTGTAGGATTTTTATGTCGATAAATCCCCTTCCTCCTTCCTTTCTGCTTAATGTGAATCTTTCTGTTGCTGAATGTATGTGTTGTATTCTATATTTGTGGCGTTGTGATCGTGTAAGTGTATCGAGTGCTTCTAGGTCTGTGTTACTCCATTTCACTACTCCAAATGAGTAGGCAAATATTGGTATAGCATAGGTATTTATAGCTTTTGTCTTGTTTCTTGCTGTTAATTCTGTTTTCAGTATTTTTGTTATTCTCTGTCTATATTTTTCTTTTAGTTCTTCTTTAATAATTGTATTATCTATTCCTTTTTTTTTGTCTGTATCGTAGATATTTATAGGCATCTGTTTTTTCCATCGCTTCTATGCAGTCACTGTGGTTATCCAATATGTAATCTTCTTGTTTAGTGTGTTTTCCCTTGACTATGCTATTTTTCTTACATTTGTCTGTTCCAAAAGCTGTATTTATATCATTGCTGAATACTTCTGTTATCTTTAGTAATTGGTTGAGTTGTTGATTTGTTGCTGCCAGTAGTTTTAGATTATCCATGTATAGCAAACGTGTGATTTTGTGTGGGTATGTTCCAGTGATATTGTATCCATAATTTGTATTATTTAGCATGTTGGACAGTGGGTTCAGAGCAAGGCAGAACCAGAAAGGACTTAATGAATCTCCTTGGTATATTCCACGCTTCATCTGTATTGGCTGTGATGTGATATTATTTGAATTTGTTTGGATATTAAGTGTGGTTTTCCAATTTTTCATTACTATGTTTAGGAACTGTATCAATTTAGGATCTACTTTGTATATTTCCAATATTTGTAGTAACCATGAGTGGGGTACACTATCAAAAGCTTTTTGGTAATCAATGTATGTGTAGTGTAGCGACCTTTGTTTAGTTTTAGCTTGATATGTCACCTCTGCATCTATTATCAGTTGCTCTTTACATCCTCGTGCTCCTTTGCAACAGCCTTTTTGTTCTTCATTTATAATTTTGTTCTGTGTTGTATGTGTTATTAATTTCTGTGTAATGACTGAAGTTAATATTTTGTATATTGTTGGTAGGCATGTTATGGGGCGATATTTAGCTGGGTTTGCTGTGTCTGCGTGATCTTCAGGTTTCAGATAAGCTATTCCATGTGTAAGTGTATCAGGGAATGTGTATGGGACTGCAATGTAACTGTTATATAATTTAGTTCGATGTTAATGTGTTGAGGTGAACTACTTGAGCCAGAAATTTGCTATTTCATCTTTTGCAGGGTCTTTCGAATTGTGAGTAGAATTAATCGCTTGGGTGACTTCATTTTGCAAAATTATCACTTCAGGCATTTGTGGTATCATCTTGTATGTCTGTTTCTGCTTGTATCCACCGTGCATGCCTGTTATGTTGTACCGGATTTGACCATATGTTGCTCCAGAAGTGTTCCATGTCTGTTATGTTTGGTGTATTGTCTATTTTAATGTGTGTGTTATGTATTGTCTGGTAAAATTTCTTTTGGTTAAATTTCTTTTGGTTTGCGTTGAATGTTTAGTTTTGTTTCCTTCTATTTTCACTTTCTTTGTATCTCCTAAGTCGTTTGGCCAATGCTTGTAATTTCCGCTTCTTCTCATCTAATTGCTCTATCGCTTCTTGTTGTGAGATTTTACCTAACGTTTTTCGTTTTTTTCTGACATATCATTTCTTATAAATTGTGTTAGCTGTCCGATGTCCTATCTCAGTTTTTCTATTCTGATCTGTAGCCTGTGTTGCCATGCTGGTTTTGTGGGTTTCTTCTGTGTGTTGGTTGGTTCTGATCTCTGCCTATTGTGTATATTTAGTGTAGTGAGTGCTCCTATATAAACCAGTAGTTGTAACTCTTCCATAGCTGTATATTCTCTTATCTTGTTGTGTATGATTGTGTTGATAGTTTTTATTGTTGTTTCGACTTGTGGGTTACTTGGCAGTCCATGCAAGAATTGTCTAATGTCTGTATTTGTGTCTTTGTATTCTATATATGTGAGCTGAAATTTTTCCTCTATATCTAACATGTGTGTCACTTCGTGTTCTATTTGTGCTTGTTCTGGTGGCTGTCGCAAGATTTCGTTTTCCTCTGATTTTTTAATTGATGCGTGTTGTTCTTTGTTTGTTTGCTCTGGGATGTTTGAGTCCATTACTGTATTTTCTTCTTCTTCTGATTGCACATTATTTTGTTCCAGTATATGTTGTACTTGTTGTTTGGTGTTTTCTAATTCTTACTGGGGTATCCTGTTATTTTTTATTATTACACGGATCTGATCAGCTAGTCGTTGTTCTGTTAAAAATTTTAATTCTGGGTATCTGGTAATAAAAGTTGTGTATACTTGTGATCTGTATCCAGTTGTGTTGGTTCCTAGGTTTGTTGCTTGGTAATAACAGAACATGAGGTGTCGATTAACTTCATCTGACCATCTCATCCTCTGCCTTTGTTTTCCTTCTAGGGTGGTTGTAGGAAGCATATCCTGCAAAACACCTCTATTTGGTTTTAAATCATTTTCCAGTTGGCTAGCAGTGTCGTTACCATTGTGGGCGGTCATAGGGTTCAAGCGTCGTCCCCGACCATGACGGCGCTTGTCCGAGGCTTCTTTAGTTCTGTCCTGAACCAACTAATCACACTAAAAGGGGGGTTAGCCCTATTAGTGGTTTGTTCTTTTCGTCGCCTTTTACGACTGGCAGAACATACCGGAGGCCTATTCTTTTCCCGGGCCTCCACGGGGATTATTATTATTATTATTATTATTATTATTATTATCATTATTATTATTATTGATGGGTCACAAATTTACATCACAAGGACCTGAAGTGCTGCGCAGCGTACTGAGCGTAAAATTCTACATCTTAAATGAAGGCAACTTGAGCTTCAATAGCTTATACGAGGTGCGACTAGGAAAAAACCGGACTGATGCTGGAAAAAACATTTATTTACAATTATTTACAATTTCATGTTATCTCCTTCAATGTACTCTCCTCCTCGGTCTCTACACCGCTCCATACGAATTTTCCACTGTTCATAGCAATGCTGCAGATCATTTTCGGTAAGTCCATACATTACTTCCGTCGCTTTTTCTTTTACTGCTTCAACAGTCTCAAATCTAGTTCCTTTCAAAGCTGACTTGACTTTAGGGAAAAGAAAAAAGTCACAGGGGGCCAAATCAGGTGAGTAGGGTGGATGATCTAAGATGGGAATTTTGTGTTTTGCCAAAAACGTCTTCACTGACAACGCACTGTGAGCTGGGGCATTGTCTTGGTGAAGGATCCATGACTTTGTTCATGTTGAAACTTTCATGAAGAATCTGCCTAACACTTTCCTTGTCAACTCCTGTTAACTCAGACACTGCTCTGATTATTAAACGGCGATCTTGTCGAACAAGTTTACCGATTTTTTCAATGTTTGCATCAGTTTTTGCTGACAATATTCTGCCATTGCGAGTGTCATCACTGGTGTCTTCGCGGCCATCTTTAAATCGTTTAAACCACTCAAACACTTGTGTTCGCGATAAACAATCATCGCCGTACACTTGTTGTAACATTTCAAACGTTTCACTTGCAGATTTTCCTAGTTTGAAACAAAATTTGATGTTAACACGCTGTTCTTTCTGTACACTCAACATTTTCCGACGCACAGACAAAACGTCAACTACTTAAAACAGACGCCACGGGCAGACTGAATACAGGAGGCAGATGAAACTCGAGCAGTAGGCGGAGCGAGAGTCACGTGACAGGCCACGCGACTTTCAGCCTTATTGCATTCGTTTTATTGTTTCACCAGTACTAGTCCGGTTTTTTTCTAGCCACACTTCGTAATTCACCAGTCAGCCCACGAGTAAATAACAGGTCATAAATAGCCGGTGGAAAAACTGTCCAGTGACGTCAACGTAGTTAAAACTTAGCAGTCCGCGTGGGCAATACTAGAACACACACGAGGAAATAAATTACGAGCAACCAAAATACTGCTCGACCACTGGGATAGTGACCACTGCAAAATTGCTATCATCTCCTGAAGCCACCACCTGCGTGCAGCAGGCCTAGTAGCGCACTCTTCGTCGTAAACGTCTGCCGAGCTCGGTGCATTCGCCTCACTGCCGCTACGCCAACCTTCCCTCGCTTCGCTTTCCTCGCAGCCAAGCCGAGCCACCTCAGCGTGCTGCAGCGACCCAAAGATAAGCAATCAGGACTGACTCGAAACGTGTCTCCACGGCCCAACACCCTGCGTTTATTTACTTGAATTATAGAAGACTTCCACAACATTCTACACAACACTGCCAAACTGCAGCTTCAGTTTCACAACGATCACTCAACTATGCACTTGGAGGTGCCATTCGCTATAATTAATCGAGGTTGCTCATGAAAAAACAAACTTGCAATGTTTGTGACTTACAATCTTAGGAATTGTGGCGAATTCCTTATGTGGCAACACACAGAGGAACAAAGCAGAGTCACACTAAAAAGAGTAGCTAATCGCTTCAGAGCACAATATGTTGAGCACAACATAATTATACACAAATAATGGTGTAAACATAATGCTGGTGTTGCCTTTGCAGCTGAGGAAAACTGATGCAGTACGCAAACCTTCTGATACGGGATACCAATCTGGCCTTACTCTGTCATAAGTAAACCTAATGTGTAGAGCTGTGCTTCATAGCCGATCCCTGTAACGCATGCGTATCCATTGGTGCTTTATTCGGAGGTAGGTGGTGTGTCCTTGGGCCGGGTCAAGTTTTCATTGCCAGAAATGATATGGGGGTGACGGCCTAAATTTTCTTGTCATCAGACATTGTATTAGTGCTTTGCATTTAAATTCCTACCATACTATTCGGCATGAGTAAGCTTTGTGACTGCATCGAGTTTCACTTTCTGCCTTCCTTCATCGTTAACTCGGACTTCGCATCCCTCACTCAGTCAAAACTAAGAGAGACTTTCACTCAACATTAAAACAAAACAAAAAAGTTATCTCAAACAACTTGCGATCGTGGATATTTTGTGAATAAAATTTGTTGGCATTTAACTCCCCAGATAGGCTAAGCTCAGATTATCACTGATCATTGTTTTAAAAATTCTAAGTACTCGATCTGATGGTGATAGTTGGAATGATGTTATAAATGCCGTAATATCGGTATATTGTCACAATCTGAATAATCATGCACTATAAAAAGTAACAGGACTGGTGATTGAAAAACCAAAAATTTGTTACATTGTATGTCCAGTCCCGCATCAGTTCACAGGGCCTCCAAGGCTCGTACTCAGATCGCTGGAAAGAAAAGTGCACAACAAATAACTCTGTATGCAAATCGACATCCTGAAGGACGAATGTTGTGATTCAAATTAGTTCAAATGGCTGTGAGCTCTATGTGACTTAACTTCTGAGGTCATCAGTCGCCTAGAACTTAGAAATAATTAAACCTAACTAACCTAAGGACATCACACACGTCCATGCCCGAGGCAGGATTCGAACCTGCGACCGTAGCGGTCGCTCGGGTCCAGACTGGAACGCCTAGAACCGCACGGCCATTCCGGCCTTCACGAATGTTGTGTTCAGTATTGTTATTTGTTTAGTGTGAATAACGGTGAGATATTAATGTATTTTTACACTACTGAATTTATTAAACTTCCTTTATATGGTTCTACTTGTTAGTAGATGTGGGAAATATGTGTTTTCATTCGTATTTCTGAGACCTTAGGTACACATTTTCCATCGTCAGTAGGTGACGTAATTTCATATATATTCTTTCATTCGAATATGGTGAACAGATTGGTGGTATGTTTTCTAAAGAACAAATATGGAAAACGTATGATTTGTTTTCTTTGAATATTCCCCCAATTAAAATTTTGCAAAATGAGCCACACGCTTTCAGCACGAATGAAACTTACATGACCATTTAGTAGACCATATTTTTTGTACGTATACTTAGTTCAATGTTAACTGAACCTAACCTGAATCGCACACAATTCAGCTCCATTTGGAAGTCATAAATTAAGCTTGACACATTGCCTCCGGGTGTACAAATTACGTGGGAAGAATTGACAAGCGATTATTTGCAATCAATGTCTGGAATTGTTTCTAAGGTAGCATCCAGGAGAGAACTGGTACATAGTAATCATGATGGTTCTTCATTAACCAGTTACGTGGAGGTAGACCGCCGTGGTACGTCTGTAAATCTCCCAGTCGAGAAGACCGATTAGGAGCCATGCATCACGCGACCCCACAGGGCGGAGGTAGAGGGCAGTTCCTCCGCTTGGCCCTCCTGTGTACCACAGGGGCGACTTAGTCGAAGGTTGCCTAGCAACACCACCTGCTCCCGAAGGACCTCTACCGGGGCTCCGTCGCTGCACGCGGCCATCTGTAAGGGAGGAGCTACGCACATCCCACGATGCTCTGACGTAATGGTCCGTGAACCTGATAAGCTATGTTCTACTAAACCCCTGCCCGGCTACAGGTCGAATCTGTCTGTTAAGGAGTTGGTGGAGATGCGTGGGGTCCGGAGCCTTCGCATGAGCATGAAGTGTCTGTTTCTGCAGAAGTAGTAACTTTCACGTAAGGCGACCCAAAGATTGCCACTTGCACTGTATCTGCTCTTAACGAAGCGCTCCGCGTATAAAAAATCTGTTTCACTCTTATTCCTGCTTGCTTGGAGGATGCAATTTACAGACTATAGTATATCAGTAACACAGAAAATACGATTTCTCCGTCGTGTACCACTCACGGACCACGTAAAACATCTTCCGAGGGTACAAAAAGGGATTAACGTTCCCATTGTTTTATACCTTACTAAATCGCTTTCGAATCGCTTGAGTCACCTCAGCTACGGCCCAATGTTTTACCTCAGTGGTATCAATTTAACGAATTACACACTGCTGTACCAGAGTACTTACGGTGAAAATATATTCTGAAGCTCACACTCTTTCTTCTGCATGTCATTTGCTACTAGGATAGAAAACGTAGGAAGTAAAAACGCGACATAAAGATGGTGGCTTGCAGAGAGACGAGATGTAGAAGGAATTCACTGCGTTAAAAGGTGCACCGAGGAAATACCTTCAGCAAGCTACACAGCTCTTCGGAAAACCAGACGTCTGAATTCCATTTTTCACGTGCTAGCTACGTGAAACAGGAAATTTTTAATGAAACGCTCACACGAAACAAAACTCGAATTTTGCGTGAATGTGCCTAAATACTGAACTCAGAACCGCAGTGAACTAAAATTTTATCAACGGAGAGGTGGAAAAACTCGTTTCCAAGCCAACGTTATTGTAGAAGTCAAGTTAGACATTAGTAAGTATGACCCTAAAATATTTAAATTAAGAATGAACTCGATAGATATATCAGTTTTAGTATATTACAGAACAAACGGAACTCTGTGTAGGACCGAGGCTTGAACCCGAATTTCCCGCCCATCGTGAGCGGTCACCTTAATCATTCTATTTTTTTTATTTCCGTCTCCTTATTTAGTTAATAATGCAACAGTCAGTTCTGTAGAACAGGCGCAGAAGCAACATTCTATTTGACGAAAAAGGCCTTAGATCATTGGTGTGTTACATACACAGCATAAATTGAACATGCAGGGTAACTTTTTTCCATCGTGTACAAACTCTAGGGATTGAGCGATGAAAGAGTACGGAATAAAAAAGATCTAATGAACTTACGTCCGGTGATGCATTGTTTCCATGCTAGAGGCCATTTGTTCAATCATATTTTGTTACAGAGACTGCGGTCTAATACACGCTGTACCATGCAGCCTAAGTTACAGTATGCTAGGTTTCCTCCTAGAGGGTCGTATTGTTCCTCACGAGTCATGCTCTAGCACACTCTCCCGCCACAGTAATAGGTAATGTTGTGTCCGATTCACTTCTCATGCTGACTCACCTTGCAGTGGATGTGATACAGCGTTGTACTCAATGGTTCCGTATTCGAATCTAGAATTTGCCGACATGGAATTTACTCACGGAAAGGCAACGGAAACCGGCGGCGGGCAGCAAGGTTGTGTAAGGAGACCTGTCCCCGTCAACCACCACAGCATTCAATGCTTGCGACAGTGTTCAGCCGTTTGTCTTACACAGGGTCGTTTCACGAAGCAGGAAGTAATGAAGGACGTCCCCCAAATGTTCGGACTTCAGACATGGAGGAAAATGGGAAGACTCTGGAAGGCGACCTCCGTGTCAGCACCAGGCAGCTGCCTCACCAGTATAGGGTAAATCAGACGACCTGCACGCACTAACTTATCAGCGACAGACTTCACACATTGGGAGCAGTTTTGTTACTCCTTTCTTCACCAGGCAACTGCGATGCTTGAATTTGTGCCATCCATCCTATTCACAGATGAAGTCAGATGCATGCTGAAGGGTATCTTCAAAGTTCATAAGCATGTGTGGGATAGTATGCAGAACCTCCATGGTATGGTGACAGGGAATCATCAGCATCGGTGCAGCCGGAATGTGTGGTACGAGATAACACTGGCGACAGTCTTCCTTCCATGTCGCTTAAAAGGCCGGAACTATCGGTGTTTCTTGACGGTGACTTTCCTCCTTGCTGGAATAAGTTCCACTGATGATTGGAAGGATTATATAGCTGCTACATGATGGTGATCCAGCCCACTTCGCCATTAACGTACGGAGGCATCCAATACAATGTTTGTACATTGTAGTTGTCCTTTAAATTTCGTTATCTTTAAATTCGTTTTGTATCTTTATATTACTTTTTTAATTATTAATTTGTGTTTCTATTTACATTATTATCGCTGTTCTTTGCGCCATATTGCGGACGCATAGCTTAGCTCTGGGTTTCGCTGGGCGTTGTCTTGCTACGTTCACTTGTGTTAACGTGCCACAGCAATGACTCGTCCGCAATAAGATTGTGTTCTCTCGATGGATCTGACGACGGGGTCCGGCTGCATGGCCTGCTCGTTCACCGGATCTCAGCCCGTGCGTTTTCTGATTATGGGGCCGTGTCAAAAAGCATCAGGTATGCAGAGCCCATTCCAGATATGGTGACACTGGAGCAGTGTATTCATGTTGCCTTTGACACGGTTCGGATGCAGCCTGGCCAATGTGAACAAGAGACACAGAACATCAGAACATGTTACGGTGCGTAAACGCGTGCATTGAGGCACATAAAAACCATTTGCAACACTTACTCTTAGTGTGGCTGCATGGTACAGCCCGTAATAGACCGCATGTCTGAATAAATGGTCTCTAGCATGGAAACCATACATTTCAGGACCGAAGTTCATTCGACCTTTTCTGTTCTGTATCACCTCATCGATCACTCGCTAGAGTTTGTACATGGTGGACAAACTCACCCTATATAATCTGCTTGTGAGTTGCATTAATTGCAAGGATTGTTCCAATTCATCCTTCAATGAATCGTAACTTTCTCTACAATCAACATTCAACTATTGACTAGAAATTGTAGATTACGGGTAGCTAAGGAAATATTTTTTTAAGAAAGTACGTAGTACAAAAGAATAACAGAAAATTCCTTTAACACACGAAACAGAAAAATCGACCACTTCTCGTTAGTATGACACAAGAAGCCAGCTGCGACATGCCATCCGAATTCAACGCCTAACCTTCGATGGCCATGAGGATAGAGACGCACCTATCAGTCCCTCTCTGGTAGATTTCAACTGACGGGCGGGTTGGAAGAAATGCCCTCAAGGTAGTTATCAAAAGTAAACTGGTATTTGACGTGTCGTCTTATATTGTATCCTGTTACAAAAAACGCCCAAAACTCGATCAGTTTTTGGTTCCACACCTGAAAAGATAAAGAACGGCCAAACTCTTTATCCAGGTGACCGTATGCATCTTTGACAATGGAAATTGTGTCGCTCCCCGATAGACGAGGATTTTAGGGCGAATCTTTTGCGTTCGCACCCGGGGATTGAGGCCCAGTATCTTTTAAGGAAGGAATCATAAACCGCCGTCCCGCCACAGATATGATTGTGTTCACCCGTGACTTCCGCATTTCACTTCAGGCAGAGGGAATGTCTGCCAGGGTTATGGCATGGAGTTCGTGACGAGCCGGCTGTTCACCGATAACGCCAATGTACGAGGTGGCGTTCATTTCCATGTGATGTACGATTCAGGAACTGTGCGCCACACTGCGGCCAACCTAACCTCTGATGACGTGGTTCGACAGCGTTCCGGGAAGGTTTTCTTGTTAAGAGGTGACAATTACCACGCGTAGTGGGAGCCCTATTGCAAGGAAAGTCCTCATGGATGTAACTACATTTAAGAGTACAAAGTTCAGTATTTGACAGCGCTGATGCGGCGTGGGCCAGTGTGACCGGCATTCTGCATTAAAAAGGGGAAGTACGTCGACCGAAAGTAGAGAGATACTGTTGAGGCTATGATTTCATAACTTCAGGATTGTATGTACTTCAGGAACCTTAGCCCGCCTGTGGACGATGATCATCGCTGGACCCTCTTTCGCTTAGGGAGTGTGAGGGTGTCAAACTTGACACTGAGTATAAGACTGGTAGTGATAAAACAACCGATGGCAGATTAAAACAATATGATTACTCATAACAAATATATGCAAAACTAAATTACAGCAGTTATTTATCATGAGGGCTCTACTGTACCGTAAATGATAAAATCATTTCGTATAAAGCATTCCGGAGGTACAAAAGTCCCATATTCGGATCTCTTGGCGGAGACTATTCATTAGGATGTTATCAGGGAAACCATAACTGGCCTTCAACGAGTCGAAGACTGAAATATTATATCTCTTAATAGGGCAGGTATGGTAGAAAACTGAGAGAAGGAAAATGGAGGTGCTGAAGTTCTAGTGAGGATTAGTGAAGTTCGACGGCAGGAGAAACAGAACTTCTGCTCAGGTGAGTACAGGGTTACAAATACGAAATCAAATACGGGTAATACACGTAGAGGTCCACAACGAAAAACGAACAGGAACGCAGATAAGCTACTATTATCACCTTAGTGAATGCATAATCGTTGCCAAGAAAGAGATAATGTTGGCGCCCATCACAGAAGTAGAAGCTTGTACGCCAAGTACGTCCGCAAATGCTTGACTTAAAAGAGTGTTTTGTACGATAAACGAAGTTGTTAAGATACTTCATGGAGAAGAAAATTAGTCATAGGAGACTGGAATTCGATTGTAGCGAAAGGAAGGGATGGGAAAGTAAGAGGATACGATCTGGGGGAAAAGAATGAAAGACGAAGCCACCTGGTAGAAATAAGCATCGCTATCACTTTGTTCAAGAATCATGAAAGGAGACAGTGTACGCAGAAGACACCGGGACACACAGGACGGTTTCTGATTGATTATAAAATGTTAAGACAGAGATTTCGAAACCATATTTAACGCTATAAAATAATTTCAGGGACTCATATGTGGTCAGTTCACAATTTCTTAGTCGTGAACTGCAGATTAAAACGTAAAAAGATGACGAACATACAGGAAACTGATGATATAAGACGTGGGTAAGTTGCATGAACCAGTGGATAGTGAGAGATTTTAAAGGAACGTCAGGCAATGATTGACTGAAGCAGAGTAAAGGAATACAGTGAAAGACTAATGTGTAATCTTGAGAGAGAAAACAGTGAACGCAGCAGAGGATGAAGTAAGTAAAAAAGATAAAGCCTAGTAGAAAGACTTGAATATCATAGTACATAATGAATTTAATTGATGAAAGGAGGAGTATATAGATGTGGTAAATTAAAAAGACGGAAAGGGACATAGCTGTCGTAAAAATGAGATTGAAAGTAAGGGAAAAATGGGGAGGTAGGAATGGCTAGAGGGCCATTGCAGGGCTGTAAAAGCATATACTTGGCGCCCCAGAAGAACTGATCAATATTAAGGGATATGAAAGGTGCAATCATACGACGTAAAGAGAAAGCTTTCGAAAATGGAATGCCCTCTGCAGGTAGCAGGAGTAAAATATAGAGAACCATAGGTTATATACTGTACACACAGAAGCTAGACTGCTGTTACAGCAGTTCGGGTTTGAATGGGAAGCAGTAGTGGAGAAGAGAGAGTATCTAGTATTAGAATCATAATTTAAAAGGATTTCGTAGTCTTCGGATCGAATAAGGCAGAAGGGATGGATAACGTTCCGTCAGAAGTTCTACAATTATTTGGGACCTGGCGACAACACGACTATACATGTGATTGTGTGGAATGTATGAGTTTGGCGATATACCTCCAGACTTTTGGAAAGACATCATCCACACAATTCCGAAGACTGTAAGAGCTGACAAGTGCAAGAATTGTCGTACAATCAACTTAGTACCTCAGGCATCCAAGTTGCTGACAAGAGCAGCATGTACAGAGGAATGGAAGAAATTTAGGCTCTCTTAGATGACGACCAGTTTGGCTTTAGGAAATGTGAAGGCACCAGCGAGGCAGTTCTCACGTGCGGTGAATGGAGGCGAGACTGCAGAAAAATTAAGACACTTGCATAGCATTGCTCGATCTGAAAAAGACGATAGACATTCTAAAATGATGCAACATAGTAGTAAGCTATAGGTAGCGACGGGTAATATAAAATATGTACAAGAGCTAAGAGGGAATAAGAAGAGTGGACGACCAAGAACGTAGGGCCCGGATTAAAAAGGGTGTCATTTAGGGATGTAACCTAGCCTCCTGCTGTTCAATACGTACATTCAACAAGCAATAATAGAAATAAAAGAAAGATTCAGGAGTTGAAACAAAATTAAAGGTGAAAGGATATCAATGATACTATTGGCCGATGACAGTACTATCCTGAGAGAAAGTGAAGAAGAATTATATGATCTGCAGAACGGCATGAACAGTTTAATGAGTACAGAGTATGCATTGAGAGTAAATCGCAGAAAGTTGACAATGAGAAGTAACGAAATGAAAGCAGTTAATTTACGGAGTACCTCTACCTAGGCAGGACAATAACCCACGACTGACGGAGCAAGGAGACCATAAAAAGGAGACTGGCATTGGCGAAAGGACTTTCGTGGACAACATAGGCCTTAATTCGAGGAAGAAATTTCTGAGAATGTACGTTTCCAGCACATCATTGTATAGTAGTGAAACGTAGAGTGTGGGGAAACCGGAACAGAAGAGCATAGAAGCATTTGAGATGTGATGCTACAGAACAACATTGAATATCAGGAGGTCTGATAGTGTACTCGTATGCAATGAAGAGGTTCTTCGAAGAATCGACGAGTAAACGAATGTATGGAAAACACAGGCAAGAAGATGAGACATAATCGTAGGACATGTGCCAAGACATCAGTGAATAACTTCCATAGTACTAATGGGAACTGTAGAGGGTTAAAACTGTAGAGGAAGCCAGACTACAATACAGCCAGCAAATAACTGAGGACGTACGCTGCGGGTGCTACTCTGAGATGAAAAAGTTAGCACAAGAGAGGAATTCGTCGGGGGAGGGGAGGGGCGAGGAGAGGAGAGGAGGATTCGATCAGTCAGAAGACTGATTACTCAGAAATTTCGGAGGGAGAGAGCCAGGATTGCAGCGTATCCCCGATGTTGTTCAATTTATACAGTAGGTGAGTAGTAAAGGGAAACAAAAACTTGGAGAAGTGGTTAAAGTTCTTGGAGAAGAAGTAAAAGTTCTAACGTTTGCCGCTGACATTGTATTCTGTCGGATATAACATAGGGATTAGAAGAGCAGTTGCACGGAATAGACACTGTCTTGAAAGGAAAATATAAGATTAACATCAGCAAAATCAAAATAAGGGTAGCTGATTGTATTCGAATTAAATCATGTAATGCTGAAGAAACCAGGTTATGAAATGAGACACTAAGAGTAGCAGATGAGTTTTACTGTTGGGGCAGCAAAATAACTAATGAAGGCCGAAGTATAAAGCAGATAAAATGTAGACTGGCTAAGACAACAAGAGCAGTTTTGAAGTAAAGAATTTTGCTAAGTTCGAATAGAGATTTAAGTAGCAAGAAGTCTTTCCAGAAGGCATGTACCTGAAGTGTAGCGCTGAATTCAAGTGAAACGTGGACGATAATGAGTTTAGACAAAAAGAGAACAGAGGCTTTTCAAACATGGTGCTACAGAAGAATTCTGAGAATTAAATGGGAAGATGGGGTAACCAAAGAACTACTACTGAACAGAACTGGAGAGAAAAGGAATTTGTGTAGAGCCTTACAAACAGAAACTATAGGTTGACAGGGCGCATCCTGAGGCATCAAGGAATGGTCAGTTTAGTGTGGGAGGGTACTGAGGATGATGCAGGGTGCTTCTGAATGACTAAAAATAAAAATAAAATTATGCTTATTTTCAGTTCGTCTTTTGAAGCTTTAAAGCCGTTCCCGGGAATTTACGTTTTCTGCAGCATTTTTCCCTAAATCTCAGAAACCACTTCGAGTATTCAGATTTACAGGGAGTAATAACATACATATCCTGCGTCTATTGAACTAAAAGAAGTCTTAATGTTATGTATAATTAAAATTATTTCGGATAACGTACAAAAAGTACACAAAATTTTAAATGTGTAATTAAAAAATTTTATTTCCGAAAGTAGTTGCTGAAATGCAATTAGTGTAGTTTAGTAGACTCAGAACATACAGTTTAATGTCCTGTAAAAGTTTCTTGTCAGTGTATACAGTGGTTCCTGAAATACTGGGAAGCCAAGTCAATAAATTTAACATTATCGGGATACGACGTTCCACCTCCCCTTAAGGCTATTTGCAGATGATGCGGTGGTCTGTACCAAAGTAGCAACGACAGGAGATAGTAAGAATTTGCAGAACGACCTGCAGAGAACTGATGAATAGTGCAAGCTCTGGCCGTTGAACCTGAACGTAAATACATGTAACATACTGCGCATACATAGGAAAAGAAATCCACAATTATACAGCTTTGCTATTGATGACAAACAGCTGGAGACAACGTCTACCGTAAAATATCTAGGCGTCACTATCCAGAGCGACCTTAAGTGGAATGACCAGATAAAACAGATAGTGGGAAAAGGAGACACCGGACTCAGATTCATCGGAAGAATCCTAAGGAAGTGTAACTCATCCACGAAGAAAGTGGTTTATAAGGCACTAATTCGCCCGATTCTTGAGTATTGTTCGTCTGTCTGGGATCCCTGTCAGGTAGGACATAGTAGAGATGCAGAAGATCCAACGAAGAACGTTGCGTTAAGACACGGGATCGCTTCGCTGGGAAGAGAGCGTTACAGAGACGCTAAACAGACTGCACTGGCAGACGTTACAAGAGAGACCTTGTGCATCACGGAGAGATGTACTATTGAAATTTTGGTACAGCAATTTTCAGGAGTCGTCGTACAGTGTATAACTTCCCCCCCACATACATCTCGAATATTGACCACAAGGAGAAAATTCGAGAAATTAGAGCCTATACAGAGGCTTACGACAATCATTCTCCCCACACACTATTCACGAGTGGAACAGGGTTGGAGGGATCAGATAATGGTACCGAAAGTACCCTCCGCCACACGCCATTAGGCGGCTTGCAGAGTATGCTGTAGATGTCGGTGGGAGCCAAAGAGAGAGAGAGAGAGAGAGAGAGAGAGAGAGAGAAGATACCGGAAATGAAAAAGAGAGATGAGCCGCGACTAAATATAGGCTTGCAGTGGTTTGTACTGCCCCCTTCTCCAGGCCGGAGAACTGTGATATGCCAAAATTTGCCCAATTTGTTCCATCCTGTGGTGTCGCAGCCAGACACCACACTTGCTAGGTGGTAGCTTAAATCGGCCACGGTCCATTAGTACATGTCGGACCCGCGTGTCGCCACTGGGTGATCCCAGACCGAGCGCCACCACACGGCAGGTCTCGAGAGACGTAGTAGAACTCAGCCCAGTTGTACGACGACGTTGCTAGCGCCTATACGGACGAAGCCTTTGCTCTAATTTGCCGAGATACAGAATAGCCTTCAGCTAAGTTAATGGCTACGACTTAGCAAGGCCCCATTAGCCTTACATAGTTTGATAGTTATCGTATGAAATGTCTCATCAAGAATGCTGTATTCACAACAAGGATAAATAAAAGTTAAGTATTCGAGGAGCTGCATACTTTTCTTATTAGAATTCACTACTTATCCTGTTCCAGAATTCACGCCCGTCTGCGTTAGATAGCGTGCATTTCGGCCTCCTGTATCTACAAGGTGTTGGCACATTCACCAACACATCACATCCCCTATACCTACATGTTGATGTTTCCTGATCTAGCGGTCAAAACCTGGAACGAACCATTCCCAGTGGCATGTGTGGGGAAGAGACACTCGAGTTTGAAGACAAAGGCACGAGACTGTAAGCGAGAAAGAATGTGACAGTGGCAGAGAAAGAGGGGGAGAGAGAGAGGGGGGGGAGAGGGAGGGACAAAGACAATGGCAGGAAGGCATGGGCAGCGAAACTGCCAGAGAAGAGACGTGGTAAGGTATAGCGAGAGAAAGGGATTAAGATAGAGTAAGTTGGAGAAACAGACACGAAAGAATGGGACAGAGACACACACAGACAGTGATAAAGTGGGAGACATGATGAGTATGAAGGCTTCACAACAGACAGAGACGGAGTAAAATGATTTAGAACATCCTATGTTAAAAGAGCGTGAATATATTTGCATACCAAAATTTTTGGTGGCTAAGGTGGAATGAGGATTGAGAGATCTGGTTCCCTATTCCTATATCGGAGCGCTTTATAGAAGAGCATATTGACTTTCTTTGTGTGCTGAGAGAGCATTTTTCAGTGGTAGTATTCTTCTGAGACCTTTAATAAAATATGTGTTTGCTGCAGGACTGAATAGTTGAGAACACATTGCGTCTAACGATATTTCACCATCGTTATTTGGCCTAAAATGCCTACTCAGATATCTGATTAACTTCTCGATTACTCAGTCTTCTGTTTGCTGCTAGATACGACCCCTCTCTTGTCTAAAGGGTGTTATCATGCAACAACTTATTTACTGGTTGATATTTCAAGTAATACTTCATGTCAGGATCATGATATATGTTTATTTTAATAGAACTGTATAACATAATGTACAAATAGTAGTGCTCTTCGTCACCTACAACCTCTTCCCACTTTTCGGGCAACAAATGGCTTCTCCAATAAAAGATTTCTTTCACTCGGTTCGCGGCATATGGTTTGGCACTTTCGCAAAGCAGAATGACTTCGCCTAGTCTCTCAGAATATTGTGTGCGCTTGTCTTTCAGTCTGCGATACAAATAGAGTAATTGTGATTTGTAGCGTTTAGCGTTTGACCTGGTTGCATCAGCGCGTGGCAGATCACCTTACCTCAATATCTTCGTCTTCCAGTTGTCAATCCAATCTCTGCACATTGTTCCCGATGGAGCATCCTCTCCATACCCTTCCACCAACAATCTACAACTTTCCGCAGCAGATTTCCTGAGATGATATCACATGACAAGAATTCCCACAAACAATATCCTTGAAGCTCAAACCCCGATGTGTTAAACGCACTAAATAACTCTTTGTACTCCACTCTAAGGTCACACACTGATCTGAAAGCATAGGGTTCTTCATGCTGAATAGGTGCAAGCTTCCTACATTCAATTGTAATCATGACTAACAAAAATGGGAAAGGTAATGTTAATCAGAACACTGGGAGGAGTTTTGATCTAAATAACAGATTTATTCATTCTTAACATCAAAAGACCAAAAAATGGCTAAAGAAACGCCACACAAACAGAATTTTTTTGGACCAATACTTTCAATGATATGGGTTCTATGGTGAACAAAGTGATAAGCTGGGTATCAATAGACGACACTAACCAGAACTACTCACTTTACCTGACTTAATGCATGTGAATGCCTAGTATGGCCCAAAAAGTACATTACTCTCAGGCATTACAACTTACTATTCCATAAGGAAAAATATCGTTCCAAATTACAGGGTGCTGAGAAGCATATTTTGGAGCCCTATGCCGCAGCAGCGAATACTTTACCTTTATGCAGTTCAGGGCAGCACAACACGAAGCACTCGGCGACTGGAGTCACGAACGGCTGTAATCTGTTATTGATGGGGCACGCCCAAAAAATGCAAGTACGCGGTCACGCGTTCGGCTAATTCGGAACGCAGGTACTTCCCTATGAGCCTCTGAAACCCCAGTGCATTCCAGTGTGCAGGTGAACCCGTTTTCTGGTCTGCCAAACCAGTTTCACTTCGTGCCACAACTATGCATGACAGAATATGTCAAATGTTCAGACGGCCGACTCAAGACAAGTAAGTAAACCTACATATCACGGTTCAGATGGTGAATGGCACAGGCTCCAAGTGGCACACTAGCAAAGGACCCAAGTCTCATCATTTAGGTAAAGACCTGCAGTTCTTTACTAGTGAAGCGCCAGTACAAGGGAGACCACTTCTCTTTCTCTCAGCTTTCCTTGTCAGCTCGGTAGCATAGCACATTTACATCTTAGACTATTCCCACTTTATCCCAAGCCAATCACGACTGGGGCGCGGCACTCGAAGGTGGGAGACCGCCTCCTTGCTCTGCATACACAGATTTGACCAGTAAGTGACTTTACGGCTAAAAGCATGACCTGGATGGAACCACAGCCCTCCATAAAAAGATCGTTACCTCCCCTGTTGCGTCCATTTCTAACTTTACGTAAAGTCCCTAAAAGCCTCGTGCCTTTAATAATATGTTTTATAGTAGAGTCTGGACGTCTTGGCTCCACTTACCCGTCCCGCGGAAATTCGCAGAAACACACAGTCGTCTCATCGGCTTCCTGCCTAACAAGGGACCATCCTCTGCTTTATTGCCAATCATCAATTCTGTCCCCATAGCAGCGGCGACTCCTCGACGCTCCTCAGCCTAGCTGGAGGCGGCCACCGACCGACCGGTGCCATCGATCATGTCTGGAAAACGAGCCCGAGGAACTCGGTAGTCCGCAATGTTTTCACCTAGGTTGCTCAGAAGAAAACACTCCCCTCTGCCCTCAGCCGCCGTACCCTTTTATTGCAATTATTTAAATCGGCGCCCTCTTCTTTTGAATGCAGATAAAGCTTACCACTATTCCTTCACTAGAGCTTTAAATACAGCCGGCCATTTCATCATATGAATGAAGTCAGATCGTATCCAGATATAGCAACAAAGTAATAAAGATCAACTACCTTAAGAACATTACGCAGCATAACACCCTATGAGAATTGAGAGTGCCCTGTAATCTCTCATAGGACTCGTTTCGCTCTTCGCTATATTTCTGTAACAGAATTACTGCTTCTCTCTGTCGACAGCGAGAATAATTAATGCCAGCTCCCAATATCATTTTATTTAGTTTGACGAGATAATATTGTACCAGGAACTACACATGAAAGTTTACAAGCCTCTTGTTTTACTGGCGTTGTAGCTGAGTTAGAAGTATGTAACAGTGAGAGTTAAGGATGTAATAACGATGATGATAATAGTAATAGTACTCATTATCGACGTAAGTCGGTACTTAAATTGTCATTTGTGAACGCAAATAGCCGCAAGCACAGCCCTATTGCTGTCAACAAGTATTGTTTGGTAAGACATAGGACTACAACAGACCAGATACGTTCATCATCGATAAATTAATGAGTATGGTATCATTTTCTATATTATGATTACTTAAACACAAAACGTAGAAAGAAAACAGAGAACAGCGAGGAACTAAAAATTCAGGTAAAAGGTGCCATGTGCAAAGAGCTAGAAGACATGCGGTGGTGGTATAAGTGGAAAGAGTTGTTTCGAAGATCTTCCTGAAAAGCGTAATGAATTTAAGGCTGATGATTCAAATACGGTCCAACGACCCACATACTTCAGTTGTAGTGGTTACGTCAGGCTTCGATCAAATAAGATACTTATTTTATGTTTGATAACCCGAATAGAGCACCTCTAATCAACCTCAGATCGCTCTGTGGTAAAGAGAGGTGTAAGAAACCATCATTATACTTAAGCCAAAATGTACTGCATTTTCTGACGCTGGCAAAATTGTCTCAAAATTTGTGATTTTCTTAGGCCATACGATGATCATAAGGAAATGAACCATATTATTAACGAGAATATTATTTAATAAAATTTTGGGAGCGCATTTGTCTAGGTAATATATGGAAATGATTAACGTCACAAGGTCACAAGTTAATGTGAGAAATAAGCCATTGGAAATGTAAAACGCTCGTAGTTCTATAATTGATTTAACTACCCCGACTATTGAATGCAGGCATGCAAACGCGTGTGCATTGTGTGGTATACGTGCTGGATGTTTGTTTGTGGGATGTAGCTTCATGTCTGTTGCACTTGCTCGGTCAGTATACGGACGGCTGATGCTGTTTGTGGACAACGTTGGAATTGTCGTTCGACGATGTCCCATATGCGCTAGATTCGAGACAGATGTGGTGATGGATGAGGCCAAGGCAACATGTTGACACTCTGTAGAGCATGTTGGGTTACAACAGCGATATGTGGGCTAGCGGTGTGCTGTTGGAAAGCTCCCCCTGGAATGATGTTGATGAATCGCAGCATATGAGGTTGAATCAACTGATCTGCGTAAAAATCTGCAGTCAGGGTAAGTGGAAAAACCGTGAGAGTGGTCCTGATGTCATATGAAATCGCACCCCAGCAGAAAACAACGCATCTCCACCCTGCCCTCCAATGAACTCTGATTTTTCACCACAGAAGTAGCAAATGGTGGTGGTTTGGGGTCAGTGGAATGCGAGCTACAGGAAGTGAGGTTCCGAGTTGTCCTTAAAGTAACCGGTCTGTAACACTTCGTTGAGTCACTGTGGTGCCAAGAGCTCATCAAATTGTCGCTGCGGATGCTGTTTGATGCGCCAGAGCTATATGCCAAACACGTGGTCTCCCTTCTCGGTAGTACCAAGTGGTCGTCTGAAGCCGGTTATTTGTGACCTTACACTCCCTGATCACAGCTTCCAGCAATCATGTAGAGTGGCTACATTCCTGCCAAGTCTTTCTGCAATATCGCAGAAGGAACATCCAGCTTCCCTTAGCCCTGTTACGTCTCCTCCTTCAAACTTGGTGGGTGTTGATAATGGTGTCTTTGTCGCCTTAAAGGCATTCTTGACCAACATCAGTTCACCACGTTCAACCTGAAAAGTAGCTAACTCTCACGACTCTGATAGCGTGTATTTAAAGCAAATGCAATTTGGATCTTCGAGGTGGTGCTACTGGCGCCGCTTTCGTGCGACTGGCACGAAATTTGACTAGATATCATCTCCCTGATGTAGGAACACTCATACCAACTTTCGTTTGTTTCCCGCAGCTCATTCTTGCGGTTGTAATTTTTTTTCCGTCAGTGTAGACCAGCGTACGATACAGTTCAGGAGATATGAGGAAAGGAGTAGTTGGAGAGAGAGGTGGAGGGGAGAAGGGAATAGACCGAGAAAGGGTGGAGGCGGAGGAAAAGGGCAGGGAGAGGTGAAAAAGAAGATATATACAAAGGAAAGAGGAGGAGATAGAATGAACAGGAGGAGTATGTAGGCTGGGAGGAGGATGAGTACCAGATCACATGTGAGAGGGGCAGGAGGAGATGAACAGACTGGGGAATGGAGTAGATGGACAGGTAGGGGGAGGAGAATGAGCAGAGAGATGGGAGGAAGAAGGAGATGGACGATTACAGTTGAAATAGATACATACTACGGCAACGCCAGGCACTCAGCTAATCAAAAATGGAAATGAAGCTGCCACTGATGGTGTCTTCTGACCCTAAAAATACATGTAACGCATTTAAGATAAAGTAATTGATATAAGTATTACAATTAGAAGTGCCCAATGTACTCTTTAAGCAAGGGAAAAAATAATTTCAGAAGACTGAGCAATGACGTGACCGACACTGTAACAGCAGTCATCTGCCCTCTTAAGTGCCACAGCGCCCGGCGAGCGAGGGATATGGGGGGCCGCGGCAGACCGGAAGTGCAGGGCACACGCAATCTCGCGCAAGTAATATCCGCCTCGCGGCGAGCAGGCCGCACCAAGAACCGTCCTCCGGTAACCCCGGGCCAGTTTGATGAAGTCTGGTCTGGGTGTGCGTGGGTGTTAATGCGTTCGGTCGTAATTTCCGGAGGTAGATGTCGGCCAAGCCGCTCTGATCAAGGTGCTTCCTTGATTGACCGGTTCTATCATCCGTGTCACTTGCACTTTCACTCACACCGAAACGTAAATATTTTTGCTCACGCCGAAACGTAAATATATCAGCTGAACACCATTTCAAAGGAGGACCTTCTGCTATTCGGGGTGTACGTACTTCTTACTGGACAACATTGTGACGTTACGAAATTCCTTCATGGTTAAATTCCCTGTCCCTGAATAATGGCCGTGGGGTGGCCACTCATTCATAATTCTGAGGCTCGACACAGATCCTTAAGTTGGGAATTAGCATGAAACTTAAACTGAGTGACACTATAAGACTATAACAATAAATATTTTCGTGTGATTCAATGTGACTGAATGTATCTACCTGAGCAGTGGTTGACTGAATATAACAATGTGTGTAAAGATACCAAACAGAAACACAGATTAATTAAATACTCAGATATATTCACAAACAAATCGATTAAAACATGACATGCAACTGCGAAAACTGATAATTTAGTGTGCCGAGTTTCAGGTGAAATATTAAGTGGGCGGCAGTGTTCCTCCCAGAGCTATGTATTTACCACTTGCCCACTTGAGAATCTACCATTAACTAAATAACAACGGTAGTTGAAATCTATACAATCTTGCAAATTACTTACCTAAGAAGTGACTTGAAGTTGGTTACTATGCCCAGATATTCACACATTCAGTAAAAGTGCGATGAACCTGAGACAGGCGATCGTCCTGGAATTTACAAGTATTGAGGTACTCTGTCGGTTCTGCGAATTATGCTCACCGTAAATTCGACAATGGTGTGTCGAGCTGTATACTGCAGATCTGCTGGCCCTTTAATGATTTGACCTGAACCGTAATGCAGCCCCAAGTCGTTCCATCCCCTATCTTACCCGGGTTCCATGTGGACACCTCTACGTCCTAGCTGAAGTCACAACGGACACTTCTGCATCCTAAGCCCCAGTGCTTCTCTTGTGATGTTCGCTTACGCCCTATTGATTCCTTCTTGGCAAATAGTCCCAGTCGCAAATTGCTTATTACAGTTACAATTATTGGTCATACTTTTTTTGTTGTGCAGAATACACAGAAGTGAGATTTCACTTTCTATATTTTTGATACAATTTTTATGTTGTGCGAATTCCTTATCTTTTTGTTACAAATTTTTATATTATGCAAACGCTTTACCTTTGATATGAAGCAGTAATGATGTACCTTTTTTCCTTGATTTTCCTAATTATCGATTTCGGTTGATTTTTTTTTCCTAGTTGATGGTTGTTGTTAAGTGGTTGAAGTCTGTCTCGTGTTCGTTTATGCAGTTTAGTTAGCTTCTGAGTCAGGTTCACTGTTCCTATTATCTGGTACAGGTCGTTAGAGTAGGTGGGGCGGGATGGGTGTAAGTTGTGTTATCCTTGTCGTTTCTTCTGTGGCTAGATCTGCGAGCAGGTCAAGTGTTTGTTCTGGGGGTTTATATAAATGTGAATATGGGTTTTTCATTGGTTCCTGAGATTGTGATGGGAATGTCCTTCATGTCATTTATGTTGTTTAGTACATCTACATAATATCTTGCCATGGGCGTGGTGGGTCGTTATTGTATGGGCTTAATCCCGTCGTCTCGTAGTGTCGAGGCTGCTAATATCAGAAGGGTGTCCCATAAAGTGAGCCTGTCGTCGTATGTTATCTTTTTTCTTGTGACATGTTTCTAAGTCTGAATTGTACGGTTTATATTCTAGTTGAGTTAGGTTTTATTCTCCATTTTTTCATCAGTATACATTCTCATTTCGATTTGCGCTGTTGTCAGTCTCTCTCTGTCACAAAATCGCACTCTAATTTTGATGAAAATGGCATGCAGAATTGCTTGCCACGTTTCAACAATACGGAGGGACCTCAGCCAGTAGGTGTTTTAATAGTGTGTTATTAGATAGTGCTTCGTCGTTTCACAAGAATTTGGAAAGTACTTTAAATTTTATTTTCATCTTTCAAAATAAATCCGAAATGCATTAGTTACGTCTACAGTCAACAAAATTCCCCATTAAAACGGTATAAACGAAAATTTGTACTCTTAATAACATGGTAGCATAAAACACAGAGCTGGTATTAGGAGGGACTAGACACTCGATGACATCCGTACCTTGAATTCGTTTCACACTTTGTAGAGTAACGATAACATTTAGAAGCAGGCGTTTAGTCAGAACTACACTGTATGGATGGTGTACATGAGGATGACGGATTGCTGGAAAGCATGATGCTCCAGCGAATCTGATAAACCTAATAGGCGCTGTGTCCAGTTACGGACAACCAGTAAACGCAAAGTTATGATTAAGATGCTAGGGGACAAATGAAAAGAAATCATATCCTGTGCCGTTCCTAAATGACGTATTTCTTCACTGAGAGAGTGAAACTTGAGTAATTGGACATACGGAAATATTCGGGAATCCCGCACATCTAACATGTGGGTGGATTAATTACATGCTGGCCATCTGCATATGGCCATACTGTTCAGTGAGCGTCAGTTTGTCAATTTTTGCTAAGATTTATCGGGTACTGAGTTTGATGAATTGGTGGAAGGAACGATAATTACGATTTAGCGTATTCTCGGCGATAACGTGTTTGAAATAGAGCAGAGTGAGGAAACAGGACATCAAGAAGAAGGAAGCCATCCCAACCTTTACCTCAGGTGATACAGCTATAAGGCTAGACTACAGTTTTTTAATCGCAGTACAGGTGGCTGCGAAGTTGACAGACTCACAGTCGCCAATGATCTACATCTACATGATTACTCTGCAATTTACATTTAAGTGCTTGGCAGAGGGTTCATCGAACCGCAATCATACTATCGCTCTACCATTCCACTCCCAAATAGCGCGCGGGAAAAACGAACACCTAAACCTTTCTGTTCGAGCTCTGATTTCTCTTATTTTATTTTAATGATCATTCCTACCTATGTAGGTTGGGCTCAATAAAATATTTTCGCATTCGGAAGAGAAAGTTGGTGACTGAAATTTCGTAAATAGATCTCACCGCGACGAAAAACGTCTTTGCTTTAATGACTTCAATCCCAACTCGCGTATCATATCTGCCACACTCTCTCCCCTATTACGTGATAATACAAAACGAGCTGCCCTGTTTTGCACCCTCTCGATGTCCTCCGTCAATCCAACTTGGTAATGATCCCACACCACGCAGCAATATTCTAACAGAGGTCGAACGAGTGTAGTGTAAGCTGTCTCTTTAGTGGAGTTGTTGCATCTTCTAAGTGTCCTGCCAATGAGACGCAACCTTTGGCTCGCCTTCCCCACAATATTATCTATGTGGTCTTTCCAACTGAAGTTGTTCGTAATTTTTACACCTAGGTACTTCGTTGAATTGGCAGCCTTGAGAATTGTACTATTTATCGAGTAATCGAATTTCAACAGATTTCTTTTGGAACTCATGTGGATCACTTCACACATTTCGTTATTTAGCGTCAACTGCCACCTGCCGAACCAAAAAGCAATCTTTTCTAAATCGCTTTGCAACTGATACTGGTCTTCGGATGACCTTACTAGACAGTAAATTACAGCATCATCTGCGAACAACCTAAGAGAGCTGCTCAGATTGTCACCCAGGTCATTTATATAGATCAGGAACAGCAGAGGTCCTAGGACGCTTCCCTGGGAAACACCTGATATCACTTCAATTTTACTCGATGATTTGCCGTCTATTACTACGAACTGCGACCTTCCTGACAGGAAATCACGAATCCAGTCGCACAACTGAGACGATACCGCATAGGCCCGCAGCTTGATTAGAAGTCGCTTGTGAGGAACGGTGTCAAAAGCTTTCCGGAAATCTAGAAATACGGAATCAACTTGAGATCCCCTGTCGATAGCGGCCATTACTTCGTGCGAATAAAGAGCTAGCTGCGTTGCACAAGAACAATGTTTTCTGAAATCATGCTGATTACGTATCAATAGGTCGTTCCCTTCGAGGTGATACATAATGTTTGAATACAGTATATGCTCAAAAACTCTACTGCAGACCGACGTCAATGATATAGGTCTGTAGTTCGATGGATTACTCCTACTACCCTTCTTAAACAGTGGTGCGACCTGCGCTATTTTCCAATCTGTAGGTACAGATCTGTCGGTGAGCGAGCGGTTGTGTATGATTGTTAAGTAGGGAGCCATTGTATCAGCGTAATCTGAAAGGAACCTAATCGGTATACAATCTGGACCTGAAGACTTGCCCGTATCAAGCGATCAAGCGATTTGAGTTGCTTCGCAACCCCTAAGGTATCTACTTCTAAGAAACTCGTGCTAGCAGCTGTTCGTGTTTCAAATTCTGGAATATTTCATTCGTCTTCCCTGGTGAAGGAATTTCATAAAACTGCGTTCAATAACTCCGCTTTAGCGGCACAGTCATCGGTAACAGTACCATCGGCACTGCGCAGCGAAGGTATTTACTGCGTCTTGCCGCTTGTGTACTTTAATACGACCAGAATTTCTTCGAATTTTGTAGCAGATTTCGAGACCATGTTTCGTTGTGGAATGCATCTCGCATTGAAGTCCGCGCCAAATTTCACGCGTCTGTAAATTTTAGCCAATCTTCGGTATTTCGCGTTCTTCTGAACTTCGCATGCTTTTTCCGTTACCTCTGTAACAGCGTTCGGACCTGTTTTGTGTACCTTGGGGGATCAGTTCCATCTCTTACCAGTTTATCAGGTATGAATCTCTCAATTGTTGTTGCTACTATATCTTTGAATTTGAGCCACATCTAGTCTACATTTGCCTAGTCAGTTCGGAAGGAATGGAGATTGTCGCTTAGGAAGGCTTCTAGTGTCACTTTATCCACTGTTTTAAATAAAATTATTTTGCGTTTGTTTCTGGTGGATTTGGAAGAAACGGTATTGAGCCTAGCTACAATGACCTTGTGATCACTAATCCCTGTAATCAGTCATTATGCTAGCTATTAGCTCTGGATTGTTTGTGGCTAAGAGGTCAAGTGTGTTTTCTTAACCATTTATATTTCGCGTCGGTTCGTGGACTAACTGCTCGAAATTATTTTCGGAAAAAGCATTTAGGACAATCTCGGTTGATGTTTTCTGCCTACCACTGGTTTTGAACAAGTATTTTTGCCAACATATCGAGGGAAGGTCCCCCATCAACTATAACCGTATGAGTGGGGTATTTATTAGTTACGAGACTCAAATTTTCTCTGAACTGTTCCGCAACTATCATCGGAGTCTGAGGGTCAGTAGAAGGAGCCAATTATTAACTTAGTTCGGCTGTTAAGTATAACCTCCACCCATACCAATTCGCACGGAGTATCTACTTCGACTTCACTACAATATAAACCACTACTGACAGACACAAACACTCCACCACCAATTCTACCTAATCTATCTTTCCTGAACACCGTCTGAGACTTCGTCAAAATTTTTGCAGTACTTATTTCAGGCTTTAGCCAGCTTTCTGTACCTATAACGATTTCAGCTATTGTGCTTTCTATTAGCGCATGAAGCTCAGGGACTTTCCCAGCACAACTACAACAATTTGCAACTACAATTCCGACTGTTCCTTGATCCAAGCACGTTCTGTATTTGCCATGCACCGTTTGAGATTGCAGCCCACCCCGTACATTCCCGAGGCCTTCTAACCCAAAAAATCGCCCAGTCCACGCCACACAGCCTCCGCTATCCGTGTAGCCGCCAGCTGAGTGTAGTGAACTCCTGACCTATTCAGCGGAACCCGAAACCCCACCACCCTATGGCGCAAGTCAAGGAATCTGCAGCCTACCACATTTCTCAAAACTCCTTCACTGTCTTCTTCACACGAAATGTCACATTCCAGCTGAAATAACAAGTGCTATCAGAATGAAGCCACTAACTATTAATATGGACAGGATCACTAACGCTGTTTCCTTGAGCATGTATATAAACCTAACCTTAAAATAGTGAACAATCTGTTTTTTCGAGATCAAATGCCACTTCAAGTGTGTATCTTAGGTGGAGTACGGTTTTCAGACGGCTGCTGTCCAATGTCAGAACTGTAGCAACGTTTGTAACCTTTAATGCTCGGTCAACTGTCTGAGCCTTACAACGGTTATTAGTCGATTCATGTGTATTTGTCTTGTAATCTATGTGCAACAGTACGATCTCCTCGGGAAAATTAGTTAAGGTAAGATGAAGATTCATCATTACAATGAGCATCACATAATACAAATTAATGTACTGGTTGTAGTGAAAATAAGTATAGGAAAAATATACCTCTTAAACATATAAAGTGATTAAAATTAAACGTTCGCTATTTGAGGCAATGTAGACGGAAATCTGAGTACCCCTTTGGTAACCAACTTTATGGCAATAATGATACTGTGTTCTGCTGAATTTACGCTTTTAGTACTGTTAGTGTCACGTCTTGCCGTGAGGCGCCAGTACCGGCACGACGACGTAGTTGCAGTCAGTAAACTTGGCTCAAGAGAAGATGCGAAGTCTTTACTCCTAAGATGTTTTATCACAACAGTAATCAAGTTGGTGCTCTTTATGAGTATCGACGCATTAAATGAATACAGAGGGGTCCTCCATCCGTACCGCCATTGAAGAACATGATTCGCTACTTCGAATTAACTGGTGATTTGGGAACTGCTCCTGGGAAAGACCGACGGTCAGTTGCGCCACAAATCGTTGAATGTTATTGTTGGAAGTGCTGAGAATTTTGGACGCAATGTGCGATCTTCAGGCAGTGTACTAGTGACTTCACGAAAGCTGAACACTCCTGCTCCACGGTTCGAAAAGTGCTGCGAACAGTTGTGATTTGGTATCCTTCAAACTTCCAAGATGTCTGGGATGCAGATGGTCGTTGCAATGAGCACTGTTTGTAACCTGGAGCGTAAAAATAGTACAACATTAACAAATGATACCCTCTCATGTTGAACTTGAAATGTTTCTTTTCATGGGTTTATTTGCGATTTCTCTTCCGCACGTCTTCCAAATGTTTCCTCAAAGTTTTATTAGCCAACGGTCACTCGTTCATCATGGCGGTCCTCTCAAGTATTGAAAGTTTTATTACAATCATCCTCTATTCTGTACACAAGCGTTATCGGTGTAAAAGGACTACCTGTTTGCCGGGAACAGAGTGAAAGTGGAATATAAAGCATTGTTACATTATGTTATCCTCCTCAGAACTGACTTTCTGCTGTGATTAGCAGTAACGTATACCAACATCATCCGCTCAGAATTATATCCGTTATCTGCTTGGCGAATTCCACTCGGTAAGTGCTTGGTGTTATCGAACAGCGTACAAGTTATTAAACGTCACAACAGTGTAACAACAGCTGGGCTAATGAAACTGCTATTCACACTTATAGACATGCCTTAATGAGCAATATACTCCCACTAACACAAGTACGGTCTTCATTAAATCCTTATTGTGTACAGAAGATTCGCCTACTTACATGGACTGACAAGAAGTAAGAAACAAAAAGAAAAGCTACAGCTATCTCACAAAACTGTGCAGGTGATGGATAATGAACCCCATTCAAATTAAGATACGTGACAGACACAAGCCCATGAGGAACCAACGATACTGTCACATTCAGTCATCGCCCTGATTCACTTTACGCTCTTTCCCAACAGGGATTCACGCGAATATTAAGATGGTTCCTGAGGACACACCATTCTTCGACCTTTCCCAGCTGGTCTACAGGTGACCGATTGCTTACATCAGTTGCGAAGTAGATTGGGCGAGGTGGGTCCTGGTCAAGGCACTGGACTAGGTTTTTGTTGGAGAGAGGTTCAAATCATCCTCCAAGCAATAAGACAGGTTTCCCGTTGCATCCAGTTTCCTTCTCAGCCCTTATTGAGTTATCGTCCATCTCTAATGACATCGTTGTCGAAGGGACGTTTAGACGTGATCTGCGCACCTTCAGTCAATATTTTGGGCTGTAGTCCCATCCGGCAGAATGAGTCAGGAGGAAGCTTCAACACAGTCCACACTCCGCTACCGAGTCAAACATTCGGGTTGGAAATACGTACCTTAAATTTGACCAAGCAGTACATACATTTCAAATTTAGTTCGGTACGTACATCTAACATGTCTTATATGTCATTGTTATTCCCACTTCCATTGCTTTGGAACGTATTTGAAACAATTACTCGTTAGAGATAAAACATGTATTTATGTACGTTAAAATATATGCCCACGATATTTTAACATTTTTCTTGCTTGTATTTGTTTTCTATTCGTCAGTTTTAGAATAAATTTGAAGGCGAAGGCGTGGCCTTTGAAACCTGGAAATTCTATCGTTAGTTACATTGTTGACCCGACATTTTAACACTGATACATTTTAACATTGATTCGAGATACACGTCTGTGTGTGTGTATCTTACATTATGAGTCGCTTTAACGACATCTCACTGGCGCCCATGCTGTCTAATTGTAAAAAGAAATAAATGTTAACGAATATATCACGTAATTTCTTACCAAAAATAGTGCACGATTTCTATAAAAGCCTACGAGCTATAACCCATATAACGGTCGTCGGGCTGGACCCGATCAGCTGGGAGACGTACGGACTGTTACGAGAGTAAAATGCTGTAATCTCAATCTGGATGAACGATTTGGAAATGTACACAACTTTTCTCTGGTATTACTGAAGAGTGAGATCGGTCATATAACCTCAAAATTGCTTTCTTTGTCACGTACGCGACGCTGCGATTTACATCACTCTTTCGATAGCACGCTTTTACTTTTGCTCCGGTCAGTACACGAATGAAATAGAGCAAAAAACCGCTAATGCAGTTATTGCTTCGAAATACACTCCTACTCCTCTGTGTGTGTGTGTGTGTGTGTGTGTGTGTGTGTGTGTGTGTGTGTGTTTGTACTTTGGTTTGCGGGGTATGAAACGCAAAATGCACATTAAATGTAGAAGTAGGTCCTACATGCAAACCTGTATCGGCAACTGCACCAAGTGTTAACGCTACTGGACACCGTATCTATCTACATTGATGTTCTGTTGAGCGTCATACGACAAAGAGGGAAAAGTACGAAAAACCGAAAATACATTTTCCGAAAATGTGCGATACAATTTATGGACTTGATTATGTACGGGGACAGTTTACTTACAGTCATAAATGACTCAATTTTGAAACAATAATTCCAAAAAGTTCGAAACTTAAGTACTTTGTCACGGAAAGGGAAGGAAAATCATACAGTGCATGTTATCAGCCACCGTGATATTTTTTCGTAAATAGCTCAAAAAATGTGAGGGAAAAGTTTAATTGCTGAGTGTATTCACGCTTCGTTTACAAGCAACTACGCAGCGTAGGCAGAAGCTGTCCTCACATGTACCACGTTCCCTTAGTAATAAAAAGTACCTTTATGGCTGGAACACTTTGTCAGATAAAAAGTATTAGGAATACCCTAAATAACTCCTTCTCGTAATATTTCGTGGATATCTCATTTCAATATCTTACATTGTATTCAAAATATTATCAGTGTCCACTGATACATGTTAGGCTTTATATGCTAGCATTTATGGAGGAATTCGTAGAAATACGTATTTATATATATTCATAGCCCCTGGTACGGTTAGATGGTGAGGCTTCGGAATGGGTCCTTTCCTTTCATCGGCTATCCAAAAAACTTGGACTGTAAGAAACCTACTGTGTTAGGTACAAAACAAGGCTTCTCTTACAATAGTGTAGCGAAGGCCACCCTTTCAGGGCACTATACGTTGTATTTCACGAAGGAAATCAGTTCAGTATATTTCAAGGGTATTAAAGTTACAATTAATGTTTAGGTTCAGTATGTAAAAGCGTGCAAAATTAAGGAAAACAAGGAAAATGAAATAACATTTTAATATGCGTGTTAATTCCGTCTGGAGCAGCGTCTGATTTTTTTCGTTCAATGACGATGGCTGGTGCTTACTGTCGCTGTCATGTACAGCATACCTATTACATGTAAGGCAGTGTTCTGTATAGAGTGGTATATTTAACAAGTTTAAAAGTGCAGAAACAAAAACGCTATCGTAATGGAACACTGATGTATGGATATTTAATATATAAGACAACAAAATCAAATTAATGAATATTAACTGATAGTAGTGAAAGATAGTTCTCAGGTTTATTAAGAAGGACGTCATAAATAGACCACACTAGGCAAACAAACATTATACGACTTCAATCTGTAAACTATTTCATACAAGGAATGGATAAGATCTGCCCATCTCAACTATTAATGTTCCTGAAAATATTTTGCCGTGCACGTTAAGGGCTGTGGTTGTCGTAATGCAGAATATAAGAAATACGTACTGTTTCCACTAAGAAGTAGTGATTTAGTGTGATTGGGAATGGCTAAGTTTATTTCAGTTAAAGTATCAAGATAGACTTCAGAAAATTAAGTTATGGTCATGATGATGCTTGATTATTTACTATTGACACCCTCACGAACAGTGTGAGGTGATACACATGAGTTCCAAAAGAAATCCGTTGGAATTCGATTACTCGATAAATAGTACAATTCTCAAGGCTGTCAATTCAACTAAGTACCTGGGTGTTGAAATTACGAACAAATTCAGTTCGAAATACCACATAGATAATATTGTGAGGAAGGCGAGCCAAAGGTTGCGTTTCATTTGCAGGACACTACACTACACTCCACTCGTTCGTCCTCTGTTAGAATATTGCTGCGCGGTTTGGTATCCTTACCAGGTGGGATTGACGGAGGACATTGAAAGGGTGCAAAAAAGGGCAGCTCGTTTTGTATTATCACGTAATAGGGGAGAGAGTGTGGCAGATATGATACGCGAGTTGGAATGGAAGTCATTAAAGCAAAGACGTTTTTCGTCGCGGCGAGATCTATTTACGAAATTTCAGTCACCAACTTTCTCTTCCGAATGCGGAAATATTTTGAGCCCAACCTACATAGGTAGGAATGATCATCAAAATAAAATAAGAGAAATCAGAGCTCAAACAGAAAGGTTTAGGTGTTCGTTTTTCCAGCGCCCTGTTCGGAAGTGGAATGGTAGAGAGATAGTATGATTGTGGTTCGATGAACCCTCTGCCAAGCACTTAAATGTGAATTGCAGAGTAATCGTGTAGATGTAGTCTGCACTCGTGAAAAAAGAAGATTCTTGTGTTAACTTTCCAGCTGACAACGCCGTTCCTTGCAAGTACCTCTACATGTGTATAATGTTCCTTTGCTGATGAAAAGAAATTTGCAGGCGCCTCTGAAAAAGACTGAAACCATTTTCATCACTTCCTTGAAGCTTAAAACCGTAAATTTCTTTTTTTTAGGAAAAAATTATATTCCTGCTACAAGTACAATGAAAGAAATGGAGAGACAGTATTTACTACTGAAAAATCACTAGGGAAACGACATTACAAATCACTAATCGAGTTTTGCCCCCTCCCCTTATCGTGTACGCCTTATCTATCGCCACTCCCTCTCCGTGCGAAAAATCTGCGATATTTAGAATATTGTTGGTACATGAATGTATGACCATTTGAGATCATTTGTTCAACTGTTTCATAGGACAGATGGGAGCCACAAATTGTTGCCGCATTGTCCGGAGACAAATAAACCTCCAAGTTTACAGTCCACGCACGCTACTGGGACAATTTAAATTCTTCGATATATCACACGCAGTATTTCCTCGCTGTTGGGCTATAACCGTAAACTGGCAATTGAAACGCTCTTAATACGCAAAAATCCATTGCTCCAGGATGCACATCTCGTAACAAAGAGTGTCAGCTTGGGCTTGTATGGACAAGAGCTGAAACAATGAAGACGAAAAACGTATACATTAGCGCATTGCATTTTAGCATTTTTTCAAAGTTTTATGACGTAGTTAGCTTGTAACACCGAAAATGGAGATAAGATACTTTCTGCACCATCCAGACATTTTTCCGTTTAATATCCGCTGACAAAGTATGTCTAAGCTGTATAATAACCTGCAATAATTAAAACTTGTAGGGAAGCTATGTTGCCATTGTCCTCAGACATTATTACCAAGCAGGGTACCTTTCCTTTTCATGAAATCACCGAGTGTCGTAAGAATATGAAACTTAAGTATTTACTGCCAATTTTGTTTGTTTGTTAATTACCAGTTTGTTCAAATTTTGTGCGTCAGTAAATGCTCATCCTTGTATTGCATAACAGAAGCTTAAGTAAAACTTCATTCACTTAAAGTGCGTAAAATTTCACTGGCAAAACTAATAATTAAAGTAAAAGCACAAATCAAGAGTGCGCAATTTCATTTATTCTCTATTTAGTTTGGCAAGTGATTTCTGCTGGCTTAGGGTGTCTTTTGTTGTCATTTTAAAGGTGAAATCAATTGCTCATTTACTTAAAGTATATTCACTTCAGTCTTCCGGTAATCAAATGCAAATTCTTGCTTTTTTCTAAATTTTGCATTACGTTACACTGAGGTTACTGAAAGTTTAAGTTAAACCAGTCATTTATTTAACCAGTAACCTCGCCCTCAGGAGTTCAGCATTTGTATGCTGTGTACGGGCTTGGCAAAACCGGGATTCCTAAGCTGGCGACTGGTGAGCGCCTCCAGTCCTCTGTCATCGTGAGGTCTGGGCATACTTAAGCGCGCACGCGGATCGCGAGGACGGAATAAACCTCCATAAAAAAACCTCGATCTCAAGGTGTGCGCGCCAAAGTATGGCTGTTCAGGTGGAACAGTTGTTATCGGGCGACCTCTGGGGAACCTGCCGCACCTCAGTTGTATAAGGCTTACTCAGGCACGCGGGGCTCTGTCTAGGTGGACATGCTCATGGGACCAAAATGAATCCCCCTCCCGGCGGAAAGAATGGGCCGCTGGAAGGTACCAACACCCGGTCTAACAAGAGGGGTCGAGTAACCCGTTCTCCTCATTCAGTCAGTAGTAACAGAATGCATGCTGTTTCGCAGATTGTGTTTCTTATAATTAAAAGGAAAGAGGGGAGTTCTGAAAAAGTTTCTCAATTTTACGTATAATGTGTTATTCCTTTCGACACATCGAAATTAAACGCATAACCAGTTTTTAGTTGCCATACACTTCTTTATTACAAACACAAGCTCTTAATTAAATTAACAGTAACAACTATTATAATGAAAGTCACAAGCCTACCGCACCACGAGCTGGACTCAGATTAAAACATCAATGCATTTAAGTCCAACACACGTTTCAAAATTTATTTAACCAATTTTCACTAATTAAAACAATGTTCATAAAACCACCATTAATCAAATTTAACTGACATAACTGAATCGCACAAACGTTTTACACGTGCTTCATGACTTACATAGAAACTGTCTTTCACAAAACTTATATCAAATTTTAAAACGTCTTTCATCAACTATGACATTTTCCATGGACTGATCTTAAGCAATTGTAACAAACATAAGTATTATCGGATTAATTCACTCAACTAAGTTTCTCTTTAGTATTACTTACAGGTATGAGGTCCACATAAATTTAATCCCCTGACTATAAGAATAGCATATTAAACAGTATTAATATGGAGCCGTTTCAATTTTTCGTTGAAAATTAGTGATGGACGTGAGCAGATCGAAGGGTTCAACCAGATACAGGAGATTCACATAACAAAAGGTAAAGTAGAAGTATACTCAACTTTGAGCTACAATTAAGCTTTCGGAAAACCACAACACTCCACTGGAAAGATGGAATTGCAGGACACTAACAACGTAACCATAGACACCGATCCCTTTTCCACCGTGATACCCCGATGGGAGATCGCTCGCGTCGTCCAATGCCAATTATCTGACACATAAACACATCAGCGGCAGACAACATTCTGGCGCATCAGATACACAAAACATATGTGCCGTACTGCTTATAAATAAACCTTTAATTATAGACGTCACAAAATGAACTCAAGCAGAACTAACCTACGTGAGCACTTGCCCAGTAACGGCTCTTAAAATTTGACTATCCAATTCTCTAGAGCAAACAAAATAATATCGAAAAAAGAAATAGGGAAAACAATTTCGGCCCGCTCTCGAACGCCAGGCACAGACTTACACACTACTTGGTACTACCTCTGGCTACGCATTAAGCAAGGCGTCATGCCGATTTGTTGTGCGTACCTAGAACTCCCTTAAATGCCGTCAACACATTAGGCTGTCAGACCAAATACAGTGACAAGTAAATGAAACAATCAAGATAGTTTTCAGTGCACTCTGGTATTCAAATAACGTGAACAGAACCCACCAAGGAACAATTCGACGACTCCACTTCATTCACTTTAGGCAAAATGTAACAGACGCGAAGGAAATGTGTCCTTCAAATCTCAAGGAAATCCCAATCACCGTCGGCAGCGGATCTGCATTCCAACGGCTAAACACGCCGCAGCAGCTGCCCACGCTTCTCCGTCGTACCGACTCGGCCCCTTGCCACGCTGCATACGTCCATAGCGCCACACGTCACTGTCGCTCACACAGCTGATATCCGAGCTCAAGACCCCGCAGATGCAAAGAAGACGAGCAGGCATCGAAAATCGACTCTCAACGACCGGGATGACCATCGATGGAGACTGGCGCCTGCAGCGCACCAGCTCAACATAATGAAAGGCTTACAAGGCATTGCTGTCACCTTAACAAATTTTAAGCACTTGCGCAATGGGACCCTGTTGGATGAAACATACAGCTCCCAACAAGTCAAGAACCTTTATTAATCGCATTGCTTCGGGGAGTATGTGATAGAAACTGAATTGCACAACACCTTGAACTATAGCAGAGGTGTTGAGACTTGAAGGGATCCAGTCGACGTTCCCCAAGAACTGATAGCCGAATGGTCCAACGAAGGCATTGTCGTCGTGCAACACTTTATGAAACGGGTGGATGACGATCTCGTAAAATCAGACTCATTTATCCTTACCGTTAACAGCACCAAACTACCAGAGCATGTGAAAGTCGGTTTCCTACGCCTCAGTGTACGATCTTATTACCCAAATCCAATGTGGTGTTTTAAATGCCAGCACTTTGGGCACACTGCTCACTGCTGTAAAGGTGAAGCACTTGCGGGAAATGTGGTAAATCCGCCCATCAGGAAGTTGGTTGCTCCTCTTCTCCAAAGTGTGTCAACTGCTCTGGGGATCACCATGTGTGTGGCAGGGACTGAAGAGGAGCGGATGATCCAGATGTTCAAAACGATAAAGCGCATCCTGTATGGTCAAGCCAAAAATCTATATACTCGTAATTCCATGCAGTCACCCACGTTCGCTGCCTCCCTTTCTTCCATTCTGAAAAATCCAGTCCAGAAAACTGGTGCCACTACACAAACGGAGGTTGCTACATTCAGCACAAGAACCTGTGTTTGTCAATGCACATGTGCTGCAGCAGTTCCTTTGAGGCCTGCCCCTCCCACCCCCTCACCCCCTCGAACTTCAGAAAGAGGCGTGGTCGCTGAAATCGTGGACATTCCTGCTCCTCTACCGGTCAAGTCCTGTGCACCACCTAGCGCTATTACACCCACTACCACTTCCCAAGTAGTGGTACCAAAGCTGCCTCAGCCAAAAAAATGGAAATAAAAGTCAAAGAATCGTCCGCTGAAGGAGACAGGCGGTACAGTCTCATGATGTCGATCTCATTCTATCTGTCCTCTCTCGAATCTTCTTCAGAGGCGATAGAAGTTGATGTCGGACGCGGGTAATCATATCGCCCAAAACTGAGCCTGCACCATTATGAGCTCCCATCCTCAGCAGAAAGTCGGGATGAAGGTCCTACCAGCCTGACAGATGGCTCCCATTAGACAGTGGTGCATGAATGGATTGAGGAGACATGCGGAGGAACTGAAACTCCTAGCAGACCAATGCACCCTTGCTTGTGTTCACAGGAAACATGTTTAAATGGATTTGATGCTCCTGTACTACAGGGCTATATGCTATATGGCAAGGATGACCTGATTGGTGAAAGGGCCAAAGGAGGTATCTTCGTGTTTGTCAATAATAGGCACCGCCCCTCAGCTCTCCCCTGGATACCAAACTGCAAACAGTTGCAGATGAATTCATGAATGTCGAAGGCTTACAGTTTGCTCTCTTTATTTACCTACACTGGATACAGTAGACTCTGAGGCTCTCACAGTTCTTATGGAACAACTCCATTGACCATTTCTCGTCCTGGGAGACTTCAATGCCCATCATGTTCTGTGAGGCATAACCTCTATGTGCCCTTGGAGTCGAGTTTTGGAGAGCCTCCTGTTATCTTGAGTGCTTTAGATCCTAAACACTGATACTCCTACTCATTTCTGTGCTGCTACTGGGTCATTCTCTCTCTTGTCTCCAGCCCTCGACGTCTCTGTTTACTGGGAGATCATTGATGACCTTCATTCCAGTGACCACTTCCTCATCCGCGTTCGCCTATTGGATGGTGTGTTGCTGGCACAGAAGCCACAAACACGGATGATTTGCAGGGCTAACTGTAACTGTTCAACGAGTTAGCTGTGTTTGAACACCATGACAGCATCCAGGAATGGGTGGATAACATCATGCTGACCTACCCATACCGAAGACTTCAGACCTCGTAAGAGGCGACCAGTTCCTTGGTGAACAGACGAGTGTCATTCAGCCATCTGGGACAGGCGTGCAGCTCTTCAACGATTTTAATACTGTCCAACAGAGGACAATCTCACTGCCTTTTGAATCGCGATAGCCAAGGCTCGCTGTGTCATTACAAACAGCAAAAGAAACGGTCATGGAAAGAGTTCCTGAACTCCACCAACCAGTAAAGGACCACCCACGCCCTACTAGTATTGGAGCATAACCTTAACGAGCTGTGTAGCAAAGACCACGGAGGGAATGGTTAACTGTCGTCTGGTCTGGTTGTTAGAGACCAGGTAACTCTTTAACTGTGGACAACCTGACTCTCCTACAGGTGGGTATACAGCAGGCGTACATCCTCAAGCGTCAGTGGATCGGCATTTCCTTCAATATAAGTAAGGCATAAGATACAACTTGGAGACACCATATTCTCACACAACTGCATCAATGGGGCTATCGTGGCCACATCCCCATCTCCATACGGTCTTTCCTGTTTCGTTGTTTTTTTGCCAGAGTTGGTGAAAAGCTATCTGATAGATTTAAGCCAGAGAATGGTGTCTCTCAGCTCAGTGTTTTCAGTGTTACCCTCTTTTCCATAGCCATCAACACTATCACTTCCGCAGTAAGGAGGCATGTACAGTGTTCCTTATTTATGGACGATTTTGCTGTTTCCTGTTTCCCTCCCCCAGTGCTGCAACGGCGAGTCGTCAGTTGCAACTTACAGTGCAGAGGTTATAGAAGCGCGCTGCAAAGACGGGTTTTTAGTTTTTTTCATTTTAATCGTTCTCGTATTCACTTTAAGTTGCCTTCCTTGAATATGGGGGACACCATTATACATTTTAGACACACAGTTCAGTTTCTAGGCCTCATTTTATACTGCAGATTGTCGTGGTTGCCACACCTGCGAGACCTGAATACCAGAACCCTGAAGGCACTGAACATCGAATGCCTTAGCCACAGGTCTTTGGAAGCGGACAGGGCGCATCTCCTCCAGTTTTATTGAGCTTTCATGCATTTGCGGCTGGACTATGAGTGCACGGTGTATGGGTCATCGAGGCCCTCTTACTTGAAGATCATTGGTGCTGACCACCATGAGGGAATTCAGCTGCCCACAGGTGCTTATCGCACAGATCCCGTACCCAGCCTCTGTGCTGAGGTGGGGGGAACAGCCACTTACCACTCCGCGCCAGCTCCTCATGGTGAGTTAGGCGTGTAAGTTCCTCGCAGCTCCAAATTGACTCGCACACCATAGTGTTACTCGTCCTCCTCTTGATTGCCTTTTTGCCAAGCGTCCACGAGCCACGATGCCATTTGGGACCCGTGTGCAGGAGTCACTCGTTGTAGAGCAAGTACGACCCCAAATCCAGGGTTTTAACCGTCTGCCACCCAGGTTACTGGCGAGGCACAGAGTGATTTTAGATTTGGTGCAGTACAGGAGAGATAGCACTCCTGCATTCGTTTTTAAAGTGATATTTTCTGACATTTTATCTGAGTATCACAGTCATGTAGCTGTTTTGACGCATGGGTCTAAGCAGGGGACTTCGCTAGTTGCTTTGTCCTCCTCCCGGACCGTACCCTTAAGGTTAGATTGCTGGCAGAATTTACTATCTTCGACGCAGAATTATGTGCGATCTTACGGGCACTGGAGCAGATAGGACGTTCTCCCAACGTTAGATTTCTCGTCTCTTCAGATTTTCCGAGCGCCCTTCACGCTCTCGCACGTTTCGACATAGCAGATAAAGTAACCCAGAAAATCCAGGATCCTACCCTCTTTCAACTGCAACGACTGGGGAAGGAGGTGACTTTCTGCTGCTACCACGGCCCATGAGAATTGCTGGGAACGAACGGGGGAATCGAGCAGCCACGGAGGCGTGTCCCCACTTCAGGTATTTCGGTGTCTGTCCTTCTCCTCGGTTTCAGCTCGCTGTTGAGATATAACAGCCCACAACTCGGACGTGGAGTACTTCTCTGCAGCCACGTCGACGGGACGAGGTCCTCCGTACTCGCTTTCGCAGAGACCACAGCCCTACGACGCATGGATTCTTACTTAGACGAGAGGACCCTACAGTGCGTTGAGGTTGTGGCGTATAGACCACGGTGCGCCACATTTTATTGGACTGCAGTTTATTTGCCAACCAGATGTGTGTGGCGGATTTTCCGGCGGATGTGCAGTCTATTTTGTGTAGTGATCAAACTAATGTGGTTCGAGTTTATTTTGTGAATTGGCCAACATTTTTAACAAGATTTGAGGGAGATGTTTTTAATGGGGCAACATGGTGGCTGGCACACTCACTTTTTTGTGAGAGGTCATCAAGTCACGTTTACCTGTGCTTTTAGCTCGTTTGTGTATTTTTTCTGTGTTTTATTTTCTTGATTAGATATCTTACCTCGTAACTGGTTTTAGTGCATGTGAGATAGTGGCTGTGTGGTTATTTCGAGTGCATGCGTGTACAATAATTTTAGTTCATCTCCACATTCGTTTCAGTAAGTGTAAGGGCTCTGATGATTCCGCAGTTGAGCGCCCTACCCCCCCCCCCCCTCCACACACACACACACACACACACACACACACACACACACACACACACACACACACACACAAAAATCAGTAGTTTCCATTTAAGTTGGCTTTCAAAATGTAGTATTTCAGAATCAGTAACTTCAAACTCAATGCTGTATGATTCATTTATTTTCTCGTGAACTGTCGTGCTGTGGAAAAGCGTGACAACCTTCTGTTACCACGCCAGTGATTATTGCTTAAATTTCTTTGCCATTACCTTCCTTAAGATTCTGGAGATTCATTGCCTTGGCGGGCTGTTTTAGCCAATCAGTGGTTTCGTTGTATTATCAGTAATTTTTGTAGTAAACATTACGTTGTGTACCCTTTTCCCCTCTGTGCGGATCTTGAGCGATTGTACTATATTCCACCCATTTCAAAATTATCATCAGTATTTAGCTTAAGTTTAGAATACTTTCTTCCGTCAAAACAGTCTGTTGTATACATTCCTCCAACTAACCGGTGTTACTTTCTTTCGCTAACGATAGCCTTACTCACTATAAAATTTAATAAGGCATATGCGATCACGGCCGGATCTTGAGCAATTGTACTATATTCCACCCATTTCAAAATTATCATCAGTATTTAACTTAAGTTTAGAATACTTTCTTCCGTCAAAACAGTCTGTTGTACACATTCCTCCAACTAACCGGTGTTATTTTCTTTCGCTAACGATAGCCTTACTCACTATAAAATTTAATAAGGCAAATGCGATCACGGCCAGTTATACCGCAATCCAGTAGCCCAATTAGGAAGGGGGAGGTTATAAGCTATAAGACACAACGTAATTTATTCGTGGCCTCTTGTCCACACTACCATGACCTACACATGGGAAAAACCAATCGGTTAAATCAGAAACAGGTATTCTAGTTCTGAATAACCGATATTTTCCGGTATTGCTTTGTTCTACGCTACATTCAGTTTTGTCTCACGTTTTAGAAATAGGCAGGTAGAAAACCGGCTTATCAGATTTTCTTACTACAAAAGCTAAAATTTTTAGATAAAGCTTTTTTAATAAACGAGTAATGTTTATTCGTAAAATTGATATAGAAACCAGGAAAGTGGCCAGCCTTATTTTAATATCAACGCCCGCAGCTAGACGCTAGGAAATGACACGTAAGAGTAGGTACAGCATTGCAGAGTCAGTAATTACCTGTTGCTGTGTGGCGCGGCCTGTTTCCTATTTGAAGGTACACGTGCTGATGCAGTGTGCGCGACTTGCCCCCCCCCCCTCCCCCCTCCGTCGCCGCTTCCCATCGATCTATACGGCAGTATCTCGTTGTCCGCTTCGGGCATTAGTGATGTTACAAAATGGTTCCGAGCTTTGTTTGTGGAAGTACTTTACGACGTGCGGTAGCAGTGAAGTAAAATGTTTCATTTGCCTTAAAAGATAAAAGACGTTAGAAGGCCCAACAAACGTCCGACGTCATACAAAGAGAAAACATGCAGTATGTTCCTGGTGACTGACTGATATACCTATGATTTTACTGGTGGGCTATAAACGTGGGATATTAGTTAAATACTTAATTTTTCGGTTGCTTCGGGGTGAAACACTGATAGCATTCAAAAGTGGTAACGTAGGGAAGTCACAACTTGTGACTTTTCGCTCTCTGTGTCGTCACGCCTATCCCGTTCACATTTGCAGTCTTCGCTGGCGACAATGAGCTTTCTGCCGCTGCCTCAACCTCAAACTTCTTCTCTTTTGTTAGAACTTTCCTGTCTTTGTTCGAAGTCTATTTTTATAACTGCAACTTGTAGCATTAAAAAAACAGAAAACCAGTAAATTCCAAAAACGGTTCTTTTTAGCGGTTTTGTGTGAGCGTAAACCGGAAACGAAAACTACCGGTGTAACAGAAAAACGGCTGTCGGAACGATAACCACTATACTGAGTGAAAGTGCTAACGCTCTCTGGCCCTACAGTGCGAATATACTGTACGCAGCTTTTCCACAACAGTGGAGGCGGCACAACCTCAGAAGTCCGGTCATCAGTTTAAGCAGCATTGAACTCGCAGGCTGTAGAGCAGACATGTTCCCCGCGTGCTCCGAGAAGTTAATGCGCAGCAGTCGGAAGGAACTGGGAAGTCAAGGCGGGATTGACCTCAGGCAGTGATAAATTGCAGCAGTTATGTCGTGCAGCTTCTGAGGAAGCAGTACCGCTCCTAAGTGGCTGAGTCTGCAACTGGCAATAATTTCACTTGCTAAGTTCATAACACTCGACCTCAACGCGCAGTCAGGCGTCTTTCATTTCTGCAATACCACACAGCTCTCAAGATGGCTATTACATGCAGTTTTGTGCGTAATATCAATAAAGGGTTATGTGACAGGGACTGATATTAAAACTAACCAGAAGTCGACAGCAAGCGAAAGCTATATAAAAGGGTACTGAAACATTGGCTGACTGTAAATTCAAGAAAGATGAATAATAACTGCACAATATCGACTATATTACTGCGGTTTCGACCGTGTCCCAAATTAAAATCTGTGCAAGTTACTTGTTAAAACAGGTCCGCAAGGCAGGTGTAAGAAGAGGAAATTGCCAAATCTGCAGACGACAGGCTTTTTCGTACTGCTTTTCGGCACATGAATGTAATTCATATATGTCACTAAAAATAGGAATCGAAAGGAGTGCTTGTTTGTCAGTAATATTCTTTCACTCCGGGAAACCACCTCAAATTCTTATCTACATGCAAACTTCGCAACATACCATACGATGCGTGTCGGAGGGTACCCCGTACCACTTGTAGGCATTTCCTTTTCTATTTATAAGATGGTATCTGTTCTTTCGAACATGTCCGAAAGAATAAATACCATCTTAGTATATAAATAGTTACGGCCCACCGGCCACTTGATCACCTTTTTCTTCTGTGCAGATGCACAAACAGTGCCCGAACTCTTACGGGAATCGGCAACGTGCCGCGAGTAATGAGTATAATGGGCAGGGGCACTACGAATGTAGTGCAGGACAATACGTTGAGAATGTGGGTTTCGCAGGAAGCGTGTCAGAGGTAAGTCCCTGCAGTCGCACTATCCTCTGTGTCCTCGGTGGCTCAGATGGATCGCCGGCATGGTAGCTCAGCGTGTTCGGTCAGAGGGTTAGGTGCCCTCTGTAATAAAAAACTGAGTGAAAAGATCAACGTTGAACTGGAACGAGCGTCATGAGACGTCCGCCCCGAACAAATACAACGATCGTTAGTGGACAAAATGAGATCAATTAAAAAAAAAAATGGATAGAGCGTCTGTCTTGTAAGCAGGACATCCCGGGTTCGAGTCCCGGGAGCGGCACACATTTTCATCTTTCCCCCTTGACGTATGTCAACGCCTGTAAGCTGCTAAGGGTTTACATTTCATTGAAATTTCCTTTTCTGTTCCACTCGCCAATAGCGCGAGGGAAAAGGACTACCTGTATGCTTCCGTATGAGCCCTAGTGTCTCGTATCTTTGTGGTCCTTCAGCGAAATGTATGTTGGTGGCAGTAGGATCGTTCTGTAGTGAGTTTCAAATGCCGATTTTCTAAATTTTTTCAGTATTGCTCCTCGAAAAGGACGTCACCGTCCCTCCAGGCATTTTTCACTTGAATTTCCAAATCGTCTCCGTAACACTTACGTGTTGTTCGAACTTACCGGTGACAGCTCCAGTAGCCTCCCTCTGAATTAGTCCGATGTCTTTCTTTAATTCGACCTCGTAGGAATTCCAAACACTCGAGTAATAGTCAAGAATAGGTCGCGTTTGCGTCTTATATGCAGCCTCCTTTACGCATGAACCACATTTCCCTGAAATACTCCTAATAAAGAAACTTCGACCAATCGCCTTCCCTACCACATTCCTGATACGGTGGTTCCTCTTAATATAGTTTTGCAACGTTGCGCTCAGATATTTAAACTACGTGATTATCACGCAGGACACAACTAATGGTGTATCCGAACATGAAGCGTTTGTTTTTCGTACCCATCAGCATTAACTTACATTTTTCTACGTTTAGTACTAGCCGCCATTCATCACACCAAGAGAAATATTTCTAAGACATCTTGTATCCTCCTACAGCCACACAACTTGCATACCACAACATGATCAGCAAACAAGCACTGATTGCTTTCCATCACTCCGTCATATCATTTATATGCATACAAAATCATAGTGATCCTTTCACACTTCACTGGGGCAATTCTAACGATACCCCTGTCTCTGATGAACATTCGCCGTCGAGAGCAACATACTGGGTTCCATTACTTAAGAAGACGTCGAGCCAATCACATGTCTAGGAACCCATGTGCTCGTACCTGTGACCAGTCTGCAGTCAGGCACCATGTCAAATGCTTTCCAAGCTGAGTTTTGAACGAATAGTTTTCTAAAACTATGCCGATTCGTGAACACAAGCTACTTGTTCTCAAGAAAATTTAATATATCCGAATTGAGAATATTTTCGAGGGCTCTGCAAGAAACAGATATCAGGGATATTGATCTGTAGCTTCGCGGGCCTGCAAAAGCTGTCTAAGCTATAGTTCACGCGCGCCGGACGAGATATTGGTTACAATCGTGATTCAATATTAAAAAAACCTTTTTCTTGCACTTAAAAAAAATGTAACATTGGTGTGTGTGTAAACTATACCCCTCAAACTTGGCAATTGTAACTATGTATAGTGAACAGTTATATTCTATTATTTCTCAGGCTTTTTACTACGACTACGAGACAACTGTGCTTGTAACAGCTAAGTTAGATCGAATTGGAAACTTAATTAGGTTTCGCATAACTTGTTCAAAGGTCTTTCCCTTTCGTTACATTCATAGCAGAGGTTAACTAACTATTGTTCACCAAAGCCGGCTAAAGTGCCTTTTTTGACCGATTTTAGGTTGTTTCCCGGCTTGTTAGACCATACGTATCTTGAGTAAATGTTTCGTCCTGACTTCCCTTAGACCACTGTAGTACGTTTACTACCAGTAAACAGAGACTGAGCGAGGTGGCGCAGCGGCTAGCATTCTGAGGACGGCGGTTCAATCCCTCGTCCGGCCATCCCGATTTAGGTTTTCCGTGATTTTCCTAAATCGCTCCAGGCAAATACCGGGATGGTTCCTTTGAAAGGGCACGGCCGACTTGCTTCCCCGTCCTTCCCTAATCCGATGAGACCGATGACCTCGGTGTGTGGTCTCCTCTCCAAACAATCCATCCCCAGTAAACACAAATGAATAAAGAAAAATGGTAAGTGTTCACAGAAACACTAGGAAAAATTGACTAAAACACATTCCTTCAACAGCGTAGACCACACTTCCAGTATACTGCTTCACATGTGGTCATGTACAACATGTTGTACTATTACACAATTAGAAAATTTAGGTCTTAGTAGCGATTACCGGCTACGCCAAGAACGACTTCATGTAGGCCTATATGAATCAGCGTCACTGATAGAAGTCACTACTACCCTGAACATTACAATAGTGTAAAGGTTATACTGTACGAAATACTTACTTTGCCTTGTTTTACAGCTTTACATCTTGTGTCATATCTTCAGATATCTGTACCAGGACGCAAGATTTCAGTTCTGAGGTCAGATGAAGAAACCGCAGAGCTATCTGGTGGTCCCAGTGGTCTGTGGGTGAGGCGCAGTAGCTAGTTGTAAGATAGGCGCTGCATTGTAAATCGCAGCCATTCCGGCCCGAAAGGAGTGGTTTTGGTTTATTTAATAAATTTTTAATGATGAAAGCCACGTTTTCCACTACAAGCATTAGAAGTATACCGGCCCTAAGCACTTTCTACACCATTATTACTACTCAAGAAATCACTCGTTTCAGTAAGCAAATGAATAATGTTTAAGCTAACGAAGCTGCACGAAGAGCTTCGATGTTTCACAGTTCTAAGTACGAGATCTCCACTGCATCCCACGTTCGCCAGTCGCCGATAGGGTGCTTTCCGAACTAGTTTCTGCCATAAGAGAATGCTCTCGAAAAGTGCCAATTTTTAGCCTAATTAATGAAATGTATCATTACTATCAACTTGAACCGTTTTCGAAAATAAATAAATGGTATAACATCCCCACAAAATAGTATAAATAATAATAATCATAAATATTAATATGAATGTGATTCTTATTTAGTGTAACCTCTCTACAGAAATTCATTAACATTTAACCTCCACACAAAATGTGTTTATTTAAATAAATATTTGGTTAATGATTCTAATTTTTGTGCGACCTCAAAACAAAATTGGTTCCCGTTTACAGTCTCCGTGCAGAAATGCATTTACCATTTAATGTACCGCCAAAATTTTTTTCTCATGTAATGTAAGCTCGAAACAGAAAAATTCCTAAACCTCGTAATAATAAAGAAAATAAATTCAGTAACCTGGTAAATTTTGGACGACAGCAGTGCTGCGTCTTGGCCCTGTAAGATCATTCTGAATAAAAAAACAAAAAAATTCTTACCTCAATAAAAACGGCGAATATATCTGCTCTTACTTAACATTCTTTTCGGCACAGCTCCGTGCAATGCTGGCCTATACATTTGTGATTTGTAAAAGGAAGCAACTGATTTTTTTTAAATGAATGCTTTTTAAAAAAATCACTTTATATTACAAAAAATTATTATTAGGACATTTTTTTAAAACATTTGGATGACAGTTCAGATACATTACTAGATATGCGCGAGGCTGCTTTTTACCTTATACAATAATACTCAGGCTCCGGACTCCAGACCGGAGCAGACTCCAGACCAGACAACCTCAGACTAGCGACTAGCAACAAGTAACTGCTACAGTTACACAGTTCGTACTGAAGTCAACACTGCTCTCTGGTCAGCGATTCTCATATCGCAGGCAGCACATACCTCTTAAATAACCCTCCACTGGGGGGGGGGGGGGGGGGGGCAAAAATTTGGCAGCGATGGTGAGTCAATTGGACTTGCCATGAGCAACAAATTTTTCTTAATTAACTAAGTTTACAGTCGCAGAATATATACATATATATATAAGTGCAGAACATGAAATAAAGTATAGTGCACATGCACTGAGTACAGAACATATCAAGAAATCACAAAATGTATACGCAATGAGTACAAATTAACAAATGACATAAAGTGTACACGCACTGTAGTACAGAACATATCAGGCAATGACAAAATGTATACGCAATGAGTACAAATCATATTAGCAAATGACATAAAGTGCATACGCACTGTAGTATTTTTTTACCATTTTACAAGAACTAGGATAGGAAAAGGAAGGATTGCATCATGGTTGTAGCACAGTAGGTTGCACGCAGCGGCACCGAAAGTCCATATCCTTCTACAGACGCACAACACCAAGTGAGACAATCTGAAGTTCTCTTCCCTGAAGTATTGATCAGTGTAGCCAAGACACTGAAATGTTGTATTAATATTCAATGTTATCATTTTAGTAGTACATTAGGTACACCAAACAGTGGGACCACAATAACATCTCCATCGCTCAAGGTGATGGACAGCATGTCGTGTCAACACCACGTTCTTGTAAGGTACACCAACGTAGAATTAGTTCAAAAACCAAATATAGTGCTCCATGATCATGAGGATAGACAGGACAAACGGATATTGCAGTAATTTCTGGTAATTAGGTCAGAAGGTGAAGGACATTAAGTCTTATGCCAGTCATCATTGAGAATTACACTAGTCTAACAACTGATTTGAGTAATTGGTGGCACTCATTGCCTAGTTACGGAACATTTCTGTACTAGGCCTATGTATGAAGTATTACAGAATAATGTTCATAAGTCATTTGATTATAGTGAGCATTGGCACTCATTGGCCAGTTACAAACCATTTTATGCATTATTCAAAAGTGATCATTCAAAACAAGAGTTAATTAATGGCATACTATTAACATAATTCAGCTAGTTATAGTAATCATTGGCAATCATTGGCCAGTTACAAACCATCAGAAGTCATCCTTCAAAACAGGAGCTAAAGAGTGTAGCATCAAGCTTCTGGTATTCATTTATATAGCATGTAAGTGACATAATACAAATATAAGAAACAGTGGCATTCATTGGCCAGTTACTAAACGTACAGCAAGTATTGAAATTACAAAACATTTTTCATCATTCAAGTGACATACGACATATTTAAAATAATTATTGGCACTCATGGGCCACTTACAAATCATCAGAAGTCATCATTCCAACGGAAGCTAATGAGTGTAGAGCATGTATGCATTATTACAAATATCATTCACTATTACTCAGAACTCATCATTCAAGTGACATATGACATATTTAAAATGTAACACGCTGTAACTATTACTCAAGGTCTGTGATTAGAAAACAGCATATAGTATTACTCAGAACTCTCTTAAACTGGTAGCATTATTTGGGACTGGTAATACATTTTTTTTTTTGTGTTATCAATGCATTGCGTTGGGATCGATAATTAATTGCTGGGGGATAACAATATTTGCTTTTGACTTATTGCTGCAAATGAGGATAGGTAACGTCATTCGTCATGAGTCAGCTGTAGCAAGGTTATGAAACAAGAAGAGTATATATGATCACATTCATGAATGACACACACAAGTGGGTAAAAAAATGCAAGTACTAGAAAAAGTTTAATAATTAACTGCTTATAGCACATTAATTTCATGAATAGCTTCTCCTGGAAAAAATACAAAATGGATAATTAAGCTGAAAGAAGAAACGCATATTATGCTGAAAAGTAGTGATCTTCGAATTAACAGGTAATGAAATGTGTATTCAATATATATGTTCTCTAGGTGTCCTTTCCAAAACCTTCAGTCATTATACCATGCGACATAAGACATACTGTCAAAACGAACTGCAACAAATACTTAAATAACTACATAGCATTTATTAACTAACAGTAAATATATAAACGACATCATTATCCTCATCTACAAAGTGGTGCGTTTAGTGGCCATATAAAATTTATCACTATCATCACCTGTAAATAAAAACTTAATTATTCATATCACCATATTCTTCATCATTATCATTACCTGCAAAGAAAAACTTCATTATTCATATTACCATATTCTTCATCACTATTCATCACCATTCATTATCATCTGCAAAAAGACACTTCATTATTCATTATTCATGTTACCATTTACCTCATACAACTATTCATAGTATAGAGTTTCTTATTTCTAGCATATTTCATCACTAAAACTAAGATGTGTAGTTCTGTCTGACAGCCTGCATCAATCGCCTCGTATTCTGAAAGAAAAAAATTAGTTAAGACCGCTATCATACGATGTGTATAGTATATTCTTGTCAATGCTTCTTAATTCTGATCCATTTATTCTTCGTGACGAGGTATTGCATCTTCTTTCGTTCATTCTGAAGGTGAAATTCCCATTTCATAGTAATCCACTGTGGTTTGTTTAATTTATTTCTTTCACACGTTATTGCTTTCTGAAAATGATGAAAAATGATTGTCTTGCATTTAAATCATATACCCATTAAATAAAAACTGGTTTCCAGTGATATAATTGAGCATACAGCATAGCATGACAGAAAACGTAATATGTCAAAAACATAGAGTGCAGGTGCAAAAATGTACACAGAATATCACAATGTAGCAGCAAAAAAATGTAAAATACGTTAATCATCAGTAAGTAGGAAATGGCATTACAGTGTGATAAATCATACAGTATATTCATTTAATAAAGGGTTTAATATTGGAGACATGGTGATTGCCTTTACTTTTTCTGGTTCTCAAAGTTTCGACGTGTACTACATTGGGGTGAGGAAAGCTGCGAATTCGATATGGACCTGCGTATAGAAGCTCAAATTTACTACACCTATTCTTTCCTCTGTTGGATAAATAGTGTGTACGTACTAATATCTTCTGTCCAATGTGAAAGTCACGGCGTGTACAAACTTGTTTTTGCTGTCTTCTCCGGCGCTCTGCGGCACGTTTGATGTTGTTCACCGCAATGTCAATTATTTCAGGGTGTCGTAGTCGACGAGATATAGGAAAGGTCACTAATTCTTTAATTTTGTTAGGTGGTTCGACATTTTTCAGTATAACAGTCGGAGATAGCATAGTAGATTCATTTGGTATGGAATTAATTACATCCTGGAATGAGTGTGTGTGTGTGTGTGTGTGTGTGTGTGTGTGTGTGTGTGTGTGTGTCGCAATCAATATGTTTTTTATGGCAGTGTATTCTACACAGTTTACTAATTTCTTTCATTAAATGTTCACAAGGGTTCGAAGAAGCATGGTACCTGGATATATAGATCGGAGAAATGTTTCTAGCTCGTAACATACGTGTCCATATAGCAGATCGAAACTGTGATCCATTGTCGGAAATTACTTACAATACATTCCCTACATGGAATAGAAAATGTTTTACAAATGCTTTCGAAACAGTTTCAGCAGTAGCTTTGCGTAACGGAGTGAGGGTAACTAATTTTTAAGTGAGTTCAACAGCGACAAAGATGTAGCAAAAACCTCTATTAGTTCTGGGAATCGGACCAATAATGTCTACAGCGGCCATGTGTCTCAATTGAACAGGTACAATGGGATGTAACGGAGGAATATGTGAAGTCGTGTCTGACTTAGCTTTCTGGCAGATTTTACATGACGCTAAAACTTGTCGAATACGTTTCTCCATGTTGGTAAAATAACAGTTCTGTCTCAGTATAAGAAAACATTTTCTGGCTCCATAATGTGCGTAACTTAAATGAGTATACCAAATTAATTTGTTAACAAGCTCGTCAGGAATACATAGTAACCAATTGTTGCTGTCAGGGTGAGAGCGTCGAAAAAGAATATTATTGCGTACAGTGTAATGGTTTCTGACGGTAACATTATTCCTACCTTGCCAAAGGTGTTTAATTTCTTTCCACACGTTGTCTTTGCTCTGCTCCTGTGCTATGTCTCGTAATGACGACGAAATGAAATTTTCAAATGCGACTTGTTGAATATACATGATGCTAAAATTTGCTTGGCAGAAGTTGGTTGCGATGTCTTGCTGATTGATGCTAAGAGAACGGGATAATGCGTCTGCTACAATATTGTGTGTGCCGGGAATGTGAACAATTGTAAAATTAAATTCCTGTAAATAAAGTTTCCATCTGCTTAATCTGTCGTGTGTGAATTTAGCGGAAAGAAAAATGCTGTATAGCTCTATGATCTGTGTAAACGGTAGTGTGTCTTCCATAAAGAAAATGCCAAAATCTCGTAAATGCCCATAAAACACATAATGTTTCAAGTTCCGTAACAGAATAATTGCGTTCAGCAGGTGACAGAATGCGACTCGCAAAGGCGATGTTTTTAATTACTATAGTGCCATCTTCTTCAATTTCCTGAAAAATGTGTACGCCTAAAGCGGTGTTAGAACTGTCGGTGGCAATGGAAAAATTTCTAGTAAGATCTGGATGTGATAAAAGCGGTGCAATCAACAAAGCTTCTTTCAGGTTCATAAATTCAGAATGTGCTTGGCTATCCCAGGACCAAATAGTGTTTTTACCCGTCAATTGACATAATCTAGGGGTGTCTAAAGCAGAGTAATGAATAAATTTACGAAAAAGTTAATTAAACCCAAAAAGCTGCGTAGTTGTTTCTTCGTCGTAGGAATAGTAATGTCACGTAAAGCTTGAAGTTTTTCCGGGTCAGGGGCAATGCCTTCTGATGAAATTAAATGTCCAAGAAATTTTATAGAAGTTTTGCCAAAGTGCGATTTACTGAGATTAACTGTGAGTCCTTGTGCACGAAGAGTTCGTAACAGTTGTTCAAGAATCAGATTGTGTTCAGACCAGTTAGCTTCCGCAATAAGAATGTCGTCTACGTACGTTGTGTTTCTGTCTTTAAGTTCTGTCGGGAGTATAGTATTCAAACCGCGAATAAATGCTGCTGAAGAAATAGTTAAACCGAACGGTAATTTACAAAATTGATAAGTCACCAAAACAGAGAAAAGCCGTGTATTTTCTGCAGTTCGGATGGAGTTGAATTTGCCAAAATCCCGATTTCAAATCTAATGTGGAATAAATAGCAGTACTATGAAATTTCTGTAGAAGTTCTTCTAGTGTTTGACGGCGATCTGTTTCATTAATAATAATGTCATTGATGTGACGCGAATCAAGTACGAGGCGAAGTGAACCATCCTTTTTCTTAACAATATGGAGCGGGTTTATGTACGGACTAACTGCCGGTTCAATAATTCCTTGGTGAAGCATAGCTTGCAATTATTTCTTAACTTGTTTTCTGTGAATATACGGAATGGGATAATGTTTGGCTTTAAATGTGTCGTGCTGTTTAACTTGAAATTCATACATAAAACTGGACATAGTACCAGGAACGCTGTCAAAAACGGGAGCTTGCAGTAAAAGAATTTTGCGTAGTTGCGTGCGTTCGTCGTCTGTATTTGCACTGCTCTGTTTAACTTTATCAGAAATCATTTGCATAACGTCATAGTCGGCTTCGCGTGGAGTATTATAGTTATGTACGTACGTATTTGTGAACAATGTGGAATGACAGTCTGTCACAAGATGCGGAAATGACCTCTGTACGATTAATTGTTTGTTCTTCTGCAGATAAAGAGTGCTGAAATTCTAAAGCCAGTTGTACATTTTCATCCTTTAACATTAAATAGGAGTTTTGAAAGTGAATAGTTGCGTCGTGTTGTATCAGAAAATTCGTACCTAAAATAACGTCTGTCGTCAGTAAGGGATCAATCCAAAAATTTGAGTGAAATGTATGACCTGCAATACAAAATGATAAATGTGTCTGTAATTTTACATCTACTCCTTTACCAGATACTGCTCCTTTTACTTTAGTTTTCCCTAGTGGTAACGTAGGATAGGTATTCTCTTTATTACATTCGTTGAAAGTTTCCTCATTTATAACTGACATAGGTGATCCAGAATCGATTACTGCTGAAAATTTTGATGATCCAATCTTTACTTCAATGACAGGGTGTGAAAAGGTTTTTTGAATAACTGGTCTTTCCTGCAAAAGAGTGTCTCGGATGTCGTCAAAAGTAATAACATTTTCGTGAACAAGATTCTGCATGTCAAAAGCATTGCTTGCGTTGCTGGAAGATGCAACCTGTACTGTATCTAGTCAAATTCTATCTGACGTGCTATTAATTTCGGGAGGATGCTGTGGCATTTCAACTATTTGTACTGTTCTGTTATTTCTTCCTGACGTATTACGTTCGGGATGATATCTGCTGTCTGGTTCATTCATGATAATATGTTTTTCGGATGATTTTGTTGCTGATAAGACCGATTGTTATTAAATGTACGCTGAAAATTGTGCTCATTACTTTTACATCTGTCATGATAGTCATTTCTATACGGTGCATTGCGATATGAGTTGAAATGGTGTGTTTTCTGTACATAGTTATTTCCTTGTTGCTGTGCGTTACTATTTGTTGGAGCTGACGCTATATGTGTAGGCGGTGAAACATTAAAGCTTGGTTGACCTCGTACATTACATTGTTGGTTAGGTATGCTAACCGGCTGGTTTTGACGCTGTTGCGGTGAAAAGCGTCTATTGTTACCAAAACGTGGTTCCTGTTCCTGATAACTTTGACGATACTGATAATTAAAATTTTGTCTTATTAAAGTTCTGGTGGTTGTCGTTCCTGAAGCGTCTATTACCTTTGCTATTGAAATAGCGTGGCTGATCGTAATTGCTGTATGCTTGTTGACCTTGGTTATTATATGAAAAATTTTTGTTTATGAAGGAATAATCTGATTGCTGAACTTCCAAAAGCTGTAACAGATCTCTGAACGCCGAAATATTTTCTTTCTGCTGACCTGTTAAAAGTGATACTCTTAATGATCGTGGTAATTTAGAAATACATAATTGAATAAGTGCAGATTCACTGTATGGTTTACTTAAGTACTGGTTTTGTTGGACCATGTGTTCAAAAAATTGCGCGACAGTGGAAAAATTTGAGTTCTCACAATTCAGTAAACTGATTAATTGATCCTTGATTCCGCGTTGTGTCGTCTTCGACCAATACGCTGACAGTAAAGCATTCTGAAATTCTTCTACCGAATAGCATTGTCTCGCGATCGGTCTGATACGAGTTGCCGGTTCGCCTTCCAAAAAACTGCAAATAAATTCAAGTTTATGTGTTACGGGCCAAGCCGATGGAAAAGCAAAGCTAAATTGTTGTATCCAGTCCAACGGGTGAATCTGTGTTCTGTTATTTTTAAATACTGTAAATTTTCTCACGGATAGAAAATGCTTGTAATCAAAATTATCGTCTCTGTAAGTCTGAACAGGTTCAGGATTGTATGAGAATCTATTTGTCTGTGACTGTTCGGAATCTAACTCACGTACTCTCTGTAAATTACCTAAATTATACTGGCTGTGTGAGTCTGACAAACGTTCGCAAAGTGGCGTATGCTGTGATGTGTTAGAGGCTGAAACATTTTTCATCTCTGTCACTTCTTGCTGTAAAATTGACAGTTTTCTACGTAATGTATTATTGGATGAACCTATCTCACACATTGTCTGCTGTAAATTTTGGAATTCGGGTGTTTGATTAAACGAAACAGGTGACGTATCGTCTGATTTGGTGTCATTATTAGTTTCGATAACATCAATACGACTGGCCAATTCATCATATTTTTCAGTCAGTATTTTTACCTTATCATCGTTTTTATTATCGCAAGCATTAATTTGTTTTTGTATTTTACGTGTGGTTTCGTTCAATTTTTTAACGTCTGCTTTGATGGCATCGGGATCCTGTATTAGTTCTAATTGTTCAAGTCTGTCCGTCACTGTCTGAAAGTCCACTGTGTGTGTGTCTGTTTTCATCATGCAATTTGGTGTTCAACTGTTTGATAGTATTAATTTCGTCTGATACTGTAGCAATACTGTTGTCTACGTATGTTTTTGCTTTCGTAAACAATTTTCGCTTATCTTCCTGTCTCTGTGCAGTAATTGTTTCCATGACTTGTCGCTTTACTTCATTCTGTTCACTGTTTTCTAGGTGGTGATTAAAACGTTCGTCAATTTGGCTGTTCTGTTTGTCAAATTTCACGTCTGCTTTTGCATCCAGTGTACGTGGAAGTTCTGCTGACATTAATTTAAACTCGTCGCGTAACTGTGTTGCGTTTTCAGAACATTGTTTAGCGACTGCATTAATTTCGTCTCTAAGTAATTTGGTTGTAGCTGCTTGCGTATTATTTAATTCTTGAGCCAAAGATCTAATTTCTTCGCTACTATTCCTAGCACAAACATTAATCTCCTCACGTAATTGTTCTTTAGTATCATGACATTGCACGGCAACGGCTGCAATCTGTTCATTAATTTGTTTAACGTTATCATTAATTTGTTCGATCGACCTGTCTTGTTTTTCATTCAATTGTTTGGAATTGTTGTCTAGTTTTTCATTAATTTCATTAATTTGTTGTTTGAGATTTTCACTAAGTGGTTTGTGATTGTTTTGTTCTTTTTTCGACTGTTTAAGACTTTCATTAATTTGTTTATAATTGTTGTCTTGTTTTTCATTGAATTGTTGCAATAATGCTACAACTTGATCCAAGTCAAAGTTACCGACTCTATTCTCTGTGCTGTGTGATGGTGTATCTGCATGTGTCACGCTTTTTGTAACCATTTGGTTATTCTGTGATTATTGAAAATGTTTGCTAATCGGATGTGCACTGTTGGTCACTACACCGGAATCAAATAAATCTGACGTATTCTGATTACACTGTTCATTTTCGTTAGAAAAATTTATCTGTTCGTTACGTAAATTTTGCAAACCGGGTGTGTCAAACTGGGCAGTGTTCATTGTAATGCAACGTGCCACGTCATCAATTGTCGTTAAATTAACAGAGGACACAATTGAATTTATTTGTTCATCATTAGGATCAAAATCATTACTAGTGGTCGGTACGCACAGATTGTCTGTAAATGGAGGATTGTCATCATTACATTGAGTGTCGCAAGTAATATCGGTCAAATTAATCGAGTTGGCTATCTCACTCATTGCACATCGCGATGTACTGTTAACTGTATTTCGCGGCATTTTTCACAAATCAAAATTAAGCGCAAAAATGAAACAAAGACAAAGCAAAAATGGAACAAACACAATTACAACAAAGAGCAATAAATTGCCGATGATCTGTGAAAGAAAGAGTGACAAATTAGTAAATGCGTTGCGGCAGATGCAAACTACATTTAAGTAAATAAGAGCAGATATATGACTACTTCTCAGAGATTCACAAAGAAATACGATCCTGACCGGTTGTCGCCAAGTGTAACCTCCCCACAAAATAGTATAAATAATAATAATAAATATTAATATGAATGCGATTCTTATTTAGTGCAACCTCTCTACAGAAATTCATTCACATTTAACCTCCACACAAAATTTGTTTATTTAAATAAATATTTTGTTAATGATTCTAATTTTTGTGCGACCTCAAAACAAAATTGGTTCCCATTCATAGTCTCCGTGCAGAAATGCATTTACCATTTAATGTACCGACAAAATTCTTTTCTCATGTAATGTAAGCTCGAAACAGAAAAATTCCTAAACCTCGTAATAATAAAGAAAATAAATTCAGTAACCTGGTAAATTTTGGACGACAGCAGTGCTGCGTCATGGCCCTGTAAGATCATTCTGAATAAAAAAAAAAAAAACAAATTTCTTATCTCAATAAAAATGCCGAATATATCTGCTCTTACTTAACATTTTTTTCGGCACAGTTCCGTGCAATGCTGGCCTATATATTTGTGATTTGTAAAAGGAAGCAACTGATTTTTTTTAAATGAATGCTTTTCAAAAAAAATTACTTTATGTTACAAAAATTATTATTAGGACATTTTTTAAAACATTTGGATGACAGTTCAGATACATTACTAGATATGCGCGAGGCTGCTTTTTACCTTATACAATAATACTCAGGCTCCGGACTCCAGACAGGAGCAGACTCCAGAGCAGACAACCTCAGACTAGCGACTAGCAACAACTAACTGCTACAGTTACACAGTTCGTACTGCAGTCAACACTGCTCTCTGGTCAGCGATTCTCATATCGCAGACAGCGCACACCTCTTATAATGGTAATGGCCCCCAAAAACGTATTCAAATAATACAGCTGCCCGCGTCGTCACTTAGATTTATTAGGTGCAGAACTGAACTCAGTTTGCGCAAGGGGCATCACCAAGAGAGCTTCACCGCAAAGTTGGTTGGAGGAAATCATACGCGACGATTTAGTAAGACAGTTCAGGGACAGATTTTCTTAATTTCTGTAAATCTCGGATGGAAAAGCAGGCCAGTCATTCTATAGTCTCTTATCTGTCTCTTCTACAGGCGCGCTATCTAGACACACACACACACTTCAGGAGGTTTAGTAAGTCGACGGGCTCTTACAACGTAGGGACATCACACCACGTGCTTTTTACAACCCTGTGTTTTGCTAACCACATATATTGACATGAAATGTGGTTCGTATAACAAGATCGTTCTCTAACGTTTGAGTATTAAATACCATTTCTCCCACCATTTATTAGCCTCTGTGATCTATTTATTGCTATTAGCAGATCTAATAACGTTGTGTGTGGTTCCTGTACTCCAAACCGTATAAAGCGTTGTGATGTACTGTGTACATGTGCTTGCTGTTAGAATCCGAGAGGAGCTCTGGCATTACGCATGGTCGACAATGGATTCATCCAACTGTGTGCCCGTTTTCATTAGCTACAGCAAATGTTGTTTCACGAACTGAGAGATCCTGCGTGATATAGGATGTGAGATTAAGGAAGATATGCGATAGAAGATGAACACAGAGGTATAAACTACTGGCCATTAAAATTGCTACACCATGAAGATGACGTGCTACAGACGCGAAATTTAACTGACAGGAAGAAGATGCTCTGATATGCAAATGATTAGCTTTTCAGAGCATTCACGCAAGGTTGGCGCCGGTGGCGACACCTACAACGTGCTGACGTGAGGAGAGTTTCCAACCGACTTCTCATTCACAAACAGCAGTTGACCGGCGTTGCCTGGTGAAACGTTGTTGTGATGCCTCGTGTCGGGAAGAAAAAGGCGAACCATCACGTTTCCGACTTCGATAAAGGTCGGATTGTAGCCTATCGCGATTGCGGTTTATCGTATCGCGACATTGCTGCTCGCGTTGGTCGAGATCCAATGACTGTTAGCAGAATATGGAATCGGTGGGTTCAGGAGGGTAATACGGAACGCCGTGCTGGATCTCAACGGCCTCGTATCACTAGCAGTGGAGATGACAGGCATCTTATCGGGACGGCTGTAACGGATCGTGCAGCCACGTCTCGATCCCTGAGTCAACAGATAGGGACGTTTGCAAGACAACCACCATTTGCACGAACAGTTGGACGACGTTTGCAGCAGCATGTACTGTGAGCTCGGAGACCATGGCTACGGTTACCCTTGACGCGTCATGAGACAGGAGCGCCTGCTATGGTGTGTTGAACGACGAATCTGGGTGCACGAATGGCAAAACGTCATTTTTTGGGATGAATCCAGGTTCTGTTTGCAGCATCATGATGGTAGCATCCGTGTTTGGCGACATTGCGTTGAACGCAGATCTGAAGCGTGCATTCGTCATCGCCGTACTGTGGTATCACCCTTCGTGATGGTATGGGGTGCCACTGGTTACACGTCTCGGTCACCTATTGTTCGCTTTGACGGCACTTTGAACAGTGGACGTTACATTTCAGATGTGTTACGACCCGTGGCTCTACGCTTCATTCGGTCCCTGCGAAACCCTACATTTCAGGTGGATAATGCACGACCGCTTGTTGCAGGTCCTGTACGGGCCTTTCTGGATACAGAAAATGTTCGACTGCTGCCGTGGCCAGCACATTCTGCAGATCTCTCACTAATTGAAAATGCCTGGTCATTGGTGGCCGAGCAACTGGCTTGTCACAATACGCCAGTAATTACTCTTGATGAACTGTGGTATCGTGTTGAAGCTGCATGGGCAGCTGTACCTGTACACGCCATCCAACCTCTGTTTCACTCAATGCCCAAGCGTATCAAAGCCATTATTACGGCCAGAGGTGGCTTTTCTGGGTACTGATTTCTCAGGATCTATGCACCCAAATTGCGTGAAAATGTCATCACATATCAGCCCTAGTATAATATTTATGTCCAATGAATACCCGTTGATCATCTGCATTTCTTCTTGGTGTAGCAATTTTAATGGTCAGTAGTGTGGTATTGCAACAAAAGTTGAAGAGAGGATAAATACCTGCCTAAATTCAGTAGTGCAAATTGATTATAATAAGTGTTTGCGATGCCCCCCCCCCCCCCCCCGGGTCCTGCACGTAACTGGGAGGAAACGGTAACAAAATGATATGACGACGATGACGACCATGGTTGTCATTGAAAACTTCATCTTTTGATTTAACAAGGCCTAGCTACCAATAAAATTCTTTACTAGTTCACATGATGCTCCGATTTCTGTCAAATTACTATATATTTCATTCATTCCCAGTGTAGCATTACTTATTATTTCTTTCTCTTCTTTAGTTTCTAATCAGTTAATTAATTATATGATAATATTTAAGAACTGAAAATATTTAATTTATAAGAAAATGAAGCTATTTAGCTACAGACAATATTGGTTCAATCGACAGATAATCTGATACGTCGATACATCCATAAATTGTGTAGACGGTGAATGTAAGGCCTCCGAAAAAGCCAACGTGTTCTATTCATTTGTAATCTGCCTGTGAAATAATCTATTGTTCTTGCGACCTCCAGCTGAGCAGATGTAAATTCACTAGTTCTTAAATATTTAGTGGATATAAGCTGTTTTAATCTGCCTATTGTATCAGCTCCATCACTGATTTAAGCCATCACCTTTTCTCATAGTCATTTATTCCATTCACGCTTATCAGGGAAAAAGGCGGCGACGCTGCCAGCACTTTGTGGGACACGATAGATCGGTTACTGTAGATGTTCTTCCTTTCATTGTTTTACTATTAAAGTCCAGAGCCCACTGAGATAATTAAGCCGATCATTCTCCAGCTGTACGCCATATTCCACAGCGAAAATAGCGCTGGACGCACTGGTTAATGTTTGTTTGATGACTATCGGTAACATACGCAACGGCCTGGTACAACAAAAATTACGATGGGCCAGAATAAAATTATCTACTGAAGGCTGCCTCCATATCATGACTTTCCTACTCGTACTTATATTGCACTGCATCATTTAGAGAATATTAAAGTAATGTCGCTCCTTTGAGAAATCTGTAGTAAAATCCTAACATTGTTGCGGCAGAATGCAACGCCACAACTGCCTTCAGAAAGAACAAAACAGGAATAGAAAAAACGATAAGGAAACTACACAACTACAAGGTCTGAAAGAGATTTAGAGTTAACTGTCTCGTACAATCTACAACGTCGATTATTCCTTGCTAAACGACTTCAATATTCCCTGTACGGTAGTCAGACAAGCTGCTCCTCCAACAAACTCTCGTCTTTGTACAGGTAAACTGAATCATATGCTTCTGCTGAGAGATAGACTTAATTTTGACAAAAGTCAACAACCCTTCTAAGCACAGAAAGAAGAGTAAATCCAATAAGTGTACGATAGCCAATTCTGTATTAAAGCATTGTCTGTGTTTACACTGCGTGAACTTTATGCACACACAGACTGTCGTTCATTCAAACCAATCACAAATACATGAGTCAACTCAGATGCTGAGATCATAACCAATCAGTGGTGGAATCTCACTGAGTGATATTACAAGCAGTAGTCATGATTAAAAAGCAAAATTAATTTCTAGTGTCGTAAGTATATGGTTGGGCAGAATACAGATAACTTTCGAATTATTTGCTTATTATTCGGATCTACAAAACACACAATTCTGTTTTGTTGGGAAGCACTCTGTGAAGTAAAATCAAACACAAAAAAAAAAAATTAAAGGCTGTTTCAAAATTCGAAGTCCAGGTTGGAATATCAACACTATGATGAAAAGGATAGACTGCTACTCACCGTAGAGCTAAAACAGTGAGTTGCAGTTAACCACAACACACACACACATGCACACACGCACACACGCCATCTGTGGCATTCACTGTGTGTGTGTGTGTGTGTGTGTGTGTGTGTGTGTGTGTGTGTGTGTGTAGGAGAGGGGGAGGTGTACCTTCCTTTCGTGAATGTGTGTGGGTTTCTCCTTTCTGAAGAAGGGCCTGGCAGAAAGTTTATACGTAACAGTATTTTCCTCGTGTCCGTCTGCAACTCCTGTTTGCGGCGATCAGAAAGCTATCCTTTCCATAAAATTGTCGCTATTACAAAATTAATTGTTCTGCTCAAAATGAATTTTAATTATAGTTATTTTACTGATGGGTAAATTTCTGCCTCTAAGGGAGTTCAGCTTTTACACTGTACCTCAACAAAATATTAAATTTTCTACAGTGATTACTTCCTCTGGAGAAGTTCTTGTTAAGCAGCTGCTTCCTTTCATAAAAGGACTTAGTGGTAAATATTTTCTCGTCACTTCCTTCTGCAACTTCCGTAATTGTCTTAATGACGTTTAGTAATTCAATAGCAGCATTCACTTCGTTCTGCACCTTCTGTAATTGTTTGAAATACGTTCGTGTTTTGTAAATAGCATACAGCTGTTAATATTGTTTCCTCGGCCAAGGATTTCTTTTAGTAGCTTCCTACTTTGCTGTCATCACCCACCTGCGCTGCTGGAGACTGCGTGACCTCTGATCTTCTTCCGACTTCGTTGGAAGCCGAAGTCTGTTACAAGAAACTATTTTCGGCAACAATTTTGAACAAATTCTCGAAAATATTATGTGAACAAATATCTTACTCCCAAATGTTGTCAGTTACAAATTCTGTGCGAAATATAAAAAAAATTGAGGGAACTACTGGATCGAACTTGGTTTGCGGCTTTTGAGAGGACATGGTGTTACGGTAGGAAATAACACATACCTCATAGGATTTATTTGTTTGAGGACGTGCTTATCTGCAAGCAAAGTAACTTTACGGTAGGCTTCATACTATGCCCTTACAACTGTAACTACTTCTAATGTGGTTAACAAATTTTAAATGTACGGGGTATACTTCACACTTCTACCCAACACACCTCATTTCATACTCCAGAAAAGAGCCATAAGAGTAATAAACAAAAATACTAGTCGAGCTCATTGTAAAGGTCTGTTCTAAACACTGGGGATTTTAACTGCTCCATGTGAATACATTTACCAGTCAGTTGTACACATCAAAAATAACATAAGTAATTACTGCTCAAACAGCTCTGTCCATAACCATGCAACAAGAGCTAGACTCAGCTTACATTTACCAAGAAACTCTACCAAGGAATAAAACCGTACAATAAATTACCGAAAGAGATTAAGGAAATAGCAAAAATACACTTATTTAAAAAGGCGGATAAAAAGTACCTCTTATGCAATGCATTTTATACATTGAAGGATTAGTTCGATAAAACAGAGGAGGGGTTTGATAAAAAAATTTTACTCAAATAAATAACATTAGTAATGGTTACAAAACAGCCAGCATTCCACATAACACCTTCACTTACGTTCTTTTCCCTTCATTTTCCCTTTCTTGAAATATCCCTCCCCCCCCCCAGCTATGCATAGAGCTATACTAACATCTTTCCCTCTATCTGAGCCTAACATCTCACTCATTATGGTGGGATGCTGACTCAGTTTTTCAGGATAACAAATGGGAAATTGCGGTACAGAAAATGGCCCAGAGGTCACGTGTGTGTGTGTGTGTGTGTGTGTGTGTGTGTGTGTGTGTGTGTGTGTGTGTGTGTAGAGTGAAGTGTTACGAAACGAACAGTGGGACATTACATTATTAAATAAGTTGTTTGTAAAAACATTATTGTATACCAGGAGTAAAGCTAATGATTGTAACTAACTAGAAGTCTGTGAATGTATGTGTATACGAATTAGCTTATTTTAAATTGGTCCAATTAAATATTTTGACATGTCCTGTATCTTTGTAAAAGTAGATCTACAGATGAATAAAGCTACTACTACTACTACTACTACTACTACTACTATTGTCAAGGTCCACATATTGGTCTCCTGTATTCTAACAATATTAGAAAAGTTAGATAGTAATCTATTCTTCACTCTTCTACCATTCGTAATTCTTGATTCTGTATCTGTCAGTTACTAAACTTCTGGATCTTGAAGCTAATGCTAACCGTCATTAATAATTTACAGAGCATCTGCTGCTCTTTTTTCCTTGCTGAGACTTAGTTAAATCATGTTCCTCATAAACTCCTGGAAATTGAAATAAGAACACCGTGAATTCATTGTCCCAGGAAGGGGAAACTTTATTGACACATTCCTGGGGTCAGATACAGCACATGATCACACTGACAGAACCACAGGCACATAGACACAGGCAACAGAGCATGCACAATGTCGGCACTAGTACAGTGTATATCCACCTTTCGCAGCAATGCAGGCAGCTATTCTCCCATGGAGACGATCGTAGAGATGCTGGATGTAGCCCTGTGGAACGGCTTGCCATGCCATTTCCACCTGGCGCCTCAGTTGGACCAGCGTTCGTGCTGGACGTGCAGACCGCGTGAGACGACGCTTCATCCAGTCCCAAACATGCTCAATGGGGGACAGATCCGGAGATCTTGCTGGCCAGGGTAGTTGACTTACACCTTCTAGAGCACGTTGGATGGCACGGGATACATGCGGAAGTGCATTGTCCTGTTGGAACAGCAAGTTCCCTTGCCGGTCTAGGAATGGTAGAACGATGGGTTCGATGACGGTTTGGATGTACCGTGCACTATTCAGTGTCCCCTCGACGATCACCAGTGGTGTACGGCCAGTGTAGGAGATCGCTCCCCACACCATTATGCCGGGTGTTGGCCCTGTGTGCCTCGGTCGTATGCAGTCCTGATTGTGGCGCTCACCTGCACGGCGCCAAACACGCATACGACCATCATTGGCACCAAGGCAGAAGCGACTCTCATCGCTGAAGACGACACGTCTCCATTCGTCCCTCCATTCACGCCTGTCGCGACACCACTGGAGGCGGGCTGCACGATGTTGGGGCGTGAGCGGAAGACGGCCTAACGGTGTGCGGGACCGTAGCCCAGCTTCATGGAGACGGTTGCGAATGGTCCTCGCCGATACCCCAGGAGCAACAGTATCCCTAATTTGCTGGGAAGTGGCGGTGCGGTCCCCTACGGCACTGCGTAGGATCCTACGGTCTTGGCGTGCATCCGTGCGTCGCTGCGGTCCGGTCCCAGGTCGACGGGCACGTGCACCTTCCGCCGACCACTGGCGACAACATCGATGTACTGTGGAGACCTCACGCCCCACGTGTTGAGCAATTCGGCGGTACGTCCACCCGGCCTCCCGCATGCCCACTATACGCCCTCGCTCAAAGTTCGTCAACTGCACATACGGTACACGTCCACGCCGTCGCGGCATGCTACCAGTGTTAAAGACTGCGATGGAGCTCCGTATGCCACGGCAAACTGGCTGACACTGACGGCGGCGGTGCACAAATGCTGCGCAGCTAGCGCCATTCGACGGCCAACACCGCGGTTCCTGGTGTGTCCGCTGTGCCGTGCGTGTGATCATTGCTTGTACAGCCCTCTCGCAGTGTCCGGAGCAAGTATGGTGGGTCTGACACACTGGTGTCAATGTGTTCTTTTTTTCATTTCCAGGAGTGTAGTTTCATAAATAATTGACAGTTGTGTTGAGAGATATACGACAACTACTTTGAAAAGAACATACCACTGAAACAAAGGACAAATAATGAAACAAGGTGTAACTTTCCTTCAGAATAGGTAATTACGTGCTAATAAAAATTTCCATCTCAAATATGTTTTCAAACAGGACGTGAGGGATCTTAGCGCTACTTGGCATTGACTTACTGAAGCAAATTCAGTACGATATTTAATCTAAATTGTTAAGAAGAAAATGTGTGTGAAATCTTATGGGACTTAACTGCTAAGGTCATCAGTCCCTAATCTTACACACTACTTAACCTAAATTATCCTAAGGACAAACACACACACCCATGCCCGAGGGAGGACTCGTACTTCTGCCGGGACCAGCAGCACAGTCCATGACTGCAGCGCCTTTGACCGCTCGGCTAACCCCGCGCGGCATTTTTGAGAAGGGGGTTTGAAACACTTCTCTCTGGGATACCAGCTTTCCTCACAATACAGCTCATTATGAGTTTAGCCTCATCGTCCGTCATCATATTTGAGCCACAATGTAGCTCTTAAGCGATGACTTTCATTTTTATAGATGATTGATTTATAAGTTATGTTGTATACAACACTAAAAGTAACTAAAGAACATAGTTTAACCTGGAGCACTGTGAAATCAGCAAGCTCTAAAATTTGGTATTTTACATATATTTTCAGAGACATCTTTAGTACACAGTCATTAGTTTGAGCCCTCTGTAACGCTATTATTGTCTACAAATTAGTTGTGTGAAAATATTTTTTAAAATTTTTCCCCCTGTTTGTTTTCCTCTACATTTATGCAGCGTCCACCACCGTTACACACCCAGAAAAATGTTTACGCCAAAACTGTGCGCCAGATACGTAGGTTTCGCTCCTTCGTCAATATTAGCCGAATATTTCAGAGAACAAAAAATGAAACTGAACACTAATAACACTAATAATAACTGGAGTGTCGCCCATTGTAAGAGAGATGGACAGTTACCTGAAAGCCTTGTCGGTATGAGAACATCAGCGCTGGCAACGCCTCTCTACCGCTAGGTCTTCCCGTCGCGAGTTAAATACCAGTAATGGAAACCTCGGCAATACCGTCGAAGAGTAGACATTGTCAGATTTGGTATTAGAAGTAATTTATAATGGAAATAGTTTCCCCTTTTTTTCTAATTATTACCGTTATTAATACCAAAAATTGTTCTGGTGTTAGCAGGTAGCATTGTGTAGGAGTTAATAATGCTCACTTATGTTGCATAATTTGTCTAAGGATCTATGTAAGAATTACTTATAGGTAACTGGTTACAATGGGATAAATAAACAAAACAAATAATAAAAAAATACCTTCCTTGACATAGGATGTATTGGAACTGTAGGATAAAGTAATTGTTGGAGACGTAGCTTTTGTTTCCTGTACCTGTTAAACACGTTACAGTTGGATACACTACGAGCACTGAATTCCATATGAAAGTGCCGAAGAGAAGGCAAGTACCACCTTTGCCCGCGCATGTTTATATTCAACTGGTCTGGTGCTTCATTATCCAAACAAAAACCATCCAGAAAATCGTCGCTTGTTTTCGATGCTCCGGTAGTGAAAAAGAAGTGAAAGTAAATTAAATTAGAGACATAATGTGATAAATTCGGAAAATCACGTCCCACGTATGCCTCAAACATTATGTATACAGAATAATTTAAGATCATTACTAAAAACAAGTGCACTGGTTACCATGTCAAGTACAGTTGTAAACTAGCATAAGATTACATGCAGTTTGTGGCGTGTTGGAGAAAGAGGCAATTTGATTTGTGTGAACTTTTAGAACCAGAGACCCGTTTTTGCGACGTTATATGGGCTTTTGTGATGGACTGTACACGAATTTCAAAGCAATAACTGGTAACGGAAATTTGTGGAAATGCTGCGTAGGCCGTAATTTGTAACACAGAACGAAATTGTTTATTGACCAGTGCTACGCCAAACGCTTTGCTGATGAACGAACTTCTGTTCACGTTTCCCAGCTTTAACCTTGAACTGATTTTTTCCTTTTTTTCCTCCCATCTCCCTCCCACTCCCTCTCTCCCTCCCACTCCCTCTCTCCCTCCCACTCCCTCTCTCCCTCACTCACTCACTCACTCACTCACTCTCTCCCTCCCTCCCTTACTCTCTCCCCTCCCCCTCCCTCCCGGAACGTATCCGCTTACTTGTTACACATTTATGGATGTGGACTAATGTCAATTCCTTGTTATACGTTTTCAAACTTACTGTAAACATCCTATTTCATTAATAACTTTAAAAGGGATTTGCGCAGGATGATAATACCTATCTTAAATAATGTAAAGTTTATTCGTATATGAGAGGTACCATTTATCAGAAACTATTGACAATAAGAATTCATACAAAATATAGCTTATAGGCTACACATTTCTCACCACTTCAACTGAAGGGTTTCAAAAAATATTAATTACTTTAAAGATAGCAATTATTGTGGTAGAAAGTGATACCCAAAATAAGAAACTGTCTACATTTGCCTATGTACGTGAGGCTCCAGCTTCTTTGATACAAAATGGGTAAATCCCCGTGTTGAAGTATGCACAGTTCTCAGATTAGTGTATCCTGGAATTCCGACAAGTTGAAGCTAGGAAAAAGTACACTTTATTCTTCAAAAATAAAACTTCTAAGAAAAAACTATTAAAGTACTCAGTCTATTCCAGCTTCAAGGAAAGTTGTCTGCATCCTCTTCCATGTCATTTTGCAGTGTCCTCTTTCCTGCAAGTTGCGTTGTCTTGCCCTAGTTTCAATTTCTCTTATAGCGTGCTGTGATACCCTAACCTTTATTTAAATTTGACATTTGTTTCACTGTGCAACGGCCAACAGTTTGTAGCAGTCTTTTCTGAACTACACACGTTGCAATATTTCCTTCACTCAACGTTTCCACTCCATCAAAGACACTAAAATGAAGTGTACTAATTGACACACACTGTCTTGGTAATTCTGGCCCATATTACGTTAAGATTCCGGGTGCTGCCATGAAGATATTTCTTCGTTAGTCATACGTCAGAAAAATCTTTGAAAGTTTATTTCAAGGCCACTATGACAAAAGTTATAGTTTGTTTGACAATAAATTTCACACATTTTGCTGTGCTTTGTTGTATCTGCACCATGGATCATTTCCTTGACGACACAGGCCATCAATGGATTTATCGCCGGTTGAAGAGAGGTAAAACAAAATTGCCCATGAATATTTCCTGGTTTCTTCTACGCTACTAACATTTGCCTGATGACCATGCCATAATCATTTTGGAATTTAACTACGACAGATTCTGTGAGTCTGTTCTTACGTGGTAACGACCCAACCTCTAGGTTTAATTTAGCAAAACAGTGGCACAACGAAATGCCAGATCCGTGACGAAGGTACGGAAACAAAATGCTATTTTTATGAAATTATTTGTTAATTTGATGGTGGCTATGACAGGTTCTTCGCAATTTCACGCGTTTCGTCTATGGCTTTATTGGGATTGTATGACGTTGAAAGAAGGAATTTTCACCATAAGTTTATTACAGCCAACCTCAGTATTTATTCCAAACGGGACATGTTCAGTTAACCACAATTTAACCTTATATCTGCATTGACACTTACTTAAGCAGTCGAGACTCTGTATAAGGACTGAGTGGGAAAAATGGGTGAATGACAGAGCCTGACCGTCACAACGACAAAGTCACGTAAGTGGTTGTAAGCAAATGCGGAGGATTAACATGCAGACGCCACTGAAGTTAGATGTACCAGGAAATAATTCACTATAGCGAAAGAAGAAAAACAAGTGGAACCCTTCCGTTTGGGCGAAACTAAGGCAGATGGATGAGGCTTTTCCTCTACGCGCAGTTGAGCGGTCCGTGGATTATGAAGTACATATTTTGACTGACGTACTACAAAAAGCACACAGCGCTGCAATTCCGACCACTGACACAGGACGAAAGATAAACATATCATGGGCAATATGACTTACAAGACTGCGCAAAGAAGCAAGAAACGAACTGAAATGGTACAAAGAGCTACAAGACTCAAAACAGTTCAGGGAAGCAAAACAACGCTACAAAGAGTTACACAAAACACGAGAACAACATTGGAACACAAGCGTGCAGAAACAGCTCCAAACCAACGTTTTGGGGGAACCCTGCAAAATACAGACGGAGCTTTTGAAGACTCCTCTAGTCCTAGAAACACTGAGATGACTGTACCATAACAGAGCGATAGAGAATTTCTGCGAAATTCCTGCTAAACAAACTCTTCCCCGATGACGAGCAACAGTCGGATGAACAGATCTATACTCTTACTATGAAAATGGTACCGCCATTAATCCCTTTCCTTGTGAGGAGATGTCGCTTGCTATCGCCAAATTAAAGAACAAAAGCGCCCTTGGGCCTGATGGTATCGATTTAGACACACCGAAAATTATCGATCCACAGATTGTTCCTTACCTGACGTTTCTGCTCAACGGAGCGGTTGGGGCGGGTACCTGTAGTCCGGAAAACAGCAAATGCCGTCTTAATTAAAAACTCAGAGGTCAAGGAACCTTCATATACAAAAATATATAGACCTATATGCTAGATCAGTATATGCTAGACCGTGAACCGGCAGGGAGCTCCTTCGCCCTAGTCCACATAAGTTCCGTTTCATAGCGGGAAACTCTATACATGTCGCAGTATATAAGGTACTAACCACAGTTAATAACAAAGAAAACAAATACACAGTTGCTATTCTTATAGACATTTCGGGCGCCTTTAATAATCTCCGTTGGCCGGCCGAAGTGGCCGTGCGGTTAAAGGCGCTGCAGTCTGGAACCGCACGACCGCTACGGTCGCAGGTTCGAATCCTGCCTCGGGCATGGATGTTTGTGATGTCCTTAGGTTAGTTAGGTTTAACTAGTTCTAAGTTCTAGGGGACTAATGGCCTCAGCAGTTGAGTCCCATAGTGCTCAGAGCCATTTGAACCATTTTTGAATAATCTCCGTTGGCCCGCAGTGTTTGCAAGACTCAGAGCAATGCAGGTACGTAAGTCCCTCTACGATAGCCTCTCGGACTGCAGTAGAAATGGGCTCGTTGAATGGCGCGCGGGAAAGCATATAATGATTAAAAGAATCTCCAAAATTGCGCGTGAGGATCAATCTGTGGTCCCGTCTTTTGGGATATCGCATTTCAACTACTACTACTACTACTACAACTGGGTGGGGATAACAGTGCGAACGGGGCGATAGCATGCGCGGATGAGCTTTTGGTGATGGTCTCCGCGGACTCAACGCCGCAACTCCTTCACCGGTCTACACAGATACTCACAAGCAACATCCAGAGGTGGAAACATAATAAATACCAGATGGCTCTACAAAACAATTTTTGTACTCAAAGGAACACTACAAAGTAATCCAACCATAAAACAACGCAACATTAACATACGCAGACAACGGAAAACACGGTATCTTGGTGTGAAACTCAACAACAAACGACTGCCCTTTGACGAACACACCAGAACAATGACTGACACGGCTGCCAAGATGAAACACAAGTTCTCCAGACTCATCACACTTCAGGGTACCATTCAACACACTGAGAACTTACCATTGTGCACTCCTTGAGTCTGTGGTATGTTTTGCAGCCAGTGCAGGGGCCCACCGAGTATGTCTGGTGACGAATCGGAACATCGTTCGGCAAGGACAGAGAAACTCCACGTCAGTGGAACCACTCTGCGTGTTGCTTGGAACCTTCCCTATCGACATAACCATCGGTTTTGAGCTGCAATGTACTGGCTGAGGAGGGGGAGATTGGAAAAGGCAATCGAGATTACCGGACAGGACATCACCGAGAAGCGCAAACTAGTTGAATGGCGCCGGCCGATGTGGCTGAGCGGTTCTAGGCGCTTCAGTCCGAATCCGCGTGACTGCTACGGTCGCAGATTCGAATCCTACCTCGGGCATGGATATGTGTGATGTCCTGAGGTTAATTAGGTTAGTCAGGCTTAAGTAGTTCTAAGTTCTAGAGGACTGATGACCTCAGCTGTTAGATCCGATACTGCTCAGAGCCATTTGAACCATATTTTTTGACACACTATACACCATATCAAGCGTTGCTTACCACTGGTTGCGGAAAAGTGTGACTTACGACAAGTTCTACGGCCATTGTACCCAAATCATATTAACTCCGTACGCTCAGTCATTGTACTACCAACACTTCGGGCACCACTTTGTAACTCGCAAGTGATTGTCACCACCGATCTTATATGCCGCAGCCAGAGTGCTACTTGTACACGTGGGGAACGTGGATCTCCAGAATCCTTTTTCACTGTTGCCAACGCAGTACAACAGTGACATGATACCTGCAATAAGAGGAGTCCGCAGCTCGTGGTCGTGCGGTAGCGCACTCGCTTCCCACGCCCGGGTTCCCGGGTTCAATTCCCGGCGGGGTCAGGAATTTTATCTGCCTCGTGATGACTGGATGTTGTATTCTGTCCTTAGGTTAGTTAGGTTTAAGTAGTTTTAGGGGACTGATAACCATGGATGATAAGTCCCATAGTGCTCAGAGCCATTTGAACCATTCTTTTCCAATAAAAATATAATTCCTGTGTGTGACATAGAATATGTTTCGTAATCTAAATGAGAAGCATTAAAATGAATGACCTGTTATAAAATGTAACGCAACAGGTCTGTAAATGAGTAATAAATCAAATCAAATTTTCCGTACGTTAATTGCTGTAGCACCCATCACACAATCTGTAGCTTACTATATTGGAGCTGATGGGTTTCTCAACCACATATAATTAATTATTGTTCTATCAAACAATACTGAAACCAAGCACTCGACACGTGATCTTAAAATCGTAACAAAGCAAAAAGATCACACCCCGCGAAAAATTAACTGTTCCAAAGGTATTCACTTCACTAGTGAAATACTGAATGATACGAAACGAATTCATGAAAAGCGGTTGAATTTACTTAAAGTGCTTAAGAAGTGCCTAACTAACGAACAAAGCCCGGGTGCTGAGTCGAACACAACTGAACAATCAAAGAATTACACACACAAAAGGATGAAAAAAATAGGTAGTAAATGATACGAGAACTAGAAAGCGCCGAAGTTTTTCAGTTTACGGTATTCCTGACTTAATACACGAATTGTGACTTGGTCACAATCTGTATCCAAGGGGAACCCATATTACCCATCGACGGCAAGAACCCATTACCTTTACCGAGGTCTGTCTACCTCCCTCGTTCAACGTGGTGATGCGCATTTGTTCGTTGGTCGATTTGGTGGAGGGAACCAAACAGCGAGGTCATCGGTGTCATCGGTTTAGATAAGGACGGGGAAGGAAACAAGCCGTGCCCTTTCAAAGGAAATACATCAACATCAGCCTGAGACGATTTGGGGAATTCACGGAAAACCTAAATCAGGATAGCCGGACGCGGGTTTGAAACGTCTTCCTCCCGCGCCTTTATGGAAGCGGAAAGCGGCACTCACAATTCTGGCCAATGAGGCCACGCAAAATTGCCGTGTGAACTACATGCTGTCTTAACAAATAGTCCAAATCCAGGACAATGGCTAGTAACTTGCCGAAATTTAGACAGAGAGATCTCTTTGCGTCACCAAACATGCAAGAGAGCTAAGATTTCAACGGTTAATACTGGTACTTGCGAAAATGATCAAAAAGGCTACTTTCGCCCATACAAAGACTTTAAACGAACAATGATTTCAAGTTAAGCGGTCTGGACGGAGAATGGACTTCATTATGGCTACTTGAGAGAGAAAAGGAAAGAAAGAAAGAAAGAAAGAGAGAAAAACAAGTAACATCGCTCCTGACTTTTTCAAGTGTCATTGTCTTTTTATGTGCAGAAGATTAAGGACCAAGAGGGCAAGAATCTGCCAGTTTCACAGTGGTAAAGACATCTCTGCAGGAGTAAATATTCTAAAAAATATGTAAGGAGTGCGAAAAACGCACGTTTTTGAACACTCTCTACAATAGATTTGCATGAGGATGCACACTTGAAGTAATTCCAGAGAAACTTAGGTGTGGTAGGTGGATCAATTAATTTTAAAATGTTCAAGACTGTATAAAAGTGTTGTGTTCAATAATTTGACTACTTTCCGCGAGTTTGTGTTCCCACCAGATAAGGTGAGATGCCAGTCAAAAGAATTTAGAGGTATGAGGCTACTCAAACGAAATAATAGGTACGATTTTAGATATGTGACCCATCGGCTTCGTACTTGCTGGACTATAACGTGGATGATAATTGAGCTAATGTGCAATGCATTGGAAGAAATTTTTCATTTCATGGCTGTCTTTCGGGTTACCCAAACAATAAAATTTAAGAGACGTTCTGGTCAATAACTCTGCGTCTTTCAACGAATGTTTAGGGGAAGGATTTGCATCACCTCGGTTCCGAGAGTTCCAGAACCTGTACAGATAACTGGAACAGAGAGCCACATACTCCAGTCGTCCGTAAAAAGCCCGTTTCGATCTATCCAAGGGATGTTCGGTAAGGTTCATGTCTGGAGAACATGCTGGCCAGCCGGCCTCGGTGGTCTAGCGGTTCTAGGCGCTCAGTCCGGAGCCGCGCGGCTGCTACGGTCGCAGGTTCGAATCGTGCCTCGGGCATGGATGTGTGTGATGTCATTAGGTTAGTTAGGTTTAAGTAGTTCTAAGTTCTAGGGGACTGATGACCACAGCTGTTAAGTCCCATAGTGCTCAGAGCCATTTGAACCATGCTGGCCACTCTAGTCGAGCGATGTCGTTTTCCTGAAGGATGTCATTCACAAGATGTGCACGATGGGGACGCGAATCTTCGTCCTTGAAGACGAATGCCTCGCCAATATGCTGCCGATATGGTTGCACTAACGGTCGGAGAATGGTATTCACGTATCGTACAGCCGTTATGGCGCCTTCCATGACCACCGATGGCGTACGTCGTCCCCACATAACGCCACCACAAAACAGCACTCGTGGGCGGTGTGTCTAAGGCGTTTAGCCTGACCGGGTTACCTCCAAACACGTCTCCCACGATTGTCTGGTTGAAGGCATATGCGACACACATGGGTGAAGAGAACCTGATGGCAATCCTGAACGGTCCATTCGGCATGTTGTGGGGCCCATTTGTACCACGCTGCATGGTGTCGTGATTGCAAAGATGGACCTCGCCATGGACGTCGAGAGTGAAGTTGCGCCATTATGCAGCTTACTGCGCACAGTTTGAGTCGTAACACGATGTTCTGTGGCAACACGAAAAGCACTATTCAACAGAGTGGCGTTGCTGTCAGGGTTCCTCCGAGCCATAATCCGTAGGTAGCGGTCATCCACTGAAGTAGTGACCCTTGGGAGGCCTGAGCGAGGCATGCCAACTACAGTTCCTGACACTCTGTATCTTTTTCATGTTCGAACAACATTGTTTTAGTTCACTCCGAGACGCGTTGACACTTCCCTTGTTGAGAGCCCTTCCTGGCGGGAAGTAACAATGCGGACGCGATTGAACCGCGGTATTGACCGTGTAGTCATAGTTGAACTACAGACAATAGGACCCGCGTACCTCCTTCCTGGTGGAATGACCGTAACTGATCGGCTGTTGGACCTCCTCCGTCTAAAAGGCGCTGCTCATGCATGGTTGTTTACGCCTTTGGGCGTGTTTAATGACATCTCTGACCAATCAAAATGACTGTGTCTCTGATATAATATCCACAGTCAACGTCTATCTTCAGTAGTTCTGGGAACTGTGGTGATGGAAACCTTTTTTTTAGATGTATGTAGAAATAATGTGAGCTAGACACACTAATTTTCCTTCATTTCTTATCTGTGTGGCACAGAATTAAAATGTAATCTTACTTAATGCTCTAAACCTGCACGCGAAACGCATTGAGAAATCTGATGGACTTTCAAAAATTCCGCGCAGTTCTCACACTGTGCAGAATTTGGTGTCCCATTGACCAGTAAATATTCTGTAATCACAGTATCATAGCGATTAATGAAAACAAGATAAAAATAATGAAATGAATTGAGTTACATTTATATCTTACAAAGAGTACTCCTTCTACTGAAGGAAAATTTGAAGCAAATTGTTAAATTCGAGTTGTTCAAAAAGCACTTTATTTACACAGCTACTGTAAGACTGACTTTGACGACCAGAAAAATCCGAAATAACTGATCCGCATAAGAATTTCGGAGTATCTGCCTTCTCTCAGGCGTGGATGCACAGACTTAATGACATAAAATAACTGTCATTATATTTAATACGTATCTCGCTTGTGGCAATGTTTGGTAACAGTTCACCTCATGGATGACTGTCGACAACTGCTTGTCGGAATCTGATTCTGTTGCCACGGCGAGAATACAGTCTCCTAGATAACTCTGATATTCTGTTACAAGACTCGTTTTTTCTAAGAACTACTACTTCTACAGGAGTTACATGACCGCAATACTTGAAGTTGTTTAGCACTATGATATTTCCATCTGTGTCTATCCCAGCAGCAGTTTTCGTTTGGTTCTGTCCTTCGCCCCCTCAGGAAACTCCATCTTAGAACGATTTCTCTGCTTCTGCTTCCGAATCCATGTTATTTTGTGGTGAGCCAGTCATTAGATGAGATTCATTGCCTCTAGTGCTGGCTGTGGGAAAGTAGTACTAATAGGCATACGCTGTAGGAGAGGTGTATTAAATCAGTATTATCCACTGTTGTTCGATCAGGGATTCGTTCTTCGTAGTGTGGTATCGTCCAGAGACTGCAGTGCCACACTACAATTGCCAACTATCATCGGTTCCACAGATATTAACGTGTCTCGCTGCAATCCGCAACGACGGTTGGGAGGCCCTCTGTCTCATCACCGTAGTACCATGGCACATATGTTGGTATAGAGCCGAGCACGGACTCCCTGTGCCCAAGTTAGTGACCTCCGATGAAGCTGTCAACATCATAAGGTTAGTTGCTTTTTCGAGGCATGTTGCTATGGGATGGTAGGTCCACAAGTGTTGAGTACTGAGGAAATTGGATAATTTATTTCGTCCGTCTCAGTTGCAGTGATGTAAAATTCAGCTGTAGTGATCACTGGTTTCGACCCGACACGCCATTTCTCAAAACACTTAAAATTACGAACTACATGTCTCACACTAACGTGTACAAACAGTATGTATTTCCATATTACAGAACCTCATATGCTTATAGATATGCCTCGCTATTAACCGTAATTATTCATACATGGCGCTAAAAGGTACGAACGGCTTGTATACAGTAAAGTATACAGCGGGAAACAAGTATCCTCATTGAACTTAGCTTATGTGTCTGTAGCAACTGGTATTTAGTTAGGACACCAGCGCTATTCAAGTCTCATATGGAGCTGTAATTTTGTAAATGTTGAATTTGTATCTCACGAGAAGAAGAGTTTGCACTTGTTTGCATGAGGTGACGCTTTATTGTTCAAAGACATTTAAATATTCAGCACATGCCAACGACAATGCATTGAATAAAATTAATTTTATCATCATTCTTGTAATAAAGTGAATTGGTAGTTGCGATCAGCCATCTCGCATAGCAATCACAGGACCCACAGTTATGGACAGATGATTGTAATTTCGTCTTGTCATGACAGATAGGATGGTGATTCTCCTGTGATCCTGTTCACTGCTCAGAAAGTCAGTGTTGGTTAAGAGGTCAAATTTCAATACAATGTTCCGTTCTTGTCCTGATACATGCCCTTGTTGAAATGGAAACAATCTCAAGCTTCCTTGCTACTTTGGATGATTTGGAAGCCAATTTTCCAGTACTGACAAACATTTAGTCACTGAAAATAGTGTGTACTGAGATACTACGAAGTGTTGCGTTATAAATGAAGAGCACAAATCAACTGGTTAAACGTGGGCCATTAAACGAGCGGTGTTTCCAGTTGGAACCAGGTCCATAAGCACCATAGAATAGTTATTCCTATCATCTACCTTGTGAAAATACGATCAGTGGCAGGATATGTTGTCCAGCTGCTGATACGCATGAAGTGACAATGACGGTAACTCCATGTTCAGCAAAAAAGGTTCTACACTCCTGGAAATGGAAAAAAGAACACATTGACACCGGTGTGTCAGACCCACCATACTTGCTCCGGACACTGCGAGAGGGCTGTACAAGCAATGATCACACGCACGGCACAGCGGACACACCAGGAACCGCGGTGTTGGCCGTCGAATGGCGCTAGCTGCGCAGCATTTGTGCACCGCCGCCGTCAGTGTCAGCCAGTTTGCCGTGGCATACGGAGCTCCATCGCAGTCTTTAACACTGGTAGCATGCCGCGACAGCGTGGACGTGAACCGTATGTGCAGTTGACGGACTTTGAGCGAGGGCGTATAGTGGGCATGCGGGAGGCCGGGTGGACGTACCGCCGAATTGCTCAACACGTGGGGCGTGAGGTCTCCACAGTACATCGATGTTGTCGCCAGTGGCCGGCGGAAGGTGCACGTGCCCGTCGACCTGGGACCGGACCGCAGCGACGCACGGATGCACGCCAAGACCGTAGGATCCTACGCAGTGCCGTAGGGGACCGCACCGCCACTTCCCAGCAAATTAGGGACACTGTTGCTCCTGGGGTATCGGCGAGGACCATTCGCAACCGTCTCCATGAAGCTGGGCTACGGTCCCGCACACCGTTAGGCCGTCTTCCGCTCACGCCCCAACATCGTGCAGCCCGCCTCCAGTGGTGTCGCGACAGGCGTGAATGGAGGGACGAATGGAGACGTGTCGTCTTCAGCGATGAGAGTCGCTTCTGCCTTGGTGCCAATGATGGTCGTATGCGTATTTGGCGCCGTGCAGGTGAGCGCCACAATCAGGACTGCATACGACCGAGGCACACAGGGCCAACAGCCGGCATCATGGTGTGGGGAGCGATCTCCTACACTGGCCGTACACCACTGGTGATCGTCGAGGGGACACTGAATAGTGCACGGTACATCCAAACCGTCATCGAACCCATCGTTCTACCATTCCTAGACCGGCAAGGGAACTTGCTGTTCCAACAGGACAATGCACGTCCGCATGTATCCCGTGCCACCCAACGTGCTCTAGAAGGTGTAAGTCAACTACCCTGGCCAGCAAGATCTCCGCATCTGCCCCCATTGAGCATGTTTGGGACTGGATGAAGCGTCGTCTCACGCGGTCTGCACGTCCAGCACGAACGCTGGTACAACTGAGGCGCCAGGTGGAAATGGCATGGGAAGCCGTTCCACAGGACTACATCCAGCATCTCTACGATCGTCTCCATGGGAGAATAGCAGCCTGCATTGCTGCGAAAGGTGGTTATACACTGTACTAGTGCCGACATTGTGCATGCTCTGTTGCCTGTGTCTATGTGCCTGTGGTTCTGTCAGTGTGATCATGTGATGTATCTGACCCCAGGAATGTGTCAATAAAGTTTCCCCTTCCTGAGACAATGAATTCACGGTGTTCTTATTTCAATTTCCAGGAGTGTGTATTAGCTTTTTAACCGAAGGCTAACACTTGCAGTTTTAAGCTGTACTATTGACAGTTGTCTTGTCCACGTTATAAATTCTGACCCCTCTATAATTAACTTTCTCCATTTCAGTTTATAGGATGCAATTATATGCATTCACAATGTTCTTTATGAACCCTTGGATTCGAGTCATTAGATGTTTTCTGGCTCTCAAATACTAAAATGTCTCTTCAGACAGAGCCTCCCCCACTTTCGTCAAGACTTTATCATTTTATAATTTGGATTAGGCAAATTACTCTTCAGCTGCTACTGGAAAGCCACCAAGTTGAAACTAAAACTTTCGAACCGTTAAATCCTTCCTCCGTATTGAAACATTTGTTGACCAGCGACGTATTCACGTTCATATGCCAAAAGTGGTGACAGTTCTTAAGTTCTTTTGAAACTGTGTTCAGGGAAACAACAAGATTTAATACAATGTGCCGGGTGGTTTTTGCCTCATTAAATGCTTTTGACAATTCTTTGTAACTTTCCTTTTATTATATAGCATTCACAATGAGAATCATTGCTTAGTAATTCTATTTTTGACGTTCTTCCATGTGAAGCACGCTCAAAATAGCCGAAACTTTATAGGAATGTAGTAGGAAAACGTGGGAATGAATGTGGTTGCTTATAGCGGGTGACACTGCCCACATCTCAGTCTTGAAACATGGCTTCTGATTCTTATAATTACAAGACAACAGTCACACTTTGTAACCTCCACATAGAAACTACACGCCGTATTCAATTTAAAATAAATGACACAATGGCTTACGTTAAATGCTGAAATGCAATTTGAAACGGAGCTTCGTACTGCACTGCTCTGCTATAGAAAAATCAAAACACCTTTCTTTACAATCAAAACACCTGAGTGACTGCCCTTCGCAGCATTTCATTGATATCTGAAAACTTATTTACGCCAATCATCAGTAGTTTGCAGCACGTAAACCACTATAAAAAATGCTAGCGAAGAAATAAGCTGCTTGGATGAAATACGAATCCCGGAACTTAATAGATTTTTCTTCGTAGCTGAAGCTAACGTGTAAAATGCATGTTGCAGTGTCAGTTCAATGTCGCTGAAGCGAAACGGTATCACGCTTCAGTTCAGCAGCATTCAGCATCGGAATACGAATTGATCTGGGGATACATTTACAACTGAAAAGGGGTGTGGGAAGCAGCGGTCGTCCGAGGCTAGTTAACTTTGATGGGCGGGCCTGGGAGACATATTACGGCTTTTCGAGAGAGTATCGATGAAACAGCTCTCATGAGGGCTTGGCTCATTTGCTCGCTACAGTGAAAGCCCATTTATAAATGCCGCAGATTGCATGCGGAATTTCGCTATTAAGAGAAAATAATTATTCAGTAAAAGAGCGCTCCAGCCTTACTGAAGCTTTATACAGTTGGTGAGAGGGCATCTGAAAAGTACTTCATCTACCAGAGTTAATGGCAAAAATTAACAGGCTTTGTAATGAAGTAGAAATAAAATATCATTTTTAATACTTCAATTACAATACTCTTAACTGAATTTCATGTAAAATTGTGACTTTTTCGAGTTTCCTGCAAAGCTACGTACAGATACAGTTTCCTGTAGGAAATGGCGATAAGTATGAGAGAGTATTGTATACGGAGGAATGTACCTAGGAATATATGTTACTTCATGGTCGGCGCTTTAGTCTAGTGACCGATCCTACGCTCATACGAAGCAAAGAGCACGAGACATCGCCACTAGAAGTCTCCAACATTTCGTACTGTATTTGTTGTTGTGGGCCTTCAAGTTGTTGCACTGTATTTGTAAATATTTTGAGTTCTATATATAGGTGTTGTGTAGTACATTAAAGCTATTTGTAAGATACTGTTAACTCTTCAGTTGCACAACTTTATGCTAAGTAATATCCCATATACATTTAAAACTAGTTACATAAAATGCGGACCCTTGAGCTATAATGTGTCGGTCGTTCACGATTCTGTACCTTGAAACGGAAGGAAGTCTTGTGATGTGGAACATGTAAAATTGCAAATGATGTGAGTCTCTTTAACATCTTAACAATTTTACCTGTAATGAAAATTGATAATAGCTTTAGTTACCTTTGGCGTCTCTTCAAAAATATATTTAACTTGGTATTTCTTTTTGATTATATGTCTTTCAGTTACTGATCATTGATGTGTTGTAGATTAATAATGAAATACATACACTAGTAAACAGTGTTCACGGAATTTTATTGATTGAAACGGTTCGAAATTTCCGTAAAATATTTATTCTTAGGTTAGCGTATTGCACCATGGAATATTTTTGTCACAATTCGTAGAAACTTAATTTTCCGTGGTAATTTTAGTAATTTAAGAAAAAACTGAAGTACACAGAAATCGAATGCTATCCCTTAAAAAAAGAATAAAATGTTTTAAAATTGTAGAGGCTAGAGAGGAAAGTCTAAAAAACTGTCCAAGATTCGACAACCTCTCCTATTTCCCTGACTTCATGCTGCCATATAATGCCTCAGGGGTCTTTACTTCAAGCTTTTTCCCCATTTTTCCTGCAGTGTTATAATCTGTAGCCCTTCGTAGCCTAAAAGACATTATCTATCATGTACTGCTTTCTGAGCTTACGAGCTAGCAAACCGTTCGATTGACAGTCAACTAGAAGAAGCTGAATGAAAATGACAAACTTAGATGGTAATAAATGCTTCTGAAACTACATACACTTGCGTGTAGGACAGCAGTAAAGCTACAAGGCGGGATGTAACAAAATTCAGGAAGGATTTGGAGTGGGACTACTACATACCATTTTGTAATGAATCTAGTGCTGAAATAGAAATCGTAATATATGTACTCCAACGGCTTCGTAACTTGATCAGCTCCACATGAGTGTAAAAATAAACGAGTCAGCAATAAAAAGGGTTAAAGTTAAAATGAGGAATGAAATACAGTAACGAAAACTAAATAATAGGAACGCAGGCTTTTGTATGATCATCCAGCATCAACAAAGGAATACTGCTAAACATAGTAACTGTTACAGAATTTTATCAGACAGTTCACGAAGCGGCGTGACATGAAATCTGAATGGAAAGGTTCCAATCCATCCTTAACGAAGCGCGCCCTCCACTCTTTCTAACTATGTATTGTATGAAAAATGAGCAAAATTAATTTATCTTAGGAGTGGTGGTGATGCAAACATACACTATGTGATCAAAAGTATCAGGACAAGACCTAAACGTAAGTTTGTCGTATTAGGTGCATTGTGCTGAAACCTACTGCCATTTACTCGATATCAGCGACTTCAGTCGTCATTAGACATCACGAGAGATCAGAATGGGGCGCTCCGCGGAAGTCACCGACTTCGGACGTGGTCAAGTGATCGGGTGTCATTTGTGTCATACGTCTTTACGCGAGATTTCCACGCTCCTAAACCTCCTTAGGTCCATTATTTCCGATGTGATAGTGAGGTGGAAACGTGAAGGGACACGTACAGCACAAAAGCGTACAGGCCTACCTCGTCTGTTGACTGACAGAGACAGCAGACAGTTGAAGACGGTCGTAAATCTAATAGGCAGACATGTATCCAGACCATCACACAAGAATTTCAAAACGGAGCGTAACACACTGCAAGTGCTATGACAGTTAGGTGGGAGGTGAGAGAACTGGGATTTCATGGTCGAGCGCCTGCTCATAAGCCACACATCACGCCTGTAAATGCAAAACGACACCTCGCTTCGTGTAAGCAGCATAAACATTGGACGATTGAACAGTGGAAAACCGTTGCGTGGAGTGACGAATCACGGTACACAATGTCGCGATCCGATGGCAGGGTGTAGGTATGGCGAATGCCCGGCGAACATCTGCCAGCGTGTATAGTGTCAACAGTAAAATTCGGAGGCGGTAGTGTTACGGTGTGGTCGTGTTTTTCATGGAGGGGTCTTGCACACCTTGTTTCGCGTGGCATAATCACAGCACAGGTCTACATTGATGTTTTATGCACCTTATTGCTTCCCACTGTTGAAGAGCAATTCGGGGATGGTGATCGCATTGTTCAACATGCTCGAGCACCTGTTCATAATGCACTAGCTGTGGTGGAGTGGTTACACGACAATAACATCCCTGTAATGGACTGGCCTGCACGTACTTCTAACCTGAGTCCTACGAAACACCTTTGGCATATTTTGGAACGCCGACTATGTGCCAGACCTCACCGACGGACATCGATACCTCTCCTCAGTGCAGTATTCTGTGAAGAATGGGCTGCCATTAACCAAGAAACTCTCCAGCACCTGATTGAATGTATACCTGTGAGAGTGGACCAACGCGATATTGAATTCCAACATTACCGATGGAGGGCGCAACGAACTTGTATGTCATTTTCAGCGAGGTGTCCGGATACTTTTGATCACATAGTGTATGTCTGATATCAAGGTATCGTCCAGAATCACTTAAACTTTTGGTGACAGCGGTGCTGTACAGAATAAACTTCGGCTATTCAACACAGAAACACATGCACAAATAGCAGATAAATGCGAAACTACTAAGTAATGTGCAACAGTCAACCTGAGAAGCCTATGCTGTGTTGGTTCTGTTGCGTGTTTGTATGCCTGGCACGCAGCTTGATGGAAGGGGGGGAGTGGGATGGTAGATAAACACAATTGGAAGATATCACAGACCGCGACATTAGTGGCAAAATGGCTCTGAGCACTATGTGACTTAACTTCTGAGGTCATCAGTCCCCTAGAACTTAGAACTAATTAAACCTAACTAACCTAAGGACATCACACACATCCATGCCCGAGGCAGGATTCGAACCTGCGACCGGAGCGGTCGCTCGGTTCCAGACTGTAGCGCCTAGAACCGCACGGCCACTCCGGCCGGCCATTAGTGGCAGATCTTTCTCAGACCACAGCATGCGTATTTTTCGCAACCACTATTTAACTGTGATATCTTTGTTACTCTCTTCACAAGAAATTATTTCCTTCTCTCGGCGTCGGTGATGCAGACTTTCACGTTACAGTGCCGGAATAAAGGTTCCAATCGTTGCTCTATGGCCGGCCGATGTGGCCGAGCGGTTCTAGGCGGTTAAGTCTCAAACTGCGTGACCGCTACGGTCATGGGTTCGAATCCTGCCTCGGGTATGGATGTTTGTGATGTCCTTAGGTCAGTTAGGTTTAAGTAGTTCTAAGTTCTAGGGGACTGATGACATCAGAAGTTAAGTCCCATAGTGCTCAGAGCCATTTGAACCATTTTATTTTGTAACCAGATGTCCGTAGGATAATGTTCTGTACGGAACATGACATACCGGGCAACGGACTACGACGCCAAAGATTACATGTCACCTGTCAAACGGGGTAGTGGTTACTGGTTAGTCCTATACCCACAATCGCTTTGTACATAGGCACAGACGGTGCAGCATGGCACGGAGAAGACACCTTAAACGTTCTCTGCGGTGGACGGCGTAGGAAGAATGGAAGCAGGACAGTCACTAACTGATGCGGCCCGATGGCTTAATGTGAATCGTTCTGTTGTTCCTAGGGTGTGGCGACAGCTTCTAGAGACCGAGACTGTATCCCGAAGACCAGAGCAGGGACGACCACGGGTGACATCAGAAAGAGAGGACCGTTACTTGACTGTTAGGGCACGGCGGTACTCGCTTTAGTACTGCACGGCTACTGGCATCTGACATCGCAGCATTCACTGGACGCTTTGTATCGTGGTAGAGCTGCCTTTACTGTCGGAGACCTGCCTCACTTGTACCTCTGACGCGTCTTCAGAGGAGGAACTCTCGAACACTTCTTCTTGAAACTGTACGGGTGAACTGGCCAGGTTGCACTTCCGTCAGGTATCGTTACGAGGTCTTGCAACCTCATGTGCGATTGTTGCTAGGTGCTGGGGGTTCAACGTCGTATTGATGGACGATAATGCTCGATCTCAAAGAGCACAAGTGGCTGACGTTTTCTTGCAGACGGAAGATATTGCATGGATGGCGTGGTCTGCTCGCTCTTCTGAACTGAATCCCATAGAACAAGTCTGGAATGCACTAGGGAGACGAGTTGAAACACCTCAGCATCCATCAACCACTATGACATCATTCATAAAATGCCCCGTCATTGCCAGGCGTATTGCAGCCATGGGCGGTAACACCTCATACTGAACAAACTAACCAGTTGTCGGAATGTGTGTACAAATGCGTCAAATTCTAAAAAAAAAAAAACGAACAACATTTTTGTCTACCGTTATGCATGTTGCAGTTGTTTACGTTATGTATTCTTTAAGGTTTTTGTACATTACTATTGTCAGTTTATACTCTCCTGTGGCAAAATAAGTGAACCTCGAAAAATTTCCGTTTGTAGCTTTAATTCTGGACACCAGTGTATATGCAGCAGAAAGAGCAAAGTGAGAGAATGGGGCTATAGATTGCAAAGTGTATCAGCATCATTCACTATATTCTGATGACCAAGTTATAATAGCACAAGATGGGAATGATTCCAAAATATGATCATATGTAATCAGCCAGTAATGGAATATGAAAACTGTGATTTACAGATAGTGAAAAACATAGAATCTCATTTAACTGTAAATAAAGGGAAAATACAAAAAGGTCTTTAGTTTTGCTATCTGAATTTCATTTTAGAAAAATGAGGAAACTAATATTTACAAATCAATAAAAGGTTTGAGTGATAGAATCTAGGTCATTGGCATGCCAGATTCAGTCTTACGTAACATGAATATGATGAATAGAACAAATAGACTCATATTCAAATGATATTTGAGAGCATAGTCCTGTATGGAGCCGAGACCTGGGCGACTAACCAGAGAAGTTCCGGAAAAGATCTACCAGAATCTCATGGGAAGACCGTGTAAGGAACACCGCACTGATGGAGGAAATGCGAGTGGAAGAAGGAATGTATGATATGACAGACCGAAGGAGATTACAATGGTATGGAGAGATAAGAAGACTGAAGGAACAAGAATATCAAAATTTATGCTGCGGTGGAAAATCAGGGAAGAAGAAGAAGAAGAAGAAGAAGCAGAAGAAGAAGATCGATTTTTACCTGGATCCAAAATAAAAAGTTAACACAAATTGGTGCAGAAGAGGATACACAAAATGGAAGTACCTCGTGGAATACCTTGAAGAGCTGTTTTTGAGCACTTGCGTAATACTCAATGTATTGTTACGTTGCAGAGATATTTCTCTATTGAAGTCAGAGTTAAAGAAAATTATGTCATCTAAAGTATAAACGCATTCAAGGAAAAATTCTTTCTTTTTGTAATATTTAATTACTTTTTAGTTTAATTGCCCTCACCAGCTACTAGTTTGTTTCAAAAATGTCGTGCGTAATTTTGACTTTTTATGGTTTTGATTCTGTATTTTTCCTTGTATCTTCTCTAGGAGCAAGTGTCTCTATTGTCTTCTTACAAAATCATTGGAACAATAAGCCGGACGCAGCAGTGTTGCAATCTTCAACTCCTGCTACCTTAAAAACACGTCCGCAGCCAGGCACATCAAATGCCAATGTTCTATACCCACATCGAGGTTACACACAAGAGTACTTTAAGACTAACTAAAACTGTCTCCAGGAGGAACAGTGGTTTCTTTATCACAGTTCATTCCCAGTAAATTGGAAATGATTTTATAACGTTTGAATTAAGTTTTCGAGTTAGCTACAGTAGAAGCTGTAGTTTAACATCGGACAAAGTCATAGAAATAATAAGCAAATCCTTTCGCACCTCAAACACTACTTTTGTCGACGGATGTGGACTGTGGCGAAATTTGAAAAATGTTAGACGGGGTATGAAATGGTGAACAAATCATATGCTATGCCCTTTGCAGTATTTTATATCCGTTAATTTATGATGGAAAGTGTTACTCGGTCAAAGAAAATCATTGCAGAGGTCAAATTTATAGAAAAATCTGACTTGTAGTTTGAAAACTACCTTCGTAACATTTCTGTCAGTCATTAGTCACCCATTCTTCCTTCCATTCGTTAAGACAGTATGGTGGTTGCTGCAGTTCCCACATTTTTGGACGTCAAAACAACAAATATGTTTTCGAGGTCTGTAATACGTCGAATGCTGAAACTTTTGTGAAATTTAGTTACTGCTGAGTGTCGCAATACGTACCTCGTGTCATAGTGCTTAGGACGTTATCATCTCCTGCTTATTGCGCTAAATTAAATTTTACCTCCAGTTAGATTTTGTGCTGGGAAGTGAATCTACAGGATTTAGGAAATCATGAAAATTAAGAATACGAGCGGACGGAGTGGAATTTAAATCCCTACACTCAAGAGAGCAAATACAGTAATATGCCTGGTTGAATAAAAAGTGGGAGAAGTGATACAGTTATCTATATTTTGTGAGGTATACATTCATCAACCTTGTCACAAGAGATTCGCAGAAATCAGCGACCTTATATTTAAGGGTAAGGATATTTTCTTGGCACAGAGACATTAGAGTTTTTGAAAAGAGGTAGTGAAGCCAAATAAAACCACACAGTCCCTATCAGGAGCGGTCGCCATTAGGACTAGGCTTGCACAACTTGACCGCTGCCCCACATCATTCAGATGGACCGCCCAACGCACGGTCCAAATAATTGATTCAGTTAGAGAGTAAACATAGTGTGTGGCTGGTTGCTTGCTCTGGTAAGTTCAGGCCGGAGGGCATGAGTCTGTCAATAGAATCCTGCCGTTCTAATCCCGCCGATGGCGCAGAATCAACAAACTGGCAACTTCAGCGGCAAACACACGCGCATCGGGCGTGGTTGGTGCGGTTGTGACCTTCGGGTTTGCTAATTTCACAGTCCATGATATACATACGGCACTAAATATGCGTTCGTAATTTCCGACAGTGATGAACAACGAAGACTACACTCGTCAGAGATAAATACAGGTTCTACGTTCTTCTACACAAAATGTGTGCTTTTTCTATGTGAGAAAAGACTTACTATGAACTATATTAACCTGTATTTCTTATATTCCATGGATTTTATTTTAAGCCGGCCGGTGTCGCCGAGCGGTTCTAGGCGCTTCAGTCTGGAACTGCGCGACCGCTTCAATCGCAGGTTCGAACCCTGCCTCAGGCATGGTTGTGTACGATGTCCTTAGGTTAGTTAGGTTTAAGTAGTTCTAAGTATTTCTAAGTTCTAGGGGACTGATGACCTCAGATGTCAAGTCCCATAGTGCTCAGAGCCATTTTTTATTTGAAAATTGAACGTACATTTAGCATATACTAGTAAATAGGTGGCCCTGAAGACTCTCCTACAGAAACTGGAGTACATAAGGCAGTAGTGAAGTGCCTGGAAAATAGTTACTGTACTAAAACTGATCAGCAGCAGCATTTACGATTATTAAATGAAAACAGGACTGAGGAACGATGTTGATGTTGAGGGAATCTCTGCCCAATGGAGCTACTCTAATTTCAGATTTCGTGCATGTTCGAAATTACTCAAGACGAATGCATGGAACACCACCACTGAAAGGTGACAATTACAGTTTCTAAAGTTAAGTTATTCTTGTAGTAAAATATTATTATTGTTGTTGTTGAAATTATTACTGTTTCCATATTAATCATACACAGTTGATGTTCCTGAGACGTATTTACTTCATGCTACATCATCATTGTTTTCATATTATGTTTTCATAGTTCACGTTCCTGTTTATAGATTCTGAAACGCGTTGAATATTAACGAAATACTCCAAGGCGTAACTCTTGAGACCCACCATCCATGAACTAAAAACCTAAAAAAGAAGACAAAATTTATTCACATTTGGACATCACATATACTATGACGTTACATAAGAGGTCATAGTCAGTTACGGAGTAAAATATTCACGTTCTCCGGCGTTCGCTTCTGCACCAGAGAAATAAGACAACAAAAATTGTTGGCAAGTACGAAACTGAAAATACTTATTCCTCGAAATAGGTAATTTCAAGAAATAAGCAGAACACCCTTTTTATTGTCTCATCACCTTCCGGGCTGGTTTAATGCAATTTGCTTCTGTTATCACTATATCTCTGGCTTTCTCTTCTCTCTTCATCTCACTTATGCATATACGAGTATACCGTACGCTCTCAATTACTCTGCGGCTACATTCCAACGACTGTACTCCGCTTCACTTTTTCGCTCCTTCATCATAACCAACATGGATTCCGCAAACAGAGATCATGTGAAACCCAGCTCGCCCTATTTGCCCAAGAAATTCACAGTGCCGTAGACACTGGCGAGCAGATTGATGCCGTATTCCTGGACTTCAGGAAGGCATTTGATACGGTTCCGCACTTACGTTTAGTGAAAAAAATACGTGCTTACGGAATATCGGACCAGGTTTGTGATTGGATTCAGGATTTCCTAGAAGAAAGAACACAACATGTCATTCTTAACGGTTCAAAATCTGCAGATGTAGAGGTAATTTCGGGAGTACCGCAAGGAAGCGTGATAGGACCTTTATTGTTTACAATATACATAAATGACTTAGTTGACAACATCGGTAGCTCCGTGAGGCTATTTGCAGATGACACGGTTGTCTACAAGAAAGTAGCAACATCAGAAGACTCGTACGTACTCCAGGAAGACCTGCAGAGGATTAATGAATGGTGCGACAGCTGGCAGCTTTCCCTAAACGTAGATAAATGTAATATAATGCGCATACATAGGGGCAGAAATCCATTCCAGTACGATTATGCCATAGGTGGTAAATCATTGGAAGCGGTAACGACCGTAAAATACTTAGGAGTTACTATCCGGAGCGATCTGAAGTGGAATGATCACATAAAACAAATAGTGGGAAAAGCAGGCGCCAGGTTGAGATTCATAGGAAGAATTCTAAGAAAATGTGACTCATCGACGAAAGAAGTAGCTTACAAAACGCTTGTTCGTCCGATTCTTGAGTATTGCTCATCAGTATGGGACCCTTACCAGGTTGGATTAATAGAAGAGATAGACATGATCCAGCGAAAAGCAGCGCGATTCGTCATGGGGACATTTAGTCAGCGCGAGAGCGTTACGGAGATGCTGAACAAGCTCCAGTGGCGGACACTTCAAGAAAGGCGTTACGCAATACGGAGAGGTTTATTATCGAAATTACGAGAGAGCACATTCCGGGAAGAGATGGGCAACATATTACTACCGCCCACATATATCTCGCGTAATGATCACAACGAAAAGATCCGAGAAATTAGAGCAAATACGGAGACTTACAAGCAGTCGTTCTTCCCACGCACAATTCGTGAATGGAACAGGGAAGGGGGATCAGATAGTGGTACAATAAGTACCCTCCGCCACACACCGTAAGGTGGCTCGCGGAGTATAGATGTAGATGTAGATGTACTATCGTGAGAGTTACATCACTTTTAGTTGATACTGTTCTATACGCATTCCTTTCCTCGTTCATACTCTGAAGAGCCTCTTCACTTCTTACCTTAGCGCTCCGCCTTGTTTTCAGGATCCTCTTCTAGTGTCATATATCAATTCCTTCGTTATTTTTCTCGTTTTCCCACAGGCGATTTCTTTCACAGTCCTGTGTTTCAGATACAGATCACACTTACTAAGCCGGCCGGTGTGGGCAAGCGGTTCTAGGCGCTACAGTCTTGAACCGCGTGACCACTATGGTAGCAGGTTCGAATCCTGCCTCGGGCATGGATGTGTGTGATGTCCTTAGGTTAGTTAGGTTAAATAGTTCTAAGTTCTAGAGGACTGATGACCTCAGACGTTGAGGCCCATAGTGCTCAGAGCCATTTGAACCATTTGAACAATTACTAAAAGAAATGTCAGAGAACCTCTGTTTCATAATAGCAACAATGTTTCTCGAGGAGCACTCTCTTGGTATGCGTACTATCCTCGTTTCATCCGATACTTTACTCCCATAGTATTCAGTCACTCCTCTACGTATATGTTTCCCAGTTTTGATGCGAAGTTCCTCCACAATCCCATTTCTGCTTTTGAAATAGCTTGTCATTTCTTTGCTTTACTCTAAACGTATATTCTATGTTCAGTAGACGATTCAACAAGTCGTTTAATGCTTCCTCACGTTGGCAAAGGATAGCAATCTTATCATTTACATACTTTCTTAAAAAATTTTGACATCATTTTTGAATCTTTCTTTTATTCATTCATTGATTAATAGAGGAGAAAGATCGCCCCGCTGTCGTATTCCCCTCTTCTTTAGAGCTGTTGTCCCTAGGCCCTGTATTCTTGTTAGTCACTATTGGTTATTGTTCGTGTCGATTATTACCCATATTTCCGTATAGCATATATGTGTTATCCGAATATCTTAAACATTTTACATCAATAAAAGTTCCTTGCATTACCGTAAGGATTGCGTAGTTTGTGAAATGCGTCAGAAGTGCTTATCTGGTGACATGACCTTTCCTAAAGAACAACTGAAGTCCTTTTACATAGCAGCCATTTGTACCTATGTTTCTATAAATTATTATGGTCTGCATTCGAATGCATAAGCTGCCAAGCTGACTGTGTGGTATGATTTGAATGAACAAGGCCGGTGCGACTGTTAGAATTCTTCAGAATTCTTTACTGGAGAACACGGAAGGTTTCGAAAATTAAACTTGTATCTTCAGGTTAAAGGTTCTATTTGAACCGGATACAGCCATTCCCAACATGTATATCTAGGTATTTAAAATTTCTGATTCACGAATGTGTGAGCCTTTATGACAGAATGTATTGGGGGCTAAGGCCATCCCGAACCTCCATTGTAGACCGCCTGGGAGGAAGCGCTGCTGTTGCCAGAGCCAACTAACCGCTGTTCTACTGGCTTGAAGCAGCTGAAGATGCAAATTTAATTTGTGAAACCGGTCGTGTTCTCCAATAAGGATTCTGACAGTCGCAGCGTCCTTGTTTATTTCGGCTGTGGTTGCCCTACATATAAAAAAAAAGTGAGATTCTGTATTAGTTCTTACACTTATCTCTACTCACTATCTTCGAGACTGCATCATTGGTATATCTCCAATTGCACACATTTTACATGGTAACTCGGATAATCGTTCTATTTACACTCCTATGTTTTTAGAAATGGCGAAAGAATTATATCCATCACTTTAGCTTTACTTAGTCCCAAGTCCTGTTCAGTTTTGTCAAACTTCAATGCTGGATCCCCTACGTCTTCCATACTGAACACCATTTCCTCTTCCTAAAATGTTACAAGTCAGTTCGCGTCTCTTGGAAGACGACCTCGCTCTACCCGCACACCACGCCCAGGGTATTTCTTTCTACACAACTCCTGTGTTTTCTGCGTTGAAAAATGGCACCTTCCTTGCATTTGATTCCTCCGATAGTTAGTATATCCCTCTGTACTCGCCTACTAAAATTAGACTGCAATGTATTCAGTCTAACTCAAATGTAAAACGAAATTAGCAACAGTATTAATACGTGTGATATGTTACCAAGGCCCAAAACAAAACTGCATGAGCTGGATAGAAGAAAAGTTGGACAGAATTAAAAAGGAAACTGAGTGGCAGAAGTCAGAAATAGAAATACTGTATGCTATTACAATAACGTTATAAACTTGAAACTTGTGATAAGTCCTACGGGACCAAACTGCTGAGTTTATCGGTCCCTAAGCTTACTCAATACTTAATCTAAATTTAATTTAGGCTAAGAACAACACACACTTCCATTCCCGAGGGAGGACTCCAACCTCCGACGGGGGGAAGCCGCAAGAACCTTCACAAGGCGCCCTAGACAGAGCGGCTATACCAACAGTATATGATCCAAGCAGTACGTAGCTCTCGTAAGAAATTATAATCAGTATAGTATGGTCCGCTGTAAGAAGAAGCTATGATGCAGTGGCAGATAAACTTCAATACGCAGAACAACTCTTAATGACGCCAAACGTCATCTGAGGAACTGACGAAGAGTGCTGGACACAGGAGAAACGCGGGCAGAAGTCGGCTATAACTGACGAGGCCACTAAGCTGCAGGGTACGGAAGTAGTTTAGAAGTTAGAGCAACTTCTGCAGCACAAAGAAAGCACAAAAGAGAAACTTCTGACAGCCTCTCAGCAAATATCTGCAGCCTGTGACTCTAAGGAACATGACTTACTTAAGTTCTAGTAGTGGAGAGGTAAGGTTTACGAACAGATAAGAATAGATTGGTTAACAGTGTAACTGTGTCTTCATAGAAAATGCTAGTGTGGTGCGAGGTAAGGCACTCCACGTGAGATCAATAATTCATCACATTTTTCTAACGTGGGTTCCGTGTGCGGGAAGCGTCGAATCGTAACATAAGTTGTGCAGTGATACAACTCTTTCCATTATCTATAGTTAAGCGAATAATTGTAATGGTCTTCCATCATGGGTGAGTGTGTCAGCAATTATGAATCTCGCGTTGGAAGCATATATCATAATTTGTTGTTCTTTAGGTGTTCTCGATTATGGTAATTGCTAACCCAGGGGAAGATCTTACAGAAAAAAGCCTTGTACGGAGGGTTGTTTGTATTTTAGTGAAGCTTGGGATATAGTGACGGGTACTTAACATCATCCGTATCTGACTAATAGAACAGTTTTCACTATCTAAGTTTTGTGAAATGAGTTCCATAATTTCAGACAGTAAACGGTGTTGCGAATGAGGCAGGGTGGAAGAGTTTAATTTCATTTGGTGAGTTGAAACCAACAATTCTACAGCAGCAAATAATGTGGTCTGTGGAGAGAGTAAATGATTAAGAAAGGTAGGATAGATATACTATACTGATTTTCCTTCAGAAATATGTTGTCCAGGGGAGGGATGCAATGCAAGACGACAGCATTATAAAGTAGTAAATTCACCAGTTACTCCATAAAGGAGAAATGTTGGTTGATAAAAACTAAGGTTTGAGAATACTTACTTTCTAAACTTTTTACTGTTTCGTTAAGTAAAAGAAAAAGGAAGCCTTAATGCTCTGATACTTCACCTACCTCTCGGAGAACGTAAAACCGCTGGTTCAGAATATGGAGAAAGATAAATCATGAGAGAGAGATTAAATGAATCTTTCAAGGGATAGTAGTGATATGGTGTGTGTTGGCTGTACAATAGTGTGCGTTGTAATCGTTGACAAAAGAATATTTATAAGAACTCTTTTTGGTGAGTATTAAAGTCATGAACAGCTGTATAAGATGAGTACCCCTTGGAGTTCCATGTTATTAGACACTTGGCTTGAAACAACACAGGAACAGGATAACTTAGGCTACAAGTATTTTAGTGGGCGTCTTGGGCCGATGAGGCTTGGTACACGTTTTTATATCACGTGCCGATGGCATAACGAATTTAATTGGAAGGAATTTGACGTCATAGACTGTTACCCAGCACGACAAATATCAGGTTTATGTGGATATTCTCGCACAGACAAATGAACTCCTCCTCCGTCTGTCATTGTTCCTCAAAAGCAATTAAGGGATTATTTGCTTTTGACTGTTTTTCCACACCATTCCACGGTGCACCTATAAGCAAGACATCGGACCAAACCATCTATTTCCCCTGGCTTGCGTCACAATAATTCTATGAGAGAGTCCCCGCGATCCAGGACTAACCCTTTAGCTACTAATCTAAAAGTCCTAGGTCCCGAGCTCAAAGCCAGCCTCTTTTTGGATTTGTAGCAAAAATGTGGTATGGCTCAAGAACACTAGGTGTTAATATGGATGTTCGTAGCTGTTTCATCACTTAAGATACCAGGTAGGTACAGATGAATTTCACTTTCGATTTAGAAGTAGATGCTCTCGCACATTTTATAGTAGTCCCTATATAGTCGTCACTCCTATAGTTCCTTATTGGATTTTGCACACCTTACTGAGGGAACTGTATCAAATTTGTTATAAAGCATTTGTATTTTTTAACCTATTGATTTTAGGGATTACATCCACTTAAAGGTTTGACTAAAATTGTATCATTACCGATTTGTGTTGTATTTCATGGTGGTGTTTTGGATGCTAATTGAATGAATGAGTGAAATAAGAGTGGTAATAGTGTAAACAAGCCAGAATTAATCTTCTAATAGGGTTGTCAGTGTTATGATCGCACTTGACATTTGAAATGAAGAAACAACTCTTTCACCATTTGTAGACATATTTTGAAACATTTCGTATTGGTCTTTTGCTGTAGTTTCCATGTTGTTGTTAGGCATGAATGAATTGCAAAACCTCATTGCAAACATTAAACGCAATTTCAACCAGTTTTCACTAATTATCCATGCAAGCAATTAATTGATCTGAGCTACAGGAAATAGAAATGGAAGGATTCAATATCTTGATAGGATGATGAGATATTGCAGTTTGAGCAGGAAACTGCCTCCCTCCCTTCATGTACGTAAATCGTTAGAACCCTAATGGGCCCGCAAGTACCAGTGCCTTGTAGTCAGTGAATGCGTCCTCCACGCTACTTGAGTTGAACATCGTAGTGTTCTCTTAATGGCCCTAAGAGGTCGTAGGAGACATAGGAAAGAAGGCGGCGTGGCGAGTGCTGAGTGCGCGCGCTCATTGCCTGATGACAGCTACGTCACGGCACGCCCATTCCAGAGCGCCGCGCGTCACCGTGGCGATGACCTGTGAACTTTCCCTCTGGACGCGTGCGAGACGTGAATGCGGAGTGGTGTTCGCCGCGGTCACGACCTGCACCACGAAGCCGGTCAACCGCCTCCCCTTTGCACATTCACGGAGGGGGTCGCCGCAGTACAGGGGCGACCCAGTCTCAATAGTTCGATGCCAAGACAAGAAGAGGAAGGTTGAGACAAGCCTATTGTGATGACTCTGATCAGTATTGGATGGAGAGTGAAGTAAACGTGTTTCATCATTGCATAACCAAAAATTAAATAGCGGTGCACCGACAAGTTAGCTGATCTTCTTGGCAAGACAATGCATAACGTATCACTCAGCGTCACAGATTAGTAATCCTCAACGTGTCTGAGACCCTAACCCTCGTCCACCATCAGGTATTAGCTACTACCCCGCTTCCCCCCTCCTCCCTCCCTCCCCAACTTCCACCGCCATGGTCAACATTAGCGCATAACTAAACTTAAGAATGAAAAATCTTTTTTTTTTTTTCAAATGCTTTATCCTTAAAATTACGATAGAAAAATGTTTAGTTTCTGTGAATGTTTCATTAAACCATGAACGAATGAGTCAATTTAGCAACTGGTATTGCTTACTTCTAAGAACCTTTTGTTATAGAACCATGAATCAATTTGCAGTTCGTCGCGTGCGCTACCTGCCATTCCATCTCAGACAAGAAAGCTAACAACATACTTTCCCAGCGCCACTCCTCTCCATAGGGACACCTGGTTCAGTCTTACATGCAACCCCGTTTTAGATCAACCATATGAAAGTTTGTGCACTACAATGAAGCCTAATGTTTGTACATCGCTTGGTTTCTGGACTCCGCACTTCCGAACTGGCAGAGATTGATATACTTGAGGCTGGCAGTTATTTGTGTCTGATCACCGACTTGTAATAATAATAATAATAATAATAATAATAATAATAATAATAATGTGTAGGCTCTATATTGCTTTAGTAGCTGTCACACTGTTACTGTTACGTTGTTCTCTCAATCAGTTCGTATATTGATGTGAAGTAAATAAAAAGGCAATTTGTGATCTATTGCGGAAACTACCTAAAACTCAGAGAAGGTATTTTCGTGAGATAGTTAAGCACATATGTCTCAACTTTACTGTTCACGCGTGGTACGGGGGGGGGGGGGGGGGGGAGAGAGAGAGAGAGAGAGAGAGATATTAATTGTTGGCTACGTGAGGACGACAATTATCATATATTAATTTCACAAGGTGCAACTTCCACCGCATTCTGTCGAGTGTTAATGCTTGTATTTATAAACAAATGTAATTACTGCTAACAGTCTTACGAAATACTGATCACGGTAAATATAATCTAATATACGAGTACACTGATGCAGTAAATAGCAACACCAAAAATTAACTTCTAATAATAAAATTTCGGAAATACAGTTGTTTTAGAAACGTATTTAAGTGATTAACATGGCAAGATCACAGGTTAATGTACGCGCGAGATAAGCCGTTGCAAATACAAAATGCGTGTGAAATTCTGGAATGTCAGAACGCGGTTTAACCATCATAATGTTGAATGCAACCATGCACATGTGCTGGTATTGTGTCGGGTTGGTCAATACAGGTTGCTGGTTGGTTATGATCCAGGAACTTATGTCCGACGATGTCCAATCTGTGCTCAATTGGAGACAGACCTGGTAAGCGAGCAGGCCAAGGCAACATGTCAACACTCTATACTGCATGTTGAGTTAAATTAGGTGTATACGGACGAGCCTTATACTGTTGGAACCCCCCCCCCCCCAAAACAGTATGCTGTTCATGAATGGCAGCACAAATGGTGGAGTCATGAGATTAACGTACAAATTTGGAGTCACAGTTTGTAGGATAACCACGAGAGCGTTGATGTTGTCATACAAAATGGCACTGCAGACCATAACTCCATGTTTAGGTCCCCAGTTGGTCTCCTCCTAACCAACATAAGGCCACAACTAGAACTGAGACAGAACCGGCTTTCGTCAGAAAATATAATAAAACGCAATCTGGTCCTCCACTGACCTCTCTCTTAACACCACTGAAGCTGTAACTGGCGGTGGTTCAGGGTCAATGGAATGCCATTTACAATTTTTGAAACAAAATATAGCGTTTAATATTTTGGTTGATAAGACAGTGTTAACCGAGCACAAAAAGTATATGCACCCATGCTTAAGATCATTTTTACCAATCATGTTCAATGCATTAAAGAACGTAGGAAATAAAGGGATGGTATTCTCCTCAATACATAAGACAATAATCAACTAGTCTCACTAATTTTTATTTCTAACGAAAGTTGAAGCTTACTGTATCATCTGCATCTCCTTACCCCTCCCTGTCCGCTACTACTCTTTCACCCTCCCTCTTCCCTACCCCAGCCCCTCTTTCTCCCTCCCTCTACCCTACCCCTCCCCTCTCTCTACCTCACTCTCCCACCCCTCCCCTGTCTCCCCCTCCCTCCCTCCCCCTCCCTCCCTCCCTCCCCCTCCCTCCCTCCCTCCCCCTCCCTCCCTCCCCCTCCCTCCCTCCCTCCCTCCCTCCCCCTCCCTCCCTCCATCCCCCTCCCTCCCTCCATCCCCCTCCCTCCCTCCATCCCCCTCCCTCCTGCCACCCTCCCTCCCTCCCTCTCCCCCACCTCACCTCTAGGCCGCTCTTCCTTCTTTCCCCTGCCTCCTGGCCCCCTCTCCCCTCACCAAAGTTTCCCTCCCCTCCCCATGCACCCAACTTCCCCTCCTCTCCATGATCCGTCGCGTCAAACACCTCCCCCCTCCCCGACAAGAGCCTCTGGCCCTGCCCCCAACCCACACCACTCTACCCTCTCCCTGACGCTCGCCACTCTCCTCCCAAAATCCATGTCACTCTCCTCACAGTCCTCTATCTAGTCCCCCCTCTCTCTTCCCTCCCTCTACCTCTAACCACATCTGATTCACTGCCTCTCTCACAATTTGCACTACGCTTGACTGTATTAACAGGTGTTTGTTCTAATATATAATACGATAGCTTTGTGAAATGGCTCTATCCTACACAAATATCGTTGATGGCGCCCCAATACTATATAATTTGCAGGGATTAACAACACATACTTCTGTGGCTTTATGGCTCTGTGGGTAAGAGCCTACAAATTCAATGGTCTAGTTTTCGTTCGTCGATGTTTTTCCCCTCACCAGTCGCTTGAGTCATCTGTCATTGAGTGTGCTACTACCACACCATCCATCTGATAAGTCTACGTTAATGTGTAGGTCAGTCTACAGCGGGCCACTTAATTCAACTCAGAAATCCGTGGGAGGGAAGGACACACACCACAGACCTATCCAATCGCAAGTCAAAGCAGTATGGTGTTTATACCAACCTTTGGCTTGATGTCAGATTTACCTTATCATACGTTTATCTATAATGTCTCGCTTGGATTTTAATTCTTCAATTTTCTCTTTCTTATAATCGTGTACATGATAATATTTTATATTTAATGCAATTATTGATCCATTTTTGAACATTTACAAGTACATAGTAAGTATCAGGTAAAGGATGGGCTTTGCAGTAAATGTAAAACACAGCCAACCAACATTCGAGAACAATCATTTTACTCAGACATAACTAACACTTACGTACAGAAAAAATTTGCACCAGTTGCTTAAAATAAGTTGTGTATTACGAATTTATCCTATTTCAGCAAAATAATCCTTTAAAGAAAAAGTCAGTGTGACAGCAGCAAACGAGGGTGAACAGAGTATCCATCACAAGTGTTAAGATGGTATCGTATGCACAGGTATTCTATGTCCGTTCATTGAACAGTAATGACAATCGCTTACGGGAAAAATCCAATAAAATTTAGAAATGATTACACACTACGTTTAATGCTGAATAAGAAGTACGCTGTTTTTGTTCTACTGACTTTTGTTTTTTCGAACTAGTTTCAAATAAACGAAACTAAGTAGAACAGAAAGAGTGTATTTATTATTCCATCTTAAATATGGAACTGTTCTACCACGAAGTAACGAAAGCATCCATAATTAGGATTACATGGTATGTGTTTTGTTCTTCTATGGAGGGACCATCGTTCAGCCACTACGCTTATAACTTCTCCCCGTAAAAGGTTTTCTGTAAATAGGTTCAAAGTCATTTAAGAATTTATTCGGTTTATAACTTATATTAGCAAATTTTTTTATTATTCGTTGTTCCTTAATAAAACTAAAATGTTAGTCACACGTGGTGATTCGCCATATTTTAGGTTTTAGTTCTGCCGCTTGCTGTCCTCAGTAGCTCATGGTAAATTTGGCGGTTTGAAAATCTACAATAAACAGAGGGAACGACACACTGTAGTACAAAAATCGTATCTGCGGATCAGCACAGCTCGGAGAATTTAAATATTTCCTTTCGCAAAAGACAGTATGTAACTACGTTGAGGGATATTGGTGTACCTAAAGAATGGCGCACGGAAATCTCATGAACATTTCGGATGTATGGTAACTTTTATATACGCCATGATAAGGAAGACTGTTCAGGTTTAAATATTTTATAGACAGCTTAATTTTGTTTATTGGCCATAAAGTGTCGTTTGTGGGAATCATATCTCATGTACGTATTTCCAGGGTATATCCAGACAACACTGTTTATGCTCATCTCTCATGCTGGTGCAATAGGTAAACAACGCTTGTTGTAGACGAATATATTCATCACCCATTATTTCAGAACATGGAGGCCCAGTTAAAATTCCTGATCATAATGTCACAAGGTGTGAATGACCTTCACACCAAAAACTGACCATGAGTCTTCTCCTAAGATTCTAGTGTGGTGAGAATAATATTCTCAGAAGAATTACATTCATTTCAAACATTATATAATAGGTAAAGGACATAGCCATTAAATGCACCACTCCTCGCTGCATTAAATGTGTTTTTGTTGGGACATTCACAATTCATAGCGTTGTAATACGTACCTCACCAGGTAGAAAAAGCTGGTAACACACTTTAAACATGGTCTCTTAGAGAGAATTAACTTTTGTTCTGCGGATGCTCTCGTATTATGTCACATTTATGTTTTATGTCTTTTGGGTTCAATATTTTGGTTTACTTCCATCATATATGAAGTATCACATGCTTTAATTGCCGTTATTTTGTAAAACTTAATGGTTCTAAGTTACTTGATCTAAAATATCTGTCAGTTGTGCCCCTAATGTAAGGAGCTATCACACTGAAATATTAGACAGGACGCATATAGCTATTAAGTCTTTCACTTCTGCAACCAGATACTTAATCAATGTCAGATTAAAAACATTGCTGATTTCTATGCCGTACACGTGCTTACGCTGAAATAAGCTCTATCTAGTGCTTGTGAGTGTTCTTCAAAAGTCGTATTATCATAGCATAAGTAAGAAGGGTCAGCAATGACTGATCGGCTATGATCAACTGCAACTCGTATCGTTTCTGAGTCAGAAGTCAAAACGATAATAGTGAACGCGTACACCATCAGTTTCACTGGGGTGATTGTGTTGCTCTGCATGGTGCCTCCGTAATTACTGTCTGAGAGGTGCGATGCTCGTGCTAGGACCTTGTTACCCAAACATTTTTTTGCGTTACTTGGTAAGAAAGGCTTTCACAACAGTTCACTTCACAAGTTGTCACTGTTTATACCTAGAGTTCTCTTTGAAGAGCATTAGTTTCCATTTGATCGTATTTTCACACACACACACACACACACACACACACACACACACACACACACACCTGGATCGTCGACTAGAAGAGCGTGCAAAGAATTAAAAAATTCTAAACCGTAACAGTTTATACTAGTTCGATGACAGCTTAGAAAATTTTACTACACGCCCGAACATCGTACCAGTATCAGCTGATACAAAGGATAGATCACTAATAAATGCACTAATTGATGTTCGAAATACAAAAACAACTTCGCTAAAATGTGACGTTCGGAAACGTGTAAGCCGCAGAAGTCGCAAACCTGTGGTTTTAAAAATGCGTTCCACGGATCATAGGGTTAACGCTGTGTAGGCATATCCGATGACGGGACTGTGCGCGTACTCGTGTATTGGTGGTTCGAAGTAGGAATCCCCAGACAGCAGGTTATTATCAGCCAAACGCAACCAGTCTTCCTCAGATTGGCTCATATTCTTCTGATTTATAGGGCTGACACTGGTGTGAGCCTACTTTTCTTAAGTGTATCTCCAATAGTCTATCAAGCTCTCTTGGCTGCTACATGACGTGTTTCGTTCCATTCCTTTTACCAAGCAGATGGCTTCTTCCGCCTCTGTTTCTCTAACGGAGGTCTAGTGGACCGCTTTGAAGGCACTGCGAGAAATAGGTCCGACGAGAAAATTCTTACGCTTTGTTGCGATTTAGTTCCAACGATCTCTAATTATAATCTCGAATCATTAAATTAGTAGCATTTGCACTAAACATTGTGAACCGTTGGATTGAGGTACCTATGTCACCGCTGACCGAGCAGAAATTACCTTAGCTTTTGAAGGCTGCTGATAACGAATCGTAAATAGCCTTGTAAATCACTTATAAACTGACTTAGGACTTTCGTCAATGACGAGCATGCATTGTATCATCTAAAGCTTGAAGTGCAATTGACTTGAAATTATTTATGTACCGAGAATGACAAGGAAATTTCGTAACACCATACCATTAATAGCTGCTCAATTTCTCTAAAATGATAAAAATGAGATAAAATACATTCCATTTGCTTACACCATTTCTTACCTTAACCGAAATTAAAATCAAGGACAAGAGTAGAACTTCATTGTTTCTACCCAGATTCTTTCGTGCAGAACTATATCTGAGAGGTTGCACTTGGAGAGAAAGTGCAATTGTCCCAGTTTTCAACAGCCAAGCAGCTAGTGTTAAGTTTGTTTCGTATCACAGAGTGCACAAGTAATTGCGTTTTCATTAATGGGGCATTCTTATAAAAACTGCTGACTATTCTCTCCTATATACTTACATAGAAGAAAGTAACAAAACAGCAATGTGCGTCCTGTGGCTGACCATATGAAGACAATTTGTCAGAGTATCCGCAATGATAGCAGTGGCCATCTTTGTCGCTAGAAATTACGCGAATTCATCTTCTCTGATATTGCTGATCAAATATTAATTAATTACGTACGCCATAAAATACATTTCGCGCATACGGCATAAATCAGAGAGGAACAGGTTAGTGTGAACAAATAAATACGTGAAAGTCTACAAAATATAGGATCTTAATCTACTTTTGGAGGAAGTACATGCCTTACAATGACTTGTATTATGTTATTTAATGATACACCTAAAAGAGGCTGGAACAAAACAAAAAACAGGTGTTTGTAGTGAAACATCCCCTTAGGAAAATTAATGAATTACTTTGCTGATAAACCTCTACGTTATTTAATTTTCAAACAGCTGAGCAGAACTGAACGTACTCAGACATTTCTCTCTTTAACTATTCTGATCAACACTCAACTAACACCATATTTTTAGCGCAACGCAATTTGACTTTCAAACATACCCACAAAAGAATGGCCCTGACTAACAATAACCTATACCTTTCATGAATCACTTGCCTCACAAAAATCTTCGTTACTGGAACTACTGCAATACTGCGAACGCCACTACTGCCAGCTAAATAAAAGATTCTAATTACTGAAGGCACTAACGACTGATAGACATACTTAGCAAATGAAAGATTTTGATAGAGAACAAACAATGTATTTACCTCAATAGTGTTCAAAAACCATTATATATATATATATATATATATATATATATATATATATATATATATATATATATATATATATATATATCAGTTCATGACATCCAGTCTTACAAATTTACTCTCTCTGATGGACACACGTCCAGATCATCCGCGCTCAAAACTCCGCCATCTCACTCCCCACATCCACCACTGCTGGCGGCTCACCTCCAACTGCGCAACGCTACGCGCTTTTAACAGCCCAACACTACAATAGCCAATTCCAACAATGCAAACCAGGCACAGACAGCATACAGCACAGTCAGTGATTCTCATAGAGAGCGCTACATAGCGTTACCAACATAAAAACCTAAACAGCCTACTTACAGTAGTATAAATTTTTTTTTATCTTTTCAACACCTCGCCCCAAACGAGTTTAAGCGGCATGTTAGGAAGCAATATGCAAAAACAGAATGAAAAAGATCACCATCTTAGTAATGTCTGGTCGTCACCCATTACACAGATATCACAATGTTTTCATAAAGCGAACTGCTACTCGCTTAGCACTTAGGCAGCCGAATCTGTTATCTAGCACATTCCTCCAGCGTCTGTTTAATATTTTTCACCAATAGCTCCCTCGCAGCGAATCGATTTCTCTGCATGGCCAAAACACACACCACGGCCCTAGCCCGTCATTGTCCTGTTTTGGCCGCAATTCCTTGTAGAAAGAGATGTATAAATGGAACGATAAGCCTGCAGAGCAGTATCGGTGAAATCTCCCTCCACTCCTTTCACAGGGCGACCTATTGTGCGCCTGACAGCAGTCTGCTGTTTCTGCTACTCCGTCTCGTCGTCACAGCCCCGCACGCGATGCGTGGTGAACGATTGCAAAGTCACTACACAGTATATGCAAGAGACTACTTCCAAATAGTGCTGCTACACTGCGTTGATGGATCGAGAAACGGAAATGACTGTGATTTTGTGCCTTCTTGTTAAACGTTCTCAGGCTTAAATTGCGGCATGGAATCTGTCCACAAAATTATGAGTAGCAAAAGTATGTGGTTGAGTTTTAACGCTGGAAATTCTTCGCATTGTAGTTATTTCGTAAATCTCCTCAAAGTATTCATATAGTTCGAATGTAAATGTTATTATTTTGACTGTATTTAATAGCGAATGCGAAACATGATGCAGATGAGGACTGACACATCAGACGCTAGCTATTTTGCCGAATTGGGTGACCAAGAACAGGGGACGGTTGAGGAATTTCACAAGACAGGGAATAAGTGACACCTATTATTTTGTTATTTTATAAATCAGTTAGCGCCTGAATGGTGCTGCACCGTAGCAGTTGTTAATACAATTCACTTGGCAAGTGAAGAAGCCATCAGTTGCCAGTGAGTTAGTACAACGAAATGACACATGTTTTAAGAAGTAAGATATAATGTGTAATTTTTAATTTAATGCATGTACAATAGGAGTCATTTCCATTTGTTTGCACATCCTGAGGAAGAGTATCTAATAAACGGAATCCGATACTTGCTTTTAGAAACTTATGTAGACAATTAACACATTCTGGGGCAAAATGTTATACCGTGGCTGGGCATGTCATGTGGCACCACAATAATAAAAATTTTTTTTATTACAATTGTGATAGGCAATATTATTTTCCTTACTCATTAATTTAATTGCAAACATGGTAACAACAAAAACAACAGAACAAACAGATAAGATCGTCATTCCACAATTTTCAGTCACCCAATGCAAAAAGTGTTAAAAATAACAGAAAAGCAACCGAAGGTCAAAGAAAATGCAAAGCTCGGATCCAACAAAAATTACAAAGAAAGCATTTCCTCCTAAGAGAAAACAAAATTGAAAGGCAAAGCTTCTAAATTCCGCATCTGAATCGGAATTCGAATCAGATGCGGGTTTGATCAACTTGTGTGATGACAGCAACTCGGTGGTGTGTACGCTGATTGGAAATAAGTTTTTACAGTGCGTGTTGAATTTAAAAATACGGAGAAATTTGGTGCACAGGCGTGTCCTGCTAGAATTAGAACCAGTCATAGTCTAGGGATATGACTATTCTCATAGTTATTTTCATGATATATATTTACGCAAACTGTGAAATCTTAGCTTTTGATAGAACCATTTCTGCACTGGACTCAACGCTTTATTTTCATAATTTATAGTGATATGTTTTACTTTTAAATTGTCTGATATGAACCACATAGCACGCTAATCAAAGTTATATTATTAAATAAACTACATAGAGCAGACAATAAAAGATCTGACTGTGCGTTGCTTCACCCTAGTTGAGATTTTTTTCCCGTCATGTTCGTGTAAAATGTAGTGTTCCTAAAATTAGGACTGGTAAACTATTACATAAAAATTAATCATCCAAATTTATATTTACCTAATGCTGAATTATGGACACATGGACGAAAATGAATAAACGAAATTAAGGGCATGTTCTTATAATTGATTCTAACCAAACAATTAGCACGTAATTACACCAGTGACGCTTTTATGGGTTGTCAATTCCTCCCGCCGACCCATTCAACTCCATGGTTGTAAAAAACAGGACCTTGTGATTAACAAATCAACTGCTTTAGGCGTGCCAACTCCCCCGTCTTCCCCTATTTTTCTCTCCTAATACTGTAACAATAACTTTGCCCCCTTTTTTTAGTTATCACACCTGATCAGTAATTCGGTTTGTGTTGTAAGAAAATACAGCTTTCTCTATCAACAAAATTGGGCGATCAAAAAGGTTCAGTTTGAGGCTGTTGGTGCAGCGTAACACGAATCCGATGGGGCTGTATAAGCACCAACATGTAGGCAAGGATTCAGTATGTCATTCGTGTCTTACCTACGTGCGTACGGTAAATGCAGAAACATTAACTATGGCGACATTATTACCAAATGCGTCCAAAGAGTATCAAGTGCTATTATTCTTATATTGGGTGTCGAAGGGCAAACAACGGTAGACATAATATCGGAAGAAGAATGTATGTGGGGCATGCGACACGGGGTGCCACTTCTTTTTGATAATGCCCGTTCCCGCTTCGCAGCTGTCGTAACGCAGAAGTACCACTAGTGGGAGACACCGAAGCACCAATCCTATAGCCCTGATCTCTCTCCCATGCGATTATCAGACCATGGGTCCCACACAAAATGTCCTGAATGATGGACTATTCCTGCCGGACGAGAAAGTGAAGCAAGCAGTTAATAAATTCCTTAGCCTGTTGGACATGGTGTTTCACCAAACACGTATCCACAGCCTGGTGCTTCGGTGAGGTGATTGCTCAAAGGTCAGGGCGATTTTGCCTGATTAGCATAGCGATTCTGGACCGTACTGCCTCCGAACTGAAACTTTTTGATCACCCCTTGTAAAATTGAGAAGTAGGAAATGGGATACAGGGGCGAGCAACGTAAGATTTCGCGTAATTCATAATGTTAATCTCTGAAAACTTCAAACATAAGAGTCATGGTTCGCCCGCTACACTAGCATGAAGAAGAGAAAAAGCCTAACATTACTTCAGCACTTGCTTCCTATCTTTCCGTAAGTACACAGTTACTGTCCGAAGAGCTTTATGACGTTTAACGGTCCTTCGTCTGTGGTATAAGGGGCAATCAAATGGTAACGAGGAAGGTGTTCGAAAAGTAAGTTATGTGTTTATTACTTTAAAACTAATCCCCATAACTGTTAAAACATTTACCCTACTCTGAAACAAGGCGGTCAGTGGCTTCATGGATAAACGTTTGCAGATTCCTACAGAACCATGATTGTACCCAGACGTGTAACTCCTTGTCAGAAGCAGACCGATGGCGACGAGTGTGTGTCTTCAGCTCTCGAATGATACGGAAATCCGCTGTGGAGAGAGAGGCACTGTGTGGAGAATGTGTAAGGTCTTCCCACCGAAACTTCCGTAGCGAACTCCAAACAACCTAACAACTTTGGCAGGATGTGGACCCGTCCTCATCATCAGGCACTCGGAGGTCATGATTTCGAACGTGATGCAGAATTTTATCGGTTTGCCCTGTAGTGCCTGTCATACGACACGACGTCTTTCCAAAGTGTGCTCTTCACCGACAAAGCAACATTTAACAACACCAGTAGTTTAAGTTTACATAACATACAATACTGAACAGCTGAAATCCTCACTGGCATAACAATAGCCACCGCCGTCTGTCATGACGCCCTAACTACGCCATTACTGAAAATATGTCTTTCAGTCGATGATAAGTAATTTGAAGACATGATCAAGTAAAATGTAGAACTACATTGTCTTAAGTAAAATATTGGTTGTTGTGGGTGTCATGTCGTCAGTTTTACATTGGCCGGCCGGTGTGGCCGAGCGGCTCTAGGCGCTTCAGTCCTGAACGGCGCCACCGCTATGCTCGCAGGTTCGAATCCTGCCTCGGGCATGGATGTTTGTGATGTCCTTAAGTTAGTTAGGTTTAAGTAGTTCTATGGTCTAGGCGACTGAAGACCTCAGATGTTAAGTCCCATAGTGCTCAGAGCCATTTGAACCATTTTTTATTTTAATTTTAACTCTATTCCATCTAATCACAGTTTCGAGAAGTTTCCATAGACACCTGTGTTGATAGCAGGTGTTCTAGCATTAAGAGGCATTTAGGGGTCTGTAAGCAAATCTAAGAATGTTAGTACAATAATTTCTGTATTTCGTAAATAAGCCTGTTCATCACTATGATTTATTAACGAGCGACATTTCCGTTTCTGTAGTGTCGTAGCTTATCGATACTGCCGGAGCCGGTGCTTCGAATATTTCTGTCGGCCACGCGAGTGGCGCTTTGAACATCGCCACCAATGAAGAACCTCCACGCCGTCCACCAATAAATACCGCCATGGTGGTGTTAAAAGCAGCGGGAACTTAAACAGTCTTCTGGCACAAGATCACCTCTGCTGTAGTTCCCAACTTGACAACTTTATACCGAGTTGTTGATACCTAACCAGGTCTACCGGAAAACATTCAGTGCACACAGATGCACGGCCGTGCCGTTCCGTTGCTTACAATTACACAAATGAAAAAGGTTTTGCATCACCCCGGTTCCCAGAACTCGGGAAGATTGACGTTGGCTATGGATAATGTATCACAGATACAGTCCCTTTGACTATTTAGAAATGTCACTAAACACGCCCAAAGATGTAAACAACCATGCATGAGCAGCGTCTATTAGACGGAGGGGGTCCGACAGTAGATCAGTTCCAGTCATTCCACTAGGAAGGAGGTACACGGCTCGTCTTTTCTCTAGTTCAACCATGCCTATACGGTCAATACCGCAGTTTGATCGCGTCCGCATTGTTACTTTGTGCCAGGAAGGGCTCTCAACAAGCGACGTATCTAGCGATGTTGTTCGGACATTGAGGAGATACAGGGAGACAGGAACTGTCGATGACATGTCTCACTCAGGTTGCCCAAGGGCTACTACTGTAGTGAATGACCGCTACATACGGATCGGAAGAACCCTGACAGCAACGCCAAAATGTTGAATAATACTTTTCGTGCAGCCACAGAACGTCGTGTTACGATTCAAACTGTGCGCAACAGGTTGCATGAAGCGCGACTTCTCTCCCGACGTCAACGGCGAGGTCCACCTTTGCAACCACGACACCATGCAGCGCAGTGCAGATAGGCCCAACAACATGCCGAATGGACCAGTCAGGATTGGCATCACATTCTCTTCACCGATGAGGGCCACATGTGCCTTCAACCAGACAATCGTCAGAGATGTTTGGATGCAACCTGGTCCTGCTGAACGCCTTAGACACACTGTCTAGGGAGTGCAGCAAGGTGGAGGTTCCCTGCTATTTTGGGGTGGGGTCACATTATGTAGGGCCCAAGTACGCAACTGGTGCCCATGGAAGGCGCCGTAACGGCTGTACGATACGTGAATGCCGTTCTCTGATCAATAGTGCAACCCTATCGGCAGCACATTGGCGACATTCGTCTTCATGGACACAATTCGAAATCCCATCGGACACATCTTATGAATGACTTCTTTGAGGACAAAGATATCGCTCGACTAGAGTGGCCAGCATGTTCTCCAGTCATGAACCCTATCGAACATGCCTGGGATGGATCGAAAAGGGCTGTTTATGGACGACGTGACCCACGAACCAGTCTGAGGGATCTACGCCGAATCGCCGTTGAGGAGTGGGACAATCCGGACCTACAGTGCCTTGATGAACTTGTGGATAGTATGCCATGACGAATACAGGATGCATCAGTGCAACAGGAAGTGCTACTGGGTATTGAATGTACCGTTGTGTACTGCAATTAGGACCTCTATCCCTGAAGCTCTTGCTGTATGGTGGTACAACATGCAATGTGTGGTTTTCACGAGCAATAAAGAAGGGTGGAAATGATATTTACGATGGTCTCTATTCTAATTTTCTGCACAGGTTCCGGAACTCTCGGCACCGAAGTGATGCAAAACTTTTTGTAATATATGTATCTACGGCTGCGACAAGTTGTCAACAGTGTACCAGTTCTTTTGCACAAGTTGAGTAAATTATAGATATTTTGAGTGCATTTGTGTCAACTAATCTTACGCCTAACTGTCCAGATTCCTACGGCGACTGATACTTCAGGCACCTTCGGCCCATTTAGTATTAGCAGCGAGGACGTGACATTTGCCTCCTTCACTTAATGGTAACGGCTTTAACAAGTAAGCAGCAGCGGAGAGGGCTTAAATGGAAAACTGCTTGACGATACTGCAGCTGTTCCCGCAAACACCAGGAAAGGTACAAACATACGAAACAGTTTGCAGAAAGAGACATAACGACATAGGAGACAATCTGAGCAGCCGTCTTAGATTGTTTGCAGATGATGCTGTCATTTACCGTCTTCTATAGTCATTAGAAGATCAAAACAACTTGCAAAATGATTCAGATAAGATATTTGTATGTTGCGAAAAGTGGCAATTGGTCATGAATAAAGAAAAGTGTGAAGTTATTCACATGAGTACTAAAAGAAATCAGCTAAATTTAGATTACGCGGTAAGCCACACAAAACTAAGGGCTGTAAATTCAGCTAAGTACTTCGAGATAACAATTACAAATAACCTAAATTGGAACGATCACATAGATAATATTGTGGGTAGAGCAAACCAAAGACTGTGATTCATTGGCAGAACACTTAGAAGGTACAACAGATCTACCAAAGAGACTGCTTACACTACGCTTGTCCGCCCTATTCTGGAGTACTGCTGTGCGGTGTGGATCCGCATTAGGTGGGACTGACGGATGACATCGAAAAAGTATAAAGATTAGCAGCTCGTTTTGCATTATCGCCAAGTAGGGGAGATAGTGTCACAGACATGATGCGTGAACTGGAGTGGCAATCATTAAAACAAAGGCGATTTCCGGTGCGACGGGATCTTCTCATGAAACTTCAATCACCAATTTTCTCCTCCGATTGCGAAAAAATCCTGTTGGCACCCACCTACATATAGATAAACGATCATCACGATAAAGTAAATCAGGGATCACACGGAAAAATTTAAGTGCTCGTTTCTCCCGCGTGCCGTTCGAGAGTGGAACGGTAGAGAAAAATCATGAACGTGGTTCATTGAACCCTCTGCCAGGCATTTTATTGTGAATAGCAAAATAATCACGTATATGTAGATGCAGAATGTCTGATGGGATACCGCAATAACTCGTTACAGAATGTTACTTATAATCCATCTTGATTGCAGAAATGTTCATTCACATTACCGGTTTGAGTTCCTCTAGAATCATCTTCAGATCTGAAACGACAATAATACTAATTCACTATTTCAGAAATGCAAACCTTTTTCATCCTATCCGATCAATATCAAATGTACCAGAACGTACCTGCCATTTCTGTTATAGGAGTAACCCTTCCACACACAGCAACCTTCGCATGCTGCGTCACATTAAATTGGTTAGCAGAATGCACGTCATTTATATTAATTATAAAACTATTACCGACAGGTGGCATCTGGTACATTTGTTACATATGCACATACTGCATTGAGTAGATTTTTCTAATTTACTTTTATTTGTAAAAATACTTAATTAAAATCTCTAGTTGTCAAGGTTAAAATCTGTACTCGCCAAAATTAAAATACACAATAAAATTATCGTTTTTATATGATCGGAAAGAAAGGGCGATTTCTATATCCATGGCGCTGGCGTAGACTTGTTTACCTCCATGGTCTGCTTCCGTGGTTCCCTTTATTTCGGTGTTGTGCCGCGAGCCGTTCAGTCGTCTGATGTCCATCGCCGTGGGTATGAGGGCAGGAGGGCCCCGACAACGACGTTAGGCGCTGCACGCATCTTCCAGCTTATTCACCGTGCACCATCTCTCATCCTTCGGCTTGGACTTCTGTACGCAACAGTCATCATCTCAGTAAGTGGTCATAAATACTAAAATAGGCGTTATGATTGAACTCTCTTTGCTCGTTGAGGATTAAATCAGGATCTTTCTTTTTGTGGGTGTATATTTCAACTTCTTCCAAAATGTTAAGAAAGCGTCCCCTATGACCTCCATGTGAGATGTCTAAATTTTGTTGAAGTTCGTGACTGAGTGCTTTATCTACACTCTGCAAACCACTGTGGAGTTTGCGCCGAGAATACATTTGTTAGAATGCGTTGACAGGTTAATTATCTCTCTCTCTCTCTCTCTCTCTCTCTCTCTCTCTCTCTCTCTCTCACACACGCACACACACACACACACACACACACACACACACACACACACACACACACACTACCCCAAAGGGGTACGCACACGTGTCGAACAGGTCTTGCTGTTTATCTCCACCTAACGTCAGAGGTATCGGAGCACACACACGGCACCTGCGATTTAGTCATACAGTAAGCAGAGGTGTCTGCTCAGGTCACGTTTCGCCACATATTGTATAAGTGCATGTGAAGTGAACCAGTGAGCACAAATTGTGTGAAAAAAGTACACTGAACAGCCACTGATCGAGACACCAACCAGATACTCAACAGGACAACAAAGGGTTTGCAGATGACATACTGTTCAAAAAGCGAAAAAGAGCATAAAAACCGGTGTATAATAATGCACTTTATTTAGCGTTGTAATTTTAAGGAAAAAATTTGACCCACAGGTGATGACACACAGGTGTCGAAACACGACTGGGTAAATAAAAAAAAATAAATTGTCTTTGTATAAGGCTGATTTTCAAAACAACCCAGTTTTAAACGGCAAACACGGAAGAAAATCGAGAGGAGCTTCCAACCTTAGTCAAATGAGTAACGCGGATACTTATTCGTTATCTTCCATTCTGACGTGCCGGCCGAGGTGGCCGAGCGGTTCTCGGCGCTACAGTCTGGAATCGCGCGACCGCTACGGTAACAGGTTCGAATCCTGCCTCAGGCATGGATGTGTGTCACGTCCTTAGGTTAGTTAGGTTTAAGTGGTTCTAAGTTCTAGTGGACTGATGACGTCAGAAGTTAAGTCCCATAGTGCTCAGAGCCATTTGAACCATTCTAACGTTGTGATGATTTCTAGGAGGAACTTAAATATCGAGCACTTTATCTTTTCATACGCAGTTACAGTTTTGGGGAGTCTTTCGCGCTGCTATTCAGAAACTTTTGAATTGCGCCATCCATTTATAAACTGCTGAGAAAGATGAAACGAGCCCTTATATAACATTGGCGAATGGTGGCAAGAAATTTGATTTTACCACACGTACCACGCAAGACATATAAAGACGATTAGTCGCCAGATAAAATAGTAGTCTTACGTTAAGTTACACAAGTATAATTTCATTGGAACGGTAGGTGTCTCCCTACCAGACAAGGAATGTCTTACCTTATGTCAGTGGATACAAGTACCTTAAAGATACATCAGTCAACTAAGCTGCACTGCTGCGTTACTGATAGCCACGTTTACAATAGAAAATATATCTATTTATGGCAGTCAGGGTGCACTCATGTGTTCGTTCCGACGGAAGTTGTGTATTGGCACTAAGGGTTCCAGTAAATTATTCGTTACTTTCTCATCCCAGATTACTGCCTATATTTTGACTAATTTACTCAAAGTTAAATGAGTCCTTCTCTCAGTGATCTCGGGGAAATGAATGCTGGCTCTCGACTTAGGGTCGCAGGTACATGTGCATCTACTTGTGTAATTAGTACAATGTACAGGGTCTCTCTCCCAAGAGTAGTCAGGCTCATCTTCTCTGCTTCTGCAGCAGACGTTTGCAATTTCATTTTCGCATGTGGACATGGAGCCTGCCCCAACAGGTAGTGCTCGTCGCGCCTTTCATGCAACGCACAGTGTTGACGGGAAACGTCGCTTTGTTTTCCATTACAATGAAAATGATTTTTAAAACGGAATTCTAGGTTTCCTTTGGATACAGCGGCCCCACATCAGTCCAGTGCGATATTTGTTGTACCGCTAAGTATTAACAGGAACAGTAATGCTCTATGAACTGCAATAACACTGCCTGGCCTGCATTGCCAGCTACCGACGAGCATGGGGCGCCACGGAGTTGCTCCTGGATTTGTGTTTGTTCTTCTATTTACTGGCTCTGTTGATAGGTATCGGTGAAACGAATATCGAACTAGATTAATTTGGGAGCGCTGTGTCGAACGGACACTAAATCGCATGAAAGATGTGACGAGCAGCAATTTAGTGGGTTTGATCCCAGCTACTCAGTATAGAAAAGAAAGAGCAGATGTGTGTCGAAACCCTACAAAATTTGCGTGGCGACTCATGGAAGAGAGACCCGGATTATACCTTAAGTTATTAAAGATTAGGTGGACAGACGATAACAAAGTATTCAGAACCAGAACGTTGCATGTGTGTTTTAGTTGGTGGATACGTGGGATATAGTGCCGAGCGGACCAGAAACATGTATGTGGGCCTTCGGAGTGACAGCAAGCCGCTCCCCACTTTTCTTGTTGCTGAGTAACGAAACTTTCGTTGTGGAGCAGTCGTGTGGCGCGCGAAACGCGTGCTGCCCTGCGGTCGTGTGATGTTGCTCCGCAGTGCAGAGGACTGCGTCGTGCGACGCCGGGGCCATAGAGCGCTAATTAATTCACGAGTTTCCTGCATTTCCTCGCAGACTCCCTCCCAGCATGGCTGCGTTAATAATTATTTCTACTCCGCTTGTTCGGAAAATTTCCGCACCTGTTAAAGAGGCCCTGCTTCCAGCCCTCACATCCTTGAGCAGTATAACAGATTGGACCTTGCCCGCCAGCAGACAGCTATTCCCACTGGACAACATACAATGACGAAAAAAAAAAAAATCTCAATACCAAGAAATAATTAATGCAGAGTAAGAAATTTTGGAAATACGTTCGTGTAGGTGACATATTTAAGCGATTAACGTTACAGGTGGCCGTGCGGTTCTAGGCACTTCAGTCCGGAACCGCGTGACTGCTACGGTCGCAGGTTCGAATCCTGCCTCGGGCACGGATGTGTGTGATGTCCTTAGGTTAGTTAGGTTTAAGTGGTTCTAAGTTCTAGGGGACTGATGACCTCAGCAGTTAAGCCTATAGTGCTCAGAGCCATTCTTTTTTCGCTGTTCGTTTATTAATTGTAGATGAAATATTAAAATATAAGAAGTGAAAAAGTAATACGCATGCCTAGAATAAAGGATGAAATGTACTTGTGCTGGACGATATGTGACAAATAATCGATGGTGGCGGTGGGGTGTAAGGACCCATTGTAGGATATTCTTGTAGAACATAATCTACTCTGAAACTTCCGGACGTTTGTTTTCTGTTCTAGGGGACTGATGACCTCAGATGTTGAGTCCCATAGTTCTCAGAGCCATTTGAACCATTTTTGAACGTTACAGGGTCACAGGTTAATGTAAGCGTGAGGAAAACAATTGCAATGTGAAATTGTTTTGCATTAATAACAGCTACAAGTGCTGGAGAGTAGAATGAAAGCTTGCAAACGTGCATGCATCGTGTCGTACAGGTGCTGGATGTCAGTTTGTGGGGTGGGGCTCCACTCCTGTTGCTCTAGGTCTGTCAATGAAGGGACGGTTAATGCTTGTCGTTGACGAGGCCAGAGTTGTCGTCCGGATGATGTTCCATACGTTCTCGACTGGAGACAGATCTGGTGACCGAGCGGGCAAGGCAGTATGTCGACAGTGTGTACAGCGCGTTGGGTTACACCAGCGGTGCGTGGGCGAGCGTTATCCAGTTGGAAGACTCTTCCCACCAGCCATCCAGTGCAATGTGTTAATGAATGGCAGCGCAACAGGTCGAGCCACCAGGCTGACGTAAATATTTGTGATGAGGCAGGTGGATAGCTACGAGACAGCTCCTGCTGTGATATGAAATCGTTTACCAGCCCATAAGGCAAGGTCTAGATCCTGTGTGTGTGACACGCAGACAGGTTGATCGCAGGCTCTCAATAGGTCCCCTAGCAAACACACGGCAATCACTGGCGCTACAGCATAACCAACCACCAATAGAAAATGACAGAACTACAACCTGCCTTCCAATGAATTCTCAATCGACACCCGTGAAACCGCAAACTGCGATGGTTTGGGGTCAGTGGAATTCACACTGCAGGGCGTCAGGCTCGGAGCTGTCCTTGAAGTAACTGATCTGTGACAGTTTGTTGTGTCACTGGTGCCAATTGCTGCTCAAATTTCCGCTGCAGACGCAGTACAATGGGTCAGAGCAATACCGAACACGATGGTGTTGGCTATCGATATTGCCACGAGGCCTTCCGGAACCCGGTTTTCTTGCGAAAGTACCTTCCAGTGACCACCACTGCCCGCATTCTCATATTGTTGCTACAGTCTGCCAAGTCGTTCTGCAGTATCGCGTAAGGAACATGGAGGTTGTCGTAGCCCTATTACACGACCTCCTTCAAACAGTAAGCTGGCATCTTTGTAGCCTTAAAGGAATTCTTGAGTAACACCAACTTATTGTTCAGTCTCAGAGGTAACTAACGGTCACGATCGTTACAGCGCTTATTCAAAGCATACCGTATTTGCCTTCTCATAGTGGCGCTATTAGCCCCACTCTTATGCGACTGGTGCAAAATCTGAATAGATGTAATCTTCCAGATGTAAAAGTATCCCTACCAACTTCCGATTATCTCGCACAATCATTGCTTGGTGTTGGGATTTTTTTAGGTTGATGCAGATATTTCTTGTTCGTTTGGTGTGATGTGGATGATGTCCATCTGACACCAGGCAGACATACGACCTTACTCCTCTGAAGTAAGCAGTGTAAGTGGTATGAATGTGCCAGTCGGTTTTATGGAACCAACGCTGCATCACAGGTCATCGTGGAGATATGGCAGATTGGTAAACAGAGCTAAAGTTCCCGTGAACAAACCGTCAATGAAGTTCCCATGTTTGTTGTTGCTACAACGTGGACTGTCCATCATACCTACAAGGATAAGTGAACATATCGCAACGATAACGGTTTTCATAAAAGAATGCCAGCCGACAGGGATCAAAAACAGATATTATCCATTATCGATGAAAATAAGCTTCAAACCTCTTAGGTTTGCAGCTCTCAGTGAATGCAGCTACATCTCAATAATTTCCCGAAATAACATAATAAGGGGGGGGGGGGGGACCTTCAAGCAATTGTTTACAGTTGGATACCTCGTAAAATGTCTGCTCGAAGTGCCAACCAACGCAGTAACTGGACATTACTTGACTGGATGCGCGTAGTGTGATCCGATGCTTCCGATTTTGCCCGTTTTCAAATGATGCAAGGCGCCGAGTGTGTAAGTTGCACTCATCTAAGACGACGTAAGAACAGTATTCATAAAGAGAAAAGAAGTCCCAGTCAGTTAACATCCTTCCGTATGTAAGAGTTGCCCCTTATTCTAGAACTTCATTATGCGAATAGTTTGGACCCTCCGGTCTTCGGAAGTGACAACAGTCTTGTTCACATGAACGTCTGCAAACTTCCCGGTTAAATGTACAGTCAGGCCCCTCTTACACCTTCACTTGCTCGCTAATTCATCCTATTTTACGTTCTTGGGAAAATCATAAACGGAACCCCAGGGGAACCTTAGTGATCAGCAGCTCCACAATCCCCTAGCTCCTCGGTCTATGGTATCAAATCATCAATGAGAGGATCAGCGCAGGCCAGTTGTCGAGGGACCATAGAAGCAGAGAAGCTGTTGATGGTATTCAATAAATACTGTGTGTCTTTGTGAGATGTAAAACATGCTGAGCAGTTAAGTGTTGGTTAAAAGAAGTGAGAATAATGGTTAATAACACGCGGATTTTTACGTTAGACTAGTAAGTGCTTGTTGAATTTTGCCACATGAAATTTCACGGAATGAAATAAAGATCATGTGAAAACTCGATTAGTCTTCACTGTGCATAATTTGTAGAGTAACAGGATGTCAAATCAAACACCTTTCTGCCGTTCAATTTCCAAACATAATTTGTTTGGCTACCAGTTGTACTACGCCATCTTCAGGCCGCCTGGCCGACGTGTACGGAGACTCCAAACTCAGTTCCCGTCAAAATAGCCAGCTTTCAAATACTGGTATCTGTAGATATCTGCTTGATACAGCGATCACTTCAACCATCATCTGGCGACTAGTCAAAATGAGGCCAAGTGTTTCTGTTGTCCCTAACACGACACTTTTTCCCAGCAAGAAAATAGGTCACTGTCGTGGTTAGACTCTACTACCAGTTTTAAAATCTACTTTTAGTGTGGAAAATGTATGATTTAGATTGTTAATTTGGCTCCCTTCAATTCTGCAGGGATCGAGTGTACACCAGCGTTTTAAAGCCTAGTCGCTTATTAAAGATCTGATCTTTAAATAATTATAGTGTGGTTGGCAGTTTATCGGCATAATTTATAAATTTGTAAACTGCATGTATGAATCTCGTGAGATTAATAATGTTGTCGAGACTCGATAACTGTCGTTTAAGTCCAATAAATGTTAGTTGTAAATAATTCATTCATTTTCGAATGTATATCCTTACATAGCTACGGATTCAATGAAAATAACGATGATAATGTAGTGCAGCAGGGCAGTTTCAACGGAACACGTACGTCCGAAGTTTGTTTAAAAGGCAATTAATCACGAAATTGGTAAGTAAACACACAAAGCCGGACAGCACAGTTTCACACAGTTGCTCGTGACATAAAACGCAAGTGCATTGTCCTAAATAACCATTGCGAAAACAAGTACAAGTCAATCACATACAAGTTTCAATATTAACTACGGAAAAACAAAGTTGTCAGCTGCCTCTGGTACACAGGTAAATTTCGTGTGAGCTCTAAAACTCGGTGAACGAAAACCACCATCAAATATTCTAAGCCCAACGACTACTTGAAGCATCCCATTAAAGCGATTGCATCGCACCTAAATTGTCTAAGCACATCCGCCTATTCAATACCACTCGCAAAAGACGGAAACTAACTACGACAGCCTACGGACAATAAACTAAAGACCGAGTCATCGTTCCTGCTCGCCTAAATTACTCTGCGTGGCGTCACACACTACTGAATCCGTGTTACATATTTCAACAATGACCATCATTCAAAACATAGGCTATTTGCAGGTACGCCCATGATGTTAGAACAAATTAAAAATTTTTACTATCACTATGCGACATCTCAATTCAAAAACAAGAGGTTACTACATTAAGTGTAAGCAAAATTCCTATCCTTCCTTGCTTCCAGTTCTCGGATTAAAGGTATAAAATATATCTGATCATAAAAGTTGCCCCTCCTTTTAAGGCGAATAAGGCTCAAGTGAATTACTTTACGTCGTCTAAACATCATCAGTTATGGTTCTGCAGACACATGTACTGGAATAGTGCAACGTAACATTTTTTTTAAACACCAGTAACCAAAAATTGCCTACTGGTTAACTCTCCCTTTATTGGACCCAAGTTGAATACCCTTAAAAACATTTAGTTTTCATCTGATTAGCAACGTATGAACACAAATTCGTCGTGCATTCATGTACAAAGTTGTGATGCTTCATTGCCGTGACCTGGTAATACCACAGAAATGCAAAACGTGATCGAAATATCGATTCAGCTGTTCTCTCGAAGATTTCTAGGCTATTTACCAGTATAGAGAGCGGCTTGTTTCTGAATATTTGCTAGTATAGAAGGGGTGCTGATTGAAATAGCAGTTGAATTAGGCACGAAAATATACACAAGTTTTTTAGCTACCCCTGTCACAGTCTTCATGGTCAATCACTTGTACTATCTAGCGAAATCAATAATTCATTTAGTTAAAATTAAACAAGGGATCAGTTTGAAATACAGATGTGAATTTTCCGTTGATTTCATAATTATTATTGCGCTTCTAGAATACGTAAGTTTTACATTTGTCAAACGAATTAAAGCGACCTCAATGTTGTACTCAGCATAGAAAAAGGCCAGTTTTTATAGTATGTTGGGCTGAAAAGCTCGGAAGATACAAAACCTATGTGGAGAATGAAATACTGACTAGCTAAACTTGCTTCAAAACTAAACGCAGCTCATAAATAGAACGGAAACTGCTCCATTGAATAGTAGCCGTGAATGCCAGTATGCTGTTGGAATGACTCTCTGAGCCTGAGAAACCCCAGAACACGGCTCGTCGCACTTCTATTTATGGAAAACGTTTTTACTTTCTGGTCCTCTGTCTTCCTCACTGTTTTTAAATGCTGCCACTTTGAATAGCAGACCGTTTCACAGAGTAAGAATAAGACTACTTCACACTACCAAGGCCTCATACAGAATAAAAGGAAAAACAGACCTTGTTCTCCCTGAATATTTGCAGAAGCAGGCTTAGCCTCTGCGTGCCATGGCCTCTCATTTGCTCAGGCCGTACTCCTTCCAAAGATCATTAGAAGATAAACTTCCATAGGAGACACCGCAGCGAAAGGCAGTTAGCTGGTTCAGAGAAAACAGCAAAAGGTGCATGGAAGGAAACTACGCATAATGATCTGAATCTGTGGAATCTGGCAAATATGAAAGTATAACAGACAACATTAAAGTGTACGATTACTTTCTGTGTTGGTGATTCTGCATTACGTATTACGCTGTATAGCGACCGGATTATATGCATTTGCATATTTGGCTCCTTTACACCGGTTATTGCATATTATAACTAAAAAATCGTGACGATGCATATTTTCGCTCTATGTTTACAATCTTTTAAAAATTTTGACGGGCGGTCTCTTGCTCGATCTAGTTTTGATGTCCCACACATTATCCGCGATCTATAACTACATGCAATCGCTAAACGAGAGGCCACTGCCTAGCGAAATCATTACAGATGAAGAACAGGCACAGGCAGACAGTCAATGCCCCTGCGCCACACCCCCCGTTAATCTCCTCCGCTGTCATATCGAAGACGTCGACAACAATTAAAGTCAGGAAGCTATTAGTCGCACGTCCATAGTTTGTTTAGCTTTCTATTTACTTGTACACAGTTGAACGTGTTTACGACGTGTAGTGCGTAACGTGCTGTCCGCCTTACCGCCCGAAAAAAGAAACGTCGCTTCGTGGATAGCTGACCATCCTGGAAATTTACATATGACGGCATTGTTTTATATTGTCGAGTTAGCGAGGAAAACGTTTTGTGCAAAACAAGTTTCAATTAGACGACCATGTCAAGAAAAGCCTTCATATCGCAGGAACGCAGAAGGAAGGACAACGACAACAACTTCTGACAACATCAAGTTGAAGTAGGAGGGATTTGTCCAAAGGTAACCAAAAACGTCAGTTTAACATGGATCTACGTGAAGCATTCATTGCAAGAAATATTCCTTTTCGCAAATGTACAAACCCTATCCTCAAAGGTTTCCTGCGCAAATATTGCTTAAATCAAAATATACCGGATGAATCAACATTGCGTAAAAATTACATACCAACAATTTAAGTAAATATTCTGGAAGAAATACGCAATGAACTCGACAGCGTTATCTGGATTTTAGTTGACGAAACTGCAGACACTTGTGGCCTTTACATTGCAAATTTAATTGTTGGTGCTTTCAAAGAAGAACCTCCTTCTTCCTATTTACCGGCCTGCAAAGAACTTGATCAACATATTTGTGATTGAGGGTATTAGAAAATTATATCCAGAACCTTCTGCAGATGAAAGGTTGTTTGTTTTTATTTCAGATGTTGCTTCCTATATGATCAAAGCAGGAAAAGCCCTCCGAATATTTCATCCCAATTTGATTCATGTGACGTGCTTTGCTCATGGAGTACATCGCCTTGCTGAAGAAGTACGTTCCACGTTTGTGAATGTAAATAAACTAATTTCATCCTCAAATAAAGTGTTTCTAAAGGCTCCTGCTCGCATCAAGACTCACAAAGAAAAACTTCCAAATGTGCCTTTACCTCCCGAACCAGTGGTAACTCGTTGGGGTACGTGGGTCGAAGCAGTGTTGTTTTACAGTTAGCATGTCGAGGCAATTAGACGGGTAGTAAAAAAATGGTTCAAATGGCTCTGAGCACTATGGGACTCAACTGCTGAGGTCATTAGTCCCCTAGAACTTAGAACTAGTTAAACCTAACTAACCTAAGGACATCACACACATCCATGCCCGAGGCAGGATTCGAACCTGCGACCGTAGCGGTCTCGCGGTTCCAGACTGCAGCGCCAGAACCGCGCGGCCACTTCGGCCGGCAGACGGGTAGTAAACGACTTCTATAGTGCAGAGGATTTTGCAGCTGGCCACTGTAAGGAAGCTTTTAATGATTGCGGTATTAAAAAAGACATTGGTATGATTGGCACTTGTTTTTCCCATATAACTGAAAGTATTAAAAAGCTTGAACCTCAAGGTTTGGCGTTGAATGAATCTATTCAGTTACTGAATAAAATTATTCTAGTGAACTCCTCATTGCCGGAGGTATTAAAAAAACTGAAGATTTTGAAAACATTTTAAACAATAAGCCAGGCGTTGTTTGAACCGTTGTGCCAAATTGTTAGTTTTATTAATGGGACGGGTGAACTTGACGAGAAACAACACGTGCCAACATAGCAATCAAATTCAAATACTGCCTAGTTTTCTTAGTTGATGTAGAACTGTCCTTTTCTGCTTATAAAAATGTTTTGCGTGATCAAAGCCACAATCTTACTACCGAACATTAGGAACAGCACTTCGTGGTTTACGTTTACAACAGTAGAGAAAAGTAAAACAAATTGTAAATGATGCTTTGGTCCAACAGTATTAATTAAAAGTTAATGCTATTCACAAAAATTTATGATTTTATGTTGGTTTTGAAATAAAATATTACGGAGTTTTTGAGCGTGCCCTCTGCGTACTGTACGTATCGAAGATGGTCCTGTACATGCCGATTGTTTTGCTGCGACTCACTCTTATCGCATCCGCTTGTTACCGACAACAATAGCAAAGAAGGAACAATTCTCCAAACACGGTAAGCGTCCCCATTGTGCAAATTTTTAGGCAGTAATCCCAGCAAGACCCTCTCCCTAACCTTTACCAGAAAGTATTTAGAAAATATCAGCGTTCTAAATGTCCGATTTTTCGCGAGACCGGCGCTCTTCTTCGTAATTGATATGCATATGTTCGACTTCGAGATATAATACACACAGTAATAAAGATGTTCTTTTATTATTTGATATTGCATATTTCGACACTTTTATGCATTTTTAAGCGTTTTCATGCATATTTGCTTGCAGATTTAACTGTTTTTATGATGCGTGTAATCCGGCCTCTAACGATGAGATTGTCTTGCTTTGGAAGGAAAAGTGTAAGTTATATTGTCCCTGCGATGTTTTAAGTGTTTCAGTTGTTATAGTGTAATAATACAACCCTTGCTGAAATGATGTCTTGTGAATTGATTTCCCAGAAACGCATTATCTTTTGTACTTGAATTACTTAAATGTCCTATGTTCCTGAGTTGCTGTCTACTCTTGTTATAGAAGTCAAATCTGCTAACTCAGTCACCTCAGCAAACGACTTTCAGCTACAGAGTAGGCCCTGAGTATTAAATATCAAGCAGTAGAATCTGTATACATGCTACTTAACTATAAGGGACTGAGTACGGTAAGGCCACATGTGATGCTGGTCGCCGATATACGGTTCCTCTACTTCAGATAATTGCTATCGTAACTAATCCGACAGCTTAGCTTTTCATAAAATGGTGTTTCAGCTAGTTAGCTATTTTTAGAGTTCTCAATTTATTCTATAACGACAAGGAAGACTGTCCCATAGCATAGCTGAGCACTAGGCGCAGAAAGCTAACGCACATTCAAAGTAATATGTTGCTTTCATGAAACTTTTAATGCTACACACTATATTTCGATATGCAGACCCATTCTTCCTTCTGTTGCCCTGCATTTATGCACATGTGTCGTGTGTGACCTTATATTTTCGGGTCAGTTCGCGTTACTAACTTCATTGTCTTCTGTATTACGTATTCATATTCTGCATATCATTAAAGCACTTCGGCCTATCTTATGACCACATGTGAGAGTAGTTTGTATTTCGGTACACACATATAAAGCGTATGATGCATATCTAATGGTTAGGTACATAATATCAGGGATGATGGGTGAGAAAGTAGGTGATCCATGCTGCCTTTATAAAACGAGTCGTCTATATTTTATCAAATCTCTGTAATTTTGATATACATATTGGATTTTATGTGCAGGCTATTGTGGTGTTCGCTGATGTGTTCAGCGTTCATTTGATGCCTCGTATGATATTTATTTCGTATTTCTCAAAAGGCTTGATCATTATTAATTTGTATTTTCCAGCGTATTATTCTTAATGAAAAAACAGTTGTATGTTCCTTAATACTTACTGTAGAACTGCCTTTGAAATTTCGATGAGTTCGTCTCATTCCCACTATTTTTGTAGTGTATTGGGTGTTATTGTGTCATGTCCGTAACGTAGTTTCCCTAAATTTAGAATAGCCCTTTTTTTATTTCGTTCAGTGTAGCAGCAATTGTTTCTTTTTCAACCGTCGCACCCAGACCACCTTTCACTCTACTTACCTGGGCCAGCGCTGCCCGGCTGTTGCACTGACAACGCCGCCGCCGCCTCCTCCTCCTCCTCCTCTGGCTGTGAGAGCTGACTACTACAGACGTAGTATGGTGTGAACGTTTTCAGTAGATTTTTTCTCGTCCGTCGATCTGTTCGGTGCAAGTTTTAGAATTGATTCTGAACTGACTTCGCAGTGAGCGAAGATTAGGAATTTCAAACGCAGCTCAGAACTGGATGACAATGCGTCAACTAATTTTTTTCAGTGTTCGGTAGGAATGAGGATAGTGATGAAAAACGCTGATGGCACCTGCAGGACCGATATGTTGGGCAGGTTGAACCAGAAATTCAGGTGGTGTGGAAGAGGAGGGGATGGCTGTTAGAGGGTGGAAGAGGAGATGTGCAGAGGGAAGGGAGGATGAGATGTATGCAGCATGTGTGACGCAGAAAAGGGCGGGGATTTCTGAATCAAGGTCCTATGGCAGCAGAAATGAGAAAATATTATACTACTCAGGTCGTATTACAAGACCATTGCTAGACAAGTCGCGCAAAGAAGCTTTTTCCAAATACTTTTAATCCAGACCGTAATCACTCAGCCGCCTGGAGGCGTGTAGCTAGCGTAGCATATACTGCACGAGAATTTGAGTGCATGGGAATGGGCTTTTCCAGTCCCAACAAAATACCGTCACACACATTCCTTTCTTCGTCGATAATCCTGAATGAGGTAGCCTGCTCTGTTACCCCAGAAACAGGAAAAACCCAGTCACTGCAGCTCATTTTAATCCTCCAACAAATTTAAAAAGTCCGAGCTCAGTAACGTCATGGCCATAGTTTTTTCTAATTTTTCAATCCTAACGAAAACTACCAGTACCACACGTTCGAGGAGTGAGAAACATTAACCTTGCATTTGGCTTCTCTAACTCACCTCCATCTTACAAGAGAAAAGAGATAATTTCATCTTGAAAACTCCATTGGAGATGGTCCACAAGGATTACAGAAATGCGTTTCGTGTTCAAGAGAAATCTTTAAATCGGTAAGAACATTGATCTTCATCATCACCTTAAAATGAGTCTGAGGAATAAAACGTACCTTACGGTTTATGCACGCCAACGCCATTGCCGCAGTAGGACTACTGGTACCCGGCAGATAACCAAAGCTAAGCGCTGTCGGGCTTGGCTAGCACCTGGATGGGTGACCCACCAGGTCTGTTCAGTGCTCTTGGCTAGCGGGTTGCACTCAACCCTTGAGAGGCCAGTTGAGGAGCTTCTTGACTGAGGAGTAGCGGTACCGGTCACGAAAACCGACAACGGCCAGAAGAGCGGTGTGCTGACCACCTGACCCTCCATATCCGCATCCGGCGACTTACAAGGGCCGAGGATGACACAGTGGCCGGTCGATTGCCTTGGGGCTTCAAGGCCTGCTCGGACGGAGTTCGTTTCTTGTGGTTTCTGCAACATCAAACATTACCATTTTAGATCTTTGAAGAAAGAGGAATGGATCCCATATGATGAGTGCAAGGTATGGTTACCCGAAATTTCGTAACCAACTTCGCTGGGAGAAATTAATGTAACAACTATAGATGAAAAGTGTAATCTTCCATATTGTTTACAATTATTCACTTACGCCCGAATTACGATTAAAATAATCCCAAAAACGTTAATATTCACGGTTTCATTATTTTAAATCTTTGCACTTAATGCGAAGAATAATAGATCTCGAGACATGGTACGTTTATCATACAAAACTTATAATATGAACTATTCACCATCAAAATCTAGCATGCCTAATAAAACACTTGCTACCCCCTCTCGGGCACAAAATATCGAAATGATTTCTTTAGCCCAGAACAACACCGACAACGATAGTTCAGGTATACATGCCGACGTCGCAAGCTGATGATGAACAGATAGAGAAAGTGTATGAGGATATTGAAAGGGTAATGCAATATGTAAAGGGGGACGAAAATCTAATAGTCAAGGGCGACTGGAATGCAGTTCTAGGGGAAGGAGTAGAAGAAAAGGTTACAGGAGAATATGGGCTTGGGACAAGGAATGAAAGAGGGGAAAGACTAATTGAGTTCTGTAACAAGTTTCAGCTAATAATAGCGAATGCCCTGTTCAAGAATCACAAGAGGAGGAGGTATACTTGGAAAAGGCCGGGATATACGGGAAGATTTCAATTAGATTACATCATCGTCAGACAGAGATTCCGAAATCAGATACTGGACTGTAAGGCGTACCCAGAAGCAGATATAGACTCAGATCACAATATAGTAGTGATGAAGAGTAGGCTGAAGTTCAAGACATTAGTCAGGAAGAATCAATACGCAAAGAAGTGGGATACGGAAGTACTAAGGAATGACGAGATACGTTTGAAGTTCTCTAACGCTATAGATACAGCAATAAGGAATAGCGCAGTAGGCGGTACAGTTGAAGAGGAATGGACATCTCTAAAAAGGGCCATCACAGAAGCTGGGAAGGAAAACATAGGTACAAAGAAGGTAGCTGCGAAGAAACCATGGATAACAGAAGAAATACTTCAGTTGATTGATGAAAGGAGGAAGTACAAACATGTTCCGGGAAAATCAGGAATAAAGAAATACAAGTCGCTGAGGAATGAAATAAATAGGAAGTGCAGGGAAGCTAAGACGAAATGACTGCAGGAGAAATGTGAAGACATCGAAAAAGATATGATTGTCGGAAGGACAGACTCAGCATACAAGAAAGTCAAAACAACCTTTGGTGACATTAAAAGCAACGGTGGTAACATTAAGAGTGCAACGGGAATTCCACTGTTAAATGCAGAGGAGAGAGCAGATAGGTGGAAAGAATCCATTGAAAGCCTCTATGAGGGTGAAGATTTGTCTGATGTGATACAAGAAGAAACAGGAGTCGATTTAGAAGAGATAGGGGATCCAGTATTAGAATCGGAATTTAAAGGAGCTTTGGAGGACTTACGGTCAAGACACTTTCATAGGATTTGTCGACCTGGAAAAAGCGTTCGACAATTTAAAATGTTGCAAGCTGTTCGAGATTCTGAAAAAAGTAGGGGTTAGCTATAGGGAGAGACGGGTCATATACAATATGTACAACAACAAAGAGGGAATAATAAGAGTGGACGATCAAGAACGAAGTGCTCGTATTAAGAAGGTTGTAAGACAAGGCTGTAGCCTTTCGCTCCTACTCTTCAATCTGTACATCGAGGAAGCAATGATGGAAATAAAAGAAAGGTTCAGGAGTGGAATTAAAATACAAGGTGAAAGGATATCAATGATACGATTCACTGATGACACTGTTATCCTGAGTGAAAGTGAAGAAGAATTAAATGATCTGCTGAACGGAATGAACAGTCTAATGAGTACACAGTATGGTTTGAGAGTAAATCGGAGAAAGACGAAGGTAATTAGAAGTAGTAGAAATGAGAACAGCGAGAAACTTAACATCAGGATTGATGGTCACGAAGTCAATGAAGTTAAGGAATTCTGCTACCTAGGCAGTAAAATAACCAATGACGGACGGAGCAAGGAGGACATCAAAAGCAGACTCGCTATGGCAAAAAAGGCATATCTGGCCAAGAGAAGTCTACTAATATCAAATACCGGCCTTAATTTGAGGAAGAAATTTCTGAGGATGTACGTCTGGAGTACAGCATTGTATGGTAGTGAAACATGGGCTGTGGGATACCGGAACAGAAGAGAATCGAAGCATTTGAGATGTGGTGCTACAGACGAATGTTGAAAATTAGGTGCACTGATAAAGTAAGGAATGAGGAGGTTCAACGCAGAATCGGAGAGGAAAGGAATATGTGGAAAACACTGATAAGGAGAAGGGACAGGATGATTGAACATCTGCTAAGACATGAGGGAATGATTTCCATGGTACTAGAGGGAGCTGTAGAGGGCAAAAACTGTAGAGGAAGACAGAGATAGGAATACGTCAAGCAAATAATTGAGGACGTAGGTTGCAAGTGCTATTCTGAGATGAAGAGGTTAGCACAGGAAAGGAATTCGTGGCGAGCCGCATCAAACCAGTCAGTAGATAAAAAAAAAAAAAAAAAAGCCCAGTGGTCACCAACTTGGATTACCACTGAAGGGTAAGAGCAAGAAGGGTTAGATTATGATTCAGTCACGTAACTAAATAATCGCGAGTAGAAGATTGTGAGTGGCAGAAATACAGGGCAAAAAAATGCTTATTGAAGTCCATGAGACGTATTTTGTCTTAATATTTCCATTAACATAAAAGGAGGAAGTATTCACTATCATCAGAGTGTGGAGAATGGCTTCGCTTGTGATTAAAGCTACAGCAAAGTTAATATCCGGTCTTGCTTCAAAAGAAAGAGCACACTTTGCGCTACATACCTCTGTCTACACTCCGCATTTTATCACAACGCTTGTACACGCATTGCTACCTCCTGAACACGCCTCACCTAGACACACATATATAACAAAGGTGAAAGCACTGCTCCTGTAAATCACAGTACACAATGATTCACGGTTTATTTTCATTGTCGCAATTTTTTGTGGAGACCTTTTCGCCCTTCCACGTAAAGAATCGTGTACATATGTAGATTTGATTCAAGAAAAGCAGAAAGCCGAAAGTTAACTCATATACGGCGCCGCTTAAAACATTCTTTGTGTAAAAGAACAAAAGCTGCATTACTCGGTGAAGTAGGTTTCTTTCGGAAAACGATTTACTTATTGCATAAAAAATTAAAAATGACAGATTCAGGATTCGCATGTTTTTTCGCTATGCAGTCGTTGGTCAGACAACTGCAGGGAAACTATTACGTGAAAATATTTGATTCTTTCGTATCTGTCTCGTAATGCAGTCTGATGATGAAACGGCAACGTTTTCATTGTTGGTCATATTTATTACGATTCTTCGAAATTAACTCACTTCCTTTTGTCTGAAGAATATGCAGTGAACTGTGAGTGCAAAATGCGACAGCTGATCCGAGGAAGGCAAAGATTGGACGTTTGAAAATGTCTCCGTTTCGAAATGCGTCCCCCAACCTCTCTAGAAGCCTTTCGAAAGCCTTGTAGTCATCCGCAAGTAATTTAAGAATCCCATTCCATCCTCTATTTTTTAGGCATCCAGGACGTTCTACCCACGTGTGTGTATTGCTTCAAGAACCTCAAGGATCCACCAACATTTATAAGAAAAGTTGCTACTTTTCTGTTGTTGCACTTCGTCATGTATTCATGCTACACGAAAGTAGCTAACGTATCTAAATGCTTATTTATAATATAATTTCTAAGCGTCCTAGTAAAGTAATCTGAATACGTTGTGGCACGCGAACACTGAGCCATCCACATTCAACACTTTCCGCATGTCGTCAGTACGTCAAAAAAAATACGTGAGGGTTCATGCTTAGTCAGTTTCGGCGGAGCTGCACGCGCAGTGCAAAGTGGTTCAAGTTGGGCGCAGCAGTCTCGCAGCTGGAGCAAGCTACGATTGCAAGTGCCGATTTTATTGTGATGTACCGTCATCTGAAAAAGAGCTGTTGTTACTGGTTAACACCAGTGTAAAAGGGTAGGACTGTACGGTGGAAATAATATTGTAATTTAACTACTTGTTAGTAAGGCTGAAAGTTAGAATTTCTGTATCGAATGTCGTTTAAAGATTTAATATCTGTTGTAGATAAATCACGAAAAATGGACACAGATTACCCAACTGCAATATCAAGCAAACTTTTTGGCAACGGCAGATTCGTTTATCAGTTTCATCTACCTACTCAAGATATCCAAAATATTGTCATCGAGGTATGCACATTGTTCTGCTTCATCGGTTCACATGCGACATCATTGCTGACCCTCTGCCAGCCTCATTTAGTTTTGTTTCTGTGTGATATTTATGTCCTTAGGAACCCTACCCCCATGAACCATGGACCTTGCCGTTGGTGGGGAGCCTTGCGTGCCTCAGCGATACAGATGGCCGTAACGTAGGTGCAACCACAACGGAGGGGTATCTGTTGAGAGGCCAGACAAACGTGTGGTTCCTGAAGAGGGGCAGCAGCATTTTCAGTAGTTGTAGGGGCAACAGTTAGGATGATTGACTGATCTGGCCTTGTAACACTAACCAAAACGGCATTGCTATGCTGGTACTGCGAACGGCTGAAAGCAAGGGGAAAGTACAGCCGTAATTTTTCCCGAGGGCATGCAGCTTTACTGTATTGTTAAATGATGATGGCGTCCTCTTGGGTAAAATATTCCGGAGGTAAAATAGTCCCCCATTCGGATCTCCGGGCGGGGACTACTCAAGAGGACGTCGTTATCAGGAGAAGGAAATCTGGCGTTCTACGGATCGGAGCGTGGAATGTCAGATCCCTTAATCGGGCAGGTAGGTTAGAAAATTTAGAAAGGGAAATGGATAGGTTGAAGTTAGATATAGTGGGAATTAGTGAAGTTCGGTGGCAGGAGGAACAAGACTTTTGGTCAGGTGAATACAGGGTTATAAATACAAAATCAAATAGGGGAAATGCAGGAGTATGTTTAATAATGAATAAAAAAATAGGAGTGCGGATAAGCTACTACAAACAGCATAGTGAACGCATAATTGTGGCCAAGGTAGACACGAAGCCCATACCTGCTACAGTAGTATAAGTTCATATGCCAACTTGGTCAGCAGATGATGAAGAAATTGATGAAATGTATGATGAGATAAATGAAATTATTCAGGTAGTGAAGGTAGACGAAAATTTAATAGTCATGGGTGACTGGAATTCGGTAGTAGGAAATGGGAGAGAAGGAAACGTAGTAGGTGAATATGGATTGGGGCTAAGAAATGAAAGAGGAAGCCGTCTGGTAGAATTTTGAACAGAGCATAACTTAATCATAGCTAACACTTGGTTCAAGAATCATAAAAGAAGGTTGTATACAGGGAAGAACGCTGGAGATACTAAAAGGTATCAGATAGATTATATAATGGTAAGACAGAGATTTAGGAACCAGGTTTTAAATTGTAAGACATTTCCAGGGGCAGATGTGGACTCTGACCACAATCTATCGTTTATGAACTGTAGATTAAAACTGAAGAAACTGCAAAAAGGTGGAATTTAAGGAGATGGGACCTGGACAAACTGACTAAACCAGAGGTTGTACAAAGTTTCAGCGGGAGCGTAAGGGAACAATTGACAGGAATGGGGGATAGAAATACAGTAGAAGAAGAATGGGTAGCTTTCAGGAATGAAATAGTGAAGGCAGCAGAGGATCAAGTAGGTAAAAAGACGAGGGCTAGTAGAAATCCTTGGGTAACAGAAGAGATATTGAATTTAATTGATGAAAGGAGAAAATATAAAAATGCAATAAATGAAGAAAGCAAAACGGAATACAGACGTCTCAAAAATGAGATTGACAGGAAGTGCAAAATGGCTAGAGGAGAAATGTAAGGATGTAGAGGCTTATCTCACTAGGGGTAAGATAGATTCTGCCTACAGGAAAACTGAAGAGACCTTTGGGGAAACAGGAACCACTTGTATGAATATCAAGAGCTCTGATAGAAACCCAGTTCTAAGCAAAGAAGGGAAAGCAGAAAGGTGGAAGGAGTATATAGAGGGTCTATACAAGGGCGATGTAACTGAGGACAATATTATGGAAATTGAAGAGGATGTAGATGAAAATGAAATGGGAGATACGATACTGCGTGAAGAGTTTGACAGAGCACTGAAAGACCTGAGTCGAAACAAGGCCCTGGGAGTAGACAACATTCCATGGGAACTACTGACGGAATTGGGAGAGCCAGTCCTGACAAAACTCTACCATCTGGTGAGCAAGATGTACGAGACAGGCGAAATATCCTCAGACTTCAAGAAAAATATAATAATTCCAATCCCAAAGAAAGCAGGTGTTGACAGAGGTGAAAATTACCGAACTATCAGTTTAATAAGTCACAACTGTAAAATACTTACAGGAATTCTTTACAGACGAATGGAAAAACTGGTAGAAGCCGACCTCGGGGAAGATCAGTTTGGATTCCGTAGAAATGTTGGAACACGTCAGGCAATACTGACCCTACGACTTATCATAGAAAATACATTAAGGAAATGCAAACCTACGTTTCTAGCATTTGTAGACTTAGAGAAAGCTTTTGGCAATGTTGACTGAAATACTCTTTCAAATTCTAAAGGTGGCATGGGTAAAATACAGGGAGCGAAAGGCTATTTACAATTTGTACACAAACCAGATGGCAGTTATAAGAGGCAAAGGGTATGACAGGGAAGCAGTGGTTGGAAAGGGAGTGAGACAGGGTTGTAGCCTATCCCCGATGTTATGCAGTCTGTATATTGAGCAAGCAGTAAAGGAAACAAAAAAAAGTTCTGAGTAGGATTTAAAATCCATGGAGAAGAAATAAAAACTTTGAGGTTCACCGATGACATTGTTGTTGTCAGAGAAAGCAAAGGACCTGGAAGAGAAGTTCAGCGGAATGGATAGTGTCTTGGAAGGATGTAAGATGAACATCAACAAAAACAAAACGAGGATAATGGAATGTAGTCGAATTAAATCGGGTGATGCTGAAGGAATTAGATTAGGTAATGGGACGTTTACAGTAGAAAATGAGTTTTGCTATTTGGGGAGCAAAATAACTGATGATGGTCGAAGTAGAGAGGATATATAATGCAGACTGGCAGTGACAAGGAAAGCGTTTTTGAAGAAGAGAAATTTGTTAACATCGAGTATAGATTTAAGTGTCAGGAAGTCGTTTCTGAAAGTATTTGTGTGGAGTGTAGCCATGTATGGAAGTGAAACGTGGACGATAAATAGTTTGGACAAGAAGAGAATAGAAGCTTTTGAAATGTGGTGCTACAGAAGAATGCTGAAGATTAGATGGGTAGATCACGTAACTAATGAGGAGGTATTGATTAGAATTTGGGAGAAGAGGAGTTTGTGGCACAACTTGACAAGAAGAAGGGACCGGTTGGTAGGACATGTTCTGATGTATCAAGGGATCACAAATGTAGCATTGGAGGGCAGCGTGGAGGGCAAAAATGGTAGAGGGAGACCAAGAGATGAATACATTAAGCAGATTCAGAAGGATGTAGGTTGCAGTAAGTATGGGAGATAAAGAAGCTTGCACAAGATAGAGTAGCATGGAGAGCTGCATCAAACCAGTCTCAAGACTGAAGACAACAACAGGATCCCAACATGGCTGCTTTCTCTACAAAGAGCGGTAAGGTACACTCCATAGTCTATGAGAACACATTGCTGCAATGCGAATATAAACAGTCACCTACACCTGCGAACATTAAGCCATTTATGCAATGTGTGGTATACTGTAACTTCTCAGACCGTACACTGCATGGCGGCACAGTGCGATATTCACATGTTGCTTGTCTCTGACTCACGTCCCCTTTGGCAATCTTCTGGAGTGTTGAGTGTGAGACTCGCATTTCGGTTAGAATTCAAAGTGCCTGGAAGTATTGTCTTGTTAGTACCGGATTGGAGATGCAATGCCATGAACTCATATGAATTGCCGTCAAGAAGCAGCCATGAGACAATGAGTCGCAGCTTTGCGTCTCATAGCGTACTAGGCTTACGACTATCGCAGAGCACGTTTTTATTCTCTCTTACTCAGAAGTCAACATGTTGCTGCTATTTTGACTAGAACTTGTCTTACCTTTAACAGCTAATCTAGAGAGCTTATTTAGTGGTAAACTATGAGTCTAAAAGTCTCGAATTCGATCCCTGGTCAACCGTTGGATTTTTCTCTCACTTACTACTTCTTTCCCTCTAAGAATGTTTGTTGATGTGAAAAATGCCGAGTTACACCGTGGATCAGAATCCGCTTCAGACAGTTTCCATTTTAACAGGCCGCGTAAGTCAGTCCAAAAGTCGGAGGAAGACATACCACCTCCAGTAGGACCACGCGTAGTAAAACACTGGTGTTGAAAACAGTCTTCCGATTGATGAAGCTTTACGTGACTTACTTACAGCAATGTTAAAATTCGTATTGAAGTTACAGTGAACAAAGTACAGCAAAAGTAATGCTGACACCCATTCAAGTCCTAGTGCAGCTGAATAAATGGCATGACCGGTACGTAAATGCGTATACTTCAGGCAGCTAAATGTGCTTCATAATAAATTAAGGCTAAACGTTAATCACAAAGTATAAATTAAGCTAACTCAGTTGCAAATATTCGTAAACCGGAAGTCATCAATATCATAGCGCTATGTTTTCTACTATTAATGCTACAATCTCGTGACCCTTTCTTCAAAAACTGAATTGTAGTGAGCTTCTCTCTCTCTCTCTTAAGTGCCTGCACTTTAGACAATTTTTCCTTCTTCCAGGATTAATGCCATCTGAAAGGAAGGACCTTACAAGAAGCTTTTCTGCATTTAGGTTTTACCATGATAGCTGATTAAGGTAACGAAACGTCCCAGTTTGTTCCGTGCAGTAAAGTGCTAGCAGCAGAGAGTATGAAACCCAGAAAATTAAAGGACCACTGTGAAAGATGTTGCTGGAAAAGAAATTGAATTCTTCAAACGCAAAGAAGCTGCACTGAAAAGCTTACACACCATCACGCTTTTCTTTTCAGTCGATAGAAGCTGGTCTTAAAGCTTCATACCGAATCACCCTTTGATTCACTGAAACCAAGAAACCTCATATAAAAGGAGAGGATCTCATCCAGCATTGCTTACTAGAAGCAGTGAAGTTAGTCCTGAGAGAGTAACAAGTACAAAAGGTAAGAAAGAGATACCTTTCTAACAACACTCTCAGAAGTCGTACCGAGGATACGAGTTTGAATATCTAGGACACACCACTCAACGAAATAAGATCAAGTGATTTTTTTTTTCACTGCAGTTACATTAATCGACCGACGTTGCATCTCTATCCCAGCTGCTCGTCTATGTTCACTGGAAAAACGATAATGGCTTAAAAGAAGAAAGCTGGACACTACTGTACGCAACGATGATGTTTTCCGATCAGTAATGAATTTAGCTGAAGAGAATAATTTGCAATGGTCGAAGTTGGTGGGTGTTACGTTCTGACGGAGCACCTTCCATGTTGGGTGTTCGCTCAGGTTTCCACAGATTGATGAAAGAAATGGCTTCAAATGCAACATTCAGCCTCTAACAGATAATACATTTATTTCCAAAGTGACATACACTGTGTGTTTCTTTGTAGAAATCAATATGCTTAACCTCAGCTTGTAAGCAAATACTGTGAATATTTTAACGGCTGAAGATAAAGTTGTCACTCTTCTTTGGAGGCTGGAACTTTATCAACACTGGGCTGAAGTTCGGCATTTCGGTGTTCCCAGAATTTACACTAACGCTCGAAGTCAAACGTAGTTGGCTGGTTGGTTGGTTGGTTGGGTGGATGGCTGGGTTGGGTTGGGGGCCAAACTGCTAAGACATCAGTCCCATTGGAGTAGGGAAGAATGGGGAAGGAAGTCGACTGTGCCAAGCATTTGCCTGAAGCGACTTAGGGAAATCATGGAAAATCTAAATCGAGATGGCTGGATGTGGATTTGAACATACCAAGAGTGAAAAATGCTCATTCAGAAGTGAAATAAGTCAGCACTTAGAATCAGTAATAAATCCTATCAGTAACCTTTTTCCTGAACTGGAGAATCGACGAATAAATGCTTCTGATTTGGAATGAAGGAATAATTTCATACAGTGAAATTCAACCAAAGCACAATTTCTTGGATTACATAAAAATAACACACTAAAATCAGATTTCTCTAAAAGAGAACAGCCAACATCTTGGAGAAAGCTGAATGACGAGTATCCATTATTATCAGAATAAAGCATTAACAATTTTGAGACATTCGTCACATTTTTTAGGCGCGAAAGTGCGTTTTCGACTATGGTGGCAATGAAAATCAAGAACCGTTCGCACTTCGAACACGATTTACGAAGTGCGCTAGCCGAGACCAAACCGAATATAAAAAAAGATTGTTGAAACTGAGCAATACCAACCATCTCATTAACTTCCATTATTTCTTGATTTAAGGCCACACTTACAAAATAAGAGAGTTTCATTTGTTGAACGTTAAGAAAATGTTGCGTGTTTTCGGTAGTTTTAGAAAATTGGAGCGTTCAAATCTTTTTTAATCAGTAATAACGAATTAAGGATGAGTCCGCCTTTCTGCAAGCATACAATTGTTTTGTTCTACTAATCAGACGCAGTGGTTAGCACACTGGACCTGCATTCGGGAGGACGACGGTTCAATCCCGTCTCCGGCCATCCTGATTTAGGTTTTCCGTGATTTCCCTAAATCGCTTCAGGCAAATGCCGGGATGGTTCTTTGACAGGGCACGGCCGATTTCCTTCCCCATCCTTCCCTCACCCGAGCTTGCACTCCGTCTCTAATGACCTCGTTGTCGACGGGACGTTAAACACTAGTCTCCTCCTCCTCCTAATCAGACGTGTTTCACCACAATTGCGGCATCCTCAGTGGTTTTTTTTTCTTGAAATTTACACCGTGTAAGTCCTGTGGCTGCCCATGGGAATTACATTAGTAAACCGTGACATCATTGCTGAATTTGGATTGTCCTGGGCTGTGGCTGGATTGTATTTTATACCAAAAGTGTTTTTGTTACTGTCCATTTGGAATGACGATTCTTCCTGCTCGTTTGTGGATAACTGCATCTTATTATTTTTTCCACTGTCAAATTTAGTTAGACATTAAACTCTGTTGGGGGTATTTCTTTCTAGATGATCTCGTTCAGGGATAATTGTCTCAGAATGCTGGGAGCCACCTTACTCCCAGGTACATGGACGAAGTCGTGGATATAAAGCTAATGGGTTATAAATGATTATCTAAATAAACAGTATTATCTCATCGAACTGATTGAAATTCACTGAATGTTTTACAGACATAAGACAAATTCAAAAAAACATCTAATTAAAGGGAAATTAATTTCTAGTAGAACCACTTCCAGTTGTTAAGATTTCAGTCCCCGAAAATAAAAAACTGGAAAAATAGCAGACGCAGTACCTGCTGCTTTATGTGCACTACAAAGGCGACTTTGTTATCAATGATGACTGTAGAAGAATTTTCAAAAAAAAGTTTTAGTGAACATTCAGAAGTGTTCCTGACTCCGGCCAAATCTATAAATATCAAGACTCAACCGGAATTGGCCGTGTTACATACCTTAAATAACTAGGAGCTTGTGGAAGAGCTCTTATTGCTGGTATACATCTGAGAGTTCTTTCCTCCTACACAATTTGGTACTCGTTTACTGGCGTATCACCCGGCGTGATGGTATGGGGTGCCATTGGTTACACGTCTCGGTCACCTCCTGTCCTCATTGACGGCACTTTGAACTGTGGACGTTACATTTCAGTTGTGTTACGACCAGTGTCTCTACCCTTAGTTCGATCCCTGTGAAACCCTACATTTCAGCAGGATAATGTATGACCGTGTGTAGCAGGTCCTGTACGGGCCTTTCTGGATGCAGAAAATGTTCGACTGCTGGCCAGGGCAGCACGTTCTCCAGATCCCTCACCAGTTGAAAACGTCTGGTCAATGGTGGCCGAGCAACTGGCTCGTCACAATACGCCAGTCACTACACTTGTTGAACTGTGGTATAGTGTTGAAGCTGCACAAGCCATCGAAGCTCCGATTGACTCAATTCGCAGGCGTATCAAGGCCGTTATTACGGTCAGAGGTGGTTGTTATGGGTACTGATTTCTCAGGATCTATGCACCCAAATTGTGTGAAAATGTAATCACATGCCAGTTCTAGTATAATATATTTGTCCAATGAATACCCGTTTATCATCTGCATTTCTTCTCGGTGTAGAAATTTTAATGGCCAGTAGTGTATATTGAGTGAAGAAACCACTCCTAAATTTCCGAAGGACGTTACATATTGACTGAAGAAACCTCTCATAAATACCCGAAGGACTCCTCTCCAGCAAAAAATAATATAGTCCATAAATACCACGTCACAAACTTTAGATACTGCTGTAGTACTAGAAGTTAAATAGCAGTTTTCCATGACTCATAGCGTTTTATTTCAAACGTGCTTCACTATGTTAATTAATCTAATAAAACTACTTTGCCTCACTCCTTAAACTGTGGAGGTGGTAATGCCTGTTGCCATTACATGCAATAAACTTTGCTTCCAATCTCAGATCCCGTAGAACAATAAGCGTACATCCCATACCGCTGATCTTCCCTCGTATAAACCAGCGTTTTTGTGACGCAGTGGATAACATGGCTACCCTTCGTTATTATTAACGTAGGATCGAGTCTCCTCGGGGGAAATTTTCTTTCATTTATCAGTTCCATATAATACATCTACAACGTTTTTATGAGTTACTTGCTGCATTGCATTGTTAAAAGTCTAGAACTTTCGAAAAATGGCTGTTGGCCCCGTTCGTGCAGCAGGTAAAGCAGACGATATTTTCCCTTAGAACCGTGCAATGGCCACGCAGCACGCAGTTTCGTGAGTACTTTCGTTTAATGTATACATGAGTACCTCAAAATGTGTTACCAAGACTGCGAAATACGGCGCAGATCCCGGACTCAATATGGTCTCTCAGCAGAGTTAACTCAGCTCTCCCGACTATGGTGCTAAATTATAGCTATGGCCAGCGGCTCTGGAGAGATGGAAGTCACCGTCTACACGAGATGTCTAATCTCGTAGAGCGTGGCTATCTCAGGTCTTGTCCCACTCTCAGACACTACCGGTGAGCTGACTCTCGGCACTGTTTATAGAGTACATATTATACGGGAAAGCTCTCTGGGAGAGAGAAACTCGAACATTTGTACCTAGCTTTAGACATTGCTACAGCTCAAAGCATTTCCAGATGGAGTGTTAGCAAGAAATACTGTATTTATCGGGATGATTGTTAGTATTACTGCACATCGTGAACTGTCCACAATCTAGGTGAGGGAATTATAGGAGCTAACATTTGATATTCAGGTTTCATATCTTTTCATTCACACAGCGTGTAAGCATCATAATCACACTTCCTATGGCCATCCAAAATTATGTAGCAGTTAAAAACCAGTTTTGAGAAAGGGGAGACGAATTTCCAGTTGGTACCTGTGTTGAAATAACTTCGCTATTTTGAAATTTTAACACTGTCACCCGAATGAAAATCTGAAACCTTTTCATTGTGCACGCAGAGTGAGTCTACACTGACATACTGTTAATCTGTGTCGGAATGTACATATTTTGACCTTTGGCTCATTCTGCGACTTGTGTCTTATTTGTACAAGGGTATCTCTTATTGCAAGGAGTAGTTTCTAAATTTTAAGGGCGCTGTTCCAGTGACAAATATCGTTATTAGAGCATCAGATAATTTTCCTATTTTATTCATTGTTTATTTAGCATTAAGATATTAGGACCTACAGCCCTCTCTTAAATCGGACATGTAGCAACACATACCGAAAAACAATACAGAATATTATTATTCTCATTGCGTATTTTTGTTTCAATTATATACCGTCTGTAGACTAGTATATGAAAGAGATAGCTAAACCACTAAATATTGAAAGGTATTGAATTTGATATGATGAGCAAGGACGTTTCAAAGCCGAGTTCCTGACAAAATATTTCTAAGAAGCTGGCTCTGTTAAGCAGTGGTTCAGAAATGGTTTTGTTTCGCTGGGAACTGGTATTTAGGCTGTCCTGCCTGTTATCGTTGAACTGAGGTCGGCGTCGTGAGAAACGAAGCACTAGCTCTAATAGGTGAAGACAACTGCTTTCACCTCGCTGACTGAGCCACCCCTGTATCGGCATCACTGAAGGAAACCACGGGTATTTCACGTAGAATTAAAAACTTTTGTCTTCGATAGATAGCTTTACCTTCTGAGGCGGATGTATTACTCGCACTGTGTCAGATAGGAGTCTCTTCCCGTCAATAAGAAAAATTGTAAGCAGAATGAACTGACGAAGGAAGAAACAGCGGAATGACCGAAACTAGCACAGAACTACGGCTCATCAGAAACACACACGTACTGTACGTATTGGAAGAGCTGCAGGGGATGACGGAGAAGAATAGATGCGCCTGTCACATTGCGCTCTTCACATAGTGGGACAGTGCGTATCATTGTTGACAGGTAGGCCTCATCAGCATGCTGGGTACCCACCACTCCGCAGAGACCCGCTCTGTGAGCCGCGGTCTGCTCCCTAGGGAGGCGGCTTTGACGGAGGCGCCGGTGACGGAGGCGGAGGTGGGGGCGGCACCATCCGATATCACGTGCTGCCGGCCTCCATGCACGTGGACCAGTAATGGGACTCTCCAGGCGGCACGCTACGTGACTCTCACATTACGTGGCAACCAAACAGTTCCTCAGGTCTTACATGTCCCGCCTAGAACTACTACTACTACGCTTGAGTATCTCAGTATAAATGCAGGGGTCCTCCGAAAGTAATACTGCGATGTCTGAAGCCTATATGTATCGAATTTATTATGAAAATAGTAGATACGTACAAGATATAAGCAATCCTGACAGAATTACATTGTCTCTTTCATAACACGTGTAACAAAATCAGGTTTTTGCACTTAGAGGACGGAAACTGGTATAAAAGCGCTCACTGTCCTGTTATGTTGCTATACTGTTAGTACTTTGCGCAACCTCGATCCTCCCTGATTACCATAAAAATCCTCTTCGACGTTGATTTTATTAGTATTCGTAGTTTTTACAGTGAAATCGTCGCCCACTCCTGCGGTATCGCTCTTTCCAGCTCAGAAGTGTCCTCAAACTATGTTGCATTCCGATAAATATGCCTAGCAAGTATTTACCAAAAGTTTTCAACAGGGTTCAAATTTGGGCTACAAGCAAGCCAAGGCAATAAATCGGTAAGTTGAAACCTGTTTTGGATGTAACAGAAACATGCATATATGCATTACCCTGTTGAAACATTAGACTTAAGTGTTCTGTAGGCGCCCCAGTGGTCCCGGTCGCCTACGGTGGACTGGATGGCCGAGCGGTATTCTAGGAAATGGCTGTAGAAGCGTCAGAAACGCCAAAGAAATATTATTAATTCATAGCACCTTCATTCCTGCCGAGTACAGTGTGGCTTGGTTAAATCAACGACCTTCCCCTAGTCATCGCTGACTCTTAGCGATGACACCAGCTCTGGGCCGCACCAGTCTTGTAGCGCAGCGCCGCGTGCTGTGACGTAGCGGAGGAATGCCCTTACTGAGGCCGTGTGTGGCTGGCGGCGCCCGGATAGCCGGCCGGCTCCCGGCGGACAGCAGGCTGCTGCGCGTGGAGGCTCCGGGTTGGAGTCCCTGACGCTCTCGGCACCAGAAGCGTTCTCGTAGTGCGGAGTGTACTCTATCCCTCCCGGTCTTATTCCCTGCTCCTCCTGGTGGCTCGTCCGCGGTGGACGGGCGGAACGGGTTGCAGTCCCCCAGCGTCGTCGGCTCACCCGGTTGTGACACAGGGCCTAGGCCCCGCTCGATCTCGACGACGGCTCACTGATGTGGTCAGTATTGGCGGCGAGCGAGTCTGCCGCGATGTCTGCTAATCCTGGGTTGATAATTGACAGCGGCAGCAGAGAGGACCAGAGCTGGTACTGTCCCCTCACGTCTGCTGCTGGATGGGCTGCCATTACTGCAACATCTCCTTAATAAAGATTAACATCTCGATCGCCGAGCTAAGCGATAAGCAGTGACCCAGTACACATCTAACTGCAAGTCTAAGTGCGACTGTCTTGTTGCTATCAAGGCTGGCGTATTTAAAGGAAGCACGAGCGACGTCCTCACGTCATGCTCGTTTGTAATGAACGCCTTCGTTCCACTTATACTGCTGAGTAATCTGTCATACTCGCCCCTTAGGTGTTCTTGCGACAGAGTTACGTGTTGTTAGGCAGACTTACGCGAAGTTGTGAAATGCAGTACAGCTGGCGCTATACCTCTGTCTTGCACTGTACGAAAGTCTCCGTCTAACACAAACCCGCGTGCTAAGCAATTCTCTCTCGTGTGTTGTGTGTAACCAGGCCATTGCCCCTGCGTGACGACACATTCCGATATATGTGCCATCCTCTTAGCTCTTGGCTAACCTACTGCCTCTGGCTCTCGGCATAGGCAACGAAACTTTGACAATTTTCTACGTTTCCAACTCTTTATTATTCTGCGACACTAGTTCTACGTCCTCACACACTCAAATCGGTTCTGTCTCTACCATCGCACTATACACATAAGAGTTCATTCTAGTGTTCAGCCAAGCAATGTGTTATTTACCTTTAGTGCAGAAGCCTGCCCAAGTCATAGTACTTCCCCACAGAATTTCTGCTCATTCTTATCTGTTGGTCTGTTTTCAGATCATGCAAGTGATATTGAAATCTATCCAACCCACCTAAATTAAACTTCTGTTTGCCAAAGACCACGTTATCACATTCTTACCTCTATGACATATGTCTTCCAATTCAACCCGTTTATATTTGGGTGTTCGAGCAGGTTTCCGTAGTCGTTTCCTGAACGCAAGATGTCTTCCATATGAGAAAATTCCGAGCAGTCTGGGGGGTTGCAGTTATGGACTGTGTGGCTGGTCCCGGCGGAGGTTCGAGTCATCTCTCGGGCATTGATGTGTGTGTTTGTCCTTAGGATAATTTAGGTTAAGTAGTGTGTAAACTTAGAGACTGATGACCTTAGCAGTTAAGTCCCATAAGATTTCACACACATCTGAACATTTTTTTGGACATGAGAAAATTGGTCGTATACATCTGGTATTTACTGGCAACTGTAAATCAGCAGGAAGTTAAAAACAATAAATGTTTATTGCCTTTGCTTAGAGCAAAAGTAGCTGTTTCGATCCCTCACATAATTTTTTGCTACGCCAATATTTCCCATTCTATCCATATTGTGGACTTAATCAAACGAAATTATCGATCTTTGTACATGAGCGGTTCAACCCCAGTCGATTTGACGATTAATAGTCCCATTTCCTTGTACGTACCGGTTTTTATTTTTCATGACGTCATTACTCTTTTCTGTGTGGCTTTGTCATAATCATGGTTTACGTACAAGACATGCACTGTCACTAATGGTGTCTGTTTCCTATCTACAGTAAAAACACTTACGCACACACTAACATCTCACAAAGCCAACGGCCTTTATAGCGACTTCCACCTTCCACTGGGTTCGGTTCCAGGTCGTATTGGGAATTTTCTCCTCCCGAGTACAGGGTGTTTGAGCTGCCATCATTATATCATCATCATCATCATCATCATCATCATCCGTGGCAATTGCTCGATTGGACTGTGTAGAGAAATTGGACTGAGTAATAATTGGGACTTCGTGCGAGCACTGGTGACCCCGCAATTGAGCGCTCCACAAACCAAACATCGTCATCACCATCCACCTTCTACCACATAAGTCGTTCACGTCTTGTACTACGTTCGTCAAAAAAGGTACAGTTTGACTTCATTTGTTGGCATACTGGGTCCCATACTATAGCATGTACGCTGTACACAACTATTCCGACCCATGATGTTAACTGTCCTATAAATATCCATGCCTGTATACTGATTTCCGCTACTATAGCACTGTGTCTGATCTGAAAAGCGGCTGAATATTTATAGACGCGCTATGGCGTAAGAAACCATATAGATAGTCATGCACAACTCTAACGTTCTCGGACGAACTTTTCGCTTTGTAGTGGAGCGTCCGTTCTTTTGAAAATTGCTGTCCTCTTAAAACGGTGTGCCGAAGCTGACTCAAACCAGGAACATTACATTTAGCGTGAAGTGCTGCTACCTACTGAACGGTAGACACTAGCGGAAACCTAGCAATGTTTGACGTGTTATTAAGCCGTCCTGTACGGGCTTACATGGACAGACCTACGTGAAAAGACTTAAATGGCAGAGACGCTGCCCTGCCTAAATGAAGTTCCTCCTTGCAGTGGACTGAGTTGGCTGTTGTGATCGTACTGGGAAGCAACATTTTGGAGGCTCGCCGAAGTAGAATACGATTACTGCTAACGCTTCTGAGTTGCTGTCACATTGGAAAGGAGTTGTTCACTGATGTAATGTTTTTCTATGCGGTTGAACAGAACAGCGTTTTGCTTAGGCATGACGTGGATGGGCATCTGAGGGTCTGCAGAAGATTTGTTGATTTCCTGTGCTGTAATTGTTGAATTTATTTTTCCCTGCTCCTAACAGTACTAGGCTTAATAGCCTTACGTGAATTTGGTATGTCGGGTGCTGGTCGCTTTAAAAAAATAGGTTTCTTATTCTCAAGTGTGTATTTAAGTTCCTTCGAAATCTTTTGTGTGATTTCCATTTTATTGAGCCACCTGAAGCGGGCTGAATTTGTTGAAACACGTTCTTGTCTAACACCCTTAAATTTGCATTGAGTAGCCCATTAGATTATTCGATGACTATTTCTAGAGTGTATTGCCTTCTTTCACGTAAAGTAACTGTTGAATAGTTTTACGATGCCATTTACTGACGTCATGTAAGATTTATGTAAAGTTGGGCTTCAAAATCTTCTTATTTATTGAAATATTTTATTAATTGTCAGCCGGCCGGTGTGGCCGTGCGGTTAAAGGCGCTTCAGTCTGGAACCGCGTGACCGCTACGGTCGCAGGTTCGAATCCTGCCTCGGGCATGGATGTGTGTGATGTCCTTAGGTTAGTTAGGTTTAATTAGTTCTAAGTTCTAGGCGACTGATGACCTCAGAAGTTAAGTCGCATAGTGCTCAGAGCCATTATATTAATTGTCGTTATTGCCATTGTGCTGTACAGTCCCAAGGTGGTGACAGGTTGTGGGCTTGTAAGATCCTGATGTTTATTGTGACATGCATGTTCCCTCCTTGTTTTATAAGGTTTCTATAGAAATCTGTAATCACAGTGATCATGAGATGGTAGGCGGCCACTGTTGGCGTAATGTCTGGCCTGGAGGCGTGTTGTGCCTGTTTGTTTCATCGTTTGTAATTAACAATGTTTTTGGCTACTGCTACTACTTTGGTTACACTACAGGCCATCAAAATTGCTACAGCAAGAAGAAATGCATATGATAAACGGGTATTCATTGGACAAATATATCATACTAGAACTGCCATGTGATTACATTTTCACACAATTTGGGTGCATAGCTCCTGAGAAATCGGTACCCATAACAACCACCTCTGACCGTAATAACGGCCTTGATACGCCTGGCCATTGAGTCAAACAGATCTTGGATGGCGCTGTACAGGTACAGCTGCCAATGCAGCTTCAACACGATACCACAGTTCATCAAGAGTAGTGACGGGCGTATTGTGACGAGCCAGTTGCTCGGCCACCATTGACCAGACGTATTCAATTGGTGAGAGATCTGGAGAAGGTGTTGGCCAGGGTAGCAGGCAAACAATTTCTCTATCCAGAAAGGCCCGTGCAGGACCTGCAACACACGGTGGTGCATTATCCTGCTGAAAGAAGGGTTTCGCAGGGATCGAGTGAAGGGCAGAGCCACGGAACGTAACACATCTGAAATGTAACGTCCACTGTTCAAAGTGCCGTCAAAACGAACAATAGGTGACCGAGACGTGTAACCAGTGGCACCCCATACCATCACGAACGGTGATACCCCAGTATGGCGATGACGAATGCACGCTTCCGATGTGCGTTCACCGCAATGTCGCCAAACACGGATGCTACCTTCATGATGCTGTAAACAGAACCTGTATTCATCACAAAAAATGACGTTTTGCCATTCGTGCACCCAGGTTCGTCGTTGAGCACACCATAGCAGGCGTTCCTGTCTCATGACGCGTCCTGGGTAACCGCAGCCATGGTCTCTGAGCTCACAGTACATGCTGCTGCAAACGTCGTCCAAATGTTCGTGCTGATGGTGGTTGTCTTGCAAACGTCCCGATCTGTTGACTCAGGGATCGAGACGTGGCTGCACGATCCATTACAGCCGTCCCGATAAGATGCCTGTCATCTCGACTGCTAGTGATACGAGGCCGTATGGATCCAGCATGGCGTTCCGTATTACCCTCCTGAACCCACCGATTCCATATTCTGCTAACAGTCATTGTATCTCGACCAATGAGAACAGCAATGTCGCGATACGATAAATCCCAATCGCGATAGGCTACAATCCGACCTTTACCAAAGTCGGAAACGTGATGGTACGCATTTCTCTTCCTTACACGACGCCTCACAACAACGTTTCACCAGGCAACGCCGGTCAACTGTTGTTTGTGTAGGAGAAATCGGTTATAAACTTTCCTCATGTCAGCACGTTTTAGTTGTCGCCACCGGCGCCAACATTGTGTAGAATATTCTGAAAAGCTTATCATTTGCATATAACATCATCATCTTCCTGTCAGTTTAATTTCGCGTCTGTAGCACGTCATCTTCGTGGTGTAGCAATTTTAATGGCCAGTAGTGTATTGTATGTGAAAAATTATAACAAAGTGTTGTCAATTTATAATTGTAGACTTAGCTGCATATTCCTATATACTGCCGAGTTTGAACGTAATTTAATCCTTTCTCTACTGTTCATGATTGATCTTGGACTGCATTTAATTTCTTTAAATTGAATTCTGTATATAACTCAGTCTCAAGCTTAGTCTGGACGAAGATTACATTTTTAATGAAAAATCCTTAAGGAATAAACACAATTGAAAGGAAGGATAATGCAGAAAAAGTGGCTTAGCTGCGGCCTAGGAGATTGGCCCCAGAATGACAGATATACTGGCGGATGTGAATCTGTGAGGGCAAATCGTCAGTCATGCCTGGAGACACAGGAACTGCATTGCCAGAAAAATCCATTTTCCAAAGTCGGAGTCCGGTATGGTGCATAGTTTTACATCTACACCCGCAGATTTACTTCAGATAATCATATTGCAAATCATATGTCCTTGTCTCATAGCCATCTCTAACAATCAGCTGTATGGGGGGGTGTCGTTATAAAGTCCACTCTCAACCAAGTAATTGACATATTTAATATCAACAAATTTTTGCCAGAGTGTAATGAATCTATAAAAGAAAGGAAACTTCTAGGTGTAAGGTTTCTAGCTTACTTTTGATGATCAATGAGTGATTCGAGATCTCTCTCTATTCCATGAGCCATACTTCATACTTGTACGCTGAATATCTTTTGTAGAGAGAAGTCCATAACAATCGATATGTTAGGCCAAGTGGTCTGAGTACAAGTAATGTGATATGTTACACTCAGTAGCATTGCCGTTGCCTGTGTAGCATTCTATGATACTGAGTCAGTCTGATGCTGGTCACGCTGCTGAGGATCTGGGAATAACTATCAGAAAACAAAAATGAAAATGAAGAGGATGTTGCTTTTTTTAAAAATACGGTTTATAAGGTTTGATTTTACCTCCAAAAGGAGATTAAGGTAATGATGTCGGTGCCTTTATCACGCGTACGTAATTCATAAGTTTAAGAAGAATAAATTTTCCGTGCGATATTTCTTTGCTGACCCACGTCGATTAGTTCGATTGTCGAGACGAGATTAAGCCAACTTCTCCACTCACAGGATTTGGATGCGAAGTTACACAGGGTGGGGCAAATAAAAGTGGCCCGGACCATTTGTGGCAGCAATAACGGAGGAGGAAAACAACTGTAGTTACTTCCAGCAGGATGGAGCATCTGCCCATACAACCGGTTGAACCGTGGAGCACATGTAAACAGTCTTCACGCCTGATGTAGTTGTTAGCAGAGTTCAGTCTGAGAGAGGCCCCAGCTGGCCACCCACATCGCCTGTTCTGTCAGTGTGCGATTACTTTGCGTGGCGAGCCCTCAAATCTAAGGTGCATCGCAACGACCCTCATATCTACAAGAACTTCACCAGAACATCGAGGATGAAACTGCAGCAACACCAGCAGTCCAACGCCGATCCGTCATCAGTAACTTGCTGACCTGAGCCAAAAAGTGCGAAGCGATGAATTGTGGATACTTTCGACACCTCATATAGCCACATTGATACTCCATTTCCTTTCCTCTGCTGTGTTTCTTTGCACCATGAAACTCCGTTCTCTGGGTCATTTTTATTTGCTACACCCAGTAGAGCCACTGCTCCTTTATTACTTATTAACGAATTACATGGCAGAGTTACATTTTTAATAAGGAGAGAATTCTGTAAAAACTGTTGTAACAGGTAAAAGTGAGTTCCACAATGCAGTTTTTAAATGCCAGACGTTTCTGTATCATTCATTACGCTCAGTTTCTTTCAACGTCTCCTTCCTAAAGTTTTGTGGTCTTGTCTCACCGAATTTCACTTCCCGGAACACAGTTCCTCAAGCTTAAAGTACGATGTGTTTAGCATACTTTGTTTTGCTTCCAGTGCAGTGCGGCAAAGTTTTCTTTAGCTGGTTTACCATTCTTTAATTTCGAGCAGTACAGAGTTTTCCTTTGCCACAAGGTAAGTTACTGAAGTTTTGTTAGGACCAATTGAACATCGCTGGCAGGACACAATAAAACAATTTACAGTCAAGCATTTCTTTTTAAAATTATCATCAAGGTCAGTTTAGTTAACGTTTAGTTTAGATCGCATTTATTTCGTCACACATCCTTACTACTGCAATGCAGTGTTACACGTTTGCGTCTGTCATTCCATGTTCGTATTTATACTCAGTCAGTTTGAATATGTAAATTTGCAGGGCTTATTAACAGAAGCTTTCAGGATATTTATTTTTGCAAAGTTCAATTTGTAATTGTATGCAGGATTTTATTCTACTAGTTCTGTTCGTTGCAACTGCAAGACACTTCTTGACACGCCACACATTATAGAACTGTTTAATCGACTGCATTATACAATATTTCACCGGACATCTTCTTTAGTATTAAATTAAGGCTATCTCATTATTTTTTGTGAAGGTTAACTGGAATACATTTACACAATTTTAGAGAGATTTGGCGGCCCTTTGCATCAGAAAGCGTTCACGTTACACACGACTTGCATTGTTCGGTTAAAAGGACGTCCACATTTCAGTACATACACACACGTAAGTTTAGTATAGGAGATAAGCTTACAAAACAAAACAAAACAAAACAAATAAACCGTTACAATGGAACAACTGGGCATAGAATACCGAAACTTTTTTATATGCAGTCTGACACATACTTTATTTAATATTTCACGACCTACCATCTTTCCTTACGTCTGGTGTTTACTCTCCGTTATTGGCCGTGGTGGCTTCGCGATACTTTCCCGATCTTACACTAAACTGAATAAAGTGAATAAATTAATTGCCGCGTGGTTTGAGGCACCATGTCACGGAATGCGCAGCCCTCCCCGCCGAAGCTTCTAGTCCTCCCTCGGGCATGGGTGTGTATGTTGTTCATAGCATAGCTTAGTTTAAGTTAAAGTAGTCTGCAAGTATAGGAACCGATGACCTCAGCAGTTTGGTCACTTACGATTTAACACCCATTTGAACCATTTGAATAAATTAATCAGCTTAATAAACTTTCAAAAATCTGTTTCCTTGGAACTCGAGTTTTTGGTACGCGTGATTTATTCATGATGGATCCAAGTGTGGCTTTCTGTTTCTTTATTCCACACACTAGTGCTTTATCCCATGTATATCTATTTGTATAATATCTCTATATGTCTCATTCTACTTGGAATATCTCTCACTTTTTGTTTACTTGTTTATCATATTGGTTATAAAATCTTGTTGATCGTTCGCACACGCTTTGCTTCCAACGTACGATAGAAATTTTCCCGCTACACTTATGACTGAGTTGTTACCTCACTGCCAACAAAAAATAGAAGCGTCCAGAACGGAACGAGGAAACTAAATGAAACTTCACGGGTTGAGAGGGGCTGTGATGTTATTTCAGTGATTACAAACGCGACTCACATTTAAAAGAACTTCGTAGTAACAAATCACTTATCATTCTGACATAGTACCCCCTCTGGCTTGGATGTAGGCAATGATTCGGTTGGAATGGGTGTAATCAAGCCGTTATATGCTCCCCAGAAGGAAGGTGGTCTAAATCTATCGTAAGTGGTCCTTGACATATTGAATACTGACACTGGGATGGCGTTTATGTAGAAGCTGTTGTGAAACGTGTTGTATCAGGGAAAGGTCTGGGCATCTTGTTGGCCACGTGAGTAACTCAACATCACGCTGACAGTTAACAGAGGCTCGTTCCATGTGGGGACGAACATCATTTGATGAGAAATGGCGTCACGATACTGCCGCATGAATGGTCACACGTAGCAACTCAGGATGTCCGTGAGGTACTGCTGTGGTCTCATAGCGCCCTCAGTCACTACCAGCTGTGACCTGAAGTTAAACCCGATGACACCAGGTCTAACGCCGCTGTGCCCTTCCAAAACATTGGAGGTATGAGAGCTCTTCCTCTCGGATGACCGGCGCAGATGTGAAGCGGTTACTATGTGTTTCGTAGAGAAACCGGCGGGCCTTCCTTCTGGTTGTGGGACGTTTGCGACGGGAAATTTGACGACGAATGCCTCAAGTGCCCATGTAGCCTAACATACACACACTGTGACATCCGAATGCCCCACAATCGTGATACTGTATGATTAGACCAGACGGCCGAACGGAACCGCTCCCCCCCCCCCCCCTCCCCTCCGCCCCACCACCCAAAAAATTAGTTCCTTTTCAAACACATCTGCTGACAACGCTGACTCACATTGGTATGCGGCATTTCCGTGTCCTTCACAATTGTCATTCAGCATCTGACAATGTTCACGCCCCTTAGGTACCGTATCACGCAACGTAACCACACTAAACAGGAACAACGTTAATGTGTTCTGGTGGCTGTTCTACCTACTACAGAGAATACAACTCTGACCTTTTACATACTCACCGCTTGTGTAAATAAGTACGAAATTATATTGACTCCTCCATGAACCATGGACCTTGCCGTTGGTGGGGAGGCTTGCGTGCCTCAGCGATACAGATGGCCGTACCGTAGGTGCAACCACAACGGAGGGGTATCTGTTGAGAGGCCAGACAAACATGTGGTTCCTGAAGAGGGGCAGCAGCCTTTTCAGTAGTTGCAGGGGCAACAGTCTGGATGATTGACTGATCTGGCCTTGTAACATTAACCAAAACGGCCTTGCTGTGCAGGTACTGCGAACGGCTGAAAGCAAGGGGAAACTACAGCCGTAATTTTTCCCGAGGACATGCAGCTTTACATGCAGCTTTACTGTATGATTAAATGATGATGGCGTCCTCTTGGGTAAAATATTCCGGAGGTAAAATAGTCCCCCATTCGGATCTCCGGGCGGGGACTACTCAAGAGGACGTCGTTATCAGGAGAAAGAAAACTGGCAATCTACGGATCGGAGCGTGGAATGTCAGATCCCTTAATCGGGCAGGTAGGTTAGAAAATTTAAAAAGGGAAATGGATAGGTTAAAGTTAGATATAGTGGGAATTAGTGAAGTTCGGTGGCAGGAGGAACAAGACTTTTGGTCAGGTGATTACAGGGTTATAAATACAAAATCAAATAGGGGTAATGCAGGAGTAGGTTTAATAATGAATAAAAAAATAGGAGTGCGGGTTATCTACTACAAACAGCATAGTGAACGCATTATTGTGGCCAAGATAGACACAAAGCCCATGCCTACTACAGTAGTACAAGTTTATATGCCAACTAGCTCTGCAGATGATGAAGAAATTGATGAAATGCATGACGAGATAAAAGAAATTATTCAGGTAGTGAAGGGAGACGAAAATTTAATAGTCATGGGTGACTGGAATTCGTCAGTAGGAAAAGGGAGAGAAGGAAACGTAGTAGGTGAATATGGATTGGGGGGAAGAAATGAAAGAGGAAGCCGCCTTGTAGAATTTTGCACAGAGCATAACTTAATCATAGCTAACACTTGGTTCAAGAATCATAAAAGAAGGTTGTATACCTGGAAGAATCCTGGAGATACTAATAGGTATCAGATAGATTATATAATGGTAAGACAGAGATTTAGGAACCAGGTTTTAAATTGTAAGACATTTCCAGGGGCAGATGTGGATTCTGACCACAATCTATTGGTTATGAACTGCAGATTGAAACTGAAGAAACTGCAAAAAGGTGGGAATTTAAGGAGATGGGACCTGGATAAACTGACTAAACCAGAGGTTGTACAAAGTTTCAGCGAGAGCGTAAGGGAACAATTGACAGGAATGGCGGATAGAAATACAGTAGAAGAAGAATGGGTAGCTTTCAGGAATGAAATAGTGAAGGCAGCAGAGGATCAAGTAGGTAAAAAGACGAGGGCTAATAGAAATCCTTGGGTAACAGAAGAAATATTGAATTTAATTGATGAAAGGAGAAAATACAAAAATGCAGTAAATGAAGCAGGCAAAAGGGAATACAAACGTCTCAAAAATGAGATCGACAGAAAGTGCAAAATGGCTAAGCAGGGATGGCTAGAGGACAAATGTAAGGATGTAGAGGCTTGTCTCACTAGGGGTAAGATAGATACTGCCTACAGGAAAATTAAAGAGACCTTTGGAGAGAAGAGAACCACTTGTATGAATATCAAGAGCTCAGATGGCAACCCAGTTCTAAGCAAAGAAGGGAAGGCAGAAAGGTGGAAGGAGTATATAGAGGGTTTATACAAGGGTGATGTACTTGAGGACAATATTATGGAAATGGAAGAGGATGTAGATGAAGATGAAATGGGAGATAAGATACTGCGTGAAGAGTTTGACAGAGCACTGAAAGACCTGAGTCGAAACAAGGCCCCAGGAGTAGACAACATTCCATTAGAACTACTGATGGCCTTGGGAGAGCCAGTCATGACAAAACTCTACCATCTGGTGAGCAAGATGTATGAGACAGGCGAAATACCCACAGACTTCAAGAAGAATATAATAATTCCAATCCCAAAGAAGGCAGGTGTTGACAGATGTGAAAATTACCGACTATCAGTTTAATAAGTCACAGCTGCAAAATACTAACGCAAATTCTTTACAGACGAATGGAAAAACTGGTAGAAGCGGACCTCGGGGAAGATCAGTTTGGATTCCGTAGAAATGTTGGAACACGAGAGGTAATACTAACCTTACGACTTATCTTAGAAGAAGGATTAAGAAAAGGCAAACCTACATTTCTAGCATTTGTAGACTTAGAGAAAGCTTTTGACAACGTTAACTGGAATACTCTCTTTCAAATTCTGGAGGTGGCAGGGGTAAAATACAGGGAGCGAAAGGCTATTTACAATTTGTACAGAAACCAGATGGCAGTTATAAGAGTCGAGGGGCATGAAAGGGAAGCAGTGGTTGGGAAAGGAGTGAGACAGGGTTGTAGCCTCTCCCCGATGTTATTCAATCTGTATATTGAGCAAGCAGTAAAGGAAACAAAAGAAAAATTCGGAGTAGGTATTAAAATTCATGGAGAAGAAGTAAATACTTTGAGGTTCGCCGATGACATTGTAATTCTGTCAGAGACAGCAAAGGACTTGGAAGAGCAGTTGAACGGAATGGACAGTGTCTTGAAAGGAGGATATAAGATGAATATCAACAAAAGCAAAACGAGGATAATGGAATGTAGTCAAATTAAATCAGGTGATGCTGAGGGGATTAGATTAGGAAATGAGACACTTAAAGTAGTAAAGGAGTTTTGCTATTTAGGGAGTAAAATAACTGATGATGGTCGAAGTAGAGAGGATATAAAATGTAGACTGGCAATGGCAAGGAAATCGTTTCTGAAGAAGAGAAATTTGTTAACATCGAGTATTGATTTGTCAGGAAGTCGTTTCTGAAAATATTTGTATGGAGTGTAGCCATGTATGGAAGTGAAACATGGACGATAACCAGTTTGGACAAGAAGAGAATAGAAGCTTTCGAAATGTGGTGCTACAGAAGAATGCTGAAGATAAGGTGGGTAGATCACGTAACTAATGAGGAGGTATTGAATAGGATTGGGGAGAAGAGAAGTTTGTGGCACAACTTGACTAGAAGAAGGGATCGGTTGGTAGGACATGTTTTAAGGCATCAAGGGGTCACAAATTTAGCATTGGAGGGCAGCGTGGAGGGTAAAAATCGTAGAGGGAAACCAAGAGATCAATACACTAAGCAGATTCAGAAGGATGTAGGTTGCAGTAGGTACTGGGAGATGAAGAAGCTTGCACAGGATAGAGTAACATGGAGAGCTGCATCAAACCAGTCTCAGGACTGAAGACCACAACAACAACAACAACTGCTATCGTCAGACAGAGAATTTCGTTTGGACTTTTTCTATTTAACCTCTGAACCAGCAACCAAGAATATTTTGCGAGACATTCACTACGAAATACTAAATTGCATTTACGACACGGTACACATTGTGTTGCCATAAGATGTATCATCAGACGTAGTAATCAGAAACGATTGTAAACTTAATTCCCCACAGACTGAAAATGCATAAAACTGGTGGAAATGCGTATGGTTGACCCTAAATAACGGAGTGTGTGAGGTCATCCACGTGAGTGCTAAAAGGAACTCGTTATACTTCGGTTACACGATAAATCAGTCTAATCTAAAAGCCGTAAATTCAACTAAATACCTAGGTATTGCAATGACGAACAATTTAAATTGAAGGATCACATAGAAAATGTTGTGGGGGAAGGCTAACCAAAGACTGCGTTTTATTGGCAGGACACTTTGAAAATGTAAAAGACCTACTAGGAGACTGCCTACACTACGCTCATGCGTCCTTTTTTAGAATACTGCAGCGTGGTGTGGGGTCCTTACCAGATAGCATTGTCGGATGAAAATGTTCAGAGAAGGGCAGCACGTTTTGAATTATTGCGAAATGGGAGAGAGTGCCACACAAATGATACAGTATTTGGGCTGGATATCATTAAAAGAAAAGCGTTTTTCGTTGCGACGTAATCTTCTCACGAAATTCCAATCACCAACTTTCTTCTCCGAACGAGAAAATATTTTTTTGGCACCGACCTACATAGGGAGAAACGATCACCACGATAAAATAAGGGAAATCAGAGCTCCTACGGAAAGATATAGATGTTCATTCTTTCCGCACGCTGTAAGAGATAGGAATAATAGAGAATTGTGAAAATGGTCCGATGAACCCCCTGCCAGGCACTTAAATGTGATTTGCAGAGTATCGATGTAGATTGTTATTTCCGAAGGGCGAAAAATTTTTGTCGTACTGTTGGGAACGAACGTTAAATGCAGTAGGAATAAAGGGACAGACAGTTAATGTGAACAACAAATGAACACCCAAGACAATATTTTCCCATTAACTATGCACAGAACATGAAGTATCTACTTACAAGAAGTACATAACTTGAAGGCAATGTAAATGATGCATTTGGCTCAAAACATTTCAATTATATTGTTATTTCGGTTCCAAGCAAGAGTTCCTACATCGATTAATCTTGGAGATTTAAATTTTATGACGTAATAAGATATTACTTATCAAGCAGGCGCCTGTCCGCCCCCCCCCCCCACAACACAGGCACACGGGGTGGGAGAGAGAGAGAGAGAGAGAGAGAGAGAGAGAGAGAGAGAGAGAAAGCCGTTAACGGTTACAGGTGTTGGGGGCTACTACCATTTGTGGGCGTGGTCAATTAGATCGGCGAGGAACACACTGCTCAACCTGCTATTTTTGAACCGCCGATATTTTTTCTTCCAAAAAAGTGAGGCGGCTGTTTCATAGGTACACAGCAGCTATAAAAGTCTAAGATACAATTCTATTTACCTGCTGACTTTCGCGTGTACTAGACCGATGGCACGGAGATTATCACTAATTGCCTAAATTACGGATAGCAATAACGTTGGCTCGTAAGCTAAATTTATAAAATATCAGTTAATTTCGATACTACATGATAACTAGATCTTACAGAGCAGAGTCGGAGAAGCTTTTGTTAGTCGTGGTGGCTGCCCAACGCATAGTGACCTGCATACAGTAGCTTGTCTTCACCGCCTGATTCATTTTGGGTGGAGAGGACAAAGGGGAGCGATACCTGAGCTTGAGTCTTCACCAGATTTGACACCATCAGATTTTATATCTGCGGACAAAGCCAAAGACACTGTTCGAAACGACATAGGAGACCACCTCAGACGATATAAAACGACTAAGGTCTGCATCCTGCGATGAAATACCCAACGAAATGCTAGAGCAAGTGCAACGGTCTTCATAAGGCAAAGACGAGGCTCGTATTGAAGCTGACGGTCGACATTTTGAACATCTCCTTTGAATACCAATTTTCGGTCTTCTGAGAAAAAAAAATGGTTTGTACATTTTCTTCGGGTCGTGTAAACGCTTCTAGCAGACAAGGACCGATATTTACAATTTCCAAACAGCGATTTATCTTCGTCTGCTTGTACTAGATTCCAGAGGAAACACCCAAGATACTGTAATATATTCTGCTTAATTTTGTTAAAGCCTATCAGCATACGTGGATTTCTTTTAAATATATGGTGAAACTAAATATACATTCTAGTAATTGTTAAAATTATGTACTCTTCTCTGTACTCCAGTTCTATGACACCAGCACATCAACAGCATCTTACGTTACCCAAACACTTGGGACGCAAGTCTGAGGTGAAGCATCGTACATAACCCCTATTTATCTACTCTTACACATGAAGGTATTCGAATACATCAGTGCTGGTGGATCACTTCACATAATACTCCTTGCTGGGTACTGCGTTATTGAACAGGTTGATAAAACCTGGTATGTGCTTATTTCCGTGGGTCATGTTGTCTCATATGGATTACATCACACTTCAGCGTGATTGTTCTATTGCAGATGAAGCAGTGTTTGTCACATTACAAGTAATCGAATGTAAGTGAAAGGGTTTGATTCCATTAATAGTGAATTAACTGTTTAAAATAACTCCGTTAACGTGTTATTACTTCACGAACATTCATCACGAAAATATCTTATTACTAGAGAAAATATGTCCTCAAAAATATTAGTGAATGAGAGCCCTCGATGAGTTATATCGACAATTTTAAAATGTACGAGAAAATTATTTTTATCTGCAAATATCATTCATACCGTCTTCTTTTCTCAAGTTAAGTTGTAGCAAGTTGTACAGGGTGTGGTAGATAAGTAATGAGACTCAGTCTAGAAAAACAAATTTATTGATCCAATTTGTACAAAACGTTAATATTCTTCAAAGTACTCGCCTTGGGCGTCGACACAACGTTGCCAGCGCGTTTTCCAAGCTTCATAGGCCCTACTGTAGTCCGTTTGAGTTATCCCAGTTAGTGCCTTCGTGACAGCACGTTGGATGTTCGGAATATCGTCGAAACGATGACCCTTCAGGCATCTTTTGACCTTCGGAAATAGGAAGAAATCAGGAGGACTCAAGTCAGGGCTGTATGGTGGCTGTGGCAAAACTTCAACTCCAATTCGGGTCAAGTAGGAGGTCACGAGGAACGCTGTGTGCGCCGGAGCGTTGTCGTGGTGGAGACGCCAGGGTTCAGCAAGGTCCTGTCGCTTCCGTTTGACGGCTCTGTGCAATCGCTGAAGGACTTCTTTGTAGAATTCGGCATTGACAGTCTTCCCCTGAGGGACAAACTCTTTGTGAATTAACCCCCGCTTGTCGAAAAACACAATCAGCATTGTCTTGATGCGGGACTTTGACATTCTTGCTTTCTTCGGCCGCGGGGATGCCGGTGTGTGCCACTCCGAGCTCTGGGCTTTTGTCTCCGGGTCGTACTGGAATGTCCACGATTTGTCGCCTGTTACTACGTTGTCTAAAAAGTGTGGATTATTTTCCAAATCATTCAACATCTCACGGCAAACGTCCACTCGTTGTTGCTTTTGTTCGGCGGTGAGCACTCGGGGAACCAATTTTGGGCAAACTTTCCTCATCATCAAATCTTGCGTAACAATTTGGTGAACCATAAATTTATTCACGGAGACCTCATCGGCGATCATTTTGAGACTTAAACGACGGTCGGAGTCCAGGAGTTCTTTCACTTTGGCCACCGTTTCATCCACACGACTCGTTGAAGGGCGTCCAGATCGTTCCATGTCTTCAACGGATTCCCTCCCGTTTTTAAATTCATTAAACCACCGGAACACTTCAGCTCTTGATAGGGAGTCTTCTTTGTAGGCCTCCGTAATCATAGCAAAAGTTTCCGAAGCAGTTTTGCCCAAGCGAAAGCAAAATTTGATTGCATACTGCTGTTCTATCGAGCGATCCATCTTCAGCGTTTTCACAAGTGTCACGGGCACACGAACAACGTAATACGCGAAGCTCGACCCTCACTGCACCAGAGCTCCGACGCGACTGCGAACCGGTTCTATTGTTAGCTCAGATCCCCCACCACGTGACGTACAGGTGGAGACCGCCCTGCGAGCGACTGGGGCGCCGCGCGGCGGCCAGTCTCATTACTTATCTACCACACCCTGTAAAGGTTACTAGACCTACTAGAGTATTTTATTAAAATCTTGGCAGCAACGGGAATAATATACAACTACTCCTGTCCAAATGAACTCGCTCTGCTTGAAGCAAATAGCCGAGGAGGACTGCTTATTGCGATGAAGGAGTAGTAACACAAGCTGCCATATAGCATGGAATCTGATGTTCGCTGTGGGCTGTAGAAATGGAGAAGCAAATAATTAATGTATCTCTCGCTTTATTCTTAGCCGTCATGCGGACAATGTCGTCAGCGTGGAATAAATTACAAGCTCTGTCAAGGCTGTAATATTAACATTGGCAATCCTTAAACCCCCTTAATAAGGTGCAACTGCCCCATGACAAAAGTCTGATTAGGAACTGATTTGAAATCTGGTGTTTTATTCTGAGGAATAAAGGACTGCATATTTATTGAAACAGATACATCGTAACAGAAAGGATTAAAACGTCTTTCAACACCGCTTAATCACACCAGAGCAAAAGGTAATGCTACAAACGGGCTTTCGTCAAGTCAAAGCATTTCTACTTAATTTGGTGAGGCATTAATTAATACCAGCATCGTCACGCTCTTTAAACGAGCAAAGCAAAGTGTTTATTTATAAATTTATTTAATTAACCTGATGGGATTAGGACGATCAGACGCTCTCTTACATCCGATCAGGATTTCACACCCACGTAGTACCTTCCTTACGTCGTCGTTACCTAACAAATAACTATATTATTGCGACGGATAGAAGTAAGATAATTTGAGTGTCTATAGTGACAATATTGGTAAGCAGTACTTTGTGCTAATAAAGTTAATAATGACAGTACTTGAGGAACGTCTGGTAAGAAAGAATAATATACAACGGTAACGAGTGGATGAAGGGACAGTGGTCATCATTACTGTTGATTGAGTGTATATGTCTTCTGAAGCTGCAGACGTTTTCAGTTCTGTAATACGATGTTGGAGATTATTCCAGAATCTGGATCCTGCTACTGAGAATGACTTAGAGAAAATAGCTGAACGATGGAGTGGGACAGAAAGGATTTTTCTCTTACAGGAAAGGATGTTTCTGCCATGTTCAGACAGAGCATTAAGGTCGAGGATAGGTATGAGGCATAGTGAACGTTGATGAAACAGTTGAGGAGACCTAGGGTATGGAAATCTCTCCGCTTGTTTGCATGCAGGCAGGAGAACTGTGCTTATGATGATGTAATATGGTCAAAGAGTCGAACGTTACAGATAGAGGGAACACAGGTATTCATGACTAGTTCCAGGCGCCATGACCTTTCTGGGAAAAACTTTGCAGGATAACATCATTGTACTCAGCAGTTGGAAGTATAATTGCTTGTACAAGTTTCTTTTTATGGTCAAGAGGGGTTACATTTTTATATTTCTGTAGGGCATGGAGAGATCCTGATACCTTCTTGCACATTCCTGTTACATGCTCAGACCAGTTTAGGTATTCATCTATTATTAATACTGCACTAGCTGAGGGAGAGAAGCTGACGTCTCTGTAAGTCCATCTTTACACAGATGGTTGCGGAACCTCGTCAGTTAAACAGAAAATATCGATCAAAACACCTTCAACCCCCTAAATTTCCACTTGTCATTTTATCCGAGGAGCAACCAGTCTCAGAACTAGATTACGCCATCTCTAGGCCCCCTGACCCTTGCAGGAAGACCCTAACGTTGGTCCAGTCAAAACCGGCGCCTGCATTCAGTGACTGGTATCCTTAGAATTTCTTCTTAACACAGCGATAACTTGACGTCTGTTAGAGAAATGTCTAATGATGGAATTTTTGTTTGACAGTGGACAGGTAATCGCTGTATTAGGAAGAAATCTACGGATACCAGTCACTGAATGTTGGCCCCTGTTTTGACTGGGCCAAAGTTGTGATTCTTCCTTCTTCTCGGTCAGGAGGCCTGAAGATAGGGTAATATTGGACTGGACCTGGTTGCTTCAATAAAATGGGAACTGGAAATTTATACGGTTGAAGGCGTTTTGATACAGCACTTTAAGTTGATATTTGTCCCATTTCGGGATGATGAGCATAGAATTACCAACCAACACTGCTTGGGTATCGAATGGGTTCATTTTTAACCCAAGGTCTTGAGCCGATAGTGCTTGCGTGTTGAAGTTGAGAATCTTGATAGCTGTCTTCAAATTTATTGGTTTTGCTCTTAAATACAAATGGAGGTCATCAGTGTACATACGGTATTTGCAGTAGGATGACACTGGTGAAACATCCTTGACATACAATGAAAAGAGTATAGGACCTAATAAGGAACGCTGGAGGACGCCTGATGCTTCCTGTCGACATTGTGACTTTTGGTGGCGGACATAACATGCTGCTCTCTTTTGAATAAACACTAGGTAATTCTCAAATAAACAAGCAACAGCGTTGATGACACGTGATCTATATTGATATGAACAAAGGGAGAAATCAAATACAGACTTTATTCCTAAGAATTACTCCAAAAAAGCTCAACAACTTGAAATGAAAAACACTCGTGAACGCTTAACGAAATAAAGGAAGCAGGTTCCTAACTAAAGGAAAGCGTCTGTCCTTACTAACCGACACACATAATGTGGCAAAGCATGTTCTCAAGAACATACATGCCTACCACATCGACGTCACGATCACAATAATGCTTACCAAGACGCCAGCCAGTGGCCATGGCCCTAGCCCTGAGGATCCCTTTATTTTAACAGGGTAGCGTCTTATAGCCAATGGGTCGAGGAGCTGTAGGACGGGAAAGTTCTCATTGGGCGAAAGCAACCTTCGAAACAAGTCGAACAGGCCAGCCAACAGCAGCCGTGAAGATCACTCTGCTGTTGCAGGAGTGGATCTCACTTTGCTTATCCTCACTGGGAAGATTCAGTAAGGTTGTAAGAACACTACGAGAAACCACAAGAAAGTCTGAATTTATCTACACTGGCAAATATGTGAAAAGGAGTGGATGCGGGCCGTGGGTGATAGAGGGGCAGGGGGCCAGTAAGCTCGTTAATGCAGGGAATAAATATGGTCAGACCATGCGTATTCTCTACCGGAAGGGCTACAAAGCACAGGGAAAAACCGCCTAAGCAGCACATAAACGAGTTGGCCAGATACATATTAAGAAATATGAATGTAGGAGTAGACAGCCATAGTCGTAAGAAATTACTCTCATACTCTGTGAGATATGACATCAGCGAGAGATATACTTAAAGACTGCCATACTCCTGCTTTTGTTTGTCTGGCTTTCAGGCAAATTGAATATTAGTAAAAATTCTTCGTGCTCCTGAACGATGGCATCTGTGCTATTCTTAAGTAGAAACGCGTCATACGGGAAGTACTTGATGTTGAACTCTCTTTGTGACAATAAACGTATTCCTGTCACCGTCAATAGTACTAGTTACGAATTGTAACTGGCCAAATTTTCGTAGTGTTAGCTTGTAAGCACGTGTGAATATATATATATATATATATATATATATATATATGTGTGTGTGTGTGTGTGTGTGTGTGTGTGTGTGTGTCAGAGAGAGAGAGAGAGATAGATACAGATAGAGATTGAGTACTAGTATAGTTCTTGATCAAGAACGTCTTTTTTGCTTCTTCTGGTCTATTTTCATGCCCTACTTTCTACGTCGGTCGTGTGTTGTTCTACCTCCAAGAAAGCAATATTTCTTCACTTCGAGATCCCCAATTTTGATATTACATGGCGCGTTCAGTAAGTAATGCCACTATTTATTTTTGGGCTATTTTCTTTAAGAAATGCGGAATTTGTTTTGGGTCATCGTGGAATATTCCTGCTTCAGCCCTTGTAGTCTTATGAAGTCCCAGTATGTGTCGGCGCTATACGTAACCTTCAAAATGGTCTCTGTAATGGAGATACGTTCCAAGCAGAGAGCTGGCATTGAGTTTCTTTTGGCGAAAACAAGTGTGTCACAGATATTCATAGTCGCTTTCAGAATGCCTACGGAGACCTGGCCGCATGGTGAGTCTGTCCCCATTTCAACAAGGTGGCGCAGAACTGTTCGACCCCACGCGTGCAGGCCGGCTGACCGCACACAGCTGTTATTCCTGCAATGGTAGAATGAGCGAACACACTCATTCGATTTGATCGACAGATCACAGTGAAAAACCTCGGCGCAAAACTGGACGTCTTTGGTGGCAGTGTGGACACGCTCTTCCACCAGTTGGAGTCGTCAAAGTTATGTGCCATTTTGTATTCCTCACCGCCTGACAGAAGACCATAAAGAGCAACGACGAACCGCCTGCGCGGAATTGCTTCTTCGTTGCGAGACTGATCGTGACAGTGCTGGGGAAATTATCGATGCAGCAAGACGTTGGGTCCGACGTTGAGCAGTAGAGTGGTACCATGCAGGGTTGCAGGCCCTGCTAGTCAGGTGGCTTAAGAGCATCGCATTGAACGGAGATTGTTGAAAAATGGGGTTTTGTAGCCAAAAGAATGGTGACCAATAGCTGCGGTGTTGAAATCCTGGATAAAACCAACCTTTCTGCAGACAAAAAAGTGTTGCATTGCTTACTGAACGCCACTCTATCGTTTGTCGCAAACAGCTTTTCTTCTGATTCTCACCACTTTCTTCTTTCTTCATTTTCCAACAGTCCACGCAAGCTACGGTGCTCAGTAGATCGTTCCTTGCACTCAACATCTCCAACAACACTGCCTAGTATTCATTGAAGATAGAAATGTTATCAGCTAATCTCATCATTGATATTCTTCGTCCCTGAATCTGAATTTTGTTTCTGAACCTATTTGTTATTTCCATCATTACGTTTTTTATTTACAGGTTAGACAGTGGGACAGAAATACTGCGATCCTGTCTTGCAGCGTTTTTAACCACAACACCTCTTTTTGGTTCTCAAGAAGTATTTTTCCATCTTGGCAGTTGCACAGATTTTATGTTAACCCTCATTCACCCGTGGTTTATCCCATTTTTCTAAGAGTTTACGTCATCTAGCACCAAATTAAAGTGTTGAACTGTCTAAGTCAACAGATCCAATGAACGTGTCTTTATTTTTTTAACTCTCTGTTTCATGATAAAGCACAACGTCAGAACTGCCTTTCCTAAAGCGAAACAGACCGTTGTCTGAAACGTCCTCAAGTTTGTCTTCTCATTTTTCTTTTTCATTCTCCTGTATATTTGCAGAAGCTGAATCTGTGGCTCGTTTTCTCAGGTATAGTTAAGTAATACACTTTTCTGACGTCGTTCGTGAACAATCTTCTTGTTTGTAGTTTTTACCTACTTTTTCTCTTCTTTTTAAGTCTGTATGATCACATATTATGTGAAATTCCTTTAGGAGCGTCTTGTACAATTATTTTACTTTTTCGTAAGTGTAGACAGTTAAATGTTAAATTGGACGCATTCATTTCGTCGCTCATTTCAGTTTATATTTCGAATGAATGCATGCAAGAAAAAGTAGATCCTTTCATCAGGTCCTACGACAGATGAAACTTTATTACAGTGCTGTGCGCTCAGTAACTGGGCCATGAAAAGATAAAATATTGTTGTTCTGCCAAGTGTTAAATTTGTTAGTATTGGATCACACCATCAATGGCAAAATACTTATGTGATAAGTATTCTTCTTTTTTTTCTACTACTACTACTACTTCTTTAGTGCATGTGGCCATTGGAGGCTCTCGATCGTGTCGTGTTTTGAGCATCCTACTTCCTCTGTTTGTGTGTTCATCCTCCTGTAATGTCATCCATCATTACAATTCTCTTCCTACTTCTTCCTCCCATTCCTTCCATATTTTCGTCTATAATTCTTTGTAGACAATTCCTGCCTAGTATACGTCCCAGGCAAACTTCCTCTTATCACTTAAGCAACTTTCTTTCTTTCCTTATTTTCTTCGTTAGTTCATCATTTTTAAGTCTGTCAGTCCACTGCGACTTAACCATTTTTCTCCATAGAGATATTTCAGAACTTTCTAAATCTCTTGCTTCTTCCTTTTTAATTGTCCATCATTCACTGCTATATAACACTACAGTCCAGGCATAACATTCAGCAAATCCTTTTCTCCCCCTCATCGGAATTCTTCCATATATTAGTGACTGCTTCAACTTTCATACGCTCTCTCTCTCTCTCTCTCTCTCTCTCTCTCTCTCTCTCTCTCTCTCTCTCTCGTAGATATCCTCCTCCTTATCTCTCCTGCACATTTTCCTTTTCATGTTATTAAACTTCCGAGGCACAGAAAGGAGTTTGCGTGTTCTATCTCTCTCCAGTCTAGGCATATATAACTGGAGTTCCCTTCTTGCTTATTTTCATCACTTTCTTCATCCATACCATTTGATCCTCTACTCTGAAGTACTCTTCAGCTTCTTCGGTGCTCCTCTACTGAATGAGCCAGCTCTTCTTGATAATCCGCATATTTTTACTATTTATCCTTTCCCGTCCAATTACAATGCCTCTTGCTTCCCCAATGGGATCACCTATCAATTATTTGCTATATATGTAGAATAGCTTCGGTGACAGTAAGCACCCTTGCCTTACACCCCTTCCAGTGCGCACCTCTTCCGTCTCCTCATTCCCCACTGTCTCACTTTTCACATTGTATACATCTTCTTTATTAACCTTCAGTCTTGCTGTTCTGTACCCACATATTTCAAAATTCTCAGCGGTGAACTCCAGATGACTCTGCCATAAGCTTTCTTCCAGTGGATAAAATAAATACACACATCCTTCTTCATTTCAATCTTGCGTTCACCAATCACCCTTATTCAACCTGTAGCGTCTCTAATTCCTTCACCCTTTCTGAACCTGAACTGCCCTTCCTCGGTATCTTCCCCGATTTTCTTTACAGTTGTCCTTAGTATGTTTCTTGTTATTGCATTTCTAACAATACTGACGAAATTATTTTCCTATAGTCTTTGGTCTCTTTTGCGTTGCACTTTTTAAGTAAATGTACCATAACAGTTTTGAGTAGATCTTGAGCCATTAACTCTGTCACAACGTCTGTTTACTACTTCAGTCAATCTGGCTATTGAATTTGGGCCTACGAAATTCAGTGCCTCAGGTGGTATTGTGTCACAACCCAGTGCTTTCTTTACCTAGAAGTCCAGAATGGTTTCTTCCAACTATTGTTTCAGTATCTTAACAACATGTCGTCCTTCCTTTCTTTGCCCTTCATCTTCCAAACTCAGTATAGTGCTACCAGTCTGTCCACTGTATAACTCCACAAACTTCCTTCTCCACTTCTATACACACTGTCTTTTTCCCATGCTTATTTAACATTCCTTACTTGCTTATTTCATATTTTCTTTACTTCTCTTCTTGTTAAGCTTTTTCTGTTTCGTGCTTTTCTTCCGATGTTTTTTCGTTCCCAATTCTTCTATGACTTCACTTAGTCCTCTGTAATCTGTTCAGTTACCTTTCCCAGTTCATTGTCCAGTTTTCTATATTATCTTTCGCTTTTTTCTGAACTGTCGTTTTTCCATTTCCAGCGCTCATCCATTTCAATCGACTCACTTCCCGTTATCCACCCTTACTAAATTCTTGTTTTGTTCACCTCTCCAATTTCTATTTCTGAACCTTCAACACTGAATTTCCAATGGTATTCTACTTTACAGTCACTTTTGAACTTCTGCTTTCATGTTCCAATTTATTTTCGACTTAGCGACTCAACTTTTTCTTAACGTTCTCATTCTTCAATTTTTGAATGTTTAATTTCCATATCTGTTGTCTTTCCCTAAAAATAATTCTATCTTGTAATATCTGCCACCAATAAATTATGATCTGTATCAGTGTTAGCACCAGGAATAGCATTTTGCTATTTTAATGCTGGTTTTGAATCTCTGACTATAACGAAATCTGTTAGAGGTCTAGCACCATCACCTTCAGGTTTCTGTGTGTTTAATATTCGTTGATGGTGCTTAAACCGCTTTCATCCAGAGATAAAATTTACAGAAGGCCATCAGTCTTCCTCCTCTATGATTGGTCTTTCTCAGTCCATAGCTTTCATCTACATTGTTTCTTCTGTATTTCCCACTATACTATTCCAGTCTCCCACCGTTATAGTTAATATTTGACCTACACCATTATCTTCGGTGACTTCCTCAATCCGCTCATATATTTTTTCCCTCTTGATCTTCGTTTGCATCTGATGTTGGTATATAAAGCTGAATAATCAATGTGCGCTAAGGGTTAATGTTTAGTTCCTCTGATAACACTGTCACTAACACTGAAATAACTCTCACTATGTTCTTGTCTAGACGTATATTGTATATAACTCCAACTCCATTTTATTAAGCTCCCGATCCTTTGTAAATTTTCTTGTATTTTACAGATTCAAATTCTCCTTCTTTCAACCGAAACTTTCTTAGACCTCAATAAAGATGTTTCATTGTTCCTGGTCTTACCTTCATTTAGTTCAGTGCATACTTCTCCTGGGTATGTTATCACCAAGACGTCCAACTGTGGGCCTGTTCAGGAATTCCTTTCCTCAGGAACAACTTCACCTGAGAGCACAGCCCAGGAGGTCTAGAGATACCACATGGACCTTTAATACGGTGGTTTACCCTTTCTTTTCGTACCCTATGAAGGGACTTTTGCAGGATCATCCGCCTTTAGGAGGGGTTTCACACAAGAACGGTAAGAGAGTACACTTCTTTTTACCTACTCATCCACCCTCCCAGTAGACCGTTGGCACTATGAAGAAGAGAGATCTCCCGGGAAATTTTTGGTTCCTGCAACGTTTTCCGCTTCTGAGACAAGTACCATCAGATGGCGGAATGTACTCATTTTCGCTACATCTCTTTATGTGGCAAGAACAACTTCACGCAGAAGAAATTATATAAAAAAAAACGTAGTCCTAATTAGAGACGCCAAAGTTTGAACTTCCTTGTCATTATTACCACGATTACAAAAGCTGCGGATGGTCATTATGTTGCCATTTTTTGTATTTCATAAATGCGTTATAATCGCAAACTAATTGAAGCAATCTATATTACTGCTATTAGGATCCACGGGACATGGAAACAACGAAACTAAAGTAAACTAAGCTGCAAACCGATAAAAATGTTGCATGATTGCCGTTAAGATTCTGTAACCAAATGACAAAAAAATAAATGATAGCAAACTAGAACGGAGTGATGTGATTTGGTATACGGCAAAAAATCACAGATAACAATGATATTCGCGTTGTTTCATAGAGCCATGTACCTACTCTCTGTTCTTCCTGTGCGCCCTACGTCGTCAAGTGGCTTCAGCGGTAAAACATTCTGTAAACTACCCCACTTAAGTTTTCCTAAGTACCATCAATTGAAATATGCATTATCTCGCTGTACTAGTTTATCTACAATCATAACAAAAAAATTACAGTTTTAATTATACTTCAGAGTCAATACCGTCCCTGTGAATATTTTTATCATGAATAATAGTAAAGAAAGAAAACAATCTTCTGACTAGTAGTAATATGCTACAGACGATTGCTTATCAAAAAGCTAATGTAACCATACGGAATGCTTGTTGAGCAGGGGACATTTTGTTTGACTTAATCATGTGTAAGTGAGATTCAATTTGGAACTGTTTTGGCTATCTTGCGATCTTAATGTGAAGTAATTGGGTAGAGGACAACGTTTATAGATGAAAAGGAACTGATATACGTCGATACCTTCCGGAAAAACGTGTTAGCGCTGTACTGAACACAGTGAACGATCCGAAAATTTCAAAGAAAGCACCAAAAATTTAGTTGCGCACAACCCCATCCCGACCCCGTGGTGAAACAAACCAGATACATCACCGCTCCGCCCAGAACCTGCACAGTGGAAAAGCTATGTGAAGCCACAAAGGGCGTGGAATGCCGCTTCACTGATCTGACAGCTGTATCGAACGCTCTGCTCCATGTGCCACGTTCTTTTGTTCTGAACGCTCCTAATTGAAAACGCAAATTTCGATTACTGGCGTTATAAACGATTATACTCTCTAATGCTGAATCCTAACATAGATTTCAGGGAATACCTACGGAGTACCTGATGTAAGCACACTCTAAAAGTACAGTATAGCAGGTGTGCGTGATGGTTCATGTTATAACCTTGTGAATAGCACATGCGCTATGTGCCAGAATTTTGGACAGATTCACGGTCGAGGCTAGTCTATCAGACGTCGTCTCTTTGAGAATTAATTTCTGCAGTAACGATCCATATTCAGATAAAATGGCTCGAACAACATCCGGAATTCTCAATGAAGGAGCTTAGCTGTGCGGAAATTTTTTTCTCATACTTTTAGGGACACTTCGTTTAATATTAAGAGATCACAACGTAATCTAGTAAAACACCACAAAATTTCTCGTTCATTTGCATTAAAACACAGTGACTGCTGCGCTATTATTATTAAAATTTGAAAAGTGGCTATTAATTTCCACACACATTCTTTGCAATGAAGATGCTTTACATTTCGCATAGCTATGTTCCACAAAATACAATTTTAATAGATCAGTATGAAAGCTCAAGCTTTTCAAGTAATGCGCGATAGATCTGAGAAATACACACTGCGTAGATATTTGAAAGCGTAGTTCTCTATGTGTGATATATATAGATAACAAAACTACAGTTTTAAGAACGAAACATTTACTAAGGAAAAATCATGAGCGACAAAAAAAGTTCAATTTTGCGTAGAAAGAAAGGCAAACATAGTTTGTATTTCGGTAATGTAGAATATATTTTTATACTAGTATTCTATCAAAGGCAAAAACTCAACTGTGCAGCTGATCCTACCAAGAGTGAACGACGTCACGGCGCAACCCATCTCATTACGTATGCGACGATATTGTCTGTTAAATGCCATTAAAACTGCACAATACCGTATTTGTTGTTAGCATCGAGACAGAAGTGTGGTACGACTACTGTATTAATGCCCCGAAATTGTTTTTATTTCTAAACGACGCGATCATCTGCTGCTAACGAAACATAGGGTAGTAAGCAGACGTTCATAGCGGAACGGACATATAGAAGGGCATTTGACATAAATGAGGACGAAACGCTAACTCGATCTTCAGCTGTCCTAATATAACGTATCTGTGTGAGTTGGTGCCTTTTTTTCTAGGAGAGATACATGCTACGCAGTTGTACCTGTGCCATGCAGGCCGGCCACTGTGGTCGAGCGGTTCTAGGCTCTTCAGTCTGGAACCGCACGACCGCAACAGTCGCAGGTTCGAATCCTGCCTCGGGCATGGATGTGTGTCGTGTCCTTAGGTTGGTTAGGTTTAAGTAGTTCTACGTTCTAGTGGACTGATGACCTCAGATGTTAAGTCCCATAGTGCTCAGAGCAATTTGACCATTTTCTGTCATGCACTATGACGTTCGTCGCTGCAGGATGTGTGCTAAAGTACTCTGCATGTTGTACTCGCCTTAATTTCCTGAAAAATGTACATGAAATAGGAAAATATCGTATCTGTTAAAGACAATTTATGGGAGTATTAATTCTGTTGAAGTCAGTCAACTTGAAATATACGTATTGTGCTCTCACAGGGTTCTCCTATGGACAAAAGATAAGTGAGCACATGTGGAAGTAAGCATGAAAGTTCATAGGATTGAAAAGGGACTTTGGGGTGGAAAATAATTGTCGAGAGATTTTAAAGTAGCCGATAATATACTGAACATAGCCACTATAACCACGAACAATTCTATCAAAACACTCCTTAACCACAAGTGTTTTCTCTGAGGCCTGGTAACAGGGACTACATAAGCCACAATCTAGAAAGGACGTTGATGCAGCACCCTCTGATTAGAGACCTATTTGCTTTCTTCCAACACTATCCAAGCTCTTGCAATAACAAGTCCACGGCCAGTAACAAACCAAGTAACTGAAAACTGCTTACTAGACGAATCCCAATGGGAGAGATTCGTAAACCTAGCAACATATGAACTGCCTTCATAATGGCAACAGTTACCTGAAGCTACCCATGAATGTAAAACAGGCGACTAACATGTATGTCTTAGATTTCAGAAACGCTTTTGACACTGTCCGCTTCGGCATTTCACTTGATAAACTTAGAAACCTGAATTTCTTGCAACGCGCAGTGCAATAGTTTCGTCCGCAGCTCGTGGTCGTGCGGTAGCGTTCTCGCTTCCCACGCCCGGGTTCCCGGGTTGGATTCCCGGCGGGGTCAGGGATTTTCTCTGCCTCGGGATGACTGGGTGTCGTGTGCTGTCCTTAGGTTAGTTAGGTTTAAGTAGTTCTAAGTTCTAGGGGACTGATGACCATAGATGTTAAGTCCCATAGTGCTCAGAGCCATTTGAATTTTGCAATAGTTTCGGTCATAACCGAAGTCTCATCAGAAACAGGTCATACCCCATACCGTAAGACAGGTATTCCCAAAGTATTTATCGGATGGAACAGTTTGAAATTTGTGCTATTTTGACAAGACTCCTTGTTTACTTTGATGATTACTAAAATTTTAAGGAACAAGCAAAGCTCGCTTGATTCATTCAATACTTCAATTTTATATCATAACACAAATCGAAACAATGTTTTTAAAAAGTAATTAGTGTCATCAATACGTCGAACGAAAAAACGCCATGTTGTTTATAGTGTTTCTATAGCACTTATTCACTTCCCTCGGAACATCAGCGTTCCGCGCGACACATTTTGCGAAACCCTGCCATAAAGTCATCATAGATGTAAATTGTAGGAGGCGTCCCCAAGTGTTCCGTATCAGCCTCTATATTCTTTTCACTTATGTCAATGATATGTCATCAGTTTTGTCCTACAACAAACACCACAAAGACCAGGTGAACGCTGATGACTCCAGTTGTACCGAAGGGTACAACCAATAAACGTGACGACAGGTGTTGCGGGCCTCAGTATTGAACTGTGCCCTATAAAAATAGGCGAAGGATGTAGGGTTAAAACACAACCCATCGAAACGCATACGTTACTGTTTTTGTGCGGCCATCCTTTTGGCAGGAGGTCTTTGGGATGACGGCCGTTTACTATTGTGAGGAAATGACATTTACAGCCGTCCTTCGATTTCGTTCATTTTGTTGCTACCAGTTTCGGCGCATACAGGCTTGAAAATGGCGCATTGAAGCGCCAAAACTGGTTGCAAGAAAATGAAATAAGTCATAAGAGCGGGTGTAGGTGTTTTGCTATCTCACAATACCAAACGTTACTGGTTGTTCATTCTAAGCCAATTACCGCGAAATATCGGGACACCCAATCACCTTTAACCCTAAATTGGACAAACATCAGGCAGTATCCCAGTGCGAAGAGTCTAGGTGTACCTGTAATAAGAGACTAAAATCTCAATTGGACTGAGAACTTACTTCCACTGAGTTAGAGCACAGCGTCTCACCATGCCCTGCGAAACTGTAAGGAAACTCTACCTGAAAAAGAAACTTGTTCAAATACTAATACTTTTAGTTATTTTATTACAGCGATGCTATTATGCATGGTATTTCCGAGGATAGCTTACGGCGTCTGCAAAAGGTTGCGATTACCTGTGTTCGTTAAATCTATGAGGTTTGGCTTTCTGTTCATATTTCACCATCATACGCAGAGCTATACTGGCTGCATGCAGACAAGCGCAGAGATTTCCGTACCGTCTGTCTTCCCCACTGGCTTACGAACTTCACTGTTCCTCAGGTCTGTCCATTACCTTAACGGACTTGTGTTTACAATATGGCGGAGAAACCCATTCCCATAGGAGCATGGTTCAGCCGCTACCTCAGTGTTCTCAGTAGAAGGAACCCAATCCTGCAGTGGTCTGCCCTATTATATTAGAGAACTGAAAATCACCTCCAGCTTCAGAAGACTGTTAATGATGCATATACTGAATCAACATCAATGGTTCAAATGGCTCTCAGCACTATGCGACTTAACTTCTGAGGTCATCAGTCACCTAGAACTTAGAACTAAATAAAACTAACTAACCTAAGGACATCACACACATCCATGCCCGAGGCAGGATTCGAACCTGCGACCGTAGCGGTCGCTCGGTTCCAGACTGTAGCGCCTAGAACCGCACGGCCACTCCGGCCGGCAACATCAATGATTACCACTCTCTCTGTAAGCACTCGTCTGTAAATCCCCTTTCCAACTATATCTATTTCCAAGTAGTCCTAGCTGGTGCAGTCTTCTCAAATTTTCTTTCCTTAGAAATCTTCATGTCGGAAAACACACATTTCGTACACCTATTAATTCTTTTTATGCCTGCCGATGTCATTATTGCTACTACTGCCATTATTTTCATTATTATTTGTATCATCATCATCATCATTATTTATCATCGTCATCACTACAAATGGCAGCAGCAGCAGTAGCCGAAATACTGCAATTATTCAGTTCATGAGTTCATAGTATTATCTACTCACATTCTCGCTATAGACATTTTACTGCAGTTTGTTATGTTACAATTGTTAACTATTAGGTAACCATTTGCTGTAAAAAGGTTCCTAATCAGGTAAGATGAGTTAAATAAAAAAATAACTTAGCCGACAAAGATACACAATATCAGAAGCTTGTTCAGCCGACGTACCGGCTCCTGAAAAATCACTTAATACCGAAGTACACCAATGCGACGCATGCATGCAACGTTGTCATCAGCAGTCCTGAAGGCCGTAGTTTAGTAATGTGTAAGTCAAAAATATAAAAGACAAACGTATGAACTTTAAAAAACGGCTAAGGCAGTACCATGTTAACAACTGTAAGGGGGCGATCAAGGGAAGTATCTCTTTGTCCACGTGGTCCTGTCGAAGCTGAGCGTCAAGCAAACGTGTTTGGCCGAGAGGGCTCTGTGCTCGAAGTACAGCTTCAAGACATGATTTTTCATTGCTGAATCACGGATGATACATCTTCAGTTGATTGTAGAATCTTTGACTCGTGTGAGTGACCTGCAATTCACACAGTGGTACGTAAAGTGAAACATGTTTGTAACTGCGGCTTTCAGTGTATGTAGTGGTTAGTAAAGCTAGTCATCGGCAACCCGATTTTTCTGTTCAGCAGTTTGTCTGGTTACTTAAAGTGAAGGAAGAAAATTTCAGGACAGCTATAGTATGACGAGGGAACAGCACTTTGAGACTGAATAACATTCATGAACTGGTCGATATTCTGTTTTCCGTTGGGCAGTTTATCAAACTCAGTTTTATTGTCACTGTCGACGCTTTCCTCAAAGAGATTATGAAAACTGTACACCGTCTGTGCTATGCGCAAGTAATATAATACATCATTGTATTGTATTGTATTTGAACTGAGGAGCTATAAACGACGGAGAGGCGCCGTCGCCGCCGTAGCCTCAGTGGTACACAACCCCACAAGCCCGGATTCGCCGAGGCAGATGGAAAACCGCCTAAAAACCACCCACTGACTGGAGAGCACACCGGACATCGACACTAGCCCGCCGGGCGGATTCGTGCCGGGGACCGGCGCGCCTTCTCGCCCGCAAAGCAGTGCGTTAGACCGCACGGCTAACCGGACGGGCATAATTCAGCATACTTTGACACATGTTTGCGAATTTTTCTATGGCTTCATTGGTTTTATATCGAACTTTAATGTTGGTGAAATTTCGTGTACAAAACTCTGCCTTGATTATTTGAAGAAAGCTTCTCGCTGATTTTGGTGATACATTTCCCCTACACGTAAGTGCTATGAACAGAAATACCTCATTTTTTATTGCTTATGACACCGATATGGGTAAGCAGTTGCAGTTTGGCGTGAATTATTTTACGTATTTTGAGTTCGTTTCTCACTTCATAGACATCCTCTGTTGCTAGTTAGTTAAGCACATCGAATCCATGGTTTTTTGGAGTTCAATCAAGAACCATTTCGGAAATCTGTTGCTCGTTCTTTTAAAGTTAACTTTCCTTTTACTAGACATCAGGAAGTCATCCTAAAAATTTTATCAGGACATGTCTATTACATATGAATTTTCGACATGTATTCGATAATTCACTACTTTCAGAAACTTTTTTTCATGCAGTTAATGTACATCATTGATTTTTACTTTTTATTTTCAGTTTTTCGTATTGTAAAACCCCTAAAGCTAAGTGGCTGCTGTCTGGATGCTTTTGGTATCGTATCGACCTTATTATTTCACCATACCTATATACTGAACTGATTAGGCAATATCATACTTATCATGCCTTTTATCTGTATGTGATAGATCCGAAGGCGTTAAGTAGCTAAGCGAATCCGGAAATCGTCGTGGATAAGGAATAAGAGTACACTTACGAGAGACACTCTCAGTAGGTGTTATTCCGACCTATAACATCTCGCTTTTATTGTTTCCAATGTTCGGTTTCACGTATGCATTTGTTTGATCACCGTCCCCTTCTTTACTACTACTACTTACTACTACTACTACTACTACTACTACTACAAACATAAGAGTCCGATCATGTTCCACAGTTTTTGTTCCTTTTCTATCAAATCCAATAGGTGAACAGGAGTCTGTGCTTCATCTCTGATGTCTTTGGTGGCGATAAGGACATAAATTCTTCAGAATACACAGGCAATGCAGATTAGAAATACAAATCACATGTTCTATAATAGCCATAAGACACAGCTGTTATTTGTGGACCATTTACTCGAAAGTTACAGACATCTGAATATCTACAGTGTGAAAAATTACATTTTCTGATGGAAAGCTATTCTTTACGATTCGATGTAATACGCTTTTTGTGTTCCAGGTCTTTGCAAGAGGAAGATTTAAAGCTCGAGTTCCACAATGTAAAATGCCAATGTTTTTAAACTTTCTACCCTGTGCTAACTCAACAATGGAAGGAGGATCCACATAAGAATTAACGTCGTAGATCAGCTACCAGTGGACTCCACGGACGGTTACGCATCATAGAGAACGTGATATAGCCCGTTTTTTAAAAGTTCAGTTATCTGGTTAACCTCTTTTGAAGTTCTCTGCTGTCTTGTTTCCACCGATGTTGTACTACCAATACTTACGAAAAATTTAAAAACCCGCACATTTGGTTGTTTGACAAGCACTATCGATAGTAAAAACAATGGTGTTAACTGTAAACGCACATTAATATTTATGGTGTAATGATTACTGTTCTTAAACTATCTGGCTTCCGTGTTATAAGAACCCGTTTCCTAATTTTATTTCTATTGTTCTTTTGTAAATGCATTTCAAAATTACTAAGTAGTTAAAACTAGAAAATGACGACACACAAAGAGCACAAATAATTATGAATGAAAGAACTTTTGCAGGAAAAATTTTAACTTTACACCTCCCTAACTATTTACCCCAAAGACCATCCAACATGCGCCAAGGATGTGCCTAAAGTCCACTGATTATCACCTACTATCTGTTACATTCTGATTCACGACATTATTCCTGTTCTTCCAGTCTAAATGTTTGGTAAAAAGTGTTACACTTCCATTACCAAAGTGGAGGTATATTTGTCACAGTCACTAAGCAAATTACCTTAAACTTCAAATGGTTAGTTCTTTAAAGACAATCTCATTCAAATGTTCATCTCGTACAATATTAGAACACTGACATTTGCGAAAATATCTTCTACTGCCTTGGACACTCTTCTTCCGTTATGTTGTAGGCAGAGATTCCCCAATCTTCGCCATGACTTGCCTAATAATTACGAGTACACTGCAGTAACATGTTTTCAGAGGGGAAAATCTGAAGCCTATTAGGATGAATGCCCCATATGCGCCCCTGTGGCCACAACGTAAGTCTTACCCACGTACCTCCCACATGGAGGTGTTATTATTAGCTGGTACTGACGTGTATAGATCCAGCCTGTTCCTGGGGATGGGGTGATTGCATTATTCTTTAGCTGAATCATTGTTCATCTACATCAGATGATACGAGTGACAGAATGTTGACAAGTGTAAATATTAACGAACCCTCTTTTACATTAACTTCAGCGCTCCTGAGTTTCTCCTTAGTATAACATAACTCACTGGCATCGGCCTATGATGTTGGCCCTTACTAGTACACAACGGACGTTGATATGATAGGGTATGGTATAGTGTGGCCATTCGTGCCTATGTCACTAATACAGTTGCAAGTTGCTGGACCGTATGATATCTTTTGGCGTTCCTCCGTTGCAGACGAAAGCTTGTGACAGAGCCTGCAAGATCGGCACTCGTGCCCCGTGGCGTGGGACCAAATATACGTAACAAGGTTACCCCCTCGACTCGCTCTTCATCCGCTTCAGGTCTCGTCTGCGTTATTGCCAATTTTGTATCTGCTTGAGGGAATCACTGCATTGAGGTAAGCAACACATGGGTAGTGAGACTTTGGCAATGTAATGAAGCATGAATAGCCACAAAGTAAATAGAATCTAGCGGTTTATTTCTGAGTAGAAATAATTGGTAGAGGGCATAAATCATTTTCACGTCACTGTTCCTGTGATTTTTACCGTCGGATCTCACAATATTCTGAAATATGGGCGTTAAAATGTATCAGAAAAATCTATACCGAAAGGTGGTCGGTGGACAACTTTCATACACAAAGAACTGAAGAAACGATCGTAAATAGTCGACAACTATGGAATGTTACAATTGCGGTATATGCTGGCTCCTAGCTAAAGCCTAAACTCACATTTTTGTGACGTAAGTGTTAAAATAGTCAATTGTGCAAAACACTTGGAAACGAAAACAGCCATGTTGCACAGTGAACTATACCTATTAAGGTACACAGTGCACCCTGGATCATCGTCGAACATGACCGTTTGATTGGTGTATCTGTAGGTGTTATTTAGCTGGGAGGCATAATGTTTCATATGCGTTCTGTACTCAGTCTTTGAACACGGTAAATCACCGGTCAACGATGTTGTGACGCTGTATTCCTTCCACGTGTGTATCTTTTCATGGATGCATTCAGCTCTGACTTCATTTTTATGGACGACAATAAGCGACCGCTTCGAACGGCGCAGATGGATAATCTCGAAACGAGAGAATATTCGGCTAATGGAAGGGCCCGTCCGTTCCACCGATTTAAATTCCATCGAGCACGTTTCGGAAGCGTTTAGAAGAATTACTGCTGCACGTGCACATGCACCAACGACCAGACAAGATGTGTCGACCGCGCTGGTGGAGGAATGGCGTGTCCTGCTGCAAGAGCTTCTTATCAATGTTGTGGCGAGCATGGGAGCACGTTGGAGAGCATACACTGCGGGCCCTGGTGACCACACACCCTTTTAAGAACCATTTCCCGTGTTTTGAAATGTCCAGGGGACTACCACAAATCGTCGTGACTTCAGTATACTTACAGTCTTTCTTCTTGCTATTTCTAAATATTTTCTGTTTATGTGTACTATGTTGGCATACATGAAATCCACGCCTCTGGTATTCTAGAGGATTTTGTAATAATACTTTTACAACTTATTTCCTATTTAAGGTTTTCTTAGCTCGTCCATGAGAATTTCTAACTCCCTGCGGTAATGATTTTTCGTCAATGGCTTCGTACATCCATCTCGTGCCACCTACTGCCGGTTATCGTTACTAGCTTTATCAGTCGCTTGTGATCCTATCGGTACTCTCTACACATGGTGTAGGTGAAAAGTAGTGACACTGTTTTTTTATCTATCAGAGATTTTATTCATTTCAAACAATACAGTCCCTTTCAAAGTAATAACCCTTCGGCAGCTATGCAACGATGAAGTTGTTTTCTCAACTCTTCGTAGCAGCGCTGAAACGTTTAAACTGGTAGTACTTTACCATGTTCGTCACATTATTTTGGATTTTCTCTAGAGGGCTGTCGAACAACATTCGAGGTCAAAAATTCCGTGATGGAAGTAGCCGTGAGACATTTGGCGTTGTCATGATGCAGCATCATCCATTTTCCTGCAATGTCCAGTCTCGCTGCTGAGCCTTTCAAGTATATATTTGTGAAATACTTGGTTGACAGTTTGTCCTGCAGGAACAAATTTCTTATGCACGACACCTGTATTGTCAAAAAAGACAGCGTTGTTTTAGTCTTCGATTTGCTTATGCGAGCTCCTTCGGTCGAGGTGGTGTCTGAATGTGTCACTCTGTCACTCTTCACTTGACCATGTTCTGTCCGGATCGTCCTAAAAATATCCTGGATTCATCACCTGTTATTACATGACTGAATTTTTCGTGGCCATTGAGAGTCGTCTCAAGAGCGTCAACTTCTTCGATTGTCCTGCTCAGTTGTGAGGTGTTCAGATTTTCAGTACCATTTTCGCACACGCGCGGTAAAAGTGTCTAGCAGGCCACCCATTAACCTTATTATTAATCTTCGGTCTCATATCACGAGAGCATGCACACGATCAACGTTTTCGTCGATTTCTGAAAATCAAGACCTCCACGAGTGAGGTTCATCTTCAACATTTCTTGTGCCAGCGAGAAACATGAGCTCTTGATAAAGAATGTTTCCCGTAGGACTGTTTCTACTTTCAAAGGTCACACTAAAGGATATCCCAAGTTTAACAGAAAACTTGACTGCATAACAATGCAGGGAATTAAGCTGTTACATTTTCGTAACAAACAACGAAAACACAGCTTCAGTGAAGGCGCTTCCGAAGCTCACGTCATGGGCTGATCATTTGGAAGAGATGAACACACCGGCACACACAATCAGAACAACACAGCTTTTCCAGACTTACTGCTAAGTTTTCGGTCTCATTACTTTTTTCACATACCTCGCGCAATTTGTGAGCAGGGATCGACCACTGACACTTTGTTCCGGAGCCAAGCTTATAGTTCATGAGCGTAGTAATCTACGCTGCTGTTATTGATCATCCACGTCGCATGGGGTAAACCAATGGTTACGTTTTTTTAAATGTTCCGCTGTAGGTTTATTCTTGGTGGTTTTAATCATTCCTAACGGTATCTTCCACTGGGTATTTAAGGCGTATTTCACGAAATGTTTCTGGCAATACTTACAATAGTCTGCAGCTCGTGGTCTCGCGGTCGCGTTCTCGCTTCCCGAGCACGGGTCTCGTGTTCGATTCCCGACGGGGTCATCGATTTTCACATGCTTCGAGATGACTTGGTGTTTGTGTTGTCCTTATCCTTTCATTATCATTCATGAAAGTGGCGAGATTGGACTGAGCAAATGTTGAGAATTTGTACGGGCGGTGATAACCGCGCATTTGAGCGTCCCACAAACCAAACTTCATCATCATCAGTACTTATAATAGTTTTTACATGCTTTCCTATCTTTCATGTCCTGTATTTTATGTCTACATACCAGCGCCAGAAAAACTGGCATAGAAATGCACATTCAAATACAGACATACTAAACAGGCCGAATACTGCGCTCCGGTTGGTAACGCCTATACGAGAGGACAAGTTCTTAGAAAAATTAATGAATTACTGTGCTGATAAACCTCTTACATTATTTGATTTTCAAACAGCTGATCAAAACTGAACGTACTCAGACATTTCTCTCTTTACTTATTCTGATCGTCACTAAACTGACACAGAATATTTTTTAGCGCAACGCAATCTGACTTTCAATAATCCCTACAAAAGAATGGCCCTGACTAACATTAACCTATACCTTTCATGAATGACTTACCTCACAAAAATCTTCGTTACTCGAACTACTGCAATACAGCGAGCGCCAATACTGCCAGCTAAATAAAAGATTCTAACTACTGAAAGCACTAACTACTGATAGGCATAGTTAGCAAATGAAAGATTTTGATAATGAAGAAACAATGTATTTACCTTAATAGTGTCCAAAAGTCGTAATATATATACCAGTTCATGACATCCATTCTTACAAATGTACTGTTTGTGATGGACACAAGCCCAGATCATCCGCTCTCAAAAATCCGCCTTTTCTCTCCCCACATCCACTACTGCTGGCGGCCCACTTCCAACTGCGCAACGCTACGCGCTGTTCCACATCCAGCTGCCCAACACTACAACGGCAGACAACAATGCAAACTAGCCACAGACTGCGTACAGCACAGCCAGTGATTTTCATACAGAGCGCTACGTGGCGTTACCAATATAAAAACCTAAACAGCCTACTTACATAGTCTCCGGCGCAGATTTTAGATCGGAAACAGCTGCTACAACGGCAGATTATCAAGATTGATGTGAGTTTGAACGTGGTGTTCTAGTTGATACAAGAGCGACGGGACACAGCATCTCCAAGGTAGTGATGAAGTGGGGACCCCGTGCGACCATTTCACGAGAGTACCATGATGATCAGAAATCCGGTAAAACATCAAACTTCCGACATCGCTGCGGCCGGAAAAAGATCCTGCAAGAGTGGGACCAACGACGAGCGAAGAGAATCGTTCAACGTAACAGAAGTGCTACGCTTCCCAAATTGCTGCAGATTTCAGTGCTAGGCAACCAACAAGTGTCGGCGTGCGAACCATTCAACGAAACATAATAGATAATGGCTTTCGGAGCCGAAGGCCCACTCGTGTACCCTTGATGGCTGCACGACACAAAGCTTTACGCCTCGCCTGTCAACACCGACATTGGAATGTTGATGGTTGGAAACAAGTTGCCTGGTCGACAGGCCTCGTTTCAAATTGTAGCAATTGTGTACGGGTATGGAGACAACCTCATGAAACCACTGCCGCTGAATGTCAGCAGGGGCTGTTCAAGCTGGTGGAGGCTCTGTAATGTTGTGGGGCGTGTGCACTTGCAGTGATATGGGATCCATGCTACGTCTACATATGACTCGGACAGGTGACACGTACGTAAGCATCCTATCTCATCCCCTGCATCCGCTCATGTCCATTGTGCGCTCCAACGGACGTGGGCAATTGTAGCAGGACAATGCGGCGTGACCCAAGCCCAGAATTGCTACAGACTGGTTCAGTAGTTCCAAGAATACTGTTCGGAGTTTAAACACCTCCGATGGCCACCAAACGCCCCACAAATGAAACATATCTGGGATGCCTTGCAACGTGATGATCAGATGAGATCTCCACCCCCTCGTACTCTTCCGGATTTATGGAGAGCCATGCAGGATTCACGGTGTCGTGTTGCCGCGCTTCTGCGTGCTTGCGGGGGCCCTAAACGGTATTTGGCAGGTGTACCAGTTTTGGGTCTTCAGTGTGTTTATGTATTTAATTTGCACTTTTGAGTGTAATAGCTCAGGATAGGACCACACCAGTAGATTTATTACGTCCATTTTTCATTGTATTTCCAGATAACCTGATGATGCCCAATCCGGGTGAAACACATCGTTCTTGGACCTATAAAGAGGAATGTGCACCCTTGGACTGTGTTTCTAATGTCAGTTTCAATGAAAGTGACATTTCTGTGGGCCTCATCGAATTACGTTACTTCGGAGTGACACATCATGCGAAATTTACTTTTGTCCACATATTTTCTACGCCAATGTATTTGTGCTTCCTTTTTAAAGAGCTGGAATGACATGAGTTGAAAAGAAATAATGAAATTAAGTATTTTATATTGCAGTCACCATATTTTGTCCACACAGCTCACTGTCAACCTTGCGGAGTTAAATCGGATTACTTGAAATACCTGCTACTGAAATTAAGTAAAGCCATGGCCCCCAATTACTACTGCAGACGTTCTTCTGAGGCTCCTGCGTTTCCTACCTGCAAGCGACAACGACGAAACTTCATGGCTGCAGCTACACCCGGCAGCCGACACGCGACCGCTTAGACTGCCGCTGTGGTTTCGGCACCGGACCGGAAATTAAGGTCAGCTGCTGGCCTGCTCTCCGAATCCAGAGGCATTACTCAGCCCTTACTAGCACTGTGCTGTTCCTGAGGTAGATGCGTTTCATTTACACCTACTTGTCCAGTGGTTAGCGTAGTTGGCATACATATCCGAAACAGATGAGGAAGCTATTCCACATGCTAAGAAACATGACTGTCCGTTTTGAAAGAGCGCAAAATTTGCAAGACTGAAGACGGTTTTCATAAGCTCCAAACTTAGCGCGGACTTCAATGCGAGATGCTTTTAACGCACTGCCGAAAAGAAACTAAAATCGCAACACCAAGAATGAGTTGTGCGACATAAACGAAAGTAGGAATGCATGTTTCCACTTCTGAAAGACGATCAATATATAACTGTCCCGCTAGTCGCGTTAGAGTGGCGCTGGTAGCGGTATTTGACATTCAATACTTTATCGATAACTACGCGTTCACCGGGTAAAAGAACATCCCGAGCAGGATGCAAATGAGATTTGCTTTAAATACATGTTGTAACCGTCGTGAACGTTAGTTACATTTGAGACAGTATGTGGTGAGTTATCAAGAAGGCCTTTAAGGTGAGATAGACGCCATTATCAACAGCTCACTCAGCTCAGAGGAATATAGCCAATGTACATGAGTGATAGCAGCGGTGGTCACGACAATGTACGGTCGAACGAAGGCTGGGCTCCGGACAGCCACGTGGAACTACCGAGAGGGACAACCATCGGGCCGGCCGGTGTGGCCGAGCGGTTCTAGGCGCGTCAGTCTAGAACCGCGCGACCGCTACGTTCGCTGGTTCGAATGCTGCCTCGGGCATGGATGTGTGTGATGTCCTTAGGTTAGTTAGGTTTAAGTAGATCTAAGTTCTAGGGGACTGATGACCTCAGATGTTAAGTCCCATAGTGCTCAGAGCCATTTGAACCATTTGAACAACTATCCTGTTCAGGGTATTGGCTCTGGCGCATCGTGCTGCATCTGCAACAGCAATTTGAGCAACAGTTGGCACCACAGTAACAAATCGAAGTGCTACAAATCTTTTACTTAAAGGACAGCTCCGACCCAAAACGCCCTGTAGCGTGAATTCCATTTACCTTAAACCACCGCCGTTTCCGACTTCGGTGGTGTCTAGCGAGGGCTCATTTAAGGGAAGAGGTGGAGGTCTGATCTGTTTTCTGATGAAAGTTGGACCTGCCTCGGTGCCAGTGATCACCGTGTGTTCGTTAGAAAGAGGCCAGTTAAAGACCTGCAGACAAGCTGTCTGCGTTCTAGACACACTGGGACTAAACCTGTAGTTACGTTCTAGGGGGAGTTTTCGTAAGACATTAGGAGACTGATGGTTGTCCCACGCAGCCTGACTGTAAGACTGTACGTCAATCTGGTGAATCGACCTATTTTGCTGCCATAAATGAAGAGCATTCCAGGGGGTGTTTTCAACAGGATAACGGTCGCGCACATGCCGCTGTTGTAACCCAACATACGCTACAGAGTGTCGACATCTTTCCTTGGCCTGTTCGGTCATCAGATCCGTCACCAATCTAGAACATATGGAACATCAATGGAAAACTCCAGCCTCATCCACAGACAGCATCAACCGTCCCTCCGTTTACCGACCAAGGGCAACAGGTGTAGTACTCGATTCCACAAACTGACATTTGTCATCTGAACAACACAATGCATGCACGTTTACGTTTGCATTAAAAAATTTGCAGTTACACCTGTTATTAGTGTATTACCATCCAACATTTGTAATGGCTTGTCTGATGCTAACGTTTACTTGTGATTTTTTAACATTAGTCACTTAAATATGTTACCTAGACAAATATATTCACCAAATTTCACTATTCGACATCAATTACTTTTGTGAGTTGCGATCTTTTTTTGCGTTAGTGTAGTTTTCATAACGAAAAGTCTCTCTCTAAAGTTGAGATGGTCTCACGGTATTTAAAATATACCAACGATTTGACAATATAGAGCCCAGCTCTGACTGTCAAGAAGGTTAGCCGTGGCTGGCTCATGCTACGCGCTGGATTAAACGTTGGTTGCTATTCTGTTTTTAGCCTCCCGCGATTATCGCGATTATGCTGTTTTCCTCTCTTTCCATGGGTGGCAGCAGCGGTGTGTGTCGTTATTCGCACCTTGGACTATCTTCGGCCTGGCGATTATAGTTTCCAGCTGGGCTGCGTGCGGTAGTTGGTCGGTTGGCGTGGAGCAGCGAGGAAATCTCCGCAGTGCGTAGATTGGCCGGGCCCACTGGCAGCCTCTATGCGGCGTCGGAGTGTGTGGTGCTTTTCCCATTGCTGCGAGGTTGGTGGCTCACAGATCCTGGACATGAAAGTTGAGTTTTGACTTAATCTACCGGCAAGTCACGACTGTTCACACTGTGTCGTTTGGAGTTCGTTGTTGGCTGTTGGTATACTCCCGCGAGCAACAACGTGTGTTTTCAAGTTGGCAAATTTTAGCCACCCTCCGGTGAAATTTAACTGCACTTGCTTATTTGAATTGAAGTGCATCAGCGGAATCTTCTGCCTTGTGGCCGTTAACGTTCCAGTTACCTGCCCTGGCCGTTGACGTAAATTCAGGCAGTGTATTTTCCTCATCGTGTTGTTGCTGTCCAGCACGGAGCGTTGTTTGACAGCTCAATGTATAATTGGTTGTGGACGCCAATGGGTTCGACGTTGTTCCATTGAACTCCCTGTTATGTGCTGGTCGATTGAAGCGGAGGTTATATTGTCAGTGGGTCCACTGATTGTCTGGCGGTTGGGTTGTCGTCGGATCGACAATGGTTGGGCCGACTGCCTGTGTCACCTAAGCAAGCTTCAGTGTTTGAATTCCAGGCCGACCCTTGGAACTACTTCTGAGCGCCCTTGGGTGTACTGCCTTCTCTTGTTTGTTCTTATTGTTAGTACTTCTATGGCTTCTAGCTAATTTTAGATTAAGGATGTTTTACCCTTAAGGTGTCAGATGGTTTGGGCGTTCAGCCCAATTAAGGAACTGTTTTAAGGTAAGGGCTTTCCTTTAAATTTCTGATTTTGGTTGAGCTTTAAGTTATTGGCTTTCAGCCGTTTTTAAATTTAATTGGTTTGCCCTTAAGACACCAGATTGTACGGTGCATTCAGCCGCTAATTAAGTTCCACAACTAAAGCTGTGTGTTTTTTTTTTAATTTCTCTTGGCTCTTGTAATGTCTGATCAAATAAAACGTTGTATGTCCGAGTGTAACCGACAGCCGCTTATTTTGGCCTCTTTCCACAATTCCAACTACCTGTCCTGTCCTGCGAGTTTAGCAGGGCGTCTCATAAGGAAGAGGCCCTCTGTACTAAAACATTAATGATCGAGTTAAAGCCGCGACTAGGCGGGGTGTGTATACGTTCATGTAGCGAAGAGGCTCGAAATGCGAGTTGGGTGTCTGGTTACTACCGGCCGTCCTATATTGCTGTGGCACCGTGAGCTAGTGGAACACAGCTGCTGGAGGCATAGCTCAGCAGGCATGTACCACTTGGTCTGCCAGATCCTGTCCGACCACCACCGGCGTCTAACCGAAACCTGGAATTACATTGCCAACTGTGAAGACAGTAGGGTAACATCTCTCTGTGATGTTACCAACATCAGCGGATACTGTGCTAACACAAACAGAAAATATTTAGTGAATACAATATTTGAAATCAAGAATTCGAGTCAGTTCATTCACCTATTTACCTAGGTTTAACACATCGTACCGATAGTAAATGGAATAATCAAATAGACTCAATAGTGGTTAAAGCATGCGGTAGGCTTTGACACACAAGCGGAGCAGGTACGAATAGACAATCATTCTACCTACTATACAAGTCGAAAGTTGCTAAATCCCGTGGTATAAGTGTGAAGCATCAGATTCTAAAGGTCCGGTGTGACGGAACGAGTATCTCGAAAAAGCCGAAGGCAGTCGGCTCTTCGATTCCTACTGTCGTGTCTCCTGTGGAAAGTGACTGAAGAAAGGTGAAACGACGAGTAGTTGGCAAGACGTCCACGGCTCATTACCCTCTGGAAAGCAGGGTAGGCGTCGGTCCCTCGCAGATCTGAGGACATTGTATAATGCTGGAGCAGGCACACCGTCTAGCGCACATTGTTCAACAGGGGCCTCCACAGCTGACGAACCCTTCGTGGGCCCATCTGAAACGACAAGGTCGTCTGTTACTATGTTAATGTGCAAGGGAACCGCTTCAGGAGGCAGCGCATTAACGAAAAACTGTTCGTGTTGACGAATTGGTTTGTGTGTTTCAATGAAATGGACGTGTAAATCGGCTGTGGTGTAACTGCTCGCAGGGTCTCCCAAGCCAGTCAGGTCTCCACAGAGGATCCAGATAAAGTGTACCTCACACGTCCTGTATGCAACACCATCCTTCCTTTGTCCTCTCTGTATAGTAGCAGGCATAGTCCCATATTGTCGCCAGCGGAAGAGCCTTTGTAAGTATGATAACGATGACGCACATAGGTTTCACTCAGGAGCGATAGATAGCGTTCTGTAGTCGAGGTGAAGACATTCTACACTACTGACCATTTAAATTGATACACCACAAAGAAATGCAGATGATAAACGGGTACTCATTGGACAAATATATTATACTAGAACTGACATGTGTTTACATTTTCACTCAATTTGGTTGCATAGATCATGAGAAATCAGTACCCAGAACAACCACCTCTCGCCGTAATAACGGTCTTGATACGCCTAGGCATTGAGTCAAACAGAGCTTGGATGATGTGTACAGGTACAGATGCCCATGCAGCTTCAACACGATACCACAGTTCATCAAGTGTAGTGACTGGCGTATTGCGACGAGCCAGTTGTTCGACCACCATTGACCAGACGTTTTCAATTGGTGAGAGATCTGGGGAATGTACTGGCCAGGGTAGCAGTCGAACATTTTCTGTATCCAGAAAGGCCCGTACTGGACCTGCAACATGCGGTCGTGCATTATCCTGCAGAAATGTAGGGTTCCGCAGGGATCAAATGAAGGGTAGAGCCACTGGTCGTAACACGTCTGAAATGTAACGTTCACTGTTGAAAGTGCCGTCAATGCGAACAAGAGGTGACCGTGACGTGTAACCAGTGGCACCCCATACCATCACGCCGGGGCAGTATGGCGATGACGAATACACGCTTCCAATGTGCGTTCACCGCGATGTCGCTAAACACGGATGCGACCATCATGATGTTGTAAACAGAACCTGGATTCATCCGAAAAATGACGTTCTGCCATTCGTGGACCCAGGTTCGTCGTTGAGTACAACAGCGCAGGCGCTCCTATCTGTGATGCAACGCCAAGGGTAACCGCAGCCATGGTCTCCGAGCTGATAGTACAGGCTGCTGCAAACGTCGTTGAACTGTTCGTGCAGATGGTTGTTGTCTTGCAAACCTCCCCATCTGTCGACTCAGGGATCGAGACGTGGCTGCACGATCCGTTACAGTCATGCGGATAAGATGCCTGTCATCTCGACTACTAGTGATACAGCCCGTTGGTATCCAGCACGGCGTTCCGTATTACCCCCCTGAACCCACCGATTCCATATTCTGCTAACAGTCATTGGATCTCGATCAACGTGAGCAGCAATGTCGCGATACTTAAACCGCAATCGCGATAAGCAACAATCAGACCTTTATCAAAGTCGGAAACGGGATGATACGCATTTCTACTCCTTACACGAGGCATCACAACAACGTTTCACCAGGCAACGCCGGTCAACTGCTGTTTGTGTATGAGAATTCGGTTGGAAACTTTCCTCATATCAGCACGTTGTAGGTGTCGCCACCGGCGCCAACCTTGTGTGAATGTTTTGAAAACTTAATCGTTTGAATATCACAGCATCTTATTCCTGTCGGTTAAATGTCGCGTCTGTAGCACGTCATCTTCGTGGTATAGCAATTTTAATGGCCAGTAGTGTATCTAATGGGTAAGTCCCTAAGAGAAAACCTGGCAAGTGACCAGGCTATGGGGTGGTAGCCCCACCAAGAAACTAGGGGTCTGTAAACTGTGAAACCAGCAAAAAAATCAGGTCACATAAACTACAAGGAAAAACAGGCACTTGGATCCTGGGCCTGAAAAGGAAAAGCCGTACTGGATCCACGGGATCATCGGAGTTGGATCATACTGTAGATCAATAACAACATATCGTCTGGACTAGTTAATGACGTTTCTCGTAGTTTCAGGTGGATAGTTGCATCTGGATAAGCCGTCATCATGGCGATCAGTTGCTCAGATCATGGACACCATGCTGGACGCTTCCTGGCGGCGGCAGTGTTACGTTATGGGGTACTGTCAGCCTGGGTTCTGTGAGATCTGCGGTAGTAAAGATGGTAGTAATCTGTCGGCTACGTGAACATTATTGCGGACAGTCTATATGCCACCGATGTCTTCGGCAAAAATAATGGTCTCTTCAAGAAGCATAAATATATAAATCATGTCTGGGCAGTAAAATTCACTTGATTTGGAACCCGATGAAACGCATGTGGTCCATTGACCTAATTCTCGTGAATTACAGGTGTAGCAAGACCTTTGCATAGACATAGTTCTGGAAATCTACCAAGGACTTGTCTAATCTGTATCACGTGGAGTTCGTTCTAAATTTGGAGCAACACCCTGTTAAGAGAATGGTAACAATGCTTTCGCTCATCAGCAAAGTTACTAACTAAATTGTGTGAAGAAATGGATTTCAGCTGAACCACCCGAGTAGATCGACTTGAAATTTTTGTCCATTAGTGGTGACGTTTGAGTCCAATTTTTGTGATGTCACGTGCCTGTAGTAAAACTGTTGAACCAACAACGAAAAAATTACCATAATGCCAACATTTCATTAAAAATGAGAGCTGTGGCTCTGTAAAATTTGTTGGTGTTATTAATGAGACCTAACGGTGACGTATTTTTTGAAATTTGCTAATGTACAGAGAATATCTACAAACTTTTATTTTAATAAGTACTGTACGTAAGATGAACTTAGACAATGGTAACATAGAAAAGCATTTTTATGGCAAATGCTCGAATTTCCTACTTTTAGTAAGGCTGTGTAGCACACGGTAACGATTGCTGTGTTGTACAACCACCACAGGGTAGCACATGAGCAGCTAACTCGTATAAGGCCGCATGCTGGACACGGACAGATCCTTTCTTTAAAGACTAACTTCTGTTTCCGAATCGTTGACTGGTTGACGTTCTATAGTTGTAATTCTACGATGGCGTATTTCCGGCCTGTGGCTGTTACGAAAATATCTGCTCGATTGAAGGTACCCTACGCTGCTCACATTACTTACTATGAATTGTTTCCTGTTGTACTTCTTCACCTATAGGAAATTTGGTTAACGCCATACCGTATGTGACGGATTCGCTTATACATAGTGGTATAGCTGCTATTATGAATAGCTGATATTCTGGTGAGTGCTTCGTTTACGTATTTGCAAAGAATGTACGTACAAAAGATTAATACAAAACCGAAGAACTACGCACTAATCATGTATGTCATCACTCACAGCAACACACCACCTCCATCCTGTTCGCTCTTCAAGACAGCGTCCATTTAAGGGGGGCGTCTACTTGTATTGGCTTTAGTGGTGGACAACGCCACGATTCGTATTTTTGCATTTCGCCCTTACAGCAGCGGCTTAATACCGTCTCGTTTCCACATGTGCGTAGAACACCTCGTGCAAGTCTCACACCACCAGCTCTTGGGGCTGTGGATCCTCTCATAGGGTGAATTCAGTTAAAACACAACAGTGATCATCATATATATTACTTAATTTTTTTTTCTCAACACACAATAATCACACAGTGATGATTGAGGTATCCCTAAAAAGGTTTTTCAACCGGATTCTGACATTGCATACCCATTTCACGCTAAGATTTATTATTTGTGGAAAATTTTAATATAAAAGAGACATTTGAGTTTCATACTCATGTGGACATCATGTATGCCCAGCTTTATGCCTATATTTTACAAAGCTAACTTATTAATTACGAATAAGACTATCTTTACTACTAATACAGATTTTATTCTTTTTTAAGTACTTGTTAACTCGGTATTTCTATGCAGTACTATCAAAGATACTAACCGTGACCACTGCGGTAGTTCATTACCTCTGCACGTCGTACATCCTGACGTTTCAGAATGAATATACTTCCCGAAACAACAAACATATGTCATGGTCGCCTTGAATTACTTTTTAGTTATTGCTACTGTGACTCCGCTGCAACTGAACTTTGTTCTGGGTTATGTACATGGAAACGTGTATAGAAATATGTATCATAAATTTATGACTATTATTTTACGTCGTTCGGTTCGATTTTCAAGATGTTTCCATTCCCACAACTATCCTTATGCCAATGACTACACTTATTGCAAATACTGTCATTGTTTACAACTACAAAAGTGCGAAAGATTCGCACGTGTCCCCTGGTGTAAGTTATTCCCTCTCCTGTGGCTTACAGCGGTCTTCCCTTAAGCTTCTGTCTGACGGTAGTCCTTTCTCAGTATTGTCGTAGTTACAGCTGTCGAACTGGTAGTTGTTGTGCTCAGTTCCTCACCAATAGGTGAACGTGTTGTAGTCAAGGCTGTGCAGAGATCCCGGTCACACGGTGTAGGAGACCGGCAGTTAATCACGGTCTTTGCGACAACGAGAGTATTAAGGAAATTTGATACCTTTTCTTTATTTTGTCCGTCTCACTTGCATGAATGTGCAGTTTTTGTTGCAGTGGTTAGCCGTTTCGATCTCTCACACCCATTCTCAAACAACAGACATTGTTGTTAATCGTAACTAGTCACGCAATATGCTGCCAGAAGGCTCGAATAGCTTCTATACAGAAAGTCACTATGGGCAACAAGTACTCTCATTGATACGGTAGCCTTTGGGTCATACTGTTACACATAAACACAACCAAACCCAGGTGCGTAGGCTAAGTTATCAAAGGCAGTAACTGTTTGTTTCAAATGCTTCAAATGGCTCTGAGCACTATGGGTCTTAACAAAATGGTTCCAATGGCTCTGAGCACTATGACACTTAACATCTGAGGTCATCAGTCCCCTAGAACTTAGAACTACTTACACCTACTAACCTAAGGACATCACACACAACCATGGCCGAGGCAGGATTCGAACCTGCGACCGTAGCAGCAGCGCGGTTCCGGACTGAAGAGCCCAGAGCCGCTCAGGCACTACGGTGGGCAGTACCTGTTTGATTTTCTGTGCAGAAGCTTTTCGTGCTTTTCGCACCTTATTGCACCACTAGTTACTGTTAGTAACAAGGTTTATGGTTTTAGAATGGGCGTGTGACCTCGAAGCCGGTGACGACTGCAGCAAAAATTTTATGTTCATGCAACTGAGACGGACAGAATAAAAAATATATCGAATCTTCTCAGCACGAGCAGTTGTAGAACTACCATCCCGAGACAGTATGCCTCGAATCAACAAGGAAGAGTAGCGCTGGGGCACTCCTGTGCCACTTGCGCCTCTCTCTAACACGTTCCGTTGGTAACATTTATGTGGTGCTATCATTCACTCTCACCATTCACCCCACTAAGTTCCCCACGTAGCGATAACATTCCATTAGATACTACGCTGGGGGTGGAAACTGTGTCTACTGGGGGGAGTTAGTAAGATCCCGAGTTGGGGCAGTGTCAGTTTATATCAGTAGATGTCAACCTGGTCCCTAATGCCCATAGGGAACTTTCCAGCTTTGATGACGGGTGGTAGACGGTAAGGACAGTAAAACATTTACATTACGTTTGTATAAAATTTTTATTAAATATTTGGTAAGAAATTAGTCTTATATGTTTTTATTTGCTGGGACTTGGCTTTCTAAGCAGTATAACGTAGAGTTACTTCCTCTCCACCGAGCGAGGTGGCGCAGTGGTTAGCACACTGGACTCGTTTTCGGGAGGACGACGGTTCAATCCCGCGTTCGCCCAACCTGATTTAGTTTTTCCGTGATTTCCCTAAATCGCATCAGGCAAATGCCGGGATGGTTCCTTTGAAAGGGCATGGCTGACTTCCTTCCCCATCCTTCCCTAATCCGATGGGACCGATGACCTAGCAGTCTGGTCTCCTCCTTCACAACCACCTCAACTTCCCCTCCTTAAAAATCACCATTAATTTGAAACTGGAGGGCGGTTAGATAATTTTGGTACTAACAGAGTCACAAAAGTGAGCGGTATCTGAAGAAGGCTGATCACCTCTGGTGTATATGGTTTGTGGCAGCCCTCCTTAGGTACATCTACATCTACATACATACTGCGCAATCCACCATAGGATGCATGGCGGAGGGTACCTCGAACCACAACTAGCACCTTCTCTCCCTGTTCCACTCCCATACAGAACGAGGGAAAAATGACTTCCTATATGCTTCTGTACGAGCCCTAATCTCTGTTATCTTATCTTTGTGGTCTTTCCGCGAAATGTAAGTTGGCGGCAGTAAAATTGTACTGGAGTCAGCCTCAAATGCTGGTTCCCTAAATTTACTCATTAGCGATTCACGAAAAGAACGCCTGCTTTCCTCTAGAGACTCCCACCCAAGTTCCTGAAGCATTTCCGTAACACTCGCCTAGTGATCAAACCAACCAGTAACAAATCTAGCAGCCCGCCTCTGAATTGCTTCTATGTCCTCCCTCAATCCGACCTGATAGGGGTCCCAAACACTCGAGCAGTACTCAAGAATAGGTCGTATTAGTGTTTTATAAGAGGTCTCCTTTACAGATGAACCACATTTTCCCAAAATTCTACCAATGAACCGAAGACGACTATCCGCCTTCCCCACAACTGCCATTACATGCTTGTCCCACTTCATTTCGCTCTGCAGTGTTACGCCCAAATATTTAACCGACGTGACTGTCAAGCGCTACACTACTAATGGAGTATTCATACATTACGGGATTCTTTTTCCTATTCATCTGCATTAATTTACATTTATCTATATTTAGAGTTAGGTGCCATACTTTAGACCAATCACAAATCCTGTCCAAGTCATCTTGTATCCTCCTACAGTCACTCAACGACGACACCTTCCCGTACACCAAAGCATCATCAGCAAACAGGCGCACATTGCTATCCACCCTATCCAAAAGATCATGTATGTAGATAGAAAACAACAGCGGGCCTACCACACTTCCCTGGTGCACTCCAGATGACACTCTCACCTCCGATGAACACTCACCATCGAGGACAACGTACTGGGTTCTATTACTTAAGAAGTCTTCGAGCCACTCACATACTTGAGAACCAATCCCATATGCTCGTACCTTTGTAAGGAGTCTGTAGTGGGGCACCGAGTCAAACGCTCCCCGGAAGTCAAAGAATATGGCATCCGTCTGATACCATTCATCCATGGTTCGCAAGATATCACGTGAAAAAAGGGCGAGTTGCGTTTCGCAGGAGCGATGCTTTCTAAAGCCGTGCTGATGCATGGACAACAACTTATCTGTCTCAAGGAAATCATTATATTCGAACTGAGAATATGTTCGAGAATCCTGCAACAAACCGATGTTAAGGATATTGGTCTGTAATTTAGAGGATCCATCCTTCTACCCTTCTTATATACAGGCGTCACCTGCCCTTTTATCAGGTCGCTCGGGACTTTACGTTGGGCAAGAGATCCGCAATAAATGGAAGCTAAGTAAGGAGCCAATGCAGTAGAGTACTCTCCGTAAAACCGAATTGTAATCCCATCAGGACCTGGCGATTTATTTATTTTCAACTCATTCAGCTGCTTCACAACCCCAGGGATGTCTATCACTATGTCCTCCATACGAGAATCTGCACGAGACTCAAATGGTGGTATGTTTGTACGATCCTCCTGCGTAGTGTTGGTTACCTCTCAAATAACGCTTTCCTCCCACGAACGCGCTCCTAGTGTGTAACAGACGACGAAGGGAGCTCCCAGTGAATGTTGACGCGAGATCACAGATCAAATTTTTGTTGCGGATTCGCATGTATAAATCGCTTTAACTAACATTAAGAACATGTGATATTCTGTTGAATGCGACGTTCCAATGATCAAATCATGTACATAGAGAAGAATACAATAGCAAAAAATACGTGATGATAACACCAGAGCCGGCTGGGGTGGCCGAGCGGTTCTAGGCGCTACAGTCAGGAATCGCGCGACCGCTACGGTCGCAGGTTCGAATCCTGCCTCGGGCATGGTCGTGTGTAATGTCCTTGGATTAGTTAAGTTTAAGTAGTTCTAAGTTCTAGGGGACTGATGACCTCAGAAGGTAAGTCCCATAGTGCTCAGAGCAATTTGAACCATTTGATAACACCAGATGTTACCACAGTCTGAGGCAGTAAGCCGTACCTGACATTTAAACAGCAGCAAGTCAATGTTTATTTCTGTGGTGTGGTTGTTGCAGCGCGATGGGGACGGTGGTGTGCCTGCCGGAGAACGTGTGCCGGCTGTGCGCCGACGCCGCCGACTGCCTGCCTTCGTCCAGGGGTCGGCTCGCCCACTCCGCCTCCACCGAGTACAAGAGTGAGTACCTGCCCGCCAGTCGGCCGCCTTCACGTCCTTGGTTGCCTTCACAGGCAGCTGGACTCTACTCCAAGCTTATGTCAGTCTGCTCACGTTCGTTGCGAGTCAACCATTTATCTATGTAATCTTCATCTGAACCAGGATTCCGATGAAGGCTAACGCCGAAACACGTCACAGTGGATTAATACACTACTGGCCATTAAATTTGCTACACCAAGAAGATCACGTGCTACAGACGTGAAATTTAGCCGACAGGAAAAAGATGCTGTGATATACAAATGATTAGCTTTCCAGAGCATTCACAAAAGGTTGGCGCCAGTGGCGACACCTACAACGTGCCAACATGAGGAAAGTTTCCGACCGATTTCTCATACACAAACAGCAGTTGACCGGCGTTTCCTGGTGAAATGTTGTTGTGATGCCTCGTGTAAGGAGGAGATATGCGGACCATCACGTTTCCGACTTCGATAAAGGTCGGATTGTAACCTATCGCGATTGCGTTTTATCATATCGCGACATTGCCGCTCGCGTTGGTCGAGATCCGATGACTGCTAGCAGAATATGGAATCGGTGGGTTCAGGAGGGTAATACGGAACGCCGTGCTGGATCCCAACGGCCTCGTGTCACTAACAGTCGAAATGACAGGCATCTTACCCGCATGGCTGTAACGGATCGTGCAGCCACGTCTCGATCCCTGAGTCAACAGATGGGGACGTTTGCAAGACAACAACCATCTGCACGAACAGTTCGACGACGTTTGCAGCAGCATGGTAGCTCGGAGACCATGGCTGCGGTTACCCTTGACGCTGCATCACAGACAGGAACGCCTGCGATGATGTACTCAACGACTATCCTGTTTGCACGAATGGCCAAACGTCATTTTTTTCGGATGAATCCAGGTTCTGTTTACAATGCCTTGAGACCATACAGACTACCTTGAATGAACTAATGTGGAAGTACCCCTGTTAGTAAACACTCTTTACAATAAAAACCGCAATTACAAGAGTACACACAGTTTAAGAACAATGTATAGTCCCTACTTTCGTACTTAGAAATATAACAGACGTGTACAACTAACATAACAGACGTGTATAACTTACATAATCATGTAAGAATCAGTGAAATGTGGTTCTAATACTAGTCATACAGTTAAGTTACCTCAATGTTAGTAGACTTTCTAATTTATTGCACCCATCCTAGCACTAATAACATAATAAAAAAGTGCAGTTTAAGCGACATTTTATTTATTGTTAGTCTTTCCTAATCATATTGCAGAAATTATGTAAGCCATCAACGTCAATTCAGTTGCTACGGGCTCCGACTTGTCCAGCTTCAGTCATACCTCTCTTCTTAACGTTCCTCTCAATATTTAACAGCAACAGCTAAACTGCCCACATGTATGATGATACCCCAAGTACCTGAGCAAACCTCTTACAAATACTGATACTAAAATACTGAGTCCAAAATGTACAGCTTCATATTTGTATGACTTCCCCTTAAACAAAGAGCAGTGAATTTTCTTAATTTTTAACCAGTGGATCTTTACAATATCCATTACTAAGAACTGAACTTAAAATTTATCTAAAATGATGAAAATTTTATGTAGTTTTATCAGACTTTTCAGTTCTATCTGTCCATCTCTGCATAATGTTGCTCAAAGCTCTAGCGTCCATTTCTTTAGCCCCAGCCTCCCCTGTAGCTAATAGTGTAGGGAAAGGTTTGAAAGAAAAAGGTTCATGAGTTTAATCTTCAAGTTACCTTCACAATTTTGTACTCTCCTTGTTTGTCCAAAAACACTTTCCTGTTGCTCCACAAAACCCCTTTTAGGTGCTCCTTAATTTCTTCAGTGCCCCTGGAACTTCAGCTACTTCATTTCGTATATCTTCTCAATCTCAAGTTCTTCCCTTGGTTGATCAATCTGAAACCTACTTCCTAATTGTTACGTCATGACCATCAGACCCAGAACATACTCTGGCGCAATTTGATATCAGTAACACCGATTTTCAGACACTAAATAGTTTGTTCAAATGGCTAAAAATTGAATCTACTAAATAGTTTGTGGACGTGCCTCGATATTATTCAGAGGTGATGGAAAATATTACGACACTTGGGCCAAAAAGATCGTGAAATATGAAGAATTCGGATGTCAGGCGATAAAATGTGTATCAGCGCGGTTTTCCATTTACTACGGACTGGTGACGTGCATACCTGCGAAGCGACAATGGAAATCCAGACAGTAACATGTCATACAGTGGGCGAACCCCCCCCCCTCTCCTCTTTTCCCATTCCACTCCCCCCCTCTCCTCTTCTCCCCTTCCACCCCCCCCCCCCATATTCCTACACAGTTGTCTGGGGCACTGGAAGTAGTCCTCTTAAACGACAGCATATGTCAGGCGCGTTGGATTTCAGAGGTTTAATGTCTGTATAACTTCGTCAATGGTGAAGCCGAGGGTCTGAGGCAGTCTTGACCAGCGACCTGAACTTGCTGTACATTCTTACGAGTTCGCGACATTGAAGCTACGATGGCAAGACGACGCGGCCTTACGGAGCCGAGATTCTTATTTACCTGGAGAACAATTCATCTATTCAACAGAGTGATGAATCCGATGGTGAGACAAATGCGAAGGGCGACAGCAGTTTTGTTCCAGTGGAATCCGCTGACTACAGTGATTCTGACGCATCAAGTGAACAGCAAGTAGAATCTAATCCATCTGACAATGGCCAATACGTGGAGCATTTATCGGTATCACTGCGGACTTCTAGTACTCAACCACACATAATTGATATCATCAAAGTGTTTGGACCTGAAGATCGCGTTGACGCAACGTCGAAACCAGTAGCCAAATAGATATGAAATCTTAAGTACAGCTGGAGGAGTTTCATGTTTAATAAAAATAACATTAAGGTCCGGTTTGTATTGAAGTAATTCTTCATGGTTGTATAAGATAAAAAGGGATTACTTAATCAATCTGAGCAAGTACCTCCTGCCCATACAGCTCTTACAGTTGGAAAATTCATCTCGTGGATCACATGTAGTTCGCAGAGGTTTGGTTGTCTACTTATCAAAGGAATCAAAGATGCCAAATTTTTGCAGGGCGGCGTCCTGTAATTTATGAATTCAGTTAAATATTAGAGAATGTCATGATATGAACGCAACTTTTACTGAACACTAGGAGTTACATATCTGTAGCTGATTGGTCGACGTGTCTGACTCTTAAATCAAGGATCCCTCTACGATTCTGCACAGACTTCCCTCAATTACCAGAGATTTCTTCTTGGTGGGAGGACCGAAACGGGTTGCTCGTTGAGTAGCTACGTGCATGTGAGATAGTGTCTCTAAAGTCCGAAAAGTGAACGACGGCTGGAAGAGCAGTGTGCTGTCTACACACCCCTCCATGCCACATTGGCGTGACGACAAATGGCAGAGTACCGTACGGTAGCCAGTCGACATCGCGTGATCTTCAGGGACTGATCGGCAAGTTTAGATAGCTGTGTAGTGGTTATGAGAAGTCCATCTTAGAAAAAGCACAAAAGAACGCTTAGAGAAAGAGGAGAGAGAGCTGAATGTAATGTCCGTTACTGACACAGAGCCAACGAATATATAGCAGCAGCGCACGCTTACGCTGAAAAGCGGAATGCTAACAGTTTTCCTGGAGTTTCTCAACAGAAACTGAGAACTTTTCAGAAAGGCAAATATCTGGCTTCCCGGGCGCATCTGTGAAAATGAACTTAGACATCATCATGAATTTAGAAGTTGTCGTAGAGCTGTTGCTGAATGGTGAGTGGAATTTCCAGTGGCAGTCTAGCACTATTCGTGGCACTGAGAGGTTAATGGAGGTTGTGCGGTCGAAGAAAAGCTTTATTCGAGCCGACGCCGAGACCGATTACTGCCATTGTAGCTGCCCATTTTGGGTGCTCTGAGCACTATAATTCACACCCTGTACACCCCCAAACATCTGAAGATCTAATGATGTTGTTTTCTAAAAATATTCCATGTACACAACAAGTATTATTTCTTAATCTGTTATCTTAGAGGAGCTGTTACATCACTGGCCAGCAGTTTATACTTTTTATCTGTTACATAAGTTTGAAAATGCTGTACATTCCAGCAAGGCACACAGTGAGATGAAGTTGGAATATCTCGTGTTATGCCCATTGGGATCTCTATTGGTTAGCGGGAGCATGGGGCACAGGTACTATTAACATAAACACAAACATTTTTAATGTAGGTATTCGTAACATTAAGAAGAACATGAATACACATCTTTCTGGTAGAAGGTGACTGCTCAGGTTTCTTGGCTCTGAGCACTATGGGACAACTTCTGAGGTCATTAGTCCCCTAGAACTTAGAACTAGTTAAACCTAACTAACCTACGGACATCACAACCATCCATGCCCGAGGCAGGATTCGAACCTGCGACCGTAGCGGTCTTGCGGTTCCAGACTGCAGCGCCTTTAACCGCACGGCCACTTCGGCCGGCCTCAGGTTTCTTGTTGGTACAAAGATAAATGACCTGAATTACCCAGACAGGCTTAACGTTATGAATGATAATTACAAAGGCCATAGACCCTCGCCAGCTAGTACATGAGAACACTGAATAGCGAGGACAAGAACAAGTCACAAATGAGTGCGAGAGAAGCCGTTTGCATAACTTACTTGCATACGCCGCTAGACCTGGAGTGAGTGTGGCGTCCCTTGCAGATTACTGGCTGCCGCCTGTCAGTGTCGAAAAAGAGCCCCTTGGTCGCTTGGGAAGCGCAGCGGTGACTAGTGCCACGCCTATTTGAAAGTGCGGCCGATCGGCAGTTGACACCCATCCATTATTTCATAAGTAAGTCTTCTGGGTGAAAATTTGTCAGTGACGACGCATTGCATACCAGGCGTTTGCAGATAATCCCATGCTGTCAGGATTTACAGTTATTGCTCATGACAGGTATCACTATCGTTCGTACCTACTCTGCAAACCAAGTTAAGGTGCGCGGTGCAAGTTACTTACGGTAGCACTTTCTTGTCCTTCCCCTCCACCTCCCCCCCCCCCTCTCTCTCTCTCTCTCTCTCTCTCTCTCTCTCTCTCTCTCTCTCTCTCTCTCTCTCTCTCTCTCCCTCTCCCCCCCCCTCTCCTTCTCCTTCTCCCTCTCCCCCTCCCCCCCCCAAACACACACACCTGAACACTATTGGTTGAGCGTCCCATACTCGTGAACAATAACCACAAATCTGTCGAAAGGGTGTTTTGTAAGCCTCTTTATTCTTTTTTCAAGAACTGTATATCCTTGTTGTTTTATTCAATCAGAAGACTGGGTTGTTGCAGCTGTCAGCGCTACTCAATCCTGTGCAAGGATCTTCATCTCCTAGTAACTACTACAACCTACATCCATTTGACTTTGCTCATTGTATTCATCCCCCGCTCTCCCTCTACGATTTTGCACAGACTTCCCTCAATTACCAAATTGCCAACTGTTTCGAACCTCGGATTGTGTCCTGTCAACCACTTCTTTTAGCCAAATCGTGTCATAAATTTATTGGCCAATTCGATTCAGGACATCTTCAAATGTTACTCGATCTAGCCGTCTAATCTTCAGCATTTTTCTGTAAAATCATATTTCAAAAGCTTCTGCACTCGTTTTTACCGAACTTCGAAATGTCCACGTTTCATATCCGTGCAAGGACTTACTTCCAAAGCGACACCTCGAGGAACGGCTTCCTAATACTGAAATTTGTATTGGATCATAGGAAACTTTTCTTTTCATAATTACTTATTTACATGTCATGGCGCCTGCAGTGTAACACGTGTTAAGTTCGGCTCGCGAAATTTAGTCGAATTCGAAGGTGTTCTCGCAGGTGGTGTTGTCTAGTACAAGTGGAAATCGTTTAAACAACAGTGTTCTGTGCAGTAGTGCTATTTTTTTTTCTGTGCCCCGCCAATATCTTCGAGAAAATGGTAAACAGAAGAGTCAACAGCAGCGCGTCCAGCAGCGGGGAAGCAGCAGGTGCGGCGGGCCCGCTCTTGGCGGAAGGTGCGGCCGCGGCTCCCGGCATAGCGGAGCTGGTCCGCTCTGAGGTAAACGCTGCGCTTCGCAATAAAAACAATCTCGATCTGATAGCAGGCACTATATCAGATACTGTAACGGCAGCAGTATTGGCCAAAATGCGTGAAACTGTTGAGGCCAATACTGCCGAAATTACAGCACTAAAAAAGTCTGTGTCTGAATACGAGAAAAAGGCACGAGAGTTGGAAGTTAAACTATCTGCCGCAACTGACGAACTAGAACAGTACCAAAGGCGAAATAGTCTACGACTGTTTGGAGTAGTAGAAAATAAAGAAGAAGACACGGACAACCTGCTTATACAGGTTGCGCGTGAAAAATTAGGCGTAGAAGTGACCAAGGCAGACATTGACAGGAGCCATCGGGTGGGACGAAAACTACCAGGTGCCACCAAACCTCGTCCAATAATAATTAAATTTATCTCGTACCGAAAACGGGCAGAGATCTTTACCCAGAAGAAGAAGTTAGCAAGGACAGGGCTTACAATAAGGGAAGATCTGACACACGAACGGCTAAAGATTTTAAACAGTGCCATATCCCATTTCGGTCTTCAGAATGTGTGGACTCAGGATGGCAGAGTAATCATTAAGACAGCAGCTGGAAAGAAGACAGTCACAAACATGACAGAACTGAATAGTATTAAGTGAAGCTACTCGAGCCAAAAGTGCAAACTTAACACCATTTGCAAATTGTAACAGCCCTATACTCAGATATAGTCTTGTAATTTTATTAATTTTTTAATTATACCCATATTTGTACCTTCAACTAATTGTTTTTGTAACTGTATTAACTTTTCACTATTTTTTTGTGTCTGTAGCTCTAACCATTACTTAATTTTAGTTACTGCTAATACTTTTTTCATTTTCTCAGTTTATTCTCTTCCGTTCTGAATTAGTTGTATTGCAAGTATTAGTTTCTCCTTTAGTTCATTAATCACCCATCTCTTCGGTTTAAATTGTTCATAACAAAAATCACTATCAGTATCACTTTAGCAAATTTCAATCTAATTGTAGCTTCCTACGATAATCACTACCAGCATCACTTTAGTAAATTTCAATTTAATTCTAGCTTCCTACGATAATCTATTAATTATTAAGCTTACTTCTCTCTGCTGGCAGCATCGGCCTCTTAAATCACTCCCTTTTCCCTTATTTCCACCCTAAGCTGTTTCAAATACGCTAATTACATTTCTCCTCATACGACAGAGGATACACAGTGACACACAGCCGTCACTATTTTGGTCATATTCTCCTTGCACCGAATACCACTAATCCATTTTCTATACTCCCGCAACCTCAGGAAATCTCTAGCAGTCGCCTTTCTTTCGGCACTCGCGGTGTCACACACAGGGCGCGCAAAATCTCGGACACCCCTGTGTTATGTCACTTGGCGGAAGCAGCGGCCAGTGCCCCTCGCGGCAGGTAGTGCCTAACAAAGGGACAAACCAGTCTGCCACCCTAGTTCAGGCTGCTCAGCGGAACGCGTCAGAGCTTTTATCAGCTCACTGCAACATCCAGGCTTTACCTGCACATTACGAAGAACTTACCCTCCTCTTCAACCAATTAAACTACCACGTAATCCTCTTATCCGAAACGTGGTTGAAACCACACATATCCTCTGCATCTATTCATCTCCCAGGGTACACATTTCTTAGGGCAGACAGATCAAAAAAGCGAGGTGGCGGGGTCGGTGCGTATATACGAACAGATCTCAAAGCGAAAGTCTTATGTACGTCAAATCCTGCTGAAGAAAAAGAGGCTGAATTCATGTTCATTGAAATAAATATACAAAGTCGGAAATTCTTGACTGGCGTCGTGTACAAGCCGCCAAAAATAAGCTCAATGAGTTCCTTCCAGTCGGAATTACATTCACTTCAGTGTCAATACGAACATGTCATCGTAATGGGTGACTTGAACATAGACCTGCTAAGAGACACTCCCTCCGCAATAAACCTAAGAAGACTGTTTAGTTGCAATAGCATGAACATTCTTCCATTACAACCTACACACCATACGGCGCACAGTCATACTCTTATAGACGTAATCGCAACGAAACAGACTGACAAAGTAAGAGATGTTGGTCAAACATCGGCCCCTGGCCTCTCAGCACGTGATGTAATATTCCTGGCCTACTCTGTGCAGCCCCCAAGGATCAAATCGCGTTACATAACTTGTAGGAACATGGAACGTATTGACCTTGACGCTCTAACAGCCGATTGCTCAGAAATCTCATGGCATCAAATAATCAGAAAACCCACAATCGACGGCAAAATTAATGAACTTGGTGATAAACTCACTGCCCTCTATGACAAACATGCACCTGTGCGCACAATCCGTGTAAGAAAATCTCCTGCTCCATGGCTGACAGCTGAATTACGTCAAATGATGACTAATAGGGATGCTGCCCACAGGCGTTTCAAGGCAGATCCGAAACCCGAGCGTTTCGAAGAATATAGAAAGCTACGGAACAGAGTGAAACAATGCATTCGCAATGCTAAAATCAGGCACGCTCGCTCCCTTGTATGCAGCGATCTGACGCCCACGACTCTATGGAAGAATCTCCGTAGCTTGGGGGTCGGAAAGGCAAAATCGGAAACCACTTTTCATGTGTCAGCTAACGAATTAAATGAATTCTTCTCTGCACCTCTGAATACCAGCACAGCTGATAATTACCGTCCACAAGAATCCCTAAACAGGGTAACTAACAACGATACCTTCCATCTAAAACATGTAACAACAAATACGGCAAGAAAAGCAATAATGAGAATCTCTTCTGATGCAATTGGCAACGACAGTATCGGTATAACCATGATTGAGAATGTTGCCGATATCTTAGTGCCTGTCTTAACTGACATATTTAATTTTTCCCTCGTGAACGGAATATATCCTACTGCATGGAAAAGAAGCCTAATTCGACCCATCCCTAAGATCGAAAACCCGCAACTGCCTAGTGATTACCGACCAATTAGCATACTGCCTGCTGTTTCCAAAGCACTTGAATATATTGTTCATGACCAAATCACTGAACACTTGCATGAATTCAGCCTATATGACAAATTTCAATCCGGTTTCCGTAAACATCACAGCACAAACACTGCTCTAATTAAAGTAACTGATGACCTGAAATATGCCATCGACAATCGAAAGGCAACAATATTGACGCTAATGGACTTCAGCAAAGCTTTTGACACTGTTAACTTTGACATAATGCTCAGAAAAATGCAACAGCTTAATTTCTCTGAAAGTGCAATGAGATGGTTTGAAAGCTACTTAAAAGACAGACAGCAATGTGTTGTCTGCGTAAATGAAAAATCTTCCTGGAAACATGTTTCCTCGGGAGTGCCACAAGGATCAGTCTTAGGACCACTTTTGTTTTCTTTATATGTCAACGATATTTCATCGGTTCTGTCCTCCTGTAAATATCATTTCTATGCCGACGACCTCCAGCTCTACCTAAGCGTCAGACCTGAAGATGTAAACACTGCAATCGCTCAGATGAATGATGATCTGTCTTCAGTAGTGACATGGGCGAAAAACCTGGGGCTTAAACTAAATGCAAAAAAGACGCAAGTAATCTTAATAGCCCATCAGAAATTAATAAGTTCAGATTTCCGCGAACGGCTACCTCCTATTCTGCTCGACGGTACTCCAATACCATATCAGAAAACAGTGAAGAACTTGGGTGTAACTTTGGATGAGCATCTCAACTGGGCGGAGAATACAGTCGCAGTGTGCCGAAAGACGTCTGCTTGTCTCTATGCTCTCAAAAAGTTTCGGAACATATTTCCACAGGACTTGAAACACCAGCTCGTGCAAGCACTCGTTCTACCGAACCTCCACTATTGTGATGTGATTCAACAAGGCATGAGCAGTGAAAACAAAAGACGGCTAGAGCTAACCATGAATGCCTGTGTGCGTTACACCTGCAACATTCGCCGATACGATCATGTTAGTGCTTCATACTCCCAGCTAGGGTGGCTGCGGCCGGACAAATTGCGCGACTACCACACTCTATGTCTACTCCACCGACTTCTCGAGGCGCAAACACCCCAGTACCTTGCTTCAGAGATTAAAAACCTGTCACGTCATCATAATCGAAACACGAGGTCACTCTTATTTGGTATCCTAACTGTGCCCACTCACAAAACAAAAACTTTTGCAAACTCCTTCTCAGTTGCCGCTGTCCGCCTCTGGAACAAACTGCCCCTTACCTTGCGCAAAATTCAATCTCCTGCTGCTTTTAAGAAGAAGTTGAAGCATTTCCTACTATCATCATTATAAAGTTCTCCACAAAATTAATGTACAAGGACAATCCCCTCATCTGTCAAATAGCAAAGCTAGCGTCTCCTATGTTGCTCCTGAGATGCCTTCCTCTTCATCTATCTCTATTAGCCACGCAATATTCTTTTCCTTTATATTTCCTTAATTATGTTTCATCATGTCTCTCTATTCTTCTCCTCCCTTCCCCATGAGTCTCCCTCATACTCCCTGCTGCCAGCACTCCTATCTCAAATCTGTCTGTTCAATAATGTCTAATTATAACAGTACTTGTGATCTAAGAATATAAACTCTATATGTATGTATTTTTCCAGGTGTACCTTTCAAATTGTTTATTTCACTTTTTTACTAGATGTAGTTTAACATGCCTGCTAAAACATATGAATGTAAAATAAGTAGAATGCCTGGTTAGATGTAAGAGAGGGCCTGATGGCCCTAATCTTGCCAGGTTAAATAAATCAATAAATAAATAAAAAAATAAATAAATTATTGTGCTATAGGCAGTATGCATTATATACCCTCTCTATTTTGACCATCGACAATTTCTACTACCCAAATAATAAAATTAATCTACCACTTTTACTGTCGCATTTCCTAATACAATTCCCTCAGCATCTCCTGATATAACTCGACTACAGTAAGTTATCGTTGTTTTTACTTTTGTCGACGGTAATATTTTATTCTCCTTACAGGACACTTATTGTCAAAGTTTTTTTCCATCTGACTAATCAAATGATCGTGTGGCTTGTTTGCCGGCAGGCCTCGTACGGGGAAGTTCAGTCACCGGTTACTAGTCTCATTTCAGGTGACATCACATAGGGCTTCTTGTGTGTTGGTGATGACGAGATGAAGATGAGAACAACACAACACCCAGTCCACGGGTGGAGAAAATCTCCAGCCCTGCCGGCAATCGAACCCGGGTCCGCTGCGTGGTGAGCAAGCACGTTACCACTCACTTAAGCAGGCGATCTCCAGCTCAGAAGGAATTACATTATCATCGACCAACCTTAAAGTTTCTGTTTGTTCTTCCTGAACTTTAATATCCGTATTGCATTTCACTTTGGTTTCCATTACTTTTTGCTGCGTATACTGACTGAATAACATGGGGGATGTCCTACAAGTCTTTCACACCACTTTCTCGACTACGGCTTCCCTTCCATGTTCTTCTCATCTTATAACTGTAGTCTGGTTTCTGCACCTTTGGTTCCATGTATTTTATCCCTGATACTTTAAGGATTTCAAAGAGTCTCTTCCAGTCAACAGTGAAAAGGTTTCTCTAAGCCTACAAAGTGGGTTTGCCTTTCTTCGTTCTACCTTGTAGGATAAGTCGTAGGGTCGATATTGTCTTACGTGTTACATTTCTCTGAAACCCGAACTCATCCTCCCTGAGGTCAGCAACAAACAGTTTTCCATTCATCTGTAAATATTTCGTGTCAGTATTTTGCAACCATGACATACTAAACTGATAGTTCCTGTCCATAAGAGAACCAACAAGGATGGCGATCGGTTATTTAGCTTACGGTCAAGATATGGTCTACCACTGATATCCAGGGCCTTTAAACATCTACCGAATAACGCCAAGACATCGTGTAGCCTAAACAGTATGCTTGCAGCATCGGCCACATAGCGGTAGACAGGCGGAATCTCAGTGACTTTATGGCTCTGAGCACTATGGGACTCAACTGCTGAGGTCATTAGTCCCCTAGAACTTAGAACTAGTGACTTTATGAATGTCAGGGTCTTTGCAGGAGCTAACGTCAATTACGATCACTACATATGAGTGATCAAGATGAATCAAAGGCCACTAAAAAGACCAGTAATATGCCATTGAAGAATAAAGTATCTCTAGATCTGATACAACGAAACTTAAAAACCATAGTTTTAGCTACAAAGAGAGACTGGACCAGAATAACAAACAGGATGAAAATTTCTACAAAATGGGACCGACGTAGGGATTCCATTGTAGCAACAGCCCAAGGGACAGTCCCCAGTAGAGCTAAGACGAGTATGCGCCCTACATGGTCCAGTGAATGCGAAGACGCCACAAAGACCAGACGACAAGCTTGGGTCCAAAAGATGAAGCCCATCCAAAAGCTTTTACTACACAAAGAAATACTACAGCCAGCATCATATAAGGGGGGGGGGGGGGGGGAAGAGGAAGTACGACCAACATCTGATTCAGCAGTCACAAGACAAACTTAAACGGAGCAACTCTAGAGACGTCAAAGAGCAGACGACTCAGTTCACGGCTCTTATTTCACATTTCCAGCGATCCATCTGATAACTGTGCCTCATTGATAGCTAATGTAGGCCTACTAAAACTCTAGCTGTCTGCTTCCAGAAACTTCTAAATGCCGTAGAACCTACCCAACGACTCCGAGTTAGAGAACCTACTAATCCCAACATCGAGTGCATCCCATATCCCACATTTTAGGAAGTCAAAGAAGTCATAAAACTCTTCAAATCTCAACTTCTCCGGGAAACGTGGCATGGTCGCAGAAATACTGAAATTAGCCAGAGAAAACACACAGAGGCATTTATATACAGTAGTCCTGGACGTACAGGCTAGCGAGAAACGTCTGGACGACTGGATCTTACCCGTTATCCACCCAATTTACAAAAGGGAGGCAACACCCATGTAACTGCAGAGGGACGTCATTTCTTCCAATCACATACACAGTTTTTTTCCAGTATCCTCGAACGACAGGTAATGACACGGTTGGAGAATAAATTACGGGAATATCAAGCGGGTATCATAAGGTCGAGATCCTTTACTACAAATACGGAACCTCAAGACCAGTACAGCTAGACAGGAGCCAGACAATGGCTTGCCACCTCCGGTGATTGCCAAAAGGCGTATGACTTCATAGACAGAACCACTCCCTTTGAAATACTAAGAGAACTAGGACCAAACGAAAAACTCAATACGTTCTTGCAGGACATTCTGTACAATAAAAAAGTTTCGAGGACTATAGTCACAGAGTTTCTCAACCAATACAGATGTGAGGCGAGGGTGAGGTATAAGGGTGAGTCAAATGAGAACGAGAAAGATGAAACGAAAGGTTAGTAAGCAGTTTATTATTTCAAAAGTACTCACCACAACTGTTGCTACATTTAGCCCACTGTATGACAAGACAGAAGGAAAAATGTTTGCGGTTGCCTTTGGAACCATAATTGTATCTCTTCGCCCGAAGAAAATCGTTGCCTACGATTGTCTTTCTTGACGGGTCGAAAAATATTGGCATCGTGTCGGTAAAGATCGGGACTTTATGTTGAAAGTTTAAGGGCTTTCCAGCGAAAGACTTGCAAGATACTTGAACTTCGCTACATCTTGGGGTGCTTACATTGTTCACTTCTTTCATCTTTCTTTTCGCCATAGTCGTAACTACTTGCAGTTGGCTACTACACTCCTGGAAATGGAAAAAAGAACACATTGACACCGGTGTGTCAGACCCACCATACTTGCTCCGGACACTGCGAGAGGGCTGTACAAGCAATGATCACACGCACGGCACAGCGGACACACCAGGAACCGCGGTGTTGGCCGTCGAATGGCGCTAGCTGCGCAGCATTTGTGCACCGCCGCCGTCAGTGTCAGCCAGTTTGCCGTGGCATACGGAGCTCCATCGCAGTCTTTAACACTGGTAGCATGCCGCGACAGCGTGGACGTGAACCGTATGTGCAGTTGACGGACTTTGAGCGAGTGCGTATAGTGGGCATGCGGGAGGCCGGGTGGACGTACCGCCAAATTGCTCAACACGTGGGGCGTGAGGTCTCCACAGTACATCGATGTTGTCGCCAGTGGTCGGCGGAAGGTGCACGTGCCCGTCGACCTGGGACCGGACCGCAGCGACGCACGGATGCACGCCAAGACCGTAGGATCCTACGCAGTGCCGTAGGGGACCGCACCGCCACTTCCCAGCAAATTAGGGACACTGTTGCTCCTGGGGTATCGGCGAGGACCATTCGCAACCGTCTCCATGAAGCTGGGCTACGGTCCCGCACACCATTAGGCCGTCTTCGGCTCACGCCCCAACATCGTGCAGCCCGCCTCCAGTGGTGTCGCGACAGGCGTGAATGGAGGGACGAATGGAGACGTGTCGTCTTCAGCGATGAGAGTCGCTTCTGCCTTGGTGCCAATGATGGTCGTATGCGTGTTTGGCGCCGTGCAGGTGAGCGCCACAATCAGGACTGCATACGACCGAGGCACACAGGGCCAACACCCGGCATCATGGTGTGGGGAGCGATCTCCTACACTGGCCGTACACCACTGGTGATCGTCGAGGGGACACTGAATAGTGCACGGTACATCCAAACCGTCATCGAACCCATCGTTCTACCATTCCTAGACCGGCAAGGGAACTTGCTGTTCCAACAGGACAATGCACGTCCGCATGTATCCCGTGCCACCCAACGTGCTCTAGAAGGTGTAAGTCAACTACCCTGGCCAGCAAGATCTCCGGATCTGTCCCCCATTGAGCATGTTTGGGACTGGATGAAGCGTCGTCTCACGTGGTCTGCACGTCCAGCACGAACGCTGGTCCAACTGAGGCGCCAGGTGGAAATGGCATGGCAAGCCGTTCCACAGGACTACATCCAGCATCTCTACGATCGTCTCCATGGGAGAATAGCAGCCTGCATTTCTGCGAAAGGTGGATATACACTGTACTAGTGCCGACATTGTGCATGCTCTGTTGCCTGTGTCTATGTGCCTGTGGTTCTGTCAGTGTGATCATGTGATGTATCTGACCCCAGGAATGTGTCAATAAAGTTTCCCCTTCCTGGGACAATGAAGTCACGGTGTTCTTATTTCAATTTCCAGGAGTGTAGATCAAAGCGTATCTGTCATGTGATAACCATGACTCAGTGTCGGAAACTGTCTGCCGCTAACATAGGCGCGATATGAGGCGCTATACCACAAAATGACTGTCTATATACATAATTAAGTTTGTATAGAACCCTCAGAGTGTGAGTTCTACTTGCACCTGGCGTTTTTAATGCCTTTCGGTACTTGAAACGATGATGCGTTACGCTGCTTAGTATAGGTAGTTATAAGGAGTTTCTGAATGCTGCAATTATATTCCTATAGCGCTGTTTAAGAACATCGTGTAACTTTATTATTGTTTTGTGTGGTCAGTGGAGTGTACGACTGAATAATTATTCTCAGGTATTTTCCAATAGTATGCTAACGGTTTTCATTGGTCGCCAGTAATGAAATCGAAGAGACGTGATTCTGTTCGCATATTTATGCACAGTAATCCACGGGGGTGCTTTGATAAATCCGGTAAATTTACATGATGAATGAAACATTTTTGTTTCGTCTTCATGGTTGGTAAGCTTGATTATTCCAAGGAATGTATAAGGAATTTTAATAAAATATACAGAACCGTTCGTTGTTAATAGCTGCCTGAATTGGTTAGTGTGTCAACGGCGATTTAAAATGGAGAAGACCAAGTTACTTGCTGTTATTAAACATTTTCATTTGAAGGGTTGAACTGCTGCACAAGTCATAACAGAATTGCATGAAGTTGACGTGGATTCTGGACAATCATTGAAGGTTATTTACGTCTGGATTAATGAATTTACATGTAATCCGACAATCACCGAAGGTGAAGCACGCTCTTGGCGTCCATTTGAGCTCATCGGAGAGGAAATTATTGAGAAAATCCCAGGTATATTAATGAGACTGCCGAATAAAAGCTCTTGAGATTTCTGAGACTGTTGGTATCTCAGTAAAGTGAGTACGCAATATTTTGCAAATAGTATAGTTCATGCAGAAACTGTGTGCAAAGAGGGGTGATGCGATTGCTCACAGTCGACCAAAAATACATGTGGTACATTTCAACACAGTGTCTGACGATGCTTAATTGCAATCCACTATACTGTTTGCACTGAATTTTCAGTCTCTGTATCCATCATTACACACCCGAGTCAAAGCAATGGACAAAGACAGGTGAGAGTGCAGTAAAGAAGGCAAATACCATTTTGCCAGCTTAATAATCCTCATACATTGCTCAGAAGAGGCAGAACCATAACTAGATCCTATTATGCTTCATCGTCTTAATGCCTGAAACTAGTGTTGACTAAGAAAAGACGATGATTGGCATGACCTTTCAGCAGGATATTGCACCATCCCATATATTGTAACACGACTTGTATGTAGGCGAGCGATGTGGCCACCTTGAGTTAGTAAGGGGTAAGGTGAATTGGCTTGTGCAGTCCTGGGCTCAGGGCTCAGTGTAGCCGCGTCAGTCAAAGCACCGTGGATCGGCAAGCCGCAGCAAGTGGTACAGGCCAGCCAGTTGCAGGTTCGAACAGCGTCGGTGGAAATGGAAAACTCCTGGTACATACTATTTGACGCTTAAGAAGACAGTGTTCCAAGAAATGTCGGAGGGTCAGACTCGCTGAAAGACGGCTTCTTACAGCTCCTTAACAATCTGTAATCATTTACAGTCAAGTATTATAGAAAATCTGAATATATTTGCGATATCAGTAAAATGAAGCACATTCAATGACACAGCGATAATTTCAATAACTTGAAAACCACAGAAGTTAAAATTTGACAATGACGGATCATTTTCACAACAAAGCTCCAATTTAAAAACTTTTGAACGCTTCATACGTTTTCAACAAACTATCTCTCACATGACAGCATTGCATGATTAGCTGTGCTCACATACAGCTTCTCATCTGCGTTTTATTTATTGACCTCTGACGTCTCTTACAGCTTTTTTCATTATTCAAATATTTGAAAGGACATCTTGTCCTCCACAATCACACAGCAAATGGTTACAGCATAAATGCCTAACATTTTCTTAAGCTTGTGTATTTATTTTATGAACATTTTACTATTTTTTCAATATATTTGTTTCAATACTAACTACAACTGATAACAGGAAATCGTGGTTATTTAGGAAGTGGCTAGTCGAATGTGTTAGCTGACAGCGTCTTTGTAAGAGTGGCGAAAGATGCTGTTGACAAGCAGGCCTAAACATCTGAGTAAGCAATATCTAACCACAATTTGTTGTCATTTATCGTGACAACACTCGTGAAAAGGAATTGGCTTATCTATTTATGGAAGGCTTTTATTTAATTATGTGAAAGGCCTGATTGCGACCAAATGTTGATTAAATTCCTCTGTTTGAATGTTGTTATAATATGCTAGCATTGTCTGGGAAGTGGTCGATATGAGTCAACTCATGTCTATAGGACTTCGATATAGTTTTTGCGGCGATGGCATTTAGCCACTGGAAAAGTAGATATAGCGGAACACCACGGGAGTTCAGTGAAGACTGTGTTTCTTCGAGTGAAGGTCTCAAGCGAGCGATTCTGAGCACTCTTATACACTGTCTGGAAGAAGGCAGACCTATTCGATTGTGGAGCTGTTTGATTCTAGTCGGTGAGCGGCCTCTACCAACTTCTGAATGGATTTTATATTTCGAGAGGTCTGAATATCCTCTAGAGTAGGACACTTTACTTTTTCCACTTCTATTACGGAAGGCAGAGTATGAGTTACTGTTCCTTTCAGCAAGTGTGGTAATTAGTATATCACCAGTTTGATCTCTGTACGGTTTTGAGCTGGTGAATGTTTCGCCTATTGTGATTGCGAAATAGATGTAATTTTCGCGCGTATTCGATTACGGTATTTTCTGTCTGTGTGATTAGGTAGGCTTTCCTGGCGTAATAAGTCTTGAAAGTCTTTTCGGGTTTGCTGCCGGATTCTAAAATAAACTTGACTCGATATTTCGGCGATCCAACTGGTCGCCATCTTCAGGAAAATGCTGGTTCTGCTGATAGTCCCGCTGAGAACTGACGCCAGGCTGCAAATCGACGTCCTTTTCTGTTTGTGTTCTAAATGAATATCATAGGATCACTTCCGTTTAGTTTAGATGTATTTTCTTCAGTAAACATTATTCAACTTATTTCTCTATAATCTATATCAGTCACAGACTTTAGAATCTGGCCCTTGTTATTAAATTATTTATTTAACTTTATTTTGGATCTCCGTGTACGCTTTTTAACTCAAAAGTATGGCCAATGCAGATACGGTTTTATTGCAGGATCACAACTACAGGTTATTGTTTGCAGCGAATTAGATGTGGATCATGAAAGCAGACGTGCGCGGCTCGGCTTATGCGCTGTTTTTTTTTTTTTTTAATCAGAAACACTCATAGCCCAACTACACTAGCAATTACCGCTAGGTACCGTCGCAGTATAAGTTACAACAATCGCGAAATCTCAAGAATTGAGCTTTTAGTAGGTTCCTCATCCACGTTACTCACAAGACATAGCTCCAAGTGACTTCTTCCTGTTCCCTAACTGGAAACTTAGGCTTGCTGGGAAGAAATCTTCACCAGTGAGGAAGTGACGGTTGCAGTCCATGAGCATTTATCTGAGTCTGACAAAACCTATTTATTCTCACGAGAGACTGGAGGCTCTCTGGACCATGCGTACATCCCTCAGAGCAGACCATGTCGAGAAGTAAAGTGAGCTGTTTAAGCAGCAAACTTCTTTCTTACCTTGTTTTTCCAGACTTACGAAGCCACTCTCGTCCATTTGTTTACGCTGGACTTCAATGGCCAGTTCATGGCCAAACATTTGATTCTCCGCATCGCTACAATACAGTTACGCGCTTTGACGGTTTAAAGATCTCATTTCCTAAACGCGATTGGTTAGGGGAAACGTGCCGTTAAACAGCATTTAGGATCCACCTGCCGAAGAGAAACTTCCCGAAAAGGGGACAGAGGAGCAGGGGCGGAATCCAGATCGGGTTGTTTGGCGTCGGCAGGCGGTAGCGGGCACAGGGGAGCGTGCGGCCGGGGAGCCGCCGCGGCTTTGCAGGGTGGTGGGGCGGCCATTAGGGAGGCGGCGACGCGCCCTGCACTGCTCAGCTCTCAGCCGCCAACTTCCACGGGACTTAGTGTGCCGTGGCGTGGAGGGCCGAGCCGATACAGCCGGCGCGGAGGCGGTGGTTTCACAGCACTCACAACCACCCTGGTGTGTGTGTGTGTGTGTGTGTGTGTGTGTGTGTGTGTGACAGAGAGAGAGAGAGAGAGAGAGAGAGAGAGAGAGAGAGAATACCAAGAGCACAAGAATAATGATAATTGCACCTAACAGCTATATAGTAATCCAACGTCATTTTTTGAAAATATGCTAGTAGTTTCGGCCCCGAAAAGCGTCCTCTTCAGGCCCCAAACGTAATCTGTGATAAACGTACGATCACACTGACAAAAGACCAGTGGAGTCTTCTAATGGAAACAGTACAACTTATCAAGCATTTAACGCCAACTTGTCCCATTAAAAAGTCGAGTTATGATTTCACACAAGCAGTCCTAACGGTATCGGGACACACTGTGTACCATTGTGCAGGCGTCATCTGTTGCTCCGTGGAGTGCATGTGGTGGTCAATATATGGAGATCGATGCTTGTAACGAAACACGTTCGCTGTTTGAGTGTGATCAGGGAACGTTGATATTAAACAAAGTAGGCAACGACTAAAGACACGAAAATTGTCTCCATTAGCTGTTACTTTCACTGTCGGGAAAGTAGCGAGCAGTTACCATCGTGTTGTCGAGCCGAAAATAATTTAAAACTGAAATTCACTGCGATAAGAGTCCTTGCTTAGAACCGGTTTAGGAAGCAACTGTTAGAACTAGATTTTGTGAATCACAGATGAATACCTTCAATCGCAGAAGGGAAAAAAGTTAAACTGCATGGCAGTGTAAGAAGTTTGATGCTGCTCTATATCTGGAAGGCCGTTTAGATATCTACCATTCTCGTATCTACCATTCTCGATAATCATCTTAGCTGATATGTTAAATGAATGATGCTGTGTCTCATACGTTAAATCCGATTTCACATGAACCAGTGCAGAATTTAATTACAGAGTCATTAGGTTAAGCAAAGTGTAGCATAGTTACATTACCAACCACAGGGGCAGCTCACTGTAGCCCTCTAAACTATGTTGCGCGACTACACCAAGAGGACAGAGCGATGTCCACTGGCGTCATTCTGATACCAGCCGATTTTGCTAAAATAGGAAATGCTAATTCTCCTCAGCTGACTTGTCTAGGCTGGCCGGCCGGAGTGGCCGAGCGGTTCTAGGCGCTTCAGTCTGGAACCGCGCGACCTCTACGGTCGCAGGTTCGAATACTGCCTCGGGCATGGATGTGTGTGATGTCCTTAGGTTACTTAGGTTTACGTAGTTCTAAGTTCTAGGGCACTCATGACCTCAGCTGTTAAGTCCCGTAGTGCTAAGAGCCATTTTTCTAGGCTGTGTAGATCCCGTTCTCGCCACCCTGCCAAGAAAAATCCCTGGCTGTTCATGGATTTGAGCGGCGTGGCAACCATACGTGCTGACCATACTGTTACGGACGTGGGCCCACACTAGCTTCCACGTGGCCAATATGTACAGTTGTGCTAATACTTCAAAATGTTCAAATGTGTGTGAAATCTTATGGGACTTAATTGCTAAGGTCATCAGTCCCCAAGCTTACACACTACTTTACCTAAATTATCCTAAGGACAAACACATCCACCCATGCCCGAGAGAAGACTCAAACCTCCGCCGGGACCAGCCGCACAGTCCATGACTGCAGCGCCCCAGACCGCTCAGCTAATCCCGCGCGGCCCTGTGAGAATAGTATTGGAAGCGATATTGCACTGTTATGTAAATTGCATACGCAGGCAGAGGACGGGAAACTCAAGCAACCGTTGTTACTATTTACCGTCACCTTGTCAAGCACTAGAAACGAAGGATCGAGGTAGGCTAAGAATCTTCGTTCACCTGAAGACTAAAAATGTATTCACTTCGCATTCAAAGATGAATCAGATCCCAGCACACGACACATATCATGTGGTACATTTCCTAAAACCAAATGTTGAGGGCGTACTTATCACACAATCCATAGTCGCTTGTCTCCAGCGCTTGCATTTAATTCGCATACAGACAAATCATCACGATTAAAGTTTCAAAAATACACAACTGGACAAACTTTCGTTCAATTGTTTACTTTGTTTCGTTTAACAAAATGTGAACGAGACAAAATAGCACATTGTCCCAAGCAACGTCAGTGGAATAATGATAAGATTCGTAGTACAGTACAAGACCGTCAGAGGCATCACTTTAAGACTGTGTGGGTTGAAATGTTAGAGAATTAGAGTTCTGAAACCCTCCATGTCACCCAGTTTTAGCTTATCCGTAGTTTTCCTAAACTGCTTATGGCTACTCTTCTCTGTAAAGAACAAGTATAATTTCCTTCTTGTACGCTTAGATTGCTGTATCAGAAGTAGGGAGAGGCCTAAGAAACGACACGTTCGATATCAACACCTGTAAAACAACACAATAGATTACTTAGAAAACCAAAATTACTTCCTACAGAACTTAATATAAATCCTCTGTCTTCTATCGGGAGTTCGATTGGAAAACTACAATGTTAACTAACACGAATGGACGCAGAGACTAATCCTTCGATGTTTCCCCCTGGAAGGAAGGAGACTGTACTCGGCAGCAGCTGGCGGAAGATATTTCTCGGAGGCGACTTTGGAGAAGTCCGAAGTACCGCAGCGGTGGCTGTGATTGAAAGGTTAGGATTAGCCGGCACATGAGTTGACCCAGAGCGTCGGTAGAGAACTGCTGATGAGTTGAGCTGCACCGCTATTGTGCACGGATAGATACTTCTGGATCATTTACGCCCACGCGACTCAGAGGAGGGAAGTAGAATCCCGGCGAGGAGGACCTCTGGTGGCTTTTGTCCCGCCGTCTGTCGGTTGTGACATGACTTTCACTGGCAGCCGAAGCCCTGGGAGACAACAGTGAGGCGGTATGTATGTTTGTATGGCAAGCCTCTGCGTACGGCGGGTTGCTATTCCTTCAGGCGTTCTGTTGATATATGACACCCCTGCTCCACAAGAAGAGGAGGGGCTGTACCCAACGTCGAATTCAGAGTAGACCTCCATGGTATCAGCAGATTCGCTTGACATGTGTTGGTCCAGGGTTCTCTGCTGGATGTTCAGCAGTGCTGACCACAGGGTAGTACTGGATAGCCACCATCTGCTGCCGAAGTCTCAGGGGCTGCCACAGGTGGTGCTTGGGCAGTCGCTTCGTGGTTTAGAGCAGATAAATGTGAATTGAATAAACAAGACCGCTGCGACTGTTAGGATTATTTGTCGGAGAACACTACCGGTTTCGCTAGTTACATTAGCATCTTAAACTATTTCAAGTCAAAAGATTAAAGGCTCAATTTAAACAGAGCCATTCACGACATGTACATCCAGACATTTGTAACTTCTGACTCACCAACGTTCGCGCGTTTATGATAAAATGTATTGGTTGCTTTGGCCATCCACAGCCTCCACTGTAGACAGCTTGGAGAATAAGCGTTGCTGTTGCTGGCGTTGTTACAGCACCTGAAGATGCAAATTTAGTTTGTGAAAGCGGTCATATTCGCCAATATAGAATTCTAACAGTGGCACCAGTCTTGTTCATTAAAATTATGGAATATTTTAGTTATGGTTGCCCCTGCATTTAAAGTAAATTTATTTGGAACGAGAAAGGGCCTTCATTGGGATCCAACAGTGGGTGCCTGGGCTCGGTTTTGTCTCAGATCTTTGCTGCATAGGAACGATATGAGAGTAGGACCTCCATTATCACTACCACTGGAGTCCAAAACTACCGTGTCAGAAAAACATTACCACACGGACATCATCATGGATGGAAAAACGCTGCCTATGTCCCTGTGAAGGAGGTTCTATCGGCTGGCTTCGTTGTAGACACAAGAAGTGAGATGGGTGTAGCCGCCCTCGGAGTTGTTCAGTTGGACCAGGCCCCTCTTTTTTTGGTAACCCAATAAGAGACCAGAATGATGGAGAGTGCATCGTCCAATGAGTGGTTTCAGCAGAACTTTGATTGTTAATTCCTAAACGTTTGTATGGATCATTGTGACAACCCACTGTACGCAGGCTGGAATGGCACCGTGTGGATGATGGCAGTAACGGTTTGTGATCTGTTAACAGGGTGAAATGGCGTCCATAGAGATAATCGTGATATTTATTAAAGTGGAAATTATGTCCAGAGCCTCCTTTTCGACCTGTCCATAGCTGCACTGGCCGATGACAACGTTTTCGAGACATAAGCGATCGTCTGTCCAGTGCTGTCGACAATATGAGAGAGGATAGCTCCAAATCCGTAATCGGATGTTTCTTCTGTGACAATTACTTAGAGCGAGGGATCGTAAACTGTGAGACATGTGGGCTAAAGGAAGGTCCCAGAAGGCTTTGTTACACGCCATGTCACAGGTCCATGCCACAATTCTGCTTAAGAGAAGGGGCTGCACTTTCTTTATTGTGGAAGATTAGAGGTTGAAGTTATGATAGTCACTGAAGCTGATTGACACTCGTTGGAAGTGGCAAAATTTAGCAGGCCTGGAGATATTGCAGCAGTAACCAGTTGCCTGTGGCATTAGGATACGCATCAAATATTCACCTTTAGGCATGAAAAACTCTCATTTCTCCAAGTTACAGAGAAGATTAGCTACCTGCAGGTCAGACAGAAGGTCATCCAGCGTCTCAGCCAGGTTTCGGCAACAACAGTAATGTCGTCCACGTAATTGACCATGCCCGTCACATCCCATATAAGGTGTTCCACATACTTCGGAAATATTGCTGGGGTGCTCTGAAATCCCAAAGAGTAGGAAATTGCAGCTGAAGAGACGAGAGAGCCTGTTGATTATTGACAAGTCCCACAGCACTGCATCCAACAGAAGTTGTAAATATGCGTCATTGAGACCACTTTTCGTTAAGATTTTGCCCCCAGACAGCTGAGTAAAAATCTCAGCCACCTTTAGAGTGGGTAAGAATCAAAATGGACTGTGCGTTGATTGTGAACTTGAAGCCGGCCATCATGTAAGTGGAGGGAGCAGTCTGTTTTGTAGATTAGCATGAGGGATGTGGCCCATTGACAGCTGGAAACAACAGTCAAGATGCCAGCGTCCTGAAAATGTTGCAGCTACGCCCATAACTTACCCCATAGGATGAAATGGACATACAGTGTCTCAAACAGTTACGCATGGTTACCAATAGAAGGGTGATTTGGGCCTCAAATCCCATGACGCCTGTAGTAGAGGACTTAAAAACTGAATGATACTTTGAGTGAGGAGTTGTACATCCTGAAATGGATGATACTGGTTCCATCGTGCACTTGTAGCCCTAGAGCGTCGAAGGTATGAAGTCCCTATAACTCCATCATTCCTAGCATATCGATGAAAACGAGGCGCATCTTGCATGTTGTTGCACCATGTTTGATGACGGCTGCGAACTGTCCTTTACGTTACTGTAACTGCAAAGGTGAGACGTGGGATTTATGGAAAGCAGGAAAGATGTGGACGGGGCGTAATGAGTTACCGTTGCTTGCACAGAAAACATACACACTTTATTTTAGAAAATAACTCTCAACAACACTTCAAAAGTGCTTACTACACTGACAGCTGAAGACCTTAATAAGAAGGAAATCAAATTTTTCTCGGCTGATGGCCACAAGGAACTTCAGAATACTGAACAGCTTAAGGCCTCAATTACAAATGAGGAAGGCAGTTACAAATGAACAAATACCAAGATATCTTCTTCTTAAACGACCACGAAACTGTAACAAGTTATAGTAAAGGCTGAAGGCCTTATTAAAAAAGCAATTGCTAATTATTGGTAGGCTGAAGGCCACAAGCAGTGTTACAAACAATTAACGGCTGAAGGCCTGAATTACAATTGGGGAAAGCAGCTACATGTTAAAACATTAGGGTAAATTTTAAACAATTATGGCAAGTAAGACGGAGTGATCCACAGACTGTGCTATATGGATCGACCTGAGGAAGGTGACTACAGCTGTGTAAGCGGTGAGACAGGCAGCCAAGAGTAACGTTCACCTAAGGAGGGCAACTCAAACTACAGACGTTTTAAACGCCGATCAACTTTCTTAGCAAATCTGCCTAACGCCAGATAACCAGTCCAATGATGGAATAATTCAGGCGAAAGCGAAGTGGCAGACAGCACTGCGTCTCCAGAATCCGGTATTTGAAACACCAAAAGGCAGAAGGAACCACTATAACCCAGGTAGACACGTAAAACAATTATCCATACCCTCAATCAAGGAAGCTGTCAAATTACACGCCATGCCGGACAGCATCGGCAAGATGAGGACAGTACGCTGTCGCAAAATACGCTTACCTCCAGGGCAGGTAACTTAATTCGACTACATTCCATTATCCTCGTTTTGCTTTTGTTGATGTTCACCTTATATCCTCCTTTCAAGACACTGTACATTCCGTTCAACTGCCCTTAAAGGTCCTTTGCTGTCTCTGACAGAATTACATAGTCAACAGCGAACCTCAAAGTTTTTATTTCTTCTCCATGGATTTTAACACCTACTCCGAATTTTTCTTTTGTTTCCTTTACTGCTTGCTCAATATACAGATTGAATAACATCGCCGGCCGCGGTGGTCTCGCGGTTCTAGGCGCGCAGTCCGGAACCGTGCGACTGCTACGGTCGCAGGTTCGAATCCTGCCTCGGGCATGGATGTGTGTGATGTCCTTAGGTTAGTTAGGTTTAAGTAGTTCTAAGTTCTAGGGGACTGATAACCACAGCAGTTGAGTCCCAAAGTGCTCAGAGCCATATTTGAATAACATCGGGGAGAGGCTACAACTCTGTCTCACTCCCTTCCCAACCACTGCTTCCCATTCATGCCCCTCAACTCTTATAATTGCCATCTGGTTTCTGTACAAATTGTAAAGAGCCTTTCGTTCCCTGTATTTTACCCCTACCATCTTCAGAATTCGAAAGAGAGTATTCCAGTCAACATTGTCAAAAGCTTTCTCTAAGTCTACAAATGCTAGAAACGTAGGTTTGCCTTTCCTTAATCTACCTTCTAAGATAAATTGTAAGGTCAGTATTGCTTGACGTGTTCCAACATTTCTACGGAATCCAAACTGGTCTTCCCCGAGGTGGCTTCTACCAGTTTCTCCATTCGTCTGTAAAGAATTCGTGTTAGTATATTGCAGCCGTGGATTATTAAACTGATAGTTCGGAAATTTTCACATCTGTCAACGCCTCCTTTCTTTAGGATCGGAATTATTGTATTCTTCTTGAAGTCTGAGGGTATTTCGCCTGTCTCATACATCTTGCTCACTAGACAGTAAAGTTTTGTTAGGCCTGGCTCTCCCAAGGCTTTCAGTACTTCTAATGGAATACTCATGGGGCCTTGTTTCGACTTAGGTCTTTCAGTACTCAGTCAAACTCTTGACGCAGTATCATATCTCCCATTTCATCTTCATCTACATGCTCTTCCATTTTCATAATATTGTCCTCAAGAACATCGCCCCTGGTTAGACCCTCTATATACTCCATCCAACTTTCTGCTTTACATTCTTTGCTTAGAACTGGGTTTCCACCTGAGCTTTTAATATTCATGCAATTTGTTCTCTTTTCTCCAAAGGTGTCTTTAATTTAGCTGTAGGCAGTATCTCCTCAAATTAGCACATTTTTCCAGTTTATTCAGTTTTAATCTACAGTTCATAAAGAATAGATTGTGGTCAGAGTCCACATCTGCCTCTGGAAATGTCTTACAATTTAAAACGTGGTTTCTGAATCTCTGTTTTACCATTATACAATCCGTCTGAAACCTTCTAGTATCTCCAGGCTTCTTCCATGTGTACAAGCTTCTTTCATGATTCCTGAACCAAGTGTTGGCTATGATTAAGTTATGCTCTGTGAAAAATTCTACCAGGCGGCTTCCTCTTTCATTCCTTACTCCCACTCCATATTCACCTACTACGTGTCCTTCGCTTCCTTTTCCTACTACCGCAGTCAACCATGACTGTTAAATTTTCGTCTCCATTCCCTATCTGAATAATTTCTTTTATCACATCATACATTTCATCAATCTCTTCGTCATCTGCGGAGCTAGATGGCATATAAACTTGTACTATTGTGGTAGACGTGGGATTCGTGTCTATCTTTGCCACAATAATGTGTTCACTCTGCTGTTTGTAGTAGCTTACCCGCATTCCTATTTTCCTATTCATTATTAAACCTACTCCTGCATTACCCCTATTAGAATTTGTATTTATAACCCTGTATTCACCTGACCAAAAGTCTTGTTCCTCCTGCCACCGAACTTCACTAATTCCCGCTATATCTGACTTTAACCAATCCATTTCCCTTTTTAAATTTTCTAACCTACCTGCCCGATTAAGGGATCTGACATTCCACGCTCCTATCCGTAGAACGCCAATTTTCTTTCTCCTGATAACGACGTCCTCTTGGGTAGACCTCGCCCGGAGATCCGAATGGGGGACTATTTTCCCTCCGGAATATTTTACCCAAGAGGACGCCATCATCATTTAACGATACAGTAAAGCTTCATGCCTTCGGAAAAAATTACGGCTGTTGTTTCCCCTTGCTTTCAGCCGTTCGCAGCACTAGCACAGCAAGTCCGTTTTGTTTAGTGTTATAAGGCCAGGTCAGTCAATCATCCAGACTGTTGCCCCTTCAACTAATGAAAAAGCAGCTGCCCCTCTTCAGGAACCACACATTTTTCTGGCCTCTCAACAGATACCCTTTCCGTTGTGGTTGCACCTACGGTACGGCTGTATCGCCGAGGCACACAAGCCTCCCCACCAACCGCAAGGTCCATGGTTCATGGGGGGGGACTATTAATGTGTGCTTCATAGCTTTTGCGTTAAGTTCCATAAATATATTAGAGTTCATTCTACTGTTTTGTTTCCTGTTTATTTTCCAAACAGTTTTATCACGTATTACGTAACTGTGACGAGCCTCCACAATCAAGTACTGAACAGTCATCATATTCTATGTGCATCTAGTTTTATCTATTAATCGACTCTATGAAAAACACAAATCAATAGCACTTTCCATTTCATGAACACCTGGTGTACTAATTTTAGATGATTCGCCCTGAGTTACAGAGGTAAATGATAGCATGAAGAAATTTTTATGTTGATTTACGTAGGGATGACATTCAACATTTTGTTAGTCTTCAAATTTAAAACTAGATGCACATAGAATATGACGACTGTTCAGTACTTGATTGTGGAGGCTCGTCACAGTTACATAATTCGTGATAAAACTGTTTGGAAAATAAATAGGAAACAAAACAGTAGAATCAGCTCTAACATATTTATGAAACTTAAGGCAAAAGCTATGAAGGACACAGCACCTGCCTGCCAAATTTTAGAGGGGAAGGAGAAAATTATTTATTAATAGAAATACAGCTTAACACTATTTTTACCGATTGTTAGTGATAAGATGTAGATACCCCACTGAATTGTAAGCAGCTGCTAGTGTGGGTGCAGTTGTGGTTTCCATATTACCCCGGAGAGAATACTTCCACTTGCATTACTAGTACAAGAAAATATTGTGTATACTGCTAAGGCTGTCTGTTTGCAGTGTGATTGCTGTTTGATAAGTAACTCACAAAATGATAGTTCTAATTAATCATAATGACTGTCGTACGTTCCCGAGAACCTGACAAACTTTAAAACTTCAATGAAACGCGTTGTCCCATTAGAGAGATAAAATATATTCCAGTTAACAGTGGAGCCATTCGCCTATTGATTTATCAAAAGGTTGATACTCCAGTCACAAATGAATTGTTCGATCGTAAAAACGAGCACGATAAACAATACAGGTTTATTTTAAGCGCTGACGTAAGTGGTACGCCGCCGTTGGTTATCGAAGATAGCTTTCAGCGTAATTTTATCGCGGCGTCCTCGCTGCAGAGTGCGTTGCTCCACTAAAGTGGAAGCCACTCTTGGCCGCTGCTTTCCCTTTCCGCGGCATGTTTTCCTTTGACCTACAGGCGACTTAAAGTCGACTACTACGTTTACAAAAATGCCAAGAGTGATTAGTAGTTACCGTAATTGTTTCTAAATTTGGCCATTGTGATTGTGCTAACTGCTGTGACGGTGTTATAATATAATATGACATACATGGGTCACAATTGTACATTCCTCTCTCATATTTCCATGAACCACATGATACGTACACAAGTGACCACAAAGGAGTGTGATTACTGACGTTGACATACGGTTTTGAAGCGGTCCTCAGTGCTGGAAAGATACAGCAGAATTAACCAGCTGAAATATATTTCCTAAGAATAGTTAGAAGATGCTCAAGATACGACAGTGCTGTAAATAAAAAGAATCCAGAGAGAGCTAGTCGTAACATCATTAACCCAGTATATGAACAGAAAGAAAAGTTCCACTGACTTAAAAATCCAGGAGTATTAGTCAATTGATGGTAAATGTTTCCTGTGAGGAAATACAGGCGACAGTTACGCAACTCTAACAGCCATACGACGGCTTCTACTGAATTTACGGACAGACTTTTAGTCCATGTATTTTCTCAAGGTAAATTAGTGTCTTGCTGAAATCAGAAGATCTTGCTGTCGTCTTTTCCGTGTTTGTACATTACATTTGAGTTTTTGAAACTCCGCTTCTTCAAAACACAACGCATTCATACATCTTTTGCCCTCTTACGTGCCATCTGCAGTCGATGTTTTGTGTTGGAAATTACATTAAAATTAAAGAAGTTGTATTGATCGGCCTGACTTCATGCGATTTATAACTTGCCAGCATGCAATGGTCCCAGTGATATACAAAAGCGGTGTGTTGCTTTGTAGGTTGTAATTACATACGGTGTTCGTCACCACATCGTCAATCCACCTCACCTCCCCCCCCCCCCCCCCTGCGGGGTTCTGGGGTAAGAATAGGCCCGCGGTATTCCTGCCTGTCGTAAGAGGCGACTAAAAGGAGTCTCAACTGTTTCGGCCTTTAATGTGATGGTCCCCTAAGGGGTTTGACCACTCCATTTCAAAATTTTCCGTTAGTGCGTGCCATTTGGGGAAGGAAGCCTCGCGTCGTGCATTATATCTTGCCCTAAGATCTGGCACACCGATACTGTCATGGAGTTGGACTTACACTGAGCTTCCGGCCACATCAGTTGCAGTGTGTTCCGGGTAGCATCCTTTCCCTCCATTGTGCACTTCCACCATTGCCCTCGTGATGTACGTGGATATTCGACAGGCGACATCCAGTAAGGTAGCCAGTCCGTTGTGGTGGGGTCGTCATGTACCCTCTTGGTGGTAACCCAATGACTACACAGGCATCGCTCTGCTGATGCCTGAGCTGCTACCTCCCCACGTATGCCGAGTAGTAGATGCCTATCGCTCTGGGGCATCAGGACTCCCAGCAAAGGCAATCCTGCCAGGTGGTCTTTGCTGTGGCTGGGTGGCGCCCGTGGGGAGAGCCCCTGGTCGGAGTGAGAGGCATCAGGGCGGATGACCCGCAATGAAGCGTGGTACATCGTCTCTCGCTGGTGGGCCTCCACCAGCAGTCTCTCAGCGATCGAGGTCTAATCTCAACAGGAAGAAATTTGATCTGAGATCATTTCCCTCCCTGGCCACTCCATGGGAGGAAAATATGGCTAAAGAAGGCAGTGCAGATTATTCACCCCAGTCCCTAGTCTGTACGCTATTTGATAGTGACTCATTTATGTCGACCAAGCCTCAGTTTTTTGTGGAGCATATAGCGGACAAGTTCGGGGAGGTGGAGGGCTTGTCCAAAATGCGCTGTGGGTCAGTTCTAATCAAGACAGCATCCTCTGCCCAGTCACAGAGGTTGCTCGCTTGCGATAAGTAAGGGGATGTTTCAGTTAGCATCACGCCCCATAAGAGTTTAAACATGGTCCAGGGTATTATATTCCACAGGGATCTTCTTCTGCAGTCGGACAATGAACTACACGCCAACATAGAACGACGAGGTGTTCAGTTCGTCCGGCGCGTCCATTGGGGTCCGAGTGATGATCAGGTAGCCACCGGTGCCTTCATCTTGGCCTTCGAGGGTGACGTCTTACCCAAAAAGGTCAAAGTGATGGTTTAACGCTGTGATGTGAAAACATATATCCGTCCTCCGATGCGGTGTTCTAAATGCTGGAAGTTTGGGCATATGTCTTCCCGATGTACTTCCGGCATTACGTGTCGAGATTGTGAACGTCCTTCGCATCCCAATACTCCATGTGCTCCGCCTCCCATCTGTGTTAACTGCGGAGAACATCATTCCCCCTGCTCGCCAGACTGTAGGATATTCCAGAAAGAACGGAAGATAATGGAATATAAGACCCTGGACCGCCTGGCCTACTCCGAGGCTCAATCCTGTGACAATGACGTCGACCTGCACCGCTGCTGCAACGACGGTTCTCCCATCTGCCGTCCCGTCCCGTGCGGTTAGGTCTATGATCGGTCAGAATCCATCAGCCCCCTTGATTGTAGGGGCACTCCACTCCCTGTTGCTCCTGTTCCATCTACTTCAGGAGCAACCCCCCCCCCCCCCGCCAACCATCGGAGACATCAGTTCCCCCTTCGCAGCCGGAGAACAGTAAGACTTCTTCGGCTACTCTCGCCAGGAAGGGGTTCCTTGGGGACCTCCCTTCGCAAGTTCCGACAGGTAGAAAAGCGGACACCCGCAAGTGGCTGAAGCAACCACCAGTCGCTGGTCGTAGGGCTTCAGGTCGTCTGTCCCTCTACAAACACCTTTAGAGGCTGTCGCTGTTCGGTTGTGGACGCCACAGGCTGTTACCGTCTGCAGTCTGTATCTTCCACCAGATGGTGATGTCGCGCAGCATGTCCTGGCTGCGCTGATAGCCCAATTGCTGCCACCTTTCTTGTTACTGGGCGACTTCAACGCCCATAACTCTCTGTGGGGTGGGTCAGTGGCAACAGGTCGAGACGCCACCGTTGAGTATGTATTGACACAGCTACACCTTTCGATTTTAAATGATGGTGCCTTCACACATTTAAGTGTAGCGCATGGCATGTACTCCGCCATCGACCTTTCGATCTGCAGCCCTAGCCTCTTAACTTCTGTCCAATGGAGTGTGCAGGACGACCTGTGTGGTGTGACCACTTTCCGATCTTTCTGTCACTGCCACAGCGTCACTCTTCTGGGCGCCCTAGCAGATGGGCTATGAATAAGGCTGACTGGGACTTGTTCTCCTCCATTGCCGCTATTGAGCCTCTCTCTAATAATGCCACTGATGCGGTGGTTCACTCGGTCACCACCAGCATCATTACTGCCGCAGAATCTGCCATTCCCCGTTCTTCCTCTCGGCGGCGGACTGTGCCTTGGTGGTCGCCTGAGATTGCTGAGGCGATTAAAGATCGCCGGCGGGCGCTCCAGCGTCACAAGCGGCATCCATCTTTAGAAAACCTCGTCGCCTTTAAACGGCTCCGTGCGCGGGCCCGCCGCATCATTCGCCAACACAAGCAGGAGTGCTGGGAGCGGTATGTGTCGACCATTGGCCTCCATGTCTCTCCACCGCAGGTCTGGGCCAAGATTCGACGCCTCTATGGCTATCGGACCCCTGTAAGCGTTCCTGCGCTCTCACTGAATGGAGCAGTTTGTACTGACTCCGACGTAATTGCTAACCGCTTGGCAGAGCATTTTGCTCTGAGTTCCCCTTCTGTGAATTACCCACTGGCCTTTCGCTCCATTAAAGGGCGGATGGAACGTCGGAGCCTTTCATTTCGCACCCACCATCCTGAATCCTACAATGTTCCATTCAGTGAATGGGAATTTCACAGTGCCACTGGCAGATGCTGAAACACCTTTCAGTGGACTGCCAGCGACGCGTCCTCGACCTTTACAACCGTCTCTGGGTCGAGGGTGAGTTTCTGTCGCAATGGCGGGAAAGCATTGTCATCCCCGTTTTGAAACCTGGCAAGAACCCTTTGGAGGTGGACAGCTACCGCCCCATTAGCCTCACCAACGTTCTTTGCCAGTTGCTCGAATGGATGCTGAGCCGGCGATTGAGTTCGGTACTCGAGTCTCGGGGCCTCCTGGCTCCGTCTCAGGGTGGGTTCCGTAAAGGCCGCTCTGCCGCCGACAATCTGGTGAGCCTGGAGTCCGCCATCCGTACGGCCTTTTCCCGTCGCCAACACCTCGTTGCTGTCTTTTTTGACATGCGGAAGGCGTACGATACGACGTGGCGCCTTCACATCCTCTATTCTCTTCATGATTGGGGTCTTCGGGATCCGCTGCCGATTTTCATACGACATTTTCTGTCGCATCGTACCTTCCGCGTGCAAGTCGCGGCTTCCCATAGTTCCTCCCAAGTTCAGGAAAACTGGGTACCACAGGGATCAGTCTGCCTGTTTTTAATTGCAATTAACGGGCTCGCTGGGGCTGAGTGAACATCTGTCTCCGTTGTATGCTGACGACTTCTGCCTCTACTATAGCTCCATTGGCATTGCCGCTGCTGAACGTCAGCTGCAGGGCGCTATCCGCAACGCGCAGGCTTGGACTGTAGCGCATGGCTTCCAGTTTTCGGCAGCCAAGACCTGCGTTACGCATTTCTGCCGGCGACGCACTGTTCACCCGGAGCCGCGGCTTTACCTTGATGGCGAACTTCTTGCTGTGGTGGAGACACATAGGTTTTTGGGAGTGGTTTTTGATGCCCGGTTGACTTAGCTGCCTCATATTCGGCAGCTTCAACAGATGTGTTGGCGGCATCGAAATACTCTACGATGCTTGAGCCACACCCGCTGGGGCGCCGACCGATCTACCCTCTTACGGCTCTACCAGGCGTTAATCCAGTCTCGTCTGGATTATGGGAGCCTGGCTTATAGTTCAGCATCCCCTTCTGCGTTGCGGGTGCTGGATCCAATCCTTCCCAGTGGGATCCGAATTGCCACTGGTGCTTTCTGGACCAGCCCTGTGGACAGCATACTTGTGGAGGCAGGTGTCCCTCCAATGCGGTTACGGCGCCAATGTTTACTGCCGGCTTATGCTACGCATGTTTGTAGCTTACCCGGGCATCCAAACTATCGTCTCCTGTTCCCGCCGTCGGTCGTCCATCTCCCAGATCGTCGGCCCCGGTCGGGTTGTACGATCGCGGTCCGCGTCAGAGAGCTTCTCTCTGGGCTTAGGGTTTTCCATCTCTCGACTCCATTCCGGGCCCCTCTGCGTACATCCCCGTGGTGTGTGCCCCGCCCTTGCGTTCAGCTGAATTGGCACAGGGCCCGAAGGACTCAGTCCCTCCGGAGGCCTTCCGCCGCCGCTTTTGTTCTATCCTAGCCATGTATCAGGGCTCTGGCGTTGTTTACACTGACGATTCGATGGTTGCTGGTCGTGTTGGTTTTGCTCTAACTCTAGGGGACCACTACGAACAACGTTCATTGCCGACTGGTTGCAGCGTTTTCACTGCTGAGCTGGTCGCGCATCTTTTGTGCCCTAGAGTATATCCGCTCCTTCTCAGGTGAGTCCTTTGTGATCTGTAGCGATTCCCTGAGCGGTTTACGAGCTATCGACCAGTGTTTCCCTCGTTCTCGTCTGGTGATTGCTATCCGGGAGTCCCTGCATACTCTTGCCCGTTGTGGCCGCTCTGTGGTCTTTGTATGAACCCCAGGCCTTGTTGGGATACCCGGCAATGAAAATCTTGACCAGCTGGCGAAAGAGGCCACCAGTAAACCATCTCTGGACATTGGCCTCCCGGCGCCTGATTTGCGAGCGAGTTTCCACTCCTAAATTTTCGAGCTTTGGGACACTGAATGGCGCAACCTGACCACGCCAAACAAACTCCGTCCTATCAAGGAGACGACGACTGTATGGCGGTCATCCATGCGGGTCTCTCACAAGGAGTCTGTGGTCCTCTGCCGGCTGCACATTGGGCACACTCGGCTGACGCACGGCCGCGTATTGCGCCGTGAAGACCCCCCTCTATGTCGGTGCGGCTCCGTTTTGTCTGTGGTCCACATTTTGTTGGAGTGTCGCCTTTTAGCTGTGCTCAGGCAGACGTTAGCGCTGCCTGGTACGCTCCCTGCTCTTTTAACAGATGACTCTGCCATGGCGGACTTGGTTTTGCGTTTTATTCAGGCAGGGGGCTTTTATCACATGATCTAAGTGTTTCTCTATATTTTGCGTCGAGTATGGCCTTTGGCCTACGGTTTTAGTCTGAATTTTTAATGTGTTCTCGGTGGTTGGCTTTTCATTTTTTGTCTCAATGGTCAGCCAACCACTGTCACACTCAGTGTGATTTTAATTCGTTTTGTCTGTTCTTTGTATGAGTTTTTCTTGGCCTGTGTCGTCTGTTGTCTCCATTATCCGTTTTTTACTCTCTGTGGGTGTTTTTAGGTTTTGGAACAAGGGATCGATGACCGATGCAGTCTTGTCCCTTTAATCCCACAAACCAACCAACCAACCACCCTCACCTAGCACAGCAACATTTAATTTACTGAAAACAAACATAGATAAAAATTTCCTATGTCGCACACATCGAGAAATGTTAAACATAGATAGTTTCAGAAATAACACTACAGTCACTGTCAAATGTAAGAAGGTGGGGAATGCATTGTATTCAGCGTACACTTACGATTTCGATCAGAGTAATCAGTTGCTCCGTCAATGCCTATGGTTCAAATGGCTCCAAGCACTATGGGACTTAACATCTGAGGACATCAGTCCCCTAGACCTAGAACTACTTAAACCTAACTAACCTAAGGACACCACACACATCCATGCCCTAGGCAGGATTTGAACCTGCGACTGCAGCAGCAGCGCGGTTCCGAACTGAAGCGCCTAGAACCGGTCGGCCACAGTGGCCAGCACTGCTTATGGGAGAGGGTATAGATTTAAGTTAGTGTAGAGTCAATACAGGTGTTGTTAAAGATGAAGCAATAAGTAATTTAAGAATGAAGGAAGTACTGTGAAACACTTTCAAATGCTGTGGCTTTATTAGAACACCACTAGCACATGACGAGCGACGAAAAGATCCAGAAATGAGTATGCTTCTTTGAGTTCTCACTCGAGATAAGTAAGTCCAATAAGTGAAGATATGTAAAAATATAGCTCAGTACGTCGGATATGCTATCTGCTTTCAAACTGAGTAGTTCGAGAATAATTAAAATGTTCATTGAAGTAACTGTCTGCTAGGAGGGCGTCCTGAAAAGTAATGTCTCCGAATATTTTATGAGAAAATTCTTAAAGTTCTTTAAATAAAACAAAAGTTATTATGATTTAACAATTTCATCCTCAATGTCTAAATATTGATTCCTCAACATGGTCACTTTGACGACGAACACATTCCTACTGACGAGATACCTGTTTGTTGACCTCACCTGTACTTGCAACACTTAATAACTATCAAAATTAAGTCCTCGCCAGTCTACTTTAAGTTTTGGAGACAGTCATTTAAAACCGGGTGGGGCTAACTCGAGATTGTATGGAGAATTATCGATGACAGTGAACCCATGGCCTCGGATAGTTGTAGATATCGCAGATTACTGTCATGGCGAAGGAGAAGGTTCTCCATGTGTTGACGAAGACTTCGAATCATATACTCGATTCCAGTACGCTGTTTCTCACCCACCAACATAGTTACGCTACACACCGCCGTATTAGGCGCTACAATTCGCAGCCCTCTATCAGCAGATCCCGAGGAAGATAGATTGCGAAATTCGGCCTATTGGCGTATAGTTAAACGATTACAAGAATAAAATGGTAATAGGTCTGACGGAATACTGGGCGTTAAATTTAGTACAATTGGCTGTCATCTCCGACAGAAACATTCTCAACCGTGGCTGTGCAGCGACTTGAACTCAGCTTGGATGGCCGGCCGCGGTGGTCTCGCGGTTCTAGGCGCGCAGTCCGGAACCGTGCGACTGCTACGGTCGCAGGTTCGAATCCTGCCTCGGGCATGGATGTGTGTGATGTCCTTAGGTTAGTTAGGTTTAAGTAGTTCTAAGTTCTAGGGGACTAATGACCACAGCAGTTGAGTCCCATAGTGCTCAGAGCCATTTGAACCATTTTTTTCAGCTTGGATGACAGTTTCGAGTACATAATTTTATGCTGTTTCACTGAATTCCCGACATCATGAATTGTAGTGGCTAGTGACTGGATGAATACCAGATATCGCAAACTCTTGAGTAAAGTAATGTTTTCAGTAGATTAGAGATGTGGAGACATGCTGTGCAAAGCAGCATGGGGATTTCGAAGACATGGCACAGTCATCGGCCATAACGCTTGCTAAAATGTAACTACTGCTGCAAGATGCTGGGTACGTTAATGAGAGGTGTAATGATACGTACCCTGTGGAACCGAATGCTACCGCACCATATGCTCCAGCCGTATGACAGTGATGAATGCAATCTATGTTCGTTCTCGTGAGCACTTCAAGAGACGGATAAGTCCACTGTGAGGCGGCACGCACAAGAACGACGTGTTGTTACACATGAAGGGCTTATTTCCATCGTGGTATAAGTCCATTTTTGTACATTCTGAGAAACAGAGTCCTAAATTTAAATGAGCACTGAAAAATCTGTAGTATATATATATATATATATATATATATATATATATATCTGGTATCTGAACTGTAGATTTTTCAGTGCTCGTTTAACTTTAGGACTCTGTTTCTTAGAATGAACAAAAGTGGACCAACACCAGTATTGAAATAAGCCCTTCACATGTATCCAGAGTGGTCAGTGGGCGCCTTACGTGCGGATACCATTTGTCTCGGAAACTTGCTAATTTTTCGCCTCTGTGTAATTGACGTGGCTGCAAGATTCTTCCCAGCCGAGCAAAATACGTTTCTCTTACCGGATATTAGTCAAATGGAGCCGAAAATATTCTCTATGGTGTTGAGTACGGCTGTCCAGAACACATCGATTCCGTGTTGGCAAGACAATTCGAACGATAAGTAGCAGCTCGATATGCCTGTCAAATTCTAAGAGTGTTGATGAACGTGTCGGGTCACTACACAAGGCGCAATGCAATCGGCACACAATCAATCAATTGTGATTTTCAAATGAGAATACGCTACAAAAAACTTCCCTTACATGCAGAACGTTAATAACGTTACACCTACCTACGTTCTTCATTTGGGCTGAAACGCAAGCCATTTGCACATCCAAACAAGTATTACACTTCATGGTAATAAGACAGTTGTAGCTACCATAACACCGAGGTGACAAAGGTAGTGGTACTCCCTAATGTTGTGCAGGAACTTGACATGGTATGGACTCAACAAGTCTTTGGAAGACCCCTGTATAAATATCGTGCCATGCTGCCTCTCTAGCCATAAATAACTGCGAGACTGTTGCCGGTGCAGGATTTTGTGCACGAAGTGATCCCCCGATTATATCCAATAATATGTTAGATAGGATTCATGTCAGATTATCAATGTGGCCAAACCATTGGCTCAAGCTGTCCAGAATGTTCCTCAAACGAGGTCATGAACAACTGCGACCTGGTGACATGACACATTGTCATCAATAAAAATTCCATTGTTGTCTGGGAATGTGAAGCCCTCGAATGGTTGCGGATGGTCTCAAAGTATCCCAAATCCAGAAGACCCAGTCCATTCCCTCTACACACACCTCGCAGCATTCTGGAGCCACCACCGGCTGGCACAGTGCCCTCTTAACAACATGATCCATGGCTTTGCTTTGTTTGCACCACACCCTAACCTTTCTCCGATGGTTGTCCAAAAAGTAAGTTCCGATCGGTCGCTAAATGGAAACCAAAGCGAAATTCCGACACATTTTATTTACAAGAGTTACCTACACTTTCCAGATACTTCTCTACATAGTCACTGCTCCAACTTAGACATTTGTCGGAGCGTTATACGAAATTTCCCACACCACCGTGTTAGAAGGCAGCCGCCTGTGCTTTCTGTTAATTCTCTACGCTGGTCTATAGCGTGTAGCCTGCGCCAAAGTGTTGCCTTCGTATCCAGCGTTACATGTGAACAGAGATGATACTCAGGACGAGCCAGTTAGGGCTGTGTTGTGCGTGATCGAACACTTCCGATCGAAATGGCTACAGGATCCTCTTCATTAACCCTGTAGGGTGCGGCTGAGAATAGCCATGAAGAAGGACGTGCGTGACAGATGTGTTGGGTGGGCAGCATTCATTAAGACGAAACTTCTCAGTGGGCGCTACCTCGTGGCGGGAGACATCGTTGTTCTAGGCACCTTCACTCGTTCACAGTGGGCTCACAACTGGAAAGAGCGTCTTGAGGCGATCGAAGGTCATACTAGAGACACTACCTAACACATCTGTGCAAAGCTTCATGGGGTTTTCACTGTCGTGTCCATTTCGCGACCGATTGGATCTTACGTTCTGGACCACCCTCGTATCAGCTCTTACCAACCGAAATCGGGACTCATATGAGCAACCATGGTTTTCCAGCTGTGTGAGGGTCCAACCAATATGTTCACGAGCTAATGAGAGGCGCTGCAGGCGATGTGCTGTTAGCAAAGCACTCGCGTCGTCCCGCCGCTGCCAAGGCCCATTAACGCCAAATTCCGCCGTAATGTCTAACGGATACGTTCTTCGTACGTCGCACATTTATTTCTGCTGTCATTTCACGCAGTGCTGCTTATTAGTTAGTACCGATAATCTTACCCAAACGCCGCTGCTCTCAGTCTTAAAGTAAAGGCAGTCGGCCGCTGCGTTGTCCGTGGCGAGAGATAATACCTGAAATTTGTTATTATCTGCACACTCTTGATACTGTGTATCTCGGAATATTGAATTCCGTAAATGTTTCTGATGGAATATCCCATGCATCCAATCCCAACTACCATTCCACGTCTGTTAGTTCACGTCGTGCAGCCATAATCACGTGAATCACCTGAGTACAAATGACAGCTCCGCTAACGCACTGCCCTTTTATGCCTCGCACACACACGGTACTGGCGCCATTTTTATGTATGCATATCGCTAACACAATAATTCTGTCACCTCAGAGTTTGTTGTTAGAGTTTTAATACTCACCAGTGAAATTTTGCATGTTGCATGCAATATAATTCCCAGGTCATGACGTAAACTAGCCAGGTCTACCGGTGCTGACTGTCCCTAAGTTGAAGAGCCTGCCGAAACACTGCTGTTCGTATGTCGGAGAACGTTTTGTGTTAAAGTAAACTTCTGTGACACTGACACATTGGTCTTAAAGATGATGTTGCAAAAGACAGACCTATGGTTCGGGAGATTGACCGTACACGGATACATGTAAATCCAAACAAGAGCGAATGAAACAAAATGGCTCCTTTTCGGGGAAAGCGGAAAGCAACATCAACTAAACTGAAATCTGTGACAAATGCGTTACAGATATGAGCTCTCAAAGAGACAAATATCACACTAATTACCGAAACACGCCCACTGGAAGAATGCCAGTTAGTTGTGAAAGATGTATGCATAATATATGCAAGGGATAGAAAAGCCTAGGGGAAGTGAATGTAGCAAACCTTTCGAGATAACCAAGCGTCGGAAACACGCCGGTGCAGACATACGGCCATGAAACGACAGTCAATAGAAGACGAACGTGTGGATGTGTCTGAATTCCAGCGGAATTGGGCCAGGTTATACATGTTACGCAAAAAAGCGCGATTGTAATTGAATTAGCTCAAGAGAATGATCCCAGCTGAACATGCAATGCTACACAACTTCAAATTCGTAAGTAGGGATGGTGTGAAAGATTCAAATTTTCTGTGCCATTTATTGAAGGAAGTTTGATTAATTAATCAAGTATCGTAAAAGTAATGTAATGCGATTTATTTGGTAGGTTGATACGGATTGCTATAGAAACAGCACCACGCAAGATAGTTAACATGCGGTACAATCAGCGGCAGCGCCGTTAATAATGAAATCTAAGGCCCACATAGCTCAATTTATTCACAGCAGGCTTATATACAGAGAACATGAACAAACTTTTATTCTGACAAAAAAATGTTCAAATCTGTGTGAAAACTTATGGGACTTAACTGCTAAGGTCATCGGTCCCTAAGCTTACACAATACTTAACCTAAATTATCCCAAGGACACACACACACACACACACACCCATGCCCGAGGGAGGACTCCAACCTCCGCCGGGATCAGCCGCACAGTCCACTGCAGCGCCTTATTCTGACAAATACATTAGATCAATGTGTAATGATGTAATACTACAGAGCAGAATACACATTTTAAAGACGTACTCTTTTTTTATTCAGGCAAACGTTTAACAACAAAAGCTAGAAACTTCTACTTTCAAACCCGTTAGAAAGTTACCATTGTCGAGGAAAGGATTGCCGTAAAGTATCGGGAAATTTTTGGCATGTAACTAATGATTGTTCCAGTAGTCTCGGTTCGTCTTGTCCGTGCGCCGCTCGCTAATTGGCTGTCGTCTCATGGCCATAAACCAACAACGTGAAGCCGGCCGGTGTGGCCGCGCGGTTCTAGGCGCTTCAGTCTGGAACCGCGTGACCGCTACGGTCGCAGGTTCGGATCCTGCCTCGGGTATGGATCTGTGTGATGTCCTTAGGTTAGTTAGGTTTAAGTAGTTCTAAGTTTTAGGGGACTGATGACCACTGATGTTAAGTCTCATAGTGCTCAGACATTTGTACCATTTGTACCAACAACGTGAAATTTTTCAGCAATGGTTATCCGGAAAAATTTGTGTCGTTTGACATCCCTTACCCTGCTCTAACAACGTTATAAGGTTATTCATGTACACTACTGGCCATTAAAATTGCTGCACCACGAAGATGACGTGCTACAGATGCGAAATTTAACCGACAGGAAGAAGATGCTGTGATATGGAAATGAATAGCTTTTCAGAGCATTCACGCAAGGTTGGTGCCGGTAGCGACACCTAAAACGTGCTGACATGAAGAAAGTTTCCAACTGATTTCTGATACAGAAATAGCAGTTGACCGACGTAGCCTGGTGAAAAGTTGTTGTGATGCCTCGTGTAAGGAGGAGAAATGCGTACCATCACGTTTCCGACTTTGATAAAGGTCGGATTGTAGCCTATCGCGATTGCGGTTTATCGTATCGTGACAGTGACTACTAGCAGAATGTGGAATCGGTGGGTTCAGGAGCGTCATACCGAACGCCGTGCTGGATCCCAACGGCCTCCTATCACTAGCAGTCGACATGACAGGCATCTTCCGCATGGCTCTAACGCATCGTGCAGCCACGTCTCGGTCCCTGAGTCAACAGATGTGGACGTTTGCAAGACAACAACCATCTGCACGAACAGTTCGACGTCGTTTGCAGCAGCATGGACTATCAGCTCGGAGACCATGGCTGCGGTTACCCTTCATGCTGCATCACAGATAGGAGCGCCGGCCGCGGTGGTCTCGCGGTTCTAGGCACGCAGGCCGGAACCGTGTGACTGCTACGGTTGCAGGTTCGAATCCTGCCTCGGGCATGGATGTGTGTGCTGTCCTTCGGTTAGTTAGGTTTAAGTAGTTCTAAGTTCTAGGGGACTGATGACCACAGCAGTTGAGTCCCATAGTGCTCAGAGCCATTTTGAACAGACAGGAGCGCCTGCGGTAGTGTACTCAACGACGAACCTGTGTGCACGAATGGGAAAACGTCATTTTTTCGGATGAATCCATGTTCTGTTTACAGCATCATGATGGTAGCATCGGTGTTTGGTGACATCGCGGTGAATGCACATTGAAAGCGTGTGTTCGTCATCGCCATACTGGCGTATAACCCGGCGTGATGGTATGGGGTGCCATTGGTAACACCTCTCGGTCACCTCTTGTTCTTACTGACGACACTTTGAACAGTGGACGTTACATATCAGATATGTTACGACCCGTGCCTACACCCTTCATTCGATCCCTGTGAAACCCTACATTTCAGCAGGATAATGCACGACCGCATGTTGCAGGTCCTGTACGGGCTTTCCTGGATACAGAAAATGTTCGACTGCTGCCCTGGCCAGCACATTCTTCTGATCTCTCGACAGTTGGAAACGTCTGGTCAATGGTGGCCGAGCAACTGGCTCGTCGCAATACGCCAGAAACTACTCTTGATGAACTGTGGTATCGTGTTCAAGCAACATGGGCAGCTGTACCTGTACACGGCATCCAGGGTCTGTTTGACTCAATGCCCAGGCGTATCAAGGCCGTTATTACGGCCAGAGGTGGTTGTTCTGGGTACTGATTTCTCTGGATCTATGCACCCAAATTGCGTGAAAATGTAATCACATGTCAGTACTAGCATAATATACACTCCTGGAAATTGAAATAAGAACACCGTGAATTCATTGTCCCAGGAAGGGGAAACTTTATTGACACATTCCTGGGGTCAGATACATGATCACACTGACAGAACCACAGGCACATAGACACAGGCAACAGAGCATGCACAATGTCGGCACTAGTACAGTGTATATCCACCTTTCGCAGCAATGCAGGCTGCTATTCTCCCATGGAGACGATCGTAGAGATGCTGGATGTAGTCCTGTGGAACGGCTTGCCATGCCATTTCCACCTGGCGCCTCAGTTGGACCAGCGTTCGTGCTGGACGTGCAGACCGCGTGAGACGACGCTTCATCCAGTCCCAAACATGCTCAATGGGGGACAGATCCGGAGATCTTGCTGGCCAGGGTAGTTGACTTACACCTTCTAGAGCACGTTGGGTGGCACGGGATACATGCGGACGTGCATTGTTCTGTTGGAACAGCAAGTTCCCTTGCCGGTCTAGGAATGGTAGAACGATGGGTTCGATGACGGTTTGGATGTACCGTGCACTATTCAGTGTCCCCTCGACGATCACCAGTGGTGTACGGCCAGTGTAGGAGATCGCTCCCCACACCATGATGCCGGGTGTTGGCCCTGTGTGCCTCTGTCGTATGCAGTCCTGATTGTGGCGCTCACCTGCACGGCGCCAAACACGCATACGACCATCATTGGCACCAAGGCAGAAGCGACTCTCATCGCTGAAGACGACACGTCTCCATTCGTCCCTCCATTCACGCCTGTCGCAACACCACTGGAGGCGGGCTGCACGATGTTGGGGCGTGAGCGGAAGACGGCCTAACGGTGCGCGGGACCGTAGCCCAGCTTCATGGAGACGGTTGCGAATGGTCCTCGCCGATACCCCAGGAGCAACAGTGTCCCTAATTTGCTGGGAAGTGGCGGTGCGGTCCCCTACGGCACTGCGTAGGATCCTACGGTCTTGGCGTGCATCCGTGCGTCGCTGCGGTCCGGTCCCAGGTCGACGGGCACGTGCACCTTCCGCCGACCACTGGCGACAACATCGATGTACTGTGGAGACCTCACGCCCCACGTGTTGAGCAATTCGGCGGTACGTCCACCCGGCCTCCCGCATGCCCACTATACGCCCTCGCTCAAAGTCCGTCAACTGCACATACGGTTCACGTCCACGCTGTCACGGCATGCTACCAGTGTTAAAGACTGCGATGGAGCTCCGTATGCCACGGCAGACTGGCTGACACTGACGGCGGCGGTGCACAAATGCTGCGCAGCTAGCGCCATTCGACGGCCAACACCGCGGTTCCTGGTGTGTCCGCTGTGCCGTGCGTGTGATCATTGCTTGTATAGCCCTCTCGCAGTGTCCGGAGCAAGTATGGTGGGTCAGACGCACCGGTGTCAATGTGTTCTTTTTTCCATTTCCAGGAGTGTATTTGTCCAATGAATACCCGTTTATCATCTGCATTTCTTCTTGGTGTAGCAATTTTAATGGTCAGTAGTGTATAATGAGTGTAGAGGAAAGAACTGATTGTGAGCGCATAGCTTGTGCTACCGATTAGATGAAATGGAAGGGATGTAGCGTCCCACGTCGTAGCGTAGAATAATCAGTCTTAACGTTTGTGTGCGATCGATTCTGGAATACCGCTTTTCCACCATGGCGGATACAGAACAACACGTGGGAGCAGTTCAGTAGCGTTATGCTAGATTAGTTATCGGAAGATTGGATCAGAGCGTGAATATTACAGAAATGCTACATGAACTCAGATCAGGATCTATGGAGGGATTAAGATGTTCTTCCTATGAAAACAATTCAGAGAATTTAGAGAACAGGCATTTAGACAGATAGTAGAACGCTTCTACTGACAACTACATACATTTCATGAGAAAGCCACGAAGACAAAAAAAAGTCAGGGTTCGTAAGAAGTACGTAAATTATCATTTTTTCCCCGTCACTCTTCTTATAGTGGAACGGAAAACGAAATGACTTTGACAGGTACAGGGGACACCACGCTTCGCACGGTATTATGGCTAGCGAACTATGTATATAAATATAGACGTACACTGCCTAACAAAAGAGTAAAACACCAAGGAGACGTTGTTGGATGGCTGTGTAAGTTCGTACCCCTACACAGAATCAGTGTGTGTTTGTGTGTGTGTGTGTGTGTGTGTGTGTGTGTGCGAGCGCGCGCAAAGGGTTATGCTTGCAGTCCTAGATCACGGGTAGAACGGTCATCACAATGCATTGCTGCTGTTGATTATTGTTGTTGTTTCCATGCCTGGTTTGGTATAGAAATGGTTCACATGGCTCTGAGCACTATGGGACTCAACATCTGTGGTCATAAGTCCCCTAGAACTTAGAACTACTTAAACCTAACTAACCTAAGGACATCACACACATCCATGCCCGAGGCAGGATTCGAACCTGCGACCGTAGCAGTCGCGCGGTTCCTGACTGAGCGCCTAGAACCGCTAGACCACCGCGTTTGGTATACAAGGAGCATGATAAGTGTCAGATGTTGAATAATCACTATGAAAGGAATGGAGGTCCGATGTACACGTGAGAGACAGCGTTATCAGCACCTAAAATTGTTTGAGAGGGGCCTCATTTGGTGCTTTCATTTGGTCTGCTGGTCGTGTAACGCAATATACAGATTTTTGGGGCATAAGTGCGTGACAGTTACGCTATGTTTGGCGACATGGGGACGTGAGAGCAGGCATACACATCCTAAAGCTCCCGTATTAGCACAATCGTACAACATCGAAGGATAGCCATATTGTGCACCATCACGTGGTAATCCCTTGAAATCTGCATCTCCCATCCGAGAACAAACAATGGGCTCTCTGCAGCATAATGTGTCAAGCTGAACCATTAATGTGAGACCTTCAACATCAGGACTAGCGCACCGGCCGAAGTGGCCGTGCGGTTCTAGGCACTACAGTCTGGAACCGAGCGACCGCTCCGGTCGCAGGTTCGAATCCTGCCTCGGGCATGGATGTGTGTGATGTCCTTAGGTTATTTAGGTTTAAGTAGTTCTAAGTTCTGGGCGACTGATGACCTCAGAAGTTAAGTCACATAGTGCTCAGAGCCAACCATCAGGACTAGCTGGTCACCGACCCATGCTTGGTCTCCCGGTAATCTCAGCACACAGGACTGCTGTGTCCTGTTCAGCGTTGAATCTCGGTTCTGCACTACCTCGGATAACCATCGTCGGAGATTATAGTGGTGATGTGGGCAGAGGCCCCTTTCTTTGCAATGTATTGGGGAGACACGGCAGTTTTGCTTTGTGGAGAGCAGTCGGATATGCCTTCAGACTGAGTTAACGGACGTCACAACGCTACCTTACAGATGTCCAGCGCCCTCAGGTGTTGTTTCCCACGTGACAGTCTTGTGGTGCCGTTTATCAACAGTACAATGTTCGTTCATTTAAGGCACGTGTCTCCACGAACTGTCTGAATCTGAGGAACTACCGTGACCAGCGAGACTCCCCAATCTGTCACCAATATGAATATTTGGGGTAGCTCGAAAATTTACAACTTCCCAGTGGCAGTACCTAGGACATAAAGTACCAGTTTCAACAGGTCTTTGCTATCTTGTTGTAGAAGGTGTTGACCGGATTGCTTCAGGAGACGGTACATCGGCCGTGTGACACACGTACCAACCGAATCAGAGCTTTCATACAGAAAAGAGGCGGTGCTACGTCACACTAATAAATAGCCACATACTGCTAAGTTCTTCGTAATTTGAATCGATTTTCCAACAAAGAAATATCATCCCCTTTCAATCCGCGAAGTTTCATTTCGTTTCTTAGCTTACTGCTGGAGTCTCATTTTCGGTGAGGTAGTGTAATTGTCCAAGCAGGCGAGTATGTACATATACCGTAGCTAACTGAAAACATTGTCGTTGTTGTTGTTGTTGTTTGTTGTTGTTGTTTGTTGTTGTTGTGGTCTTCAGTCCTGAGATTGGTTTGATGAAGCTCTCCATGCTACCGTGTCCTGTGCAAGCTTCTTCATCTCCCAGTACCTACTGCAGCCTACATCCTTCTGAATCTGCTTAGTGTATCCATCTCTTGGTCTCCCTCTACGATTTTTACCCTCCACGCTGCCCTCCAATGCTAAATTTGTGATCCCTTGGTGCCTCAGAATATGCCCTACTAACCGGTCCCTTCTTTATGTCAAGTTGTGCCACAAGCTCCTCTTCTCCCCAATTCTATTCAATACCGCCTCATTAGTTATATGATCTACCCATCTAATCTTCAGCATTCTTCTGTAGCACCACATTTCGAAAGCTTCTATTCTCTTCTTGTTCAAACTATTTATCATCCATGTTTCACTTCCATACATTGCTACACTCCATACAAATACTTTCAGAAATGACTTCCTGACATTTAAATCTATACTTGATGTTAACAAATTTCTCTTCTTCAGAAACGCTTTCCTTGCCATTGCCAGTCTACATTTTATATCCTCTCTACTTCGACCATCATCAGTTATTTTGCTCCCCAAATAGCAAAACTCCTTTACTACTTTAAGTGTCTCATTTCCTAATCTAATACCCTCAGCATCACCCGACTTAATTCGACTACATTCCATTATCTTCGTTTTGCTTTTGTTGATGTTCATCTTATATCCTCCCTTCAAGACACCATCCATTCCGTTCAACTGCTCTTCCAAGTCCTTTGCTGTCTCTGACAGAATTACAATGTCATCGGCGAGCCTCAAAGTTTTTAATTCTTCTCCATGGATTTTAATACCTACTCCGAATTTTTCTTTAGTTTCCTTTACTGCTTGCTCAATATACAGATTGAATAACATCGGGGAGAGGCTATATCTCTGTCTCACTCCCTTCCCAACCACTGCTTCCCTTTCATGCCCCTCAACTCTTATAACTGCCCTCTGGTTTGTGTACAAATTGTAAATAGCCTTTCGCTCCGTGTATTTTACCCCTGCCACCTTTAGAATTTGAAAGCGAGTATTCCAGTCAGCATTGTCAAAAGCTTTCTCTAAGTCTACAAATGCTAGAAACGTAGGTTTGCCATTCCTTAATCTTTCTTGGAAGATAAGTCGTAAGGTCAGTATTGTCTCACGTGTTCCAGTATTTCCACGGAACCAAACTGATCTTTCCCGAGGTCGGCTTCCACCAGTTTTTCCATTCGTCTGTAAAGAATTTGTGTTAGTAACATGAAAACATAGACCACATGTACTCCTAAGTTTCATAGCACTGTTGAAATTAACTAGTATTTCATAACGTCACAGTACCGTGCGTGCGTACGTGCCTGTGTGCATACCTCTACAATCCCCACCGTCCCCTCCCCTGCCCCTCCTATGACTGCTCCATCGTACTGCTGTGCAGTAAGCGATCGGTGGCTGGCTTAGTGGTTTCGGTTCTCGATTACCCCGGCGCTGCGGCTGAACCGCGGGCCGCGCTCCTGCGGTTGATATTTGCTCGGTGCAGCGGGAATGTCAGGCAGGCAGGCCAGGGCACACAGGCTGGGAGCGCGTTTGCTCGCGAGCGCGGGACGCGTGCGTGACCTGGCGAGCGCGCGTGCGTCACGCCTGCTCGGCCCCCGCGGCCGCTACGTAACAACCTCCCTTGTGCATGGTTCGTAGTTCAAAGCCGCCGCTGCCGCAGGGCTGCTTCTCGCTCCCGGGTATCGTGCGACTAGAAGGTTTTGTTGCATAAAAACCGTCCTCTTTGCATCTTCCGATTAATACACCCGCGAATCTTTCACTCTCGCAGTGGAGTGAGCGATGATTTGAAACTACCTGAGCGAACTATAACACCTGTGCTGGAATCGAGTCTGGAAGGGTGGTATCTGCAAGAGGGGAGCTTACAACGTTCCTTGTAGTTCCCAGAACTAGAAGCAGTTAATTTCATAAATTATCTGGGAGTACGCATTGGGAGTGATTTAAAATGGAATGATCATATAAACTTGATCGTCGGTAAAGCAGATGCCTGACTGAGACGCATTGGAAGAATCCTAAGGAAATGCAATCCGAAAACGAAGGAAGTAGGTTACAGTACGCTTGTTCGCCAACTGCTTGAATACTGTTCAGCATTGTGTGATCCGTACCAGATAGGGTTGATAGAAGAGATAGAGAAGATCCAACGGAGAGCAGCGCGCTTCGTTACAGGATCATTTAGTAATCGCGAAAGCGTTACGGAGATGATAGATAAACTCCAGTGGAAGACTCTGCAGGAGAGACGCTCAGTAGCTCGGTACGGGCTTTTGTTAAAGTTTCGAGCACATACCTTCACCAAAGAGTCAAGCAGTATATTGCTCCCCCCTACGTATATCTCGCGAAGAGACCATGAGGATAAAATCAGAGAGATTAGAGCCCACACAGAAGCATACCGACAATCCTTCTTTCCACGAACAGTACGAGACTGGAATAGTAGGGGGAACCGATAGAAGTACTCAGGGTACCCTCCGCCACGCACCGTCAGGTGGCTTGCGGAGTATGGATGTAGATGTAGAATGAGATTTTCACTCTGCAGCGGAGTGTGCACTGATATGAAACTTGATGGCACATTAAAACTGTGTGCCGGACCGAGACTCGAACTCAGGACTATTGCCTTTCGCGGGCAAGTGCTCTACTATCTGGACTACCCAAGCACGACACACTTGCCCGAGAAAGGCAAAGGTCCCGAGTTCGAGTCTCGATCCGGCACACAGTTTCTATCTGCCAGGAAGTTTCCTTGTAGTTATTGTTGCACTTACCTGTCTTCAGTAATTAAATTCCTCAACGCACTCTAGAACAAAAAAGTCACACCACGAAGGAATTATCCGAATGGAACGGCAGTCGGTGTATGTGATGGACATCTACAGCCAAACAAATGATTACAATTTCTGAAAAACTGGATCTGTTCTTTCGAAAGAGAAAGAACTTCACAAGGTGAGGAAGCCAGTGGCGCGTTGGTCCAGCTCTGTCCCTTACGCAATCAGTTACCGGCTTAGACATGTTGGATGTCCCCCAGAGGGATATCGTGCAAAAGTCGGTCAAAATGCCGCGTTAGGTCGTTAAGCCCAGTGCTCGGTGGATACCCCTCCACGTAAAGCTCCAAATGTCCTCAAGTGTGGAGCGATTCGTCGACCTTTCTGGCCAAGGTAGGGTTTGGCATCATCAAGAGAGGCGCTATAAACTCTCGGCATGTGCGAGTGGGCGTTAGCTTGCTGCAATGTTAGGCCAGTATGGCTCGTCTTTCAGGGAACAAAACAGTGAGTAGAATACCGTCGACATACCGCTGTGTTGTAAGGGCGTCGCGCATCATTACCAAAGGGTACCTGGTAAGAAAACAAATGGCACCAGACTGGTTACCGGGCCGTAAGGCGAACGACAGGCAGGTTGATAACCCATCAGTGTCCATGGCATCCCCAAACACGTCTTAGATCTGGAATCGCATTGACTGGACTGTAAATGTCTTCAGTTGTAAGTCCCGTTTCGAACTGAACTCCGACGACCAGACAGTAGTGGGATACAACCCGACTGTCACAAGCCTTACGGCTCGACAACCGGGAGTGATGGTCTGGGGCGCCGTTTCTTTTCGTAGCAGGAGTCCTTTGGCAGTTATCTGGGGCAGCCTTGTAGAACAGCGGTACGTAGTCGATGTTCTACGCCACGTTTTGTTGCCTTCGTTGCCAGCCATCTTGGCCTTACTCTTCAGCATGATAATGCCCGCTGACACACAGCCATAGTTTCTACTGCTTCTCTTCATGCTTGCCAAACCATACCTCGGCCAGTAGCGTCGCCACACCTCTGCACAATTGAGAACATTTGGAGCGTTTTGGGCATGGTCCTTCAACCAGCTCGAAATTCTGACGATGTATCGCGCCAGTTGGACAGAATGTGGCACGATATCCCTCAGGAGGACATCCAACAATCCTGCCATTCAATTTCAAGCCGAAAAACTGCTTTCCTATGGTCCAGAGCTGATCGAACGCATTATTGATTTCCTCAATTTCTAAAGCTCTTTCTCTTGAATAAATCATCCACTTTTTCTGAATTTGTAATCATTTGTTCTATACGTACACATCGGGTCTACTGATTTCCTGCCCATTCGGATAATTCAGACATTACAGTGCGTTACAGAAAAGCGCAACACCTTCAAGGACAATCCCATTTCATTTACAAGTGAACTGAAAGGTAGTTCGTCATATTAGGACTGTACGATAATAAATTAAGACCAAATGCTACTCACACGTCACAGTAAACGGTTCCCAAACAGTCGCATCAATATACAGCGTACCGCATCTTGCGGTGACGCAGGCGTGTATTCTCATTTGTAAACAGTTTATAAAGTGGCCGGATGTCATCCTGCGATAGTTTGTCCCATGCATCACACAACGTTTGTTGTAATTCGTCACTGGTTTTTGCACCCTCTGGGAAACGAGTAGGTTCCCGCTTTGTCATGCCCCATCCGTATTCAACTAGTGAGACATCTCGTGATACCGCTTCCCAGGGCAGTTGCATCATATCATCCATATGTGGACGATTATTGTCCTGCTTTATTTTACACGTCTTATTCCGTAGGACCAAGCGGAGGAGCAAATCTGCAGGGTCGTCGAACGAGTCACTGCATCAAATTAACATCAGAAAAGTAATAATACATCAATTAAAATATACACGAATGGTATGCAGACAACAAGCGGCGAGTATAGATGTATATTTGCATTGTTATTAATGTTACACAGAAGATAGCTGATCATTTTTTTTCCACGTACTACCCGACAGAACAGAAGTACTGCCGTATGGGAAAATTCATCAGTTAAGCTTAGAGTGTACGAGAGTTACTACTAAAATTTTTTACTTCCTGTGGTGCCTTAATCAAAACGGATGCAGCAGAATATTTTACCACTTTCTGCCCATGAGACAAACAGGATCTGTTCAAATGCAGGTTGAGACGCTGCTTACTATTAAATGAGTGAAATTTCTAATTGTTGGGAATAATCTCATATTGTTAACAACAAACGACATTAAAGAGAAAATACATATTGAGGGACCAATTCCAGAATATCGAGGGTTCTTAAAAGGGGTCGATATGAGATTCACCAAATAATACAGCAAAAAGCTGAAGAAGCACATAACCTTCCTGCAGTAACACGGGGTATGAATCTGTGGAATACAGGGGTAATTAGTTTCTTACCCCACAAAACTCTCACTGTGGCCACGAGTTGTAACTGGTAACACTTCACCATGAAACCTGGGATGGGATCTATGTGCCATGGGCGAATGAACTCCAGAATATGCCGCTCACAATATCTACGCCGTACCATGTACGCTCATCACTTGCATATCACTTGCATTTTATTTTCAAATTTAGTATCCAACAGTTTTCTCCAAGCACTCGTAGCTCGTAGCTGACTTACCGCTAGCGACGCGTAATGTCTGAAACAACAAAGTCGTAATTGCGACAGCTAGTACCATATTTCCTTGACGGAACGTGTACATCAATCCCACGTCAACAGTTTTATTCTACTGGAAATACCTCATTCAGACCGATGACTACACTTACGCTCACGTAAAAAACCTGCTGATTGCTGAATGACTCGCAATGTTTCACAAAACACGATGATGTTGATGAGTCCCATACTTCTTAACAGAGCGTAGGGGAGCGACGCGGGAGACCCTTCGCCACCTTACTACGTAACCAAAAGATAAAATTCAGTCCACTGGAAACCCAACAGTTACCAGCTGGTCATACTAGTCCTCAGTACTAAATAAAAATAACGAAATTCTATCTTCCACAGCGAAAAGTGTAGAAGTAATAACAGTCGAAAACCCAGATCGAGACGAACACGGTCCTGAATTTTAGAAGCAAACACCGCATTTGATGAACCATTACGAAAAAGGAAAGAAAACAATACATTCAAGAATAAGGTAATAATTTTATTGAGAAGGTAGTTAATCGTTGCAGAAGTGTGATAGCAAATCCAGACCAAATGAGAAATGTGGCACAGTACAGGGTGCCCAAACACTCACCGCTGGCACAGACACAGACATGTATTCTCGCATGCAAATGCTTATCAAGGTGTGGACTGGCACCGTATCCCATATTGTCCTAAGCATCCTGCGCCTTCAGTTGCTATTCGGCAATGGTTCGTGTGGCCCGTGGAGACTGTTATCGCACTAATCATATATGCCATACGTGTCCAATTGGCTAGAGATCTGTATACCTCGAAAAGTGCGTTGCGTGCTGCAGCCATGTGTGAGTGTTAGTATGCACACTCATTGCGAAGATCTTAAATATAGATGATATACTCGTCATTTATTCAGAAATTGTCACTAATATATGCTGTCACAGTGCACTCATTTATTGCTATGTAACTCTCGAAGGATAGAGCAGAAAAGCTTGTTTCAATTCTTTAATAGGTCGCTTTCTTGTCTGTCCTTCCTGTTGGGTATAAATTTTTCCGACATGCAAGTAGCACACCAAATCAACAATTCAGTCCAAAAATACTTCCCAGCAACCATAGCAAAAACTGAACTGAAGAAATAAGGAATATGTCAAATGAAATGCAATACGTATGACGCAAGATAAGAACGTCCAACTGGGAGGACATTTCACACCAGATACAAGGACATTTAAGAGCATGGAAAAAATAATACACATCATTGAACTTTTGCAGAACACTTACACCAACATAAAATTACCACAAGAAACACAGACATGGAAATCATAGTGTCATAGAGTAACAAGAAACACCTCGTCGATTTACAAATGGTTCAAATGGCTCTGAGCACTATGGGACTTAACTTCTGAGGTCATCAGTCCCCTAGAACTTAGAACTACTTAACCCTAACTAACCTAAGGACAACACGCACATCAATGCCCGAGGCAGGATTCGAACTTGCGACCATAGCGGCCGCGCTGTTCCAGACTGCAGCGCGTAGATCCGCTCGGCCACTCCGGCCGGGTAGTCGATTTATAAGTGAACTAAGGTATTCAAAAAATCGTATTAGAAAACAATCAGGTCGAAAATGATGAGACCAATCTGGCAAATCACACACTCTTTGAACTGACTTTCCACTTGAAATTACATTAAATATAAGCGCGTAGATGCGCACACACACACACACACACACACACACACACACACACACACACACACTCCCCCTCACCCCACCCTCCCTTGCGAAGGACCTAACGGTTTTCAGGAAGGATAGGCTAAACACGTTTAGATGTGGCACGTTTGTTGCTGTTTGAAGTAGTTTATCTTCTACCGACATTGAAGCAGATAGTGCCCCAGAGATAGTGGACATGGTAGATATAATTCTTGTCAACCGGAATAAAATAATAACTGGATCCTTTACCGAACTCCAATTCTGATGATACAATTGCTGAAATGTTCAAAGGAAACTTGACTATAATTTGAACCACGTACTCGACTAATACAATTATATTTGGTGGTGACTTTAAATTACTCTCTATATCTTGGCGAAAATACTTAGTTAAATCCAGAGGCACGCATAATACATGATACGAAGCTATGCTAGACGCATTCTCTGAAAATTATGTCGTGGAGTTAGTTCTTGAGCCCGTTAGAATAATAAAAGATTGTGAAAACACACTTCATCTTTTAGCAACCAATAACCCTGAGCTAATAACGTGCATGAAAACGGAAACAGAGATAAGTGAATATAGGGTTGTCGAAGCGAAACTGAATACCGTAATTCGCACATCCTCCAAAAAGGAACAAAAACTACGTGTTTAAAGAAGCGCACAATTCTCTTGACAGCTTCTTCAGAGACAGTCTCCACTCTCTCCAAATTGGCAATGTAAATGTGGACTAGATGTGGCTTCAATTCAAAGAAATGGTACGATATGGCAATGCCTGTACTATTATGAATTACGATGCAAAGTTCCTTTGGACATGCAAGCATGTCCAAAGCAACAGGCGCTGTGGCGACTAGAGCAGTTATGAGATACATTAAATGTATTCGCAGTTGCGAATATGGACAACGATGAGCTGTAGAATGAAATGACTATAATGAAAATTTGTGACGGACTGGGACTCGAACCCGGATTTCCTTCTTATCGAGAGCGTTCCCCTTACCATTTAGCTATCTGTGCATGACTCACAGCCACACACAAACGTCCATATGTCGTCGACCAAGCGTTTACAGTCTGTACTTGTACATACATTATGTATATTCACATTCAGGTGTGACATTATACTTAAGTTACCTAAAATATCAGAATTGCATTTGTAAAGATTTGAGTTCAAATTCATTCAGCATCCTGTAACATAACCTGACTGCAAGTAAAATTCATTTAAGTGAACTAGGGTATGGTTCCACGAACAAGGTCATGGATAACTTCTTTCGTCTTCCATTATACTTTAACAATAATAGGAGAAACATAAATTCAGATTTTTCGATTTCACGTTTTGCATATTTGACACTTTTACTTGTAACGTAACAAACCTGAGAATACTACTTCACACTGAAGAAGATTCACGCAAGTCATTTTTTGATAGTAAAATCTTCAGTATATGGAACGCTACCGAAAGTGGCCCATTTAAACTTTCCAGCGCAAATACCTCCTGAACAAATATTGAAAAACTGCTTTCTCTCGCATGGGGACAGGGGCTCGTGAAAATAAGCACTAAGAGACATTCTAAAACGCAAGCAAATTTAAGTTTCACACTAACCTCTGCTTCTTTTTAAACAAATACCATGTATTATTTCTCACTCAGTCAATAACGTTTAAGTGCGTATGATGAGCAGTGTTATTGGATGAATATGTTGATAACAGGAATAAGTAGCCAGAACTATTTTATCCAAAATCAACAGAAAACTCATTGAACGACGATATAACAAACTGGAAGCATGGAAATTTCATGACGTCTTTAGCACATTGGTGTGCATGCCCGTAATCTGTTGTCACCCACAGTTAAGAAAGCGGGGTGCAAAAAAATACGATAACTTTCTCTAGTTCAAACACGAAGTAGCCTAAAATGCAGCGTGTATGTCAGATAAAATATTCCAGCAGACTATAGTTACACTGCCGCTTGAAAGGCCTACTATTACTAATAATTGAGTATTCCATGAAGTTTCGGGATGGCAGCAGGATAACGTCTAGTTATTACCAAGATATTTCGGCTGCCAATCATTCATCCATCTTCAGGTGAGTGTTTTGCATTGGAACTGCTAATTCACATCGCTACCCCCGAAAAAAAAAAAAAATTGGTGCGAAGACGCTTGCGCAAAGGCTACATTTCGTCAAATTTGGCAGATTATTAAGAAAACATCAAGTCACAATAATCTTCTGCCCATCTAGAAAGGCTTTTGATCTTCTGAGTTAAACACAGGACGATCCGGAGGATTGGAACCTACAAAACACCTTGGTAGTATGGCGAAATCTACACTGGTGAGACAACGCGCACAGTGCGTGAAAGATGCGTTGAACACGATCGCCGCACTATTCAGTCGTAGCCAAGTAAGTCAGCCGTAGCCGAGTATTGTATCTACACAGAATATTCCATGGATTACTCTGCCACGGAAATCTTGGCCTCTACGAGGTCCTCCTTGTATTCACTTATTAAGGAATCTGTGGAAATACGTTTAGCGCAAGACATTTTTAATAATGATGTTTTCAACCCGACAAGTCGTGGGACTCGGTGATATCTTTAATTTCGTCAGAAAGGAAAAGATTTATGACTTACGACATATATAGCGACATTTAATTTTACTCATTTTCTCATCTGAACCTTAACTCCACAAGTGTGCATCCCGACAGGGAGCTTGCATGTGGTATCTCATTACGCATTGACCTATGTGCCATAGACGAAGCAATATTCGGAGAGGTCTCGTAGGTGGACAGAGGACGCATGAGTAGCGGCTGCCTTGTGCATACGTCTTCGCACCAGTTTTTTGTATAAAGGTATCGATGTGAACTAGCAACTTTTAGAGCAGAACATACACCTGAAGATAGCTGAATGATAGTCACGCGAAATATCGTGGCAATAAATCGACGTTATCCTGTTGCAATGCTGAAACTCCATGGATTACTCTTTAACCAGGGAAAATTTCAAGTTTCTGTAATTGACTGCCCAATTCGTCGTTTGTTGGATTGTAGTAATGTTAAGGTGACATTCATGACAGTATTCGTAAATCAACATTCTAGTAAGGTGATAAAAAAACAAAAAACACTTTCACTGAAACGCTACTTCCACAAAGATAAATGACAACATTAACGATACAGTGTCAATCTACTAAGTCACTTCACTCAGCTCAGTTACACCTCTTTCGTACTAACAGGCGTATTGTAGTATTGCTGTTTCTTCTAAATACTGAGGGTTCTTGTAGGAATGGGTAATATTCAGAAATATTACGTTGACGACCATTGTAAGCAGAAAAACTATAGTGAACATCGACTCTAAACTGGATATCTGAAAAGCGATGACAACTTGATCATCATAACTCCTATGAGACATATCTCTTTTGTTGACCAAATATTCACGGCTCTGAAGGTGAGCAATTAGGAGCCCATGTTTATTTGAAAATTTTTACTTGATTTGGCCTATATTTGCTCCTATCAATAGACGAAAATCAAAGAGGTAGCAGTTGCAGACATTCATATCACATCGAAGATGAAATGCTCAAAGCTCTTAAGGTATGTATTCTTGAGTCCACTATTCCTAGATTTTTTACTTCGCATGATCGTTCCTGCCAAATCCCTGAATATTGACGATTCGTCCTGGGGCACCCCCGTATCCTCCGAAAATGGTGAATATCAGAGGCGCTGAAAAGCTGCGTAAATACTTTTTCTATCTAAATGGCAGCTCAAAGCAGTATCGCAGAAACTACATTAATCAGTTTTACTTCAGATAGTAACAATCTGGTGTACACAGTTTTTCTAACACTCTTTATTAAATCTTCTGTACTCGATTATTGGTACCATAAATGAAAAATATAAAACTGACGTAGTTTATGCTGATTTTCGCTCATTAATCGTTTAGATGTTTCCCAAATCCACCACCCCTCCCTTCCCCTACCCTACCCTAAGATAAAGGCCCATGCCGAGGTGTAGTTTTAATTGTACTGTAGGTAGAACCGCAACGGACGGTACTTGTGAAGAGGCCAGACAAACATGTGGGCTCTAAAGAGGGACAGGAGCGTTGACGAAAGTTGAAGGGCCAACAGTCTGGGGACGCTGACTGAACTGGCTGAACTGACTGAACTGGCCTTACCACATAGACTTACTACGTTGGTACTGCGAGCAGATTAAAACATGTCGTTACTTTTTCAGAGGGCATGCAGCTCTTCTATTTCGTTGAATGAAGACAGCATCCCTTTGTATAAAATATTTTCGAACTTAAAAATTGCCCTCATCTGGTGGGGCTTAGTCAGGAGGATGTTGTCATCAGGGAAAACCAAACTGTCGTCCTATAGTTGGTTAGACTGTTAGAAAATCCAAGTGGTTGGACTGAAGTAGGATTAAGTGTAGTTGAGCGGCAGTATGAACTTCACTTCTTGATAGGTGAGTACAGGTCTATAAGTACAAAATTAAATATGGGTACCACAGGAGTAGGCCTAATAATGAACAAGAAAATATTAATATGGGAAAGCTACTATAGACAGCATAGTGATAATACTATTGTAGACAGGATTTACAAAACAGTCTTCAAATGTGTGAGAATTCTTATGGGACTTTTACACACTACTTAACCTAAATTGTCCTAAGGACACACACACACACACACACACACACACACACACACACACACACACACACACACACACACACACACACACACACACACACACACACACACACACACACACACACGCCACTGGAGGACTCGAACCTCCGCCGGGACCAGCCGCACAGTCCATGACTGCAGCGCCTTAGACCGTTCGGCTAATCCTGCGCGGCCAGGATTGACATGAACGCTACCACAGAAGTAAGCGCTTACATGCCAACTAGCTCCGCAACTGATGAAAAGATAGAAAGAACGTATGATGAGGTGAAAGAGGGTCGTCAGATACTTCAGGAAGAAAATTTAATTGTGGAGACTGACTAGTAGTCGTCATTAGGAAAGAGAAGAGAAGGAGAAATAGTAGGAGAAATGAATGAAACAGGAAGCCACATGTTGAATTGTGCATTGAGCGTAATTTAATCAGTGCTAACATTAAGTTTAAGGAACATGAAAGAAGTTGTGTACACGGAAGAGACTGGAAGGATTTAGACAGATTATATGGGGTTATGCAAGTAAAAGTGGATTTTTGGACAACATGGTTATGGAAAGAAGCAGCGATTAGTATGATTAATCAATAATTCAAAAACATTCTTAATGGCAGTTCTTTTTACAATCTTATCGACCAACTAGGATCACGTTAACAAGTTCAGTTACTCTTCTTCCTTTGTTGTTGTTGTTTCCTATTTTCCAGTATTCCCTCATTTTCTTCCCAGGAAGTCTCTTCCTTTCCTCTGTCCATGTTGTTCCCGACTTTTTATTTCTTCTGCTTTGAAAGCCTTCCAGATTTAGTACTTCGTTTTTAAAACGGTTTCTTTCTGATATTTCTGATTCTTTGATGTTGTTTCTTTCAAGATCTTTTCTTACTTTTGTAATCCATGCTATTGTAGATTTCTTCTTCCAGAAATATAGGAATATTTGTTTTGATAGTCTATTTCCATCCATTCGGTGGAGATGTCCAAAAAAGGTTAATCTTCGTTTGGCCATTACTTCAGATATTTTCTCCATATTTTTGTAGATCTCCTCATTACTTCCTATTTTTCCAACCATCTGCAGTTTTCATAGCACCCATTATTTTTCTAATAATCATTCTTTCCAGTACCTATAGTTTGTCCATCTTATAGTTCATCGTTAGGCATTCAGATCCATATAAACATTCTGGTCGTACCACTGTGGTGTAGTGTTTTAGTTTTGTTTTTCTGGATATACATTTCTTGTTGTAAATATTTTTGGTCAAACCATATGCTCTCTCCATTTTGTTAATTCTTACATATATTGCAGAATTTTCTAGTCCATGCTGTTGTATAGTTTCTTCAAGATATTTATATTTATTTACTCGCTCTATTTTACCTATTTGTGTTTCTTGGTATTTTGGTGCATTTTTTTATATTTGTCATGAATTTTGTTTATTCAGCTGAAATTTTGAAACCAGTTCTGTTTGCTAATTTTTCCAGAATGTTTATTTGAGTAACTGCTTCTGTCAGGTTTTCTGAAAGTATCACGAAATCATCCGCAAAAGCCAAGCAGTTTACATTAATTCCATTTGTTTTCCTTCCCAGAGTTATTGGTTCAATTTTGTGATTTTTTAGCTCCGAATTCCAGATCCTTACAATTTTTTCTAGAACATAGTTAAACAGTAAAGGTGATAAACCATCACCTTACCTAACACCAGTTTTTATTTCAAAAGGCTGAGATACTTCTCCCATAAATATGACTTTAGATACTGTACCTGTTAGTGTTCCACGAATTATGTTTGCTAGTTTTAACACCAAATTCTCTAATCACCTTATCTATCGTTTCTCTGTCTATGAAATCAAATGCATTCTTGAAATATATAAATGACACTAGTATTGGTAGAATGGGTAACATTTTATGGCGAATTATTGACTTTACGTTAAAAATTTGTTCTGCACAGGATCTTCCCTTTCGAAAACCACCCTGCTATTCTCCTAGTTGTTTGTCTAAAGTATCTACCACTCTGTTGAGGAGAATTTTTGATAATATTTTGTATGACACTGGCAGGAGTGACACTCCTCTGTAATTACTGACATTTTGTTTGTCTCCTTTTTTATGTAGTGGGTGGATTAATGCTGTTTTCCATTCAACTGGAATCTTTTCAGTTTTCCAAATGTTCTCAAAAGCAGCTGAAGATCCTTTATGATTTTTGGTTCTGACGACTTCAGTAATTCTGCTGTAATGGAGTCTTCACCACTTGCTTCATTGTTTTCGAGTGTTTTGATGGCTTCATGAATTTCTAGCTCTGTTGGCGGCAAATCTTCCTCTAGATTTTGAGGTGTCACTGGAAATTCTAATTTATCTGTTGGAACTGGACAATTTACCAACTTTTCAAAAAATTTGCTAAAATTTCACAGTTTTATTTATTATTTAATCCTATTTTGCTATTTTCATCTTTGAAACAAGTACTTGGTGCCTGATATCGTTAATGTATGTGTTTCAAAGTTTGGTAGAAATTTCTAGAAATATTTTTGTTGAAATTCTCTTCTATTTCAATAAGCTGACAATTTTCAATGTTCCTTTTGATATTCTGGATTATTTTTGATGTTTCTTTCCTTTGTCGTCTGAATTTTTCAAGGCCTTCCTCTTTTTTCGAACATCTCCATTTTCTCTATTTTTGAGCTCTTCGTATTAGTGCTTCTTCACACTCCTCATTCCACCATGTCGTCTTTTTACTCTTGGCTGATCGTAAAGTTTTCTCTGCTGCTTGAGTTATTTTGATCTAGAGTTCACGCCAATCACCTTCTTTACTTGTCTCAATTTCTTCTCCAAATTTTTCTATATTTTCTTTTGTAATATTAGCTGTAGTGGTGTTGTATCTGATCACTTTCTTGGTCGCCTTTTTTGGTTTAGATGGGAGAAATTTTATTTTAATCTTCGAGAGAGAATGATCTGAATCGAATTCCCATATGGCTACGTGATCCAGTTGAAATTCGCCTAGGTTTGGATGTCTCCAGATTTTGGCTTTTCTTGGCAGTTTGCGGAAATGTGTGCACATGAGTTTTAACTGGAACATTTTACACATGCTGATCAGTCTTTCGCCATTTCTGTTTGTTCTTTAGTGTGCTGGATGTTTACCTACAATAGTTATAAATTTCTTTTCCCTCCCAATTTGCGCACTGAAGTCACCAAGTAATATGTTAACGTTCTTTTTAGGTATGATAGAAATTTCAGATTCTAAAAGATCCCAGAATTTATTTACTTTCTCCAGATTTCTTCTGCTGTCAGCATTTATAGGTGCACGACAGCTTATGAGGGTGTAACTTTTATTCTTGCACTTCATTGTTAACATGCATATCCTTTCTGAATTCGATGTAAATTATGTTACACTATGTACGATTTTTTTTATTTACATAAAATACTGTTCCAAACATCGGCATGTTTTCCGTTATTCTCACTGATGGTTTCCCTTTATAAATTCTGTAATGTTGTGTATCAACTACATCCTCATCTGAGAATCGTGTTTCCTGAACTGCTGTAATCTGTATATCGTTGTTCTGCAGAAATAATTCTAATTTCTTTTGTGATTCTTGAGTTTCTCCCGGCGTATTTGATAATCAAAATATCCACGGGTGTACTGCCGGTCCACAGTGTCCAACGGGCACAATATTTCGGCGATCATACATGTCGCCATCATCAGGTGAACTGACGGACTGAGCTCCTGTGAACGTGCCGGCACGGATATCCGTACACTATGGCTGCTCAGGGGGAACTGGGTTCGGTCGCAGCGGCGGCCGATTTAAATACCCTCCGCCCGCGGCACGCTCACTCCGCCGTCCGCGCCCCGCGCCATATTCGCGCGGTGGAACAGATTGCGACGGCGTCTGAGATGACATCGGTGTGATGGCTCTGTCCGTCGTGGTCGTCACAACTATACATTTGCCCGATTTACTCTTGAATAATCCAATCGCTGGTTCCCAAGCCTTGCTAAGATTATAGCCAGAGTCACGGTTTATGAGGTCGTCATTGGTGCGAATTTCGATGGCCTCTCTAACAACGCTGTCCCAGTATCTGGACGTCTGTACCAGAATCCTCGTGCGTTCATACTCCATAGCGTGATTTTCCGACAAACAATGTTCAGCGACCGCCGACTTGCTCGGATACATCAGTCGAGTGTGCCCCCGGTGTTCGCGGCATCGATCCTCGACGGTACGCATCGTCTGACCAATATACGATTTGCCACATTGACACGGAATCTGGCACACGCCGGCCTTCCTCAAACCGAGGTCATCTTTGGCGCTCCCCACCAGTGCACGAGTTTTATTCGGAGGGCAAAACACAGTTCCGACCCGGTGTTTCTTCAAAATGCGGGCGATTTTCCCCGAGAGTGCGCCTGTATATGGGATAATAAACGCAGTGCCTACCTCTTCCCTCGTGATTTCATCCATCTCCACAGCTTGTGCTGTAGTGGGTTGGCGGAGAGCACGTTGAATCTGCCACTCTGAGTACCCATTTTTTCGAAATACAGTTCTCAGATGTTCCAATTCCTGGGGTTGACACTCTGCGTCAGAGATATTGCGCGCCCTATGTACTAGAGTTTTAAGCACCCCATTCCTCTGTGAAGGGTGGTGGCAGCTGTCTGCGTGCAAATACAGATCAGTGTGCGTTGTCTTCCGATACACCCCATGGCCTATTGTGCCGTCAGGCCTTCTCTTGATCAAGACGTCAAGGAAAGGTAGTTTACCCTCCGTTTCACTCTCCATAGTGAATTTGATGTTGGGGTGTATGGAGTTCAGATGTGTAAGGAAGTCAAGGAGTTTATCCATACCATGTGGCCAGATGACGAACGTATCGTCCACGTAACGGAAAAAGCAAGTAGGCTTCCATTCGGATGACGACAGGGCTTCCTCCTCGAAGTTCTCCATGTACAAATTCGCTACCACCGGTGAGAGTGGGCTACCCATGGCGACTCCCTCCGTTTGTTCGTAGTACTCTCCATTAAAAAGAAAATACGTGGAAGTCAAGACATGCCTAAAAAGTTCAGTGGTCTTCTCGTCAAACTTCTGACTAATCAATTCTAGTGACTCTCGCAGGGGTACCCTCGTGAACAAGGAAACGACGTCAAAACTCACCATGATATCTGACTCACCCAACGTGAAGCTATCAAGGCGTTTAACAAAATCCACGACATTACGGATGTGATGAGGGCATTTACCCACATAAGGACTTAATATTCCCGTCAGGTATTTGGCCAACAAATATGTAGGTGCCCTGATGTTGCTGACAATGGGGCGTAATGGTACCCCCTCTTTGTGAACCTTCGGGAGTCCATATAGTCTAGGCGGTACCGGATCTTGGGGTAACAATTTCTTAGCGTCACCCTCCGGTAAATCTGCGTCCTTGAGAAGCGACCTCGTCTTGTTTTCCACCTTCTTTGTAGGGTCAACGCTGATCTTCCGGTAGGAATCGTCATTTAACAGGCTGTGTATCTTATCAGTGTAGTCCTTATGGGAGACAACAACTGTAGCATTGCCTTTGTCAGCCGGTAAGACAATTTCAGAGCGCTCCCTCAGATCACGAATGGCCGCCCTCTCTTTACTAGTGATATTTGACTTCATCGGCTTGGATTTCGTCAACGCACGACAAGTTTCACGACGTATTTCCTCAGCTGATTCAGGCGGAAGTCGAGCTGCAACCTATTCAACAGCACTAACAATTTCTGCGACCGGAGTGAACTTGGGGGTGGGAGCGAAGTTTAGACCTTTCTGCAAAACCGAGACCGCATCATCACTTCTTTTTCCTGGGATTGGATTGATGGTGTCACCTGGGTTGCAGCTGATTCTGCCCATAAGAAGGCAACGGGACGTCAAACAGCTAAGTTCTCACGTCTCCTTGACAAACCATCTCTGCAGGTTCCGGGCAAGACTGTCATCAATTTGAGTGGCATGGTGTTAAGTGATTGCGACTTGAAGCTGTAAATTGTAAAGAGTAGTGAATCCAAAGTCATCCCTGAATTCCCAAAGTAAGACCAGGTAATTAGCCTGGAATATTATTTATTCAGCCGCCACTAACATATGGAACAGACGCTGTCGGGTGCCGCCACTAACATGTGGAACCGTCGTGCCCTCTGTCCATTTTAGGCCTTGGACAAGAAGCTGCCTCTTCCACCAGCTCCGCCGTACCGAAGTCCATCTTCTCCGCCTTCGCTGCCGTTGAGGTCTCCACCGTATCCCTGGCAAGGGGCCTTCACCAGGTACTATTACCCGGGCCAGATGAACCAAGGTTTTTTAACGAGATGTTACTCCTCCCCCTCCTTTCTCAACCGGGCTTAGGACCGGCTATGGCGGAGTTCTTAATCGCACTTATTATTATTATTATTATTATTAGTATTATTATTATTATACCGCCAACCGGTTTCAATCCGACTTACGGGTCATCTTCTGGGCGTTTACACCACAGGTCGACTGCTGGTGGTGTAAATGCCCAGAAGATGACCCCTAGGTTAGGTTGAAACCGGTTGGCGGTATAATAATAAGTGCGATTAAGCCTGTTTTTGAATTATTTATTAAGTAAAAGTGCCCCAGAGAACAGAAACACAGACGTTGAGTTGATTTGGTAGGACTCTGAAGCAGTTTCTGGTGAAATGTAGCCATTTTTGGACTATGCATTGGATGGTACTCTTTGTTGGCATTTTGACACCATGAAACATCCCACCACACCGTTTCCAAGACATTGTTGCATCTTAGCTTTGCACGACGACCACCTGCTTCTCCACTGTGAATGCCATAGTCCCCTTTGCAATGCATCTCCCATAGTGACACTTCTCATATTACGCTCTGAACCGGTGTGGATCACGTGGCGGGTGCATACACGATATGTGCGTCACGGGGTGTGATTATATACATACATTCACGTCCAATCGTATCCACTCGTGCGGGCCACTTCTATTTGTCCTACCGGATGTAATAGTACGACAGAGAGTTGGGAAACAAATTTTGAACTTTAAGGTATTTCCAGGGCAGGTTTTGACTCATACCATAAATCATAGGCTATGAACTGTAGCTGAAACCTGAAGAAATTTGGAAGAGGTGGGAAATTAAGGAAATGAGATCTCGACAGCTTGATAGAAAAAGATGTTGCTGAGGGTTTCAAATGGAGCATTAGGTAACGTTTGGCTGAAAGTAACATAGCAGAGGAAGAATAGGTAGCTTTGACAAACAGGGCAGTGAAGGCAGCAGAGGATCAAATTGGGCCTGCCGGAGTGGCCGAGCTGTTCTGGGGGCTGCAGTCTGGAACCGCGCGACGGCTACGGTCGCAGGTTCGAATCCTGCCTCGGGCATGGATGTGTGTGATGTCCTTAGGTTAGTTAGGTTTAAGTAGTTCTAAGTTCTATGGGACTGATGACCTCAGATGTTAAGTCCCATAGTGCTCAGAGCCATTTTTTTGATCAAATTGGTAAAACGACAAGACTGATAAGAATCGTTGGATATCACAGATGATATTTTATTTAATTAATGAAAAGACAAAAAATAAAAAGTCATTTACTGAAGCAGGTGAGGATAATATAGAAGTATATAAATTGACATGGCTAAGCAGAAATGACTACAGGGAGAATGCAAGTATACAGAAATAAGTACAACTGGGGCCAAGTAGGATCTACCACGAACCGGAGTTATTACATATGCCACTTCAATCGTAAAATATCATGTGTGCCTGTTTCTGCAATTAAAAACCATCCCATTTAATTCTACATTTCATTTCCGATGTAAATGTAGAACTTTGTGTTCTAATGGTTGCTATTGATGTGCAAACATTAGTTGAGTGTGGTGTGGTTGTACATTACAAATAATATGGGTATACATTAACATTTTTGGCAGATAAGCTAACCTTGCTCATGCGTGAGAGGTGGTTAGGAGGTGACCAGCTGTACCACAGACATATGTCTCATTTGCTAATATTAACGTTTCACCCGGATTCTTTTTCCATACAGTGCGTCATTTTCGGGATATTTCGTTTTCTCTTGTTAAAAGAAACCTTCCTTACAAAGGCTGTCAGTGGCACCAAAGTTGATGCACAGTCCCTCGTCGATAAGAAGGGAACCAAAAATGTTTTATCGGTAAATGCTGAAATGCTCAATATTCAAATATTTCTTCACAAAGGAAGATTTAGGAGTAATGTCAAAGTTTAATTATTATATAGCTGCAAAGAAACGTTATGTAGATACTCGTATGAGCGGTGTTGAGAAACAGCAGTCATCGCTATTTAGCCGGGCTCTCAGAACCAAGAGAATCACAGTCAGAGTCCTTAAATAACCTACGTTAGTTATCTCCCTTTTAACGAAGTTTAATTATTATACCACAGAAAAGGGATTATATAGGCATCGGTATTAGTAGGGATTAAGAAGCAACTGAAATCGGTGGCTCCAGGAGCAAATGTAACACCCGTCAGAGCCCCCTTCTCAACTTAACACGTTAGTTCCCCGCTTTACCGTAACACACCATATCAGTTACACATAACGTATATTTGAACGTAAACACAGGTCACACCCGTATAAAAGAAGGCAGAGCAAACAATTCTCAGTTTCAGTAACATACAAAACGGCCTATGTTCCAAAATAGTAATGTATCTACAATAGAACGACACCCTATGTCACACACGGTACGGATTCACAAAATCATTGGTCATGTGAAATGCAACTACGGCTTCCCTCAGGCGATATGATGTGGTATTTCTAGACTCCCGAAAAGATATGAATTACTATCTCTTCAACGCTGATTAACAAAAGTAATATCTGTGGCGCTTTGCGTCACGTTCTAATTGTCATGAGGAGCTTTGGATCCGAGCTGTGCAGCCATTGCCGTGAAGAGTACCGGGAGTGACTGGGGCGGCCAGTCGGTTGTGGACTTGAGACCGAAAGACACCGGTCCTGCTCGTAAACTGCCGGCTGCCGTTAGCTGACGGAGCTACGCGAAGCGTGCTGTGCTCATGATTTGGCCTTGGCCATGATTTCTGCAATTTATTAGCGTCCAGCGTTGCATGAACCGCAATTTCAGTACGATACCTTGGGATATTATAAGAGTATAGCTGAACTATGAGGAACGGTACCTTTTTTCTGTTCCAAAAATTGCTTCCTTACTCTGGTCTGTGTTGGAATGTATTCCCTCTTCGAGATTTTGGATTTCATACTAGCTGTTTTGAGGTATCGTTTCCGAACACGTGTTGTTCAGCTGAAACAAGGAAATTTGTTCACAGACTGCAGGCGGCCCCTCGGTTTGGTAGAGGCTCTTACTGACGTACGTTAATGCGAGCACCTGTCAAAACCCTGAATGATCGCCTTTCACAAAGTGGACCGCAGCGAGGCGTGCAGGAAGAGTGTCAGTGAGTTACTGGAAGATAGCGATGGTGATCTGGAGTCATGCCTACTCCAGTGCGGTGGCCAGCTCCGCTACGTTTCTCAGTTGAGCATCCATGGCAGAAACAGCCCGATAGGGGTGGTCTCCAGATTCTCTTTATGTGCTGAGAGTTTGGTGACCAGGGCAGTGTGATAGACCCACCCTGGAGATCGTCGATTCACGCACGTACACTGCGATCTGTGTGACAGGTTTTATTGCCCTGCTGGTAGATGCCATTGTATCAAGGAGAAATCAAACTGCATACACGGATGGACGAGCACACCTACGATAGGTGCATCCCTGTGTTGATCGATTATGTATTTCAGAATGACGTGATAACCCCGGGAATGCCACGAAAACGATCAACGGACCACAATGCTCCCTCCTCTGACGGTTATTGCATGGTAATTGCTTTCAGACGTTTCACGCCGACGGATCATAAAACGTTATTCATCTAAAAAGGCCACTATGTTGCCGTCCAGTTGCCGTGTAGGAGTGCCAATACCAACCTTCGTCGCCCAGACACCACGGTTGCATAAGCCAGACACCTGCTGCGGAGGCATATACTCACCATTTGCTGAAAGCTCGTTGAGAAGGCACTTCTGGTAGTCTCTTAGCTCATCTGGGTGGTCATTAGCCCAACAGTTGCACGTGTATTCGCTGGTACATATCTCCGCTTGAGTCATTCACACCTGTCATCTATCACCCGTGGTGTACTTCAGTTGCCTCGGTGCCGTTTTTGAATGGCGCCATTTCGCCACAAGCAGTATACTTTAACCACAATTGCATGCGAACAGTTTACAAACTAGCCTGTCTTAGAAATGCTTCCACTCTTGGGCTGAAAGCCAATGGGCGTGCCCTTTTTGACGTAAGACAAATCTCTCCGTTTCCGTACTTACAACGATAGAGTGAACGGGCCAAATATCTCACAAAATAAGCATCAAACAAAAAACTACAAAGAACGAAACTCCTCTAGCTTCAAGGGGGCAACCAGATGGCACCATGGTTGGCCCGCTAGATGGCGCTGCCATAGCTCAAACGGATATCAACAGCGTTTTTTTTTAAATAGGAACACCCATTTTTATTACACTTTCGTGTAGTACGTAAAGAAATATGAATATTTCTGTTGGACCACTTTTTTCGCTTTTGATAGATAGTGCTGTAATAGTCACAAACGTATAAGTACGTCGTATCACGTAACTCTCCGTCAGTGCGGACGGTATTTGCCTCGTGATACATTACCCGCGATAAAGTGGACCGTTTACCAATTGCGGAAAAGGTCGATATCGTGTTGATGTATGGCTATTGTGATCAAAATGCGCAACGGGCGTGTGCTACGTATGCTTCTTGGTATCCTTGACGACATTATCCTAGTGTCCGGCCCGTCGCCGGATAGTTACGTTATTTAAGGAAACAGGAAGTGTTCAGCCATATGTGAAACGTCAACCACGACCTGCAACAAATGATGATGCCAAAGTAGGTGTTTTAGCGGCTGTCGCGGCTAATCCGCACATCTGTAGTAGAGAAACTGCGCGAGAATCGGGAATCTCAAAAACGTCAGTGTTGAGAATGCTACATCAACATCTATTGCACCCGTACCATATTTCTGTGCACCAGGAATTGCATGGCGACAACTTTGAACGTCGTGTACAGTTCTGCCACTGGGCACAAGAGAAATTACGGGACGATGACAGAGTTTTTGCACGCGTTCTATTTAGCGGCGAAGCGTCATTCACGAACAGCGGTAACGTAAACCCGCAAAATATGCATTATTGGGCAACGAAAAATTCACGATGGCTGCGGCAAGTGGAACATCAGCGACCTTGGCTGGTTAATGTATGGTGCGGCATTCTGGGAGGAAGGTTATTTGGCCTCCATTTTATCAATGGCAATCTAAATGGTGCAATGTATGCTGATTTCCTACGTAATGTTCTACCGGTGTTACTACAAGATGTTTCACTGCATGACCGAATGACGATGTAATTCCAACATGATGGATGTCCGGCACATAGCTCGCGTGCCGTTGAAGCGGTATTGAATAGCATATTTCATGACAGGTGGATTTGTCGTCGAAGCACCATACCATGGCCCGCACGTTCACCATATCAGACGTTCCCGAATTTCTTTCTGTGCGGAAAGTTGAAAGATATTTGCTGCCGTGATCCACTGACAACGCCTAACAACATGTGTCAGCGCATTGTCAATGCATGTACGAACATTACGGAAGGCAAACTATTCGCTCTTCAGATGAATGTCGTTACACGTATTGCCAAATGCATTGAGGTTGACGGACATCATTTTGAACATTTATTGCATTAATGTTGTATTTACAGGTAGTCACGCCGTAACAGCATGCGTTCTCAGAAATGGTTAGTTCACAAAGGTACAAGTATCTCATTGGAACAACCGAAATAAAATGTTCAAACTTATCTACGTTCTGTATTTTAATTTAGAAAACCTATCTGGTACCAACTGTTCGTCTAAAATTGTGAGACATTTGTTTGTCACTATTACAGCGGCATCTATCACAAAGCGAAAAAAAGTGATCCAACTAAAACATTCATATTTCTTTACGTACTATACGAATATGTAATAAAAAATGGGGGTTCCTATTTAAAAAAAAAACGCAGTTGATATTCGTTTGACCAATGGCAGCGCCATCTAGCGGGCCAACCCTAGCGCCATCTGGTTTCCCCTTTGAAGCTAGACAAGTTTCGTTCTTTGTAATTTTTTCTTTTGATGCTTATTTCGTGAGGTACTTGGCCAGGTCACGATCAATGGACCACCCTGTATATACTCAACAGCTAGTGCACATGCTATTGTGAGTGGTTATTGCACGCTGACGACGAATATTGGGGAAGGTGTTATTAATGCGTCTAGATCTTGTAATTAACTAGGCAGTGGGGATTATATTTATGAAACTGTTACGAATGTGGTTGTTGGACTTTTATGTTATCCGCCCCAGATGTAAGAAGTGCTATCTTGTCGTAAATTTCACCCTGGCACTCGCTGTATTCAGGACCACGGCGATGGCCACAGAGCGTCATCTACAAGTTTTATATTTCGTGTTTTAGGAAATATTTTGTCGGCCGGTGTGGCGATGCGGTTCTAGACGCTTCAGTCTGGAACCGCGTGACCGCTATGGTCGCAGGTTCTAATCGTGCCTCGGGCATGAATGTGTGTGATGTCCTTAGGTTAGTTAGGTTTAAGTAGTTCTAAGTTCTAGGGGACTGATGACCACAGATGTTAAGTCCCATAGTGCTCAGAGCCAATTGAACCATTTTGAAATATTTTGTAAATGTTAGTAATTCGAAATTATAATTGTATTTGTGTGTATTGGTATGCTCTTTTGCATGGCATCTGCACGTAAGCTTAGTCTCTTAAAATTTTCCCTAACAGATTGTTCGTGTTTCATTAATAAATGGTTTCAGGTTTTCTGCCTTTCTGTAACCCATATCTCGCTTCACTGACACCTGTGGAACAGAACATACGCAGTATCAAACGAAATTTGTGACAGGACTGAGCACTGGTTGATAGGGAAGATATCGTGACAGGGTGGACGGTGCACAGAATCTAGGAAAGAGACATCAACAGTTGTAACAGCTGCTTCCTCCGTGCACAGTGGTAATGTGCTCTTCGTGTTGTACTCGCTGACTTCGTAGGGTGCTGACCTCAGGTCATTTACAGACGTTGCAAGTGTTTGTATTGAAGCAAAATTCGGATGTCAAGTCAGATCTTGATTAGACTGAAAATTAGCGCATGAAGAGTAACTTGCTTTAAGTATCACGAAATGTAAAGTTTTGCCATTAACAGAACGTCAGAGTTTAGTTCCCTATGACTAAATATCAGTGCCCGCATCTCGTGGTCGTGCGGTAGCGTTCTCGCTTCCCACGCTCGGGTTCCCGGGTTCGATTCCCGGCGGGGTCAGGGATTTTCTCTGCCTCGTGATGGCTGGGTGTTGTGTGCTGTCCTTAGGTTAGTTAGGTTTAAGTAGTTCTAAGTTCTAGGGGACTGATGACCATAGATGTTAAGTCCCATAGTGCTCAGAGCCATTTTTTGAACTAAATATCAGTGAGTGACAGTCGGAATCAATGAACTTTACACTAATGTTGTCTTACAATTTTCAAGATACACAGTGAAATAGACACAGTGGTCGTGAAACTGCGGCTCGCGGGCCGCATGCGGCCCAGTTCTTTTATTCGTGCGGCCCGCGACACTCCTCGGCTTCGCACGGGTAGCATTAGTTATCTACTTGTCTGGCGTAGCGGAAACTGCAGAAATGGGGAATTAAAGCCGGGGAAGTAATTAGGTAACTGAAAACCGTCCACAACTTTCAATTAAAGCGCCACTTGCAGGTGTTACCCAGCGCGAAAGGCGTGACCGGTCTGCTAGTAAACGATGTGAGCCGTGCATCAAATGCGCCTCGTGCTCACTGCCGCTCGTGTGTCACCGGCGGGCTTGTCCCACAGCCGCCTCATTGTTAGCTGTCTCGTGTTACTGTATCAGTGTGAACTACGTTTCGGTGCCCCTGAGCGTTCGTCGCATATTGAGTGTACTTGTGCTCATATTTGGTGATATAGTTATTAGTGGAACAAATAATGTCTGATGCACCCACAAGAACAGTGACTAAGAGGAATATATGTGAAGAGAAAGGAAGTTTCCAAGAAATATGGGAAGAAGAGTTTTGCTTTATAAGTGGCTACTTGCTTAATATGCCGGGAAACGATTGTGGGACTGAAGAGGTACAATTTATTTCGAAATTTCACAAGTAAGCACAATTCATTCACAGTAGCTTTTCCTTTGAATTCAAATGAAGGAAAGGAGAAAAAAATTGCTCATCTGAAATCTACCATTCGTTGTCAACAAAACGTTATGTTATTAGCAGTTGCGCAAAGCGCGGCTGTCACAAGAGCATCATACCAATTATGTAATATTCAGGCAAAAAAAAAGAAAAAGAAAGCTTTCACTGATTCTGAATTAGTGAAGCAATGTAAGATGACTGTTTCTGGAACCTTGTTTCAAAATTTCTCCAACAGTAAAGAAATATCAGCTGAAGTAAATAAGCTCACACTTTCAGAATCTACCTGTAGACGTAGTACAGAATGTATTTCAAAATATATTTTTGAGGCAGTACATAATGAGGTCAACCTATGTAAATACTTCAGTCTTGCATGTGATTCCAGTACAGATTTAGCTTCGATGGCTCCCCTTTTCATTATTTACGCGTTACTGCACGAATGATGGGGTAATAGAAGAAGCTCTTTTAGCAATTATAACCATGAAAGGTCACACAAAAGGATGTGATTTTCTGGATGCAATTAAAAAAATTGTTAAAAATGGCTTATCTATGAACTAATTAATATCACTATGTAAAGATGGTTGTCCGTCAATGGCTGGCGTCAACCATGGTTTGATAGCGCTGATTAAGAAGCAATGGAATTTGCCAGATTTACTCTCCATTCACTGCTTACTGCATCAAGAAAGTTTGGCATGTCAAATTTCAAATACCAAATTGAAGAGTGTTATGCAAACAGTTATAAGCGTTATAAATTTCATTCGTGCCTGTGACCTTAATCACCGAAAATTTAAAGAACTTCTGCAGGAATTGCAAGCTTGTTACAGTGATGTTCTCCTACATACTGCTGTCAGATGGCTAAGCAAAGGAAAAGTGCGGGAACAGTTTGTCAGTTTGAAACTATTTTATTCTTACAACAAAGTGGCAAAAACTATCCTGAACTTGATGTTGATGAATGGTGGATACTTACAGCTTTTTTGACCAATATTACACAAAAATTCAACACACTTAACTTCGAATTACAAGGACCAAACAAGATAATTTGGCAAATGACTACCAAAATATTTGCATTTGAAGCCAAACTGCAATTATATATAAATGAGCTCGAAGTAAAAGCTCTGTGTAATTTTCCTACTGTTGCCATACTCCGATCATGCTTAACTATCGCCGAAACTATTTACCAAAACATGAAAGAATATTTGGAAGCCTATTGGGAAGAAAGAAAAAAACAGAATCGCAGATGTTAGAAATATTCGAAGCTGTTTCATTCTCATAGAGAACCCTTGGCATGTTGGACATGATGATCTCAAATTATTCTGCCAATTTGGATTTCCTAAATATATTTCCTAAATGAAATAATCAAACTTGAGCATGACACACAGCTTAAGGCTCTGTTTATAGAACATCGTGAAACACTACAGTACACTGAATTTTGTGAGTGTGTGCCTAACAACAGTAGAAATTTACGAGACTGTGCACAGTTCATTTTAACACTATTTCCTTCAACTAACCTTTGTGAAGCTTAATTTTCAAAAAATGAAGTACCTTGAAAATGATTATCGTAATCGGCTGTCCAGTCATTTAGAAGTCGCAATGAGGATTATATGCAGCCTAAACGACGCAGATATAGACGACATAGAAAAGAGTGTTCAATATTACAAGTCACATTAATGAAAAATTATATATTTGTATTTACGTTTGTTTTGCGATTATAATGAATAAAAGCCAGATTCTATAAGGGACCTGTAGCTTTCTTATATAGCCTATTGCACGTGCAGTGCTTCTGTCCTTTTCTTTTTTTTTAATTTCTTTTTATTTCCACATTTTTTAAAGTTTGAGATTACTGCCATAATACATCTACCTCATCTAGCATGAATAAAATAAATTTCAGGAATGAGATACTCTGATCCCAGATTTGTTTTTGGCAGTGGCTCAAAATTACTAATGATTCCCGTCCTTCCCTTCACACTTCATATGCTGGTGCCTAGCTACATGAATATTGTAAGATTATGCAAGTCATGTGAATTTTATTTTCACAGAGATAATTAAACTGGAATGAATTAGTCAGATGCACTGTATGCTTCTTTCCATTTATTGAAATTTTATCAGCAGCATTTTATGCAGTTTTCAACACTCGTAAACATGGTGACAGTCAAAATGTGAAAGTCTGTGAATGGCACATGTCATCATTGACTCATGCTACCACAACGATTATTCCAGTCGGTCTCAACAGTCACTCCTGTGAGACTGACTAAGCATGTAATTGTTGACAACATAACTACTCGTATGCCTCCTACGAATATATCCCTCATAATCTAATTGTCGTCAAACCGGCGGACGGGTATTTAAAAATCTTCTTCCTTGTATTGCAGAATTTCAGTGTCATAAACATGGCTTATTGTTGTCAGCAACTGCACAGCAATGTTATTTGGCGAAGGAGTAAAAAACATCCAACAGTTGAGAGTGGTTTGTTTCCGAAAGTACTACTTAATTTTAACAGGTGCTAATGTTTACAGTTTCTGAAGAACGGTAAAAGGTATATACCCAAATCCGGTAAAGAATACATGATTTGCAGCTGTTGGCTGTACCTGTCTCCTTCGTCAAATGAAAAATATACTAGAAGAATTCTAAGTAGGAGCATGTAAAGTTGTTTATATCACTTTTACATGTGCCACTTGGTACAGGGGCATATAGATTTGTCCTTGCGGTCGGAGGTGATGTAATAATGGAAATGTTTTCTTGTTTGTTTCTCAGTGCTGACAACATATGGGTGCTTGTGTGCCTCATACCAATTATCTGCGATTATATCAATCTTAAATGAAAGTGCGTTGGATTCATGAATAAGCATTATAGAGACGGTCATATGCGAACGTAATTTTTAAAAGAAATTGTGAGTCGTTAGCTCATATATATATATATATATATATATATATATATATATATATATATATATATATATATAATATATTGTGTGTGTGTGTCCTCCACTTCTGCTCCTAAACCCTCGGATCGATTTCAACCACTCTAATACACACATTATTTTCAATCTGTAAAGAAATATTGTGAGGTAAGCGAAGGCTACGTCTGATTGGGGCGTGGTATGGGAATGTGGAGAGAGAAGGGGGAGTGCGATATGGCTCTGAGCACTAAGGGACTTAACATATGAGGTCATCAGTCCCCTAGAACTTAGAACTACTTAAACCTAACTAATCTAAGGACATCACACACATCCATGGCCGAGGCACGATTCGACCTTGCGACCGTAGCGGTCGCACGGTTCCAGACTGAAGCGCCTAGAACCGCTCGGCCACTGCGGCCGACCGAGTACGAAATGGACGGATATGTGGTGAAGAGATGGAGAGTGAGGGAAAGTCGTGATGGTCGACAGAGTGTGGGGGAAGGAAGAGACAGAATAACATAAGATTGGAATAAATACATACCTACCCAATGCCAGGTACCTTATCTAGCATGAAATAAAATTAAGGCTGTTGTAGTTCAGTCAAGTGAGTTGAAGAAAAATGACTTTCAAAACATGTAGAAAACAGTTTTGATCGTGTCTCATGTTACATAATACGTTTAAGTATAAGTCCATTTCCTGTTTTTAACCATCTGTTCACGAAGACAACGCAGCAACATTTCGTGGGGGAATTACAGTGTTGCAATTTAGGGTCATTGAGGGTGGCAACGATCTGAAACTGAGAACATTCTACACGTAAACAGTAAAAATATCCACTTTAACGGTAAGTGCTAGAAAGTCAGTGGTAAACCTCTCTCTTCTTTACTATAGCTAGTCTACTGGAGGCTCATAACACACCATTTACGTTGTTTCCCAGTTAATAAAAAGACCTGGAAATCTGTGGCCCGAGGTTCCACATAATATTGCTAGTTTTGGCCCTTGAGCAAAAAATTTTGACGACCACTGATTAATAGAGCCATAGTTCGCACAGTAGGTAAAGCAGTCGGAGGACTACGTTTCAGCAGTGGGACACTGCAAAAATGCAAGGGGCTGTAAAATATATTACGCACAAAACCAACGCGTGACCTACTCCAGCATACCGAAATGTGTGCGAAGCAACCCAGGTGATAGTCTCAGAGAATATTGAACATACATAGAGAAAGGCAGTAGGCATAGTCGCAGATTTCTTTGACTGAAGAGCGTAATGGAGTGTCTGAAATACCGGAAGGGGGGAGGTACTTGTAAGATAGGTCGCCATTTATCCCGCGGAACACTACTTACAAAGTTGCAATGCCAAGTATTAAGCTATGGGTATGGTAATAGGCAGCAGCCTAGTTTGTAGCACTCCCGTTGAGTCATAGAGGCCAAACTGCTCTAAATACAACTCAGGCGGCCATTCTTCGCGCAGTTCATACTCGCACTGAAGGGGAGAAACCCCAATATATGGTGCAATGATAAATACCCTCTTACGTGTAATTCACAGTTTTTTTTTTTTTTTTTTTTTTTTTTTTTTTTTTTTTGCAGAGTATGAATGTAGACTTAATTTTGGTGTGCGATAATGCAGTAAATCGTTTAGGAACATGTACATCCGTCTTTCCTTTGGACCTACGAAAGTATTGCAATGGCAGAGATCATGTATGTTTGAAAAACCAGAGCTCTCCGTGAAATTTCAATACTTTTACCTACCCTTGTATGTTTCTACTTTGAGAATATCCTGACTGAACTTTACACGGAGATGGGCGCAAGCTTGATATTGGTGAAACATTAGCGTGGTACCCACCAGGCGATTATCAGCAGGCAATCATCTGAGGCATTTCTTCCCATTTCAGCCTGCAGGTTTCAGAAGGTGAGTGACCACGAAGACGCTACCAACACTAAGTTCGAAGTTCTTCGTAAGTAATGTAACAACTCACTTCTGAGTTCAGTGAAAGCAGACACCGCCTGCAAGCGAAAAGCGGTTGTTGAAAATAAATTTTCTCAGGACACCATATTTTTTATTGGCTGGTTTACATCAAATTAACAAGAGCATCGCCCGAAACAGTGGAATCTGTAGTGTGGAATACACAGTGTTACAGTATGGAATGGTAGACTAGCATACGCTTTGATTACGTAGGCTTTCCCGGCGTAATAACTCTTGAAAGTCTCTTCGGGTTTGCTGCCGCTTACGATTTGATAATTTAAAGTAGTGGCATATTATATTGCTGTTGATAGAGATCAAGTCAGTTGTGTAACACTTTTGTAATGTCCATGGATCATCCAAAGAGAACGTATTCCTAATATTTTTACTGAGTCCGAGAGCGTCCTATATCTGATACATGTATATACACGAAAAATCACTGTAATGGAATTAGCATATTTATCGAACAGTGGTAAGGAGGCTGTTTCCTGAAGCAACTGAAATGTTTTTCGTAAGACTTAGTAGTTAACACGATCAATAAAGATATCCGTTTCTTTATACGTGCATGACTATAGACGTTACATTGTTATACAACCAAATTAATCTCTGACATCGGCAATGTAATCAACCAAATACATTGAACCTGAGCTATGACGTAGTCAACTGAATATGAGCTTTTGTATCAATTTAAGATTCCTAATTGCAACATTTCATATTTTCGACAGAGTGAATTAAATTCCGCAGTTTCTCACGATGCCCTCGGTAAACTTAACGACACAGGACAGTAAAGAATACTGAGTCCGACTTAGAGCTCATCTGCATCTCCATCTGCATGTACATGTACATAGATGTTCCGCAAATCACACTTAAGCACCTGGCAGAGGTTTCATCGAATCACTTTTACTATAATACTCCATTGCTCCACTCTCGAATATCGCGCGGAAAAAACGGAAACCTATAGCTTTCAGTGAGAGTTCTAATTTGCACTATTTTAGTATGATGAACCCTTTGTAGGTTGGCGTCGCCAAAATATTTTCACTTTCGGTGGAGAAAGTTGGTGATTGAAATGTAGTGAGAAGATCGCGCCGCAACGAGAAACGTCTTCGTTTTAATGGTGTTCAAACCAAATTCTGTGTCATGTCTGTGACAGTCCCTCCCCTATATCCTCATAATACCAAAGGTGCACATCTTCTTTGAACTTTCTAAACGTACACCGCTAATCCTGTCTGGTATGGATCTCACACAGCGCAGCAGTAATCGAAAAGAGTACTGACAAACGTAGTGTAAGCAGTCTCGTCAGTAGATTTGTTGCATCTTCTTTCTGTCAACAAATCAGTCTTCAATTCGCCCTCCCCTCAACATTTTCTGTGTGTTCTTCCCAATTAAAGTTTTCATAATTGTAATTCCTAGGTAGCCAGTTGAATTTACGGCATTCAGATTTGATCGATTTATCGTGTAACTGCAGTATCACGGATTCCTTTTAGCACTTACGCGGAGGGTCTCACATTTTTTCATCATTAGGGTCAGTTATCAGTGTTCGCACCATACAGATATATTTTCGTAATGGTTTTGCTAACTGTTTTGATCTTCTGATGACTTAACTGGACGATAAAAGATGCCATCATCTGAAAAGAAACCTAAGACGCCTGCTCAGATTGTTCCTAAGCTTTTTATACTGATCAGGAAACACAGAGGGCTTATATCACTACCTTGGGGAACGCCAGAAATTACTTCTGTTTCAGTCAACAACTTTTCGTCAGTTACTACGAAATGTTACCGCTCTGACGGGAAATCACGAATCCAGTCCCATAACTGAGACAATATTTCGTAAACACGCTATCTGATAACAAGCCGCTTACGAGGTAGTGTCAAAAACCTTCTGGAAATGTAGAAATACGGAATCAATTTAAATCTCTTGTCAATAACACTCAACACTTGCTGTAAGTAAGAAGCTAGTTGTGTTTAATCAGGACGACGTTTCCTAAATCCGTATTGACTCTGTGTGAGTAGACCGTTCTTTACGAGGAATTCGTGGCATTCGAAAACAATGTATGTTCCAAAATCCTGCTGCATATCGTCATAAATCATATGACCCTGTAACATAGTGGATTACTCCTACTGAGTGTCTTGAATAATGGAATGACCTGCTGTGTAACTTTCCAGTATTTGGGTACTGGTCTTTCCTCGAGCGAGAATTTTATATGATTGTTAAGTATGGAGCTACTGCATCTGCATTCTGTCAAAGGAACCTAATTGGTTTGCGGTCTCCTGTCTGGACCGGAAGACTTGATTTTATTAAATGAATTAAGTTGCGTCACTACTCCGAAGATTTTATCCTGTAACACTTAAGTTATTCTGAGGCTGAAAACTACTCTGCTCAAAAAGACTGTCAATTAAAACTTTGTTCGTAACTATAATTCTGGTTTTCATTTGACCGATATTGTTAATCGGTGCAAATGCTGTTTTGGAGCTCTTCAGCGTTGGCAAATTTTCCCCTGCCTCGGTGTCTCACATGATATGAAATATTCATTTCCGGTGTACGTAGGAATATAAATGTGGTAGTGGACTTTTTTCCGTTGAGCGACGATTTTGCCATAACTCGCTGCTCGTCATGCGTTAACTACGCAGGGATTCTTCACAATTCGTGCACGAGGAAAGTTCGCACTTGCTTTAAATCTCTAAATGGAAGCGCTTGCCGGCGCAGAAGTAATTGTCCCGCGGAACACTGGCTGCGTGGTTTGTAAAATTAGCGCGGCAATAAAGCTACCGTAAACAGCGCTCTTGTTTTTTCACCGGAAACAAATCCGCTCAACTACGCCGTAAAAGCAGAAGGCATAAAAATTCTAACACACTGTCGTCTACCTTAGTCCATGCTCGCTATGTAAATGCGGTTATTTCTAAACACAGCATACTTACTTTAAGTGGCTAACACACAAAGATGTACGTTATGACGTTCACGTTTAGTGTGTCTACACAAATCAGTAAAATTGGGCGACGTTAGATGTTCTGATGACTCGAAGTTCGCAGCTATTTCAGGGTTTATATCCAGATAAAAATTACTTCTAATCAAGTATCAGGTTTGCAATAAATTAAAAACAAGATTTTACGAAAGTACTGATTGTATACTGGTATTATCTTGTTATTTTGGAAACATAAGTGATAGCTGACCTTCAAAGAAATTTAAGCGGTTGTTGTTACTGGTGCGAGGGAGAAGTCGTAATGCACAACGTACACTGGTGTTGAAAACTGAAGTATAGAAGTGACTTTCGCGTGATATATCAGTGTCAAGTAACAATGCTTGATGGAAGGTTACTGAAAGATATACTCAATTACACGAAGTACAATGAGACTTACTTTCAAAGACAATAATCACATTGGAGACGGCCGCTGTGGCTGAGCGGTTCCAGAGACTTCAGTCCGGAACCACGATGCTGCTACGGTCGCAGGTTCGAATCGTGCCTCGGGCATGGATGTGTGTGATGTCCTTATGTTAGTTAGGTTTAAGTAGTCCTAAGTCTAGGGGACTGATGACCTCAGATCTTAAGTCCCATTGTGCCTGGAAAAAAAAACAATCACACTGAATCGCCGCGATCTATTACGGTCCCCTTGACATCCCAAAAGATGGGACAGGGTCAGTAGTTCATGCTGTTAAACGTGGTCGCATGCTGGCCACGAGGAAGAGAATGTTTTCTGTTCCATCATCAGCGTGGTTAACAGCTGTTGGATAATCTTTGGAGCATGAGGACGGACTGCAAAAGGTCTCCTCAACGCATCCCACACACGATCCATGGAATTTATATCGGAGGAACGAGCACGCCAGTCCAATCGCCGAATATCTTCTCGTTCCGATAGTTCCTCCACATTCCTCTTCAATGCGGACGCGCATTACCATTCATAAAAGTGCAGTTAGAGGCGAAAGCACTGCTGAAAAGACTCACATAGAGAAGTAAAGTGGTGACAGAATTACGTTGACTGGTGAATGTACTGTGTTCAGAGACTTAGAGATCGTTATCCCCGTGCAAAATTAAGTACCACGCACCACAACCCCGGGGTACCAAGACGATCATGCTGGACAATGCAGAACGCACCCTCATATGGTGGTAGCTGAGATCGCTTAATGCACCCAGGAACATTGTCGAAAATGATCATTTTGGTGGTCCAGGTGTTATGATGAGGAGACTCAAAAAGTTGCTGGACGTACTGACCTGAAAATATGAACACGGTACACACTTCAATCAACGTAATTTTTACGCTGTACTGCTTTTCTGTGTGAGTCTTCCCCGACGTTCATTCGCCTCTGAGTGCATTTTTATAGATTACAATGCGCGACCGCATCGATCAGTACTGGCAGATGAGATTAACTATACAGTATTCTTAATTGCGATGCATTTTATGTCTATTGAAAAGGTAGTAAAGCGAAAAGATGGTTAACTTGTTCACCACATTTATATGAAACATGTGACATCAAGGACAGTCTGCAAGAATGAATCAGATAAAGGGAATGCCACTGTAGCAACTGTACTACTGAAATCATCAGATTACTGGTAGAACGTTACTACAAGATCTGGCATGCAATGAAAGTGGGGAAGTATGCAATACCATGTGTGAAACTTAAGACCATCAGTCTACTCGAAGGCTCAGGACTGACATCACGTCGACTATATGACCTCCCAAAATTCATGAGGAGGAAGCTACACTGCTGTCTATTAAACACCGTAAACTCGCCGGCATGTGGGATTTTCGAACATCTAGCACAGCTGATAAAGCCTTTCCGGGGTCACTGCCCACATCAAGTCATGAACTCCACAGAACTTGTGAAGGTACTCAAAGTATTAGTGCTGGACGAGAAGGACCTTCTAGTCAGCTTTGAAGATTAGTCACTTTTCCCCTGTATGTCTCTCGAAGATTCCTTAGCTCCAGGAACAGTCCGATGAGGACACAGTCACCTTTTTCCACTTTTACTAACCACCACTTACTTCAAAAGTAGTGGGAAATCCTTTGAGCAAATACACTCCTGGAAATGGAAAAAAGAACACATTGACATCGGTGTGTCAGACCCACCATACTTGCTCCGGACACTGCGAGTGGGCTGTACAAGCAATGATCACACGCACGGCACAGCGGACACACCAGGAACCGCGGTGTTGGCCGTCGAATGGCGCTAGCTGCGCAGCATTTGTGCACCGCCGCCGTCAGTGTCAGCCAGTTTGCCGTGGCATACGGAGCTCCATCGCAGTCTTTAACACTGGTAGCATGCCGCGACAGCGTGGACGTGAACCGTATGTGCAGTTGACGGACTTTGAGCGAGGGCGTATAGTGGGCATGCGGGAGGCCGGGTGGACGTACCGCCGAATTGCTCAACACGTGGGGCGTGAGGTCTCCACAGTACATCGATGTTGTCGCCAGTGCTCAGCGGAAGGTGCACGTGCCCGTCGACCTGGGACCGGACCGCAGCGACGCACGGATGCACGCCAAGACCGTAGGATCCTACGCAGTGCCGTAGGGGACCGCACCGCCACTTCCCAGCCAATTAGGGACACTGTTGCTCCTGGGGTATCGGCGAGGACCATTCGCAACCGTCTCCATGAAGCTGGGCTACGGTCCCGCACACCGTTAGGCCGTCTTCCGCTCACGCCCCAACATCGTGCAGCCCGCCTCCAGTGGTGTCGCGACAGGCGTGAATGGAGGGACGAATGGAGACGTGTCGTCTTCAGCGATGAGAGTCGCTTCTGCCTTGGTGCCAATGATGGTCGTATGCGTGTTTGGCGCCGTGCAGGTGAGCGCCACAATCAGGACTGCGTACGACCGAGGCACACTGGGCCAACACCCGGCATCATGGTGTGGGGAGCGATCTCCTACACTGGCCGTACACCACTGGTGATTGTCGAGGGGACACTGAATAGTGCACGGTACATCCAAACCGTCATCGAACCCATCGTTCTACCATTCCTAGACCGGCAAGGGAACTTGCTGTTCCAACAGGACAATGCACGTACGCATGTATCCCGTGCCACCCAACGTGCTCTAGAAGGTGTAAGTCAACTACCCTGGCCAGCAAGATCTCCGGATCTGTCCCCCATTGAGCATGTTTGGGACTGGATGAAGCGTCGTCTCACGCGGTCTGCACGTCCAGCACGAACGCTGGTCCAACTGAGGCGCCAGGTGGAAATGGCATGGCAAGCCGTTCCACAGGACTACATCCAGCATCTCTACGATCGTCTCCATGGGAGAATAGCAGCCTGCATTGCTGCGAAAGGTGGATATACACTGTACTAGTGCCGACATTGTGCATGCTCTGTTGCCTGTGTCTATGTGCCTGTGGTTCTGTCAGTGTGATCATGTGATGTATCTGACCCCAGGAATGTGTCAATAAAGTTTCCCCTTCCTGGGACAATGAATTCACGGTGTTCTTATTTCAATTTCCAGGAGTGTAGATGGTGTTTCCGTGGATTCCCCCCGTAGCTCCGTGTATGGCTAAACTGCATATGGAACGTTCGAAGGTGTAGCGCTGAACACGGATCGTCTAAAACCTAAGACTTCATGCAGATACGTAGATGATTCAGTTGTGGTGTGACCACAGGATGGAGAAAATCTGTAGGAGTTCCTATGCAACCTAAATGGCATAGACGACAGCATCAAGTTTACACTTACTATGGAACTGAATAGGACATTTTGATCGATTTTGTCATTGAACCATTACGTGGCGCAAACAACTCCGCATTGTGCCCTCTCTGTTGTGTATGTCTTGTGTTTGCAGGTACTGTTGCGTCTGTTACGGAACCTTTTCGTGGCGCTCGTAACTCCGCAAAATTCTGTGTCTGCTTTTGTGGCATATTTAGAATGTGTACGATAGGTTGGACATATTCTAAATGTCCCCCTCTTCCTCACTGTCTACTTCTCTTTGAACGTTAGCTAACTGCCGGTTGATTGAGTGTATTGACGCGTATTCTGTCCCTGAATATACGGCAAACAAACGCGTCTCCTGTGTTCGTTTCGCTTCTAATCATTGTCATTTCCTACGTTGGCTATCTATTTCTAGCTCAGAATGTGTCCTACCTGGGATTTCATATTCTCGAAAGTCTATGTTCTCGTCCCTTCGATTCTCATCTGTCTGATATGTCTAAATTTTATCCCAGTCTAACTGACCCTGCTTATTCTGCAGCTCCCCGACTGTCCTATTCTCTGATTCACAATCTGTCCTATTCTCAGGTTCACCTTCTGTCCTATTTTCAATAAGCTCGTTTACTTGTTGTCTATCTGGTGGATTCTCCTCCATCTTTTCTACTTGCTGTCTCTCACGTAACCTTTTGGCTTGTGCTCTCGTTAACATCGAAATTCTTTCAACACACAACCCTATCTACAAAACGGTACGACAACTAACGAGTTGGTTGAACCAACAACAACAACAACAACAACAACAACAACGACGTCGTGACTTATCGGCTAATGTTCTGTCTGCTCTGCTACAGTCTCCAATCTTCACCTGTGCGCTTGCAAAGGGAGAAAAATGTTATTTCTTCATTCTAACTTATATGATGATGTGTTACACTCTCTGCGTCACTCTGCGTCTGTGCCTATCATCTGAAAATCCTGTCCTAAGAGCTACACAAAAATCGTAAAATAAATCCAAAATTTTCCAACACAATAACACACGCCCTTTTTCCTACAATTCTGCTTTCTTCACTACCTGTATCTATTCTGGTCCAAATCTTTGCAAATAGCTATTTAATACATGAAAGAAAGTTCTTCAAAGTGCTACTGCTGCGACCTGCCGTACCAAACTATCCTGACACTTTCCTATCCTGGTAGCTTACCTATTTCACCTATTCTGGCAGCTTACATATTTTAACTATCCTGGCAGGGTCGCCATTTTCTGTGAGCGTGGGATTGCTATTCTGTCATTCTGTGCAACGGATTAATCTGAGATGTACACTTTACCTTGTGGCTCCTGCAAGATAGAATTTCCACCCCCACACTACTACAGAAGTCTGACAGACTCTCCTAACGTTCTAAAGGGAAATGCATGAAAAACTTTCAGCAATAAATATCTTCTAGAGTCGTCCGCTGCAAGGAAATGACACAAAAATTCACAATTTCATACATAACTAGTTGGGTACTTGGCTACTGAAGTAGCGCTGCTTAGTGTAAGAAAAACATGAAACTCACGAAAGTTATAATTTATTTTTGCAAAAATTCTGGGAAATCACAATGGCACTTTTAGTTATGAACTGAACACATTATTTCCGGTTCTTCGGAATGTGAAGTTACCTCTTAAGGATGGGATTCGCTAATGAAATTTCTATACAAAGTTTAAGATTGTTATTGACTTGGCAGAATGGCTGAGAGCTGCGCCTACTTAACTTGAATAATTATCAATTAGAATGTTGCTAAGTACGGTCGAGGCTGTCGTGTGTGAAATGCAGTGAAGTGTACTGTTTTGGAGGAAATATCGTAGCGCACAATACCATAAGCCACGATGACTGCTGTCTGCGCCGCTCGCTGCTCACAAATAAGATAACTCTCGTTCTATCTGGAATGACCTTCTCGCCAATCAAACTCTCCCTATGCCTTGATGAAGTCATGGACTCCTATTCACACCTAGTCTAACTATTGGCATAGTACACCAGTCAGATAACCAGTCCACCGCGATGCCATTCAAAAATTCGCCCGCAGGCGTTTAACTATAACTCTGTCCATTCACACCGCACAATAAGTGAACAACGCTTAATCGCAAGGACTCAATATAGAGTTGCACTTCGATTCGCTCTCGACAGAGGTGCTCTCCCAGTGAAGTACTGAGGAGAGACTTGTTCCTCGCTCTTTGAGTACACGTACGAGCGCGCACCGTCTTGTTACGTGTTCTCACTCCAAGAGTAACAACGGAACGGCCCCTCTCCACGCCAGACGTGAAGGGGTATATCTTTCTGTCTCTTCCATTAGTCCTTCAGCTCAAGGCGTCTGAAATACCGTCTGCCAATCAGCATTGCTCTTCTAAAACGGGAGAATGACGTTTCGTTTAATGCGACCAATCCGGAAATCTGTAGTATCGGCGTTTTGCATTTGCTGTCTCCCTGTGAAAATCTCTGAAACTGTGTGCTATGTGTAAAGAATGCGTAGGCCCACACAATGTACCGGAATTTGCTTTTAAGCCGAACACGGGGTCGTCCTTTCACTTGGGCAAACGCTGTCTGCTCTACCGGCGGACACCGGCCGATGTAGATGGGTTGGGACTGGCCACCTGGCGTGCGGTTGCCTCTCTCGAACTAAAAGCTCCTGAGACCGTCGTGTCTGGAATGTATATGTGTACGCCATCCTCGAGTTTTTCAACTACGGTGCGCACTTGCGATTTATTAGTTATTTGCATATCATTTACATGAATTCATTCAATATTGACTTTATCTTACCGAGTTTGGGTTCGAATGAGGCGTCTTGATGTGCGGAATATGACTGTGAGGGCGGAATATATAAGCAATGAAGGTCACAAGACCACGACGTCTTACACAGTAATACTTGGCTTACTGCATGACACTCTCGACACACGATCACACTTCTTACAGGTACATTATGACAACATTTTAAACTTTTAAATTCGTTCAGTTCTTACGGGAAATATTGAAAATCGTATTATTATTGCTACTGTGTGCCGCTAGATACGCAACCTTCAACTTGTATCGGGTTGTAGGATAGTCGCTTAGTAACATCAATAAATAGTAATTAAAGTGATAATCTGCAGATCAATATAGCTGTGTAAGCAACCTGCCATGCTTACGAGTGCACGCTTAAATGTAATGCTTCAGAATATTTTCTTTCGAAACTCTTAAAGTGTTTTGAATAAAACAAACGTTATTCACATTCAACGTATTTATGTTTCAGGTCTACATATTTATTTCTTAACATGGTCTCCCTGCCGACGAACACAATTCTCAAAACGAGATACCAGTTTGTTGATACTGTCGCTGTAGATTGTTCGACTTTGTTGACGGAGTCGCAACCTCACCTTTGCCTGCACCGCTTCATCACTATCAAAGTTAAGTACACGAAAGTGTCCTTTAGGTTTAGGAAGCATGTCGGGACTGTGTGAAGTATGACCGATGGCAGTCAACCCAATACGTTGGATCGTTGCAGATGCTGCAGCACTCATATGAGTCGACAGTCATTGTCATGCTGAGGGATAGCGTGGTCCTTGTTTGGAAGAATCCTTCGAATTCGAAACTCGGTTACAGCAAGCTGTTTCTCACGCTCCAGCATAGTTTAGCTGTAAAGCGCCATGTTACACGCTACAGTTCGGAGAGCTTTGGCGGCAGAAGGCTGCAAATATGTAGACATTAAGAATAAAGATGTAGAAAGATGATAACGTTTGTTTTGTTTGAAAATGCTTGAAAACTTTAAAGAATTCGGAAGCATGACTTTTCAACATGCCCTCATATATTGAACTGCACATAAAAATGCAATATCCTGCAGTAAAGTTACATCCACATTTACAACGAACTACGTACCAGAATCCTGTATAGGGAAGTATAGTTGGCACAGTCATGTAGGAAACTACGTAGATCTGAAGATCATCAATTTTTATCGAAACTAGTCTTGTCAGAAGAATAAATGGGCAACTGAGAAGGCAAATTAGCTATGAAGTTTAATAATATTGAAGATTTACATCGCAATGATACAAATTTTCAGAGATGATGGTTCTCTACTTGAGTCTATGAGTTTGACCTCAGGAACCCTGTTGTATAAACGACTGTGTCTAAAGGTACCAAGACAAACTAGCCGTTCGACAACACTGCCAGTGAAATTAGAGAACCATTGAATCGTTTTAAGTTGTAATGAATTAACTCATGAGCTTAGTTGCCAGTTTTGTAAGGCAGAAAATCCCACCCGACTCACGGACACATATGATGAGGGATTGGGTTAGGGAATCCCACAGAGGCGTTGAAGATGGCGTGATGTATATACTAACTGGAGTATTCCCGATGCGAAGGGCTAGAAAACTAATAACTATGAAATTTGAAGTGTAAATGCGAGCATATGTAGTGAAAAAGCGTTGTATTTTGTATTGCAAACTTAGTAAATGTGTTTATCGTGTACGGAAAACTGAATGGAACTGTAATGTGGTGCGTTGCGTAAGAGCAGGTAACCACATGGCACATACCTAGACTGTTCCAACAGTTGAGGGAACAAAAAGGTGGTTCCAAAATACAACTACAAGGATCACAAATTTCTGGAACACAGAAGCAGTAAAATTTGCCCACGATGGGGAACATTCACTCAACGTTCAATCTATTGGGTGTGAAATGCGTATTGCGGACAGTGCCATGTGGGAAACGATATGGAGCCTTACGCACCAGTAGATCACAGATGATATAAGTTGTTATCCTTGCATACTTAGAATCTTGAGTCCCTCTTTCCTGTGTATATACTTTTCTCGGATTATATCTGTTTCACGAGAGATGAATTGCTCAAAAGTATCAGTAGAGAGCCTCTCAGAGTACCGATTAAACAGTTGTGAAGAGCCATCTACACAGAACTCCAATGAAGTATTCTATTTGAAAACATCATGCGTTACTATAAGATGTATTCGCAAAATTGTCAGAAGATCTGTGTATATCTATGAGCCTGGGGCTCCGTCATGTTGGAGTCAAACTTTGGGCATCTAGCTCATGTACATCTTCGTCGACGTTCCTTGGAGGGTTGGTGGTAGGACATCGTTCTGTTTGATGACCACTTCGGTCGCAACAGCTTACCTGATTTCTTTTTGTGGGGTCATGTGTAAGGTTCGTTCACTAGACCTCAGGGTCTCTTCCAAATATTTGGCGATAACTGTGACATTGTTCGAGCAAAACATTGCTGGTTTGAGCAAATCTTTGTATGGGAATATATATGCCTGTTGAGAATCTAAAGGACGCTACTTACAACAATTACTGACTATAGCTTTTCAAGCTATTTGTGAAAAAACGTAAGATTATAACAAAAAAATATATGTTATGTCTATTTTCGTCAACAAGATTTCAACGTAAAATTTAAATTTTCATTTTACATACTACGCTCAGTCGTTTCCGTACTATGTTCATCAGTCTCAAATTTTTAATTTTACCTTCGTGCATAATATGGTTTTATGTAAAGCTCACCGAAATTGTTATTTTTAACTGAAACGTAACTTAAAATTATTGTTACGGTTTCTGCTGTTAGTATTTTAGCCTATACGTATCACTATCACCTAACAACTTCAATTCTTCTCCTTTGTTTGTAGATTCCCATATTTCCAGTAATCCACCTTCAGTTCCATTAACCTTTCATTTGCCCATTTTGGTCTTCTACATTTTGTACTTCATTCATAAAACTACAGTTTTCTTTTATTTTTGACTGTTTACGTTTCTTTTTTCCAGTTCTCCTCCTATTTCAGTGACCAACGCTGTCTTTAATTCTTTCCAGATACACAGGAATACTTGCTTCTTTAGCCTCTCCTCATTGATTCGGTACAAATGACAATACTTCTTAGATGATCTGTCTATTTTCATACGGTTTCTCATTATTACGTCTATGGGAAAGAAAACATCGGAATATAAAGTGTTTAAGACACATTTAACGGTAGCGATTTACCCAATATTCGCAGAGAAAAGAGGAATAAGAGTGGTAAAAATTTCTCATATTGATGCTCATTTTCGCTACAGATACTCAACAGTATCCTGCGTCATTATTATCGTAATTAGCACTCACCTTGAATGTCTAGCAACACTTGCTATTCTGATTACTTTTTACACTCATTTTAATCATCTCCACGTAGCAGAGACTGACAACGCAGTAGTCCCTTGTGTTCGATCGTTTGTTTCGTTTTGTTTTAGGGTGCAAAAACAACTAGGGTCGTATGCGCTCATATCAGAACTGTAAAACGCGAAGAAAGAGAGAGGCGTTAACAAAGACTACACGTTAATCGCAATCGACAGAACAGAAGACCGCTAAAAACAGGTATGTTGATAAATGTCTATAAAGTACGCCATAGGAATACGGGGGTCCCTGAACCAAAAATTAAGTGTCCTTTGCCATACCGCTACAAGGGATAAAAAGTAAAATGCGGTCGACAGCCCGCGCGTCTTCGCTAAAACGGCCGATAGCACAGGATGGCAAACACAAACGACAATGCAAGTGGTTCAAAAAAGGGAATTTCGCCAGGAAATTGCGGACCCTCAAAGACTGAGGGAAGTGAGCATAAAGTGGTGGGGGAGCACCACTTAACAAATGTCGATGGCTAAAAAGCCAGTGCCCGATACGCAACCTAGGTAAAATGGTCTCCTCACGGCGAGAAGGCCGAGAGGATGTCGTCCAACCCGCTGGGAGAGGTTTAATAACTCGCGTATGCCACGACAAACGTCAACTACCAATTGATAGATCTCAACTACCACATGTTCACATAATTTATTCTTCGTTAATGGGCAAACGCTTTAAAGACAAATTTGCAGTGCGTACGAACTCTACGACGCGCGAAACCTAATGATAGGCAGGAGATTAGTGTTGGACGATGGTAATTCGGTCTTTGTGTCTTTAGTGATTACGCGAACCACGTATGCATCATTTTCAGCATTATTACGGCGGAAACCTACGGCATATTGCTCAACGTCAGTAGGGATGGGTTGGGGAGCGAGGGGGGGGGGGGGGTGGCAGCGTAATGCACGAAATTGGATTGCGATGCGCACTGCGTAAGGGTTCAGTGAACACGCTCATGTGAAGAGCAGACGTATGTGTAATCAGGCGAAGCGGACTCGTGGTCTACATAGCCGTACTGTGAATAGTGGACTGTCATCTGTACCGCACGCCACCTAATGAGCTGCGCTAAGGGGGAACACGGAATCGTATTACACGGATGTCGCTCATGTTCCCATTCAGAGCACCGTGATTACGGATTTTCACGACTGTGCCACTTACATTGTAAACACACAATACTGGCGGCCAGTTCTATTGAAAGAAGCATCTCTTATCCCTCATGCCTTCTTTTAAAAATGTTGAACTAGTTCCGTTGCCCAAAGACAATGCAACGCTAGTTAAAAGAATAAATTATCTTTCTACAAGAATAATGCGAGCTACGCGGAGGAAGTAATTTGTTAACTCGTTCTCCCCACATCAGCGTTGGAAATATTCTTTATGTAGCTTAGAGGCGATAGTTAATGCTGCGTACGCGTTTGCCACAGTATGAAACGTACCGTATGATGTCTCCGAACATGCGCGAATGCTCATATTAGAAAGGAGTTCATTGTCGTAGCATATTAGTGTGTGATTGTTTTTACATTTCGTTGTGTGTCTATACGCATCAGAGCGATTAGTTACGTAGCGGCGTTTTATGTACAGTTTGTTCCAAAGCGGTTGCGTTAAACTTATGGGGCACATAACGTCATCAGGGGCAACAGGATCACTGACGCTTTTCAATAACGCTAGGCGGCCTTGTGACTAACAGATTTCACCGACCTAGAGCGTCTACTAGCCTGATGTGCAGCTTACTACATACCCCAGTATGTTCATAGAAAGATTTTTGACGGAAGAACAATGAGAACGACTGTCTCTAATATAAGAAAGACATTTTAGAAGTCCTACCGCAAGGCAGACGAATAGGTGATAGACAACAAACGTAGCATACGAACGTTGCAGAGGACTTACACCATGCCGCCTCTCAAGGGCATGAATAGCCTACACTGACGCTAGCGCCGGCCGAAGTGGCCGTGCGGTTAAAGGCGCTGCAGTCTGGAACCGCAAGACCGCTACGGTCGCAGGTTCGAATCCTGCCTCGGGCATGGATGTCTGTGATGTCCTTAGGTTAGTTAGGTTTAACTAGTTCTAAGTTCTAGGGGACTAATGACCTCAGCAGTTGAGTCCCATAGTGCTCAGAGCCATTTTGAACTGACGCTAGCGTCCCCGGGAAGCGTCAGTGAACATTCCGTCTGCACCAAAAACTGCTCCCCATGACGAGATCTACACAACTGGCCATTAAAATTGCTACACCAAGAAGAAATACAGATGATAAACGGGTATTCATTGGACACACATATTAGACTAGAACCGACATGTGATTACATTTTCACGCAGTTTGGGTGCATAGATCCTGAGACAGCAGTACCCAGAACAACCACCTCTAGCCGTAATAACGGTCTTGATACGCCTGGGCATTGAGTCACGCACAGTTTGGATGGCGTGTACAGGTACAGCTGCCCATGCAGCTTCAACACGATACCACAGTTCATCAAGAGTAGTGACTGGCATATTATGACGAGCCAGTTGCTCGGCCACTATTGACCAGACTTTTCAATTGGTGGGAGATCTGGAGAATGTGCTGGCCAGGGCAGCAGTCGAACATTTTCTGTATCCAAGACCTGCAACATGCGGTCGTGCATTATCCTGCTGAAATGTAGGGTTTCACAGGGATCGAACGAAGGCTGGAGCCACGGGTCGTAACACAACTGAAATGCGACATCCACTGTTGAAAGTGCTGTCAATGGGAACAAGAGGTGACCGAGACGTGTAACCAATGGCACCCCATACCATCACGCCAGGTGATACGCCAGTATGTCGATGACGACTACACGCTTCCAATGTGCGTTAACCGCGATGTCGCCAAACACGGATGTGACCATCATGATGCTGTAAACAGAACCTGGATTCATCCGAAAAAATGACGTCTTGTCATTCGTGCACCCACGTTCGTCATTGTGTACAGCACTGCAGGCGCTCTTGTCTGTGATGCAGCGTCAGGGGTAACCGCAGCCATAGTCTCCGAGCAGATAGTCCATGATGTTGCAAACGTCGTCGAACTGTTCGTGCAGATGGTTGTTGTCTTGCAAACGTCCCGATCTGTTGACTCAGGGATCCAGACGTGGCTGCACGATCCGTTACAGCCATGCGGATAAGATGCCTGTCATCTCGACTGCTAGTGATACGAGGCCTTTGGGATCCAGCACGGCGTTCCGTATTACCCTGCTGAACCCACTGATTCCATATTCTGCCAATAGTCATTGTATCTCACCAACGCGAGCAGCAATGTCGCGATGCGCTAAACCGCAATAGAGATAGTCTACAATCCGACCTTTATCAAAGTCGGAAACGTAATGGTACGCATTTCTCCTCCTTACACGAGGCATCACAAGAACGTTTCACCAGGCAACGCCGGTCAACTGCTGTTTGTGTATGAGAAATGGGTTGGAAACTTTTGTCATGTCAGGACGTTGTAGGTGTCGCCACCGGCGCCAACCTTGTGTGAATGCTCTGAAAAGCTAATCATTTGCATATCACATCATCTTCTTCCTGTCGGTTAAATTTCGCTTCTTTAGCAGGTCATCTTCGTGGTGTAGCAATTTTAATGGCCAGTAATGTATTACCCCTAGACGTTTGTCACAGTGAGTTTGAAACACCGAATTTTACCTGTATTCAAATACATTACTTCACATGCGAGGGCAATTCGGAAAGTAAGGTCCGATCGGTCGCGAAATGGAAACCACTGAGAAGGTAAGATGATGATTTATGTGCGCAGGTAGCTACGCCCTCCAGCTACTTTTCTACACAGTCTCCTCTCCGATTTTGACTTCTTCCGCAGCGTTGTGGCAACTTTCCAATATGCTCCTCAAATAACTTTATCCCGTTTCGAGATACAAAACTTCGACGTTACCCTACTTGTACGTGTAAAATCTGGTGTGAGACAAAACCCTTGTATTGTAAAGTGAAGTAGCACGGAGAAATGTCGTGCAAAATATCTCTGTTACCATCTGGAAATATCATATTGCAGTATGAAAGCACATGCAAGATACTTTTGCACATAAAATACAGTCTGAGATATAAAATTTGTTATCAACTTCACATACGTAAACTATCCAAATTTTGTTCACCAATGCATTTCTTTTTATATGAGTTATATGTCCAACTGAAGCAAATAAAAGAAGGGAATCAGTGCAAAAATGCTACTATCAGAGCACAAAAATGCGAATATGTTGCTATTTAAAAAACTCTGACTGAAAGGTGGGGTACCAGCTGCCTCATTCTACCTTCCTCAGCACCTCTAAAAATGTTCTCAAAAGTTTGGCTGTGGGAACGTATTCGCGCTTTTATTATGCTCAAGTGTCAGTGACAGAGACGGAAAAGTATTAGTAAATAGTGTAAGGTGGTAGACAGCGGTTGTTTTATAGCAAGGTCAAAGGTCGCAAGGCAGTATGAAAGAAAGAGGAGCACACGATGGCAGAGAAAGGTAGTTGACAGTGACAGAACTGTGCTAGGAAGAGTGCGAATGAGACAGTGACAGAGATAGGTGGGGGGGGGGGAGGGGGAAGTGGGTGGAGGAATAAAGAGAGAGGCAGAGAGGAAGTGGGTGAGAGTCCGTGATAACGACAGACAGAGCATTTGACAATGACAAGGAGATAGATATAGTGACAGTGAGAAGAGAGAACAGTAGTAGGGAGGAAGGAATGAGGTATTAGCGGTAAGAGAGAGCAAGGGGGAGACATTGACAGTGTGAGGAGAGTATAGTAGTAGGGCAAAAACAAAGGGAACTGTGGCTATGACACAGGAAATAACGACACAGCGACACACAGAGATAATGGCAATGATTTGGCCTGCATGAGTGAGTGAGAAAGAGAAACTGGGAGTGTGTTGGTATGAGCGACTAACAGCGAACAATGAGTGTGAGTGAGTAATGGTTATGGGACCTTGTGGGAGTTTGAGGTAAGTCGCATGTAAAAAAAAAAGCACTAATATGGTCGCATGCCAAAATTTTTATGAAAATGTTTGAAATCGTTGAGGAAGGTAGAATGAGGCAGCTGGTACCCTACTTTTCAGTCAGAGCCATTTAAACAGTGAGAAATATATTGGCATTTCTTGAGCTCAGATAGGAGCATTTTTCCACTGATAATTAATCGATGTAATATTAGTTAGCTATACCTAATACATCTATCTCAAACAGTTTTTAAGTTGTACCTCCCTCAATTATTACCAACAGCAAGTGCCGCCACCTCTTGGTGTGGGAGCACCTACTGGAACCAGTAACTATTGATTTACGCTTCTACAGCTATGCTTGATACCATGACCAGAACTCTTATATTTTGCATAGCATAATCATTGTTTACGATAGTTACAGTAAGAAATATTTTGTGGTAGATAACGACAGACTACAAATTCTGCTTTGTGTTGCAGTTTTTAACAGTAAAATCACATTCAACCTCTCAAAACCATCTCCAGTGATTCCATCTGGTGAACATTTCTTGTGAATGTATTACATCAGTCTACATCTACATTTATACTCCGCAAGCCACCCAAAGGTGTGTGGCGGTGGGCACTTTATGTGCCACTGTCATTACCTCCCTTTCCTGTTCCAGTCGCGTATGGTTCACGGGAAGGACGACTGCCGGAAAGCCTCCGTGCGCGGAACCGGATTTGCTAGGTCCCTGGACAACCCATCAGTGGCGGCTGAAAATGGAGGCTGGCGTTTGTCATCAGTGGCTACATATCGATTAGCATCCCTTACGGCACCACGAGTATGGCAGTAAAACAATTTCGTAGACAGGATGTTACATTGCAATTATCAGAGAATCGAGTACGAACTATATGAAAGCTATCGATCCTGATAATCGACTGACTGTAGCCTTCCAAGGTGAAGCATTTATGGCGTTGAGGAGAGCTTCTCCTTTTTGATGTCATTCATACTAACCGAATCGATTCTGTTCTTTACGAGTTTTCTGCGGTCTTCCGTTCTGCTACATTTGCTTCACCAATTACTGCTTTGTCAAATCTCTGATAGGTGTTGTAGCATCCTCCTTAAAACTTCTTCCATCGTGTTTTGAAAGTAATGGAGGGATGTTGGTCTGGAGTCAAACTCGTTTCGGCTGAGGTCCATTGCACCCCTTGTTGTTTTGCGTACCACTATCACAGCATAGGCCTACATTGATGTTTTAACCACCTTCTTGCTTCCCACTGTTGAAGAGCAATTCGTGGATTGCAATTGCATTTTTCTATACGATCGAGCACCTGCTCATAATGTACGAGCTGTGGTCGAGTGGTTACACGACCATAACATCCATGTAAGGGACTGGCGTGCACAGACTCCTGATGTTATTGATATAGAACACCTTTGGGATGTTCAGGAACGCCGACTTGGTGCCAGGCCTCACGGATCGACATCGGTACCTCTCCTCAGTGCAGCATTCTGTGAAGAATGGGCTGCCATTCCCCAAGAAACCCTCCAGCGCCTGATTGAACGTATGCCTGCGAGAGTGGAAGCTGTCATCGAGGGTAAGGGTGGGCCAACACCACACTGAATCCCAGCATTACCGATGGAGGGCGCCCCGAACTTGTAAGTTATTTTCAGCCAGGTTTCCTTATACTTCTGATCACATACTGTAGTTTCGTGGAGGCGGCACAACAAGATAAGTAGCGGTATGCGTTAATTGCTTGCACTTTCGTCTGTCGCTCTTATTTGGCTCACACCCTCTTCCCCCTTCTCGAGGTTCAAGGAACTATATGAAGTTCTTTTCAAATTATAAAATGAGATTGGTGTTTACCATTAAATCTGCTTAGCGTTCACTCTTACACTTCTACAGTTTCCTTCATATATGTAGTAACCATCACTTAATGAATCTCTTAAAATCAGTATCTAATATACTTGTTTAAAATCACCTCAGTATTCACTTAGCTTTGTTTCCAGTTGCTTGTACATTAGTAATTCCACTGTTGTTTGTATCTAGCGGCTTTAATGATGCAAAATCATCCACCTAAACAAATAAATGCTTCACGAGGCAACGGCAGCTCAATAACATAGTAATACCTTATTTGATACTTTATTTCTTCATTTCACAAACTGCTTTCTGAAAAGACACATCGCATTGTGTACAAAAGTTGTACTTACAGCATATCACGATGAATAAATTTGCTGTATGCTGACTTGAAGATCAAGAAGCTTGCACAGAATAAAGTAGCATGGAGAGCTGCATCAAACCAGTCTTTGGAGTGAAGACCACAAAAGAACAACAACAACGTAATGATGTAGCCTATATTATTACTATACATTTCATTTCAAAATCACTATATTTTCCTAGTCTTACTAAGCGGGAGATGTTAGTCGTGACAAGAGATACTTCAGGAACGCAGAGCAACATTGTTGTCTAATTCGTTGTTATAAATAACATTACAGTCGAATGAAGCAGATTACCTTTATTTTAAGCAAAATGAAATTCTAATGGAAATCAGTAGCAAAATTCTGCAGATTTCGGCAAGTATATTTTTATCAATTTATTTATGTATTTATTTAATTCTTGTTTACTGACAGTATCTGGATTTTAAGGCCTTCTCTTACATCCCACTGGGAGTAACATACACAAAGAATTTCACGTAAGTGACAGTAACAATAACTTGCATTGTTAATAAAAATTATCATTGACAATAGTAATATTATTATTATTATTCTTTCTTTCTTTTCTCAGACGTTATGTCTGGTCAAAAATGGAAAGTGTCTCGGACCTTGATTAAGCGTGACTTCCTTTTAACTGTACGGTATATGTTATATTGCATTTAGGAACTTTCGGGTAATTGAACAGGTATTAATAATTACGGATTTCTGTAGTTGTATATAGAAGTTTGGATGTAGCTGTATTGCATTGATGTACTGGTGGATATTGTGTGGTATGACTCCTGTAGTTGATAGTATAATTGGTATAATGTCAACTTTATCCTGATGCCACATGTCCTTGACTTCTTCAGCCAGTTGGATGTATTTTTCAATTTTTTCTCCTGTTTTGTATATTTGTTGTATTGGGTATGGATATTTCGATTAGTTGTGTTAATTTCTTCTTTTTATTGGTGAGTATGATGTCAGGTTTGTTACGTGGTGTTGTTTTATCTGTTATAATGGTTCTGTTCCAGTACAATTTGTATTCATCATTCTCCAGTACATTTTGTGGTGCATGCTTGTATGTGGGAACGTGTTGTTTTATAAGTTTATGTTGTAAGGCAAGCTGTTGATGTATTATTTTTACTACATTGTCATGTCTTCTGGGGTATTCTGTATTTGCTAGTACTGTACATCCGCTTGTTATGTGATCTACTGTTTCTAATTGTTGTTTGCAAAGTCTGCATTTGTCTGTTGCGGTATTGGGATTTTTAATAATATGCTTGCTGTAATATCTGGTGTTTATTGTTTGATCCTGTATTGCAATCATGAATCCTTCCGTCTCACTGTATATATTGCCTTTTCTTACCCATGTGTTGGATGCGTCTTGATCTATGTGTGGCTGTGTTAGATGATACAGGTGCTTCTTTTTTCAATTCACTTTCTTCGTATCTGTTGATGTTATGTGATCTAAAGGGTTATAGAAGTGATTATAAAATTGCAGTGGTGTAGCCGATGTATTTATATGAGTGATTGCTTTGTGTATTTTGCTAGTTTCTGCTCGTTCTAGAAAGAATTTTCAGTATTATCATTATTATTATTATTATTATTATTATTAACACTATTAATGATTATAAAGCAATGGAGGAATTAAGAATCGTACTGATTAGTCTAGCAATCTGAAGTCTTGTTTGATATTAAACGAAGTGGAAGGGATGATTATAAAGCAATGGAGGAATTAAGAATCGTACTGATTAGTCTAGCAATCTGAAGTCTTGTTTGATATTAAACGAAGTGGAAGGGATGATGACAGGGGGAAGATTAAAATTAAAGTTACAGTGGCTGCTAGGAAAGAAGAGAATTTCAATAGAGACTCTGTAGACGAGACGAGGAAAAAGTGGTGGGAAGGGAGATTTGGCGAAAAAGAGGGTGGAATGAGGGAAGATTGACGACAGTGAGCTGCTGATTTGATTGCTTCTGCGAGGGGAGGCCGCCCTTTAGCTGTCTTTTGAAGTATGAAGGAATTTTAATTTCTCTATTATTTTTAAGAGGAGTGTTACAAAATCTTGTCCCTGATACAGAAAATGATTCAGAGAACGTGAAAGTGTTGTGTAGTGAAAGAGAGGGGATTTTGGGTTAGTAGCAATTTTTTGTGGCTATGACAAGTTACAGTGTACTGCTCCGGTTTTATTGTATTTGTGGAGAAGTAAATTTCAATACATTTCTCCTGTTTTTACGTTGTGTACGAAAATCTCAGCCTATCCATAGAGGTCCATCTTGCAGCCTCTCTTTAATTTATGCTCTATTTCCAAGCTACTGAACGTGTTTTCATACTTACATACTGTGTCTGTTATGTATGTCACTGGATTGTCAAGAGTATTCGACCGAACGTGTTCATGTACTCCTTCGAAAAAAAAGAGTTCATACCGTGCTCTTGTAGTGTACATCAGTTTAAGGGGGAGGGGGTAGCTAATACTGATGTTAAATATCTTTCATCGTATTATGTGCAGTTACTTGTGATATACGTAAGTCGAAATTGTTTTTTTTTTTTTTATCACCTGTATCCTCATGGTCATTCAAGCCGCAATGTTTTCATAATTCCTCACTTTTCCCTTGGGCACGTGCACACATGTGCCAACGCAATTGTCGATGCGTACACCGCATGACTGTGTTGCCACGAGCGGCCAGTCTTCACACGCAGTGCACACAAGCGGCAGGGCCCGACAAAACACACATTGGGCCCACACGCTGGGTCACCAATTCACAGAGCTGGGATTTGCCAACATTATTCATTTAACCAGAGGTCAACGAACCGTCTCAGCATTCTAAATAGGTTGTTTATTTTCCTTCTTGAATCACTGTCTTGCTTCCAAGAAACAAAAGCTCGTAACGGAACGAGACCATAGGCACATAGTATGTAATTCAGATTTTAAAATGTAGAGAGAAAAGCATCCGAAAAGAGTTTGAGAGAAGAGATGTGTCGGACTAAACAGGATGTAAAAACGAGTAGCTCTCCCAAAAGCATAAATGTAATGTAATGTAATACGTACAGGTAGACGCAGCGGTCCTATATAGCTTGACTAAACGATGGGTAATCATTCAATGAAATAACAAATTTTGAGTGTCTAAAAGTACCAGTATTTGTTCGAAATGAACTAAAATGCAACGATCACATAAATTGAGACGTTCGTAAAGCAGAAGACAGAGTAAGAATGATCAAAGGCATTCTATAGAAACGTTACTCATGCGCGGAGAAGGTCACTCACTAAACTTAAACTGACCAGTTCTTGTGTGCAGTTCGTCACTCGAGAACCCAGGATGCTGACAAGGGAACCTCCCCATCGCACCCCCCTCAGATTTAGTTATAAGTTGGCACAGTGGATAGGCCTTGAAAAATTGAACACAGATCAATCAAGAAAACAGGAAGAAGTTGTGTGGGGGTGAACTCAGGGGCGCCGTGGTCTCGTGGTTAGCGTGAGCAGCTGCGAAACTAGAGGTCCTCGGTTCAAGTCTTCCCTCGAGTGTAAAGTTTAATTTTTTATTTTCAGACAATTATCAAAGTTCAGGCGCTCACACATAATCAACTCAGCTCTCCAAAATTCCAGGACATGTTCAGATTTTCTTGGACATATACAGGATTTACGGTCTACACACGGAAAAATTTCAAAATGTTAAAAACGTATGTTTTGACAGAGCACAGGGAAAACTGTGCGACTGTGAAACTGTAGCATTCATTTGTTGCAGTTTATATCACTTTTTTGGGAGTGATTATCACATCCACAAGAAAACCTAAATCGGGCAAGGTAGAAGAACCTTTTTACCCATTCGCCTAGTGTACAGGATAGGTGGGTCGACAACATATTTCTGTCATGTGACGCACATGCCGTCACCATTGTCGTATAACATATATCAGACGTTTTCCTGTGGAGGAATCGGTTGACCTATGACCTTGCGATCAAAGGTTTCCGGTTCCCATTGGGGACGTACGTCCTTTCGTCTACTAATCGCACGGTTTTGCGGTGCGGTCGTAAAACAGACACTAAATTTATTACAGTGAACAGAGACGTCAATGAACGAACGGACAGATCATAACCTTCCGAAAATAAGAGAGTAAACTTTTCACTCGAGGGAAGACTTGAACCAAGGACCTCTCGTTCCGCAGCTGCTCACGCTAACCACGAGACCACGGCAATCCTGAGTTTACATTATCCTTGATGTTGCCTATCTTGCGCATGGACTACTCAGTTTGTATATTTTGTTTATTTTTTCATAGTTCCTCACAACTTCTTCCTGTTTTCTCGATTGATCTGTGTTCAGTTTTTCAAGGCCTATCCACTGTTCCAACTTATAACTAAATCTGAGGGGGGTGCGATGGGGAGGTTCCCTTGTGAGACAAAGAAATGATTGGAATAGGAGCTGCACGATTTGTCATGAGTACTATTAGTGTGAAAATGTGACAGAGCTGTTCACGAAACTGCAGTGGCTCGCGTGACCACAGAGAGATTGTGGTTTCTTTAAAAACGTCCCGAAAGCATATGTTCATAAATGAATCAAGGAAAATAGTACTTCCGACAACTTAAGTATCGTGTGATGAACGCGTCGCTAAAATCAGAGAACAGTACCAAGAGCCTTTCTTTCACTGTTCAATACACGAATGAAGTAAAAGAGAGGGATGCGATGATCTTACAGCAGTTAATGTCCACTAAATCTCATGCGGTGGTCTATGGTGTCCCTATGTGTAATGCAAAATACGTGATCAAAAGTATCCTGAATAACATAGAGATAACTAGTAGGTGTCAGAACAGCAGAATCATCAATATAAATGGAGTTGAGGGGTATTATGCGGTCAGTAGAGAAACTGGCCAGATGAATGTGATCGTCAGAAGGGCTCTACGATTTTGGACGTGGACTAATCAGTGGAAGTAAGCTGTGGAACATACCCATCAGGGACACTTTTAAAGCCTCTAAAGCTGCCTAGGTCTGTTGTGAAGTTCAAACGCTAAGAGACAACCACAGCTAAACCAAGTTTAATGTTTCTCACGTACAGATCGACAGGTATCGTCATGCACTGTGGAGGTTCGTTGTAAAAAAATGACATAAGATCGGTGGTGATAATCACTTGCGAGTTACAAAGTGCTGCCCGAAGTGTTGGTAGTACAATGACTGAGCGTACGGTGTTAATATGATTTGGGTACAATGGCCGTAGAACTTGTCGTAAGTCACACTTTTCCGCAACCAGTGGTAAGCAACGCTTGAGATGGTGTAAAGAGTGTCAAAAAAAAATGATTCAAATGGCTCTGAGCACTATGGGACTTAGCTTCTGAGGTCATCAGTCCGCGAGAACTAACATAAGGACGTCAGACACATCCAGTCCTAGGCAGGATTCGAACCTGCGACCGTAGCGGTCCCGCGGTTCCAGACAGTAGCGCCTAGAACCGATCGGTCACCCGGTATAGAGTGTTGTCACTGGTAAGTGGACAACTTGAACCGAGTGATTTGGAGGGGTGAATCACGCCATGACCTGTAGATGTCCGTTGGAATGGTATGGGTTTGGCGAATACCTGAAGAACGTTACCTGCCTTTATTTGCAATGCCAGCAGTGAAGTACGAAAGAAGGAAGGAAAAGAGATAAGGATCCCTCCCGAAGTACGGAAAAGGCGGTTTAACGGCTTTGGGGTTTGCATCGTGGTTAGATGGTGGCCCCCTCTTTGCATTTCAGGAAACGCTAAATACGGGGAATATATTAACGCAACAGCATTATGTAATGCTTACAGTTGAGGAAAATGGTTCGTATGCGATGACTGACTGCGTCAACATGCTGTGCACCTTGTCACAAAGCAGCATCTCTGAGGCAATGTTTTGTGAGCAACAAAATTCCTTAATTGAACTGGCGTGCTAAGAGACTCCACCTTAAGGCAATGAAATACCTTTTGCATGAGTCAGAACGTCGGCATCGCTCCAGTACCCGGCGTTCAACATCAAGGTCCTTCTGGTAAGGACTCTGGAGGAGGAGTGGTCTGCCATTGCTCCACAGATATTCAAGCCGTCATAAGGCAAAGGGAGGACACACGCCACATTAATGTCCATTTATAAGTGTTCTGATACTTACGTTCAGATGCTGTAGGTATGAACAAACTGAGGGAGGTTTCAGCGTCTATAGTCAGTGACTTAAACATTAAATATTTGAAATTTATATGCAAATTAAGTTCATGCTACTCTTGAAGGGCTGCTACGTCAGTTCTTACAATCCGTAGCTCTACTACATCTTTGATTCGGTGAGCAAGGACGTGTACCAAAATAAAGGACACAAGTCAGGTCCTAGAGGAAGGGATGGAAACTTATTGAACATTTCTGGCTACTTATCAATTCTTACAACCAGTTTATTGAACACCAACACTCTTTACTAACATGTTACCACATCCAAGAATAAATGTCTCTTTTATTTAGAACCAACAAACTTTAACGAATACAGTTTTAGTCGAGCCTCACTTTAATCTTCAACCATGTTTTAAGATTTTTCTGCCGCAAGAAGGAAGTACATTAAACATGAATAAACTACAGATGGTCAGGCCGACGTCGGATCGTCGCGCAGGCGGCATAATAAACTCAGAGATAGACCTCAGACATCAATCCTCGCCCATAATAAGACGATCAAACTACTGGTGTAACTAAAATACACATATCAAAGCTCTCTTAGGCTATGCAAGGACATAACAATAAACCTTTGGCTCATCCCAGTGGTACCACATCTAAGGAAAATACAAATGTAGGCGCAACAAAATTCAAAAATTAATAAAACATTAAACATAGAAAATATTAAAACCACCTTAACAAACACAGAAGTAGCCTTCAAAAAATAACCTCCACAAGCCACCAAACTCCTTAACCGTCGCTATATGACTGATTCCAGTCTACCCAGAGTGTCGAGACAAATTTCAGGCTATTCACTTATTTGAAGAAAACGGCTCCTGGAACAATTCAACCATAAGAGTGGTAGACGTTAAAACCCTCGGAGCATTAAACAGAACCAACTACTGGCCGTTCTGCAAGGTGGCTTTGACATTACAAAATACAGTTTATGCTACTAGTACAGGTAGGGTGGCTGCCACAAGGCATAGTTGATGCGCTCAAAGTAAGGACGGCTGATCCCAATAGAACTCAAATATTAACACAGACGCATGATAGTACCCTCTTGCCATAAACCTTTCATGTGATGAAATATCAGACGAGTTCGGATATTTCAAATCTCTCATTTTCCACCTAAAAAATTTGTCATTCGTGAAAACCAACATATTCTCAGGGTAAAAAAATGACGTACTCCAACTATGAGCGTGCTTTACGTTATGTCCGCTACAAGTTCATGACCTTGTAGTCAATACGGTTTCGTCTGCACATGTTGTTCCAGAAAAAATAAAAACAGGGAGGAGGGAGGGGGGGGGGGAGAAACAAGAGAGGAAGGCTACTGAATTGGTAATAGACAAGATGAAGTCGTGCAGAAATAGCGGCAAACCGTAGGTAACACAAAACGTACTGCTGGTTCCACAAAAAAAAAAAAAAAAAGAGAATGAGATAAATCCTGTAACTTTACTGATTCAATTTGATTGCTTCAACGTTGCTGTAGTAATGTACAGGCAGCTTCTCAACCATCTGACAACAAATAACATATTATCACGAACACAGTTTGGATTTCTGAAGGGTTCTGATATCTAAAAGGCTGTTTACAACTACAGTAAAATTGTACTTAATTCATTAAATAACAAATTACAAGCAGCAGGTATTATCTGTGATTTGTCAAAGGCATTTGATTGTGTGAACCACACCATCCTTTCAAATAAATTAGAATTCTATGGTGCCACGGGCAGTGCTGCAAAATGGTTCGCCGGCCGCTGGTGGCCGAGCGGTTCAAGGCACTTCATCCCGGAACCGCGCGACTGCTACGGTCGCAGGTTCGCATCCTGCCTCGGGCATGGATGTGTGTGATGTCCTTAGGTTAGTTAGGTTTAAGTAGTTCTAAGTTCTAGTGGACTGATGACCTCAGATGTTAAGTCCCATAGTGCTCAGAGCCATTTGAACCATTTTGAACCAAAATGGTTCAAGTCATACCTTGCTAACAGGAAACAATGGGTGTCAATGCAAGGGACTAATGATTTAAGTGATCAGTCATCATCACAATGGGAAGAAATTACATGTGGCGTCCCACAAGAATCGATCTTAGGGCCATTGCTTTTTCTTGTGTACATTAATGATCTCTCGTCAGTTACACTGCCAGAAGCCGAGTTCGTATTGTTTGCAGATGACACAAGTATTGCAATAAATACTATGTCGAGTGTAGTTCTAGAAAGATCTGCTAATGATATTTTCATGGATATTAATAAATGGTTTAAAGCCAACTCACTGACATTAAACTTCGAAAAGACTCACTATATGCAATTCAGAACCTGTAAGAGGTTTCCCCCCAGCATATGCATAAACTATGAAAAAGAGCAGATAGAAGAGGTTGACAGTCTTAAATTCCTGGGATTACAACTTGATAATAAATTCAATTGGGAGGAGCACACCACAGAAATACAGTAACGCCTTAACAAATCTGTATTTGCAATTCCAGTGCTGGCAGACATAGGCGACATAAAAATGAAAAAGCTTGCATACTTTGCCTACTTTCATTCCATAATGCCACATGGTATAATATTTTGGGTAACTCTTCAAATGAAACAAAAGTTTTCAGAGTCCAGAAGAACTTCAAAGAACTGGGTATAGTAACTACTTCCTCTCAGTATATTTACTCCTTAATGTAATTTGTCCTACATAATACATCTCTTTTTTCAACAAACAGCTCAGTTCATACATACAATACCAGGAGCAAAAATGATCTGCACAAGGACTTAAAAGCACTTACTTTAGTTCAAAAAGGTGCCCACTACCCAGTAACACTCATCTTCAATAATATGCTAGCAAACATAAAAAATTTAGTTACAAATAAAGATCAGTTTAAAAGGAGCCTGAAAGACTTACTAGTGGCCAACTCCTTATACTCCATTGACGAATTTTTTAATAGAAACAAATGATGTATTGTATGTATTCATACTATTAGGATTGTTATTTCAGCTTTTTTTTAAAAAAAAGAAAAATACACGTTCCACATTCACGATGATCTCCTCAGTACGCATCTATGGAACGAAAAACTAATCTATTACAATCTACTCTAAACGTTCGTCTTGCGTGTTTCAACGCGAAGGACACATTGTTTTTCGAATTTCATGGGCTTGGTTATTATAACAAGAAGAATGCGAATTTGTTTAATTTAATACAGGAAAGCAAACCACGAAAGACGTATAAAAAGAACAAACTTCAAGAGAGGAAAGCTTACACAAGTTTACCCATAAATAGTCTTACGGTGAATGAACCAAAGCCACCGTGTTAGAAGGTAGCGCTGAACTTACTTGGTATTACTATACCTCGGATGAGGATTGTTCGAGGTAAGAAGCTTAAATTACTTAGTGAGGTTATGTTTCACACTGCTTGTTGTCACACAGAATTCAATTCTGCCTATTTCTGCTGATTTTTTGAAGTTTTCTGCAGACTTTATGAATATACTAGCGCACCAAAAACCGAAGGAAGCTGTTACAGAGAAAAATAATATTTTAACCAGAATTTATCTACAGCTTATTTTCTTCCTTGAAAATAGAACTTGTTAGTGCATCACCTTTAGTTGTGGACCCCAGTACACTAAAGTATACAGAAAATAGAAGACCATGCCATACAGATACACCACTGAACACAAAGAATCTGTGAAAAATCTCATTCACAGTTTCCCAAAATACATTTATAGTAGTCGGTCAAAGAACACCAATGGGCACATACATATCTACTGTCCACTCCGTTGAGGAAAGAATTCAATGAAAAATCTGCAGAATCTTATCAGCAGCAACAAAATAATACCGTTCAAGCTTCAAGCATATCGTGAGGTGTTTATTACCTGTAGGTTTCAAGTTACCTTTAACATATTTCCTAGATTTATGAGCATCATGTGCACAGACCTGATCCATCTAACAAAACAACTGTACTTAGATGTAGAGGTAGCTGTGATGACGTTAAGGAAACAAGACAATCAGTAGCGTAAAAGTGAGAACAGTGGTGTTCCAAGTACTGATCAATAAGTTTTTGCCGGCCGGAGCGGCTCTAGGCGCTACAGTCTGGAACCGCGCGACCGCTACGGTCGCTGGTTCGAATCCTGCCTCTGGCATGGATGTGTGTGATGTCCTTAGGTTAGTTAGGTTTAAGTAGTTCTAAGTTCTAGGGGACTGATGACCACAGCAGTTATGTCCCATAGTGCTCAGAGTCATTTGAACCATTTTTTGAATAAGTTCTTCCCACACCTCACATTTCGACAGACAGTATTTTAATTGTGACAGCAATGGACGTATAATATGTTAAATGATGACAATGCAGTTTGTATGGTCTGAAAACGTGATTTCTTGTGGCTCTAATGATAACGCTTCCCGTGTTTTAGAAGATTTGCCTTAACTGAAATCAAAGTTCAACGATAACAACACTATCATGTGGATTGATCTTGTGATGGACAAAACAGAGATTTTCGCATTCTTTCTCTGTCGATTTACTCGTACTTTGAGGAAAAGAACATTTCTCACTCTATAACAGAGGCACATGGCTTCAGACAAGGGTTTTGCTACTACTGAGAAGTAGAAAATAAAGGTACAGTGCGTGTATAGCCTTAACCAGTGATGGTAAAACTGCTATTAAAATGAACAGGGAGGACTTTTATTACATACTGAATGGTATTACTTTAAACATTGTAATTAGAATAAAAATACGATGTTGATGGTGCTGCTTTGCTTTTACGTAGTTTTACGTCCATTATTGAGCATCATGATACAGTAATCCTGAAATTGTTAAATCTACATCTACATCTACATTTATCCTCCGCAAGCCACCCAAAGGTGTGTGGTGGAGGGCACTTTACGTGCCACTGTCATTACCTCCCTTTCCTGTTCCAGTCGCGTATGGTTCGCGGGAAGAACGACTGTCTGAAAGCCTCCGTGCGCGCTCGAATCTCTCTGATTTTACATTCGTGATCTCCTCGGGAGGTATAAGTAGGGGGAAGCAATATATTCAATACCTCATCCAGAAACGCACCCTCTCGAAACCTGGCGACCAAGCTACACCGCGATGCAGAGCGCCTCACTTGCAGAGTCTGCCACTTGAGTTTATTAAACATCTCCGTAACGCTATCACGGTTACCAAATAACCCTGTGACGAAACGCGCCGCTCTTCTTTGGATCTTCTCTATCTCCTCCGTCAACCCGATATGGTACGGATCCCACACTGATGAGCAATACTCAAGTATAGGTCGAACGAGTGTTTTGTAAGCCACCTCCTTTGTTGATGGACAACATTTTCTAAGCACTCTCCCAATGAATCTCAACCTGGTACCCGCCTTACCAACAATTAATTTTATATGATCATTCCACTTCAAATCGTGCCGCACGCATACTTCCAGATATTTTACAGAAGTAACTGCTACCAGTGTTTGTTCCGATACCATATAATCATACAATAAAGGATCCTTCTTTCTATGTATTCGCAATACATTACATTTGTCTATGTTAAGGGACAGTTGCCACTCCCTGCACCAAGTGCCTATCCGCTGCAGATCTTCCTGCATTTCGCTACAATTTTCTAATGCTGCAACTTCTATGTATACTACAGCATCATCCGCGAAAAGCCGCATGGAACTTCCGACAGTATCTACTAGGTCATTTATATATGTTGTGAAAAGCAATGGTCCCATAACCCTTCCCTGTGGCACGCCAGAGGTTACTTAAACGTCTGTAGACGTCTCTCCATTGATAACAACATGCTGTGTTCTGTTTGCTAAAAACTCTTCAATCCAGCCACACAGCTGGTCTGATATTCCGTAGGCTCTTACTTTGTTTATCAGGCGACAGTGCGGAACTGTATCGAACGCCTTCCGGAAGTCAAGAAAAATAGCATCTACATGGGAGCCTGTATCTACAATTTTCTGGGTCTCATGAACCAATAAAGCGAGTTGGGTCTCACACGATCGCTGTTTCCGGAATCCATGTTTATTCCTACATAGTAGATTCTGGGTTTCCAAAAACGACATGATACTCGAGCAAAAAACATGTTCTAAAATTCTACAACTGATCGACGTCAGAGATATAGGTCTATAGTTTTGCGCATCTGCTCGACGACCCTTCTTGAAGACTGGGACTACCTGTGCTCTTTTCCAATCATTTGGAACCCTCCGTTCCTCTAGAGACTTGGGGTACACGGCTGTTAGAAGGGGGGCAAGTTCTTTCGCGTACTCTGTGTAGAATCGAATTGGTATCCCGTCAGGTCCAGTGGACTTTCCTCTTCTGATTGATTCCAGTTGCCTTTCTATTCCTTGGACACTTATTTCGATGTCAGCCATTTTTTCGTTTGTGCGAGGATTTACAGAAGGAACTGCAGTGCGGTCTTCCTCTGTGAAACAGCTTTGGAAAAAGGTGGTTAGTATTTCAGCTTTACGCGTGTCATCCTTTGTTTCAATCCCATCATCATCACGGAGTGTCTAGATATGCTGTTTCGAGCCACTTACTGATTTAACGTAAGACCGGAACTTCCTAGGATTTTCTGTCAAGTCGGTACATAGAATTTTACTTTCGAATTCAGTGAACGCTTCACTCATAGCCCTTCTTACGCTAACTTTGACATCGTTTAGCTTCTGTTTGTCTGAGAGGTTTTGGCTGCGTTTCAACTTGAAGCTCTCTTTGCTTTCGCCGTAGTTTCCTAACTTTGTTGTTGTACCACGGTGGGTTTTTCCCGTCCCTCACAGTTTTACTTGGCATGTACGTGTCTAAAACGCATTTTACGATTGCCTTGAACTTTTTCCATAAACACTCAACATTGTCAGTGTCGGAACAGAAATTTTCGTTTTGATCTGTTAGGTAGTCTGAAATCTGCCTTCTATTACTCTTGCTAAACAGATAAACCTTCCTCCCTTTTTTGTATTCCTATTAATTTCCATATTCAGGGATGCTGAAATGGCCTTATGATCACTGATTCCCTGTTTTGCACATACAGAGTCGAAAAGCTCGGGTCTGTTTGTTATCAGTAGGTCCAAGATGTTATCTCCACGAGTCGGTTCTCTGTTTAATTGCTCTAGGTAATTTTCGGATAGTGCACTCAGTATAATGTCACTCGATGCTCTGTCCCTACCACCCGTCCTAAACATCTGAGGGTCCCATTCTATATCTGGTAAATTGAAATCTCCACCTAAGACTATAACATGCTGGGAAAATTTATGTGAAATGTATTCCAAATTTTCTCTCAGTTGTTCTGCCACTAATGCTGCTGAGTCGGGAGGTCGGTAAAAGGAGCCGATTATTAACCTAGCTCAGTTGTTGAGTGTAACCTCCACCTATAATAATTCACAGGAACTATCCACTTCTACTTCACTACAGGATAAACTATTACTAACAGCGACGAACACTCCACCACCGATTGCATGCAATCTATCCTTTCTAAACACCGTCTGGGCCTCTGCAAAAATTTCGGCCGAATTTATCTCTGGCTTCAGCCAGCTTTCTGTACCTATAACGATTTCAGCTTCGGTGCTTTCTATCACCGCTTGAAGTTCCGGTACTTTACCAACGCAACTTCGACAGTTGACAATTACAATACCGATTGCTGCTTGGTCCCCGCATGTCCTGACTTTGCCCCGCACCCGTTGAGGCTGTTGCCCTTTCTGTACTTGCCCAAGGCCATCTAACCTAAAAAACCGCCCAGCCCACACACACACTGTGCTACAGTATCTGTAACTCATAACGATGAATAGTTTCCTAATTACAAGGCTTTAACAAGCCTGTTCATCTGGTGTTGAACAAGGAAGTCAAGTAAAGAGGCTTCTTCTTTATCAAAATGTGGTTTATGTTATTCTGACTTTAAGTGAGTCAAATAATTAATTTCAAGGGAGTAGGTAAAAGTACACGCGTTTCATTTTTAAGGTACAGCCCAAGTCCAGATAACAAAGAAAGATAAAGCAAGCTAAATACAATGACCTGATGAATGTATGTAAATAAGACCAACCAATCTCTCATGATGTTTTTAGAAATCTGTTTCATGATGTGTTGATGATGAAAAACGTGAAGTTATTGAAATAGAAATGGATTAGTTATTTCAAGATGTAAAAAGAAGGAAAAGCCTGTTGTACACTATCTTTTTCTCTTCTGCATATTTTTTGTTTTAATAAAGAACACAAGACGAGAAAATATATTAATCGCAATAGTTCCAGAATTTGCACATAGACTTGAAATGCCATCGTTTATAGACGAAAATGCATCGAGTCGTAATGTTAACAATTTCCCACGTTATGGAAAGAGAAAAAGTGATTTTTCTAGAAATGAACTTCGTATATGATCTGCCTGAGCCCAGGCCGCCCAGTTCGCTAGGCGTTAAAATCAAAACGAAAGTCACAGTCATTAACTCTTAACTTCAAAGAGGGTGGCTACGGTTTTCTTAAGAGGAAATAAATATAATAGGTAAACCAGTTACACTAAAGCAGGGAGGTAAGCACGTTTTGGCCCTTCGTTTAGCAAACAACCAATCGATTACCTTAAGATAACACGGGGAGGCAGGAACCAAGATGCTCCAACAGAACAATATGTCGACAACAGAGAAGGGTTTTTCGACGGTTCTCACAAGCGATGCTCACCGTGAAATAAGTGGCGGCAATCTTGGGGCTGTGTTCCCGTTCAGAGAATCCGAGGAAGGCACAGGCCTGATGCAGCCCGGGGCAGCACTAGCAGCGGCTAGCATACCGCGAAAACAGCCACACCATTCTGTCTCGCGAGGCCGGCCCTCAGCACTCCATGATGATGATGATGATGATGATGATGATGATGATGATGATGATGATGATAATTGGTCTGTGGGGCGCTCAACTGCGAGGTTATAGGCGCCCTTAAAAATTCCCAATCTTTACCCAGTCCAATCCCGCCACTTTATGAATGATGATGAAATGATGACGACAACAAAAGCACCCAGTCCCAGGGCGGAGAAATCCCCCACCCGGCCGGGAATCGTGATGATGATGATGATGATGATGATTATGATGATGATGATGAAATGATGACAAGCACCCAGTCCCAGGGCGGAGAAATCCCCCACCCGGCCGGGAATCACGATGATGATGGTGATGATGATGATGATGATGATGATGATGATGATGATGAAATGATGAGGACAACACAAGCACCCAGTCCCAGGGAGGAGAAATCCCACCCGGCCGGGAATCGTGATGATGATGATGATGATGATGATGATGATGATGATGATGATGATGAGGACTCCCAGTCCCAGGGCGCAGAAATCCCCCACCCGGCCGGGAATCGTGGTGATGATGATGATGATGATGATGATGATGATGATGATGATGATGAAATGATGAGAACAACACAAGCACCCAGTCCCAGGGCGGAGAAATCCCCCACCCGGCCGGGAATCGATCCCGGGACCCCATGATCCAGAGGCTGCAACGCTAGCCACTAGACCACGAGCTGCGGACAGAACTACATTAGACAAACACGTACGTCGTAAATACTGACCACGCCTCTCGAAGAAGAAAGTACTTTGGTTCTTGCAGATTTACGCACACCGACCACTCAGCTACGACTACCCCTTCCCCTGCCCGCACCTTCCCCGATTATGTCACTCCTGTCCAGAGTCGGACAGCCACAGAGTCTCTCATGAGTAAAGACACGGTGCGAGGAATCTATCACGCCACAAGGCTGAACCTTATCCATATTAAGTTGTGTGCTGAAACTAAACAATAACACACTATGCTACGGTATCTGTAACTCATAACGATGAATAGTTTCTTAATTACAAGGCTTTAACAAGCCTGTTCATCTGGTGTTGAACAAGGAATTCAAGTAAAGAGGCTTCTTCTTTATCAAAGGACTGGACCAAATGAGGGCATCGTCGACAGACTTAGTCATCAAAATCCAACAGAGCAAGGCCGGATGATGGACGTGCTATCACGTCTGGACAAAACTACTTCGCTCTTTACTTGCTTCCCTCGTGTGAGTGGAAGTTAAAATTAAGTTTTGGGCCGAGACAGCCTTAACGTAAATTTTTATTTTAGATATGATGCACCTAATCTTATCGATCTGATGAGTAGTGTTGTTTATTCTAATTTTCAAGTAAACACAGTCTGTCTCTGAGTTTCGTGAAATGCCGTGCATCGTCAAATGCTAGGATTCGAACGATGCGTTAACAAAAGAAATTCATCCGAAGAGACTGAAAATTTAAGAGAGATCTGCTTTTCGGGCCGCTAAATTCGAACACGGACATTTTGGAGCCATACAATGGCTCATATCCATGAGTTACGAGTGCGCCACAACGACAGTGCTATTCCCTAACTTGGTGCCGGATGTCTCCGCGTCCCGAAAGGGCCACACGAGAAGGCACCGACGGGAACTTAACGCCGAGCACGAAGGCTCTAGTCTTGTCTTGGTCGGTATGCTTGGTAGTGCTCAGCATGTCTTATTTCTGAAGTAGTTACTTATGTTTCACATGGATTGCAACCAGTGCTTACGCTCCACGACAGATGGGGCAATGGTTATGGGGATGCAGTATGGCATTTATCAGTCATCGTTCCATTTGTGTGGTGCACGCCTCGGCGGAAGTTTGCAGCCGAGCGGGTATCAGACCCAAAGCGGCGAGTTTCGGAGGCAGGCCTCTGGGTGCTTAGTATACCGTGTGACAAATGATGCGGGGCAGTGTGTCCAGGACATGATACGTCAACTGGGGTGCTAGACATTAAAACAAAGGCGTATTTCGTTGCGGTAGGATCTTCTCATGCCGGCCGATGTGGTCGAACGGTTCGAGGCACTTCAGTCCGGAACCGCGCGACCGCTACGGTCGCAGGTTGGAATCCCGCCTCGAGCATGGATGTGGGTGATGTCTTTAGGTTAGTTAGGTTTACGTAGTTCTAAGTTCTAGGGGAATGACCACCTCAGATCTTAGGTCCCATACTGCCCACAGACATTTTTTTATCTTCTCGTGAAATTTGAGTCACCAAATTTCTTATCAGAGTGTGAAAATATTTTGTTGACGCCCACCTACATAGCGAGGAATTATCATAATAATAAAATAAGAGAAATCAGAGCTCTCTAGGAACGGTTTAAGTGTTCGGTTTCTCTGCGCAGTGTTCGAAAATAGAACTGCCGCCACGAATGCCTACACGAAACTTATTGATGCCATTGAGCTAGAACTTTGTTGAATACGAATTACATGTAAATGATTTGTGAAAGATCAACTGATACGTAATGCTCTGGCAGAGCTTTGGATAAGTAACATAAAAGTAATTCCAATAGAGGGCATCAACACTATTTTACATAGGTGATTTCAGGTTGTGCGAACACTCTTTAGATACGGTACTGCAGAATCTCGCAATTTTTTTAAGGGCTACGGCCCACGTCTGGCTTTGATGAGAATCAATTTGTAAATATTTACCGTTTGATATCCATAACGATTTATTAGGATAATTGACTGCTGAGTATTGTTAGGCTACACTTACCTGTATTTTCGGCTCGAATATGCGTCTTCGGTGCTAATCAGTTGTGTGTATTGCTCTCTGTGTAATTGTTTATTTTGCTTGTTGTAACTCTGATCTGTTATGTTATAGATAACAAGGCTGGAACGGTGGCTTTTCACAAGTAAATTGGTAAGGCATACGACCATCTGTGAATGATGCATCGATCTGTTTTATCGGAGCGTTTATTACAGTGAAGCAAATTATTTGCATTAACAGAACTTTTCCTTCTATTTGTTATATTCAGAAAAGAATGGGATGTGACTTGCTATATAATGATTTAGTAGTTTTGTTAAGCTGATATTGCACGTTATCTTTCAAGCAGTGCAGAATTTCCTTTGTTAATAACTCTGATAATCTAGTAAATTTTTTGAAACGATTTTTGCATCTTTTCGCCGAGCCCTCCCGCTTCCTGCTGCATACACTCAGTTTCCTTGTTGAAGTTACTGACGTTGCAGACGTCCAAACCACAGCAGCAGTTGCAAACGTTGCTGCTCGCGACTGTAATGCACAAAAATAAGAATGTTTTGGGCTGTATTTTATATTTTTTTAACATACTGACCACGACAATTGTAGGTACGAATATGTCAGCATTGCTTGCACGGTTTCAACACGACTCCGTATCAAGGGTGTGTTACTATGGAAGAGACAAGGATGACCTCACAAACGATACCGCAATCGAGACAGTGAATCAAATCAATAGATCTATTCAAAAAAAAAAAAAGTAAATCGTTTTCAGTCAACGAAGTCTGAGGCTTAAGAAATAAAAGGCATTCTTACTACTGAGTATTTTTTTAAGTTTGAAATGAACTTACGCTTATTACGCCGATATTCTGTACCAACTTAGTGGAGAAACATGTACACAAATAATAGATTTTCTTCTAGATAATGTACAAACAATATGAAAGAAAATGTATCTGAGCTGCCATTTTTTGTGACATTCGCTCTACTCGAAAGACGTGACAGCATGTGAGTTTCGTCTAGATCTTCAGTAAGGAATATGAACTGAATGCTTATTTCAGTGGTAAGCCTAGGATATTTTAATATGAGTATTTTGTAGCCCTTTTGAAACAGCTTTTTGAGGTAGAATCACAGAATTCTTTTTATTTATTTATTTCCCTTTTCACATAGCTAACAATTCTGTCATTGTAGGTTCCCAAAACCTCTCGTCATGGGCTCATGCTGCGCAGATGTAGGTCTTCATGAAAATTTCAGCAACTCCGTAGCGATTTAGTTTCCTAAACTGGAAAGTGAAATACTTTCCTGTACCATGATACTTACCTCTCGTGTCGATAACGGCATTTGAAATAAAGAGCAACAATATGTAATAGTAGTGATTCTTGTTGTCATAGTGTTAACTGCAATCGTTCATCCGCAGATGTTCACTCAAACACTGGATTTATTAGCGTTGGACGGGATAAAAATATGGTGCCATTAATCACATCTGTTATTTCAAATATACGCTTACCGGAGTTAAGATGAATAAAATTGGAAGTAGGTCTGTATCGAAGCTGAACTGCCTTATGGAATGGGGAGTTGTCCTCTCTACAGACTCTCGTTCGTACGGTGGTATTACTTACACATGCCATTTTTCCAATTACCTACTATTTTCAGACGGTCCAAACGGTTCGAGCCAAACCAATTCTCGCTTCACCATTATTAAATTAAAGAATATTGATGTGTGTGTGTGTGTGTGTGTGTGTGTGTGTGTGTGTGTGTGTGTGTGTGTGTGTGTGCGTGTGTGTGTGTGTGTGTGTGCGTGCGTGTGTTTGATTGGTTCAAATGGCTCTGAGCACTATGGGACTCAACTTCTGAGGTCATTAGTCCCCTAGAACTTAGAACTAGTTAAACCTAACTAACCTAAAAAATGGTTCAAATGGCTCTGAGCACTATGGGACTCAACTGCTGAGGTCATTAGTCCCCTAGAACTTAGAACTAGTTAAACCTAACTAACCTAAGGACATGACACACATCCATGCCCGAGGCAGGATTCGAACCTGTGTTTGATTGGTTGGTTGGTTGATTTGGTTGGTTGATTCGGTTGATTCATTTATTCATTCATCATTCATTCATGGGCACTCAGCAACATGAATCGATAGTTATTTAGTGTACCTCGTAACGAGAAGATTTCAAGTTGCCACAATGGACGCTACTATTGTTCTTGACAGCTTACGATGTCAGAATTTTTTCATTTGACTTTCCGTAATTAAAAATACAACAGTACAGGTAACGAATGGCAAACACACTGTCGTTGTATCGAACAAAGAGGGATGAAGTTACTTATTAAGTTAATACTTTTGACGTCTCTATGAAATGAGCGTACACAAATGTCAACAGTGTTTTCGACTAACAAGCAACAAAAAGTTACAGAAGCAAATGACATCTGTAGCCTTCATCATTACTGACAGAAAATGCTAGCTGAGCTTATAAGAACTGTTTCCTCTTCTGTACACTTACGAGAAGATCGTTCAGGACGAATTCAATGCTACCTGCTTGGGGATTCTCTATTTACAGTCATGACTATTTTACTGGCATGAAACTGATGTACAGCAAAGAACAACATCGACAATTACGTTAGTGCTATGAGCGACACTACATTCGGGAACTGGATTGTGCCCTGTATCCAACAGATTTATATGTTTATTGTCTCAGTGTCATTATGAAAATTAATAAGGAGTAACGAAAACATAATTTGCTTCGAACTGTTTCAAACTACGATTTATTGCAGATGAGACCAAACGTGATGCTAAATTCCATATTATTACCTGTTAGTCTGTAACAAATGATGAGACGAGAAAATGATTTTTTGATGCTCATGCAGCATTCAACGTCGCGTAAGGCTTTCAGGTCTTAATCATTCAGTACTGAAACGACAACAAAATCTCTTTTAAATGAATGAGTGGTAGCCTGACGATTGGTCTCATTTACTTCATGTCAGATACAGTTGCTACTACTGGCCTTAAGATACAATCAACCTTTTTGGAAAGAAAGCTGGAAGATTTATTTTGGCAACAAAAGAGAGAGCCTGTGTACCATTGTTGCCTCAGGTTCAGTAGCTCTATGCGAAAAGGTTTTCTTCCTACACGCGTAATGATATCATTCCACGCGATATGTGAAAGTTGCATTGAACGTTTGTTCGTTGAATGTAGAATAGAGCGGTTTTATGATTTGTTGCATGACGATAGAAGTATTGTAGCCGTACCCTTGCTCGGGGTCAGTAAATATAAAGGTTTGAGCCCCCGTTCAATGATCGTAGTATAAGTACTCCACAAATCCGAATGATGGAATTCATCAATGAAATTTAATGAACTGGATGGCCGCATCGTTTCCAGCTGTTTTTTCCAAAAATAACTTATGCTGTCATGTAACTCCATGCCATTTAAATATCGATAGCCAAAACCTGTCTTCATGGCTCACTATTTATTTTGTTATCAATTTGGAGCCTACAGTGGACTCTACCATCCGGAGCTAGATAGGCCCAGGTTTTTTTTTTTTTAAAGAAGTTCTTATACCTCTGCCTTCCTCTTGCTCATTTAGCAAAATGACGCCCCTGGCAATCAATGTTCTCAGCTTAAATTGTTTCTGGTAGTAGTACACTACAATTTTTTTAAAAACCAGAGTGCTCTTATATTTAATTATCTGGACTATATTGTTCTGCTTGCATGTATACACCATTAACTGAACAGTATCACCTGAACTAATCGACAACTTTCATTTAATAGCCAACTAAGACATTCGTTTCAGTGTGTGTTAAGTCTATTACTTCATATGTGCCTTCATATTTGTGGAAACTGACAGGTTTCGTTTCGTAAAGTATAAATCTGGGAATGTGATATCACACCAAATCAAAAATCTTTAAATCAGGTTTAAAACTCTTAAAATTGTACTATTTCGCCCTACTTTGCAAGTCTGCTTATAAGGTTTGTCACGTTTTCCTGTATAAGAATCTATAGTTCATTGTTTAAAAATTTGTGGCGTCTAAGATTTCCGATGAACTGCCTGCAAACAATACTTCTGATACATTCACGTTTAAATAAATATGGACATAGATCATAAAGAGCGAACAGAATTTTTAACAACGAGAATGTAGTTTAGCATACTTTGTCCAAATAACCTACGATAGCAAAAACGTAAGTTACTCCTCCTCTGCTTTAACGTAACGGTCCAAATAAATCGGCTGCTCTCAAATTACTTATTTCTTTGGGAACCACAGAATACATTCCTTAATATATTATTATTAGTGATATGGTGGGCATATTTTTGACGATGATGATTATTTTTGGTTTGTGGGGTGCACAAGTGCTCGGTTATCACCGCCCTTACAATGCCACAATCTGTTCACTGTCCTGTCTATTGATGTTCCCGAATAATGATGAGATGCTAAGGACAACACAAACACCCAACACCCTGTCCCTGGGTGGAGAAAGTCCCCATCCCGGCCGGGAGTATAACCCAGAACCCCATGATCCAGAAGCAGCAATGCTAACGTCTAGACCACGAGTTGCAGACTGTCATATTTTTGAATGCCGTAATGTACGTATGCCTTAAACAATACCATATTAAATCATTTACAGCAACAGATGGTATACAAATTTGCCAATGTTGTCTATTGTTTGCTCACCAGAATAGTGCTTTCTTTTGTTGTTTTTTTCTGTTTGTGTACTAAGTACAGCAAACATCTTACCAGGATTTTCACTAAGTGGTTTTTAACAATTCGGATTTCCAGATACTGGGTGACGATTATTGAACTATGTGAAGAAAACATGAATTATTTACAAACTATGGAGTGCACATACTTAATTAAACATACAAACGTCACTACAGGTATCCGCACTTCGGTTATGGCATGTTAGATATTCATACCATCATTGGCGATGAGGTGGCGCAGGCGAATAGCGAAATTCAGCATGAGCCGCTGAAGTGTCGCTTCATCGATGCTGTCGGTGATACCCTGAAAGGCTGTTTTCATCTCAACAATGGTTTTGATGATACTGCTGTACACCTTGCCTTTAATGTAGCCCCACAAAAAGCAGTCACATGTGTTCAGATCCCGAGAGTACGGCGGCCAATGGAGGCTCATGCCAGTGGTCTCTGGGTACCCTGGCGACAGAATGGGGTCCCCTGAAGTGCTCAACCAGGAGGACATAAAACACCTCCTGCTCTGTCTTTCATGAACCACATCTTGTAGAAATCAGGGTCACTTTGCATAATGGGAATGAAATCATCTTCCAAAACATTCTCTTACCGTTCGGTAGTCACTGTGCCATCAAGGAATATTGTACCGCTTATTCCATAGCTGGACACTCCACACCACACATTCACCAGTTGAGGGTGAAGACACTTCTCGGTCGCAAAATGCGGATTCTCAGTCCCCAAAAAGCGACAACTTTGTTTATTGAGGAACCTATCGAATTGAAAGTAGGCTTCATCACTAAACCAAGCCATAATCACATCAAAGTCCTGTTCGTCGATTCTGTGGCCAGTAGTGTTGGCGAAACACAACCGCTGTTCCATGGCTCTGGGGCTTAGAGGCTTGAATTTAGTATGGGAGGAGATGCAGCTCTTCAATAACAATTTTTCGGAGTGTCTCCCAGTTGATTTCCACCAATTATCAGTTACTGGGGCTGGTTTGAAACACAGGGCGTGTCTTCTCGACGTTCTAAGGCATTTTCACCTTTTGTGGGAGACGGACACGCCAATACTGCCATCATCAACACTACCCGTTCTCTCAAATTTGCGAATAAAATTCTTGTTTGTTAGCACACTTCGACCGGTTGTCTTCAACTTGAACTCGGTCGTAGAATTCCTATGAGCCGCAGTTAGACTGTTACTTCTCTTAAAGTAGGCCTTCACAAGCGCTATGCACGCTGTACCGTGACATTTTTACGTGCAAATGGCCGACAACGAGGCGCATGCGCATAGTAATTCCCATCAAGCTCCACAGCCTGCCGTGCAGTTTGAATGTCCTGAAGCGAGCCGTTAAGAAGTTATGACGATTTTATTTCATATGTTTCAACAATTATTGACCTGTTCATAGACTGTGGTGAATCCCAATTAATATATTTGCTAGTGACTACCCCAGCTGTGACTGCAGCAATGAGGGCCTAAATACCCTCATGTCACGATCTTTTGTGCATTCTCCTCCGCAGAGTTCAAATGTTCAAATGTATGAGAAATCTTATGGCACTTAACTCCTAAGGTTATCAGTCCCTAAGCGTACACACTACTTAACCTAAATTATCCTAAAGACAAACACACACAAACCCATGCCCGAGGGAGGACTCGAACCTCCGCCTGAAACCACTCGGCTACTCCCGCGCGGCGCTCCAGTTCCATGCAAAGTGATTGTATATTATTGTGGCTATAGATCTGAAGATCATCGTGTGGTGATCGAGACCGATCACCGTAAAATAAATGTGCCTTGCGATATAGACCGTTACAGTTATTAATTACAATGATTATATTTTGATAACTGATATTTCTAATAATAGTTCCGAAAATAATCTGGAAGAAGAAATGCTGGAAATACTTACGTTAAAATGCTCCACTGTTTCACGTTTCCAAACTAAGTAGAATTCCGAACATTCAGTGACACAAACGCGAACACGCAACACAGCACTGTAGAAGTAAGGATATCTGACTGAATAGCTTTAACTGAACAGTCTCCGCAGATTCATCACAAGAATGAAATTTGTGGAATTGCTTGGTTGAATTACTCTCAGAATCCAAGTAAATTTCTTCTAATTTTCTCTTGGAGTACCTTTTGTAATATTCAGCTTGATTTAAAAATTTTTTTTGATTTTCGCCAATTCATCCCTTTGTATGCGAAATACATCCTCGGTAACTTTTGTTATAAGGACGTTTGCTCATGATCTCAAACGATGTGCGATAGCCGTCGGATGACATCATAACCCAATCGTTGCATAGTTACGTATGTATAGTTCAGTGTACTGATCAAGTTCACCTTGAAAATGAAATAACGACGTCGTTACACTCTCCGATGATGACTCTAGCACCCAAACATGCCATCGAACACAACCTAATCATATATGCCAAATTAGCAAGGAGACGTTCGAATGTTTGCGAATTCCCAAGAACTGGCCGAGCGGCTCTAGGCGCTTCAGTCCGGAACCGCGCTGCAGCTACGGTCGCAGGTTCGAATCCTGCCTCGGGCATGGATGTGTGTGATGTACTTAGGTTAGTTAGGTTTAAGTAGTTCTAAGTTCGAGGGGACTTATGACCTCAGATGTTAAATCACATACTGCTTACAGCCATTTGAGCCAAGGGACCAAACTGCTGAGGTCATCGGTCCCTAGACTTATACACTACTTGAACTAACTTATGCTAAGAGCAACACACACACTCATGCCAGAGAGAGGACTCCAACCTCTGGAGGGAAACGGCCGCGCAATCCATGACATGATGCCTCAAACCACGCGGCCACTACGCGCGGCCAAGGAGGTAATTATCGCTCATGAAAACTTGCGTAGCACGGTCAGCCATCTCCTATGCTACTCTCTATGGACTTAAGCGTGCCTTTAGAGAATCAGAAACGTGAAACATCTCTAGGAATTGTTGACAGACAAGAGCTCTCATCATCATGCAGTGGCAGCAACACGACCGGAATTACCATGCTATATCTGTCATTTCCACCTTTTTCCCTACACAGCTTCGAATAGAGATCAAAAATGTAGGTGAAACCTCCATAAATGACAAATTGCTTAAAGAAACAACTACTGTTGAGAGTCTGAATTGATAAAGGTTATCGAAAAATTTAAGGAATGGCCTCCGTAGGTGTACCAACTCTTATTGTTCCGTAGCAGATAACTTACCCTCTGATCTTCTGTTCCAAGTGTCGGCCTTTGTTTCTTGGAACAGGTGTGGCTCTGAGCACTATCGGACTTAACATCTGAGGTCATCAGTCCCCTAGAACTTAGAACTACTTAAACCTAACTAACCGAATGACATCAAACACATCCATGCCCGAGGCAGGATTCTAACCTGCGACCGTAGCGGTCGCGCGGTTCGAGATTGAAGCGCCTAGAACCGCTCGGCCACTCCGGCCGGCTGCAACAGGTGTCTCGTCGCCTTTAACTACAGGGGTAGCAGGGCAGCTACAGGCCAAGAAAAGTCAGTATAGTCTCGCTACTCATCTCTTTGCAAATGGACAAATGAATGAGAGGCCCTGTCACAAGTTTTTTTTTTTTTCTAATGAGATTATGGCTGCCTCTATGCTGCAATTGACTTGTTGCAGGCCGAGTCAAAACACCTAAGTTCATCTAACAATAACCTCTTCAGAATGAACACGAAGCAGCGTAGAAATGAATTCAGGCGAATCATTCTAATGAAAGAACCTAGCCGTGGGTCATGAATACGATCACAGGAGCACAAATACGACAATAGAGCTTACGAAAGCTGCATGTCGATTTGCAGTGCCGGTATCTCGCAGTACAAAGCACCGATAGCACATTCGCAAGCATCGTAGATGTGGCGTGCTTCGTAATTTTAATAACACGAGCAGCTCGCGGGTGGAAATTACAAGGCTGCTACCAAGATAATAGAAAACAATACTGCCACAAAATGGCGGTAGCTGCTACAAGATGAAAAGTGCCCCTTGGACACACTCTAAACTGCAGTGGAATGTGGTGAAGAGCTGCTCTCTATGCTAATTAGAGACTCGGTCACTGAACTACAGAGAATCTCCACGTACACGAAAATGTGCTTCTATCCGACCTAACCGGTGTTGGAGATGTTTCTTGCTGTTGCTGCCTTCAGGTTAGGTGGTCCGAACTGGCCCGATCACCAAAACGCGAGAGAACTGCGGCTGCATCGACGATTCGAAATAACCTCCAGGAAATCAAGCTGGATTTCACGATCCAGGATGTTTTTATATTAAATAAAGGGCAGTGCCAAAATTATCCTGCTCCTCCAACCAATGATGGTCTACGTGGAAAATACCGCGATAGTATCTGCGAACGTTGGAAAATTTCTAGTATTAAATGAGTAATTTGAACTGAATACTTCTTAACTAATTAGACTGGTCTGAAATTCTTATCAATTTACTCGGAATCTTATTGTACGTTCGAATATGTGATCTTAACTGAAAGATTAATTTTATTTCTTTCTCTTCCTTTCACTGTGGACTGAACTGGAAGAACGCTGTGGGCTTTCCATGTGCGTTATGTTCTTCAGAAAGTCACAGCTTTGCAAGCTGGTGGTTCAAGTATTGCAGGCAGACGGTCATGACATCAACCGATGAAAAACTCATGTCTCTGTATCAGTGTTCATCAATATCGACAACCATACACAAAACAGTAATACAGTTTAGTTTTGTAGTAAATATTGCATTCGTATACCAACTCGTCCATCACTTTCAAAACAACTCTGATGCCTCATCTGGTGACTGCTGGAAGTTGTTGTGAAGCGTGCAGAGTGCAAGGCTTTAGCGATCTGAAGTGGGCAGCTCTCTAAAGAAGGGGAAACAGTGAAAAGGAGGTACTAACAGCTCTATGACGTTTTCCCCACTATTCGATGTTTTCAAATGTCAAGGAGCAATTACTTTATTTGAAGTTACAGGTCTGAATAAGAGGTGCCATCTTCACCCACATAGTTTACCACATCACTTTTCGCCCATAGAATATTTTGTACTTTCATGCTGTGTGTTAATCACAGAGTATTGCTCCAGAGGTGGACCATTACGGAATACGGGGTGTAGCTCACAATTGGTTCATCTCTTACTTTATCAATAGACCGCAATAGGTCATTATTCGCAGTGTTGAGAATGGCTGTGATGTGGGGTATGATCAGATGAAGGGTTACTCCAGGGATCAGTGCTGGGGCCACTCCTGTTCCTTATTTATATAAATGATATGCCCTCTAGTATTACGGGTAACTCTAAAATATTTGTGTTTCCTGATGACACTACCTTGGTATTAAAAGATGTTTTGTGCAACTTTGGCTCGGTTCCAAACAGTGCAGTTCATGACATAAGTTCATGGCATCTAGAAACTAAACTAACGCTAAATAACAGTGAGACTCAGTTTTTACAGTTTCTGACACATAATTCAATAAAACCCGACGTTTTAATTTTACAGATTGGGCATATGATTAGTGAAACTGAACGGTTCATATTTCTAGGTGTTGAGATAGACAGTAAACTGTCTTGGAAAGCCCATGTTCAGGATCTTGTTCAAAGACTTATTGCTGCCATTTTTACTGTTCGAAAGGTATCTGAGGTAAGTAAGTGGTCGTTCGGCACGAAAATTAGTTTATTTTCACTCGCTTATGTCGTATGGTATTATATTTTTGGACAACTCTTCTCATTCTAAAAGGATATTTTTGGCTCAGAAACGGGTGGTTCGCGAACCTCTTGTCGATCCCTGTTCACTAGTCTGGGTATTTTGACATTGGCCTCTGAATACATATATTATCTACTTTCATTTATTGTTAACAATATTAGCTTATTCCCAAGAATAAGCAGCTTTCACTCAGTTAATACCCGGCAGATATCAAACCTGCATTTGGATCGGACTTCCTTAACTCTTCTGTAGAAATGTGTGCAGTATAGTGCTGCATCCATTTTCAATAAGCTACCACAAGAATTTGAAAATCTTAGAAATACTCCAATCGCGTTCAAATGGAAACTGAAAAGTTTCCTCATGGGTCACTCCTTCAATTCTGTTGAAGAGTTCCTTGAAAAAATAAGCCCATTCTTATGTTACATTGTTGACTGCGTTTACTGAAACTTATGGCTTGAATTTTTTTGGGTTCATAAACATTTTATTTTTATCTGTTATTACTTTTATGTTGTAGTTTACTGTACTGACACGTTCCATGACCTTGGAGATTTGCTCCTCAATTTGGACCTACGGAACTTGACGTGTAAATAAATAAATAAGTGCAGAGGGTAATTAATACAAATCTAATTAATACAGTGTAGTTTGCATTTTGTTAGATAAATGCCACCCTCCGGGAAACTGACACGGAAACGATGTAAGGCAGTAGCATAAAGACCTACATACTCTTTAGTTGTCTCTGCAAGTGCACAGTGACAACGATCTCAATTAACACCGGCTGTGAACAACTAAAGAATATCTAAGGCATCGCTGATGACTCATATAACTTCCCTGGCGACTTTTCCTAAACAGGCTTTTACTGTTAGAAATGGTGTGCGGCGCACGTTTCCACCATAAATCGCAGTAACAATTCTTCATCCTCGCGATTCCTTCCGTGACGTGCCGCTGGGAATTACCGGCTGATGAATGTCGGCGCATTTCTCGGCAGCGCTCCTGGTGGCCGGAAAAGGAATCGATGGCATTCAGCTAGCGCCACGCCGAAGTCGCCGCGGAATCTACGTAGATGCCATAAATCATTGGCAACGGGTGAGAGCTCCACCCAATGCTTTCTACTTTCTCTCCATGTTTATGGTGACACTAGGCTATAAAATATGGCACAGATATGTTCTAATAAGACAGCTGAAGAGGATAAATTGCGCTTCAGATTATTCGTGATGTAACTAAATCCGCCTCACCTCCTCCCATTCTTTTTCTCAAGGTGACTGTGATTCTGTGCTGTATAGAGGGAAACTAAAGCTTTATACGTAGCTTTTCTAGAAGGGGGCGGCGTTTGTGTGAATATATGACTAAGGTTTATGGGTTGTGTTTAAACTGGCATTTATGTGCGACGGTTGTGATACACAAACACTTTCTCTTGCTACTGTGGTCACTTCAAGAATGTTACGTACACACTCCGCTAAATCCCCTAAAATATTGAAGAGATTGCCAATACCACCTTATTTAAAAGTACTGCTAAAAATTACTTGTCAACTAACACATTCCTCAGATTCAAGGATTGTTGTTAGATAACAATGAGTAGGTGTTTGACAAAAAAATGTTACTTGAATAATTAGTATGAAAACTACTACTTCAATCCGCAACACTCTTTCACGCTGTAAGGTTATTAGTATTTTATATTCTGAGAAACTTTGCACCAAATTTCTGCTTTAGATAATCCGTACTTCTTATCTCAACACTTCACCGTTTATGGGAGGATGCTACCTCAGGCAGTTGGGAAACAACTGCAAAATTAATTTAGAGCTGTGTGACACGCTGCACTGCACTGCTGGTAGACGCCGTCGTGGCGAGGAAAAACAAACCGCAAGTGATGGTGGACACGGTCACCATTGGTAGACGCATATGTTTGCTGATTCATCGTGCCTTCCAGAGTGATGGTATCACCCAGGGAAGGCTACGGAAATATTTTTAGAGGTTGCCTAAGGGATACTCTCCTGAGTAGCAGCTTCTCTAACCAGCATCCCGTATGAGAGAATCAATTTTCCTACTGTTACTCGCACCTTAGGTAATTGGGCTATGCACGGTTCTGTTTGGAAAGAATAGCTCTATACTGTCTTAGGATCGAGCCGCACACGTCTGCTTTCATTCCTATACGATAACTGGCTGCAGATAACGTTTAGCCGTAATCCTGCAGTCAGATAGTCTACTCATTCGCTGGAAAAGCGACTTAATAAAATAAAATGAAGTATTAAATAAAACATAATGAATAACTAATAAAATGGGTCTATTCTAGCGTTTGTAGTAGATGTAAACGACACCAGAGGTTTCCCTTGATTAGTGTTTACTCAAGGAAGTGGTTCTACGATAACCAGTTGTGACACAAACAGTAAGAAAACCTTACAAAATTTAGTAAAGCTGTGTAATAAAATGGAACATCTGCAGCTGTCCACACGATGTCATTTATCATGTGGCTACCAGATCCGGTGCTTCAGTGCACCATCTCCAGGCCCTAACTGACGCTGAGTGGGTTAACACCATCCGTATACACGATTCATCAGTGGCCAACTAGTTGATAGTTGGCGTGACAACACCGCTGTTACAAGTAGTCTCGAAAGCTGGTTATAGATGTCGGCCGCTGATCAATTGTGTATACAGATGGTGTTAACCTCTCAGCATCAGCTAAGGCATGAAGATAGTGCACTAAAGCACCGAAATTTGTAGCCATAAAATAAATGACACCGTAAGGAAGGTAGCAGGTGCTCAATTTTTTTACATACGAGAACGGACGAAGTCCTTCGAACCTCCAATCACAAAGATGGGGGCACTAAAAGTCAATAACGTTGCAGCGACATCGTTAAGAGGAAGGTAGCAAACTTCTGAAGCGAAACAGTTACTAAAGAACGACGAAAAATTAAATACATTTCGTGGTCATAATACACGAAATATTCTCCAGCACAAAATAATTTAGAGTTCAGTGTGATGATTTACCCATTGATACACTATACATAATGAGTAGGAAATATTCTGTTTCTTAATTTAGTAACACAAGCGGAAAAGTCATACACTGGAGTACATTCTTACCTCGTGATAGTTAGTCCCTTCGAAAGTTAAGGTATTGTAGAGGCCGTTTACTACCCACAATGAATCACCCACAGCACTGAATAACCAACATTACAGTGTCTGTCTTACACCAGATCTCAACGTAAAGTGCCCAGAAGCGATCCCCTGAGCACACGCCACTCCAAAACTGTCTGTCTCCGCCTGATCAAGGAGTGTACCGCTACTGCCTACTTCTCCACTGGCTGAAGCCCGTCTCCACCAAAAACACATAGTTCTTATTATGTAGACATGAACATGACTCAGTCACTTACAGGAGTAAACTGATATATTAAATATTATGAAAACAATGAAATGTTATAAACATTCTACCACAATATGACCATTTAAAATAAATTTTTATGAAGGTTTGAACATAAATAAATAGGCCTGCATGTTTGTGTAAGTGTGCTCATGTTAACTGGCAACAAATTGTTGTTGAAGATTACGTAAACAATTATTTATGTCTGCTTCTTTGAAACGTCTTTTGAAATCTTTACGGTATTGCTGTTAGCTAACAAAAATGATTGAACACTCCTTCATTTGCCATAGTTTTCTAATATCACTTAGCAAAGTTACTGGCAAAATAGAAAATTATTGATTAAATAACGACGCAGATATGATAATATGGTATGAGGTATTCATGCTACGTTTAGTTCTGTTTGTGTGGGATATACAGTATTCTGAGAATATTTGTATGATGGAAAAAGATATAAACTTAACAAGTCAACAAATAAAGTAGATACATATACAAAGCTTTCAGGGATCAAAGCCATAGAGCGATGATATCTCCTAAGGTATGTTGGAATAGCAGTAATCACTTAAGAGTTGTTAATTCTAATGTTCATTGTGAAAATATTTAGTCGTTGTAACTTCTGTAATTGTGCCTCACTTCTCTGGGATTGCCGAATTAGTCAGATTCGCTTTATTAAGTAATTGTGATTTACTATATAATTTCAAACACTTATAAGAAGAGATATTTTTGCTATCGCATTGTCCGCCAGTTCTGGTGCAATTTTGCCCTCCAGCTTTGTGCGTCACACAGTCCAAATTCTCACCATTTTGCAGCCAAACACAGCTTGCCTTTGTACAAGACCAAGGCTGGACCAAGTGTGGTGTGCCCTCAGCTGGAGGCATACCAGTCAGCACTCAAGCTGCAAAAGCAAATTCATCACTTAATAATCCTAGGTGTCCCAATAGCTCGCTCACATACACAAATTATTACAAAACTTTCAGACTACTACGTCATTAATATTTTGTACTCTGAGAAACTTTACACCAACATTTTGGACTTTTCCTCAGCTCAACACATCAACCTTTACTGTAGAGTACTACATCAATTGTTCATGGAAACAATTGGGAAATTAATGTAAAGCTTGCCCAAAATGAGGTGGCGTCGTTCCCAAGCAGGCTTTGTGGCAATCGAACTTTTGTAATTTTTTATGTTTATGCTATGTCAAGTTCAGAATTAAAGAATCAATATCATCAGATGTGAGTATCCCAAGGCAGTTTGATGAAACTCGTAAAAAGTCTTAACTATACCGACTTTCAGTTTTCCATGGACTTCTAAACTTAAGGCGACTCCAATGATCGGTCATGTGAGATACTTGGTACTGTTAGAAAATAGTAATCTGGTAATCAGTTAATTGTTGGTACAAAAGTTACTTTTTTCATTTATTTCATTTTTGTTCGTCAGTACCTACATCATTTTATATGAGGTTCATGAAATACCTACTAATTAACAGGTTTCTAATTATCACCCTATTATTTAAGAAAAATGTTCATCTTTTGGTTTCTAATTACAAATCACCTGCACAGTCCTAACTGAAAATAGAAATTACTGCTATTTTATAAATCACTTGTAATAAATACGTAATGTCTTCCTAATTTAAAAAATCTTTTTTATCCACCTTTTATATAATATTGATAAATAGGAGTATATATTTGGAATGTGTACAATATATAATTAGAAAAAACAAAATGGGCGATTTTCATTAAAATGGTGATTAGCCACTTGTTATTTAGACTATATTTGATGTTTATATGAAAATGACGAAGGTATTGAAACTCAGAAAAAAAAGAAAAAAACAAAAACAAAACAAAGATAACTGATCAATGCAAAATTTAAACCATCAATCGACTGATTAACCAGATAACGCTCTATTACACTACCGTGTAATCCCTAGTGAAATTCGTTTTGACATTGGAGAATGGAAGTTTGGAGGTTCCTCAGAAGTTTTCAAAGCCGGGTTTCTCGAGATAATTTAAGAGTTGCATGAACTGCTTTTAGAGATGTTATTTTATTTCAGGAATTGATGTACCATAAATCGAAAAGGACACAAAAAGCAGATTGTGCAATCCTCTCATAGTTAGCTGCACATCACCTGCATTCGTGTGCACTTCGTCCTCTCGTTGCTATCTGTACACTGAAAAGCATGGCACCACAATCCTGATGCACCATATGTACAGAGAATGTTCAAAAAGATGAGGCATGTGTGATTATATGGAATGGTATTACATTTATGTCATAAGAGACAATGAGAAAGCAAAATCCTCAATAAAACTTGTGGTGGACAAGGCTGCAGGAACCGCTAACTATTCGAGTCACACAAGGAGAAGAGTGAAGGATGGGCAAAACTTAGCTAGAACAACTTCCCAAGTACTTCGAAAATACTTGGAAGAAGAACATTTTATCCTTATGTAGTATAGCCAAACAGGTTGTTAGAGCACTGATGAAATATTCTCCAGTGAGTCTTCTCCTTTATTTCACATTTTCCATATCGTTGTAGGTTATATTGTCTTGTAAGCTACCTTTGTACCCCTTACTTGTTTCATGAGATTGCCTACTGACAGTGCATGGTTGTCCTCACATTGCTTTGGTTGGTTGTTCATGTAACGACATCTTTTTCGGTAGTCTGTTGAGAAGATACTGAATTTGATAACCTATTTTTATTCACCCAGACCTGTTACGACACCTATGTATCGTCTTCTGCGAGTCAGAATTATTTCTGTTAATTATAATTTAAAATGTGTTATCATTTATCTACTGGAGGTCTATCAATTAGGACATGTGCATTTTGTTTGGAATGTTTCGATTGTCTGAAAATTACATTGATGGTGAAATTGCGTTATTATAGATAAGTCTTTGTGCCCTTTATTGTCGTTTTTCTGTCATATGGAAAGTAATTACGAGGAAAACTATTGCGTGTTTCTGAAGTACTACTTCGTTGGTTGTGATAACGCATGTTATTGTAGGTATATTTCCCGTACTTTGGTGTATCTGTGGTTAATACCTCACTCTACTACTACTGAGTACACTGTTTTATAATTGTTTCTCATTGAAACTTCAATCACAATTTTACTTCACACACATTTTCCAGGTACGTGTCAAAACGTGTACCCCTTGAGCAGACATTCTCAATAAGTATGAAGACAGAATTACGAGTAATAAGACAATATCGCCGTCAGGGAAATTTTCTGGTAAGCAATAGAAACACGCCAGACAATACGCGCATATTATAATTTTTAGGTTTACAGTAGATAAATGATTATAAACTTTATATTATGCTTTACAGAAGTAAATTTGACTCACAAAAGATAGAACATAGGTGTCGAAACACGTCTGGGTGCATAAGGAAATGTAAATAGTGGTTACATAATTTTCATTTCCAAACAACCCCAAATTTTACATCTCAAACACCGAAAAACGTAAAAAGTCAGAAAGAGCTTCAAACCTGAGTAAGATGATTTTACACTTAAATTTTTTGAATTGCTGATCTTAGTGACATAATCCTTTAACAAAATCAAATTCCGACGCAATAGCTGGAGCTTTCTGAAAATACTTGATACATATAACAAGTTTCTTTTGCTATGGTTTCACTTGCTGAGCTGCGTCTCCCCTGCTGCGTGGTGGACGTACTACCCAGAGCCCCAACCACTACGAATGTCTTCTTCCATAAATGAGACTTCTGAGTGGATCAGCTTATTTTATGCACACTCTCCACAAAACGGAAACCAGATATGATCAGCATTGTGGTCCTTTTGCCCGCTGATGGCGTGTATATTATGTGTAGTGATTGGTGTCGTGACACGAATGAACAGAGTATCATCAGCCTCTTACATGATGAAGTAACATCTCTACCCGCTTCTGAATATAAATGATCAATAAAAACCACTTCAGCTGCATTATTGCACATCAACTGTGTTACGACTTGTTTTGTCAACTGAACATTTTCAGTTTGTGCTAAGGTCATGGCATAAATGGTCTGGTTATTGTAAGTAATGTCACGAATTTAGCACAACTCGGCAAGCTGTCTATGTTTAACGAACAAAACTGGCCATAACAGAACATCTGAAGTAATTTTTACTAATCATTAACTTTACTGTCGCCTGTGGTGTACAACATTATCAATATTATTCCCTAGTGTCCAATATCGGATGAGACAGCGCCGTTTTAGCAAGTCTGGCATTGTATTCAGGAGGACAGAGCCCCCAGCTTCCCTCTGGCGATCCTGATTTATGTTTTCCATTAGATAGTTCAAGCAAATGCTGTCCGTTCCTTGTTAAACTACACCTTTAAGTGTATAAATACCTGATTGTGTAAGTTAACGTAGCTCTTGTCTCTTATTTTCATTCTGTAGAAGTAAATACTTGGGGAGATCTGTACTTTGTCAGTATCTGCATAATGCACATGACCATTAAGTTGTTATTGTCACTAAACAAGATGTTCATTGACTATTAGGCCAAGGGGTGGAGGAGTTTATATTTTTAAAACGGCAATGTTTATCGCCTCTCGCCATTCCTTTGTCCAGAATGTTATGAGTGGGACAACTCTCATTGCAGGAAATATCATACTTACTTAAAATATTTGGTGATTTTATGCCGTGGTTGGATTAGTGTCCTATTCAGGACACAATATGACAAAAAGAAGTAAGAAAGGTTATCGTTTAACATCCAATAAAGAAGGACGGAGCACAAGCTCGGAATGTTTCAAGGGTGAAGAAGGAAATCGGCTGTGTTCTTTCAAAGGAACCATCCCGGCATTTGCCTTGAGCAATTTAGGGACATTACGGAAAAGCTAAATCTGGATGGGCGGAAGGGATTTTAAAGGTCGTATTCTGGAGTGCGAGTCCAGTTGCCAACCACTGAGACACCACACTCGGTGCGCAGTATGAAATTCATTTGATTATGACGATATATCCCAGAATAATTTAATAGGTGTGGGTGGCGTAATGGAAATTGGACCTAAAATGTCGAAGAATTTTGTAAAGCTCAATTCATTCAGGTTGAAGGCTAGCGGACTTTATAAAACGAAATAGCCCACTGTGCAAACAAATCAGGAGGCGAATAGAATCAGATTTCTTCAATGAACCGCGGTGAATATGATATCACTAAGGAGTCGGCTTTTATCCATTCATGGGAAAAGCTGTGTGCTGACAAAGACAACATGAAATTGATATATGGCATTCAGGATAGGTTTTATTCGCTTAAGGAAGTCTAAAATCATAGGAACGTAGCAATTTCAAAAATGGAAATAATTAGTGATATGTTCAAACTATGACGCGTCTCCGTGACAGAACTCAGTAATACAAGCTCATTCATTGCATTTCGAGGAGGAGTTAAGTCCCTTAGAATCCTTGTAACATAAGAAATAATTAAATCACCCCGTCTGAAGGATAGGGTATCTGAAGCGTTAAGCACCGTTGGCTCTCTGGATGAACGTGAAATCCACGATTAAACATAATATGCTAGACAAGTTATATATCAGTTGCACTACAGACATTAGAACGCATTACCTCACTAAGTGTTCTCAATTTGTTGAAAGAGCGCCACTACATTAGAAAAAACCTTTTAGATTTTACCACGACATCTTTTGTATACAAATGTTAATTGACATATTCAACTGTTTAGCTGCATGTTTTTTCTTAGTTGGTGAGAGGCAAATGTAGCAACTTAACATTGCTAACGGTGATAATAAAATGGAAGTGTACTATTATAAAGACAAAAAACTTAATTCTGAATAGGTTTCTTACGTTTAACTCATTTTCATATTAAAACAGTGTGTTACCATCATTCCTGATGGTTTATATTACTTAGTAGTTATTTAATGTGATAGTGTTAGGAGCCGTAATTTTATCAACTGATAATATATTAAACAAATGTTTAAGACAGTAATTGTGTAAAGGGCATGGCTGATTAGCTTCATTACGTGCAGTCAATCTAGATTTTACTGCCTTCTAATGATTTTCTCGTTGCCGAAATGTGAAATTGTAAAAGCCAGTTCCTTGCTTCTATGACTTCTTCTATCTTCCCCACGACTGGGGTCTGCGTCGACTGTCACTGTTGTTCTCTTTGTTTTTGGACAAACGCAGATTTGATCTCGCTCTACTATGGATTTCAAGGTATGGCCTAGGCCCATTTGAATGACGCCTCGGCTGATAAAGTTTTCTTTCAAACTGTCTCACTCACATCACTGATTTCACTGTACCAGAACTTAAGTTATGGTTCGAAGGCTTCTGCCGTACCGTACGTAATATAGTGGTCAAATGTTAGATAGCTTTCAGCGAGAGCTATCTTACCTGATTTCACTACATGTGGCCGTAATCTGACCTCCAAGGCTCAAAAACTAAAATACCCTACTCGTTTGGCAGATGTATGGCGAACCACAGTGACACGTTGGTTTCTTATTCCTTGGCTGCGAAAACTTAGGAGCAGACAGATTTCTTAATATCAGGGTGTGCTACACATCTGATGACACACAGTTAAGTGTTATACTGAATTTCGCACTTGTATAGACGAAATTCACCATTGCGTGCAATTGGAAAAGATACAGACGGAGTCGTCAACAATTTGTTTAAATTATATTGAAGTATTCTACAAATCAGTGATGGAAGGTTTATTACTATTATCTAGTAAACTACGATACTGTGATACAGTGTGTCAGTTATTCTCATTGTCTTTGTAAACGTGATTGATAATACACGATTTACTCTACTTAATTTATTTGTTTGTGTATCTCCGTTATCAGAGAATCTTTTTAGAGTTGTAATTCTCAAGATTTATAATTATAAAATATTTCAGGTCAAGGTGGGAGGTCTATTTTAGCACTATGGACCAGATCAATATCTTAAGAAGAAATTGTTACTCAATCCCCAAACATAGTGTGTTACCGAAAACATGCAAAAACTTCTACGAACATATATGTCATGGATCCAGTTTCCTAATTAATAAGGTCGCCAGTGACACGTAGCTAATCCATGAAAACAGCTTTGAACTGACACAGTATCGTTTCATATAAGGTGAGGTGATTGCTTTCTACAATTTCAGACAGTTAGTGCGCAAGCACGATGTTGTCCATACAAATTTGAGGTTGCTTCCTGTTCCGTGAATTCTGCAGATATCAGAGTGTAAGCTATTAGTCTCGAAGTTAAGTCGCTACTCATCACAGACGAAAACTCTGATCTGGTCTATTCACTTACTACGACGATGCTCGTTTTAACAGTGTCTTGTGCGTTACAATATATTTACAAAATCTTAAATCGTTACGGAAAGGAGATAAAACGATCTGTATTATTTAAAAATTTTAATATTCTTGTTCGCAACAGAATCAACTAGTAACTATATAACCGGTTTTGGCTGGTGAACTATCACAGTGAAACTATGACCTAAACAGGATTGTTGGTTAAACAAAGCCAGTTATCTCGTTACTGTGCGATTATACTGCGGTCATTAACATTAAGTTTTTTGACGGTAACATGCCACTAAAGAAAAGGCCGGCAAATGCAGTCATAAGTCCGGAAACTTACGTTGCATGGGGATCCTGCTAGGACTGCAAACGGTGTTGCAAGCCCACATCCTTTTCATTCATTCATTCATTGCAAGCTAGTATCAATTCCGAAAACAATTTTCCAGTTTTCTCTTTTAGATGTTATTTGGAGGATCTGTCCGAAGGTCCTCGGAGTAACACCCATGTAGTGAAAGAAGTGCGTCACTAGTTTCAAGATTGATATTGACTTGCTCGAACTGATTTTATATCGCGACTAGTCCCTAAGTTGATACGAAACTCAAATACAGACCCTCTTGTTTCTAGTGCATTTCCATTCTAGTCACCAATGCGCAGTTTAAATGCAAAACGTATTTGTAACTTACCGGTTGTTCCTCTGTCTTCTCCAATTTTGAATCAAATAATTAATGTGTGGGGTTGTCCACATGTAGAAAATCGATATTAGTGGAAGAAGGGTGCCCTCGTTCCATTCACAGGACAGCACGGTGTTTAAACTACATAATATTGCAGCTCAAGTACAAATTTCCTCAAGTTAAACGAGTACTTTTACTTGGTGGGAGGGCGACTATGTATATCACACATGTAGATTATCATGGCCTAAATTCAAAGTCATGGTTTCATCATAGGACACCCTAGTGATATGAATGAAATAATTTCTTAGTGAATTTGAAGGTGGCGACGCATAATGACTTACACAATAACCTCTTAAAAACTAATGATGGTACTAAAACAGTTCCTTTGGGCCTTGACTGCCCAATACATACTGAATTGACATTCTCTTCAAGGTACATATAATAGGTAAATCAGGAAGTTTGGAAAAAGGGTTGGGTATGGTATCATGAAAGCAGTAAGCTAGATGTCTAAGAATTTACACATGGGATTTATTAAACGACAATAGAAAGGGTAGCGTCAACTACAAAGCGTATATACTAACATTATATTGGTGCCCTTGCGTAAAAAAAAAAATCAGTTGTTCAGTAACACTCGGTGCTTGCACCTCCTAGTTATACGTACTAGTTCAGATTACATTGGATCAGGGTCTTCAGGATAGGCACATGACAACGTGTAATACCATCATACAGGAAGGGTGAGTCGTATTACGCTACAAATAGAGCTAAACGAAATTTTCCCTTCTGCAAATCAGAATCAGGAAAACTGTACAGCGTTATTGGCAGAAGGGGTTGACTATGTTTGCTGACAGTTGCCATGACATTGGAAATTCATTTAATCTAAACTGATGAAGCTGAATAGAAGTGGCTATGGGTATAGGTATTCCATATACTCCAGTCAGAAAACGGAGCTCTATTCATCATATTGATGTTGCTGGACCCTCCATGGACTCTAATGATCATGTGGAAGGACATGGCCAAATTGATAGAACAATGTTAGTTTCGTATAAGAGAATGGAATATAAATTGAACATGGGTTGAGGTATTAGATAGATTAAGAAAGTAGGTGTAGCATCATCATTGGGAACTACACGCACTTTGTTGGACATGTGGGAGGGCGAAAGTAAATGGTGGAGTGGAGAAACTATATCACAACAAAATTACGTCAAAAAGGGAAATGCATACACTCAGCGGACAGACGAGCAGAACATTATATCTTGGTACTGATTCAAGAACGCAGAAAATGATGTCTAACACTGTTCAAGTTAACATGAGATCGACACAGAGGCACAGTTTTTAAGTTCCCCAAACCGGAATGAAGCATATTCACTTCCCTCTGTGCAATAATGGGAAATGTAATTTGAAAATCAATAAGCAAGACGTGCTTCGTTTTGTACTACATGAATAGGTAAATGAAACTTCTCCGGCCGCTGTGGCCGAGCGCTGCTGCTACGTTCGCACGTTCGATTTCTGCCTCGGGCATGAATGTGTGTGATGTCCTTAGGTCAGTTAGCTTTAAGTAGTTCTAAGTCTAGGGGACTGATGACCTCAGAAGTTAAGTCCCATAGTGCTTAGAGCCATTTGAACCGAAACTTCGGCTACACGCAAAGCATTTCCTTCAGAAGTTCCGATAATTTGTGGACACACACGTTTGTATTGAAAATGACTACAAAATTCATTATTACCATCTTAACGCTAAAAAAGGAGTTGTTAGTCTGAATATTAACTTACTAAACGTAACGTATAAATATCTTTCATCCACCACTGTAGAGTGAACTGCAAATAGATCTGCCTCATCACGCCTCTGAGAAAATAATTATGTCCAAAGGTACACCGCTTTGTTACCTGCCTGAAGAAGTGATGGATGAGGGTATGGATCACTCGAAGAGGATCTGTGCACCCTAAGTATCTTAACGGGACACGCTTGATGAAAGCGAGCCATGCTTAATCATTATATCCCAAAGATTGATGAAAGTTACCTAGCACACTAGCAATCCTCGTCACCTCGGAGACACACATACCGCTCAAATTTATCATCCATTGACGTCTACTTACAGGATTTGTATATACGGGTAATGATGCGGCTCTTCATACTGGGATAGAGAAAAAGGACAATTTTCCTTCTTCGAGGCTAGTTCCAGTCTCAGATAGGAAACCAAAGTCAACATACATGTCGATAAAGAAGGAAATTATATGATAAAGGAATGACATATCCCTTTTAAAGTGTGCAAATGGACGTTGCATATTCCTGGGAAATGATTCCTTGTTTGTTAACAGAAGACGTTTTAGCAGAAGACGTTGCCAATGGTCATTATTAATTCAGGTTCGAAGGTCAAAAAACGGAGCATTGTAAACTAATTGAGCATTAATTGGCGTTACACAGAACTTTGGAGGATCCACCCATCGAGATTGTTTCTCAGCGGTATCCCTAAATCGCTCCGGGAAAATGCCGGTATGGATTGTTTGAAAGGGCACGTGCGACTTCCTTCCCCGTGCCCTAAACAATGAGAGCTTTTAATCCGTCACTAACGACCTCGATGACGACGGGACGTTAAACCCTGGTTTTACTTCCTTCCTTCCTTTCTTCAATACCGGATGTGATGGCAGCGAGAAATATCATGGATTATCTCCACTGCAGGTGACATGATAGTACTACTTAGGTGCAGTGAAACGTGTGAAGAAATTGATGGCAAGAAAGTATGGTGGTAACTAATTTCTAATTAACACATAGAAAACAATAGACACTTTCTAGTCACATTGATGTGATCAGCTGTCAAAAGCTTGAATAACGTTTTGCAGTGCGTACAGACGCGATACGTGCAGGGAAAGAGAATTAAGCTCTAGAAGGTATCGATAGACATGTGGAGCTGTGGCCAGCTGCGCAAGGTCACTCAGCTGAGCATCCAAGGCGCGGACCATCCGATCTAAGTAGTTGCACAGTTTATCGACTAGGTTCTAAGCCGCTGAGATAGGTGGTCAGGGGATTACGGTAAATTCATCCCGGTGCTCTTCAAACCGTGCACGTACACCGTGAACTGTGGGATACGTAGAATTGTCCTGCTGGTAGATGCTACTGTACCGAAGAAGAACTGCACGTAGGGATGGAAATGGTCCCCAAAGACAGACGCACACTCCTCTTGATCCATTGTACCTTCTAGAATGACGAGATAACCCAGGGAATGTCAAGGAAACACGTCAAAGGCCTCTAGGCTCCTTTCTCCAGCCTGACACTTACGATGAGTGTTGCAGGGTGTTTGGTTTCTGACGTTCGACGCCGCTGGAGTATAAGACGTGATTCATCAGAAAAGGCCACCTGACGCCACTCAGTGGACATCGAGCTGCGGGAGTGGCACCCAGATTCCAGCCTTCGTCGCCGACCAACGGCTTACATCTTCATCTACGGCACTCAGCATGGGAGCGTGAACATGACACCTGCATCAGAGACCCATACGCAGCAACGTTCGCTGAACGCTAGTTGAGCAGACATTAACCCATTAAATCCCAAATTAATTTTTTTTAAACTGAATTTTTTATTCCTTGATTATAATGTACATAGTGTATGAACCACAATAAGTACGAAAATAGCCAAAGAATATTTATACATGCCGATATAATGGCCGTCCTCAAAATAGGACGCTGGGATCTAACAGTATCGTATAGAATTTTAAACTGTATTCGAGTCTTAACTATTTATTTCTTGTGAAATGTTACAAAACACTTCACACACAGTGTTACATGGCATTTAACACAATATGTTTCTGGTTTCCCGTTGCATTTAGCTCTTACACATCTTCTTTGCGTGCTTCTTTTGTCAATCATATGACCAATTCCATCAAACCTGATGTCCAGTATCACTCTCAACTGACTTGATGGGTATTCCATTGGACGTCCAATATTCGGTCTTCCAGTGTCCAATTTCAGGTATGTAACTGTAAAAGCACGTCTGAAATCCAGTAAATCCAGTGCATTCTTCATATTGACTGCATATCTCAGTTTCTTTCACTATGGACTCGTATATGTTTTCGTTCATCAGTTCTTCAAACATCACCTTCGGAGTCAAGGAAGAAAGTTGTTCCTTCAATTCCTCTCTCTCTCTCTCTCTGTGCTGATTTCGTGCTCACTAGTTTGAGACAGCTTTGTATAAACTGGAGGTGTCTTTTTCCAATTGCTTTTCTCATCAGTAAGACTCTCTTCTTCGATTTACTTCTGGAAACTTAGGATGTACTTGGCAGTGAAGTTTTATATACAGTTTCTTCGTTATTCTCCGATGCAAACTAATGTAATTCAATAGCCCCCGCCCCACATCTGAGACTTCCGCGGTTCCAGTAACATCGTCTGGACCTTCTTCTTCGTCGGTCATACAATCTCTACTTCAGAAGGACATACGGTGATATCAATATGGTCCTGAACATCTGACACCGAATTATAGAATGCATCACTCTTTATTATTTCTTCTACTCCTTCATTAGTGAGGCATCTATCTCGTCTGAAGGTCATTATAATCTATATAAAATGAAACGAAATAAAATGGAATAAAATAAAGTGAAATGAAAGAATAATACATTAGCACAATTTACAGAAAAGGGAATGTGTAAATACCATTGTCCATCTGGAACTTTATTATTTACTAAAGGGTAACATATTCATAAATATACTAACATAATACTCTGTAAATTTCAAAGTAGCTTCATATCCTACAATATACAGGGTGATTCAAAAAGAATACCACAACTTTAGGAATTTAAAACTCTGCAACGACAAAAGGCAGAGCTAAACACTATCTGTCGGCGAATTAAGGGAGCTATAAAGTTTCATTTAGTTGTACATTGTTCGCTTGAGGCGCTGTTGACTAGGCGTCAGCGTCAGTTGATGCTAAGATGGCGACCGCTCAACAGAAAGCTTTTTGTGTTATTGAGTACGGCAGAAGTGAATCGACGACAGTTGTTCAGCGTGCATTTCGAACGAAGTATGGTGTTAAACCTCCTGATAGGTGGTGTATTAAACGTTGGTATGCCGGCCGCGGTGGTCTAGCGGTTCTGGCGCTGCAGTCCGGAACCGCGGGACTGCTACGGTCGCTGGTTCGAATCCTGCCTCGGGCATGGGTGTGTGTGGTGTCCTTAGGTTAGTTAGGTTTAAGTAGTTCTAAGTTCTAGGGGACTTATGACCTAAGATGTTGAGTCCCATAGTGCTCAGAGCCATTTGAACCATTTTAAACGTTGGTATAAACAGTTTACAGAGAATGGGTGTTTGTGCAAAGGGAAAAGTTCTGGACGGCCGAGAACGAGTGATGAAAATGTAGCACGCATCCAGCAAGCATTTGTTCGCAGCCCAGGAAAATCGACTCGCAGAGCTAGCAGAGAGCTGCAAATTCCACAATCAACTGTATGGAGAGTCCTACGAAAAAGGTTAGTTATGAAACCTTATCGTCTGAAATCGCCAGGCAGCCCGTGACAGAGCACTTCATCACTGGCCTCCAAGAAGCCGTGATCTTACCCCCTGCGATTTTTTCTTATGGGGGCATGTTAAGGATACGGTGTTTCGGCCACCTCTCCCAGCCACCATTGATGATTTGAAACGAGAAATAACAGCAGCTATCCAAACTGTTACGCCTGATATGCTACAGAGAGTGTGGAACGAGTTGGAGTATCGGGTTGATATTGCTCGTGTGTCTGGAGGGGGCCATATTGAACATCTCTGAACTTGTTTTTGAGTGAAAAAAACTTTTTAAATACTCTTTGTAATGATGTATAACAGAAGTTTATATTATGTTTCTTTCATTAAATACACATTTTTAAATTTGTGGTATTCTTTTTGAATCACCCTGTATATAAAAGAGTGGCCGTTACTTATCTCAGCAACAAAATCTGGTAAAATTATGACGTTCTAAAAAGAAAATATATCAGCAGTAGTAGAGTTTTATATTCGAACATGCAGCAATACAAATAACTGAAATGATAACACCAAGTCCCAGTGTCCAATTTCGAGTACACCTAATTTTATAACAATGGAAAACAATGAATATAACTCCAATTAAGATAACAATGCAAGTAGTTTAAAATACACATTGTTGACTATAGATAATCACAAAAAGATCTTTGCCACATATTTCAAATATTACTAAATTGTCGATAAAGTAAATACCTGCAATAACGAAAAGGGGGCCTTAGTATTCAATAATAAATTAATGGTAGGATTTATTCCTTTTAATTTCCTGTAAGCATACATTTGTTATAAAAAGCGTCGAGAAATGACGTAGAACAGTAATAGTTGCAAATTAATAATTTTGTGTGTATTTATAAATAAATATGAGCTCTGTCCTCAAAATAGGACACTGGTACTTAATGGGTTAAAGGTAACTCGTTTTTTTATGGGTGGTCAGTTATCTACAGCTGCACGTCTATTCCCGTACACATCTCCGCAGCCGGCGTTCTTCCCTGTAATCTAGATCACTGGTGTACCACAGTCGTCTCGATGCCGGTTTTGTATAGCGCCATTTAGCCATGCACGGGATACTTTGGCTATGGAGGCACACAAACAGCTTACAAACTTAGCCGTTTCGTAAATACTTCCATCCTTGGCCTGAAAGCTATTGATCATGCTTTCTTGGACGCCAGATAAATCGTCCGGTTTCCGCGTTACAACAATTATTTCACTGTTTCCCGCGTCCTTCTGACTCACATTATGTACACTCCACTGGTAATGCTGCCACCTGCCTTCTGTGAGTAATTATTGCACGCTGACGCCGAACACAGGCGGCGGTCGCATTAATGTAAGACGACCGCTTAGCCGCGATCATAAAATCTGGTAAACTAATTAGTAGTTGTCTACGTATTAGTCCTTCAGCCCTACAGAATTTTTCCATCGATGGATGACGTGACTGAGACCTTGGTTGTAGAAAGCTTCTTCATGCCTGGAAAGAGATGGAAGTCACTAGGTGTCATGTCTAAAACATACAGAAGATGGGGCAAAATTTGATGTCGCGAAGGAGCCACATGTTTTACAATGTCCAATGCAGAGTACTCTGAAACGTTGCAGTTGAACAAAAATACCACTGTCGAGTCCATTTACCACCCTGCAATCTCCTCAGCAAATTTTGGAAGTATGCCTTTTTGTCGGTTTTGTCGTCATAATCCAAACCTGTTAGCACTGCTCCGTGGCCGTCATCAGCCCCCTCGCCCATTCATGACTGTTAAGTCTTTCTTTCTTCAGGTGCAGGTGAGAGGACATATTTCCAGCACTCCTTTTTCTTGGTGTCGTAGTGGTATAAGCAGCACTCGTCAGTGGCCATTAGGTGAAATGAGAAATTTCCGCTGTTGCTACAAATCTGAATTGACGTGAGCGGCCGCGAAACCCAGCTGAACGTGAACTTTGCCATGTTAAAAATATGCTGTATTTTAGTCCGCTTATTTTCGAATATAGTTTGATCACAGGGGTGTACAGGGGATGAAGTGGATCCAATGAGACATCTGCCAACGTCTCTAGCCAGTAGTGGATACGATCATTACTTCAAAACCTGCTCTTAGAGGGGAACATCGCGTACTTGCTATCGCATCTTCTTACACCAGTTTATATAGTAGGACGTGATTCCTGCGATGCCCTAGCTATATATCAACGGTAATTTACACTCAGCTGTTGGTACAGTTGGAAGAAAAGAGAACGATATTTCGAGGGTGAGGGGCCAAATGTCTCTGGGGAAACCTACTTTTAATTTACCGAAATAGTGTGCAATAGATGGTAGTTATTCATACATATCATGGAAATGTATCTATATGTGTGTTTGTAGATTTTACATTTCCTCCTAAAACACTGGACCGATTCCACCAAACTTGGTACGGCCAAGCCGGCCAGAGTGGCTGAGCGGTTCTAGGCGCTTCAGTCTGGAACCGCGCGACCGCTACGGTCGCAGGTTCGAATCCTGCCTCGGGCACGAATGTGTGTGATGTCCTTAGTGTAGTTTGGTTTAAGTAGTTCTAAGTTCTAGGGGACTGATGACCTCAGCTGTTAAGTCCCATAGTGCTCAGAGCCATTTGAACCGTTTGGTACGGCCAAACAACAATGGCTGTGGGGCTATGAAGCACCTACCTATCATAGCTCAGGAGATATGGCGTAGTAAAAATTGAGTTTTGTGGAAACTGACGCATTGTGCCTGACATTTAATTTTATGTCTTCTTTTTCTACTGAGACTATTTGCAATACATTTTGCAGACAGTATCCACATATTTTGCTGAACGTACCGACAAAATTAAATTATTGTATGACTCATATATCAGGAAATACGATTTTAGGCCGTATGACGCGTAAAAAACGGCCCCATCCTGCATGTCGTTTAAATTTATAATTTCTTTGTTGCTAACCCCAGTCACAGTATACTTCTGACAATATCCACATAAGCTATTTAATGTACCTATACAAATATATCATCATACACATAGCATACTTGGAAAAACGCCGCAATTGTTCATGAAGTTCTAAATATTTATTCGTTACTACTAAGACTCGCCTACGTTCAACTTCAGGGAGTATATGACACCAGAGAGACCGCTGGACAGCTTTCAACTGCGAAGCGAAAACGGCTGTAGACGATAACAGTAGCCGTCCTTAGAAACGTTTACAAAATAGGGTTGTAGATAAGCGAAACAGCTGTACACAGGGTATAGATAAGTGCCCTGGATCATTTTTATTAATTTGAACACTGTACTTATACATTTGTACATTATGCGTATTTCTTTGTACGCGTGTTTTACAATTTCAAATGTGTTTTCCGGTATTTCAGTGCAGTCTTAGATCATTTTTTAGTTTTCGCTTGTAACAGAAAAGTGGCAAAACGATTATCCGTACGATGCCGCTTTTGTCATGAAAATCAAAAATGCAGGAAGATTAGGAAATGCAAAAAAAAAAAAAAAAAAATTACAAGAAAAGACTGTACGTCAAGTGTCTAGAAGGACCGTAAATAAATTTCTATGAAGGGATTGTAGTTAAACCGTCCGATTAAACAGGAAAGTCGAGAATATTCATTCCTTGATGTCAAGCTCAGAACTCTTTTTAACGTCACGTATATTAAAATATTTATACTCGTGTATTCTCATACCAGGTGCCATTACCAGTCGACCTATAAGCGAACCATGCTCCATCCGGGGCAAAAGTAACTATCGTGAAGCGACAGGATATGAACAATATAATCCTCTCGTACATAGCACAAAGTGCTATATCCATTTCTGGAAAATTATTGCCAACACTCTACATATCTGTGCAAGTGAGTACTGTATGCGGCAAAGTATAGGAACGTCGTCATTACATCATCAAAATGTGGGAGAGTTACAACAGCCTTATACGAAAATATGGAGCTCTACGTGCAGGAGAACAAAATTTTTTTGTTTACTGACTCTTGGGGAGGAATAACAAATGCGCAATTACATGATGAAATTTTGCAAGGTGAAGTAGGATTTCCACCGTGAGTATTAAAGTGATGCCCCCCTAATGCACACCTCTGTTGCAACTCTGCCCTATCTGATTTTATGGCCCAGAAAAAACTCGAGGAAACTAATTCAGAACTCTCTGTTGTCGCAGGGAGAAAAAGGAAATCGTATCCCAGAAAGTCTCCGTCAAAAAACATTGCGTCACAGAGCACCAACTATCCATGCCAACACAAGGCGAAACGATGCGTAGTTTGCTACCAAACTGTGAGATGAGAGCGCGCCTTTCACGAATGTAGACATAATTTGTTTTTCGATGCCAACTTTAAAACAAAATCTGGGGTTTATAAAGTGTGAGAGATACCGAGAAAATTACTGCTTCCCTGCGTTTACGATGCAGATCATCCTAGCTCGTGTAACTCGTAAACTGTAAAACAGTCAAAGTTGTTTGATGTACTAAAACCTCGCGTACGGCGTACGATCTCTTCCTCGAAATTTATTTACATTCCTACATTTTCCTTTTCACACATTTTATGAAAATATTAATAAGTACAATACCATGTGTTTAAAACGAAGTATTTGCGATGTAAATAATGTAAAAACTGAAAATAAGAAAAAGAAAAATGTGTGCTCGCAGGAAATCGACCCCACGACCTTCGAGCTACAATTCTGTACTCTTTCCGCTGCTCTAACCAACGTAAATAACCCATCCCGAGCCGAGTCGCAGCAAAAATGCAATTTTTCCTAAGCGCTCGACCATCTGAAGTTCCCAGCTTGTAATATTTCTGGCTTTACAGCCATCATATTCAGGTACAAGAACCTGCTGCTGCCGCCTTCAGAAGTAGTGATCCAAAATATAATCTTCCTTTATTAATATTAGACAAACTAACAGCGTATTTACTAGCATTTCAAATTAAAGCATTTTTAGTAGCACGCTCTTATTCTATTATTTCACAAGTATTCATAACCAGTAGAATAAGAAACATCTGCTAAAATAAAGGCAGACGAAGCATTTCGGTGGTATTCGGATCACACCTAACTTGGATGGTGGGTGAAGTGATTCCGATGTAAGAACAGAGCTGTTTGGGAAGCTTCGGAGAACAGACATGCTGTCTTTCGCAGTCGGTGTCAAGACTATATTAGCAGTTTCTCATTATTTGAACATGTACTTGAAAACAATGTGACAGTAATTAAGGAAATACGCAGTTCATTATTTTGTTGAAGAATGGGAATTATTTGTGACTGTAAAATGGAATTTAATTGTGCAGTTTGTCGTGTTCTCCTAATAAAAAGCAAGAGGAATCCCTATAAACGAAGTAACTGGAAATTTAACTATTTCTAAAATATTTGTTCCTCGCCAAGAGTTTATTATATCCTCAAGATAATGGATTCCCGACCCACGTGGTGTTTTCTGCGTAGTGGACAACTAGAGAAGACTGCGGGCTCGTAGACATTAAATAGAACTTGTGCATTCCACTCAGCAAATAGGCATCTCGCACGTACTGCAATCTTAGTACAAATGAGATCAGTGACACGTCATCTGTGGCAACACAGAGGAGGTATGAAGGAGAGAAATTTTAGAGGTATGGGGTTTATGGTACAAACTTATATATCAACCTCTTTCCCTCTCTATCTTTCAACTTCCCGAAAAGTCTTTAAATTTTGTTTCTGGCCAAGCCCTCTACATACCATAAACTGGAACGAAATCGGTAATGACGAGTAGGTGAGGTACCCTTGTTAGTGGTTTGCAACTTTGAGTTTCCAAAGAAACTGAGTGAATTTCAGTCACAATTGGATCCTGCATGAATTTTATGAATAACACCATTCTGCCACATTGGCTTTTAGCTTAAAATATTTGCTTATTTTAGATTCACCATTGTGCAAAATCTGCTCTGCAACCCTTCTCAAATGATTGACAGAAATTTGTGTCGATATAAATAATTGAAATATAAACTATAAAACAGCCATTGGTTGTTTAGTTGAAATAAGTAAATGACGTCTTACGTAGTATAACCCACCTAACAGAAATACTTAGTTTACCGTTGGATCTCGCTGGTTCCCGCGCCCGGCTTCCCGGGTTCGATTCCCGGTGGGGTCAGGGATTTTTCTCTGCCTCGTGATGACTGGGTGTTGTGTGATGTCCTTAGGTTAGTTAGGATTAAGTAGTTGTAAGTTCTAGGGGACTGATGACCATAGATGTTAAGTCCCATAGTGCTCAGAGCCATTTGAACCAGTTTTTCAACCGTTGGATCTGTAGCCCTTTTACACAATGGTTTTCCTAGTATGCAATGAAATTAAATACACATTACGTGGAACTATAAAAACTTGGTTCTTTTCAGACAAATTTTATAGTAGTCTGTAAATACAGAAGAGTGTGTAACACCCCATTTGCTAACAGAACCTTTTTATGTGGAGCAGAATCATACACTCTAAGGAGCAGTCGGCAGTAGTACTACACAAAATGGCTCTGAGCACTATGGGACTTAACGTCTGAGGTCATCAGTCCTCTAGAACTTAGAGCTACTTAAACGTAACTAACCTAACGACATCACACACATCCATGCCCGAAGCACGACTCGAACCTGCGACCGTAGCGGTCACGTGGTTCCAGACTGAAGCGCCTAGAACCGCTCGGCCACACCGGCCGGCCAGAGTGAATCAGCTGCCTCTACCTATGGATTTTCTGCAGTCCGCAGCTACTTCAGGTACCAAGTGTCTAATTTTCATATTCTCTCACATAATGCGCCAACTATTAGTCCTACAGGAAAACGGACAGGAACTTTTTAATTTAATTAGATTTTGTATTGGGGTACGATTTCGCTAGACTGTAGTTTTAGAGCTATTCGAGAAAAACGCACAGAAGTAACCATCGAACGCGTTTTTATTCAATAACTCGAAAGCCTTGGCCTCCAGCGAAAACGTATCTTAGTACGAAAGTTAATTCATTAAATATCCAACAGAGGTAGTTGATCACTTTTTCTGTAGGACAAATAGTTTGCATGTAGCGGGCCAGAAGTAGAGAATATGAAAATCTTGCACGTAGTTGTGGCATAAAAATACAGGTGCACACAGGTACGTGGCTTTTGACGGTGTTGCGGGTTGCATAAAACCCATAGGTAAGGGCAACTAACACACCCTGTGTAAAAATACGGATGCGCTAGACTGTGTATTAGTAATCTGTACTACACTATCTATGGTGTGACTGCATTCGCGACACCTACTGGCGTCGCTAGATTTTAGCGTATGTGCGGATCACACGGGACAACGATGTGCGCGTGTCGCGGCAGCTAGCCGGCGCGTTAAATAATAAGCTTCGTCATTAGCGTCGTGATTAGGCGCCTCATTTGCGGCTAGCCCGTTGGGTTATTGCCCCTGGCAACGACGCAAACAAGTATCGTGTGTGTGTGTGTGTGTGTGTGTGTGTGTGTGTGTGTGTGTGAGCGCGAATGATTAAGCTGACGCGCAGAGCCAGACGCCCGCTGTCAACACAGTCCGCGGAAACCGAATTAGCGGCCCTGCATTATTTACATTTTTGCTTGTGCACTCTCCGGCGCGACGTGTGCCGGTTTGCAGTTTATTCGACTGGAAAATTCATAGCTGCGAATGCCGCCTGTCACTGATCCCTGCCCCCGCCGTGCGATCTGTTTAGATTCGGGTATCACGTTTTTCGTTGCGATATCGCGTGCCCCAGCCAGGTGACCCATGAAACACATTTCTCACAGTGAACAGCAGTTATCTACATCTACACTCCGGTGTGTGTGTGTGTGTGTGTGTGTGTGTGTGTGTGTGTGTGTGTGTGTGTAAATAGTGTCACAGAACGTATGCATTACACCTGAGGGAAGTTTAACATGTGTTAATGATTGTAATGATGTCTGAGAAATTGTGAGCTACTAAACTGCTTTTATAGCTTTGGACCAAGATGTAAATTATTACTCTTTCCGTATCTGTCAGTTTGCTTTGTAACACATTTACCAGAGGAAAATAAATAATTATAGTTGACAAACTCCTACATATCATAACGTTCGTTACATAGAGATATTAGATAATTTTATTGAAATTATTGTATTTAATTTCTAGAAATACACTTGTTAATACTACGAAAACACCAAAAGTTAACATAAGCATAGGGAAAAAATATTTTTAGGTCTTTTGTATAAGAAATTTCAGCTATTTTGCTGTTGATTGTCTAATGAATTCTCTGATTACTACTTTGTTTTGTGGTTTTGTTTCTGATGAAAGTCTTTGTGTGTGAATGCAGCTTGCCGCTAACTTGGTGTAATGTTTGTCTGTACAGAAGTGTGTCTGTCGTCTTTATCGCTCCTTCACTCTCACACCTGAATCAGTACAGTAAAGTCAGGGCTTCGTGTATTATGATTGGCTGATCCGTAAAAGGACAGACAAACAATTATACTACTGGAGGATTCTAAGTAATTTCTAGAATTACATTCACTCTCTCTCTCTCTCTCTCTCTCTCTCTCTCTCTCTCTCTCTCTCTCTAATTTATCTGTGTACAATGCAAATATAAATTACTTGAGATCAGCCTGGTCGAATCTCCGGTAGAGCCCTTCGTCTTAATACTCAGCGGCGGTCTTGCTAGAAAAAATCTTTACATTTGTTATTATTATTAAGCGCTGCATTCAGTTGGGAAAATCGATCGTTTGAACAATTCGTTCAGTTTACGACAGATCTAATATTTCAGATGTGGACGAAGCCTTTTTGGACGATTTATAAAACTCATAGATTGCAGGTTCTCTTCGTCACAGCTGAAACTTCCCAATTAATTACAGGCCTAGACAATCATCAATGATTCATACAGAGAACTCATTCTTCATTCACTCTGTAATAAAATGATCACAAACCTTATTTCTGATGAAATATGTATATTGAATCCTTGTTAATTACAGGTTCCGTTTCCGTGTATTTTAAGTCTCAGGAAATTTACCTTTTTACAGGTTTATCATTTCTTTATCTATCCCGCTATCGGCACAAATTTCCCTTGTTCGCTTTAGTGCGAAGAAGAGTACCTAAACTTCTTTAGGAATCCAAAAATCCTCCCACCGATATTTCCGAAACTGTTCCCTTCTCTCTCTCTCTCTCTCTATACTATAATAACCATGGAGTATACATATCTGTACCTCTGTTGTTCCAGAGAATAAACGTACTAGAAAATTACCTTGGCGTCGACTAGCTGTCGGCGCATATCTTACTCAAAAATCTGATCAGATACTTTTCAAACGTAAATAAATGTGAATGATTTGATTGATCACTATTAATTAATGCGTGGTAGAGGGTAATTTTCCGTGGGGATATTACAATTGGTCATTAAAATAAATCATGGTTTCGTCTGCGATTCTCAAGTGCACGTTGAACTGAGTACCAATAAAGCGAACGTATCACACGGTGCAGGGTAGAACAACAACCTTTCGTAATAAGATACAACAAAGTAATGATTACAAATACGTAATAACCGCTTATTTCTATGTCCTATACTGTATAATACGTAAGCTTTGTTAATATTCAGTTCATTCACTTCAAATGCACTTGAGAATGACTATAAAGCCGAAAATATGATTGTGTAAAACAAAAGAACATATAACAGTGAAATGGCGAAATTTCTTTCAAAAAATTTTTTGCATTGCTTGCAAACCCACCCCCCCGCCCCCCGGACGACTGAAAGATCTGAAACATTCTTAGATCTCTAATAGTAATGTTAGTAATATATTACGTTCTATTTTCTACAGAACCACAAAATCACTTAAGAAAGACCAGTACCCATTCAAGAATTCAGACGGTCAGCCAGTATAGCTGTGGATATGGAAGGCTGAAATATGAAAGGAAGAGTCGTACCAGAAGTATTTAAAACAATTTCGGATATTTTTTTAAATTCAATTCTTTGTATTACTACGATTCAGCTGATGGTGAACATCTAAGTGACGCTTTCGCTCTTAGTAAACGAACCTGTAACTAAACGCGCAGCTCTCCATCGCCACACTCTACTTTCTCCACCAGTCGTACCTGGCATGGATTCCAGACTGCCGAGCAGTATTCAAGTATTCGCTAAAAGAGCGTTTTGTAAGCTGCCTCCTTTGTTGATAGACCCCTCTACCGTTAGATTCCTTAATGAATCTCAACCTAGCATCTGAATCATATGCGATTAATTTCGCTTCGAATCGCTCCGTACGTATACACCTAAGTATTTTACAGAAGTAGCTGGTTCCGCGAATGCTCATGTAATCGTGCAATCATGCAATGCGGGTATTTCTCTTTATGTATTCTCAGTATGTTACATTTCCCTATGTTGAAGGTCAATTTACATCCTATATACAAAGCGTCGACGCTCTGCAGGTCTTTCTGCATTTCCCTACTGTTTTCTAGCGTTGCCACTTTTCTTTATGCAATAGCATCATTCGCGAAAGGACTCGTGGAGCTTATGACATTATTTACTAGGTCATTTATACGTATTATGGAAGGTAACGGTTGTGTAACACTCCCTTCGGGTGCGCGCAAAGTTAATTTACCATCTGCAAACTTCTCTCTGGTGAGAATGACATGTTATGTTCTGCTCGCAAGAAGCTTTTCAATCCTCTCACATTGTTGTTCTGTTATTCCTCGTGTTCGTATTTTTTTTCTCTCTAGACAACCGTGCGGAGCTGTATGAAACGCCTGCTAGAGCTTTCTGGATCGAGGTGGGTTTCAGAGAATCGTTGTTTTCGGAACCCATTTTCATTCCCTTCGGTCTCAAGAAATGTCATGTTACGAGAGCTTGAAACAAGTTCCAAAATTATACAACAGATTGAGGTGTGTTCCATTACCCTTATAGAAAACGGGAGTGACCTGTACTTTTTGCAGATCAATAGGAACGCTTCGTTCCCCGAAGACCTACGGTACATTGCTGTTATAAGAGGGGCAAGTTATTTCGCGCACTCAAAGTAGACTCTTGTTGGTATCCCGCCAGGCGTAGTGATATTTCCTCTGCTAAGCAGTTTGTTAGTATTGTATTTCTATATAAGTTATTTAGTGGCAGTCATATCGGATAGCTCTTGTGAGCTGTCAAAATGATTTCACGTGTTTTGGGAGTTTGGCTATTTTGTATCACTATCACACAAGTTACTGATGGTCTTGGTATATCAACTGGCTCATCCCATAAACTTATTAAGGATTACTGGGGTTTGAATTGTGACAGAAAATTTTCTTACAAAACTGTGATATTCCTACATAAACAGAAAACCATGCGAGTGGTAGTTGCTCAGGACACACATAATAAAGTCACCAGCGACGCAGAATGCAAGTCGACAATCGTAACGTCGAAAATGTAAACAAAACCGTCCAAGCGGAAGGAAAGACCGAAAACAGCTCAAAAAGTGCAGAGAAAATAACGGCATGGCTGCAATTTTAACGGCATAGTGCACCATTTTTGCCATACTGCAGGAGGACGACCAATAAGGAGCCGATTATAAACATGTTTGCCTCTTGCAAGAAAATGAAGAGAGACAGGTTTTCTGTTCCTTGTTTTCTTTATTTTTGCAAACGCAGAGGCCATCATATGGCTTAACGTACAACGAAATCAGAGTGTCACTTATTGTATATTGACTGAAGTAATGTGAAACGAACGCGCGCGTTTGTAATGAATTTGTTCATGGCTTTTGCACCAAGATAGTGCACCTTCCCATCTTTCTATGCTTCTTCATGGATGTTTGACTACAAACAATATCTTAATGATGCCCCACACGACGTCCAAATTCACTAGACATGGATACATGTGATCTTTCTTCTGTGTCCCAAAATAAAGCAGTTAAAGTTTTTAGCCGAGCGGTTTGAGGCGCTGCAGTTATAGACTGTGTGGCTGGTCCCGGCGGAGGTTCGAGTCCTCCCTCTGGCATGGGTGTGTGTGTTAGTCCTTAGGATAATTTAGGTTCAGTAGTGTGTAGGCTTAGGGACTGATGACCTTAGCCGTTAAATCCCATAAGATTTCACAACACATTTGATCATTTAAGGTTTCATGTTTTAGTAGTATAGATGAGATTAAAAACTCGTCGTTGAAAGAGGTAAAAACTATAACAATGATGGCGTTTCAGAAGCGCACGGTATTTAATGAGGTAACATTGATGTAGCAAAAAAAAAAAAAAGACATTATTCTCAGAAAACTAAAATTCCTGTTATTCTTCCAACACGGTGCCCAAGGAAAATGATCTTTAAGTGAATATTATGAAAAGAGGACTAAATGAAGGTCCGTGGGGGAGGCCATATTTCGAGAAGAGTTTGGCCAGGTACAAAGTAGGCTCCTATTATTTCAGCGAAATGTAGTAACGAATTCACAAATTGTGGAGCATGGTGACATTACAACAAAAATTAATACTTAGACGAATAATACAGATTCTGGATTGTGGCGTATAGGGATTTCTTAGGTCACATGAATTAATTCGTCGCTTTGGGAAACTCCAGACTTAAACTACCATTGTTGCAGCGTGCGTTTGTTCCCGTCGTCTTCTTCTTCGTCTTCTTCTTCTGCTTCTTCTTCTTTTCCGTTTCTCCTCCTCCTCCTCCTCCTCCTCACAAGAGAATGATCCAATCCGACATGTCGAAACCCACTGCGAATTTTTTCATGCAGGAAGAACACAACGACAGATATGAGCAGTAAAAATCTTAGATCTTAAGAAGAACTGCCAGTACTATTTATAAAATTCTGGAACTTACCCCTCTTTGTTGCACGAGGACCAGATTGCGGCAGCGGTTTATACAGCACCTGCTCCCCAGTGGGCGTTCTGCCATTACGAGAGAGCACAGCAGCTAACCGGTTGCATATGTAATTCTTTCAAAGAGTGTGTTGACTTTACATTACAGATGACTACCACGAATAGTGACTTTCATTTGTTGAAATGAATTACTTCTTAAACATACGTCATTTATTAAATATTTCTACCACAATTCTTATGATAATTTTGGAAAAATTCGTGTTTTTAATAACAATGAAACAGTTCTTGTTATATTCCCCGTTGTCGTCGTAATGCAGCGAAGTATCATTTGAATGACGAAAACAAATACTCTCCTTGCACCAGACATGCTTGACGAAAGAAGAATAAATGCCTTCAGGCGCGTCATGGTCAGTACTTACTCAGAAAGAACTGCGGTTGACTAAGAAATGGTGCAGGCCGTTGCCGAGCGTATTGTGCTGCACACCGAGCATTCTTAAAGCAATTCGTAAAATGCACCTATTTGCACAAATGACAGAAATTTAAGAACAAACCTCTAATGAGACGGAGATATCTTAAATTATACCGTCCAACAACCCCTTTAAAAATACTTTCCACAGTAACAAATATCTTTATCAATAGTCACATTGCTTGTTCCGGGTGGAATCTGAAATATATCGACAGTCTTTTCGCTGTCGTCCAGAAAGCCAGAAACATCGTTGTGTCCAGGCCAAGTGTCCAAAAAGAGCAACGAATCAATTTCTGCAACTTGTTAGGAATTGTTTCGAATGGAATGTTAAAAATTATTCTTTATTTTGATAGGTCGATTATGAGGCTTTTGCCATTGAGCAGTCCTATTTTTATTTTTTGTCCTGAAATGCCTTTAGATTTCAGAAGAAAGATACAAAACTGCGGAAACAGTAATCCACTCGTATTTACGCCTGTCATTGTTGTATATGAATCTGTCGTAGCATAAAACCGTCGCACAACATGCTTCGCCTTTTTTCGCCTTTCAGTTAGAAAGTGTGGTTCGTTCTTCCACGAAACTTGACAGATTGGCGTTAGGCAGAGCAGATGTGAGGAAAACAGCATACCTCTTGACGCCAGCTACGAATTAATGGCATCGCGTCCACACTTTTACTTGAAATAAACTTTTTTATTTTGCGAATTCCTATACTGAATGGTTTCTTGAATATGCTCATCCAGGTAGAAGAAGATATTATATCAGCTAAGTTCAACTCAATAGCGATTCAGAGGGCCCAGTTCGTAGATCACCATCGGTAACGGGCACTGCCTCTTACAACCAGCTCTAGATGGTTCGTATCTCAAGAAAACTCCTCAAAATCACGTTATTTATTTACGTTTAGAGGTTTATGTTGGTCTTTGATGAGAGGTGACGGGATTTAGTGGCCACACTGTACAGTATGTCTTTCGGATAGTTTTTCTTCAACAGTTTACCGTGTTTCATTGTGGTACGTGTGTATATTGCTCAAAAAATGTTCAAATGTGTGTGAAATCTTATGAGACTTAACTGCTAAGGTCATCAGTCCCTAAATTATCCTAAGGACAAAAACACACACCCATGCCCGATGGAGGACTCGAACCTCCGCCGGGACCAGCCGCACAGTCCACGACTGCAGCGTCTTAGACCGCGCGGCGTGTATATTGCTTCGTGTGTCCTTAGGGACCTCTCAGCCATTCATGCCATACGACTTTACTATTCTCTTACTTCGTGTAAGTTTTTCTTCCATTTGTAAAGTTCACGGTCACATTTTACGTAACAAAACTAGATTTCCACACTGTCTAAAATTGAGCGTTGAACACTTATGCCACAGAAAAAGCAACTGGTAATTATTATTCATATTAAATGTGTTGCAAGTTCGAGTGAACAGTAATTTGTTTCAAACAAAGTATCAACAAAATCTAAACTCGGTTTACGATTCCTCCGTTACCTGTTCACCGATGCGCCGTTAAAAAGGTAATGTGGGCCTCCCATGTCGCGCATGCGAAGTCCGCTTCAACTGCAGTAGAGGATACTATTTTATTGTATATTCCTGTGACTTGTGGAGCTAGAAATTTGACAACTTTCAACATTTCTTTTTATGTGCTGGCATTGCATCTTCGCAACTAAAATTCTGATAAGGTCTTCGTTTCGTTCTACTCTTTCTGTATAAAAAATTTCGGGTTTGATCCACTCCCTTGCTTATTATACTAGTGTGATCTTGGTATTCAGCCAATTGGCAAGTAATTCTGCATAGTTCTTATGGAAGGTTATTCATCGATGTTGTAAGAGGGTTGACTGAAAAGTAATGCCTCCACCTTCGTAACTCTTCTACAGTTGGCAGCATTGGTATGGGGCAGATATGGGCTTGCTGCGTAGCCTTTTCTCTACAGTTCCTATTGGCGGGAAGCCTTAGCATAGAATGGTTGTGTTGTTACAGTGTAAAGTATGGAACCCTGCGCACAAGGTCGGTCAATGGGATTTAAGCAACGTGCAGTCATTGAATTCTTGACAGCGCAAGGTGTCACCCTAAAGTAGATTCATCAGAGAATGAAAACAGTCTATGGTGATAGTGTTGATGTGAGTACTGTGCGTCGTTGGGCACGTGAGTTTAAAGATGGTGAGGCGGGAACATCTGACCTGCGTGACAAACAGAGGTGGACGTCCTGTGACAGCAATCACCGAGTCTCACGAGCAAATTGTTGACACATTGATTCAGGTCGATCGTCGTATCACTCAGAGAGAAATTGCAAGCACAATCTGCATTTCAGAAGAACGTGTGGGTCACATTACTGCTTTGCTTGGCTATCGGAACGTGGCCAAACGACAGACTCCACGTGCCATCACAGGAGAACTCCAGAGACTGAATCTCCCCACCGTACGGCATTATCCATACAATCCAGATTTAGCACCGTCTGACTTCCATCTGTTCTCGATAGTGAAAGGCGATCTGTGTGAACATTATTATGCTTCTGATGAAGACGTTGAGAGAACTGTGAGGCTGTGGTTGCGGAAACAGTGTCAAATTCTTTCGTGACGGCTTCAGAAAACGTGTTCATCGTTGGCAGAAATGTATCCAATTAGCTGGTGATTATGTGCAAAAGTGAGTGTTGGTAATTAAAGATCAAATTCTATGGATTATTTCTGCGTTTATTTATTAAAATATTCCCATCCAAACCCAATTAACGAAGGTGGAGGCATTACTTTTCTTTCAACCCTCTTAATTCTATTCATGAATAGTAATCGTTGAAAGCTGGTATCGTTTATGATTTGTGTAGTTAGCCATTTGTCTGATCATCCAAACTGCAGCGTGGGTATTGCAGCTGCCGCGGCTGACTCATTTCTGTTATGATATTGCAATTACGGGCTGAGTAACCTATGATTGCAAGTTCTCAGATGCGACCCCGCAGGTGAGCCTGTGAGCTAGTGTGTCAACAAGACCACGTGTTTCACATGGGGACGTTGTGTTGTTATGCTAAATGTATATTTTTTTCATTTTCCACCTTTTTTTTGTTGATGATTAAGAGATCGTACATCTGTTTGCTAAGATAATCTTCGAATTGTGTTTCTGGTGTATGTAGTTGAGCTCGAGAAAACTTGACTAAATACCTGTTAAGGCTCCTGGTATCGCTGTTACGTCGACACGCGGCTCCAAGTCTGGAGTAGACAAAATTTCCTCACAATTATAGAGACCCTTGCCAGAATTATTTTACATGGTATTCAGGATATATGAAACAGATTGAGTCCCCTTAAACTAAACGAACTTAATAAGTCCAGTTCCAAGGAAAACAGCTTCTGACAGATGTAAATATTACTGAATGTGTTTAAAAATTACGGATGCAAAATAGCAAAGTATTAAAGTGAATTATTCATATGTGAATTGTTTCAATAATAATAATAGGTTGATGGTTGTGATAAATTTTTGTTTTATTTTTTTATTTTTTATAATGATGCTTCTGATACTGTTATACGTTTGGCATTCACTTCATATACTGAGTCAGGAATAATGCAAATTAGAAGAAAGTACGTAATGAGCAGATGAATGAACGTAGGTAATTTTGGAACGAGTTTTTTGGTACATATGCGTGGGAAATTTGGTGGTAGGAAAGCACAGCGTTTGAGGCCCATGTAATTGAAATGGATACTCAGACATAGTTGGGATGGCTATATTAGGGGAGGAGGGAAGATGGATTGGCGGATGGTTCATTCCTTACTTGGAGAAGGATATGTAATGAATCTCAGGGTCTGCACGAAAATATAGAGTATATTAAAATTAGGAGTGAACGATGGGAACATGTTATTTGACAAACTCAGGTGTTCGAAGTAATAAGTTCACCAATAAAACCAAAAGTTTATATACAGTAGTAGAAAGCGTATGTACATGTAGTTTAAAAGGCTGGAAAAAAGGGAGAAATATGATTACTATCCAGGATTACTGTAGGCGAAGAACTAAGATTTATTATTATAAATAGAATGTGGTCCAGATGCAAACTGATTTGTATACAATCACCGGGAACTGTTTGGCAACACTTTAAAACAGTTCGTCACCCAGTACACGACTTAACATGCATTCATCGAAGCACATTCTATTCATCCTACTGAGGGTTTCCTGAAGAAACTGTTTGAAAAATTCTGCCAATTGTGACAAGGAAACACTGACATTTAAAAGTTAGCGTGCATCGCGTGCGATGGAAACCTTCGTCCGATCAGTTCGTTCGCTCATAGGTGTAACTAGGTAGGCTACATCTAAAACAAGGCAGTGATAGGACTTGGATTTGTTTGGTCAGCGTCAGCTTGTCGTACAATTGATCAACAATGAACAATATGAGACGTTCCGGGAGAAAAGTCGTGTATTCTGGAGAGCTTTTTCATGAGTCCTCATTCGGAAGAGTGTCAAGAAACGCAATACTTCCTTCGTCATTCGTCTCGTGTAGTGTCCAAAATACTAAATTTCGGGGAATCCGTGGCCACATGGGGCGACATGAACAGTCTTTCTTCCTCCACATATGTAACGGTGGGTAACAGGAAAATCGTACTCGTAGGTACACAGCGCACTCGTAGCCACCCCAACACGGCAGCTTGAGGAGGACAGACGCAGATTTAGAAGTAAAGTACACAGCACCCTGAAACCGCTTCTCAATGCGTTACATCGTTAGAGCTCAGAGGATTATCGCTCCATTGACTCATATCGAAGATACTCGATGAAGGTTATTCAGAGTTATAGGTTCGTTTCTTTAGTGAGTTGCAGAAACCTAACCTAGAATTGTCCTCTTGCTCTGGAAAAAGGCACACTTAAACTCATGGGCCCTAGTGACAGCTAAAGTACACGCGATGGACTTTCTACGCACCATACTACCTATATCCCATTTAAAGTAATTCCTCAGTGCTTCGTGATATCACAAAACAGCCTAGAGTGGATAGATTAACGTCATATGAAGAGTTACCTGTCGTGTTATAGGGTTCTACAGAAAGAAATTTTTTTTCTCGATTAATAACCTTGGAAACTACTGGTAGAGATTCACTGTGTTCCATGAACTTTGAGGAATATACGTGATTCACTTATTTATTTATTTCTAATCTGTTCCATGAGAGTTTCAGGTAGCGATGTTATTCACTACGATTCGAAGACCTCTAGTGCCAGAGGGCTGCAAATACGTAAACAAGAAGAACAAGGATTTAGAATGTTAATAAAATTTGTTTTATTTAAAAAGCCTTAGGAGCTTTCACTTCAAAAATTCAGAGGGAATACTTTTCAGTACGCCCTTGTTTAAGCTGTTAGAAACGTATTTTTCTCACATTGGACGAGGCTTCCAAGACTGGCTGGTCTCATGTTACGTACCGTTTTTAATTTTTTAGGGATCTATAAAGCATTTCATCCTGCTCTCCCTTCCAACTACACTGGGTGAACCCAGTGAATGAAGTCGCTCCAGACATGTGAGCAAACGTATATGATGCGTTTGACTATCGTTGCGGTGATTGTCGTGCGTCATATGGACGGCAAGTTGAAATTTTGTGAAAGAATTTTGAACCTAAACGTATTTTTCAGAAATATCATCAAATTGTATAAGCATGAAACTTATACTCCTGTAATATCAGATGGTTTTGTTGAAAATAAAACTTTAAAGTCATGTGCGATAGCTTATAATTCAGCTCATGTTTCCATTTTTATTCATGTAGAAAATATAGTCATCTGAAAAAGGATGGATTTTTTGGAACACCATATACAAGTGATGTGAGGAAAATTTAGTTCCAGCGTGAGTCATGATGCGCTTTTATTTTTTGTTAGATAACAGGTCTGAAATATCTAGAGTAGTCGTGAATATTTGTTTGATTCTTAAAGACCAGTTAGTTACGTTTAACTTTCGTAAGAACCCGCTACTTACATCTTTTGGTCCCAAGTACATACGTAAATATTATGTGTGGTAAAGATGACGTTCTGATACAGAGAACTGTTGATGGGTCATTCAAAGGTCGAAATGAGCTTTTGTTAAAGACTTCCTTTTCATTGAGATGAGTTCATAAATCTTGACTGTGAAAAATTGTTAACGGCTGCTCCTCAGGTCTTATCGAAATTACTGAATTAGTTTACTTTCTTGAGAAAGAAATACAGCGGATAGAGAAAATTTAATTTAGAGCTGTATTCCGATACCTTATGTGATGTTTTCGGTAAGATTAAGATCGATAAACACTAGCCCCTAGCAGTTTATGTAGTGCAAGAAATGGTTCAAATGGCTCTCAACACTATGGGACTTTACATCTGAGGTCATCAGTCCCCTAGACTTAGAACTACTTAAACCTAACTAACCTAAGGACATCACACACATCCATGCCCGAGGCAGGATTCGAACCTGCGACCGAAGTGGTCGAGGTATTCCAGACTGTAGCGCCTAGAACCACTCGGCCACACCGGCCGGCTTAGTGCAAGACATCAAGTATAAATGCAGATTATATTGTCTTTAAAAGCCTGTGATGATTCCGTATGGTTGTTGCATTTGATTGTGCAACGATAATGGTTGAAATTAGTGTGCCAACTTTAAGTCGCTTCGAACACATCAGCGACTTGACAGTGCCGTGACTGTACCGTTTGAAGATATTGTTCCAAGTATTTAAGCGCCAGTGTTCACTTTCGTCCGTGAAATGGCCGTGACAGTGCAAATTGTGCGCCTCCCGACGCCGTACCGTGATCGCCGTATATTGTGCGGCTGATACTCATTCCACGGCTGTGACACGGTCAGGTTATTGTTTTGTAGTGCAGTATTTTATCATCATAAATACGAATTACGAAAAATTTACTGAATTAGTGCACAACTATCCCTCCAGTACCAAACAGATGGACATAGTGCTGAAGAACACACTCTGGAATAAAAAGGAGCAGAAATAAAGCCGACTGGTAAGCGCATCTAGATATACATTTATGCTCCGCAAGCCACCCAACGGTGTGCGGTGGAGGGCACTTTATGTGCCACTGTCATTACCTCCCTTTCCTGTTCCAGTCGCGTATGGTTCACGGGAAGAACGACTGCCGGAAAGCCTCCGTGCGCGTTCGAATCTCTCTAATTTTACATTCGTGATCTCCTCGGGAGTTATAAGTAGGGGGAAGCAATATATTCGATACCTCATCCAGAAACGCACCCTCTCGAAACCTGGCGAGCAAGCTACACCGCGATGCAGAGCGCCTCTCTTGCAGAGTCAGCCACTAGAGTTTGCTAAACATCTCCGTAACGCTATCACGCATACCAAATAACCCTGTGACGAAACGCGCCGCTCTTCTTTCGGTCTTCTCTATCTCCTCTGTCAACCCGACCTGGTACGGATCCCACACTGATGAGCAATACTCAAGTATAGGTCTAACGAGTGTTTTGTAAACCACCCCCTTTGTTGATGTACTACATTTTCTAAGGACTCTCCCAATGAATCTCAACCTAGCACCCGCGAGTGTATTTGTGATTTTAAATGAATTAATAGAACCAGTTAGGTAAAACAGTATTGTTTGTTAGTGTTTGCTATAGCTGTAATGTTGACTTTTCTTCAAAGTGTGTTTCGCTTTTTCAGATGAACTTCACACTTGGTCAACAGTAAGTTGAATGAATTTCCTGACATTTTGAAATTTTCATCAAACTTCGCCGTATCGACCATCATTTCACTGTACTGAGTGGCTAATTCCCCTTTGGTTGCTCAATTTTTCCACACTTAATGAGCAAATACCCGTTTTTCTCTTGTTTTTCTTCATCCAAAATTCCAGAAACCAGCATGAGATCGTAGTCCGAAAACTTTGCCTGCCTTGCCGCTCAAGTGCACCATCACACGGCAGAAGAAACGCTGACCACGGTGAATAAGCGCCACTGTGGCCTCACTGCGGTGCAGTAACTGACTGGTCTCGGGACCGTCGCATCTCTAAGCAGCTACATATAGTCACAGTCTGATGTGTGAAAATCCAGGTGTCCTTTAAATAAATATGTATCGGTTTATTATTTCATGAAAGTCTTACGCGGTACTGTCCCTTTAGTAACTTTATCTTGTCCTTCATAATTAATCTCACTCGTTGATTGTATCATTTACAAAACCGAATCATGATACTGCTCGTTATTCTAATATTCATCCTCATCGCCAGTGGAATCCGTACTACTTGCCCCTATATATCCTTTTTCTGGCACGGATATCCAAACCAGACAGGACTAAGCAGCTAGCACAGAGTTTTGCATAATTTTTACATCAGAAGCTTCGTCAACGGTTAGCTTTTATCTGGGACTATCACTCCTATCTCGCAGTCATCGTCAATAAATTAGATGACTATAGTGGCGACCCGTAGAATCTCTGCATAAGGATAAGCATACACCGAAAGTAAACAACGCACACTCCTTTCGATTGGAACGTGGCAGTTCCAAGTAGCACTGCAGAGTTTATTTCCACATCCACCTGGGATCATAGTTGGTTTTGTCACACAATAACTTCTAGGCCATCTGAGCCTAGAAGAAATATACTCAAATTGTCACACTATCGTCACCGGATTTCACGTCCTCTATGATACAACCAAATAAATACTATCCATCAGTTATCCGTTAAGAACAAACACGTTGGTTTCTACATAATACTTCCGGAATTGTTGTACCATAGGACATTCTTCTGCTGATTTTCAGCATTCTGTATGGCGTCATACATTCGATCCTATAATCTGTGACTCATTGACAGACCGTGAAAAAGAAGTCGTATCGGTTTTCCACACGTGGAGCCAATGACTTATGTACTTGAGGCTAAAGGAAGTCATAATCCATTTACGACAGCAGTATTGAGTAATTGTTTCGTATAAGTCGATTTAGAGTCTTGGGATAGCTTTAAAATATCTTGTGACGTTATGTTACCTTTCTCTTCACGGTAACATTTCTGGTGGGATGGCGGGAGACGTGTTACGTTAACTATGTTCAGTTCACGGACGGAATTCCCTAAATTCTAGCATCGTACAACTATGCATTGTTAAAAGTCACAAATTTCTCTACCATAACTCAAACTCGCGAAGTGTATATATCTGTTGTCGACGAACTGTGTCTGCAATCATACACCCCGTGTTGTATAATGTAACTCCATATAGCGGGTCATTAGTGTTCTCAAAGCTAAGTTAGGTATGTATAAATGCACTTAGATTTCAGAATGTTAAAAGAACTGTTCACCAACGTGTTAGTGAAATTACTTATTAGATGCGGAAAAAGTAACAACTGACTGAAATAAATTACGATACATAATTGCTGGCAACAAGAAAGTACGCATCGTTCCTCGTGAGCAATGCAGAACAGTTTTCTCGGCGGTGGAATGAGACCGCACACTTACAAAGGGAAACGGTTCCAAAGATTTTCCTATCTCTTCTATCGATTCGTTGCTGCCGTGTAAGGCATCTTGCAGCAGCTAATTTTCCGTTCTCTTGTGGGCAACTTCCTGTGATGTTATCGTTGATACTACATACAGAAAAAATTTGGATGGTTTAATTAGAAAGATCTGAGAAGCATGTTTTTGTAACGCCAAAGAAACTTCACCTTTATCCTTCAAAGGACTTGGTCTCTTTTATGTGAACTGTTTGTTCGGGCAACCGTGAAATCAGTGAACTCAACGTAATGTTGTTGCAAATGTTTGAAATAATTAATTTCTTAATTATCCTGCATCAAGACAACTCACCCCATTCAAGAATTATGTCATCGAGCCCGATGTCTATCTCTATAAAAGGGGGAGAGAAGGAAGTGATCTAAGAAGCACTATGCAAGGTGGTGATGCGTATCGTTAGGTTTTTACGAAAGGTAGCCAGTCAAGTGTGTCATTATATTAACAAACAAGATGCCATAGCGATATTCCATCAAAATTTATGACGGGGCAGGAAATACAAAGTTAGTTATTCGAAGTGGTATACAGCAATCGTCGCCAGTTTTCCAATTTTGTTTTTTACAGCAACGTGCTTACCTATTTTGAAGGTGCCTGTAAACAATTGTGTGTTGTTTTTTGTGTACAAGGGAGAAAGGAAAGAACTTCTCGTCATTTTCAGAGAAATTTTATCTCCAGATTCACTGGCTTTCAAAAATCTCCCATAATTACATGTAATTATTTTTCGTCCTTCATTTTCCAGACGTCCAAGCATTACACCACCTCCGCTTTGGAATAAATCCAAGAGCTGTAACATACCTAAGAGGACTTCACTGATTGTTAATCTGTTTTGGACAACAATCAGTTCTACTGGTATACATTATGTTGAAAACGATATTTAAATGTGATACGAACACGTGTATGATACGGGATGGGACAAAAAGGACTTTACAACTTCGGAATGTTACAGAAATTTACTGAGATACTTAGAGAATCGGTAAATGGATCATTTTGTGGCAAGCAACCTTAGTACTTAAGTACTTAAGTAGCCCATTCAAATGGCTCTGAGCACTATGGGACTTAACATCTATGGTCATCAGTCCCCTAGAACTTGGAACTACTTAAACCTAACCAACCTAAGGACATCACGAGGCAGAGAAAATCCCCGAGCCCGCCGGGAATCGAACCCGGGAACCCGGGCGTGGGAAGCGAGAACGCTACCGCACGACCACGTGATGCGGTCATACCCCATTCCACCACCAGGAGTGACAGCATAGTGCACAGTTAAAATGGCTACGTTCACTGGTGTGGAGCGTGCTTGCTGTGTTTTGCTTTCAGGAAACGAACTGTGTGATAACTGTTCGAAGTAAATTTCTTACCGAATACACTAAAGCACCTTGGAGCAGGCCTACAATTTAGTCTTGGCACAAGAAGTTCATTGACAAGGGTTGTTCACCGCAATGTGTTAAATCACCAGGTCGCCCGCATGTTGATGATTTCGCTGGACAGGTATCAGTATCTGCTCGAAAACTTCCTAGTTCCACAGATCGATGAAGATGACCGAAATGGGGTAGTTCACCACCAGCAAGACGGTGGACCACTTCATTTCCTCACGAAATTTCGTTTTTCACAGTAATCGCTTCCTAGATCGCTGGATCGGCCGTGAAGGACCAAACGCATGGCCACCTAGCTCCCCAGACTTGGTCCCACTGCATTTCTTTCTCTGGGTTGTCATTTAAAACCGTATACACACTGTGTGATCAAATGTATTCGGACACCCCAGAAACATAGCTTTTTCATTTTAGGTGCATTGTTCTGCCACCTATTCCCAGGTACTCCTAATCAGCGACCTCAGTTAGTCATCAGACATCGTGAGAGAGCAGAATGGGGCGCTCTGCGGAACTCACGGACATGGAACGTGGTCATGTCATTGGGTGTCACCTGTGTCATACGTCTGTACGCGAGATTTCCACACTCCTAAACATCCCTAGGTCCACTGTTTCCGATGTGATAGTGACCTGGAAACGTGAAGGGATACGTACAGCACAAAAGCGTACAGGCCGACCTCGTCTGTTGACAGAGACCACCGAGAGTTGAAGAGGGTAGCAATGTGTAATAGGCAGACCTCTCTCCAGACCATCGCACAGGAATTACAGACTGTATCAGGATCCACCGCAAGTACTATGGCAGTTAGGTGGGGGATAAGAAAACTTGTATATCATTGTCTAGCGGCTGCTCATAAGACATACATCAAGCCGGCAAATGCCAAACGACGCCTCGCTTGGTGTAACGAGCGTAAACATTGGGCCATTGAACAGTGGAAAAACGTTGTGTGGAGTGTCGAATCACGGTACAAAATATGGCGATCTGATGGCAGGGTGTGGGTATGGCGAATGCCCGGTGAACGTCATCTGCCAGCGTGTGTAGTACCAACAGTAAAATTCGGAGGGGGTTGTGTTATGGTGTGATCGTGTTTTCCGTGGAGGGGCTCGGACCCCTTGCTGTTTTGCGTGGCACTATCACAGCACAGGCCTACACTGAAGTTTTGAGCACTTTCTTGCTTCCCACTGTTGAGGGGCAATTCGGGGATGGCGGCTGCATCTTTCAACACGATCGAGCACCTGTTCACCATGCACGGCCTGTGGCGGAGTGGTTACACGACAAAAACATCCCTGTAATGGAATGACCTGCCCTGAATCCTATAGAACACCTTTGGGATGTTTTGGAACGGCCACTTCGTGCCAGGGCTCAACGACCGACATCGATACCTCTTCTTAGTGCAGCACTCGGTGAAGAATGGGCTGCCATTCTCCAAGAAACCTTCCAGCACCTCATCGAATGTATGTCTGCGAGAGTGGAAGCTGTCATGAAGGCTAAGGTTGGGCCAACACCATAGCGAATTCCAGCATTACATAGTGTATGGTCCTCCAATACCACACAACTTAACCAACCCTAAAATCTGCATCTACGCTCCCACTGTATGAGTTACGTCCGATTTGCTGCAACGAGTGTGGGATGAAATTGATCACCTGTGGGATGCTTTCTCCATCACAAATGGTAGTCACATAGAACGCTTCACACTTTTATGTGAAACCTTAGATTGTTTGCTACAAAATTCTCTGGGATTCTGTAAGTTATCGCTATAGAGTTCTTTTGAACCTAACCTGTATACTCACAGTGGGGTAGTGCAAATTAAATTTAGTTTTATTGAATATATATGGAACTGCGATGCATAGTTTCATTACATAAACCTTCTCGCACTTGCTCATCATTCCCATATGTTGATACCGATTACGTTTGGATAGTTTTCAGTTTCTAATATTCACTGTCATGCAGGTACGTGACAGTCCATTCACAGAGTGATACTAGTTGTTAATAAAGAGTTTCGTGATCTACAGCCGTAGAGAATAAATCATTATCTTTGATGAAGGAAGTCTATTTGTCACCAGTTTCTCTGATTAAGTGATACACATCATTATCAGATGTATTAGCTGTGTCATCAGACGTGTGTCACTTCAGAAACCTAAGGAAAAGTTTTAAAGAAGTTAGAGGATTTTGAATTGAAATGTATTTTGAACTAAATGTTCAGTGACCATATTTTCTTGTTTGGGCGTTCACTTGGAATGACAAGGCATAAACATGTCAATGCTGGCAACCTACACAAAATTTAATATTGTAAATGAAGGCAGTTTCAGGAATAGCAACATGAAATATACACTCCTGGAAATTGAAATAAGAACACCGTGAATTCATTGTCCCAGGAAGGGGAAACTTTATTGACACATTCCTGGGGTCAGATACATCACATGATCACACTGACAGAACCACAGGCACATAGACACAGGCAACAGAGCATGCACAATGTCGGCACTAGTACAGTGTATATCCACCTTTCGCAGCAATGCAGGCTGCTATTCTCCCATGGAGACGATCGTAGAGATGCTGGATGTAGTCCTGTGGAACGGCTTGCCATGCCATTTCCACCTGGCGCCTCAGTTGGACCAGCGTTCGTGCTGGACGTGCAGACCGCGTGAGACGACGCTTCATCCAGTCCCAAACATGCTCAATGGGGGACAGATCCGGAGATCTTGCTGGCCAGGGTAGTTGACTTACACCTTCTAGAGCACGTTGGGTGGCACGGGATACATGCGGACGTGCATTGTCCTGTTGGAACAGCAAGTTCCCTTGCCGGTCTAGGAATGGTAGAACGATGGGTTCGATGACGGTTTGGATGTACCGTGCACTATTCAGTGTCCCCTCGACGATCACCAGTGGTGTACGGCCAGTGTAGGAGGTCGCTCCCCACACCATGATGCCGGGTGTTGGCCTCGTGTGCCTCGGTCGTATGCTGTCCTGATTGTGGCGCTCACCTGCACGGCGCCAAACACGCATACGACCATCATTGGCACCAAGGCAGAAGCGACTCTCATCGCTGAAGACGACACGTCTCCATTCGTCCCTCCATTCACGCCTGTCGCGACACCACTGGAGGCGGGCTGCACGATGTTGGGGCGTGAGCGGAAGACGGCCTAACGGTGTGCGGGACCGTAGCCCAGCTTCATGGAGACGGTTGCGAATGGTCCTCGCCGATAGCCCAGGAGCAACAGTGTCCATAATTTGCTGGGAAGTGGCGGTGCGGTCCCCTACGGCACTGCGTAGGATCCTACGGTCTTGGCGTGCATCCGTGCGTCGCTGCGGTCCGGTCCCAGGTCGACGGGCACGTGCACCTTCCGCCGACCACTGGCGACAACATCGATGTACTGTGGAGACCTCACGCCCCACGTGTTGAGCAATTCGGCGGTACGTCCACCCGGCCTCCCGCATGCCCACTATACGCCCTCGCTCAAAGTCCGTCAACTGCACATACGGTTCACGTCCACGCTGTCGCAGCATGCTACCAGTGTTAAAGACTGCGATGGAGCTCCGTATGCCACGGCAAACTGGCTGACACTGACGGTGGCGGTGCACAAATGCTGCGCAGCTAGCGCCATTCGACGGCCAACACCGCGGTTCCTGGTGTGTCCGCTGTGCCGTGCGTGTGATCATTGCTTGTACAGCCCTCTCGCAGTGTCCGGAGCAAGTATGGTGGGTCTGACACACCGGTGTCAATGTGTTCTTTTTTCCATTTCCAGGAGTGTATGTCAAATGCAGAAACTCTTTGATGGTGTGGAATGAATAGTGTTCCTATTATTTAGTGCTTTGTTCTTAATCAGCGTGATATCAATTGCAGAGATTGGCATGTGGTTCTCTTTACACATGAGACTTACGAATGGTAAACTACAGGAATAATACATAAGGTCATACTCGCAAAACATCAGAAAACAAGATTGCTGATTCATATCTTCAGTACTTAATTCGTATGCTGAATAGGCAATGTGGAATGCCTAAAAATATGAGTAGCTTGTGACAGGTAGAACATTATGGTGATAGCTTTCCGTGAATATAACAGCACTTGCGAAAGTAAAGTGGAGTTGGTCCTCTGCTTCATTGAATAGAACGTCTTTGTCATACACAAAGAAACAAGAAGAAAAATAAGATAAAAGTGTGCGCAGAAGATTGATATTTGTTGAGTAAATGTCAAAACTACTACGAGACATTATTGAAGAGGTGAACTATTTTTTATACCTCAGAAGTAGGATGGATTAATATTGATCATACACGAAATACGTAGCAGCGCGTCGAAGAGTATGCAAGGATAAAAAGCTTACTGTAAAACGAAACACCATCTAAATTCCAGAAATTTAAACTCTGAGCCCAATAAACTTCGAAAGACGTTATGTTAGTAGCTGAGTTCTGTATGGTCACAACCCTTTGATCTGTGATACTGCAGGAGACTGTTGATAAGCCGATGGATTGCTGGATTAAGGCATGAAGAAGAATTGCAACTATTCTACGAGACAATATGTCTACCCATAAAACCTAGTGAATAGAAGAGATAAAGCTTTTGGCCATATAAAACAGGATTAATCGATGCTGAAGTGTGTAGTTGAAGGGATGCTGGAGAAATAATCCCGGGGATAGGCGTACATGTGAGCATAAATAGCAAATCATCGATGACGGAAGATGCAGCAAATATGCTGAAAAAAATTCTAGAGAAAACAGACCAAATATTTTGTAACAGCATTTGTTTCAAGTAAGAATTAAATTAATTAGAGAAACATTACATATAGCTTTGAATGATGCTCCAAGGAATGAATTTCTATTTAGTGGGAAAAGTGATTGTCTAAGAACAATGAGCAATTGTAAGAGAGACATTATTTCTTGTGCCACAAATTCTCTTTCCTAATATGCTTAGGCTTAGGTGTTGTTATGTTCCTGAGACTAAAACATTGTTCAAATGTGTGTGAAGTCCTAAGGGACCAAACTGCTGAGGTCATGGGTCCCTAGACTTACACACTACTTAAAGTAACTTAAAATAAATTATGGTAAGTGTGGTGTCACCGCCAGACACCACACTTGCTAGGTGGTAGCTTAAATCGGCCGCGGTCCAATAGTACATGTCGGACCCGCGTGTCGCCACTGTCAGGATCGCAGACCGAGCGCCACCACAAGGCAGGTCTCGAGAGACTGACTAGCACTCGCCCCAGTTGTCCGGGCGACATTGCTAGCGACTACACGTACGAAACCTTTCTCTCATTTGCCGAGAGACAGTTAGAATAGCCTTCAGCTAAGTTAATGGCTACGACCTAGCAAGGCGCCATTTGTACCATTGCATGTATCTCAAGATAGCCTCACTTGTATCACCAAGAATGCTGTATACCAAAGGACGATATAAAAGTTAAGTGTTCTAGTAGCTACGTTGTTTTCTTTATCACATTCATTACGAATCCTGTTCCAGACTTCGCGCCAGTCAGCTTGTGTGTACGTGTGCCCTTTCGGCTACCCGTCACTGTGGACTGGCTGCCTTGTCAGTCCACTACAGTAACAGCAACACATACACCCATGCTCGAGGGACGACTCGAACCTCCGGCGGGATGGTCCGTGCAATCCATGGTGCCTCAAAACGGTTGGCCACTCTGTGGTACCTCAGAACGCGTGGCCACTCCGTAGTGCCTCAAAACGGGCGGCCTCTCCGTGGTACCTCAACACGGGCGGTCTCTCCGTGGTACCTCAAAAGGGGCGGCCTCTCCGTGGTACCTCACAACGCGCGGCCACTCCGTGGTGCCTCAAAACGGGCGGCCTCTCCGTGGTACCTCAAAATGGGCGGCCTCTCCGTGGTACCTCAAAATGGGCGGCCTCTCCGTGGTACCTCAGAACGGGCGGCCTCTCCGTGGTACCTCAAAACGTGCGGCCACTCCGTGGTGCCTCAAAACGGGTGGCCTCTCCGTGGTACCTCAAAACGCGCGGCCACTACGTGGTACCTCAAAACGGGCGGCCTCTCCGTGGTACCTCAGAACGCGCGGCCACTCCGTGGTGCCTCAAAACGGGCGGCCTCTCCGTGGTACCTCAGAACGCACGGCCACTCCGTGGTACCTCAAAACGGGCGGCCACTCTGTGGTACCTCAAAACGCGCGGCCGCTCCGTGGTACCTCAAAACAGGTGGCCTCTCCGTGGTACCTCAAAACGGGCGGCCACTCCGTGGTGCCTCAAAACCCACAGCCTCTCCGTGGTACCTCGAAACAGGCGGCCTCTCCATGCTACCTCGAAACGCGCGGCCACTCGGTGGTACTTCGAAACGCGCGGCCACTCGGTGGTACCTCGAAACGCGCGGCCACTCGGTGGTACCTCGAAACGCGCGGCCACTCCGTGGTACCTCGAAACGCGCGGCCACTCCGTGGTACCTCGAAACGGGCGGCCACTCCGTGGTACCTCAAAACGGGCGGCCTCTCCGTGGTACCTCAAAACGGGCGGCCTGTCGGTGGTACCTCAGAACGCGCGGCCACTCGGTGGTGCCTCAAAACGGGCGGACTCTCTGTGGTACCTGAAAACGCGCGTCCTCTCCGCGCGGCGAAATATTGTCGGAATCTTCTACAACTGTGAGCACAAATGATGGAAATAAAGGCCTTAGAATGCAGACTGCATGATCTACACTCTACATAATCAACGAGAAAAATGACCTATAGTTAAACACTCAACTCGAGGTTCTCATTTGGCACATAATTTGCTGTAGATGGTTTCGAGCATAATTCGAAACGCATCAAAAGTTTCTCTAATCCATTTTAAAAGGTTCAAATGGCTCTGAGCACTATGGGACTTAACTGCTGAGGTCATCAGTCCCCTAGAATTTAGAACTGCTTAAACCTAACTAACCTAAGGACATCACACACATCCATGCCCGATGCAGGATTCGAACCTGCGACCGTAGCGATCGCGCGGTTCCAGACTGAAGCGCCTAGAGCCGCTCGGTCATTCCGGCCGGCTAATCTACTTTATTTCTTAGTTTTAGGCAATGGTTTCACGGAAGAATTAAACATTTTATCATCTTTTGAAGTTTTGCTCAGAAAGTATGAAATACTAAGGGGGTTCAATAAATAAAGCAACAAATCGTTTTCTGAGCCAATTTCAGTTTAAAAAAAGACGCGTATTTTGTTGTGGAACATCGTGAAGCATTTCGCTTATACCCCTATACTTCCATGAAGTTCCGATAATTAGTGGCGCTACACGTTGCTTGCTTCAAAATGGCTTCAATAACGGAGGTGCGTTCCAAGCAGAGAGCTGTAATGGTGTATATTTTGGCGGAAAACCAGAGCAACGTAGATATTCATAGGCGCTTATAGAACGTCTACAGAGACCTGGAATTGAACGGAAGCACGCTGAGTCGTTGGGCGCAGGCTTGCTTCATCATCGCAGCAAGTCGCACCAGTGTGTCCGATCTCCCCGATGTCTGGATGTCTCACATTCCGAATTCCGTCTGTTTCTCCCAATGAAGGATGCACTCCGCGGGAAGCAATACGTGGATGATGGGGACGCTATTGATGGAAAAAGACGTTGGCTCCGACGACAACTAGTAGTGTGGTACCATGTGGGCATACATGCCATCCTAGTAAATGACGTAAAGCCGTCGCACTGAAAGGAGATTATGTTTAAAAAATATGTTTTTGCTGACGGAAGAGTGGGGAATAATATGGTGTAATGGCGTCTTGAATAAATCCAACCAGCTTCCATAAAAAGTATTGAGCGCCCTTTGTGCAATGTATTTAATTATCTATCTGTATTCTTATATTATTAAGATAAAGCATAGAAGTTGAACTTCACGCCATGATTTGTTATTAATTTTATTTTTTCATCGTGAAAGAAAGAATTACACTTTATAACGTGATGAGAAGTAGAATTCTAGTAACTTTTTCAGCTCAAACGGTGGAGGGCCTCGCAGACATGGATACGTTTCGACAATTTCAGACCAGGCTAGGCGCAACCATAGAACAGTTGATATTCGTCAATATCATCATACTCAGAACTTCCCGAGGTTTCAGACCTTCGTGAAGCTGATCTCGATGTATCCAACAAGTCTCAACAATCCCATTGAGCGTGCCGTTTAAAATAGTTGTTGTCAACGTAATTCGAGTTACCACTGCAATACTGATGTCATCGGCAAGGTCACCAAAGTCACTGGATACGTGTTTACGATGCTTTTTCAGCTTGTATTCAAAAGCGATGATAAAAATAGCGTGTCACGTGAACAGGAAAGTCGCCTCAGAGTGTCACCTTTTCATCCGATGTCAGGTTATCGTGAGTTTTGCCATTGTTTGCCCCGTCCGGAACCAACGGATTCATCATCACTTCAGACGAGAAAAGGCCATTAGAGATGGGAGTGAGGGACGAGAAAGGAGATCCTAACTGGTTCCCCATTGCGATCAGATCGCTTGACGCGCTTCTGCAATAAATCGCATAAGATCGCGTGTTCTTAGAATACAAGTTTATATCTCTGAACTTCACCACGTTTGATACTCCACAACCTGGGGTGCTACCTTCGCGCAAGGCACTGATATTGGTATTCATCCGCTCTTCTGCGGGCGTAATAATGTTATTCGCTGTACTAGAATCGTTTATCGCCACACAACACCCCACTAAGAATACTCATAAGTCGTCAGCGTTATTTCATATGCTTCCGCTCTTAAATTTCTACCTCTGGCAGAAATATATCAGCATGTATATTCTTCAAAATATATGTGTTGTGATGTTTATAAAGGATTTTTTTTTCAGTTTAGGGTTCTATAAAAACAGGCTGCTTTCTCTTTCCTGTTTTTTTTTCTTACACTTCAGTGTCTGGTGACTGGAACTCTTTATTCCTCAACACAACGTGTTCCAGTTTAGCAGAGTCTAAAGCGACATCTCCACGTATTACAAGTTAAGTGGCACACAAGAAGGCGATAAAACCATTTGATGCTCAATTCTAGACTTCGCGAAGTTGATTTTGAGACGAATGGGTACAGTTTCAAGCGATGCACGAATGACGGGTGTGTTAGCTGAAGAATCAGCAGGAGTCAGATTATGCGAGTCGATGCAGTAATACATTTTGTGACTCGATACAAAGCCATAGTCATATTTGGACCAGTGATTATTAGTCACTGAAATGTTCACGAGTAACAGTACCTATCCATTAATTGCATCACAGTTTTCAAACCAGGCAGTGAATCCTGCTCTAGTAGTTCGCTGGTGTTGAAACAGTTGATCGACATTTCTTCTCCATCGAGACCACAAAGGGGAAAGTAGCTCGATCACTTGTTGCAATGTTGATTTCACCGGTTAACTTATTTGCAACAAATATATCCCGACCCGACATCAGTTCATAAACGGCATCTGTTCTCGACAAAATCACGTCGAAATCACGCTTTCGCCATGCCATGAGACAATCGGCTTCAAGTCTGCTCCGTAGCCGGCCGGAGTGGCCGAGCGGTTCTAGGCGCTACAGTCTGAAACTGCGCGACCTCTACGGTCGCAGGTTCGAATCCTGCCTCGGGCATGGATGTGTGTGATGTCCCTAGGTTAGTTAGGTTTAAGTAATTATAGGGGACTGATGACCTCAGAAGTTAAGTCGCATAATGCTCAAAGCCATTTGAACCATTTCTGCTGCGTAATGAGCAACAGCCTGAGCTGCCGTGCCCCTGGGTAACGACACAGGTTTGCCTGATTTGTGGAAGCTTGAAGATAAAAAAAAATCTGTCTCTTTTGCTCCTTCTCTTGCGAAATACGGTCCCTAAAGCAGCGTTTGGTGTTTTTTCTGCCTTTTTAATTGGGTTTGACTGCGTCTTTAATGGCAACACTTTCTGAACAAATGAATCATTCGCAAAGCCAGCTAGGTGTGAGAAAGTGACAGGACTGACTATCACACATATGATACTGTTTTTCGAGATAATTAAAAGCACCTTGCAACATTTCTCGTCCTATGTTGAACTCTCGCTTGATGTTAATCGACGGTAGCTCTTCTGTGACCACAATAGCGCCGACTTCCATAACATTGTTTAGCAGCTGTTCGAGTGCCTCTAATTTCTGTGGGAAGTGACAGATGACCCCTTTTTGGTTTGTTTGAATTAATGGTTCAAATGGCTCTGAGCACTATGGGACTTAACTTCTGAGGTCATCAGTCTCCTAGAATTACTTAAACCTAACTAACCTAGGGACATCACACACATCCATGCCCGAGGCAGGATTCGATCCTGCGACCGCAGCGGTCACGCGGTTCCAGACTGTAGCGCCTAGAACCGCTCGGCCACTCCTGCCGGCGTTTGAATTAATCCATGATACCTACGGTCGTTTATAAAAACGTGAAATAGCAAGTCAGTAAAAACTGGCGGCATCCCATCCAACTAAATTTTGTTGGACTTTACTTGAAAGGGATACGATGACTGATTAGTGACTGATACCATCTTGCGCATAATTTACCATCGCCATCGACATACTTATTGTTATTCGCCAGCGCCTTAGGAATCCTACTGTTATCAGCTGCATGCCGTGTCAAAGGATACTGAAACATTTGACAGTCACAATCTCGGCAACACTACCCTTTCAGGTAATTTCACCCTCCTGTCGATATTTTCTTTATCGGTCCTTTTCATAGGCTTCAGTGGTGCTGGAAGACCATCCACGTTTACCAGGTGGCTTTGGTGGTAGGAAACTCCCGCACATCTAAGGTGATGCTTGAGACATTCTACAGTCAAGTTGCGGTAAGAAGATACCCGAAAGCTAGTATTGTTGTTGCTAGCTTTCAACCATGAGACGCTAATAGCCTGCAGGAGAAACAGTAGTCATCTACAGAGCTACCACACTGAGGCAATAGAATAGAGAAGTTTACAGAATCGCTTTCCTATGGCTTTCTGTTTTCGAATTGGATTTATTATAGTATGTGGTTCAGAAGAAGCCATTTTGACTGTTGAATACCACACAGTGCAACTTTTCATGTGCAAAGTGGTTAGACCTTGAGGAGATGAAATTTTTGACACTTCATTTGCTTATAGAAGCAGCTATTGTAAAACATTTCTGTTTTTCCTCAAATCACTAATTACGTTTTTCAGCAGGAGTAAAACACATCCAACCAGTTTCAATAAATGGTTCTTTTCAAATAACCTTTACCACTCTTTCGATGGATTTAAGCCCGTATTCTTCAGAAGGACAAGCAAATTTCACATTACCGACTCATTCAGTAAAATCTGTCACTACATGACACGTATCTGCAGCGTCTGTATGTCCATGCACATGCAGTCGGCATGTAGCTACTAACATGGCCTGTTATTTTAAGTCTTTGGTTCTACTAATGTGACAAGCACTTGATTCTGGCGGCCTTAATTTTTACATACGGACATACAAACCGTTACCGATATATATCATGTGGAGACAGCTCCCACTGAATGAATTGCTAATATGAAGTTTGTTTGTCCTTCTAAAAGATACGGGTTTAAATCCGTCGAAACCGTGTTCAAGGTTACCTGAAAATAACCATTAATTGCAACTGCTTTAGCTGTCCTTTTGTTCCTGCTGTCCTGTAACCGTAGCTGGTGTGCAGCCACGTTCACGATATTGAATTACATTTTCCTTAATTACCATGATTTCTATCAAGAAATTGAATCTTTTTTCCAAAACTGAGCCAGATTTGTGCATCTCTCACTCTTCATTTGGCAGTGAAAATTCGGAAAAGCATCTGTAGTCCAATTCTCTCACAAACCACTCATGAAGTTTACCTTAATGACGCTGTTACTTTCAAGCAAATTAAATATTTTTCAGCGAAATGAGACCTCACGCTTGTCAGTTTGATACCCTATACGCCCATTTTCACGCTTCCTGTTGCTATGAAAATTCGGAAAATTTCCCATTGTGCAGTTTAGAGGAAGCCATGCTCAGTAGGGAGGATAACGAAAAGGTGGCAGAATGGCGGGCACGATCAAACTATGCTTCGGGTCGGTGGCCGAATCATCATCATCATCACCATCATCATCATCGTCGTCATCATTATCATCATTATTACTGTCATGAAAACCAACAAAAAGAACTTTGTTCCTACATTGAACCATCGACGCCAGTCTTTGTATTACAGTTCAAAACGCTTCTACATACTTTTATTAGAATGCTCCTTTACGTAGCAAACATAATCTCCAAAGAATCCTCAGAACCTGTAAACGTTTTTGTTTCGATTTCAGTGTAACTCGTTGAGGGGGACACTGTAAGCTGCTAAGTGGCACGTAAGAGGGATTGTTCAATATGGTGAAATTGTGCTTGACGTGGTATTTGTAGCCAATAGTTGCAGGACTATCAGAAAACGCAAAAGGTAATAACAGTTTCTTTGTCATTTCCTGTCAATGGCTGAGACACACAGGTTTCCATATCTTCGACAAAGCAAAATTATTTTTGGCCTTCTTAGTTTTCCATTTCTTCATTTCGTATGTCTAGATGAATGTATACTTTAGCGCACAGTATTAAAATTAATGAGAGAACTGTGTACCTCAAGACCAAAGAAAGGCGTACCGTTAATTTCACATGTCTTATTACAGGCTTCTAGGGATTGTAGAGAAGTTTTAGTGAGGGAACAATGCCCGAAAATGAATCGTTTGGATGTAAAATGAATTTGAAGACCGGAGATCTTAGAACTCTCATGCTTCATGGTAAACACACAAACTAACGAGAACACACCGTAGTTAGTCCTAGTTATTATTATGACATCACAAGAAGATAGTAAGGCGCTGGTGTGTTGTCAACTAGGAAGTAACTGTGGTGCTCCACGGACGTGCCACACACTCAACTTTGCTTTGACGAGGACGTCCTTCGTAGTGTAGAAGAGAACCTGACGACGATTACTCAAACCGCTGGTCATGCCGTGACCACAGGTCAGAACCCGTAGACTCCAATGTGTGCGTAACGTGAAGCAGCGTGACCCGATCCTTAGACCGATTTTGTTTCCAAATCGTACGCTTACAATTTCTCATTTCTTGTGGTAGTATCTTCTTTCAAGCCACCACAATTGCCAGTGTCATTAACGACAGCTGATATTAATAAATAAAAGTTGAAGGAACATCAGGATTTAACACGAGAACAGTTGAAAGATTCAGATGATTACTTTCAAGTATTACTTTCGCAGTAACAAACTCAGTGTTTATCAATTTACATTCAAACTCCTGTCATTTTCCTTACATCCTCTATTTCTGTGGTATGTGTATTGCAATTTGCTGATATTCCTCAGTTCCATTAAATATACGCAGAACAACGAGAGTGTTCTGAAAAGACTGCTTTTCCATAATCGGAATGGCACTTGCCTTCTGTTTTGCTTAATTAATTAATCGCAGCCATGCAGTATCAAAAAGGTTTGCATGCTGGCCTAGTCTCGCAAATTTTCAGTTGTAATGGACGCGTTGCTGTTTCTGTTCACCTCCTCACTTAAACAGTGTACCATCGCCTGTAACGGCGTTTTAAATGATACCGACTCAGCGCTGTTTACTAAAGAGATTTTCCGTATTGTGGAGAACTAAGACGAGGAATCGGAAAGTCATAAAGATAATGGGTATATGGAGGAGCTACCGTCAATAGATGCCCATCTCAATCAAGTGTCGAATGAGTTAAAAGTGAAGATGGCTGCGAGAGATGAAACTAAATGGAAGGTCGCTAGCTCGCTGTCACCTGGATGAAGGATTGCTTTTAACTGGGGAAGAGGGGCAACTACAGATGCCTATCACTGTCGTCGGTGCCCTCCGAATTCCTTTTTACGAATCAATGATGCATATAATAAAAACATAAACACTATCGAAAACTCGGAATGAAATAAAACAAAAAGCCAGTGACACTAAGTAGTAGGACTAATTTGAGGAAGTGATTTTTATCAAGTACGCCAGAGGTATATTTTGTACAAGAGGTGTCCACTTGGACGATCATAGGTATCGTTGTTGGGAGCTTCCTTGTATTGTGAATAAGAATGACAAGAAATAAATTCCACAAACATACCAGCTTCCTCCGAAGAGAAGTCATCCAGACCTTAACAAACCCCTGATGGTAGTGATGTATGATGCTTCCACTGGCTGAGTGTAATAATTTAACAGAATATATGAGCTTCTGATTTCCTCTGCCGTTTAGTTATGCATTATCTCCACATTACACTAAAGTAGCACACTGTACAGTTCATTATTGGAAGTGATTTCATAACTATCCAATGTACAGGAAACGTCTCGTGAAAAGTAATGAAACTACTGACGTTAGTGTGATTATGATAACTGTTGTATCAGCAAATGCATTGCGTGAATGCATGTGTGTACGAATGCGCTGACACTGGATACTGTGGGAGAACTAATCATTTAAATTTCTTTTCCGCTTCTGATCGACGAATATTTCACTAATCCCTATTTGACTGTCATCATTTGGTATCTACTTATAATCTATTAGGGCCACTACATCTTTATTCGAACCGACATTTTAAAGTAAGTAACATATTTATGCCGACAATGACTCACTTACAGGTGTCAATCCAAAAAATTACATAAACGGTGTAACGTGCAATATTTTCATATCCTTAATACAACAGTATCTCCCTCCCTCCCTCCCTCCCTCCCACCCTCCCTCTCTCTCTCTCTCTCTCTCTCTCTCTCTCCCCTCTCTCTCTGCCTCCCTCCCTCCCTCCCACCCCTCTCTCCCCCTCCCTCCCATCCCTCTCTCTCCCTCCCTCCCCCCTCCCCCCTCCCTCTCTCTCTCTCTCTCTCTCTCTCTCTCTCTCTCTCTCTCTCTCTCTCTCTCCCTCCCCATCACTCACACGCACACACACACGCACACACACACACACACTCACACACACACACACACACACACACACACACACACACACACACGTCAAAACTGGTATCTGAACCATGACTGTGAACAATGAAAGTAAATTTCCTAATGTTATTTCAATGCCTGAACACAGATGACTAAAGAATAATAGGTTAAAAAGCAGCTAAACGTTATATTAAGTCTAAAACGAGGCGATGGAGAGAAACTGACCTTATCACCATATAACTGTAACAAGTACATTCTGGCTAAAACACAATGGTAAGTAGGCAAGAACGCAAATAAATAGGCGATCAGAATTACTACAATCCACCGAAAGAATCTGATTGATTCCATTTTTAGGCCTACACTCTCGGCATAAGAAACAGTTGAGAGTCAAATATCTTAAACTGGTTCTATGAAGCTTGACACGTGTTATAATGTTACCTATACATTCAAAATACGTAAAAGTTGATGGACTTTCAGCCTGATGGTATGTTATTGTTGGGTTACAGCACAATATTTATCTCCTGGCGTTTTACTAGTGTTTCATTAATGTTTCACCTTAACAAGCATTAATGTAGGGAAGAGAAGGTACGTACTACGTTCTACACTGATACTACCGTGTGAAGACACTTCATAACATTTACAGACTGTATTTTCCACAATCTACTACTAAATATCGGCAAAAATCTAATCAAAACACGAAATGTAATTACACAGACACACTCACGGACGCGCTCGCACTTGTTGCTTACTGTAATATGCTCGAACATCTACAGAATACTAATGAATGAAAACCTACACTTTGCACTAAATGTAAATTGTATAATTTCTCAAATGATCTGAGGTACTAAGCACATGGTTCCTGCATAAATTAATTATCCTTTAGGATTTAAAACGAAAAAGAAACATGCATGGCTTGCACATCGATTACACTGAAAAAAATCATTAGATTATCCAGCATCTGATGGCAAACATAATTGGATTGTTGTACCATACTATGCAACCAAAATGCAGTTTGAAATTTAAAAAGTCAACATCAGATTTGCTTCCGTAACTTACTGAAATACGCACTGTTAGCTCATTGACACCACTGTAGTTAAATAAATTATAAATTAATAGATTTGTGTAGTTCGAAATTCATACCTCATATTAAAATCATGAAAATATTTAAAAATTTGTTCGATATCAGTGCAAAACACACTCGAGTAGTACTGCTGATTGAATTTACACCGGAATATGCACTTGCCAACAAAAAACACTGAAGCAAATAAGGTTATTTTCACTACTAAGTTCGTCAGAAATCGCCTCTAAAGTTGATACTAAAGACAGCTAAACATCACAGCGACCCCATTCTAGGGTGTTTACTTCATCCTATAGTTCAAAATTTTGCCCTAAACTGCTATCACACTATGAAAACTGGAATACACTTCGATGAAATGGCACAGTGAATTATAATAATTCACATTCATACAGTTGAAATACAGTCGGCTAGTGATATTAAAATACTGTTTCAGTTCTGAATGCCTGCCTGTTTGTGTCATATATCAGCGCCTTGATTCCTTATCATTATCAGCATATGTTCAGAAACATTTTGTGTTGTAAAATAAAATTAATATCGTATCATGGGGTTACTACAATTTTTGGGTGACTCAGGAATCATAGCAGCTCTCATTTCTTACCAATATGAATATGATTTATTACTTATCAGTTTGTTGTTTCATAGTAGGTGCATGTGGTTTTTACTGATTGAAACTAGCGAATGACAAATTTCGAACTGTAAGATGAAGCTGTTATCCTAGTGTGGGGTCACTGTCAAGTCTGGCTGATTTTGTTATCTAATTGAGAGACGATTTTGTACTAATTTAGATGTGGAAATAACATTGCTTACACTGGAAGTTCCTTTCAAGATGACGGTAAGCCGTACATTTGATTAACAGTAGTGCTAAGGTATGTTATAGAACCAACCTCTAAGTATTTGGGTGAATTTACTGCATGATTGAATTATGCTTATTTACTAATCTGTCATTTATGTAATTTCAGTAGAGGAAAAGTGCAACCAGTGTACTTTGATAAGTAATGGCGACAATTTAACTACGAATGTAGGTAACTCGAAGGTCCATCCGCTTGCAAGTGTAGTACAATGAAAGACCTTTCTTCATCATGAAGTGCTGCATTACCTATAATTTTTATCAGCAGTGCCGATATGTACCTCTTGTCTTAGTTTTTTTAATCATACAGAAGAACTAATTTATAGCAGTATGACTACATGTGTTTTGCGCACTTCCAAATTTTTAGAAATAAAACAATTTTATTTTTGTGTGTGAATTAACAGTTCGCACTTTGATTAGATTTTTATTCTTATTTAGTTGGTAATTATGGGAAATACTTGCTTTGGCACCGCAGATCCGACTGGTAAATATTGCAGCCTTTCTCAAAAGTAGTCTTTCTACATTACTTCAAGTAAGTGTAATTGAAATGCAATCAGAAAGCAATATTAGTTTTTAATGTATCAGTTACCTTATTCTAGTGTATAAAATTACCAACATCCCTACTAAGTTAGTGTTGTTAAGATGAAACATTAACGAAAAAATGTGAAATGCCGCTTGATAAGTTCGATTTTTGAGCCACCAATAACGTACTTTCAGGTTGAAATGCCAACACCTTTTCACTGGTTTCAGTGCTGAAATACGATTGTGTCACTTTAAAAGCATCGACAAACAGTGTAGGTGTGAAAAATATTGAATTTGTGAGCTCCTTGTGCCCTTACACCATGCAAGGCACAGAAATCGAATGGGCTGGTTAACCTTGGTAAGTTCATGGCAGAAAGACTCTGTGTGTATCGAACGTGCTGCTTAACCTGTATGTGTTGATGGCACAAAGGTATTTGTGTGTGTGTGTGTGTGTGTGTGTGTGTGTGTGTGTGTGTGTGTGTGTGTGTGTACTTGAGGGCATACTTGCGTGCATGTGTGTTTCTTCCTGACGTATTTTAGATGTGGAAATACTGCAGGCAACAACCCCTATATAATACGTGTAATACAGCGCAAAAGTTCAAATCGTTCGGAATCCGAGCCGTGATTCACAGTTATGTTTGAATAGGGTAAGCCCTAGTTAATCGAGACAAGAAATTTGGTATTTCAAACACTGGTTTTATTGTTAGCATAAATCCTACAGTTTCTAGTTAATCCCATACAATTATATTTCAGGAACAAGTTACGGGACATATTTCCTTTGGGATCAAGTAAACAGAGTGTATTAAACACAACATTTAGATATCACATGTCTCTATTGAGATAATGACTAAGATTTCAGAAATGCCTGGAGAGGACAAGATGACTAGGAACAGTGTTCGGTGATGACTTGATGATCTGCGGAAACAGCGCGGAGGATGTTCAGGAACAGCTGGTTGCTTGGAAGAAACTATGAGACAATATGGATTCAAATTTAATACCAACAAATGTGAGATCCTATTACAACAAGTGTTACGTACTTAGTGTGACAGATGAAAACATAATATATGAGAAAGAGATCAGTGAACCTGGCAGATAGGCAGAAACATTCCCTTGATGTGCTAGGAGCCTGGTGTGAAATAAAGACGTCCCACAAAATAGCAGAAAAGTTATTGATGAAAGTTACTCCGTCCCAATCCTGACCTATGTTTCTAAAACATGAGCGAATGAGGTGTAAGCATGTTACAAACATGTGAAATCAAGTTCCTCAGAAGTAGGATAGGAGAAACAAGGAATGGAAAGATGAAGAAAACAACGAAAGAGGAACCCTTGAAATAGCTGGATATAAACATCAGGTCTAAGAAGGGATGGGCATTCTAAGGAGAATGGAAAACTAGGAGGCTCTCAAGAGGTTACACGTAATTCAGAAGCGAAGAAAATGTGGAAGGGGTGGGAAACCATTAAAAAAAGAATTTAAAAGAAAATATGTACAAAATTTACTGTCGGAACCATTTTTTTCATTCAATTAGAAGTTTCCATTGACAAGAATATCCCCTATCCTTAACCGTCTGAGTTTGGCCAAGTACTAATTCGTATTGAACTTGTCGCCCTCTTAAATAAATTGCGCAGCAACGTAATCTGACTATATTTTGACCAAAAAGGTTATCGTCGAGATATAGCAAGAAAAAGTAACCAACTGCCAAACGAATCCGACAGCTTTGGAATAAAGTACTATAGCATGGAACTCAACGCATTTATTGATTTAGGGCCCTGTTTTCTGCCGAGCTGCAGTATCACCATATGCAGAACGACAGCGAAAGCGACTGCTGCTGTCTCTCTCATTGCGGCTCCCGCACTGTCGATAGACGCTCGCTGCAGCTCCGAAACCTGCCTACTCACTTCGATTAATATTGTTCGTAGTACTCCTCTCTGACAACTTCCTGCCGCGCAGGATTACAGTCATGGACTGTGCGGCTGATCCCGGTGGAGCTTCGAGTCCTCCCTTGGGCATGGGTGTGTGTGTTTGTCCTTGGGATGGTTTAGGTTTAAGTAGTGTGTAAGCTTAGGGACTGATGACCTTAGCAGTTAAGTCCGATAAGTTTTCACACACATTTGAACATTTTTTTTGAGAACTTCCTCTGGTATCGTACAGTGTGCGAATGAGGTCAGCTGCTTGCCCACTGGCCATATAAAGACAGAGCCTTACTAGAAGCACACGAGATTAAAAAGCACTTCTAGAGTTCAACTGCTATTAGAGCTTTTCCTTGCTTACAGAGTGACGAAAATACAGTTCACAGAGATACGCTGGCACATCCACTCGATAATCAATAGGAGTCTAAGTGCCTCTCCATTGTGCACAAGATAGAGCACACATACACTTTCTCTCCGCTCATAGAGAAAGCTCAGAACCTGTCTTTTTCACAAAAACTGTCAATTCCGCTGTTGTAAAACAACTGCACAAGGACGACAGTTTCTGTCCAGCCGCGGGGCTCGTTCAAAACTGCTTCAAATGGCTCTAAGCACTATGGGATTCAACATCCGAGGTCATCAGTCTCCTTGACTTAGAACTACTTAAACATAACTAACCTAAGGATATCACACATATCCATACCCGAGGCAGGATTCGAACCTGCGACCGTGGCAGCAGGGCGGTTCCAGACTGAAGCGCCTAGAACCACTCGGCCACAGCGGCCGGCACGGTGCTCGTGTATCAACAAGTGCTCCCTTCCTACTTCGAGACATACAGCCTTCTGCCAATCCGTGCTAGACCACATAGAAGTTCCTCCAACAAAACACCCACTCCTCATCAGTTTTTTAGAACACCGAATGGCTGTTAGTTTTTTAAAATCGAAGGTGTGGATGGTGGACTGCTGCTGAGCTGGAGCCATTCCACCGCTAAAGGCCTCGGTTCCCACTCCGCCTACCTGAGATGCTCTCGGCCTTTGCCACAATAAAACTGTACTACTAATAGATGGCAGGCCTGCGTCCTCTGCTGTACCATTGACTCCAGAACGTAGCTGCTCCCTGCGACACCGCACTGAAGAAGCCCGTGCAAAAACGCATTCGGTCCCTGCCAAGTACCGCGGAGCGGCACCCTGGCTCACTGTGTCTTTCCTCGTTTTCCGTGATTTCTCAGCAAAAAACATTGTGCCCTTTTCTGATTCCCAATTACACCTCTAAAATGTAATACAGGCGATTAGTAGCGTCATCCGCACTGCCCACTTATGTCAGTGTTCTAAATAAATTGTACTCGATCTCTTGCCGCCGCTAAAATGCAAGTGCTGTTTAATTATTCTATGTAACACGTCAACGAAGTCCGACGAAGAGATAGATTGCTGAAGAGTGTGGAGGGGCGTCTCGACAAAAGAGGCGTGAACTGGAACAGAGTCCACATAGAAAGAGGGGAAAACAGGACTAGATGGCGAGATTTTGTGTTACATAGAAATCTCTACACCACAAGCAGAAACTCGAAATTTTAGATAAGTTAAATCGACGTTCTTCGCAGAAAGCCATTGCTGCTGAATTCAATGTTGGACGAGCAACTATTTATGACATCAAAAAGAGAGAATATGTTATTCGACAGTACTCAACGCAAATGGATTGTGAGTTGGAAAAACGGAAGGTCATGCAAATAAGTGAGAATGAAGAGCTGTTTATAGATGGTTCATACAACAGCGCAGTAAAGGAATTTCAGTCAGTTGCCCGATTATAAAGGAAAAAGCAGCTTCATTCAACAAACAACTTGGCAGTAGTAACTTGTTTGCAGCGAACGAAGGTGGGCTATCAAACTGAAAAAACGACATGACATTCGTCAGCTGACAGTCTCTGTGGAAAGTCGCTCAGCTAACGATAAGGATGCTGATGGGTTCGTAAGCAAGATATGGAAGATAACAGAGGAACAAGATTTAACTGCTGATGCCTGTGTATGGGAGGTAGGACAAGTGGTACTGGCGGAAGTACAGCTGTGAGGACGGGGCGTCAGTCGTGCTTGGGTAGCTCCGTTGATAGAGCACTTGCCCACGAAAGACGAGTCTCGGTCCGGCACACAGTTTTAATCTACCAGGAAGCTTCATAACAGCGCACACTTCGATGCAGAGTAAAAATCTCATAATGGAGCACTTTTTTGCGCTTTCATGGTTTCTAAGCTTGATTATCCCAAACATCGTATGATGAATTTCAACAGTTTACAGCATAGAGATCAATGTTGACAATCGTCTGAATTGGTCAGTGCGTTCACTTAGATTGAAAGCGGAGAAAACAGAGATTCATATAACTACTCATCAATTTCATTTGAAGGGTCTGACTGCCACACAAATAAAAAACAGGGTTAGACAAAGTTTACGCGGACTCTGAACCATCATTGAAGACCATTTGCTTCTGAATTGTTATATTTAAAATGGTCGGTCAAGCATCGAAAACGAAGCGCGCTCCGGCCATAGAATTGATGTCACCACAACGGAATCAGTGACAAAATCCATGATACGGCAACTGAATATCTACATCGACATGGGTATTCTGCAAATCACATTTAAGTGCCTGGCAGAGGGTTCATCGAACCACGTTCACTATTCTCTATTATTCCGATCTCGTATAGCGCGCGAACACTTATATCTTCCGTACGACCTATGATATCCCTTATTTTATCGTGGTGATTGTTTCTCCCTATGTAGGTCGATGTCAACAAAGTATTTTCGCATTCGGGGGAGAAATCTGGTGATTAAAATTTCGTGAGAAGGTTCCGACGCAACGAAAATCACTTTTGTTTTACTAATGTCCAGCCCAAATGGTCCAAATGGCTCTGAGGACTATGGGACTAAACTTCTGAGGTCATCAGTCTCCTAGAACTTAGAACTACTTAAACCTAACTAACCTAAGGACATTACACACATCCATTTCCGAGGAAGGATTCGAACCTGCGACCGTAGCGGTCGCGCGGTTCCAGACTTTAGCGCCTAGAACCGCTCGGCCACTGCGGCCGGCCCAGCCCAAATCTTGTACCATTTCAGTGACACTCTCTCCCATATTTCGCCGCAATACAAAACGTGCTGCCCTTCTTGGAACTTTTTCGATGTAGTCCGTCAGTCCTATCTTGTATGGATGCCACACCGCGCAGCAGTATTGTATAAGAGGATGGACAAGCGTAGTGTAGACAGTCTCTTTAATAGATTACATTTTGTAAGTGACCTGCCAATGAAAAGCAGTCTTTGGTTAGCCTTCCCCACAACATTTTCTTTGTGTTCCTTCCAATTTTAGTTGCTCGTAATTCTAATTCCTAGGTATTTAGTTGAATTTACGGCCTTTAGATTTGATTGATTTATCGTTTAACCGAAGTTTAACGGATTCCTTTTAGCACTTATTAGGATGACCACACACTTTTCGTTATATAGGGTCAACTGCCAATTTTCACACTTCAGACATCTTTTCTAAATCGTTTTGCAATTTGTTTTGATTTTCTGATGACTTTATTAGTCGATAAACGACAGCATCATCTGCAAACAACGTAAGACCGCTGCTCAGATGGTCTCCAAAATCGTTTCTATAGAAAGGAAACAGCGAAGTGTCTAAAACACTACCTTGGGAAACGCTAGAAATCACTTGTGTTTTACTCCATGCCTTTCCGTCAATTAGTACGAACTGTGACCTCTCTGGCAAGGAATCACAATTTGTGCGGCTCGTGAGACTGTAGGCATGCCAACTGAGCGAGTGCATAGTATCCTGCACGGAGAATTGGCTGTGAAGACGCCGTGTTCAAGCTAGGTGAGGCAGTTGCTCACAGTCGACCAAATGCGCATCCGGCAATACATTTCAGTACAATGTCTGCCAGCCTGCAAGTTTTTTTGCGCTGACTTGTGACTGTTGATGAAATATGGATCCAAAACTACACACCAGAGTCAGAGCGGCAGTTAAAATAATGGACAAAGCCCGATGAAAGTGCACCGAAGAAGAAAGACACCGTTTTGTCAGCTGGTAACGTGACGGTAATTTTAGGATTCGCAAGGAATATTCCGCGTAGATTGCTTGGGAAGCGGCTGAAATATAACTGTACTCCGTTATATTCCATTGTTGGATCGTTTGAAACTTGCATTGGCTTAAAAAAGTCAAAGGTTTGCACACAAAAGTGCTCTTTGACTAGGATAACGCGCTGTAACATCTACGAGATAAATTTTAGCTACAGTGTGACGAGAGGAAATTATGCCTCTAACAGTTATAAACATTATCTATCTGACATATGAAAAAACAGTGAAATAAATATTAATTATTTATATAATATTTTATGGTGTAATTGGACATATCGATGTGTATCATACAAAGACAATGATAATTGTAAATTCCTTTTATGATCTGCGTTTGTCTTCCTTTGTTTTTACCTTTTGTTGGTTGGCTTTTGTAGGTTGCGGATGCCAGACGCATATCAAACTGAGGTCTGTTAAGAAATTGTAATTATTTGTTAATTATTACTTGAGAATAGAGTTCATTATTATTATAAATACGAGTGAATAATTATTAGTAACTTTAATTCGTCTCTGAATAAGCACTAATTATTTCTTTCCGCTGCAAGGAGCACAGCCATTGATGATAGCGATTTGTATCGCGCTTTTATCTGTGTTTCTTAGGAAAAAATCAAAGGTTTGCTTGATGAAAATTAGTCTAAATAGTGTACAATATGAAAGTAAAGTTTAATAAGCATTTGAAATACTTATCCTTTAGAAAGGAAAGTTGCTCTAACAAGAAAAAGTCTCTATGAATTGTCTGCCGCCATCTTAACAATTATCTGAGCGGCAAATTCAAATTACGCAACTCTGCAGACATAAATGCCGAAAGTAATAAAAACGTCAAAAAATAAATGTGCACCGGTGGTTCCGAACTCATTTTAATGAAAATAGTTCGAATCAGATTGCTTCTTTAAAACCAGTGCTCATAGCAGGATGCATATAACAAACATTTCATGCTGATGTATGGAGCTGAAATTAATTACGCACGAGTTGCGAAGAATATTGTTTCAGGTAACAAACTTCAGTGTTGTGCGCGGCTGATATTCGGTGGTTTTAATAATCATTTTGCTGAAGATAACTGTTTCCATCATAATCAATAGCTGTTTAGAATCTGTTGTATGAACACATCGTTAACTTGGAGTTCTTTAGCAACTTGGGCAAATCTTTAGCCGGGAGACAAATTATTTAGTGATTACTCACTGTAATAAAATAAGATTGTCATTTTAATTTACAAATTAGTTAAATACCAAACCACTGAATAACACAGCGAACGGCCCAGCACCGTCCGACACATAAGCGATAACAATAGCAAACATGCATGAATTAAGCTTTGAATTGGTTTCTGTTCATCAGTCATAGCCTCACGTGACTACTTCCTTTTCCCTATCTTGAAACTTTGGGCTGCTGACAAGGAATTTTCATCAAACGAGAAAGTGATAGTTGAAGTCAGCGAGTGTTTTGCAGGGTCTGACCAATTTGTATGGTGGGTTGAGAAACCTGGAGGACCACTGGATAACGTGTACATCCTTTAAAACGGACTATGTCCAGAAGTAAGGTGAGGTGTTTATGAAAAAAAACATTTTTCTTCCTTTTTTACCAGAGTCACCAAACCACCCTCGTAGCACGTATTTCACGGAGAAATATTACGGATGCGCCCAGTCGCTGTTACGGTGGGGACGATAAGGCGAGACTAGCGGGGAGAAAGCCGCCGCTCACGGGCGTTGGCTGTGGAATGCTGTGGCACGGCAGCCGCCTGCCGAAGGCCCCAGGGGCAGATACGGCGCAGGCCGCGCTTCCCGCCAGATGTCTCCCACGGGAACCGCCACAGGCTCTGACTTACTTACGGCTCACTCCGCGCCGCGCCGCACCGGCCGTAACGCTGAATTGTATTCGCCGGCTCGTTATCGCCGCCCTCGGGACGTAAGTTACTATCGACGGCGGAAGAGATGGGCAGTATACCGAGGCGCAGGTCTCCAACTGCTGATAGCTGCAGCCAGGCGGTAGGCACTGGCCAGCGGGCTGCTGGAGGCCCTCAAGAGGCGACGGAAGCCTTTGAGAAAATCACCGGCGGCGATAACACCACAGTTTATTTGTACTTACCTTAATATTTCGAAAAAGCAATTGAAACTATTACGTTGTTTGGACGAAGTCCTTCATCGGAGACGAAGGCATCGTCATGTGTCCCATGCAAGTGTGAAAGGACAGCCCTCATTCTCTATAATCGTAAACAGTCAATCTGACATGCGGAACAGGAGTCTGCGACTGTTTGCTGGTGTTGCTGTAGCAAACAGGAGAGTTCCTTAGCTTCATTTTTGGTATATCATAGCCACCCTGATGGTTGTTGTTGTTGTCGTCGTCGTCTTCAGTCCTGAGACTGGTCTGATGCAGCTCTCCATGCTACCCCATCCTGTGCAAGCGTCTTCATCTCCCAATACTTACTGGAACATACATTCTTCTGAACCTGCTTAGTGTATTCCTCTCTTGGCCTCCCTCTACGATTTTCACCCTCCAAGCTGCCCTCATATGCTAAATCTGTGATTCCTTGACGCCTCAGAACATGTCCAAGTAACCCATCCCCTCTTTTTGTCAAGTTGTGCCACAAACTTCTCTTCTCCCCAGTTCTATTCAATACCTCCTCATTAGTTACGTGATCTACCCATCTAATCTTCAGCATTCCTCTGTAGCACCACATTTCGAAAGTTTCTATTCTCTTCTTGTCCAAACTATTTATCGTCCATGTTTCACTACCATACATGGCTACACTCCATATAAATACTCTCAGAAACGATTTCCTGACACTTAAATCTATACTTGATGTTATGAAATTCCTCTTATTCAGAAACTCTTTACTTGCCATTGCCAGTCTACATTTTATATCCTCTCTACTTCGACCATCATCAGTTATTTTGCTCCCCAAATAGCAAAACTCCTTTACTACTTAAAGCGTCTTATTTCCTAATCTAATTCCCTCAGCATCACCCGACTTTATTCGACTACATTCCATTATCCTCGTATTGCTTTTGTTGATGTTCATCTTATATCCTCCTTTCAAGACACTGTCCATTCCGTTCAACTGCTCTTCCAAGTCCTTTGCTGTCTCTGACAGAATTACAATGTCATCGGCGAACCTCAAAGTTTTTATTTCTTCTCCATGGATTTTAATACCTACTCCGAATTTTTCTTTTGTTTGCTTTACTGCTTGCACAATATACAGATTAAATAACATCGGGGAGAGGCTACAACCCTGTCTTACTCCCTTCCCAACAACTGCTTCCCTTTCATACCCCTCGACTCTTATAACTCCCATCTGGTTTCTGTACAAATTGTAAATAGCCTTTCGCTCCCTGTAATTTTACCCCTGCCACCTACAGAATTTGAAAGAGAGTATTCCAGTCAACATTGTCAAAAGCTTTCTCTACGTCTACAAATGCTAGAAACGTAGGTTTGGCTTTCCTTAATCTTTCTTGGAAGATAAGTCGTAAGGTCAGTATTGCCCCACGTGTTCCAATATTTCAACGGAATCCAAACTGATCTTCCCCGAGGTCGGCTTCTACCAGTTTTTCCATTCGTCTGTAAAGAATTCGTGTTAGTATTTTGCAGCTGTGACTTATTATACTGTCAATTCGGTAATTTTCACACTTGGCAACACCTTCTTTCTTTGGGATTGGTATTATTATATTCTTCTTGAAGTCTGAGCGTATTCCGCCTGTCTCATACATCTTGCTGGCCAGATGGTAGAGTTTTGTCAGGACTGGCTCTCCTAAGGCCGTCAATAGTTCTAATGGAATGTTGTCTACTCCCGGGGCCTTGTTTCGACTCGGGTATCAGTCACATTTTTCACTAAAAAAATTATTTCATGTTGATGCTTTTTGTTGCGTGGGGTAAAATGCTGTTTCTGATAGAGATTTCCACCCTTAACATTACTTTAAGGATTACATATAACGCCAGAGTTTTTTACAAACTGCAATTATGCTAAAGCATTCATCACACAGTTCTTTATTAAATGTTACGCATTTCAAAAGGTCATCGTCAGATATAAGCTGTGGGATAATATACAGATATTACGAAAAATGAGTCACAGATACAATTACAATGCATAGCAATGCATAGACCACCACCACCACTGCATGTGCAGTTATCTCAGTACTTACAAGTAGATCTAGTTTTAGGCTCAATAGTTGAGCACAGGTTTGTACCCAGTGGTAAGGAGAGGTGGGCTGCTGAGTGGTGCAGCAGCAGATGTCGTAGGAGAGCTGGGCAGGAGCCGAAATGATTAGTGAGCAAGTAATACAGCAAACAGATGATTAGTGAGCAAGTAATACAGCAAACAGTAATACAGCAAACAGAAAATTTACTTAACTGGTAACTCTCCAAATGTACAAAGATTCATTAAAACTGGTGCAGCAAGAAATAAGCTATCATAGTGCCCACAAGGAAAAGTGTGTCTGTACTAATGCGGTGTCTCGACGAGGCGGTGCCTGCGTAGCACCACATCGCTGTGTGGCTCTGAGCACAAGTGGGCTGTGTCGCTGCCACCAGCCATCCCATGTAGTGGTGGCAGAGAACGCTCGTAGTCCAGAGCCACTACATGTGTGGCTCAGTGGGTGGGCTCCATTGGGTCGGCCAGATGCCACACGACTGCTATCCTCACTGGACGGAAACTTGCTATTCTGTTGCCGAATTTCATACACTCCTGGAAATGGAAAAAAGAACACATTGACACCGGTGTGTCAGACCCACCATACTTGCTCCGGACACTGCGAGAGGGCTGTACAAGCAATGATCACACGCACGGCACAGCGGACACACCAGGAACCGCGGTGTTGGCCGTCGAATGGCGCTAGCTGCGCAGCATTTGTGCACCGCCGCCGTCAGTGTCAGCCAGTTTGCCGTGGCATACGGAGCTCCATCGCAGTCTTTAACACTGGTAGCATGCCGCGACAGCGTGGGCGTGAACCGTATGTGCAGTTGACGGACTTTGAGCGAGGGCGTATAGTGGGCATGCGGGAGGCCGGGTGGACGTACCGCCGAATTGCTCAACACGTGGGGCGTGAGGTCTCCACAGTACATCGATGTTGTCGCCAGTGGTCGGCGGAAGGTGCACGTGCCCGTCGACCTGGGACCGGACCGCAGCGACGCACGGATGTACGCCAAGACCGTAGGATCCTACGCAGTGCCGTAGGGGACCGCACCGCCACTTCCCAGCAAATTAGGGACACTGTTGCTCCTCGGGTATCGGCGAGGACCATTCGCAACCGTCTCCATGAAGCTGGGCTACGGTCCCGCACACCGTTAGGCCGTCTTCCGCTCACGCCCCAACATCGTGCAGCCCGCCTCCATTGGAGCCGCGACAGGCGTGAATGGAGGGACGAATGGAGACGTGTCGTCTTCAGCGATGAGAGTCGCTTCTGCCTTGGTGCCAATGATGGTCGTATGCGTGTTTGGCGCCGTGCAGGTGAGCGCCACAATCAGGACTGCATACGACCGAGGCACACAGGGCCAACACCCGGCATCATGGTGTGGGGAGCGATCTCCTACACTGGCCGTACACCACTGGTGATCGTCGAGGGGACACTGAATAGTGCACGGTACATCCAAACCGTCATCGAACCCATCGTTCTACCATTCCTAGACCGGCAAGGGAACTTGCTGTTCCAACAGGACAATGCACGTCCGCATGTATCCCGTGCCACCCAACGTGCTCTAGAAGGTGTAAGTCAACTACCCTGGCCAGCACGATCTCCGGATCTGTCCCCCATTGAATTTGTTTAGGACTGGATGAAGTGTCGTCTCACGCGGTCTGCACGTCCAGCACGAACGCTCGTCCAACTGAGGCGCCAGGTGGAAATGGCATGGCAAGCCGTTCCACAGGACTACATCCAGCATCTCTACGATCGTCTCCATGGGAGAATAGCAGCCTGCATTGCTGCGAAAGGTGGATATACACTGTACTAGTGCCGACATTGTGCATGCTCTGTTGCCTGTGTCTATGTGCCTGTGGTTCTGTCAGTGTGATCATGTGATGTATCTGACCCCAGGAATGTGTCAATAAAGTTTCCCCTTCCTGGGACAATGAATTCACGGTGTTCTTATTTCAATTTCCAGGAGTGTATGTCGATGAGGTAGCATCAATATGAGATACTACATAAACAAACTGTGCACATAGAATGTACATAGTAATAGAATTCTAATTTCATAAAGAGTGCATATGTTAATGCAGTTCTCAGTTTCATGAATGAAAGTGTTAAACTGGCTGTAGTGCATTAAACTGTCAAAGAAGTAAACTACACCGATGGCATATTGCATCGATATCTAAATATACTAATATTTCTTTCTCTGCGTAACGGTGTAAGAACTTTTATTAAATAAGGTATTTTAAATGCCGCTGTTACACAAAGATTAAATGAAAATAAAAAATGAATCGAAATACAACAATGACACACACAGTTTTATTCAACTACAACATTTAAAGTATCTTCTTTCATGAATTTTCTACCGTCGTTTTGCAGCGAAATCCATTTCACTATATTTACTCGTCACTGCGAAAATGCTTTGGTTAATACTTACGGCATCTGTTGTTGTAGTTTACTTCTTTGACAGTTAATATTCAACAGCCAGTGTAGCTCTTGCATTCACTGAATTGTCAACTGTATCACTGTGTGCAGTCTTTATGAAATGAGAACAAAGAGTCCGTGTGCTCAGTTTATTGAGCCTAAAACTAGGCCTGTTTGTAAGTATCGAAGTAAATGGACATAAAGAGTTTGTCACGAGCATGTACTGTATTTCCATGTATTAATTATGTTTCATAATTTCTTTATATAGTCACACAGTCTAATTATCATTTTTTGAAAACGGAATATTTAATAAAGAAATGTGCGGTCAAGCCTTTTCCATAACCGCAAATGGTCAGACGAGTATGATCGCCTACCCCTGCTATGGAAATACTCCTGGAGCAAGCAATGGACCATAGTATGTCTCTCTGTTTCTATGCTGACCACTTCTTCTGTTGTCGTTAAGGGTCATAGCAGTCAGTGTTGTATTTCACTTATATACCAGATTCCAAGATGACGTTTTATCCTCCTGTTTTTCACTTGAGAGCATCATTGTGTGTCCTTCATGTACGTGAATAGTGAAGCGGTCCGATAATACATCGTGCAGAATCGATTAAGAGATAATTTCATACAACACTAACTACCGAAGACTCGTTTACTTTGCATATAGATAGCCCAGGGATGACCCCAATTACGAGCCCGCTGGGATGCGATGCGAAAATTGAATATTACTCACTGTTAGACTGCTGTGTTTCAACATTCAAATACAAGAATATTTTGCACAAATTTTTCCTGGGAACTTACATGATTGTATGGTAAATTTAATCACTTGATGCACAAAATAGTTCGGTCATGTTACTAATACAGTTTTTCTCAACTCATTAAATGTTTATGATTATCTATAATGTATATCATTTTCATTCTGCTATTACTACTTCAATAAAGTCACTTCCTCCACTCGTCCAAATTTAAGCAAACCTAATTAATCTTTAGTTTTCCGTTTATCCCCTTGTGACTTCAACAAAGACTTAACATTGAGCATTGGTTTTTCTAATGTCAAGCAAAAAACACACCTACTAAAGCGCGCCATTCCAGTAGGTAGCTTACGGCCCGCCTAAAGAAAATAATATTTGATTAAGCTTCTTACTCCATGTGATATTTACAGCCACTACAGAACCAAAGCTTCAATGTTTTCTTTCTGTTTGCTCATATGTGTACCGTAAACTGCTGTTTTTGATCAAACTCATACTTGTCTTTTAATATGTGGCAAGAAAATGAAGGATAGTGGCAGAGAGAAAATTCAAATTACGTTTTCCTATTACTGTCGAAGACCTTTAGTAAGCAAAACATGTCACCTCCGTTGCTGTTACGCCATAAAATATGTCGGGTAATGTTTCCTTCACTTGAGGCTAGCCGGCCGGAGTGGCCGAGCGGTTCTGGGTGCTACAGCCTGGAACTGCGCGACCACTACGGTCGCAGGTTCGAATCCTGCCTCGGGCATGGATGTGTGTGATGTCCTTAGGTTAGTTAGGTTTAAGTAGTTCTAAGTTCTTGGGGGACTGATGACCCATAGTGCTCAGAGCCATTTGAGCCACTATAGGCTACTTTGACCCATTCACCTATTTCTTCAATGTACCTTGCTAATAAGAGGTCAGGGCAAAGTAGACTCATCGAATATCTCTAATGTCAGCATACAGGACCACGAGGAGAAATGATACATTACATTTTCAAGGTAGGGATACGTAATACTGAACTTTATTCACAAAGTGATGCAGTAAATATGGAGTTGTAGTACATTTCATTTAAGGATTGACTAATTTTCAAGTTACACCGTGGTAACTATTTGCAAAGAGATTATGTCCCCTGTTAAGGATATTAAACAGTATGGATGTGCGGTTTATTACACGAAGTACTGAAGATCTGGTACTTGAAAAGAGCTTTATTTTGTTGATCGTATGCACTGATAATTCTTATTACGAGGCCTGTTTAGAAAGTAAGCTCCGATTGATTGCCAAATTGAAACCACAGTGAACATCAGAAATGTTTTACTTGTAACAATTAGCTACACCTTTCAGCTACTTCTCTACATAGTCGCCGTTCTGACTTAGACTTTTGTCATAGCGTTGTACCAACTTTTCAATAGCCTCATCATAGAAGGCAGCCGCCAGTGCTTTCCGCCAATTCTCCACGCTGGCCTACACCTCGTTGTCTGTGTCAAAATGTTGTCTTCACAGACAGGGGTTCATGTGACCAGAGATGAAACTCAGGGGGAGACAATTGCGGACTGTATTGTGGGTAATCTCACATTTCCATTTGAAAACGATGCAGGAGCATCTTCATTGCCCCTGCAGAATGCGGCTGAGAATTGTCTTGAAGAAGAAACAGCACGACAGTTATGTAATGTTAGCTGCATAGCTTCAGGCGAAATTTCTCACCAGGCCCTCGTACTTGGCGGCAGACACTATTTTCTAGACATCTTTACACACTCACTGCGAGCTCAGAAATGAGAAGAGCGACGTGATGCTAACTGGGGTTATACTAGAGACACTACCCAACACATCTGTGCAAAGCTTTATCGGATTTTCATAGTCGTTTCCATTTCGCGACCGATCGGAGCTTACTTTCTGAACGCCCCTCGTATATCCTCCCAAGGATTATATACCTTATCTTTTTCTATTGGCCGTTTGGACTAGACTTTATCTTTCCCATACAGTTTACCTTAGCACCCTGATCACTCACTCTCAATTACGGAATATTTTCCTTTTTTGTATGAAACTGTCGCATACTGACAAATGCTAATTTATATTTCAACAGAACGAGATTTTCACTCTGCAGCGGAGTGTGCGCTCATATGAAACTTCTTGGCAGATTAAAACTGTGTGCCCGACCGAGACTCGAACTCTGTAGCTTTGCAAAGCTCCCGAGTTCGAGTCTCGATCGGGCACACAGTTTTAATCTGCCAGGAAGTTTTGTTTTTCAACAATTTTTGATGCTGGGCATCGTCTTCCACATCAGATAAACTTTCAAAATCACCATTAGATTATAGCACTAATTGGTCTTCAGTTTCGAATTGCTTTGGCCCAGGGTACAGTAATGCCATATTTTACAAAAATGCGTAGCATTTTAGTTAACTGTTAGATACGTTACCTACATTTAATTTCATGCAAACGAAAGCTTCTCGCCATTTTACCTATTGCTGACAGAACTTAATATTATGCTCTTAATATTTTTAGAAAAAACTGATGTGAAATCTCCATGCAGAAGTTATTGGGACGTAATAGCTCTTAATATGTTAATGATCGACATTGAGTCCAATGCTACAGCACAATATTACTTCACTGAACTCACACCTTTCAGATCATTTTTCACACACTATAAAAGCATATCGACTTAATTATTCGGTGACAATGTTGTAATTCAAGTGAGGAAAAAAAATTTTAACTCGGTGCTCCATGGGAGACGACCCCTACGTGTTCTCATATGTACCCAACGACATAGTCAAATAAGTTTCAGAGGGCATAGGATGATCGAAATTACACCGTGCACCAATGGAAACGTGTCACCGAGTCGGATGTGCGACGTTTTTTGTTGCGCCAGTTCGATAACCATGTTCGTATTAGCTGTCGGCCAAGAGAATAGTATCTCGGAACATGCACCGCCACGGATGCACGTCGGTATTGGCAGTAGCACGCTATGAACCACGTTCAGCTGCGCTTCCGTAGGCAGTAATCGAAGAATCCTTGGCAGCTGTGGACTTCGGGAACATTATTGCGGTACACCTGTTTGCCTTTACGTTTGATGACATAGCCGATGACGACAGTATCTTCGAGCAGTATAACTGTCCTTTTCTCATTTTTAGAACAGCGCTACAGTGGCTCGACCAGCGTTACAGTGTATTCACGTTAATTTCATGGTAACCAAATAAAGCTGATTCGAACTCATGGAACCCATGTGGCTGGGACGCAATCTGCCACCATTATCGCACCCATATACCATCGGACCATTTTTTTTACAGGAATTGGATGCCCCGTGCATACCTCCGGAAACGCACCAAGAAGTTGCTATACGCTTATCTAACGGTTGCCCAGTACGGTATTCAGAAGGCAGGAATAACATTTTGTGCCATCAGTGGACACACGTTATATGCAGCGATTCTGAAATTCAATACTTCGTTTTATAAGAACAACTTCGCAAATGTAATGCATAACTGCAACTCTACTTCTCTGTAGTCAGTCTAGTGCTTTGCAAGGTATTAACACACATACCAAGCTATACATGTATACAGTGAGTTCCACTTCAAGGTTATGACAAAACTCTTAGATTCCAGAAGCGTTGATATGATGAGGTGCTAATTCGCTTGTGAAGCTATGGTGTTACCACACGCTGATGAAAGCTGAGGTAATAGCAAAGTTTTGGGAGTCTCTTATCAGAATGAAAGTAAAAGTCGTCAACTTACTACCAACACGACCACTTTCAGCCACGTTTCATGGAATTATTGCTTCTGACGATTAAAGTGGCTTCTTTTATGACGAAATAAATCTCTGGCAAACAGCCTGGTATGAGTGTGCATAGGACACAATATTTCGGCAGTCGACCACGTTGCCATCATCAGGTGCGCTGATGTACTGACCGGCGGTGGGCGGGCGCCCTGTATATATAGGACAATCCCCCTCCCGCTCCTCCCTCAGGCGCTTCCTATGAGTCGGTGCGGTCCGCGCCCAGTGGTCGGTCCAGGTGCAGCATCCGTTCTCCCACTGACTCATAGGAAGCGCCTGAGGGAGGAGAGAGAGGGGGATTGTCCTATATATATATATGGCGCCGGCCCACCGCCGGTCAGTACATCAGCTCATCTGATGATGGCAACGTGGTCGATTGCCGAAATATTGTGTCCTATGCACACTCATACCAGGCTGTTCACCAGAGATTTATTTCGTCATAAAATACGCCTGGAGAAATTGAAGAATCACATGGATTATTTTAGTTTAGGAGATTGCCCGTTGCTACTTGCTTTATAGTCATGCCCGGGGCAAGGAACACTTAGGGGAGCCACTTTATTTATCTCAATTCCTTTCTGTTTCATATTAGGATCCTATGTTAGCCCTTATTCAAAATCCTAGTAATGGATGTAGTATGAATGTGTGGATAACTGACAGTGGAAGAGAAATCAGAACAGCCTTCTTGGTCCACACGGTAGAGGTCGGGGAACGTCAGCTACATTTAGTTTTCAAAGCTGGCTTGCAGAGTGACCGGGTCGGAGGCCACATCTTGCCTACCTCTTTTTAAGACTACCTCTTGAAATTAAGCAGGCAGACCAATTTGCAAACTGTGGAAATTCCCTTCAGCCCCCCCCCCCCCCCTCACCACGGTCATCTCGCGATTCGGACTAAGGTTGTTAAGATGACCTTCTTTTGCTGAAAGATTTCTAAAATCGTGAAGAGAGCACCTCACTTAAAGTAAATGTCCTCTTTCGTTGAATATAGTTACTCTTTTCCCCACGCGCATCTCACCACTGGCTTCCACCTCCTACGATTATTGACAGTAGCTGACTTGCTTAAGAAAAGTCTTTTAATTAATTCCCTATTACTAATGCTCGAGGAGCTTAAGTAGATTTCGTTGCGCGTTATAGATAAACCATTTGGCCACATTCCCTAAAATTCACTTAATGATTACAGACGACATTACACTCAATGAAATTTGCAAACAGAGAGACATTGCCTGCTCATGATAAGAAAAACAATGACTTCATAAATTCCATGGTAAATGTCGAAAAATCTATCCAGTACTTCAACTAAATCAAAACTCAGTATCAGACAACGATCAAACAATGGACAGCATCAATGAGTAATGTAAATAGTATTGACGGAACGGCGTACATTCTTAAAGAATAACGATTTTCAATACAAGATATCCTTATAATATAATACAAGAAGTTAAACATTTACATTTGTTTTAGGGTAATAATTCAGAACTTAGTTTTCATTGACGTTCTTAAGTAAATACAGAACTATTTGTAGTTGTTTCTGTAATAACTAATAAATAATCTGTGACAGTAAATAGGCGAGCAGATTATTAGACACTTCGATGGTCATCAAGACTGACTACCCCTCCGAAAAGCAGCCGAAAATTATCCTGCTTGAATAACCTTAGACACAAGAGTGTTCTAGAGCGTTGTAAGCACGTACTGTAATACGTTTTATGCCCAGGCTTTTAGGAACGTGGTCTCTTGTTATGGTCTGACGCGTACATGGATAACATCAGACTGCATTGTTCAGTTTCAGTACGCGCTTTTAAGATATTACAAGCTATTCACCTTTGCTCTGTGATAAAGCCGCAGCCCCACCTCTCTTTAACCTGTTGTTTTATCTTTTGTTTGTTGATTAACAAAGTCTAAGTTGTTTTAACTGTTCTACTGCTTTTAGTTTTTATTTTACTCAATAATATGGCCAAGCATTCTGTACGTATTCTACTAGGCTCTCTCACTGTAGATGAGAATAGTACTGTTTTCCTCATTTTATGTGCTAGTGATATTTATTTGCTTTAATTTAGCAATATACTTTCGTCTTTATTATTATTTAGCTGTGTAGTTTACTCGCACGTGTGCCGTACACGGCTGAATGTTTTGACGATCTATAGTGTACTGATGGCTAGTTAATATGTCAGGTCTATACGTACCTCGTTATCTTTGTTCCACGTCGACTTACTTTCAGAACCAGTGTTGTATTTCACCCTGCGTGTGGAGAGGACAAGCTTAAGCATTATGGTACTGGCGTCAGCGAAGTTAGCCACTACATCCACTGTAAGCATTCCCTAGAAACGGACACCTTTCGTGCTCACATGATGCCTTTATTCGAACCATTATATATAATTTATGTACATATGATTTCTTATAAGGATTTCCACCCTTACAACTGTCTGGTGGAAAAGGAGTAATAATTTGATAATTATTGCGTTTATTAACTACAGATGGGTGTGTAATAAATGCCCGGTGCAAAGATATGTACCAAACGTGAAATATGCCCACGACGCGTTACGTACTCGGCATTTTTTCCTCTGGTGATTGCATCCCAGTCTACTCTATAAAAGCATATGGTCTTGTTATTGCTTCATTTAGTGGCGAAAATATTTTGTTGAGTTCGACCTACATAGTGAGCAACGATCACCACGATAAAATAAGGCAAATCAGAGCTCGTACAGAAAGATTTTTTCTTTTGTCATCAGTCTACTGGCTGGTTTGATGCGGCCCGCCACGAATTCCTTTCCTGTGCTAACCTCTTCATCTCAGAGTAGCACTTGCAACATACGTCCACAATTATTTGCTTGACGTATTCCAATCTCTGTCTTCCTCTACAGTTTTTGCCCTCTACAGCTCCCTCTATTACCATGGAAGTCATTCCCTCATGTTTTAGCAGATGTCCTATCATCCTGTCCCTTCTCCTTATCAGTGTTTTCCACATATTCCTTTCCTCTCCGATTCTGCGTAGAACCTCCTCATTCCTTCCTTATCAGTCCACCTAATATTCAACATTCGTCTACAGCACCACATCTCAAATGCTTCGATTCTCTTCTGTTCCGGTTTTCCCACAGTCCATGTTTCACTATCATACAATGCTGTACTCCAGACGTACATCCTCAGATATTTCTTCCTCAAATTAAGGTCGGTATTTGATATTAGTAGACTTCTCTTGGCCAGAAATGCCTTTTTTGCCATAGCGAGTCTGCTTTTGATGTCCTTCTTGCTCCGTCCTTGGTTATTTTACTGCCTACGTAGCAGAATTCCTTAACTTCATTGACTTCGTGACCATCAATCCTGATGTTAAGTTTCTCGCTGTTCTCATTTCTACTACTTCTCATTACCTTTGTCTTTTTCCGATTTACTCTCAAACCATACCGTGTACTCATCAGTCTGTTCATTCCGTTCAGCAGATCATTTAATTCTTCTTCACTTTCACTCAAGATAGCAATGTCATCAGCGAATCGTATCATTGATATCCTTTCACCTTGTATTTTAATTCTACTCAGAAAGATATAGGTGTTCATTCTTCCCGCGCGCTATACGAAATTGGAATATTAGAGAATTGTGAAGGTGGTTCGATGAACACTCTGCCAGGCACTTATATGTGATTTGCGGTGTATCCATTTGATGTAGACGAAAGTAGTGTATGCCTGACTCACAGTAAAATTTCATTATCTCTATCATCAGACGTAGGAGACAAGAAACCATTACTTTAAGTGTATATTCTAGCATAACGATAAACGATACGACTGCAGACATGGGTTCCTGCTCAAAAGCGAGCGATGTGGCTATGGGTTTACCAATCTGGAATCGGATTGGTGAGGGCGATAATTCAAATACTCGTTAGGCCATACAATTTAGGTTTTCTGTTCTTTCCTTAAATAACTGATGGTAAATTCCGGGGTGGTTCCTTCTAGAGGGGACTGCCCCCCTCACTCAAAACCGAGTTTCTGCTCCGTCTCTAATGCCCTTGTTATCTTCCTTCCTTCCTTCTGCTCAAATGACTGTCTAAACAATGTCCTGCACGCAAACATTTTTGAGAAATATAGCAACACTTCACACAGCTAATGAGGTTCGCAACAAAAAAGTATACAAAAGTTCGAGAATGCATAAATCATTCGAACCTGGGAAAGTAATGAGAATTATTAAGCGGTGGTGTACATTGAGAAAAGCAGTATTGTCTGAAGGTTCATTTTTCCTTTCGAAGCTCGTTTATCGTTTCACGATGTTAATAAAAATCATGCAGATGAACCAAACTTCTTGGTGAAAGGCTAAGGTACAGGTGGTGCGAACGAAGTTTTTCACGACAACAGTCTCGTATAAAGTAGTCTTTGACTTCTTGCCGCGTCGTTTTTCGGTGAAACCTCGTGCCGTTCAAATACATTTACACCTCGGCTAAAGCTATTTCTGACGAGGATCACTTGGAGTCCGAAATTAATCACCTGAAGTGCGTTTTCCGAAAGAATAACAACGGTTGAAGTAATACAAAGTCGGTTCTCTCCAGCAAACATAAACGTTACAATATTTTAACAAACACATGATTCGCCACCTTCTATTCTGCGGCGCTGCGTATACTAAAATAGGGAGTCTTGGGAGTACGAGGAGGAGAACGCGACGATCTGAGAAGATGCAGAAGACAAAACATCCAGTTAAGGACAGTCTCGGTCAAAGGACCCATAGGATTTATAATACCTCTGCGAATGCGAAAGCAACTACACAGGTCATTCCTTCCGTACCGTTTCCACCTGCTGTGTGGAACATCTACGGCGCGGCCCTCAAATAAATCCCAAATAATATTCGATGGAATGACGGTATACTGGTACAGTGTTATTTAAGAGGCTGTAGAAAGAAGAATGTGCGAGAATAACTTCAACTGGACAGCGGATGTAATCTTAATGGTACGTAGTATCAATCTTTGGGCGCTGAGAAGAAACAGACAGATTCACCAAAGTGTTGACGCTCCCAACTGCAGCGGTGGCGCGACCAGCGAAGACGTTAATACTCTCTAGGACAGCATGACTTAATTACCGATCAATCAGAAGCCGTCTTTAAACTATATAATGCCGACACAGTGGCAGCCACTGTAGTCATCTGTTCCTGATGAACGCGGTGGCGGTGACCGCCAACAGCTCCAGGTTTCACCCAGAAGTGCGAGAAATGTTTTTTAAAAAAATTACGTCAAATCACAACACTTTCACTTGAGCCCTTGCAGAGAGGCGAAGAATGCCTCATCTGTAATAGATTTACAGCCAGGTCCTCTGCAACGTTTAAAAAGAGATGGTACGGATGACTCCCACAATACGAATACGGATGTCTTCAATGTCCCGCAGCAGTGCCGAACACACTGACTTTACATAGCCCCAGAAAAAATTATCCATTGGTGTGACGTCTGCAGTCCGTCAGTCCATTCAGCGTATTGGAGATGTTTGATTCAGTGTTTTCTGTACATCCAACAGCCAATAAGGTGGAACATCGCATTGTGGAAACAAAGGTTGAATGCAGATCTTTAACCTGACGAAAACCAAAATCTCCAAGATATCTAGGTACATCGATGTGACAGTCTCCTCAGCATAGAAGAAAGGACCACTTATCTTGTCGCACATGAGGTCATGTTAGAAAGGACCAATTATCGTGTCGCACATGAGGCCATGTTAGACGTTCCGTTTCTGGCTATCAAGCACCTTCTCCCAGAAACTGAGTGGATTCTATGACCACCACAAATCCAGAGAAGTAGAACTTGGCTTCATCAGAAACCATTACACTCATTACACTTCACAAGGAAGCAGGATTCCTGGCGATTCGATGAAGCACTTCACATGTAAATTCACACCGATATCGCGGTTCCTTGTCATCAGACTTCATGTGCACCTCGTACGAAAAGAATTGCTACAAATTCTCCGGGCAAGAGACCGCACTGCTCGAACTGTCGACACAAATGGCACTGCTAAGAGTATCCTTCACCCGCGCCCGGGTTTCCGGGTTCGATTCCCGGCGGGGTCAGGGATTTTCTCTGCCTCGTGATGACTGGGTGTTGTGTGATGTCCTTGGGTTAGTTAGGTTTAGGTAGTTCTAAGTTCTAGGGGACTGATGATAATAGATGTTATGTCCCATACTGCTCAGAGCCATTTTTGAGTATCCTACAATTTTCACATCGCTGGCGACGGATTATACACAATGCTGGTGACTACTTTGAAGGTAAGTGAAAACTATGAAACACGTATCTATTTTGTACGAGCTGTAAATAAATAGTTGCCACTATTAAAGTTCCTACCCTCGTAACTAAGAGGGGAGAGAATGGGACGGAAATCGCCTGATGTGATGTACATGTGCAGACGGTTAAATGTTTACTATTTCTGAAACATTGAGTGCATTATTCAAGGGAAAGAGCTTCACAAACTGAGCAAGTCAATAAATCGTTGGTCCACTTCTGGCACTAATGCAAGCAGGTATACGGCTTAGCACTGATTCATAGAGTTAGGTTTGACATTGATTGATAGAGTTGTCCCATGTCCTCCTGAGGGACTTCGTGCCAATTCTGTCCAACTGCCGCGTTAGGTAGGAAAAATTTCTGCCCGTAATGCATTATGCTCCAAATTTCCTCAGTTGGGGACAGGCCCGGCAATCTTTTGAAGGCGGGCGTTACCTTGTTGAATTGTAAATCTAGGATGGTTTGCCAAGAAAGGCTACAAAACGAGGCCCAGAACATCGTCAACGTACGGCTGTACTCTAAGGATGACGCGGATGACAACCAAAGGGACATTGCTATGAAAAGAAATGGCATCCCAGACCGTCACTACGGATTGTCGGCCTATATGGAATGCGACAGTCAGGTTGGTACCTGACCGCTGTCCGGAGCGTGTCCTGACATGTCTTCTGCCTAGAATGGCGTTAAATTGAATAAAATTGCATTCAGTGATGAGTCCCGCTTCCAATTGAGCCCCGGTATTCGTCTACAGTTTTTGCACTCTAATACTCCCTCCAGAACCCCCAAAATTATTCCGTGCTGTCTTGCCAAGTGGCCTGCCATCCGGTCCCTTCTCCTTGTCAGTGTTTTCCACATATTTCTTTCTTCGCCGATTCTGTTGAGAACCTCTGCACTCCTCACTTTACCGGTGCACATAATTTTCAACGTTCTTTTGTAGCACTACACCTCAGATGGTTTACTTTTCGCCTGTTTCCGTTTTCTCAGTCCATGTTCCACTACTACGCAGTAGCGTGCTCCAAATATACACCCTAGTGGTAGTCCACTTCTGATGTCGTTTTTGCTCCGCCCGTTATGGGCTATTTTACTACCTAGGAAGCAGAATTCCTTCACATCAACTACTTCGTTATCAGCAATCCAGACGTTAAGTTTCTCGCTGTTCTCATTTCTCCTACTTCTCACTACTTTCGTATTTCTTCGATTGATTCTCAATCCATATTCTGTACTCAATAGGCTGTTCATTGCATTCAAGATATATTGTGATTCTTCTCCACTTTCACTGAGAATATCATGTCATCAGCTAATCTGATCATTAATATCCTTTCAACTTCAATTTTAATTCCACTCTTGAACCTTTATTTTATTTCCATCATTCATTCATATGTATACATTGAACAGAAGGGTTACAGACTTAATTCCTGTCTTATACCCTCCTTCATCCGAGCAATTCGTTCTTGGTTGTCTCCCTTGGTTGTTGTACATATTGTATACAACCCTCTCTCCGTGTTCCTTACCCCTGTTTTTCTCAGGATTTCTAATATCTTGAACCATATTGCATTGTCAAAACCTTTTTTGCAAAAAAGTCGACAAATCCTATGAACTTATTTTGAGTTTTCTTTAGCCTTGCTTCCATTATCAACCACAACGTCAGGATTACCTCTTTCGTGCATTTTCCTAAAAAAATAAAAATAAACAGGTTATCATCTAGCACATCCTCAACTTTCTTTCCCATTTTTCTGGATACTATTCTTGTCAGCAACTTGGACGCATGAGCTGTTAAGCTGATGGTGTGATAATTCTCTAGCTTTTCAACTCTTACAATCTTCACAATTGCGTGGATGATATTTTTCCGAAAGTTAGATGGTATGTCACCAGACTCACACATTCTACAAACCATCGTGAATAGTGGTTTTGTTTCCACTTCCCCCAATAATTTTAGAAATTTTGATGGAATGTTATCCATTCCTTGTGAGTTATTCGACGTTTAGTCTTGCAACATTCCTTTAAAATCTAATACTGGGCCGCATGTCTCTTCTACACCGACACCTGTTTTCTCCTCTATCGCGTCATCACATAAGTCTTCCCCTCATAGAGGATTTCAGTGTGTTCTTTCCACCTATCCGGTCTCTCCTCTGCATTTGACAGTGGAATTCCCGTTGCACTCTTAATGTTACCACCCCTGTTTTTATTGTCACAGGAGGTTGTTCTGATTTTCCTGTATACTGAGTCCGTCCTTCCGACCATCATTTCTTTTTATTCACATTTTTCGTGCAGCCATTTCGCCTTATTCCACTAACTTCCTTTGTATTTCATTGCTAAGTGACTTGTATTTCTGTATTCCGAAATTTCTCTGAACATTTTTGTACTCCTTTCTTTCACCGATCAACTGAAGTATTTCTTGTATTACTTGTCATTTCTTGGCGGTTACGTTCCTTGTACCTATGTTTTTGTTTCCGCATTCCACCATTGCCTCTTACACAGATATTCATTTGTGTTCAACGGAACTGCATACTGAGCTATTCCTTTCGCAATGTCTTTAGCCTTAAGGAACTTCGAAACTCCTCATTCCTTCGTGTTTCCCTACGATTCTTCCTCACTAGTCTAGTAAACTTCAGCTTACTCTTCATCACTACTACAGTGTGATTTAAATCTATATGTGCTCCAGAGCGCCTTACAATTCAGTAGCCGATTTCAGAACCTCTGACTGACCATGATGTAATCTAACTGGAACCTTCCCGTATTTCCCGGCATTATTCCTAGTACACCTCCTCCTTTTTATGATTCTTGAACATTCTCTATTGCTAGCTGAAATTTATCCTCTGCCATTTCGAGTACCTAGTCCATACTGCTCCGTAACACGTTCTCCTACTTCTTCCCCTACAGGCGCATTCTAATCCCCAATGAGTACTAGACTTTCATCTCTCTTTACAAACTGAATTACCTGTTCAGTACCCTCATTTATGATCGTTATCTCTTTATTCTCCACTTGCCACGTCAGCGTGTAGATCTCAGCCATCGTTGTCAATGTTGGTTTCCTGTCGATTGTGTTGAGAACAACTCCGTCACTTAATAGTTCACGGTAGCTCACTCTCTGTCCTACGTTTCTGTTCATGACGAATCAAAGTCCTGTAATAGCATTCTCTGCTACTATTGATTTTACCCTATACTCATTTGATCAGAAATCCTTGTCTTCTTTCCATTTACTTCACTGACCCCTACCGTATCTAGACTGAGCATAAGCATTTCGCTTTTCATATATTCTAGCTTCCCTGCCACGGTCAAACTTCTGGCATTCGATCCCCGCCCCCTCCCCCCCCCCGTACTTGTAGAACGTCATCCTTTCGTTGCTTATTCAATCATTTTCTCATGGGTACCTCCCCCTTGGCAGTCCTCTCTCGGGTATCCAAATGGGGGACTATTCCGGAATCTTTTATGATACTTTTTCATTTATGGGCTACATGTACCGTAGATACGCATTGTGTCTCTTCAATGTAGTGGTTTTCATTGCATTCTGCATCCTCACGCCGTGTGTCACTGGTGATTCATTCGTCTTTTAGGGGCAGTTCCCTGCCCTAATGTGAAGAGAGTGCCATGAACCTCTCTCGGCTTCTCCGCCGTCTTTGACAAAGCCGTTGGCAGACTGAGGGTGACTACTTATGCCGAAAGTCTTAAGCCGGCAGTACTGACGATTTTTATTCAAAAGTAAAACGGTCGCGGGTTTCTAACATGTGTCGGATGACGCTTTGATTACTAGTCAGTCACTACCTCTATACAACGGGTGCCATCGTTACGTCGACAAAATTCTACGCCCATTTTGTTGCCCATGATTGCAAGTCGTAGTGAGCTTAAATTTCATAATAGCCGGCCGCACACCGCGAGAGATGCATTGCTTATCTTTCTTCTTGTTAAACCCCACCTTGGCCAAAGAAGAGTGCCATTTGAAGCATTAAGGGCAAGGCGCTCCAACCAACTCGGGATTTTGACGATCTGGAGCGTCTATTAGACAGAGTCTGGAACGATATCGCTCAGGAGGTCATCCCTCAACTCTATCAGTCAATGCAGAAGGACCAAAGACAGAGCACGCATTATTGACTTCCTCAACTTGTGAGACTCTTTCTCTTGGAAAAAAAATCGAGCCAATTTTTCTAAAATTTTATCATTGGTTTGTCTGACCATATACATCACATCTACCAAATTCCGTCCCATTCGGATAATTCCTTGTGCGCGGCTGTTTTTTTTGTATCAGAGTGTGTCTGTAGGTAGGCTATTCCGTGACTACTTCAAAAATGGTTTACATTTGCAACGATAATTCCTTTGATAAGGCCATGGCAGATTTCTTTCCCATCGTGCCGGAATCTAAGCTTGTGCTCCCACTCTAATCAACATAGCGCCTGTATGTCTCTTTCAGACAACATTGTATTTGCCTTACCCCATTTAGGAGACAGTATTTAAAGAAGAGGACGGCTTACATACACGAATGTCCTTCGCCGTTTGTATCCCATTTTCACGACAACTTACGGCATTCAGGTAGCGGCATAATCTTCATAGAACGCTTCTGCTTCTTGATGACTGCTTCAAAAAACATGTGCACCACATCGCTCTGACACCATGAGCGCAGCGTGAGTGCAATGAACTATACCTTCTTCATTAGTGGCATTGATCAGCGTGCATTTCCTTCTTTACATCTAAAGAAAGCCTGCCATGCTTTGTTCGAAACTTCCCTGGCTGTAACTCTAAAGCTTCGTAGGCTGTCGTTGCCCGAGATTTCTTCCTCTTTCGTTTCCCTTAACTGGTCCTCTGTCAAGTAGAGAATCACTTATTCACGGTTGTGAAATAATGTTACCAGTTCCTGTGTATTATGGTTAACAGGGTAATTACATCTTTGTTCACGTAATTTCTACAAAATAGTAACCACTGATCAGATCACACATAACGTAATGAATCTCATCTTCCACTGTTGACAAGCATATCGAAGACCCTGTAAAATTCCTGTTTGCTTAGCTTTTACAACTATGAGATGTGAAGGAGGCTAAAAATTTCCTTTACTTTCTGCAATAAGGTCCCAGTACGCCCGTCCGCATCATTGTTTTCTCAGCGTGTTATCGATAAAAGAGGTGGCTCCGATCTCCTCTGAAAAATTTACGAAGGTTTTCATGGATATTTTCTGAGTAATTTAGTATAAGGAAACCCTCACCTCCGGTGGCTCGAGACAGCGTAATTGCATTTCGCTTAATCTCAGATTCCCATTTAACCTCGTACTGTAAACAAACTATCTGCGTAAGACGGCAAATATCGGCGATATGCGATGTTTGTCTTGTTTGAAAACAAGCTCGTTCATTGACCAGCGGTATTCGGTACACTTCCACCTCAAGCTTCCGTTCAGTATTACCCGTTACTGCTTTGGTTTTTTTTTCTTTTTCTTATTCTTTTTTTTTTCAGGCACTGTTTGCTGTACATTAGCATATGGTCAGGTTTACTGACGAGGAGTTGGTTGATAGGCATCTTGGAATGAGTTCACTGATTGCTTTGAAAAACGGGCAAAACGACTCTTTAGTGAACTGTTCCCACAATGACAGCGAAAACATCACAGTACTTTTACGTTTCATATGAGGGTTGTCCCATTACTCTGTGTTCTACATTGTTGGTTTTGGTGATGGCATTTTAATGGGCGTTCCACTGGTTTGAAGGAATTTTCACAAGAATAGACGTAATTGCAGTAAAAGAGTACATAAATCGTAATTACGTTTTCCCCTCAGTAAGGTGCCGCCAAAGACCGTCATTCCCTCATGCCAAATTACGAAGAATATGTAATTGAAAGAAATAATTCTCGTCCATGAGGTTTGTGTTCTCCTCGTAATATTGAAGTAACATTCCTTCGTCTGGAGGGATACCTTCCTACCCTGAGACTTTATCGGTCTGACAAAATGAAGTAAATGAGTCTTCGAGTTAAAATACAGTGCAAAATTAACTAACATCTATGAAGTGTTGTCTGTGTCTCATGATAAAAGAAATAACTTTGGCCCTGCCATACCAATTAGCTGTCAAATATTCGCAAGAGCATGAAATGCGCTCTTTCTAATGACTCAAGTCGTATTCGAAACGGGAGTTCTTTTTCCTCCATTCGTTCGAAGACTTTTGGCACCATAATGTTACATCAGTTGTTACACTAGAACCAACGCACAGGTGACCATAATCAAGAAAGATTACTAAGGCTTTTTGAAACAAAAAAATAAAAGAAAGAAAATACAAAACTAATCGGTGGTAAACTAGGTTTGATCATTCTATGGTGCTTCATTTGTGAACTACATTCAAAACTACACGGCTTTTCAGTAAGAACGTGCAAAAATGTAACAGGACATAGAGAATTATCCAGTGAACAATTTGAGATAGGGAAACTGGGATCAGAGAAGTCAGCTCAAGGAGACATGCAAGTAAATGTGTCTACCGCTTCGTCTAGTATTACTGTTTTTCAGCTTGTTTACAACCAATAAGGCCGGCCGGGGTGGCCGAGCGGTTCTAGGTCCCACAGCCTGGGTCCGCGCGACCGCTACGATCGCAGGTTCGAATGCTGCCTCGAGCATGGATGTGTGTGCTGTCCTTACGTTCATTATGTTTCAGTGGTTCTATGTTCTAGGGAACTGATGACCTCAGAAGTTAAGTCCCATAGTGCTCAGAGCCATTTGCTCAGAGCCATTTGAACCATTTGAACAACCAACATGCATACAGGTTTACTTGTACGAGTACTTGAACAACTGTAATACCCATATCACCCACAACGAATCCATGCAGTGCTTGTGACTGACGTTGCAAAATGTTCAAATGTGTGTGACATCTTATGGGACTTAACTGCTAAGATCATCAGTCCCTAAGCTTACACACTACTTAACCTAAATTATCCTAAGGACAAACACACACACCCATGCCCAAGGGAGGACTCGAACCACCGCCGGGACCAGCCACATAGTCCAAGACTGCAGTGCCTTTAGACCGCTCGGCTAATCCCGCGCGGCTCTAACGTTGCATCAAGGATAGCATTGTGTCAATGGTTGCTCCCACAATAGATTGATCTCTTTACTAAGAAGGTCTCATGTGATCGAGATGGTATTTTGCCGGCCAGTGTGGCCGAGCGGCTATAGGCGCTTCAGTCTGGAATCGCGAGACCACTACGGCCGCAGGTTCGAATCCTGCCTCGGGCATGGATGTGTGTGATGTCCTTAGGTTAGTTAGGTTTAAGATGTTCTAAGTTCTAGAGGACTGATGACCTCAGATGTTAAGTCCCATAGTGCTCAATGCCATTTGAACCATTGAGAAGATATTTTGAATAGCACGAATAGCCATGAGTGGTATGAGAGAAACCCTCACGCTATAGCAGAGTCACACCATCAAGTACATGTTGCTGTGAATATCTGCGCTTTCATTTTAGGCGACTATCTCATTGGGTCACACCCTCTACCTGGCCGTCTGAATGGAGACGTGTACTTAAAGTTCGAGCAAAGAATTGTACCGGAGTTGTTGGAGAACATACCCTTACCTATTCGTGAGAGGATGTGGATACTTCGTGAACGTGTGCTGCCTCACTTCAGTGTGGATGACTGCAACCATCCCACTGCTGTATATCCTGGTCGGTGGATTGGAGCGGGACTTTCTATTCCATGGCCTGCGAGACCACCTGACGTGGACCCCCTTGATTATTTCCTATGGGGATATCTAAAGTCACTTGTAAGTGAGACCCCATTAGATACGGAGATAGAATGAGACTGAACAGCCAAAGAAACTGGTACATCTGCCTGATATCGTTGTAGGGCCCCCGCGAGCACGCAGAAGTGCCGCAACACGATGTAGCATAGCATAGGCTAATGTCTGAAGTAGTTCTGGAGGGAACAGAGACCATGAATCCTGCAGGGCTGTCCATAAATCCATAAGATTACGAGGGTCTGGAGATTTATTCTAACCAGAACGATGCAACGCATCCCAGTTGTACTCAATGGTGTTCATATCTGGGAAGTTTGGTGGCCTGCGGAGGAATTTAAACTGAGAAGAGTGTTCCTGAAGCCACGTTATAGCAATTCTGGACATGTGGGGCGTCACATTGTACTACTGGAATTGCCCAAGTCCGTCGGCATACACAAGGACATGAACGGATGCAAGTGATCAGACAGGATTCTTATGTACCTGTCGCCTGTCAGTCATATATAGACGTATCAGGGGGTCCCATATCACACCAACTGCACACGCTTCACACCATTACAGAGCCTCTGCCAGCTTGAACAGTCCGCTGCTGACATGCAGGGTCCTTGCATTCATGAAGTTGTCACAATACCCCTGTACGTCCATCCGCTCGATACAATCTGAAACGAGACCCGTCCGACCAGGCAACATGTTTCCAGTCATCAATGGTCCAGTGTCGAAGTTGACGTGCCCAGGCGAGGCCTAAAGCTTTGGGTCGTGCAGTCATCAAGGGTATACGAGTGGGTCTTCGACTGCGAAATCCCATATCGATGACGTTTAGCTGATTGGTACGCATGCTGACACTCATTGATGGCCCGTCATTGAAATCTGCTGCAATTGGCTGAAGGGTTGCCCTTCTGTCAGGTTAAACGATTCTCCTCAGTCGTCGTTGGTCCCGTTCTTGCAGGGTCTTTTTCTGGCTGGAGCGACGTCGGAGATTTGCTGTTTCAGCGGATTCCTGATATTCACGGTGCACTCGTGAAATAGTGGTACAGAAAAACCCCCACTTCTTCGCTACTTTGGAGATTCTGAGTCCCATAGCTCGTGCACCGACTATAACACCACGTTTAAATTCAGTTAAATCTTGATAACCTGCCATCGCAGCAGCAGTAACCGACCTAACAACTGCGCCAGACGTTGCGGACAACATCGCCATATTCTTCCTGTTTACATATCTTTGTATTTGAATGCGCATGCCTATACCTGTTTCGTTGGTAGTTCAGTGTAGTTTCCAGTATTGTAGCTGCCTGTGACGTGATTCAAAGCACACCAGAGATATTTGTAATGGTATGTCAGAATCTTGTTCGCCGATGTAATGCTTGTTTGAGGTTGATGGCCGTCAGTTTTAGCACATTTTGTGAGATAAACTACAAATGTTACATTCATTGTGTCAATGATGGTAATCTCCTTAAGCAGGCTTCGCAGGCCTCAGGTTCAAAAAATGGTTGAAATGGCCCTGAGCACTATGGGACTTAACCTCTGAGGTCATCAGTCCCATAGAACTTAGAACTACTTAAACCTAACTATCCTAAGGACATCACACACATCCATGCCCTATGCAGGATTCGAACCTGCGACCGTAGCGGTCACGCGGTTCCAAACTGAAGCGCCTAGAACCGTAAGGCCACCCGACCTCAAGTTCCCTACATAGTAGTTTCCAGTGGTGCATCCTCTATGTCATGTTAAATGTTTTCCCGCTTTTGCGGGAACTCCCTGTATATCCATGTCTAAAAGCCGATGATGGACGTTGACGGACTTAAGCTTTGAAAGGAAGCGTCCAGGTACTTTCCATGGATGCTTTACGGAAATCATGGGAATACTATCGTTACAGCACGGAAGCGCTGTAACAAATGCGTGTGAATAGGCTGCCCGCAGAATCGCGGTTATGAGAGGGGAGGGTATGGTCTTAGTCCTCAGTTATCGTGCGAAGAACATGGGGTAGACAGATTTTGTTTTGGGCCACACCAGAGCCTACACAAATGGCCATTTGTGTAACCGCTCGAACTTGTGGCTTAGTATAGCTATGTTACAGTGTAATATGCAAGGTAAGATAGACGAAAAGGACCTGGCATCCAGAAAAATTGTGCCAACAATTAATTCCCATTCCAAAAGATTTTATCTGGGCTGAAATAAATTCTCAGCCAGTAACACCATTATTATTTGCGCCGTTCAGATTGTACTTCCAAAAACAATCTCCAGACTGGAGCGAGACTGACACTTCGATTTCTTCCATCGGCGTATCTGACCTTGGCCTAAGAATTTATAACCGCCTGAAAAAATTTTGCTTCGTTTAGTTTTTACGTTCAGAGAACCGGTTTTTCTGCGACGTTTTTGAAGCGCGCCGCTTTGTATTCTTTAAACATTGAAATCGGCGCAAACTTTCGTATCGTGATTTTCGTAATCCAATAATCTTTACCCTCTGTCGAGATACAATGGCTTAAATTGGAGATAAATATATCACGTAAAATATTCTCTTACGCGTACTGAATGCGGGATAGGAATAAATTAAAAATATATTCATTTGCTAAAACTGAAAACTCGGTTTTGAAAATCTAGCATAATTCGTATTTTACGTGCAAAAAAACTCTCTCTTTTTATGAATTGTCTTACGCACGCCACTTCTTTGTTTTGAACTAATGCCAGTCAGCCTTTTTTTTTGTTTGTAAGGAGATAGACAAATACATGTGGTTAACGGTATTCCTGTTTTATGAAAGCTTTAGCCGTTGCCATAATACAGACAGCAAGGGTCTAAACACAATAAGAAAACCTATACGGGAGCAATCATCGTCCGAGTCAAGAAAAATCTACATCGGTTGCCAATTTAAGACGGTCTAACGACCGACCTACAGTAGAGTGAAAGCTGTGATCCAAAACTAAAATATTCCTATCGTTCCACAAAAAAGGCGAATACGTCCTGCGTAGAGTTACGGATGTAAAAGAAGGGAACTAGCATTACGACTTAACTGGAAATTTCAGAGCCATTTGTATCAGAAAATCTTGACATAGTCCCTGTTTTTTACTTGTTAGTATTAGTACTCATAGCATGCTATATACACTCCTGGAAATGGAAAAAAGAACACATTGACACCGGTGTGTCAGACCCACCATACTTGCACCGGACACTGCGAGAGGGCTGTAAAAGCAATGATCACACGCACGGCACAGCGGACACACCAGAAACCGCGGTGTTGGCCGTCGAATGGCGCTAGCTGCGCAGCATTTGTGCACCGCCGCCGTCAGTGTCAGCCAGTTTGCCGTGGCATACGGAGCTCCATCGCAGTCTTTAACACTGGTAGCATGCCGCGACAGCGTGGACGTGAACCGTATGTGCAGTTGACGGACTTTGAGCGAGGGCGTATAGTGGGCATGCGGGAGGCCGGGTGGACGTACCGCCGAATTGCTCAACACGTGGGGCGTGAGGTCTCCACAGTACATCGATGTTGTCGCCAGTGGTCGGCGGAAGGTGCACGTGCCCGTCGACCTGGGACCGGACCGCAGCGACGCACGGATGCACGCCAAGACCGTAGGATCCTACGCAGTGCCGTAGGGGACCGCACCGCCACTTCCCAGCAAATTAGGGACACTGTTGCTCCTGGGGTATCGGCGAGGACCATTCGCAACCGTCTCCATGAAGCTGGGCTACGGTCCCGCACACCGTTAGGCCGTCTTCCGCTCACGCCCCAACATCGTGCAGCCCGCCTCCAGTGGTGTCGCGACAGGCGTGAATGGAGGGACGAATGGAGACGTGTCGTCTTCAGCGATGAGAGTCGCTTCTGCCTTGGTGCCAATGATGGTCGTATGCGTGTTTGGCGCCGTGCAGGTGAGCGCCACAATCAGGACTGCATACGACCGAGGCACACAGGGCCAACACCCGGCATCATGGTGTGGGGAGCGATCTCCTACACTGGCCGTACACCACTGGTGATCGTCGAGGGGACACTGAATAGTGCACGGTACATCCAAACCGTCATCGAACCCATCGTTCCACCATTCCTAGACCGGCAAGGGAACTTGCTGTTCCAACAGGACAATGCACGTCCGCATGTATCCCGTGCCACCCAACGTGCTCTAGAAGGTGTAAGTCAACTACCCTGGCCAGCAAGATCTCCGGATCTGTCCCCCATTGAGCATGTTTGGGACTGGATGAAGCGTCGTCTCACGCGGTCTGCACGTCCAGCACGAATGCTGGTCCAACTGAGGCGCCAGGTGGAAATGGCATGGCAAGCCGTTCCACAGGACTACATCCAGCATCTCTACGATCGTCTCCATGGGAGAATAGCAGCCTGCATTGCTGCGAAAGGTGGATGTGCACTGTACTAGTGCCGACATTGTGCATGTTCTGTTGCCTTTGTCTATGTGCCTGTGGTTCTGTCAGTGTGATCATGTGATGTATCTGACCCCAGGAATGTGTCAATAAAGTTTCCCCTTCCTGGGACAATGAATTCACGGTGTTCTTATTTCAATTTCCAGGAGTGTAATTCATCGGACAAGTACGGTAACATCTCACATGCATGTCACATAACATGGCACTTGCCATAGTTTCATCCTACGTATCATTTGTCATGTTGTTCAATATGACAAAACGTATCATTAAGGTTTAGGATCCATACACACCCAGCATGAGATACTTCCTCTCATATATGCACCCCCACACTCGGTTACTCCCTATTGTAGATGCATCCCACTCTCTCTCTCTCTCTCTCTCTCTCTCTCTCTCTCTTTCTCTCTCTCTCTCTCACACACACACACACACACACACACACACACACACTCTTTCCTTGTCAGTCGTCAGTCCTCTCACTGATTTGATGGATCTCACCACGAATTTCTCTCCTGTGGTTAACTCTTCATCTCGCCGGCCGTTGTGGGCAAGCGGTTCTAGGCATTTCAGTCCGGAACCAAGCGGCTGCTACGGTCGTATGTTCGAATCCTGCCTCTGGCACGGATGTGTGTGATTTCCTTAGGTTAGTTAGGTTTAAGTAGCTGTACGTCTAGGGGACTGATGACCTCGGATGTTAAGTCCCATAGTGCTTAGAGCCATTGGAACCTTTTTTCATCTCGGAGTAACACTTCCAACCCACATCCTCAGTTATTTGCTCCATGTGTTCCCATGTCTTTCTCTACAATTTTTACTCTCCACAGATCCGTCTAATACTATGCAAGTTATTCCCCCTCTATCTTAGCTGTCGTCGTTTCATCTTTTCCCTTCTCCTTGTCAGTGTTTGCCATATACTCCTTTCCTCACCGATTATGCGTGGGCTCAACATTCCTTACGTTATCAGTCCACCTAATTTACGACATTCTTCTGTAACACTACATCACAAAAGTTTCGATTCTCCTCTTGTTCCGGTTTTTCCACAGTTCATGGATCGCAACCACACATTCCTTGCTCCATACGTACATTCTCAGGAATTTCTTATTCAAGTAAAGTTGTGTGTTTGATAGCAGTAGACTTCTCTTGGCTAGGAATGCCCTTCTTGCGAGTGCTAGTCTACTTTTTTATTTCGTCGTTGCTCGTGGGGTACTTTGCTGCCTATATTGTAGAATTCCGTAACTTTATCTACTTCTCAATCACCAATCCTTATATTTAGTTTCTCACTGTTTTCATTTCTGCCACTTTTTATTACCTTCTTCCTTCTTCGATTTACTCTTAATCCGTAATTTTTACTCATTAGATCGTTCATTTAAGTTAACAGATTCTGTAATTCGGTTCACTTTCACTAAGGATAGCAACGATATGAGCGAATTTCTCCGTTGATAACCTTTCACTAGAGTGTGAATTCGACTGTTGAACATTTCGTTTATTTCCATCATTCCTTCTTCTGTGCATAGGCTGAACAGCATGGGTGAAAGATTACATCCCTGTCTTACACACTTTTTAATTCGAACACTTCGAACTTAGTCTTCCAATCTTATTATTCCTTCTTGGTTCTTGTACGTACTGTGTTACCCATATTTCCCTATAGCTTACCATAATTTTCTCAGAATTTCGAATATCTTGCATAATTTGACATTGTCGAGCGCTTTTCCCAGTTCGACTAACCCTATGAATGTGCCTTGATTTTTCTTTAATCTTGTTTCCACTATCAACCCCAATGTCAGAACTCCATCTGGAGTACCTTTACCGTCCCTAAAATCAAACTGATCATCTGAAATACCCTCGATTTTCTTTTATACTCTTATGTATACTATTCTTGTCGGAAAATTGGATGCATGAGCTGTTAAGTTGATACTGCGATGATCCTCGCACTTGTCGGCTCTTTCAGTCTTCGGAATTGTGTGGATGACGTTTTTCCAAAAGTCTGATGGTATATCGCCATACTCATCCATTCTATATACCAATGTGAACAGTGGTTGAGACAACCCCCCCGCCCCCCTCTGCCCAAAATAGCAACAAAAACTATTGAATGACAATATAAAATGCTGGCTGCAACAATACTAAAGTTGAAATCTATTAATCATTGTCAACAATGGCCTTGTAAAACTCTTCAGTTCCAACTGATACCTCAAAATGCCTCATCAGTTTTAAGACATACATTTTCTTTTCCTTGCTGACCACGTTCTTCTTATCCAAGGTGGCTGCTTTCCTCACCTCCTGGAAATTTCAGGGTATTTCTACCTCAACCTCTACAGGACTTCTATTATAGGTGTCCAGACCTGATAATTTCTGCTCAGATTTTTCATAAGCCTCCACTTCCAACAGTTACTTTGAAACACATATTAGATCGCTCGGCTTTTAGTGCGCTGGACTTGAGATCCTTTGCTTCCCAATCCTTATTTAAGATTTTGACGATGGCTTGTTCTTCCAGTACTTGTAACACTCAGTCGGTGAAAGAATATCTTCCTTTTTCGGTAGCCTTTGTACAGTGTACTAAATACTCTGTCAGTTTTATAGCAATGACCACGAATAGGGAAATAATGTAACAGCTTATTAAATTTTCTGCCTCTTTCCATGAAGTCTGTTAGTGAGTACATCATTTTTAAATTATTATTTTGACTGGTACAGGAGTCAGAAAATAAATGAATTTCATTTGGACCATTTTCTGGCTGGGACTCCTAAAGCTTTCTGGGAAAATTCGGTAAAAACTGGAATTCGGTTAAATCCTTTCGGTCCTTCTGCTTCAAATCAAGAATAAAAGACAATCTTTTCCTTTGTCTATGCTTCGGAATGGATAATGACGCACAAACTGTGCAGCCTAACCCATCTTGAATGGAATGATTCACCTCGGAGAGCTATGGTGTTGGCCGATTCTGTCGTATATCGAAACATAGTTTAACCAAATCTGGATTTTCCTCATTATTGCATAAAAGTAGTTTGAATGAAGTTTATGCAACGTGTGGTACGTTAATAATTGATTTTTTCTTTCAGGTCTTGTTGCTTTTCACAGTCTGTCTTCGAACGTCTCTGATGTTTGAAAAGTTGCGGCCCACACATGTACACATTATTTACAGTACTTCATCGCATCAGTATTGTTCCCGTGCTCGTTTTCCTTGGTGTTTCTTCTCCGTGACAAAGCGGGATCGAACTGAGCAACAATCAGGAGTTATTTATTGTGTGAACCACTAATTTATTTCTATTTATGTTTATGGCAACAAGTGTTTGCCTACAGACGTTTTTACAACGAACTCCCCCACATTGTGATTGACAGTGACGTTCTGCATTGTGACGTTCTGCATTGTTATTCTCCCTTCACTTCTATCAGAAGCGAAGCACTGTTTGAGTCTATCAAGTTTTCTTTAACTGACAGACCAAATATCGAGTTCTGCAAAACGTCGTAATTTTCACCGCCCTATAACAGCAGCTTTTGACAAAATCGTTTCAGAATGTCATTCAAGGCAACAAGCTTGATTTGTAACTACAAAAATTTACATTAAAAAAATTGAGCGTTTATCGACTTGTGAAAAAAAATTCCACATTATATTGTGGAGAGGCGGCGGCAAACTGAAAGTGAATTTCTACCAACGGAAATGTACCTCAATGGTTCCAGTCCCGCACTAGTACTTTGTGGATATGACAAGTGCCTATACCATTTAAAAGAAAGATATAACTACTTAACTCGAGTGACGAATTTATCGGTAGTTACATTTTTCGCTTGTACCTCGTTTATACGGAAGATCGGTTTTCAGCGAACCGCAGCGACGCAGATTGATGCTACGCGACCGCGTGACGGCGGCTGGCAATGGACCGTCTGCAGAAAGTTCGCGGGCGCACTGCTAGATGGCAGCTATTCAGCTGCCACGTCGACGCGCAGCGCCGGCAGAATATGAAACGAGCTCGTGCCACTCATCACACGACATAACGGTACTACCATGTGTGCCTTATCTTCCTCTGAATTGCTCATAAAGAGACACATCAATACAACATTCGCGTACTCATCTCTTGTAATTCAACTTGTGGCCGTAATGATCAGGAATTAGTTTATTAAGCGCATCTTCGCATTAGAACACGCATTTTTCTTTTCTGCACCTGATGAATATTTCCTGACAATATCTCATACGGTGGATTAGAGGGAATTTCATTGGCTGTTGCTGTACAGTACGAAGTTTAATTTTGAGTGCCAACCGATTATTACCGGTGTGAGCCAATAGACGACAGTTTCTGTTGATTATATCATATTACAGTCTGCCGCTCGTGGTCTCGCGGTAGCGTTCTCGCTACCCGATCACGGTGTCCCGGGTTCGATTCTCGGCTGGTCGGAGATTTTCACCTTTCTCGAAATGACCGGGTCTTGTTGTCGTCTTTATCATCATCACTGATCCCCATTACGGCCGGAGGATGGCATCGGCAAACCACCTTCATTGGGACCTTGAGTAGTACGGTGCTGCGGGTCTCCCGCATCGCTCCCCTACACTCTGTCAAGGAGCATGGGACTTTATTTCCATTTCCATATCGTATTTCCGAGAAATACCGTAAAGGAGATTATATTTTCAGCAGTATTAACGTATAAACTTGGGCGTATGACATTGCGACATGTGCATGAGTAAAATTCATGTCTATAGTTGAAGACTGGAATGCCCTGGAAACTGTAGAGGCGCACTTTATCCTATAGGTGTTTTCAACTGTGTTATCTTAAAACTACCGTAGAAGGAGTTACCTTAATCTGTTCTGGGACTACCTGAAAGGATGGAGAAACGGCAGCAACTTCAGCGCAGTGAAAATACGGAGAAGAACAGGATCTGTTCAGTGAGAGTCCCAGAAGTATTTCTATAACTATGGATTTATACGGCGATAGTGGTGGCTGCGAACGGAGCAGATGTTTGGCTACACTAACGTCAAGTGAGCGAAACCGGTTACCATTATCAATAAATATTTTATTTAGGTCAAGTCTAATCAATTTTAAGGTTAATTAGATAGACCGCTAACGAGCAATTACCTGCAATTACCATTTCTGTCAGTCCTAGGGGACTGCGTAATTACTACTTTCTTTTAGAACAATTTCAGAGACAATCCCTATACTTGAAACAATCAGAAGACATCTATAAATAGGAGGATGTGTAATTCTGACCTTGTACGGACTAACGAATGGAATGTTGAAACTATGAATTTGAAGAGCAGATGAGCGACCTGAAGTTGCCTCATTATGACTTAGATGAGCAAAATAGAACTTCAACAAGTGGTTCTGGCTCCAATGTCGGCATATCGTTGAACTGTTGCGAGACAGCGAGAAAATGCTATAACAGATATGGATATTATAGCATAAGTACAGTACTTAGGAAGACGCTTCGAGAAAAGGAACTACAGAGAAGTTCGCCCGTCATTTGAGTTATGTTGCATTCTTGAAAAATAATTACAGAACAAACACTGCATGACATAGTTTCGAGAAAAACTGAAAGATACGAAATGCCGTGCAACTTGATTTTACAAGAAAATTTATTTATTTGTTTGGAGTAAGAATATATTCCCTTTACGAAACCAAAGAGATAGTTGTACTTCATACATGTAATCCAAAAACTGGTTTGATCCAGCACTCCACGGCAGTATAGCCCGTACAAATCTCTTCATTTTTGCGTAACTGCCACCACCACAGCCTTCTGAACCTGCTTACTGCAGTCAAGTCACGGTTCCCCAATAAAATTACATTCCCTGACAAAAAAAAACGTAATGCGCCTGGAAGGAGAGGAGGAAACTTCGCGGGTTGATATTGTATGTGAAGTATTTTCAGTGATTACAAATTCGAGTTAAATTTACAAAGATCTTACACTATGAACAACGTGAAATGATGTTACACTCCGTCTTGTGTTGATGCATGAACTCATTCAGTTCGGAAGGGTGTTATAAAGCCCCTTCCAGCAGCAAGCTGGCCCACAGTAGTTGTCTTGGCATCAAGGATACTGGCCAAACGACGGAATGGACTCCCAACTGGTCCCACTTATGTTCTGCCTGGGACCAATCTTGGATCTTGCATTGGCCTGTTGAAAATGGCTCTACAGTACTGCCACATGGGAGGTAATATATGAAGGTGGGTGATGTTCATAACACACCGTTGGGCCCTGGCTCCCTACACCATGACACTTAGTGTAATACTGCTGCCCCTCTCCATAGATATTGGAATAGTGGAACCTGTCTGTTGGTCGCCGCCGTTGACGCCATTCAATAGCAGTTCCTGTGTCATTGTGAAGGCACTACTCCATACTCAGCCGTTTGTGTAGCAGTGTTAAGGGCAGCCAACATATGCGATAATAATTCCTTAGATCGTATGCTGCTAGACTACAGCCAATGTTGCAGGTAGTCCTTTACTTCTTTTCGGATGGACTGCACACACGTGAAGTGGCTATGACCCGCCCTTGTGGTGGTCAGACATGTCGAGTGGACCATTGAAGACGAGTATGACTGTCAAGTTCCAAGCAGTCGTACATCGTACCACAGTCTCGTCCGAATGCGCCACAAATATGGATGCAGCACTATACTACCTGCTGGCCAAATGGAGACTCTACATGAGGCCCCATACAAACTCTCTTAGGTGCTGATGACGCAGTCTTTGACGAGTACGTGGCATCTCCATACCCCTTATGTACCCTACCAGACCCGTCACGAACGCTAAATGCTACAGCTCTATCTGTTATAGGGAACTGCTGCCTCATCATTTACAAAGCCGCCGATGGTACGTACGTCTACCAAGTTATACTGACATGACTTCTGGGTGCTTTACTCTTGTTTAAGGCAATGTGTACAGCCCTCGTACCCCTCCATTACCGAAATGATGACAGCTTGATACTTCAAAATGTGTCCTTTCAACCAATGTTTTTCTTTAGTCAAGTTGAAAGTAATACTCATGTTGGTAGGAATACTTAACAGAATATATGTCTGTTGAATATCTGACTTGCTTCTGGTGTGGTAGGCTAAAAATATTGTTAAACGGATTTAGTAAGCATCTCTCTTGTGAAACACAAATAGCACTTTACTCACACGAAGCGTCGATTGCTATCAAAAAGGGATTTCAAATTGATTGTGTTTTTCTAGATTTCCAGGAGGCTTTTGACACCGTATCTCACAGGCGGCCTGAAATCAAATTAACTGATTATGGAGTATTGTCTCAATTATGAGACTGGACTCGTAATTTCAGAGAGGTCAGAGTTCACTGAAATTAAAGGAAAGTTATCGATTGAACCACGAATGATTTCTGGCGTTACCCAATTTAGTGTTACAGGCCTTCTGCTATCCTCATGTTTATAAGCTATTTAGGACACAATCTGCACCTTAGGTACTTCGTGGATGATACTGTCGTTTATCGTCTAGTAGTCATCAGAAGATTGAAACCAACACTAAAACGATTTAGATGTGATGCCTGTATGGTGCAATAATTGGCAGTTGACCGCAAATAATGAAAAGTATGAGATCATCGACCTGAGTGCTTAAAGGAAACCTTTAAACTTCGGTTTCACCATAAATAAATGAAATCTAAAGGCCGCAACTTCAATTAAATATGTAGTAACTACAATTACAAATCACATAAATTGGAAAGAACACACAGTATGTTATCGGGAAGGCGAAGCAAAGGCTACGTTTTATTGGCAGAACACTCCCAAGATGCAACAGACCTACTACAGAAACTGCCTACATTTAGTTTGGCTGTCCTCTTTTGGAGTACTGCTGCGTAGTGTTGCATGCTTATGAAATACGATTAACTGAGTCCCACATCCTATCGCTGAAACAATCATGTGACCTCTCACGCTGTCCGTCACTGTGTGCGTTCAGAATGCCTTCTTAGTCACATTTGGTACGAGTTCCACGGACTGCCGCTTTTTTATTCTAAGGCGGCTAGCACGAGTACAGAGCAGATTATCTCCTTGGAACCCTTACTGCATTTTCCAAGTACCCAACCAATAAACTGCAATTTGCAACCTGCGATTGAGCATATGCGATCGTTTCATTTCGTATCTGTACGCATTGTTATATCTGTGAAACGGCTGATTCCAGGTGTGAATGACCTGTACTCGTCGGATACTACATTTCTTCGTTTTGTAAATGCATTCTGCTAGCAAGCAGACAGACAAGAAACACTACAGAGGTATTGGGTTCGGTAGTCATTTCACAAACAACTTATTCACCTGATCTAGTGCCCTCACATTTCACCAATTGCGCTCTGTTGAACGAGCGTGCAGGAAGTTCCTTATTGTTTTTATTAAACTTATGGAAAAAAGCTACGAACGTAGGCGCGTACCAAATAGTAACGACGTTCCGACGTTCTCTCACTCCTACCGATTTATGCAGTCTGAAGCAGCGATTAATATCCGCAAAGTAATTACAACTATAAATTGTCTCTGTAACTCGGAATATGAACAGCTAAAGTTTGTTAGTGTACAAATTGCACACACACACACACACACACACACACACACACACACACACACACACACACACACACACACACCTTCGTGTTTACTGCCAATACCGTACCTTATCTCGATTCTAACCACCGCTCGCTCACACTGTCCCGTCTCTAATGACGTCGATGTCGACGGGACGTTAAACCCTACTCTTCTTCTCCTTCTTTTCTTCATTGAAACTCTTTTTGTGCCAAACTCTCCTGCTTCTCGCGAAGAAGATGTCTTTGTCAATGGCTGCGTCATTTGCCTTTACGTATTGGCTTTCGCACATTGTTTTAGTCCATATTGTTTTACATACAACTTATTATACACAGTGGCTCTATTTTAATTTCATTCCCACACTGCTTGGCAAAGAATGTGAAGCAACCGGAAGGTGAAGAAGAAGCGAAATCTAAGTTCGGGCTTGAGAGGGTATGTGATGACATTTTAGTGGTTACACAATCGCTTCAAATTTGTAAATAGCTTAGGAGTATGAGACAATTTATTAGAATGGCGCTGGCACACACTATGGCAGGTATTTAAGTATTGATTCGGTTTACAAGGATGTCATAAAACCGTTGTATCCTCTGTTGAGGCAAGCTTGCAACGTGTTAGTGATAACTGTATAGTACCACTAGTACTATGAAGTCCGATCTGGTCCTATACGTGTTCCATCAGGGAAACATCAGGGGATCTTGTTAACCATAGAAGTACTCACAGTCAGACAGCCTATAGAGAGACTTTCTCTGTGTGGCTCAGCATTATCTTGTTGAAAAATGTCACCATGGCAGAGATTATTCATGAGGGAGTAGGACGTTCGTGACTCGCTGTTAAGCCGTCAGAGTTCCCTCAATCACCTGAAGTTGATGGCTTATCATTTTGTGGCAACAGAAGTGACTCTGTCTCTCCAAAGCAATGGAAGAGTGGGACCTCTTCGCAGTTCGCCACCGTACTTGCTGACTTTGGTCATTGTGGAGAGCAGAACAACAGTTCATCGCTGAAGACAATGTGGTCCATTTCAATAGCTGTTCTTGCTCCCGGTAAGGACGCCTGCACGAGCATGGCCGATTGTGTTCGTGGTATTAACAGCAACCATCGTACGGGGACAATAATTCTCTAGCCTGGCTGCTGGTAGTCTCCGTACCAATAGTGCGGTATGACAGAGTTTAGCTCGGAGTCCATTAGTTGTTACATGATGGCAGGTGGAGATGCGAAAGGATTGGTACAGTTACACAAAGAGGTCCGTTGTTCGCTGTCAGTATCATATAGCAGCGAAACATTCTAAATACGCTAATGCAATAATGTGGAACCGATTTCCACTGGAAAAAGATAGTTCCAAGTTTGGTAACCAGGTGTAAATCTGGCGCTGTATACTGTTTGTGTGACGATTAGACGCCCGCGCTGACATTTGACTAGCCACAAAGTGAGTGAACATGAGGCTGTTAAGGAGAGACTGGGCGCTGTTAGTGAAATAGTTGTACGTGAACGACAGCAATTCCAGTGCTGCATTGACAGAGTATACATTACTGAAACTTCTGAGGAGACGCAAGATGTCATTAAATGGTTTGAAAAAGGTGATAACGAAATTCTATTACACGGTTGAGGGTAGTGTGGCACCTGGAAGAGGAAGGCGTCCTATCCCGACGGAAGTTACTGACGAGGTTACTTTTGCTGTGTGGCCGGCCGAAGTGGCCGTGCGGTTAAAGGCGCTGCAGTCTGGAACCGCAAGACCGCTACGGTCGCAGGTTCGAATCCTGCCTCGGGCATGGATGTTTGTGATGTCCTTAGGTTAGTTAGGTTTAACTAGTTCTAAGTTCTAGGGGACTAATGACCTCAGCAGTTGAGTCCCATAGTGCTCAGAGCCATTTGAACTTTTGCTGTGACTGACTCCAGAGCACATGTCCAGTGTAGTGTTAATGCCTGTGCAGCGTCACGGGAATTCTCCATCCCACTGTCTACAGTACGGAAAGTTTTGTGGTCTGTAGTACATTGGCACCCACACAATATCCAAATGTCACAGCGACTGCAACCTCATGATCCATAGCCACATTCCATACTTGCTGTTCGATTTCTAGCACAGATCGTAGTTGATGACATGTGGCTGGGCAGTATTATACGGAGAGAAAAGGCACATTTTACACTACAAGATGCAATGAATACACACAATAGGCGAATTTGGTGTACTGTTAAACCACGTGCAGTTGCACGAAGGGCCATTGCACACGCTGTAGGTGACTCAGCGGTGTGGATTGACAAGCTTGTTTATTCTCGATCCGCCCGTCTTCGAAGATAGTACACCTAAAGAGCCTGTGTGGTGTACAGAGACGTATGTACGTTATCTAGACGACCTTGTGTAGCATGTGGTTTCTGCTTTGGAAGAACTCATCTGTGTGGAGACCAATTTTGTCATGCAAGATGGGGCAACACCTCGTGTCGGCCGCCCAGTAAATGATTTGCTTAACACCTTCGCAACTGTAGGATGTAAATACATCCTGTTACATCGTTTTCTAGTTGTCGACCTATACATTATTGCCCTTTATTATAGAACGTCCTTGACCTCAATGACTTTTTTTGTTAGATACGTTGCTTGAGGCAGAAATGAATATGTATTTTCTTTTTTTGTCTTAGAAAGTGCTCTGTGTTAACTGAGGTTTAGTGCTATCTGACTCTGGTCTAAAAGTATTCTTGGATTTTTTTAAAATTTCGGCCGTACTCTGCATGTGTCTATTTCGCGTCATGGTGAAAGCTCAAGAATTAACTCCTAAAAGGCAAAGTGCATCGAGATTTTACACAACGAAGGCCCCAAAAGCTCTGAAAATGAGAAGATGTTAAACTGATTGAGGTCAACTGTACGTCAGAATCTGCAGAAACTGACTCCTGAAGGACATAAGGAAAACTTACCGCTAAGCGTTTGCCCACGCGTTTCTTCACCGAGGGAGGACAGAATACTTAGTCGATTAAGCTGAAAAAAATGATGCTACTTCATATGAAGTGGCAAAAGCATGCCAAGAGGCAACGGGAATTGAGTCCAGCTCTTCAGTTATTATAAAAAGACTCTGTGGAATGGGTAATGAAGGGTAGAGTTGCCAAGAAGCAGCCTATTTTAAGTGATGCAATGCGGAAAAAGAGGCTGGCACATGGCAGACCAAACATCAAAATGGTTCAAATGGCTCTGAGCACTATGGGATTTAACATCTATGGTCGTCAGTCCCCTAGAACATAGAACTACTTAAACATAACTAACCTAAGGACAGCACACAACGCCCAGTCATCACGAGGCAGACTACACATCAACTGGGCAAAGGAACAGCGGAGAATATTTTCATATGAAAACCGATTTTCCATGATGAGCGAGAGACCTCAGCTCGTGAGGAGTGAACCCTATGGAGGAGAGGACCCTGACTGTTTGTGCGAACCATGAAACATGCTCCATCACTAATAGTTTGTGGAGCAATGCAGTTCGAGGTGTTAAAAGACTGTACTTTGTTCAGGGAACAATGAACGGTGATCAAGTCGAAACTGTGATTCAGTGCCCTCGGATGTTCACTCCACGTGATAATTTCTGGGATGCGCAGTGCATTTTGCAACAGGATCTGGCCCATGTCATACATACATAAGTAGACTTGCTTATTTTATTTTTGTAGTGCAGTTTTCAAGGTTAGTGCTGTTACATATCACTTCAGCTTCGTTCGGTCATGATTGAATTTGGTGTCAGAGAGCTTCTGTGGCTGGAAATTTGTATTACAAAATATCCTTTATTCCCAGAGGTATTAGCGAAGGAATTTTGGCATACTTTGAGAAACTATCAACCATATAAATTTCAGGAAATAACCAAATCGTCTCCCAAATAACATCTTTACAACGTTTAGAATTAACAAACAGGAAGAAAAATTCCAAAACAGTGTCCTCTGTAGCAGACGTGATGAGCAAGTACTTGATAGCTCAGTCACAGTCAGCTTACATTAACTCAGTTACGAAAAGCGACGCTAGAAGCCTAATTTACTACTATACAAGAAAACAGAGCTTCAAAAATAATACAAATGGATTCACAAAGACAAATACAGGCACCTGGTTGAAGATACGTGCCGAAAAATGATGACAGCCTAGCCAGTAGGGAATTAAATATTTGAACATATTAAACGTGAAATACAGGCAAAAATATTCATATCAAAGCAAAACTTGACCAAAAAACCTTAACAATTGTCCATCTTCTGCAGAAGTAGATTTTAAGGCAACTTACCTAAATTAACAAGATTAACACCACATAAGGACATACGTAAAAGACGCTGTTACTTTTATTTCACTTCCCGAAAGACCTGCCACGAGAAGTAATGAGTCTTTAGCGAAACATTCACGTTCAACTTAAGTTGTAAAGTTCAAGCTCACCAGATTCAATAGGATCCACGTATACTGATGAGAGTACTGTAACGGCATTTTATAAAATACACTCCTGGAAATGGAAAAAAGAACACATTGACACCGGTGTGTCAGACCCACCATACTTGCTCCGGACACTGCGAGAGGGCTGTACAAGCAATGATCACACGCACGGCACAGCGGACACACCAGGAACCGCGGTGTTGGCCGTCGAATGGCGCTAGCTGCGCAGCATTTGTGCACCGCCGCCGTCAGTGTCAGCCAGTTTGCCGTGGCATACGGAGCTCCATCGCAGTCTTTAACACCGGTAGCATGCCGCGACAGCGTGGACGTGAACCGTATGTGCAGTTGACGGACTTTGAGCGAGGGCGTATAGTGGGCATGCGGGAGGCCGGGTGGACGTACCGCCGAATTGCTCAACACGTGGGGCGTGAGGTCTCCACAGTACATCGATGTTGTCGCCAGTGGTCGGCGGAAGGTGCACGTGCCCGTCGACCTGGGACCGGACCGCAGCGACGCACGGATGCACGCCAAGACCGTAGGATCCTACGCAGTGCCGTAGGGGACCGCACCGCCACTTCCCAGCAAATTAGGGACACTGTTGCTCCTGGGGTATCGGCGAGGACCATTCGCAACCGTCTCCATGAAGCTGGGCTACGGTCCCGCACACCGTTAGGCCGTCTTCCGCTCACGCCCCAACATCGTGCAGCCCGCCTCCAGTGGTGTCGCGACAGGCGTGAATGGAGGGACGAATGGAGACGTGTCGTCTTCAGCGATGAGAGTCGCTTCTGCCTTGGTGCCAATGATGGTCGTATGCGTGTTTGGCGCCGTGCAGGTGAGCGCCACAATCAGGACTGCATACGACCGAGGCACACAGGGCCAACACCCGGCATCATGGTGTGGGGAGCGATCTCCTACACTGGCCGTACACCACTGGTGATCGTCGAGGGGACACTGAATAGTGCACGGTACATCCAAACCGTCATCGAACCCATCGTTCTACCATTCCTAGACCGGCAAGGGAACTTGCTGTTCCAACAGGACAATGCACGTCCGCATGTATCCCGTGCCACCCAACGTGCTCTAGAAGGTGTAAGTCAACTACCCTGGCCAGCAAGATCTCCGGATCTGTCTCCCATTGAGCATGTTTGGGACTGGATGAAGCGTCGTCTCACGCGGTCTGCACGTCCAGCACGAACGCTGGTCCAACTGAGGCGCCAGGTGGAAATGGCATGGCAAGCCTTTCCACAGGACTACATCCAGCATCTCTACGTTCGTCTCCATGGGAGAATAGCAGCCTGCATTGCTGCGAAAGGTGGATATACACTGTACTAGTGCCGACATTGTGCATGCTCTGTTGCCTGTGTCTATGTGCCTGTGGTTCTGTCAGTGTGATCATGTGATGTATCTGACCCCCAGGAATGTGTCAATAAAGTTTCCCCTTCCTGGGACAATGAATTCACGGTGTTCTTATTTAAATTTCCAGGAGTGTAAATGCTCATCAAGTACTACGCAGCACGTCAATGACCCACCATTGTCGCCAGAACTCGCGTCCAAGGCTTTGAGACCCACTCCACTGTACAATTCCTTCATCAGCCATGTGCTACATACAGGGAAAGATCACAGCTAAATGTCCCACTGCTTCGCAGTAGCCATTACCCCATTTCATATGAAGCACACGCGACGGTTGCAATCTGTCCAACCGTAGGCTACTGCTCCGGTTTTTACAGCCAGCGAACGTTACCGAACGTTAGGACTCTGACAGACTGATTCACGCAGACGCAGTCGACCCTAAGTTTTCCTCCATAGGTCTTCACGTAACCCTTTCGAATGTCCGCGAAACCCATCAGCAAGTAACTAACTGTGGCTCACTGGCATTTATCGACACGAGCTAGTGCACCTCTAAAATAATAAATTGTTATGAAGAAAGCTATCCCTTCTTTTTCCTTATTTTTTTTTTACATTACTCTTACCCCCCCATGAACCATGGACCTTGCCGTTGGTGGGGAGGCTTGCGTGCCTCAGCGATACAGATGGCCGTACCGTAGGTGCAACCACAACGGAGGGGTATCTGTTGAGAGGCCAGACAAACTTGTGGTTCCTGAAGAGGGGCAGCAGCCTTTTCAGTAGTTGCAGGGGCAACAGTCTGGATGATTGACTGATCTGGCCTTGTAACATTAACCAAAACGGCCTTGCTGTGCTGGTACTGCGAACGGCTGAAAGCAAGGGGAAACTACAGCCGTAATTTTTCCCGAGGACATGCAGCTCTACTGTATGATTAAATGATGATGGCGTCCTCTTGGGTAAAATATTCCGGAGGTAAAATAGTCCCCCATTCGGATCTCCGGGCGGGGACTACTCAAGAGGACGTCGTTATCAGGAGAAAGAAAACTGGCGTTCTACGGATCGGAGCGTGGAATGTCAGATCACTTAATCGGGCAGGTAGGTTAGAAAATTTGAAAAGGGAAATGGATAGGTTAAAGTTAGATATAGTGGGAATTAGTGAAGTTCGGTGGCAGGAGGAACAAGACTTTTGGTCAGGTGATTACAGGGTTATAAATACAAAATCAAATAGGGGTAATGCAGGAGTAGGTTTAATAATGAGTAAAAAAATAGGAGTGCGGGTTAGCTACTACAAACAGCATAGTGAACGCATTATTGTGGCCAAGATAGACACAAAGCCCATGCCTACTACAGTAGTACAAGTTTATATGCCAACTAGCTCTGCAGATGATGAAGAAATAGATGAAATGTATGACGAGATAAAAGAAATTATTCAGGTAGTGAAGGGAGACGAAAATTTAATAGTCATGGGTGACTGGAATTCGTCAGTAGGAAAAGGGAGAGAAGGAAACATAGTAGGTGAATATGGATTGGGGGGAAGGAATGAAAGAGGAAGCCGCCTTGTAGAATTTTGCACAGAGCATAACTTAATCATAGCTAACACTTGGTTCAAGAATCATGAAAGGAGGCTGTATACATGGAAGAAGCCTGGAGATACTGACAGGTTTCAGATAGATTATATAATGGTAAGACAGAGATTTAGGAACCAGGTTTTAAATTGTAAGACATTTCCTGGGGCAGATGTGGATTCTGACCACAATCTATTGGTTATGAACTGCAGATTGAAACTGAAGAAACTGCAAAAAGGTGGGAATTTAAGGAGATGGGACCTGGATAAACTGAAAGAACCAGAGGTTGTAGAGAGTTTCAGGGCGAGCATAAGGGAACAATTGACAGGAATGGGGGAAATAAATACAGTAGAAGAAGAATGGGTAGCTCTGAGGGATGAAGTGGTGAAGGCAGCAGATGATCCAGTAGGTAAAAAGACGAGGGCTAATAGAAATCCTTGGGTAACAGAAGAAATATTGAATTTAATTGATGAAAGAAGAAAATATAAAAATGCAGTAAATGAAGCAGGCAAAAAGGAATACAAACGTCTCAAAAATGAAATCGACAGGAAGTGCAAAATGGCTAAGCAGGGATGGCTAGAGGACAAATGTAAGGATGTAGAGGCTTGTCTCACTAGGGGTAAGATAGATACTGCCTACAGGAAAATTAAAGAGACCTTTGGAGAGAAGAGAACCACATGTATGAATATCAAGAGCTCAGATGGAAACCCAGTTCTAAGCAAAGAAGGGAAGGCAGAAAGTTGGAAGGAGTATATAGAGGGTTTATACAAGGGAGATGTACTTGAGGACAATGTTATGGAAATGGAAGAGAATGTAGATGAAGACGAAATGGGAGATAAGATACTGCGTGAAGAGTTTGACAGAGCACTGAAAGACCTGAGTCGAAACAAGGCCCAGGGAGTAGACAACATTCCACTAGAACTACTGATGGGTTCGGGAGAGCCAGTCATGACAAAACTCTACCATCTGGTGAGCAAGATGTATGAGACAGGCGAAATACCCTCAGACTTCAAGAAGAATATAATAATTCCAATCCCAAAGAAAGCAGGTGTTGACAGATGTGAAAATTACCGAACTATCAGTTTAATAAGTCACAGCTGCAAAATACTAACGCGAATTCTTTACAGACGAATGGAAAAACTGGTAGAAGCCGACCTTGGAGAAGATCAGTTTGGATTCCGTAGAAATGTTGGAACACGTGAGGCAATACTGACCTTACGACTTATCTTGGAAGAAAGATTAAGAAAAGGCAAACCTACGTTTCTGGCATTTGTAGACTTAGAGAAAGCTTTTGACAATGTTGACTGGAATACTCTCTTTCAAATTCTGAAGGTGGCAGGGGTAAAATACAGGGAGCGAAAGGCTATTTACAATTTGTACAGAAACCAGATGGCAGTTATAAGAGTCGAGGGGCATGAAAGGGAAGCAGTGGTTGGGAAAGGAGTGAGACAGGGTTGTAGCCTCTCCCCGATGTTATTCAATCTGTATATTGAGCAAGCAGTAAAGGAAACAAAAGAAAAATTCGGAGTAGGTATTAAAATTCATGGAGAAGAAGTAAAAACTTTGAGGTTCGCCGATGACATTGTAATTCTGTCAGAGACAGCAAAGGACTTGGAAGAGCAGTTGAACGGAATGGACAGTGTCTTGAAAGGAGGATGTAAGATGAACATCAACAAAAGCAAAACGAGGATAATGGAATGTAGTCAAATTAAGTCGGGTGATGCTGAGGGAATTAGATTAGGAAATGAGATACTTAAAGTAGTAAAGGAGTTTTGCTATTTAGGGAGTAAAATAACCGATGATGGTCGAAGTAGAGAGGACATAAAATGTAGACTGGCAATGGCAAGGAAAGCGTTTCTGAAGAAGAGAAATTTGTTAACATCGAGTATAGATTTAGGTGTCAGGAAGTCGTTTCTGAAAGTATTTGTATGGAGTGTAGCCATGTATGGAAGTGAGACATGGACGATAACTAGTTTGGACAAGAAGAGAATAGAAGCTTTCGAAATGTGGTGCTACAGAAGAATGCTGAAGATAAGGTGGGTAGATCACGTAACTAATGAGGAGGTATTGAATAGGATTGGGGAGAAGAGAAGTTTGTGGCACAACTTGACTAGAAGAAGGGATCGGTTGGTAGGACATGTTTTGAGGCATCAAGGGATCACAAATTTAGCATTGGAGGGCAGCGTGGAGGGTAAAAATCGTAGAGGGAGACCAAGAGATCAATACACTAAGCAGATTCAGAAGGATGTAGGTTGCAGTAGGTACTGGGAGATGAAGAAGCTTGCACAGGATAGAGTAGCATGGAGAGCTGCATCAAACCAGTCTCAGGACTGAAGACCACAACAACAACAACAATGCTTGCAGTTTCCAGAAGTTTCAATGCTTGCAGTGTTAATGTGTTGTCCATCGAGAAACAGTTGGACAAGACAGAAAATTTAGTTGTACGCACACAAACGTTAATACATTTAAACAACACCTTCATTATGTTGACGGTAGCATTGTGCTAGTAACACCATCCGTCACTAACAGTACCGTCATATGTCGAACTGCGTCAGACTCTGAAGGGAAATTACATGATGTGTCAATGACGTTTTTGCACAGTCACACTGGGGATCATTAACTTGCAGTAAAACGCACTTAAACAAATTGTCTTTGAATCTGCGTTCCTTAGGCCACAGAGTTCTAAGAGTTCTCCAAAGAGCTTAGTCATACAGATGTGCAGGAGCTGCGAGGGGTGTGCAATAAGTAACGGAACAGACTTTTTTCTGAAATCTGATTGCTTTTATTCAGGTTCGAATATACCACATTATACCCAACTCCACTGATTGCAAATACCTTTTCTTCAACTCAGTCTCCGTTCAATTGAATGGTTTTACGCCACATTACTGCGAGATCCTGTATACCCGCATGGCACTACTACAGTGGTCGCAGTCGGAGCAGACGTCTTGCTTCATCAATAATCTCCCCATCGTCCACATACTGCTTCCCATGGAGGGCATCCTTCATTGGGCCATTGGTCACTGGTCTTCTGTTAAGCGGCGAGAACCCTAGCGGGCACACAAGATTGAATACCCCGAATGGTGGGATTGTGTGTCAACGCTGCCAACAGAGGCGTCCAGATGGACAGCGAAATTTTTGATTGTGATCACCTCTGATGAGAGTTTCCACACGTTCCAACACTGCAGGACTCGCATCCGTGTGCAATCGCACGGCACACGGCAGATGTGACAGATTTGCACTGCCTTATTGCGATGATGACAGATTCCTCGCTCAACAAGTCACCGGGCTTTTGTTTGCTGACAGGTCTCCGTACACCTTTTGCAAGCACCTATGAATATCTTTGATGCTCAGCTTTTGCCCCCAGACTATCTGTTTACCTATATCGCTTCATGAAACATATTGGCTGAAGCGAAAATGTTCCACGATCCTCCGCAACAAATTAAAAAAAAAAAATGATGTTGAATTACTTATTGATGCACCTCGTATTTTTTCAGTGAGTTTCGTCCACTCATTTATATCGCACAAAGTTGCTTTAAAATGATCCATTCGGTTTTTTCTGGCGATTGCGTATTTTTAACAAAGTTTGTCGTTGATCAACATCGCATCCTGTAAGAGGTGTACCATTGTTATTGATGGTCTTTGTGTTTCAAGCACTTCGTAAACTCCGCATCAGTGCAGGTGTTTGCTTAGAACAGTGTCTAAATCTTTATCATGGTAAGGTCGAGTCCGCCATGTGTAAGCAATTATATTCAGCTGCACAGAGCTGAATTTACAGTAACGCCTGGTTCATATGAGCAGTTGACACGTTAAAGTTGTAATTCTTTTCTCGTCTCGATCTTGTGTCTCAACTTCTCAGAGCTTTAATGAAGTTGTTGCAACTCTCAGGGTAATACCTAGGTAGATTGGTGAATCATCGTTTTTATTGTGGATCCATTGAAGGCGATGCGCAGTTTTCTTCCAATTTTTTTTATTTCGCAGCTGGAATGCTGTAACTAGGGTCTTTGACTGATGTTGGGTCGTCTGATTGTATAGTAGTCCTGGAGATATTCAATTGACAGCTTCTAAAAACCTCTCCAGACCTTCTAATTCCAGTAGCTACACCTCAGAGCAAGAACAGAATTCTACAGAAGAGTCTTGGTGTCTTGAATGAGCAGACGTATGCATAAAAGAAAATCTTAGACAGAATGCTTCTCGAAGGATATCCGAGCGTCGGACCCTACATCTACTTTGTTTGTCATGTAAGTTATTATAGAACTTTACGTTACGTGGTATGACTTACCAGTGAAGCATTCTTTGTTATTGTGCAAAGTGTAACTAGCAGTATTCCATGTTGTACTATGTCGTATGAGACAGTTATATCAATGAGTATCACCACTAATTCTTTGCTCTGCTTATATTCTTGTTCTGTGTTAAAGGAAAGACAAAGTATGTGTCTTGCTCTTTATTTCTTCTGAAACTAGCTTTGTTAGGTACAAATTACGTTTCATCCAGTGGTTGGAGATGAGTCAGGCATATACTTTCAAAATCTATGAGCAGTTGGCATCGAAATGATGTTGCTTATATCTCTTAGGAATATCAGCATCTTCTCCGGATTGTAATTTATGCTGTTTCCTTGGCCTTCAGCTATTCTTCAGTAATCTGACATTGCCTGACCAAACTGTTGATTATTGAGGCTAATCAAACTTCAGTATTTCTTCAGAAACGTCTTATATGGTGGTTAAAATACGCCACATATTCAATGTATGGTCCTGCTGAAAATTAATAGCTGTTTTCTTTTACTTATTCTTCCTTTTTCTTTTTCTCTATCCGGGAGAAATTTTCGAGGTATTTTGTCTACGGTGGTATTCGAAAGGTTTGTAGGTTTTGTTAAGTCATTGGTTAGATGAACTAGCAGCTTACAAGCCTTAGGATCTTTGAAAAATATATACTTCCAAAATTCTCAAATAAATTTGCAGGCAGATAGTGAGAAGATGCATATATAGGTTGAATGAAACATAATAATGATGATGATTTGAAATAAAATATACCTAAAGTATTACTATAATAGAAAGTGTGATACAACAATCACGAATGAACTGAAGAGCAATTTTAATCACCCTAGGAAAGCTGAGTAAACATAAATTGAACAGAGGAATTCTCCAATAAGAAAGAAAATTTTAACGCTCAAATATATGTACAGAGGCAACGAAGGCAAAGTCGTAACGTAGAGTGCCTCACTCCAAAACTTAAATGCTCCAGCTTACGAATAAAGGTGAGACTGACGAAAATGAAAAGGAGTGGAGAAGACGGAGAGTTATGTAGGCTGCGTAGAAAAAGAAGTTAATAGGGCCTTTTCGAAGAAATTACGAAGCAGAACGAGAGTGAAGTATTACTTTATGTTTAGTCTCAAGTTTTTCTCATTACATATTTTTTGTGTTGTTTAGGACTATATACATTCGGAAGCACGCCGGCAGGTAGACCACGAATCATCAAGATTCTCGGCAATATTTGTTAGGTACTGTAGGTCTAATAGCATTACTAAATTCAAACATACTAGAATTTTCCGAGAATCTATAACAGAGAGTGACGGCCCCCGTGAGATACAGACTGGAGCGGTCAATAGCAGTTCTCCTATAACGAGATACAAATAAATCTCCCTGCACGTATATCCCTCATCAAGTAAAATATAAAGAATCTTCCTAGAACGTAGAAAGAGTAAAATATGTACATATCATCTAACGATATCTTAATATTGCATATATTAAACGTACATAATCTTACTTATACACGCGCATATTTAATTACAGGAAATACTTTGTGACCAAAGCTTACTTCATTTCAAATTATTTTCAGGACTGCTGTGGAAATATTCATCTCTTGGCAGTAGATGAGTTCTCTAACAAAAATTTATTTAATTACACAGTTCAGCGCATTGCGATTTCCACACGACATTTAGCACTAATTGATAAGATATTGTTAATCTGTACCCGTTTATTTAAATATTTTGTGTCCAATAGGATTTTGTCAACATTAACGAAGTAAACGATAGGATGTGCAGAATTCAAGAATCAACTCGTAAGCTGTTCCCCTCCATGAATTTACTACTAACAAGGAGACCGTACAAACGTCCTCTCGCCATTCCCGAAAAGATCAAGACGTGGTTATATACTATGTATAGTCGCAAATATTCAAAGAGTTTGCAGTTGCAGGAGCAAACACGTAGCTTAATAAGGATGAGGTTTCTGGATAGAACCTCGTTGCTGGTACTTTTTTTTATTCCCCCGTATTTCTAACGAAAAATTTATTATGACCTCGCAAATTATAGTTATTTAATTATTTGTCTATTATTTACATACTATTTATCTCGAAAAAAGGAGAAAAGCCTTAATTCGTTAGGACATTGGCAATAAAAAGATACGTGGAACTTTCTATCATAAAAGTGTATCCATGTCATTTTCATTGTTATATCTACATTTCTAACAAATATAATGTATAACCTATGGAGCATTGCAAGAATAAGGCTGATAATGGCTAAACAGACATTGAAAACAATAATTATCGCGACATGCAGCACGTGTGATACACGCCGACTTTTTTATATTTGCATGGTTTTTCAATGTATTCATTGTGAAACCAGCTTGATTTACAGTCACCTACAGATCTCGGTTATCACACAATTTTGTGACGCACGAGGAATATTGAAGCATACAAGTGAATAATTGCGCAGACGGCTGTTGGTGTTAGATTGACTGAAATCTCACGCCGTCTCCTGCGGAAGCACCTCTCTGTTCTGATCGATGATGTACGCGCAATTTTGTACAGGTTTTATAACGATTTTCCCTTGCATGTAAACATAAACGACACGAGACTACACCAGCCGAATTTCTTTATCACTGCATGTTGGTAGAATAATATGGGAATGATAAAAAGTAGCGGTAGCCAAAATCGATCCAAGGACCTCGCGCTCACATAACTCATCGCTTACAGCTCAGTTGCGAACGCAGGACTAAGATTAAAAGACTCGTTTCACTCGTAAACGGTGGAGAGCTACGTCTCCCTGTTTACGTACACTGCTGTCCAAAATTAAAGCAAGAAACAGAAATTTTGCAGGGTTGTGTTTATTGTGCCGCAAAACTGTATAAATAAGTCATATAAAAGTATAAACAATGTAAAAGATACAGAAAAAAAACAGCTGCAGCATGCGTAACGGTAGAGAAAAATGTTCTTCGGTCTTTCCAACTTAACGGATTGGCACACACATTCCGATAACTGGTTAATGCGCTCAGTATGGTGTATGACCAACTGTGGCAACAGTAGATGCGTGACGACGGGCCATGCTCCGAATTAAGTCGTCTCATGCTGAAGCAATAACGCCATTTCTTCCTGTAGAGGTGCTCGCAGTCTTGGAGAGTGGTTGGTGGATGCTGACGTGCTGCAAGCCGGCTCTCTAGTGCATCCCGCGCATGTTCTATTGAATTCAAATCTCGAGAGCGAGCAGGCCACAACATGTGTGCAGTATCTTCCATTTCCAACAAAATGTCAACCACAAGTGCTCTATGACATTGAACATTATCGTCTATCAATACGACGTCTGAGCCCACAGCACCTCGCAACAATCGCAGAAGATTAACTTTTCTTAACTGAGATTCGCAGTCATGTGAAATTTCTTCAAAGACATCATGTTTACGTCAGTTACTGTTAAACTTTTTATTTCCACTACTGCAATTTCGGCCTTGGGCCATTATCAAGTGCAGATATTTTGGCTTTAAGCCATGTCTACTTTATACAAGCTGACACATTTATATGTCGTTGTCATATGCTGTTACATTCGTAACGCTGCTAAGTAGTGCGAGCACACATTTCCATGTATCCTACTCGCTCTACTTAGCAGCATTACGGGTGTATATAACAGCAGATGACAACGACGTATAAATGTGTCAGCTTGTATAAAGTAGACATGGCTTAAAGCCAAAACTTGATAGTGGCCTCAGGCCGAAATTGCCATAGTGGAAATAAAAAGTTTAACAGTCACTGTCATAAACACGATGTCTTTTAAGAAATCGCAAAAGAGGCCCAAAGATCTCGTCACAATCCATGACAGCATTTATACCTTGCCGATTCACCAGTATAATCTCATAAAAGAGGTGAGAGTGTTAAATATAATCCCTGCCACACCGTTAGGGATCCTCCTCAATTTCGGTCTCTTTCCACAATCTTTGGGCTCCGAACTCGTGTTCCACGTTCCCTCCAGATGCGAATCCATTGAAAATCACTCTCCAGGTTGAATCGGGACGCATCTGTGAAAACAACATTAGCACACTGTCCGACCGTCCAAGTGGCATGTTGATGACTCCATTCTACACGTCACCTACTGTGTAAACGCGTCAGATGTAGACAAACAGCATGTCTCCGATAAAGATGACCACTCTGCCGAAGCCTTCTGCACACCGTTGGCCACGATACGACACGTCCAGTGGATGCTGCGAGCAGTATCAAGGCGCTAATGTCATGTTTCGGTCTCTGTAAACTGTCGCCACATCCGAGAAACAACGAAACGATTCACATCGAGCCATGGGGCTAATAATAATTTTCTGCTATCCTGCTTCCTTTCCTTCTATGGCTCTCCACCGCAGGGAATCCGGTAGGCATCTTCTCTGTGCCATACTGCACCGTCTGCGGCTGTGTACACAGCGATTGTGGATATGAGGGTACCCAGAAAACACTACCTCGTTTCATAGGTGCCCAGACGTCGTCGTTGGCTTGAATGTCCGTTAACCAGAAGCCATCTTCCGTGAAGAACACGATCCTACGGACATCTGGTTGAAAGTTCTTCTGATCATATCGTGAATTAGACACAGTACGGGGAAATAGTGGTACACTGATGTCCTAGTCGTGCACTAAACAGCTTGTAAATATCAATCATATCGGTGAGGGAAAGTTAGTAATGTACCCTTGTAAGCGTGTCCAATGCCACGGGTACACCTTTCGACGTGGAAGCTTCTACTATGCACAAATCTGTTTAACGTGAGGTCGGACAACGGCAGCTTCGCTATTGAACATTTTTTGTGCACTACACATTGCACTCGTTTGGTTTAGTCGGCGGTCGCTAGATCTATTGAATACACTACTGATTTTAATGGAAGCGATCATTTTGCTTGAGTAATAATGTCCTTTCATGTTCTTCTGTCCCGCCCAGCAAGATACGATACTCTCCCGCCATCATATTTCCAGATGAATTTTACCAACTATTTCCTAATGGATAATCTGTAACAACGTTCACGGTTGACGGAGAAAGATATATGTGTCTGATGTAAGGTACTGTTGTTCTGGAACGACTGTGGGGAACATTGCGAAGCTAATCACGTTACAGAATGACTCTACTGTTGGGATAACCGATGAATCGCTGTTGATATTATCTAATAAAATGACAATTTCGAACACTGAAGCATAGGTAAAACCGACCGACGTCCATGAATTCAACATAAGAGAGGAGAACAGGAAACGTCAATAATTCAATGCAGCTGGTGTGCAGACTTGGTTAGTCAAGATGTAATACTTCCGGCTGTGCTTAGTAATTGAATCGTATATCCGATCTCCCGTAGTGAAGTGATGTAATACACGACTGTGGAAATAACAGTACGAATTTTCAAGATGGGAACTCTGCATTCGAAAATACTATCGACGAAGAGGTCATTAAACACGGAACAGATACCACTCTACATTTTAATGCGACAGACTCGGAAATAATAGAAATTACATATTTAGCCCTCTCTCTGAAGGCCAGCGACCTAATTAAATCGTTTATATATGCACCAAAAATGTCCAAGAGGAGTATACGGGCACTCCTACAGTGGCGACGGTGGCAATTTTGGAAACACTCAAGCTTGTATCTTCAACTTCTTTCTTAAAGGTCCTAAACGTGTCCTCCTTCTGGAGTGTACTTAAATACATTCAACTCCGGAGATGGAATAAAACAACCAACCATTATACAGTGGACGTGGTTCTGGGATGTGTTCGCATTAAACGGACGTTCCTAATAATTCATTTGTGTGGACATATTCCCACACTGGAATCGATTATAATGAGTAAGTTCCACAATAATCCACTATGTTGATCAATCGATAGGAATTGTTCTCCATTCTAAATCCCTCTATAGAGGTCATTAGCTGCCGAGACATCAATGGCAAGAGATGCTGAAAATTCACAACAAAGGATAGACTGACTCAACGCGGCAGTACAACCTGGAATTCTTGCAAGTCCGTGGTTTACGAGGACTCATTTTGACCAAATAACGATCTCCACCATCATCCGTCAACCATCAACCATGCCTATTTTCCACTGCAAACACAAAGAATCACGCAGCAAAAACTCTGGAGGCCAAATAAAAATAAAATGAAGCAGTTGAGGAGTGGAGAAAATTGGACTGCGTTATCTTCGTTAGAACTATCCTGATAATTGTCGAAGGTAGTTAAGAGAACCCACGGAAAACCAAATTAAGGACTACCCTGACCGTTACTTAACCGAAGTGCTCCCGCACGCAATTCCGGTACCTTAACTTCAGCATCAGCCCGTCCGGTAAGATTTTCCAGTGTCGACAAACAAATGGTAACTTTCGAGAAGGTTAAAATATTCTTTGAGTCTAAGTAATCACGGGTTCCGGGAAAAGAGAATCTCCAGAGACAGTGGAAAGCTCTGAAGTTGTTCGTTCTGCTACAACAGACCATTGTGCTAGGTATCAAGCCTATATAGAAGGCAGGTACTGTCACTCTCAGCAACTGTCGTAACCGGGTGGTTGTAATTAAAATTTAGCCGCTCACAGAGTTCGAGTATGGGACGTAATTATCGCTGGAAGAAATTAGTTCCAATTTTCACCACCAGGTGCAAACCTGTCCCTGTGAATGCAAGAAAGACTCACACAATTATTTCCATATATAATGGATTAGAAAAAGACGTGGCAGAAAACGTCAAGCAAATGGGAACGGTACAATGTTCATTTTATTATTAACCACCGCTTACACAATTTGTTCATTATGAGCAACAGAGACGTCGACGAGATGTCGCATCCGTAAAACGACGTGATCAACAGTTGCTCGTAGCACTTCCGCCGGGATCTGTGCCACGTGTCCTTGTATACTGGCCTTCAGATCAGGTAGAAGTCGAATGTGTCCCTCGGAGAAGTAGTTCCACTGACAGCGCCTGGTCTCTCTTCTCAGTAGCCATACTGTTCATCCACGTTTATGGCGTGTCACACGACACAATACAAACAGTGTAAAATGCCAGTTTTGCACCTAGTGGCCAAAATTGGAACTAATTTGTTTCGCAACGTAAATCTGCTGGTCATTGACGTATCGCCTTATCCAAGAATTTTCGTTACCATGCGATAATTTAGGCTACTCTGGACCTCCGGGAGTATCTGCACTTACATACAAGCACGCGGAAGCACGATGTGTAAGTTCCGCACGTAAACAAACTAATTTCCATTGTAAGTGTCTGTGGGTATTAACAGTTACGAGCAGCACAGTGGTAGCTGAAATTTTCTCATTTTCGCCAAAAGCTTTCGAATAAGTCGTTTCCGGACTAGGTTCTATATCTCATACCAATAAATTTTTCCTTTTCGCTCGTCACTGAATCGCTGCATTGTTATTACAATCATCATTGTCATCAATAACGAGAAAACACGCTGTATATGCTGTTCACAAGACCAGAAAGACATGTATGTGGAGTTTTGACTACTGTGCTCTGACTAGGAAAAGAACAGATAATTTAATAACGGCAGTAGTGTGGGACGTAACAGACGATGTTATATAAACACAACACAAGTACGATCAAGATCTCGGAAAACATTAGGAAAATAATAAGTGTCAGGGTAAGTGTCAGTAAAGAAACGCGAAAAATAAGCTATTTACACTAGGATACCCATGTTCTTCCCAACCGCAATATTTCACATTTTCGTACGAAAATTAAATCGCATTGCTTACGACTAAGCCGCTGTAGCGGTACAGGCGTAATATGCTCGTTGAAAGGGCGGCATATTGTCGGCGGAAAAGAAGAAAAATGCAAGAAAGCTTCCACTGTAATGTGTTCCTTCATTCAGAACAATCATTAGGAAAGGCGTTTGTCGCAGCAGCGCAGCTCCACTCTCTTGCCCCCTTTTTCCCTTTTTGTTCTTCCCTTTTACTCTCTCTCCCCCCTTTTCCGCAGTCGGTTCTGGGAAGCGATTGCGGTGCGGGAGGTGTGGCGCTCTTGGAAGGCCGCCGTTCGTCAGGCCGGGATGACGCAGCGCGCCCTGCGGCGCTCAGATAAACACGGCCGCGCAGCCACGGGCGCGGAAAATACTGTGCGCCACCCCCTAAAACAGCCACGCCTCCCTCCGTCGCACAGGAGCGACAGCGCGGTCCGACACGACTGCTCACTTCGCCGCCTACCACCTGCCGCCTGTTCTCCCGCAAAGTACCTTTTTTAATAAGGAAGAAAGTGTCGTTTTCTGATTCAGTTCACACTTCCGCGAAACACTCTCAGTGTTCTAGACGTCTCACTTATAAAGTAACACTCGATGTTCTCAGTAGTGCAAGTAAGATACCGATCAATAGGAATATTTGCGTGAGTTGTTATGTAACTGAAGATGGTGTGGCCGGGAGGAAGGGGGGGGGGCGGAGGGAGGGTGCAAGAGGAAGGGGAAAGGGCTATTGATGTCAGCTGAATAGGAACTTCACTCGGAATCAACGACGACGTTTGGAAATGTGTGCTGGACCACGACTCGAACGCGGGATCTTCCGCTTACTAGGCAGTCCGCCAACCACTGCGCCAAGTGGACATAGTTCATTGTAATTGCGCCGACTATCTCGGCACGTCTCTCCGCCGACTCACATTGCCACCTAGCGCCACCTACTCGCAGTCCTCTTCGACGTTCTCCATGCGGTCTACATGAGGTCGGACTTGATAGTGTAGTTGCCCTGAAGGGGGCGGATTCATAGCCCGTCCAGGCGAAACAGAAAGTGTTTGAAGGAAAAGACACCACAGATTCATATAACTAGGTCATCTTGATGGGCAATGAATTAACCACTTTCATTGCTGTTGCACCATTATTTTCGACGTCCTACGCAAATTTAAAAGTCACAAGGACTATGAATAGACGACGCTAGGTGGGAACGTGGGTCGACCATGAGGCGTACTGAGATACTCCGTGCCATATCTATAAACACTGAAACTTCCTGGCAGATTAAAACTGTGTGCCGGACCGAGACTCGAACTCGGGACCTTTGCCTTTCGCGCGCAAGTGCTGTACCATCTGAGGTACCCAAGCACGACTCACGCCCCGTACTCAAAGCTTTACTTCTGCCAGTACCACAAAGTTTTAATCTGCCAGGAAGTTTCATCTCAGCGCACACTCCGCTGCAGAGTGAAAATTTCACTCTGGAAAAATCCCCTAGGCTGTGGTTAAGCCATGTCTCCGCAAAATCCTTTCTTTCATGAGTGCTAGTTCTGCAAGATTCGCAGGAGAGCTTATGTAAAGTTTGGAAGGTAGGAGACGAGGTACAGGCAGAAGTAAAGCTGTGAGGACAGGGCGTGAGTCGTGCTTGGGTAGCTCAGATGGTAGAGCACTTGCCCGCGAAAGGTAAAGGTCCCGAGATCGAGTCTCGGTCCGGCACACAGTTTTAATCTGCCAGGAAGTTTCATATCAGCGCACACTCCACTGCAGAGTTAAAATCTCATTCTATAAACACTGTCTGGTTGGCGCCCTGGTTAAAGCAGCTGTTAGTAAGTAAGAGATCCCGGGCACGAATTTGCGTCCAGCATGCATTTTCACTTGTCGTCTCTGATTCTGCATAAAGCCGCGATGCAGCTAACATCAGTAGTTTATTTCCTTTCCTTCTCCACCTTCCGCCTTCAAATACATAATATGCGTGACAGCTGCAGATTCCGTGCAGTGTATGTTCCTTCGTACATGTCCGAAAGAACGGACGCCATGCGTTCATACATTTCTGTCGGTTATGTCAGCATCTAAACCTACATCAATACTCCTCAAGTCACCTCTCGATGTGAGGTGAAGGGTACTTCTGATGCAACTAACTGATCCCCACTTGCTTGTTCCATTCGCGTATGGTGCGTAAGAAGAATGACTGTCCGTAAATCTCTGTATTAGCTCCAATTTCTGTAATTTTTAGTTGTCGTCATTTCGCGAGACCGCTGTGGAAGGAAGTGGGATGATGTCCGACTCTTCTCGAAACGTAATCTTTCGGAATTTCGTACGGAACCTCTTCGCTTCTCGTGTAGCGTTTGCCACTGGAGTTTCCTAGGCCATCTCCCTAACGGTCTTGCACCGACAAAGCGACCCCTTTTCGAAACGCGCGGCTCTTCGATATATCTTTCGTATCTCTTCTGAAGCAATATGAAATAGAATGAGCATGTGACGACTGTAGTAGGGAAGGAGAATGGTCGCATTGGATTTATTGGGAGAATTTTAGGGAAGTATGGTTCACCCGTAAAGAAGGCCGCATCTACGACACTAGCGCGGCGCACTGTTGAGTACTGTTCGAATATTTGGGATCGGCATCAGGTAGGCTTAAGTGAAGGCATCGAAACAATTCAGAGGTGGGCTGCTGGATTTGTGCCGGTAAGTTCGAGCCTACTAGCACACGTCGTCTAGAGGTACCGTCTTTGATTAGTAGCCAAAACGTTCTATGTCTCGTGTTGGAATCCCGCCACGTCCTAAGTTCTGCATAAAAATGGTCAGCATCGGCAACCGAAGAATTTCGACTTAAGAAGTCACTCTCATTTTGTTAACGGTCTCCATAAAAAAGGGTGGAGTAGTGGATATAGGTTCAGGGCACTCTCTTCCCATTAGAGCGGAAAAGAACTATAAAGGCGGAAGAATCTACAATAATCAATGGCATGAGGATGCAAAAGGCAATGGAAATCACTACTTTAAAGACACATCATGTACATCCACAGAGCATTTGGATTTTAACGGAAAAAATGTCATGATGCCATACAGATCCCTGCGAGAGGGCCAAAGGGTAGGTAACCATGACAAAAATACTTAATAGCCAACGAGACATTAGAAGAATACCAGATGTTTGAACGTGATAGGGAAGCTAGTAAGTCTTAAAAGGGAGATATAGTGGGGTCAGTGATGTGAAATGGAAGGAAGATTTCTTGTCAGATGAGTATAAGGTAATACAAACAGCAGCATAAAATGGTATAACGCTGGTAGGTTTTATTACGAATAAGAAGGTACGGAAGAGTTTTACTTTGAACAATTCAGTGATTGGTTTGTTCTAACCAGAATCGACAGCAAACAAGCACAAACATCGACAGCTCAAGTATGTATGCCGTCGTTGCAAACAGAAGATGGAGAGAGAGAGAGAGAGAGAGAGAGAGAGAGAGAGAGAGAGAGAGTGTATATGAGGATATTGAACGGTTAATTCAGTACCTTAGGCAGATGAAAATCTAATAGTCATGAGGGATTGGAATGCCGTTGTAGGGGAAGGACGAGAAGGAATGATTAGAGAAAATATGGGCTTGTGGAATGAGAGAGTAGAAACGCTAATTGAGTTCTACAATAAATTTCAGCTAGTAATAGCCAATGTTGTGTTGAATAATCGCGGTAGGAGGAGGTATCCTTGGAAAAGGCCTGGAGGTACTGGAAAATGTCAGTTAGATTACAACAAATTCAGGAAAATATTCCGAAATCAGATATTAGATTGTAAGGCGTACCGAGGAGCAGATACAGACTCAAATCACAATATAGAATTGATGAAAAGTAGTCTGAAGTTTAAGACACTAGTTAAAAAGATACAAGACGCAAATAAGTGCGATACGGAAGTCCTTATTATTATTTTGACTGTTGCCGACTTACGTGGTGGGCCTTAATAAAAATGATATTTCATTGAATTTTGATTTACGATTAAATGCTTTCCTGAAGTTCTCCTTTTTAACAATATTAATCTCAAATTATTTTTTACGTTAATGAATGTTAGACTCACTGAATCTTAAAACATAAGCATATAAGCTGAACAATGTAATAAACTTTTCATGTTAATTTCCTCGGTTACCTACGTTAACCATTGTATTGTAGTCGGAGTACTGGCTCTGGCTGTCGGCTATTGTACTAAAAATAAGAATCTTAAAGCTACATGTTTCTGAAACTTCGTGCGGCTGTGGAGAAAAATTAATATTAGGTTAATAGCGGGCGAGTTTTTCGCTTCCACTAATTTTTCGTAATTTAATATCGTCACGTAATGGCGTCGTTGGCTGCATCGGCCGCTGCGATTGTTGAACTGTAAATTACTTGAATGCAGGTTAACTCAAGGAAGGCGGACATGAAATCGGGATTCCCTCTTACAAAATAAAAATGCACAATAATATTAAATCAATATATTATCTGAACGTAGGTGCAATGAAGGAAGCTACACAGAATACCACAGGCTCCAGAATAAATACTTCTGCTGATCGATGAAACAAATAAGTACAACAATGTTCAGGGAAATTCAGGAATATAGAAACAGAAGTCGCCTAGGTGTGAGATAAATATGAAGTGAAGGGAAATTAAAATCAAGGAAAACCACACTAAGATTACAATGTGAATTTCACTGGAAAATCGAGAGACGAGAGTGGGCAGGGAAGAGTCACTAAAGGCCAATACGGTGATGAAGACGTGGTTGATGTAATAGAAGAAGAAAGTGGAACCTATATGAAAGAGTTAGGGGATCCAGTATAGAAGCATTCGAAGACTTAAGATCCAGTAAGGCAGAAGGGACAGATAACATTCCACCAGAATTTATGAAACAGTTTGGGGGAAGTGGCAATAAAACAACTATTCACGTTGGTTGCAGAATTTATATCTGGCGACATAACACCTGACTTTTGGAAAAATATCATCCACACAATTCCCAAGATTGCAAGAGCTGACAAGTGGGAAAAATATCGCACATATAGTTTACCAACTCGTGTATTCAAGTTGCTTATAATAACTATATACGAATGAACAGGCATCTGAGGATGTGGGAGGAGAAGTTCAGTTTGGTTTTAGGAAAGGTAAAGGCAAAAAAGAGGTACACTGTGTGATCAAAAGTATCTGTACACCCCCAGAAACATACGTTCCTGGATATCGTTAGGTTCACTGTTTCCGATGTGATGGGGAGGTGGAAACGTGGAGAGACACGTACAGCAAAAAAGCGGACAGGCGGACCTCGTGCCGGCAGTTGTGGCCGAGCGGTTCTAGGCGCTTCAGTCTGGAACCGCGTGACCGTTACGGTCTCAGGTTCGAATCCTGCCTCGGGCATAGATGTTTGTGAGGTCCTTAGGTTAGTTAGGTTTAAGTAGTTCTAAGTTCTAGGGGAATGATGACCTGAGATGTTAATTTCCATAGTGCTCAGAGCATTTTGATCCATTTTTCAGCTGACCTCGTCTGTTGACTGACAGAGACTGCCAACAATTGAAGAGGGTCGTAATGAGTAATAGGCAGACATCTATCCACACTATCTCACAGGAATTCCAAACTGCATCAGAATCCACTGCACTGCAGTTAGGCGGGAGGTGAGAAAACTTGGATTTCATGGTCGAGCGGCTGCTCATAAGCGACACATTATGGCGGTAAGTGCTAAACGACGCCTTGCTTGGTGTAAGGAGCGTAAACACGGGACGACTGAACAGTGTAAAAACGTTGTGTGGAGTGACGAATGAAGGTACACAATGTATGATGGCAGGGTATGGGTATGGTGAATGCCCGGTGAACGTTATCTGGAAGCTTGTGTGGTGCCAACAGTATAATTCGGAGACGGTGGTTTTATGGAGTGGTCGTGTTTTTCATGGAGGAGGCTTGCACCCCTTGTTGTGTAGCGTGGCACTACAACAGCACAGGCCTGGATTGATATTTTAAGCACTTCTTGCTTTCCACTGTTGAAGAGCAATTCCGGGATGACGATTATATCTTCCAACATGATCAAGCAACTGTTCATAATGGACGGTCTGTGGCGGAGTGGTTACAAGATAATAACCCCTGTAATGGACTGGCCTGTACAGAGTCCTCAAATGAATCCTACAGAACAGCTTTGGGATGTTTTGGAACGCCGATTTCGTGCCAGGCCTCACTGGCCGACATCGATACCTCTGCTGAGTTCAGCACTCCGTGAAGAATGGGCTGCCATTGCCCAAGAAATCTTTCAGCACCTGATTGAACGTACGCCTGCGAGAGTACAAGCTACCGTCAAGGTCAAGTGTGGGCCAAAACCAAATTGAATTCCAGCATTACGGACTGAGGGTGCCACAGACTAGTAAGTCATTTTCAGTCACGTGTCCGGATAATTTTCATCACATAGTGTAGTTCTCAAGTAGCGGTTGATAACGGACACAAGACAGAAGAAAAATCAAGACCCTCCAACACAGTTTTTCGAACTGGAAAAAGCGTTCGACAATGTCAAATGTTGCAATGGGTTACAAATTCTGTGGACAATAAGAGTAAATTAGCAGAGGCGAGTAATATACGTCATGTACAAGAGTCAAGAGGGAGTAATAAGAGTGGAAGAAAGAAAACAAAGTGCTCGGATTAAAAAGGGTGTAAGACAGGGATGTAGTCTTTCGCCCCTAATATTCAATCCATGCATCAAAGAAGCAATGACGGAAATAAAAGAAATTCTAGAGTTGATATAAAATTCAAGGTGAAAGCTTTCCGATCATGAGTTTCGCTGATGATATTGCTATCTTCACTGAAATGTAGAATTATTACAGGATCTACTGAATGGTATGAGCCGCCTGATGAGTACAGGGTATGGACTGAGAGTAAATGAAAGGAAGGCGAAAGTGATAAAAAATAGCAAAAACAGGAACAGCAAGAAACTTAGCATAATAATTGGTGATCACGAAATTGAGGAAGTTCAGGAATTTATATAGCTAGGTGACAAAATAACCTATGATGGACGTAGCAACGAGGAGATATAAAGCAGACTGGCATTGGCAAAGAGGGCTTTCCTGGCCTAGAAAAGTCCTCTAGTATCAAACATAGGCCTTAACTTGATAAATAAAGTTCTGAGAATGTACGTTTGGAGCACAACATTGTATAGTAGTGAAATATGGAGTGCGTGATAACCGGAAAAGCAGAGAATCAAACAATTTGAGATGTGATGCTACCGATGATTGTTGAAAGTTAGATGGGCTGTAAGGTAAGGAATGAGGATGTCCTTCACAGAATCGGCGAGAAAAAAAGTGTGGGAAATACTTACAAGAAGAAGGGACAGTATGACAGAACACCTGTTAATACATCACGGAATAACTTCCATGGTATTAGAGCGGCTGTAGACGGTAAAAACCGTATGGGGAGACAGCTTTTAGAATACATCAATTAAATATTTGAGTACGTAGGTTGTAAGTGCTACTCTGAATTGAAAGTTTGGCACAGGAGACGGATTTGTGGCCGACAGCACAAAATCGTGGCTCTACCCCCACCCCCTCCACTCTCACAAAAAGTGTCGAAAAACACCCAAGTATTACGAAGAAGCTTCGGGGACTCAAAACGGGGTTGACTGGAGGGAAGCCGGCCTTCTTTTCGAGGAGCACTATTGAGAAAATTTAGAGAATCGGCACTTGAGGCTGTTTGCTGAACGATTCAAAAATGGTTCAAATGGCTCTGAGCGCTATGGGACTTAACTACTGTGGTAATTAGTCCCCTAGAACTTAGAACTACTTAAACCGAACTAACCTAAGGACATCACACACAGCCATGCCCGAGGCAGGATTCGAACCTGCGACCGTAGCAGTCGCGCGGTTCCGGACTGCGCGCCTAGAACCGCTAGACCACCGCCGCCGGCGCTGAACGATTCTTCTGAAGCAAACTTACGTTTCACGCAAATATAATGAATGGAAGATTAGGACGGAGGCATATAGACAGTCGTTTTTCTGTCGCTGTGTTTACTAGTGTAACAGTAAGGGAATGACTAATAGTGGTACAGGGTACCCTCCGCCATGCAACTTACGGCGGCTTATTGTGTATGTATTTACATGTAGGCCTCCATCTTGATGAACTACAACTCAGCACTCCTGCTGTTAGATAGTACTGTGTTGTAGCAATCATTGCCTGAACATTTTACGTCACAGTTCCAAGAAACTCAGGTTCCACTCGATCTTTAGATCGCCCTTGCACTGAAAACGATTATTGGTCGTACCCTCACGGCGGGTCTTAAAATAAACGTTAATAACGTACTACAGAGTTTAATAAGAAAACTGTCAGTAATTGGCTGATGTACAATAAAAGATTGCAATCGGGATTAAGGCCGTTGCACGAGCTTTGGCTTGTCCTGCGCTCTACTGACGTTCGTTGATACCACCTCCACAAAGTGTAATTCCGCTCTAATTCATCACTATTGCCATTACAGTCAGTTTCATATGATTCACTTCGTTCCTTAGGGGTTTCATTCTTGACTAGTTGTTCCTTCGTTTCATCAGTCCCTGTTTGTTTTCGAGCGAAGGTAACTATCTTACGTGTTACTCTATAATAGACTGACGGAAAACAAATCCAACACCAAAAAATGATTAATGTAGAGTAATGAAATTCGAGGAATACACTTGCTTAGTTAACACAGTTAAGTGATGAAGATTGCAAGACCACATGTTAGTGTAAGAAGGACATAAGCTATTGCAAATGTGAAATGTTGGCATATTAATAACCGACGTAACTGCCAAAATATTGAATAGAAGCATGCAAATGTCCATGCACTGGGTTGCAGAGCTGCTGGCTGTCAGGTTTTGGGATGGGGTTTCATGCCCGTTGCGCTTGGTCGGGAAATATATGTACGGTTAACACAGTTTGCGGATGACATTGGAGTAGTCGTGCGATGACATTCCATATGTGCTCGATTGGAGACAGATCTGGTGATATAGCAGGCCAAAGCAAGATGTCGGTACTCTGTAGAGCATTTTGGGTTACAGCAGCGCCTCGTGGGATTAGCCGAGCGTTCTAAGGCGCTGCAGTCATGGACTGTGCGGCTGGTCCTGGCGGAGGTTCGAGTCCTCCCTCGGGCGTGGGTGTGTGTGTCTGTCCTTAGGATAATTTAGGTTAAGTAATGTGTAAGCTTAGGGACTGATGACCTTAGCTGTTAAATCCCATAAGATTTCACACACATTTGAACATTTGTTACAGCAGAGGTATATGTGCGTGTGGTATCATGTTGGAAAATCCCCTGGAATGCTACTCACGAATGCCAGGTCAGCAGATCGAATAACCAGACTGATTTACAAATGTGCAGTCACGTTGCGTGCAATAACGACGAGAGTGCTCCTGCTGTCATACAAAATAGCACGCCAGACCATAACTCCAGATGTGGGTCCAGTGTGTCCATCACGCAGACAGGTTGGTTGCAGGCCCTCAACTCTCCTCTTTCTGACCAACACACGGCCGTCATTGTCATCGAGGCAGAACAAGGTTTTTCAGGAAACACAACAGACCTCCACCCTGCCCTCCAACGAGCTCTCGCAGGACACCACTAAAGTCGCAAATGGCGGTTATCTGAAGAATTGGGAATGCACGCTACAGGGCTTCTGGCTCGGAACTGTCCTTGGAGTAACCGCCTTGCAACAGCTCGTTGTGTCACTGTGGTGCCTATTGCTGCTGAAAATGCTGTTGCAGTACGATGCGCCAGAGCCATGCACCGAGCATGAATATCTTCCCTCTCGGTATTGCCACATGGGGGTCCAGATCCTGGTCTTCTTGCGACTGTGCTTTCACGTGACCACTACTGCCAGCAATCGTGTACAGTGGATATATTCTGGCTAAGACATTCTGAAATATTGCGGAAGGAACATGCAGCTGCTCGTGACACTCTTACATGCCTTCGTTCAAATGCAGTGGTGAGCTTCATTGTCACCTTCAAAGCATTCTTCGCTTTGTAATGAATTTTGACTCGTCAGAACGTTCGTAATTCAAGTGAAATGTTCGGTTCGATATACACTTCGGCCTCACTTGAGTTAATTTTTATACATAAAGTATATAGTCCATATCTCAAGGTAATTTTACATTTATTTGACCACTGAACGTCATTTTTGTGGTAATGTAAGTGTATTTTTCATATCGATGCACTTAGTAACATTGATCTCGAAACATGAAAATTGTTAATCACAATTGCTAACTTGAATGAGTCAAAAGCCACTAATGTCATTGTGCAAACAAAATTTGTTTTTTTTTCTATTTTATTTTAAACAGTCCAATCGACTATTGTACGAAGAGAAGGATTTTACAGTTTTACAAAGTCAAAATCTGAAACCTTCGTTATTGTTTATAGGCCCATTATTCTTAATACAAATAATTATTTCCAGAAAACATTACGTAAATGAAACCTGAAAAGTAACATAAGTTAAGACAGTCATAATAAAATTCTTTTGAACTGCATCCTCTCCTAGAAGGATCTGGAAACTACGTACGTAATACGTCCAGATATTTTAGGCGCCAAAGCCATCATAACAGTTCCATTTGTTGTCGAATTTGGTCAATGTAACTATTAAGTTCTTTGTGAGGTGTTGAAATGTTAGTCTATGCATTTACTTAACAAACTGCATTGCAGAGAATTTATAAATAAATACTGATGATCTCAAAACGCAACACTATTTCAACAATTTTTGCCGACACAAAACATCTTGGTTCTATTAACTGGAAAGCAGAAGCAGAAACCGACAGCCCAGAAAACGAGACAGCCGTAGCAAGATACGTACCATTTATCTGATTATATAATGTTTCTGTCATTACGAAATTATACACTGAAGATCCAAAGAAATTTGTACAGCTGCTTAACATCATGTAGGGCCCCGCGCGAGCACGCAGAACTGCAGCAAAACGACGTGACATGGACTCAACTACTGACTGAATTAGTGCTGGAGGGAACTGACACCATGAATCCACCAGAGCTGTCCATAAATCTGTAAGAGTACGAAGAGGTAGAGATCACTTTTGAACAGCACAATGTAAAGCACACCAGATACGCTCAATAATGTTCATATCTGCGGAGTTCGGTGGCCAGCAGAAATGTTTAAACTCAGAAGAGTGTTGCTGAAGCTACTCTGTAGCAATTCTGGACGTGGGGGATGTCACATTCCCCTATCAGATTCCCCTACTGGAATTGTCCAAGTCCATCGGAATGCACAATGACATAAATGGATGCCGGTGATCAGACAGGATGCCTATACACGTGTCATCTGTCAGAGTCATATTTAGACGTATCAGGGGTTTCATATCACTCCAGCTGCACACGTCCCACAACATTAGAGAGCACTCACCAGCTTGAATAGCCCCTGCTGACGTGCAAGGTCCATGGATTCAATAGTACCCGTGCACATCCATTCGCCCGATACAATTTAAAACGAAATTCGTCCGACCTTGGGGCATGTTTCCAGTCATCAACAGTCCAATTTCGGTGTTGACGGGTGCAGGCGAGGCGTAAAGTTTTGTGTCATGCAGTTATCAATGGTATGAGTGTGCCTTTGGCTCCGTCAGCCCTTATCGATTTTTCGTTGAATTGTTCACACGTTGGCTCTTGTCAATGGCCCAGAATTGAAATCAGCATCAATTTGCTGAAGGGTTGCACTTCTATCCCGTTGAACGATTCTTTTCAGGCGTCGTTGGTCCCGTTCTTGCAGGAATCTTTACCGGCCGCAGCGATGTCTGAGATTTGATGTTTTACCGGACTCCTGACATTCCTGAAATGATCGTACGGAAAATCCCCACTTCATTGCTACCTCGGAGATACTGTGTCCCAGTGCTTTGGCGTCACCTATTCCTGACAACCTGCCATTCTAGCAGCAGTAACCGATCAAACAGCTGCGCCAGACACTTGTCTTACATAGGCGTTTCCGACCGCAGCGTCGTAATCTGCGTGTTTACAAATCTCTGTATTTGAATACGCATGCCTGTACCAGTTTCTTTGGCGCTTCAGTGTATAAATGTTGACAAAACTAGAAGACTTAGTTCAACATTGGATATTTACTTTATGTACATTTATGAACATTTTGCTAGCAAGGGATATGTTAGGACGTGTACTTAAAGCAAACTTGATTTTCTTCTTCACAATTCCGCTACTAGCGCCATTATTACGCAGCTGACGCGAAATTGGAATAGACATCATCTTTGCGATGTATAAGCACGCCTACCAACTTCAGTTTGTTTCACACAACTCCTTGTCGTTGAGAATTTTTTTCCGTCTGTGTATACGGGGTCGAAATGTTAATTTTAACCAACTTCGTAAATATTTATGGTCCCAATACCTGAATAAAATAATACACTAGCTTCAGAGGCAAGTGATATTCTTTGTAGGACAGTAATGTCGTCGTTGACAGATTTACATATAATCAGCACGAGAGTTGATATATCTGTACAAATTGTAGGCTAACTCGTATTGAAAATGTATTGGAATACACAGTGATAGGATTTAATTCTGTTTGCTTCTGTGTTTCATTAATTGGTCGAATTTTAAGCAGAGCTATTGTTCGTTGTCGTTAATACGTAGTTTCTCGCGTAGCCATTACAGTTACACCACGCGTGTCATAGGTCAAGTGACTGTTCAGTAGCATCGATAATGTATAGATTTATGGGAGTAACGGCATTTCTATACCGCCTGTGAACGTGTTCGTCGTTCGCACAGGCCTATTTTTAGACCTGCATATTATTCATTTTCTGGCGGCAATCATTAATTTTGCGATTGCAATTTCTTAGAGATGAGTACCAACACGACCGACAAAGTACAAGTCACTGGAATATTTCTTTATGTCTTGTCTTACCTAAATCATTGGTACCTACTTTCTGAATGCAGAGCTAATACTGATTTTGTTAACCCAGTTGACATTGTCTGTATACTGCATTGACGCAATGTATGTCCTGTTTGTAGAATTTGAGTAGTTCCAGTTAAGAACGCAGTTAAGAAACAGTAAATATACCTTCCTCACCAAACCTGAAAACAGAAAAATCAATTACTGTATCAGGAGAATAGGAACTGGTAATAAGATACACGGACCAAAAAGTAAACCAACAACCCAGTATTTGAAATACACGCGTTTGGTTTGCAGTTTCCACCACTATCTTTTTAAAACAATTAAACAAAACAGCTTAAAGGATCACTCAACTCTTAAACCTATAAATTACAAGGAATTTCACACGCTTTACTTCATTATTAGATATTAAGTTGTGGTCGCCCGTGGAAACAATTATGTGATGATATCTGCAGCTCTGTATATCTTTGTTGTGTACTTTTCTCAACAGCTGTGCACTTCACCTTTACGAATCCACTGTTCTGAAACATCTGGAAGGTTCAACGAAAATGCACCGGGCTGTAGTTATTACTACCTCGTTCGTGTCCTGGCAGCGATGGACATGAATATTACGCCTAATATGCCATCTGATGATCCGGTAAAGGGTTCGAAACGCAACATTAACTGGAAACTTGCCGGCTGGTGTGGCCGAGAGGTTCTATGCGCTTCAGTCTCGAACCGCGTGACCACTACGGTCGCAGGTTCGAATACTGCCTCGGGCATGGATGTGTGTGATGTCCTTAGTTGGTTAGTTTCAAGTAGTTCTAAGTTCTAGGGGACTGATTACCTCAGATGTTACGCCCCTTAATGCTCAGAGCCATTTCAATCATTTGAACTGAAAACTTAGAGTTGGTGACTGTTTAAGTTGTGTTTTTATTCCATTTTAACATCTGAACTCCCTTATAGCACAGTGCTGTACATTGCACTGGAGAACTGTTTCTGTATAAGTGCTGTTTAAAGTAACTTACACAGTGCCATGATCGTGACATATGGCTTCTTTTACATGGCCAAGAAATCCTTTTAAAGATAGTTCAAATGGCTCTGAGCACTATGGGACTTAACATATTAGGTCATCAGTCCCCTAGAACTTAGAACTACTTAAACCTAACTAACCTAAGGACATCACTCACATCCATGCCCGAGGCAGGATTCGAACCTGCGACCGTAGCAGTCCCGCGGTTCGGGACTGCAGCGCTTAGAACCGCACGGCCAGCGCGGCCGGCCAAATCCTTTCAAGGAAGCACTGCGTTGTTCAGTACAGTATCAGGGCTATGCCGTTATTCGTTACTATGTACTTAATTAGTTCTTGTGAAGATTGTAGTATTTTACGACTACCACTATTCCTACGAACTTCGTTGCAAGGGGCACTAAAACGTATACTCGATAGTGAGTTCCATGAAGCAGTGAAACATTTTCTTCCTCATCTCATACATTACTGCCGCCATTCTCGGTGCAATAGTGCCTTGTATAACATTTGAAAACTGAGCTAATACTACTGTAGCGGGACACGGGGAACTAAATATTCCTGAGATCACCACTGGAAGAAACAGTCTCTCAGAGCATTAGAAAGGTGTCGGTTGAGATGGGAATCACTGTAAACGAAGCCCTCTGTAGTCATGCCTAGTTAGAACCATGAGATTCTTCAGGATTAATGTTTTTTGTTCGGCAGAGATACTAGTCCTGACCTACAGAAAAAGGCGCATTCGAACCGTTAACTGAATAGTGAATAATTGGTGAAGAATCACAGTGAATAATTAGTTTATTTCCCCGTTTACCAAGCGTTAAAGAATACTTGAGAGCAGCATTGGCGTTCAGTGCAATAAAATCAGGAAAACTTTAAACGTTAATTAACTATCTAACGGAAAAACGAATTACAATGATAACAGCAGTGCAAGAAACAAAATTTGAGGATGAGCATCCATTCGATGCAAAATGATTCAAGATATTTAAGGGACAACTAGGAAAAAAACACACAGTCATTATATTTGGAGACTTCAATGCAAAACTTGGCGAAGGAGGTCAGGACAGATACATAGCACGAAAATTCCTGCTCCTAAAGGAATCAAATGAACCAAACAAAACGATGAAAGACTCTGTGAGGACAGCATAGCACTGCAGTAAAATCTACATTCATCAGAAAACTTCCTCCGAATCATACTACATGGGTATCATCAAAACAAATTTCTCGTGAAGAACAATTCTACTAGGTATCCGACGTAAACGTTGTTAAGAGAGCTGGTCTACATTTAGTTCACTACCCATGTATCATTAAATCCAGGGTTATACCAATATTTAGAAACCAACCCAAAACGAATGACATTCAGAAGAGACAAATTGATTTCTTAATGTTTTTGGGGAAAGAGAATACCTAAATGTTGGAAACAACCTTTAAAATACATTATTCAAATTGCAGTAGAAACTATTCCGCTTAAGAAGAAATGGAAATTTGCCCCATAGAACGAAGGTTGTGATGAGTTTTGAAATGGCAACAAGCTAGGAATATCTGCCCCCATCCCTCTCCCCCCCCCCCCCCCGCCCAAGAAAAGACAAAAACAGGGAAAAGTTTACAGAAATTGGAAAACTTGCACCAGTTGCAGTGTACAACATATAAAAGATTAAATAATGTCAAATGAGCTATATTTTAAGTGGAACAACAGCAGGTGTTTTTTTTTGTAACATGAAAAAATCGTTTAAAGAAATAAACACTAGGAAGTTCAAAGTTTTTACGTCCAGAAACACAGAAGACTGCATATAATAATGCAGAATACTTGTCGATTATTTCAAAGAACTACATTACTGCTATCCACTTGCACCTGTTTTACATCTTATAAATTGTGAAATTAAAAAAAATTTTTTTTGGGATGAGGGTCCCATGTAAGAGAAAGTCGTAAGGTTTCAGTATGGTCAGGTCAAATAAGGGATAAATACATAAATGATTAAATAAAGTCCGGGCCACCAGCACTTTTCTTGACTTTTGAGAATATCTCATTGAGGAATTCTGTAGCCTGACAACAGGGCCTTCAGTCACCTCATACACAGAATGCCGTCACTGCCAGGTTTTCGTGGAATCTAGCGGTAGGTATATTCTGTATGACTAGTTTTAAGCTTTAAAAAGACTTTCCTTTTTCTTTTTTGACGTGTACTTTTGTTTTCCCAAGGTTTTTATGTACTTTAGTCACAAGTACATGGCAAATATCTTGTGATGAAACTTGGTGATGTGTCCAGTTTCCGACTTCCTCAATAGGGAAGGGTGTTTGTTACCTCATGAGTCGTCGCGGTGGAGTCGCATTCGAGAGGACTATCTCTAAAATCCCCTACCCACCATTCAGATCTTTGTAGTCCATACTTTCTTTAATCGCTTAATGCAAATGACAGGGTAATCTTCCTTCCCTCTTTTTCTACCGTCCATTCTTCATTCTGCTTATTAACGAAAGCATACCTAGAAGAATCAGCAATGATCAACGACATGAGGATGCAGAAGGCAATGGAAACCACTGCATTAAAGACACGTAACGTGTATCCACAGGACATGTGGCCTGTAATTGAAGAAGTGTCATGATGATCTCTCCATTGGCAAAAGATTCCGGAATAGTCCCCCATTCGGATCTCCGAGAGGGGACTGCAAAGGGGGAGGCTACCATGAGAAAAAGATTGAATAATCTACGAAAGGATAACGTTCTACGAGTCGGGGCGTGGAATGTCAGAAGCTTGAACGTGGTAGGGAAGCTAGAAAATCTGAAAAGGGAAATGCAAGGGCTCAATCTAGATATAGTAGGGGTCAGTGAAGTGAAGTGGAAGGAAGACAAGGATTTCTGGTCAGATGAGTATCGGGTAATAGCAACAGCAGCAGAAAATGGTATAACAGGTGTAGGATTCGTTATGAATAGGAAGGTAGGGCAGAGGGTGTGTTTCTGTGAACAGTTCAGTGACCGGGTTGTTCTAATCAGAGTCGACAGCAGACCAACACCGACAACGATAGTTCAGGTATACATGCCGACGTCGCAAGCTGAAGATGAACAGATAGAGAAAATGTATAAGGATATTGAAAGGGTAATGCAGTATGTAAAGGGGGACGAAAATCTAATAATCATGGGCGACTGGAATGCAGTTGTAGGGGAAGGAGTAGAAGAAAAGGTTACAGGAGAACCTTGGGACGAGGAATGAAAGAGGAGATTGACTAATTGAGTTCTGTTCAAATGGTTCAAATGGCTCTGAGCACTATGGGACTCAACTGCTGTGGTCATCAGTCCCCTAGAATTTAGAACTACTTAAACCTAACTAACCTAAGGACATCACACACATCCATGCCCGATGCAGGATTCGAACCTGCGACTGTAGCAGTCGCACGGTTCCGGACTGCGCGCCTAGAACCGCGAGACCACCGCGGCCGGCAATTGAGTTCTGTAACAAGTTTCAGCCAGTAATAGCGAATACCTGTTCAAGAATCACAAGAGGAGGAGGCATACTTGGAAAAGGCCGGGAGATACGGGAAGATTTCAATTTGATTACATTATGGGCAGACAGAGATTCCGAAATCAGATACTGGATTGTAAGGCGTACCCAGGAGCAGATATAGACTCAGATCACAAAATAGTAGTGATGAAGAGTAGGCTGAAGTTCAAGACATTAGTCAGGAAGAATCAATACGCAAAGAAGTGGGATACGGAAGTACTAAGGAATGACGAGATACGTTTGAAGTTCTCTAACGCTATAGATACAGCAATAAGGAATATCGCAGTAGGCAGTACAGTTGAAGAGGAATGGACATCTCTAAAAACGGCCATCACAGAAGTTGGGAAGGAAAACATAGGTACAAAGAGGGTAGCTGCGAAGAAACCATGGGTAAAAGAAGAAATACTTCAGTTGATTGATGAAAGGAGGAAGTACAAACATGTTCCGGGAAAATCAGGAATACAGAAATACAAGTCGCTGAGGAATGAAATAAATAGGAAGTGCAGGGAAGCTAAGACGAAATGGCTGCAGGAAAAATGTGAAGACATCGAAAAAGATATGATTGTCGGAAGGACAGACTCAGCATACAGGAAAGTCAAAACAACCTTTGGTGACATTAAAAGCAACGGTGGTAACATTAAGAGCGCAACGGGAATTCCACTGTTAAATGCAGAGGAGAGAGCAGATAGGTGGAAAGAATACATTGAAAGCCTCTATGAGGGTGAAGATTTGTCTGATGTGATAGAAGAAGAAACAGGAGTCGATTTAGAAGAGATAGGGGATCCAGTATTAGAATCGGAATTTAAAAGAGCTTTGGAGGACTTACGGTCAAATAAGGCAGAAGGGATAGATAACATTCCATCAGAATTTCTATAATAATTGAGGGAAGTGGCAACAAAACGACTATTCACGTTGGTGTGTAGAATATATGAGTTTGGCGACATACCATCTGACTTTCGGAAAAGCATCATACACACAATTCCGAAGACGGCAAGAGCTGACAAGTGCGAGAATTATCGCACAATCAGCTTAACAGTTCATGCATCGAAGCTACTTACAAGAATAGTATACAGAAGAATGGAAAAGAAAATTGAGAATGCGCTAGGTGACGATCAGTTTGCCTTAGGAAACGTAAAGGGACGAGAGAGGCAATTCTGACGTTACGGCTACTAATTAAAGCGAGGCTAAAGAAAAATCAGGACACTTTCATAGGATTTGTCGACCTGGAAAAAGCGTTCGACAATATAAAATGGTGCAAGCTGTTCGAGATTCTGAAAAAAGTATGGGTAAGCTATAGGGAGAGACGGGTCATATACAATATGTACAACAACAAAGAGGGAATAATAAGAGTGGACGATCAAGAACGAAGTGCTCGTATTAAGAAGGGTGTATGACAAGGCTGTAGCCTTTCGCCCCTACTCTTCAATCTGTACATCGAGGAAGCAATGATGGAAATAAAAGATTCAGGAGTGGAATTAAAATACAAGGTGAAAGGATATCAATGATACGATTCGCTGATGACATTGCTATCCTGAGTGAAAGTGAAGAAGAATTAAATGATCTGCTGAACGGAATGAACAGTCTAATGAGTACACAGTATGGTTTGAGAGTAAATCGGAGAAAGACGAAGGTAATGAGAAGTAGTGGAAATGAGAACAGCGAGAAACTTAACATCAGGTTTGATGGTCACGAAGTCAATGAAGTTAAGGAATTCTGCTACCTAGGCAGTAAAATAACCAATGACGGACGGAGCAAGGAGGACATCAAAAGCAGACTCGCTATGGCAAAAAAGGCATTTCTGGCCAAGAGAAGTCTACTAATATCTAATACCGGCCTTAATTTAAGGAAGAAATTTCTGAGGATGTACTTCTGGAGTACAGCATTGTATGGTAGTGAAACATGGACTGTGGGAAAACCGGAACAGAAGAGAATCGAAGCATTTGAGATGTGGTGCTATAGACGAATGTTGAAAATTAGGTGGACTGATAAGGTAAGGAATGAGGAGGTTCTACGTAGAATCGGAGAGGAAAGGAATATTTGGAAGACACTGATAAGGATAGGACATCTGCTAAGACATGAGGGAATGACTTCCATGGTACTAGAGGGAGCTGTAGAGGGCAAAAACTGTAGAGGAAGACAGAGATTGGAATACGTCTAGCAAATAATTGAGGACGTAGGTTGCAAGTGCTACTCTGAGATGAAGAGGTTAGCACAGGAAAGGAATTGGTGGCGAGCCGCATCAAACCAGTCAGTAGAAAAAAAAAAAAAAATACCTACTAGCACGGAAAGAAGACATTAACATTAAAAAAAGAATGTATTTGTCAAAAAGATAGTCACTATCGCAAAACAGTACCATGGCTCAGCTTACATTAGAAAAGGGTTCAGAAGAATTCGTGTCTGCTCAAAAAGAAACAAAAGAAAATTTCACGGGATATTAGGAAGGAATCAGTATCTTTATTGATTCATTTTCTGTAAAAAAGAATAAGATCGCCAGACAGTTTTATAGCAGAACAGTTTCGACCTCTTTCAACCCATACTGCTAGAGCTTCATTCTCATTCAGTTTGCAGTGATTCCTGGTCCTCACAACAAAAGGCATATAACTGAAAGTACATGTGAGTTTCTGATATCTCACTGCGAAGTACGTAATTATTGACGACATTCTGGTTGTTGTATCCTGCCTACTCGTCAAATATGGGGAGCCTGGGGATCCTGCCTTCTCGGATCGATTGACAGCAATTCAAGCAAATCGTATTAATGAGCTTTTACTACGGTAAGATAAATGACAATACTTAACTCTTAGAATTTACAATGATATGTCGCAAGCAAAAGGAGGCATGCAAATAAGAAATCTCTTCAGTATAAACTATTCTTATACAAAAGAACTGATACAGTGGATGATTCTATCCAGGTCCCTGGCCTGCGCGCTTCTGTAGAACTCAGTGCTGCCCGCGGCAAGGCGGCGCATCGCTTACGTCCTCTGCGTGTAGAGGGCGCTTTCGTCGAATTTTCATCCTGGAGAGGTGGCGGTGAGCGTGCAATTGGTTAATGTCGTCTCACTGCCCTCTGTGCTCTAACGTTCCCGCCTGGAGTGCCGGCGCTTGGTTTTACTCCGGAACATTGGTGTTAACAGAAGAGCGCAAATATGTTTCTAGCTGATCATTCGAATATACATGGATAAGTATGCCGCTCTATAACACAGCAGCCATGCGGTGTGGCCGAGCGGTTCTAGGCGCTTCAGTCTAGAACCGCGTGACCGCTACGATCGCAGGTTCGAATCCTGCCTCGGGCATGGATGTGTGTGATGTCTTTAGGTTAGTTAGGGCTAAGTAGTTCTAAGTTCTCGGAAGTGATGTCCTCAGCTGTTAATTCCCATAGTGCTCAGAGCCATTTGAACCATTTTTTTTTCTTTTTTTTTTTTTTTGTAGCACAGTAGTACCTCCAACCTAGAACTTAACCAACAAATGTGAATGGATACCCGCACTCGCCTACCCTTTACAATAGATCGTAAGTGCCTGTAGTATATTGTTGTTGCCGTTTAGTCAGAAAGTAAAATGCAGTCCATTAATATGTGGCGTACGTCACACGCTGAGGGCTTTTCCCGCCAGAGTGCAAGGCAATGGTTACTGGCCCATTTGCTATTTATATTTGCTTTTCGACAATTTCATCCCGTCAGAATCTCTAGTACCAGATACACCATATGTCTCCAGCCCGTTTATTGTTACTTCTAATGGTGAAATTTCTTGAAGACTCGAAAATGAGCATAAAACCTACAACAATGTGTGCATTAGGGGTAACTGACAGAGGCACACAATTATCGATATAATGCCGTTCATAGCTACCAGAAAGTGGTCACACTTAAATCGTTACCCCGAACAACATCGTTACTTTGCTCCTGCTCATCGTGTAGGACACCGTAGTACACTCGTGTGCTAAGCTTAAGGACGAAAGTCACTAACACATGATTTATTACTGCCAAGTAACACAGCTTGGTGAAACGTGGACCAAGCGTAGAAAAACCTGCCGCAGTGCTGTACAGTGCAGAACAGCAGACAATTGAAAGAAATTATTCAATGAGACGAACAGAAATGACTGTCTTGTTCGGGGTTAGTAATTACAAAGAAGTGAAAGTGATTTTTGATGGTCAATACAAAAGGCAGGACAAGGTGGTTAGTATACTGTGTAATAGCGAAGGAAATCACTGCATGCTGTGCAACGTGCTCTCACGCTGGCCTCTGGATTCTTATGGTAGGGCGCTCCAGTCCTCCAGCAGCGCTCGGTGGCCGTTCGGGTATCGGGACTTATATCAATAAGTCTCTACAACACGTCCAGAACATGCCCGATGGGATTTAAGTCAGGGAAACTGGCAGGCCAGTCCATTCGCCGAGTATCCTCTCAATCCTAAACTTCCTCTACCTGCGCTGTTGTATGTGGTCACGTATTATCATCCATGAAACTGAAGTCAAGGTCGAATGCACTCCTGAAAAGACAAACGTTGAGAAGCCGTATATTATTTCAATAATGTCCAACTGTGGGTGTAACGTGTTCAAACATTTGGAGATTAGTTCGACGATGCAGTATTACGCCTCCCCACACCATAACACTAGAACCAATAAAACGGTCCCATCTCTCGCCCCATGAGCTATCTCCAGAATTGCTACTCAGACTGGATCTACGCCCATCCGAGAAGAACACGCGACCCCCACTCCTTGCTGGTCCAGTATCAATGCTCTTGGCACCATGCAGATATGAACGAAACACAACGTATGGTGGCTGAGCAAAGATACCAACCCCATGCAGTCGCCGTGGCTCTGTCGAGCGTGAGACTGCGTGGCTTGTAGTCTTGTAAAAATATAGTTGCAATTGCATACGTTGTTTGACGTGAATCGCTTCTTGTCTTTTCCACAAATAGCGATTGTGTGGGCTGTAGTTGGCCATGGTTGACCACCTCCTCACCTTCAGACAGCAGTGCCTATGGTTCGGAACTCTTCCCACGCACGAGAAACAAGGCAGCGATCAGTACCAAACGCTTGAGCTGCAGTCGTCAAAATTAGACCTTTTTCCAATATCCCGATGATTCATCGCCGTTCTTGGTAATCCGCATCCTGCTTCCTGGTGACGACGTAATGAGGGAAACCACAGCAGTGGACTCTAACTGCTCACTGACTGGCACCGAGTCTTTCCCCATTCCTTCAACTGGCTTGTGTTGACGGGTAAATCCCTTTTGATTCTATAGATAAGCCGGCCTCAGGCAATGTGACGTCCAACTCACTGTGCACGAATGAAAGCCATGTGGCAACACTCCCTTCCATAGAGTTGTTAATATCTTAATTTACTTGATGTGCCTCATTAAGTTTTGCGTAGCAATGTAAAACAAAGGTGATAGAATATAAAAAAGGATGCATGTAGACAGTCTTTTGGAAGGTTTGACACGGCCTGTCACGAATTCGTCTCTTGTGCCATCATCTTCATCTCACAGAACCACTTGAAACCAAAGTCATCAGTCGTTTTATTTGTGTATTTCCATCTCTGTCTTCCTCTACAATTTTTACCCCCCACAGTTCACTCCAACAGCATGGGAGTTACTCGCTGATGCCTTAACAGGTGTCTACCGTCCTGTCCCTTGTCAGTGTATGCGACATATACCTTTCCTCTCCGATTTTGCGCAGACCCTTCTCAGTCTTTACCGTATCAGTCCACTTGATTTTCAAAATTCTCCTGTAGGGCAACATTATAAATGCTTCGATTATCTTCTTTTCCGGTTTTCCCATAGTCCATGTTTCACTATCATACCACTCTGTGCTTCAACGTACGTTCTGAGAAACTACTTCCTCAAATTACGACCTATGTTTGATATTACGAGTAGCACGCTTCTCTTGGCTAGGAATGCCCTTTTTGCCAGTGCTGGTCTGCTTTTTAATTCCTCTTTGCTCCGTCAGTCGTGGGTTAATTTGCTGACTAGGTAGCAGTATTACTTCACTTGATCTACTTCTTAATAACCAATTTCTGTGTTAATTTTCTCAGTGTTCTCACTTCTGCTAGTTCTCATTACTTTCGTCTTTATTAGGTTTCATCTTAATCTCTCTTTTGTCCTCATTAGGTTCTTCATTGCATTCAACAAATCAAGTAATTATTCTGAACTTTCACTGAGAGTAACATTGTCACAGCGAATCTTATCATTGACATTCTTTCACCTTGAATTTTAATCTCATTATTGAAAACTACTTTTATTTTCACCATTGCTTCTTCGATGGCTAAAGAGAACAAAGGGAGTGAAAGACTTCTTTCTTAATACGATCACTTCGTTCTTGGTCTTCGTTTTGGTTCATATATATATTGTATATTCCCCTTTTTTTTCGTGTAGCTTACTCTTATTTTTCTCAGAATTTCGAAAATATTGTACTATTCCTTCTTGTCGGACGCTTTATCCAGATTGGCATATCCTATAAACGTGTCTTAATTTTTCTTTATTCTTGCTTTCATTATCAACCACAACGTCCGAACTGCCACTCTGGCGCCTTTACCTTCCGTGAAGGCAGACTGATCGTAATCTAACAGATTCTCGGATTTCTTTATGTTCTATATTACTCTTCTCAGAAGTCTAGATGCGTGAACTCTTAAGATGATTGTGCGACACTTCTCTTACTTATCATCTCTTGCTATCTTCGAAATTGTGTGGATGATGTTTTCCCGAAAGTCTTCATGGTACATCTAAAGTCTCATATATTCTATACATCAAAGCGCATAGTTGTTTTGTTGTCACACAATTTAAATTCTAATACTGGAATTCATATCTCATCGCTCTTGAATCATGTTTCCACTTTATCACGTCATCAAAAAAGTTTTCCCCTCATAGAGACCTTCTTTGTACTCATTCCTTCTGCACGCTCTCTCCCCTCCATTTAATAGTGAAATTCGCATTGCACACTTGCTGACACTCTCCTTGTTTTTAATTTCACCGAATATTTTTTCAACTTCTCTATACCCTCACTCATCCTTCCGACAATCATTTCTTTCTCGAATTCTCCGAATTTTTCTTGTAGCCATTAATACTTCGGTATCTTCGTTATTTGAGGATTGATTCTTCGTGACGCAGCTCTTACATTTCAACGCACTCTTCATTATTAATAAATTTTGACCTGAGTCTATAACTGCTCCTAGGTGCGTCTTATAATCCAATGTCGATTCCGGAATCTCTACGTGACTATGATATAATGTTACTAGAATCTTCGTGTATCGCCAGACACTTTTCTAGTATACCTCTTCCTCTTGTGACTCTTGAACAAAGGGTTCGCTATTACTAGGTGAATTTACTGCAGAATTCAGTTAGTCTCCCTCCTGTCTCATTCGTACTACCTAGTTCATATTCACCCAATTCATTTGTCCTACTCCTTCCCCGACAACAGCATATCTAGTCCCATATGACTGTCAGATTTTAATTTTTCTTTACGTATTGAATTACCCATTCAATATTCTCATATATTTCCTCCATCTCTTCATCTTCATATTATGGAACTTCTAAAGCGACTAGGTTCAGCAACTTTTTGAATCAGAATAATTGCCAATTTTGAAGATGTAGAAGTTAGTAAGCTAACATACTTTGCATAATTTCGCTCTCTGATGATGTCATTCGGAAAAATATTTTGGGGTAACTCAACACTTAGACAAAGAGAATTCACTGTTCAAAAGAAAGTGGTTAGAATAATATGTGGGGTTCATAGTGGCACATCTCGTAGGCACCTCTTTAATAGATTGGGAATTCGTACAACAGCCTCACTGTACATTTACTCAATAATCAAATTTGTTCTCAACAACAAGGGCCAGTTTAAAAAGAGCAGTGACATTCATGATTATAATACCAGAAAACTATCTTTGGCACAGAAAGGTGTAAAATATGCTACTTTAAAAATTTTTGACAAACTACCAGATGAAATGAAATGTCTGACAGACAGCAGTAATAGCTTCAAAAATAAATTGAAATCATATCTCCATGACAACTCCTTCTATACCATAGATGAATTCTTGAATAGGAATAAATAAATTTATGAATATAGTATATGCATGTTGTGCCATTTAAGAGAATGGGGTAAATAATAGAAATATTAATCTTTAAACTCTAATATATGTTAAAAAATCTTGTTTCATTTGTGCATTTCTTGTGCACTTGAGACGTTCCAAATCATGACGGCTATTGTACAGTGCGATTGATCAATGGAACACGCAACTAACTAACTATCTTCAGCTTGCAGTTATACCTTTTTTTGAAGCTGTTGATATTAACCTATACTCATCTGACCAGAAACCCTTGTTTTCCATCCATTTCACTCACGGACCCCCACTATATCTAGATTGATCCTTAGCATTTGCCTTTTCAGATTTCAGAGATTCTCTGCTACATTTAGACTTCTGACTTCCCACGCCCTGATTCGCAGAACGTAGCTCTGCCTCTTGGCTGACCTCTTCCGAAAATACGGATGGGGGTTAGTTCGGAAATTATAGGCACTGGAGAGATCAACATGATACTTTTACATTTCCGGCCGTGTGTCCTGGGAATACGCATTGTGTGTCCTTAATGCAGTGGTTCTCATCGAACTCTGCGTCCTCAACTTGTTGATCACTGCTGATTCTTCCTCCATTTAGCGGCACCCACACCAAAGGGAGAGAGTGCCCTGAACCTTAAGCTGCTCCTCCGCCCTCTCTGATAAGGCCATTGGCAGAACGAGATTGACTTCTTATGCTGAAAGTCATTGGCGACATTTCTGGCGATTTCTATGTACACTTAAATCAACGGCGTGATTCGAACCATGGCGTCATGGCGTCATGACGTCCTGATTAGTGGTCAAAGCCGCTACCAATAGATCGAGGATCCAACTACAATCTCTACTTTATGTTTAGATGCACTGATATTTTTCTATCGTGCGTTTGACCCATGGTGAATGCAATGAAATTTCTAATGGCAAAGAGATATTTTTAATTCCTATTATAACAATCTAACAACTTTCAAATTTTTTCAGTTACTTGTACCCTGAAATCTTGCTTCTTGCCAGTTACATGGTTTTAGTTAAATGGCTCTCAGTGAATGATTTTGCGTGTATAAAAATATCTGACATAAGTGGCCGTATTTTTTTATTACGTTATTTCAAATTTAGGGCAACTGCAGCCAAACATTCACATTTTTAAAGAAATTTTCCGCATTGGCTGTAGAAACCTTTTTTCTATTATTGAAAGTTACGACTAGTTCCGCGCCAATAGAAGACGCATCCTCAGGCAGTACTGACCACTATGCTTTGCCTGTTGGCGCCCAGCCACTTTCCTGCTAGAAGTGCGGCTCCGTTACTCTCTTTGGTTTAAATAAGGACTACCGCTTTCAGCGCGCTATTCGTTTACAACATGACGCAAATGACGGGGAGTGGCTCTAAACCAGTTACTTCGCGGCGAAGACCTATCAGAAAGAATCTTTAACACCTGAGGAAGCGTCTTCTAGAGGTGGGAATCCGGTCATGACTATTAATAAAAACGTACTCTACATCCAATGTGGATTATTTATTTTAAAATATCTTTTGATTACTTTGTCTTAAAAACTTAAACGTTCTACAGCGACAAGCGGCCATTGACATAACTTTGAACTTGTTACACATAACCGTTTCTGAAGTCCTGAAGAAAGGGGTCTTAATACACAGACAGACAGATCGACAGACAGCCAGGCGGATGAAGGAAAGATCGAAAAATATAGTTTTCATGTATTATAATTACAATTAACGGTTTCATAATTTTTTCCTTTACTCCTTGCCAAATTTCATGATACTTTGTCAACAGAAAACACGGTATGGGTTTTTGTACGTAATTTTGCTAGATTCGAAATATTAACATAAATAGCTGGATCTTTTGACTCTCTTAGGAGCTTAAATTTTTTACACCACCAAGGGGCCGTAGACCTTAGAAGTCTACATAAATTTCAACTCTACATGCCTTCCCATTCCTGAAAAAAAGGGTTCTTAATTGTCGGATATACAGGCTATCGTAATATGCTTTCGTTTATACGTATTGAGATACGGAAAAGTGGAACTCGAGTAAGCAACAAGCGTGAAGAACACATTACTCTTCGAAACAGAACTACACGAATTGTCAAGGGCCAAGATACAGCTTACGTAGGGAAGTATATCGCCTCCGGCAGTGTTAGTTAATTAGAACACAGCAACTCGTTTATCCACACTGAACGCAGAACTGTAGGTAAAATCCTAGAAAACGCATGGTCAACAATGTTCACTAGCGACTATACTATGCAGATAGTACAGGCAACAGTATAATAGCTATTTTGATTGTATAGTCTTCATTACGATTACGTAGGTGATCCGAAATAGCATCCTTCGGTACGTCTGGAAATTTTCCTGCATCACATGTGGAATTTAAAAGAGGTTAATGCGGTTTTTGTTTGAATTGCTGGCTATGGATGGATTTGTTTTTTGGAATTGCTGGATAGGTACGGAAATGAGTTGCATCGGAATTTTTCCGTATATAGATGTTCTGTGTCGTGCTGCTCACAAATGAGAATCCCTATCAATGGGGAGGGAACCATTTGAGGCAAATGCTCCACATGGGATTCCGTTCCATTTTCGAGTTAACGAGATTCCAGTGGGAGTCACTACATCATCACAGGAAAAACGGAAATTCAGCTCTCCAGCCTCGCTATTGTCTCGTTAGTGGAATGACTGACTGTTAAAATATGTTTGCCGCGATGACTTCTACACTCCATCGTAATGCGATGTAACTTAGACCTTGCGACGTGAAAGGTTAGGAGACCCACAGCAGATAATCTCTTATTCAAACGTGCCATAGCATAGCACGCTCTTCTGAATATGAACATCAAGATTTCACTGCAACTGCATTTAAATATGTACTGATATCAAGGATTATAGTATAGCTGTCGATTGATTTCAAATCTTCAATCCTGCGTCAGGAATTATATCTTCAATAGCCTGCTACAAAAATTAATGTAAGGCTTAGGTAGTCATTGAATCTTATTACTTTATGCTACGTCGTTTCAGACCAGATATCCCAAAATGTAGCACGAGACACTATGCTCGCTATTATAGGAACAGTGTTGTTAGTGTGAGGTTGGTGCGTACGTTCGTAGTGTTTTTGTCTTGCATGTTGGTATTCCGGTTGCTGTGCGCTTATTTATCGATTGTCGGCTTTTGTTTGTAGTTAACTGTTGCCATTTGAGTTAACTTACTGTCATTTTTGTCATCTGAAGATACTGACAAGGGGAAGGCCTTAGACACGGCCAACCGATTCAGCTCAAACTTGGTAGGTCGCTTGTGTACAACCTAAAATGAAGGATTCTACGATATTTTGGGCCAACACCCCCGCGATTTTGAGAAAATCACCCCTAAAGATTATGACGAGCAATCGACTCAAAATTGGCGGGATCGATAGATAATTGTAAATAGAGCATTTTTCATCATCAGGTATAGGGTCCAAAAATGCATACTTTTCCAGAAATCGAGGTAAGAAACTTCTACAACTGCCGCTTCTGCACCCACATGGTAAACTCTTTTCGCCGACAGCACCGATAGCACAACGGCCAAGGTAACTGGCTAGGACTTGGAGAACCCGGGTTCGAATTTCGAAGAAACCTAGCGGATGTTGTTCTTTTAGTTTGTATTTTTCCATATCTCAGTTAATAGGGATAGGGGGGTTAATAAGGTGAGTATTATTATCATTCCTTATTGATTTACCTACCTTATTAACCCTTCTATCCCTATCAATTGGGACATGGAAAAATACAAACGAAATGAATAACATCCACTACTTTTCTTCGAGATTCGTACCCAGGTTTTCAGATTCTCAGCCAATTACCTTAGCCACTGCGCCATCGGCGCTGTCGGCGAAAGGCGTTTACCGCGTGGGTACAGAAGCGGCAGTTGTACAAGTTTCTTTCCTCGATTTCTGGAAAAATTTTGCGTTTGCGGACCGCATACCTTATGATGAAAAATGCTCTATTTACAGTTATCTATCGATTCCTCCAATTCTGAGTCGATTGCTTGTCATAACCTTTAGGGATGATTTTCTCAAAATTGCGGGGGTGTAGACCAAAAATATCTTAGAGTCCTTCGTTTTCGGTTGTACACAAGCGACCTGCCAAATTTTACCCGAATCGGTTTGCTGTGTCTGAGGCCTTCCCCTTGTGAGTGGTGCTGTGAACGTTATAAACTGAATATGTATGCCAAGCCGAGAAATCGAAACGTTTCAGATGTATTCCTCTGTTTTAGTTCATTAGAGGAATGACAGCAGCGTAGACAAACAGAATTATCTGCGCCGTGTAATGGGATAATGCTACTGGACAGAGCACGAAAGGATAATGAATTTCTAGTTTTAAGGAAGATCTTTTTGACATTAGTGATCCTCCAATTTCAGGGAGTATTTGATGATCATTTACGCCCATTAATCCATAATAATCTGAGTCAGTGTACTCTAGAGCTGTCAAAAGAACTGGCCGGTGTTATGTAGTGTGATCATTCCACCTTCATCCTAAATTTGCGTGCTAAGGGGAAGGTTCAAAAATCGGTGGGTGGTATTATGTGCATCTCTGCTTAACACAAACCATTCCTATCCTGCGACATTGTTGGTGACAAGAAATGGAATATTAATGTCAACATCAAGAAAAGGAATGAATGGTTGAACCAAAACAATGCAGTAACTCCCCGTACAAAGACATGGGCGCATCAACTAAAGATAATGTTAGGCATTTGGTGAAATAGTGACGGTGCGTTGTACTGTCAATGGCTTCCTCGAAGTGTAACCACCACTGTTCACACTATTATCAACAACTGAGACATCTTGCAGACACAATGCAAGAACAACGAACAGGAAAATAGATTGAAGCGATTACGCCCGCCTGCGTTATGCTAGACTGAAAAAAGACGTTGTATAGAAGCTGGGTTGAGAAGTCATTCCGCACCAACCTTATTCACCTGATTTCCCGCCCTCAGAGTTTCACCTTTCCCCCTCTCTATCGAACAGATTCCTACGAACTTCCTTTCCGATTGAAAATGCTTTCCGAAGATGGCTCGATGAGTTCTTCGGTTCAAACCCGCCTCTTGATATCTACAGTCAGTGAATGGAAAAGCCACCCCAGTGTTGGCCGACTATTGTTAATAGTTAAGGAGAATGTATCATTGATGACTAAGGTCTCTGTTTGCTCTGCCTGTTATGTTTATTAAACTAATGAAAAAACGTTACGAACTTACGTACCTACCCATTAACGTGTGTCTTACCGAGGGAGTGTACGTTGCCGGCCGGAGTGGCCGTGCGGTTCTAGACGCTGCAGTCTGGAACCGCAAGACCACTACGGTCGCAGGTTCGAATCCTGCCTCGGGCATGGATGTTTGTGATGTTCTTAGGTTAGTTAGGTTTAACTTGTTCTAAGTTCTAGGGGACTAATGACCTCAGCAGTTGAGTCCCATAGTTCTCAGAGCCATTTGAACCATTTGAACCAGTTGTTTGGAACGAGTGATTTCAAAAACCGTATTGCTGGAATTTCAGTAATTAAACTGATTAAACTGCCAATGGTCATCCCACGTAATTTCCTGCTCACTCAAATTACCAACAAAATTTTTATTCTGAAGGCATTCTGTAGTATATATTTTCATTGGAACAGGATTCAAGGTGATTTTCCGCTAAACCATAATGTTCACTTCTGTACTGGGGTAAGTAACAGTATGTTTGCTTTTGCCGATGTCTATTGAGAAAACCATCAAACTTAGAACTTCAGTCGCCATTATCAAACTAAATTTTTCTTTAAAAAACATCAGTCGTCTAAAGTTACGTAATCAAGTCCAGTTGACAAGCCGTGATGGAGTAGAACGGTTATGCGAGGCGAGTACAACATGTAGTACCGTTAATACACTTGTTACAGACTGGCCCGTGAGAAATGTGGAACGTGAACTGCATGCAGAACTCTATTAAATACATTTTGAACGCGTACACGAGGCGACTTATGGATTTCCGCTTACGTTAATAACCAGAGAGTACAAAATGTTTTGCCATTGTCAAATGTGGTCGACTGTAACAGCTGCAGTGTCGTACTGTCGTTGAAAATCGCTAGTATTATGTTGTGTGACTAAATTACAGTTGTTGAAATGGAGAACTGATACCGCCTTCTGATGCTTTGTTATATCCAGCCGGACTGGGCATACAGTGGCTAGGGAAACAGGAAGCGAACTCCAGCAGAGAGGCCGCTACTGGCTCCCACGTGTGCCGGAAGCTTACAATTGGTGCCAACGTAAATTTTTAGTTTCGATTTATATATTTAAGTCGACCCAAGTTTCTTTTTTCTCTTGTGTAGGAGATATAACCTTATGAACCAGGGGAACACTTTTTGAAACACGATTAATTCTGCACAAGTGATGTTCCCCTCCTACGTATTTGAAAAAAGGAAGTAATGACTTTATTCAATCACCAGTTTGTATAGCATGACCGTCAGCCATTGTCTTCTGGCGCATGAATCACTAAAAATGCTTGTATATATACAAATATTATGATGAATAATATATCAAGATAGAAAAGGACAACAGCTAGCCATAGTCTGTGTAACTCAATTGTATTCGACCACATGATGATAATGATAATTACGTGTAACATCAAGGATCAAGGCGCGAACCCACTGCCATATCCAGGATCTGAGTTGCTGCCAGCTTCAACAGTAAAAGGCCCACTTTTTTCTGTGTATATACGCCCGAGCCAACTGAGCGGATCACCGGAGTGGCAGAGCTATCCATCGACTCCGGCAGTTTCTCATTCTCTGCTGCTGGCTCAACGACGTTCTCGTGATGCAACTACACGGTACAGTCACATTAATGTGACCACAGCCAAAGTTCGACGACAGCGTATAGTAACCGCTCTCAGACAGCAGATCGCAACATTAGCAGCTGAGGATGTATAAAGCGTGTCCTGAGACGAGGAAAACAATGCACTCGTCGTAGAATGGAACCGGAGTGATTTATCTGACGTCCAAATGGTAATGCTCATTGGCTTCAGGTGAAGGATGGGACGTTTCCTAAATTTCCAAATGTGTATACTGTTTGCGTGCCGTGTGTTTACATTAGACAGTGCATGACAAAACCGCGCTATCCAAAACTTGCACCGAGGCAACAGTGGTGCTCCGCAGTGCATAGATGACACGGAAGAACGAAGGCTGCTGACATATGTCTTCGCGAATAGACGTGCAACTGTTTAGCAACTGACCGCCCAGACGAAACAAGGTCCCATTATCTGTGTCTCCTCAACGACCGTTCAGCAAATGTTGCTGAGTATGGGCCTCCGCAATAGGGGCCTTTTTCATGCACCTCTGCTGACTGCCATTCTTTGGGGACGAAGGGTGGAATTTGCACGCCGCTACCAGCACTGGACGCCCATTCAGTGGCGACAGGTGATGTTTTTTTCAGGTAACGAATGACCGTTGGCTTATACGGACTGAAACGTCCTGCAACGATCATCGGAAGGGTCCATCCCCGGAAAAGGGAGCGTTATTGTCTGCGAAATGTTTTTGTGGTATTCCATGGGTAATCTCGTCATTCTGAAAGGCACAATGGATCAACACAAGTACACATCCATCCCCTACATCTAGTTTGTTTCTCCTCGGTACAGCGGCATCACTAGCAGGACCATGAGACGCTGCCACAGATGATGATGATGATGATGATGATGATGATGATGATGACGATGATGATGTTTGGTTTGTGGGTCACACAACTGCGTGCTTATCAGCGCCAGTACAAATTCCCAATATTTACTCAGTCCAATCTCGCCACTTCCATAAATGATGATGAAATGATGAGCATGACACAAACACCCAGTCCCCGGGTGGAGAAAATCCCCAATCCGGCCGGGAATGGAACCCGAAAACAGGTGATCCAGAACTAGCAACGCTAGCCACTAACCACGAGCAGCGGACGCGGTGCCACGCAGGTCGCAGTGCACTTGCGTGGGTTTATTGTTCTCCTCTGGTCACCAGATTCCCCGGATTTAAACACATTCGAGAATCTGTGCGACCACTTCGATCGGATTGTTCACGCTATGAAACGTCTACAGAGAAACGTTGCACAGTTGGCCATTCACGGTCCACATCCCTGTCGGTACCTTCAGAACCTCACTGAGACTCTTACAGCACGTCTCCCTGCGGTCCACCCTGCTAAATGTGGTTTTTTAAGCTTTTGACAGGAAGTCACACTGATGTGACTGGACAGTGTATTACCTTCACAGGTGGGATGTGAACAACTCTGACAGCCTAGCCTTAGGGTCGTTTTCTGTCTGCCTCGAAGAGACTGCCTTCCGAGGATCCCTCAATGCCTCTTGGTACACGGTACGAACCAAGGTACACCCAGCTTCGAGCCGCTGTGGTGCACCAGACACAGCGCTGCTGTCCGCCTACCGGTCGAAGGTAAATAAACCTGGGCACCATTAGCTTCTATCCCCTAGTTAAGCCACCGGGCTGCCTCGCCCTGGTCATCCAAAGCCGGTACACTGCCAGGCCATCCAGATACCATAACGGATGACTGCTGGAATTTGCTGAGAACCAGTACCGCACACCAACGGACTGTCTCCTAGAGAGCTTACAGTGGCGCGTCCAAACCGATGCGACTGCTCCCAAGGTTGAACTGTCGTTGCCCGTCGTCCACTTATTGCTGGCATGTTTTACTATGTCCCTTCATGGGCGAATACAGATATGTGTCACCATTTGCCTACCTTCGTTCCAACAGCGACTACTCGTCCATCCATCCCATCATCATTACAGATGCTTTCGAAATTAGTCATTGAATAAGAGAAGAAACAATGCAGCATCCCGGCACACCAGACAGATTTGTGTTTTTAAAACTTTCCCAATCACTATTTGGATAGTGACATTAATTCCTCTACGCCTTTATAGTTAATAGATTTGTGAAAACGAAGTAAGGGAAATATTTTGTGTACATTATACTGGATAGCTCCGATAAAGATTAAAAATTGCATAGTGTAATACACAGCTGTGCTTCATTGTTCTGACTAACGATGCTCAACTTCGGTCATGAATCTGACCATCCTTGGGTCAGAAAAAGGCATTCAGATTTGAATTGTACAATTGGCACACCCAGTGCAATTTCTAAATTGTTCAATTTTTAATACAGCTACCCATGTGCAAGTCCTGTTGCCGGCCGCTGTGGCCAAGTGTCTCTAGGCACTTTAGTCTGGAACCGGGCGACCGCTACGGTTGCAAGTTCGAATCCTGCCTCGGGCGTAGATGTGTGTGATTTCCTTAGGTTAGTAAGGTTTAAGTAGTTCTACGTTCTAGGGGACTGATGACGTTAGATGTTAAGCCCCATAGTGTTCAGAGAAATTTGAACAGTCCTGTCCTGGAAACATCAAATGAATTTGAGCCAGTCCTATTCTCTCAAGAGCGTTCATAGAAATTAGCTCTTATTTGTAAACCTTCTTCACGTTTGTTACCTTGTTTTGGCCTATAATGACATAGTACGTATTTTCATAGTATTTTCCTGTTTCATGCAATGCATTTGAGAAACACAAGAGGTAACAATTTCGTCATCGTATATCTTTTTCTACCGATTAATATTTTTAGTGCTCTCTCCATTCACGTCTAATAATGATCCACACCGGATATTTGTAACATTAAGAAGCATGAAGTCTGTAGCAAATTCCTCTGTTGTAGTACAGTTTAACCTTAATGAAACTTCCACTCTGCAGCGGAAGGTGCGCTGATATGAAACTTCCTGGCAGATTAAAACTATGTGCCAAACCGACACTCGAACTCGGGACCTTTGTCTTTCGCGGGCCAGCTGTCTACCATCTGAGCTATCCAAAGTGACTCACTACCCGTCCTCACAGCTTCAATTGCGCGACTACGTCACATCCTATCTTTCAAACTTCAAAGAAGTTCTCCTTCAGACCTTGCAGAACCACCACTCCTGGGAGAAAGGATATTCCGGAGACATGGCTTAGCCACAGCCTGGGGGACGTTTCCAGAATGAAACTTCCACTCTGCATGGGAGTGTACGCTGATATTAGTTTAATCTTAGTTGGTGGCACGTTTTGTCTGTATTTCTCTTGGCTGCCTATAGTGAAAAACAGTCTAGGTTGCAATCGTTTGACTTGTAAACATGACACTGTCTCAGTTGTATTTATGAGCCGTACTGTTTCAGTTCCCTTATACCTATGTGACAGGAGAAAAGTTTTTCACGCTCCTTATATTCTATGCGTCCACTGTACCTTGCAGAATGAATTGGAGCTAGTGTAGCGCCTAATGCGGAAAATAAGAATCTGTTTAGCGATGGCCGGCCGGAGTAGCCACGCGCTTCTAGGCGCTACAGTCCGGAGCCGCGCGACCGCTACGGTCGCAGGTTCGAATCCTGCCTTTGGCATGGGTGTCGGTGATGTCCTTAGGTTAGTTAGGTTTAAGTAGTTCTAAGTTCTAGGGGACTGATGACCTCAGCAGTTAAGTCCCATAGTGCTCAGAGCCATTTGAACCATTTTGTTTAGCGATAGTGATGAACTTACACGAGCAGCGGTAGGTTGCCACCTTACCAAAGATAAATACTCGTGCTGAAATCACTTCGTAACAATTCTCACCAAATTTTATGAAATTGTAAGGATAAAGTTGCAGAGTTTCTCAGTTTCTTTCGAACTGTTGCTTGTACGCCACTGTTTATCTTTTGACAGCATTCCTGTTTACCGTATGTCGTTTAAAATTAAGTTTTTAGTGTTATCGAAGTATTTTGCGAATAAATTTTCTTCCCCCTAACCCTCCCCCTCCTCTCTCTCTCTCTCTCTCTCTCTCTCTCTCTCTCTCTCTCTCTCTCCTGGTTATATGGTTTACCTCTTTGCCTCTTTGTTTGGTTTTTCACTACATGTTTCGGAATGCCTTTCGTTTGACCTTCGCCTACTTGCTGTATCGCTTGCGCCCCGACATTTCCGACACGTACAGTGTGTACCGTGGCTTTTGTTGCACGTGGCGCTCGTTGTCGCTCGGTAGTACGTCATTGTGCCCGATGCGGGCAGCGCACTCGTCACGCCTACCGCGGACAATCTTCCTAATGGAGAGCGTCGAGCAAGCCTCGGGGATTCGCCGGCGGCCGCTGCTTTACATCACAGATGCAATCCGAGGAGTGGCTGAATTATAGAGCGCCCAGGCCTGCCTACAACGCCCGAGCTTTGGGTAGTCCACGCCCAGCGGAGCCAGCCCGACTGGGCCCCAACTGGTCCGTGGAGCTGCTTCAGCGTGCAGGTCCAGCGGTTAATTACTGCACTTCCCTCTTAATCGGTATGTACGTCTTAACAGACAAACTTTATCGGCAGTTCTCAGTCGCTGTTAACTATTTAACACTGTTACGCGTCAGTTCTCCTTCTATCTGGGAAAAACTACATCCGCATCAGCCTTAAACTCTTTCAAATTGAATCGTACTCCGTGGATGTTTGTGATCTATGTTCATATGTAATCGTATGCTCCGGCAGGTTCCAGTTATCTTGATTGTCTTGTCTTTTTCTTAATGAGTCCAAGCTACATGTGGTCTAGTAGATGAGTTACCATTCGCCTAATTAAACAATGGGAATAACTGCCGCCTACGGCACATATTCTAGAACCCCATCCCACCTCTCCTCCACTGAGAACTTGTACCAAATGTTTGCCTAATGCTCATCACTGCTTAGCCCGGTTATTCATTTACTGCGGTCAACGTAACATCGCGATGAACTAAAGGACGTACATATAACTTTTTTTTTTTACCTTACCTCAGTTGGGAGGTCACACCCGTAGTCTGGAGTCAGCGTCCTTGATCAATAATCAGAACGTCCTCTGTCCCTGGTTCGAATGCCACCACGGTTAAATTTTGAATAGAAGTCATCAACAACGACGGCGAAGATTTTTCATATAAGAAGTCACCCTCATCCAGCCAAATGTCTTCTCAAAGAGGGCGGAGGAGCAAACAGAGGTACAGGGCTCTCTCTTGCTCTTACTGTGGGCAATTTCCGCTAAAGACGGAGAGTCAGCAATGCTCACTGACACGAGGATGCAGAAGCCGAATGGGACCACTGCATCAAATACACAAAATGTGTATCCACAAGAATTGTGGCCTGAAATGGAAAAACTGTCAAGATCATATCTCCATTAACTTCGTAGGAAACCGCCGAGGGAGGAGGTGACCATGAGAAACAGATAAAATAACCAAAGAAAGGGTAACGTTCTACGAGTCGTGAGTGGAATGCCAGAAGTTTGAACGTGGTAGGGAAGCTAGAGACTCTGAAAAGGGAAACGCAAAGGCTCAATCTAGATACAGTGGGGTCAGTGACACGAACTGAAGAGAAAACAAGTATTTCTTATCATCAGAAAATGGCATTATGGAAGTACGACTATTACGAATAGAAAGGTACGACAGAGAGTGAGTTACTGTGACCAGTTTAGTGATAGGGTGGTTCTCATCAGAATAAACAGTAAACCAGCAACGACAACGATGGTGCCGGTATACATGCTGACATCGCCAACCGAATATGTAGTGACAGAATAGAGAAAGTACGTGAGGTTACTGAACAGCTAATTCAGTACGTAAATGGAGTTGAAAGTCTAATAGTCACGGGGAACTGGAATGTTGTTATACGACGAAGGAGCAGAAACACAAGTTACTGCAGAATATGGGCTTGGTTGTAGGAACGAGAAATAAATTTTAGCTAGTAACAGCTAACACTCTCTTCAAGAATAACAAGAGCAGGAGGTATACTTGGAAAAGGCCGGATGATATGGAAGATTTCAGTTAGATTACGTCATGGTCGTACAGAAATTCTGCAATCTGATACTGGTTTGTAAGGTGCACCCCAGGGCGGTTACCGACTCAGATCATAATTTAGTAGTGATGAAGTGTAAGCTGAAGTTTAGAAGACGCGTTATTAAGAATCAATGCGTAAAGAAGTGAGACACGGAAGTACTAAGTAAAAAAGATAAAATCTTGACATTCTCTTAGGCCATAGATACGGTAGGCATTTCAGTTAAAAAAGAACGGACTGTTCTAAAAAGGGCAGTCACAGAAGGTGGAGAGAAGATGAACATACAAAGAATGTCACTGCGAAGCAACCCCTGTAACAGAAGAAATACCTCAGATGGTCTATAAAAGAAGGAATTTCAAGAATGTTCACGGGAATTCAGCAATACAGTAATATAATTCACTTAGGAAGGAAGTAAATAAGAAGTTGAGGGAAGCAAAGGTGAAATCGGCACGTGAAAAATTTGATGAAATAAAAAAGAGACATGATTGTCAAAAGGACTGTCTGAGTATATAAAAAAGTCAGACCAACCTTCGGTGAAATTAAAATCAAACACGGGAACATTAAGATTACAATGGGAATTCAAGTGTTATATTCAAATGAGAGAGCAGATCGGTGTAAACACATTGAGGGCCTCAGTGATGGGGAAGACTTGTATGATGATGACTTGATAGAAGAAAAAACGGGAGTCGTTATAGAAGAGACAGGGGATCCAGGGTTAGAATCAGCATTGAAAAGAACTTTGGAGGTCTTCAGACTGAATAAGGCAGAAGGGCTAGATAACATTGCTCACAATTTCTAAAATCATTGGAGGAAGTAATACAAAAACTATGCACGTTGGTGTGTAGAATATACGAGTCTGGTGATATACCGTCTGATTTTCAGAGAAACATCACCCACATCATTCCGAGGATTTGCAAGAGCAAAAAGTGCTCGAATTATCGCACAATCAGCTCAACAGCTCATGCGTACAAGCTGCAGAAAACAAGAAAATTGGGGATGTGTTAGATGATCAATTTGACTTTAGGAAAGGTGAAGACACCAGAGAGGCAATTCTGACGTTGCGGTTGATGATGGAAGCAGGAATACAGACAATCGAAACAGGTTCATGGGGTCTGTCGATCTGGAAAAAGCGTTATACAGTGTCAAACGGTACAAAATTTTCGAATTCTGAGCAAAATAGGGGTAGGGAATAGGGAAAACGGGTATTATACAATATGTACCAGAACCACAGAAATAAAAGGAAAGTCGGGCTGCGGCGTTAATGTTAAGGATGAAAAGGTATCAATCATAATAATCGTAGATGACATTGCTATCCTCAGTGAAAGTGGGTAAGACTTACAGGATCTGCTGAAAGGAACGAGCAGTCTAATAAGTGCAGAATATCGATTGAGAGTAGAACTGAGAAAGACGAAAAATAATGAGAACCAGCAGTAATGTGGACAACGAGAAACATAAAATGAGGATTGGTGGTCACGAAATAGATGAAATTAAGGAATTCTGCTACTTAAGTAACAAAATTACCCATGACGGACGGAGCAAGGAGAACATAAAAGGCATACTAGCAACGGAGAAAGGGAATTTTTGACCAAGAAATAATATCGAACATGGGCCCCAACCTGAGGAAGTTTTTTCTGAGAGTGTACGTTTGCAACACACCATTGTATAAAAGTGAAATACGGACTGTGGTAAGATCGGAGCAGAACGAAATCGAGCATTTGAGATGAGGGGCTACAGACGAATGTTGGAAATTGGGTGGCCTTATAGGGTAAGGATATAGAAAACACCGACCAGGAGAAGGGGCAGGATTATAGAACACCTATTACGACATCAGAGAACAACTGTCATGGTAATAATGGGAACTGTAGAGGGTAAACTCTATAGAGGACAACAGAGATAGGAGTACATCCAGCGAATAACTGAAGGCGTAAGCTGCAACTTATGAAGAGGTTTGCACAGGAGAGGCATTCGTGGCGGACCCCATTTATCCAGTCAGAAGACTGATGACTCAAAAACCTCTGTCTGTAAAAATGCAGCTGGCCGTTGTGGCCGAGCTGTTCTAGGCACTTCAGTCTGGAACCGCATGACCGCTAAGGTCGCACATTCGAATCCTGCCGCGGGCATGGATGTGTGTGATGTCATTAGGTTAGTTAGGTTTAAGTAGTTCTAAGTTCTAGGGGACTGATGACCTTAGATGTTAAGTCCCGTAGTGCTCAGAGCCATTTCAACCATTTTTTGTAGAAATGGAACCCGTATAAAAGTTTAAATTAATGTTACATACCTAGGTCTACGAATCCTTTGCGGTGTAAACAATTAAAGCGTTCAAGGCAATGTAATAAAAAGAAATGGTCATTTATGACACAAGTTCTCATACCACCAAACTCACTCATCAGAAGCTATCGGTTTCACAGTACAAGTAAAGGTGAAAAGCTGAAAATTGTTATTCTGTAATTATATCATACAAAATTAATTGTCTTCACCATTCGTTGCCCGCCCGTCTGTCTGTTTCTGTCTGTTAAGACGTCTTCTTCTCAGTAACGAGTAGAAGTATCAAGTTGAAATCATATAATACTCTGGTTTATGGTCCCTTGGTGGCGTAAATAATTCAGAGTTGTGAGTCAATGCTTCAAAAGATATAGCCATATGTCACATATTTTAATGCTCGCAAATTCATTCAGCAGAACCTATGTACGAACTGTTTATATATGTGTGGTGACTGGTCTAGCGATACAGTGCGTTCTTGGAAACTGAGAGGTCGCGTCATAGAATGTCGGTTGCACCATGGATTTTTCAGTCTTAGTTTTAACGTAGCCTTCAGCTCTCATCGATGTGGGGAGTCACCAGAAGAAACACGTTGTTTTGCGTCCGCATTAAACTGTATGCTCCCTTTCCTCTGTTTGGTAATTGATGTTGGTGAGGGACACTCAAGTCGCTCAAGTGGCGAGAACGAGTTTCATCAGGCCACTGAGCCACACGAAATTATTATTCTCCGTATACATAATCGTGTACGGAACCCTCAGAGTGCAAGTCCTTGTCACACTGTCCGATGTTTCTTGGCAAAACTGAAAACGATGGATAATCCAAATGACATTGCTTTCAACAATTCCTCTGTCGTCAAACCAAAGCCGAAAGAAACAAAACAACATACGAAGAATGCGCTCCTTACATATTCCTGTCGTTGGTTCTCTTTATCTACATCATACTCCGCGAGACACCTCATATTGTGTGGTGGGGCGTCCTTTTGTACCTCTAACTGATCCCTCTAACCATGTTACAGTCACGAATAGCGCATGGGAAGATTGATCGTCGGTAAGCCTCTGTATTGGCTCTAATTTCTCGAATTTTCTCCTAGTAGTCATTGCTTGAGACGTATTTGAGGGAAAGTAATATATCGTCCGACTTATCCCGGATAGTACTCTTTCGAAATTTCAGTAGTAAATCTCTTCGTGGTACACAATGCCTCTCTTGTAACAACAGCCAGTACAGTTTGTTGAGTACCTCCGTAACGCTGTTGCGCCGTCCAAACGGTCCCGTGACGAAACGTGCTGCTATTCGTTGGAAGTCTCTCTGTTCTATCAGTCCTACCTTTTAGGAAACCCAGATAGATCAACGATACTCAAGAATCGGTTGAACGAGCGCGTTATAAGCCATTTCTTTCATGATGAGTTGCATTTACAAGTTGTTTCAATGAATCTGAGACTGGTGTCCGCTTTTCCCCTTGCCTGTTTTCAGTGGTCATTCCACTTAAGGTCGCTCTGGATAGTTACGCCTAGATAATGTACGGCAGACGCTGTCTCGAGCTGTTTGTCATCAATTGTGTAGCTGTACAGTAGGGGATTTCTTTTCCTGTGTGCGCAATATGTTACATTTATTTACGTTCAGAGTCAACTTTAAGAGCCTGCAAAATTCATCAGTTCTCTGGAGATCATTCTGCAAATCGTTACCATCTTTCGGCGCTGTTATTTCGCCATAGACAACTGCATCATCTATGAACAGCCTTAGAGAGCATCCGTAGCTCTCTACTAAATCATTTATATAGATTGTAAACAGTAACGATCCTCTCACACATGCTTGGGGTACTCCGGGAATTAACTTGACATCTGTCGAATTTATTCCGTTAAGTTTCAACACGTTCTAACTGCAAGAAAGTCTTGAGTCCAGTTGCAAATCTGCTCCAATACTCGATAAGGTCGTATTTTTTTCACTAAACGGCAGTTAGAGAAGGTGTCAAATCTCTTCCTGAAATCAAGGAACACGGCATCGGTCTGAGCGCCGTTGTCAGCGGGGCTGTGGATCTCCAAAGGGAGGTGAGTTTCGCAGGATATCTGCTTGCGGAATCCATGTTCATTTTCATTCTCCAAAACCGTCATAAATTCTTGAGCATAGAATATATTCCGTAATTCTACAACAGACAGACGCGAACGATGTAGGTGCATCTGCCCTACGGCCATTCTTAAAAACGGAAATGACCTGCGCTACTTTCCTGCAGCTAGGTAGCCTTCGTTGCTCAAGCAATCTATGGTAAATTATAGGTAAAAGGGGTGTAAGGGCTTTTCCATAATCTTTGTAGATAGTTATAGGCATCTCATCTGGTCGTGACCATTTCCATTGCTGAGCGATTGTAGCTGTTTCTCTGTTCCACCATCGGCTATGTCAATATCTGCAATTCGACGTTCGTAAGACGACTGAAAAAAGTATCTTCCACTCTGAATCTATTTCGGAACACCGAATTCAGTGTTTCGGCCTTCTCATTGATATCTTCCGTTTCGGTGCCACTAAGGTCTCCGAGTGAATAAATAGATGATTTTGATCCACTTACTGATTTTACATACGACCGAAAGCTCTTAGGGTTTTGTCTCAGTTCGGTTGCAAAATTTCGACTTTCCAAGCCATTGAACGCTTCTCTCATTGCTCTCATTACTCTCATTTCCGCTTCGTTCAGATTCGTTTGTGAGCTAGAATTTTACTTCTCTTCAATGTGATATGAAGTTCTCTTTATTAATGTAGCAGTTTTCTAACACTACTATTAAACCACGGTGAGTCTTTCCCATCCTCTAAGACGTAACTCGCAACATTCTTGTCTAGCGCATATTACACGATTCCTTTTAATTTTTTCCATTTCTTCTCCACATTTTCGTCCTCCCCACCGATTACTTGATGTTGACTGCTCATATACTCTGAAATTTGTACCTTGTCATTCTTGTTGAGCAAAAATGTCTCTCTCCACATTATTTAAAGTCCGGTTGTCATAGATGCTATCACAGCCGTGTGGTCGCTTAAACCTTCCTCTATGTTAATTGATTCGTTAGGTTCTGGTTTACTTGTTGCAAGAAGGTGTCAGAGGTTATCCTCACGAGTTGGTTCTCTATCTGCTGAAAGTAATTTTCGAACAAGACATCCAGAACAATGTCACACAAATCCACGTCTCTGACATCAGTTTTTATAGCATGACACTCCCAATCTATACCTGGCAAGTTGCAGTCACCCCCTACTACAGTGGCCACATCAGCAAGTTCAAGTTCTGTCCGAAGCGCCCTATCACTAGAGCTCCTGACTCAGGTTTATGAAAGCATCCGATTACTGTTCTTGACCGATCTTTGATACTTAACTTCGCCCAAATTAATTCACAATCTGAATCCGTGATAATCTCGCTAGAAATTATGGAATTCTTTACTGCAATAAACACGCCGCCACCATTGGCGACTAACCTATCCTTATGATAAATATTCCAATGATTACGATTTCGTTGTCATTAACGTCCGGTTTCAAGCAACTTTCTGTCCCTAACACTACCTGTGCATATATAACCTTCAGTAAGCGATACTGATTCTAGGACCTTTCCTTGTAAGCTCCTGCGGTTTATTAATATCATATTAACTTTTTCTGTCTGACCTGCTAGGACGGATATTCTCTGAAGACGTTGTTCTAATTTATCAGGTAAATCGTGTTGAAACCCAAGGGACAGTTTCTCTACCATAAACAAGCACCATGTTATGCCACATGTACTCCGGTACCCTAGCAAACGCTTCCTGCGTGTAGTGCACGCCTTCCCTGTTACGAGGAACCCAAAAATTCTGCGATGGTCGTGAAATTTGCATCAGAAGACGTCGAAGGAGAGGAATTCGTTGCGGGCCGCATCAAACCAGTCAGGAGAGTGATGATCCAAAAGAAAAAAAAAAAGAAATAAAAAGAAAAACCTTCGCAGAATCGTCTCAACCTCTGGTTTAGACCTCATTCAGCTCCAAAACAGAGGGCCACGATCAACCCTTCGTGCGACGCTAGTTGCCTTCACCAAATTATCATCCCCCGAAAGTAGCCGAGGTTGCCCTGGGAACCCAAGCGGCTGGCGTCATTAGTGCCGACATGTGCCACAATATGTAGCCGGTTGCACCCGGTGCGCTCTATAACTGCCGGCAGATGTACCGGGTGCACACTGGCATTATTTCCCGCCTTGCCTGCTATTTCCCTGAGACGCTCCAACACTCGCTTAACATTGGTGCTCCCAACGACAAGGACACCCACCCTCTGCACTTGTCTGGACTGGGCAGGAAAATCGGCTGCTGGTCCAGCAGGAGAGGCATCCCGTACTGGCTCAGAGTTATCAACAACACATTTGACTTTCATAATCGGGGGAATGTTGCATGTCTTCGTTGGCGGGAGTTATTTGCCATGTTACGAGGCAGCATCGCTTTTGGTTGGCCACGATGAGCCAAACACGAATACAGTGCCTGGTCGATACCTACAGGAGGCAGTAATCTCACACACTTACATCAAGTGGCACGCTGGAGCGCTTACATCCAATCAATGTAGGACATAGAAGTGGAGTGTAATGCTTTTTCTTTCAGAGCTTGTCGTTTCAGCTAAACTTTTGTCGACCTGTGCTCTCATTGGCTGGCGCAGGTCAAAGTGCCTGAACTGACCGAATTACGCCGCGCTAAGCCGCGCAATGATATCTACAGCCCCCAATCGAATTCGAGAGACGAGGTACGTCAGTAATAAACGACTCACACAGGACAGAATTGTGTGAAATGTATGAACTATAAAAGAAGGCGGCATATAGAGAGAGACGTGTCCCAGATTTAAAATTGGCGTTCATTGAACGTGAAAATGAGAGGAAGGCACTCAGAAAATGAGGGTTTTATGCCCTACAAGTCATTCGTGATGACATGGTTCAAATGCTTCAAATGGCTCTAAGAACTATGAGACTCAACACCAGAGGCATCAGTCCCCTAGACTTAGAACTACTTAAACCTAACTAAAATAAGGACAACACTCACATCCATGCCCGAGGCAGGATTCGAACCTGCGACCGTAGCAGCAGCGTGATTCCGGACTGAGGCGCCTAGAACCGCTCGGCCGCACCGGCCGGCGTCGTGATGAAATGACTGAATAAATTCTTCACTGTACTCAGCGGGTTATTTCTTTCTAGCTGTATACTAGGGTTTCTGACTTGTCTCCACCACCGTCTTGAGGAGTAAAACTGGTGAATATTGAGGTTTATACGGTGTTCTGCTTCTACAGAGCAAGCAATGTAAGGCGATATGGTGATCCGTGGGAAGATTTAACACACCCAGGAAGGTCGTCCAACATGATCGTTTTCGCGGTCCTGGTATTGCGGTGTGGAGACAAAACGTTGCATGAGCTTAATGACCTCCAAATCTATGAACAAGTTGCAATTAATAGTTAACGTTATCCACACACTGTAGCCCCTCACCACGTATTTCTTTTCAGGGGTGCGTACGTTCTTAAATTTAGTTTTACGAATAATAATACGCGACCGTATCGAACGGCGCAGTTGGGGAGCTCTTGGATCGGGAGGATATTAGAGTGACCTGCTCGTTATCTCTCTTTACGCCCGATGGAGCACATGTGACGGATACGTCTTTCAGCATGTCACATGACACAACAACTCCTTAAAAACATTGTGGTCAGCAAGGAAGCTCATTGCAGAGAATGAATTCCTCTCCTTGGTGATCACACATCCTATTAAGAACTATGTCCCGCCATTTGTAATATCCTTCGGACCATCACGAATCGCTATATTTCCAGTATAATTATTATCTTTAAATAAATTTTTTATTGTGTTCGTCTCACTGCATATTTCTTACAGTTACATTTTCTGCTATGCTGTCGCAATATCTATGGTCAAAATTTCCTTGAGCCATATTACTTCCACAGCACTGGAGGCGCTCCATATAACCAACTACAGTGTCTGCTATTATAGTAGGGTCTTTTCTTATCCGATATGTTCATTCTAATTTCCCACTAGTTATTTATTGAGCTTCATCTCCTGTACTATTCGTCACAATGCTCTGCTGCTTATTATTTGGTGACTGCATCCCCTCTTCATTAGGTTGGATCCTGTGACTACGAAGATTGGGGAAGTCACCATGTGCTAATCTGCGTGACACCACTTACCACCTTACCAAAACCGTGGTATGAATAAGACACCAATTAACAGCCTCTTTAGTGTTTTATTGAAGTTCAGTTTTCCATAAACCACAAAGAACAATAAACGGTATTGGGCATTTAGAGTACAGAGTCCTCAATACGCAAATGAGTTTTACTAGGTTAAGATTTAGACGATCATCTGTATAGTCTGACAGCCTGAAAACGATGAACAATTCAGAGAAAAGGATTCGGATTAGTTTCTAGCTACCCTCAGTACATTACTATACCAAATAAACAACAGCTATTTCTGTTTCCTAGCTAAGGGAAGGATACGACAGTCTTAAGTTTGCCAACCAGTCACTACTTCAGTGCTGGTATTTGAGCGCTCTCACTTTGTAGGGCGGACAAAGTGCTGCGTCTCTCATTGCCTTCCGAAGTGGTACGTGGAAACGCACCGTCTGTGGCTGCAGAGGAGCGAGTCAGAACAAACAACGGCAGTGCTCAACAAGCTCGAAGAAGTGCGGTTCTAAATAAATAATTAAGGCAGTTAGGGCAGTTTATCTGGCGGCAGCCACTCCGGCAGGCATCAATAACTGATGCGCCGGTAGAAGCAGCAGCAGCACACGTGGCTATTCTGTTCTGTAGCAGGTGCTGGCCTGCCCATGCGGCTGGAAGCAGATAACTGTCCGTCCTCCCAACTCCGTCCAGGTAGCCTCTCTCTCGCTATTGTGCACTCACCTGCTTCTCTCAACCGACTCATACCGAACGTCCTCGATCTCACTGTTCTGATACTTTGACTCCACACAATTTTTTCCACATCTTCTCCTTCTGTGCTCTCTCGGTTATTTATCGCCAACTTCATCATATTAAATTCATCTTATTATTTTCACTATTATTCTTGTTCATGGCGATCTTAATATACATCAACTTCCCCTATTTGTTGACCACCATCATCGTCATCGTTACCTACATTCTTGTTCATAATCATTATGTACATCTTCTCCTTCACCTTCATCTTTATAAATATCGTCTTCTCATCCGTGTTTTGCATTATTATTATATACACTTTCTTCTCCATCACAATCATTTTTATACATTTTTCCTCCTCTGTTGATTCCTGCTCATGCCCTTTCACTCGTTTTCTCTCTCTCTCTCTCTCTCTCTCTCTCTCTCTCTCTCTCCCTCTCTCTGGCGTTCGCTCGCTACCATCCTCATCCCCTCCCTTTCCATTACCTTGTGTTAGTCAAGCTCCTTTCGCTTGCAGCATTCTGCTCCTCCTTAGCTCGTTTTTGTGTCTCTGAGTGATACCAGTTCTCTCCCGTCACTGAATTTCTTTCACCATCACTGCATATATCAGAAGTAGATTTAATGTACCATGAACATTTCAAGATAGCTGATACAGTACATGATCTAACGTAGACGGTGACCTGTGCGGAAAAGAGTAGACTTTCCGCGATAATTACGTGACTCAGCCTATGGTTGGTGAAAACCGTATAAAAATATTTTCAGTAATTGCTGAGATTGGCTTCAACATACGGGATGAGAAACGCTGCAGGGGACATTAATTTATAATATGTATTGGTGGGAAGATCAATAACTTCACAAGAGTGAAGCAGCAGTGTGAAGCTACAAGATCATAATAGACACTGCCGAAAAAGATGCACGCTTGAAAAGACGACAACGATATAAATACAATTGCGGAATATGCCACCTGTGAGATAAAACATGTACTGATAATGGTTTCAACGTCGCCCACCGACAGAAGGCGCAATTTCATAACTATCAGAACGCCACCTGTGTTTACAAAGCCTGATGCAGACGTGTAAAGCAAGCAAGCGGCAACGCCACGGAAACGCACTCGTGCTTCCTGCAACCCACTCAGCGAGTTTGAAAGGGCTCAAACTGTGGCCTTCCGAGAGGCGGGATGGTCCTTCTGGAGAACTGCCACACAAGTTGGACGTGCTGCGTCAGTTGTGCAACGATGCTGGTATAAGTGGTCACGTCCACATTCTCACACCCGTAGGCGAGGTTCTGAACGTCCACGCGCCACAGATGCAAGCCAGGATCGAAGAATTTTAAGGGCTGCAGTGGCAGATCGTACAGCAAGCACAACACAGATAAGAGGTCGTGTGAGCTCCGACGCGTCAACAGGAACAGTTGGCAAAAAAATGGCTCTGAGCACTATGGGACTTAACATCTATGGTCATCAGTCCCCTAGAACTTAGAACTACTTAAACTTAACTAACCTAAGGACAGCACACAACACCCAGCCATCACGAGGCAGAGAAAATCCCTGACCCCGCCGGGAATCGAACCCGGGAACCCGGGCGTGGGAAGCGAGAACGCTACCGCACGACCACGAGATGCGGGCAGGAACAGTTGTAAACCAGTTATTAGCAGTGGGACTACGGGCAAGCATATCTTTAGCCCGTCATCCACTAACACCGTAGCGTTGAAGTGCATTGCTCAACTGGCGTTGCTAGAGGACCACTCGTAAGATGGAATGTCGCGCCGTGATCTTCAGCGATGGACACAGATTCTGCCTGAACGCGCATACGACACAGACGGCGTGAGCGCTGCCTCTTAGAGTGCATTCGTCCAATGCACACGAGCGCCACCTTAGGCTTTATAGTGTGGGGTGTTATAAGCTACAACATTCGTTCACCTTCGTTGCTTCTGAATGGGACGCTAACCAGCGCTCCGTACATGCAGAGTGTTTCTATAACCATTGTTTTGTCGTTCTTGCTACAGGAAGGTGATGTGTTGTCCAACAAGATACTGCTCGCCCATACGCTGTCCATGAAACTGCTCTGCAACACGTGCAACAACTTCTCTGACAAGTACAACCTCCAGAGTACATGTGGGAAGTGATGGGACGAGAAGTGGCTAGTACGACTCATCAGCCAACAACTCTTACTGAACTATGTGAGCAGGTCGACCAGGCATGGCATAACGTATTCCAGGACAGTACTCGCCATCTGTACGATTGACTGGATGCGAGAGTCAGCGCATGCATTGTCGCTTGTGGAGGCTACGCCATGTACTAATGTGGTTTTTCAGCATGGGTCGGTACCCGGTACCTCAGAAACGATTGTGCTGTTTATGTGTAAATGTAATCATTTTGTCCACTCCATCTACACTGTTACTACCTCATGAAAAAATCTTGAGTTAGTTGGAAACATTTGAAAGGGCGTATCAATTTCTCTCCGGCAGTGTATAAGAGCGCATTGACCCTTAGCAGGTGTCAAGATTTATCATAGAAGTCTTATCCCTTGATGTATGTTGTTTTTTTCCCAGACAGACAATTTAGAAAATTCTTAGTATTTTTATATTGTATTGTATTGTATGTTACCCGAGAGCCTAGAAACAACGCAGAGGCTCCGCCCCCGCCTTAGCCGCAGTGGTCCACAACCCCACGACTACTACCGCAGTCCACTTCACCCCTCCGCCGCCCCACACCGAACCACTCTTTCAGGGTTATAATGCAGTTCGGCCCTCAGTGGACCTCCCCAGGGAACGTCTCACAGCAGACAAGGGTAACCCTTATGTTTGCGTGGTAGAGTAATGGTGGTGTACGCGTACATGGAGAACGTGTTTGCGCAAAAATCGCCGACAGTGTGTAGCTGAGGGAGAATAAGAGGAACCAGACCGCATTCGCCGAGACAGATGGAAAACCACGTAAAAGCCATCAACAGACTGGCGGGCTCACTGGACCACGACACTAGTCCGCCGCGCGGATTCGTGCCGGGGACCAGGCGCTCCTTCCCTTAGACCGCAAGGCTAACGGGGCGGGCTTCTTGTATTTTACCAACAGATGCTACAGTAGATGATCCATGACTGGTATGTGACGGCAATGGCTGAACTGCCATGCTCCTCCTCTGCATGACAGAACTTGGTACTACGGGACAGTAGACATTACAGGGACATTGTCTCAAAAATACATCTGTGCCTTTAGGCTTGATATTTTAAACTAGGATTAATATTCAATTCGTATGGTTGGCCTTAGTTTCAGAGAGCGCTATATAATAGCACATTCGAATCATTGGCACAAGCGGTTCTCAAGCGATGACCCTATCTACATTATATAATGTATCAGAACAGTTTAAGAACTACCACGGATTGTCTTTGCCTGTACTTAATTAAACTGTCTGTAATGCAATTTCAGATTAAGAGATCATCTCCTAGAACTATAAATTATTGCGAATCAGTGCTCCAACCATTTTCTTAAATCTCCAGAGATGTCATACGAAAACGTAAGAAGCGAAATTTTCATAAGGAAAATGCACACAACCTATGCATCCATGTAAAAAGGACAAATGAATATGTTTGAATCACAAAGAAGCGCAACATGTTAGTGACATTGGGGAAAATGTGGAGGGAAAATATGCCTTTTTGTGTGCCGTTTTGTTATGTGATAAGTAAATGAGAAGTATATTGGTAAAAAAAATCATGTACCGAAAACAGTTGGGTAGAATCATGTATCTACCTTTGCACATGTAAAATACACTCAATGGTAACTTCTTACCTAACTCAGAATTTGGTAGGTAAACCAATTCGAGAGCAACCTCATGGCATTCTTGAACGCTTAAAAGCAGTAAGCGGACGTATAATTGGTTGGTGGTGGTTCATTTCGGGGAGGGGACCAAACTACCAGGTAATCGGTCCCATCGACTTACGGAAGGATGGGGAAGTAAATCGCCCGTATCCTTTCAGAGAAACCATCGTGGAATTGGCCTGAAGCAATTTAGGGAAATCACGAATACCCTAAATCAGGATGGCCGGATGCGGGTTTGAACCGTCGTCCTCCTAGTCTAGAGTGAAACTTCCCGGCAGATTAAAACTGTGTGCCGGACCGGGACTCGAACTCGGGACCTTTGCCTTTCGCGAGCAATTGCTCTACCAACTGAGCTACCCAAGCACGATTCACTGTCCGTCCTCACAATTTACTTCTGCCAGTATCTCATTCTGGAAACATCCCCAGATTGTGCCTAAGCCATGTTTTCGCGATATCCTTTCTTTCAGGAGCGATAGTTTTGCAAGGTTCGCAGGAGATCTTCTGTAAAGTTTGGAAGCTAGGAGACTAGATACTGGCAGAAGTAAAGCTGTGAGTACGGGGCGTAAGTCGTGCTTGGGTAGCTCAGTTGGTAGAGCACTTGCCCGCGTAAGGCAAAGGTCCCGAGTTCGAGTCTCGGTGTGGCACACAGTTTTGATCTGCCAGGAAGTTTCATATCAGCGCACACTCCGCTGCAGAGTGAAAATCTCATTCTAGATAGTCTAGAGTGCTAGCCACTGCGCCACCTCCGTCATTCGGTACGTATGAATAACCAAATATTTCCTCGCATTGATTCCAGTAATAGTACCGATTGTTATCACACGCACAAATATACACTGACGGACACAAAATCACATCGGTGTGGCCGAGCGGTTCTAGGTGCTTCAGTCTGGAACCGCTCAACCGCTACCGGCGCAGGTTCGAATCCTGCATCGGGCATTGATGTATGTGATGTCCTTAGTTAGGTTTAAGTAGTTCTAAGTTCTAGTGGACTGACGACCTCAGATGTTTAGTCCCATAGTGCTCAGAGCCATTTTCACCATTTTTGAAGAAAATCACATCACCAAAAAATAATTGATGTAGATTAACAAAGAATCTGGAATACATTTGCCTAAGCAACACATTAAATGAGTAACCATGCAAGACCACAGGAGCCAGTGCAAATGTGAAATGCTAGTACATTAATAACCAGTATAACAGCCAGAATGTTGAATGCAACCATGCAAAGTGCATGCATTATTTTGTACAGGTGCCATATGTCAATTTGTGAGTTGGAGTTACATGCATGTGGCATTTCGTGGTCAATATGGGAATGGTTAACGGTGTTCGTGGATGAGCCTGGAGTTGTCGTCCGATGATTTCCCACAGGTGCTCGATTGGAGACTTTCCTGATGATCGAATAAGCGAAGGCAATGTGCCGGAACTCTGTATAGCATATTGGGTTGCAACAACGGTATGTAGGCGAGGGCTATATTGGTAGAAAACACCCCCTGGAACGCTGTTCATGAATGGCAGCACGACAGGTGAAATCACCAGATTGATGTACAAATTTCCTTTTTTGGTTTGTGAGATAACCACGAGAGTGCTCCTCCTGCCATACGTAATCATACCTTGAACCATAACCTTAGGTATACGTGCTGTGTATCTAACATGCAAACAGGTTTGTTGCAGGCACTCAGCTGGCCTCCTCCTAACCAACTCACGGCTGACACCAAGGCAGAACTTGCTTTAATCAGAAAACAACATACTTCCACCCTCCCCTCCAATGAGCTCACGTCCTCACGCCTGACCCCACTGAAATCACAAATGGCGGTGGTTTGGAGACAGTGCAATGTTTACTACAGGCCACTTGGGTCCGTGCTGTCGCCGGAGTAACCGATTTTTAAAAATCCACTGTGGTGCCAACCACTACTCAAATAACTGCTGCACATGGAGTACGACGCACCAGAACCATACCTACCCTATCGGTAGTGCCACATGGACATTCTGAGCCCTCTCTTCTTGCGTCGGTATTCTCTCATGACCACGACTGCCAATAATAACGTACAGTGGCTACATTCCTGCGAAGACTTTCTGCAATATCTCAGAAGGAACATCCAGCATCTCGTAGAATTATTACACGACTTCGTTCAAACTCAGTGAGGTGCTGATAATGGTGTCTTTGTCGTCTTGTAGGCAGTTTTGACTAGCATCAACTCAAAACGACCAGTCTCAAAGGTAACTAATGGTCACGACGGTTACTGTACGCGTTTAATGTTCCCGCCTTGTTTTGGCTGGTTAATGATTTGCATCCTCATAGTGGCACTACTGGCGCCGCTCTTATGCTAGTGGCGCGAAATCTGTATAGATATCTTCCAGATGTAGAACCATGCCTATCAGCTTTCGTTACAAAACTCCTTTTTCACGCTCCCATTTTTTTCCGTCAGTGTATTTCACCCTCCGTTTCCAACTTGTATACAAATTCCATAGAATCTGGTATTACAATTTCGTCATTGCTAGAAATCCCTCCTCTCTTCCCATGAATCTCTTTTCTATAACTCTTCCTGTTGCTCTCTTTTTAAAAGCTACTACGGTACTAATTTTATAATGATTAGGATTACGTTGCTTCCAACGCAGATACCATATTGTTCCCGCCTTGTTCTGGATGGTTAATGGTTCTTGACGTTATCTCGCCAGAAACCACAATAAGGCAAGCGAAAAATGTTTGTAGCGTGTGTGTGATTGTTTCCATCATATGTAAAATTATATTGCGGTTCCACTGAAGGTAAGGATATCTCAACCACGTAATTATAAAACCGCCTACAATTTGTTCTTAAAAGGCAGTCTGAATCAAAGGGAGTTTAAATAGTATTATTAATTAATTAATTAATTAATTAATTGTACAGCATACGAATCAAACTTTCCATCCACAGTAGCAGTTTCTCCACCATAGTTGAATTCTACATTAATTGTCTCAACAAACTGGGTACGCCAACTACATATTTTGCCCAAAGCAATTGCTGAAATCATATGCGGACGCCTACGATAACATCTTTTCCTCCTGCGAAAAACACGACGCTTAATCTGACGAAAACTCCGAAACCGGCGTCTCCGGACTACACGGGGATGGCTAGGTATCCATCTCCTCCTCCACAGACAAACAATTAGCATGAACAACACTAAGTCGCGTCAAACGAGCCTCACCACCTATGTCCATTCCATTCGAAAGAAATTTTACAAGCCCGGTAAGTACGATTATCAGGCCTAGCTTATTTTTTACTTTAGCAGTTACAGGCCTACCTTCAATAACTCTTTTTAATGTATCTGCGTATTGCTTCCACCTTTACCACTTTCAATATTGTCCACATTTAATAAACAAGTAAAGAAATTGCAATAAAAAATAAAGGAAGTAGGTAATGGAAGTCCCATCTTCAATTAAATTACTCAGACAAAGGATACAAAGATGTCCTCATCCAAGCTATGACTGTGATTCATTTTCGGGTAATATCATTACAGCCACTGCTTCACACGTCCGGCATTGTTTAGAAGAACCCAGAGAGAAGTAAGACACTGGCTGTTCACTTGAGGAAAATACTTCCGATTAACTGCTACAAATTGTCTAACAACAAAGTTAAACGAAATTAAACTTCACCGGCCAGGAGAGTAAGTGACGATATTTCAGTGATTGCAATTTCGCGTCCAATGTACAGAGAACTGTACAGTAGGAGTCCCTTGTCAGTATGCACCGATTCGGTAGCGACGCGTGTAATGAAGCCGTTGCATCCTCTCCAGAGAACAACCGACCCACAACATTTGTAACTGCTCCTTGACAGCCTGGATACTGCCACGGGGACGGAGTTCACGTCTGGGCTGGTCTCACACATGTTCTATTGGGGACTGATCTGGGGATCTTGCTGGCCATGGGAGAACCTCAAAAGCAAGAAGACATGTCATAAATATGTAAGCATTGTCCTCTTGAAAAGTGAAACCACGATAGATAGATAGTAGTAACTCATGAGAAGGCAGATATGGAAATAATCAAGCCTCACCCAAATTCTAAAAAATTATAAATTTTGCACTACCTTACGGCAATAATTGCTTAATTCCCCGCTAATTTTCTTTTCCCTTTTTTTTCCCCTTTCAACTTTTACCGATGCCCTTGTAAAGTCATTGACGGATAAAGAAAGAGCATTCATCCCTTTAATATATAGTAGCTAGTGGTTGCATTCTTAAAATGTAAAGGTATTTGAATAACAGAAATGTTATCGAGGCTGGCGAAAAATTTCACGGCTATAGCTGGAATATTGCAGTCCGTCTGTATTGCGTGAGAGCCCAGACTGAAGTGGCATATAGAGCTTGCGAGACATCGCAATATGTCGACTCGAGGCCAGTGTTGACTGACGGGATAACATTGTGGAACAGTCGGCTCCAGACGCTGAAAAACATTAGTATGCCTCTCCTACCGTGTAAGGATTTACTTCTGTGCCTCCTTCAGGACCATTCAAAACTCAGCAATAAAAAGCGAAATTATATACAGACGAAATTTAAAGGAATAGTTCTTTACACGAAAAGTTTGTAACCTCCCCGCAGAAATAATAAAAGATAATAATTAAATGTAAATGGACATCGTGCTGTTAAACGTAACCTCCCAGCAGAAATAAAGAAAATTCTATGATAATGAAAACGTGCCAAAAGTTAGCTTCCCACAGTAATAAGACTCAATGATAATAAAAATGTGCCATAATGTTAAGTTCACACAAAATTAACGTTAAGAGCAACCTGATAAATTTTATAAAGGCAGCTGCGCTGACCTTAGGCCCTGTGCAATAATTAATCTGATAAATTGATTCTGGGAGGAAAGGCATAGGAATTATTGTTTCAATTGGAATGATTCTTTTCTTAAAAACGATTGCTTTGAAAACAAAGTTATTATTGGGGCATTTTTTGAACAAATTAATTGCAATTAACAGATGTCATTGGCTGAGCGCAATGCTGCTTCATTACCTTATTTAACAATATACCTCGTCCCGAACCGTGACCAGAGACCCATGTCGACGTCCGCCGACTCCTCACACAACTCCCGACTGAGTGCAACTCGCAACTGCAACTGTTCCTGCCGACTCGCTACACGCAACTGAACTCTCGCGCAGTCAAGCGCAGACTAGACACGATAAATAAGTCTCTGGTCAGAGATTCTGTCATGCCTCGCCATCGCTACATATGAAACGTACGTGTTTCAAGTTAGTTTGAGTATCGGAAGTGACGAACGGAGGAATAGGGGACCAGTTCCTCTGAATAAGTTCTTCAGAACAACTACTTCACTAAAATAAAACTCAGTGATTCATAAACTGGCATTATGTCCTTGAATCACTACATAATTATCAATGTGGGATACTTATGGGAGTAAGTGTACAGCTTTTTAGTTGTTATATAAATTTTCCCTTAAAAAAAAATGAAACTCATGTTACATGACCTTCTCATGGGAAAAAAAGAGAAATAATACAGAATTGTATGGGTTAAAACCACTGGTACGGCACTTATTTCAAAACTTTTGTTGTACGCCTAAAAACTTTTTCTCCATAATTCATGGGCCGGCCATTGTGGCCGAGCGGTTATAGGAGCTTCAGTCTGGAACCGCGCGACAGCTGCGGTCACTGGTTCGAATCCTGCCTCGGGCATGGATGTCTGTGATGTCCTTACGTTAGTTAGATTTAAGTAGTTCTAAATTCTAGGGGACTGATTACCTAAGATGTTAAGTCCCATAGTGCTCAGAGCCATTTGAAGCCATAGTTCAAGTCTTCAGGTTTTCCTTGCCCGCTTCTGGTAATTTCACAAACTACAATCGAAACACTTAGGTATATGATTTATTTTTATGATCAACTATGCTAATAATGTGTTTGAATAGCTTTGATCTTGATATGATCTGTGTAGTGTCAAAAGTCTGTTATTTACATCTGCAAGGCTTACCTTCAAATGGTTCAAATGGCTCTGAGCACTATGGGACTTAACAGCTGTGGTCATCAGTCCCCTAGGACTTAGAACTACTTAAATCTAACTAACCTAAGGACATCACACACATCCATGCCCGAGGCAGGATTCGAACCTGCGACCGTAGCAGTTGCGCGATCCCGGACTGCGCGCCTGGAACCGCGAGACCACCGCGGCCGGCTAAGGCTTACCTTCGTCAAGTGACTGTGACCTGAGCTCCACAATCGCAATCTTTGCACGAAACATATACGTTTTAGTGCAATGTGTAGCTGTAAGTGTGTTAACATTTTCATCGTCGGAGGTAAACGTTCTCTTTCAGGAAAGATAAGTTAAATCTTCCAATCAGAAAGACTCGCTACTAATAACACTCTTCCAACCAACACAATGTTTCTAAAAGAATAAGTACAATAAATAAACAACCAAACGATCGCGCTATCACGTGAAACACCGAGGAGCTGTCATCACCAGCCATAGGGGCCAAAAAAGTCTGAGGATAGCTTTAACATAAGCCGAAACCGGTAATAATGAAGAAATGTTATAGCGAACTCGAGTGTTGTTTTAATTAAAACAACCGAACTGAGCAGTGGCTCGTCGCTTGGACAGAACTGAAGAATAAAACAGCGGCTCTCAAAGTGCATATTTGACAACATTAAGTAAATAAAAATTCCACTTTTGAGATGAAGCAATGTGATATTTATGGATTATTTTCTCCATTTGGCACCGGAATTGGCTCTTCTTTCAACTTCATATTCATGTGAAAAGAACCATATTTCTGTGACTAGCCTCGTTGTTGTCTAAAGCTTTCGTGCACTGCAATATACAGATGCTGTACGAATGGAGTATAAAATGATTTTTTACAGAATAGTGGACTTACCATCTTTACTCTTGTGGTGTTCAAATGACCGGGTTCGGAATGACACAGAATCTAAAACTTTGAGAGAGTATGTAGGAAGATGGAATAACCAACGACTGGACCGTAGATTGGACGTCTTAATAGTAGGGTCTCTATCATGTGAAACATTACCAAGTTTAAACTGTTAAATTTTAGTTCCCAACTTAGTGTCCGACAGTGAATAATGAGTGCTATAATTCTATAAATTAACTTCTCCATTGAAAATGTTGCCTCGGATTCTTTTTATGGCATTATCAGACGATTTGCGAAGCAGTAACCGTAAAATGATTTACTCCAAAAGCAGGATGTAACGTTAAAAATTTTATTAATTTTTTTAGCATCACGAAACACAGTCTTGTCATCACAAAATCTGTTACAACACTGAGGCAGAATTGAAACCATGGCTTCAGCCACGCTGCTTGTATAAAATTACAAAAATTGATTTCGTACACGTACATCGTTAACTGAGTACATTTAGTAATTTAAAACTACATTTTTAAAGATTACAACATCTTGAATGTAAAATTGGGTTTGATTAATTCTACAAATACATTGTTTTGTTAATTTACGGTCGTATCTTATCGAAATTTCGTCATTTCACTCAGGTTAACACTACTCCATTAAAACTTCCAACTAACTTTTGAATCACAGAAGTTCTGATGTTCCTAACTTGTATCCGGTATTACTGCGCCAAACGTTTCATACTAAGTTACTTATCATCAGCTTTACAATATTAGCCAGTTACATCGCAGAATAATCACATAGTAAACTGCCATTTACTTATAACGACGACAACTACCTGTAATTTATCTTCACATTTATCATCTTGTGGAACAGTACTCTTCGGCTGAAATGATGTCCATCGATCCATCATGTATTGTCAGATTGTACAACACTGCACTTTTTTTTGCCTATGGAGAGAAAGAAAAAGTACTGTATCACCAGTATTTCTGCCGACGTCCCTACAGATGATACAGGAATACTCAAAAGGATTATTACACCTTTTCTAGAATAATGTGTCTCCAAATTTTCACTGTATATGGTTTAGAGTAAACGAATTCAAGTATCTTCTTCACTCATTTCTCATACACTCCTTTATCGTCTCTCGCAGTCCATGTATGATTTCTTACGATCCTACCAAATAACTATGCAAGTATAGCTAAGTTTTCCATTCTCCCTTCGTCACACGGTCGTCTAATTTCATATTTGTCCCCAATACCACCCCAACATTTCTCTTTTATATGAGAGCTTTTTTAATTTTTTTATACTAATCGTGTAATCAGTTACTGTTGGCATATATTTTTCATGAGCACGAACTACATTTTGTCTGCGTTGAATTAGAAATGCACGAGATAGACACGCTGGCAACGACGATGTGATTTCATGATCATAATACTCGCCTGCTACGTTGCTCAAGAAAGCTTCACCGCCTGAGAATAAAATTTCTTTATGCGTATTGAAAATATGACAGTCTTACGTTTCCGTGAATTTCAGCCGATTCTTCTCTTGTTTTTCTCCATTAAAACACACTGACCTTATTTACGTTTGTCTTTTATTAGTACATAAAATTCCTGCAACTGAATCTTACGTATCATGTAATAATGTGGTGCTGTGAATATTGAAAAGATGTCTGAGTATGACAGATGAGTAAATTGTGATATAATTCTTGTTGCATAGTTCTGTATTTTGTAAATCAAGCCCCTTGAGGAATAATTCCACAACACAATGCAACCCGAAATTTACAGAATGGAATAATTTTGTTATTTATTAAATAAACAGTAAGCGTATTTTATTATTATTATTATTATTATTATTATTATTATTGTTTCTTTCCTTTCTCAGACGTAATGTCTGGTTAAAAATGGAAAGTGACGCAGACCTTGATCAAACGTGACTTCCATTTAACTGTATGGTATATGTTACATTGCATTTAGGAACTTTCGGGTAATTGAACATGTATCAATAATTACAGATTTCTGTAGTTGTATATATACGTTTGGATGTAACTGTATTGCGTTGATGTGCTGGTGGATATTGCGTGGTATAACTCCTGTAGTTGATAGTACAATTGGTATAATGTCAACTTTATCCTGATGCCACATGTCCTTGACTTCCTCAGCCAGTTGGATGTATTTTTCAACTTTTTCTCCTGTTTTCTTTTGTATATTTGTTGTATTGGGTATGGATATTTCGATTAGTTGTGTTAATTTCCTCTTTTTATTGGTGAGTATGATGTCAGGTTTATTATGTGGTGTTGTTTTATCTGTTATAATGGTTCTGTTCCAGTATAATTTGTATTCATCATTCTCCAGTACATTTTGTGGTGCATACTTGTATGTGGGAACGTGTTATTTTATTAGTTTATGTTGTATGGCAAGTTGTTGATGTATTATTTTTGCTACATTGTCATGTCTTCTGGTGTATTCTGTATTTGCTAGTATTGTACATCCGCTTGTGATGTGATCTACTGTTTCTATTTGTTGTTTGCAAAGTCTGCATTTATCTGTTGTGGTATTGGGATCTTTAATAATATGCTTGCTGTAATATCTGGTGTTTATTGTTTGATCCTGTATTGCAATACTGAATCCTTCTGTCTCACTGTATATATTGCCTTTTCTTAGCCATGTGTTGAATGGGTCTTGATCGAAGTGTGGCAGTGCTAGATGATATGGGTGCTTGCCATGTAGTGTTTTTTTTTTTTTCAATTTACTTTCTTTGTATCTGTTGATGTTATGTGATCTAAAGGGCTGTAGAAGTGGTTATGAAATTGCAGTGGTGTAGCTGATTAATTTATATGAGTTATTGCTTTGTGTATTTTGCTAGTTTCTGCTCGTTCTATAAAGAATTTTCTTACATTGTCTACATGTCCGTAATGTAGGTTTTTTTATGCCAATAAATCCCCTTCCTCCTTCCTTTCTGCCTTTGTGGCAATGTGATCGTGTAAGTGTATTGAGTGCTTCTGTGTTACTCCATTTCACTACTCCAAATGAATAGGTCAATATTGGTATAGCATAGGTATTTATAGCTTTTGTCTTGTTTCTTGCTGTCAATTCTGTTTTCAGTATTTTTGTTAGTGTTTGTCTATATTTTTGTTTTAGTTCTTCTTTAATATTTGTGTTATCTATTACTATTTTTTGTCTGTATCCTAAATATTTATAGGCATCTGTTCTTTTCACTGCTTCTATGCAGTCGCTGTGGTTATCCATTATGTAATCTTCTTGTTTAATGTGTTTTCCCTTGACTATGCTATTTTTCTTACATTTGTCTGTTCCAAAAGCCATATTTATATCATTGCTGAATACTTCTGTTATCTTTAGTAATTGGTTGAGTTGTTGATTTGTTGCTGCCAGTAGTTTTAGATCATCCATGTATAGCAAATGTGTGATTTTGTGTTGGTATGTTCCAGTAATATTATATCCATAATTTGCAATATTTAGCATGTTGGATAGTGGGTTCAGAGCAAGGCAGAACCAGAAAGGACTTAATGAGTCTCCTTGGTATATTCCACGCGGAATCTGTATTGGCTGTGATGTGATATTATTTGAATTTGTTTGGATATTAAGTGTGGTTTTCCAATTTTCCATTACTATTGTTTAGGAACTGTATCAATTTAGGATCTACTTTGTATATTTCCAATATTTGTAGTAACCATGAGTGGGGTACACTATCAAATGCTTTTTGGTAATCAATGTATACGTAGTGTAGCGACCTTTGTTTAGTTTTAGCTTGATATGTCACCTCCGCATCTTTTGCCAGTTGCTCTTTACATCCTCGTGCTCCTTTCCAGCAGACTTTTTGTTCTTCATTTATAATTTTGTTATGTGCTGTATGTGTCAATAATTTCTGTGTAATGACTGAAGTTAATATTTTGTATATTGTTGGTAGGCATGTTATGGGGCGATATTTTGCTGGGTTTGCTGTGTCTGCTTGATCTTTACGTTTCAGATAAGTTATTCCATGTGTAAGTGTATCAGGGAATGTGTTTGGGTCTGCAATGTAACTGTTAAATAATTTAGTTAGATGTGAATATGTTGAGGTGAACTTCTTTATCCAGAAAATTGCTATTTTATCTTTTCCAGGGGCTTTCAAATTGTGAGTAGAATTAATTGCTTGGGTGACTTCGTGTTGCAAAATTATCACTTCAGGCATTTGTGGTATCATCTTGTATGTGTCTGTTTCTGCTTGTATCCACCATGCATGCCTGTTCTGTTGTACCGGGTTTGACCATATGTTGCTCCAGAAGTGTTCCATGTCTGTTGTTTGGTGGATTGTATATTTTAATGTGTGTGTTATCTATTGTTTGGTAAAATCTCGTTTGGTTTGTGTTGAATGTTTGGTTTTGTTTCCTTCTATTTTCACTTTTTTTGTATCTTCTGAGTCGTTTGGCCAATGCTTGTAATTTCTGCTTCTTTTCATCTAATTGCTCTATCGCTTCTTGTTGTTCGATTTTACCTAACCTTTTTCGTTTTTTCTGACATTTCATTTCTTATAAATTGTGTTAGCTGTCCGATGTCTTTTCTCAGTTTTTCTATTCTGATCTGTAGCCTGTGTTGCCATGCTGGTTTTGTGGGTTTCTTCTGTGTGTTGGTTGGTTCTGATCTCTTCCTAGTGTGTATATTTAGTGTAGTGAGTGCTCCTATATAAACCAGTAGTTGTAACTCTTCCTTAGTTGTATTTTCATTTATTTTGTTGTGTATGATTGTGTTGATAGTTGTTATTGTTGTTTCGACTTGTGGGTTATTTGGTGGTCTATGCAAGAATGGTCTAATGACTGTATTTATGTCTTTCTATTCTATATATGTCAGCTGATATTTTTCTTCTACATCTAACATGTGTGTCACTTCGTGTTCTATTTGTGCTAGTTCTGGTGGCTGTCTTAGGATTTCGTTTTCCTCTGATTGTTTAATTGGTGCATGTTGTTCTTTGCTTGTTTGCGCTGGGATGTTTGAGTCCATTACTGTAGTTTCTTCTTCTTCTGATTGGAAATTATCTTGTTCCAGTATTTGTTGCACTGGTTGTTTGATGTTTTCTAATTCTGACTGGGGTATCCTTTTATTTTTGATTATTACACGGATCGGATCAGCTAGTCGTTGTTCTGTTAAAAAATTTAATTCTGGGTATCTGGTAATAAATGTTGTGTATACTTGTGATCTGTATCCAGTTGTGTTGGTTCCTAAGTTTGTTGCTTGGTAATAACAGAATATGAGGTGCCAGTTAACTTCATCTGACCATCTCATCCTATGTCTTTGTTTTCCTTCTAGAGTGGTTGCAGGAAGCATATCCTGCAAAACACTTCTATTTGGATTAAAATCATTTTCCGTATGGCTAGCAGTGTCGTTACCATTGTGGACGGGCATAGGGTTCAAGCGTCGTCCCCGAACATGACAGCGCTTGTCCGAGGCTTCATTAGTTCTGCCCTGAACCAACTAATCACACTAAAAGGGGGGTTAGCCCTCTTAGTGGTTTGTTCTTTTCGTCGCCTTTTACTACTGGCAGAACATACCAGAGGCCTATTCTTTTCTCGGGCCTCCACTTCATTATTATTATTATTATTATTATTATTATTATTAATCAACATCACTGTACCCTGCGTTCCTACAGACAGTGAAAAAATAAACATTTTCAATTTTTAATCCATTTCACGTTCTCAAAGAAAGATTCCGCTCTCCTTCTCATCTGGATATCATCATAGGCAAGCCTGCATATCCCTCTACAAAGCAACTAAACAACAGAATTTCATTGGTCAGTCGTCTACAATATTTCTGCACCCATTCCCGTCCTTTGCGCTACTTTGTGCAACTAGCTACTTACGTGTGTGTGAATGAACGTAAGATGGATGTATTGGCTTCACATCTGATTTCGCATTTTTTTTTATATTCAGTTACTGGTGTGCTTTCTATTAATTTCATAAAACTCGTACCATTCTCGTCCGTTTTAAGGTTAATTTATGCCTACGTCAAGACGTATGTTCACCACCTGAGGGTAGGTGCATTGTGGTGTGCCATAACCATTTTTATAGGCGGTTTTGAGTTATTAATTATGTCAGTGACTGTAAGTAAGCATGACAACCACCGTGTTAGTAATATAAATATCTTGGTTCACCACCAGGAGAGATGTAAAACTTCCTAGCTGATTAAAACTTGTGTCGGACCGAGACTCAAACTCGGGACCTTTGCCTTTTGCGGGCAAGTCTCTACCATCTGAGCAACCCAAGCAAGACTGAGGACCCGTCCTCACTTTACTTCCGCCAGTATCTCGTCTCCTACCTTCCAAGCTTCACAGAAGCACTCCTGAGAAACTTGCAGAACTAGCACTCCTGGAAGAAAGGTGATTTTCACACTGTACACAGTTTTAATGTGCCAGGAAATTTCATATCAGGGTGCGTTCCACTGCAGAGTGAAAATCTCATTCAGGTGAGATGTAACTTAGGTGGATTGTAAATTTCTTCTATTTGTACGGCAGAACATACGTGATGTTTGCTACAGTTGTGTTCTACGCCCTTTCGATTGTTACGTAATTAGAGACGGATTATAAGCTCAGGCGGAGGAAGGAAAATGACCATGTCTTTTAAAACACTAAATTTGCCTTGAGACATTTAATAAATCCTCAAAGAGCGTTATTGTGGGTCAGGGAAAGGGCCTTTCAAAGATAACTCGCAAATATGAGTCCAGTGTTTTAACACTAATACGCCTGACCTGGTGAAAACGAAATACTGATAAAATATGATGTACTACGTTTAACTGGTTCAAAATGGTTCAAATGGCTCTGAGCACGATGAGACTCAAAATCTAAGGTCATCAGTCCGCTAGAACTTAGGACTACTTAAACCTAACTAACCTGAGGACATAACACATATTCATGCCCGACGCAATATTCGAACCTGCGAATGTAGCAATCGTGTTTAACTGGTTGTAATCATTGTACAATGTGTAACAGCTAATGAGCATCACCTGCTTCGAAACGTCAAACCAATATCAAAAGCGGATTTTACTTTGTAAAGCACGAAAAATTGGGAGTGGAAAGTGGCTGGGTTAGTGTGAGAGTGAATATTTAACAATTAGTAAACAAGTTCATTAACAACAGAATTCAATAAATCAGCAATTGACCTGTACTCAGTCCACATACACACGTTTGTTTAGTATCTGATACAGCATGACAAACAGTAGAATTCTTGCCCTTCAAATAATTTTAACTTTACCACAACAAGAAGAGCAGAAAGAGGTAGACAGCCGTAACAGCAATAACTGTCCAAGCTGGAAGACGACAAGAGAAACAAAGTAGCTAGGTACTACCTCAGCACAGAGCATCCAAAATCAAACCAATCTAGGGCACATATACCAAGTTCCAAAACTAATACTATTATAATAAGCAGTCAAAAGAAAACGACACAATTGGAAAATAAAGTTAGTAAACTGCTCTTTATTTCAAAAGTAAGGGCCATAACAGGTAATACATTAATCTCACTGTGAGACAAGGCTTCGTGAAAAAATACTTACAGGTGCCCAGGGAACCATGATTGAACATACATGTGCAACTCTTCATCTGAAGCAAATCGATGACCACGAATGTCTTTCTCCAAAAATATGGAAACTGCGGGGCGAGTGGTCGTGCTTTATGGAGTGTTGAGTGGTACTTGCGATAGGTAAGTAAATTAGTGAAATCAATGTGAAGTTGTTGTTGTTGTGATCTTCATACCTGAGACTGGTTTGATGCAGCTCTCCATGCTACTCTGTCCTGTGCAAGCTTCATCATCTCCCAGTACCTACTGCAGCCTATATCCTTCTGAATCTGCTTAGTGTATTCATCTCTTGGTCTCCCTCTACAATTTTTACCCTCCACACTACCCTCCAATACTAAATTGGTGATCCCTCAATCTCTCAGAACATTTCCTACCAATCGATCCCTTCTTCTAGTCAAGTTGTGCCACAAGCTCAATGTGAAGTAGAAATTAGAAAATAAAAGGAAAACTTAGCTTAGCTTAGAAGAGTTACACACTGGCAAACAACGGGCAGAGCAGCAGTGGCAACGACCGGCGCTTGCAAGTCAGCACGTTCGGGAGAAGCCATCGCCCTCCCCACATAAGCGGAAGCTGTCGATTCAGCCGTCATGGCTTCGCCCGACTGGCTCACGTGCTTCTCAATTGTCACATGTGATCACTGGCCGTCGCCTACATTCTAAGAGCCAACGACCGACGTTTAGAAGATTCTTCGAGATGCTTTTCAACGTGACAGAAGAGGCAATGACCGTGAAGTCGTTCACCTCCAGTGAACTGAAGTAAATAAATACGCGAGACTCAGTGGGCCTGACAGTAGTTTTCAGTTTAGTTTCGGTTCGATTTCAATTCCAGTACAGTTCAGTCGGTGCTGAAGACGTTCATACAGGAAGAGACTACATCGTACACAGAAGCACCAAGTCCGCCACTGTAATGGAATAGCGAGCAGCAGCCTCGCCGCCAGAAGACAGAAGTTAGAAGGTATTTGAAGACTGATTTTTACGCACCTGGGTGACTCGTGAGGACGGGAAGGAGACGGCCTCACATCAGCAGTCACCTGTGAGCTGGTGATGAAGATCTGACAGCCGAAGACTGGCAAGCTGGAGTCCGTTGTTCGAGTTCGGGACACTGGCCTTCCCCCGCTGTGCCGCTCCACTGGCCGACGCACAACACTGACACATGCGACCGCATAGAGAAGAGAAACACTGGGACGCCACATCCAAGGTATCACCATCCGATTCACGACTTCGTTCTCAATAATTAAATGGGCCACCTCACGACGTGCGTCTCCAGTGAACTGGGTGAAACAGCGACACGTGATGCACACCGCCAGGCGTAATCAGACGCCGCCGCTCCTACAGCAGAAGGCTTCCATACGACACAGCTGCAGCTCTCCCAGCCAGAACAATCCAGTAAGGAAACCATTGTACAAATCTTTCAATAAAAATTATGTAAAAATGCTGTTTCATTCTACCTCATACCCGAGCCAAGGAAGAACCCACCCTGCCCACATGTTGTTAAGAGAGAAAAAGTAATTTATTTAGTGTTTTTCACCCTGACATAATGCTTTAGAATTGAATGCCCTTTGCAGTAATGCTCATGCTGACAACTGAATAGCATCAAAATGGGTTACCCAGTTACAGGAGGAAGTGTAAATTCTTCCAGCGAAACTTCTGCAGTGTAGCCTGAATAAACCTGGCGACGTGGAAGCCCGTCCACATGAGCAGCAATCAGTTTATTCATTTTTACTCGATGTGTGTCGTTTTTATTTCACTATCCAACTGATGAACAAGACAAATAGTAAACAGATAATTGAGGTCAGCTGAACCAGACGAAATAGAGTTGGTCCGAAGTCAAATTAAATCACGCTAGTAATTCAATATCAATGCACCCTCTGCTGCAGATTGAAAATCTCATTCTGGAAACATCCCCCACGCTGTGGCTAAGCCATGTCTCCGAATTATCCTTTCTTTCAGGACTGCTGGTTCTGCAAGGTTCGCGGGAGAGCTTCTGTAAAGTTTGGAAGGTAGGAGACGAGATACTGGCAGAAGTAAAGCGGTGAGGAGGGTGCGTGAGTCGTGCTTGGGTAGCTCAGATTGAAGAGCACTTGCCCGCGAAAGGCAAAGGTCCCGAGTGTGTGTCTCATTCCGGCACACAGCTTTAATCTGCCAGGAAATTTTATGTCAGTGCACACTCCACCCCAGAGTGAAAATCTCATTCTGGAAACGTTCCCCAGGCTGTGGCTAACCATGTATCCGCAGTATCCTTTCTTTCAGGTGTGCTAGTTCTGCAAGGTCCGCAGGAGAGCTTCTGTAAAGTTTGGAAGGTAGGAGACGAGGTACTGGCAGAAGTAAAGCTGTGAGGATGGGTCGTGGGTCGTGTCCGGCACACAGTTTTAATCTGAACGGAAGTTTCTTATCCATAAGTTTATCAAGGCACTGTACGTCCCACTACTCAACGGCGATTCGGCCCAGTTCGCTCAGAGTGGTTGGTGATTGACGTCATATATATACAGCCCATGTCAATCTATCACAGGCATGTTCGATAGGGTTTATGTCTGGAGAACATACTGGCCACGCTAGTCTAGCGATAGCGTTATATAGAACGATGCTATTCACAAGATGTGCACGATGGGGGTGCGAATTGTCGTTAAAGAAGACGAATGCCTCGCCAGTATGCTGCCGATATGGTTGCACTTTCGGACGGAGGATGGAATTCACGTATCGTACAGCCGTTACGGCGCCATACATGACCACCAGAGGCGTACGTCGGCCTCATATAATGCCACACTAAAACAGCAGGGAATCTCCACCTTGCTGCACTCACTGGACAGTGTGTCTAAGGCGTTGAGCCTGACCATGTTGCCTCCAAATACGTCTTCGATGACTTTCTGATTGAAGGTATCAAAAGGCATCCGTGAAGAAAACGTGATGCCAATCCTGAGCGGTCCATTCGGGATGTTGTTGGGCCCATCTGTACCGCGCTGCATGGTGTCGTGGTTGCAAAGATGGACCTCGCCATGGAGTGGAGTAGCCCATCATGCAGCCTACTGTGCACAGTTTGAGTCGTAACACGACGTCCTGTGGCTGCACGAAAAGCATTTTTCAACGTGGCGGCGTTGCTGTCACGGTTCATTCGAGACATAATCCGTAGGCAGCGGTTATCCACTGCAGTAGTGGTCCTTGGGCGACCTGAGCGAGGCATGTCATCGACAGTTCCTTTTTCTCTGTATCTCCTCCATGTCCGAACATCATCGCTTTGGTTCACTCGGAGACTCCTGGACACTTCCCTTGTTTAGAGCCATTCCTAATGCGAACGCGATCGAACCGCGGTATTGACCGTCTAGGCATGGTTGAATTACAGATAACACGAGCAGTGTACGTCCTTCCTGGTGGAATGACTCGGACTGATCGACTGTCGGACCCCTTCTGTCTAAGAGGCGCTACTCACGCATGGTTGTTTAAATCTTTGGGCGGATTTAGTGACATCTCTGAACAGTCAAAGGGACTGTGTGTGTGATACAGTATCCACAGTCAACGTCTGTCTTCAGGAGTTATGGAAACCGGGGTGATGCTAAAATTTTTTATATGTGTATGAATCGGCTTTATTCAAGTCAATCACGTATATGCCTCCGTTAATTTCCTGTTTTATTGTTTTGGTGCAAAGTGACAATACCAAGGAAACCTGCGTTCCGTACAATGGTCTAGACACAACGATATATATAATCCATCCTGCTGCATGTGACCTGGTGTACTAAGATATGCTTGCCAAATAGAGGACGAGCAAGCTCCTGCCATCTTATTGCTAGGGACAACAGGCGGTTATGATCTCCTAGGCGTTCTCAGCGTGACTAATTAGTGGTGTGCTGCAGAGGATACAACCGACTTTATGCTTCCATTTCATTCACAATATTTCATCGGCGATCCTGTTGTCTGCTACAGGTGATGTTAGTTCTGTTGTTCTGTGTACTCGTTCCCTGGACTCCAGCCAGACTGAACATCTCAAGTAGACGGATGTGTTGTAGCTAATACATTGTGTATAAAATGGAAACAACTAGAGGTTATACGCGGAAGTATACCATTAATTACAGGCGATCCGTTTGTCCCTGGACAACGCAGCGTTAGTGTATTCATTGGCGCGAAGACCAGTGCGTCGTACAGGACAAGATCCATTTGATTAATTGTTTTTTAAAGAAATGGAACAAAAGTATGTGCAAGACTAAGATATCTAATGGGGACAAATTATTCTCTAAATTGGCGTGCAGCGTGTTGCCACACAACAGACGGAGCTTAGCAGACTGTAAAAGTTTAAAGGAATTAATAGATAAATGTAGAATTCTGGTGGAATGTAAAGAGAACTCCACGAAGTAGTTAAGGGAGGAATATCTTTATCAGATCGTTAGATCTCAGTTTATTTTGCAAACAAATTCCACTTGTTTTAATATTTTGTAATATAAATGGAAACGTATGAAGGGAATGAAGGTTGTCGGACCTGGAAAACTTGAAATAACAAGAGCCTGATAATTCAAGGTAAGCATTGGGCAACTGCTGATTAAATTATGGGGAAGAAATACAACAAAACATTAAAGAAAAGATTTGAGAGGAGAAATTGTGAAGGTGGAGAAAGGAGAAATATATTTGTGATTTAGTGAGAATCATAACACATACACACACCGACAGGTGCTCGGTTATTTCCTTTCATTTTGCAACCAAGTTCGGTGTCCCACACCGTCTTCAGGTACTTGAACATTAACTCATTCAATAAAAACTTAATTCACAAACATGGGAAGAACTACCACCAGTAACAACCGATGACACAGTAAGTTATACTTACGGAAATGTCACTATCGAATACAAATATTCAGCCTTTGGTTTCCACACATATTCATAAAGTGCCAAAATTTTCATAGACTTTCGATCCGAACAAACCTCTGATGTTCATCAAGTGTCAGGAACTGCTTGTATGCATTTGACCTTACTTAGCTGGTTTGAGAAATGACCAGGTGCATAACAAAATTTTCCACAACACATATTTTCAAATCGTTGTCATTGCGCCAAGTAACTTGAGTGACATTACTGTGTTGATCATTAATCTTTACTTGTAGTATACCATAATATAGCTATTACGTGTGAGCACCACTTAGCACAAAGGGCACTTTTCGTTGCGTAATAATGTGGACGAGGTCACAGAAAATAAGTAAACATTCCAATTACATACCATATACTAGTAAGTAAAACCTTCCTGTTATCTTGTCGACCACAGCGAACGCAAGTATAAACTGTAACCTCTACAAACAATCTATCGCATTCATGAGAACCGATTTTTTTGCAAATGACGTCGTTAATAGGCATTAAATGAATGACTTCCACTTACATGTATTCCAACGTTCTATACATGGACTGTAACAATTACGTTTCAGATTGGATAAATTATGGATGTGAAAGGAGTGTATGCCATTCTGGAACAATCAACTTCAACAGTGCTGCATAACCATGTCCTTTGTCGTCTCTTATATTCCACTACACATCACTGTTGTACACATGCGACCCGCTGCTGCATCTAACTGCTCCAGTATGCCGATAGTACCGTTCTTTTTCACTTGTATCCCATACTCTACATTTCCCAAACTAAGCTATCCCTGCATCAACAACCCGGTCAGTCACAATATCCCCGTACTCTAGCTCCATAGCTTATTCCGGTGGCATGATTTCTGATACATTGAAACGAACTCTTTCAGAACGCAGAGAACTATTAAGAGACGTATCACGCGTAATTTATGTATTCTTACTTTCTTCCTCACTATGCTCATTGACTCCATTTACGATATCAACTCATTTAGTACCTTATAGTAATGCCTGAGGAGGAACTGACGTTTTCAATACTACCGACCCTTACAAGAACACGATAGACAAAATACACTACCGACAGATCTGGCATTACTTTATTTTCGCTCATTATCATTCACAAAAATAAATTTTCATCCACATTCGCTAATTTAATAGTCTTTTACCAGTCCTACAACGCAAATAACACTACCACATTTATGAAACCCACACTCTTCCTACCGAACCAATCAAATTCATTCATATTTTCAAATTCCTCGGGAAATATTGGTGTATTATATATACCTCGTAAATAATGTCAACAAAGCCCAGTGATAAGCTCAATAACTCCCCCTTCTTTGGCTCCTCTTCTTTCCCTTACAGCTTCAAAATTCTACTCCTTCTGCCCCTATCTGCCCTATATTAGTGATAACATTTTGTGCCATCTCAAATGCTCAGGGCTTTATTTTATCAGCACTCTGCATGTAATGGAACAGTACATCATATCCGAATTTTGACAGAGTGGATAGAGAGGAACATTCCACAAATGTCAAGTCGGTTCTCTACACATCTGTTTTGAGCATATCTGGGACGATACTGAAAGAATTTAGCGAGCGTTAGACCTAGTTCTCACACGTTGTTATGAGGTGTAGGAAGTGGTTGACTTTCTATGGAAGAAAATGCCTCTAAAACGCTAAATACCTTGTAAATTCCTTCTGAATCAGGGCGAAAGGGATTACCGCACACTATTCGGTAGATGGTCCTAATTCAACTCTTCATGAGTGTAAATGAAGAAAGGGAGTAAACAGGGTCTTTGAAGGACACTATCCACTTGTCGTGTTAGGTCCTTACATTCGAAATGATGTTACTAGAGAGGAATAAAAAGCAATGTCAGTGACCCTCACTGCATGAGGAAGGGCAGGGAGATTTGTAAGTTCAACTCTAAGAAAGGCGTTTACGGTGCAAATCATAGATTTTTCCAGAGGGATTCACACTCACGTTGGCGAAGTTCAGTCAACCATTAAATTATGTCTTTAGGAAGAAAAAGCATGTTATAAATCAATGGCAGCTAAATTCCCATCACCGATTTTTACACCTGATGAAATTATGAATCGAAAGACCATAAATTTGGATAAAATTTGAAACTACCAGTGTGCTGTGGTAGGATAGCACTACTAGGGTTTGATGTGAAAATAAGCATGTGAATGCCATAAATTTTTGTTCCCAGCTGAGCACACGTGGCAAAGACTAGGACGTTTAATTTTACTTTTTCCTTGTCCAAATTCTGAGTGTTGCTCTTTAGCCATGTAATTTTACGATTTAGCAACATTTCATTCTGATGAAGACACCACTAGTAGGTGTCGAATCTAGGTCAATGTACCTAATGTTTAAGTCCAACAGGTTTGCTGTTTAATCTTATATTGAGAAGATTACCATCAATCATTTTTATTAAAAATTCAAATATGGCGTTGGCCATTAGGAAACACTTTTTCCAGTCAAATGTCGTTCGTGGTATCTGTGGTCGTGGAGGCAGACATTTATCATTATGTCTCTCCTTGGCGTCACGAGGGGACAGGAAACCTAGAGCTTAAAAAGTCCTCTCCATAAGTATGTAGCAGCTGTCCTATACAGTTGACAATACGGGCAATGTTTTTAGCCGGTGAGGAACACTAACTAGGTTATAAAACGGCTGGAGACATCGTGCTCTACCCCAACGTCTTATTCGTTGCTGAGACGTCTTCCTTTCTCTTTCGTTCAATTAGGCTAAACCGTTCTGCATGCCGCCGTGGTAACGGTACGCTCTAACCTCCATTACTTTGAAATCACACTTTATCTATGTTGTTTTCCACCGAGTGCATCTCAAACACAAATCATTTTCTTTGTTTAGTAGGCAAATTCGATAGCTGCTTTATTTGCTGTGATGTCGTCATTCCGTTGTAACTGTGCTACAGACATTAGTTTGCGAATTTCTTCACTTACTTAAAGTTTTTTTCAATTCAAATATTTTCTCGTTTGAGAAAACGCATTGTAGATTAGTGGTTTTCATCATGGAAAGACTTAAATTTCATTTGTGTTGACAAGTATAGGTAAATTATTTTGAAATCCTACTGTTTCTTGTCTTTAATTGCCTTGCCTGTCTGTGTATACTCATACGGCATGTTTCGACAGGAACACCTGCAGTACCCTGAGAGGACCGAGACTGCCACTGCCATGGCGGAAGTAGAATTTGTCTAGAGATAAGAAATTTCTTAACTGAGAGTAGGGATGGAAGTGATACTTCGGCTAAGACTAAAACGCAGACTTACACGGTGTTGTTTACAGTTAAAAAAGATATTGCCTTCTCGTTCTTATATCTGGAGAAAAGTCGTTGGTGGTAACAATAGACGGATTAGAGCACATACGGAGGCTTACCAACAAGTGTTCTTTCCGCCTATCCATTAGCGGCTGGAAGAGGAAAGCGGATAAACGATTGTGGTACCCAAAATGCGTTTTGACACACACCCACAACTAGCGGGTGGTTATAATTTAAGTGTAGACAGTCACAGAGGTCCATTGAGGGGGCAGCGAAATTTGGTAGATTTTATAATGCATTAATGCGGAAACGAATTACACTGATAAAATATTAATTCCAATTTTGGACACCTGGTGCAAATCTGGTGCTGTGACAGGGAAAAAGACGTATTATAATTTTCCCATACGTAATGCATTAGAAACAGGACATGGGCAGAAGATGACAAACAAGTGAGGAAGCCATAAAGCTGATTTTATTTTTCACCGCCATTAATCCACTTGGTTAAATAGGAGTACCGGAGATGTCGACGAGATGCTGGAAATCGCCGGATATGCACCTGGTGGCCAAAATTTTACCAATTATCTCCAGCGTCAATCGGTTCCGCATTATCATATTAGCATTTCTACGAAGTTTCGCTGCCAAACGACAATTACAGCCCACACTGAACCTAAGTGAGAAACTGAACTACAGTCATAACCACCCGGTGTATTTATACTCCGCAGTACGCCTAACGCTGTGTGGCGTTCCAGAGGTAACATTGTCATGCGGCAAGAATGACTGTCCGTAAACCGTTGTAAAACATCTAATTTCTCTAATTTTCTTGTCGTTATCATTTCACGAGGCTTATGTAGGAGGGAGTATTACGTTCTACGACTTACCTTGAAATGTTACTTCTCGAAACTACATCAGTAAACCTTTCGTGATGCATAAAGCTTTTCTTGTAGTGTCTGTTGTCGGAGTCTGTTCAGAAACTTCGTAATGCTCCCGAGCGAAGTAAACGATTCGGTTACGAAACAACCGGCGCTTCGCTGGATCTTCTATCCTTCTTTTAACTCAATCACTAAAGTGTCCTAGACTCAAGAGCAGTCCTGAAGAATCCGTCGAGGAAGTGATTTGTGGATGAACAAAGTGTTTCGTGAATCAATTTGACTTCGTTATGATTCTCCCAGCTAATTTAAATCTGGAGTCTGCTTTTTCTACGATTTGTATTATTTCGTGAATTATTTTACGTTATTTTAGGGTAGTTACTGTTTACAGTGGCTTTTCTCCAATAGCGTAGTCCATGAGTAGTGAATCTCTTCTCTGTAGTGGGCCAACTGCCAGCCCCTGCACCAATCGATCGTCTTGAAGTTTTCCTGCATTTAGTTGTAGACTCCTTGCTTTGCAACTTCACTATGGATGGACTGCGGATGTAGATACATATGAAACAATTAGGAAAGTGCGAAATGCTGAATTGGTCGGGGCGTCACAGAAAGAACAAAGGTAGGGAAAATACAAGCCTTTAAGTTTTATTAAAGCATCGTGTTACACAAGCTGGATGTAAACGTCTGTGACTTGCAGCACACTGAGTATATACTACACGTACGGAAACTACTGCCTTCGTTTTCCTCATTACGTCCTTACACATGATCAGAGTCATGACTCTGAAATAAGTGATATAGTTGTAGGTGAGAGGGTTTAACTTCTAAAACAGTACCAATGTTACTGATTTACGAGAAAACCGAATGGATTTCTTGATATTTAGTGGACGTTACTAACGTTACTATCAGCATTATTAACATCATAGTACCCACAGACAGTGTGCCTAGATTTCGACGGGAACTGTAGCGACTACAAAATCTAGGTGAGTATAAACACTCACTTTCGGTATCGTAAGTTTGGTCGTCTACAACGTCGTCACTTGCCGTTTGATCAGCATGTTTACAGCACTTTCAGAGTATCATAATAAGCGTCGTCTGCACACGGATTCACCCCTCAGTCCAACAGATTGGTAATTCTACGTTACAAATAATTAGCAACACATAATATTAATTCCTTCTAAGTTACAGGTCCACTGCCTGCTGTCACTTGCTACCCCCTGGGTACCTAGGCTGAACATTATCTTCTACCTTATAAAACTGACCAAAAAATTTTCGAAAAAAGAAAACAATGTTTAATAAACAAAAGAAATCGTATTTGTGGACGGACAAGAGCTGATGTAACAAAATTTTTGTAAACTACTGGTTACAACCATCTAATAGTCTTGAGAAATGATAAACCTTTCTGCTACAACCGGGGTGGCAACGTTCTTACTCTGGCGTCAAATAAGACAAAAAACACATGTGCATGGTCTTTGGAGAGGACACGTCGTACTGAAGAATTGAGCCCATTTATCACAGTGTACGAAGATTAAATAACTACATCAGTACATTCTATTGATGAGCACATAATGCATTTTCCTACTAGCGGCAGTCATTCAGAATAGTTTTTTTCTATCTAATTCCTCAGTAAGTACGTTGCCAAGGCACTACATCATTTTGTATATCGTCTGGTGACGACCGTGATAGCTAAAATAAGTCATTACCTGGATATGGAGATGGAAGTTTGAGACGGTCGAATCCGGTAATCTGCGAAGATAACTGTCATTCTCTCGGAAAATTTTAAAAAAAGCAAAGAAAATTTATTTTAAGTATATTACCATAGAGAATATTGTAAGTAAATTTGATACCTGAAGATGACCAGATTTTCGAAACCAGTAATTAATAAAGACTTATTTAGGTCTAGCTGAGAGACCTGGCATTACCTGGGTATCCATTTATAGCTGCTCCTAACTCGTTTTACGTTTGGAATTTATTTTTGATTTAAAAGTTTTCTTTGCACTCAACGTTTGAAGCAGTATGATTGGGGACATCAAAGAAGATTTTGTTTGCTTCACTAAGACAGGGGAGAAGACTTGAAGAAGGCAATTGACACTACGGTGAACGGACGCAATACATAGCGTGTGGTCTTGTAGTTTGTTCATGGTCATTGTCTAACATAGGCCCACTCGTAATGTACTCTTATAAAGGGGAATTGTTAATCGTTCGGCAAAAGTGGTATTTCGGATAGAAAATAACACGTTCGCTTGCTCCAATTACCTCCTAAATATCCGCTTGTACGGTGTTATGTTGTAGAGAAGGAACTTTCTGTCTCTGAGAGTCAATGGTGTTGAGGAGTAGGACAGAGCAAGACGCTCTCGATCAGGGTTAAATCACGCCTCGATTTCAGACGGAGTTTCCAAAGAGCGAGTTAAATGCCGATGTTCCCAAGCTGCAGCAATCTTGTCTCCCTATCTTCATTGGATTCTTGTGACAACATAGTACTCAGTCTTTTAGCAATTCTAGCGTATTCAGAAAGACTCCATTGTTTTCTAATAATTTTTATTTATAAACAAAAGAAACTCAAAATGTAATGAGTAAGCACCCAACTCACAGAGCAGACTTAATATATCCATTTCTTGCAGTAAACAATATAAAAAAGCCATCGAAAGCAATGTCGTTAAATTTTTACTACAAAAAGTGAAATCAGTAAATACTCATAGCCTAGCGAAGTAAATTCATTGTAAGTTAGCATTCGTAAATGCAAGATTGCAATGCTTCTGTCTGTCACAGTCGTAAACTTCCTAATCGGAAAATTTTGGAAATTTTTGGTAAGACCCTATGGGACCAAACAGCTGAGGATATCGGTCCCTAGGCTCAGGGACTTAATCTAACTTAAACTAGCTTCCATCCAGTAATGACTTGTTGAATATTTTTTTCGCGTATCTCACCACGCAGAAAGGAATTCGATCTCAGGAAAGCAAGCTATGAAAATAATATGTGGTTTTCAGCCACAGCCGTCGTGTAGATACCCCTTCAAGAAGTTGCCGATTTAACGGCACATCATAATAAAGATATCAGCTAATGAAGTTCGTCACAAATAATTCATCACAATTTGATGAAAACAGCTATGTCCACACCTCTAACACATTAGGATCCGATGACCTTTATGGGCTATTATTAGAGCTGTCAGTGGCTCAGATAGGAATCCAGTATGTAGCATCAAAACAGTTTGATCACCTACCTAAGGACATAAAGAAACCTGACAGGTAGAGAACCAAGCTTTAAATCTCACCTTTGATCGTTTCTCCTGGTCAACACCTTCAATTTCATGAACAAATTTATGTTTAAAAACGTGTGGACTGAACAAAAACGTTATTTTTAAGTGTATTTGCATGAATGGCACTAAAACAAATAATGTACTCATTACATATCCTGTTAACTGACTCATTCCACATGATTTCGGTAAGAGAACCTTTCAAATAAATCATATCACATGTAACTAAATAATTATGAGTAAGTACAACAGCTATAAAATCGGAAACATGCACTTAGAGCAGTAGGGACGCAGTTTGACACTTATGAGCAAATAATAAAGGTGTTCCGTGTATGCTAAGAAAAATTAGTTTTATTCAGTTGTAATGAGACAGAACGAAATTGACAAATGTAAATGCAAACCCATATGCGAAGAGTATTACAGAGCTTCCGACGTTTTCTGCTTGATCATTTATGCACGCTGTAAACAGTAACGATTTTTTCACACTTTCCTGAGGTACTCCGGAAATTACCTTTACGTTTGTTAGAAGCTACAGAAGCGAGCATCGATTTTCAGATTTACCTACAGAGGATTGATGAATTGCGTAGGCTGCGTCAGTTAATCCAATACAAGTAACATATTTCTCATACATGGGTAAATAAACCCTTACTGTACAACTACACGGCCGCTGACGAATTGATGGAAACAGAAACCATCGTAAAATATCTAGAAGTAATTATCCAGAGCGTACTTAAGTGAAATGACCACACAAAACAAATAGGGGTAAAAGCTGATACCGGAGTGTGATCCACGGGAAGAATCGTAAGAAAATCTAACTCATTCACGAAAGAAGTGGCTTACAAGACGCATGTTCGACCGTTTCTTGAGTAATGTTCCTGACTCTGGGAAGCTTATCAGGTAAGACTGATGCAAGAGGTAGCGAAGGTGCAGCGAAGAGCGGCGCGCTCCATCACGAGTTCGTTTGATCGGCACGAGTACGTTACGCAGATGCTAAACAATATCCAGAGGCACACGCCACAAAAGAGACGCTGTGAATCTCATAGCATACTTTACGGGAAGGATCAGACAGTGTATTCCTTCCTCCCAAATACGTCTTGAGAAATGACCATGACGAGAAAATTCGAGAAACTAGAGCTAATGCAGAACCTTACCAACAATCATTCTTTCCGCGCGTCATTCTTCTGTGGAACATAGAAGGGAAGTTCAGTCATATGTACCCTGCGCTACTCATTTTTAGGTAGCTTACGAAATATTATTTCCGAAAAGCATCTGACTCGGTACCCCAATGCAGATTGTTGACGAAGTTCCAAGAATATGGTTTAGGTTGCCAGATATGGGAGTGGCTCGAAGTCTTTCAAAGTAATCCGTGGTTCTCGACAGCGAGTGTTCATCAGAGAAAAGGGCACCGTGACGAGTGCCCTAGTGAAATGCAATAGGACAGCTTTTATTCTCTATATACATAAATGATCTGACAGACACGATGAGCTGTAGTTTACGGCTGTTTGCTGATGACGTGCGGTGTGTGCGAAGCTGTTGGTTCAAATGGCTCTGAGCACTATGGGACTTAACATCTATGGTCATCAGTGCCCTAGAACTTAGAACTACTTAAACCTAACTAACCTAAGGAAGCTGTTGTCGTTGAGCATCTGTAGGAATATACAACATGTCTTAGACAAGATTTCTAGTTTTTGTGATGAATGGCAGCTAGCTCTAAATGTAGAGAAATGTAAGTTAATGCGTATGAGTAGGGAAAAGGGTCCTGTAACGTAAGAATACAGTAGTAGTAGGGAGCAGCATGACAAAGTCATTCCGATAAAATATCGTGTAATAACGCTGCAAAGCGATGTGAAATGTAACGATCACGTCACATCGGTAGTGGGGAAGACGAATGCTAGACTCCATTTTATTGTGAGTAGTTTCGGGAAAATGTAGCTCATCCATAAAGGAGACGACGTGTAGAATGCTAGTGCGACATATTATCAAGTACTGTTAGAGTGCTTGGGACCCTCACCAGGTCGAATTAAAGGAAGACTTCGAAGCAATTTAGAGGCGGGCTGCTAGATTTTTTGAAGTAGAGTTTGATCAGCACACAAGTATTACGGAGATGCGTCGGGAACTCAAATGGGAATCATTGGACGGTGGACGATGCTCTTTCCGCAAGGCGTTATTGCACAAATTTAAAGAACGGGCACTTCAGGCCGATTACAGAAATATTCCTCTGCCGACAACGTATATTAAGCGTAAGATCAAATGGGAGAAATTAAGGGTCGTATGAAGGCTTAAAAACATTTTTCCCTCACTCTATTTGTGAGTGGGACACGGGAGGGAATGCGTAATAGTGGTACAACGTACCCTCTGCGAGACACCGTACGGTGTTTTCCGGAAACTGTATGTACATCCTAAGTGACATTTGCCAACACAGTATGAAACAAAAGTAGCTACAGGAAAAGAAAAGTTAAAGGTGTTACTCTTACTCTTTCGTTACAGAGCACGAAGGCCTCAGTGGCGTCAAGGGCAATGGGCCGCCCCCGGTGTCGACGTCGCGACGCTGCAGCCGCGATCGGGACCGAGGTGGCGGTGGCGGCGGTGGAGGCGGTGGAGGCGGCGGCGGCGGTGCCGTGGGAGCGTCGGGGCGCGCATGCGCCATCGTCGTGAGGACGTCGGCCCGCGGCGGCGGCAGCGGCAGCGGCGGCAGTGGCGGCGGATCCAAGGCGCGTTGCCTCTCCTCAGATACCATGGACCACGAGCAGCAGCCGCAGGCGCAGCAGCCGCAGCAGCAGCTGGAGCAGCAGCACGAGGCAGAGCCGGAGGACTCCGGCGACGCCAGCACAGGTAGGTGTGGCGACAGCCTCGTGTGTGTGGTTTCCTGATAGACTGTCACTTTCGTAATCTGTATTTGATAATGCCATCCAGCATGCAGAGTTGCACAGTAGCACCGAAGAGACGAAAAATTTGTTGTAAAGTAAACCTACTAATTTGCAAAGAAATACGTCACTAAATTACGGTGTGTTTAATAACCAGCGATCATCATCAGCCAGCCGTTGTGGCCGAGCGGTTCTAGGCGCTCAGTCCGGAAACGCGCGACTGCTACAGTCGCACGTTCGAATCCTGCCTCGGACATGGATGTGTGTGATGTCCTTAGGTTAGTTAGGTTTAAGTATTTCTAAGTTCTTGGGGACCGATGACCACAGATGTTAAGTCCCATAGTGCTCAGAGCCATTTGAACCATTTTTGATCATCGTCATGTGACATAATATTAATCTATATTATGTTACCTGATGATGGCCGGTTGACGGAAACTAATACTCAGCGAAGGTATATGTCATCAGCAGCCCATTATTGACTCTTGAATGTGATTTCCTTAAAATACTAATGAGCTTTAGAGTCTCACCTGCACAAAAAGGTGTTTATAAATTTAAGGGCACAGTGTTTACATCTGTTGAAATATCCAGTATGGATGGCATTGGTTGATGCATACATAAATTCAGTAACGTGTCACCCTGATAGCGGAAAATTTCTTTAGATATGATGGTTCAAATGGCTCTGAGCGCTATGGGACTTACCATCTGAGGTAATCAGTCCCTTATAACTTAGAACTACTTACACCCAACTAACGTAAGGACGTCATACATATCCATGCCCGAGGTAGGATTCGATCTTGCGACCGTAGTAGTCGCAAGGATCCGGACTGGAGCGACTAGAACCGCTCGGCCACCGCAGTCAGCTCTTCACATATGAAACAATCAGTTACTGCACCCTTGCTAGTGCCTCACTCCTGAAGATGAGCCCCGAAGTTAGGGCCGAAATATGAGCTAGTATTGTCAGATACAGACAACAGTTTCTTAGACTGTATTTTCTTTTAAAAGAAACCCATAATAAGTTATCGAAATGTTGCCAAATGTAACAAAATCGTAAACAGTTAGTATAGCATTGAAATAGTGTAAGCAGTATAGAATGATTTGTATGTCGATCAAGAGGACATTTATTTCTCACGGTGAGCGCAGCACTTACATCTCACTGCGTTTGCTATTGACACACATAGGACAGTACACCTACTCACTACTGAGTACAACGTTACGTACAAGCCTTCTACTCCCCAAATACGGGACACAAACAGCAACAAAGTAAATTAACTTTTGAATGCTCCGTTGTATTTGACGGAATGCATTTCACTCTGTAGGACTGCAGATAGATGGAGCACTTCGTTCTGTTTATATTTGCAGGTGTCCTAAGGTAATTTCTAACTGTAATTCTGAGCAAAAAATAAAATTAGAATATAAAAAATCTCCCAAAATAGAAGTGCTATTGGCCGGACGTCAGACGGTTCATATCCTGATTCTTATTTTCAACAAAGTTATATTGCCATCTTCAGATCATAGGATATGTGAATTATAAAGGTCCTACGTGTGGCACATTTGAAACTTTCGTACACTGATATAGAGACCTCTGTCCTTCTGAGAATGTTAGTTAAATCCATAAGATAAGCCTGCGCGTGTTTATATGTTATCACGTGAACAGAAAACAAATAGCTTTGAAAAAATCAATTGTAAGAACGACTGTGCTAAGGATGTAAATTGATCCTGGCGTTATATTAATTTGACTTCTAGAAAACTCGTAACTACATTACATCGTGAGCATATGACGAATTACTAATATTGTTAATGGCGTGCAACAATTTCGTCAGTGATGGATATTCGAATCTACCGGTAAACTGCATTTCAAATACCTTGACAGACCGCCGAGATAACTACACTAGTGCAAAATGTGCAGATCATTTAATTTATCGAGTCTCGTAAAGAAGCTGAATCAGAAAAAGGAAATGGTGTAAACATTCACCATTTTATTGCAGAGCTTTGTTTCAGAACTTGTTTAAAATCGAATTATAACACTTCCCTTTCTTCCCCACATAAAAAAAAACAAACTCTGAGTTTAAAGACTGCATGGAAATTTTTAGCAATTACTGAAACAGATAAATAGGGACAGGTATCATGTCATGGTTGATTACGCTAAGGTTTACTCTCTTATAAAGTGTCACTGCCATATTTAATTTCGTTGATATATAGCTGAGGTTATCGATTATTCCAAGCGATGTTTATCGACTGCAAGACATCGATGGCGACGTCGCAGCCTCCTCGTGGCCGGCGCGTCATGGCAGCACGTGGCGTGCTGGGCTGCTCACGTTGCGCCTGCGTCAGCCGGCAGGCGGGCAGCCGCGGCTGTGTCAAACCACGCGATGTCACACGCCCTCATCGTCACAAACAAAGGCGCAGACTAGACCCAGTGATTATTCTTAAGGAGCGTATATGTCCACGCAAGAATCAATAAAAGTCATAATGCCTCCATTTCGTGTTTTGTTATATCTATATTAGTAAGCAACTATTCAGGGACCGGCAGCCCATAACCAGCTGTAGGATGCCCATCAAACAACTTCCAACGGCCATAAAAATTTGATTTTTAATATTTCGCGTTATTATTGACCGAATTTAAAGATATTATTTTGAACTGCGGGCAATCGGTGCCAAACGTACACATTTTTATAAAAAGGCACAAAACACTGCTCTGGTTATAGCAAACTTTTTATTAGAAGCACGACCACGTTTTACGTCAATTTTGGGCGCATCCTCGTGTGATCTATGCAGAGATTAGAAAATAAGTATTTTACAGATTTTTCTTTTTACGTGGCTTGTTATGTGGAGCAGAGCAGTTCTGTAAATCGGGCACTTACCTAAAGTGTGACTGCAACATTATTTTACGCTCTTCTGAAGCCGCCTCCCCTCCCGTCACCCCGGCATCACGTCTCTGATAAATTGAAATCTGCTAGGAGTGTTTCTCGAATTGACAAAAATGAGAAAAGGGGATATCTCCAAAACTAAAACGAGGATTTGGTGCAGAAAGAATAAAATAAGCTCTGCAACGCTTGCGAAATTGTATACAAGCACCAATAAAACATACCAGACTATCAGCTGGAGCCGATACGGACACGACGATAAGGAAACTGAACCAGCTAGAGCCCAATAAAAACTGCATTGAGCAGAACTACATTGGCCCCGGTACCCGAAAGACATCCATATGGAGTTAAAGAAAGTAAGGGGAGTGTACCGAATGGCGAAGCGTGAAACAGGAGTTGCTGTATATCAAATTACAGTTTAGATCAGAAAGCGATATACAACATGGACGAAGTGTGCATAGAAAAGTTGCACTATAAATCCCATATGATGTAGACTATTAGTTGTTATGATCTACATAGGCCTACATTACTCTATGCAGTTTGAAAAGCGGTGGAGAATTTTTAAACTGTAAAAGTTTTTACATCTAGTAAAATACGTTCTCGAAAAATAAGAACGCTGGGGTATCTGGTTAGTTAGAGAAAATTTCCTAAATTATTCCTACGTCTCAGTTATGTCTGAATGTTCACGGTGAGCAAAGGAGATTCCTGTATGGCTTTGCGTACTATGGTGTATGTCCGTGAGCTGTTTTCCTCTCTCGCGTACATACGCATTTAGTGTTGATTTTGAATTCGATCACTTGGTATGCTCTTTAAACCGAGTTGCGAAACTTCTGCCTGTTCCCCTATATATTCGGCTTCACATTACCAACAGAAAATGCTGTACATACACAGTAACTTAAACTATCACGAAGCATAGAATTCTTTGTGTCTCAGATTTTGGACGTTGTTTTTAGAAATGTAATAAGCTGGAGTTACGTTTTTTGAAATCAGCCATTTGCCTATTCTGTCAAAAATACCTCCAAAGAAATGAATCGCATCCTAACTTCTTCCAATGGAAGATGTTTTGTCTATTGTGACAAGAGAGCTGACGGTCTTTGATTGGGAGGAAAATTGTGCCAAGTTGCAACTGATATTTAGCCTTCATAATACTATACGCCTGTTAGTGGTACGCATAAAAATCGAGCCGTAACCACTCGAGGCTGCTACAAATTGTATTGTCCGAAAATCACCTTCGAAGCCCTCGGTAGTACACGGAACAATGTGCAGTTATATGCAGCATGTGCAGAGGTCCTACCGTCTTGTAATGTATGAGGTGATTAAATGTGCAGTATATAACAACATCAAAAATCGTTATATCTCTATAAGTATCATAGTCAATCCAGTTACCTTTAATCGTTACACATAAAATTAATAATGGAAGGATACTATTTTCACTCCATTCCGTAGTAAACTGAATATTGCGTTGTATGATTTTAATTCCCCCAAAAATTACCACATTCTTGATGAGAGCCTCCATCTCTGTTTAGATCATCAGACGAAGTGACAAATTTGGCGAGAAATTGGTCTTGCTCTTAATAAAAACTTTCTACAACCAGAAATATGTTTTTGCCTTTTTATAAAAACGCTAATTTAAAGATTTAGAAATGCTGTCTAATTTACTCATCAAGAGCGATAATCTTATGTGAAAAGCTTACCATAATAAGACAAGTATTACAGTTAGAAACTGGGTGCTTTTCTTAAGACAGCGCAAATGACATTGCCAATAGCCGGACTTGGTCATTCAGTATATGTGAATGCGAGCCCTTAGCGACTTCCAACAAACCTTGCGCATAATCTGAAACTTTTTTGAAGCTTTTTCTCTCTGACACCTCTCATAAAACAGTGAAAGGAAAAATACTTAGTAAATTTTCGCTACTTGTGCAGTAAAACGGCTTAATCAGGCATGAGGTTTTAAATTTATCACTGCTTCACTACTAATTGTATTCTCAACACTGTTTGCACACAGTATCCACATATATATTTCAATGTTCCACTGAAATTATACATTGTACGGTGAACAGTTCACGAGGTAAATTAAGATTTACGAAAAACTATTTTTGGAGGGCAGATTACCCAGAATATATTCATCCAGTGTTTGGTAATAAGAGAACTTAGCTACTTCCAATACTCCTTAGGCAATGTTTCAAACCTATCCTAAATATTTGACACAACAACTCATTTGTAAAGGAATCGGACGTTTGAAGCTGTTTTACCCATGGGTGTTAGATTCTTCAAAACATCGGAAGTTTAATAATGTTTATACGAGCAAATATTTCAAATGTTACGGATAGTGGTGTTACGTTTTGATTACTTTATGCTAGTTGACCGTTTCGCAACCCCACAGTAAAAAAAAAAAAAGAAGTTAATAAAGCTCAATAATGATATTGAATGCAATTTTTGTGTTTCACTGTGAACCCACTTCTAAACTATATCTTTTTAAGGTTGTTGAAGGTTCGCTTTTTCTTAGGCGTGACATAAAAAACAGCAGTCAGGAGAAAAAAATATCTGCTTCTGGTGGATCAGGGATGTTTATATGTAATGTGTTACAACTTCTACGGCGTTTAAGATGGGTTTTCAATATGTCCAACTTACGCAAGCAGATGTACTACTGTATACTGTGTTCTTGTGATGTAACAATTTATGTTGGTTGGTTGGTTTTTGGGGAAGGAGACCAGACAGCGTGGTCATCGGTCTCATCGGATTAGGGAAGGATGGGGAAGGATGTCGGCCGTGCCCTTTCGGAGGAACCATCCCGGCATTTGCCTGGAGTGATTTAGGGAAATCACGGAAAACCTAAATCAGGATGGCCGGACGCGGGATTGAACCGTCGTCCTCCCGAATGCGAGTCCAGTGTCTAACCACTGCGCCACCTCGCTCGGTCAACAATTTATGTGAACATGACCATATGCACAAGGTGCTTTAAGTTTTTAATTATTTTAGTTACGAAAAACATTTTATTATATGCCGGATTTATCCAGATGAAAACTTGGTATGAGGTCCGACATAATATTAACACGTTCCATTACGAAAAGGCCGGTCTGAGTGGCCGAGCGGTTCTATGCGCTTCAGTCTGGAACCGCGCGACCGCTACCGTCGCAGGTTCGAATCCTGCCTCGGGGATGGATGGATGTGTGTGATGTCCTTAGGTTAGTTAGGTTTAACTAGTTCTAAGTTCTAGGGGACTGATGACCTCAGCTGTTAAGTCCCATAGTGCTCAGAGCCATTTGAACCATTACAAAAAGATTTTTTAAAACATGAAGATGACACAAAGTCTGTCGGAATCGGATACTTTAGATAATAAAATATATATGCCATTTTTGCTTTAGAATGTTTCTATTATATTTGAAAAACGCAATGATTTACTACCAAGAGCTGCTGATAAAACTTCCTTATTGAGCAGCCATATTCAGTTCACAGACCATTATCAGGCTCATAATACACTTACTGCAACATACTAGACGACACAAAATGAATGGCGTCAAATAACAGATTGACGGATTTTACTATTCGGGGCCTACCATTTTGTAATGTCCAGATGATGTACATGATTTATGCACGATAATCTGTCAACCGAGACAGACTGTTGAGCTAATATTATCGGTAGCTGTCGACATTAAATCAAGACGTTCTTCATCTCGCTTTACTTTAGGCAGTTTCAGTCGAGTTACGGAATACTATTTTCAAATTTCAAGTATGAAAGGAAATTTTGCTGACGGGAGGGACTGTGGTTTTGTACTACTGTGTCAGTTGTATGCTAGGCTGGTTACGGAGTCATGTTGTAATGCAATTCGTGCAACTTTCACTCTCACGATCCTCTCATAAAATTCTCGTGTAATCTGATGCACTATTATTTCAGTACGATTTATAAATCTAGGACACCACTTCCTTTTATCAGAGTATATGAATGTTCTTCAACGGAAAGCAGATTTGAAAAATTCCACTTTTTCATAGTTTTAAGACCTAGATTTAGGCAGCGAACAATACAATTTTTAAACATCGAATCGTATGTCATCCTGGTTGTTTCCCATTTTCGTTTTACTTTACACCGCTTTTAATTGTCAATTAACAATTTTAACTGTTTTACATGGCGTAGTGATAGTAGACTTATCAGATACGCTACCCACTGCGGCGGACACGAGGCGGTGAGGGGTGCTTTCTCACGGAGATGGACTGTTGTTGTTTCAGAGACCGCAGCCTCTTAGTGGGGTGGGACCTCCCCAAATTCTCTTGTCTTGCAGAGAGCAAGCGCTCCGAGCAAGGTAGGGGACACAAAATTCCCCTACTTAGCAGGTTAGGGACTGAATCAGCGAAAGTTCATGGAAAGTACCAAAAATTGGTATATGTACTCCTCGATTTATTCTCCACTTGTTAACAAGTTATAATTGTTGCAAAATTCTTAAGTTATTATTTATCATAAACATTAACATTGCAGAAACAGAACTACAAAAACAAAGTGTTCGTAATTTCATCCCTCAAAAGAATTCTCAGCGGTACTATTATTTTTAATGGTTTTCTCCATTCTAACATTGCGAAACAGTGTAAAAAGGTTACTTCCCTCATACACGGAAGATAAATGCGCTGCGCACAACAGACTCTCTCAACAAAACAGTGAACTGAGATCATGTATGAGCGCATAGCTAAACGTTTGTTACCAACTCTGAAAACCGCGTATTCGTAGGGGGACGAAATTAAGGCGCCTTACTTTACGCTCGAATGTAGTATAGAACACGGACACTAACCATAGTCGGAAATGAAAGTAACACACGTCTTCCACGAAATGGTTATCGAAGTAGTCACTGAGTTATTGACATTCAAATTATTAATAAATATCGCAGAAAAATACGACGAAGACGTGTGCCCGCTTACCGGTTGACAGCTATAACATTCAAAACCCACAACCTTTGTGCTTCAGACGTCAGACGGGTAATGGACCCTACCGTGATCGCATTGACGTAGTTATTATTAGACTGTAAATACCCACGGGCTCCTGTGTTTCCTAAACGACATCACGCATTGTTTAGTAGGCATACACAATTCATAAGCAGTCCCATACATCCACAGTACCCCTGGTCAGGATAGAATCCACTATAGCATGCTGCGGCACCTCACAGGGAGAAATAAAGAAATCCTCCTCTGACTTTTTAATCTAGTTTGGATGTCTGGTCACTTCCCCGACTCGTGGCGTGAAGCAATTTTAATTCCTCTTTTAAAACCTGGGAAAGGCCGCACGTGCCCGGGTAGTTACCGTAGTGTTGCCCTCACTAGCTGCGTGGGAAAGACATTGGAGCGGATGGTCAACCGCCGCCTTGTCTGGATGTTAGAATCCAGACAACTCCTTAGTCGCTTTCAGTGTGGGTTCAGGAGGTATCACTCCACCTTTGATAACCTGGCCCTCCTGGAGGCGGCTATACAACAGGCTTTCCTGCGCCAGCATCACCTGTTGGGAATATTTTTTGACATTGAAAAGGCATACGACACTACTTGGAGGCATCTTATCCTCAGGCAGCTCCACGAATGGGGTTTTCGTGGATGTCTTCCCAATTTTATTCGGTCCTTCCTGTCGCCACGCTATTTTCGGTACCGAGTCGGAGACGTACTGTCAAGTCGCTTTGAACAAGAGAACGGTGTCCCTCAAGGTAGTGTTTTAAGTGTGACGGTCATTGCTATTGCTATTAACAGTATTACGTCTGCTGTGAAAAGTCCTGTGCAGTGTTCCTTGTTTGTGGACGATTTCTCTGTATTTTGCTCTTCTTCACGCCTTGCAACGACGACTCGTCAGTTGCAACTCACTCTGCGACGTTTGGATGAATGGGCACAGAAGAGTGGTTTTAAGTTTTCAACTGATAAGTCGGTGTGTGTTCTTTTTAAGCGTTCTCGTTCCATTTTTGACTTGCCTGAGTTGCGGATGAGGGACACCGTTCTGAATTTTAAAGACACGGTGAAGTTTCTGGACCTCACTTTTGATTCTAAGCTTACGTGGCTGCCACACATTAAGGAACTGAAGCCGGCCGCGGTGGTCTAGCGGTTCTAGGCGCGCAGTCCGGAACCGCGCGACTGCTACGGTCGCAGGTTCGAATCCTGCCTCGGGCATGGATGTGTGTGATGTCCTTAGGTTAGTTAGGTTTAAGTAGTTCTAAGTTCTAGGGGACTGATGACCTCAGAAGTTAAGTCCCATAGTGCTCAGAGCCATTTGAACCATTTGAAGGAACTGAAAAAACGGTCTCTTAAGGCACTGTCTATTTTAAAATGTGTTAGTCACCGCACATGGGGAGCAGACAGGACTTGTCTGCTGCGGTTTTACAGAGCTTTCGTGCGGTCCCGGCTTGATTATGGATGCACGGTGTACGGGTCTGCAAGACCCACTTATTTGAAGCTGTTGGATGTGGTGCACCATGAGGGGATTCGGTTGGCCACTGGGGCGTTCAGAACCAGCCCCATACCGAGCCTCTGTGCAGAGGCAGGTGAACCGCCACTTCACCTCCGGCGGCGTCTACTAATGGTGCGCCAGGCCTATCAAACATTATCCACACCATACACACCTGCATACCACGCTGTTGCTCGGCCTCCACTGGAAAGGCTTTTTCGCAACCGGCAACGAGCGACATGGCCCTATGGGATTCGCACAAAGGATTGCCTTTTAGAGATGGGTGTGGCCGGTTTTAATGTTTCACGTCGAGGTTGGGGCAGATATCCACCTTGGCTCCTCCAGAGACCCACACTGATTTTAGATTTGGCAAATTTTAAGAATGACAGTACATCAGATTTTACTTTCAAATCTTTGTTTTTTAACATTTTAGACATGCATCATGATTTTACAGCAGTCTACACTGATGGATCCCAACAGGGGGATTTTCTTGGCTGCTCAGTCGTGTTCCCCGACCGTGTCATCAGGATTCTCCTTCCCCAGGAATTCACTGTTTTTTCCGCAGAACTTCATGCGATCCTGAAGGCATTGGAGCAGATACGGTTTACTCAGGGTAAACACTTCCTCATTTGCTCTGACTCACTGAGCGCATTACAGTCTCTGCAGAACCTGTACCCAGCGGAGAAGCTGGAACAGCTGATTTACGACCAACTGTACATCCTCCAACGACAGGGCAAGCAAGTGTCCTTTTGCTGGGTGCCAGGGCATGTGGGCATACGGGGAAATGAACAAGCTGACAGAGCTGCCAAGGACGCCTGCAGGTTACCGGAGGTGACGCAATGTTCTATTCCTTTGCAAGGTGTCGTTTCTGTGCTGCGGCGGAAGTATATGCAATTGTGGGAGGAGGAATGGCTGGCGGTGAGGGACAATAAGCAGCGGTTGGTGAAACCCACCGTCCAGCCGTGGTGTTCCTCCTGCCGGTCACCTAGGCGTGACGAAGTGACCCTTACACGTCTTCGCATAGGGCACTGTCCTCTTACGCATGCCTTCTTACTACGGCGCGAGGAACCCCCTCTGTGTGCTGCCTGTGGCGCGCGAATCACTGTACGCCACATTTTAGTTGAGTGTGCTTTATATCGTTTTGTCAGGGCGGAAGTTAATATTAGTGGGGATCTGCCCTCGATTTTAGCCGATGACGAGGCGAGTGTCAAGAAAGTTTTAAGGTACTGTACTGATTCTGGGCTTCAGCCAAAAATTTTAGGTTGGAATTATTAGTGTGTTGCCGAGTGGCTTACCACTCCTTTTTATTCTTGTCATAGGCCAGTTCCCAACATGTGCTATGTGTTTCCTTTTAACCCCTTCCCCTCTGTTCTCTTGCAGTTCTCCTCATTATGTGCTGCTTTCCTTTTGCTACTGTTGACGTGCAAACTGCCTCAGCAGACTTTCACCTATATTTTTAATCCTATTTCTGCACTTGCTGCATTTTAGTGACACTCGTCCGTTGTTGTCTCCGTTCGGGCGCTAAAGACTACACTGTTGAGCGCCCATAACACCATATCCATCCATCCATCCACATCCACAGTAATTTATAAGAGATTCCTACATTGTAGATATCGGTATTAATACAATCGTTTATTTGTCCTCTTTCCCGGATTCCGTTGGTGATGGACTACATGCACAAATGCCGATTAGCGGTTTACAACTTCTTTACGTAGTTCATCGTGTAAGGTGAAATGTTTCTTAACAGATATTTGCAAGCTGTGGAGCACCAAGTTTACAAGATTTAATGAATGTTAATATGAAAAATATATTCTAGAATGAGTAGTCCCCATTTCTGACGGGATTCTTCGTTACAAGAAAACGATGTCCTTCTCAAATAACTGATGAATTTACTATGCCGATTAGATAGTCAAAGATACATTAAACAAGAAGTATCTTTGCCTCAGGATTTAGTCGTATGTTATGGTAGCCCATCAATTTATTATTTCATGATATTAAAATAAGGGCAGTGTTACTACTAGCGTTGTATGACCTTAGTTGTCGTTGCAGTGATATATTTGTGAAATGTTTTAACTTTCAGGAGACTAAATGCCACATGCACTATCAATTTCTGTGATCTACTTTTACTTTGAATCGCATTTTGATAAAGAAATACGTTATCAATATGAGCGTGAGCGGATGCCTTTATGGGACTCCTTTTGATTGACTGTACTGTAACTGTACCAGCCTCGTAACTATAAACGGCCCCAGGCTTCTCGAATGGAAATTTAATACAGTTATTTTTGAGTATCTCGGGTTGATTACGTGCAACTTATTGTGGATGATACCTAGCATTCACAACATTGCTCCAGCAGAATAAAATCTCTTCTAAATATCTCCAGTATACAGCCGAGCCTAGAGTGGTGATACATTTTTTATGACCTGCCTGCTGACAGGAAATTAATTACAGCAAATAAGTGAAAGAAAGTGAACACGGTATTACTGATGTAGACGACAGCCAGAGTTTACACTGACACATTCAACTAGCGGGATGTAGTTATACGTTCAGAAATGAAGGAATGTCATTTCGAAGCAATAAAAAGTTTATTGTTTAATCTCGCGTCTGCACTACATAGACACACGCACTGAAATCGCAGGGGCAAAATACTGAATTCGAAGAGTGTGGAATGCGATCGCACTGGAAACAAATTCATTATAGGATTCCAATACATCAACACACTCCATGCTGCTATAATTCCTAATGTGTGGCGTCTATTGATGAACGTCGAAGACAGCATCGCTACGTGATCGACGTACCGATTCATTTGTGATTCGGCTGTTCAGTCAATAGAAATATCGTGAACCTTACTGGAGCAAATCGTGTATTGTCTCGCTTCTTCGTTTGAACGCAGCTGGAGAAGAACGGGAAGGACTTAATATCACAGTACTGGGATAAGGATAACATACGTATACCGTTGCTGTGTTAAGAGAACAATCTGCTTGTTTACAAGTGTGTGTCATCCCCGTCCAGTTTGGACGAAAAACCTTTATGAGTAATAGGTTCTACCGTTCTGTACTAGCAACAATAAAAGAAAAACTGACTGTTCGACCGATATTACTGGATCTCTCTCCAGGACAGCGTAAACGCAGTTCCGTTGACATACAAAGGACCTCAGCATATTAATGGAAACGAACGTTATGATTTCATAGCATCTATTCCTTTTTATGGAATGACTTGTCCTGAAGCCCAAAAGGTGATTAGTCACCTAGACATTTGTCTTAAATACTTCCTGAACTACTGGTGAGATAAAGAGGGAAGTCTATGTAACCGTGGCCTGTGTGAATTGGGAAAAATGTTTCGGCTATACAGTTCGCAGATTTTGACCTGTGAATTACCGTGGTCAGTTACTTAATAAAGTATTTTCCAATATGTTCATCAACATTTTAGTTGCAGCAGAAAAATATGCTATGCATTTATGCAAATTCTTTTCTGCTCCCTTTCTTGTTTCTCCATAAATTCTTAGAAAGTTCGTAACTGTTTGAGAGAGAGTTAAACGGTCTGTTTATTGCTTGTGGCGAATAATGTCTTTGTTTTACTTCAAGTCTCATTGGAATTATTGTCACAAATTTAGTAAACTGAAGATAATTCCTTACTGGGACCTGAGAATGTTGTTAAGATTAATAAAGAGTATTATATACTCTTGCGAAATAGAGGCGCTAGATTAAAAGCCATCACAAAAACCTTGTATTTTCAGTTACAGTGAAATCAGATTGTTTGTACAAGACTTTCAGTATCCGGATAGCTAAGTAACATTTGAATTATTATGACTTTTCACTCCTATTTGGTCATTAGTAAAAAGAATACTCGTTTCAGCTGTTCTGGACAGTTTGACTTTTCTTCGCGCAATTATATAGTCACATTGTTTTGTAATACCTTTATGTCTACGTTCTAAATCTTTAGGAGCCCTCGTTTCTGGGTGTTTCCATTCAAAGATCCGTCATATTAAGTAGGTTATAGTCAAATAATTTACTGAATTCACTATCCCAGTTATCGTTGAATATGCAGTAATCGCAGACCATACAGCCGCGCGGGGTAACCGCGCAGTCTAGGGGTCTTGCAACGGTTCACGGGACTTCCCCCGTAGGACGTTCGAGTCCTCCCTTGGCATGGGCCTGTGTGCTGCCTTACGGACGGATGACCTCAGCAGTTTTGTCCCATATGAACTTACCACAAATTTCCAAATTTTCCAGACCATGCATATATGTGTAATAAAGTGTGTGTGTGTGTGTGTGTGTGTGTGTGTGTGTGTGTGTGTGAGAGAGAGAGAGAGAGAGAGAGAGAGAGAGAGAGAGAGAGAGGGAGGGAGGGAGAGGTGTGGTGGGTGAGAGTTTGTGTGTGTGTGTGTGTGTGTGTGTGTGTGTGTGAGAGAGAGAGAGAGAGAGAGAGAGAGAGAGAGAGTGTCCGATTGTTGACTTGAACTCTGACAAAAGCAAGACACTGTCATGTATGTAGAAAGATAACGAGTACTTAAAACAGAATTATACCGCAGTGCAGTTACCATATAGAAAGTTAAGTTAGAATTATTGAACGTGTAAGACTGCGAATAACGTATCAGTGAAAATAACTTCATTACGGGCTACCGTTTAAGACTGCGAATAACGTATCAGTGAAAATAACTTCATTACGGGCTACACATATGTTCCCTGTCACTCTCATTTGCAGATTTGTTCATTGCAATAGTGTGACAAACGTCATTGTAGCAACAAATCTACCAAATTACCCTCTGAGATAAATACGTACCTTTTCTTACATGAAACCATTCTGCAAAGAAATCTTCTGAACCACTGATGATTCTTTGACTAATTTCAGTCTGAGCTTGTAAGTGACTGCACGAGTATTATCGTAACAGATTTACAACCACATTCGTTGTTATTGGACAATGATTGTTAGTTAAAATTTATAAACAAGTTAATCAGAGGTCGCTATATATGCAAATCTTTTGTTAAGACACTTCAAGTGTTCCAGTTGTTCCTATGTGTGACTTGATCAGCAGTCAAAAATGGTAACACAGAAACATTCAGTACATATACATTTGGACATTATTGTACTTTATGATATCTTGGCATGTATTGTGGCCTGCTTTCATCTGAAATAGCTGTCTTCTGCCGGTATATTAAGTTTCATCCATCGCTATGATAACTGAACCTTGTTGTCCAGTATTTACAAACTTGTAAAGATCAATTACACCACTTTGTTTATTACGATCAACACTACATAATTCATATACTTCACGAGTTATATGTGTCTGTAATGTTTTTCTATTGCCGTTTTTTCCCCGATGATGAGACTGTACCGTGAAACGCGTTGCAAGGTTGAATAATTTAAGCAGCTTAACACTGGGGCTGGAAGTGGTTGTGTAAAATTTAATTTGTAACTGATTACTGATCGAAGATGAAAATAATTATTATTATCTGCACCTCAGTTTCCTATTCGTGCCTTTCTGAGAGGTGTTAGTTATGTGTGTATATAATTTTTTATATTGCCGTTTTTTCCCGATGATGAGGTTATACCTTGAAACGCGTTGCGAGGTTGAATAATTTAAGCAGCTTAACACTGGGGCTGGAAGCATTCTTGTAAAACTTAATTTGTAACTGATTATTGGTCGAAGATAAAAACAGTTATTATCATCTTCACCTCAGTTTCTTATGCGGGTATCCATGAGAGTGGTGTGCATACCCTGAGCTGCTAAAAAGAGTCTACTCCTAGAACACAAGACTAATACGTCACTTACTCTGCATAATTTTAATAAAATGCGTTCTGTTCAGTAGTTTATGAACTATTTTTCGACTATGTGGGTTGACGTCTGATTATTAGAATTTTATAACTAATTTAAAAATTCTTGTTCTGTCATTTGGAAATGTTGGGTACGATAGTTCGTGTGGTGTCACAAACTCATTTGCAACATCCGTTTCTGCAGCAGCCTGCCAAGTGTCTGTGCAAAGCATTTTAATGGTTCAAATGGCTCTGAGCACTATGGGACTCAACTGCTGTGGTCTTTAGTCCCCTAGAACTTAGAACTACTTAAACCTAACTAACCTAAGGACATCACACACATCCATGCCCGAGGCAGGATTCGAACCTGCGACCGTAGCGGTCGCACGGTTCCGGACTGCGCGCCGAGAACCGCGAGACCAGCATTTTAATGCTTATTCTATTCCATGATGGGCTAACTGGTATAGCAACCGTTTTCTATGAGTATACAAGGATAGTTTGCAACCGATAATGTCTCTCTGAATAACTTGCGAAGCGTTTTAACTTTATACAGGGTGTTAAGAAAAGTGTGGAAAGCTTATAAAGGTGTTGTAGGGTAGGTTGTGCTGAGAAATAATTCTTCAGAAAAATATTCGATACGATGCGCCGTTTCCGATTTAATTAGATTTGAATGTTTCCAGTGAGGTCGTTGCGCGCGCAAATTCAAGCAGCCCGCCTGAGTCGCCAAACATGTTCCTCCTGTGCTTCTCTCAAACCGAACAAACGTAGCATTTGGAACGTAGGATTATCACTTTCGAAAAGGGCACATTTTAACTGGTAATCAGCATTTCAACAAGTGGTAACTCGCGGACTCCCAGATGGCTGTGCTTTACCGCATTTTATGTGAATGCGTAGTCTCACTTCTTTCCGAAAGAACAGACAGCACGCATTTACACAATTTGGTAGGTCAAGCTGGGCAATGGATCTACCATCTTCAGTGCGGATGCATGAATACGTCCGACCTTCTGTGGGAATCTGAGAGAACGAACATTGAGGAAATGGGCAGGATCTGCAGATAAGTGGCGCTCGATGGGAATGTGGATCGGCCGTGAGACGTTCTGATATAGTTGGTGCAGTTGCGATAACGCCGTGTCCCAGAGCGCGCCTTAATTACCGCACATGTCTAGTAAGCAGGACATCCCGGGTTCGGATCCAGGTCCGGTATATATTTTCAATCGTCACCACTGATTCGGCATAATGTCCCATTGCACCTCACAGCAGTTATCCTCTCCCTTTCCTTTCTTTTCTTCCCCTCTCCACCATCAATTTACGTTACCGCAAGTGCTTGAATCTGTGCGCGAAACGACGTGTTTGGTTAACGTAAATGCTCAGTAAATCGTAAATGGTGCAGCATATCGATTTTGTTTCTTAAAAGTTATTTCTCAGCAAAATAATCTACCCTGCAACACCCTTACAATCTATTCAGACTGAATCTGACCACCGTGCATATTATGTTTTAACGCAGCAGTATGTTTCTTTCTGCAACTTCCAAAAGTAGAGTATCTTTCTCCTTTTTCATGTGCGTGGCGAACGCCAGGAGAACACGTGAAGCCTCCGCAGATCGAACTACGCAGAGTAGGTAGTCGCTAGTGGTAAATGGACCGAAGACTATCGCTCCACGGAGAATCGCACTCATGTTGTCCTGGGGCGTTCGATCGATGTCAGTAAAAGTTACTGTATCAAGTTGTAGATATTTATTACTGAGAATTAAATATTATTTAAGAGTAATTTACAACTAATAGTTTATTTATGTTTTCGCCTGTTTCAAAGTCAGAAGGAGACTTAACGAATATTTTAACTGGAAGGCGAAACTAATACAGGAGACGGGTTTAATCATATTTTTACGTGTCTGAGGGATACTACTATCGCGCCTTCTGTCTTTTCAAAATGACAAAATGACAAAATTCAATCGGTTTTCTTAAATATTTACGATCTGTGGGACAGGACCTTCTTAAAATAAAGTATGAGGAGTGCATTTATTCTATGCTGAAGGTGGAATAATGGAAGGAAGATCCCTTCGGTGACGTAGTCTTCATTGCAGTTGACAAAAATATTATGTCTACTGAGGTCGAAGTAGAGTATGATTGTGATGTTACCTGGACACGTTTAACAGGGCTAGGAGAAATAAAGTTAATTGTTTGGTGTTATTATCGGCCACCAGGTTCCACCGTGACAGTTCTAGAATCATTCAAAGGGAGTCTACACTCTATATCACAGAAGTACCCGGATCATGCTATATTAGTCGGAGGCGACTTCAACCTACCTGGTATAGACTAGGATGTCTATGGATTCATTACAGGTGGTACATACAAGCCGTCGTATGAATTACTTTTGAACACATTATCCGAAAACTGTCTTGAGCAGCTAAATCGAAACGGAAATATTTTGGATCTGGTAGCCACGAATAGACCAGACCACATTGACGGTGTCATTGTTGAGACAGGGATTAGTGATCATGATGTTGTTATTACGATTATGCCTACGAAAGTTAAAAAGTCGGTCAAAAAGGCTACGAGAGTATTCTTACTAGAAAGAGCAGATAAGCAGTTGTTATCATCGCTCTTAGTAAATGAATCGACTTCATTTACTTCCGGTACGATGAACGTGGAAGAATTATGGGCAAATTTTAAACACATTGTAAATCACAAATTGGACACTTATGTTCCGAAAAAGTGGGTTACGGACGGAAAAGACCCACCAAGGTTTAACGACGCAATTCGGAGGATTCTCAGGAAGCAAAGACAGTTTCACTCGCGGTGCAAGAAAAATCGGGGGAATGAGGACAGGCAAAAGGTAGTAGAGATTCGTGCTGCTGTAAAAAGAGCGGTGCGCGAAGCATACAACCACTTCCACCGTCATACCTTAGCAAAATACCTTGACGAAAACCAAAGAAAATTCAGGTCTTACGCAAAATCGGTAAGCGGGTCGAAGGCTTCCATCCAGTCAGTGATCAGTCTGGCCTGGCAACGGAAGACAGCAACACGAAAGCTGAAATTTTACATTTAGCATTTGAGAGATCTTTCACGCAGGAGGATCATACAAACATATCGCCGTTTGAGTCTCGTACAGATTCCCGTATGGAGGACATAGTGATAGACATTCCTGGGGTTGTGAAGCAGCTGAATGGGTTGAAAATAAATAAATTGCCAGGTCCAAATGGGATTCCAATTCGTTTTTACAGAGAGTACACTTCTGCATTGGCTCCTTACTTAGCTTGCATTTATCGCGAATCTCTTGCCCAACGTAAAGTCCCGAGCGACTGGAAAAAAGCGCAGGTGACGCCTGTATATAAGAAGGGTAGAAGGACGGACCCTCAAAATTGCAGACCAATATCCTTAACATCGGTTTGTTGCAGGATTCTCGAACATCTTCTCAGTTCGAATATAATGAATTTCCATGAGACAGAGAAGTTGCTGTCCATGCATCAGCACGGCTTTAGAAAGGATCGCTCCTGCGAAACGCAGCTCGCCCTTTTTTCACATGATACCTTGCGAACCATGCATGAAGGGTATCAGACGGATGCCATATTCCTTGACTTCCGGAAAGCGTTTGACTCGGTGCCCCACTGCAGACTCCTAACTATGGTACGAGCATAGGGGATTAGTGCCCAAATATGAGAGTGGCTCGAAGACTCCTTAACCAATAGAACCGAGTATGTTGTCCTCGATGGTGAGTGTTCATCGGAGGTGAGAGTGTCATCTGGAGTGCCCCAGGGAAGTGTGGTAGGTCCGCTGTTGTTTTCTATCTACATAAATGATCTTTTGGGTAGGGAGGATAGCAATGTGGGGCTGTTTGCTGATGATGCTTTGGTGTACGGGAAGGTGTCGTCGTTGAGTGGCTGTAGGAGGATACAAGATGACTTGGACACGATTTGTGATTGGTCTAAAGCATGGCAGCTAACTCTAAATATAGATAAATGTAAATTAATGCAGATGAATAGGAAAAAGAATCCCGTAATATTTGAATACTCCATTAGTAGTGCAGCGTTTGACACAGTCACGTCGATTAAATATTTGGGCGTAACATTGCAGAGCGAAATGAAGTGGGACAAGCATGTAATGGCAGTTGTGGGGAAGGCGGATAGTCGTCTTCGGTTCATTGGTAGAATTTTGGGAAGATGTGGTTCATCTGTAAAGGAGACCGCTTATAAAACACTAATACGACCTATTCTTGAGTACTGCTCCAGCATTTGGGATCCCTATCAGGTCGGATTGAGGGAGGACATAGAAGCAATTCAGAGGCGGGCTGCTAGATTTGTTACTGGTAGGTTTGATCATCACGCGAGTGTTACGGAAATGCTTCAGGAACTCGGGTGGGTGTCTCTAGAGGAAAGGAGGCGTTCTTTTCGTGAATCGCTACTGAGGAAATTTAGAGAACCAGCATTTGAGGTTGACTGCAGTACAATTTTACTGCCGCCAACTTATATTTCGCGGAAAGACCACAAAGATAAGATAAGAGAGATTAGGGCTCGAACAGAGGCATATAGGCAGTCATTCTTCCCTCGTTCTGTTTGGGAGAGGAACAGGGAGAGAAGATGCTAGTTGTGGTACGAGGTACCCTCCGCCAAGCACCGTATAGTGGATTGCGGAGTATGTATGTAGATGTAGTCAATACAGAGCACAAGATCGGATCGCGGAAGAATGGGGAGACATATACGTGGTGAAATTTTTTTAAGACGGCATATACCAGAACTCTTTAAGCGATTTGGGGAAATAACGAAATACATTTACTTTTCAAGATTTCCTGACGGAGATTTGAATCGCAGCAAAGTGGGCCAGATTCCCGGAAAAGTGGCCGTAAATTAAAAGAAAAACTGTTCACAGTTAAGAAGTTTCGTTTAACACTTTGGCTAGAGTAGTGCTGGGATTACTTAATACTGAAGCGGCCAGCTGTTTCTCCCTAAAGTTGAACATAATGTGCAACGAGGTATTCATTTGGGAGCCGCGCGCTGAGATGGAAAAGTACTGCATCGACAACTGACGGCTTTTTTTTTAATGAAGTGTGCTCTACAAGGCATGTACATAATTACGAACATTAATTTCATTATTTACTCGTTAATTAAAAGTTGTTTTTTGTTAATTAACTTCTTACCAGAATGAAAGAAAACAAATTGTAAACCACGAAAGCAAAAAAATTGATTACTTTTGGATTCCATGAAATTCCGTGTTCTCTTTTCTGCTGTCCTTAAGTATGTAGTGTTATGTTCACAAATCAGCCTTAAAATCGATCTACTAGCTCCAAATCTAGCTCTGAGTAAATTTGTTAAGAGTCAGTTGCAGAATTTCGTCGATTTCGAGCGGACGCCTAACTGATGTCGAAAAGTTTCGAAGCTACGCCATTGCAATAGCCAGACGTTATGCCATAAAATACTCGTGGTACTGTATGCCAATAGGAGTCCATGGACTATTGACCCACGAACCAGACAATATTGCTTCTAGAATGAGTCAGCTGTCGAAAGAGGTGCAGCAATCAACAAAGAAGTTAATAATGTAGTATCGTGTAAGCTTTGCATAAACCTCCCCCTGAGAAATTAGGAGTATGCGTTCCGGAGACCTCTGGAAAGAGCTGATGCCTACATTTCTTCTTTGCGGAAACATCTGCGACGAAAGTAAGAGCTGTTGCTCTCTTGGTACCTGCGGAAGAAGACCACAAGGAATCAGATGCTTGAGAGGACGATGAGGATACAAATGTCAGTGAGGAGGAAAAGAAAGAACTAGATGAACACAAAGAAGCACAAGAGGAAGGAGATTAAGAAAAGTCAAAACTTTCAGTTTTTATTACTAATGCAGATTTCCTGTAATAAGGACAGTAATAGAGGCAGTTTAGTGGCAAAGTTTTCCATTAAAATTATAAACGATCACTGAAAACAGTTTTTTGTCCACTTCATTAACTCTGTTACAGATTCTTTTCGCCATATTGGAGCCACGTCTTTGAATTTTACACTTTTGATACAGAAGTTCGAGGATCAGAAACCCGATTATACCCGGGTTGGCAATAATGGATCAAATTTTGACGTTTTGGCCAGGTTTTCAGGGATCTGGCCTACTGTGCGAATACGGGAAGAATTGAAGAAAATGTGTGAAGGCCATTCTTTTTTCAAAGTTGTCGTTCTTCGTTTTTTTTCTGTTTTGTAGTAGCATAGACGAGAGTGTATTTATGCCCTGGCCTCAGCTTTAATCCTCTACCTGGTCCACTAGCGACACGGGAATCCCCGCGCTCGGGTGACGGATGGCCCCTTCACACAGCGTGGCCCTAAGGCCGCGCCTGCGCAGTGGCCACTCCAGAAGCGACGCGTCACAGCTCAGCTCTGCTCCGCTTACGGATGCACACCGCCTCCCGGCGGCTTAGCCATCCCTGTTCCATTTTTACTGCGTCCACATCTCTCTGTGACAGCCCGACGAATTCATACTGGCTGCCAAATGTGCGGAAATGTCCCTTCATCTTTTTTTCCCTCCATAGACCGTTATTTTTGGCGTGAAGACGGAAAGAATATGATAAAGTTGCTCGTTAATCTTCAAAATTCTGCTCAAGACAGTAGAATCTATTTCTGTGTTTGACAGCGAGGGTGTGTGGTATTACTAATTCTCCAACTATAGATGCGTTACACAGCCTGTGTCACAATGCATCTAGGTGATGATTGTTATTGGTATAGGTTATTCGCAGCCTTTTCTCCACGGCTGGCAATAAATGTGTGTGTTCACACGTACTCGTAGTACCATACCATCTCAGAAATGATTATCTATCGCACAATAAAATGTCATGTAAGAATCCATCGTTCAGCCACTTTCTCGAAGTCCTTCTCAGTAGCAGGAAACCGGCTCTGGAATATCCCCCTTCATTGTACCACAGAGCTGAATAACACGACCAGTTTTAGAAAGCAAATTATGGTATATCTGCTGAAACAAGAATAATGAATGCTGTTGTCTCGGCGCACACATGTTCCCCCTGTACATCCTTCTTTGCAGCCAGATCTTCATTTCCCAGTATTCTTAGCTAGAGCAGTCTAATTAAATATACTTTCTTTTGAAGTCCCTGTATCAGAAAACACCTATTTTATAACTATACATTTTTTACAACCGCCATTATCCTTATTGGTATTAATGTCATCATCATTATCATTGTTATTGTCATTATTTTTATTATCATTACAACTATCGATATTAATGGCGGCAGCGGTAGCAGCAGTAGTAGTAGTAGTAGTAAAAGTACTGCCAGTATTAAATGTGTTAGTTCATAGTGACTCTCATTCACTCGCATTGTCACTGTAAGGATTCAAACCAATTTCACACATTTGCAGATGAAAAGGGTTATCCGTTAAGTGTTTACGATAGTACTGCATCTGTGAAACGTCAGTCCGACGTAACAGAGGGCCTGATGACCCTCATCAGATCAGTTTAAATAAATAAATACTTATTTTCATTGTCGAAAGAAACATAAAATATGTCGAATTTTAGTTATGTATGTCCTCTCTGAAGATATTATGTGACAAGGCGTGAAACGCAACACAAAATAATTGATAAACCAGAAGCTTAAGCATGCTATGAGAACGTTCCTTATGGATCTTAGGTCGGCTATGCAAAAAATCCTAACAATGACACAATAAAATTGACAAATAGAAAAATTTTTACTGTTCGTTTATTAATTGTAGATGAAATATTAAAATATAAAAGGTGAAAAAGTAATATGTATGCCTAGAATAGAGGGGTGAAATATACTTCTACTGAACGATATGTGGCAAATAATGGATGGTGGCGGTGGGGTATAAGAAACCAGTGTAGGATATTCTTCTAGAACATAATCTCCTCTGAAAATTCGGGACGTCTTTCGAGAGCAAGTACTCTACCATCTGAGCTACCCAAGCACGACTCACGACCTGTCCTCATTCTGGAAACATCCCCCAGGCTCTGGCAAAGCCATGTCTCCGCAATATCATTTCTTCCACGAGTGCTAGTTCTGGAGAGCTTCTGTGAAGTTTGGAAGGTTGCAGACGAGGTACTGCCGGAAGTAAAGCTATGAGGACGTGACGTGAGTCGTGCTTGGGTAGCTCAAATAGTAGAGCACTTCCCCGCGAAAAGCAAAGGTGCCGAGCTCCAGTCTCGGTCCACCACACAGCTTTAATCTGCCTGAAACTTTCATATCCTCCTCTAGTACTGCATAAATTACTGGGCTCATATGAAATCGTTGGACGTTTATGATCGGTATTTTTTTTCTAAATTTGTTGCACATACGCGTGTAAATGTGTAGATATTAGGTAGTCACATAGGAACATAGATAACAAATGACCAGTAACAGGTCAGTGTTAGTACTACAGTGATCAAAAAGTTTCGGTCCTTTTGGAGTTAATACGAGCTTTATTCCTCTAACAGCCTCGTCTAGTAAGTTAATATGAGAAAACCACACGTATCATTTTGTTTTTTATTGTCAAAGTGAAAATCAGCAGAAAAGTCTGCCTGCTTAGCTGGATGGTAACGTGCTTGCCTCCCGTGAAGCGGGCCTGGGTTCGACTCCCTGCCGGGTCTGAGATATTCTCCGCTCGAGGATTGGGTGTTGTGATATGCTCATAATCGTTTCATCCTCGTCACTGCCACGTGAGTCGCCCAATGTGGCGTCGACTGAAATAAGACTTGCACTCGGCGGCTGAACTCCCGGCCAACAATGCCACACCTTCATTTCATTTTTGTGCTCTACCCAAAAATGTATACACATACTATTATCGGAAACTAATGCTTTTTTTTGTCATCAGTCTACTGACTGGTTTGATGCGGCCCGCCACGAATTCCTTTCCTGTGCTAACCTCTTCATCTCAGTAGCACTTGCAACCTACGTCCTCAATTATTTTCTTGACGTATTCCAATCTCTGTCTTCCTCTACAGTTTTTGCCCTATACAGCTCCCTCTAGTACCATGGAAGTCATTCCCTCATGTCTTAGCAGATGTCCTATCATCCTGTCCCTTCTCGTTATCAGTGTTTTCCACATATACCTTTACTCTCCGATTCTGCGTAGAACCTCCTCATTCCTTACCTTATCAGTCCACCTAATTTTCAACATTCGTCTATAGCACCACATCTCAAATGTTTCGAATCTCTTCTGTTCCGGTTTTCCCACAGTCCATGTTTCACTACCATACAATGCTGTACTCCAGATGTACATCCTCAGAAATTTCTTCCTCAAATTAAGGCCGGTATTTGATATTAGTAGACGTCTCTTGGCCAGAAATGCCTTTTTTGCCATAGCGAGTCTGCTTTTGATGTCCTCCTTGCTCCGTCCATCATTGGTTATTTTACTGCCTAGGTAGCAGAATTCCTTAACTTCATTGACTTCGTGACCATCAATCCTGATGTTAAGTTTCTCGCTGTTCTCATTTCTACTACTTCTCATTACCTTCGTCTTTCTCCGATTTACTCTCAAAACATACTGTGTACTCATTAGACTGTTCATTCCATTCAGCAGATAATTTAATTCTTCTTCACTTTCACTCAGGATAGCAATGTCATCAGCGAATCGTATCATAGATATCATTTCACCTTGTATTTTAATTCCACTCCTGAACCTTTATTTTATTCCCATCATTGCTTCCTCGATGTACAGATTGAAGAGTAGGGGCGAAAGGCGACAGCCTTGTCTTGCACCATTCTTAATACGAGCACTTCGTTCTTGATCGTCCACTCTTATTATTCCCTCTTGGTTGTTGTACATATTGTATATGACCCGTCTCTCCCTATAGCTTACCCCTACTATTTTCAGAATCTCGAACAGCTTGCACCATTTTATATTGTCGAACGCTTTTTCCAGGTCGACAAATCCTATGAACGTGTCTTGATTTTTCTTTAGCCTTGCTTCCATTATTAGCCGTAACGTCAGAATTGCCTCTCTCGTCCGTTTACTTTTCCTAAGGCCAAACTGATCGTCACCTAGCGCATTCTCAATTTTCTTTTCCATTCTTCTGTATATTATTCTTGTATGCAGCTTCGATGCATGAGCTGTTAAGCTGATTGTGCGATGACTCTCGCACTTGTCAGCTCTTGCCGTCTTCGGAATTGTGTGGATGATGCTTTTCCGAAAGTCAGATGGTATGTCGCCAGACTCATATATTCTACACACCAACGTCAATAGTCGTTTTGTTGCCACTTCCCCCAATGACTTTAGAATTCTGATGGAATGTTATCTATCCCTTCTGCCTTATTTGTCCTCCAAAGCTCTTTTAAATTCCTATTCTAATACTGGATCCCCTATCTCTTCTACATCGACTCCTGTTTCTTCTTCTATCACATCAGACAAATCTTCACCCTCATAGAGGCTTTCAATGTATTATTTCCACCTATCTGCTCTCTCCTCTGCATTTAACAGTGGAATTCCCGTTGCACTCTTAATGTTACCACCGTTGCTTTTAATGTCACCAAAGGTTGTTTTGACTTTCCTGTATGCTGAGTCTGTCCTTTCGACAGTCACATCTTTTTCGATGTCTTCACTATTTTCCTGCAGCTATTTCGTCTTAGCTTCCCTGCACTTCCTATTTATTTCATTCCTCAGCGAGTTGTATTTCTGTGTTCCTGATTTTCCCGGAACATGTTTGTACTTCCTCCTTTCATCAATCAACTGAAGTATTTCTTCTGTTACCCATGGTTTCTTCGCAGCTACCTTCTTCGTACCTATGTTTTCCTTCCCAACTTCTGTGATGGCCCTTTTTAGAGATGTCCATTCCTCTTCAACTGTACTGCCTACTGCGCTATTCCTTATTACTGTATCTATAGCGTTAGAGAACTTCAAACGTATCTCGTCATTCCTTAGTACTTCTGTATCCCACTTCTTTGCGTATTGATTCTTCCTGACTAATGTCTTGAACTTCAGCCTACTCTTCATCACTACTATATTGTGATCTGAGTCTATATCTGCTCCTGGGTACGCCTTACAATCCAGTATCTGATTTCGGAATCTCTGTCTGACCATGATGTAATCAGCCGGCCGAAGTGGCCGTGCGGTTAAAGGCGCTGCAGTCTGGAACCGCAAGACCGCTACGGTCGCAGGTTCGAATCCTGCCTCGGGCATGGATGTTTGTGATGTCCTTAGGTTAGTTAGGTTTAACTAGTTCTAAGTTCTAGGGGACTAATGACCTCAGCAGTTAAGTCCCATAGTGCTCAGAGCCATTTGAACCATGATGTAATCTAATTGAAATTTTCCCGTATCTCCTGGCCTTTTCCAAGTATACCTCCTCCTCTTGTGATTCTTGAACAGGTATTCGCTATTACTAGCTGAAACTTGTTACAGAACTCAATTAGTCTTTCTCCTCTTTCATTCCTCGTCCCAAGGTTCTCCTGTAATACAAAATTGTTGAGGCTTTCGTGGCCACTTGTTGACAAACTGCCTATTGGCTTCTGTCTCGGGTTCTTCGGCCGACGTTCATCTAATGATTTTTCTGACGTTTCGCCAGCACGAGTGGCTGGCATTGTCAAAGCTTCACCCTCCATTGCCGGTGGTGAACTGGAGCCGAGCTCGCGGGCGCAGGCTATATGTACCTGGCGCGCCAACGTCCGAGGGCTTCTCCGCGGTCATTTCCGGTGCGGTTCTCCTCTTGCTACCTGCGACGGTCGTTCGCTGCAGTACGGGAAGCCAGGATCCGTTGACCTTAAGGCATTCCTCTTTCTTGTTCAAACTGTTCGCGTGTTTTTGTATTTCTACAGCTTCTCTGAACAAGCGCGTGTGATAGTGCTTCTCTACAGCCAGAACTTCCGTGTCGGAGAATTTTATTACATGGTCGGTCTCATTCAGTGCGTGCTCTGCCACGGCCGATTTCTCCACCTGCCCCAACCTGCAATGTCGCTTATGCTCTTTGATCCTGGTGTTAATGGATCGTCCAGTCATTCCGACATAAACTTTTCCGCATGTGCATGGTATGCGGTATATTCCCGACATTGCAAGTGGGTCTCTTTTCTCCTTCGCCGATCTAAGACACTCTTTGATCTTCCTTGTCGGTTTGAAAATCGTCTTTACGCCATGTTTGCGCAATATACGGCCGATTCTGTCCGTCACTCTGGGAATGTATGGCAGAAAGGCCGTACCCGACAATTCTTTTTCCGGTTCCTTACTTCGCCGAGGGTTGGGCTCTGTTACACTTCTAATATAATTTGTGGAGTAACCATTGCTCCTCAGAACAGTTTCCAGGTGTTGCATTTCTCGTTTGAGGTGTTGCGGCTCACATATTCGTCCTGCTCTCGTTACGAGCGTACTAATCATGCCTCTTTTCTGGCTCGGGTGGTGGTTTGACAGTTTGTGCAGGTATCGGTCCGTGTGAGTCGGTTTTCGATACACGGCGAAGATCTGGGACACAGCGTGTATCGAAAACCGACTCACACGGACCGATACCTGCACAAACTGTCAAACCACCACCCGAGCCAGAAAAGAGGCATGATTAGTACGCTCGTAACGAGAGCAGGACGAATATGTGAGCCGCAACACCTCAAACGAGAAATGCAACACCTGGAAACTGTTCTGAGGAGCAATGGTTACTCCACAAATTATATTAGAAGTGTAACAGAGCCCAACCCTCGGCGAAGTAAGGAACCGGAAAAAGAATTGTCGGGTACGGCCTTTCTGCCATACATTCCCAGAGTGACGGACAGAATCGGCCGTATATTGCGCAAACATGGCGTAAAGACGATTTTCAAACCGACAAGGAAGATCAAAGAGTGTCTTAGATCGGCGAAGGAGAAAAGAGACCCACTTGCAATGTCGGGAATATACCGCATACCATGCACATGCGGAAAAGTTTATGTCGGAATGACTGGACGATCCATTAACACCAGGATCAAAGAGCATAAGCGACATTGCAGGTTGGGGCAGGTGGAGAAATCGGCCGTGGCAGAGCACGCACTGAATGAGACCGACCATGTAATAAAATTCTCCGACACGGAAGTTCTGGCTGTAGAGAAGCACTATCACACGCGCTTGTTCAGAGAAGCTGTAGAAATACAAAAACACGCGAACAGTTTGAACAAGAAAGAGGAAAGCCTTAAGGTCAACGGATCCTGGCTTCCCGTACTGCAGCGAACGACCGTCGCAGGTAGCAAGAGGAGAACCGCACCGGAAATGACCGCGGAGAAGCCCTCGGACGTTGGCGCGCCAGGTACATATAGCCTGCGCCCGCGAGCTCGGCTCCAGTTCACCACCGGCAATGGAGGGTGAAGCTTTGACAATGCCAGCCACTCGTGCTGGCGAAACGTCAGAAAAATCATTAGATGAACGTCGGCCGAAGAACCCGAGACAGAAGCCAATAGGCAGTTTGTTCTCCTGTAACCTTTTCTTCTACTCCTTCCCCTACAACTGCATTCCAGTCGCCCATGATTATTAGATTTTCGTCCCCCTTTACATACTGCATTACCCTTTCAATATCCTCATACACTTTCTCTATCTGTTCATCTTCAGCTTGTGACGTCGGCATGTACACCGGAACTATCGTTGTCGGTGTTGGTCTGCTGTCGATTCTGATTGGAAAAACCCGGTCACTGAACTGTTCACAGAAACACACCCTCTGCCCTACCTTCCTATTCATAACGAATCCTACACCTGTTATACCATTTTGTGTTGCTGTTGATATTATCCGATACTCATCTGACCAGAAATCCCTGACTTCCTTGCACTTCACTTCACTGACCCCTACTATATCTAGATTCAGCATTTGCATTTCCCTTTTCAGATTTTCTAGTTTCCCTACCACGTTCAAGCTTCTGACATTCCACGCCCCGACTCGTAGAACGTTATCCTTTCGTAGATTATTTAATCTCTTTCTCATGGTAACCTCCCCCTTGGCAGTCCCCTGCCGGAGATCCGAATGGGGGACTATTCCAGAATCTTTTGCCAATGGAGAGATCATCATGACACTTCTTCAATTACAGGCCACATGTCCTGTGGATACACGTTACGTGTCTGTAATGCAGTGGTTTCCATTGCCTTCTGCATCCTCATGTTGTTGATCATTGTTGATTCTTCCGCCTTTAGGGGCAATTTCCCACCCATAGGACAAGAGAGTGCCCTGAACCTTTATCCGCTCCTCCGCCCTCTTTGACAAGGCCGTTGGTAGAATGAGGCTGACTTCTTATGCCGGAAGTCTTCGGCCGCCAATGCTAATTATTTATAAAAATTTAGGCAGTGGCGGGGATCGAACCCGGGACCGAAGACGTTTTGATTATGAATCAAAGACGCTACCCGTAGACCTTTTTTTTTTTTTAAATCTCATTTTGTTCGCTTTTGTTCGTTGTGTCTGCTCGGGGCGGACGTCGTAAGACATCCGTTTAGGTTCGTTGATGATCGATTAACTCAGTTTTTTTGGTTACAGAGGGCACGTAACCCTTTGACCGAACACGCTGAGCTACCGTGCCGGCATACCCCTAGACCACCTAATGCTTATATTGTCATTTCATATATTTTCTAAGTACTGGTCAGGCCTCCGTCTCGAACTTTCACTACCCTCAGATCACGCAAGTACGGCTCGTTTTCATTCCATAGGTACTACTGAGTAGTCCTTACGCGTTCACATTTCGTGGCTAATCGAACGCCTCAAATAGTCTTTCTGTCCTTCCTCAACTGGGTCGAGGAGTGTCACAATCAAGGCTACTACTTAGATTGGGAGCGACCAGAAAATCTCTTCCAGTCGCTATACTGGGCCCATTGAACGTGCTTCAGCTTATAAGAGAAAAACCATGTGCACACTATACAAAAGTTTGAAGAGTATCTCTCTCTCTCTCTCTCTCTCTCTCTCTCTCTCTCTCTCTCTCTCTGTGTGTGTGTGTGTGTGTGTGTGTGTGTGTGTGTGTGTGTGTGTCACAGGGCTACGATTTCCTTGTTGTATGTCAAACTGGTCTGTCACATATAAAATCATTCATCTTTTCCGTAAATATGGCTTTGCTAACAAAAAGGTGAAAAGAATACCATTTGTTTTAGAGAAAAACAGCTCAAAATGTTCCCAGAAATTTTACTGCAGAGAACAATAAGCTCACCATTCCAAAAATTTGTGACAGAACTTTTATTTAATGAAGGATGGATACAGCCAATCTGTTGCATAGATTTTGTTGCATTGACATAGTTTCGATACCGACTAAGGGCATATTCGTCACAATTACAGTTATATAGATTCACACTACATTGAGAGAGAGTCGGAGGTCGGTCATAGCGGACTGCTACACATGTGGCTTTATTATTGGCTTTACAAGATAACTATTACTTGCTAGAGCTGCGCAATTTAGCTCATATGTTTTTAATATCTCTCATAGTAGCGTAAGTCTATGTAACTGTAACTTATTGTGGTGAATATACCACTAGTCGGAACCGAAATTAATTCAATGCAATATTACTCGTGCAACTGGTTGGCCATATTTATCCATCTTCATAACTTAATTACGACATGTTGAAGATCATACTGGCAGAACGTCTGAACGGAACCACCGTTTTGGTCACGTCCATAACAGCTCCGTTATCTAAGGTTCCCTACTTACAGCTATATAACAGGCTGTACGAACAGTGATAGTAAAAATAATCGACAGGGACCAGAAACGAGTTGGTCAGTAACGGTTGGTTTATGTACCGACAGGAATTGCTGCTACCAACGAATGCATGACCATAAACAGTTTGCAAGTGAATACTGCTAAGCAATTGTGTGAAATCGACATTTGGAGTCAGATATATCTCCTCATGGCGTTTCTCAGAGCGCAACGTACAGCCGTACATCTTCATTGGGCCAAACATCATAGAACCTGGATCGTAACTGAATGGAGTTGGGTACTGTGGTCCTACGAATCTCGATTTTGTTCCCTTTTAAACAATGGAAGTTGTGGAAATCAGCCGGCCGAAGTGGCCGTGCGGTTAAAGGCGCTGCAGTCTGGAACAGCAAGACCGCTACGGTCGCAGGTTCGAATCCTGCCTCGGGCATGGATGTTTGTGATGTCCTTAGGTTAGTTAGGTTTAACTAGTTCTAAGTTCTAGGGGACTAATGACCTCAGCAGTTGAGTCCCATAGTGCTCAGAGCCATTTGAACCATTTTTTTGTGGAAATCATCGAAGGCCTAATGAGGCCTTAATACGGAGAATGTGGAGGGCGTGATTCGGTGACGACTTTGTGGTGTTTATAGTTCCACGACATCACCGACTGAGTCAGGTTACCGTGATCATGGACCAAGACACGTAAGTAAGCATTCTCGGTGACAAAGAGTTCCCCTTTCTTCTACAACTACAGGTGATGGGTATGCCCCGGACACTCACAAGTTCGAAGGTTTCAACAGCGTATTTAAGCATGTTGCATGCATACCTCTCTGGATTGATGAAAATTCTGGCCAATTACATCACTCGATCTTAGAAAATAGCTGTGTGCGATTGGAACAACGGGTGATGGGTGGTAGAAAACTTCCTCGCGATAGAGCTACCGTGCCTAATCACTTGTGTGCTTGATGTTGCATACTTTAAGAAAGGTTTGGACTCTTGGCCTCGTCGAATCGTTTCCATTATTAAGGCTGGAGATAGTGTTCTACGATATCAGCATATTATCTCGTAGCAGTGATCAGTGTGGTCCTTTTCTATTGAGTGTGTTTACTGTGCTACTAAGGAATTGTGTTGTAGAATGTATTAATATGGACATTGGTGTACGAAAAGATTGTTAAATATCTGAACTCACCTGCTTTGTGCACGAGAGTCCTTTATGAAGAACTGAAACAGATAAAGAATATTTAGCTATAGGATATGATCCAGGAGAACAGCACGGAGTATAACGTCTTCGGACAGCGAAGCATGATTCATTTCTTTCCGAGAAGTCGTTCACGAGTTTGTTCAGAAACTGTTGAGATATGCCATCCCATTCGTAGCGCAATATGCTTGTCGGATAAAGAAGCGTCCAGGGTGGTGCCATCGGCTGCACGAAACATGGGCTGCGACCGGCCACGCGAAAGCTATCGGTTTCTGGTCCGGTGAATATGCAGGCCAGTCTATCCGCGCGGTGACCCGTCTCTCCATTGCGAGATGGTCTGCGGGGGCGGGCGCTGTCGTCCGCGAGTACCGAGTCTAGGCTCGCTAGACAGCGGAGAACTGCTGCAAATTCACAACTAATTCGGGATGGTATCGTTCAGTGCAAACGTCACAGCCCTTCTGGATGGATGTCAGGGAGACAGACGGGTTGAAAGAAATGGGCAAAATATTCAGCACGAAAGGCGGCCAGTCAATCATAATAATTTGTGATTATTGTATTTGTTTGTTTATGCGAATATGTGGTGGTTAAGTAAATGCAACCATTCAAATGGCAAATGACGCTGCTATTCTGGGCTTGCCCTTCTAAGCATTCCTTGTCCTATCCCATCCTGTGTTTAGGGGTACCAGACTGAACAGTAGATGCGAAAGACTACAAATCTGTCTTACACCCGCTTTAATCCGTGCACTCAGTTGTTGGTCTCCGCTCCTAGTGTTACGTCTTCGTCCTCGTACATATTCTATATTACCCGTCTTTTCCTATAGCTTATCTCGATTTTTTCAAGATTTCTAGCATCTTGCACAATTTTACACTGTCGAATGCTTTCTCCAGGTTGACAAATCTTATGAACGTGTCTTGATTTTTCTTCAGTCTCGCTTCCATTATTAACCTCAGCGTCACAGCTGCTCTCTGGTGCCTTTTCCTTTCCTACAGCCAAACTGATGGTCTTCTAACAGAGCGTCAATTACCTTTTGGATTCTTCGGTATATTATTTTTGCCAATAACCTAGCTGTATAAGCTATTACGTTGACTGTGCGATAATTCTCGCACTTGTCGGCTCTTCCAATGTTGAAAATTATTTGGATAATGTTTTTTTGGAAAGTCATAAAGTATAGCTCAGTCTCATACATTTCGTTCCCACTTCCCCAACGAATTTAGAAATTTCGATGGAATGTTATCTGTCCATTCCCCCGTACTTGATTTTAAGTCAAAAAAGCTCTTAGAAATTTCGATTCTAATACTGGAACCTCTATGTGTTCCCTACCGACTCCCGTTTCTTCTTCTACCACGCAACAGATACGTCATCCCTTTCATAGAGGCCTTTAATGTATACCTATGCGCTCTCTCCTCTGCATTTTTTAACTTCCTGATGTTTCAACTGATGTCCTATCATCCTATCACATCTTCTTGTCAGTGTTTTCCATATATTTGTTTCCTCTCAGGTTCTGCATAGAACCTCCTCATTCCTTGCCTTAACTGTCACCTAACTTTGGCTGTCGTCTGTAATACCTCTTTTCAGATGCTTCGATTCTCTTCTGTTCCAGCTTTCCCACAATCCCTGTTCCACTTTCATACAATACTGTGCTCCAGTCGCACATCCTCAGAATTTTTTTCTCTAATTAGATCCTATTATGATAGTAGCAAACTTCTCTCGGCCAGAATCACCCTGTTTGCCAGTGCTAGTCTGCTTTGATGTCCCCCTTGCTCCGTCCGTCGTGGGTTATTTTCCTGCCTAGTTAGTAGAATCCTTTTCCTTCATCTACTTCGTGACCACTAATCATGATGTTAAGTTTCTTGCTGTTCTCATTTCTGCTACTTCTCATTACTTTCGTCTTCCTTCGATTTACTCTCAGTCCACATTCCCTACTCATTAGGCAGTCCATTGCATTCAGCAGATCCTCAGAATTTTCTTCCTCAAATTAAAATCTATGTTTGACACTTGAAGACTTCCATTTTGTTTAATTCATAAGTGACTTTTATTTCTGTATTCCTGAATTTCTTGAACAATTTGGTACTTCGTTCTTTCTCGAGCACCTGAAGAATTTCTGGAGTTACCAGTTCATTTTTTTCACCGTTATGTACATTGTGCCTACGGTTTTCTCTAAAACTTCTGTAACTCTCGTCTTTAGAGTCGTCCACTCCTCTTCAACCCAACTGACTGCTGAATAATTCATTTCGCAGTATCTATAGGGTCAGAGAACTTCAAGTGAATCTCTTCATTCCTTAATACATCCGTATCGCACTTTCTTGCGCACTGATGCTTCCTGACTGGCCTCCTAAACTTCAGCCCCCTCTTCACCAAATGGTCTATATCTCTTCCTGAGTACGCCTTCCTAGTCAGTATATGACTCTGCATAGCCATAGTGTAATCTAAGTGAAATCATCCTGTATCTCCAGGCCTTTCCCAAGCATAACGATTCCGCTTATTGTTCTTGACCACAGAATTCGCTGTTAGTAGCTGAATTTTATGGCAGAATTCAGTCTTTCTCCTCTGTAATTCCTACTATCAAGCCCATATTTTCCCGAAACCCTTTCGTCTACTCCTCCTCCTACAATAGATTTCCAGTCGCCCATGAGTATTAGATTTTCATCTCCCTTTACGTACTGAATTAAGCGTAAAGTATTCTCACGTACGTACTCCCTCTCTTCATCTTACGCTTGTGATGGATGGCTGCGTTTATAATTGAACTATCGTTGTTGGCGGTGATTTTATGTCGATTCTAATGAGAAAAACTCTATCACCATCCTATTCATAATGAATCCTACTTCCGTTACACCATTTTCTGCTCCTGTTGACTTTATCCTATTCTCGTCTGACCAGAAATCTTTTCTTCTTTCCATTTCCCCTCACCGATCCCCAATGTATTTAAATTGAGCATCTGCATTTCCCGTTTCAGATTTTCTAGCCTCCCTCACACTTTCAAAATTCTGAGATCCTACGTCCCGATTCTTAGATCGTTATCATTTCTTTGGTTATTCAATGTTTTTCCCATGGTCATCTTCCCCTTTGGCAGTCTTATCTCAAAAATCCGAGTTGTGGCTACCCCGGAATTTGTTGCAAATGGAGAGATCATCACGACTCTTCCTTAATTAAAGTCCACACATTTCGTGTGTCTTTATTACATTGGTTTCCATTACCTTCTGCATTTTTACGCCCTTGATCGTTGCTGATTCTTCCGTCTTTTAGGGGCAGTTTACCATCCCAAGGACAAGAGATGCCATAAACCTCTGTCGGCTCCTTCGCCCCCTGTGGCGTGGCCGTTGGCAGAACGAGGGAGACTTATGCCGGAAATCTTTGGTGATGATTTTTATTGAAAATTTAAGCTGTTGTGAAGTTGAACACGGGACCGAGGACCATAGGTGCAGCCGCTAGATCACGTGTGAGGTGACGGACTCGTATTCTATGACCCCTCACAAGACCTGTGTGAGTGATTAACGCACTGGAATTTCATTTCCGTGTAGTAGGATTGAGATCTCCATCCGATAATACAGTTTAATTTTTCCGTAGTTTTGCTCTGTCGGCGGAGGAAAAGTATATTTATTTCAAAAGGATGCTGCCGATATCTTTCTCTAGCTTTGCGAAATCTGAGCATGTGGTCAGCCTGAAAACCCCTCTCTTTGCTACGTTCATCCTTTGCGACTACGACGTCACACATACTGACTGCTACATTTCATAGGACTGCTTCGATTGGTTACCCTCGGCCAACACTCCCTCTCTTATTGCAAGTCGTCATCAGACCTATAATTTAGCTACGTAACACAATATTAATATTATCACATGGCTGGGATAAATGTAAATCGTGAAGAATGGCGTCCGGAGCCCGATAGTGGCTGATGCTAATTAGCATCTGATGTTCACTAGCTACGAAGAACGGTCGGGTTCACAAACAACGGCACAATATCACTCTATTGATGACTGCATCACAGGCAACATCTTCCAGCGTTCAATGTCGCAAGCACATGTAGTCCGGCAGATAATTCTCGATATGAAATAGTGATTATTTATGTGAACTATTACTATGGTGCAATGAACAAGAAGGCGATGCATTTATTGCAAGATCGAAAAACTTGCTACGAAATCTGTGACTACTACCACAAACAAGAAAAAGAAAAAAGAGTGATATATAGCAACATTCATCATTGCCTAATCAATTTACCTTCACAACATCGTTAGTTATTGTTTTGTCGACCATGTTTCGATACGAAAAAGGCTTCATCTTGGATGGCAGATCGTCACCGTATTCAGTACACACATCATACACCTTCCAAATACTATCTTCAGCTAATCAAGCCGAAACGACGTGGATTGTCGTCTTCACGCTGCAACATGAGAATGCTCAGCCCTATATTGTAACATTTGCGACAATCACAAACGTGGCGTTTAGTTTTCTCATCTACCATACTAACAAGCCTCGAGCGTGATGCTATGTTTGTGAAGCTCAAAGAAGCACTTCGCAGTCGGAAGTTCTTTTCTAGGGTAGAAGTAGGCAGCGTAGTTTGTAAGTGCTGCGCCAAAAATGAGTTTCTTTTCAACGAGAATTAAGGTATCATTTACCTACGCGGTTAGCGAGTGACTATTACCTGGTTCAAGAACTGGTACTGCCACGGATTTCTTGTTGGACCGCTCTGTAGATAGCTCGGCTCTGAGTCTGACAGATGGGACGAACGCTGCAACGCTATTAGTTTCGTAAGAGCATCAGCTTCTTAATAGACATTTTCTACAAGCAGTAACCGATCACACTTAAGTAAAGACAGGCAGTAATGCAGAAAAAAATGAAATGAAAGAGTTTAAATGGAGTTGAGTGAGTAACTGGAACAGGAACTCAAGACAAGAACGAAGTTGATATGTAACTGAATATTTTAATTGTCCGTAAAATTCACTTAAATAAGATGGTTTCCATAACAAAAGTATATTAAGAGCGCGTTTGTTCGTCCTGAAGATCAATAACGAAAACTGTTAACTAGAGCACTTCGAGGAAGTAGCGACCTCTTTGGCAGAGTACCCAAAAAGTTTTGTTAACTCAGTTGTAATATTAGTATACAAACACCGACAAATCACCAGTGGTATTTCATCAGTTTTGCTACATTGTTCTTGGTAATTGTTCATTACGAAATACAGTTTCCCTCGCACCAAACTAATGTTCTTCGGTCGCGAGGACAGCACAACACTCGAAGCAGTTGGCAAACGACGAAGTCCACGTAGCTTCTCCATTTCCACCACGCGTGAATATTCAGACTGTAATTGCAGTAAGGCCACGGCCATACTGCTGCTCAGAAAGTTAAATCCAGGTCCTGGTCAAAATCTATCCAGTTTCTCCGCGACCCTCTCCATGGACTGTCGCCCAACAGAAGATCACGAGACGCTCCAGCACGGCCTGTTTCAAACCTTGGAAAACAGACCACGCTAGTCTAATTCTCGAATGAGAGAAGTGTTATTAAAATGACAACCATCAACAATTACATTTAATTATTTAATTACAATAAGACATACCATGCTGATTACTCTCTCTTCCTACAATTCATTCTAACATGAATACTATTACAGCCATCAACATGAACACTCAGTGGTGCCGTCGTTCACTACATTAAAATGAATACACCGTAAATAAATACGGGGGATGGACGAGAAAACTGAAACAATGCGAGAAATACATTCTTGAACGTAATGCAGATGCTGGCCAAGCCTGCAGGTTGCGATACTGTATTTGGCCATCAGACGGCACCTGTGCAACGTCCTCAGTACGTTGGAAGGCTACCGGAAGAGACTAATCGGTTTAAAGCCCTTTCTATTTTAATTGGTTTAAAGTGAAGATAAACCTCGAGGTAGCGCGTTTCGTCTGCGCGATCGAAAATTTTATTCATTGACTTAGCATTGCTCCATGGCGAGCGAAGGAAAATAAAATCGGAATGTGAGAGGACTTTGATACGAGACAGGATAACGAGAGGATGTTTAGTAAGTGTGTGCAATGAAAAAGTCATTGTTAGCCGTCATATTGGATAATTTGTGTTTTGAGGTTCACAAGCGATATGTAATGTTAATGTGGAGTTTAGTAACGTTCATAATACAGTCTGTTGCATTTCATTGGTAATTGTGCGTATTTAATTTTGATAAAATGATTCTGTAATGAACTATTATGTACTACAAGCTTGTATAGGAATTCGAACATTTGGTGGTCGATGTTTGCTGTAGAATCTGCTTCAATAACACCGTCATAAGAAAAGATAAAGTTTTCTCTGCTAAAGAGAACTCATTTCACTCACAGACAACTATCGAATGACCAAATAAGAATTGCAGTGTTCCAATTCGAGAAGATTCTATAGAAGTTTTCTTTCTCTTATATTTCAAGAATTTGGCAGGCAATCGTCGGAGTCGGCAACTTCTTCTCCACTACGAGATTAACTTGTATGCTGTGGGAGCAGTCGACGCCGATCAAGATAATCTCCTTGAGACACTACACACATCAGGTCAATAAAAATGAGATCAATGTTACCAGCTTGAAAAGGTTAAATTCTTCTTTGGAGTAAGACAAGTACTATAACAGTATCCAGATCTGAACATTACTGAGCCCTTATGGACTAATTTGGAGAAATGGGTGCGTGGCTACTGTCCATCAAGGACACCTCAACGTGCCGCTATTTTACAGGCAGAATGTTATGAGATTCCATTTAAAACCATACGGGACCTGTATTTAGACTGGAAGCTGTTTTGAATCGCAACGGTTTCTCTACAACTTATTATGGAGCATGGTAATAATACTTGTATTTTTGGTGCTTCCATACTTATTTACACCCCCTATATCTACCGACGAAAACTTCCCGCTGCAGAACTGCCCGCTCCGTATTCGATGTCTACCAATTTGGGCTGCAGGTTGTTCAGGAATATTCGTTACATACGTCTGGGACTTCTAGAGGGGGATGAGGACATAATGTTTTGAACAGGATTCATTGCTCTGAAACGCATCGTTTCCATTCTGCAGCCGTTTTAAAACATCTTTGCTAGGTGGGTCTGCAATAGGGTAGTCATAGTAGGGGTACTTACGTCGGATCGGCTGTTGTCATTTTACGTGTACCTTTCCTCTCGGACCTGGTTGTACCCTCATTCACGTCTCAGTGGGTGTTAGGGAAACACACATTGATTGAGTAAACGTTTGCAGAATACACCCACAAGTTCTTTCTGAATGTCGAAGCTCATGGTAATGGAAGAGTTACTCGTCGCATTTATCAAGATGGTATGCACAACGCCCGACTCCATCGCATACAATTTTCGCCACAATTAATGAACAGTGTCGAGACAAGGGCACATTCACTGTTAGCAACCATGACTGTGGTGCTCCAAGGAGAGACCGCGCTCCCGAAATGGAAGAGGCCGTACTGCAAGCTGTCTACCGCGTTGCCTACTATGGTAAGCAACTCTGAGGCTTTTCTGTTCCCTCAACAGAGGTGGACGCGTTACAAAACTAAATTGAAACCATCGTAGAACGGGAATTGTACGTTTCTGGGCAAGGGTCCTATTCAAACTATTAAGCACCCACTCCCCTCTACAAGTTATAGAGGTTTGTAACGAGAATTTCCGAACACCCTATATGTTACATGATCAGCCGTGTGTTCAAAACAGGCGTCTGAGAGCGTTAATCTTTTCGGTGCCTCACACAACGTATGTGTGGTGTGAGGAATAAACAGAATTAAAAACAGTTAACTAAGTGACAAACAATTCACCTAAAACCTATATGATGTTGCAGGGTGACAATTAATGAACAATATGAAATAAAAGCGTCATAACTTCTGAACTGTTTGCGTTATGACGATCAAATTGAACGGTTGGCCGCAGGATATGACGGGAATTAGTATGCGCATTAGCGTTAGGCTTAGCGACGAAGCCCACTCTTTTGGATGGGTTCATCAGTAAGAAAAACTGGTGCATCTGGGGGACTGAGAATCCGAATTTCATGATTGAGAAGTCTCTTCGTCTTCAACGGCTGACTCTGTGGTGTGCAACGTCCAGTCACTGAATAATCGGAGAGATAATCCTTAATGGCGCGGGTACTACCGAATTGTACTCGGTTTTGGAAGATGATTTCATCCCCATTAACCAAAGGAGCCCTGATTTCGACAACTTGTGGTTCATGCAAGACGGAGCTCGACCCCAACAAAGCAGAAGAGTATTTGATGTCCTGGAGGAGCACTTTAGGATGTGGATTGCGGCTCATGAATACGCTGTGGCTACTGGCATGGGCCTCGATTGGCCGCCATATTCTCCGGATCTGAACACATGCGTCTCCTTTTTGTGAGGCTGTATAAAAGCTGAGCTCCATCTCCATCCAGGAGATCATCGCCAGCATCGATGTTCCGACACTTCAGTGGGTCATGGAGATTTTCGCTATTTGTCTCCGCCACATCGTGGCCAATGATGGCAGGCATATCGAACATGTCATAACCTGAAACCGAATATCTGTAGTGACGTTTACGTGTAGAATAAGACGTGTGCAGACAGTAGTTCAATAACTGTCACCCGTTACTAGCGCTTTTTTTTTGGATATTATGATATCTACCCACGAAATGAATTATTACGGATTGTACCTAATGTACAGGTAAAAATTTCTACACTCCTGGAAATTGAAATAAGAACACCGTGAATTCATTGTCCCAGGAAGGGGAAACTTTATTGACACATTCCTGGGGTCAGATACGTCACATGATCACACTGACAGAACCACAGGCACATAGACACAGGCAACAGAGCATGCACAATGTCGGCACTAGTACAGTGTATATCCACCTTTCGCAGCAATGCAGGCTGCTATTCTCCCATGGAGACGATCGTAGAGATGCTGGATGTAGTCCTGTGGAACGGTTTGCCATGCCATTTCCACCTGGCGCCTCAGTTGGACCAGCGTTCGTGCTGGACGTGCAGACCGCGTGAGACGACGCTTCATCCAGTCCCAAACATGCTCAATGGGGGACAGATCCGGAGATCTTGCTGGCCAGGGTAGTTGACTTACACCTTCTAGAGCACGTTGGATGGCACGGGATACATGCGGACGTGCATTGTCCTGTTGGAACAGCAAGTTCCCTTGCCGGTCTAGGAATGGTAGAACGATGGGTTCGATGACGGTTTGGATGTACCGTGCACTATTCAGTGTCCCCTCGACGATCACCAGTGGTGTACGGCCAGTGTAGGAGATCGCTCCCCACACCATGATGCCGGGTGCTGGCCCTGTGTGCCTCGGTCGTATGCAGTCGTGATTGTGGCGCTCACCTGCACGGCGCCAAACACGCATACGACCATCATTGGCACCAAGGCAGAAGCGACTCTCATCGCTGAAGACGAGACGTCTCCATTCGTCCCTCCATTCACGCCTGTCGCGACACCACTGGAGGCGGGCTGCACGATGTAGGGGCGTGAGCGGAAGACGGCCTAACGGTGTGTGGGACCGTAGCCCAGCTTCATGGAGACGGTTGCGAATGGTCCTCGCCGATACCCCAGGAGCAACAGTGTCCCTAATTTGCTGGGAAGTGGCGGTGCGGTCCCCTACGGCACTGCGTAGGATCCTACGGTCTTGGCGTGCATCCGTGCGTCGCTGCGGTCCGGTCCCAAGTCGACGGCCACGTGCACCTTCCGCCGACCACTGGCGACAACATCGATGTACTGTGGAGACCTCACGCCCCACGTGTTGAGCAATTCGGCGGTACGTCCACCCGGCCTCCCGCATGCCCACTATACGCCCTCGCTCAAAGTCCGTCAACTGCACATACGGTTCACGTCCACGCTGTCGCGGCATGCTACCAGTGTTAAAGACTGCGATGGAGCTCCGTATGCCACGGCAAACAGGCTGACACTGACGGCGGCGGTGCACAAATGCTGCGCAGCTAGCGCCATTCGACGGCCAACACCGCGGTTCCTGGTGTGTCCGCTGTGCCGTGCGTGTGATCATTGCTTGTACAGCCCTCTCGCAGTGTCCGGAGCAAGTATGGTGGGTCTGACACACCGGTGTCAATGTGTTCTTTTTTCCATTTCCAGGAGTGTATTTACACTCGCTACTCTCCTTACGACATAATTTATTGAAACGCTACTTACGATAGTTACAAGAAATTCCAAATACTAATAATCTCAAAACTACTCAGTGTTATGACTACTTAACCTAAAGTTGCACTGCTCGCATTTTTGTAATAGTGCAGCGCGTCTGCGTGGCGTGATAGTCCTATTTGGAGTGTAGTATATTGGAACACTTTTCAGGCTTTCGCCTCTAGACAGTCCTGTAATGGAAGTTTAATATATGTTCTTATTTCATTTTCAGATGATTGCTTCAGTTGATGTTTCATGCAGGAAATGTAAGATTTTTCCAATATGTAAAACTGTTCTGATGGTACAAAATGGTGCAGGAACAAATGTTATATTCTCATTTAAAGGTGTTATTATTACTGTAAGTACTATTCTGAACAGTCTACGTGGTACACTTTTTACTCTACTGTACACCAATAACCAGTAAGTGAATTTAAATTACGAACAAGCAGTGTCAGACATTAGTTACAAGTTAAAACAGAAGCTACTGGAAACTAACAGGTTAGTTTGTAGATATGATGTGTTTCATGGTAGGCAACCGTCTTCTGGTTTAAGGTCTAAGATGGAGCGTGACCGACAAAATATGGCTTAACCCTCCTCAAGGTATGTAACTAATTTTTGAAATATACGGTATACTAACCACCATGAAGCTCTGTAACTGAAGAATTGACGCTAAGAATTGACAGCAGTTGAGTATGTAGAACTCGTCATATTTGCAAACGGTGCAGTAAACACCACCTCAGGCCTCACAACAGCAGAAACAATAGAAAATGCCGGAAACTTCTTCTGACGGCATCTACAGCGATTTCGTTCATGTGAATGTAAAAACTGTCAGTCGACTGAAACACCAGCAAAAATCGTGTGGTGCTGCGTACACTATCCTGAGGTCTACTTACATTTATGATGCATGTATTATGACATAATTGCTGTGCAGTAACATATCATCCGTGGTTGTCGGTGTCTGGATTCACTCATAATCGTCTTAATAAAGTACGATTCACGCGTCTCTCTACAAACGAGTGTGCTGCTACAACAAAGGATAAGTTGGTACAAGGTTGTGCTGGGTACACGGGCTTAGTGTCGACAGCATTCTTGGTTATCCTCTGACTTTGCACCTGGCTTACTGCATACCACGCTTCACTGCGTAGTGTAAATTCAGAGTTAAGAATAATACGTAACGCAATTAAGTTCGTTGTACTGTGTTGTGTTTTCGAAATACAGACAAGATTTTCGTCTCGCTGTACTCGCCCCAGAGATTCCGTGAAATCGGAGCACTTTCTTTACTTGCAACCGATAGTTACCATTTTTTTTTTTTGTAGATGGAGCTATTTTGTAGCTCTTGACATCTATGGAAGTGGATCGCATTAGAGTCTAATCTTAGCACTTCCTAATCACTTACTGTCGATCTCCAGTCCCTGATGTGCTTTCCCATTCCCGTGACTCATGTGCTACATCGGATGAACGACATTCGTAGCAACTGACATTTCCTTATTTTTGATAATCTTCAGTGCTGACGCTTAGGTGTAATGGCACAATAGGAAAAGAAGTATGGAATTAAAGTCAAAATGACATTAGGTAATAAATGTACAGGAAGAAGGGAAAAGATAAGGAATGGAACGAAACAAGGAAAGCATAAGTTCATGAAAAGGAAAAAAAAATTAATTTAATGGAGGGGAAGTAGGTGTGGAATGTAAAGGAAACGGAAAAAGAAGTATGTATGGAGAGGAAAAGAAACGGAAAGGGAAATAGGTACGGAATGTATGGGAGAAAGGAAAGAAAAATGGAAAGAAAAAAAGAAATAGGTGTGTAATTATAAAGGAAACACAGTGGGAAAGGAGAAGGAGAAAGGAAATGGTGTGGAATGAAAAGGAAAAAAAGGAAAAGGAAGAGTGAGGAAATGGAAATTTAATACCGGAACTTAGCCTGATTGTTGTGCGTAATATCTCCACCAGGAGCATGGACAGACACCAGTAGTGCGACCTACCGCATGAGAGGCACAGTACAGACATGGAGATTTCAACCAATCGCAGTCACACAAGATTCTGTTATTTAGAACAAGACGCCACCATAGATCCTGGTCTCGCATCCGAAGGAAGCAAATCAGCGATATTTGACACAAATTTTATGTACTGTGAAGATTCAGTTGAAGCTCAAGTTCGAGCACCAGGTAGTGACTATTGTTGTACTCGTAAAGCTGGCTTCTAGAAGTGCTCGGCGTTAATAATATATCATGGGTCGGGATTCTGGGGTCTGACGGTTAGACGATTAATTTCATCCTCCAACCGTTCGCTAAAATATGGTAACAGGGAGCTTTACTCCTCCGCAGCACTCACGAACCGCTGTATGTCCAGCTCACGGCGAAGGTAATGGTGCTGGAGCTCCCCGTGGGACCCAGCAGCAAAAATGCAGAACGCGTGAAATTTTGCGTCGGGAAAGAGTAATGCCCGTGGGCACAATTGCGGAAAATCGGACGGACGCGGGGACAGCGACGCTTCCACTACATTGACTGCCAGCAGATTTAGTAATGTGCGCGCCAGGGATCAATGGGAGACAATGCGCGGAGCGGCGCTCTGGCAGGCTCGCTAAATAAACCAGCGGAGCCAGCAGCGGGCCGCGCGCGCGCGCTACTGTACACACGCGGCCGATGTACAGTGAGTGCCACACTACGGCAGTCACTTGTTCAGCGATGGTTGGCAGCCCTGACTCTGAGTGCCACAACGCGCGCTGCCCTGCTCGGGCCGCTCTGGCTTGTGTAGCATTTGTTTGCAAACGCGGCGAATTGTTCCTCGAGGTTATTGACAGTCCCTCTACTGTCCACCACCACATCGTTTATTTGTTGTTTCTTGTCCTGTGCCCCTCTGACCCGCTGTAGCTATTCGAGCACTACAAATTTCGTCTGTCTATTGTCAGAAGGCTGTTTACAACCGTTATGTATTGGCTTCCAAATTTCTGCGGCAGCGCTACACCTATATGTCTTCTGATCCAACAAATGCCTCCACGACGTACAGCGTCATTGTATGCCAGGATAACATGCAGACAACGTAACATAATAGTGTGAAGCTGTAATTTAATTTGCAATGAAGTGAGCCACAAGTAGCCGGATCCACGCTCCAGGTGAACAATTGTTCGTCAAGCTACAAACAACTCCGTGGCTACGTATTCCAAGTGCGCTTACACAATTATTTGGACCAACTTATCTCCTCTGGAACGCATATGCACAAACGAAGTGTTTCGAATGTAAACTGCTACGGTCGCAGGTTCGAATCCTGCATCGGGCATGGATGTGTGTGATGTCTTTAGGTTAGTTAGGTTTAAGTAGTTCTAAGTTCTAGGGGACTTATGACCACAGATGTTGAGTCCCATAGTGCTCAGAGCCATTTAAACCATTTTTCGAATGTGAAACAAAATATAAGACAAACAAATATTTTGAGACAGACAGAAGTATTTTTCATTACATGATGTACTCTATCGTCCAGTTCCTTAGTTTAAGCACAATACCTGTGTTTCTATTAAGATATTATAGTGGCGTTCATAAAAAAATGCTTATTTCGTAATGCGTGTTCCGTAACGTACCGGCCAATAGCATTGTTCTATTCCATGTGTGCTTAGCGTCCTCTACGATGTCAGCTTCTCACGTTTACCGTTGATTATTGAGTTGTTGCATTTATGGTGACTAGTAATGTACTCTTCGTTACGCGTGAGGCAAAGAAAACACAATAAGCATTGTACAATATTGCAGTGCCTGCGTTATTCCGATTTACGATTAGAGTTCCTTCAGGCATGGATGCATGTTCGAAAGAACACAACGTCGTAATTTAGAATAACACAGGCACTGCAATATCGCATTTATCAGCCGACTCCTGGCAAGCGACTTTCAAGTAATGTGTCTCCCCTGTAGTGGAACATAAACAATGGATGTATGACTACAGGTTGAAGGCACATGTTTGACGGCATATGGAAGTTTGGGTCTGGCCGTGAGTGGTGGTCGGATCGACAGATTGTAATGAGACAGTTCCAGAAAGCGGGAAATCCGGGTTATTAGATTCCCGGTCCAGCATAAATTTTCACTGTCGTCATTCCACTGTACAGCTAGTGGCTATCCATACTCGCAACTGAGAATGCATTTCAATACAATAAGTTTTGCGTTAACAGGGAACAGCAGTAGTACTCCTAACGTACAAACTCCTTGAGAGAGTGTCGAGAAGAATGTCCATATGTGAAGCGTACTCCAGAGTTCTCAGCGAGTAGCCTGGGAGGAGAACAGCGGAATCGTATGGTGTGGGAACACAGACAGCGTAATGAGTACATCGGATTTATCGGATTTTCCGTCTCTCTCTCTCTCTCTCTCTCTCTCTCTCTCTCTCTCTCTCTCTCTAGAAAGACAGAAACATGCATCCGAGGAAACAACTCTAAAAGTAAGCTAATACGGACTCGTTCAAATGGGTCTGAGCACTATGGGACTTAACTTCTGAGGTCATCAGTCCCCTAGAACTTAGAACTACTTAAACCTAACTAACCTAAGAATATCACAAACATCCATGCCCGAGGCAGGATTCGAACCTGCTACCGTAGCAGTCGCGCGGTTCCGGACTGAAGCGCCTCCTAACTGGAAAACTTAGGGCCGAGGACTTAACATCTGAACTATGCAACCATAAAATAAAGTGATTTTGGGCGGATAAGTCTTATTTCACAGTGTTTCCATCTTCTAGCCGAGTTTCTGTTCCAAGAGTGAAACATTGAGTCGTTTCGGTGGTGATCTGGCCAGCCATGCCGTATTTCATGAGCTTCGAAGTTCGCAGGTTCGAATTACTGCCAGAGATTATGTAACCATTTTGGGTGATCAGTTCCATCCCATGTTACAATGTTCCCCAATGGAGACGATGCATTCCACGAAGACGGGGACCCTGTTCATGCGCGTCATGTCGTCCTCAACTGATTCTGTGAACACAAACTGGCCACCACAGTGAGCAGATTTTAATATTAATGAGCTTCGTAGTACACTGACAGAAGGGTACGCGATCGCCATCCACCTTCATAATCGCCACCTCAACTTGTCACAATTTGAAGGAAGAGTAGTATTAAACTCCCTTGAGCGCCTTACATCCTCCGTAGCCATTTCGTGAACAGTGGTCTCTGTTTTAAATCGCAACTAATTTCCTACACCGTCTTACGATTATAATACAATGTGTTTCCATATTTTGTCCGCGTCCTGTATGATGGGTGATAGTTTCAAAGTTCACCTTCCCCGCTTTCCGAACTTCGATGCGTTACAGTTCTATAATCGACCCTGCTGAGAAATTCTACAGAAGAGGCCTAATTTACGTCCCCTGGTAGCAAGTCCTAACAAATTAGTCGCATGCGACTACGTGGAGCTTCGAGTTGAATTCGTGACAGCTCACTACTTCCTTCACATCTTCTCGTAAATACTTCCACTTCGGGCAACAACTCCAGCCTATGAAGTTCAGAATCAACACACAATAATACACTTCCACATGAAAATATCACTACACTACCAATCAGAAGTGAAGAACGTCTGCTGCAAATGAAGTTCGATATTTTCTGCATATAACGATACAGTAGTGTGCCGTCCTTCTCTCGGTAACACATTCAAATTAGTTTCAGATTTACTGTGAAATAGTCCCTTGGACTGGCTCATTAATGCTGAATCGATACAGTCTAGCTCAGTACAGAACTTATATCAGTAGCATTATTTCATTTTTTTTTTTTTTTTTTTTTTTTTTTTTACGATGCAGTGGGCCAGCTACGTTGGTTCCACCAGCCCCGTAGCAAACAGCGAGGTACGTGCAACAAAACAGTTCCCATCATTAATGTACATAAATTCCCCGCATCTTTGAGTCTTTGGACTCGTATTCAGGAATGAAAGCAAATATTAACGGGCGCTATAGGCGACTCGTTACAGCTCTCACCTTCCTTAGATTTGCTTTCAATTCATAACATTTACTAATTATCCCGTTCATTCTGCTCTACAGATCCCGTAATTCTTTCTCACTTTCATCAGGGATAGCAATGTTATCAGTGAATCTTATCACTGGCATCCCATCACCCCGCATTTCAATCTCTATCCTGAAATTTGCTTTATATCCACCGTTGCTACTTTGATATACAGCTTGAATTGAGAGGGCGACTGACCTCAACCTAGCCTCACACCCTCGTTAGTCTGACTACTTTTTTGGTCTTCCATCTTATTCTTCATTCGTTGTTTTTATACATATTGTGCGTAATTCATCTTTCCTTACACCTCACAATTATTTTCCGTACAATTTAGAATATCTTACATCTTTACAGGTTGTCGAGCTCTTTTCCTCGATTACAAAAAAGTCTAGTGCAAGTGCCTTGAATTTTCTTTCTTACAGTATCAGGCGCGCGTTAGAAACATCTTTCTGGTACTTTCACTTTTCTAGAACCAAACTGATCGTCGAGTGCGTTTCATTTTCCTTTTTTCTTCATACCATTATTTTCAGTAACTTGGTTGCATTGGTTTCAAGCCGACTGTCCCACTGTTGTCATATTTACATGACCTGGGTATTATCTCTGTGGGTGATACTTTTCGAAAGTCTGACGACATGTTTCGAGCCTCATATATTTTACATAACAGCTTGATAAATCGTTTGGTTGTCACTCCACTGGTATACTACGTCGAAAGTATTCGTGAACGTTAAATATTTGCACACGACTGAGGTGGCTAACGCAGTCCGGTATGGTGCTGGCGATGTAGTTTATTTTAATTATGGTGTTGAGTAAGTCATTTATGTATTATACACGGAACTAGCTTCGAGTATATGGTTTCCAGTTTACTGTGTATTTACGCCGAGGACCTATCATTCACATAATAAAATGTAAGAGATGGAACGGAACGCATTTTTGACAACGAGGGAAATGAGCTTCGGGGCTCCTCTCCGTGACTAACACGCTTTCTGTTTACGTTACCACATTCAGAGAAGAAAAATGTATTCGTAAGATTTCAGATATTGTTTCTCTTTCCCTTTTAGCATCACTCCGTGGAGCAAAAAGCGTTCTTTAAGGAGAGAGTGCTGCGGTCTAAACCTGGAGTCAAAGAATCCTGCCTATCTCGTGAACTTGTACTGGCTGTCAACATGTCAGTCGACAGCAGGACGGGAAAGACACAGGACATTTGATTGCGAACGTCAGTCCCTTGGAACACTATACCTTCAGGATTATAAAGGAACTAGGCCTTTAAGTTCCTTTTCGTCAGTGATATAACACGTCTTTCACGATTTGAGGGAACTGCTGCGCCATGGGCTAGCTCTCATTGACAGAAATGTTTTGATGACATCAACTCCTGCTGGTTATCACAGTGCAGTAAATCAGTCTACGATTCGATGCTGAATGACAACGAGCGCATAGTGGCCATACCACACGCAGCTACCACTTCCCACAGTATGAGAAATGCACCGCATCAAACGAGTATACCTACGTCACCAGACTTAACGAGGCCCAACGACTGGAACACCGCATTGCCAAAAGTGTGATTGTGTCGTGAACAAACAAATCTGAGAATTTATCAGTCTCGATAGTTTGGATTATGACACTGTGTCATTCTATAAGAAATACAGGCGCCCGAAAATTTTGAAGTACATCTGTTACGATAGAAAGAAGTGTTCGTAAAAGCCGATGCAGAGTTGTTTGAGTAAGTGATGCAGTTCATTTGGCTTGCCACTATGGGAGCTTTCAGCCAGGTGGTGAACACATTTCGTATGGGAGATATTCACGATTCATTAATTGGAGTCACTTGATATGTTTGCCTTCGTGTGATGCTAAAGAACGATCGTGTGCGTTTGATTTTTGATAGCCACAGCTCGCATCTACCCGTACCATAAGTAGTACTATCAAAATAGTGGGAAGATATTTTGACGACTAGCCCACGAAAGACAAAGTACCGCATCTCATCTCATCTGAACGCTTGTTGCCACATCCGATTTGCAATCAGACGAGATGGGTCTTTTTGGTTTTTTTTTGTTTTTTTTTGTCCCTTCTTTGCCAAAATTCCATGGGGTGTGAGTGGCAGATGAGCGGCCGAGGACATGGATGAATCGCAACGCTCTCTGCTCAATGCTCTGTCGCCGACGTCAGAGTGAAAATAATGCTAGATACTTCTAGGTAGATGTCTCTAATTCAGATGGTAATTATCGTTTTTAACGAATTCGCAATACAGTTTAGTCGCCATGAAGCTAATGAATACACTAAAGTGGAGCGAGTATTGTTTTCTTTACGCCAACAATAACGACTGAAGAGCTTATTACATGAATCACATTAATTTGCCCACCTGTCAAAAGGGTGAATAGCCTCCTTCTGCAGCGCGGACATGCAGGAGAGAGTCAATGAGATTCCAGAAAGTATCGACAGGGATGTGAAACCTTGCTGAGTCCTGTGCCATGGCCATATGCACTAGGTTTCTTGGATGAGGATCCATGGCGCGAACATTTCCTGTTCAACTATCGACAACCTCCAATGCGCTCTGGTTCTTCCTTCCCCTTCCCTTGGTTTCACTGCAACGGTACCATTATGGACTACCGTCGTAGCCTTTGACTTGGAAAGTGGATCTCAGTTCCTATAGTTCCGGATTCACATGCCATACGTCGGTGATATTGTGTTCCCTAGGGTGGGGCGTGAAGGGCGGAGTTTCTGTGTTTCCGTTAATGAATGAAATTAGCTTTCATGTTGCTGTCAGTAGTTATAGGTTCAAATGGCTCTGAGCACTATGGGACTCAACTGCTGAGGTCATTAGTCCCCTAGAACTTAGAACTAGTGAAACCTAACTAACCTAAGGAAATCACAAACATCCATGCCCTAGGCAGGATTCGAACCTGCGACCGTAGCGGTCTTGCGGTTCCAGACTGCAGCACCTTTAACCGCACGGCCACTTCGGCCGGCAGTAGTTATAGGTTTCCACGGACAATGACCGACAGAATCGTATGGCTTTGTGTCACTTGGATATCAATTTCAACCACGAGCTTTAGAACAGAGTTATTTAAGCTGATGGTGGGAGTTTTGGAGTACGCCTTCATTGTGTGGACAAATATCCAAGCCATTCTTTGGTGCACAATGATGTGGACTGAAGCACTAATTAATGGAATGCATCAATTACGGGGTCTGCTGCGAGAGCTGAGAACTTAAATACAAATGAAAAGTCACACATCTGTTTTCGAAACCTTTGCATCTCAAACAGATGGTCTTAAGTTAGAGATACATTAGCTCAAAGACATCGGGTGCCACACGTCCCTGGAGAATATTGATGCCAGTCACATCTATTGATATATTTGTGAAGAGGGACTTAACATTGAAAATAACCGTAATACATCTGCAATTCGGTCAGTACACACACTTCGTAAGCAGAGTCAAATAAAATTGAGAGAATATTTTCAAGGAAGACATCATGATAATGAAGAGATGTCAACTGCTAGTGTATTTTATAAAACCTTGCTTATTTCGTGATAAAATCACGTTTACATTAGTAGATTACTTGTTTCAGCGACGTGCAACGATCACCGTCAGATCAGGAAAAAATATATTTTTGCATATGACCAATGAAATATATATATATATATATATATATATATATATATATATATATATATATATATATATATATATGACCAATGAAATATATATTGCAGAATTTTAAAGCAATGGAAGTAGCTTGTAAATACAGGAATTACGTTACGAACAATCTCCATTCTAACGTTCTTCTAAAGCAGACAGTCAAATACTGATTCAGGTAAATGAGACATAGGTACACCAATGCTTATATCTCTTAGGTAATCTATTGACGCTTTTAGTTTTAAAATATCACTCATCAGAACAAAAACTATGAATTTTCGTGGGAATAGTACAGTCAGATCAAAGACAACAATCGAAGTTTTAATTACCTTCGTCGCCACACAAGATTCAAAAGTGACGAAGACACTGGAATATACTTAGTAAATTTCAGTTTTACGAGGAACCTTCCAAAGACCTTTGGTGTCTATTTTTTTAAAATTTAGGAAATAAACGGAAAGGCAGTTTTTTAAAGTAATGGTTTTACACGCATTGGTTTATGGAAGGGAAGCCTGTATGATAACTGAAAAATAAGTCAGTAAAATGAAATATTTAAGGAGTGTTAAAGAATGTACGAGGATGGACAGGATGAGAAATCGAGATGTTAATAGAGATTTAAACATAGAATAGGTAAATAATATGTTAAATTATAGAGGAAACTGAACCAATCATTAACGAAGAATGGAAAATTCCACACTTCCCAAGACAGCACTGGATTACATGCCGAGGGCAAGAAGGGACCGAAGAGGACCCAGAAAATACTGGAGACAAATGTGAAGCCGGAACGGCAAGCATACCTAGCCCATGACGAGGTGAAGTAGGAGATGATGTTTCTATAGTCTCTATTCTAACCTCTATTTGGATCAAGTGCAGAAGTCCGCCCCTGGTAGCTGAGTGGTCAGCGCAACGGAATGTCATGCATAACGGCCCCGGTTTGATTCCCGGCTGGGTCGGAGATTTTCTCCGCTCAGGGACTGGGTGTAGTGTTGTCCTTATCATCATCATTTCATCGTCATTGAGACGCAACTCGAAAGACTTGCGCCGGCCGAAGTGGCCATGCGGTTAAAGGCGCTGCAGTCTGGAACCGCAAGACCGCTACGGTCGCAGGTTCGAATCCTGCCTCGGGCATGGATGTGTGTGATGTCATTAGGTTAGTTAGGTTTAACTAGTTCTAAGTTCTCGGGGACTAATGACCTCAGAAGTTGAGTCCCATAGTGCTCAGAGCCATTTTTGAAAGACTTGCACCCGGCGAACGGTCTACTCGACGGGAGACCTTAGCCACACGGCATTTTTCAAGTGCAGACTACCGCATGATGTTAATTGAACGGAACAGATTTCGACGTGTATCTGTCGTACAGCGGTGGTGGGTCCTATTAACATTAATATAAATCATCTGTTGAACACAAAAAGACAAAGATTGTATCTGTATGTCATTTAAAAGACTAACATATTTTTCTTTTCCTCTTTAGATTTGATGATTCTCGTTTTCTGTGGGTCGAACATACAAGGAAAATGAGTAAAAGTGACTTGATCCAGAAACAAAATCGTTTTAAATAAGACACGACATCGGCTTGTCAGATCACTGGAAGTCTACAATCAATATTCAGTATATTGTTTTGTGCTTCACTAGTGGGGCCAAATACTTTCAATGTAGCACACGACTGAAATGTCCTGGCAGATTGAAACTGTGTGCCAGGCCGAGACTCGAAGTCGGGACCTTTGCCTTTCGCGGGCAAGTGCTCTACTATCTGAGCTACCCAAGCACGACTCACGCCCCGTCCTCACAGCTCCACTTCTGCCAGTACCTCGTCTCCTACATCTACATCTACATCTACATGATTACTCAGCAATTCACATTTAAGTGCTTGGCATAGGGTTCATCGAACCACAATCATACTATCTCCCTACCATTCCACTCCCGAACAGCCCGCGGGAAAAACGAACACCTAAACCTTTCTGTTCGAGCTCTGATTTCTCTTATTTTATTTTGATGATCATTCATACCTATGTAGGTTGGGCTCAACAAAATATTTTCGCATTCGGAAGAGAAAGTTGGTGATCGAAATTTCGTAAATAGATTTCGCCGCGACGAAAAACCTCTTTGCTTTAATGACTTCCATCCCAACTCGCGTATCATATCTGCCACACTCTCTCCCCTATTACGCGATATTACAAAACGAGCTGCCCTTTTTTGCACCCTTTCGATGTCCTCGGACAATCCCACCTGGTAAGGATCCCACACCGCGCAACAATATTTTAACAGAGGACGAACGAGTGTAGCGTAAGCTGTCTCTTTAGTGGACTTGTTGCATCTTCTAAGTGTCCTGCCAATGAAACGCAACCTTTGGCTCGCCTTCCCCACAATATTATCTATGTGGTCTTTCCATCTGAAGTTGTTCGTAATTTTAACACCCAGGTACTTAGTTGAATTGACAGCCTTGAGAATTGTACTACTTATCGAGTAATCGAATTCCAACGGGTTTCTTTTGGAACTCATGTGGATCACCTCACACTTTTCGTTATTTAGCGTCAACTGCCACCCGCCACACCATACAGCAATCTTTTCTAAATCGCTTTTCAACTGATACTGGTCTTCGGATTACCTTACTAGACGGTAAATTACAGCATCATCTGCGAACAACCTAAGAGAACTGCTCAGATTGTCACCCAGGTCATTTATATAGATCAGGAACAGCAGAGGTCCCAGGACGCTGCCCTGGGGAACACCTGATATCACTTCACCTTTACTCGATGATTTGCCGTCTATTACTACGAACTGCGACCTTCCTGACAGGAAATCACGAATCCAGTCGCACAACTGAGATGATACCCCATAAGCCCGCAGCTTGATTAGAAGTCGCTTGTGAGGAACGGTGTCAAAAGCTTTCCGGAACTCTATAAATACGGAATCAACTTGAGATCCCCTGTCGATAGCGGCCATTACTTCGTGCGAATAAAGAGCTAGCTGCGTTGCACAAGAACGATGTTTTCAGAAACCATGCTGATTACGTATCAATAGATCGTTCCCCTCGAGGTGATTCATAATGTTTGAGTACAGTATATGCTCCAAAACTCTATCGCAGACCGACGTCAATGATATAGGTCTGTAGTTCGATGGATTACTCCTACTACCCTTCTTAAACACAGGTGCGACCTGCGCAATTTTCCAAGCTGTAGGTACAGATCTATCGGTGAGCGAGCGGTTGTATTTGATTGCTAAGTAGGGAGCTATTGTATCAGCGTAATCTGAAAGGAACCTAATCGGTATACAATCTGGACCTGAAGACTTGACCGTATCAAGCGATTTGAGTTGCTTCGCAACCCCTAAGGTATCTACTTCTAAGAAACTCGTGCTAGCAGCTGTTCGTGTTTCAAATTCTGGAATATTCCATTCGCCTTCCCTGGTGAAGGAATTTCGGAAAACTGCGTTCAATAACTCCGCTTTAGCGGCACAGTCGTCGGTAACAGTGCCATCGGCACTGCGCAGCGAAGGTATTGACTGCGTCTTGTCGCCTGTATACTTTACATACGACCAGAATTTCTTCGAATTTTCTACCAAATTTCGAGACAATGTTTCGTTGTGGAACCTATGAAAGGCATCTCGCATTGAAGTCCGTGCCAAATTTCGCGCGTCTGTAAATTTTAGCCAATCTTTGCGATTTCGCGTTCTTCTGAACTTCGCATGCTTTCTCCGTTGCCTCTGCAACACCGTTCGGACCTGTTTTCTGTACCATGGGGGATCAGTTCCATCTCTTACCAATCTATGAGGTATGAATCTCTCAATTTCTGTTGCTACTATATCTTTGAATTTGAGCCACATCTCGTCTACATTTGCATAGTCAGTTCGGAAGGAATGGAGATTGTCTCTTAGGAAGGCTTCTAGTGACACTTCATCCGCTTTTTTTTTTTTTAAATAAAATTATTTTGCGTTTGTTTCTGGTGGATATGGAAGAAACGATATTGGACCTATCTACAACGACCTTGTGATCACTAATCCCTGTATCAATCATTATGCTCTCTGTTAGCTCTGGATTATTTGTGGCTAAGAGGCAAAGTGTGTTTTCGCAACCATTTACAATTCGCGTGGGTTCGTGGACTAACTGCTCGAAATAATTTTCGGAGAAAGCAATCAGGACAATCTCGGAAGATGTTTGCTGTCTACCAACGGTTTTGAACAAGTATTTTTGCCAACATATAGAGGGAAGGTTGAAGTCCCCACCAACTATAACCGTATGAGTGGGGTATTTATTTGTTACGAGACTCAAATATTCTCTGAACTGTTCAGCAAGCTTTACAGAAGCTCTCCTGCGAACCTTGAAGAACGAGCACTCCTGAAAGAAAGGATATTGCGGAGAGTGAAAATCTCATTCTGGTAGCACACGACTCTTTACTGTCTCTTTGACTGGGCTACGCCCGAGACGGGTTGGACGTGTTGACTGGACTGTTCTGTAGAATCGCAGGAAATCAGAAAAGTGAGACTGCTCTGCATATTGGCGCTTGTAGACCCACAGTGGTGGAGGAAGCTGAGCCAGCACTGTATCTTGGAAGCTCGCTGAGAAGTGCGGCGTCAGCACGGAGCCCTGTGGTAATGACGGCATCCGCCTCTTGACATACCGCGACGGCGGGCCGCATTTAAATTAGAAATATCTGGCGTGCCAGGGCGGCGCCGCCGCCCCCACTTGCATTCATTCGCGCACTGAATTAAATGCCGATCGCGCGGGTGGTAGACTCCTTTCCCTGATACAAGCGCTGATTTACGCCGCATTGACAGACGTGCTAGTGAGAACGCGACCTACTTACTATCTCCGTTCGCTTCAATTTCTTCCACCGTTCGCACTTCGAGGAAATTATTTAATTCATCCTACCGTTTCTAGGAACAGGGAAAAGTCCGTAAGCAGGAAGCAACACTTTTCGCCGACACTCTTCGTTCCTTTCTGTAGTTCGTATTGACTTGGGACAGAAATAACCTTGTCACTAGAATGAGATTTTCACTCTGCAGTGGAGTGTGCGCTGATATGAAACTTCCTGGCAGATTAAAACTGTGTGTCCGACCGAGACTCGAACTCGGGCAAAGGTCCCGAGTTCGAGTCTCGGTCGGGCACACAGTTTTAATCTCCCAGTAAGTTTCAACCTTGTCACTAATGGCAGCATTCATCAGCATTGATCTAGAGACACCTGAACAATATTCTCAAGTTTTACTTTAATTAGAAATATGAGATGGAACATGATATTTCAATACGGATATTAAGTAAACCAACATTGAAAATAAGAAATGAGATATTACGAAGTTCCAGAAAAATCATTAACATGCATGAAGATCCTTTCCTTCACTTGCATCTATACTCCCGCAAAAGATGCATTTTATTGTACCAGTTTGCCACTGAATTCACGGATAGAGATTAAAAGAAATTACTCCTTGTACGACTAACTATGTCTGCATAACTTCTAGGGGATATCTGAATAAACCTTTGTGAATCAATTTCATGGACACGACTATAAAAAGAAGTTTAGCACTCGTCTTAAGGAAAAATAGAGCAAGTATTGTCTGGGAAATTCAGGTAAATAGGCAATAGGTAAGTTATATTTAATTCGTTGGGACCAGAGAACGACCAAATTAGTTTCTCCGATGCTGTGGTTTTATGAAGATACTTCCGTTAGAATCCTAGGTTATACGAAGATGCCTTAGAGATCCAAACGCATGAAAATAACATTTACGTCTAAGAAAAAGAATAGAAATTACACAAGTTCTTGGCCTCAGTGCTAAATGAAGTAAACAGCGCCCACTCTTCCAAACCTCAGTGTCGGTAATACACGTCGACGCAACTCCGCAGTCGTAGGCCGCAGTCTGATGTCGTCACGAGCCAACAGTTGCTTTGTCACGTGTTAGCAGTTGGGCTTTTTAACATGTGGGCTTATTGACCTTCATTGAGTTAGAAACTACTGCGTGACATTTTACAGCCTCTGATGATGTATCCAGCATTAGGAGACGAGACACCACGGACGGAAATATCCCACGGACCACGACCTAGTGCCCACAAAACAAAGTTCATGATGGACACAAATACCAGCCGATAAAGCTTGCACTGTTTGGCCGAAGAATGTTCAAAGCCTCTGACCTGAAATACGGTTCTTTACTGGTTTCCTCGAGAAGTACGGCATATGTCTTCTGGTTACGCTTTTCTAATATTTTCACTAGGCAGTTTTACTGTCCCGTGACCGTCGCTGTTTCCTCTATTGAATTTACTGTAAGTCTCCCGTTGTCAGCCCCGCTGTAAGTTTCACGCAAAGTATTCAGGTATTTCGTATGGAATGTTTTTGTCTACAAATGTTAGTTTCCTAGTATTATACTAATTAGTACAGCCTCTCATTTCATTTACCTACAGCTGATCAACGCATACGCAACAGAAATATTCTAGATCTTGTACGGACAAACAGGTCTGACCTTACCGACAGTATATGTAAATCGAAGGTGGAGAGGAGAGAATGGAAAGGAAAGGAATTACTGAAGTCAGCTGCATCGGTATATTATTCGGAACCAGCGGCGACGAGTGAAAATGTGTATCAGTTCAGGATTCGAAATCGGGATCTCCTGCTTACAAAGCAGATGCGTTAACCGCTGCGCCACCCAGGACACAGTATTGAATACAACTGGGCGAACTATCTTGGCACACCTGTCGGGCAACCTTTATTCCCATCGAGCGTCAACTGTCCACAGTCCATGTCCATGTCCAAAAGAATAGACACCATGCGTCATTACACATATCGACAGTGTCGTTGATGAGATGGGCGTAAGAGACAACGACAACAGCATAAAGGCGACGGTTACCAAAATCAATAAATCCATCAAGGAAGCTAGGAGGGGGGGGGGGGCTGTGATGGAAAGAGCAAATAAGCAAATTGGGAGGAAAACATTTAGCTCCAGTATCGTTGACGTTGAGCAATAACGGACAAAATTTTAACTAATTATAACTCCCGCTCTAGACAACTATGTGCTGAGTAAGTTGATTGAGGACAGATGTGACCCACAGTGGTTTGATAGCAAAATTTTGGAAAATGCGAGGAAACAGAAATTGCGGCACTCCCAGTTCAAGAGTAGCACGCTGAAATGTCGACAGGCATAAGTTAGTAGAAACTCGTCCTTTTATGAAGAGATCGACGCTCGAAGGCTACTGCAATGTCGAACGCCATTCGTTAGTGAAATAGTTTGCGGAGATCCAAAGAAATATCTGGTCCAACGTGAAACCGCAAACCGGGTAGAAGGCTTCTATCAGTCATTGACCAGTCTTGTGTGCCAACAGTAGACAGGAAAGGGATTTCTGTAGTTCTAAGTTTCTCGTTTAAGAAATATTTCATGGAGGAGGATTGAACAGAGTACCACTGTTCGACCATCGCATAGATTGTCGTCCGTAGGGCATAGAAAGAGGCATCACTAGCATGGGAAGCAACTGAAAGAGTTGAAAACAAATAAGCTGCTAGATCTGAATGGAAGCACAATCCGGTATTTGGCTCTGTGCTATACTTAGCTTGCGTTTATTTCTCTCCCAGGGCAGAAGCCTCTTGCGGCTGGTAAGAAGGGCATTTGACACATGTTTATGCGAAGGGTAAATGCATAGAGCCCTAACTTACAGCTCAAAATCCTTAACATGAGTTTGCTACATAATTCTTGCACGTATTGTAGGTTCGAATATAATACATTTTTTAACAAAAATGCTTCTCTAACGTGCGCTGTTAGGTGGCAACAAATTGCGTACAATATATTTTTTATTATTTTTTTTAGGACGTGCCCATACAGCCCTCTCAACAGTGGATGTCAATTATGACAATAGGAACGAAAGGACAAAACAACACACAGTCCTCAAGCAGAGGCCTCCCGGCCGGAAATCGAACCCGGACCCCTTCAGTTAACAATGTGCCGCGCTGACGGTGCAGCTACAGAGGCGGACATATGTAAACACCATTTAAATGCACCAAGTACACTCCTGGAAATTGAAATAAGAACACCGTGAATTCATTGTCCCAGGAAGGGGAAACTTTATTGACACATTCCTGGGGTCAGATACATCACATGAGCACACTGACAGAACCACAGGCACATAGACACAGGCAACAGAGCATGCACAATGTCGGCACTAGTACAGTGTATATCCACCTTTCGCAGCAATGCAGGCTGCTATTCTCCCATGGAGACGATCGTAGAGATGCTGGATGTAGTCCTGTGGAACGGCTTGCCATGCCATTTCCACCTGGCGCCTCAGTTGGACCAGCGTTCGTGCTGGACGTGCAGACCGCGTGAGACGATGCTTCGTCCAGTCCCAAACATGCTCAATGGGGGACAGATCCGGAGATCTTGCTGGCCAGGGTAGTTGACTTACACCTTCTAGAGCACGTTGGATGGCACGGGATACATGCGGACGTGCATTGTCCTGCTGGAACAGCAAGTTCCCTTGCCGGCCTAGGAATGGTAGAACGATGGGTTCGATGACGGTTTGGATGTACCGTGCACTATTCAGTGTCCCCTCGACGATCACCAGTGGTGTACGGCCAGTGTAGGAGATCGCTCCCCACACCATGATGCCGGGTGTTGGCCCTGTGTGCCTCGGTCGTATGCAGTCCTGATTGTGGCGCTCACCTGCACGGCGCCAAACACGCATACGACCATCATTGGCACCAAGGCAGAAGCGACTCTCATCGCTGAAGACGACACGTCTCCATTCGTCCCTCCATTCACGCCTGTCGCGACACCACTGGAGGCGGGCTGCACGATGTTGGGGCGTGAGCGGAAGACGGCCTAACGGTGTGCGGGACCGTAGCCCAGCTTCATGGAGACGGTTGCGAATGGTCCTCGCCGATACCCCAGGAGCAACAGTGTCCCTAATTTGCTGGGAAGTGGCGGTGCGGTCCCCTACGGCACTGCGTAGGATCCTACGGTCTTGGCGTGCATCCGTGCGTCGCTGCGGTCCGGTCCCAGGTCGACGGGCACGTGCACCTTCCGCCGACCACTGGCGACAACATCGATGTAATGTGGAGACCTCACGCCCCACGTGTTGAGCAATTCGGCGGTACGTCCACCCGGCCTCCCGCATGCCCACTATACGCCCTCGCTCAAAGTCCGTCAACTGCACATACGGTTCACGTCCACGCTGTCGCGGCATGCTACCAGTGTTAAAGACTGCGATGGAGCTCCGTATGCCACGGCAAACTGGCTGACACTGACGGCGGCGGTGCACAAATGCTGCGCAGCTAGCGCCATTCGACGGCCAACACCGCGGTTCCTGGTGTGTCCGCTGTGCCGTGCGTGTGATCATTGCTTGTTCAGCCCTCTCGCAGTGTTCGGAGCAAGTATGGTGGGTCTGACACACCGGTGTCAATGTGTTCTTTTTTCCATTTCTAGGAGTGTATATTTCGTCTTGTAAGTGATTGTTGCATATGTTAACACCGTTTATACGCACCAAGTATGGTCTAAACTTTTACACTGAAATACGAAAAGTATTTCGCCGTATCACCGGCTGCTGCACTCGAGTTAAGGACGCTGTAACTGCTTTGGCTGATGCACAGAGTGTGAGTTTTAGCTGTCGCAACAGTTAAGTGTACACAAAAGGTTCGCCCTATCACTCGCTGGAGTATTTGCACTGTATCTATTTCTTAAAGTAATGATATTAGTATTGTCTTTGTTTACGAACTGAACAAACAGTTTTACATCTGTGGCCAACGACAAAGCGTCTACAACCTATCAAGACCTCGCCACTGAGAGGCTTCCATCTCTTGCTGTGGGCGTTACTACGGTGAGCGCCAAACCAATGGTCCAACCCGATTACTCCAGTTTTTTAGGTACTATTTTTAATTTTAATTAACCCACTGTCTAAACCCTTTGAGTAGAGTAGTCGCGTACAATTCCAGAGATAGCTATTACGTCTATTCATCATTTTACACTGATTCGTATGTATAAAAGGCAAAGTCCTGTTTGACTCATGATCACCCAACAAAATCCGCTGAGGATCGAAACGTGGTATTTGGCGAGGGTGTTAATCTCGTATGTGTAAGAAGGAATTTTTCTGAATTTCACCACTAAGGATGTGAAATAGGGGATAAAAGGTTTTTGGAAAACATGTCGCTATTCTGGAGATAGACGTATGAAAAATGGTGTTAGGGTTCACGATCAGAAAAAAACAGACACGTGTTTTAGAATTTATGGAAATTTAATGCCGATGGGTTGAAATAATTTAAGAAAGTTTCTATTGAAAATTATCATTTTTAAATAACTACGGAAGTATTTTTAAAGCAGCGTCTTAGCAAGTTGGTATTTGACTTCTCAGTTACAAATAAAACAAATAGTGATTCCGTGTTTCTGGAATATAATCCCTAAGGGAGTCAAATCGAGGATGTACTGTTTTATGAAAATATTTCAGGATGAAAACCTTTTAAAGCTAAATGTATGAAATTAGTATTTTGCTTCTCGGTTAAAAATAAAGAAAATATGTGTTTCATTGCTTTTTGAAATTCCATTGCAGAGAGATATAGAGGATGAAAGTTATTATGGAAGTATTTCATTTTGCAAGCATTGCAGCTAAGGCTATGAAAATTTGTTTTGGGTTTCTCTGTCGGAAATAAAAAAATTACATCTCACGGTTTTTGGACATTCCATCCCTATATGGATGAAATAGGTGACATGTTGTATGAAAGTATTTCATTGTGAAAGCAGTTTCTAACCGAAGTCTCCGAATACTGGCATCTGCCTTCTCGGCTGGAAGAGGAAAAACGCCCGTTTCACTATTTTCGGAAATTCAGCCCCTAAGGGAGTGAAATAGGGCCAGAGTAATTTATTGGTTCGTCATTACCCAGCCAAAATCGCTGAGGGTAGGAACTTCAAATTTGGAAATGGTGTGGATCGTCTGCTACAGATATCATTCAACAAAAATATTTCTTGGAAATTGCACTCCTAAGGGATTGAAATAAAGGATGAAAAAAGTTTTGAAAACATGCCGCTATTAAGGTAATCTTGAAGCTTGAACTATGACAGTTGGTATTTGGTTTATCAGTCAGAAATAGAAAGGAAAAGTGTTTCATCATTTTTGGAAATTGAACCACGAAGAGAGTAAAATACAGGGTGATAATTTATTTGAAAGTTGATCAGTGTTAAAGACTTACAAAACATTTAAAAAGCAATATCTACGAAAAGTGGTATTGACTTCTTGGTTAGAAACAAAAAAAAAAAAAAGTGTTGAAGCGATTTAGGAAATTCAAGCCAGGAAATTTAAGCCCCTAAGGGAGTGAATAACAATTACGTGTTTCAGTGTTTTTGAGAATACAATCCTCTAACTAATTATGAAACAATTTGCAAACTAAATTGGCTATATGAATTAAGTATTTCGCTTCTCTGTTAGAAATAAAAAAGTAAGTGTTTCAGTGTTTCTGGAAGTTCAACCCCTAAGAGAGTAAAACAAGAAATGAAAATTTTTAAGAAAATATTTTGTTGTATTAAATATATTTTTAGCGCTAAGTCTGAGCAAATAAAATCTGCATTTCTCGGATGAATATAAAAAAAAACTGTGTTAGGGCATGAACGTTTCTATGGAAGTACCACTCCAAGAACGCAAAAGGTATGAGTAACAAAAACCTTAGACTCTAGCCACCAGAATCGCTTTTTCGCCAGAAGTACTTTCGGAAAAGATCATGTTTGTAGTGCCTTATTTAGAGTGCAAATTTTAGTTGGTGCTGCAGTTTGAGAACTACATAAAAATTCGATTAAAGTAAAACAAGAAATCTGTGCAGACCATTCAGTCCATGCGAGCGATGTAGTGGTCAATGACCTGGAGCCAATATAAAACGTAATACATTTTCAAAGTTTTTTTCCACCGTCCACATTTTGTTTCAAGATTAACCCACAGACAACAGTATCGAAATTGATTTAAGAACATTTATTATTAATGTGTTCGGATATAGTTGTTCCATTACAACCTTCGGCTGTCATACGGTAAGAGCAGAAACTGCTATTGGGTGGCTCTCCTCTCACTCTATCGCTATCCTGGAAGGACGCTCATCGAGTGAACGTAAAGATTCTGCCAGACCGTATCTTGCCTGATACAGCCCACTTCATACAAGATATAGCATTTGGCGGTGGACTCAGTCTCCAGCCTTGGTTCATTAACCGGCGTTTTATCTGGAGCCGCACCTCATGCTGCGCCGCCTACCGGTCGTGGAAGTACGTCACGTGCTCCGACAAATGGTCACCATGCAGGAAAACGTGTCCACCCCGCTACGTACCTGGCATGGCATCGACTCTACCTCCTGGAGCCTCGCGGTTTCGCCTTAGAAACTCTGTGGCGCGCCGCTCCACCGAGCTGTACCCGCTACCACCTACCATCTCCAGTCGGCTTGTTCCTACTGTGGCATACCACGATTTAGCTGAAGCAGTCGCGAATAAGGGCATGAAAACTTTCTGCCCTCAGTAAAGGAATTTATGACAAGGAAGGAATACTTGATCTTTGCAAGAACTTGTCTCAGCCACAATCAGTATTAAATATTTATTAACTATTAGCAAAACAAGTCATATATGTTGATCAGTCGAATTAATCGCGATAAGAACATGAGACTTGCTAGTCCACCGAAATACTGACGCAATACATAAACTATCTGACGGATAGCGTGAGCAGAAATCTGGTACAATTTGCTGATGCTACTGTAATATATGGGAAAGTGTCGTCATTCAGTGACTTCTGTGAGTATAAGATGACTTGGACAGTATTTCTATACTATATGATGAAATCCAGCTTATACTAAATGTACGCAAATGAAAGCTACTGAGGATGAGTAAGCAGAACTTTTGAAATCAAATATTGGATTGTAATTCGTACCCATGGACAGATATTGATTCAGATCACAGTTTAGCATAATAAAGAGTAAGCCGATATTTAAGACCCTAGTCGGGAAGAATGAGTGCACAAAGAACTGGGATACGGAAGCATTAAGGAATGAACAGACATGCTTTAAGTTCTCTAACGCAACCGATTCTGCGGTAATCAATAGCTCAGTAGGCAGTTCAGTAGATGAGCAATGGACATCTTTAAAAAAGCCAATAACGGAGAGGAAGACATTGTACAAAGAAGGTAAGTCCGAAGAAACCACATGTAACGTTAGATATATTTCAGTTGATCGACCCAAGGGAAGAAGTAAACAAGTCTTCAGCGAAATTCAGAAACACAAAAATACAAATGACTTACAAATGAAATAAACAGGAAGTGCAGGGTAGCTAAGACGAAATGACTGCTTGAAAAATTTTAAGAATACGAAAAAGAAATGATTGTCGGAGGAACTGAAGCAGCATACAGAAAACTCAAAACAGCCTTGAAATTAAAAACAAGGGTGGTAACATTAAAAATGCAATGAGAACTCCACTGTAAAATGAAGAGGAGAGAACGGACAAGTGGAAAGAGTACATCAACGCCACTATGAGGGGGAGAAATTATGTCGTTAACCGATAGAAGAGGAAACACGAATCGGTAGAGAAGAAATTGGAGATCTAGTATTAGAATCAGAATTTAGAAGAGCTTTGGAAGACTTAAAATCAAATAAGGCAGAAGGAATAGATAACATTGCATCGGAATTTCTAAAATGATTCGGAGAAATGTAAACAAATAATCAATCATGTTGGTGTGTAATGTGCATCATACTGGATTGTACCATTAAACTTACAGGAAAACATTATCTACATATTTCCGAAGGTTGCAATAACCGACAGTTGCGATAATTATCGGACAATCAGTTTAACAGGTTGTGCATCGAAGTTTCTGACTAGTGTAATGTAAAGAACAACTGAAGGGAAGTTGTTGATCTGGTACATGACGACCTACTTCGCTTTAGGAAAGGTAAAGGCACCAGAAAGGCAGCTCTGAGATTGTGTCTGATAGTGGAAGCAACACTAAACATACATCTAGACGTGTTCGTAGGATTTGTCTACTTGGAAAAATCTGACGACAATGTAAAATGGTGGAAGAGAAAACTAAGGATAAACTATAGGAACGGATGGGCAATATACAGTACGTGCAAGCATTTAGAGATAACTATAAGAATGGAATACCATGAACCAAATGCAGGGATTAAAAAGGGTCTAGGACAGGGATGTACGCTTTCGCCATTCCTGCTCAATCTATACTTCGAAGAAGCAATGACGGAAATAAAAGAAAGGTTCAAGAGCGGAATTAAAATTTAAAGTGAAAGAATATCAGTTTTAAGATGACGTTGCTATCCTTGGTGAAACTGATAAAGAATTGCAGGATGTGTTGAATGGAATTAAAAGTCTAATGAGGACGGAATGCAGATTGAGATTAAATTGGAAAAAGACGAAAATATTGAGAACTAGTACAAATGAGAACGAGAAACTTAACATGAAGATTGGTCATCACGAAGTAGGTGAAGTTAAGGAATTCCGCTTTCTAGGCAGAGAAATAATGATAGAAGGAGCAAGGAGAACATAGAAAGCAGACTAGCACTGGCGGAAAGGGTACTTCTGATCAAGAGAAGTCTACCAGTACCAAACGTAAGCCTTAAACTGAGAAAGAAATGTCTTAAAATGTACGTTTGGAGCACAGAATTGTATGATAATGAAATATGGACTATACTAAAACCAGAACTGAAGAGAATCGAAAGATGTGCAATGTGGTGCTTCAGAAGAATATGGAAAATTTGTTGGGCTAATAAGGTAAGGAACGATTAGGCTCCCTGCAGAATCGGAGAGAAAAGGAATATATGGAAAACGCCGACGAGAAGAAGGGAGAGGACGAAAGTACATCTGTTGAGACTTCACGGACTAACTTCCATGTATTAGAAGAAACTCTAGATGGTAAAAGAGAAAGACAGAGAATGGAATACATCTAGCAAATAATTGCTAGTCTGAGATAAAACGGTTGGCACACAAGAGAAATTCTAGTAAAGCATGACTGACTTAAATTGGAGACCATGTATAGAACACTTGGGTGACCAATTCTTAAGTCTGTTCGAGCGTTTGGCACCCTCATCTGGTCTTATTCGGCAACACTTCCAAGCAATTGGGATTGATGGTGATGGATTCGTTACCTGTAAGTTGCATCAACATTCCAGTCTTACGGAAATGGGGAACCAGTTGCGCCTGGCTGCAAAACAGTTCTACTGCCGCCATTTTACATGTTTCGTAATGACCGTGAATGCAAGATAAGAGAAATTAGGGCTCTTATGGAAACACAGACAGTCGTTTCTCCCTCGCTATGTTTGAGTGTGTCACAGAAAAAAAAAATGACTGCGGTATGTGTGTGCAGTTACATCTACTACCACATACACATTTCACTTCATATCTTTACACATTGATACTCCAAATATATGTATGACTATACTGATTCTAAGAGGGATCATGAACCCAAGAGTCTAAGAATATCATGACTTCCTGAAGTGCACAATTTGGATTTCTCTATATTAAAAATTAGTGGCCTGTGTTTCGAACAGCTGGATATTTTGCCGGGATCTAAATGAATATTAATGAAAATTTTACCGGGTGGAATTTCGCCATTATCTGCGAAAATCCATATGTGACCACTAGTACTATCCGTTACGTCATCGACGTATTACGCAATACGTAGTCAGCAGCACAAAAGTCGGTATCCATACGCCTCTAGAACAGACTGAAAACGAAGTAGAAGGAAAAACAGTAATAGCCGAATTCTAACAGTCCGTTTTCAAGCATTCGTTTACGAAGAGGAAACAAGGGAATGTTGTTACTTTTCCAGAGGCACCCCACCCAATAATACACAAGGCCTGATGGGGTCCCTGTCAAATGAAACCTTCCCATGTTATCCTTTGCGAACGAACAATAGAAGAGACAATATTACATATCGGCTTTTAATTCACTTTTTGATATTTTATTTCCTGTCTCGTGTAGAAGTGTTTGGACACTGTTTTTTTTTTTTTTTTTTTTTTGTCAATGACGGCTATAATATGTGAGCAAGATTCCTGCGTTAGTATCAGAATACTTAAAAGATGGATAATATGTGGTACATAAGAAACAGTAGGTCTTGCTTTGGGTCTGTTAGCGTTCCTTGATCTAATTTCAGGTGATTGCCTTTCTACCCTCTGTTGCGCCGCTCATATCCCATTGTTTTTCCATCTAAACCAGTCGTTTCAATTACGTTTTCTGTCTTATATGAGTTGTAAGAAATACACTTCGGTTCTTTCCTTGCGTACCGCTTTCTAAAATATCTTGGATCTTTATGGTAATCACATAACAGAATTCCCTTTCAACTACCAATTTACGACCCCGGGAGTGGATTCTTAACCGATTACTGTTATTTTTTTAGCTGTACTCATTGTTTTCCATTTTCGTTACCTTTCCTGTTAGTCAAGAAATGTGTGATATAACGTGTATGCGTGTCATATCATACTATTTTTAGGACTTATATTTTGTAATCACGATAATTAGAACGTCAGTGAGGAACTATCTTGTGGCTGTATCCTCTTTACTCTCAGTTCCGGTCCGGATAAACGTTTAGGTTTTGTAACTGTTTTTTTACGCATTAACCTTATTGTAATGGAAACAGTCAGTTTTATCCGTTCCTTGCTTCTTTTCTTACATGTGTGCGTCTTTATTAGACTTGTGAGAATAAGATTGGTGTCAAAATAATAACAGTGAACATTTTAGAAGAGTTTCCGTTATCATGTAACACTCATAGTGGCTAGCAAACAAGTTTTCTGAAAGTTGTAAAAAGAACTTGAAAAAATGCCAGATATGTAATTAGAAGGCATGTCGTAAAGACCGAACAGGTCTCATACTGAACAGGATGCCTTGCATCGATAGGTACTGGTTCAGTTACACAGTAAAATATGTAAAATACTGAATTCTACTTCCCGACCGTATATCACTGTGATTTCGACTTAATACGTGTGACTTTGAATAAGGAAGTCAACATTCGAATGTTTGTCGGGCTGTGTTACCGTGCTGTAGTGTGTGGAGCGTGCTCCACAGTTTTTCCTTTCTATTTCGAGCCTGTCGAAAATTTATACAAGACAAATGTGTTACAAGTTTCTTAAAGATAAGATTATTGTGTGTGTGTTATTTTGGTGAATATTTTTGTTGCATTGCTAACTACATTTTTTTCAAATCTGGTTGTTGTCATTTGACACCATTGTGACGACGTGCGTTATCGTTGCACTGACATTCTCGTTTTTGTAAGTAATGTTTTTGATGTTCAGTTGAAATCATTTAGAACGCTAAACATTTTTGATATATTTAAAGGATATTCCGAGTATTTTCACCCATCAGGTAGCTCATATCAGTAAATATCTTAGTTTTTCAATCTCTGATATGGCGAAACTTTCCGACAAGGAAATTGAACAGATTCTACTAAAGCTCAATGATAGTGAACTTTCACAGCTCTCAGACAGTGAAGGGTCTGGACATGAAACTATTGGAGGTACAGCAGGTACGAGGAATGAAGAAGAACAATGGGAGTGCCAGACCTGACAACGTGAAAGAGACACTCCAGAACCTGAAAAAAATACATTCACAAGCAGAAAATGAGCAGCCGCAGGATAAGTGAACACGGAAAAAATTGTTTTCAGATGCCTTGACACTACTTTCAGTGGTTCAGATATTACAGCTGTTGAAGAACAAGAAGTCCTGCTAAATATTTTTTTCAAATTACTTCACCAATGATTTTCTGGAATTGCTTCCGGAAAAAACATGTTGTTATTCAATGTAGAATAATGGAGAATCAATGAAATGTACCACCTCTGAAATACGAAAACTGATTGCAGTACATTATTTGATGGGTACATTAGGATTTCCCAGATCACACACACACACGTATATATATATATATATATATATATATATATATATATATATATATATATATATATATATTGGGAGCCTCACACAAGAATACCTTTTCTGTAAATAGAATACTTGAACTGAGGAATCACCTTCATTTAGTAGACAATATGGAAGGTGTCTTTCCGCAAGACAAACTTCTGAAGGTGAACCCACTGCTAAATAGAATCAGGGAAACTTGTCTGAGTCTGAAACAAAAAGATAGGCAAAGTATTTACGAGCAAATGATCCCTTCCGAAGGAATGACTGTAATGAAGTAATTTGTTCTTGGTAAACCGAACCCCGTTGGTCTAAAAACATTTGTTCGTTGTGGAGAATCTGGAATTGAATATGATTCTAAAATATATCAGGGCAAATGTACGGTAATTCGAAGTGAGTACAAGCACCTGGGCTTTAGTGGTCCCATTGTGATGTGAATGAGCGAACACATTACACAAGGCTGTAAGTGCAAACTGTATTTAAATAATTATTTTACATCTGTGTCACTGGTGCGTGAATCTTTGGTAAAGATCTTTTCTATTGGGACCAAGAGAGCTAACCAGTTACAAAAGCGCCAACTGAAACCCGAGTCTGAACTGAAGGAGGAAGGAAGGGGAGATGTCGACATTTGTGTGACCACAGAAGATCAGCTGGCCTCGGTGGCCGAGTGGTTCTACGTGCTTCAGTCCGGTACGGTGCGACTGCTAAGGTCGCAGGTTCTAATCCTGCCTCGGGCATGGATGTGTTTGATGTCCTTAGGTTAGTTAGGTTTAAGTAGTTCTAAGTCTAGGGGACTCATGACCTCAGATGTTAAGTCCCATTGTGCTCAGAGCCACTTTTTGGAGGAAGATCTGTGTGTTGTTCGCTGGCTCTATAGTTCTGCTGTCACTCTCACTTCCGCACCCGTGGGTGCAGATATTGTCGATAACGTAAAGAGGTGGAATGCAACATAAAAGAAACATCTGAAGGTCATTAAAGCAGCCATCGTAAGGGATTACTGTGCATTTATGGGCGGCGTTGAAAAAACTGAGTTTTTGATCTCTCTACACAGAATACGCATGAAAAACTAAGTAATGGCCTGTAAAAGTAAATTTATACGTGGTCGATCTCTCCATATGCAACTCATTGCTACAATACCGGATGGCCAAGGAAAAGAACGTAAAGAGAAAATCGATCTGCTGAAGCTTAGGAATCAGGTAGATGAAGCTTTATGTAATCCAACGGAGAAGGAAAACAGCTCTACTTCGAGGAAAAGGGGACGTCCACGATTCACTGAGGATGCTGACGATGAGTTTGAAGATGAAGAACCGACATTAGATGCGGTAAAAACATCGCAGAGAGGCCAGTTTCAGATGCCAGATATGACAGTTTTTCTGATTGGTCACATTACCTTGAAGGTACGGAGCAAAGAAGCAAATTAGAAAAATGCGCTGGCAGAAGCCGAGTTCAATGTTCCAAATGCCATGTAACTCCTTATTTGAACAAAAATGACAATTGTTTTGTTAAATTTCATATTCAATAATTTGTTGCAACAATTTTTGTCACTTGAATGGTGCACTAATCATTTCTGTACCGAGAAGTTGTTGACCGTATACTTTAGTTTATGTACTCTAGGCGACTCAATGGTGTCAAATGAGAAAACTGTATTTTTTAAATACTATTTTCGAAATTTCTTTTATTTTCAGAAAACATATTAAGATAAATTATGTGATCAAGAAAAACGCAAAAATAAATTTTTTCACTGACGAAGAAAAAATAGTGACTGCAAGAATGATGATTAATATTTCATCTGTGTCGTAAGCAATGCTACATGAATTCCATTTTCTTCTATCTTTCTAAGAGTCTCACAGATCCCCCTAACCTTACACCACCCATTATTTCTACTTAGTTTTGCACAAATCCCTTAGACAAAGTGTTTTCCTTACAGAAAGAGAAGACCTAAGTGTTACATGTATATAACTCCTTAGTTTGAATATGATCATTAAAATGTTGATAGGTTGTCTGTACTAAATATAAATAATGTATGTCAAAACGTAGTGTCACAGATACAGTTACCGTGCATAAGTCGTTGTATCCAGGCTATTTCTGTGAATAAATGCAGCTAAGACCTTTCAATATTCTCTGAAGTTTCAAATTTTTTATTGTGTTGGGGAACTGTCTTCTGTAGCCACTGTTGAAACTTTTGATACTAATTTTTCAGGTAATGAGGTTACTGGAATCTGAAAAATTAGTCTCTCAGTTGCGCTTCGTGTTTACTGAAAAAGAATTTTCAGTAATGCTGGTAAATTTAATGATAGCGAAACATATTTGAAGGATAGTGTTTCATGTTGAAGCTAGAAGAGAATTAAAAATACATGCAGCTTCAAGAAGTAGGTTGGCTATGTCACCACCATCTCATAAAGTAGAGCAGTAAGGCGGAGTTAACTGTAGATAACATAGCGCAGCCTTTTAATACTGACATTGAAAGGTTGGAACTGCTACGCGGCCCCATGACAGTGTTGTAGATGGGATAATTTGAATTCCGTCAGTGGCCTATTCCGCCGCATAATATTGGTATAGCAATGTTTTCTGCCATCAGTTGCAGATGTCATTGACCGTTAGCCTTCCACCAGATGGTGCCATTTCGGTTTTAAGGCGTACCCTCTGTAATTAGCCGGTACCATAATGACACCGCTGGCGTCGCTCATAAGCGTCTGTTGCGGCTCTTTAATGGTCGTAACATGACGGCGCTGAATCCTTTCAACTCTGCGGTCGTGTGAGTTTAATTGCCTGTATGCTAATTCGGTGTCTACATTTAGCTTCCTGTCGGCTGTTTCTAGCGTGCTTTGTTGCCGGTTGGAAACTTGTCCGTTCTATTTGCCAAACTGCCACTGTTTAATGCAGAATACGAGCAGTGTTGCTATAAACACCATTTCATTTCTGAAAGCTAATTTCGTGCACGGAATTAAAAATCTACAGATCGTATGTTGATCTACATTTAATGATGGACGAATTAAAGTTTTCGAAAGAAGAAACAGTCTTCCTCTCAGGGGAAACAGTACCTTCATTAACGCGTTTCGCCCTAGAGGGTAATTAACAGAAAATTTTGGTGTTCTGGAAATAAAAAAAGTATCTCATGATGCCCCAGAACGGCGAAACACGTCATAAATGTATCGTTTCTCCTGAAACCAAGAATTTCTCCTTCTAAATACTACCCACATTTGTAGCACCAGACACGCCGAGGAGTGGAAAGAATTGTACATTAAATTGTTCAGATTTATGAGAAAAAATCCATAACTAGAAGTCTCTTTTAGAATGTTCGACGATTTACTGTTAGGCGATCATGTCCTTGTCTTGAATAATAATAATTTCAATTTACGCTACCTCATTGACGTGAAGCTACATGATTTTGACAATGCTACAGTCCTTGTTGTTTCGCTTTGGGTCTTCAGTCTTCTGACTGGTTTGAAGTGGGCCGACAAGAATTCCTCTCCTGTGGCAGTTGTAACCTCTCAAAGTAGCACATGCGACCAGTGTTCACATATGTTTGTTATATTCCAACCTCAAATTTCTCCTACAATTTTTACTGTCTACAGCTCCCCCTATCACCATGAAAGTTGTTCCCTGATACTGTAACACATACCCCATCATTCCGTCCCTTCTCATCATCAATGTTTCCATATGCTCCTTTCTTCGCCGACTCTGTGGGGAACCTCACTTTCTTCTCAACAGTTCACCGAAGTCTTAACTTCCTTCTGTAGAAGCGCATCTGAAACTCATCGACTCTCTTCTCTTGCTGTTTTCCCAGCGTCATGAATCACTCCCATAAAATGCTGACCACTATACATAGAATACCTATAATTTATTAAATAACTGTCTATAAACACAACGAACTAATCACATCTGCAAAATTTACACGTTTTTTTGTCGTTTTTACTGCAATATCAATTTTTCAGTCGTCGCTACACTTCCGTAGTTGAAGATTTTCATTTTCTTCTTTTCTTAGTTTTTTTTATCAGTAACTTAGCAAACAGTTCTTAAATATGAATTTCAAACGCAAATTTAAAGATTGGTAGATGTGGGAGAGATTAAATCATCGGAGGAGACTGACATTGAGTTTGGGATTTTGGATAACATCGTTTAGAGAGCAAATACAGGAGCAGAAATAGTCTAATTCCTCATACAAAACCCATAATATTTCCATTTTCCGACTATCTTTATGTAAACGATGAAATATTTGAATAGAATGTATTGTAGAAACAGTTTAGCCACCTCTGATAGAACGCATTAGAACAAAGCTTTGTCTAGAGTATGTATCATCAGTTTACTTATGAACAGGTGTTTCATTATCTGTGAATTCATAGGGATGTACAAACAGCGTATGATACTGACAGGTAATAATAAGAACAAATTTTTTTAAAGGCGATTGTCAGTGGCCTTACCAGTTTTTAATCGACTGTGAAGAGCTGTTAAACTTCCTAATGCTTCACAGTCAAGTGTGTAGTTGTATTGTAACTACAGGTTTAGGTTTACACAACTATCACAGTGTATCAGAACAAAACATGACACAACTAAAAATCCGTAAAGTCCAATTGTAGTAAGAATTACTACATACAAAAGACCAAAAGTAAGCCACGTTTCACAGCGTATGGTATCAATACGGCATTCCATTCAATTATTGTTCCATCTGAACTACTGGATATCTATAGAATGGTACAAGTAGTCTTGTTCTTTGCGCTAGTAAGTACATGATGTCAGCCAAATAAAGTCCCATCTCTTAGATGTGTAGCACCAGATATGAAAAGACTGTTATGTTCATCCCTTTCCAAAATGCATGATATTTTTCTTTTACATTATTTCTTGTTTGTAGGTCTCTCGGGTGAATAGTGGGATCATGTCGTCATTACGACACGATACTTCGGCAAAAAAACTCATTGTCATATTCAGGTGTTCCCTGCAAGTCAGAAATATCTGTGGAAAATATTAAATCACATATTTCTGGTTATGCTTGCACGTCCATATAGAAAAATGGTTATCTATTTTTAATCTTGATTTGAAATGATGTTACATATTACCTAGACATGGATAAAATGCTATACTTGTTACATGAATTAAGTCACGTTACTTTTCATTCATATAATGCTGTTACTCTAATTTTCCTTATTTACTTTCTCCATCTGTTGGCAATTCTACATTATTCTTAAGTTTCACACATTTACACAGTTCTTTATGAGACGTTGCTATTTTTCTTTATCTTTAAAGTCTTGCACAAATCACTTGTAATTTTATACGACTTTTATCTGTGTAGTGTCAACACTTTGGGTAATATCTGCAATAACACTTAGCACTGACTGAATGAAGATGTATTACTAATGTCATTTCTTTGGCCTGTTCTTCGTAACAAACATCTGTGATATAACTGGATACTCTTTGATATGTTTACACCTAGCGAGTCATCAATAGTAGCAGCGATTTCAAATTCAACACATCGCCTCTTGAGCAAGGATATCTTTTTGGCTCTGCAGGTAATGCTATATCGATATGGTATGCGATGACATTTTGTAAGAAGTTGTTCCACCTGAGTATAATTTTTGATAAGACTCTGCATATTTCTAGTGGTTGACTGCTTGGTTTTGATGTATACAATGACCGTGAACCATTAGTCACAACAGAACACAATCTCACAGCCGTGTGTCACGTATTTAAAAGAACTTTTAAAAACGTTTTTACATTTCACCGCTTTAATTCTGTCGAACAGGATATACCTGTCGTCAAAAAGTGACGGAGCGATGTCAGTTTCTTTTAAATGTCGCGAAGTCCGTTGCTTATTATTATTATTATTATACAAATTTGGCCGTTAAAGACCGTGAAAACAGTTATTTCTTGCGCTTCTGGGAAGTCTTCTTTCTCTCAGTCCACACTTCTTTCATTCTTGCGCTGAAGGCGGCTTTTCTCTCTTCAGACCATTTAGTTCCACAAGTCTTCTTAATTTTCACACCGAAACCCGTGAATAATTCAGTTTTTTTCTAAAAAGGTTTCTGTTAAATATTGTTTCCTGATATATGTCCATTTCTTTTAGATCTCTTTCTGTGTTGATGAACCATAAATTTTTATTTTTTAGATTTGCGATGTACGAAAATATTTGTTTTGTAAGCCTATTCGGGTTCATCCTCATGATGTGAGCATAAAAGGAGCATCTTCTTTTTCTAATTTCGTCTGTAATTTTGCTGCACTTCGTATACACTTCTTTGTTGCTTTTTAGTCTGTATACAGGCTTTCCTTGATCATCTGTTATTTTCCTGTGTCCAAGAATTGTCCTCACAATTCTTCTTTCACGATTTTCTATCTGTTCTGCGTATGTAAAATTTGCCAGTGTTTCTGATGCATATAGTATCTGCGGTCTAATGACAGTCTGGTAGTGTCTGAGTTTAATGTTTTTGGATATACATTTTTTTGAATACATCTGTCTGCAGTAGTGAGTTGCTGTCTCTAGTTTCTGTATTCTAGCCCTGCAGGCTGGATGACATTTTGCCACAGGCTGAATTAGTTCACCAAGGTATTTAAAATGTTTAGATACCTGTATTTTCCCGTATTTCGTAGTTATTTTCTTTGGTGGATTTTTGATATTTGTAATGATTTCTTTCTTTTGATATGAAATTTGCAAGCCTGTTTTTCAGCAGTTCCTTTAAGTAATTCTATTTGTTTTATTGTGTCTTTTTGTGTGTAAGCTAAACAGGCGAGATCGTCAGCGAAGGCAAAACAGTTGGTTTCAATGGCTTTGTAGCACTTCCCTCCAATTTGGACTTTCTCAACTTCATGTTTTTGCGTGAGTTTTCTCCATTCTGCTATGACTTTATCCAGAACACAGTTGAAGAGTACCGGGGACAGCGCATCTCCTTGTCTGACGCCGGTTTTTACCTCGAAATGCCGTGAAATTTCTCCTTGGAATTTTACTTTTGATGTTGTATTTGTTAATGTTTCTTTGATTATCGTGATTTTTGTTTCATCTATTTCATATTCTCGAAGTGTTTTGATGAGTGTGTCCCTATCGATTGAGTCATAAGCTTTATTGAAATCAATGAATGTTATGAAATATTTCTTGCTCCTTGTAGATAAATAGTTCATTGTTGTTTTGAGGTTAAAAATTTGTTCGGCGCAAGATCTTCCTGGTCTGAAGCCAGCTTGATATTCTCCAAGTTTTCCCTCTATAATTGGTGATACACGATTGAGCAGGGCTTTTGATAGAATTTTGTATGGGACTGGGAGAAGCGATATTCCACGATAGTTGTTAACATCCCTTTTGTCACCTTTTTTAAACAAAGGGTGAACTAGGGCAGTTTTTCAGTGACTTGGGATTTTCTTGGTTTCCCATACTTGTTCAAGTTCTTTGTGTAGTGCTTCTACTGATGTTTCTCCCCCAAGCTTGAGCATTTCTGCTGTAATTGTGTCTTCTCCACATGCTTTCCTATTTTTGAGATTTTTGATTATGTTTGTGATTTCCTCTCGTGTCGGAGGTGTTGAATGTGTTGGTAATGTTTCTGGTTGCGTAAAACTGAGATTCTGGATGGGTGTTTCGCAGTTTAGGAGTGTCTCAAAATATTCAGCCAGGATTTCACAGTTTTCAGTATTGTTGGTGGCGGGAGTCTTATTATTTCTCATAAGGTTTAGGCAAGGGGACTGGTATCCTCGGAGTTTCTGGTTGAATGTTTTGTACCAACCTGCCGTGTTGCATTTCTTGAAATTCTCTTCGATTGAGTCCAGTTGTTGTTTTTCATATTGTCTCTTGGTGTTGCGAATAGTTTTCGATGCATTCTTTCTGGCTTGCTTAAATTCATCAAAGTTGTTTTCAGTTTTATGTGAGTTCCACTTTTTCCAGGCTTTAAGTCTTTCATGCAGAACTTCATTACAGTTTCTGTCCCACCACGGGTGTCTCGGTTTGCTCTTTTTTGGAAAGGTGGTTTCTGTTGCCTCAATCAAGTTGTTCTGAAATTCTTGGAGGTTTTGTGAAGGGGAGAATGTCTTTAGTTTTTTTCTGAAAATCCTTGAGGTTAGAGTTGGACTTAAGGTTGTAATTTCTCAGGGTTGTAAGATCAAAATTTATTTTATTTCTGTTTTTATATTCACCGTTTCTGCTTTTCTGTTTGTTTTTTGGGATCAGTTTAGTTTTTATTTTCGTGAGATAGTGATCGGAGTCGAGGTTTAGAGATTTTCGGACACGTGTGTTCAATATTTCTTTTTCACATTTGGAGGAGATGGCAACGTGATCTATTTGAAATTCTCCGATACTCTTTATCGGAGATACCCAGGTTTTTTGTTTTCCGGGAATATGTTTAAAACGTGTTGACATTAGCTTGAGTTTAACCTGCTTACAGAGCATAATTAATCTTTCTCCATTTTTGTTGGTTCGTTTGTGTGCGGGAAAGTTGCCAATAATATCGCAGAATTTCTTTTCTTTTCCAATCTGAGCGTTAAAATCTCCTAGAAGTATTTTTGCATTGTTTTCTGGGATTTCTGATATATTATCCTTAAGGTTTTCCCAGAATTCATCTGTTTCTTCCCTATTTTTAGCATTATTTTTGTCATTTGTGGGAGCGTGAACATTGATTAATGTGTATTTTTTATTTGCACATCGAAAAGTGAGGAATGATGTTCTCGATGATGTTGACCAAAAATGTTCGACAGAGTTCAGAATTTTTGTGTTTACAGCAAAAGCTGTGCCAAGCTGAGGGCATTTCTTCATTACAATTTTTCCAGGTTTTCCTTTAAATATTCTGAATTTGTTTGATTCAAATGTGTTTTCATCAGTGAAGCGAGTTTCTTGTAGCGCTTATTATTTATCAGTAGAATAAATGGATGATTACGGTCGGCCGGTGTGGCCGTGTGGTTCTTGGCGCTTCAGTCTGGAACCGCGTGACCGCTACGGTCACAGGTTCGAATCCTGCCTCGGGCATGGATGTGTGTGATGTCCTTAGGTTAGTTAGGTTCAATTAGTTCTAAGTTCTAGGCGACTGATGACCTCAGCAGTTAAGTCGTATAGTGCTCAGAGCCATTTGAACCATTTTTTGATGATTACGGCAAACTAAACTGAGGTTGAACCCTAAGGCTGTTAGAAGTCATGACGTTCCTGAGCGTCCTTTTTAGTTGTCTTACACAGAAAAGTGTGATTTTTACTGTTTCTGTGAAGGACAGCGAAGGACTCTCACGAACGTCATGACTCCTACCAGCCGTAGGATTCAACCTCAGTTTAGGTTCCCGTAATCATTCATGATAATGAAATGTTCCAGTGGCTTCATTCTTTAGTATTTAACAACCTAGTACAAAAGACGTTGTCTAGGAATGTTTAATATTATACTGATAAATTTAATGATACTTTAAGTACATACCACATTAGGTCTTTTCACTAATCTGACAGACTGTGGCATTCACTTGTATACTTCTGCTTCTTCGCATGTACTCCTTAAACCACTCTACTGTGCACTACGGGGGTACTTGACAAAAAAGCTTTTGGTTAATTGTATGGACTGAAGGAAAAAAAAACTTGTTTTTCGGTCTTATTTTCACTACTCCTACGAGATAAATAAAATGGAAGTGGTTCTCTGAGCTGCTCCTTGCGGGAATCACTGACCCTATGTGATACTAGCAAAATATTTCCGTTGTTTGCTGTCACACGTACTAACAGCGACTCCAAACCTGGAATAATGGACCAGATTCGGGTGCAGTACCTTCTTGTATACCTTATCCCACACAGGTCTCACCCTGCGAAAAATTCTTCGTTCGCCTTTCTTACTACTGATGTAACATGTTTGATACATTGCATATTAATTCAACATGGGTAAGATAACGTTAACGGTTAACCAGTTTCTTTCTTTCCTTCATCGGCCTGGAATCTCATCGACTGGAGTAGAATTGTCCTCAATGATGGGTCTCGTTTCGAACCTTCCCGAATACCAACGAAGTCACCCCGGACAGCAATGGAATACCATCCCGATTGCCACACGTCGTAAGGCCCGACGACCAGGATTGTGATGCTCTGAGGCGCCATTTCATTTCATAGAAGGACCCCTTCGGCTGTCATACGCGGGACCTTTACAACCTTACAGGACAGCGGCACGTTGAGGATAGTATACCCCCCGTTTCCCGGCCCATCATGACAAGCCATCCTGGGCTTACGTATCAGCAATATAATGTCCACACGGCGACATTTTTTACTATTTGTCTTCGTGCTTGCCAAACCCAACGTTGGCCAGCAAAGTCACCGGATCCCTTCCCAATTGAGAACGTTCGGTGCATTATGGGTAGAGCCCTCTAGCCAGCTCGGGGTTTTGATCATATAATGCCCCAATTAGACATAATTTAGCACGATATCCCTCAGAAAGACATCCAACAACTATGTCTACCAGTTCCAAGCCGAATAACTGCTTTCACGAGAACCAGAGTGGAACAAACTTGTTATTGGCCTGTACAATTTGTGAAACTCTTTCTCTTAAATAAATCCTGTGAGTCTGTAAATATACATCACAAATAACGGTTTTCGTCCCATTCGCACAAATCCTTAGTCGTGCATCTTTTTGTTAATATTTTTCTACGTTGGTTCTCACTTTTTTAAATTTTATATTACAGAGAGATCACATGAAAGGTATGGCTTCTGGTTTAGACTTTTGACCAATTCAAAATCAGATGATCAGTTTGAAAAGATAGAAGACGAGTAGTAAACTACCAGGAAACTACATTGCTAATCAAACTGACATATACACAGCCATACATTGTTACCTGACAATTTCAGTGTACAGACGCGATGTGTTACGTCATTGAATGTTGATTTTTCGTACAACATTTATTAGACAAGGTCGCATACAGTAAACCAGTTAACTATTTTCGAGCGTTACCGGTCACCTTCCGATTGAAACAAATTCTTACAAGATAGGTATTACATTCGACATTTGCAGTACTTACAAAAAAATTGTCACAAGGCTATGGAACAATACATACATAAGTAAACACAACAGTGTTGAAGATGAGAGGTCGCTTTGTGAAAGTCTCTTAACAACGCAAAGGAATGTTAGCTGCAAAATATATACATCAGCTGCCGAAGCATATAATGTAAAGAGTGACAGAAATTTACGTATGCCATGAATGCCTAGAATTATTGTAAAAATTACACGAGAAGTATTGCATGACATTAAATTTAAATTTTGCACAAGAAAAATTTGCGGATCTTTAACCCAATCAATCCTAATGTGATTTCTCTTAGCTACACATACGTAAAATGTTTTGTATGTAAATAGGTACAACAAAGTGTACCGTTAGTCCTACTTTAATAAAAAATCTTGTATCATAATCCCGTCTGCAGGAACTTCTATTTGTGCATCTTCATATTTATATTTGTGTATCTCGACTACCTCACACAATTTATTTCATCACAACTATCGTCATATTTAACTGTTTTAGTTTTCATTTCATACTTCACTCTATAGTACAGACTATACCACTGCAAATCGTGTTGTACTGTGCACACACCTCCTGGCGCCTTCTTCACATGTGAGCCTGCACACTCAGCAGCGGTCGGTATGTGTAAAACCAAATGGTGGGAACTTTGACTGTCGCTGTCACCAGAGAGCACAGATGTTCTGTTCGCCACTCTGAATTCCACGACGACAGGCTTGTCTGTAGTCTGTACCTACGATATAACCGCGTTACATGTAGAAATTCCAAGGTACACTTATAACGTAATGTTTCCCATATACGTTTTACGATATTTCTTCTCATTCATGACATATGAAGGGCTTATTTCAATGGTGGTACAAGTCCATTTTCGTTCATTATGAGATACAGAGTTCTAAAGTTAAATGAGCGCTGAAAAATCTGCAGTATATACTTGAATATTTCTGCTATCTCAACTGAAGTAACCCAGCTGAATACTGTTAATGACATACTACCACAACCTCCAAGTGTAATAAATCGCACCTTATGGATCTAGTTCCTACGAGAACAAATGTCTTCGTCGTCGGTTACCTTCTTTACTTAATAAACTTCGAAAATTTTGCATGTATCGTGAGACCACGGAGTACAATGGTATTCGTTACATTCAGCAGCAGGAAACCTCGGAGAAACAACATCAGTGTCACCCTACCTTCTTTGCTATAAATGAACCAAAAAATACGATTCGATGGGCTCTGTAACTCTGAGTTAGCCCGCCGGGTTGGCCATGCGGTCTAATGCACGGCTTTCCGGGCGGGACGGAGCGCCTGGTCCCCGGCACGAATACGCACGCAAACGCAGGGGCTACCCTCGTCTGGTGTGAGACGTTCCCTGGGGGGTCCACCGGGAGCCGAACCGCACAGTAACCCTGGGTTCGGTGTGGGGCGGCGGAGGTGTGAAGTGGACTGCGGTAGTCGTCGTGGGGTTGTGGACCACAGCGGCTGCGGCGGTGACGGAGCCTCTCCGTCGTTTCTAGGTTCCCGGTTAACATAACATAACTCTGAGTTAATACAGAAGCATAAAGTACAACATTCCATGAACGGAAATAATTATTCTATCGCAGATGCTAAAACCCACGTGCGAAAGTGTTGACGCCTGGAAAAGCTATGATTTAATTGCTTAGAGACATCTTGATAGTAAAAATGTTGCAGCTCCCTTGACATCTTCTATGGGAATGGGAAAGCTGCTTGGAAGTAATTTTAGTTTACAGATGTCGATGTCTAGCACAGATAAGGATTCAGATCGCCATGTACTCTGAATCACTAGAAATCTAATTAGACCACACATCAGGCATGAAATATTTTCGCCTAAAAAGACGCACAAAAATTATACTTTACCTAACCTGACTTCAATCCTGGTTCTCAATCGTAAGAAAGAAGCTGAAGTGTTTGTAGCTTGGTACTTTCTCTATATTATATCGATGTTTTCTGGTTAAATAAATCATATTCACACTAGATATATGTCTGCAAAACTGTTTACTACAGCGTGCTGCTCAGCGCGACGAACAAGGAAGACACGTCTTTGCCCAAAAAAAGTGTGTTGTAAAAGAACCGAAACCTGCGCCATAGCATTCTCATTGGCCGAAGTCGGTGAAAACGAAGCTCGTACTTCTTCGGTTTAGGCAAAGATACCTATCTCTAGCAAAAATAAATTACTCTAGAGTGGACGTCTGTGATCAAGCAAGTGAACTATGCCGACCATGAAGCAATACCACAATGCAATATACCCGTTCCAAAACAGCTGTCGTTCAATAAGTAGTGTTGTTCTTGCCACTGACTCCAAATTCATTAGCCCTCTTTTGTTACACTTCCTTTTATGACGATATATGCAAAGAGTAGAACTACTACATCACATCGATATGTGTAGAGACCACACGATTCACCTTATGCCAAAGCACTTACGTGTGTAGCATGTATTTGGCAGTTCACAGCCCACCCAGGTTTCGTAATATTCTGCTATGATGTTGTCTACAATAAAACTTCTTCGAGTATTTTCCCACGTTGTGTTGTTGCTATATTGACCACGGTTCAGCCACTGTTGCTAGCGGCCATCTTCAGGATGGTATGTTTCCGTTTGTCGATGTCACTACATGACGACGTGGTTGCATACCCATGAAAGTTAAATTGAAGCGGACAACGCCCGTGAAGCCTCTACGCTCGCTTGTTATCTCCCTCAGAACACACTCATATGCATTCTGACGTTTTCTTCTATGACGAACTCCAGTAATCGGCATCCTGGATTTCACAAGAGGACGTAGTGCCCACCGTCGGTTGATGATTAAATGTCGTAGACGTTCTTCATTAGTTACTTGCGTGGATCATGGAATTTTAGGAATAATAGTAGATGTATATCTGTTATTGATCTAATTTTTTCAGTGTTAGTGTCCTCAGAGTATTTATTCAGGCTACTGAATTCCACCACAGTTTCCATGATCGTCAGCGTCCCTCACTCAATGTTTGTTCATTTTTCAACAAGGCAGGGAATCTTGTAGAACTTGTGGGTGTTAGAGTTGTTCAGCATTCACATTTTGTCTTAGCTGTGTGGTTACATACGCTAGAGAGCGCTCTGATCAATGTTTCATCTACTAACAAGGGAACCTCCCCATCGCACCCCCCTCAGATATAGTTATAAGTTAGCACAGTTGATAGGCCTTGAAAAACTGAACACAGATCAATCGAGAAAACAGGAAGAAGTTTTGTGGAACTATGAAAAAATAAGCAAAATATACAAAATGAATAGTCCATGCGCAGGATAGGCAACATCAAGGCTGCTCTGAACTCAGGAGCATCGTGGTCCCGTAGCCTTGATGTTGCCTATCTTGCACATGGACTACTCAGTTTGTATATTTTGCTTATTCTCTTCATAGTTCCACAAAACTTCATCCTGTTTTATCAATTGATCAGTGTTCAGTTTTTCAAGGCCTATCCATTGTGCCAACTTATAACTAAATCTGAGGGGGGTGCGATGGGGAGGTTCCCTTCTAAGAAAGCTAATTTCTATACTCTTTCGCATCTTTTCTATGGCTTTCTATGAACACTGAAAGTGAATCCTGCCTTAATATTTTATCGTAGCAGTTCTTCATCAACATTTTAGCCATTATCGTCGCTTCCTTGGTATGTAAACGTCCGATAAAGTCAAACTGTGATGGTTTCGTGGAATCTTTTCATGAAAAAAAAGGGCAGTATGTATGTGTAGTGGTATATCCTCCATTTTATGGCGAACTGTCATCGATGAAGTAGCCTCTACAGAATATAGAATACATTGTCACAGCTGAATACTTTAGATGGTAAAATAAGTCGTTTGCAGGTGATCTCAACATTATTTAAACACCTGCACTGCAGTGCTTCTTGTATTGCTTTCAGCCGTGTCTCGCACTAGAAGCGTAAATGCTACACAGTCCATAGTGAACACGGTAGTGGCTGGGCCTCGTGGCTGCTCGTAAATTCATAATATTTCAACACGAGAATGAAACGACAATATCACTACTTTCAACACTGACCCACTGGCAACTGCGATGGTACCCTCCTCGTATTCCATTCCTTCTCAGCCTGCAAATTGTTTCCAAGCTGTGCATTTCTCTGGACTTGTTTGCCTAAACAAGATTCCTCTCTGTTGCTTTGGGGCGCTACTTGCGTTTATGTTAAGACACTTGGTTTTGTTTATGCTTCTACGCAATGTCTCGTTGTTGCCACAGCCGAGACAACCGTGCCCACTCGCCATCAGCCAGCCTAGCAGCTTTTTGCACTATGCAGTCTACAGCTGGTAGCATTGTTTACGAGCTGTCAAAGATCTTTCTTCGCCATATGTTCTACAGGTCACCTGAGGTCACGAATGCATAGCAACATATATTTGCTACGAAGCAATTACTGCTATCAATAATTTTCAAAAATTAGCCCAAATTTGTCGATACCAAATTAGAGTCCTTCTATGGACTTCACGACGTAGCAAGCACGAAAGGGTAGTTTTCTGCATCTGGTGCCACACATCACTCTTGACCTCTCCAAGCTGCCTTCACGTAACAGACGAAAGGAAAAGCTGGTAGTCGAGGGCTCTGTTCGAGAAATTAACGCCACTTCCTCTGCCCAGAGGACAAGTAGCAGAATTGCAAACATCCTGCTATTACATTCGTTCGAAGATCAGCCACATGGTTAGATGGATATTCAGGACCTTTGTCAAGTACCAATATGTGTGGTGATCGCGATGCAGTGGCCCTTGGGTGTAGTGCCACGATACAGAATTTTAGACAAACCATAAAGTTTCCAAGGAATTCTTGCTACAGCGGTGACTAACCGCTGATCTACTGCCACCAACACTCTCACTACATCCACCACATACATACACCAACTACGGGACTTGTAAGAAATAACAGGTAAAAGCGTTGAGAGAAATGGCACGTATCAGAAGCAACGACGCATTCCTCATCAATAAGTTGCTGACAGTGAGTTCATGTGGTTACAACACTAACAAGTTTTAATAACTGATTTACGGCGTTCTTAAAATAAAATGACACACACTGGGCTATGGGTTTTCTTCCTACATTATAGTCGTTCCCATTAGTTGACTCAGTAATACGATGTATACGGTGACACCTAGGGCATAGCAACTCACAGTTATGTCAGGACACCAGGGAAAACGTCAAATTGGTAGTCTGATCAATACGACGTAACGTGATGCACGGTTTAACCGACAAAAATAGGGGGATGTCAGACGAGACTCACATAGCAGTTAATAAGTGTTTGCATATAAAAGAATGTCTTGCTGTTGGAAGTTGGACAAGGCGAGAGCTTGGCTTTTCAGTTTGACTGTGTATGAAATATGGAAATATTGAAGTTTCTGGATAGATTAATCAATAAGACTGAAGAGTGGGAAGTGGGCATATCCCAAAGGATAATGAAATCTGGTTTCGCAGGACAGAGCGGATCAGGTTTTGGAAAGGGACCAAGGTCAGTTAGTTATTCAAGAACATACATAACTTTATTGCTTAAACCAATGCACAGTTTTAAAACAACAAAGATCAATTCACGGCTGGGGGCCCAAGTCACTTCTCCAGAAAAAATTTAAATGATTGCTTTTAAAACTCCAGAATTTAGAGTAGCGGCTGAAGGCCTTACTTAAAAAAAATTACAATACCTTCCGGCTAAAGGCCATGTTAAGAAGAATTTTAGTTCATCCTTCGGTTGAAAGCCCAATTAAAAAAAATTCTGTACATAAAGAGAGACCTTAAATATAAGCTCTACACAGTGTAACAGAAAAACATCTCATGAAAACTTGAAGTATGTTGTCGCCTGAAGGCTCAAGCAATTACTCAAGAATAATCAAAGACAACCTTAAGATAAGCAGTAACAGAACACTGCTGAAGGCCGTTTCAAGAATTTAAAATAAATAAAGAGAAACCTTACAGACAAGGATTTGCATATTAAAGCCACAGACTCGGCCGAAGACCTAAATCCAGTGCAACAAGGATTTTAAATGAAACACGGCTGAATGCCTAATCTTTAAGTTGTTACGAAGTTTGGCTGAAGGCCATGTACTAAACATAAAACAGACAATATTAATACACGGCTGAAGGCCTGGCACAGTACCTGCGACCAAATAACAGTGGTGTTCAGAAGTGTTCCAAGGGTCGGCCTGGGGAGGAATCTCTAACCACACTTTAGGTGAGACAGACAGCCAAGCGTAACACTAAATAATCAGCTTGCAGCACGACCTACGGACGGCTGACGAACCAACCAACCGCCTAATCAACTCCATTCCACCCGACCAACATCGCGACAACCGAAGTACCAGGGAGGCAAAGATCGTAGCAGGATTATGTATTAATAATTGGCGTATAAAACAGAGTCAAGGCACAAAACACTCAAAGAGAAAAGGAGAACAACACCATCACATTGCTGCTTGCGGGGACAGCCCATGATGCAACAACCAGCAATCAATGTAGAGATGTCACAACGGTTGAGCTTTGATGACAGGTTCGGTGATTACTCAGCTCCAGTATGCAGGTGCGGTGGGCGACGAACTCAGCAGTTCTCACAGATAATGCCACACAACACCGACCGCCCAGAAACTTCCTGGTTGATCCGCCGCAACCGATCAACTCCCACACCCGGAAACGGTCAAAAGATCAAATAACCGTCGGCCGATGAGACGACCGATCGAACGACCAACCGACGGTTGTTCCCGCTCCAGTCTTCTTCAATCGGTCAGTCAATGTGTGTCGCTAGCGGTCGGCAAGTACTGGCTGTCCGCACCTCACTGGGGCTCCGTGCCCGACGCTCCTTCGTCCCTGATCGCTGCTCCGTCCCCGACTGCTGCTCCGTGACCGACTGAGCTCCCAACACACGACGACCCGGAAATACTAGCGGTCACTTCAAAGATAATGTCACATGCTCTCATTGATAAGCGCTGCTGCTGCCACTTACGGGCAGGTAAGACAGGAACTTAGTCACGCCAGTATATCGAATAACAAAAAGAGAAGTTGAAAAACAATAAAGGGCATGAACACTAGTCGCACACGGCCCAGAAAAGTTGAGCAAGGGCGGGGTGTTAGGTCAATAATTGATATTTTTTGAGATTTCTTTTGGGGTCGACACACGCCCAGGCAAACGAAGGTTCAAATGGTTCAAATGTCTCTGAGCACTATGGGACTCAACTGCTGTGGTCATAAGTCCCCTAGAACTGAGAACTACTTAAACCTAACTAACCTAAGGACATCACACACATCCATGCCCGAGGCAGGATTCGAACCTGCGACCGTAGCAGTCGCGCGGTTCCGGACTGAGCGCCTGAACCGCTAGACCACCGCGGCCGGCGCAAACGAAGGAAGTAATAGGTGTTGTTTTTCGAAACGTTCTGACATATGGCTCAGTGTGTGTGATAATGAGCGAGAGACAAACGGGAAAAACTGGCGCTGTCGAAATGGAGTAGTTGCGGCAGAGCTTGAGAGGGACCGCTTGGACATAGTGAGGGATGATTGCGTAAGAATGGAGAGGGATGCTGCGGAACTAGCCACAGATAAGATTGATACTCGAGCACTGATATTATATGGACACGCCAGACGGATATAACAACAACGATGGCCGCAGTATTTGTTCAACTGCTCTCCGCCAGGAAGAAGGAGCCGAGGGAATCCGAGGGCAACATAGAGGGGAAGCAAAGCCAAGCCTTGGAAAGGAGACCATCGGAAGAAGAGTGGCAGGATACAAGTTCGTCGCATCTGAGAACAGGCAGCTACTGATGGGTGGAAACGCCTGCCAGATTAAAGCGGGTGTATTTCAGTTAGAGGTTTCCTTTTCTAGTCGGCTTTGTTTGTTAACGGGGTTGATGATGTGTTATACAGAAGTATTCAGATTGTGTCTTACGTGGGTACTCTATATGGAAGTCCAATGAGAGGGGGAGATGTACATGAATATACCGCAGGGAACGGTATGACTGCAACACGTTAACAACTGATTACGGCGTTTCTAACAAGGGAACCTTCCCATCGCACCCCCATCAAATTTAGTTATAAGTTGGCACAGTGGATAGACCTTGAAAAACTGAACACAGATCAATCGAGAAAACAGGAAGAAGTTGTGTGGAACTATGAAAAAAATAAGCAAAATATACAAACTGAGTAGTCCATGCGCCACATAGGCAACATAAGGAGAAGGTGAGCTCAGGAGCGCCCTGGTCCCGTCGTTAGCGTGAGCAGTTGCGGAATGAGAGGTCCTTGGTTCAAGACTTCCCCGGAGTGAAAAGATTAATTTCTTTATTTTCGCAAAGTTACGATCTGTCCGTTCGTTCATTGACGTCTCTGTTCACTGTAGTAAGTTTAGTGTCTGTGTTTTGCGACCGCACCGCAAAACCGTGCGATTAGTAGACGAAAGGACGTGCCTCTCCAATGGGAACCGAAAACATTTGATCGCAATGTCATAGGTCAACCGATTCCTCCACAGGAAAACGCGTCTGATATATTCTATACGACACTGGTGACGCCATGTGCGTCACATGACAGGAATATGTTGTCGACCCACCTAACTTGTACACTTGGCGAATGGGTAAAAAGATTCTTCTACATTGCCCGATTTAGGTTTTCTTGTGGATGTGATAATCACTCCTAAAAAGTGATGAAAACATAAGAGTTTGTCACATAAACTGCAACAAATGAATGCAACCGTTTCACAGTCACACAGTTTTCGCTGTGCTCTGTCAGAACATATGTTTTTAACGTTTTCAAATTTTTCCGTGTGTAGACCGTCAAATCCTGCATATGTCCAAGCAAATCTGAAGATGTCCTGGAATTTTGGAGAGCGAAGTTGATTATGTGTGAGTGCCTGAACTTTGATAATTGACACACGATCACGTAAACAATACTGCTCTATGTACCTGTGCAGATTCGCAAAATAATTGTCTGAAAATAAAAAATTAAACTTTTCACGCGAGGGAAGACTTGAACAAAGGAACTCACTATCCGCAGCTGCTCACGCTAACCACGGGACCACGGCTCTCCCGAGCCCAGACTCTCCTTGATGTTGTCTATCTTGCGCATGGACTACTCAGTTTGTATATTTTGCTTATATTTTTCATAGTTCCACACAACTTCTTCCTGTTTTCTCGAGTGATCTGTGTTCATTTTTTCAAGGCCTATCCACTATGCCAACTTACAAGTAAATCTGCGGGGGTGCGATGGGGAGGTTCCCTTGTAAGTATTACGTCATACGTGTACAGAATGTTGGCAACAGTCGAGTAGATATTCCTGTTAGGAATGAAAGACAACCAGGTTTCAGTGGAGCATCTGTCGAGAACTCGCCTCTCCTCGCGTGCTCTGGGCAGCAGGGAAGACCCGGGGTGCGTAGCCGCGGGCAGCAGGCTTTGTTAGGTGAAACAATACGCTCCGTGGATTGGCCTCATTAGGACGGACCACAGAGTGCCGCTCCGCGGAGGTGGCGCTCGTGTGTGTGTGTGTGTGTGTGTGTGTGTCAGCCACCTCGCATCATTAAGACCAGTCGGCAGTGTGCCGGCGCCTCAAATATCTCGCCTATTGTGTCGCCCTGATGGCATCGACGGGCGCCAGACGACCTGTCTCCAACATGTTTTCTGTGATTATTATTTAGCTTGTTTCAGAGGTTTTGAAATATTTTATTTCTTCTTTGAGTTAGCTTCCTTTTCAGTTTCAAATAACACGGAATCTGTGTTAAAATTTTTTTGTGCCTGACCACTGTATCTGATGTGCAATTCTTACTACATAACCCATACAACTTCTACAGAAAGTTGCAAGTACAATAAATGGTGTACAATAAATGGTCTGCTTTAATGCCCCATTATATAATACACATTCTCTAGAAAGAAAGGTCAAAATTTTTATCGGAACGCATGTTGATCGTGTTTCTGCCATATTCAAAATAAACTACGTGTAACTGTAGAAGACTGCATTTCTTCTACTTAAAAAAAAGTGGAATTTCTGAAATAGCAGGCAATAAAATTAAGTTGCGTGCTTCGTTCTCATCTTATCCCAGTTAATCCTTCACTCTACCCTCTTGTACATACATATCATCACAACTTTCCCTCCTTCTTTCTCTCTAGTCCTTCATTCCACATCAATCACCTCTTTTTGAAGACCTGCCTCACAGTCCTCACCTTTATCTGTGTGCTACACTATCAACTTCGCAACCCTCATTTCCACTTCACTCTCACCTTCAAGGTTGCATCTCCTATGCACACTCAGCTTCCAACCAATGCCTTCTGCCTCCCTCCACATCCTCCTCACAAATAATGCCTTCGTCTATATGCTCCTCCAGCTTCCACAATATTCACTGTTGCCTTAACACATTACGAGAATCAGAATTAATGTAATTAATATGATTACCTCCTGTAGATTTCAGAGGTGTGTTGTCGTTATAACTACTCGTATTTTATACAGACATTACAACATTATGACTGACGCCCTATGGTAAACTTAGAGCTATAGTGAAGCAATTAAAGTGGGTAAATACTATTGGAATAGATTTCTCAGTCATCCAAGTTCTCTAACATTATGTTGCTGTATAGTTACTTTCATTCTGAAAGTACATATTTTATGAAATTTAGTGTAGTTCTTTCTTCATTGCGTCTCATAGTTAAGTGTTGTGTCCTATTTGTGCCTACTTAAGCACTTGATAATTTCCTGTACTTTCGTTTTTCTTTGTGGAGCAATGTTCTTCTGGCAACTTCTTCTTCACATTTTATTTTATTTAATGTGGTTTTCCTCTGCCCTGTTTGCCGGTTTCATAAACATTTCATTGTGCAGATCTCGTTGCAGTACATGCACTCTTTGAAAAAAGTGACTCATGTTTTTAAAGAAGATATAATGGTGAAAACTGGGAAACAATTGTCGTATATGGCCGTACATTTGTACACATATATAGAAACTTGTCGATATATCGTTGAAATGTTCTCCAATAGGGAAAGTCATTTTTCACGCAGAAATTGAGGATAAGCAACCTCCCTAAATTTGTCGCTTTTAGTCTTACTCCCACAATTGTGCCCATTGTACTGACACTTATTTTTCAAATTAATGTACGTTCAGTTCACACACTGTAACGCAGCGAGTTACTATGAGATAACATTCGTTGCCTTAAGGAATGCAGCCGCCTAGTACAGTGGCTGCAGGATGGTTACGTCTTTTTTTCGCTATGCTCACAACAGAGCTGACGCTGCCTGCCGTGAGAACTGCATAGCGTAACATTCAGTCGATACGAAGATTCATACCCTCAACGAATCTAAATAATCCATATTAGTTATTGGTCGTCTAGCTCAACAGCCAATCAGAATTAAACAGTTCCCGCACAAATAGAGGAGTGTGCAGAGGAGAGTATCTCGAGAGAGTCGCTTGCTAGCCGGCCCACGGATAAAACGATGTTAGATCGCTCCTTAAAAATATTCTTTATGATGAGGAAATACCTAATTTCGGTTCGAACATATCGTAACTGAAGCGATTGGTACTATGAACATTTTAATGAAAGTTTGGTGTTTCTAAATAGTTAGAGAAATATGAGCGTGTGAACTTTCTGGTCGCAATAACACTTCTGCGTGGCGTGTTTCGTTCCCTGTACGGAATATTTTGGAGAGCACTTCTTACGAAGAAGACCACTGAAACGACCGAATGTTTAACTCGCGAATAGTTCTGGGTCTGTGCTTGGTACAACGTGAAAATTAGTCGGACTTGCTAAAATTCCGGCTGCTTTTTCGAATGAATATTTGTTATACAGACAGTGAACCTTCAATGATAACGTTTCACCATATTAAATACGGACTTCATAGCCATTTCATGTGTTTCAATATAAATAAAAAACAGAGTTAATATAATTTTAAACACTTCTCTGCAAGTAGACTGCATATCCGGAACGCCCGATTTTTTAATCATGAACTTTCAAAATCTGACTTTAACTAGAGTGACGCGGCCTCTGTGTCGTAGGTGTTAGATAGTTGTTTCATCAACGCCGCTTTACCATGCCTAACACGTATCTGCTACTACAGAGTGAAGGGACGTCAGCAAGAATCCTATCAAGGTAGATGGACTGAACGAGTGCGTTAACAACAACGCAGACGACCGACCCCGCCTCGCCGCAACCCCCTTATCTGTTGCTACTGGCAAAGTAACGATTTGACCTCAATCAAACAACTAAAGACGACTAATAACAACCGTAAAAATGTGAGCTTTTCACTCGGGATGTAATTCATTTGAAGTAAGATTGCAAAGATGAAATATGAAAAGCATGGTATGCAATTGAAATTGTCTACTTCTCCTTAAGCCATCATGTATGTTATTAACTAGTTAATTGCTTGAACATTCTTCCGAGTGATATCAACATTTCTTTAGCAATTGTAGAAACATTATAGGAAACAAGTAATAACTTGGACAACTCTGTGAACTGTTGTTCGAAAGATGATTGTTGTGGTAGTTAAAATCCTGACAAATACTGAGTACCTCCCAATCCCAAACAAAGCATGGGCAGTAATAGATTTCAGCATGTTTAAACGATCGTGGCAGAAAACTTTTATTCATAAGCCGGCTTCATTTCATAAAACCTGAACTTGAATTTTATAAATGTAAGAAAGAATTACACAAAAGTACGAAATATGTGCTAAAATGAAACTCGCATATGGATGAAAGGAAAACTGCTGGAAAGAATTAGAACTGCTTGTGAGAGTCAATGCACTGTCACCAAGGAAATTGGAAATTTGTAGTAAGGTCTTATGGGACCAAACTGCAGGAGGTTATCGGTCCTTAAGCATACACACCACTTAATCTAACTTAACACTAACGACAACACATACACCCATGCCCAAGGGAGGACTGCCTTAACATACAATACAAGACAATAAAATACAATACAACAGGTTAGCTGTCAATATAAATAGCTTTTTATTTAAAGGTTTGTGATATAAGACGTTTCTAGTATGGTTTAAGTGATTAAAATTCGCGTATGTGCGCCTCGTACTTAGACCTAAGCGCCGCTACTTCCTCTTGTCGCGGGTGTGGCTACTTATCCGCCGATTCGGCGCTAGGCAGGAAGTGCTTTACAAAACGCTGTTACAAGAGGTTGTCAGCGCTGAGAAAATGAGTAACGTCAATTTCTGAAAAAAAAAATTGCTGTGCGCCTTAGCAGCAAAATTTTTCCTGTTGGAAAAATTTGAGGATAGGTTTTGACGTGTCGGACTGGACCAATACCTCATAAGTATCTGCGGTCGAAATACTTTTGTAATGTAATAAGTTATATACACAATCCTTCCTTATGAATGAGTAGATGAGGTTATGAAAAATCCCTACAGCAAATTCTGAGACTCGCTTTCACATAGAGATATAAAACAGCGGAGGGGAACATTAATTCCACATAGATCAGCCGAATTTGCACGAAATATTAAAAACTATGAACAGAAAGTTTTAGTATTGGACCAGTCTCTCTGTTAGTGAAAATCATATTAAAATCCCGACAGTAATTTCTGAGATTATCCTTCACATTTTGGCAAAAGAAAACAGTAGCGATTTTACACCATGTTGTAATGAACTTGATTTATTTACTTTGCAACTATAGATGACGAAGTCTTTCATGGTTGAATTTTCAGTAGTTGTTTCTGTTTGTGCGAACAGAATTTTGTAACATTTTCTTCTTGGCGTTACAAAATTGCGTCAGCTTCTTCTGGTAGTAAGTCACAATAACATAGAAAATATTTTTATTTCTCCCTCTTTACTCTACATTTCCAATCAAATCATTGAAGTCAAACTGACCTCGATCCGGTGAGTGGTAAGGTTTCTCTTCAACAACGTGCCCTCGGAGTCACCAATCAGGTACTCATGCCATCAAAACCAAAAAAGGATGCGTACGGAGTGGCTGAACTAGGAAACTTTTGTAAGTACTTTGCCCAGCAATAGAATCGCAGTCGGAGAACTAAACACAAACAAAACAATTAGAATCGTGCAATGAGCTTACTTACAATCTGTTCCCAACATAAGTGAAGTGGTCCATGTCGCAATAAGTATGCGTTTCCTTACGTTTGTTTACATATGTTTAGAGGACTCATTCTCCAGTTTTAATGAAAAGGGGAGAGAGTTGTGTCTAGAAGACAGCGTATGAAAGAACACACTATTTCAATCGACCGGTACTTTTTTGTAGTAACTTATTTTAGAATCACATGAAGGAATCCGCACTAGAGACTTCCACAAGCAATTTCCATCATTTTCTACAAGAGGTTCTGTTCTGAGCAGCTACACATTCTAAGCATTTAAGTGTTGTATAACTATTAGGAATGTTCTGTTAATTTTGCAGGTATAGAATTTTAGTTTTGGAACTGTTTATAGAGGGTGTCCCAGGAATAAAGGTCATTATTCAGGGATATGAGAGTAACGATCATTCGAAGCAATATTCTAGTGAATATGGGCTCTAAAATGCGTACTTGGAGAGTAGTGAGTCGCAGGGAGATGGCAGCACGAGCGCAGTATCAAATTGATATGCAAATTAATTAAAGTGCTCAATTAATTACCCCCTAGCGCTTCCCCCCAAATCATCCCCATGCACACCCACACTACAGTAAGATTGCAGTATGCCCCAAATAAACGTGCTGCACCTGGTAATAGTTGACTGTTTGATGAAGCCTATCCCCCACACTCATAGGTGGGGGAGGGAGGGAAGAGGGAGCGAAAGGGATGAGGGATAAGGAGAGGTAATAGGGCCTCTAATTTCGGCAGTTTGTGGTGTACATCGAGGGGAACGCACGATCAACTACTGTCCCCTCTGCAATCTTTTGGGACAACGATTTTCCCCAGTATATCTGTTGCATTATGACCTGTTCATTACAGGCGCTGGTTTTTTCACAATTTCAATGTCTAGTTATAGCAGTGAAGTATTTTGCGTCATTTGAGTTAGTATGTATTGACTTTGGTTACCTGAGCTGCAGGGTGATTGTCGAGGAGGCGTCTGTAGCAAGAAAACTGTGGTGTCAAACAGCGATAGATACAGTACTCATCTGGATGCTTGCAGGTAATATGTTTATTAAATTCGTACCTTTCCAGCACCAGCATATCGTTAGTTTAATGTGTTTCCCACCAAAAAAGTAATGATAGCATATCCCGCTCTAGCCTTTTCTTCCCACAAACTTGTATGTTAAGGGTAGAGTTAGAGTGCATCTACCATTAGTTTCGAGTGGAATTGCGAAACTTTTTCCCAGCATGGAAACACCATTTCTATGGCATGTTCTATTTTTGAGTTGTATTGCGAATATAGGCTTCCTTGTTAGGCGCTATGCATATAATTGTGTAATTATGACCGATCTTTATGATTAATTATGTAATTAGGATTAATCTTCAGCTTCTCAACGAAAATAAATATAGTACACTAACTGAACCTCTCTCTCTTTTGAATTAGGACAGCTTCCATGCGTTGGAATCTGCACTTGGGCTTTCCCTCCAGAAGGACCAGCGTTAGAGTCCCAGAAGGAGCACTGCTATTTTTAATTTCTCGCCAATTTCCAGGTGGCAGCTTGGATGGGACGTCGCACAAAGAAATTCCTGCGAAAATTCGAAATTGCAGCCAAAAATCGAAATTCCCATCATAATTCGCCATTCCCACCAATAGCATATGTGGGGCAGGGAGAGGGTGTATGGAGGAGGAGGGGGCAGTAACCCACGTACCAGCTCAGGAAACCTCGTTACGTCATAAGGGCGGTGGGTGTGGGTGTGATTGTGGTAATTGTGATTGTGCTCGTGCCACCATTTCCATACTGTTGCTGTGAGCATCTTATCTTCGATACTGTGAAACAAATGTGTTCTACTACAAACTCTTTGCTTTTTATATTTTGGGAGGAAATAATATTGACCAAAATGATGAAAAGATAATTGGGATCTAAAGTGCAGACATTAAGATGTTCCAGCGTTTGATCGTCTGCTGCTGTGAAACGCGTTCTTCTACTGAACAAGTATCACAGTTCTTAAAGTATTCATTTTAGAGCCAGTGTTTCCTTCTTGTTTTTGCCATACTATCTCTTCCCAAGGGTGAACGGCCTTGTTGCCATGGTAACACCAGTTCCCATCAGATCACTGAAGTTAGGCAGTGCTGGGCTGTGCTAGCACTTGGATGGATGACCATCTGGTCTGGCGAGTGCCGTTGACAAAGGTGGACGGGGTTGGCGGGGGAGGGGGGGCGGCGGGGGGGGGGGGGGTGAACTCAGTCCTTGGGAGGCAAACTAAGAAGCTGCATGATTGCGAAGTTACGGCTCTGGTCTCCTAATATACGGCTGAGAGAGCAGTGTGCTCACCACATGCCCCTCCATATCCGCATCCAGGGACGCCTGTGGGCTAAGTACGACACTCCCCGCTCTCCCCTTCCTCCCCTTCGCCCTTTCCTCCCCAAGTCTGCCCCTCTCCCTCTCCCACTCTCTCCCTCCTCCCTCTGCCCCCCCTGCCCCCCCCCCCCCCCCCCCTCTACAGCTAAGCACGGCTTTGGATCCGGCCATCTTTGGATCCGGCCATCGGAAGGGCGAAGCGGGTGCTGCGGGCGTGTGACGAACACAGTACGCTATATGGTGCTGGAACGAAGACAATGACGTTACAGGAAGCAGCGCGGACGGTACCAACAACCAAAGACAGGCAGCAGATGGATACATACTTAGCAAGCCCCCATATGACACATAGCCCAGAGTGCCTTTTACCACCACAACATACACCCTTCCTGTTCTATTCACAAATGGAGAGGTGGAGAAACTACTGTCTGTGTGTTTCTCAATGGCTCTAATTTCTCTTATCTTTGGGATATTATAATAAATGTGCCTTGATTGCAATATATACGTTATGCAGTCAGTTTCAAATGCTGATTCTCTAAATACCAACTTTGATTCGATTAGGAACTGTTGTGCACAGCCACCGTAAACTATAAAGGAGGAAAGGCACACAGCAGTCCGTCACAATCCCTTTAGTTTTTATGATTCTTTCATATCTAAATTTCGGCTATAAATAGCAATCTTCAGTGCACTTAAGTTGCAATCCCAGAAATCCATGTCACAATATAATCTTACTGATGTGAAAGATGAAGGAAATTGAGGTTCTCTAAACTATCTCAATAGTTTTCCACGAGAAGAGCTCCCTCTTCAGTCTAGGGATTCTCAGTTGAGTTCTCGAAGCTCGTCCGTAATGTTCGGGTGCTAATCGAACATGCCTGTAACAAACCCAGTAGGCAACCTCTGTAGTGCTCCCTTTAATCCTGCCTGGCAATACTCAAGACGGATTGCACTAGTGTCCTATAAGCGGTCTCCTTTACAGATGAACCACACTGTCGTAAAATTCTCCCAATAATCCGAAGTCGACCATTAGCCTTCCCTACTGTCGTTCTTCCCTGCTCATTCAGTTTCATTTTACTTAGCAGAGTCACGCTTCGACATTTATTAGAGGAGACTGTGCGAAGCAGCCTACTACTAATGCTGTATTCGAACAATACGAGATCGTTTTTCCTATTCATCTCTAGCAACTTACAATTTACTACATTTAGAGTAAGCTAACATACATCGCAAAAATAATAAAGATTATGGAAGTCAGCTTGTATCCTTCGACAGTCAGTCAACGACGATAGCTACCCGTTCACCACAGCAACATCATCAAACAGACGCAGATTTCCGTTCACCCTGTGTGTCGTATCATTTATGGATGTGGGAAGTAAGAGCAGACCTCGTGCATTTCCGGCGCGCTCCTAACGATACCTTTGTCTCATAACATTCGCCATCGAGGGCTACGGACTTAGTGCTTTAATTTAAGAAGTCTACAAGTCATTCACATTCCTGGAAACCTTATGCGTATGATCGTACCTGCGTAAACACCGTGTGAAACGTTTTCCGAAAATCTAGGAATATGGAAGTCGCATATTGCCCTTAATCCATGATTCGCAGGATACCATGTGACATCCTTAGTGTTGATTTTCACACGAGCGATGTTTTCGAATTACTTGCAGTTTTTGGATAGAAGCTCTTCCGTCTTAAGGAAGCTTATTACGTCCGAACTGCGAATATGGTCAAGAAATCTGTAGCGAACCGATGTTAACGATACTGGTCTGTAATGTTGTAGATCCGTTCTTTTAGCCATCTTATATGCAGGAGTCACCTTTGGTTTTTCTCACTCGCTTTTAACTTTGCGCTGGGTGAAAGATCCGCGATAAGCGCAAGCTACGTAAGCGGCAATTGCCGTAGAGTTGTCTGTGCGAAACAGATTTGGGATTCCTTCCTGACCTTACGACTTACTTGTATTCAACTTCTTCAGTTGCTTCACTACGCTATCTGTTCCATAAATGAGCCTGTGCGACGGTAAACACTACGTGATCAAATGTATCCCGAAACCTGGCTGAAAAAGACTTAAAAGTTCGTGGCGCCCTCCATCGGTAATGCTGGAATTCAATATGGTGTTGGCCCACCCTTGATGACATATTCCGCTATCGTAGGCTTGCATTCAATCAGGTGCTGGAAAGTTTCTTGGGGAATGGCAGACCATTCTTCACGGAGTGCTGCACTGAGGAGAGGTATCGATGCCGGCCGGTGACGCCTGGCACGAAGTCGGCGCTTTCAAACATCCCTAATGTGTCGTATAGGATTCAGGTCAGAACTCTGTGCAGGCCAGCCTATTACAGGAAAGTTATTGTCGTGTAACCACTCCGCAACAGGCCATGCATTATCAACAGGAGGTCGATCGTGTTGAAAAATTCAATCACCATCCCCAAATTTCTGCTCAACAGTGGGAAACAAGAAAGTGGTTAAAACATCATTGTAGGCCTGTGCTGTGAAAGCGCCACGCAAAACAACGAGGAGTGCAAGACCCCTCCATGAAAAACACGACCACACCACAACACCACCGCCTGCGAATGTTACTGTTAGCACTACACACGATGGCAGATGACGTTCACCGGGTATTCTCCAGATCCACACCCTGCCATCGGATTACCACATTGTATTCCGTGATTCGTCACTCCACACCACGTTTTCCACTGTTCAATCGTCCTTACACTAAGCGAGGCGTCGTTTAACATTTACCGGCGTGAGCAGCCGCTCGACTTTTTTCACATCCCACCTAACTGTCATGGTACTTGCAGTGGATCCTGATGCAGTCTGGAATTATTGTGTGATGGTCTGGATAGATGTCTGCCTATTACAAATTACTACCCTCTTCAACTGTCGGCGGTCTGTGTCAGTCAACAGACGAGGTCGGCCTGCACGCTTTTGTGCTGCAAATGTCCCTTCACGTTTCCACTTCAGTATCACATTGGAAATAATAGATATAGGGATGTTTGGGAGTGTGGAAATCTCGCGTACAGACGTATGGTACAAGTGGCACCCAATCATTTGACCATGTTCGAAGTCCATGAGTTCCGCGGAGCGCCCCATTCTGCTCTCTCACAATGTCAAATGACTACTGTGGTCGCTGATACGGAATACCTGGCAGATGGAGGCAGCACAATGCACCTAATATTAAAAACGTATTTTTTTTTGGTGGGGGTGTCCGGGTACTTTTGATCATATGTTGTTGTTGTTGTGGTCTTCAGTCCTGAGACTGGTTTGATGCAGCTCTCCATGCTACTCTATCCTGTGCAAGCTTCTTCATCTATCAGTCCCTACTGCAGACTACATCCTCCTGAATCTGCTTAGTGTATTCATCTCTTGGTCTCCCTCTACGATTCTTGCCCTCCACGCTGCCCTCCAATACTAAATTGGTGATCCCTCGATGTCTCAGAACATGCCCTACCAACCGATCCCTTCTTCTAGTCAAGTTGTGCCACAACCTCCTCTTCTCTCCAATTCTATTCAATACCTCCTCATTAATTATATGATCTACCCATCTAATCTTCAACATTCTTCTGTAGCACCACATTTTGGAAGCTTCTATTCTCTTCTTGTCTAAACTATTTATCGTCCACGTTTCACTTCCATACATGGCTACGCTCCATTCAAATACTTTCAGAAACCACTTCCTCACATTTAAATGTATACTCGATGTTAACAATTTTTTCTTTAGAAACTCTTTCCTTGCCATTGCCAGTCTACATTTTACATCCTCTCTACTTCGACCATCATCAGTTATTTTGCTCCCCAATTAGCAAAACTCCTTTACTACTTTAAGTGTCTCATTTCCTAATCTAATTCCCTCAGCATCAGCCGACTTAATTCGAATACATTCCATTATTCTCGTTTTCATTTTTTGATGTTCATCTTATAACCTCCTTTCAAGACACTGTCCATTCCGTTCAGTTGCTCTTCCAAGTCCTTCGCTGTCTCTGACAGAATTACAATGACATGGGCGAACCTCAAAGTTTTTATTTCTTCTCCATGGATTTTAATACCTACTCCGAACTTATCTTTTGTTTCCTTTATTGCTTGTTCTATATACAGATTGAATAACATCGAGGATAGGCTACAACCCTGTCTCACTCCCTTCCCAACCACTGCTTCCCTTTCATACTCCTCGACTCTTATAACTGCCATCTGCTTTCTGTACAAATTGTAAATAGCCTTTCGCTCCCTGTATTTTACCCCTGACACCTTCAGAATTTGAAAGATAGTATTCCAATCAACATTGTCAAAAGCTTTCTCTAAGTCTACAAATGCTACAAACGTAGGTTTGCCTTTCCTCAAATTTTCTTCTAAGATAAGTCGAAGGGTCACTATTGCCTCACGTGTTCCAACATTTCTACGGAATCCAAGCTGATCTTCCCCGAGGTCGGCTTCTGCCAGTTTTTCCATTCGTCTGTAAAGAATTCGCGTTAGTATTTTGCAGCGGTGACTTATTAAACTGATAGTTCGGTAATTTTCACATCTGTCAACACCTGCTTTCTCTGGGATTGGAATTATTATATTCTTCTTGAAGTCTGAGGGAATTTCGCCTGTCTCATACATCTTGCTCACCAGATGGTAGAGATTTGTCAGGACTGGCTCTCCCAAGGCTGTCAGTAGTTCTAATGGAATGTTGTCTACTCCGGGGGCCTTGTTTCGACTAAGGTCTTTCAGTGCTCTGTCAAACTCTCCACGCAGTATCATACCTCCCATTTCATCTTATCTACATTCTCTTCCATTTCCATAATATTGTCCTCAAGTACATCGCCCTTGTATAAACCATCTATATACTCATTCCACCTTTCTGCTTTCCCTTCTTTCCTTAGAACTGCGTTCCCATTAGAGCTCTTGATATTCATACAAGTGGTTCTCTTTTCCCCAAAGGTCTCTTCAATTTTCCTGTAGGCAGAATCTATCTTAACCCTAGTGAGATAAGCCTCTACATCCTTACATTTGTCCTCTAGCCATCCCTGCTTAGCCATTTTGCACTTCCAGTCGATATCATTTTTGAGGCGTTTCTATTCCTTTTTGCCTGCCGTTTTTACTGCATTATTATATTTTCTCCTTTCATCAATTAAATTCAATACTTCTTCTGTTACCCAAGGGTTTCTACTAGCCCTCGTCTTTTTACCTACTTGATCCTCTGCTGCCTTCACAATTTCATCCCTAAAAGCTACCCATTCTTCTTCTACTGTATTTGTTTCCCCCATTCCTGTCAATTGTTCCCTTGTGCTCCGCCTGAAACTCTGTACAACCTCTGGTTCTTTCAGTTTATCCAGGTCCCATCTCCTTAAATCATCACCTTTTTCAGTTTCTTTTGTTTTAATCTACAGCTCATAACCAATAGATTGTGGTCAGAGTCCACATCTGCCCCTGGAAATGTCTTACAATTTATAACCTGGTTCCTAAATCTCTGTCTTCCCGTTATATAATCTATCTGATACCTTACAGTATCTCCAGGGTTATTCCATGTATACATCCTTCTTTCATGAGTCTTGAACCAAGTGTTAGCTATGATTAAGTTATTCTCTGCGCAAAATTCTACCAGGCGGCTTCTTCTTTCATTTCTTAGCCCCAATCCAAATTCACCTACTACGTTTCCTTCTCTCCCTTTTCCTACTCTCGAATTCCAGTCACCCATGACTATTAAATTTTCGTCTCCCTTCACTACCTGAATAATTTCTTTTATTTCATCATACATTTCTTCAATTTCTTCATCATCTGCAGAGCTAGTTGGCATATAAACTTGTACTACTGTAGTAGGTGTGGGCTTCATATCTATCTTGGCCACAATAAAGCGTTCACTAAGCTGTTTGTAGTAGCTTACCCGCGTTCCTATTTTCCTATTCATTATTAAACCTACTCCTGCATTACCCCTTTTTGACTTTGTGTTTATAACCCTGTGGTCACCTGACCATAGTCTTGTTCATCCTGCAACCGAACTTCACTAACTCCCACTATTTCTAACTTTAACCTATCCATTTCCCTTTTTAAATTTTCTAACCTACCTGCCCGATTAAGGGATCTGACATTTCACGCTCCGATCCGTAGAATGCCAGTTTTCTTTCTCCAGATAACGACGTCCTCTTGAGTAGTCCCCGCCCGGAGATCCGAATGGGGGACTATTTTAGCTCCGGAATATTTTACCCAAGAGGACGCCATCATCATTTAATCATACAGTAAAGCTGCATGCCCTCGGGAAAAATTTCGGTTGTAGTTTCCCCTTGCTTTAGCCGTTCGCAGTACCAAAACAGCAAGGCCATTTTGGTTAGCGTTAAAAGGCCAGATCAGTCAGTCATCCAGACTGTTGCCCATGCAACTACTGAAAAGGCAGCTGCCCCTCTTCAGGAACCACACTTTTGTCTGGCGCCTCAACAGATACCCCTCCGTTTTAGTTCCACCTACGGTACGGCTATCTGTATCGTTGAGGCACGCAAGCCTCCCCACCAACGGCAAGGTCCATTGTTCCTGGGGGGGGGGGGGGGGGGGGGGTTTGATCACATAGTGTACTTGTATTCAACGTTTTCAGTTGTTTCTCTGCGTCAGGATTGCCTTTCCTATTTGCTGCATACATGATCCTCTACGACGGTATATTTGTACGATCCTCCTGCATGAATGATTTCCTAAACTTCAGTGTTCGTTTTGATGATTTTTTTTTTTTTTTTTTTTTTTTTTGCCACGTCACACTGGCCAGCGAGTGACTGGATAAGACCCGCTTTGCGATTTTGTATAGGATCAGAGTTTTCTCGTGTTATCGGCCACATCATGTGCTAACGTGTGACGGTGTTGGATAATCTGCATGTCAATCTTTTCATAGTCGTACGAATGACTACTAATTTTGGATTATCGTCATTCCCATGTTCATTTTGAGCCGAGAGTGGAACAGTCTGTGCTTCCTCAGCAGTTTTTCAATTTTATTAATCCATGGGGAGCCTTCTCCGTCCATAATCCACTTACTCAGCACAACTCTTCCAGGGCGTCATTTTTAAACCGTTTCTATTTTTTAAAACTGTTTTCTATTACATAAGAAATCTTTGAGACACTTATCTGGGAGCCTATTCTGGATGCTCGTACCTCCGTGAAGAGTCTGCAGTGAGGCACTGTGGTGTCAAACGTTTTCGTGAAATCGAGGACCATCCTCCCGTTGCACTTCGCACGTGGTTCGCATGATCTCGTGTTGTTCGAAAGGGCAAGTTGAGTTTTCCACGGGCGATGCTTTCTGCTGACGTGCGAGTAGAAGTTTTTCTATCGAAAGGAAAATTTATGATGTTCAAACTTATAATATGCCCGTAAATGCCACAGCAAACCGATCTTAAGGATGACAGTCTGTTATTTTACGGATCCGTCCTTTTTACCTATTTATATACTGGAGACTCTTGCGATTTTTTCCAGACCGTTGGGACTTTGGACTAGGCGAGAAACTCGCGGTATATGCAAGCTGTAGGGGGCGCACGAAATGTGTCACCCTTTGTTTTGAGAATTGTTTCAACTCAGCACATGCTCAATATGCCCATAATTTTGGTTCTTATGTTCCTTCAGAGCGACACTGATTGATGTTAGCGATAACTTACGGCATGTGTTTTCCGTGATTTCACTGCAAGCTTGAAGAGCAAGTCGTATGAGCTCCATTAAATTATGTGAACTTCTCGGGAAAATTGTTTCCGTCGGGTACTTCCAAAGAAAGAACCTCAGAGGTCTACATTGTTGGGGGCGAAAACTATCTGTCATTCATACGATATGGAAATCTAAGTGAAACGACTGGCATGTCGATACACTCGTGTAAGGAATACAACATAGTGTTTACACAATCTGGCCTTGCTCCATCTTCCATGAATCTCTGCGTGCTGAAGGACAACACAGTGCACTGTTCACAGTTGTTACAAGGAATTAAGTCCAACGCGTCCGTGACTAGAAAATGCGACCCACACTGTAATCCTGTGGGTCACGAATATGCACAAAAACGGCAGATAGATGACTATACATTGAAAACAATGACGAAAAGGAAAAGTGCAAACTTTCAACCAGTTTACCAGCAGAGAGAAAGTTGTTTGGCTTAGAAATAGCGAATTAAACGCCGATATAACACCCATTGATTATGCCTTTAATTAAGGCGCAACGCATCTGACTGCATAAGATAAATATATATAAAAAATTAGTTTGCAGAACGCAAAAGGAGATTTTCTTTTGAACCACTGTATTTAAAGATGTTGTTCATGAATCACTTGTGAATTTTCCGTCGCCCAAAAGCGTACATTTTTTTGTGAACCACAACGTCTAAATGAAAATGTGTCTCGTATGAGAGCCAGGCGTTGTTGTGCGTTTGTTCCCTGTCCTCCACCCTGCGGGCAAATGGTAAGGTAGCCTCTGCTTCTTCTTTTTCGCAGTGAGCTTCTGAGCTGCGATCGTGTTGTACGGGTACATCCTGAGGTCACTTTCAAGGGTTTGTTGAACGGAGCGTCTGGATTTGCACAATTGCACTGCTGCCCTTCTGCGCGATTTTCAGGGTCTTCTCTTAACGCTTGAATGTTCTCCGTCGAATAAACAAGCTTTGGCCGAGGTAACGTCGCTTGTAACATTGATCCGTCGAGTACAGATTGATCTTACGGGCTGTGAATAGTTCTCTTGCAGAGACCGACTCTGAGTCGCAACAGGATTTTTCTGCTGCGTTGTTGTTCGTCCATTGTCGGCCCTGTTGTAAACACTAGCCTCCTACGGACGGTGTCGTGAATTATGCATTTCTAACTCATTTGTTTCTCCAAGCTCTACTGATACTGCTGTTGAAATGTTCAACGGGATAACCAGAGCGACTCACAAATTATGTACGAAACAGATGGTGACACATTTCGTGTGCGACTCTGTAGGGGGACACTACAGACGACACGAGAGTAAATTTTGTAAAACCGACTTCGGGAAAATTGTTACAGAGTGGCTTCAGTTGGATGTTGATTGTCCACTTGAGACTGAGGATAAAACACTTTTTCTCCTCGTCATCTGCCCGTCTGCCTGTGTTATTCAGTGGAGATTTACTATTTTTTGGTTAAAAAAATCGATTTTTTTTAAATTGCATTTTTCGATCCATAAACGTGTTTAGAAACCACCCCTGAAACGGTTTTTCTGAATACAGAACGGAAATGTTTGTTATTCGCGGTTGTACAAAAAAATGGACCTGCCTGAGATCGACTTTTTTCACCCACCAGGTTTTTTCGGGAGTTTGGACTTCGTAGCCGCGAAAAAATATTTTACGCGCTTGCCCGAGGATCAAGTGATCAAGGAGCTTACGACGTACTACGGCTTGGCAATCCGACGGAATTCCACTTCGGTGAAACAGATGAAGAAGGCACTTTGGGCAACGTATTTCCGCAAGTGTTCGACTGATGACCACCCGCAACACCAAAATTGTCCGGGTGGGGAAACTAGTTAGTGCAAGTGGCGCATTGCAGTGGCTACCGGACATCTGGACGAATATCAACATGACCAGCCGCTCTCCAAAGAAGTTCAAAAAGTGATTCATGCGATCAACGAGGTCATTTCGGAGGACGAGTTAATGTAACGGTGCTTGGGAGGAAACACAAAATTCAAATGAAAGTTTGAACGCGTGTGTTTGGAAGTTAGCCCCCAAGCATTTGCATTCTAGTGCGAAGACTGTGGAGATTGCGACTTTCCTGGCAGTGAGAAGCTTCAGCGAAGCGTATTCAGCAATTCTGAAGACCAAGATTCCGATGGACGTCACCCTGGGACACTATTCGACGCAGTTCGCCAAGCATTCGGATGACCACCGCTTGAACCCGCTTGTCGCCAGCCGCACGAGCGGCTCTGGAGCAGCGCTGGATGGCCCAGATCAAGCAGAATACCCTCTGTGAGGAAGGGGAAGGAGTAGTTTATGGACACGGAATAGCAGATTCAACGTAAGTTCCATAATATTGCATTTATATGTAGTCAAGTCTTCAAAAGCGTTTTCCTCGAAACGACTTATTTTATCGCGTGGTATAGCAACTTAAAATCTACTGAACCGATGCCATGCTTCATTTTTTTCAGATGAAGCTAACTAAATTGTCTAGGAGGGTTGCCACTTTTATTTCCATCCATCAAGTAAAAATATTTTTACTTGGCCGACGAAGTAGAAAAATCGATGAAAAAACCGATTTTGTTTCAAATGGCCACCATTTTGTTTCCTATGTTCTAAATAACTCACGCGAACTCCTAAAGCATCTTATATACTTCGCTAACGTCAACTCAATTTTGATTTCAGATAAGCCGGCTGGCCTGTGAAACACCGCGCGTGGAGGTCTACATCGAAATTTTGTTTCTTTCCGACGCCACTGCCGCCTTTGCTCTTCGACATTTCCGGTCGAAAAATTTCTAGTTTGTAGAGGAAATATCAATATACATTTTGACCAATATCTATAAAACATCCCAAGAAAAAAATTCTCAAAGAACGTGCTTTTTTCGGATCAAAGATAGTAAACCTCCCCTTAACAAGGTTAAAGCACATATAACTCTGTATTAGGGTTTTGTTTCCAGAGATAAAAAAATTTTTTTTATCCTGTATGATTAGAGCGGATGCAGAAATTCTGCTTGCAATCGGAGATTACAGACACGTGCCCCGAGGCAGTGGTTAGGCGACAGCACTTGTAAGCGGTGTTTCGAGAAATGTGGGACAGCGGCGTGGGCGGGCGCACGCGCTCCGCCCCGAGGCGCCGTGACCTAGCGCACGCGCAGACCGGCGGTCACTCTCCAGCAGGCGTCCGCCGCTAATTATGGAGCAGCGAGCGGCGGCCTAATTACGTGCTGCGGTGCGCGCGACTTGGGCACGCGCCACTCGTTACCTGGAGAGGAGAGGACAGTGGTGGGAGCGGCAGGGGGCGACACGAGCACAGCCGCGGCCAGGCGCTGCACGGGGGGGCGCAGCTGGCCGGCACTGCGCCGTCACCTGCTGCCAGCTGACACCTGCACTGCCTTTGTTAACGCCTGTCCCTTTGCTGCGCCAGTAAGTTCTCAGGTCGCCGTCTTTAGCTCCCTTCAGTCCTGTTACGGCCAAGAATCCGGCACGCCAGTTGCACTCTTGAACGTGTGCGTAGCTGTCTTGCCTGGCTGCATACTTCCCCACTGCCCCCATGTCCACACCACGCTATTTGAGCGTGGGGAGGGCGAAGAGGGTGGCAAATTGTGAACGAGCCGCATTCACATGACAGTCCAGTCAAACTGCATACCACTTGGTTTCACATTCCATATTTCTCGACACAGATTGCCACGATTTTTAGCTAATTATTTTTGGGGCACTGAAGATGCAGTATAATGTTATCTGGTAAAAAATTGTTTTCATTTAGACACATACAGACAGTCTCACAGATTTTCTCACCCGTGTTGCCACATAATTTTTACTTACTTTGTTTCATAGTCGAAAAAAGATATTCATACACATAGTGAGTGGTTCAGCTGGCCCTACGTCTCGTACATTATGCAAAAACTTTAGTTCTTTCAACATTTCAGCACAGTCAGTAATAGTGGTAATCTAATATATAAGAAACTATCAGCCTCGATTGCGGTAATGAAACCAACCTTTACCTAGGTTTCAGCCCAAATAATTGAGCTTCCTTCAGAAGATATACCTGAACCTATAATTTATCTAAGAGGGCGTGGTTTAGAAATAAAACAGCCTGAGTAGGTGTAGTCACATTTTGAAGAAGGCTCAAGTATTTGGGCTGAAACCTAGGTAAAGGTTGGTTTCATTACCGCAATCGAAGCTGATAGTTTCTTATACCGGGTGATCAAAAAGTCAGTACAAATTTGAAAACTGAATAAATCACGGAATAATCTAGATTGAGAGGTACAAATTGACGCACATGCTTGGAATGACATGGGGTTTTGTTAGAAAATACAAAAGTTCAGAAAATGTCCGACAGATGGCGCTTCATCTGATCAGAATAGCAATAATTAGCATAACAAAGTAAGACAAAGCAAAGATGATGTTCTTTACAAGATATGATCAATATGTCCACCATCGTTCCCCAAAAATTGCTGTAGTCGAGGAATAATGTTGTGAACAGCACTGTAAAGCATGTCCGGAGTTATGGTGAGGCATTGGCGTCGGATGTTGTCTTTCAGCATCCCTAGAGATGTCGGTCGATTACGATACACTTGCGACTTCAGGTAACCCCAAAGCCAATAACCGCGCGGACTGAGGTCTGGGGAGCTGGGAGGCCAAGCAAGACGAAAGTGGCGGCTGAGCACACGATCATCACCAAACGACGCGCGCAGGAGATCTTTCACGCGTCTAGCAATATGGGGTGTTTTTCTTTTGTTCTAATAAAACCCCATGTCATTCCAAGCATGTGTGTCAATTTTTACCTATCTATCTACATCATTCCGTGGTTTATTAAGTTTGCAAATTTATACTGACTTTTTGATCACTCGGTATATTATGCAAAAACCATGCTCGAGATTTTCATATTCTCTCGCTTGCTTTGTGTAAAATACTAGTACCGCAGAAAAAAAATTAACAAATGTTTTTGTAGGAAATTTAATGTATTTAAATATTGTACGACGGTACGTTTCCGATGGAGGCCACGGTTTTCGAGTTACTGATGGAAAACGCGAGAGGAGGTTACTTTTGCACCTTTTTCTTCAATAATTCGAAAAGTACGACCTCTAACGGAAACGTATTCCAGTGTAGAATTTAACAGTATTAAATTTCTCATAAAAAAGGAATTTCAATTTTTTTTCTATAGGACTAACAGCTTGCACGTGGCCAGTGAGAATATGAAAATCTTGCACTTGGTGTTTCAAGTCCGTGGATTGCTTAAAATCTAGCGTTAGGGGCCCCGAAATAGCTCTGTAAGTCAATCGAAATATTTAATGTTGTTCGGAAAGTCATTATGGATGCGTGCAAACTCTTCTCGTGGGAAACAACGAACACGTCCTGGATAGTTCAAACGTAAAACAATTTGCCATTTAAAAGGGATTTACGTTGCATACCAATAGGTATGGGCTGGTTCGTCTGAAATGGCAAACGGTCTCGAAAATATGCAGGAAATTGGTAAAGTTCTCAAGATGTTCACAAAACAGTAAATGTATTATTTCAAGGCCACAATGAATTCCCCAAAAATCATAAATAATTTGTTTCTCATTCTGCAGTGTCGTACCATGGGCTTGCGTGCAGCCAAGCCCACGTCAAATGCGAGGTCTGCACCCCATTCCGATGTTCTAATTCCCGTTCGTAATTTTCCATCATGAAGTCAACAATAGTATATTTTAAATCTAGATATAGTTCCAGGCTTCCCCTTGACGTAACCAACGTACTTTGCAGTATTACATAGTGTCTCCATATTTTTCATTCATTTTTATCGAAAACTGCGCTAACAGACAGTTAAAGAATGATGCAACTTCATAACATTTATTATTCGTACCACAAACTTAAAGTGTTCAATGATTGCTACTTTGACACATACTGATCCTTGATATACAGAACAATGAATCCCGTCTTTGTAAGTTTTGCTCTTTCATCGCTAGCTAAATCTTTAAACTCGTTCTACATGATGATTTAATGTCGTTTCATATGAAATTTGCGGTACCGGTCGATTATGAAACTGCGTAATAGATACAGAGAATTCTCATCCTTCTCTTCTGTCACCTCCATACGTTTTTAAAGGCATGTGAAGATAGATCACAGGACTGCCACTTTTGTGCAGATAACTGCTGGATCTGTGAACTGTCTTTGTACCAAGAACAAACAGCGAAGGGTAAAAAGCGCTGACATCACGATTCTACCGTACTGGAGAGAAAAATGAAATGAAATTATTGCGTGGCATTGTTGGCCGGGAGGCCCTGTCCGGGGAAGTTCGGCCGCCGGGTGCAAGTCTTACTCGAGGCGACGCCACATTGGGCGACGGTTACTGTTTTCGCTAATAACCGTTCGCCCTCCGCAGTTGCAAGCAGTCAAACGTGCTGCAAGGGTCAGGGACGGACTGCAGGAGTGTCTTAGTAGTAAAGAATAAATATACTAAAACTTCACGTGTGAGGCGAAAGTTTTCCATTTATCTCAATGTTTATCACGTCATATCCCCTGAGTTATGACAGATGATGGTTCTTACTCGACAACGACTGATTTAATAGTGCACCGTCTGTAACCTTTCCTTTGTTCAACGTTGTTTAAAGACGCGAGGCGACACAGAAAATTTCTAGTTCACTCACGTAGTGCTTTCTCTGGCAATCGGTCTCCGAATTCTAAACTTGTTGTGGGACTACCTTCGCACCCTCGAAGGTTCTTGTACTAAACGATACTGCTTCCGTCTTCCCCATTTTAGTGATCTAACGATTTATTTTCTTTTGTTGATGACTTTTAAAATGCGAAAAATGAAAGCCTCAATTGATAAGAGTAACCGGTGCACCAAACTCTGTATGATTAATTATCGAAGTAATTACTCGTTTCAAAACCAATTTAACTTCATTCAATTGTAGCAACATTCTGTATGCCATGATACGACATTAATCACTTCATTCTGAATCCGTAAGACTGTTAAAACGCGGCGCGAGTAATAAACCCGAGAATACATTAGCGAGCGCAGCAGCCCAATTAAACGATTGACTATAGCCATATCCCTATGCGATACAAAGTGTGCACACAAGGCGACAACCACTACATCTGAAAGCACTGACAGCGGGTGAAGGTAATTTTGAACTACTGGTCATGGCGAAAAAAGCGATCACTGCAGCAGTATAACCGCGGTGACGTTAATCTATAAGCTTACAAAAATTGCCACAAAATATAAACATTATTTTGATGTGACCGGGTATAGGATCCTCAGATCTGGAAGACCAAGAGCAAAGTGCTCGGACTAGAAAGCTTGTAAGACAGGGATGCACCATTTAAACTCTCCTGCTTAATTCATTCATGGAAGAAGCAATGACGGAAATAAAAGAAAATTCTAGAGTGGAATAAAAATCAGGTGAAAATGGATATAAGAATCGATAATGAAAGTCTAGTCCTCGGCGAATATAAGCAGCACGTACGGAATCTGTAGAATGTAGAAATTGTACAATTAGAACGACATGTGGACTGAAAGTAAAGACAGAAACGATGATATTAATAAGGAGAAATAGAAACGAGATCAGCAACAAACCTATTATAACGAATAGTGACCACTAGATAGATGAAGGAATTCTCATACATGGGAAATAAGATAATACATGACGGACAAAGCAGGGTGCTCTAAAAAAAAACATACTAACATACCAGAGGGGACATTACTGACAGAAAGACGTGTACCAGTACCAAACATTGGGCTTAATTTGAGGAAGAAATATTTGAAAGTCTAAGCTTGGAGAACAGAAGTAGATCATAGTGAAGCATGAGTTGTCGGAAAACCGGAGGACAAGAGATTTTAGGCGGTTAGATGTCATGCTATGGAAAGATTTTAAAAATTGTGTGTGATAAGTTAATGTATATCGAGGTCCTACACAAACTCGTCAACGAGAGGAGTATGTGAAAAATATTGACAACAATAATGATAAGATGTGTTATAAGACGACTGGAACACGTGGGAAAATTTAACAAGAAAATTGATGGGATGTGTGTTAAGAAACCAAGGAATAACTTCCATGGTACTTGAGGATGCTGCACAGGGTGTAAACTACAGGGGTAGGAATAGTTCGTAATATATACAACATATAATCGAGGACGCTGAATGCAAGGGTTGCTCTATGATAAAGAAGCTGGCAGGGAAGAGGAGATTGTGGGGGGCCTACAGCGGAAGAAACAGCTGTATCAGGAACAGTTGCACGAAACGTTCTTTCGACGTTTAAAACAAAAAAGGGCACTAGTATGCCACCGCCAATATCAAGAAACAGGAAAAAAAACCTCGACGATTCATTCCTTTGCTGCTTTATTGAGTTATGCTTTAGTATACTGCGTGCTTGAAAGGACTGTCCTATTTTCCTATAGGTTAAAATACTTAACACGACAAGAAGGAAAGCCAAGTGTTATTTGTCGCATGTTCTGCAATAAATTTATTTGCCTTCTCACTTTTGTAGAGAAAATATTTTTATTCTGTTTTTATTTCCGTTGGTAATATTGGTCATTTTCTTTTGAACACTCGTAAATGCCTCTTGTTTTCACAGTGCATTTATGCTAATGAAATTATACTAATTCCGTTAATTTCTGTGTTAAAGACGTGTTTTACATTATCCTTGCACTGCATCTCTCATATGATTCTCCCCAATGGCTTAGTACTATTCGCAGGCTCTACGGCAGTGTGTCTCGATATATGCATTTTATGGTGATCATTTCTTACCTCCTGAATCTGATGATCACACTCTGCAGCAGTTCGGAATTAACAGTTTCTGTCAATGAACAATGTGATATACATATATTTACGTGATATTATAAATACGCTCTGTTAATGGTATAGAATAAATGGTGTAGTTATCAAAATGGGAAATTTCCTCACATCAGTCGCTCAGATTATTTCTTACACGAAGTGATTTTCACTACTGTGCCGACGATATACCTGGTATGAAAGTTCGTATTACAGCACAGCGCCACACGAAATTTCACTCCACAGCTTGGTTTACGCCGATTATAAACTTGCGGTTAGAATTTTATATCTTCATTCGCTAAATACCCTGCTAAATGCATTCGCGTTGTTTAAATTTGACGAAAGTGTTTGTCTATCGCGTGAATATGACGTCAGCACCCAGTGTTTCAATTCCTACGCTCATTCTTTTAACTGGTAATAAAGTTCGGTAAGAAGGATTTTTTGCACCGCAGAGTTGGCACGAGCCTTCGCCAATTCCAGCGTAACTGCTCGTTCGCTGCCAGCACGTTAAAACTGGCGTCCATTTACTTTCGGTGGCTGCTGTAATGGACGTGTGTTTGCGAAAGCGCTAATACGTCAGCTCTTTATCCCTAACCCACACCTCCAACTCTGCGGCTTAATTCGTTAAAAGGCTGAAATCGCCTTTTAGATGGCACCTACCGTAATGGACTCATGATCCGAAAATCACAGATAATTTTGTCGCGGAGCTGCTGCAGAATCAATATCGTTAATTTTAACAGCTTTTGGCCTCGTGTCAGGGCTGTAGTTTTAATTCTTGCGTTATCTCGTGGAAATTCCGTCGATATGTGAACAAAAGGGAAGCTCAGTTTGTATCATATGTATAAGGCTATTTACGCTAGATTTCCCTTGGGCTGAAAAACTATATATATGCCACTCGTTTTTATTGATGTTGGACAAATTCTCGTTGCGAATGCCACCTGAGAGTCTTCGTGCAATTATTTTACACACTCCTTCTGGATAACAGCCACGGATCTCTTTTATCGGATGAGGGCCCACAGCCCATAACAAAAGCGAACTTGCATTCGGAAAAAGCTACGTTCAAATAAAGTGACCGACTTCCAGATTTAGGTTTTATGGGCTTTCTTCAGCTACGAATGCTACGACAGTTTCTTTGAATGAGTACACAACCTGTTTATGTAACCATCCTTACACAATCTGAGTCCCCGGACATTAATCAGTTATCATCCTTTCTTTCTTTTTTTTATTCATTCTGATGTTTTTTAAGTTACCTTTGCAGTTATTTTGCTTTGGCAGACTAGGCCCATGTAGCTCCATTATGTATATAATTGCACTCCATTTTAAGATACACTAACGTATGGTAGAATTATGACTTACACCAGATTATAAAGTGAAAACTGTGATTAACGTATGATTTCATAATTAGCGATAGTAATATTTAGAAGACTAATTGCAGTGAAAATAACGATTCGAGGCACCAAATGTTGTTTGAGGGGTTCCATCTCCTTCTGTTTCTTCATTTAATACACCTTCCGTAAGCTTTACATCAATTATTCGTTGTAACAGTTTCTTTATTTCCTAATGAGACTTTCATCTTGAGCTTAACATTATTTATTTGCGTATACATGCCACTCATTGTAGCCCAGAATCTTTTACCCAAAAATACGAGCAAATCGTTGATATGTGTGGTGCAATTTGTGAACTGTAGGTGAGGGAGATGTACCGCATTTTTGTGGACGATGGTGACAAGGCGTGAAGAAAGATCGTTCATCTGTGTTTGCTGCTAGATATGGCAGGCTACCTCGCCGAACTGTATCCTTCGTCAAGGCAAACATAGAGTATCTCAGGAGCTAGAGCTAGGCAGACGAGCGTATACGAAGCTGTCGCTAGGTTAAGTGATTAATATTGAAATAAGAGCTAATTTAGTTAATATTACATTTTAGACTAGTGTATATACTTCTTCTCTAGGCTATCTATTGAAGGTTTCGCTTTTCTGACCGTATTTAGATCGAAAAGAAAGTATTTCGTAAAAGGCCGGTAGTCGCAAGTTTTGTTTGCGTTTTTTTAGGCGCAAATTTCGCGCGAGTGTAGATTTTCGTTTTTGACTAGAGTTATCGCTTCAAAGTCGAATTAATTCGTGTCTATTATACAGAGCTAGGTAGTTAAGACTTTCGGAAGTAAATTTATAAGTTTGAATACATTAGTGTTTATTTACGAATTAGTAGGTTACAGGTTACGAAACTACTGTGGTCTTGGGCCCACTTATTCTCTGTCTTTGAGTTACGTTTGTCTATCAAATAATGGGTGACAAATGTGGTTCTTGCCGTAGAAATTTTAAGGATGGGGTGTTCTGTGTAGACTGTAAGTTATGGTTTCATTGGGGCGACTGTAGCGGTGAGGAAACGAGGGTAGAAAATGAGGCTTTTCCGTGGCAGTGTAGGTTATGTAGAAAGGACAGAAAAATCGCTGAACAGGAGGCAAAAATCTGTGCCCTTAAGGCTGAATTAGAAAACGTGAATTCGAAATTATGCAGGTTAAGGGAGGAAAAAGAGACTGGGAACTGGGAAAAGGTAGCAAGCAAAGACCGAAAGAGGGAAACACTTTAAAAAACTCCAGAAATTCAATTGGTAAATCAGTTTGGCTTGCTATCTGAAGTGGAGGAAATGCCTTATCCAGAGGTAGTTGAAAGTAGGTTGAAGCATAATATTAGCTTAAAGAAAAAGGACAGGTCGGGATCAAACCTGAAGAGCAAAAGAAGAATTCTGCTTATAGGGTAGCAGTCATTGGAGGGGTGTGGGCCAGCAGCTTCAGGTGAATTTAGGTGCAAGGTACCAGGTCATAAGTTTTGTGAAACTAAGTGCTAGCCTTAGCCAGGTGACAGAAGACTTGGGTCAGCTATGCAGGGACTTTGAGAAGGAAGATCAGGTAATTTCAGTTGGGGGAGCAGGAAACAGCCTGGCTATGAATCCACGATACAGTATTAGGAGTGACCTGGATAAAATAGGAGCTGAAACTGAGCACACAAATGTGGGGTTTGTGGAGGTCTTTCAGCGCCATTATCAGCCCTTGGTAAACACTGCTGTAAGGCATGTTAACACTGAGCTGAACAAGATGCTCCAGACCCCAACAAAATCTCACATGAGTGTTGTTCCAGTATATTGGTAGGTGGGGTTACACTACACATGGCGTGCACCTGTATAGGATGGGGAATGATAAGTTAGCTTCTCTATTAGCAGAAGCTGTAAGGGGGTCCACAGTCACACAAGGGGTAATCCCTGTGGTTAATGGATGCAGGCAGACAGGTTTTTTCGGTTAAAGCCAAAGTCCAGACAGATGACAATCTAGATAAATAGAATAAAAGAAACTTCGTGTACAGTAAATAGGGGTAATGCTAAGGATAGTATCTACTTACTTCATCAAAATATCAGGGGAATAAAAAATAAAATAGATGAGCTAATAGTGTGTTTAGATGATCTCAAAACTAAGAATGATATTGATATACTCTGTCTCTCTGAACACCATGTAACTGTGGGCAACGATAGTGTCAGTATAAGTGGGTATAATTTACATCGTACACTTGCAGATCTGGGATGGATAAAGGAGGAGTTGCCATTTTCATAAAACAAGGGTATAAATGGAAAACTGTAAAAGTAAATAAATTTTGTGTTGATCACCACTTTGAGGTTTGTGCATGTGAACGTCAGCTAGATAATGTGGTATTGATATTAGCAACAGTGTACAGGTCACCATTAGGAGACTGGGAGCAATTCATAAAAATGTTTGACTCCCTATTGTGCTGTCGGTTAGACAAAAAGAAGTTATTAATTTGTGGTAGTTTCAATGTAAACTTTCTACATAATTCTGAGAGGAAAAGTGAACTAGAAGTGTTGTTAGTGGCATATAACTTAGAATCAGTGATCAGTTTCCCTACACATACATCTCAAGACAGTAGCACACTAATAGATAATATACCGGTATTTGTACAGAAAAAGAATGTAAAACAAACATGCTTTTCCTGTGGTTAATGGATTGTCAGACTATGATGCACAGCTGATTAACTTACAAAACCTAACAGGGTGTACAGTTTAGAAACCATTAAGTAAAAGTGTGAGGTCACTCAACCCAGTATCTATAGAGCACTTCAAAGGAAGCTCAAGAAATGTTAATTGGGGAGATGTATATAATGAGCAAAATGCTAATGACAAATGCAACATATTTCTTGATAAATTTATATCCCTTTTTGAACGTGGTTTCCCATAGAAAATTACTATATGTAACACCACACACTTTTAAAAGAAATCTTGGTTCACTACAGGTATGAAAGTGTGTTCAGAAAGAAAAAGAAAACTTCATGAGACAGCAAGAACTAATAAAGATCCAGAAGTAGTTTTACACTATAAAAATTATTGTAACATACTGAGAAAAGTTGTAAGGAAATCAAGAAATATGCATGTTAGAGAAGAAATTAACAACTCTGGCAATAAAATAAAACCAATATGGAATGTTGTTAGAAGGGAGACAAGAATAGTAGCCACTGGTGTAGGTAGTGTTACTATTCAGGAGAATGAGACCATCCTAACCAATAGTATCCAAGTACCTAATGTATTTAACAACCGTTTCTTAAGTGTAGGAGAAAAAATTGGTGAGAACAGTTCAAAAGAAAAAGCCAGGCAGTACATGGAAGAGTCTGTTCTGAAAAAAATTTTGTCAGATTAAGTTTCACCTAACAACCTCTTGAGAAATAAGTAAAATTATTAAATCTTTGAAAAATAAATGTTCTGTTAGAGTATATGGCATTAAATAATGTGGAGCAATTACAGCTGATGTTCTGAGTCACATATGTAATGCATCACTAACTCAAGGTATTTTCTCAGACAGGTTAAAATATGCCATTACCAGGCAGCTCAAAAAAAAGTGGGAACCCACAGTTGTCAATATTTATTCGCCAGTATCAACAATCTTCGAGAAACTTATGTACTAAAGAGTGGTTAGCCATCTCAACAGTAATATGATACTTAGTAAATTACAGTTGTGATTTCAAAAATGATTTTCAACTGAGACAGCAATATACAATTTCACTGTCCACATAATAGATTCTTTAAATAGTAAAATGTCACCAATACGAATTTTCTGTGACTTGTCCAAAGCATTTGATTGGGTGAACCATGACATTATGTTACAGTATTTACAGTTCTGTGGTATAAATGGAATAGCATATGATTGGTTTAAGTCGTACCTACAGAAAAGGAAGCAAAAGTTTCCTTATATGTGTCAAGTGATTTAAATAAGTTTGCCACTTCATCTAACTGGGTTGAAATTACATTACGTGTTCCATAGGGTTCAATCATGGGTCCCCTTTAGTTCTTGACATATGTGAACGACCTCCCTTCCTATCTGAAACAGGAAGCAGGACTGACACTTTGCTGATGATACAAGCATAATTATTAATTCAGTAAAAGAAACTCCAACTGAAAATTATACAAATAAGGCCTTTGGAAATGTCATTAAATGCTTTTCTGCAAATGGGCTTGCTCTAAACTTTGAAATAAGACAGTACATCCAATTTTCTGCTGCCAAAAGTACAGTTCCTTCAATACTTATAACACACCAACAGAAGTCAGTAGACAGGGTAGAGCATACTAACTTTTTGGGTGTACACATAGATGAGAATCTTAATTGGAAAATTCATATTTTGGATCTTCTAAAGCGACTAGCTTCAGCAACATTTGCAATCAGAATAATTGCCAATTTTGAGGATACAGAAATTTAATAAGGTAACATACTTTGCATACTTTCATTCTCTGATGTCATACGGAATACTATTTTGGGGTAACTCAACATTTAGACAAAAGGTATTCACTACTCTAAAGAAAGTGATTAGAATAATGTGTGGGGCTCATAGTCACACACCTTGTAGGCATCTTTTTGAAACATTGGGAATTCTTACAACAGCCTCACAGTACATTTAGTCACTAATGAAAGTTGTTCTCAACAACTTGGACCAGTTTGAAAACAACAGTGATATTCATGATTATAATACAAAAAAAAAAGAAATACTTACGCTATACTTTACTCAACGTATCTTTGGTGCAGGAAGGGGTAAAATGTGCTGCTATAAAAATTTTCGACAAATTACCAGATGAAATAAAATGTCTCACAGGCAGCAGTAATACCTTCAAAAATAAATTGAAATCATATCTCCTTGACAACTCCTTCTACACCATAGATGAATTCTTGAATAGGAATAAATAACTCTATAAATACAGTATATGCATTTTGTGCCACTTACGGGAATGGGGTAAACAATAGAGTAGCATGGAGAGCTGCATCAAACCAGTCTCAGGACTGAAGACCACAACAACAACAATAACAACAACGAAATATGGTAAATTATATGCAAAAATTTTGAATATTCACGAACATAGTCTTTAGAAACTAGTTTTGCACTAGGATATGTAAAACTCCGGCAGATGGGAGGAACTCGGTGACTTTTTACGGCTCCCATTTTATTTCCTCGAAAAGAAAACAATGTTTGCTTTTCGAAACCACGAACAATATAATTATTTTATTGGTGGTTTCTGAAGATAAATTCCGTTAACAAAAGAATTCTTTTTGAATACAGCAGTTAAAATCGCTAGTATCACATATCTATCGCTATTATGTTACACTACTTTATTAAAATCCTTCGCCGGTCGTTGCGGCAGAGCGGTTCTAGGCGCTTCAGCCTAAAACCGCGAGACCGCTACGGTCGCCGGTTCGAATCCTGCCTCGGGCATAGATGTGTGTGATGTCCTTAGGTTAGTTAGGTTCTCCGGGGAAAGAAAACTTGAAACAAACAGATTTCCTGAAAAGTACTTGTAAATTCGAAACAGTAAGTCAGGAATGTCCAAGTGCGTTTAATATTCCCAGTTTACTCATATTCGCTGACTATCAGTTATATTTTATCCTCACTCGTAATATGCAGATAGGTACATTCCCGGTGCATATCTTGAGAACTTGCAGTGGGGTCGAAGAAAGTGAAACTTAGCACAGGAACTCATGTCGGAAACGTTCTGTTCTCCCGCTGTTCGCAAAATACCATAACACGTCCATATCTCCCGCGTTTTCGGCGACACTGACTGTGGGTTTATGTAAGTTATTCACCGATCACCTGCATTGTCTCTTGGAAGATGTGCCACTGCACGTTTATCAATACATGTGGTTGCACCACTATTGCGCAGTACCTCACTTTTCACTTGCCGTCCCGGAGCATCTGGATCAATGACTTGGGCTACAGCGGATAGCTTGTGGTGGCGCAATTGCTTGGCCTGCACATCACCTGACGTAAAATCCCTACACTACTCCCAGTGAGGTCACATGAAATCCTTGATTTACGAGACCCTTTTGGCATCGACGAAGACCTGTTGGCCAAGGTTATGGCTACACAGGATGCTGGAGGACCAGGCATTGATGATCGTGTATACCGGAGCGTAGTACGGAGGTGCCATATCTGTGTTGACGTCGGTGGTCGTCACATCGTGCCCTGAGTTCCCAGACGACAAGCAGCACGAGCCAAAGACCAGCGTGTAGTGGGAAAATGGTGCGTTTCCGGACATGAGTTCCTATGTTAAACCTACCCGTCTTGGTCTCCACTGCGAGTTCTCAAATCCTGCAAAGGGAATTTAGTTACGCCCTGCATAATGGAAACGACATGGTCCTTTATAAAATAGCAGAGACACATTAAACAATGAGATGTGCCACACCCTCATCAGATTATTGTTGAATAAATAATCATTCCTTACCGTAATTTAATAACATGCTACATTCTTAGGTCACTATTAGCTCACAAAGAAACCCTCTATGCTCATAAATCGCTTGCAGAAACTGAAGAATATTAATAATATGCGAAGGCAATTCCTCTATACGACCTTCATACGGCATTTTCACTAAATGATGGCCCTTCACTAATTGAAATCATATTTGCACGCACTCTGTATCCAGAAAATCTAACGCCAACCTTCCCCCTTTCCGTTACATGTCCATTCCTCTGATTTTACATAAATTTAATGACTCTGGACATAAAACCCATAAAATACAGAATACACAACTACAGTACTTACACATACAAATTTAAATATGTTATTCAGAATAGAAGGCACAAATGGAAGAAGTGCAGTTTAGCTAACGTGCTGTTCCCTAGGATGAAACTCAGTTCGTGTCAAATCATGTCCTCGCGGAAATGTCGGTGCACTAGCATGATATCATTGAAATTTTGACTTAGGTCTTCTGAGTTCTCTCGAATTTACTTTAGCAATATACAGTGATGATATTTTTAAAGTAGCATGTAGCTGTTTGTCTCTACCCCATTATAACGTCAACAAAGTGCTACTTCGCTTGAGAGCCTATTTTCCAGAGAGCGTTTGATTTGAACGTAACTTCCCGTTCAAATAATAGAAACGGAAAAGGCGGCAGACGTCATGAACCGAAAAAATAAACTAATAGTACGAACTGAAAACGCTTCTGTCAGAAGTGATAGCCAAAGCAGAGAAACGTGGTCTTTGAGCTAGTCTCATTCTGATCTTATCTTCGCATTTATCCCATCCGACTTATCCACATAAATTTATCCAGATACCAATAGTAACGTTCCAATCTAATTGCTGCTGCCCCACGTTTATCAATTAGTAACCATAAACCTGTTTTATGCGTTCGCTGATATATGCAACGGATTTCGTAACTAACGGGATAACTACCACTATCGTTTCAATTTAACAGCCCTACCGACGATAATTCCGTTACAAAGAGATCCGTGAATCCTAACGGCCACTATCAATGAAACCAAAGCCTTCTGCCATGAACATGAATAACAGTGTGGTTTCAATAAAGTTCAGGATAACAGCACTGTATATAAACGTGATATGTGTATAAGGCTTGAATGAATAGAACAACAACCAGCGCCACTTATTACTTTTGAAAATCATTGCCTTCAAATTGTGTGATCTATTCGAACGTTCATTCATGGAGACAGCCATATAACAAGAGCATTAACATAAATTAAGTTTACTGACCAAATCAATGCAGCAGGAAACGAGAATTATACGGAAATTCTAACTGTGTAATGATATAAACCAAATTTTTAGATGTAAGAAATATTCACGTAAAAGATATGACTGCTACACACACACACACACACACACACACACACACACACACACACACACACACACACACAAGCACACAAGCACACGCACACACACACACAGATACACACAGTTACTTTCACTCCCTTCGCATCTTTCACTGCTTTCAAATATTTCAAAATCACATTCGGCTTGTGCAGGCTCTACCTTCGGTGTCGCTTTTTTTCTCGAAGAGCGGGTCGTGTCCTGTACACGTCTGCTGTTAATCAAAAGTACGATGTTAATTAGTTAATTAATTGGAGGCAACTTGCCCGAATGTAAAAAAGTCCATTAACGTTTGTTTTGAAAACCCTAATTACCCTACGGAGAACTTTAATTTGAGGATTTTCGTCAGAATATGGTTCTCAAGTGGAACTTCTGTGCATACGTTAACGAAACCGAGCTCGAGATCACGTTTTCTATCAGCAGGTTGAAGCTGCCCAAGAGGTAAATACAAGGTGAGCCAAAAAAGTATGATCGAACCGGCCATAGGGGCATCAGATGATTCATAACAAAAGTTCATTACGAAATAACTACGGAATGTATTCGGTTGGACGTAGAAGCACATGTATCACTGTTGTAGGCATGTCCATACAACTGTGGAATTAAACTATTCTGGACAGGAAATAATCTTCGCAAATACGTGTAACTTTAAACGCGGCTGTGAGACAGCAACCGTACAACAGTATTATAAGGTCGTGGCAGAGACTGTTGCCACCTCCAATTACTGTTATCTCTCGTAGAACTTAGCGGCGTGTACCGATTTATTCCGGGTAGTTATAGTTTTCCTGCCAGTCACCAACTTAATGTTAGATTCAGTGCCTCTAATTTTATGTAGTTTTAATATTAGCTTCTGAATGAACTTTTTTAGGAGACGAGAGCATAATTGCTTTGTTCGTCAGTTACTACATGTAATCTTGAATTCTCTGATGAAGACATTTGTAGATGGTGCCTAAACCTGTTAAAAGAAAAATTTTGTTGCAAGCGGTTGGCTTTTTTATACCTATCATGAGAAATACGTATATTCGCTACACGAACACAATATATTTCATTCTACGATAGTATCTCATTAGTTCATAAACTACGTCTCTCTGACTAAATAAGCCCCAGATGTGTTTCGATTGTTTGATTCTTCGAAGCATCTTCGAGCTTTATTATATATATTGTTTCGATTACATACATTATTAAATAGGTCTCATTACAGTTATCAATAACAGTTAGCTATTTTGGATTGAAACCCATTTTCGTTGATAAGTGACTCTAGAATTGTAACACTTTTCCGTTCCAGTTACGATGTGACTGACTTTTGTTGTTCCATAGTCCAGGCTGTCTTGGTGGTTTTTCCTGTTGTTTTCGGCAGTTATTGACACCATAGATGGTGAAAAAATCGAAGAAGTACACGTTTCTCAAAGAATATATGCGAAGACGGTAAGTACTAGTGTGAGGAATGGATTGAGCAGCCACATCCCCCATCTCTACTGCGCTTAGAAAAACTATTACCTCGGGCGACTCACCTCATATCATATCCCGACACATAGAACAAGGTATCAATACAGAATGCTTGCTGAAAATCACATTTTATTTTAGACACTGGCTACTATAAAGTGTACACATTTTCATTTCATTAAATCTCAAAACTCTTTCGCTGTTCGCTGCTATTCCCCTTGCAACAGAAAATGGCCGATGGTTCCGGATGTAAAGGGCTATTACAAATGATTGAAGCGATTTCATAAATTCGCTGTAACTCCATTCATTGAGATATGGTCACGACATACTACAGATACGTAGAAAAACCCATAAAGTTATGTTCGGCTGAAGCCGCACTTCAGGTTTCTGCTGCCAGAGCGCTCGAGAGCGCAGCGAGACAAAATGGCGACAGGAGCCGAGAAAGCGTATGTCGTGCTTGAAATGCACTCACATCAGTCAGTCATAACAGTGCAACGACACTTCAGGACGAAGTTCAACAAAGATCCACCAACTGCTAACTCCATTCGGCGATGGTATGCGCAGTTTAAAGCTTCTGGATGCCTCTGTAAGGGGAAATCAACGGGTCGGCCTGCAGTGAGCGAAGAAACGGTTGAACGCGCGGGCAAGTTTCACGCGTAGCCCGCGGAAGTCGACGAATAAAGCAAGCAGGGAGCTAAACGTACCACAGCTGACAGTTTGGTAAATCTTACGGAAAAAGCTAAAGCAGAAGCCTTACCGTTTACAATTGCTACAAGCCCTGACACCCGATGACAAAGTCAAACGCTTTGAATTTTCGGCGCGGTTGCAACAGCTCATGGAAGAGGATGCGTTCAGTGCGAAACTTGTTTTCAGCGATGAAGCAACATTTTTTCTTAATGGTGAAGTGAACAGACACAATGTGCGAATCTGGGGGGTAGAGAATCCTCACGCATTCGTGCAGCAAATTCCTAATTCACCAAAAGTTAACGTGTTTTGTGCAATCTCACTGTTTAAAGTTTACGGCCCCTTTTTCTTCTGCGAAAAAAACGTTACAGGACACGTGTATCTGGACATGCTGGAAAATTGGCTCATGCCACAACTGGAGACTGACAGCGCCGACTTCATCTTTCAACAGGATGGTGCTCCACCGCACTTCCATCATGATGTTCGGCATTTCTTAAACAGGAGATTGGAAAACCGATGGATCGGTCGTGGTGGAGATCATGATCAGCAATTCATGTCATGGCCTCCACGCTCTCCCGACTTAACCCCATGCAATTTCTTTCTGTGTGGTTATGTGAAAGATTCAGTGTTTAAACCTCCTCTACCAAGAAACGTGCCAGAACTGCGAGCTCGCATCAACGATGCTTTCGAACTCATTGATGGGGACATGCTGCGCCGAGTGTAGGAGGAACTTGATTATCGGCTTGATGTCTGCCGAATCACTAAAGGGGCACATATCGAACATTTGTGAATGCCTAAAAAAACTTTTTGAGTTTTTGTATGTGTGTGCAAAGCATTGTGAAAATATCTCAAATAATAAAGAAATTGTAGAGCTGTGAAATCGCTTCAGTCATTTGTAATAACCCTGTATAAAAGCTTCCTGTTGTAGGTCACATCTACTCACTCCCTCAATGATGATATTGGCACTCAAAAGAAAGATGACAGAAACAAAACCGAAGTACTGAAGTCGGCCTACGGAAACTGTATCACCACAAAAAGTCGTAATACACTCCCTCGTCTCAAATACACACATCAAAAAAGTCTTGCATCATCCCGGTACCCAGAATTCCCGAAGCCAGATGTTGACTGTGAATATAGGATCACAGACAAAGAGACACAGTGCCATTGACTATTCAGAGATGTCACTAAGCCCGCCCAATGGTGTAGACAACATGCTTGAGCAGCACCCTTTAGACGGAGGGGGTCAGACAGCCGATGAGTTCCAGTCATTCCAGCAGGAAGGAGGTACGCAGCTCGTATTGTCTGTAGTTCAGCCATGCCTAGACGGTCAGTACCGTGGTTCAATCGCGTCTACATTGTTACTTTGTGCCAGTAAGGGATCTCAACAAGGGAAATGTCCAGACGTCTCTGAGTGAACCGAACCGATGTTGTTCGGACATGGATGAGATACAGAATGACATGAACTGTTGATGACATACCTCGCTCAGGCTGCCCAAGGGCTACAACTGCAGTGGATGAACGCTACGTATGGATTATGGCTCAGAGGAACCGTGACAGCAACGCTACCATGTTGAATAATGCTTTTCGTGCAGACACAGGACGTCGTGTTACGACTCAAACATTGCGCGATAGGTTGCATGATACGCAACTTCACTCCTGACGTCCATGGCGATGTCCATCTTTGCAACCACGACCTCATGTAGCCCGGAACAGATGGGCCCAACAACATGCCGAATGGACCACTCAGGATTGGCATTACGTTCTCTTCACCGACGAGTATCGCATATGCCTTCAACCTGACAATCGTCAGAGAAGTGTTTGGATGCACCCCGGTCAGGGTTAACGCCTTAGAGACACTGTTCAAGTTGGAGGTTCGCTGCTGAATTGTGGTGGCATTATGTGGGGACGACGTACGCCGCTGGTGCTCAAGGAAGGCTTCTTAACGGCTGTAGGATACGTGAATGCAATCCTGCGATAGAGAGTGCAACCATATAGGCAGCGTATTGGGAGGCATTCATCTTCGTGGACGACAATTTGCGCCCCGAACGTGCACATCTTGTGAATGACTTCCTTAAGGATAACGACTTCGATCAGCTAGAGTGGCCAGTACGTTCTCCAGACATGAACATTATCGAACATGCTTGGGGTAGACTGTTTATGGACGATGTGACCCACCAACCTCTCTGCGGGATCTACGCCGAGTTGCCGTTGAGGAGTGAGACAATCTGGACCAACAGTGCGTTGATGAACTTGTGGATAGTATGCTACGACGAATACAGGCATGCATCAATGAAAGAGGACGTGGCACCGGGTATTAAAGGTACCGCTGTGTACAGTGATCTGGATCACCACCTCTAAAGATGTCGCTGTATGGTTGTAGAAAATGCAATGTGTGGTTTTCATGAGCAATGAAAATGGCGGAAATGATGTTTATGTTGATCTCTGTTCCAGTTTTCTGTAAGGTTGCGTAACTCTCATAACCGAGGTGATGTGGCACTAATTCCGAACAACAGGTCTCGAGAAAATTGATCATTAAAAAGTCAGCTGGGGTTTGTTAACAGTGGAAAGGTATATGGGCCATGTGAGATACGTGTAAGATTCCACGCAGATAATACAAAAGAATCTACTCCCCCTCTAGTATTGTGTCAGATTTCGTACACTTGGGGAAGAAGAGGTGAACTATAGAGTGTTGCGGCAATTGTCTTCGGAGGGAAGCTGGACAGGAGCAGATTTATTAGCCAATAATGTAACACATTAAACGAAAGTTGTACTTAACTGGCAGCTATCTCCATATGTACAAAGGCTCATTAGGAATAATGCAGCATGAAAAAGAGTCGAGCTCATACAACAGCAACAAGGATGAGGCTCTCGGAACTAAGCTCAAACCATGGGGTCAGAGCCGCGACATGGCGACGTCTGTTAGGCGGGGGAAGAGAAGTGATCCGTGCGCTAGTGGACCGTGAGGCTGCCGTCAGTTGTACACCGCGGCGGTAGGGGGCGCTGAAGGCGTGGTTGAGCGGGTGTGCGCAGTTGGGTCGGCCAGACCACGCACGACCCCTGTCGGCAGCTGATGGGAACATGAAATTTCACTGCCAATTTAAAGACGCTGGTGCTGTGGTATTGATACAGATGCCTCATGTAGCAGTAGATTATCATGTGTCTGCAACTAGGTATTCGACCAAAGCTCAGTTCAATAACGTCTTAAAGAAGGACCTTAGGACGTGGAAATAATTGTAGGGTTATATCGCTGACGTAAATGTCTTGTACAATTGGGGAACAAGTTTTATGTTCACGTTTTATGACTTTTTGGGGGATCGAAATGGCCTTAGAAAACTAACATGGATGCCACTGTCAGGGACCTTGCAAAACTCGGCATGCTTTTCTTTTGTCCATGAGATCCTGAGTGTCGCAAATAAATGCCATATTTCTTGAGTTCAGGAAGACGTTTAATACAGCTTCGCTTTTTAGTTTAGTGAACTAACTATCAGCTGAGCGGGTATCGGAACAAGGGGAGTTTCTTGGCGCAAGACCCCAACGCAACTCTCTTAATGGAACAAATTCTACATACGTTTAAAAGTACCCAAGGAATTGTGATAGAGTAATTACTATTTACAGTATTAAACGAGCCAGCGGATAACGTTGAAAGCTCCTTATGTCGGATTGGAGGAGATGCAGTTGCCTGCGGGAGGGATGGTACGCCAGAAGACAGCAGCGAACTGCTGGAAGACCTCGATTGGTGCAGGGACTCGGATTTGATCGTGACCGTAAATAAGTGTACCTGGTTTGATACAATAGGAAAAGAGTTGTGCCCAGCGACTGTGTTCATTTCAACTAATAAAGCACACAAGAAAGAGTCCCATTGATGTTTCTTGCTTATGTAGATTTTGGTCACTGTGTGACCATCTTAAGTGCAGTAAGTGTAAATCAAAACATTAAAAACACTTGTAGATGCTCGTAGTCCCAACTGGAGCATTCATGTCAGAAATTGAGTTGATGTGTGTGTGTGTGTGTGTGTGTGTGTGTGTGTGTGTGTGTGTGTGTGAACTTATCGTCTGACATGAACAGTCCATTTAGGGCTGTGCTTATATACAAGTGTACTTTCGTACAACAATTGGAATTTGTGACGGAATTTCAAATTTTTAAGCACAGTTTCGGATTTTATTCTTTAAGGTCAGTTACAGCTTAAAATGACAAACTCTTTCGATGGCATACGGTCTTCTCTTAAATTTACATAACAGCTGTATCGGGTTTTCCGCGCTGTGTCGAGATGTTATTTTTCTTAAAGACGCGATGTGCCACTATCCTATTTAAAGTGCGTCGTACTTTTCTTCGCCATTTCCCCTGGTTAATTGCTTTTTTTTGTAACTTTGTCGTCTTACTGTTTCTGTAGTGTAATTTTAATGTAACATCATTAATATCTTGGGTGTATTTTGTGGTTGTCTACACTTCTTGTATGAACACCACCTTGGCATATGTTTCCCGCCAGTCCTGTTTGTTGTGTTTGGGTGTAGGATGCACGTCAGCCTAGGTTTTACATTGACCATTTTTACTGTTAACTAATCCTTATGGCTATACCATAGCATTTATAAGGATCATTTTACTGTTGACTAAGCCTTAGGACTTCGTTTTCCTGTTCACACAATATGTAACACGTAAGTTTGTTTTAAATTTCCGCCGTAAGTACATTTGATGATTCTGTTGTTACACATATGATTTCCATGTACCTGTTCTAATATATCCTATTTGTGGGTTTTATTACTTCTTCTTAGAAAGACGGGGTTGTCTGTTTCGAAACCAAGGTAAGAATAAAGTTTTGACGTGCAACTGGTTGGCCGTATGATTCCCATGGGCCGGCCGCGGTGGTCTCGCGGTTCTAGGCGCGCAGTCCGAAGCCGTGCGACTGCTACGGTCGCAGGTTCGAATCCTGCCTCGGGCATGGATGTGTGTGATGTCCTTAGGTTAGTTAGGTTTAAGTAGTTCTAAGTTCTAGGGGACTGATAACCACAGCAGTTGAGTCCCATAGTGCTCAGAGCCATTTGAACCATTCCCATGGTATTTTACTTACAGATTAACGTATTGCTTTGGACATAAGTCAGCAAGAAATCCACTGCTATAAGACGACACTGCTGCGAAGAAACGGTGAAAACAGTAACTGCCTTGTAATAATTAATACTACTAATCTTCAGTGATTTAAAATGAATTGTAGGTACATCAGAAACTACGCTGAAGTTCATTGGCAGAATGTAAAGGAAATATATATCAGCTACAAAAGTAGTGGCCCACAGAACACCTGTTCGGCCGATGCTTGTGTATTTTTCATTAGTGTGGGCCATCACGATGTGGAACTGACGGAACAAATTGGGGATATCCTGTGAAGAGCGGTGCATTTCACCGTAAGATTGTTTAGTAACCGTGAGAGCGTTAACGCCTACAGAGACTCTCAACAAACTCCAGTGGGAGACGCTACATGAGAGGCATTGTGTATCACGGAGAGTTTTACAGTTGAAATCCCGCGAGAGTAAGTTCCATGAAGTGTAGGACAACATATTACATGAAACTTCCTGGTGGATTAAAACTGTGGGCCGGACCACGGCTTGAACCTGACCCAGCACGACTCATGACCCGTCCTCATAGCTGTACTTGCACCAGCGCTTCACCTCCTACCACAAACGTCTCGCGAAATAACTGCAACGAGAAAACCTTAGAATTTAGATGTAATATAGAGGTTCACCGACAACCATTCTTTCTATACGTCATTTCAGAATGGACCTAGGATGGGGGAAGAAAAAGATAGTGGTACCAGAAATACCCTCAACCATAACCCATTAAGTTGTTTGCAAAGTGTAGATGCAGACGTGGACAAGAAAAGAAATGCAGAAGAATTCAGTAACCTCCTAGAATATAGAAGTTGGAATCTCCCAACCATCATTTGCCTATGCAAGGGAGGGAAAGAAGCGGAAAGAATGATATACACTAAACTTTAGAACGTAATGGAACAATGTACGAAGTTTGAAATCTCAAACAATGAAGGAAACCAACTGGACAACAATATCCTGAAGAGATGAATCAACCAAGACCGTAGTCAATCAAGGGAAAATGAACTGAATGTATTCACTTGACAGTGGGAGATCATATGAGAAACATAATTGAGTCATAAAAACTAGATTTATGAGAAAAAATAAAGAGAGAGTAAGTTATTATGGATAAAAAAGGCATTGAGTTATATGTCGATGACAGTGATGATTCTGCCGCCGTTGCTGCTGCTGCTGCTGATGATGATATTCCAATAAAATGAAGAAAGGAAATCAGAGAAACTACAGAGTGACACAAACCTGTCTGAAAGCATCATTACAAAGGAAGAAAGGAAGAAAATGTTGACTACACTGGTAAACGCATCTTCAAAAGAGAAATTCGAAATAGATCTGAAAGAGCTGAATAATAATAATAATAAATCCTTTTGCAGGTCATAGATAATATACCTCCCGAAAGTTATTAAAGTGGGAGGAGAAGTAGTAAAGCGATAGTTACATCGTCTTACGTGTGACATGCTCAGTCAGACCCAAAAGTTACGAGACTGGATTAATAAATAAAATAGCGTATAATTCAGCTAGTGATTTTACTGCTTCAGGCATTCTGCATAGTCTTCCATCACTGGAGACCAATGCACAGAACTTTCATACAACCATGTGAAATTTTCAAAAATGTTCTTGTCCGGGATGTTGTTCAACTCGGCTGTAGCCGTGTTGGGTAGCCCCGCGCTCTCAGGCGTTTTGTCACGGACCGGGCAGCTCTCCCAGTCGCAGGCTCTCCCAGTCGCAGTCCTTCGGGCATGGGTGTATGGTTGTCTTTAACGTAAGTTAGTTTAAGTTAGATTAAGTAGTGCGTAAGCTTAGGAACCGATGGCTTCAGAAGTTTGGTCCCATAAGACCTTACCACAAATTTCCAATTTCCAACTCGGCTGTCACATTTGGCTTGAACGTCGGTTACGTCGTCAAAGCGTTGACGCATAATGTGAGTTTCTGCACTGATTAATAAACGCAGGAGGAGGCCACTGTACCGTGCCCGAAACGTGGGTTTCTCCAGTAGAATTGTTTACATTATAACGTGGTACACTACCTATAAAACTTTTATGTCTACACGTCTGTTTTCCAAAACTGTTCCAATAATGTAACTTTTAGACCTAGAGACAACACAGAACGAGTACTGGTATTACACCCCGTATACAGTTTTCCGCATATCGTGAACCAAAAGAGCGAGTTGGGTAGGATTTCCTGGAGGACGAAACGTTTCATAGAAACTAGGCGCCAGCTGTGCGCGAATCATCAGTTTCGCGATATATAAGTACACTGTATGATCAGAAATGGCAAGCACCTAGAAGACATGGTCTGTTACCTGTGTGCACATACACACAGTGGGTGAACATGTGATGAGATACAACAGCTGGATAACGTTAGTGCTAGTCATGTTTCTTCTTGTTACTAGGCCTAGTAGGGTATACCACCGGCTTTAAGAGCATCAGGTGTTGAGTAATCACTGTGAAGAGCACAGAGATGAGGGGTACCTGTCTGAGACAGCGTTATCAGCACCTGAATGGCGCCTCAATATGTGTCTCCTTTCGACTGGCTGGACGAATTGTACAGCATCCAGATTTTTGGGCTATTCAGATGTGACAGTTGACCGAAGCTGGACTCCGTGGGAATGTGAGGTTAGGGATACTCATCGTAGAGAATATGGTCTGGTCTACCACATCTGACAAGCATAGGCAACGATCGCCGTGTTGTGCAGTAAGCATTCCATAGACTTCTCACATCAGCGCCTGCCATCCGAGAATACGTAGTGGACTTCATGCTACATTCTGTGTCAACCAGTAACGTTGGTCAGAGACAATCAGCATCCAGACTGGGGAATCACAGTCTCTATTCAGGCTGCCATAACGCCACTACACAAACTGCTGCGTTTGGATTGGTGCCATGACCGGTGAGCGTGGACTACTGGCGTCGCATTCTGTTCAGTGATGAATCGCAGTTCAGGACTACCCCGAGTGACTGTCGTCAACGAGTATGGCAGCGACCTGTTAAGGGATCCAAGTCTTACAATATTTTGAAGAGACACAGCGGTGTTACCCCTGGCTGGGGAGCCACCGGGTATGAATTCATGTCAAGGCTGATAGTGATTGAGGGGACTCTGACGGCAAAACGGCATGCGACCGACATCCTGCATCCTCATTCCTTATCTCTGATGCGACAGTACCGTGGTGCCATTTTTCAACGTGACAATCCGTAGACGTCACATATCTATACGAAATGGTTGCGTGATTCTGAAATATTCCCGTGGCTAGAAAGATCCCCACATCTGTAGCCGATACAACATGTATAGGACCAGCTTTGGCGTCAACTCCGTCCCAGTGGCAGTATCCAGGATCTCAAGGACCAACTACATCAATTATAGAATTACTGCATTCAGGCCCAACTGGGTGCAACGCCATGCAGGTAAGTGCGCCCATACTGCCAAGTTCTTTGTAATTTTGATTCTGTTGTATAATCGCTGAAATAACATCACACATTCTCTCAGCTCGTGAAGTTTCGTCACTTTCCTTTTCTCCTTCTGGGTGCTTCACTTCGTCATGTAGTTTACAAATAGTTGAGCCTGCGCCACACAACTTGGCTAGAAGGTTTCTGTCTGGGAAATGCTGCTGTCTGGAAAGTGCTACTCCCGGCAGTTATTCACCGGATAAGGGCCCCGCTGCATGGTTGTGGCGCCTAGCGTGACTTCTGGAGGTCATCGACAAGCATTCCTTTCGCCATGCAGCCGTTGGCAAGGCAAGAGAACGCACTTTGCGGGACAGTAAAGAGGCTGAAGAGGCCTATAATGTTTTATTGCACTCCTGCGGCTCTCTGATAATGCTCGCCAGCACAGAAGAGACTGGTGTGTTCCACTGCGGAGCGCAGATGTGGTTTCGAGTGAGACGCAGGAACAAACAGAAATTCCCGTTCTTAACGAGGATATAAGACTAAAAACAGAGTGATACTGAACACATGTGCCATCACCACGAAAAGAAAGGATTGAAGTTTGTGCGATAGCATTTGCTTGTACGACATCCAGCGAGGCGGTGTAGGTATAAACCTCCGAGCCTGTACTGTACCTTCATGTGGTTTCACTTATTCGTTTAAGACATGCCGCGGTGAAACCTGTCAAAACTGCTTCTCTTGCAACGTGAACAAATATATGAAAACTTTCAATTCATCTGTCATCAAGGTAAATGAAATTTTGTGCAAATTTGAATACATACCATAAGGAAAGATAAAGTTTTAATTTGTGGTCACCAAAAACACACTGGAGAAAAACTTCGTTCTTGTGACTAACGTAAGATGGAAGGAGGTTCAGGAAATAGATTTTAAGTTTTGGGTACCATAACACTGCATCTACTCTCCAAACTGTAACATAATATTTCCGCTATAGACAGGATATTTATGAGAAAATATGACCAATGTGAATGAACCTTCACCTGATTCGTTGAGTACGACTGGCAAAGCCGTATTTTAATTGACGCAAACATCAGTAGCTACACTGCCTGTCAATGGCGTAGGGAATGATGGACGACATACGACACAGTACGTACCTAATACAGGTGGTGTCGTATATTTATAACGAAAATTGTGCATATGGAAATTCGGGATGACAGACTTAAATAAGGTTCATGTTTGAAGCAGGCAAGACTCCCAGCATGAATGTCGATATCGGATTCTCTCTAAGGAATGTGCCCTCCTCAGGTACCAACGCATATTTTGCACCTGTCATTTCATGCTGACTATTAAACCGTTGAGGAAAGGAATATTGTCCTATCCTCTCTCAAAGTGGTTTTTAGATCTTCCATGATTCGGCAAAGGGGTGTTCGTTCAGAAAAATGTCTGCCAAGAGCGTCAGAGGCATGTCCAGTAGGAATAAGTTACAGGTGCGGAGAGTACGCAGGACACACCATCCATTCGGTGTCTTCACTTTCCAGTGTGCCCGATACCTCAGTGGTCCTGTGTGGGTGAGAGTTCTCTTCCTTAAACAGGAAGCAGGAATAGATGGATGTGAGCCATAATAATTTTCCTCCAATACCACTGTGCTATAACGGTACCTCGCACAAAGATATGCAGCAGTTTTCGGCCATTGCCCATAATGCCTGGCCACAACATAACGCCTTGGGCATACCGATGACGCTCATGAACATATTGTATTGTGTAACGTGTTTCCCTCGCTCTCTACGTTAATTGGTAGCCAGAATCATTTGCCACGGAGAAGCGGAATTCGTCGGAGAACATCACTTTGGACAACTGTTGTGGATTCCAATCAACATGTTCCTCCCTGTATCTACAAACTCTTTCTCGACGATTGCGTCGTTAAAGTGGGATGCATTTAAAAGGCTTTCGAGCATACAAACCAGCCTGATTTTAATCACTGCCACATCGTTCTGGCAGGTATACGTGTATCGGTAGCGGTTACAAGGTGAGCAGTGATCCGTAAAGGAGTGAGATCTCCATCCCTTTTCGCCGCTAGGGCTACGTACTGGTCCTCTTGCGGTGTGGTGGTTCATCTAGGACCATCCTTTACTGTGGCCACAGTGGTGACACACTGACCGGCTTCGAGCCGTCCAACGGCTCATACACGATCGTAAGTACTCAAATGATGCCTGCAGACATGTCGCCGTACTACACGAAATGTCACAGTAATCGGATCCACAACAGTCTTAGTCAAACACCATACTGCATGGACTGTGGAATGCGTACAGGGAGTTCGTGCACAGAATTCGCTGCAATTAACACGTCCCGCCCACTGCGTTTCTTTTTCCTGTCATTGGTCGCGTGCCGCAGCTGTTGAGATATCTCGTACCAAGTGTCAGTAGTTTAGTAGCAGATCTCAAGCACTGTACAATGCGCATGCTTGAGTGCCCTGAAATTCTTGTGTGAGCGTTTTTATTATCATTAAGTCAACTTGTGTTGTCTTCTTCGGTGCCGACGTATGTTTTCCCATGTTTCTCTACAAGCGAACTACGACAGGAAATTCGTCAGCGGATGGGAATTAATAGGTGTTTATTCTCGAGTGACACAGGAGTCCAAATAGTCCGCGAGTACGTACCATGTCGATGGATTGGTCACAACTAATATGGAGAGTTGAGCTCGCAATGTATAATTTCTTCCAGTGAGCTTTCGATAACGATGACTTTTTCACCACTTCATTCCCAACGACAGTGGTAGAAATGGGATGTGTGAATTACCAGAGACGTAGGGAGCAACGTACCAGATCTCTAGGAAAGAAGTTGTAAGTTTCAAGCTCGTTCCGCGATAATCTCTGTCCGAGATCCGTAATGCTACTAACAACTGTCTTTGTCATACCTTTAGTTGTGCTTAGGAAGAAGATCAGCTGAGCTGTTACGTACGGTGTCCGTTCAGTTTTGCCATTCCAACGTGTCACAATATCTCACTTTCTTCAGGTTCGAAAATCTAGAGGAGGAAAGACTTGTAACATACAGGGGGTGAAGAGTAAAACTACATATTTCAGGTACTTACGACCAAGAAAAGTTTGTAAGCTGTTCAGAAATACTGACGTAGTGACCCCAGGCACTTGGTACTGAATATTATCTCCTGCGCTAGACTTAAAGGTCATCTGCATCTACACGTAATTTCTTTCACTCTTTACAGAACTTTTACACTACGAACAGTTGGGTATCAACTATTGTTTCCTTCCACACAACAAACAACGTCGTTTTGTACAATCATCTACTAACAATCACTGTTTTGATCTAACTGGAACAACGGCATCACACTACACAACAGTAGATATATTGTCGAGACAATTATGTTACCTCATCATAACGATTACTCCAATAATTGAAGGAGTCGTGCAAACAAAAAAAAAAAAAAAAAACCATCTGACTCTGTAACCAAATGGCTTCTGAAGCAGTGTTGTAGGAAATAGAATGTCTATTTATGGTGAAAGAGGCAGGCAGAAAGCAATATATATGAAGACTTTCCTACTGGCTTGCTAGGCCTAACCAGGAGGAGGAAAACTGTACTGGAGTGGGAATAACAGGTCTGGTAGAAATGGTGTGGCAGTGATGGTGAATAAGAATGTACAAAGCTGTACTGAAAATGTGAAATATATATCAGACAGGATCATAATCTTAAACCTGAGATTGCAAAAAGATACACTAAAAGTAATCCAGATTTATGCACCTCAAGTGGGATGTAGCGAAGAAGAGAAAATGGACTTTGAAAATGTGTTAGAAAACCATATAGAGAGTGCTAATGTAGCGATGGGAGATTTTAATGCACAGGTAGGCAAAGACAGAAAGGGATTTGAGCAAGTATTGGGATGTTTTGGATATGGACGCAGAAATGAAGAAGGGAAAAGGCTCCTGGATTTGTGCCAGAGGAATGGAATGAAAATAGCAAACAGCTGGTTTATGAAGAGAGAAAGTCATGTTATCACCAGATACAGTTGGGATGGAAGAACGACGAGTGTAATTGATTATATTCTAGTAGATAGGGAATGGGGAGAGAAAGTAACAAATGTGAAGACCATAGATTACTGGCGGGACAATGGAAAATGAATCAGTGTGTGAAAAATAGAAAACAGAAGAAAGTGATGAGGATACGGGATTGGAAATTGAAGGAGAGTGAATGTGCTGAGAAGTACAGAGAATTAATAACACAAAAATTTCCAAAAGAAATTTTCTGCGATGTAGAAAGAGAATGGAGTTTATTCAAAGACACTTTAGTCGAAGCAGCACAAAAAAGTATGTGGCAGAACATCTGGAAAGGAAAAAGTAAGACAGGCAAGTTGGTGGGATGATACCACAATTCAAGCAGTTAGAAGAAAAAATGGAGCATGGAGAAAATGGTGGAAAACTAAAAATGATGAAGACCATAAAAGATATATAGAGGAAAAGAAGAAGTGCAAAGAAATAGTGGAAACAGCAAAGAAAAAGGCATGGGAAGAGTTTACAAAAAAAAACTTGAAGATGTGAAGAGCAATAAGAAAATGTTCTATAAAATGATGAAAAATTAAAGGAAGGCTTCTGCAGTACCAGTAAGGATGGAAACAGAGGACGGTACCATTATTGAAGATCCAGGGAATATAAAAGATCTCTGGAAAGAACATTTTAAGAAGCTGTTAAACGCTGAGGAGCAGGTACATGAGGAAACAACAAATAATGGAGAAACTGAGAGAAGCTGGGAAGCAGAATTAGGACAATTTACACGGGAAGAAATGGAAAAAGCTGTGAAGAAGATGAATCGGGGGAAAGCCCCAGGACCTGATGAAGTATCAGTGGACATGATAAGAGCAGCAGGTCCAGTGGAAATGCAGTGGCTATATAGAGTACTATCAAGCGTGTGGAGAAATAGTAAAATACCTGACGACTGGAGAACAGGAGACATTGTTCCCATCTTCAAGAAAGGCAATAAAAGACTTTGTAAAAACTACAGAGGAATATCCCTCATGAGTCATACAGCCAAGATTTTTTAAAGAATTTTACTAAATCGAATAAGTGAAAAGATAGAAAAGGAGCTGAGTGAAGAACAGCATGGGTTTAGGAAAGGAAGGAGCACGATCGACCTGATATTTTCTATCCGTCAACTAATGGAAAAAAGTTGGGAGTATAACAAAAGGGTGATAATCGTTTTTATAGACATAGAAAAAACATATGACTCGGTTGACAGGGAAAGACCCTGGGAAGAACTGAAGAAGATAGATATAGAAGATGGATACATTAATGTTATAAAGACAATGTACAGAGGCCACAATTGTAGAATTAGAACACCATTGGAGAACTCTGAATATTTCGAAATAAGACAAGGACTTAAGCAAGGAAGTATTCTATCTCCCGCGCTTCTTAATGTTGTGATGGAGGGAATGAATGGGGCAGTTAAAGATATAGTAAAAGAAAAAGACAAAAAGATGATTTTTGCAGATGATATGGTAATATGGGGTGATAAAGAGGTAGATGTACAGTTACAGCTTGATGCGTGGAAGGAAAGAATGAAAAGGTATGGATTAAAAATAAATGAAGATAAGAGTGAAGTAATGGTATTTGGAAGAGAGAAAGGAATCAACGGAAATATTACCTTGAATGGAGAACCCCTCAAAGTGGTAGAAAGTTTCACTTATTTAGGGAGTGAAATATCTAGGGATGGAAGAATAACTAACGAAATTAATAGGAGGTTACAGAAGGGAGGCAATTTCTACCAAACAATAAAACGTCAGATATGGAATAATGAAGTTTCAGAAAGAGCAAAACTCCTTGTGTATAAGAATTATTACATCCCTATTTTCACCTATGGTGGAGAAACATGGACAATGACAGAAAGGGACTGGAGCAGAGTGCAAGCAGGGGAAATGAAATTTCTCAGAGCAGTTAAGGGAAGAAACAAGAATGGACAGAGTAAGGAATGTAGAGATTAGAAAGGACCTCAAACAAGAAAGTATGAGAGAAGAAATTGAAAGAAAGAGATTACGATGGTATGGGCATGTTAAGAGGATGCATGGGCAGAGACTCCCCAAAATTATGGAAGAACTAAAGATGGATGGGAAAAGACATAGAACACGGCGCCCAAGAACACGGTGGAAAATGGGAGTGAGAATATCTGTTGAAAGGAGAGGTGTGACATGGCAGCAAATGGAGGAAGAAAAGTGGTGGGAGGACCGAGCCAAATGGAGAGGACTCGTCAGCACCCAGACCCGGCAGTAGCTGGAGCGGAATTCGGATATAGATAGATAGATAGAGGTAAGCAGAGAGATTTCGTCTACAATAATTTCAATAACCAATCATAATCATATTTCTAATTTCTGTTACTGGTGTGCACTATCAACAATTAGTTCTGCTGTAATCATTCCACAGTACTGGTTACAAGTGGAATTCCTCCCATGGAAGGCATTGTTCTGAGTACTAGCCACGTAATGGAAACTCCAGTCGATCGCCAAGTAAACGAAGACATTCAGAAAATATGTGGAAGTGATGTAATAGTTTGCGCATTGTTTTAAAAGTATTACATTCGTTTAGACGGCTGTGATAAGGGTGTGTAGAGTGAATACCAAGAAGGACGGCTAAAGACTTAGACCGATATGCGGATCACAGTTAACAGTTTTACATGCCAGTCATGTATTAAGACACGCCCAAACGGTGCGTAAATTAACTCAAGGAACTCAGAAAGTCTTTCTGTGCAGAACTAATAATTTTCATTGTTCATTACTGCTAAAACTTCATCGTTTCAGTAAATTTCATGTTTCACGATAAAAACTTTTGTAAATTATAAGCAACACTGTACAATGACCTGTCTCTCACTGGTATTTGTACAATAACTAAAGACCTGCACTGACCTCGCCGGGTGGTTGAACAGATTGTATCTACGGCCGGACAACTTGTCTGGCGTACTAATAATATATTTATACACACACACACACACACACACACACACATACTGTATCAAAATCTCTACATAAATTCCTGATTTTAGCTTTCATATATAGACAATAAAATGCGCCGTGGGACTTAAATGTAGCAATATCTGTGGACCAGCATATTGGTGCTGTATCAGTTATACTAGAGGCAGAAATATTAATTTGCTGTCACACCGTTCTTTTATTGAATTCCGAACAGCGACATAACAAAGGCTTCTGCCAAGTCTGAAGAAATTCAGAATACTGCAAAATGGTACGCTCCCGTTACACACACAGCATTACGTGCTACTACCAACAATTATAATGTGTGGTTTGAAGGAGCATTCCGTAGAGAAGTATAACTGACATTTGCTTAGCTGGATGCGAACATGCTACATCTTCTTTCTTTTATACTTTTTTCATGATCCACGACGAGGAGTCCAGTAGGTGGTTGAGTTGAGATACGGAACATTGGGGAATCAAAATTCTTCTCTATCGAATACCAGACAAGCCGGTGGTGGTCAATTATAGGATATCAATTGGAGTCAGTGAAGGGGCCTTCTAGTTTCGACATACAACTTATTACCAAGAAAATCTTCCATAAGCCTTCGTTAGTATCGAAAACTGATCATCACATTGCTTTCAGAGACTATCGTTGCTATCTGACTGTGAGTTTATACCTATCCCATATACCACTAACCCTTTGCTATCGGTCAGACTCGTGAAGAAGTACTAGAGGAAGGACGTGACAGCTGGCGTATAACACCACCTGGCCCAAACGTGCCTACCTTGAACTTCAATTCTGAGATTCCACGCCGTCCATACGTCTTACCGTCCGTGTGCTGATACTGCAGCTGCGAAGAACACGTTGCTGCCTTTGGAATTGAACCGGCCAGTGTGGCCGTGTGTTTCTAGGCGCTTCAGTTTGGAACCGCGACACCGCTACGGTCGCAGGTTCGGATCCTGCCTCGGGCGTGGATGTGTGTAATGTCCTTAGGTAAGTTATGTTTAAGTAGTTCTAAGTTCTAGGCGACTGATGACCTCAGATGTTGAGTCCCATAGTGTTCAGAGCCGTCGGAATTGAGCCATACGCTCTTTGTACACTATGTGATCAAAAGCATCCGAACAACACCAAAAATACTCGTTTTTCATATTAGGTTCATTGTGCTGCCACCTACTGCCAGGCACTCCTTATCAGCGACCTCAGTAGTCATTAGACATAGTGAGAGAGCAGAATGGGGCGCTCCGCGGAACACACGGGCTTTAAACGTGGTCAGGTGATTGGGTGTCACTTGTGTCATGCATCTGTACGCGAGATTTTCACGCTCATCAACACACCTAATTCCACTGTTTCCGATGTGACAGTGAAGTGGAAACGTGAAGGGACACGTACAGCACAAAAGCGTACACGCCGACCTCGTCTGTTGACTGACACAGACCGCCGGCAGTTCAAGAGGGTCGTAATCTGTAGTAGGCAGACTTCCATCCAGACCAATTCTAAACTGCATCAAGATCCACTGCAAGAACTATGATAGTTAGGCGGGAGGTGAGAAAACTTGGATATCATGGTCGAGTGGCTGCTCATATGCCATACATCACGCCGGTAAACGCCAAACGACACGTCGCTTGGTGTAAGGAGCGTAAACATTGGACGACTGAACAGAGGAAAAACATTGTGTGCACTGACGAATGAAGGTACACAATGTGGCGAACCGATGGCATGGTGTGGGTATGCCGGCTGTGCAGTACTTAATCTGCCAGCGTGTCTAGTGGCAACAGTAAATTTCGGAGGCGGTGGTGTTACGGTGTGGTCGTGTTTTTCATGGAGGGGCCTTCCACCCCTTGTTTTAGCGGCACTATCACAGCAGAGACCTACATTGATGTTTTAAGCACCTTCTTGTTTCCCACTGTGGCGGAGCAATTCGGGGATGGCAACTCCATCTTTCAACACTATCGAGCACCTGTTTGTAATGCACGGCCTGTGGCGGAGTGGTTACACTACAATAACATTCGTGTAATGGACTTGCCTGCACAGAGTCCTGACCTGAATCCTACAGAACACCTTTGGGATGTTTGGGAACGCCGACTTCGTGCCAGGCCTCAAAGACCGACATCGATACCTCTCCTTAGTCCAGCACTCCGTGAAGAATGGGCTGCCATTCCCCAAGAAAACTTCTAGCACCTCACTTAACGTTTGCCTGCGAGAGTGGAAGGTGTCATCAAGGCTAAGGGTGGCGCAACACCAGGTGTCCGGATACTTTTGGTCACGTAGTGTATGTCGGCCAGCCGCACCAAGACTCCGTTCCTCGCCGGCTGTGCAGTACCGAGGCAAAGAAAGTCTTAAAGTCCTTATCTATCCCAAGTCAGCATCTAGAATGGCCAGATACCAGCATTGTAAGAACTTTTAAGCCAGAATTTACACTGAAAAGTTTTCTAATGCTCTACCAAGGTTCTGTCCTATAATTACTTTTTACATCTTGCGCCATTAGATTTGATAGGCACGATACTGCCCTCGCTCCTCCAGCAGTTAAAGAACGCAGCACCCAAGAACACCATATCCTCCATCTATTTAGACCTGGTATTAAAATCCACTACTCGCACCGAAGGAGTAGCTTTTGATTACCAATTGCTGGCGTTGCTGTGTACAGAAAGCGCGCACAGATTAGTTCCCTGGATCGGAATTCAGACTGGCGCATTCCTCCTATCCAAGATAGGGAAAACGATGCCACAGAGGGTGCAGCGTGCAACTTACGGAACTTTTAGAAAGAAATATCATTAACACCCGCTGCAGCGAGGTCTTCAGGAATGGGGGTCTTTAGCGTAAACGCCGCCGAGTTTTCGGCTGTCCGGACCTACTCCCCCTGACAGACATACTGTGCATAACTGGTATAAGTGCAGATATTTTTATGCGTGGTACCTTAATATGTACACACGAAGGTGTAGTGGTTGTTTTTTCTCCGTGTCAAATATTCTTTCTACAAATAAATCACGCAATATACTGCCCGATGTGTTTTTCACGGTCGTAATTGCACCACTAAGCGAACTATGCCCGTCAGTATACCCTGACCTTCTTGCGTCCATGTGTCCACAGCTCAACATCTTACCTGCTGCCCTGACGAAAACAACCATTAATGGCTGTAGAGACACGTACTTTGATGTACTACGCAACGTAACACATCCTACTCGTAATAGCTATAACTGTTAATCTCTGTTAATGGGAAAATGAAGAAAGCATCTATATAATGTTGTTCAGTACTCAGTTCTCAGTCAATAATAAAACTATTTGCACTTATATCCGTTACACCGCGAATAATGGCTGGCCAGGGCACAATGTATTGTCCAGCTGTGCATGCTGTATGGATCCAGCTACGTGTGAGCCTGAGAGGCGCCTTTCTCAAGGCCCACTCGCTGTTAGGCCAGCGAACATCATGCTTTTTGTGGAATCTTTCTCTCGGACAGGTAGTAGTGCCTTTCTTTCTCCCAGCCAGCGTTCTCTGTAGGTAATTCAGAAATGCGAAATCAGAATGCATTTGATTCTATGAAAACATGAATACTAATTATGCAAGAGTGTAAGAAATTAGAGAATAGCAATGAAATGAAGGTAGCATACGATCATATGACCACTCGTCGGTATTCGTGAATTAGATTTATTAATATGAACCTATTATTTACTTCTAGCTCTTTGATCTTCATATTCTAGGAGGAGGTAATATGGACCAAAACAAGAAAAATATGCTAGTAGAAAGATGTTGTCATTACCTCACCTTGCAGCCAGCACTTCAGGGAGCGCGACGTTTTAGCGTAAATGGTGCCATGCTTTGAGATGTTCAGACAGTCGCCCCCTGAAAGACAAGTAATTGCCGACGACGACATATATACGTTAAGATTATTAATCACTTGTGTGGTAAAAGAGATTTGTTTCACGGCAACGAAGTTGAAGTAGTAATAATGGCCCTTAATGTATGAATTTAGAGTCTTTCCTTTGTTTACTTTTTTTTCCTTCGAATGATCGTTCCTGTTATATTTCTGAATACTGCCTATTGCACCTGGGGCACCCCATATAATTCTATGTCCCAGAAAATGTTTACTATCGTTTGGGAGCAAATGGTTCTGTGAGAATTTGAATTTAAAGTTCATTCGTAAAATAAAAATTCATCAGTAAAACTATCTTCGACATAGGAGCTAGGAAAAATATGAATTATTGCGTAAGTAATTCGATTTTGGGCAACATTGCCAATGAAGCAATTTTAATTTTTCCTGAGTAATTGATGTTCGAAAGACTCAAAGTAAAATGACTATTATTTCGTCTTGGAGAGACGCAAGAGCAGCTGAAGTTAGTCCACTTCACCACGATTCAAATTCTACGCCACCATACTTTTTGTGCTCATTGGTTTAACTATGCTGGTCAATATGACATCAGTTGCTTTGACTCCTGGGAAATGAGCGAATATTATAACATGCTTTAGTATCCTACGTGACAAGGAAAGCTGTGACCTCATTCGTTGAATCTGCTAAAGATTCAGATAACCCCTTCTTTGCATAAACCACTGTCGATCATTGTTATCTGTAGTATTCTTTCATCCTGGGGTTCTCCTTTAGAAATATTACACGAAAAAGCTGAAATTATTCTGCTCTAAAAGTAGACTTTTAATATTATGCAACTTTAAATGTTACCAAAGTTGACGGAAAAACAGCCATAACTCGCCGTTGCCCATGACAAGGGATTTCGGGCGAAAAAGTCCCTTGCCTTGATGTGTGTTGCCAAAGGGAATCAGTGCAGCGGCGGGGGCCGTCTCCGAGTTTCACGGCCCACCGCTCACCAGACGGGCGGCCCTCGCTATCTGCCGCACGCAGCATACAGCGAGTCAGCCACACGAGCCGGCGCGCCCCTGCTATTCGCTGATTAGGCAGCCCGCTCTGCTCTCTGGCAGCCGCGCGCTGCTACCTGCCGGCCGACAGGCATTGCTGATCAGTGCAGTGGGAGAAGCACTATCTGTAGAGGCGAAAGGTTCACCGTCTGCTCCAAACAGATGATACATCCATCAGCATGAATTTTAATCCAGAGTCAGTTTTCAACGTACATTGAACACAATGGCGTGCTACTGTACTCTATTCCGTCTCGTATTTTCTATCGCCTTTAATTATGTGCATCCTTTCAACTAATATCTCAAATCCTATCAATGATCGATGCATTAAAATGACTCTATCACTAGCGGAAGTCACAAATGTATGACGTACCAGACGCTACAAGCGTTGCATTTGCTGCTATTGGTAGACGGGAAACAAAAGGAACAAAGTAACAACTCTGCATCTGCGCAAAGTGCACTACTGGCCATAATAATTGCAAGATGAGGAAAGAGGGCAAATAAGGAACTTTTATTTATTGTTTGTACACAGAACAGTAAGACGAATAAATGATTAAGTTTGTAGATTTTTGGGAGTATAAACGACGCGAAATTCAGTATAATGCCTGTAACCGGCCTGGTCATCTAGTTGAACTAAAGTTGAGTAATAGATCAAGGTATGTCATTACACGCACCTCAGCTCTGCGCCAGAGTTCATCACTCTCAGCGACTTGCTAGTGGTCTCCGACAACACATCACCAGATGCATCAAGTGGCCAAGAGATACGGGGAGCGTGCTAGCCAAGGCAAAATTCTAAGGGCTAGTACACACGTGAGAGGCTTTTGGCGCTCACAGTTTGGTGCTCGCGTATAGTACGCACAGAACTGTTTACACTATGGGCAAATTTTCACTGATACTTACTGTCTGACAGTTCCTTATGAGTTGGTTCAAATGGCTTTGAGCACTATGGGACTTAACATCTGAGGTCATCAGTCCCGTAGAACGTAGAACTACTTAAACCTAGCTAATCTAAGGACATCACACACATCCATGCCAGAGGCAGGATTCGAGCCTGAGGTCGTAGCGGTCGCATAGTTCCAGACTGAAGCCCCTAGAACCGCTCGGCCACACCGGCTGGCGGGGCCTTATGAGTACTTTCTGTACGTGTCTGAGAGTATTTCGAAAGAAGAAATAGGAAGAGTTCACATACAGCAGGGGTGAGACCATCTGTGAGAAGTGAGGGATCACTATACGTGAGATTTTTCTTTGATAGTTCTGTGCGTGAGGGAGGAATTTGCGATGGAAGAGCGTCGAGCTGATGTAGCACATTTAATACTCTTAGTTGCCAAGAGAGAACGTGAACGGCCGTGTCCATGTTGGATAAAAGAGCAGACTAGGCGGCGGGATGATTTTCGAGCACGCAAAAATCTCATTGTAGAGATTGTGACGAAAAATCCGTAACGATATCGAAATTTTACGAGAATGAAAGCGATGAGGATGATAAAAATACTCTTGATAAACTAGATGCCGTTATGCGTAAATCCATTAGTGGTGAAGACAGACTGCAGGTGACATATTTCTAACACCAGCTACGTTTGTTCTCTCTAATATTTGATAAAGTGATACAATCGAATAACGTTTCATCAATTTCATCTTGTTACCGACAAAAGCTCTGAATCCTAACAGGTCGGATATCTCATAAATAAAGCATTTAAGGAAATACAATTCTTTGACCGTTTTTAACTATATTGACTCAAGGAGAGGTATTTTCCTCAACACCCAACGTAATAATATAATCAATAGATAATACATACTACAAAATTATAGATACAACTGCAGTATTTAAAGTTAAATGACAATTTTTCGACATCCAAAACTATTACTCTCAAACATAATTACACTTGTTTCTCTGTGTTAATTAATCTGTGATATAAAACTGCTTCGTCTGATCACTTGAATTGTGTGTAGGAACGTAAATTTCTTCTGTGGAGGTACTGAGTTGTAGCCACTCCACCCTTTCAACTTTGCCTCTCATATCAGTTCCTGCAGGCCAGTAACAGTACATTCCATAACGTCAACCTTTCCTCCTACAAAATACTTAAATTCACAACTTCGTCGTGCGTTCACTGCCTAACAACTTTCTTCATTACATTTTTGCCGATGTATCGCTAAAATTCACTTACCATGCGTATCCATCGCGTCAATAGTCTCAACAGGCCCTCCAAGGGTTGTACACCTTTACAGAGCGACTCGCTGCAGAATTGAAGTGGTGCAGGGCATGTCGCACTGACCTGTAATTCAGAGTTTCGTATAAACGTCGGAACGAGTTTCTCTACCTCTAAATCTACCTCTTCATGGGTACCCTGCAAATCACTTTTAAGGCTTCACTGAACTACCTTCACATTTCTCTATTATTCCAGTCTCGTATAGGGCGCGGAAAGAACGAACAGCTATATGTTTCCACGCGAGCTCTGATTTCCCTTATTTTATTGTGGTGATCGTCTCTCCCTATGTAAGTCTCCGTCAGCAAAATGCTTTCGCATTCGGAGAAGAAAGTTGCTGATTGGAATTAAGAGAGAAGATAAGTGTAACGGAAATTTAAAGGATTCCATGTGGATGACCTCATCCTTTTCGTTATTTAGGGTCAATTGCAAATTTTCGCACCATACAGATATCTTTTCTAAATCGTTTTGCAAATTTGTTTTGCCGGCCGCGGTGGTCTCGCGGTTCTAGGCGCGCAGTCCGGAACCGTGCGACTGCTACGGTCGCAGGTTCGAATCCTGCCTCGGGCATGGATGTGTGTGATGTCCTTAGGTTAGTTAGGTTTAAGTAGTTCTAAGTTCTAGGGGACTTATGACCACAGCAGTTGAGTCACATAGTGCTCAGAGCCATTTTTTTGCAAATTTGTTTTGATGTTCTGATGACTTTACTAGACGATAAACGACAGCATCATCTGCAAACAACCTAAGACGGCTGCTCAGATTGTCTCCAAAATCGTTAATATATCACGAACAGCAGAGGGCCTGTACTACCAACTTGGGGAACGCCAGAAGTCACTAATTTATTACTCGATGATTTCCCATCAATTACTGCGAACTGTGATCTCTCTGACAGGAAATCATGAATCCAATCATACAACTGAGACGATATTCCGTAATCACGCAGTTTCACTAAAAACCGCTTGTGTGGTACAATTTTAAAAACCTTCGGAAAACCACATATGCGGAATCAATTGTAAATCCCTTGTTAACCGCACTCAACGCTGCGCCTGGGATAAGAGCTAGTTGTTTCACAAGAACGATGTTTTTTTTAAATCCTTGTTGATGTGTGTCAATAGACCGTTTTCTGCGAGGTAATTCGTGATGTTCGAACACAATATATGTTCCCAAATCCTCCTGCATGTCGACGTTAATGATATGGGCCTGTAATTTAGTGAATTACTCCTACTACCTTTCTTGATTGTTGGTGTGACCTGTGAAATTTCCCAGTGTTTGGGTATGGATATTTCGTCGACCGAACGGTTATATATCATTATTAAGCATGGAATTATTGTATCAGCAAACTTTGAAAGTAACCTAAATGGATACAATCTCTACCGGAAGCTTGCTTTTGTTAAGTGATTTAAGTTACTTCACTACTTCTACGTTACTCATGTTGGCAGCTGTTTTTGATTATAATTCTGGAATATTTACTTTGTCTTCATTGCTGAAGGAATTTCGGAAAGCTGAGTTTAGTAACTTGCTTTGGCAGCACTGTCTTCGGTAGTATCTCCATTGTTATCGCCCAGAGAAGGTATTAATTGTGTCTAGCAACTAGCATACTTCATTGGATTTTCTGCCAGGATTCGAGACAAGGTTTCGTAGTGGTATTATAGGTATCTAGCATTTAAGTCTTTGCGAAATTTCTAGCTACTTTAAAAGATCGCATGTCTTGGAAATCTAGCGTCGTTTAAATTCCGTATCTTATTTTTCGTTGCTTCTGAAAGAGCATTCTAACCCGTTCTGTGTACCAAGGAGGATCAGCTCCGTCGTTCATTAATTTATTTGGTATATCATTCAATTGCTGCCGATAGTATTTCTTTGAATTCAAGCCACATCTGGTATACACTTACATTGTTAATTTGGAAGTAGTGGAGATTGTCCCTCAGGAAGGCGTCAATTGAAATTTTACGTGCTTTTTTGAATAGGTATAGTTTTATTTTATTTTAGAAGAATGTGGGGGTACAGTATTCAGTATGGCTACGACAGCCCCGTGTCCTCCAATCCCTGTATCCGTTTTGATTCTCGTTATTAGCTCAGGATTATTTGTTGTTAAGAGATCAAATATGTTTTCACAATCGTTTACTATTTCCGTGGGCTCATGAAGTAACTGCTAGAAATAATTTTCAGAGAATGCGTTTAGCACAATTTCGGATGAAGTTTTATGCGCACTACCGGAATTAAACATTTATTCGCCAACATATCGAGGATAAATTAAAGTCACCACCATCTATAATTGTATGAGTGCGGTACGTGTTTGAAATTAAACTCAAGTTTTCTTTGAACCTTTCAGCAATTGTATCATCTCCGACAGGAGGTCGGTAAAACGATCAAATTATTATTTTATTCCGGCTGCCAACAATGACCTCTGTCCATACTAACTCAGAGTATCCATCTGCTTTAGTTTCACTACAAGATAAACTCCTTCTAACAGCAACAAACACGCCACCACTAACTGTGTTTTGCCTATGCTTTTGGAACACCGTTAGGTTCTACGCAAACATTTTGGCTGAACTCGTCTCCACCTTAAGCCCGTTTTCAGTGCCTAATAGGATTTGAGCATCAGTGCTTTCTGGTAGCGCTTGGAGCTCTGGTACTTTCCCAACACAGCTACGACAATTTACAACTGTTATACTGATCGATCCTACATCTACGTTCTTCCTGTGTTCGGCCTGCACCCTTCATGACTGAAGCCCTTTCTGTGTTTTCCCGAGACCCTCTAACTTAAGAAGCCTACCAGTCCCGCCACACAACCCCTCCCGCCCGTGTAACCGCCTCCTGCAAGTAGTGGGTTCATGACCTACTCAGCGGAAATCGAAACCCAAGTCGAGGAATCTGCAGTCCACACGGTTGCAGATCCTCTGATTCAAACCCTTCACTAGGCTCTGTACCAGAGGTCCACAATCGGTCCTGCCGACTATGCAGCAAATGGTCAGCCGTGCTTTCATCTCGCAAGCAAGACTGGCAGCCTTTAGTACCTCTGTGAGGTGCTCGAAACCAGAGAAAACCTCTTCCAATCCAAAATGACACACATCACTGGCACCGACGCGAGCCACCATCTGCAGTTGGCTGCACCCTGCGCTCCTCACGGCATCCAAAAGTACCCGTTCCACGGCTGGAATGACTCTATCCAGTACGCATACGGGGTGCACATTGGTGAAGGTATTTATTTTCTTCTTCTTCTTCTTCTTCTTCTTCTTGGCAGCAATGTCCCTAAGTGGCCCCATGTTGCGCCTAACGCTGCAGCTCCCAACTATCAATAATCCCACCCTCTATGATTGCTCAGATCATGTAGGCTGAGAGGTTCCCTCTGAAATAGGAGAGGCGACTGCATCTGGCTCAGTGATAGAGTCAGCCACTTACAGCACCTGGAACCAGTATGTCAGACCAACCCGGGAGGCCTTACGTGCGGCTGCCTGGGAAGTCTTTCACCGCCTGCCATGCTCTGAGATGACTTCCCATTCAACCACGGTTGTTGGGTCAACCTCAGTGCGAGCAGTAACTGGGACGACTAATGATGACGACCAGTCGGAGGACTCGAATGTACTGGACGTCCACTGGGTCCCAAAAGCCAGCCCACAACACTAGTGCCCTTCCACTGCATCTTCAAGCTGTGTAACTGAAGCCATCATAGCTTGGAGCTGAGAGCGAAGTGTCACCAACTCAGCTCGCAACCACACGCAAAAATCACAGTCCCGATCCATGCTGAACATCGTGGAAAACTACACTACCCATATAAACTGACTATCAGAACATGCTGTAGAACTCTACTGTACACTTCTCTACTGACAAATTTTTAGTTTCGTTCGCTAATGTTCGCGGTCATCAGCACTCACAGTCTTTGATTAGTAATCAAAAATGTTTTGGTCCCAGGTACGAAACCCACCACTGCTAAAATTTTTATGAATAATCAGCATTGACGGGCGAAGACTTTCAGGATCAGAAGTCACTGTCATTCTGCCAACAATCTTATCAAAGGGAACGGAGGAGCAGATAGAGGTTCAGGGCACTTTGTTGTCCTTTAGTTGGGAAACTGCCCCTCAACATGGAAGAACCAGCAATGATAAACGGCATGAGGTTGTAGAAGGCAATGGTAAGCACTGCATTAAGGACATATAATGTGTATCCACAGGACATGTGCCCTGTAATTGGAAAAGCGTCACGATGATTTCTCCATTGGCTAAAGGTTTCTGAATAGCCCCCATTCGGTTCTCCAGGAAGGGACTGCGAAAAGGGAGGTGACCATGAGAAAAAGATTGAATTACCAACGAAAGGATAACGTTCCACGAGTCAGGCCATGGAATATCAGAAGCTTGAAAGTGGTATGGAAGCTATAAAATCGGAAAAGGGAAATGAATAGGTAAAATGTAGACATTGTAGGAGTCAGTGAAGTGAAATGGAAAGAAGACAAAGATTTGTGGTGACATGAGTGTAGGGTAGCATTAACAGCAGCAGAAAATGGTATAACGGAAGTAGGATTCGCTATGAATAGGAAATTAGGGCAGAGTGTGTAATATTGTGAATAGTTCAGTGACAGTTTGCTCTTATCAGAATCGACAGCCAACCAACACCGACAACGAACGTTCATGTATACGTGACGACGTTACAAGCTGAAAATGAAGAGATGAAGTCTATGATACTGCAAGAGTGATACAGTACGTAAAGGGAGGAGAAAATCTAATAGTCATGAGGGACTGGAATGCAGTTGTAGGGGCCCGCATCTCGTGGTCGTGCGGTAGCGTTCTCGCTTCCCACGCCCGGGTTCGATTCCCGGCGGGGTCAGGGATTTTCTCTGCCTCGTGATGGCTGTGTGTTGTGTGCTGTCCTTAGGTTAGTTAGGTTTAAGTAGTTCTAAGTTCTAGGGGACTTATGACCACAGCAGTTGAGTCCCATAGTGCTCAGAGCCATTTGAACCAAGCAGTTGTAGGGGAAGAAGTAGTAGAAACGGTTACAGGAGAGTATGGACTTCGGACAAGCAATGATAGAGGAGAAAGACTGATTGAATTCTGTAATTAATTTTGAGACAGTAACAGCGAATACATTGTTCAAGACTTAAAAAGGGGGAGGTATTCTCGGAAAAGGCCAGGTGGTACAGGAAGACAAAGATTCCGAAATCAGATACTGGATTGTAAGGCGAACCCAGGAGCAGAAATAGACACAGCTCACAATTTAGTTGTGATGAGGAGTAGGCTAAAGTTAAAAAGGTTAGTGAGAAAGAATCAATACGGAAAGAAGCGAGATGCTGAAGTACTGACGAATGACGAGATACGCTTGAAGTTCTCTAAGGCTATAGCTACAGCAATAAGGAATAGCTTAGTAGGTAGCACTGTTGAAGGGGAATTGACATCTCTAAAAAGGTATCTCACAAAAACTGGAAAGAAACACGTTCGTACAAACACGTTAACTGCGCTAAAACAATAGGTAACAAAAGTAATACTTCATCTCATCGATGAAAGAAGGAGATACAAAAATTTTCAGGGAAACTCAAGAATATGGCTCAAAATGGCTCTGAGCACTATGGGACTCAACTTCTGAGGTCATTAGTCCCCTAGAACTTAGAACTACTTAAACCTAACTAACCTAAGGACATCACATACATCCATGCCCGAGGCGGGATTCGAACCTGCGACCGTAGCGGTCTTGCGGTTCCAGACTGCAGCGCCTTTAACCGCACGGCCACTTCGGCCGGCAAAACTCAAGAATACAGAGGTACAAATTACTGATAAATGAAATAAATAGGAAGCGCAGGGAAGATAAGACGAAAATGTGAAGGAATCGAGAAAGAGAGGATTGTCGGAAGGTTTCACCCAGTATCTAGGAAAGTAAAAATAACATTCAATCAAATTAAAAGCGAAGATGTTAACATAAAGAGTACAACGGAGAGCAGTTAGGTGGAAATAGTACACTGAGGGCCTCTATGAGGTCGATGATTTGTCTGATGTGCTAGGGGAAGAAACAGGATTTAATTGAGAGGATATAGGGAATTCAGTATTAGAATCAGATTATAAGAGAGCTTTGGAGAACTTACGATCAAATAGGCAATTAGGGCGGAAGATATCGATAACATTCTATCAGAATTTCTAAATTATTGGGGGAAGTGGCAGCAAAACGGCTGTTCACGATAGGGTGTAGAAATGTAGGTCCAGCGACGAACCATCTAACTTCCGGAAAAATATCATCCACAAAATTCCAAAAGTGACAAGTGTCACAATTAGCGTTCAATCAGCTTAACAGCTCAAGCATTCAATTTCCTCACAGGAATAATACACAAAAGAATATTAATGAAAATTCTGGGTGTCTTAGATGACGATCGGTTTGGCTTTAGGAAAGGTAAAGGTAAAGGTACCAGAAGGCATTTCTGACATTGTAGTTGATAATGGAGGAAAGACTAAAAAAGAATCAAAATATGTTCATAGGATTTGTCGACCAGGAGAAAGCGTTCGAGATGTGCAGTGGAGCAAGATGTTCGAAATACTGAGAAAATAAGTTGTAAACTGTGTGGAAGACGGGTAATATGCAATATTTACAAGAGGAAAGAGGGAGTAAGTAATAAGAGTGGACTACCAAGAACGACCTAATCGAACTGAAAAGGGTGAAAGACACTCTTGAATCTGCATATCGAAGACGCTGTGATGGAAATAAAAGTAAGATTCAGGAGTGGCATTAAAATTCAAGGTGAAAGGATATCACTGATACGATTCGCTGATGACGTTGCTATCCTCAGTGAAAGTGAAGAAGAATCATATCATATGCGGAGTAGAATGAACAATATAATGAGTACAGAATATGGATTGAAAGAAAATCGAAGAAAGACGAAAATAATGAGGAGTAGCAGAAATGAAAACAATGAGAAACCTAACATAAGGAAGATGGAGACGAAGTGGTTGAAATTAAGGAAAGCAGACTAGCACTCAAAAAACAGCATTTATTGCCAAGAGGTCTTCTAGTACCAAACAAAGGCCTTAATTAGAGGAAGAAATTTATGAGAATGTACGTTTGGAGCACAGCTTTGCATGGTAGTGAAACTTGGACTGTGGCCGGCCGAGGTGGCCGAGCGGTTCTACGCGCTACAGTCTGGAACCGCGCGACCGTTACGGTCGCAGTTTCGAATCCTGCCTCGGGCGTGGATGTGTGTGATGTCCTTAGGTTAGTTAGGTTTAAGTAGTTCTAAGTTATAGGAGACTGATGACCTCAGAAGTTAAGTCTCATAGCACTCAGAGCCATTTGAACCAAACATGCACTGTGGGAAAACCGGAATGGTAAAGAATTGAAGCATTTAGAATGTGTTGCTATAAAAGAATTTAGAAAATTAAGTGGACTGATAACGTAAGAAATGAGGTGGTACTGCGCAGAATTGGTGAGAAAGGGAATATGTGGAATAGACGGACAAGGAGAAGGTACAGGAGAATAGGAAATCTTTGGAAACATCAGGGCATGTCTTCCACTGTATTAGAGAGAGCTATAGAGGATGAAAGAGGTTATAATACATTCAACAAATAATTGTGGACGTGGGTTACAAGTGCTACTCTGTGATGATGAGGTTGGCACAGGAGAGGAATTTGTGACGGGCCGCATCAAACCAGTCAGATGACTGATAGCTCAAGGAAAAAGTGTCTGTGATACCTTTAATGTTATTTTGTGCGTAGCATTGTTTAAGACTACAACTTTTGACATCGGCTAGCTGCCGGTGCTGTTCATTTAGGAGGTAAAACGGGTGACTTCTTCACTCAGAAACATGCCACGGACACACATTATGGCACTAAACATGCTGTTTCGTAGGTATATTTTTATAATGTGTGCATGAATACTGCAAAATACTTTACCAAAATATGGTAGCGTACAAACTGTAAAATACGGCACAAATCTGGGACGCAATATGGCCGCTCAGCGGAATAGTTTTTCTTGTATGAAAATTGCCGTGTGCAGCTCGTGATAGATGGAAGCTGCCGTTTACGAGAATGGCCTAAGCTCGCACAGGGCGACTGAGATCTTTCTCCACTCTCGGACACTGCCGGCGCGCTGTTTGAAGTACACGTATTACCTGCAAAAGCTGTGGAAGATTGAAAGCCGTAAGTGTATACCTAGTTTAACACACACCGGACAGCAAGGGTAACATGTGATGCAGCGATAGGTTGTTGAAAGGTAACTCATCGAGAAAGGACGCAGCCACCGGCCGTAACAGATTAGAAACAAAACGTGTTCAAATCACCAACTATGCGAACTAGAGATTACTGTGTTCTGCCCCTAATGGCACTCAATGCCGTCACGCCTGGTGCTGGGCCCACGCGATAATGAAGAATGCAATATTGAAGCGCCCATTCTCGATGGAAATTACGCACAGTGATAAGTCAATCGTGATGCTGTATGTCGATCCGAGACTCGTATGGAAATGGACGTGGAACCACACCTGTGTCTGATGTTGACGTTGGGGATACAACTTTTGGGGGCCGGATCAGGACTATGATTATAAATGAATATTTCGATTTCTGATTGATACATATATTTGGTAAAATTTCACACACACAACACCCTAATATTCATTATGTTCATACTGACGGTAAATCTCTCTATCCTAAACAGCGCTATGAGCAGTTCAGAGGGGAAATCTACGGTAAGTTCCTACTGAACTGTCTTTCGCCCTGACTACTGTTAATCATAACAAATGCTCAATAAAAAACGGGAAAATGTTAGTCACCACTTGCCACGCGGATTTGTTAACATTACGGGCGGCGCACTAACAGATACTTTTGCGAAATCTAAGCGATCCAGGACGGTTTACAGTCCTCAAGATTTCACTATCTCTTATTACTGAAAATAAGCATTTTAACAGCCGCCGACCGTTGTGGCCGAGCGGTTGTAGGCGCTTCAGTCTGGAACCGCGCGAACGCTACGGTTGCAGATTCGAAACCTGCCTCAGGTATGGATGTGTGTGATGTCCTTAGGTTAGTTAGGTTTAAGTAGTTCTAAGTTCCAGGGGATTGATGACCTCAGATTTTAAGTCCCATAGTGCTCAGAGCCATTTGAACCATTTTTTTAAAAGCCTGTCTCTGACGTCATCCGAGGATGCGCGCGCACCTGATTTTTGACTGACACAGATCTTATGATGGCTGGGTGCGAAGTGATATACAGGGTGGTCCATTGCTAGTGACCGTGCCAAATATCTCATGAAATAAGCATGAAACGAAAAAACCACAAAGAACGAAATTCGTCTAGCTTGAAGAGGAAACCAGATGGCGCTATGTTTGGCCCGCTAGATGGCGCTGCCATAGGTCAAACGGATATCAACTGCGTATTCTTTTTAAATAGCAATCCCCATTTTTATTACCTATTCGTGTAGTACGTAAGGAAATATGAATGTTTTAGTTGGACCACATTTTTCGCTTTGTGATAGATGGCGCTGTAATAGTCACAAACATTTAAGTACGTGCTATCACGTAACATTCCGCCAGTGCGGACGGTATTTTCTTCCTGATACGTTACCCGTGTTAAAATTTACCGCTAACCAGTTGCGAAAAAGGTTGATATCGTGTTGATGTATGACTATTGTGATCAAAATGCCCAACGAGAGTGTGCTATGTGTGCTGCTCGGTATCCTGGACGACATCATCCAAGTGTCCGGACCGTTCGCCGGATAGTTACGTTATTTAAGGAAACAGGAAGCGTTCAGCCACATGTAAAATGTCAACCACGACCTGCAACAAATGATGATGCCCCAGTAGGTATTTTAGCTGCTGTCGCGGCTAATCTGCGGCTAATCAGTAGTAGACAAATTCCGCGAGAATCGAGAGTCTCAAAAATGTCGGTGTTGAGAATGCTACATCAACATTGATTGCACCCGTACCATATTTCTATGCACCAGGAATTGCATGGCAACGACTTTGAACGTCGAGTACAGATCTGCCACTGGGCAGAAGAGAAATTACGGAACGATGACAGATTTTTTGCACGCGTTCTATTTAGCTACGAATCGTCATTCACCAACAGTGGTAACGTAAACCGGCATAATATGCACTATTAGGCAACTGAAAATCGACGATGGCTGCGACAAATGGAACATCAGCGACCTTGGCTGGTTAATGCAGAATGGCGATGTACTTTCAACATGATGGATGTCCGGCACATCGCTCACGTGCGGTTGAAGTGGTATTGAATAGCATATTTCATGACAGGTGGTTTGGTCGTCGAAGCGCCATACCCGGGCCCGCACGTCCACCGCATCTGACGTCCCCGGATTTATTTCTGTGGGGAAAGCTGAAGGATATTTGCTATCGTGATCCACCGACAACGCCTGACAACATGCGTCAGCGCATTGTCAGTGCATGTGCGAACATTACGGAAGGCGAACTACTCGCTGTTGAGAGGACTGTCGTTACACGTATTGCCAAATGCATTGAGATTGACGGACATAATTTAGAGCATTTATTGCATTAATGTGGTATTTACAGGTAATCACGCTGTAGCACCATGCGTTCTCAGAAATGGTTAGTTCACAAAGGTACATGTATCACATTGGAACAACCGAAATAAAATTTTCAAACGTACCTAGGTTCTGTATTTTAATGTAAAAACCTACCTGTTACCAACTGTTCGTCTAAAATTGTGAACAATAAGTTTGTGACTATTACAGTGCCATCTATCACGAAGCTAAAAATGTGGTCCAACTAAAACATTCATATTTCTTTACGTACTACACGAATATGTAATAAAAATGGGGATTGCTATTTAAAAAGAATACGCAGTTGATACCCGTTTGACCTATGGCAGCGCCATTTAGCGGGCCAAACATAGCGCCATCTGGTTTCCTCTTCAAGCTAGACGAATTTCGTTCTTTGTGGTTTTTTCGTTTGATGCTTATTTCGTGAGATATTTGGCCCGGTCACGATCAGTGGACCACCCCGTATATACGTATGTGCGCATCGGACGGCCAAGGAAATAGTTGTAGCTCCCCTGCATTGAAACTCTGCCTTCTAGTAATTTTAGAACGGAATTGACAGTAGAACATGACTTCTGAAATACAACTTTAAGAGACCTTCTATTGTTCGTTATTAACTTCAAGGACTTAAGACTTGTTATAACTGTATTATTTAAGAAGTTTCATCACGTGCTTCAACCAAAACTTTGTACCATTAATATAATCGATACATAAGGTGATTTTTGTTCCAAATTTAGTTTTCAGTAAATTAATCGAAAACTATTAAATTTAGGTTAATGTGGTCATTTTTATGTTGAATTGAAGCATCATTCAAATTTTCACATTTCTAAGTCTAATGTGTAGCGCCTTCAATTTTTCTTAGAAACGTGGATTGTAACCAAAATATTGCTTTAATCACTTTGAGACTTGTGCCAGTTAGTTTTGATATACATCTGCACATTATGACAAATTTCAGGCTTTCTAGCTGTATTATTTAGAGCCACTTATTTTTTTTCTGAAAACGATCTATTTAAGTAAAATACTGACCTAATCAATCTGATACTGACCGTTTGACCATTATTACATTCAATCCTTTGTGGACAAAGTTTGAGAAAGCAACTACAACATTTAAATTCATTCTTATTTATGGTGGAATATTTGCGTGCCACACACAGACGCGTTACGGTGACGTGGCGCTGCTAGCAGTAAACTGGGCTACGTCCCGGCACACTCGTTCGTCTCTGTATCTCTCAAACGATAGAACGCTTGTTTCGCCGCAAACGGTCGACGCAGTTCCCTCTGCTGATGCGTCAAAACTAGCCGTCAAAGTGGAAGCCCAGCTGCTAGACACTTGTGTTCCAGACATCGCCACGTTTTCCTTGTGGATACTTGTCTTTGTAAGTCAACCACATTTCCTAAATCAACTTGTCTTGTACCGGGTACCTCTCGTATAGGTCATCAGGGGCACTTTCTCTGTTGTTTAGACAGAACTTCGCAAATTGCGACAGCTCTGTCGAATGGGCGTGTAACATTCCACTTTAAAAATCATTTTCTTTGTAAAGGGAAGCAAACAGAAGTTTTCTATCTGGGCGCCGCATGAAAGACGTGATGAAGAGTGCAGTCTATTCCCTGTCGTCTTACTACATGTAGTCTCATATTGTGTGATATCCCAGCGTTGTTAAAACAATTTGCGTCGGAATTAAGTGAGAGACAAAGCCTCCCTTAAGAGTCACTGTTAGGGAACGTGTGCACGACTTGTTAAATTATCCTTTAGAATTTTGTGGCCCTAGTGGTTAAACTTAATTTGGGGTTTTCTCAGTTCCTTTGTTCAGCATACATACACGATGAAAGAGGGTTTGCTACGTACGGGGTGATCCAACGTCTGTTAACATTTGAGAAGTCAGTACGACACGGAGTAATCTAGGTAAAGAAGTGAAAATTGACAGGTATTCCTGAAGTTAAATGTGGTTTTATTGAAACGAAAAAAGTGCTCGAACTGAGCAACAGATGGCGCTTCATACGATACAAAAGCAATAATTAGCGTAACAGTTCATTTTCAGCAAAGAGTATGTTATTTATGACAAATTCTCAACACGTCATCCATCATTCATCAACAATACATGTTGTCCTGGGACAATGTTGTGAACATCACTGTACAGCATATCAGCATGTATTATGAGGAACTGTCGTCGGAAGTTGTCTATTAGCAGTATTAATGAGGTCGGACGATCACGGTTGACACGCGACCTCTGGTAACGTCACAACCAATAATGCGAGGCCTACGAGAAAGACAGGCCACGGCGGGTACGTCACGAAGGTAGTCTTGGGCTTGCTCCCTCGCTGAAATCAGCAGACAAACTACGTTTCAATACCTGTTAACTCGTAACAAGGCGTGTCCGTACAAATGAAAACTGAATCTTCTGTCTGGAATCCGCTATTATGGAACTTACTGATATCAGTCCTATAATGATGTGAAGTCCATGGACCTACTTATAATTTGTTACGGCTGTACTGGCGTACAATAAAATAAAATAGTGCTAAAATTATTATCAGTTGCATAAGGCACCAGTTCCAGCATGTAATGAGTACTGTTAAGCAGAAGGGACTAAATGATATAAACAAGTCGTTGTACCATTTCTATCGAATATTGATCTTAAATTAAATTTTGCTGTAGTACTGTTAATCAGTAAGACTTCATACTAGTAGATTCCAGTAGAAGATGCAATTTTCGTTAGTACTTACACGCTGAGCTGCGAGTTAACCGGTTTAGAAACGCATTTTGTCTGCTGAGCTGAGCGAGCTATTGAGTTCAGGACTATCTTCGTGACGTACGCGCCACGGCCTGTCTTTCTCGTGGGCCTCGCAATAATCACACTGATTGAGGTCTTGGGATCTGGGAGGCCAAGCAAGACAGAAATTGTGGATCAGCACGCTATCCTCGCCAGACGATGTCCGCAATACCTCATTCACAGATGTAGCCGTATAGGGTGGAGTGTCATCCTACACAAATGTCGTACGTCGCGGCATGTGTTGAAGGGTCACTAACGTATTACTGTCCAACGCTGTCTGTTGGCCGGTTTTTTGCGCTCGTTTTCAGTTTCAATACAACCCCATTTCATTTCATGCATGTGCGTCAACTTTTATCTGTCTGCCTACATTATTCCACAAATTCGTGCCTCTTCAAATGTTAACGGTCTTTTGGGTCACGTGAACTTCTATCAGAAGTATGATCTGCATGACTCTGAATTTGTTACAAAAGTTTGAACGCACAAAAATGAGAAAGGCATAACATGAAGTAACATGGTGCACAAATAAGTAGATTAAGATAAAAGTGAGATGCTTCGAGGAATGGTTTGCAAAGTTAATTGGAAGGGAACTGGAATTTTCTAAACACGATCTCCCTTTCCGAATGACTTTTAAGTAACCTGCCTTTGCTTTAATAACAATGACTGTGTTGATCGAAAGAGAAACTGAAGTTATCCATGGAACTAAGACAGCACTGTCGAACATGGGAAGGCTAAACCAAGATGATGTTGAATCCATATGTTCTGTTCATCATCACATGCCCGTGCTGCAAGTTACTGTAACATCAGTCGTTGATGTAGTTCAGCACACCACTTGTGTGGCTGGGTGCCATCAGATGAACAGCTAGATGTGCTCTGCTACGAACTCGAACAATAGGCTGACAAGAGAATTACTTCGAAGTTTGCTATCCCCGTTGAGAGTGATGCCAACCGCCTTGTACTGCCTCAAAAGCGAGAGTCCGCTCCCATTTGTTGTCCGAATCCCATATCATTGTTTCGTAGAACTCAACACGAAGGCTGTTTGCGCTTTACATCTAGTAAATTCTATCTACCAGTCCTTCAAAAATTACATTTTCTCCACCAATGGAATTATTGTTTTGTTGTTAAAAATATCCCACCTGAAACTGGTAAAAACGTTAAATCCAGTAAGCTCTCTTTTCCAGCCTTCAGACAAAGCTAAGAGAAAAAGTGAACTCATTCCCTAGTGTAGTCACTCGGCCACCGAGTTAAGTTTTCTTATAGTCCTGTTTCCTTGTATTTTAGGACGGGTAAGAGGCGTCAGTCTCAAAGAATATTTCTTTGACACAGGCCTGACTGCCGACCCTGCTATGCCAAATTCCTTGCTGCAAAACTGTCTTCAGAGTGCCTTTCTCTAATAGGGCACAGGCAGTAAAAAGCACGTTTCCCCAGATGGACTTCACCTTCTTAATGCGTCTTCCATCTTGACTCATATTGTTCCACAGTTACTGACTTCGCCACGCTGGCGCTGCTGGCCTGTATCTGGTCCTCCACTTTCATGTACACAATGTGTGGGATCAAAGTCGTCTTTACCGCTGACATCCATACGTCTTTCCACAGAACGCCTTTTCCCTTATCAGCGATGTCTAATTACACTTGTTTTTCTTGCTGAATATCCTGTCCCACGAACTGCAGTACACCACATCTTGAATGTTCACCCAAGGAAATCGTTATAACAGCATGCACTAGGTTAATTGCAGTACAGTAAGGAAAATGAAATGAAATGAAATCGCTCCGGAAGAGTGACCAGCCTAAACGGCGTGACGCTTTACAACTGTCCCTTCTCCTTATCTACGAACTCCATACGATCTTTGCTTCGCTATTCTGCAGAGAATCTTCACATTCCTCATCTTATTAGTGCATGTAATTTGAAGCAAGCTTGAGTTGCATAACAGCTCATAATTTTAGATTGTTTTTATTTCCGGTTGTATCGCAATATGTGATTCTCTGCCAATCAATGGCCCAAACGTTCATTCTCAGATATTTATTCCAAATCTGTAACTCCTTTTTATACCACTAGACTTCTCTTAGCCAAGATTGCCTCATTTACAAGTGTTACTCTGCTTTTGTATGTCATCCTTGCTACGTAGGTCATGCCTTACTATGCTTCTCAAATATAAGCATTGTTTGACATCGTTTGGATTATTATTGTCAATTTCGATGTTAAGTATGTCAATAATCCCACATTTGCTAATCTCTTCTCTGATCGTCTTTCGTTATTCACTCTCAACTCATGACGTGTACTTACATTACTATTCATTCCATTCAACATTTCCTACTAGCAATGGTCTCAACAGATCGTGTAACTGACATCTGTTCACAGTAAACTTTAATCCCGCTGCTGTTTCTTTGCCGCATAGGTTGAACAGGGGACGAATGATGGTCTCAGTCCTTCTTAAACTGTGCACTTAGTTCTTGGTCTTAAGTTCTTATTGCCCCTTATGTTCCCTATACATATTGTACATTTCCCGTCTTCCGATATATTTTACTCCAGTTTTTCTCAGAATTTCAGAAGTCTTTGCAACATTTTACAATGCGGAATACTTTTTCTGACTTGACATATTCTGTGAATGTGGCATCCTTTAAATCAGCCGCAAAATCAGACCCGCATCGCACGTGCCTTTTACCTTTCATAAACAAAAACAGCCGATCCTCAGTTTCGTTATCCATTTTTGTGTATATTCTCCTTGTCAGTTAACTTCGACGCTACAGCACTTCAGCTGGTCGTGGGGTGGTTTTCGTACGTATCTGCTATTCAATAGTCGTTTATTTTTCCACTTACACTGTGAAAACTGTACTCTCTACGTCATCCATGTCGACTCCCATTTCATTCATCACATCAGGGGAGACCCCGTCGTAGAGTCTTTCAGTTTACTAGTTTCGATTTGTATTATCTCTCCCCCGAATTACCAATGGAATTTCGGCTGCACTCTTAATTTTGAAACACTCGCCTTTAATTTCCCCTGAGGTTGTTTCGAATATTTTAAGTGCTAAATCAGCCCTTCCGATATTCATTTCTTTTCCTATATTTTCACAATTTTCCTGTAGCCATTTCCACTTGGCTTACTGTGGTTAATATTTGTTCCATTCGCAAGTGGCTTATATTACTACATTCCAGTCTTTCCATGAACATTTCATTACTTCCTTCTTTCATCGATCAATTGATGGAGTTCTTGTGTTATGCATAGTTTCTTCACCATTACCATTTTTGTGCCCACATATTTGTCCGCCCAAGTTCTGCGATTCCCTCGTTTTAGAGATTTCCAATTCCTGTTTATGTGAATGGTCTACCACAACATTCATTATCGCAGTAGCTACAGTCTCATTGAACATCAGATGCGCGTCCTCATTTTTCATTACGTCAGTAACCTAGTGATCAAAGTGATTATTCCCTTAATCTTCCGTGTATTCTTCATCATTAGTAAATTGTGATCTGAGTCTATGTATGGTTCTCGTTACGTCTTACAATCCGTATCAGAATTCGGAGTCAGTGTGTGATCATGATGTAACCAAGCTGGAATCTTCCCGTGCTCATAGGCCTTTTCCATGTAAACCTCTTCCTCTTGTTATTTTTGAACAATATATTCATTTTCATCTCCCTAACAACTGAGATCATATTCTGCGGTAACTCATTCCTCCTTTCCCTATTACTGATTCCAGTGTCCGAAGGCTACTAGATTTTCATCTCCGTATGCATATAGAACTACTCGTTCTGTATCCTAATATACTTCCTCTCTCTCATCATCATCATCTTCTTCTTCTTACGACGTCGACACGTAAGCCAGAATTGTTGTCGGCGTTGGACTTTTGTCGAATCTGATGAGGACGACACTGAACTGTCCACAGTAGCTCGCTGTCTGTCCTAATTACTTACTCACAACAAATGCTACTCCCGTTATTCCACTGCCTGCTGCTTTTGGTATTCCCTTAATTCATCTGATCACAAACACTTATCTTCTATTTCATTTAGCTGACCTCCACATTGCTATTTTTGCTTACCTAGCCCCCCTATATGTTAAAACAGTGTTATGCATTGCCTCTGTATCCTGATGCCGTTGATCATTGCTGATCCTTCCACCTCTTAACAGCAGTGTCGCAGCGTCTTCCCACTCAAAGGCAATAAATGCTCCTGAAACTCTGTTCTCTCGTCCAGCCTGTTTGGCAACGCTGCAGGCAGAACGAGAGTGGCTCCTTGTATCTTATGCCTTCGACCATGATTGCTGGTTCTTATTCAGCGTATGGCGCAGTTTTTGGGATCGAATACGGAACCCAGGATGATTTTATTTCTTGTCAGATATGTTATTCATAGACCACGACGCATAAAACGATCTTTCCACAAACAATAACAATGGAATGTGATTTTTGAACGAGAAGCCCGCTTTGCTGAACACAATATGCAGATGGTCTTAATCCTACCTACTTGATGGATTGTGCTGAAAATCTAAGGATTTGACGAACGTTGCACACTGCTTTCAAGAAATGGCAATTTTAATAGCGAGCAATGTAATTAAGGCTTAATGGAAACAAACTAAGTCTAGTGAAGGAAGTTGAGTTTCAAAATAAGGAGATAGGATGTTTGGCATGAAAGGAAAAGATATACTTCTACAGGAACTCCAGATTAGTGTAACCGGCCATTCGTTTATCGTCTATGATGCTTTAAATTCCAGTTTCCCAGTCTTCCCTCGTGACTAAGGTAACTGGTAGTTTCATACAGATACTGGGTTTTTACTTGAGAATAGCATCTTTCTGTCATGATTGTTTAGCTGTCTTGCGTTCATTACAAGGGGCTACAGCGACTAAAATCACAGCAACATCTTAAAATATAGTCTAATGGTATCAAACTTTGTTAATAGTCTTCTTTCCTTACACATTTTGATTACTACTTCATATTGTGTGTAATTATGACATTGGTATGTGTAACTATACTAGAGAAGATTCATTTTTTTAAAATATTTTCTTGATTCTAGAGATAATGTTTCACTACCGAAAATTACCGATATGTATTTTTTGTAACTTCTTCGCTTCTAAAATAAAGCTCCGAACATTTATACGCCATTTTCCGGCCGCTATATTCGTCCTGTTTGTATTTTCAAACTATCTCATAAATACGTAGCAGCAAACAGGGTAGCTTACTTAATTGAAACATCCAATTTGATATTAGTTTTCTCTCTATATTTTTTGTAACAGTGGTCTTTCGTTTCCTGATTTATGTTCGAAACTTAAGATTATTCCATTTAATTTAAAACTGTAGGCCTTTGTTGTGTTACTGGCTCGCCACATAAAACTTCTCCGTTATATATGTTATCTGTAAGTCAAATGCTGAACATGAACGCAAGTTGTCGACACCTCATTTCTGAGCATTTTTACAATTGAGTCCATGGTCAGAACTGAATAGTGTCGAATTACTTTTACTAATGCAAAAATCAGAATTTCGTATCTACCAACAAGCAGTAAACAGAAATGAAGCAAGGATATTGGCAGCTGGGAAAATAGTGCCATGGCAATCGTTAATGTAATGTACGAGGCCTGTTCAGAAAGTAAACTCCGATTGATTGCCAAATTGAAACCACAGTGAACATCAGAAATGTTTTACTTGTAACAATTAGCTACACCTTTCAGCTACTTCTCTACGTAGTCGCCGTTCTGACTTAGACTTTTGTCATAGCGTTGTACCAACTTTTCAATAGCCTCATCATAGAAGGCAGCCGCCAGTGCTTTCCGCCAATTCTCCACGCTGGCCTACACCTCGTTGTCTGTGTCAAAATGTTGTCTTCAAAGACAGCTGTTCATGTGACCAGAGATGAAACTCAGGGGGAGACAATTGCGGACTGTATTGTGGGTAATCTCACATTTCCATTTGAAAACGATGCAGGAGCATCTTCATTGCCCCTGCAGAATGCGGCTGAGAATTGTCTTGAAGAAGAAACAGCACGACAGTTATGTAATGTTAGCTGCATAGCTTCAGGCGAAATTTCTCACCAGGCCCTCGTACTTGGCGGCAGACACTATTTTGTAGAGATCTTTACGCACTCACTGCGAGCTCCGAAATGAGAAGAGCGACGTGATGCTAACTGGGGTTATACTAGAGACACTACCCAACACATCTGTGCAAAGCTTTATCGGATTTTCATAGTCGTTTCCATTTCGCGACCGATCGGAGCTTACTTTCTGAACGCCCCTCGTATTTATTGGCGAACGCTTGTATTCCAGCAATGTGATCGTCGTGCATAATAGATGTGACATGCGGTCAGTTGTTATCGATTGTGTCACGGAGCTATAATTGGCAAACGACAATGTAATCAGCGCTATGTATGGCTGAAAATTAGACCGTCATAATTTACAGTGTACCTCGTATTTCACTGGTCGATGGCGCTGGGAAAAGTACTTGTCGAACTGCTTCTACAATTACAAGTCATTTAAAGTACTCCAAAAAGCAACGTTCATTGAAATGTAATTCTGGATGCCCGGAGGCTACTTCTGTGTGTCGTAGCGTATGGCAGTGTGAGTCTCGAAGCAATACGTTTCTTGTTCCAGTCTACTCATTAGCTCGACCCACACGCTTTAATTTCTTTTCAGTGTGAAGAGTACACAAAGAAACACGTTATTGATGTCAGTGTAGATAGTTTGGAGTACAACAGAACCATTTAGCGTAAGCTACGTGGAAAACGCAGACATCCACATGCAACTGTTCACAGTGGTGAATTTGCATAATTCATAAAGACTAACATTCTTCAGTGGAATAGAATACCATAGATATACATTTAAGAACTAACTAACGTGTATCTGCAACAATAGCTCAGAACAAAACACGGTGTGTAGCATACAAAAGCATGCTAACGTTCGTACTCGTGAAAACGATGGTTTGATGACAGAGCGAACTTGGTTTTTGCTGTAGTTGTCTGGCGAAGAAACCCGTGAGCGTAATACTCTGAAAACATTACTGATATTGGGGTCACCAATATCCTGTGGAAACTATGCATGTAATACGAATCAGTCATCAATGGTTACGAAACGATCTTTACACACTATTGCCTCACTCTCTGTGAAGAGAGAAATATTGGACCTTCGAGTACTCCGCTTGAGGCATACACAAATGTTGCCCCTGAATTCTGCATATCCCCAGTCGAGTGTTTTTCTAGGTAGTCTATTTTGTAAGCAGCATTTTACCTAAACTCGACCTTCGTCATCTATCGTATAACCATAAAGACTCTACTCTATGAGATTTTCTTTGCCTTACCTGCGTGAACTCGTCTTTCATTTGTTAGACATATCTGTTTTACGATCTGATTTACGACTTGACACTTATTCTAGATCTATGTCGGGCTGATGTGCCTGCATTGTGCCGTATTTTGTATTGGATTACCGATCTACTGATGGCTGACCATTTTTATCACAACTGGACAAAGAATCTTGGATCATATATTGGTTTTCGCTTGAACTATAGTATGACATAAATGTGAGTAAGCAACTTTTATAGGAAACCTAGTTTGGAGTATAAGTCAACAACGTTTTAACGAAACCTGGATCTTTATACGTATGCTCTTTTTTGATATACGCATGTATCCGTAAAGATGCGACTTTAGCGCAGCGAAAGCAGTTGGATTGTAAACGATGGCCGAGCGGTTCTAGGCGCTTCAGTCTGGAAACGTACGACCACTACGGTCGCAGGTTCGAATCCTGCCTCGGGCATGAATGTGTGTGATGTCCTTAGGTTAGTTAAATTTAAGTAGTTCTAAGTTCTAGGGGACTGATGACCTCAGCTGTTAAGTCCCATAGTGTCCAGAGCCATTTGAACCATTTGATTGTAAAAGAAATATTTATTAGACAGCTGAATCGGTCTTCTTCATCGCGACACACTTCTGTAGCTTTGGATGGCTACAATATAAAATTTGGTGCGATATACGAGTGAGTAGATGGATTTTACGTCAATACCACAATACTAACTACTATGTGACCACAACACTGAGACTACACAAAGTAAACGAACCACCGTAAGGGATTCCTTGTCGTGGTTTACTAGGCTTGATTAATGTTCGATAATAACTTATTTCCTCATGCTGTGACATGTATTAGCAATATGTAACATTTCAGAGTTGTAGCTGACGTGTAGGTGCTGCTAGACATTCGCCTGTTTGATAGGCGACGTTGCGCTGCGCGGCGCGGTAACGGGCGACCATAGCTCTGCGAGGAACTAGAGTGTCGAGCTGGCTGACGCCAGCAAACGAAGCCTCAGCCTCTGCTATTGGTGGAATAGGCGGGGAACGAAGTAAGTCGGCTGTCAGATGGGCAGCAGGGTCACTGGGAATTACTTTGCTGGCCCGTGAATAGTGTGACGGTGGCGCCATTGCACAAACCCCTAACTGTTTCACGGCCGTGGCATAAGCAAAGTCAATGTTAATAAAGAATACGCAATGGCAGCAGATGGAAGAAAAGAAGCAAACGTAACGAGAAAGAATACCTTAACACTCACTCGTAAGAAAGGTTTCCGCTTTTGAGTGTCTTAACTCAGGGTCGGCCACGGCGAAACATACTACACACAAGCAAGATGTCCGGGCCGTGTGCGTGCCAAGACTGGGTGTGTCACGGCTTTCCTCCGTATCTCTCGGAGCTACTCGGTACAGCGCCATATTTCATTTAGAACTACAGCTCTGCATTTTTCGATCAGAATCGTGGTCTTACAACTGCTTAAACTTGGCTACTTGTTCGTTGTTCGTGCTAAAGGAGTAGTCAACAGATCCAGTGCCTGTTAGTACAGAATGAGGCAGTGTAGCGATCTTCGTTACAAGCATTTATTAAGGAATAGAAGGTAAGAATTTCTCTCTCTCTCTCTCTCTCTCTCTCTCTCTCTCTCTATATATATATATATATATATATATATATATATATGAGAGAGGGGGGGGGCAGAGACATAAATTCTTACCCTCTATTCCTACTATATATATATAGTGGTCCATTGATCGTAATCGGACCAAATATCTCACGAAATAAGCGTCAAACGAAAAAACTACAAAGAACGCAACTTGTCTGTCTTGAAGGGGGACACCAGATGGCGCTATGGCTGGCCCGCTAGATCGCGCTGCCATAGGTCACATGGATATAAAGTTTTTTTTTTTTTTTTTTTAAATAGGAACCCCCATTTTTTGTTACATATTCGTGCAGTACGTAAAGAGGTATTAATGTTGTAGTAGGACCACTTTTTTCGCTTTGAGATAGATGGCGCTGTAATAGTCACAAACAAATGGCTCACAATTTTATACGAAAAGTTGGTAACAGGCAGGTTTTTTAAAATTAGAATACGGATCGTAGGTACGTTTGAACATTTTATTTCGGTTGTTCCAATGTGATACATGTACCTTAGTGAACTTATCATTTCTGAAAAACGCATCCAGTTACAGCGTGATTACCTGTAAATAACACATTAATGCAATAAATGCTCAAAATGATGTCCGTCAACCTCAGTGCATTTGGCAATACGTGTAACGACATTCCTCTCAACAGCGAATAGTCCGCCTTCCGTAATGTTCGCACATGCATTGACAATGCGCTGACACATGTTGTTGAAATGGCTCTGCTCACTATGGGACTTAACTTCTGGGGTCATCAGTCCCCTAGAACTTAGAACTACTTAAACCTAACTAACCTAAGGACATCACACACATCCATGCCCGAGGAAGGATTCGAACCTGCAACCGTAGCGGTCGCGCGGTTCCAGACTGCAGCGCCTAGAACCGCTCGGCCACACCGGCCGGCTCATGTTGTCAGGCGTTGTAGGTCGATCACGATAGCAAATATCCTTCAACTTTCCCCACAGAGAGAAATCCGGGGACGTCAGATCTGCTGAACGTGCGGGCCACGGTATGGTGCTTCGACGACCAATCCACCAAAATCCAATTTAATCCCGCTTCAACCGCACGTTACGTGTGTGCCGGACATCCATCATGCTGGAAGTACATCACCATCCTGTCATGAAGTGAAACATCTTGTAGTAACATCGGTAGAACATTACGTACGAAATCAGCATACATTACAGCATTTAGATTTCCATCGATAAAATGGGGGTCAATTACCCTTCCTCTCATAATGCAGCACCATACATTAACCCGCCAAGGTCGCTGATGTTCCACTTGTCGCAGCCATCGTGGATTTTCCGTTGCCCAATAGTGCATATTATGCCGGTTTACGTTACCGCTGTTGGTGAGTGACGCTTCGTCGCTAAATAGAACGCATGCAAACAATTAGTCATCGTCCCGTAATTTCTCTTGTGCCCGGTGACAGAACTGTACACGACGTTCAAAGTCGTTGCCATGCAATTCCTGGTGCATAGAAATACGGTATGGGTGCTATCGATGTTTATGTAGAATTCTCAACGCCGACGTTTTTGAGATTCCCGATTCTCGCTCAGTTTGTCTGCTACTCACGTGCGGATTAGCCGCGACACCAGCTAAAACACTTACTTGGGCTTCATTTGTTGGAAGTCGTGGTTGACGTTTCGCATGTGGCTCAACACTTCCTGTTTCCTTAAGGGGCGTTGGACGTCAAACGGTCCGACTTGGAGCAGGAGAGGCACCACAGGGCATTTTATTTTCTACTGCCTATACTTTTACAAATAAATTCATAAAACTTTGTGAGCATAACCAGGAAGGATTTAGGATTCACACTCATAGCAGTGGAAGCGCAAAAACATTAAAAATTAAATTTTTTTTTATATAGGAAATTTCATCATTTTTTCACTTACTGTTGGCAGCATTTGTTGCTATAGGTACATTTTTCTTCACAAGTAAGAGAGGTTCTGTGATGAATTTTGCACAGCATACAAAGCATACTTACAGGTGCATGAAACTCTAAAATATTCCAAATCTATTAAAAACTGTGGTAAAAATTGAGAATTAAACATAAGGTTTAAAACGTAACAGCTCATTCATTTTTTCATAAATTAAATAGGTTCTAGAGCTTCAGACACCTGTCAGTATGATTTGTATGCTGTGCAAAATTCATCGAACAGTCTCTCTTACTCATGAAGAAAAGTGTACCTATAGCAACAAATGCAGCCAATAGTAAGTGAAAAAATGATGAAGTTTCACATGTAAAAAAAATATTTTGTTATCTTTTTGAACTTCCGCTGCTACGAGTGTGAATCCTAATCCTTCCTGGTTATGCTGACAAAGTTTTCTGTATTTACTTGTAAACGTATAGACAGTGGAAATTAAAATGTCCTGTAGTGCCTCTCCTGCTCCAAGTCGGACCGTTTGGCGTCCTACCCCCCTTAAGGGGGTAACTATTCGGCGAACGGTCCGGATACTTGGATGATGTCGTCAAGGATACCGAGCAGCATACATAGCACACTCCCGTTGGGCATTTTGATCACAATATCCATACATCAACACGATATCGACGTTTTCCGCAATTGGTAAACACGGGTAATGTATCATGAAGCAAATACCGTCCGTCCGCACTGGCGGAAAGTTACGTGATACCACATACTTATACGTTTGTGACGATTACAGCGCCATCTACCTCAAAGCGAAAAAAGTGATCCAACTAAGAAATGCAAATTCTTTTATGTAGTACACGAATATATATATGGTGTCTCACTAAATGTGTTTGCCTCTGTAAGTTACGGAAATATTTATTGCGGTAGGTCATCATAAGAAACGTTACGCTGTCTGTGGAGCCATGAACGTAGTTTATTGTGTTATTTTCCAAAGAGTTACAGCAAAAAGATACAATTTTTTAAATGGAACAATCGTTGTTTCTATCACCCACTGGAAACAGTAACACCAGATGTGTATACATCAATTTAAATTGCATTCCCATCCCTTTCAGTTTGGGAGCTACAACTCTTCAAAGTTTCAGGAGAACATACCACACGCTGTACATAATACATGGCTGGGTGGTGGGTGATGGATGTTCTGGCGGTTGGAAGTTGATTTAAATGAGATGTTCAAATGTGTGTCCATGTTCCTGAATGCACAGTGCAGTGCACCTTCTAAAGGATCTGCGGACGAGATGTAACGTCGCCGGTGTCACGCAGCAACATGCGCCCTCGATTCGCCGTTTTAGATCATCTGGGGATGTGGGCTCAGTGGCATAAACACGATCTTTTAGATATCCCCACAAAAAGAAATCTAATGTTGTTAAATCGGGCGACCTTGCAGGCCATGGCGCCCCAACCCCCTTCCTGCAAACTTGTTGTTTAGCTCTTCCACAACAGCATCCGCAGAATGGGCAGTGTGATCATCGTGCTTCATCCACATGCATACTCTTGCGTGTAGACACACATGTTCAAGGAGACCACCCAAAACTGTCGGCTATGAACGCGCGATGTAACTCACCTGTCAGTGTACATGGGAAGTAATGTGGCCCGATGATTTCATCCCAAAGGATTCCAGAGCATACATTAATAGACCACCTACGTTGACGATCGACAGGTCGTACCCACCGAGGGTTGTCTGCGGTCAAGTAGTGCACGTTATGGTGATTCACTGCAACATTATTTGTGAACGTGGACTCATCAGAGAAAATAACAGCTTGCAAAGACTCCTGCGTGAAATTACGCATGGCCCCTTCACAGAATGTATCCCTCGCACTGAAATCGTTCCCATGCAGCTCCTGGGTCAGTGACAGGCGGTACGGGTGAAACCTGTGGCCATGTACTATACACCACACGTATGTGAGACTGACACTAGCGACTGCAGCAACGGCTAGTAAACTTACATGAGTATCGTGGTGTACTGCAGCTGAAACAAACACCTCCGTCTCCTCACTTCTTACAGTTCTTCGTCAGTTCCTGCGGTGCATTACCTAGCTACCTGTTTCCCGAAGTCGTTGATCGGCACTTAATAACGTAATGGCTGCCGGAGATCTTCGCCTAGGATATCTCACGGCTTACGCCATGGCTGCTTCAGTGGCATCGTGTCGGCACTCGCCGAGCAACATTCCTAAGTACTCGTTGTTCGTGTATGCCATCTTCATCCGATGTCTGTAACTGTGGTATATTGAGCCCCGTTTGTTTGTGTGGTTCGAACTGTCGGGTATATGGCCGTGTGCGGAGACAGTCGGCAGTCTAACGCGCATTGAGGAAGTTTCTCGCTCCGTGACACTGGCGACGTTACATCTCGGCCGAACCACATTTACAAGATGGATTTCGTTATGCGCAGCGTGAGCGTGTGTGGTATCTGCCCCTGAAACTTTCAAGGGTGGTAGCTCCCAAACTAAAAGTGATAGGAATGTATTTTAAATTGATGTATACACAGCTGTATGAAAGAAACAACTATTGTTCCATTTTAAAAAAATTGTATCTTTTTGCTGTAACTCTTTGGATAATAACACAATAAACTATGTTCATAGCTCCGCAGACAGTGTTACGTTTCTTATGGTGACCTACCGCAATAAATATTTCGGTCGCCTATTACTTCCTAACTTACAGAAGCAAATACATTTTGTGAAACACCTTGTATATGTTGTGGAAAATTTGCTGTAGAATGACATTGCAACCTTATAGCACGAATTGTAACTGTTCTGAAGTCTCACGTTTTATTACACTGTCAATAGCAACAGTTGTCAATGGGCTGAACGAAGAGTTTGGAGATATTATATATTACTGCAAAAGTACGTTGGCTATGTCAAGGGGCAGTTCTGAAACGATTATTTGGTTTAAATGACGCTATTTTTGAATATATTAAGGGAAAACGATGGGAGGAATTAAAACAAGAATATTCAGAATGGACTGCAGACTTTGCGTTTTGAGAGCACTTGGCTGCTCACCGCCCAGAGTAAGACACTGTAAGGTGACAAACAAATTATTCATGAATTGATACTGATACATTTAGAAAGAAAATCGCATTGTGGGAAGGACAGACTCAGCAAAAAACACAGTCCATTTCACTATGCTCAGTGGCGTTAAATAAAAATGGAGAACTGAAGAATTCATTGTGGCCTTGAAATAATTGCAAGGATAGGTTTCTAAACTTTTTGAGTATACTGCCAGCCTCATATCTGTTTTCGAGACTGTTTGCCGTTTACGTTGAAAACGCTCCTTTGCAAATGCTCTTAGAGCTAACTGATTTGCAACGTAATTCCCACTTCAAAAACAAATACATTTAATTCAAAACTGTCCACGAGTTCTACTTTCTTTTCCTTGGGAGGGGTTTTCAAGTCCCCATAATGAGGCTGCAAATGTGACAAAGTAGTTACGTTAACATATGTGTGTGAAAGTCTTTTATCGGCTATGAAACAAAATAAGTCACAAATACGTGGCAAACAGAGTGCGAAAATCTGTGACTTTGTCTGTGCCTATCCATATGCCGATAATTCATACCAGATAGAAATTATATTGTTTCTTCAGTGTGCCAAAATAAATGATAGTGAATATTTTGTTTGTTTGAGATTATGTTGTTGAGGAATACGAAGCATGCAGTCATGTCTTAAGCTGTGTGACAGCATTCCCATTTACATGTAGTGCTTTTGCCGTTTCCCACTCTCCCACTCCTCACACTAAGACGACGTGGTGTGATGGTGCGGAGGTATGCAGCCAGGCATTACAGCCATGGCTGTCACTGCCAGACCATGACTTTCATGCCAAATTATTGGCAATCGCTGTGTTAAATACTTCTTCGCATTATTTAACTAAAATTATCATCATTGTGTGACCTATATTACAGATTATAGTCCCATTTTCTAGAACAGCACTGACCCCCAGAGATGGTAACCAAGCAACAATAAACACTCTGACTTCTTAAACTATCGACTTTGAGTTAAACTATAAAAATTATCTCTATTGACAGTTTTGATACAGTTACATTTGTGCACTGTAACATTCATTAGGACAACATTTACAATAACTATGACTATACAAACACAGGAGCAGAGCGTCATGCAAAGGAAAAAAATTGTGTAATTATTTATTTATATTTTATTAGGGCACCAATGTTCTTATCTTTTGTAGAGGCTGTAACATTATCTAAATGGAATGAATATTTGAATTTAGTTCGCTGGTTCAGTAGGAAATGCTAGGATACACGCATCCGTTGTATAATTTCAAACATTCCTGCAGTTTTTCGCCCCTACTAATCAATGTATACATCGAAGAAACAATGATGGAAATAAACGTAAGATTTAAGAGTTGATGTATATCATTGATAAGATTCGATGAAGACATTGCTATCCATACAGTGAGAGAGAATTACAAGATCGCCGGCCGGAGAAACCGAGCGGTTCTAGGCGCTACAGTCTCGAATCGCGCGATCGCTACGATCGCAGGTTCGAATCCTGCCTCGGGCATGGATGTTTATGATGTCCTTAGGTCAGTTAGGTTTAAGTAGTTCTAAGTTCTAGGGGATTGATGACCTCAGAAGTTAAGTCCCATAGTGCCCAGAGCCATTTGAACCACTTGAATTACAAGATCTATTGGATGGAATGAACAGTCAAATGAGTACAGAATGTGGATTGAGAGAAAACTCGGAAAACACAGACGTAATGAGAAGCAGCGGAAATGAGAGTAGCAAGAAACTCAATATGAAAGTTGGCGATCACGAAATAGACGAAGTTAAGGAATTCTGCTACCTCTGAAGCAAAATACCCCGCGATGGGCGAAACAAGGAGGACATAAATAAGCACACGAGACGGACAAATATGGCATTTCTGGGCAAGATAAGTCTGCTGGTACCTCACATTGGTCTTAATTTGAGGAAGAATATTCTTTGAAGTTACCTTTCGCAAACAGCATTGTACGGTTGTGAATCATGGAAAAGAACAATGTTGAGTATCAGGTGCACTGATAAGGATTGTGGATGTTCTCCACAGATTCGCAAAGAAAATCATATACGGGAAACGCTGATAATAAGAACGGGCAAGATGACGGGACATGTGTTAAGGCATCAGGGATCAACTTACATAGTATTAGAGGGAGGGGAATAAAGTACTGGAATAAATCCAACAAGTAATTGAGGACATATGTTGCATGTGCTACTCCATTGATCGCGGGGCGCGTTAAACCACTCGGAAGTCCGATTAAAAACTTCTTATTGGGTAAGCTCTGTACCCTGTACCTCTACGTGCAGGGTTTCTTCGTGTATTACGTATTTGTGGGTGTGGCTCCAGCAACGTCTGGCTGAGGGTGAATCTGACTACTTTATCTCTAGCTTCTAAGGTTTTCTGTGAACCTAGTCTAGAATCTGTAATCATATATTCTACACATCTGTATGAAAGTAGCAGCTGTGATGGAATCCTTAATAGCGATTTCAAGCATGGATGGTAGTTATAGGCACAAAAAACACTAGTTAGCATAATCCACGTTAAAAGTCTGGAAATAAAAATTTCTTATGATATTGCCGTCAACTGAAGTTAAAATGGTCTAGCGGTTCTAGACGCTCAGTCCGGAACCGCACGACTGCTACGGTCGCAGGTTCGAATCCTGCCTCGGGCATGGATGTGTGTGATGTCCTTAGGTTAGTTAGGTTTAAGTAGTTCTAAGTTCTAGGGGACTGATGACCACAGATGTTAAGTCCCATAGTGCTCGGAGCCATTTGAACCATTTTTTGAAGTTAAAACGAAGTATCTAAACCGTAGATCCACAAGTGAAAAGGAAAAAAAAATACGGCGTTACACGAGTGTCGTCACTGTGCACTAAAATACTGTAGTATAACATTTGAAATGTAAGTACACATGGTGAGACAAGCGTCTTAAATTCAAATGGATTACATGTCATCGAATTTAAGAGCACGGATGTATCCCCAAAGATATAAAAAATTTACAAAATTAGTTATACGTTTACTCAAAAACCTTCCTACATAAACTTGCGTCATCTAAATTATTTACAGAAATCTAGTAAGCCCAATATAATTATATGGGAGACGTTTGAAGCCTTAAAATTATGTGATATGAGTAGTGTGCAACTCTTTTCTATGTACTTGGGAAGCAAAACAGTTACAATTACGTTTGCGTTTAGGATGCCACCTGTACGATTTTTAGATTAAGCATTTGCATGTAGTAATATATTCGAACAGGTTTGCATTTCGGTTTTTGAGTCAACGGATTTAATTGGACTGCTTTCCATTGCTTGTTTTCTTCGTATTCGTCTTGTAACCTCTTTGAAAAGACTATCCACTCGATTCAAGTTTTCCTTCATCCTGAACATAATTCCCTTCCCAAATTTCACCTCGGGTTCCTTCATTGGTGGCACCGTGTACAGATTAACATCAGGTAGGGTCTATATTTCTCCCTCACTCCCTGTAATATCTCTTTATATTCTACTAATTATCCCTGCACAATTCTATGAGTGAATTACGTTTCCTACTTGACCATCTACATAATCGCAGAATCAATGCGCAAGGTAGTACAGTACTATTACTATACCATGAGCGCATAATTACTCTTTGTAATGTTCTCTTTGGTGTGGTGAGGGACTTCTGGGATCTTCTCCGTGCCGAATAGCCGCATTGAATAATTGTAATTTTGCTATCGAGATTACTGGAAGAATGAGATTGAAAATATATTGTATGATACTCAAGAAAATATATACTGAGCATTTACATCAAAGGTTTGTAACGAATTTCATTATATATGTATTCTCTAAGTGGAAATTTGCACGCATGTGTCGTTTCGTTGGTAATCAGAAGGGAACTTCCGATGAATTGGAAACGAACCGGCGATTATTAGATCCAAGAGCTCCATTATTTTATCGGATTATTAAACTCTATCAAAGCAAACTTTCCGCTCGATCTGAGGTTTGACTGACTACGCAACGCAAGAAAACCAAGACATTTTATGTACACAGGATTGCAGACCGCTTCGAATCATCGAGACTGCGGACAAGGAGAGTCATGGTCCGATTCTGATTGAACAAGTAAAGCTTAATTATAACTTCCTGGAGCGACTGTGATGACTGTGATATGGCTGCTTATGAATAAGACCATTAATAAAATACTAATAACTAACTTTCCTCCTCTCCAGCAACCAGTATAAACACAATATTAATTAAAATTATATCCCTTCGCAACCACTAATTTCCTATCATGACCTTCAACTGTTATTATTGTTTTCTGATATCTCTACAATTAGTTGATACCTCTTCACTCCATGCAATTTACCTCAGACGCCTTCATAGCGGAGAAGAGTGTATTCCAAGCATCACCGTCTAAAGGCCGTCCTTTAATCTGTTCTTAACGTAGGTTTGCCGTCCTACAGTCTATATGCTAGGATATGCCGTAGGGTAAGTAAGGTCTCAAGTGTCCCCTTGTTTCTCCCAAGTCCACACTTACTTCCTCATAGTCTGCTTCTACATTTCTTTCCATTCTTTGGTGAACAATTCACGTTAGTATTTGGCACATAAACTTATGAAACTAACAGTTCGCATATATTCCGACCTCATCACCTGTCTACATCGGAAATGGAGTTACCTCGTTCTTCTTGAAGTCTGGGGTGTGTGTTGTGTATTAAACCGCGGACCTCGAAACGAGGGAAAGGCTTCGTCCCGCCGTAGCCCTCAGTGGTTCACAATCCCACAACAGACCACAGCAGTCCACTACCTCACAGCCGCCCCACATCGACGCGGGGTTACGGTGCGGTTCGTCCCCCAGTGCCCCCCCCCCCCTTCCCTCCCTCCTGGAACGCCTCATACCAGACGAGTGTAACCCCATTTGTTAGTGTGGTAAAGTAACGATGGTGAATGTGTACGTTGAGACAGTATTTCTGCAGCAATCACCGACATAGTGTAACTGAGGTGGAATAAGCCGGCCGCGGTGGTCTAGCGGTTCAGGCGCTCAGTCCGGAACCGCGCGACTGCTACAGTCGCAGGTTCGAATCCTGCCTTGGACATGGATGTGTGTGATGTCCTTAGGTTAGTTAGGTTTAAGTAGTTCTAAGTTCTAGGGGACTGATGACCACAGATGTTGAGTCCCATAGTGCTCAGAGCCATTTGAACCATTTTTTTTTTTGAGGTGGAATAAGGGGAACCAGCCCGCATTCGCCGAAGTAGATGGAAAACCGTCTAAAAAACCATCCGCCGGTAACCGGCACGCCTTCTCGCTCTGGAAGCGGCCCGTTAGACCGCGCGGCTAGCCGCCTGGGCTAAAACCTGAGGTAATTTCACCTGTATGATATTTGTTGCACAGCAGGTGGTGTAGTTTTGTTATGGCGGTGCCCGGTACTTTACCTTCTTTGGATATAACGGGCTTGTCATCCAAACTTACAATATTCATACATGTGCTCCTCTTCTCTTGAAATGTCTTTTAAATTTTTCTACTCTGTGCACACATCTTTCCCATGACGACGCATGCCTCTACAACGATACGTCAGTCGTCTGTCCATTGCTGATTTTCCAGTTTGTGCTTTCTGTCAATCTCATTTATTAGTGGTCTGTAGTACTTTTCGCCTGGTTTATTTGACGCACATTATATTTTCCCTCTTCTCAATTAGTTTCAGTACATTACGTGTTACCTTAATAATGAGACTGATAAGTTTTACATGAACATAATCCCTATCATTAAAATAATTTACAGTAGAACAGCTGGGTTATGGTACCTAGTTCCTTGAAATTTCGATACAGTGGAAAAATTTATTTACTTATTTCTAATTTCTTAGTCTCGAAACCCACCACCCGAATTCTAGCAGGGCTAATAATTCCAGATACCTAGTAAAAGTTATAGAACCGTCATTAAGTAAGATTTGTTACGTACTTTAAGCACCTACAGTATCTGATGAAATTAAATATAAAGTAAAAAAGTAAAAATACACAAGAAGCTCATGTTTCACATTATTTGTGTATTTCTTCACTTCAGGTACAGTAAAGGATTCATGTTTGTGAAATTAACCCTGACAGAAGCAGCGTGTATAATCACGAGCCTCTTACCAGTTTAGACTTCATCTGGAGGTAACTGTAGTGACGCCCCGTAATCTGGAGCAGGTCCTCCCTTAGTGCAGCAAAATAGCGCCTTCACGAGCCCCTTCTGTGTTTGCTGGGTGTCGTGTAGCGCCGAAGGAATCTGGACTCTTGCTGCCCTCGCTTGCCGCTCGCGCTCTCTCTCTCTCTCTCTCTCTCTCTCTCTCTCTCACTCTACTTCTGCACGGCGCACACCCTCATTTTCCCCTTTGTCCCATCTTGTGCTACTAAAATTCCTTGCCTACCACCCTTGCTATCAGACGGCACAGGTTGGTTTATAGAGGGCTTGAAAAACGGTGAAGGTGAACAGTGTTGAAAGATGACAGTGTTCATAAACGCCAGTCTTCACAGATGCCAATTACCTGTCAGTCAGTCACACAAGTGTTCAGTATTAAGAAAGAAGAGTTAATTGATAAAATTACAAGACTTCAGATATTAAAACGGGTAACCTTGAAGAGATGATGTGATCTAGCAAGTGTGTGTAGGGACAGAAGATTCCAGCCGGTAGTTCACACAGCACTATTGAGTGAAAGTGAGAATTTCATTGACCTGTTACGATATCGTTCCTGCCGGGTATCTGTTGGGATGTATTTGAAAAAGACCGTTTGTTAATGAACTTGCCGAATTTTTGGGTTTATGAATTGGTGTGATAAAAAGGAAATAATTTAAAATGGTATAGATTTAAGTGCCAGGAAGTCGTTTCTGAAAGTATTTGTATGGAGTGTAGACATGTATGAAAGTGAAACATGGGCGATGAATAGATTGGACAAGAAGAGAATAGAAGGTTTCGAAATGTGGTGCTACAGAAGAATGTTGAAGATTAGATGGGTAGATCATATAATTAATGAGGAGGTACTGAATAGGATTGGGGAGAAGAGGAGGTTGTGGCACAACTTGACTAGAAGAAGGGATCGGTTGGTAGGTCATGTTCTGAGGCATCAAGGGATCACCAATATAGTACTGGAGGGCAGCGTGGAGGGTAAAAATCGTAGAGGGATACCAAGAGATGAATACACTAAGCAGATTCAGAAGGAAGTAGGTTGCAGTAGGTACTGGGAGATGAAGCAGCTTGCACAGGATAGAGTAGCATGGAGAGCTGCATCAAACCAGTCTCAGGACTGAAGATCACAACAACATGGAAAATTCAGTGATCTATTATAATTTTTCAGTTAATAAAACACTCAAGATCGCAATAATCATCTGTTTAAAATTGGTGACTTGTTTCATTCAACCTGTATGCTGGCCTTGCCATCTTCAGATCTAGAGTGCCGTAAGACTGCAGCCGTCTGTGCATGGAACACTTGCGTCCAGTTACGGTCGTTTAAGGCTCCATGAAAGGACTGTGGCTTCGTGCAACTGCTCCGTGTGTTGCCATCTGAAGCCATATGGTGCGTTTATCTGAAGATGGACAGCATAAATGCCGAAACCGGATATTTTTTATAATAAATGAGAATTGCGACATTGAATGTTTTATTAATTGGGAAACAGAAAATACAGGTGAGATTAACAAATATGGATGAAGGTATATGAGACTGTAGGTAAAATAGGTTGTGACTACCAACACGATTGTGCAATGAGTTCAGTCTCAGTTGCTGCTTAATATTAGGTGCGGAGAGCACTGAAAGAATAGGTGGCGATTACTTGGCGAATACTTTCGATGGTGGTAATGGCGCTCGATGTGGCAGACTCGCAAGATAAAGTGAAAGTGTCAGAAGATGTTGCAGCAGCAACGCACACGACAAGCACGTTAGGCGACCGAGGCAATAACGTTGACGAGTTTTAGTGACGATTTGAATGATGTATGACAGGCGACGGAATGAATCGTGGAAGCGATACGGAAATAGCGCACGCTAGTAGCTTACTCAGTAGATAAGAGTTTCTGACCCTGGCATATGCATTTCATTAATGCTATACAATACAATACAATAAACGCATGTCGTGTAATGAGTAACGTCTTATCTTTGAAGTCAAGTCATACGCTATAAGCAGTGGTATACTCCAGCGCTGACTCTTCACTGACGACCCTGTACTGTTTTTCAATGTAACGTTACTAACTTCTACGCATCGTGCATTTCACAAGCAAGAGCTTCTCATGCCCTTCACATTAATGATCGCGTATCTTCTGAAATATTTCTTCCAGTTATTGGTTTTTAATTTCAAAATAGTTTCGAAAACTTTGTCGCCTCACAACTGATTCGGGACATGCTGTGTAAACTGATCACACAGGAGAGAATGCCGCTAATTATACATGGGTGTCTGTACATTTTTATCATTTATTACTTTCCACACCGCATCTCACACGATATAGTTTGTTTTCGTACTCAATCTTGTTCTGTACGCTATACGAATTTAAATAGCTTAATATTATTGTAGACATACAGCTGTGAAAATTAGACTTACAGAAGACCGTAGAGTTGAGTTTTAATTACGAATTCTCCATACAATGAAATTATAGTGCCTGGAGAGGCTTCGTACTTTTATATTCCATATTACCACAAACCATGAAATAAGGAACATTTATTACTTAGTTATTGTACTGAAGTACTAAAAATTTTTTTTTCCGACAGATGTTCCGTTAACAACAGCAGTCGCTCAGCTCAAACTTGTAAATTCTGTCAGTTTGAGTGGTCATTTTTCCAGCTTATCGGTAAAGAACACTGTTAATATATGTTTTAACAAATGAAGAGCAACAATAATAGAATTATGGGAAACTATGCGTAACAACAAGTTTGTTAGTCGACTTTGAAATAAGAGTGTCAGAAATACCTGAAGAAAATGCTCTTCAGTTTCTCAGTACGGCAGGTACATATAATAAGAGTGGACAACATATAGAACAACTAATCTCTGCAAAAGCAGTAAGAATAGTCTGAAATATTTGCAAGGGCCGATGGCAGCAGAGAGGTCTCAGTACGTGCTGCTCTAATGAAATGTGCCTTGCTTGTACTCAGATTCGTATATGTTGCGTGGCATTATGCTACCGAAAATAAGTTGTACAACTAAATTAATAACGTTTACTGCAGCGCTAAGCATTGATACCACTATTAAAAACTGATGGCTGACTTTATAGGTTTTCACGAAACAAACTTTCCTGTTATACATGTGTGTTTATTTGGTTTCTATGCCTCAGTGAGTTGAATTATTAAATTAAAGAAACTGATTCATACGTGAAAGTTGTGAAAAATATTACGTGTTTAAAAAAATTACGTCGATATTTCGATAGTGGTACGCTGATCACTTTTTCTTCTCTTTCAGGTAAGGCGTTCTGCGCGTCACAGACAACCAACATGTCGTAAGTACTATCAACGATGCACGGATTAGTATTTAACACTAAAAGTCAACAGAGATAGCGGGTATATGGAAAGAGAGGCCTCTATGAGGAGTAAGACTTGTCTCATGTGACAGAATAAGAAACGGCAATCGATATAGTGGAGATAAAGAGATAGGTATAGGTAACATTCCACCGGATTTTCTAAAATTCTCGATCGTGTTTCCTGATTTTTATTCTTTAGTAATCGGTTTCGGCCCTTACCTCAGACCATCTTCAGGCTTTTTCCCGTCATTATGACTGCTGGTGGTGGCAGGCACTGAGAGATCTGCAGAAGTAAGGATGCCACTGCTGATTGTCGGAGAAAACGGGTAAAACCGGTTGCTAGAGCATAAGCATCTGAATACTTAATCGAGAGTGTTTTTATTTGAATTTTAAATTTTCACACCGATCGGATTGGTACAATTGCAGAAAGCTTTGTCAAATTTTAGTATTTAATACCTTGTTACATCAAATATTATTAACTTTGGCAGCCTAATCAAGCAGTAAGTACTGTCAACAGTTTGTTCCCTTTGAGGTTTTTGTAAAGCTTACTTAGTTATTGGAGATGTATCTCCTATTTTAAGACACACCTGTTCTTTATTGACCTTAGGCGAATTACACAGTCTTTCTAAGACAGTAAAATGTATAGCTGAATGATATTTCCCAAGCATCTGGCTGAAAGGTTTCTCTTCCAAAAGCAAATACATTTCTCCTTTTTCTCGGATGGGACGCACAAACTGCATCCACAATTCAGTTTTAAACAAATGAACTTTAAGGAAATGTTGTTCCAGGAAAACAAGTAATCCTTGTTTATGCTAGCATAAAAATCATGCCCAAAATATTTTTCTGTATATTGAAGTATTTGTGTATCCTAAACTTCACGGGAAGTGTTACAGATAAACACAAAACCGTAAAAAAAGGCATCCAACAAATTTTCAACAAACAGATGAATTTGAGCAGTGATATCGCATTGTAAACGCAATTTCCCTCGTCGAAAGACATTTCATTTTTACTTACTTGTAAAAAACTCACTTATATATTCCGAATGCTAACTGCATTATGTTTCTTTGATATGATGGAGAATCTATATTTCGCACCGGAAACAGAATATTTAAGACGTTGAGAAACGAACAACTACACATAAAATGTGAAAAGGCATAATGTGGAATTATTTTCATTGTATTGTACAATCTAGAACAGGTTAATTGAATTCCATGCTAATCATATGCACGCTATAAATATCGTGTACTTGCGATGACCACCGGACGTGACATCCCAAGAAAGACAACTAGATTATTGTGGTGTACGGAAAGTGATTGAAGTACCGCAAGTAGAGACGGCTTGTAACTCAAGTAAAATACCATTAACTACGCCTTGCATGCTCACACACACACCCATATTTGGCCACGTTGCACCGCAGTAGGTTGTCCTTCTCAAGGATGTATCGCCAAATACTGTCCAATTGGTGGTGTTAAATAACAGACCGAGATTGTTGGAGGGCCTTGCCCATATTGCTCCAACCAATCTTAATTGGGGAGATATCCAGTGAACGTGCTGGCCAAGGTAGGGTTTGGCAGCCACGAATACATGCCATGTGCCAGCAGGCATTATCTTGTTGAAGTGAAAGTCCAGGACGGCTTACCATGAAGGACAACAAAATGGAGTTCACAATATGGTCGACGTACGCCTGTGCTCTAAGGGTGCAGCGGATGCAAATTAGAGGGGTCCCGCTATGAAAAGTAATGGTGCCACAGGCCAACAATCCTGACTGTCAGGCCGTATGGATGGTGACACTCAGGTTAATATCCCACTCCTGTCCAGTCCAAGGCGTCTCCAGACCCTCCTTCGCTGTATATGTGCGCTCATTTCTAAGCAGGACTCAACACTGAAGCAATTCCTCTCTAGTCAATGAGATTCCAGGCTGAAGACGCGTCCGGTGACGCTCCGGAAGGCGAATGGATGCAGACCCGAGTATTGCCAGCCGTCTAGTCCGACACCCGGGAGTGACGAATTGGGGAAACATTTATTTTCATAGCAGAACCGTCTCCCTTAGAGCACAGCGGCAAATCGACTATATTCTACGCACCGTAATGTTTGTCTTTCGTGGCAAGTAATCCTCGGCTTGCATGTCAGCAAAATAATGACCGCTTGCACATGACAAGAGTTCCTACTTCATGTCTCCGTGCCTGCTAAACCTTAGGCAGGCCAGCAACATCGCCGGATATCTCCCCAATTGCAAACATTTGGAGCATTAAGGAGAGGGTCCTCCAATCAGCTAGGGGCTTTATGTAACGCACCAGTTGGACAGAATTTGCACGATGTCCCTCAGAAGGAAAACCAACAAGTCTTTCGATCAATGACATGTCGAATAACTTCTTGCATATGGGCCAGAGGTAAACCAACGCGTTATTGACCTGCTCAATTTATGAAGGTGTTTCTCTTGAATAAATAATTTAATTTTCCTGAAATTATAATAATTTGTTTGTCCGTACATGTATATCACGTCTACACTACTGCCCTTTAAAATTGCTACACCAAGAATTTCATGCAGACGCTAAACTGGTAGTCATTGGACAAATATATTATACTAGAACTGACATGTGATTACGTTTTCACGCAATTTGGGTGTATAGATCCTGAGAAATCAGTACCCAGAACAACCACCTCTGGCCGTAATAACGGCCTAGATACGCCTGGGCATTGAGTCAAACAGAGCTTGGATGGCGTGTACAGTTACAGCTGCCCATGCAGCTTCAACACGATACCACAGTTCAAGAGAAGTGACTGGCGTATTGTGACGAGCCAGGTGCTCGGCCACCATTGACTAGACGTTTCCAATTGGTGACAGATCTGGAGAAGGCGCTGGCCAGGGCAGCAGTCGAACATTTTCTGTATCCCGAAAGGCCCGTACAGGACCTGCAACATGTGGTCGTGCATTATCCTGCTGAAATATAGCGTTTCGCAGTGATCGAATGAAGGGTAGTGCACGGGTCGTAACATATGCGAAATGTAACGTCCACTGCTCAAAGTGCCGTCAGTGCGAAAAAGAGGTGATTGAGACGTGTAACCAATGGCACCCCATACCATCACGCTGGGTGATACGCCAGTATGGCGATGACGAATACACGCTTCCAATGTGCGTTCACCACGGTGTCGCTAAACACGAAAATGACGTTTTGCCATTCGTGCACCCAGGTTCGTCGTTGAGTACACCATTGCAGGCGCTCCTGTCTGTAATGCAGCGTCAAGGGTAACCGCAGCCATGGTCTCCAAGCTGATAGTCCATGCTGCTGCAAATGTCGTCGAACTGTTGGTGCAGATGGTTGTTGTCTTGCAAACGTGCCCATCTGATGGCTCAGGGATCGAGAAGTGGCTGCGCGATCCGTTACACCCATGCGGATAAGATGCCTGTCATCTCGACTGCTAGTGATACGAGACCGTTGGGATCCAGCACGGCGTTCCGTATTACCCTCCTGAACCCACTGATTCCATATTCTGCTAACAGTCATTGGAACTCTACCAACGCTAGCAGCAATGTCGCGACACGATGAACCGCAATCGCGATAGGCTACAATCCGACCTTCATCACAGACGGAAATGTGATTGTACGTATTTCTCCTCCTTACACGCGGCATCACAACAACGTTTCACCAGGCAACGCCGGTCAACTGCTGTTTGTGTATGAGAAATCGGTTGGAAACTTTCCTCATGTCAGCACGTTGTAGGTGTCGCCACCGGCGCCAACCTTCTGTGAATGCTCTGAAGAGCTAATTATTTGCATATCACAGCATCGTCTTCCTGTCGGTTAAATTTCGCGTCTGTAGCACGTCATCTTCGTGGTGTAGCAATTTTAATTGCCAGTAGTGTACTAATTTCCACTTCATTTAGATAATTCCTTCGTTGTTAGAAAATATAATGTTATAGGTTCTTTCTCCATTCCCCCATCTCACGCTACCGTTGAGTACGCTGACATCATACGAAGCGCTGGTAACAGATTCGGTGATGTCACACAAAGCGCTTGTAGTAGACTTTTAATGCAGGCGTTCACGTAGTTATCTCCAATACCAAACGTTATGTCAAAATACCGTTCAGTAGTTCACATATAGAAACTATGATTCTTGAATGTCGAAGGCTTTCCTCCAAGGGCTTAAAAGAATGTCGAGACGAAACAGCTATTTCTTATTTTTACACAAGACTCGTGGCGATGTAACTATGATGGTTCAATGCTTTATAGCTTGAGAAAAACGCTGCCAGACAACACTATTACTCCGCTCAACTGAAGATACCTTAAAAATTGAATTGTAAAACTATTATATAATATCCGATAGCGCGTTCGATGTGCTGCAAAAACTAAAAACAGTTGTCTAAAACGAGGCAACAGTTGTAATAACGTTCTTGTAGTTACCCAAGAAAATGGGAAGACCAAACGTCAACATCTTATAACATTTTGTAATAACTAAATGCCTCATATCTTGACGTTATTACATTTTAAATTGTTGAAAATAAATAAAGGGAAAGATAAATTAAATAGCGTTTTCTTTAGAAAAATAGTTCTTAGTTATTATCGTGTCTATTCTCGAGTCCGCCCCGATGGCTGAGTGGTCGGCGCGGCGGTCTGTGAGGCCAAGGGGTCTGGGTTCGATTCCCCGCTGCGTCGGAACTGTGTAGTTCATTGTAGTGGGAAGAAAAACTTTCCTATCTTAAGGGTTATGTTCCTAATGGCCGCTGGAGTTTGACAGATTTTTACAAACTAAGTCTATATTTGTTTGGTCTTAAGGAAGCGCATCCTGGGAAACAATATTAGTTACAAATCCTAACCACTCTAATATCAATACTGAGGGACAACTGCAGCGTGTGTGCATTAAGTCTCCTGTGGCTGTCCTCGTCTTCAATATAACGGAGGGCTTAGGCCCAAAAACGATAAAACTGTAAACCATGAAAAACATCCGAATAGTCCAAAATGTCCATAATCTCCATGAAGATGTAAGTAGCATACCCACACACAAAAGGCATTACAACCGAATACCAAACCTGCATAACGTGTGTAATAGTAACTTGAGTATAAAACCGTTTTGTCGTGATTAGTTTATAATGTGCTGCAAAGGATAAAACATTCAACGCTTCCAGGCAGACGAAGAAAGTCAAAGATTTGGTCAGTTGTGTAATATTTGATTTCATCTAACAGGTCACATATTGTCAAGTTCTATGTAAGGTAGTAGATTATATAAGTACGTACCACGGCGATGAGAAGAAAGATGCCCTTCAAGTAAATGGGACTTGGGAAGAGCCGAAACTTTCATGACAAAATTTCAAGAATTGCTTGATGAAGCTAGAAACAACCCCTCTCCCCCCCCTCCCCCCCTCCCCCCCTCCCCCCCCCAAAAAACGCACTTTCTGTCGACCTGCATTGAACGACATGAACACCAAAACACACGTGTGGGTCTGTTTTCTATTTGCACAGGAATTATACATCGTTACTTTGTAAACATTGCCTTAATAGTTTTTTTTTTCTTTCTGTTGTTCAGCAACCCTCGTGTATGGCAGTGCTGACCTTGTTGTTTAGCTTACTCACACACAAATCATAATCACCACCACCACCACCACCACCACCACCACCACCACCACCATCATCATCATCATCATCATCATCATCATCATCATCATCATCTCTGGTATACTGCTGTCTGATGTTAGTAAAATTCACATATTTGCACTCAAAACTTTTAAAGGTACTTCTCGATTAAAACTGTGCCAACTGCCATTAGTAGGACGGTGTTACAATTAAACAGTTTTTTAGGACTCATCAACAATTCTTTTATCCATATACCGATTTACATAACAGAGTAATAGGGCTACAATTCATAGAAAATCATACAAATACATTCAATATCATTTACAGTTTAAGATTTAACTAAACATACAACTCGCAGTTACTCAAAACTCGTGAAATAGCACTTTCCTCCGCCGACCCCTTAAGTTAGCGGAAATATCATATTTTGCATTTTAAAATAGTTTATACAGTGGCGTATGTCGTAATTTTTCCCATAGGAACACGATATGAATACATCGTAACATTACTTTTGGAATAAAAACAACTGTTAACTTACGAGCGCCCCCCTCCCCCCTCCCCACAAATGTCAGTCTTTTTCAATCCTTGAGCTGAGCGTTTAAAACTCGACGTCGTAACACCGCCGTTTACTGGAAGCACGAGGGTGAGATCTACACGTTCTGCCATTGTTCCCTCTCCAGTATTTGTGGAATTCTGCATTTCCCCTACTGGATACAACGAACAAGAATTCTGTGCTATACTGGCTCCCAAGTTTCATCACGTCCATTCCTGGAAAAGGGGCGACATCAGTATTCAAATAGGATGCCGTAGCGATCTCAATAAAAGGCGTGCATGTTGCCATTTTATCCTCAGAACGACAGCGATCGCCCTGCTAGAAAGGAGAATGGCAACATAAGCGATCGGAGTAGAAGGACAAGAGGCAGAGCGCGGTGGGGTCGTGTAAGGGGGAGTAGGGGGAGGGGAGTGAGGATGGAGGGAGGGATTTGGTGCTTACATTTGCTTACCCTACTCTCGTATCATTGCTGAGAAAATAGAACAGTCCGTCTTTCCTCTACAGTCCAACGTCTGATACCTCTCACGGTTATTGCACACCAGACGTAAGCGATAGTCTTCTCGTTTTCAACTGACTGGGTACAAAACAATTACAATCCCTTGTGGCTTCAAATAAAGGAGATAGGACAGGGAGCGTTAAAATAATTCTCATCAGTGTCTGCCAAGTGATCTACAATAACCACCTCGCAATTTCCTGCTTACGGTTATCACAACGTTTCCTGACTTAAAGAGAACTATCGCATCCACGTTTGAGTCCATTTAGCAACACCATTAAGTAATTCTGTGTTAACGTAATCAGCTATCACACGCAGCGAATTGGTTGATTAAAATTCGATATCTTCTTTTTTTTTTTTGACCCTCAATCTTCTGGCTGACATTTACCGAATCGCTCTGTTTCCCACGCTGTGCCAATGTCTCCAATACAGAGTGTTTCTTACTCCCTGAAAGTTTTCAGATATTTTTGGCTGTATTCTCTATATCCGTTTCCTTGACCATTTTTGACCTCTTCGGTTCCCTCCGTTACCATGGAAGTTCTTCCAAGCTGCCTTAATACATACTGTCATCCCGTTTTTTCTTATCTTTTATTTTATTATTATTTTTTGTATTTTTATTTTCTTGCACGTTCTGTGTAAAACCTCGTTCCTTAGCTTATCTCCCTATTTCGATTTTAGCAACCTCTAGTAAGCCCATACCGTAAAAGCTACGGTTCCCTTTTCCTCTGCTTTCCGGTATGCACTTAAATACTCTGCACTACCCCAGACGTACATTCTCAGAAATTTCTTTGCCAGATGAGGAAGACATAATTTTGTTTTTCAGTTATTAAAATTATAATTTTCATAGATAGTATACATTTTTATTGTGTCTATGTACTTATAGCTTGTCAGATACAGCTTCACAATAGACTATCTCTGCTCTTAACTGGCTCATCCGAAAAACTAATTTCCTGTTTCTTCCTATCCGCTAGATTTTGAACGTCACGCAGTACACAAACCAATAATTTAACAAAACACCATCTAGGTTCACAGAGTTAACTAAATATCTGTAGAAGTAATGGAAATGGACTGAGCATATCGGTCTCTTTCACTTCCAGTCAACTAGATTTTAATTACTTCATAAATAACTTACTACTTCTTAGATATCGAATACACCATCAATTTCTTCCTCTTATCATCAAGTCCGTTGACTTTTTCACTGAAAAATATTGTTAAAAACATTTTTTTCTACTTTTGATGTAATATTGGTATTTCATTTGCAAAATTTTCATCATCAAGGAGGATAACAGGTTGTTACATGAAATAGAGTATCATCGGCAACATCATCATATCTAACATTAGTAGTCGAGTAGGTTTGTGTTCCAACCGTCAAGTAGACCCGAGATTACTTTACATTCCGATGTGGGAGGTACGCTGTTTGCTATATTGATGAGATGTGTTCCCAGGAGGAGCAGTTTCTATCCTTCCATTACGCCACACAAGTTCCTTTCCCTTTCTACATTGATCTTTTCAGTTTCTTTTTGGCAGCTACAAAGTGTCCGCGATGGTCTAATTAACGGTCGAGGAATGAGGATTCCCAGCTGGTAGCATTAATGTGACATATCTTCATGTTACCTTTAATTGCGTCACTAAACCTTTTCGTTATTCAGAGCTTGCTCGCTGTTAACTCAAAGTAAAACACTAATTAGCTGTGGCCGAGCGGTTCTAGGCGCTTCAGTCCGGAATAGCGCGACCGCTACGGCCGCAGGTTCGAATCCTGCCTCGGGCATGGATGTGTATGATGTCCTTAGGTTACATACGTTTAAGTAGTTCTAAGTGTAGCGGCTGATGAGCTCAGATGTTAAGTCCCAGAGTGCTTAGAGCAATTTGAACCATTTGTGTTTACTGGTCAAGGGGAGAGCATGTCCTGCCCATCGTAACTGGCGTCTTACCACTGTCGCTTCTATACCGACTGTTCGTGGTTATTGAAATATGCTCACTTGGTGATTTTGTTTCAGGTTTTTAAGATGCCATCTGTCACATGTCGAGGATTCAGGTCCCTAAAGCAGGGAATGAATTACAGCTGAATTGTATACGTCGATCGATATGTCCCTTCCTGAAGTTATACCACACGAAACATTCACCAGGTGTATCAATTAAACAGTTTTATTTACAACACAAGAAATAAAAGCGCAGATTTGGGATGAAGACAATAACGCACTTCTGAAGAAGAGGAAAAATAAAATCTATCGTGACTGAGTGAAAGGTGAAATAATCTGAGTTCTAGAAAGGTAACAGTCACAGAATGAATATTTTTAAAGTCAGTAGGAATGAATTTTGTAATACCGGTACCAAGCCCGACACCTGCTAAGTGCAGGAGATGTATCGAAACAGAATACCGAGTCCACTCCACCCGGAGGCATCCTTTTGGCATCTTCATGGTGACTGCGAAGGGTAAACGAGTTGATCGTGGTAGCGCGTCGTCCAGTTAGGTCTTCCCGATGCGGCTGGCTGCGCTGCCATGGCGGCGCGAGCCTAAATAGCCGTATCTGGAGTAACACTTCTGTTTGTCTCGCTCAAACTTAGTTTTGGCGGAAGTAGGAAGTACCTCGACCTAGGCGCGCTGACGGGAGCTGCTCTCGCGCGCGCGCGCTTTGGAGTTGCTGCTGATCCGGACACTGATTTCGCCGTCTGTTAACCAGATGGTAAGCTGGCTGGTTTTAAGTTCCGCTTCGCGCGGCCTGGAGAACCCCCTCCATGACGTATGTTGTGCGGGTTGCTGTTGGCGCCTGTTGCACTTGTCGCCACAGCAACGATCTGAATCGCAAAATTAACGTTGTGAGTGTCAGGTAGATCTCATTCCTGCAAAGAATGATGCAGCACGATTAATTCTATACTGAATTTCCGAATCTGTATTTGCACATCATGAGAGTATATTCTCAGGCTAAGGAAAGGTTTTAACTTCTTGAAGACTCACTCCGTTGATGGCGATTTTGATATTTTCTTTGTCGTTCCAAAGGTGCAGGTCGGCTAAAGACCTGTGTTTTACTGGTAGTCAGCTTGAGGTCATTCTTTTTGTGTGCTGTGGAGACGGCATTTAGGATTAACCCTGTTTCACCTACGGACTGAACTATAACTGCTTTACCATCAGCGTGCCGTAACTCAACTACTGCTGCAGAATTTGTTAGAAACCTAGCTTTCAGCCGGCACAAAATTAAACTGATTCCCATCCGTGCCGGAAGTTATCTGTGTTCCTAGAGGAAGATCATCTTAGACTAACATCGTGACAGCAATAACAAAGAAGGAGAAACACGTGGCGGCAATCATACATCCTTGCTTAACTCGTGCATTGATATGGAATGATTAACCATATGAATCGTTATTGGTAACAGTTGTTGCCACATCAAATTTCGGTACACGAGGTATAGAAATCGATAGGATTACGTAACTCTGCGTAAGTTGTGATTTTCAAGGTTCACTTTGATGTAAGCGTCCACTTGCTGAAACTAAAACTACTATGGAATGGAAGCTACCGTCCAACATTATCTGTAGCATATCACGCGTCGCACCATTTCAGCTGAGCGCGCAAATCAGGTATAAAGTGGTACCGATCGTCGTTCGAAGATGATTTCCGTTCCGTGCTCCCTGCCTATGGAAAGAAAGTTACAGGCTGAGAATTCTTGGACAATGGCTGGAGATTGTAATTGTTACGTTACAGAGTACTGAAAAACGTTCATAAACCAAATTCGAAATAAAATACAGTGTTACAAATAAAGCAATTAAAATTAATATATGATTATAAGTAGAAAAAGAAAGAAAGTATGGTTCGGATTCTACGTTCCGGCTATTACTACGTGGTGTGAAATAGGAGGAGGAGAATGACAGTTTGGAGAAGGATGGAAAATAAAATAACCATTTAATATTCACAGAAACAATTTAGGCATTTGCTTTAAGTATCATAAGGAAATCTCTGACAACCTGAATTTCATTACCTGGACGAAGAGTGAAAGAGTCTTCCTGAAAATCTCAAGTTTAGTGTACTACAACGACGCCATCTCGTTCGGAAAGAGTGTGACAGAGACTAATTTAAGCTAGTCAGTTGGTTGCGCAGGTGAGGAATGAAAAAAAAGGTTTGCTCACTCTTTACCATGTAGAAATCGTACCGTTCAGATATTCTCCTGTAAATGGGAAGACCATATCATAAACAGAAGAAGTTCTAATACAAATCATCAAGTCCGCAGCTCGTGGTCGTGCGGTAGCGTTCCCGGGTTCGATTCCTGGCGGGGTCAGGGATTTTCTCTGTCTCGTGATGACTGGGTGTTGTGTGCTGTCCTTAGGTTAGTTAGGTTTAAGTAGTTCTAAGTTCTAGGGGACTGATGACCATAGATGTTAAGTCCCTTAGTGCTCAGAGCCATTTGAACCAAATCATCAAACATCGTTAGAATTCTCGGTATCGCGGTGATAGATTGCAACAAAATCTTCTAAAATCTTCTCAGGCTTCCAAGTGTTTTCGGTTTTCGTCTTACAAGGAACCATCACCGACTTGACCGCATATTTTAAGGGGGGGGGGGGGAGTATAGCTTGATTTGGTGGAGGAGACTAAACTACGAGGTCATCGGTCTCATCGGATTAGGGAAGAATGGGGACGGAAGCCGGCCATGCCCTTTCAAGGGAAAAATCCCTGCATTTGCCTGAACCGATTTAGGGAAATCATGGAAAACCTAAACAGGATGGCCGGACACGGGATTGAACCGTCGGCCAGTCCTAGAAATCGATCTGCTGCGAGACGTGCAGAAAGAAAGTCGTGGAGTTCTGGAAGGTACCGACAGGGATGTGCAGCTGTGCCGAATCCAGTACCGTAGCCAGCTGCGCTAGGTTTCTCGGTTGAGGTCCCACTAAGCGAACATCCCGATCGAGGCACTCCCACAAATTCTGGAGTGGGATTAAATCTGGGGAGATTGATGGGGAGGGGAGTACGGTAAAGTCGCCCGCCCGGTTGGCCGGACGACCTCATGCAATGCTTTCCGGGCGGGAAGGCGTGGCGGTTCCCAGCACGAATCCCCCCGACGGATTAGTGTCGAGGTCCGGTGTGGCGGCTGGTTTGTGGATGGCTTTTAAGGCGGTTTTCCACCTGCCTCGGCGAATGCGGGCAGGTTCCCCCTATTCCGCCTCAGTTACATAATTTCGGCGATTTCTGCGCAAACACTTTCTCCACGTTCGCGTGCACAATTATTACTTTTCCACGCAAACATTGGGGTTACACTCGACTGTGTGAGACGTTCCAGGGGGGTACCACGGGGGGCCGAACCACACAATAACCTTGTGTTCGGTGTGGGCCGGAGGTTCGGTGAATGGACTGCTGTAGCCTGCTGTGAGGTTGTAAGGACTACGGCGAGCACGAAGCCTCTCCGTCGTTTCTAGGTCTCCAGTTCAATGCATTATGGTAAAGTCATACGAACTACGCAAATACACTGCGAAATGTATGACACATTGCACTGTTCGGCTGGTAGATGTCATCTTGCCTGAGGAAAAACAGTTTGCATGTTGGGGTGACATGGTTACCAAGTATGGATGCGTGCTTGTGTTGATCTATTGTGCATTCCAGAATGACGAGATCGCCCAGAGAATACTGTTCAGCCTGAACACTTCCGACGATTGCTGTGTGGCGTCTGCCAAACGTAAACGGTCATAAAACTTGGATTCATCTGGAAAGGCCACTTGCCATCACGTAGCGCAATTCCAGTTTTTTTTTCTTTGAGTCATCCGTCTTGTGACTGGTTTTATGCAAGCCGCCACGAATTCCTCTAATGTGCCAACCTCTTGAACTCAGAGTAGCACTTTCAACCTAAGTTCTCAATTATTTGTTCAATATATTACAATCTCTGTCTTCCTCTACAGGTTTTGCCCTCTACAGCGCCCTCTAATACCAAGGAAGTTATTCCCTGTTGTCTGCCCTCCTCATTGTTAGTATTTTCCACATATTCCTTTCCTCTCCGATTCTGCGCAGAACCTTTTCATTCCTTACGTTATCAATCCACCTAATTTTCAACATTTGTCCATAGCACAACATCTCTGACGCTTCAGTCCTCTTCTGTACCCGTTTTCCCATTGTCCGTGTTCCATTACCACACAGTGTTGTGCGCCAGACGTACGCACCAAGAAATTTCTTCCTCAAATTAAGCCCCTATGTTGGATACTAGTATACTTCTCTTGGCCAGGAATGCCAACTTGCCAGTGCTAGATTGCTTTTGATGTCCTCCTTGCTCCGGTTATTTTGCTGCCTTGTTAGCAGAATTTCTTAACCTCATCTACTTTGTGACAATCTATCCTTACGTTACGTTTCTCGCTGTTTCCATTCTGCTACTTCTTGTTAGTTTCGTCTTTCTTCGATTTACTCTCAGCCCTTATTATGTATTCATTAGACTGTTCATTCCATTCTGCAGAACACGTAATTCTTTTCCACTTTCAGTCGCGACAGAATGTCATCAGGGAATCTTATCATTGACATCCTTCCACATGAATTTTAATTCCAGTCCTGAACCTTTACTTTATTTCCATCATTTCTTCTTCGACGTACAGATTGAACAGTAGGGCGAAAGGCTACATCCCTGTCTTACACATTTTTTAATCGGACCACTTCATTCTTGGTCATCCACTCTCGTTATTCCCTCTTGGGTCTTGCACATATTGTATATTTCCCTTCTCTCCCTACAGCTTACCACTATTTTTCCCAGCATTTACAATATCTCACACCATTTTACACTGTCAAACGCTTTTTCCAGCTCGACATACCGTGCTTTCATTATCAGCCACAGCGTCAGAATTGCCTATCCGGTGTCCTTCCATTCCTGTAGCCAAACTGATCGTCATATAACACATCCTGTTTTCTTTTTCATTTTCCTGTATACCGTTGTTGTCAGAAACTTGGATGCATGACAAATTAAGTTGATTTTGCAATAATTCTCGGACTTGTCAGCTCTTGCAGTCTTCGGAATTGTGTGCATCATTTTTTTTCTCGAAAGGCAGATGGTATGTCGCCAGACTCACACATTCTACAAACCAACTTCAATAGTCGTTTTATTGCCACTCTTGCCCCCCCCCCCCCCCCCATGGCCAATGATTTTAAAATTATGATAGAATTTTATCGATTCCTTCTGCCTTACTTGATCTAAAGTCTTCCAGAACTCTCTTAATCTCTGATTCTAATACTGGATCCCCGTCTCTTCTATAGCCCCTCCCATTTCTTCACCTATCAGACACATGGTCGTTTCATAGTGGCCTTCAGTGTACTCTTTCCACTTATTCGCCCTCCTCTGCACTTAACACTGGAATTCCTGTTGCACTCTTAATGTTATCATACTTCCTTTTAATTTCGCCTAAGGTCGTTTTGACTTTCCTATGTGTTGAGTCCGTCCTTCCGACAATCACTTCTTTTTCGATTTCTTCACATTTTCCATGCAGCCATTTCGTTTTAGCTTCTCTGCACTTCCTATACATTTCATTCTTCAGTGACTTATATTTCTGTGTTCCTGAATTCTTCTAAACATTGTTACACTTCCCTCATTCATCGATCAACTGAAATATTTCTTCTGTTGCCCATGGTTTCTTCGCAGTTACCCTCTTTGTACCTATTTTTTCCCTTCCAACTTCTGTAACTGCACTTTTTAGAGATCCAATCCTCTTCAACTGTACTGCCTACTGAGCTATTCCTCAATGCTGTATCTACAGCCTTGGATAACATCAAGCGTGTCTTGTCATTCCTTAGTACATCCGTATCCTACTTCTTTGCATATTGATTCTTTCTGACCAATCTCTTAAACTTCAATCTACTTTGCACTGGTGTGCAAATTCTGGCTTTCGTCGCCGATGTACAGCAGCCAGTATGAGTGATTGAACGTGGCGCCTGCTACGGAGGCCGATAAGCAACAACGTTCGCTGAACGGTCATTGAGGAGGTACTATTGGTGGAACCATGGTTCATCCGGGCTGTCAGATACTCAATAATTGCACTTCCATTCACGTACACCCCTCCGCAGTCGTCGTTTACTCATTCCGTGTTGCACCATATTTATCTCCGCATCGGTTTTGGATAACGCCGTTTTACCATGCACGGTAGACGTTCACTACAGAGACACACGAATAGGTTAAAAACAGTCGTTTCGGAAATGTTTCCATCCCTGGTCCAAAAGCCAATGGTGATGAACTTCTGTACGTCAGACATATCGCTCCGTCCCCACATAACAACAATGACAGCAATATTCCGTGTATCAACCGACACTTTATATACACTGAAGTGCCTAAGAAACTGGTACACATGTCTAATATCGTTTAGGGCCACCGCGAGCACGCAAAAGTGCCGCAACACGACGTTGCATGGACTCAACTAATCAATGAAGTAGTGCTGTAGTGAACTGACAGCCTGAATCCTGCAGGGCTGTCCATAAATCCGTAAGACTACAGGAGTTGGCAATGTCTTCTGAACATCTCGTTGGAAGGCATTCCAGATACGCTTAAAAACGTTCATGTCTGGGGGATTTAGTGGCCAGTGGATGTGATCGAACTTAGAAGAGTGTTCCTGAGGCCACTGTGTAGCAATTCTGGACTTGCGGAGTGTCGCATTGTCATGCTGAAATGGCCCAAACACGTCGGAATGCACAATGGACATGAATGGTTGCAGGTGATCAAATAGGATGTACGTATCTCCTGTCAGAGTCTTAACTAGACGTATCAGAGGTCCGATTTCACTCCAACTGTTCACGCCCCACACCATTACAGAGCCTCCGCCAGATTGAACAGTTCCCGCTTACATACAGGGTCCATGGATTCATGAGGTTGTCCCTCCAGCCGTATTCGTCCATCCGCTCCGTACAATTTGAAAGGAGACTCGTCCGACCAGGCAACATGTTTCCAGTCATCTACAGTCCAGTGTCGGTACTGATGGGCCCAGGCGAGGTATAAAGCTTTGTGTCATGCATCAACAAGGGTACACGAGTGGGCCTTCGGCTAAAATACCCATATTGATTACGTGCCGTTGAATGGTTCACATGCTGATACTTGCTGATGGCCCAGTATTGGTATCTGCAGCAATTTCGAGAAGGGTTGCACTTCCGTCACGGTGAGCGATTGTCTTCAGTCGTCGTTGCAGGATCATTTTCCGGCCGCAACGATGTCTGAGATTTGTTGTTTTACCGGATTTATGATATTCACGGTAGACTCGCGAAATGATCGCACGGGAAAATTGCCACTTCATCGCTATCCCGAAGATGCTGTATCTAACTGCCGACTATAACACAGAGTTCTAACTCACTTAAGTAATGATGACCTGCCATTGTAGCAGCAGTAACCGATATAACAACTGTGATAGACACTTGTCTTATTTAAGCGTTGCCGACCGCTGCACCATATTCTGCCTGTTTACGTATGTCTGTATTTGAATACGCATGCCGGTACGAGTTGCGCTGGCGTTTCAGTGTGCGTTCGACTGTTTGTGCTGCCACCTGCAGTTGACGTCGAATACAGGCGGTGGTGACATTAAGGTGGCTGGACCGTGGATTATGAAATACTCTTAAAGATTGTCACTTTAAAATTCCATCTTTGCAATAGCGTTGAAGAGTAGCCCATCTTCTGCAATTGTACGGCACTTTAAAAATAATGTATTTAATGCCCACAGAAAATGACACACAATAGCAGTGTTAACAATTACATAGCGCTACACTGTTTCTTCAGTGCCTGGCAAATTCATTTCAACTGAATTTCGGAATCTCGAGGAAAGAGATCTCTGGCACCAACTAAAAATTAGATAGCGCCCTCACATTGATACTAAGAACAGGGTGTGTTTTCATTGTCAAAACCTTAATTCATCAACGTCTTACATACTCCACTGTATTGTATTCCGCGCTGGGGCATCAGGCGACTGCGCTGTGACGGAGTGAATGACAGGCAGCTCAAAAATGGCTCAAATGGCTCTGAGCACTATGGGACTTAACTTCTGAGGTCATCACTCCCATAGAACTTAGAACTACTTAAACCTACCTAACCTAAGGACATCACAAACATCCATGCCCAAGGCAGGATTCGAACCTGCGACCGTAGCGGTCGCGCGGTTCCAAACTGTAGCGCCTAGAACCGCTCGGCCACCCCAGCCGGCGACAGACAGCTGCTGCGCTGTTAGTAGCTGTACCGTCAGAAGACCTTTTACAGCGTGCTTTCGGATTTATGACCAAAATTTAGGAGCGGGATTGATTTCTGCTTTTTTTATGTTTAAAACATGTCAAGTTGGTGGCGCTGCCTTGTGACGATTCATCTGCAAGTGTCAAATGGTAAATGCCTGCCGTGTGGCTGCTGCCCTCGTGGCTCCATTGGTAACGGCGGTTAGTCCCTCTTGGTTAGCCCTTCGCTACATAACGCAATGTTTTCGTTTTGGAACCGCTGCGCCCACCTCAAGTTCTCGATGACAGAGTTCCAGGCTGACAGACTCCAATCTGACAACATTTTATCATGTCTTCTTGGCTTGCTTCACAGCGGCTTAGGAAGACCAGGGCAAAAACCCGGGCGCAGCTGGAAGCTTGAGAAGATTTTATTGTGCATCTCTTGCCATTTGTCTGCTCTCGTCCACAACAACGGACGCTAAAAGATTGTGATCCCTACAGTAGAATTTAATACGCTTGCGAACTTCTGTTGGGTGTTCCAGGAGGAACTGTCAATACTCACGGATATGGCAATAACCACCTTTCGAAACAAATTACATAGTAAACATGGGCTCTAAAATGCCTACCTATAGAGCTGGGACCACTTCTTTATTTTCGATACTGTGAAACAAATCTCTTCCACTACGAGCTCTTTACTCACCATATTTTAAGAGGTGGTAGTACGGACGTAAACAAGAAAAAATATCCACTAGGTACGAGCTCTAAAAGGCATACCTTAAGAGCTATGGACACTTGTTCAGTAGAAGAGCTGTGGTTCACATTAGCGAAAATGAATAAGTGCTCATGGCCCTTAAGGTATGAACTTAAGAGTTCATTTTTACTGGATGTAATTTTCTTATTTTTGTCCATGCAACCCCTCTTTAAAGGTGGAAAGCAAAGAACTTGATCTAGAAGAGATTTATTTGGCGGTTTCGAAGATGCGTCAGTGCTGAAAGCTCTCAATGTATGCGTTTTTAAGTCGGTATTTGCTATTTTATTTCTTCCGAATGATCGATCATGTCATATGCCTCAATACTTACAATTCCTTCTGGAACACGCTGCACGTAATAGAATGTGAAGAGCGACGCATCGGGAAAAAACATTTTTCTGACTCAGCGACGGGTTTTACATGCACACAGCAGTCTGATGCGGCAGTGGTACCTGTACACTGGAAGCCGACGTAATGAAACACGCATCACAGTTCAAGTACACGGCAGATGGCTTATAACAATCGTTGCAAAAAGGTCGACACCACATCAGAGTTCCATCGTCGATCTAGGCCACAAGATGCTGTTAATTTGGTCACATTGTGCGATCCGGTACTCACTGCTCCCAGTCTACGTTCCTCTTCTGTCCAATGACTCCACACGCGAACACATTTATCACTGAAGTTAACCTATTTCCAGTAAGTGCCGGAGACCTATTCACATATGTTCATTTTTTCCGTTCGAAACCTCTCGAACGAACGTATGACGTTGACAACGGACTATCGCACAAGCTTTCACGTTTGACGCCTTCTCATTACTGGGATAGGAGTAGCATTCTCCTTTAAACCCACAACGGAATTCGTGCATCTGGACCTCATCATAAGCTCTCATTGTTGGTATAGTGATCTACACATCCTATAAGTTCGAAAAGATTCGGGCCTTTTATAAACTTTAGAGTAATTCTGATTTCTTCACTAACGTGTAACTTGAGACATGGGCACATTCTCTCAAACATAACAATAGATCTGCGTTCCTTTCACCAGCACAATACTGAGCCAGCCGGGGTGGCCAAGAGGTTCTAGGCGCTACAGTCTGGAACCGCGCGACTGCTACGGTCGCAGGTTCGAATCCTGCCGCGGGCATGGATGTGTGTGATGTCCTTAGGATAGTTAGGTTTAAGTAGTTCTAAGTTCTAGGGGGACTGAAGACCTTAGAAGTCCCATAGTGCTCAGAGCCATTTAGCCACAATATTGACTCTATTCAAGTGGGATCTAAATCGCATGACAGACTGTCCACAAATCACTATCTGCTTATGCTTGAGTGCACTAATGGTGTGCGCGGCTCTTGTGTTGCGTGCTATTGATGGAAACTTGTTGATGTTGGTCATAGCCAATCGGGCAATAGTATAAGGCAGCCAATGAGAATCGCAGAATCTAGCGATTTCTTTCGGAGGAAGACACGAAAGTATAACATATGTTTTAGATATCAATGCTGAAGGTAAATGTCCTGACAGACTGACCTGTAGTGGAGCCCGAGGCCTAGGTTATTGTGTAATGTGGCAATCTGATTGTGAGGTTACCAGAAGCGAGCGCAGATTTTCATCTAAGTATGGGCAAAACATTTCGCTCATAAATGAGATTTAAAATTTTTTTGCACATTGTTACCTACTCACGACATTCTTCTATTGGTTTCTACAGTGCAGTTGCGGTCAGAGTTTTCAAAATAAACAATCTTACAGTATAATTGTTGTCAAATCTGGTTTTACATATCCAGATATTCCGTTTACTATTGGTCCATCCGTAATCCCTATTCTCTCAATTAATTGTTTTCCTGCCGTTATAAATTTCGTATGTAAAACACTTGGCACATATTGCACCTTGGAACTACTCTCAGCCGGGTGGAGTGGCCGTGCGGTTCTGGGCGCTACAGTCTGGAACCGAGCGACCGCTACGGTCGCAGGTTCGAATCCTGCCTCGGGCATGGATATGTGTGATGTCCTTAGGTTAGTTAGGTTTAATTAGTTCTAAGTTCTAGGCGACTGATGACCTCAGAAGTTAAGTCGCGTAGTGCTCAGAGGCATTTTTTTTTTAAAAAAAAGCCATTTACTGTCACAAGCTTCAACATCGATTTTCAAATCTAGATATTTGTAAACTACTTCGTGTTTATGCTCAGGCGAAACCTGTCCGAAGAAACAGAAGCAAGTTTGATTCCGTAGCCACTGTGAATCAAGACAAAAAGTTAGATGACATCAGTTGCCCGTGTGATTTAAACCAAAGGGGAAAGTTGAAAATTTGTGGCGGACAGAGATTCGAACCCGGGTCTCCTTCTTACTAGGCAGATGTGGTGGCCACTGTGCCATCACCACACAGTGGTTTTCACAACAACACAGACTATTCTAGCACGCCTTCCATGAGACTAAAATTCTCAACTTGTCCGTTCACTACCGATGTAAAGCCCCTTGCCCTTTATCCTCACTACTCGCGGTACTTAGGCGATTCCCGTAGAGTACTAGCGTGATGTGCATAAAGAAATTAAGTAAGCAAGCAGGTTTTCGAATCCTGGTCCGTAATAAATTTTCAATTTTTCCCGTTGATTTAAACCATTGGCAACTGGCAGCTAATTTCATTAATTCCTTCCTGTAAATGTGGTCCTCGAGTGAGACGTCGGATGTCGTCGAGAAATCTCCACAGTATTTCGTCAACATCTTCAGGTGCTGCGAACACTGAGTTCGTACCTGAAGACGTCAGTCAGTAGAGTATGCCAAAACTGAGGTATAACTTCATTCACTGCCAACAACGTCCTCATGCTGAGTTTCGTAACAGCACATTTTAGAGACATTCATTTTGAAATCTTGTGCTTCTTTGCAGTACTGATTACGTAATTAATTAAATGAAAGGTACTGTACAAGAATTACTTCCTGTTAGATCGCATACTTTGGCAATACTTCGAATGACGACTTCGTACTTCTGGCGACAAATATCATTCGTCATGTAGACCAGTGGGGATGGGAACTTAGAGGGTTACTTACTCGTTCCACAGGAAGACTACATTTCCGCTCTCGCCATGATATCCTCACATGTTAATAATGTCCGAAGTACGTTAACACGTAATCTTTCTTTCCTTGTGAGCAAGGCATTGTTCAATTATAAAAATCTAGAATATTGTAGCAATAGAAATGTAAATTTAATTTTCACTTTTTCGTCGTGTTGGAATGTTACCGCATTTAATTTTTATGGATAATTTTATTTTTAAGGTCTTACTTTATTTATTATATGTTTGTGTTTAACGTCCATTTATGACACACCAATGCATTTTTGCATGAACGAAAAATGCGTGTGTTGCGTCTCTTGCTGTTATTAACTGACATCAGGTATAGGTGATGAAACAAAAAAATCGATATTTTGTAGCGATATAGTACCGAACGTAATGTCCACTTTTCAATCGTCAATTTTCAGGTGTTGATTTATTAGATTCCTTCTTGAAAGTAAATTAATATATCAGAGGACAAACTCCAGGTTTTTTCAGAAAATTTTATGATCCTCTGCGTGCTGACTGTTATGCACTGCAATAGCTCCAAGACGGTTATTCAAAAATTTTCGATCGCTTTCATAGAATGAGACTGTTTAAGGAAGAACGTAGCGATTTTAAATTAATTGTCCTTTTCGTAGTTTCTGTTTCAACCTCTTATAAAGGATTCCATTCCTCTAATTCATTTTATAATTCACTGTAAATATGTTTTATATCATTTTTATTTCATTTTATGTATATTTTCAGCCCACTTTATTTATCATTTTCCAGGTATGGTAGGTGGCAGATATGCATACCTTGCTGGTATATGTTCTTTTCCGTAATCGTAGCTGCCCCGAGTGCCCTGCCTCCTGCCCTCCTCTATGGGAGTCCCTGGACTTCACAAAACAAATGATTGTGTAGGGTAGAATACTGCATGCGCTGACAGACTGAACTACAGCTTAGCCCGAGGCATCTGGCAGTTTGCTTTTGAGTTGCGGAAGCTATCGAAACTCAACACGAAAAAGAAAAAAAAAAAGACTGCCGTTTTACAGTGATCGGTTGCGCAGACAGATGATATTTTATTCATTGCAACAATCTACTTGGATCGCTTAATTCCTATTTTATCGAAAACTCCAACGCTGTGGTTAAATACTAACATCAGAGAACCAAAGATAGCTAACTTCATTTACGAACCGTAGGACGCTACGAACGAACGTTCTGAATGGTTAACGACTACAGACTCACAATTTACGTATTCATTTCATCACGCGAGTCGTTACCAGCAACAGTCGCCGCCACTGTAAGTAAACTTGCGGTTCCGGAGAAAGAACATACACACATATGTGGCCCAATTAAGTGACCTAGTGGGATCCGCTTTTTCACATACCATCATCACACGCGCACTTTCACTTCTACACAGATATACAGTGGAATAGCGACGATACTGAAATTCTAATCGTTCACATCTGCTAGATTCTGCTGTAAGGTAATTGATATGAGAAAACCTTCTTTGCTATATGTATGTTTTGGGGTTACATCAAAGAAACAATGTGTACACTAAAAAATTTATCTAGATGCATTATTATATATCACACGTTCCACTTGAAGCAATTTATATTCAAGACTTGTAACAACTGACTTTCAGAAAAATGTGTTTTTCTTGTTTGTAAAACCGTCGAAATTTGTCCGCTGGCATTATAGTGGATGTGTTACCTTAGTTGACGGAATAAATGTGAAATATATTGCTTTGTTATAATATAAATACTCCTTGTCTAAGAACTGTTCCCAAATGAACTGACATGTTATCTTATTCTTCTTCTCTACCTCTGAAGCGACAAAAATTTTAGAAACAGACTTGTTTTTCACTTATTAGAATTATCAAGATTTATATCACTTACTTTATGGATTTCTCTACATGAGTGGATTACACGGAGAGCTGCCGGGTACCAACTTGGAAAAATTACTTGTGCGTATACCTCTTGTCTCAGGTATTTTGTCACGTCCATTGCATTGCGATTAAAAAAGTAAGAGAAAGTTTCTTTTCAGATGCTGGAATGATAATCGTCGGACTGCAAATATATCTTCCTGTAACTAAGGCTTCGTTGATTATTTTTTGATCCCTTACGTGATTGTAGTGCTCATACAACATTATTTCAGTTTGAACGAGGCGATTTGAGTTCCATAGAGAGCAAAGAAAACCTTTTTGTGATGATGAAACTGAAGCTACCGTAATTCATTAGAACACAGCTTCTTCGCAGGCTGACGACGAAAACGAGGAATATCAACTAACGTTAAATGGGAAGTCACCTAATGATTAAATTCCTAGTGCCAAGGGAAATTAAATTAAACCCGTCGTACTACAGTACCTGTCGACGGTAAAGGCAAAGGGAAAGCGGGAACAATAGCAGAGTCCGCTTCTACACGTCTGGAGGTCTGGCTCGGTCATCTGCCTGTGACAAGAGACTGACTAAGCCCGCCGAGGCAGCGAAGCAGTCTCGACACTGGCTCTGTTCCACTAAAGTACAGTCTAACCTGGAATGTTCTATATACTGACATCTACATGTACAACATTAATCTGAAATTCACAATGATGTGCTTGGCAGAGTGTCAACGACCCAACTTCAAGCTATTTCTCTACCGTTCCATTCTAGAACAGCGAGCGGAAAAAACCAACAGTAAATCTTTCCGAGAGAGCTCTGATTTCTGTCGTTTTATTGTAATGATTATCTCTCCTCAGGTATGTGGGCGCTAATAAAATATTTTCTCATGAAACTCTCACCACATGGTGTCTGACGAAGTTCCGTAGTGTACCAGTGTAATCCCCCTCCCCCCCCTCATTCTTCATTTCACCCCCCACCCACCCATCCACCCACTTCCTGCCACACTTATACTCGCGGTTAAAGAAATAGAAGGCTATCAGTATCTCCAATTTGAGCGTCGTCGTCGCTGCGCGAGATATACGAGTGGTTAAAAATATAGTGTCACCATTCCTGTAGGATACTTGTTGAAATATGACACAATTTTTCGTCTCATTCCCATGTGTCTGTTACGTAGAAACAGACCATATAGGCAGTTCTGCATGTGGTTACCACGCATCGTGGTACACCCTTCCGTCCTTATTAGCAGTTAATGACACACTTTTTCAAGGAAACAGGGCTCCGTTCACAGTGCGTCACGAGCCTTGTTAGCACCCTCTTGCAACATCTGCCCGTTGTCGGTAGGTTGGGCTCACATCATTGCCTTTATCTGTTGTCGTAGCAATAAATGAAACGGATTCTGTTTCGGAAGCCATCCTAGTGGACCTCCTCGACCAAACCATCACTGACGAAATATTGCTTGGTGCTTCGTCATGCATAAACTGCACCGTTTTCTTTCTGCAAGGATAACGTTCACCAATAGCGCTCATAATTCAGGTCGCTGAAACACAGCACTTGTTAGTCTCTACGGTGATGTTTATGACAATATGAAACAGTCACATACAATTCCTCTCCACATCCTGATAATGAAATGATCCTGAAGCTTCACTGCCGTGATAGTTTTAAAGTTTGTTTTGATTCATACATGTGATAATATTGGTAATTTACCTGCTAAATGAACCGCAATAATAAGACGACATACACAACCGAATACTTTATATTACTCGTTTCAAGTAAAACTGCCCGTATCTCAAAAGACATTGGTTTGCTAATATATGACATTGGAACTTTTCTTCTAGTTTCGACCAATACTCTCTCTTGCAGGAATAAGTGATACTTTTTTCCAGGCACCGTGTATAACCGAGGAGGTGTGGTGTGCTTACGAGATTTTGTGGGTAAGGATGTCCTCAGCGCAGCTATCTTTCTTGTAATGTGCCGTAATGTAGTTCCTTAAGTATTTCTGTGATACATTGACTCTGTCCTATGACGAACAGTGGAGTTATTCTTGGAATCTTTTCCATTCACTCCGTTAATTCAGCTTTATAAGGGACCCAGAACGATGAATAATTCCCAAAAAGGAGTGTTCCGTAAGCTACTTCTTTTATGCGTGAATTGCTCATTCTTAAGATTGTCTCAACAAATCTGACATCTGCCTTCCCCAGGAATAAATTTATATGGTGGTTCCACCTTAAATCACTCCGAATAGAAATTCCTGTGTACTTTATGACACTAGCTAATTTTCCATAGTGAGACAATTCAAATTTGCTGAAACTTCTGTGTTGTGCTCGGTGAAACTTTTTTCTCCCAAAGTTTCGTCCATATTCGGCAAGACTCAGTGAATCCAGAAGAACCACAGAAGATATTCAACGGACTCTGGCCGAAACGTCCGCAGCAAAACAGTTTCATAGGCCACGACCACACAAACCGGAAGGTCCATGAGCAACTAAAACAACTAGATGTGATTCTTGAGTTTCTCCCGGCGTATTTGATAATCAAAATATCCACGGGTGTACTGCCGGTCTACAGTGTCCAACGGGCACAATATTTCGGCGATCATACATGTCGCCATCATCAGGTGAACCGACGGACTGAGCTCCTGTGAACGTGCCGGCACGGAGATCCGTACGCTATGGCTGCTCAGGGGGAACGGGGTTCGGTCGCGGCGGCGGCCGATTTAAATACAGATTGTTAAACAACGCTAATGTGTTATAAAACACACAGGAGAGAAGTGGGGTGGCACATGACCCCAGTGGTATTCTGGTTCTCTCATGATTTTCTGCAGTACTAAGCACATTCAATAAATAATACAGGCAGTTATCAGTGGTACAAATAAAGAAATTTCACTGGAAAAATTTTAATGTAAGAGCATAAATACAGATCTGCGGAACCATTAACGCTACAGACCAGCAACCCATTTGCAAGCTGTACTGCGTTAGAGGAAAATGTTAAAAAAGAGGCACAATGTAAAGCTGTAGGAGTTATATGATACACTATAATTGTTTTCACACCCTCGCATTTTCGTTACAGAAGCCACGCTGGGAACTTCGTACCGCAAAAATTAAACATTGCCCACGGTTTCACAAAGACACTCTGCCCTGCGGCGTGGTTTCGCTATTCTGAGCTCCCAGCTAGCTGGCTGTTTCGTCTGGAGGCCGCAGACCTCGTGAAATAATTACCGGGCCGCATACACATTTGACGGCGTGGTCCGCTGTGCTCGTTCTGGGAGCGCCGTGCGGACGGTGTCTTCCACCCTTACGGAACTGCTTTAACCAGGGTCTGTGCTCGTATGCGGCACTGTTCTCGGCACTCCCTCTCGAGCGGCTCGGTCAGCGGTAATCACTTACAACCAATATAATACAAAAAGCAATTCTGCGGTTACTGTTATTTTTCCAAATTCGTCGTGACTAATGGTCCTGTATCTCGATATTCCATATTTATTGAGTCTAGTCTTGTAATTTTTAGATTCCGAGTTCGAGTCTCTGTCTGGCAGACACTTTTAATCTGCCAGGAACTTTCAAGTGTGAAACAGATTGGTACAAATAAATAATGCAAAAATATCTGCACTATCCCTAACTCAAAAGAGAAAGTGATAATAACGAAAATGCAAAACGTATTCAAACTGTGAAATACAACAAACCATCCCGATAATTAGGTCGAAACATTGAAAGCGTTGGTAAGATGAAAATACCCTCTAGTTTTTTAACTTAACTCATTTTAGACACATTTTCCCTACCACTCAGAATAGAAAAGAAATTGGGGCATAAATGCAGCCTACCACTCATGTTTCACACCAAAGAAGTAAGGAAAATTGTTTCTCGATGTTGTTGTCGGAATATAAAGTACGGAAGAGTGAAGTTTTTCCATACTTCACTAATTCATTGTTATCACTCAACTGTAACAATTTGAGAATTACGAAATTCGTTTTATTAATGAGGCTACGGCATGGAATATCTGTCCTCGCGGTACAGGTTTGCCATAGTTATCGAATAATTACAGGAGAATGGCTAAATTTGGCTGATAGCTTATTTTTAATTTCCCCACTGTTAAAGCGTGCAAAATGGAGTAAGCTCCATTGCCTTACGTACATTATCATCATTATAATAATTTTTATTATTATTTTAAGCCTTTAATTTTGCTGAACACTGTATTACTTGGTTTTTATATTTTATTTTAAGATATTTTTAACACATTGTGATTTATTCAACGTTCTTTTAATTTTGACACAAATTTCAATAAACTGACAATAATTAACTGTTACCATCATCTATCATTATCTACAGAAACACTAGCATCTTTATCGGCTGTATTTGTACAAGATACTATGATATACAGAGAGAGCCGGCCTGTGCGGTCGAGCGGTTCTAGGCGCTTCAGTCTGGAACCGCGCGACCGCTACGTTCGCAGGTTCGAATCCTGCCTCGGGCATTGATGTGTGTGATGTCCTTAGGTTAGTTAGGATTAAGTAGTTCAAAGTTCTAGGGGACTGATGACCTCAAATGTTAAGTCCCATAGTGCTCAGAGCCATCTGAACAAATACAGAGAACTACGTAAACATTTCTTCGATCGGTAATAATCCGTGGATAGGAATAAAAAATAGAACGACGTACTAAGAAAAGTTTGAGAAAATTTCTCTTGCAGAAAATCAGCGGTCTCGCTAAAATACTTTAAAATGGATTAAAAACAGTCTTGATCGCGCTATAATAATCGGATCTTAGAGCCCTGAAACCTGCTCTGTTCACCGCCGCCCCTACCATAATGGTATAGATTGTCTGAAACGATTACATTCTAACTGAAACTGATTACAATTAGAAACAAATGTTTCATTGCGTTCGACACTGTTTTAAACCATTTTAAAGTGAGTTAAACTGACATGCATCTGCTCAGAGAAGAAGAGATACTAATTTTCTGTGTAGTGACTACTATATTCCTTCTTGATTCGTTATCATGATGTGTACGTTGTAACTGAGATCTGGAATCTGATTCATTTTTGGAAACAAACACTCCAAGTTTGTGAGCATAGTCGGTTTGTCTTATCGTCGGGGAATGATCCCACGTTAACTGGCTAGCCACACACGCAGTAGTATCTAGAGTCACAGTAAATTTCCTCCCTCCTTTCATCTAGCTGAGGCTGGTTCAGTAGTGAGTATATATACGTATGTTGCTGCAGGTTAATTCTACACTGGGCTCCCGAACACAAACTAGAAATTTTTAAACGAGTTATCGGAATACCTTCATATACCCAGCGGTCTCTGTATTGCGTAACACTTGACTAAACAATAAAACCTTCGTACTTCCATATTTAAATTGGATGATAATGGGACATCAGCTAGTATAATTTTTATTAAAAATGAAACTCCTCCAGCTCTACCTAAGATTTCATATTTATTTGGCTACTAGTTTAGACGTTGCGTCAACGCCTTATTCAGGCCCGTATACTTTGATGATACCAATTGTGTGTGGCTGAGTACTAGAAGTCCGCGGTGAGACTAATACCTGCTCAACATGTAGCTTCTGGGCTTCTAGAACTCAGCCACACACAATTGGTATCATCATAGTGCACGGGCCTGAAGATGGCGCTGACGCAACGTCGAAACTATTAGCCAAATGAATATGAAATCTTAAGTACAGCAGAGGAGTTCCATTTCTAATAAAAATCAATAAAACGGCCGTATACCTTCAACGTTGATTGTGAAGAACGATAAGAACGAAAAACAGTCAAAGGAAGTATGTAGATTTCCATTTATCCATTAATTAGTGCGTGATAATTTAAAAAGAGGTGATGTATGTCTGGTCAGCTTGTGGCCGACAGTTTTGCCCGACCGCAGATAGACTACAGCCTTGCATTCGCCGCGGCGATGGGAGGGCAGGATGGTGGACCCAACTCCCCAGCCGCCATCTGGCCCCGGGAATGTTTACTGGTACTCGGTTTGATAGCAGCACTCTGATTGGAACTTCGGGCCGGCGCTTAGCGCTCTACTCAAGTAGCCAACAGCGGCTACTGTCACAGCATGTGAGAAAGATACGTGTTAGTCTTTCTGTTCTCGACTGCAACTGGACAGCATCTATTAAGTCTTCGGACACTTTTTACGAGTTTTACTGCTTACAGGTAGTTTGCAGGCTGCAGCTGTCTATAACAAAAAGTTTTGCGATCGAAAATGCTTCCAGAAGAGAGAGATTCCTAGTAGAACCGCGGGACACGGTGCGGAAGCATCGTGACATGGTCCAATGAAACGAGGATTTCGCTCGGGAACAAAACGTTTTGTTCTCTTGCTATTTGGCACCAGCATCCCCCGTCTCATTACTATAATGCGCCGAAGACAACCCCGTGCTCACAGTTAGCCAGCTAATATTGGCAATACAACAACGACGAGACAAAATAAGTTGTCCACGATGTAGTGAAATATTCATCGTTCACTCCCCTAGTAGTAATTGTTAATAAGTTTGAACATTTGCGCTGTGTTTAATAACTGACGCGAAAGAACAGAGATGGTGAAACGAGCTAAAGTGAACACAGCTTTTTGCCCTCAGTCGCTTGTAGGGTACTGGAAGTAGGGATGATACATTCGCATAGTATATAACCTCTACTAACAACGATAAATTCCCTCTCCATTGTGCGTCGAGTTTTTTATGACAATGCAGCAAAAGGTGTTCTGCGTTCTCCGCTTCAACAAGTGATTTCAAAAATGGCTCTGAGCACTATGGGACTCAACTTCTGAGGTCATCAGTCCCCTAGAACTTAGAACTAGTTAAACCTAACTTACCTAAGGACATTACAAACATCCATGCCCGAGGCAGGATTCGAACCTGCGACCGTAGCGGTCTTGCGGTTCCAGACTGCAGCGCCTTTAACCGCACGGCCACTTCGGCCGGCCAAGTGATTTCAATTACACCTCTGCGGCGTGTACTTCCAACAGAAGGGTGAGTACGGATCTCGCATTGCGACATTGGCGTCCAAAGTCGCCTGTTTTTACCGTTTCTTTTTTATTCCGTTGTACCCAAAACTTACCGTAGGCGTTTGTCAGCGCGCAGACTGATATTTTTCCACGTCTCCTGCGTTCGATGGCTGTGTATCTGCGCCAGTAATGACTGTGCTCTCTGATTTTTGCCTCATAACCAGAAAGAGCTCTCGAAACCAATCTCACATCACCAGGTGGTGTTGACCACCACTGAACTGGCGCATGACTTACTTCACTCCATTTTGTTTACTCACTGTTGCGGCTATCGTGGACGGCGACATTTATCATCACAAGTTTTTTCTCATGACAAACGGTGAATGTTGAGTCCTCAGACTTACAGTGGGTATGTGGCGGCTGGACTGTGCATCGACCACAACAAGTCACGTAACGCGATTTAGTTTATGCCTATGAAGCCATACAAGGAGAGGTTCACAGGGGCGCGTCTACTTTAGGTAACTCTCTACATGATGATGTAGATTAGCATCCCAGGTACCTCACCCTACAGCTTTTCACCGTGGTGAGCATCGTTTGCGAATACGTTTCGTAAATTTACGTGTTGTTCTAGAGTCATGAATAGTGCGACATAAGTCCGAGGAGTTATAGCGTAGTGGTTAGCCTACATAAACGACGTGCATATTGTTAGGGGTTCGAGACTCGTCATGTGCTTGCTATTTTTTATTTTTAAATACTTATTGAAACGACTTTGATGATTACTTCTTTTAATCTCTAACCCTCTGTCACATCAATTAATCGTTCCATTAACTTTTAAATTAGTCTTATTTTTTCTTCTTAACATGTTTTCTTTTTCATTTTTTGTTCGTGTAATTTTAATTATTTTTATTTTTCTGTCACAATATTTTTCTGTCACGTATCAATCGGCTGGTAAAAAAAGAATGCAAAATAAACTCATTGTACTGTCTGTACACTGGTGTCATAAATGCATGTTTCTTTATGTAGAAGGTGTACATTTTTAACACACATTCTTATTGCACCAGTGACAAAATAACGCAGTTGAACATTTAAATGAGGGAAGGAATTGTAAATAAATTCGCAAAATGCGGAACAGGAATAATGAATGCAATGACATGGACAAAAATATAATTAAAACATTGAATCAAGTGACGTGACCAAGGATTAGAAATTTTAAAAAATTAAGTTCAGACCAAGCAATGAAACAAAAATAATAATCAACGTCATTTTGATAATTATTAAAAAATAAATAAACTTTGATACTCCTGCAAAATTAGAATCCCCAACCTTCTGCACGCTATTAGCGTAGGCTAATCACTTCACTACAACGCCTCATGAAATAGAAGAGTATAAATCACTAGAACGTTACATATAATAAGATTTTACTTTTCGTCGACTTCTCGCAAACGGTATAGGATGACGGTATAGGCGCTTCCATAAATTGGGGATCCTTCCTTGTTAGCATTGCTAGCAGCTCTATGTACGACTAATGTCCTCTGCTTCGACACACCCAGCAGTTTGTTTCGTTTCGCAGTTGAAAGGTAGAAATGATGGTGTCAGATTTCAGGGCTATTCCTTCCCCGTTCGATGTGCATCAGCGGCGGTTTTTCCAGAATGAAGATGCTCATGGTATTACCATGATCATGAGTACCCGAACAAAATCGACTGCTATCCGCCTGGATCTCCATGCGGCACATATGATGCAATTATTTTAGGTCTTCTAACTCCTTTAGTCACGATGCGTAAAGTGTTTAGCATTCTGATAGTTATTTCACGAATGATAATGGCTCTCAAAGTAGTAACAATAACATCAATAAATACTGGTCATCGGCGCTCGTCATGTAGTGAGAGGTGACACAGTGGTTGAAGAATTGGATTCGCGTACATGGTAATGTTTTCAAATCGGCATCTCGCCACTTGAATTTGCTTGTTATGTTAATCCAGCCTAATTGCATTTCCATTTTGTCCTTAGTAAGTTTGTGCTTCGACCGAAATGATCTCGTCTCCATTAAACTGTTGTGTATTTTCTGGCCTGGTGACGTAGGTTTCACATTTTGTTGACTGTCCCTTCTAGCTTCACAGCCTGAGGTTAGAAATATACTCAGCAGAAGTATTTGTTAATCACCTTGCTACCAGTGTTGAGTCTGACACTGTGGCAATCCGTCAGCGCTCTTTAATATCTGTAGGCAGCTTTTCAAAGCTTTTGGAACGAAATTTATGACGGTAAGGTGATATTTAGAGAATTATTCCTTCCCATTCAAATATAATTTTTATTTTCCTGGTTACGTTGTATTTTTGTCAACTCAAGTCCGAAGTTTAAGCTCAAATAACATTTCCTTTGAAACAGAGATTTTTTAATTGCATTAAAAATAAGTTATTATTTTGTAATGTTTTATAGAATCACTACACACAGCGTGAGAGCATCCAAAGGTGTATGTTCCGCTAAGACACCAATATTTATTAGGAAAACGCAACACGTGTGATGATTTAATTTCTTCTCGCTGATTTCACTACATCGAGTTCTTCCTGCCATGAGATTCCTTCTGACATGAGATGAAACTTTCCTTCCTGAATTCCTCCTTTCACCACTGCCATCCGTCTTTAGCATGAAAAAATAGTCAGCCATCATGTTTGCATTCAACCTTTATGGTGAATCTGTTTTTAAGTCTCTCATATGGTGGATGCGATCTCTTTGTTCTTCACTGACATCGCCATTGCTTGCCGGATAATAATCAGTATTTGAATAGAGAAAACGAATCTTCATACTCATTTTACATCCCAAATACATAACGGTGTGCAACATAGTCTTAATAAAACTTCCTGGCAGATTGAAACTGTGTGCCTGACCGAGACTCGAACTCGGGAACTTTGCCTTTCGCGGGCAAGGGCTCTACCATCTGAGCTACCGAAGCACGATTCACGCCCGGTCTCACAGCTTTACTTCTGGCAGTATCTCGTCTCCTACCTTCCAAACTGAGTCGTGCTTCGGTAGCTCAGATGGTAGAGCACTTGCCCGCGAAAGGCAAAAGTCCCGAGTTCGAGTCTCGGTCGGGTACACAGTTTTAATCTGCCAGGAAGTTTCATATCAGCGCACACTCCACTGCAGAGTGAAAATATAATTCTGGAAACATCCCCCAGGCTGTGGCTAAGCCATGTCTCCGCAATATCCTTTCTTTCAGGAGTGCTAGTTCTGCAAGGTTCGCAGGAGAGCTTCTGTAAAGTTTGGAAGGTAGGAGACGAGATACTGGCAGAAGTAAAGCTGTGAGACCGGGCCTGAGTCGTGCTTCGGTAGCTCAGATGGTAGAGCACTTGCCCGCGAAAGGCAAAGGTCCCGAGTTCGAGTCTCGGTCGGGCACACAGTTTTAATCTGCCAGGAAGTTTCATATCAGCGCACACTCCGCTGCAGAGTGAAAATCTCATTCTGGATTGTCTTAATCATTGTTTCATAACTTTAACATTTATTGTTAAAGAAAACGTTGACAACTACTTCTTTAAACAAAGCCCAAGCCTCTTTTCGTCTGAGTTCTTTGTATTTTCAAACATACTCTCTCATATTTCTGAAGGGTGACCACACAGACACCCCTTCTTTAAGACTCTCATAAAATAATTTGGAAATTTTGTAACTAAATGCGGGAAGCAGTCAACATCTTCTGGAAGTGCTTTAGTAACTTGTTTCATTAATCATTTAATGAAAAGAAGGTAGCGGTGTCCTGTTTCGTTGAATAACTGATTCATGTACATATCTATGCATAAAAGAATGACCGTTTGTTTGTTATTCATACAAATTCAAAGTTTTATTCCGTTCTTATGAAATAACACACATTAACTTGAAGATAGGAGGAAGTTCAGGTTCTACATAAGATTTCGTAATATGACTTGAAACACGCAAAACATAAAATGAAAAGAAATGAGCGCGTGGTACGGTTGGCTGGGAGGCCCCATCCAGGTAAGTTCGGCCGTCGAGTGCAAGCCTTATATCAAGTGACGCCACGTTGGGCGACTTGCGCGCCGACGATGAACATGAAATGAAGAGGACAACACCTAGTCCACGAACGGAGAAAATCTCCAAATCGGCTGGGAATCGAACCTGGGCCCACTGCTTGGAAGACAAGCACGTTACCACTAAGTTAAGCAGGTACACACAAAACATGTAAAGAGGAAAGGTTATTACCAAACACATCTAAAAGTTCTTGGCTGATTTACTGCATATTTCTACACGATTCCGTAATGAGAGATACCACACACGACCCACCACCCGACCCCGTGCGCGGGTAGCCGAGGGGCAACTTCGAAATCTTCAATGGGAACACACGTTTTTTATTGCAGATTACGCTTCTACGGCCAAATCTACATACATTTTGTGTGTAGCATTTTATTTGTTTCGCCACAGATGGGGCTGCGCTCGGACGAATAGAAATCGGTACACAATTGTGATACCCAGTGGCACGTGCGACACTGCTTCAACGCTGCGAGGGTAGGACATGCCAGTATTTCATAACTTGTCATTGGAAATCCTATTCGCAACGTTTTATACCTTCTATACATAGAGCAGGCAACTACTAAACGCGCCACCGTGGTAGTGTAGCGAACTACTACGTATAACAACAGGTGGAAGACTGTACCGAACTACTACGTATAATAACAGGTGGAAGACAGCAACCGGAACTCACGTATCCTGCAGACACAGAACAGATAGCGGCTCTGAACATAACAATACTTGCGCAGTGTTCATTGTCTGCACGCCTACCTATCATTTGAAGAACAGACGTGAAAGTGGACGATGAATGTTGCAACCACAGAAGAAAAAACTGAAATGATATTTACGGAGAATGTGGGAGAAATGTTAAGGCTGCTGTGGCTTTGCATGCCGAGCGTTTTCCGGAGAAAGCACGATCTCGTTCGCTCTTTTACAAGGTTCTGAACACCTTCATGTCTAATCGCAGCGTAGAGACAAGTGAAAGGAAACGAAGACACCGTGTCACAGGAAAAGCTAATGAAGTACCTCTGTTAGTTTCAGTGCACCACAATCCACGTATAAGTGTCCGGAAATTACACCACTATTCCGGTATGTCCGTAGCAAGTATTGGTACAAACTGCATGGTCATAAATATCATGCATACCACGTATCACTGCATCAAGAACTTCATGGCACCGACTTCCAAAACCGGGAAGTGTATTTTGAATGAGCACGTCAACAAATGCAAACGAGCCCCGCGATCTTTGCCGAGGTACTTTTCTCCGATGACTCTACATTGGCAAACTATGGTACCGCTAACTGGCAAGAACTTGCATTGTTGTAGTGGAGAGAGTCGCCATTGATTACGACATGTTGACCAACAACGTCTTTCGTCAGTTAACATATGGTGTGCCATCATGTCGAGAAAACTCCTTGGTCCATATTTTATTGGCAGCATGTTGAGCGGACGCAGATATCTGACATTTTTGGAAGAGGAACTACTGATACTACTGCAGGGTATTGTCCTCAATGTTGGACAACGTATGTGGTTTCAGCATAGCGGTTGCCAAGCGCATTACGCAATTGAAGCACGGCAGGCATTAGACCGTGTTTACACTGACCGGCGGATCGACGGACGTGACCCTTATTAACTGGCCTTATGCCACCGGATTTGATGTCGCCGAATTTCTTTCTGTAGGGATATGTCGAAGATAATGTGCACCAACAAGTACCAATAGGCCGCAAAGACATAGCCGACCGCGTCAGTATCATCAACCTGCACTGACATTTCCACAGAAATGCTTTTGTCCTGCGTACGTTCATTTGGAAAACGGATTACAGTGTCTTGAACTTGGCAGTATTACGTTTGAACACTTACTCTATTTGCAAATTAGAGTAACATTCGCCTCGAGCCACGGCAGCAGGGGCGCGTCGAGTAGTCCCCTGCTCGATATGTCAGAGAAATATATATTTACAGATGGGGTTTCCAATCAGACGTTATGAAATAGTGTTCTGTCCGACCCCCCCGCAGCATGAAGGGCGAGGTCGAGGTCCAACGTGCCATTGGATATCCAAGGGTCTTTGAGCAGCGTGTCGTAAATTACGACTGTGGACCCATTTCTATTCCTTCGATTACAGCGGCATATGTGACAAAACGATGAAAATGTTTTGGACAAAACGTATGTAGATTATCCCGTAGAATCGTAATCTGCAATAAAAACCAGGCTCCCTCTTGAAGATTTTGAAGTTTCCCCACCCCTCCCCTCCCACCGCCGGCCGAAGTGGCCGTGCGGTTAAAGGCGCTGCAGTCTGGAACCGCAAGACCGCTACGGTCGCAGGTTCGAATCCTGCCTCGGGCATGGATGTTTGTGATGTCCTTAGGTTAGTTAGCTTTAACTAGTTCTAAGTTCTAGGGGACTAATGACCTCAGCAGTTGAGTCCCGTAGTGCTCAGAGCCATTTGAACCCCTCCCACCCGCCCCGCCACTACGCATGGGTTGGGATGCGGGGTCGAGTATGATATCATTGGATGTCCCCCTCTGAGACAAAAAAAATGGAAGTGTAGCATTTTTTGATCTGATGTAAAGTTTTCGAGATATTACCATGTCTTCAGTTAAAGTGAACGCCCTGTATATAACAGAAACATTGTTACTGAACATCTCGAAAAGTACTTGACCGATTCACTTGAAAGTTCTTGCCCGATTTACTTAAGATTTCTACATTCTGATGGAACAATGAAGAATTAGTGAAGAACCAGCTGCCTAAAAAATGAAATGCAGTGTCGTAAACTGACTATATAGCCTACCGCGAGAATAAATTGCAGCTGCAGTACCAGTCTTCGAGATAGTACCATCAGTTGTCAGTAGATCGCGGGATGAGCGAAAACTGTAGATTTTGACAGAAACATCATTGGAAGCTCCTTTTTACTGATTATTTGTAATTGTTAAATTTCACATTCCATAGAAGATATTTTAGTCCGTGTTTCACAGTTTCATTTTATTATTAAAATCCACAGTGCCATGCAAACGCTGAGGCAGACCGTGAATACAGTACCAACAAAGCCGGTAGATCGCGGACCGTTCAAAAGATCGAACAGAACCCGAGATTTCCCGAATCGTGGCGTAAACTGCTCTTACAGTTCGAGTCGTGTTCAGACACGGACTTACTTGACATATGGAAAACTGGGATGAAACGAGAGATTCCAATGTGCCTGGCATTGGCTCAGAGTATCAGTAAAGCACCGGGCAAATCGGTTTGTGTGGCAGATATTAAACATCCCAGTCAACGCCGGGCGCTGCAGTCAGTTTTTGTATTCTGTGAACCACGTTGGGGGGTTTCCTTTTTGGGTCAGTTGGTTACCGTCCAATGCTTGTCTTCGGCTCCACTGCCCTACTCATAAATGAAGCTCGAAAATTTTGTGTAGCCCGATGTTTCACCAAATAATATTCCCACTACGTTCAAATCACCACGTTGTCTCGAAGAATATTTTTCACAGCTCATGTATTTTAACACAGCTTTGAGGTTCTCATGTGTCAACAATGCACTCAAGCTTCCCACGGGACAGGCAGACGGCTGCGGCAAGCATTGCTAACTACTCCATTTTAAGAAAATATGATTTCCCTTACTAGCAATAAAATTTCTCTGTGTGGAACTTTTTGAATGAAAATGAGCTGAACTAATTTCTGAATACACTGTACGAGACAGACGAGATCTAATAATAGATCTGAAAAAAGCGCAAAAGAGTACTTGAGGAACAGCAGAATTACGTAAAACAAAAATCATGTCGTATAGCGTGTGATTTCGACTGCTGGAAAGTGCCGTACCATCTGTCGATCAAGGTGGATATGTCATCCACCTTCTCTGACGCCGGACACATCGGGTGCCATTATAGTATCAGACGTCATATTGTGTACGAGGTGTGATTCGAAAGTCTTAAGAATGGGCTTGTAATTGTACAATGATGGTACTTACATGATACTGTGATGCATCTCCTTCAAAATAGTCTCCTTCTGAGTGAAGACACCGACTCCAACGGTGTTTCCTCTTTTGGAAACGTACATTCAAATTTTTTTCCTGAAGTGTGTTAAGGACGGTCTCCCTCCTTGCCTGGATGTCTTCAGCCGAGTCAAATCGCTTCCCTGTTCGTGAAAATTTCAGTTTAGGAAACAGGCAGAGGTCCACAGGGGCCAAATCAGGGGAGTATGGTGGTTAAGGAAGCACATGAATTTTGAATATGGTCAAAAATTCAACGATGGAGAAGTCACGATGAGCCGGAGCACTCTCATGGTGTAGCACCCAACTCCTGTCTTTCCACAATGCCAACTTTTCTTTCACACCTTTTTTCGTAAAAACTCAGACACATTTATATTATTCCTTGTTAATTATTTGTTCTCCAGCGGTAATTTCATGATGCACAGCACCGGTATAATCGAAAAAAGTCACCAACATTGTCTTCACCTTCGATCGACTTTGCCATGATTTTTTCGGTCGTGGGGAACCAGGAGTCTTCCGCAATGAAGACTACACTTTGATTTCAGGATCATATCCATATACCCATGATTCATCACATGTAATTACCCTATTTAACAATTCTGGGTCATTTTTAGTCCGATTAATTGGCACACATCAAGTCGGTATTGTCTCTGGTCACTTGGCTACACTTTTGGAATGAATTTTGCAGACACTCGACGAATGTTCAGATCTCCAGTTAAAATTGACTGAACTACATAGAAACATAAATTGAGTTCATCAGCCATCTCCCTAATTGTAAGTCTACGATCAGAGTGCACTAAGTTGCGAACTTTCACAACATTTTCATTCGTTTTTGAGGTGGAAGAACGGCCTGACCGTGGTTCATCTTCAAATGATTGGCGGCCATTTTTAAAACTGTTGACCCACACAGAAACATTTGACTGGCTCATACAATTGTGTACAAAAACTGTTTTCAATAGGTCGTAAGTCTCAGAAGCTCATTTCCCGGTTTTAAAACAAAATTTCGCAGAAACTCGTTGCTCCATTTTTACGTCCATTTTCAAGCAGACAGAATCCGGCTTAACACCCTAACAGACCCACACTCATCCAAGCTGCCACAACGAACTGAATAAAGGAAACGCAGTTTCCTGTCAGAGGGCGCTCAAGGACAATTCAATGACTCACTCCCCACCCTCCGTGCACCTGCTTGCCAAACCTGTAAGCAGTAGCGGATCCATACTTAAGACTTTCCAATTACACCTCGTAGGTGACGGATACAAATTGCTGCAAAGGTGGTTTACGTGTTCTGCATGATACAACTTTACTGTGAAAAAAAAAAAAAAGATCGCGTGACATTGGTGCCCAGAAGGCCCTGTCGGTGGGAATTCGGCCGCCAGGTTGCATGTCTTATTTTAGGTGACGCCACATTGGGCTTACTTGCGCGACAGTGATAATGAGATGATGCTGAAGACAACGCACTACCCTGATCACTAGCGGAGAATATATTTAATCCGGCCTGGAATCGAACCAAGGCCAGCTGCATGCTAGGCAAACATGTAACCGCTCAGATAAGCACGCGGACAACGGTGGAAAAGGAGTTCCACGTAACAAATTGGCCGGGTGTGAGTAGGACTCTCACACTGAGGGTTCCGTACAACCTACAGTATGTATACACGCAGCTTATTCATTCCAAGAATCGAGGATGTTGACTAGTTTTGCCTGTTACCGAAACTCATACTGGCGAGATATAGTCCCAGCAATTCCGAGACTTTCGAGAATGTTTTATTTCAGGTTTGAAGTTGGATGAAAAATCTACATCTACATCGTTACTCTGCAGTTCACACTTACGTGCCTGGCAGAGGGTTCATTGAACCATTTTCATACTACTTCCCTACCATTCCACTCTGGAATGGCGCGTGGGAAAAAGGAATACCTACATCTTTCCGTTTGAGCTCTGATTTCCCTTATTTTATTATGATGACCATTTCTCCCTACGTAGATGGGTGCCAACAAAATATTAACGCATTCGGAAAAGAAAGATGGTGATTGAAATTTCGTTAACAGATCTCGCCCAAAGAAAACCGCCTTTGTGTCAGTGTCTACCACCCCAACTCACGTATCATATCAGTGACACTCTCACCCGTATTGCACGATAACACGAAACGAGCTGCCCTTCTTTGCACTTTTTCGATGTCCTCCGTCTGGTAAGGAACCCATACCGCGCAGCAATATTCCAGCAGAGGACGGACAAGTGTAATGTAGGCTGTCTCTTTAGTGGGTTTGTCGCATCTTCTAAGTGTTCTGCCAATAAAGCGCAGTCCTTGTTTCGCCCTCCCCACAATATTATCTATGTGGTCTTTCCAATTTAAGTTGCTCGTAATTGTGATTCCTAGGTATTTAGTCGAATTGACAACCCTTAGATTTGTGCGATTTATCGTACACCCAAAATTTATCGGATTCCTTTTTGTACCCACGTGGATGACCTCGCACTTTTCCTTTTTTAGTGCTATGCCACTTTTCGCACCATACAGAAATTCTCTCTAGATCATTTTGTAATTGGAATTGATCGTCTGATGATTCTACTACGCGGTAAATTACATCGTCATCTGCAAACAATCTAAGGGGGCTGCTCAGATTATCAACTAGATCATTTATATAAATCAGGAACTGCAGAGGGCCTACGACACTACCTTGCGGAACGCCAGATATCACTTCTGCTCTACTCGACGATTTACCGTCTATGACTACGAACTGTGACCTCTCTGAGAGGAAATCACGAATTAAGCCACACAGCTGAGACGATACTCCAAATGCACGCAATTTGATTAATAGTTGTTTGTGAGGAACAGTATCAAAAGGCTTCTGGAAATCTTGGAATATGGAATCGATCTGAGATCCGTTGTCGACAGCACTCAACACTTCATGGAGATAAAGAGCTAGCTGTGTTGCACAACAACGATATTTTTTAAATCCATGTTGTTTATGTATCAATAAGTCATTTTCTACAAGGTGATTTATAATGTTAGAGTACAGTATGCTCCAAAATCCTACTGCAAATTGAGGTCAGTGGTATTGGTCTGTAATTCAATGGGTTACTCCCATTTCCCTTCTTGAATATTGGTGTGGCAAAAGAAATATAATTTTCGTATGATAGAAACTAAAAATTTCGGCCTTTTCCCTTTACTTGTATTGTGAAACCTTACTTCTTGTCATATAGCACGTTTCTAGGTCAACACGAACTACTCTATAGTTTTTGACGAATGAGTTTTCGAATATTAAGACAGGTGACACAAAAGATGGTGTCTTTTGATTGCAATGATTCAGAGTCTTTAAATTTTTATACCGCCAGAGGACAATATACCTTAATATGTGATAAATTTCAAGGTGATGCGCCTTCTCGTTACTGAGACAAAGTGTTCTTAGCAGTCGGATGGATAGACAAACAGACGCATCAAGAAGCTATGATATAAGGCTTCCATTTCTACAGATTCAGGTACGGAACTATAAAAAGCGTCAATTATTTAACATTTTAAGAGTCTTTTAATTTTTTCATACCTTAATGAAACGGGGGTATTTTTACCATTGGCTTCGAACCCAATACCTTTAAGTCGGTTTTTCGCCCGATAGCGAGAGTAGTTCAGTTTGGACTTTTAATCCAGTTTAGACACTTTTACACAGCATTCAGACAACGCTGTTAACAGCATTGCGTTTCCTGAAAATCAGTCTTTGATTCGGTATAGTGTTTCACTGCAGTGCAGTACAGCACTTGGTCTGCAATTCTAGGAGGAAATGTTTTCTGCAGAAAGAGTTGTCGGAGCATTCTGGAGCTGCGGCGTAATTTTGGTGGCTGTAATTAGACGATCCCGCTGGCCGTGGCGTCTTTGCCTCGGACGCGTTCTGCGGTGGGTCATTATCTGGCATTCAGGGGAACAAAAGCATCATTAGCGGAGACAATGGAAAAAAATGATATTCCCTTTCCTTCAGATGATTACCTGCTAGACATTTTCTAAAAGAGTTTATATCTCTGCCGTAGGAATACATTCTTTAGCATGCTTGTTAAGATGAAGATGTTACACTGTATCTAAGTGAGACGGAAAGCGAAAATGGACCCCTTGTCGGAGAAGTAAAATTTTAAGTACAAGGAAAACTTTGGATAGTGTCTCAAAATCTGTTTCCGTTCTTTTTCATACATTGTAGTAATTTGCTTCACTCCTAACAAGCTCGTGTCGATTTCGAAGTTGTTTGAATGCAATAGGAATTAATAGTATCACTTACAACAATCGGTGTCAGTCTTCTGAAAAATCGGCTGGCCGAGGTGGCCGAGCGGCTCTAGGCGCTTCAGGTTCGAATCCTGCCTCGGGCATGGATGTGTGTGATGTCCTTAGGTTAGTTAGGTTTAAGTAGTTCTAAGTTCCTTAGTGTCCCTTAGTGCTGAGAGCAATTTGAACCGTTTCTTCTGAAAATGGACCTCTCCTCGTTATGCGGAAGTAACACTGTCCAGGCAAGAGGCTTATCCTAAACTTTATTGTTATTTAACGAGCTCAAAGTAGCTTTGTATAACACAAGAACTTTGTCGAATAGAATAATCAAAATAAGACAATTGCCTCTTTTAAACGAGAGTTATAAATGCCTACAGATGTAACAAATTGCTGTTGGCAGTCCTAAAATGCCAGCTGATAACTTACGTTACTGTAGCAACAAAAGAATTCACCAACAACACGTGTTAACTCTGCTGTTGCTGATACAAATAAAAAAGTAGTTACTGTGAGCACGTATGTCTTGAAGGTTAGTAATGCTGATAAAGTACTTCACATAACAAAATATATCTGCTTTGAGTCATCTTTAGCTACAAAGGTACTGTACAACGCGAAGCTGGGATTGATGGAAACGAATCCTTCCCCAAGAACAGGTACCCGTGAGGGTTCTTGCTCTAGTAATTCAAGCAGAACACAAGAACGAAAAGATTATGTTCTTAAAAACATCAGGACTTAAAGCAACAAGGAATGAAAAGACATTCTGTGGCCTCAAGTAAAACCAAAACGTCAAGTCAGAGACATTGACGATCATTAGGACGAACATTACGAGTCAGATATTCCAGAACCAAAGAAGAAGTGGCATAAATTCTGTTTGTGAACGATCTTCAACACCTTCAGACAAAAGTGTGTTACAAGTACAAAATCAAATCTTTTGGGTACTATAAGATGTGGGATCTCAATAATCTATTTTGGAAGTTTTGAAACTTCAAATTTAGGTTTTTTTGGCCAATTAATGGTTTCAAAATAAACATTTGGTCTAAAATATGCCATAACACCAAGTAAAAATACCCATATTTTGAAAAAAAGGTGGTTTATGGGATACACAAATTTTTCTAAATTTATGGTCCATTTGTTTGACTTACGATTTTTGTACACTATAGTATGTTACAGATATGAAGGGGTAAACACTTAATGTGTAATGTTGGATTTAAGTAGTATGTACCATTTTCGTAACGGACATTTTAAGGATAATATGTGTATGCAGAGTTTGATCCTTAACTATGTCAAGTTAAACAATGGTGATAAAGTGAATCTTTAAATCGCTTTATCTCAAAAACACACATTTCACATGACTTGTTTTCAATCTGTCGTACCTCATTCACATTTAGAGATAGAAAGCTATGTTTCGTACACAAATTGTTCTGGTTGCACTACTGAACGTAAAAATCACAATAGCTCAAAATTTCGCTATCTGTCTTACATATAAAAACCGTGAGTTGTAGATACTGTACCTTAGATAAGATTAAAGAGACTCTAGGCTATCATAAAAGAGAATCAAAGAACTGCTCTGATCTCGGATTTAATCATCTCCTGAGACATGAGTACCAAATACTCCCCACGCCGACATGCAGATTTTTACTGAAGACAGGCGTATAAAATTTAATGAATCCCATCCCGTTGTATTTAATGTAAATCCGGGGCTTGGATGAGAAAAGCCTTCTCCTTTCTCCTCCGAATGCGGAAATATTTTATTGAAACCAGCCTACACAGGGGGAAATGTTCAACATAATAAAATAACTGGAATCAGAATTCATACGGAAAGATTTAAGTGTTCATTTCTCTCAGGCACTGTTCAAGAGTGGCACAGGTTCGGTGAACTCTCTGCAAGGCTCTTAAGTGTAAACTGCAGAGTAGTCATTCACATGTAGCCTTAGTACATCCGTCTGTGTGTAAGTTGGTTCAATTTGCAATACCCCACAAGCAACGAAAGTAAAGCTTCTGACTACGTATATTAAAGTTCATTACACTCACAGTACCAAAGCCTTTAGAAAAGAGTTAACAGAGCATTGCAAACGTCAGACATAAACGTGTCTTAGGTTTTGCGGAGTTTCTCTTCTTCAGCACGCGAAGCCATCATGAGAAGTCAATGCCATCACGACTATATCTATTAAATTTAGCGTGTCTCCGTGGGCAGTGAGGGAGTCTACCTGTCAGATTATACGTTCTGCTGGGACAGAACTTCTCTAAAAGTTCCAACCAATCACCTGTGGCACCGTACACAACTTTGTCTAGTTTTGCTATTGTTTTTCACTATTTCATCATATTAAATTCGGGGTTTTAAATGTTAATTTTAACTATCGGTGTACTATTCCAAATATACGTCTTCTTTGATTTACTGAGACGGTATTTGGGCCGCAGCCTTTGCTAGCCACTCCAATAAACGGCCGTAAAATGTCCTTGCTGCTGGATAAAACGCATCTGCGACAATATTCTGGTCTTCTGGATGGACATTTCTGAGAATCTACAGCGTATTTGACCTGCTAGGGGCATCGTTGCCGGCTCGTGGAACAGACCTTCCCAGCACGCAAAACCACACACACAGAAACTATACATATAGATTCATGAATTTGTTTACATAACCAGACAAGAAGATTGTATCGTCACAGTATTGATGTTTATGAGAAATATGCAAGAGAGGAAGACTTACAATAAAAGTAAGCTGTCGTTAATACAGCCCCATTTGTTCAGCACGAAAATTTCGAATAGAATATACACTGACGGCAAAGAAAAAATAATGGGAACACCAAGAACGTTTTGGGCGACAGGAACTATAGTTGGTTGGCGCGTTTCTGCATCTGAAAGATGATGTCTATTCAGATTTCGTGCCAGTTGCTTCAGAGTGGCACTAGTAGCGCCACTAAAAACATACAAAACAGGTTTGCTTTAAATGCACGCAGAAATGGTCGTGACCCTCAATTACATTGAGACGTCGTGACTTGTTGATAGTCGAGAATGCCTGTACGGCAACTAAATACTATTATTAACATCTCATTGAGTTTGAACGATGTCGTGTAATAAGGCTACGAAAAGTTGTATGTTTTTTCCGCGTTATTGCAGGAAGACTCGACAGGAATTTACCCATTGTACGTGATTGTTGACAGCAGTAGCCACGAGAATATACACTACTGGCCATTAAAATTGCTACACCACGAAGATGACGTGATCCAGACGCCAAATGTAAGCGACAGGAAGAAGATGTTGTGATATGCAAAAGAATTCACACAAGTTTGGCGCCGGTGGCGACACTTACAACGTGCTGACATGAGGAGAGTTTCCAACCGATTTCTCATACACAAACAGCAGTTGACCGGCGTTGCCTGGTGACACGTTGTTTTGATGCCTCATGTGGGGAGAAGAAATGCGTACCATCACGTTTCCGACTTTGATCAAGGTCGGATTGTAGCCTATCGCGATTGCGGTTTACCGTATCGCCACATTGCTGCTCGCGTTGGTCGAGATCCAGTGACTGTTAGCAGAATATCGAATCGATGGGTTCAGGGGGGTAATACGGAACGCCGTGGTGGATCCCAACAGCCTCGTATCAGTAGTAGTCGAGATGAAAGGCGTCTTATCCTCATGGTTGTAACGGATCCCTCAGCCACGTCTCGATCCCTGGGTCAACAGATGGGGACGTTTGCAAGACAACAACCATCTCACGAACAGTTCGACGATGTTCGCAGCAGCATGGACTATCAGCTCGGAGACCATGGCTGCGGTTACCCTTGACGCTGCATCACAGACAGGAGCGCCTGCGATGGTGTACTCAAAGACGAACCTGGGTGCACGAATGGCAAAACGTCATTTTTTCGGATGAATCCAGGTTCTGTTTACAGCATCATGATGGTCGCGTCTGTGTTTGGCGACATCGCGGTGCACGCACATTGGAAGCGTCATCGCTATACTGGCATATCAGCCGGTGTGATGGCATGGGGTGCCATGGTTACACGTCTCGGTCACCTCTCGTTCGCATTGACGGCACTTTGAACAGTGTACGTTACATTTCAGATGTGTTACGACCCGTGGCTCTAACATTCATTCGATCCCTGTGAAACACTACATTTCAGCAGGATAATGCACGATCGCATGTAATGGTCCTGTACGGGTTTCTCTGGCAACAGAAAATGTTCGACTGGTGCCCTGGTCAGCACATTCTCCAGATATCTCACCAATTGAAAACGTCTGGCCAATGGTGGCCGAGCAACTGGCTCGTCACAATACGCCAGTCACTACTCTTGATGAACTGTGGTATCATGTTGAAGCTGCATGGGCAGCTGTACCTATACACGCCATCCAAAATCTTTTTTGACTCAATTCTCAAGCGTATCAAGGCCTTTATTACGGCCAGAGGTCGGTGTTCTCGGTACTGATTTCTCAGGATCTATGCACCCAAATTGCGTGAAAATGTAACCACATGTGAGTTCTAGTATAATATATTTGTCCAATGAATACCCGTTTATCATCTGCATTTCTTCTTGGTGCAGCAATTTTAATGGCCAGTAGTGTATGATCGCAAGAAGACCGAGTTCCGGACGGTCACTTGGCGTTGCCGACAGAGAAGACCTTCGTGGTCGGCGTATGGCTCTGGAGCACCTTACTGCATCTGCAGCAGCAATTTGAGTAGCAGTAGGTACCCATCTGACACAACGAACTGTTACAAATCGGTTACATCAAGGATAGATCCTGTCCTTGTCCTTGACCCCAAGCCACCGCCATTTGCGACATCCGTGGTGACAGTCGAGAGGTCACTGGAGGGCAGTGTGGCAGTCTGTTGGGTTTTCTGAAGAAGGATGGTTCTGCCTCGGTGCGTGACGGCCATGTGTTGGTTAGGAGGAGGCCATTTTAAGGCCAGCAACTTCTCTGTCTGCATGCCGGACACACTGTTCCGTATCCGACTATAGTACGTCGATAGGAAAGAGATCGTCCAGCGACAGCAGATGAAACAATTCAGAGAATAGCTCAGCCCGATAATCGAGAGGCCTCTGAGGCTTGTATATTCGATTGGCAAATTTTGAGAGATTGTGCATCTTAAATCTACATCCACACACATACTCTGCGCACCTTTCTCAAGTGGGTGGGAGAGGGTACTTTTAAACATTGCAAAACGTACTAGGATTTCTTCTCGTTACATTTGCGCTTGGAAGAGAGTGGCAGAGGGAGAGGGGGGGAGGAAGAATGAGATCTTACCTGGCAATGTGAATGCTATTTTTGGGCTCATCTGGCCTTTGTGGTTCCTACGGGAGGTTTATGTATGGGGGCTGTAGCGGATTTCTAGAGTCGCCGGTTAACACTGTTCCTTCGATCTTAGTAATTAGGGGTGTGCTGAATAGTTGATAACGAGGTCCACCAGCTGATTTTTCTAGCATTTTAGCGACTCTCACACACAGATGAGACAAACTTGGGACCCTATATGTTTTAGATGTATACATATAGTCCTATTTCGTCTGAGCCCCCCACCCCCCGCCCCCAGTTTAATCAATATTTTTGGAGGGGGCACACGTGTGTTTCGTAAGCCCCCTCCTCTCTAGACTGCGATTTTCTCAGTATCGTTTCCATGAAGTGAATTCCGTGACCTGCTCCGCCTACTATTTATCCTCTCTGGTCATTGCATAACCTAGCCCAAAAATTGTTAAGCCCAGTTAATTCTATTAGTGAAATTGTTCGAACCATGATTCACTGTTCCTGGAGTCACAAAATACTACTATTTTTCTTCATTCTGTGATTAACACAGTATTGCATATCTGAACATTTAAAACAAGTTTCCAGTCTTCGCACCACTTCAGAATCTTACGAAGGTGTGACAGATTATTTGTGCAACTTGTTTCAGTTGATACCTTATTATCGATGAAATCATCAGCAAAACGTCTCTCGTTACTATTAATATTGTCTGCTCACTTCCGTCGGGTCGGTCTGAAGTAACGTCTATATCTGACAGTGCCTATCCAGCCAAGATAACATGCTGGGAACTCACAACCAAGTAGCTCTGAGTGCAGCAAAAAATTTCGTTACGTACCCCACATCACGGTATGACTGTAGAAAATCTTCGAAAATCCAATAAAACTCTAACATTCAATGAGTCGAAGTGCCAAATGTGAGAAGCCTGAACGTGATAGGAAAATTAGAAATTCAGAAAAAGAGAATGCAGTTCTTCAATCTAGATATAACAGGAGTTAATGAAGATAAACAGAAATAAGATAGAAACTTCTTGTCAGAAATTGGCTTAACGGGTATTGAAATTTGGTATGATTTCAAATGCTGGTGAAGGAACGAGTTACTGTGTACAGTACTGCGATATTGTTATTCTCATCAGAACCGAAAGGCAACCAAAGACGATAACAATAATTCAGATACACATATCGACATCACAAACAGCAGATGAAGAGCTTGAGAATTACACGGCATTGAACTGATAAATGTAAAGGCACATAGAAGTCTAGTAATCATTCGGGACTGGAGAATTTCGGCTCGTTACTGAGAATGTGGGAGCAGAGAATCGAATAGAGTTCTGCTGGCAAATTTTGGTATGAGTAACAGATGCACACGCGGAATTACAAGGGAAGAAGTTACACTTGGGAAAGGTTTGCAGATGTAGTCACAAAACAACATGTATCGGACGTATCTGCTGTCAAATTTAATTATCATTACACTTCTCTTCTGAAAAAAAAAATATCAAAAATGTCTCCGCACTTGGCAGGGCGTTAGCTGTATGAAGCTTGGCTACGTGCTAGTAGCAGAGGTTCAGACGAGACAATGGTCACGCCTGTGAGAACAATAATGGCACGTATCGTGTAGCGGGCGTCCTTCATTGTGGTAATATGACGGTGACGTCGGACGCTGAAACATACTGCTGTAGTTATTAATTTCAAATGCAATGCTTACGCTGCCATATATAATTAATCTGTTTGGCGCGCGGGATTAGCCGAGCGGTCTTAGGCGCTGTAGTCATGGACTGTGCGCCTGGTCCCGGTGGAGGTTCGAGTCCTCCCTAGGGCATGTGTGTGTGTGTTTTTCCTTAGGATAACTTAGGTTAAGTAGTGTGTAAGCTTAGGGACTGATGACCTTAGCAGTTAAGTCCCATAAGATTTCACACACACAATCTATTTGACCAGGCTTCCGGAAAAGAAAATAATAGAATTTTTTGAGGTATGCTATTACAGATAGATGTTGATAGTTAAACAGATTGCTTGAGTAAGAACTGAACACGTGCTGCCAACAATCGATGAGGAAAGAAGTAGAAATCTCTAGAGGAGGAGGCAGGATGGTAGTAATTTCTAGTGAAAAACAAACACCACAAAGGAATTATTAAAATGGGAATGATATCGGCAGATAAGATGTACCTGTACGGGCAAACAAATGATTACAATTTCAGAAAAGCTTAATGCTTTATTCAAGAAAAAAGAGCTTCTCGATTTGAGGAAATAAGTAATGCGTCTCTCCACATGTGGCCCCTATGTATGCAATTACTCGGATTGATATTTATAATTAGAGATGTTAGACATCCTCAACAGGGACAACGCTTCAAATTCTGTGTAATTGGCGCGTTATATCGTCAATTTCCCAGTCTAGTTGGAGGACCCTGCCCTTAATTCTCCAAACGTACTTAACCGCGGAGAAATCCGGCGAACATTCTGCCCAAGGTAAAGTTTTCTCAGCAGGAAGATAAGCAGTAGAAACTCTCATCTTGTAAGCCAAGAATGGTATGACATGAAAGGCAACAAAACTGGGAGAAGAATATCATGAGGTGCCTCTGTCGTGCAAGGATACAGCGGATGACAACCAAAAGCAACCTGCTATGAAAAGAAATTGCACCCCACAACATGACTCCTGTCTTTCGGGCAGTGTGGCGTACGACAGGTTGGTATCCCATCTGTGTATGGGGCATATCCTGATACGTCTTCGACCTCGAATCTCGTTGACTGGAATAGAATTATCTTCAGCGATGAGTCCCACTTCAAATTGAGGCCCCAATGACGCCCCAGAAAGCGGTGGGAGACCAAGCTGACTGTCACCTGCTATACGACCTGACAATCAGGAGTCATGGTTTCGAGTGTCTCTTCTTTTCATAGCAGGACCTCTTTCATTGTCTTCAGCGGCATCCTTGCAACATAGCGGTACGTCGACAATATATTTCGCCTCTGTCAAATGCCCTTCAAGGAAAGACGTCCCGGGCCTAAATTAAAGCTACTTAATGCGAGTCCGCACGTGGCAAGACTTTCTACCGCTTTCATTCGTGCGTGCCAACCCTTAAGGTCTCTGTATCTCGCCCCCTGCAGAGATCCTTTGGAGCATTATGAGAACGATTCTCTAACAAACTGGGGTTTTGTTTGACGATCTAACGTGACAATTGCACAGAATTTGATACGACAGCCGTCAGGACACTCAAAAACTCTTTCAATCAATGGCAGGCCGAACAGCAGCTAGTATAAGGGCGTTACTGACTTGCTTAATTTTTGAGGATCTTTCTCGTGAATAAATCACCAAATTATTCTAAAACTGTAACCATTTATTTGTCTCTATATGTACACCACATCTACCGATGTCTGTCCCATTCGTATATCTCCTTCGCGGTGCGCCATTTCCTACTATTTTTGTTTTTCTGGCTTAGAGCGTATGTTGTGTTGACAAGTTAGATAAAAGCTTCCATGAAATTACAGGAAACAGTCGAGGGAAAATAGTATAGCGAGAATAAATATTGGAACAAAAATTCACGACGTTACATTTAGGAGATACTTCACTACTATTTGGGTGACTGTCGTCGAACGAGTCAGAAGACTGATAATAAATCTCTAAAGAAAGAGATTTCTGCAGCTTTCTTCTCACAGTGACTACGATGCGAATAATGGTAATACTTGACATAAAGATGTCGCAATTAGTTGTTATCTGAGCAAATCGGTGAGGCGTGATTCAGTATTTTAATTACAGGATGATTCTGCCGATAAATTAAAGACTATATGGTTCGCGCAAAGGTCATTAGTGTAAAGCAGTATACGGAAACGCTGTTTCTGTACCGCGCCGAAAGTTTCTCTTAGGCCTCCTTTATTTTGTTCCACCTAATAAAGCATAATGTCCATTCATTCATTTCGTGACAGATGTGACTAACAATTTTATACGACGTCACTATCGGAAGGATCGTGATACTTACGGCATCGTATAGAAACACAGTTCGCAAAATGAGAGGCTGTACTGCACATTATTATTCCTGTCGATTTGAAACTGTACACCTGTTGTGCTGCGGAGAAATTCCGAGTTCGACATCTGCGTAGGTCCGCTACCATGAACTACTGTGTGTCGGCTGCTGACGGCTGCCAGTTCTTGCGGACTGGTGAGCAGACTACGGAGTGACGCTCGAGGAAGCCGACCCGCTGTCGCAAAGCCCATCCGGAGTTGTGGCGCCGGCGACTTTTCTCGCTCGGAGCGGCGGAGCCTGAGTACTGTTCCCTGTCCCAGAGACGCCGCTGCCGGCGTTCACACGTAGAGCTGGCGTTGCCACAGCTACTCACGTCACGATCCGGGCCATGGCGGCAGAAGGCGACAGGCGCCGGAGAAAGCGTCGGGCCTGACTCTCTGCTTGTGTACCTGTAGGAAAGACGTAGAGTACAAACAGATTTCTTTTTGCGAAATTAACTTAGGCAAAAGTAGTTCCTGTAGAATGGTTTGTAATTGTCCTACTTCAATGCTTTATATAGTATTTTTATTCTTCCTGTGATGCTACTAACCTGGAATTTGACAATTAAGACGTTGGATTCAGAAAATAGGTTCCAAGTATTTGGTAGACTTTGTTCACTTCCTTGAAAATTCATTAATAGAAATTTTATCAACACTCCAGACACCCACTTTTATATGCAAAGGACGGCTTCTGATTGGCTGGAATACGTCATAGCAACAGCGATATGGCGCGTAGTGAAGTGGTGCCCTCTACTTCCAGAGATGTAGTTTCTATCCCGCGTTGCTTGCAGTGCCATCCCTTGAATCAGGAGGTAAAGTGCGGGAAGTTTTTCTCTGCGATTTTTCTTTATTCAGTGCCCTCTTCCAAGTGTTGCTAAGTGCATAGCCGTTGCCTCTGTTAAAGTTATTATCGCTAAGTATAATTTCGACTGCTTCCCAGATCACAGAGTCCCAGTAATTCGATGCGTGGGCTATTACTCTGGTTTCTTACAAATAAAATCTCATGCTTGTTAAGCAGGCTACATCTGTGGAAGTAGAGGGCACCACTTCACTACGCGCCATATCGCTGTTGCTATGACGTATTCCAGCCAATCAGAAGCTGTCCTTTGCATATAAAAGTGGGAGCCTCGCTAGCTCACGACCTCCCCCCCTTTCATCCTCTTTCTTCCACACCTCCCCTCTCTTTGCCCCCTTCTCTCCCCCGAGTCCTTTCACATTTCCCTCCTCTGCCTCCTCTCATTCCGTCACGCGTCTGCCCTTCTCCCCCTTTATTAGTCCTCTCCCTCCTTGGTTTCCCCCCCTCCCTTTTCGTTTTTTCCTCTCCTCCCTCCTTGTTTTTCCCCCTACTCCAGGTCCCCCCCCCTCCATCTGCCTTGGATCGGGAGTGCCGTCTTTGTGCCGCCTTTTTCGTGTAGTGTTTTACAGTGTGTTTTTCCAGTGCGTGCTCCGTGTTGTATCTTTTGGGGAGTGTAGCGAACAGCCCTCATACTGTCGCTGGGTGTGCTTTTTTTTATCACTTGCGAACAGAAACCAGACTGTCGCCATGTTTTTTAATTGTGTGTCTACTATGTTACTTGTCTGATTCCTGTGTATTTTATCAACATTGCCAACCCCTTTTGCTTCTGTTTTAACTTTCCGCATTTGTACGCCATTTTACACTTTAAATCACCATTTTATCGCCTGTTTTTCCTTGTTTCTTTCTTCTTCCTTTTTTAAACAAATGTCTGTAGGCTGTAGAGCAGCGTAGTAAGCTGCTGCCAGCCCGCCCCCTTCGGGGGGGCGGGGGGGACTGAAAATCAATAAAGAAAAAAAAAATAGCTCACGACAGTCAGTTTTTAGCCCTGACGACAACCATGGAGGTAGTGCTCGAAAGCTTGGAGTTTTATCCTGAGTTGACGCGGCATGTACACCGAGAGATTTTTATTCAAGAAATACGTGGCGAAAGACTTCGTAGCCATAACACTACAGACAAATTTACGTCTCTTCATAAGTTACCTCGCGCCTCAATGATCTACTGTTGTCGTTTAGAGACGATATTCATCTCGAGTCCGCAGTCTAATCATGCAGTCGCACGTACACAGTATTTTCGGGGTTCACCTGGCCGCCATTTCTCGGCAAGAGATGCGTATGCTAATCTCGCCGGAAATGATTCATACAGTCTGCGGCGGCCAGTTTATACGCAGCTGAAGGCCGACAGCGCGTGCGGCCAGAAATCGTCTCTGCTCCTATCCGTTGTACCGACCCAGTGGCGCAAGCTGACAGAAACGATAAATCGCAGTCGAGTACCACTGTCAGTATATTCTGCTGGCCGGTTCAGTGACCGTTGTTTTCTAATGTCCGGTGAAACACGGTTCCAAATGTTACTGGGATGGTAACCTTGGCCTTTGAAGTCAGTACCGCCATTAAACTGTTTTTTAATTGCAGCGTTAAATTTACATGTTCATGATTTCGGCTTCAAAGTGCCATTTTCAAGTGTTTTTAAGTGTTATACAGTGCCTAAGATGGAATACTGTCGTATTTAAAATACACTATTTAGACACATTGTCTAAGGGTCGATATTTCTGATAAAGCTTAGCGCTTTCTTTTATCACTAAGTATACCATTTTGAGTCAAGATGGTATACTTCTTTGAATGGAAATTGCCACAGTTACTTTAACTGTAAGTTACTTTACAGTTAGCAAGAATGCCATTTCCTCAGAATATTATTAAACAATGCTGTTAACTTATTAGGGCTTCATTGTTAATTACTTGCAATTATATTTTTAGAAAACAAACCTAACTTTCAGTGATGATCTTTTATTATATTTCTTTTAAGTATTTAAACAAAGATACCCAGGTACTCCATAACCGGAACGGAATGGGATCTTAAGTAGGTGACAATGACTGAGGATAATGACCAGAACAGGTACCTACAGATTTTACGGATAATATTTATTATTCACTCATTATTGAAATAGAATTCACTCAGAATGTCACTAGGTAACACCTCAGAAAGCTTTTAAAGTGAACTAAAATGAAAGAATCTTACTGTTCGTTGCAGGTGTTAAGCCGTTGTCTTCATTGGTCTCTACAGTGCTTCCACTGCTCCATGTAATACTATGGGCGCACCCAGATTCGCAGCGACCAATTATTGGGCAGGATCTTGACGCTATTGTAGCCTCTTACTTCTAGCCCCACACATCACGCCCTTGGTAGCGCGCTCGTAACAACTGCGCCTCATATAGGCCCCGACAGAACACGCCACTTCCGTTTGTTCACTTTCACGTCTTACAACGAAGTGAGTCGCCTGCACGCTCTGCTCTCACGTCACACTCACGTCCTAAAACAGCACTATTACACAAGTTTTTACTCTTTGCCAACGATATTGCTTTTCACCCAAAATAAATACACCTTGATACAAAATACTTTATACAGGCTGCACCACACTTTACGTTTCGAATTACAAAATAGTACCCAAAAGGTATACGAAAAAAAAACAAGTACATCATATACTGCCGGTTAAAAATCGTACAATCTTTTAGAGGTTTGGGCAACGGCCTTGCCGCAGTGGATACACCGGTTCCCGTGACATCACAAAAGTTAAGCGCTGTCGGGCGTGGCCGGCACTTGGATGCGTGACCATCCAGCCACCATGTGCTGCTGCCATTTTTCGCCGTGCACTCAGCCTCGTGATGCCAACTGAGGAGCTACTCGACCGAGTAGTAGCGGCTCCGGTCAAAGAAAACCATCATAACGACCGGGAGAGTGATGTGCTGACCACACGCCCATCCTATCCGCATCCTCAGCTCAGGATGGTACGGCGGTCGGATGGTCCCGACGGGCCACTTGCCCTGAAGACGGAGTGCATGTGCATTTTTAGGGGTTTCAAATTCACTCAATATTTATTGATACCAACAATGAATATGGCCTACATGAAATTATTAAACTTACAGATCAATAGCACAAATGGTTCTGACGTACTGGATATCGATCCATGCTGAAACACTCGTATTAGAACGTGGTGTAGCCACCACGGACGGCAGTGCAAGCACTGACTCTTGCATCCAGTCGACTGCACAGATGGCAAATACTGGCCTGGGATACGTTATGCCACGCCTGCTCGACCTGTTCACGTAGTTGTGTGAGAGTTGTTGGTTGACAAGACTCAAGAGCATTTCTCGTCCCATCACGTCACACACGTGTTGGATTAGAGACATATCTGTATAACGTGCTGGCCAGAGATGCTGCTGCGCCTCTTGCAGAGCAATTTGAGTTTCACAGGCACTTTGTGAGTGACCGTAATCCTGATGGAACAACACATCACCTTCCGGTTCCAAGAACGGCAAAAGAATGGGTCTGACAACAGTCTGCACGGCCGCAGGTTCGAATCATGCCTCGGTCAGGGATGTGTGTGCTGTCCTTAGGTTACTTAGGTTTGAGTAGTTCTAAGTTCTAGGGGGACTGATGACCTTAGCAGTTAAGTCCCATTGTGCTCAGAGCCATTTCAACCTTTTCACACTCCAGACCTTAAGGTCGGTGGTGGGGCCAGTGTGTGTTGGGTGAATGTAGTGTACGAGACAGCGCTCTTCATGTCTCCGTCGTACGTGGAAAGGACCATCACTTGCGTGCAGCTAGAATCAGCTATCGTCGCTGGAGGCCACGTCGCGCAGTTCCATCCTCCATGTGATCCCCTGACGGCACCAGTCGAACAGTGCACGTCTATGCTGTGGCGTGAGTGGAAAATGGGCTACAGGTGTTCGTGCCCGTAGTCTCACTGCTACTAATCGGCTCACAACAATTTTTGTTGACACGTCTGGGCTTGTAAGCCATCTGTACGATCTACCCTCACAATACGACGATCCTGACCAGCGTCTCTGCTGTGTCAACGTCCAGAACCTCGTCTATGGTGTTCACGCGACCACTCATACCAGCTTCGTGGCACATCTGACACATCACGTCCAACTTGTGTGACAATTCTCCGAAATGACCAGCCGACCACTCGGAAGGCACCCTTTCAAACAGCTCTGTTCGCTGTAGGAAGCACGAGTGCGTGTCGGTGACACCACACTGTGTCTTCTGGTTGTGAGCGTTCCGTTCAAAATGGTTCAAATGGCTCTGAGCACTATGGGACTCAACTGCTGTGGTCATAAGTCCCCTAGAACTTAGAACTACTTAAACCTAACTAACCTAAGGACAGCACACAACACCCAGCCATCACGAGGCAGAGAAAATCCCTGACCCCGCCGGGAATCGAACCCGGGAACCCGGGCGTGGGAAGCGAGAACGCTACCGCACGACCACGAGATGCGGGCTGAGCGTTCCGTATTAAAGGGTAGACGCAGATAGCGTTCTGGTAGTTACGAAATTGCGCTATCTGTTGGCGGACGACGTTGAAAACATCATCAGTAAGTCTGCTATATACGAACAGGCACGTGCAGTCATCAGATCAAACTCGGTATCGTCTTTCCTGGTGTACTAATTTTCTTTCCAGCAGTGTATTTACAACAACGTAATGGCAAAATTTTTAGGTTGCACATCTGTGTTATAGTGTCACAATAGGTCTCGCGTGAAGGCGCCAGGGAATAATTGCCACGGCACTGCAGGGAACTGTAGAGGATACAAGCTGTTGGAATACACCCAACAAGTAACTGAGGTCATAAAGTGCAAGTGCTACTCCAAAATGAAGAAGCTGGCACAGGAGAGGAATCGGCAGCTTGATCTTGCAGAGAAAGAAAAGACCATCGAAAAGAAATAAGAGAAATCAGAGCTCGCACAGAAAGAGTAATCTGTTCAGTTTTTTCCTCGTGCTGTGGGAGCTGGAACGGAGGGAAATAGTCTGAAGGAGGCACGATGAACCCTCTGGCAGGCAATTACGGTGGCCTGTAGGGTGATCACGTGGATCAAGTCCAGTATATTGCGCCGCGTCGCCTCTGTGAAGAGCCAAAGTGCTGCGTGGACGAGGCAAACGCAGCCCGGTCGGTTTACTCGGGGCTTATTTGGCGCCGAGCTGAAGGGTGCAGAGGCGTACCACGGCAGGTGAGAGCAACAGCTGCGGGCGGCAATAAGCGCGTGGTGACACTACGCCGACGCCGACGCTGGTGGCGGCGACCGCAGGGCGCACGTGCAGAGCGGCGGCGTCCGCCGCCCCTTCCCCAGCCGCCAGCCGCCCCCGGCTCCACGCCGCTGCCCACGCCGGATCAGTGGGCACGACGCGCGCGCCGCGGACGCAGGCCGCACAGCCAGCCACGGACATGGACCCCAGCGACGCCGACGCCGAAGCTGGATGCTGCGCCGAAGACGGCGGCTGCGCCGACGACGGGGGCGGCAGCGGCGGCGAAGGGGGCGGCGGCCCGCCGCACCAAGGTAACCTGCGCCTCGTAGTAGCAGCTTCGTGTCCGTGTCGATAAGTGGAAGGGAGCTAACTGCAAGTGAATTATTTTTACTTGACTGACCGCTAGGAAGTACACTAAGCCACTACTATATCTAGTCGTAGCTTGTTTTTCTGGATCTGAAGAAACTCACTTCGTTACTAACTGACCAACTTTGTGGTAGTTTCATTTGTCATAGCAAATTGGTACTAAGTATCGTTCCACTCACGCACAATTGCTGTCTCAAATCAGTGATAAGTGGACGAAAGTAGGTATCTTCTTTGTTTGTGTTCATCAGTGTTTCCTAATCCTTCCAACTAGTGCATTTCCTTTAACGGGGGTAGGACGTCAAACGGGCCGTCTTGGAGCAGGAGAGACACCGCAGGACATTTTAATTTCCACTGTTTATACTTTTACGAATAAATTCATAAAACTTTGTCAGCATGACCAGGAAGGATTCAGGTTTCACAATAATAGCAGTGGAAGTTCAAAAACATAACAAAATAAGTTTTTTTTACATGTGAAAGTTCATCATTTTTTCACTTCTATTGGCAGCGTTTGTTGCTATAGGTACATGTTTCTTCATAAGTAAGAGAGATTCTTCGATGAATTTTGCACAGCATACAAACCATACTTAAAGGTGTACGAAATTCTAGAAATTATTTAATTTATAAAAAAATGAATGTGCTGTTATATTTTAAACTTCATGTTTAGAAAAAATTTCAGTTTTATAATTAATTATCTCAATTTTTACCACAGTTTTTAATATATTTGGAAAATTCTAGAGTTTCATACACCTGTAAGTATGGTTTGTATGCTGTGCAAAATTCATCGAAGAATCTCCTTTACTTATGAAGAAAAGTCTACCTATAGCGACAAATGCAGCCAATGGTAAATGAAAAAAGGTGAAATGCAAATGTAAAAAAATTAATTATTTTCTCATATTTTTGAACTTCCACCACTATAAGTGTAAATCCTGAATCCTTTCTGGTCATTCTGACAAAGTTTTATGAATTTATTTTTAAAAGTATAGACAGTGGAAGTTAAAATGTCCTGTGGTCTCTCTCCTGCTCCAAGTCGCCCCTTTTGACGCCCTACCCCCCTTAAAAATCTTCCTTTATTGTCGAAACCACGCTTGCTTTCTATACTACCAGGTATCCTGAAAAGAAACCGCAAACTTTAGCGATAGGTTCCTTATACACAAATAAGTTAAAAATGTACAGTAAACACGAGTTCTTAAATGCATACTTTAAGATATATGGGCATTTTTTCTTCTTCGATTCTATGAAACAGATATCTTCCACTACAAGGTACTTGCTTTCCATGTTTTTGGAGGAGGAAATATTGACCAAAACAAGACAAAAAGTCTACTAAACAATGGCTCCAAGGCGCACACCTTAATAGCTATGACTACTTGTTCATCTTCGCTAGTGGGAAACACATCTAGAGAAAAAAGAGCTCATAGCCCTTATGGTAAGCATTTTACAGCCCATTTTTAATACAATTGTTTATTTTTGTTTTGGTCCATACTACGTACTCCGAGAAATATTAAAAGTAAGGGACTTGCAGTAGAACACATGTGTTTCATAGTATGTAAGATGAACAAAGTAGGTATTTTTTAAAATACACACTTTAGAGATCTTCTTTGCGAGTTTTTTTATTTTTTTTATTTTTTTTGCTCTAAGGAACTTGGCTCCAAAGATTATTGGTGTTTCTTTGGGACACCTATGCATTAATGCAACATTCTACAAATGAATTATTTTCAACAGAAATGACAATTATTTCATCTTATTTGTATTTGCTTGGAAAAGTAATTTCAAAATTTACCCATAACTTCTTAAAGTAACACTGCTTTACAACATCATAATCAAACAGGGCTTTTTGATTTAAATTTTAGAGATATGAATGGAGGTCATTTCTAGTTTCAGACTTTTACTTAATATTAGGCTCTGTGGATGAAACCTTAATGCTCATGACAGATTCGGCATCGTACCTGTTGCGGTATTAATTTTTTGTCGACGTAAAAACTGCATACAAAATTTCACTCGATATGTAATTTCAAATGCTAAAAGTCACAAAATAGCCTTCTGTGAGAATTGATGATTTTCATCTTTCGATGTGCGCCAGAATTTCGCTAATGGTATTAATTTAAAAATTTTTTTCCCCGATAGATCCCAATTCAGACCAGTAAATGATTCGAATTCATTTTCTGACAAATACAATAAATAAGTCCTTAAACTACAATTAATTTTGTCAGTAAATCTGCTATTCATTTCGAAAATACTAATTAGAATAACTTCTTCCGTAAATGCTGCTCTCATCCAACGTGTTCCTCTTGCAAACAGTCTTTTATTGTTGGGAAAGTATTTGGAGCACACGTGAAGTATCCGATCTTCAGGTGAAGAATTTATGTGTATTACCTTTATGTTCTTGTTGACATGCAAGGGTTAAATGAACTTCGTTAAACTTCGTGAAGAATGTCGTGTTACTCTCACGTCTTGTGCAGTTGCTCCTCATTGCTGAGTTGGCCATCTGCGAGGTCGCCGTCTGGACGCTGACAAAAACTGCCTTATAAGCTGTCACATTCGTATCAACTACATAAATTAATAAGTAAAACTCATTTTATTATTTCGTGTATATTTTTTTCGGCTTATTTCTTAATCGTTAGGAAGAAAGGAATATAAATTTCACAGAACCATTGAGCGATCCCCCCGGAACTCGTACCATCGGCAGCACAAAATTTAAGAGACATTAGTGTGCATTATGAAAAAATATTGCAAATGTCGGACATTTTGAAATTTACTTATTGTTTTTTTGTATTAAAAAAGATGTAATTTTCATTACAAAAACCACTAAATTCGTTAAAATGTCACTAGAGATTAATAAATTCAAGGATGAGCTTTGATGCGGAATCGTGGTGCACACAGTCTGCTGGCAGAAAGTGCCTGCATGAGTGCTGAAACCTTAAAAGGTTCCGTCAACAGTAGTTCGTTACCGAAACTCAAGAAATTTTTACATCACGGACATCAGTTGCAAAAGCCTACGTTATTATGCAATCCAGCGAAGTCGCTCGCTTTCCGCCAAAATTATCAACTATCCTCCACTAAAAATACGTATTTCCAAATGATGTTTTCGTCATAGGCGTGAAATATAATACAAATGCTTTGGTGAATAGAGAAGTATTCGAGGCCAGCTTTCACACTATGCCATAAGCATTCTCACCAACAGCTGGTATGTAGTGTTCCTCATTCAGAAATCTCTTATAGATTTGACCAATGTCACGTCTTGTAGAAAAATGACACATTTCTAAAAAAAATTTCTTTAATACGTCCTGTAGGTAGTATTGAACCTTCCACAATATCGACCAAAAGAGCACTGTCACACCTGAGTCTTCCTAGCTGTTCGACTTTCACATTCGTTCCTCACCATGAAAATTTCTTTTACTTATTTCATTATTTCTCCGAGGTACCAGACAAAAACAAAAGTGGTATGCTACTACAGTCTCTTTTAGCAGACCTATTACTGCTTCAATACAGACGAAACGTCGGCTACTTTAGTATTCTAAGCATTCTGTGTAACGTCGTGGCAGTACAACTAGAAAGACAAACGAAATGACCCAGGCCGCAGAAGCCTACATGTTAACAACAGATGGAAACAGCTGGAACCGTTCATTGAATCTCTTTCAACACAATATTTTTTCCTTTACCTTCTCTTTGCTTTTCTTCTTCCAAGTTCGCTTTTCTTTGGCGGTACAGATGATTCGCGTTTTTCTACGCTTCATCTCTACTTTTCATGTGATTTTCAACATATATTGTTTCTTTCCTTCAAAGGATAATGCAGATTAAAATCTATAATACCGTCCTTTGAAAATAGAACGATCAGAATAGCTTCCATTGCAATTCTACTTTTTTCGAAGTGTAAGTCGTCCCCAGTCAACACATATTCAGTTTTATCTCCCACTTCTGTGCATTTTACTATTCAACTACTCACGATTGTGAGTTATGAAACTGATGTTTAAAGCATGTGGGCGAGAATCCATGAATTGAAGGCGGGAGAAAACTTTCTGGTAGCGGCAAGAGCGTTGGCCCGCTATGCCAGGTCGGTAGGATTTAACACATTGGTAACAGACGACTAATGTTTCTATTATCGGACTGTTGTATTTTAGCCTGAATACCTATGAGATAAGTAGTGATACACTGCAAGGAAATTAATACAGCTGTTTAAAACGCTGGGCTTTTATTCACCAAGAGCCTTGGTCGGATCTCTATCCAGCTACAATGATTCAGAGTTTCGTTCGTTTCCACATATCTTCTAAGGCAAATATGTGGGTGGTTCATCAACTATCACAGCTGCAGTCGGCCTTGTACAGCTTTCTCCAGTCGCTCTGTAACTTTGTTTCTAACGATCGTGACGTTCATCTGACGTTCTTCGTGAATACTGAAGGGTGAAATGCTGAGGGCTCTAGTCCTCGCTCCGCGGTATGTGTAATCATAGGCAGTGAATTTTAGCACGCATTACACCACGTGTTATAAAGAATAATTACTAGTTGCACAAATAGCTCGTATACTACTTTCACATCTTCATACTTGTTTGATATTGGTCACTATTGACCATCCTCTGCACACGACCCTTCTTTCATCTTCTGGTAATTTCCTCCAGTTTTAAAGTATTCCAAGTCGTCTTCTTCCTTTTGCTCCCTTGCGAGTAATCTTCATTTCACTGACTTCCTTGCAGTCTGTTTCTGTGCAACATGTAGTGAACAGCCCTGGCATTCTATGGATAGCACTGGGTATCTGCTCCCATACGTCTCTCGTATCGGCAATAGATAATTTACACAACCGTTCCTTGCTAGCTTACACTAATCAAAATTGCCAAAGGAATTCCAAAGATAAACTTTCATAAACAATACAGAAAAACACTGCGTTTTTAATGTTTAGATTCTGGTCAAGCTACGGTGGTCTCTGCAGTTGCGGCGGTTGCTTACTTCTTTTCCCGCCAGATACCACCTCCTTTTTAGCAGACCAACTCACACCTCCCATCGTTGTCACGAGGTGTAACTACAGACGCCAATTACGTGTGGAACGCATATCAATACATACATTACAAACTCATGATTGCTATAAATGTAGATTATACACTATGTGATCCGGACACCTGGCTCAAATAACTTACAAGTTCATGGCGCCCTCCATCGGTAATGCTGGAATTCTATCTGGTGTTGGTCCACCTTTAACCTTGATGACAGCTTCCACTCTCGCTGGCATACGTTCAAGGATTCTTGGGGACTGTCAGCCCATTCTTCATGGAGTCCTACACTGAGGAGAGGTATCGATGTCGGTGGGTGAGGCTTGGCACAAAGTCGGCGTTCCAAAACATCCCAAAGGTGTCCTGTAGGTTTCAGGCCAGGACTCTGTGCAGGCCAGTCCTTTACAGGGATGTTATTGTCGTATAACCACTCCGCCAAAGGCCGTGCATTAGGAACGGGTGCTCGATCGTGTTGAAAGATCCAGTCGCCTTCCCCGAATTGCTTTTCAACAGTGTGATGCAAGGAGGTGCTTCAAACATCAATGTAGGTTTGTGCTATGATAGTGCCACACAAAACAACAAGGGGCCAAGCCCCCTCCATGAAAAATACGACCACACCATAACACCACCGCCTCCGAATTTTACTGTTGGCACTACACACTCTAGCAGATGGCGATCACAGGGCATTCGTGATACCCACGCCCTGCCATATAATACTGCGCGAAGAGTTTGACAGAGCACTGAAAGACCTGAGTCGCAACAAAGCTCCGGGAGTAGACAACATTCTATTAGAACTACTGACAGCCTTAGGAGAGCCAGTCTTGACAAAATTCTACCATCTGGTGAGCAAGACGTATGAGACAGGCGAAATACCCTCAGACTTCAAGAAGAATATAATAATTCCAATCCCAAAGAAAGCAGGTGTTTACAGATGTGAAAATTACCGAACTATCAGTTAGTAAGTCTCAGCTGCAAAATACTAACACGAATTCTTTACACACGAATGGAAAAACTAGTAGAAGCCGACCCCGGGAAAGATCAGTTTGGATTCCGTAGAAATATTGGAACACGTGAGGCAATACTGACCTTACGACTTATCTTAGTAGCTAGATTAGGGATAGGCAAACCTACGTTCCTAGCATTTGTAGACTTAAAGCTTTTGACAATGTTGACTGGAATACTCTCTTTCAAATTCTGAAGGTGGCAGGGGAAATATACAGGGAGCGAAAAGCTATTTACAATTTGTACAGAAACCAGAGGGGTATGAAAGGGAAGCAGTGATTGGGAAGGGAGTGAGACAGGGTTGTAGCCTATCCTCGATGTTATTCAATCTGTACATTGAGCAAGCAGTAAAGGAAACAAAAGAAAAATTCGGAGTAGGTATTAAAATCCATGGAGAAGAAATAAAAACTTTGAGGTTCGCCTATGACATTGTAATTCTATCAGAAACAGCAAAGGACATGGAAGAGCAGTTGAACGGAATGGATAGTGTCTTGAAAGGAGGATATAAGATGAACATCAAAAAAAGCAAAACAAGGATAATGGAATGTAGTCGAATTAAGTCGGGTGATGCTATTAGATTAGGAAATGAGACAAAGTAGTAAAGGAGTTTTGCTATTTGGGGAGCAAAATAACTGATGATGGTCGAAGTAGAGAGGATACAAAATGTAGACTGGCAATGGCAAGGAAAGTGTTTCTGAAGAAGAGAAATTTGTTAACATCGATTATAGGTTTAAGTGTCATGAAGTCGTTTCTGAAAGTATTTGTATGGAGTGTAGCCAACATGGACGAAAAATAGTTTGGACAAGAAGAGAATAGAAGCTTTCGAAATGTGGTGCTACAGAAGAATGCTGAAGATTAGATGGGTAGATCACATAACTAATGAGGAAGTATTGAATAGGATTGGGGAGAAGAGAAGCTTGTGGAACAATTTGACTAGAAGAAGGGATCAGTTGGTAGGACATGTTCTGAGGCATCAAGGGATCACCAGTTTAGTATTGGAGGGCAGCGTGGAGGGTAAATATCGTAGAGGGAGACCAAGAGATGAATACACTAAGCTGATTCAGAAGGATGTAGGTTGCATTAGGTACTGGGAGATGAAGAAGCTTGCACAGGATAGAGTAGCATGGAGAGCTGCATCAAACCAGTCTCTGGACTGAAGACCACAACAACAACAATAACACCAACACCCTGCAATTGTGTACCGTGATTCGTCACTACAAACAACGTTTTTCCACTGTTCAATCGTCCAATGTTTACGCTCCTTACACCAAGCGAGGCGTCGTTAGCCGTTTACCGGTATGATGTGTGGCTGACGAGCAGCCGCTCGACCATGAAATCCAAGTTTTCTCACCTTCCGCCTAACTGTCGTAGTACTTGCAGTGGATCCTGATGCAGTTTGGAATTCCTATGTGATGGTCTGGAAAGATGTCAGCCTATTACACATTACGATCCTCTGCAACCGTCGGCGGTCTCTGTCAGTCAACAGAAGAGGTGGGCCTGTATGTTTCTGTGCTGTACGTGTCCCTTCACGTTTCCATTTCACTGCCACATCGGAAATAATGGACCTCGTGATGTTTAGAAGTGTGGAAATCTCGTGTACAGACGTATGACACTAGTGACACCCAATCACCTGACCATGTTCTAAGTTCGTGAGTTCTGCAGAGCGCCCCATTCTTCTTACTCACGATGTCTAATGACTACTGAAGTCGCTGATGTGGAGTATCTGGCAGTAGGTGATAGCCCAATGCACCTAATATGAGAAACGTGTGTTTTAGAGGGTGTTCGGATACTTTTGATCACATAGTGTATATACACACCTTGATCTTGAATTATTCTATTAATGAAAACCGTATAAACATCCTCACAGTAGTTCCTGATATTAGTCTTCACATACAGGTACTAAACGGGACAGTGGACTTTAATTCGGTGAAATGTAATTTTTCCAGACAGGAAGGTTGTTTCAAACTCCTCATGTTCTTAGACATTCATATTCGTTCGCCATTCAGCCAGTACATTTTGGGTTTACCATTTGTCTCCACAGTTACATTTCAAAATTATCCAAGTATTTTCCCTCTTTATTAACGGCTGCCGGACGTTTGCTCGCATATAATACTACTTTCGAAATAAACACTTGAAAAATCTCTGAGTTCCGTCGGAGTCATTGTTGCTGTCCATAAAATTCACGCTTTTCAAAAGATTTTACTCATGGATATTCTTATTTCTTCCACACAACTTTCATTATCTGTTACGAAATTCTTACCATAATTATGTAAAATACAATACTTAACATGCTGTATTGTATTTCTTACGAGAATTATTTTGATGGAAACGTAGTATTTTGATGATTCTTATCACTTTGGTGTTTCCTACATTTATCCACATTACGGATTCATTTCCATTTTTACTATGCTGTCGATCTTAGGTTCTAAGACTTTGTCTGACTTAATCCACACTGTTAGGTTGTCTGCTCACTTAATTGCCTTTGTGCTTCTGTGTTCTACTATTATGTTCCTTGCTTTTTCTCTGTCTTTACACGTTATTTTATCAATGTAAAAATTTAAAAACCTCTTACAATACATGTCTCATATGTATCTTCATCGTGAATCCTTACTAATATTTTTGTCTTCTATGCAAATCCTTTAGCAGTTTTCTGTCCTTCCAGCTTGTACCAGAATATTTCAAGTTCCTTATGATCATACTCAGGCAACTGTTTGAAACGCTATTACCGAATCGCTGAAAATTATTTGTGTTATTTTGATGGATGCTAAGTTTCCGTCCAACTTCCAATAGATTCTCTTGCTCGTGTTCGTTTTCCTTTTCTGAAAGCAAACAGCTCCTTCCTCATAAGTTCCTCAATTTTACCTTCTAATCTTCAGAGTAGAAGGCTAAACATCGCCTCTGTGATGTGGCTTGCGGGAGTAATTATCTTACAATCTGTATACTATACAGTGCATCTCTTCGTTAAATAGACTAAAATACTTTTACCTAAATTGATATTGCATTACATCAGCATGTCAGTGCCGGAAATCTTTCAAAGAGACTTGTGCTTCTTCGCTTTAATCGCATATAATATGGGCTCCACTGTTCTCAAGACCTAGCAGATTTATTTCATTCTACTTCGTGGCTGGATACCTTTCATGTAAGGACGGAAATTGAAGACCTGGCCAGCATTTGTTTAAGCGAGTGCTGGAAACCGCCAAAAAAAACCACACTAAGGTTCACCGTTGTAACGGACGCGGTGGTTAATCCACCACGCCGACTCGATCCATGTGTGGCTCACTTCCTTGTCTTGTAAGCCAACGTGCCGCGCGCTCCGCCATATGAACGTGTCCAGAATGTATCTAATAATGAATTAGTAAGTGAATCCAAAGCAGCCAAGCAGTCCTAACACAAGGTGGTTTTATTCAGCCTTTGACCACGGTTTCGACGAATCTAACCTCGTATTTTTCAGAAAAAACATTTAAAATGAAGCCAGTGTAACAGCAATGACCACAAACCCGGAAACATACAAGTCAAAAATTCTCATAAAGAGGCTAGATCGCCACAAAGGTGTGGGAATATCACACATATAATAAAACATTACCACAGGAATTAAAACTAGTCCGTACTAAAATTTCACACTGGAAAAATACCAAATAATGGAGCGATTGTATGTCTTTCTAACGAAAATATGCTCTCAGCGCACGCCATTGTATGTATTATTAAATACGCTGGCCTCTGTGATCAGGGATTATCAAGAAATAGTAGTTAAAACCCAGAAATGAAACCAATCAAATAAAATGTCAGGTTGTGTAATGAACTGCTCGCCGACTCTCAGCGCAAACGGCAAATAAGTGGAAATTCTAACTTACATTAATGCATTATTGTACGAACAGTAATAAAGTTAATGCGTAAACATGGTGTGATAAACGTAAGTGACGATGAAACCGCAGTGAAAAACATAGATTAAGTAAAGTGAGTAAATCAGTGTCTCCATAAAATATCAAAAGAGGTAAATGAAGACTTACACAGAAATAATGTATATTGTAATTTTGAGAAATGGGCATCTCGCATCATAGGGGCCAGCATAGCCTATTTAATTATGTATACAAAGACGTGCATTGACATCTTATTTTTCTCTGGACAAATTTCACATAGATTCATTATTTGGTGTTTTTCCGATGTTAAATTTTAATATGTACTAGTTTTTATTCTTTACGTTATGTTTTACGAGATATGTGACATTCTGACCCTTTTGTGGTGATATAGTCGCAGCAAGACGTGTAATTTTCACGTGCGTGCTTCCAGGTTTGTAGTTATTGCCATTACATTGATTTTAGTTTACATGTTTTCCTGAGGAACACGGGTCTACATCCGACGAAACCATGGTCAAAGTTTGAATAAAAGCACCTTTTGCTTCCACTGGTTGGTTGCTTTGGGTTAATTTACTAATCTAATCGCAGCCGTGTTCAAAATATCGAATAATGAATGTAATAATATGTAATTCTCTTTCAATTTCCTATGAATTAGTGGTTGTTGTCAACATACTAGTACCTTTTCACAAGCAATGAATATAAGCTTTCTAATTTTCTATGAATTACTAGTTGTTGTCAACATACTTTTCACAAGCAATGAATATAAGCTTTATCGCATTTTACTTGTTAGCTGTAGATAACGATGTATCATACGTAAAACGAAAGACTCGTCCTGAATGTAACCTTAAGCTATTTTAATGCTTTCTGTCAGTTGACTCAAACCTGGATCAATGGATAACCACAAGATCAACGCAGAACAACACATACTCCGCCTCACGGTTTCCATCTGTCAGTACTTCTTCCAAAAGTTCTTCCGATATACCATTTGTTAATCAGTTATGTATCTGCTTGTAATAAATGTGGAATATGTTATTCGGTTAACTGTCTACTGTAGTCAAAGTTTCAACAGCGTGTATAATTTTATTCCCGCATAACACGTATTTCTTTTATTAAAATTTTCTCATAATTCTCTTTTCTCCTCATTTCAGCTCTATACATTTTCATTAGTATTCCATCTACACACAATATATTCTGCATTTTTCTAAAGCATCACACTTCGAAAATTTGTATCATCTTGTACGAACTGTTTACTGTCCACGATTCCGTACGTACAAAACTACAGTCCAAGCATATACCCGAAAGGACTTCCTAACACACAAATTATATTTGCGGCATTAAATAATATATCTTTTTGCGAAATGCTTCTCTTCCTATTGCTAGTCTTCTTGTTAAATCCTCTCTGCTTCGGCTACTGTCCGTTACATAGCTGCTCACATATCAGAAGTGTTTCATTTCACAGTCGAATTGCCTAAGTACCACCCGAATTACTTTTACTACACTTCATTATCTTTGCTTTACAGTTCTTTATTTTCATCATAATCTTCACAAGACACATCTTCCAAATCCTCCGCCTTCCATTACACATTTCAGTGTCATCGGAAAAACCTCACAGTTTTTATTCCTGCACTCTGTACAATAATTTCCTTCAGACATGCTCAAAACGCAGAAGGATAAGGGACAAGTTTCAAACTTGTCTCACTCCTTTCCCAACTACCGTCTTAATCCCTTCGACTCATAAATTCAGTCTCGTTTCTCCAAAAGGTGTAAATAACCTTCCACTCCCACTATTTTACCCCTGCTACATTCAGAATACCAAACACTGCATTCGAGTCAAAGCTGTTGAAAACTTTGTCTAAATCTACAAATGCTATGAACAGTGGTTTTTCTTTCTACAGATTATATTCTGACACATGTCTTAAAGTCAGTACTACCACGTGCATCCTTATCTTTTTTCCGAACTTAGACCGGTCTCCAGAAAGATCGCTTCTACATCTCTTTTCATTCTTGTGTAAATAATTCATGTTATTATTTTGCAACTTTCACATTCTAAACTGATAGTTTGGTAACATTCATACAACCCGCTATCTTATATTATTCTTGATGTCTGGGGGTAAATTGCCTGTTACATGTGTCCAGCATACCACATGGAACAATTTTGTCATGGTTGGCACTGATATGGTTCTCATTAAGGCTAAGGAAATGACGCCTATTCAAGGAGTCTTGTTTTCACTCAGTCTTTCAGTGACCTGTCATTCTCAGAGTATCACGTAACGGTCTCATCTTCATTTACCTCTTCTTCCTTTACATGACCCTGTATTCAAACTTCTTTCCTGTGTTAAGCACTTTTATAAATATCATCCTTTATTCAGCCCTCCCACCTCTGCCTGGTTATGTGTCGGCAGCTGAGCTCTTCAAATTCACATAGATGATTCTAGTTTCTCTGAAGACCGATTCAATTTTCCAAAAGGAGTTATCTACATTTACCTTAGTCATACAGTCTTGTACAAGTTTGTATTTGTCCTCTAGCTGCTTTTTATTTGTAGCTTTGCGCTTTCTGTCAAACTCGTTTCTTAGGCAGTTGTATTTCCTTTTAACTTCATTTGCCGCATTTTTATTCTTCCTCCTTCCGTTTGTTAAATATAATATCTTTCGTGTTATCCACTGATTTACACTCTGTCTTGTGTTTCTCGCTGTTTGATATTCTGCTGCCTACACCGGTTCATCCCACAAAACTACCAATTCTGCTTCTCGTGTACTCATTTCCTATGTTTAAGTCTACTGTTGCCTAATGCTGCAGCAACAGATAGTTCTTTCGAGTACTCCTTCTATATTTAAAAAAATGTATATCTTGCAATCGTCTTATTGTATTGTTAAATTTAACGTCTCTCCAAAGAAGTAGCCAAAAGACACTTCATTTTAGGAAGAAGTGCAAGTACAGTCGGCTTTTACGTTGCGCAGTAAGCTAGCAATAAAGTTAGAGTTTATGATGATGCAGAGAATTGAATTTCGTCATCTGGAGACCAGTGCCTTCATGAAGCCATAATTAAGGTCCCATCGACATATGATCCTGCTCCTATACCCTGCGTGGTAGAGTAGGAAAAGCACAGATGATTATGATATACTGCAAGCGTACTCCACCTGAGTATTTTCTTAAAGTAATCCTATGGTTGCACTATTCGGAAGATAATCACAAAAGAATTTCTTTTCATTATGGAAGTCGTTTCCTAAAATGACTGCTGAGAGTACCGTAATTAATTTTTTTTAATTCGGCAAGCAAATCCACCTCTATAAATTAATTTATATGGTCCTGTTTTCAAGAAAGGGAATAGAATATACGGAAACTGCTATAGAGGCATTAGTGTCAACTGTACAATGATATGCTTATGTGGCAAGATAATGTTTGAAAAAATTAGACAAAATGTTGATCACCATATCGGGGAAGAACCGATTTGTTTTAAGCAGAACAGATAATGTACAGGTAAACTATTTATTTTACAGCTACTAATGGAGAAGTTCATAGCAGAAGGGAAAAAGCTACACATTGCCTTTGTGGATTTAGCAAAAGCTTAAGATACAGCCCCTAGATCTAAGCTGTGGTAAGCTATGAAATATATAGGTATATATGGTCACCTTTTACAAATTGTTATTGAAATGTACTGAGATAATGTGGTGCAAATTAAACGAGGTTCAAAGTTATCAGAACCAATTAATGTCAATAAAGGTTTGCTACAAGGTTACAGTATGTCACCCATCTTGTTCAATTTATATGTAGATGTGGCTCTCCAAAATTGGAAGAACAGCTGCAGAGGAATGATGTACAGATATTTTCATTAAGTTCTGCTGACAATCAAGCTATTATAGCACAAGATGATTATGACGTTGAGTTCATGAAACGACGATTATATCAAGAATACAGCAGATGGGAACTCCAAATGAGTCTAACAAAAACAGAGTATCTGGTGGTGAATAGTGATGCTAAATTTAAAGTACACATCAGTGACAAAACATTTATGAGATAGGCAGAGAAATTTAAATATCTCGGGCACATATTGATAAAAATGGATAGGGCCATAAAGAAGTGAAGTATAGAATACAGCAAAGCAGAAAAGTGTTATGGTGTATAAATTCTTTTTGGTGGGATAAGAACATTTCCAACAGCAATAAGTAAAGAGTAGGTAAGATAATTGTTGAGACAGTGCTACGCTATTGAACTGAACTATGGATCTTGAATGACGATTTCAAAAGAAGACTATTGGCTTTGAAAATGAATTATTAGCGTAGGAGTGACAGAAGACCAATAATCTAAAGGAAAACTAATGATCAAGTAAGAGCTAGAACGAAGGCAAATGATACAGTTATAGAAAGAATTGAAAGAAATCATTAAAATGGTACGGACGTAAGACGAGAATGCCAGATCGCCGGTGGCCAAAGAAGGTTTATGAATGGAAACCACCCAGCAGACGTAAGTGCGGAAGACCACGACGTTCTTGGACAGACCACATAAGAGGAGTAATGGAACGTCGCAACATAGACAAGGAAGATGTGCTGGATAAAGAGGCTTGGTGGAGGATAACAGGAATACAACAAGATGTTGTTATTGATTAATTTTTGTATTGATTGATCCTATAACAATAATAATAATAATAAATTAATATATTCATAGTATATATACACAAACCAAACAAGTTTTGATTAACTTGTCATAACTGGGATTCACAGTGACGTAAAATTTTTTTTGAAAGACATGTTTACGCCAGTGACTGCTAAACTTTTTATTTCCACTATTGCAATTTCAGTCTTAGGTTATTATTAAATGTAGCTGAAATACAAAATGTTTATAAAATATTTTACAAAAATCATTGTGTGTTTTCACAGTCGGCCGATTACACAGTTTGCAAAATGAAGCTATGTAACCTTGTTTAGTTACATGTTTTGGCTTTAAGCCATGTCAGCTTTATACAGACTGACACATTTACATGTCGTTGTCATTTGCGGTAACATACATTCGTAACGCTGCTAGGTAGTGCGAGTTTACATGTCCATATATCGTGAAACACCACAGTCTTAACATACAATTGTTCGTTCCACCATCACTAGTAACTCTTGCACTAAACCACAGCAGCGAACGACTGTTTACAGGCTACTGGTAGACGTTTTGGTGCATAAACGGATTACTGATAATATCCTAGTTCTGAATACACGCTATTGCTGTCCAGCGACTGTACTAGCAAGCATGGAGTAACGCACTCGTTTTACAATTATGGAACATACTATAATTTCTTACATAATCTACCCCTAATCTTATATGTGTGTAGGAACAGGACATAATTTATTTCGTTATAGATTTTTTTTAAAAACATCGTAGTTAAAATGCGTGAAAGTTTTACATGTGTTAGTGTTCTCACTATGTCCCTCGAACACCTAATACTATCCGTGCTAGCTTTGATTTCACGTATTTTATTACATTTGTAATATTTTGCTGTGTTATTAGGTGTCAAAAACTATTTTCCTATTTGAAGGAAAAAGTTGAGGATTGAAATTTCGTGGAACGAAAAACAATGGTTGCCACCCCAACTCACGTATCATATCCGTCACAGTCACTCCCCTGTTTGGTGGCAGTACAGTATGAGCTGTCCATGTCTGAATTTTTTCCATATCTCTGGTAAGGATCCAGTACCGCACAGAAGTACTCTATGAGATGACGGGCAAACGAAGTGACGACTGTCTATTTATCAGATTTGTTACATCTTCTAAATATTTTGCTAGTAAAAGGGCTCAACTTCCCCACAAAATATATATAATCGTTCCAATTACAGCTGTTCGTACTTGTAATTCCTAGGTGTTTAGCTGAATTGGTAGCCAGATACTGCTGCAACTGGCTGCCTCAACATTTTCCACGTTACCTTCCAGTGTTTGGAAGAACCACACATCTAACTCAGTCCAATGGTTCTGTTAAATTAAGCACGCCATCGTTTAGACAGCGGCCAGAAACTGCAGACATATGGAAGTCTGACTCTTCCAAGACGTTGACATTAAGTGGAAAAATCACATTTTTTAGAATCCTGATATGACTTTTGCTGGTGTCACTGCCTTAGAGAAACTCTGACCAACACGTTCTGCAATATGGCTAACTGCCATTGGTGTGCTTGCATTTCTCAGTAGCTATGAGTCAACACTAAAAGTATAATAAGCCTCAAGAGAACCAAAGACTGAAATATACAAGGGCTGCTGTTATGCCTGGATTGGGGTGGAAGCGTTAACATTTATTTTCCTGCTGCTTTAGTCATGTCCAACACAGATATATGACTCAAAAGGTTGTTGCATATCAGAAGAGATTCGTGTTCTTTAGATGAATTTGTCTGTTTTATTAAATGTTGAGTCACTTTCGGAAATAATTATGTCATCCAGTAAAAGAATCTGCAGGAGCTCCATTTATCGTATGTAGTTTAAAGTTCTTCCGGCGGGCGGAAAACCACAACAGGAGGTACAGACGTGCCATCAGCACTCACTACTGCAACGACCCTCACTAAAGCCTGCCTCTCTCTCTCTCTCTCTCTCTCTCCCCCCCCCTCTCTCTCTCTCTCTCTCTCTCTCTCTCCCCCCCTCTCTCTCTCCCTCTCTCCCCTCTCCCCCCTCTCCCCAGCCGACCGTGGTGGCCACGTGGTTCTAGGCGCTGCAGTCCTGAACCGCGCGACTGCTACGGTATGCCCTTAGGTTAGTTAGGTTTAAGTAGTTCTAAGTTCTAGGGGACTGATGACCTCAGATGTTAAGTTCCATAGTGCTCAGAGCCATTTGAACCATTTGAACCCTCTCCCCACTAGTTCCGCGATTTAGCTCATTTGAACGTTTTATACTAACAACTTTTCTTGGTGATGGCACAGTTACGACAACTATCTCATCTAACAGCAAGGCTCTTTAAGGTTGCTGTGAATAAATGGACGTTAAACAGTCACAGAAAATCGTAACGTTGTGTTAGTAAAAAGAGGTTACCTCTGATAAACTACAAGCCTCGGGTTTTCCAATACTCAGGCCTTGGTTATGATGAAAAAACCCCTCATTCATTCGAAACTCGCTGACTTGGAAATTTTCTGTAATGGTGAGATATTCGTTGTTCGATTTTTCTCCGCCCTTTGATAGGCCAAACGTCTCAGAAAACGAGTAGACAGACCAAAATTCATTTGCTACATGGGAACCGATAAGTTGCTAAATCTTTTTCTTGTTCATTATTAGAAATCTTACGAACAACATAATGAGATTTCGTGGCAGCGTCCGGAATTTTATTCCTCTGCAACGTATCAACACGAAGTGCCATGTAATCCTGTCTTCGCTTTGGCTGCTTCTCTTAAGTTGTAATGTTTATGTGACACTAAATGAACTACTTCAATCATCTGCTGCTCATCATTGCTTCCAGTCTTCCGGGGTAACTTTTTTGGTCTGGTGATATATCAATAGATTGATTAGAGTATCCTATAGTGCATGCAAATTTTGATTGCTGTTAGCAGACATATTACTTGTTTTGTATACTAGTTCTACATCTTTAATTTCTGTAAAATTGAAAGTAAATGATAGTGTATAGTACACAGTGTAACAACTGTTTCACTGCGTACCACATTCAAGTGTTTCACTGCGTACCGAATACAATATAAACGGAAAAATAGATAGGAGTCTTAACCTACATATCTACCACATCTAAAAGTGGTCAGTATACATCTAAAAGTGTGAATGTGATCACAAAATATCAAATTTCTATTAACTGTACTTTACGTGGATGATATTAAACTTGCAAATAGATATCAAATGTAATTTCTGACAATGAGAAAAAATAAAATAACGTATAGAAACGAATACAATAAACTAAACTGTCCACCACTACAGAAAAAGATGTATTTTATCGTGTTATACATATAGGGATACCAACATGAAGAAAAAATTACTAGAAAAGATGACATGGAATGTACCACTGTGCACCGTATTTCACTGTGTATTATTGTTTCCAACTATTTCATGAAAAATCCACGTCTGCCGTGATTCCATCAGAAATACATTAAGTCTCCTAATCAAATTAATTATTGTACAGACCACACTCGCTTCTTTAGCCATAGGCCCTTGGTTGAGTATTACACAAATATTGTAATTGAACAATTAGATCTGGAATGTTTTGGTCTCACACAGTTTAGGGCAGGGGCGGGCAGGAATCCTGCACGTGTGCGGTGCACTTGCACGCGTGCAGTTAACAGGTGTTCTGCGTGCACACAGGGGCAAGTTGTCCACCCGCTTGTCCCCCCTCCCCGCCATACATTCTGTCCGCTCCTTCCTCTGCAATGCGTTTTGTTTCCTAGCTTGCTTTATTGAATGAAGGAATAAGATTAGTTGGAGTGCTTGAAAGATATCGTGTTTTGAAAGAGTACCTATTACCTACGATACGTTTTATTTAATTATCACAGGTGGAGTAGAACAAAATTTCTACATACAGATAAACACAAGCAGTTACTTAAATTTTCACCACTGATGTTTGCTGTTAACCGACACTTACTAATTCAGCAAATGGTTTTCCAGCTCTCGCTATATTAAGCGCAATCTTATAAATTGCACGTACCGCTGGGCTATTATTGCTGTCGTCCTGAAAAATTGAAAACAGTGCCCCATAAAATGTTAAATCAGTTTGATGAGAGACATGACGAAAGGAAGTCGCAGATCTCTTGACCACAGCAACTACGACAGATTCATCTAGTATCGTCAGATCGCTCTTCTTAAGCTCAGTCGATTTCCCCATCCGCTCAGAATCGGACAATAAATTGTACTCATCCTTGTGAAATTTGTTATAATGGCCTTCAATACTAAACTTCCGCTGACCAGCGAGAATACTGCCACATATTAAACATTTCGAATTTTCACGTTTTTGTACAGAGAAAAAATGATTCTCCCATTACTTTTTAAAAGATAGCAAATCTCCACTTCTCCGTTTCCTTGTTTCACTCTGCATTTTCGGGTTCTTGAAATACAACGTTCACTACGTAGTGATCGCTACGCATGAACGTCCGCAGCTTAGCCTGGCACTACACTGCAGCAACCTGCTTGCTGTCGCCACTGCCCCAGTCGACGATTGCACGCGAGCAGCACACGTGCAGCGCTGTGCGCTCGTGAGCCACGTGCAACGTTTGCACGCCCCTGGGTTAGGGGATAAAAAATCGATTTTCATTCCTTGATACCAACTCCTTGTATATAGGGCGGTCCATTGATAGCGACCGTACCAAATATCTCACGAAATAAACATCAAACGAAAAAACTACAAAGAACGAAACTCGTCTAGCTTGAAGGGGGAAACCAAATGGCGCTATTGTTGGCCCGCTAGATGGAGCTGCCACACGTCAAACGGATATAAATTGCATTTTTTTTAAAAACAGGAACCCCATTTTTATTACATATTCGTATAGTACGTAAATAAATATGAATGTTTTAGTTGGACCACTTTTTTCGCTTTGTGATAGATGGCACTGTAATAGTCACAAACGTATAAGTACGTGGTATCACGTAACATTCCGCCAGTGCGGACGGTATTTGCTTCATGATAGATTACCCGTGTTAAAATGGACCGTTTACCCATTGCGGAAAAGGTCGATATCGTGTTGATGTAAGGCCATTGTGATCAAAACGCCCAACGCGAGTGTGCTATGTCTGCTGCTCGGTATCCTGGGCGACATCATCCAAGTGTCCGGACCGTTTGCCGGATAGTTACGTTATTTAAGGAAACAGGAAGTGTTCAGCCACATAAAAAGTCAACCACGACCTGCAACAAATGATGCCCACGTAGGTGTTTTAGCTGCTGTCACGCTAAGCTGCACATCAGTAGCAGACAAATTGTGCGAGAATCGGGAATCTCAAAAACGTCGGTGTTGAGAATGCTACATCAACATCGTTTGCACCCATATTTCTATGCACCAGGAATTGCATGTCGACGACTTTGAACGTCGTGTACAGTTCTGACACTGGGCGCAAGAGAAATTACGGGACGATGACATTTTTGCAAGCGTTCTATTTAGCGACGAAGCGTCATTCACCAACAGCGGTAACGTAAACCGGCATAATATGCACTATTGGGCAACGGAGAATCCACGATGGCTGCGACAAGTGGAACATCAACGACGTTGGCGGGTTAATGTATGGTTCGGCATTATGGGAGGAAGGATAATTGGTACTCATTTTATCGATGGCAATCTGAATGGTACAATGTATGCTGATTTCCTACGTAATGTTCTAATGACGTTACTACAAGATGTTTCACTGCATGACAGGATGGCGATGTACTTCCAATATGGTGGATGTCCGGCACATAGCTCGCGTGCGGTTGAAACGGTATTGAATAGAATACTTCTTGACAGGTGGATAGGTCGTCGAAGCACCATACCATGGCCCGCACGGTCATCGGATCCGACGTCCGTGGATTTCTTTCTGTGGGGAGAGTAGAAGGATATTTGTCATCGTGATCCACCGACAACGCCTGACAACATGCGTCAGCGTATTGTCAATGCATGAGCGAACGTTACGGAAGGCGAACTACTCGCTGTTGAGAGGAATGTCCTTACGCGTATTGCCAAATGCATTGAGGTTGACGCACATCATTTGGACCATTAATGGCATTAATGTGGGATTTACAGGTAATCACTCTGTAACAGCATGCGTTCTTAAAAATTAAGTTCACAAAGGTACATGTATCACATTGGAACAACCGAAATAAAATGTTCAAACGTACCTACGTTCTGTATTTTAATTTGAAGAACCTACCTGTTACCAAGTGTTGGTCTAAAATTGTGAGCTATATGTTTGTGACTATTACAGCGCCATCTATCACAAAGCGAAAAAAGGGGTCCAACTAAAACGTACATATTTCTTTACGTACTACTCGAATATGTTATAAAAAGGGGGGGTTCCCATTAAAAAAAAAACGATGTTGATATCTGTTTGACCTATGGCAGCGCCATCCAGCGGGCCAACCATAGAACCGTCTGGTTTCCCCCTTCAAGCTAGACAAGTTTCGTTCTTTGTAGTTTTTTCGTTCGACGCTTATTTCGTGAGATATTTGGCCTGGTCACGATCAATGGACGAACCTGTATAAACCTGCGTGGTTAATCATGTCTCGTAATTTCATCAATAAAACTACTGGGGAAACTGCTTCCAGCCTTGTTATGTTTAACGGTCTGTCAGGACAGCGATAATGCACGCTTTTTAATTTACATACACGTAATTTGTAATTTCGTACGTACGGTAGACATTGCGTGCAAGTTCACCAGATAATTAAACTCACAAATGTTAGTGAGGTCCTCGTGGGTCAAATCGCAGTTCATATCTCCACTGTCTTCAGACACAGAGTGGAGAGGCAAAAGCCGAAAATCCATTGTTATGGTGACACATGAGGGGATGAATCTCACTGTAGAACGATATCATTCCCATCGCGACACGATAATGGAAAATGGACTTCAGCAACTTCGTTTGGCGCGATTTGGGATGGTTTATGATAATGGAGATTGTAAGGCCTGGTGTCATGAATATGCACCATTACGAAACAGTAATGTGTTCTCGGACACCTTTCTGTGAGAGCCAAATTTAGGTAAAGTCAGTATTCGTACTAAGAATGATATATCTGTCATGGGTGAAACTATGAAAAGCGAATAAAGTCGCCGAGCAGTTTACGATCATTACAATGTCACAAAGCGTTCACACACACATGTGTATACATATATTTTTGCACGTGAAAATATACTCGTCAAAACAACTAAATTGTCACTGGAGTTGTACATACGTTCCTAGGAGGAGCCTTGTTTATGACACGCAGTATCAGAGGAATGTTATAGTTTCTGTGTTGAAATACACATTTCAATTATCCATGTGACTGACAAGTGAATTACTTACATAGCAATGGAATTCCAAAAGAAGTTTGTGTCCAAAGGCAATCCTTACGTTTAAATGTACTGCGAGGTCCTTGCACCGAGATTTACAACATCTTTGGTATGGAGAGTTAAACAAAAGTCAGTAGAATCTGCGGGAGGTAACGGACGCCTCCCTTACGGAAACCGGCACGTAATCGAAGACGATTACGGTGAAGTTGTCCGCAGGCGGCTACAGTAATCCAATAAAATCGCGTATTTTCACTTCCTTTCTAACTATAACTTCAACGGCAACTGCAAGGTTGCTTACCAAAAGTAGCATGAGGTCGATCCTAAGGTGGTTTCTATACCGATGACCCGCAGTGTGTCTAAATAACATTACGATGCTGTATCACAATGAGGAAGATCAGGTATATAGTGTAAGTAGGCTGTTTAGGTTTTTTTATTGGTAACGCCACCTCTGTATAAAAATCACTGGCTGTGCTGTGTGCAGTCTGTGGCTGCTTTGCATTGTTGTAACACTCGCCATTGTAGTGTTAGGCAGCTGGCTGGGAACAGCGCGTAGCGTTGCGCAGTTGGAGGTGAGCCGCCAGCAGTGGTGGATGTGGGGAGAGAGATGGCGGAGTTTTGAAATTTGTCATGAACTGCTATATTTATATATGATGATATCAAGGTAAATACATTGTTTGTTCTCTATCAATATCTTTCATTTGCTAACTATCCCTATCAGTAGTTAGTGCCTTCCATAGTTTGAATCTTTTATTTAGCTGGCAGTAGTGGCGCTCGCTGTATTGCAGTAGTGGGAGTAACCAAGATTTTTGTGAGGTAAGTGATTTGTGAAAGGTATAGTTTAATGTTAGTCAGGGCCATTCTTTTGTAGGGAATTTTGAAAGTCAGATTGCGTTGCGCTAAAAAAATATTGTGTGTCAGCATAAGCACAGTCTTGTATAATTGTTCAAAGGGGACGGTTCATAATATTGTGTGTCAGGATAAGCACGAACTTACTTCAAAATTTGTTTCTTTCACACCGTTACGTAAAGCCACTGGACGGTCTGTATCCAACGCCTTTGTTAAAAATTTCTTACGTGAAGTTGGACACGTTAGTAAAGTAATTTCAGATAACGGACCGCAATTCAGATCTGGTGTTTGGTCACGCTTGCTTCGGAACCATAAAATCAAACCTGTTTTTATTTCATTGTACTCACCACATTGTAACCCTTCTGAACGGATTACGAAAGAAATCAATAAGCTTTGCAGACTTTATTGTCACAGAAAGCATCAGCATTGGGACAGATATTTACACTTATTTCAAAACGTGCTGAATGAAATGCCTCATGACTCCACTGCTTTACCACCTACTCTTGTACTGAAGAATGAAAAACCACCGAACAGAATCAGAGAGCTTGTACCTTTCCCGAATACACGTAAACTTCGACACAAAGACATAATTGATTTGGCTATTAAAAATATAAAATCTGCAGCAGACAAAAGGAGAAAACTACAGGGTAAAGCAAATGTAAAGAAATTATATATTGGTCAGAAAGTTCTCATTAAAGCTCATTCATTGTCACATAAGAAGAAACACTTGAGTCACAAATTCTTTCTGGTTTACAATGGACCTTACAGAATCCGACGTATACCACATGATAATTGCGTTGAAGTTGAAACTCTGCGTACTAGGAGGAGTAAAGGTTTACACCACATTTCACATGTAAAACCGTTTATTGAAAGATAATCTGCTTTTTAACGTAGTCTTTGCTATAAAACTTTTTACTTCACATTTCTAGTACAATTTGTCACACTGAGAAACTGTTAACATGCAACAATGTTTTGAAGTCAACCATCCAGCCTAGAACCTAGGGAACATTTTTAAACAGAAATTACTAATGCATTGTTATAGTGAACAGACTACACAGTGTTGTATTTGTACATTCTTGCTTGTTTGTTGCACGATTACGTAACGACTATAAGGCTCACATACTTAGAACATTTACCAGTACTGCTAATGAGATTTTAATGCAACATTTTGGTTTACTTGAAAATACATTCTGGATTTAAAGTACTTTCTGAGAGATACCATATGACACAGAGGTTAGTTTATGTGACAGCTACACGATTTTTATCACGACGCTACTAATCAGTGACAATTTACAATGTTGCTTTTGCGGTGTATCTGTTTTATATCTGCACAGTTTTCCGAATTCTTCTGGAAAGAAAAACATGTTTTAGTAGTAACTTTTGTGGTATAGCTACAATGAGACAGCCATTTTCGTGGCACAACAATACGTTACTGTACAGTACTTCCTTCATCACGCCAATAAGCGTTGTAACTACGATATCTATACACAAAGCATTTCACTTTTGCTTATCATGAGGTAAGTACATTGACTTCTGCAGAACTTAGCTTTTGGAGGACGATAACTACGACACTTCCACAGAGATTATGTTGCGACAAGACGCACAGTTTTGCGCTACAGTACACGTATTTGAATGATTAATCTTATACTTAAAACATTTATTTTTAAAGATTTTTGAATTACAAAGAAAGTTTTCCGTGATACATTTCATTCCATTGCTGTAATCTGTAACACCTGAGGGTATAATTACATTAATCCTCAGGGGGGTACACGCTTACTTTGTGTACCATGTGTGTGGCAACCACAAGGAACTCTAGCTAATATGGTATTTGCCTATACAACTTTACACATCAGTACCATATTTCTCTAACACACAAATTACACAGCTATCTGATCATTTAACTGAGAGATAAACATTTTTTTTACTACATCAGTGACACATGTTTACGCAATTTCACAGTTGGGTAATTTCGCACTTATGAAATTGTATTTTGTCTGTACTTTGTGAACTGTTCATATTTTTTCGGAACTATTGTGATACTATGAGAGCTTTGAATGATGTATTTGGTTTTGGATCACAATTTTTAAAGTACGTTTGAGGTAGATGACACTATTGAAATGAGCAGCGAATTTTTTTTAGGTTTTGAAATTATTGGAGGAAGCTACGACGATTTTGAGAATTGACTGAGATGTTATGATATTATTACGACGACGATGTGTACTATGCTGTTGAGATATGTTTATGATCAATAAGATGATGCTACTGTATATGAGGAATAAGAAGTATGTTGGAAACCAAGAATCGTACTTTAAGAGTCATGAAATGTGTGTAAATGTGTGACTGTATCACAATGCTGACGAATATTTTTCTTGGACAGTTATATTTATAGGATTTTGTTTCTACAGATTTGCAACGCTAATTCTTGACCTGTGAAATATTTTTATATGAGACTGCCACTGTAGCGGAAACTGCTGTCGTAAATATTTCCGTACAAAAGTTAAGTGACCACCTGCACGTAATGCATCACGGGCACCCAGCTGTGTCAGACGCCTAAAAAAAAAGCCATTATTGCGAGCCCTTTACAGCGGCACAGGTAGAAAAAAAAAGGGAGACCATTATCCTCGCTATTGACGTTTCTTTGTAGAAAGCATCGTAAATACGACACGCTAATAATAACTTGGAAACATTCTTACATCTGCACACCTGATTAGGACAAGTGTCTATCTACAAGAATTGAGAGAATTTCTACTAACTTACGAAATGCCTCATGACTACTGAATTATTATTTTATGCTTTACTTTGTACATAGTTGCTTATTTCATTTGATATCTGGTTTCCAGCTGTCTTGCAGCATTGGTTTCATAAAATAAAATTAAATGCATTTGCTAATGTGAACACTTTCTGTCAACAGATCTATTAAATAATAATTTTGTGATCCACATTCTTCAAAAAAAGGAGCACTTGGAAAGGAAAGAACAATAAGAAGGGACTAGTAACAGTAAATGCATACATAATATTCTTTTCAAGTACATGGTAATATTTTTTTTACAATAAGTTGTTGTGGTGCACCACTTTAATTACATAGACATTAAGATGCGAATATACATTTCCCTTGTCTGCATTGTTGTCTTTAGTGTACTATTTTTTCTGCTTGATATTTGCCATGCTTAGGTATTAATTATAGCATTTGCTGCTGCTGTTTGCCATGCATAGTGCTACTAAATTTCACTTTGTATTATTCTGTTAAGCTAGTTTTACTACTGATTTATTTTTCTTGTTTGCTGCTCATTGCCTTATATTAGTTGTAATTTATGCTGCTTGCTTTGCCTTTTGTATTTTTTATCATTGCTGTTTGTGTTAATTGTTTTCTGCTGCTGCATTGCCTCGTTCCTTAGTTTAGCATCTGAGCTCAGTAGATTTAAGTTAGCTTAAGAGGGGTAGACTATATAAGAAACAGATTTGGCAAAAATGAGTATTGTGCACTAAGAAATAATTATTTTGAAGGAAATATGAACAGAGTAGAGAAAGCAGGTATAGATAGGACTTTTTGGAAATAATGAGGAACGAAGGGAGATCTCCGAGAAGTAAAGAAAGTTTTGTTTGCAAAATACTGCAGTAAAAGGAACCCTGTCCTTTCCTTGTGTTATCCCACTATGTGTTTGTGTTCCCTTGTATATTTGTGTTTTTCCTGTCTTTATGTGTTTAGCTAATAAGAGTTATGTTGTAGAATTTTTCTGATAATACGTTATTTTCTTTGTAAAGATGTTTACACATTATTTATTCTGTTTTGTTTTAATGTTCATGTGTGAAGTTGATGTTTCAAAATTTATTCTGATCTTTTATGTATGTACTCTTGTCATAATTCCTGTAACACTGACGTATATGTCTATTTCTATTCTTTTGTAAAGCCCCTATTACTACAAACGTTATCTGTATTGTTATGTTCTTTAATGATGTATTTTGTACCTTTGTAATTGTATTCTTATGTTGTAAATTTATAATTGTATAGACACCAGTTCTTCAAATTAAGTTACATTTCACTGCACACGTTTCTGTTGGTCATAGTATATGGACAATATGTGAGAAGTAGGGACTGTTAGTATTTGCACGTGTGTTAATAACTCAGCAAGGGACTGGATAACAGCATTGCTGGTTCTAAGGACAATTAAAAAAACTTTGTGAGTGCACAAGTGGTGGTTTATGGACTTGCTATATTGTCCACAAGACTCTTCGATGGTGATTGTGCACCTGCACAGTTGCAACAGATGGCTGCTGGCCGTCTCTACAAGGACTACAGTGGGTCTACATCTTTGATGATCCATCAATACCATTATTTCTACAAGGACTGCATTGGGTCTGCACCTCTGGTGGCCCACCAATACCGTAATCTCTACCAGGACTACAGTGGGTCTGCTCTGTGATGACATACCCACCAATACTCTTCAAAACGTCGACTGACTCCGCTGTGGGTTTGCTCTGTTGTGGCCCATGACCTGTCTGCATGTCGAGAGTCAGCACTGTCTTTCCGTTGGAAGGACAACGCTACTTCTTCAAGATTGCATGGAAATCCACTACTTCCGTGTGCATTTTCTTTTCCTGCTCAGACTTTGAGAAAAACACTGCAATCTGATGAATGATCAGGACTGTCTTTATGGACTGTGAGAAAATTTTAGCTTTTGACCAACATTGTATCAATAAGTGTGTGCATTTGATTTCTTTGTTATTGTAATTATTAAAAAATTTTTTCAAATCTGTATTGGCCACTGCCCAAACCAATTTGTAAAATTTTTTGTGGGGAGCATAGGGGCTATGTAAGTAGGCTGTTTAGGTTTTTTTATTGGTAACGCCACCTCTGTATAAAAATCACTGGCAGTGCTGTGTGCAGTCTGTGGCTGCTTTGCATTGTTGTAATACTCGCCATTGTAGTGTTAGGCAGCTGGCTGGGAACAGCACGTAGCGTTGCGCAGTTGGCGGTGAGCCGCCAGCATTGGTGGATGTGGGGAGAGAGATGGCGGAGTTTTGAAATTTGTCATGAACTGCTATATTTATATATGATGATATCAAGGTAAATACATTGTTTGTTCTCTATTAATATCTTTCATTTGCTAACTATCCCTATCAGTAGTTAGTGCCTTCCATAGTTTGAATCTTTTATTTAACTGGCAGTAGTGGCGCTCGCTGTATTGCAGTAGTGGGAGTAACCAAGATTTTTGTGAGGTAAGTGATTTGTGAAAGGTATAGTTTAATGTTAGTCAGGGCCATTCTTTTGTAGGGAATTTTGAAAGTCAGAGTGCGTTGCGCTAAAAAATATTGTGTATCAGGTTAAGCACAGTCCTGTATAATTTTTCAAAGGGGCCGTTTCAATAGGGACACGAATTGGGGAATTCATTACGAGTAATGTAATACATAGCGTTAATTTTATTTCGTCTGAGGATATTTGACGAAACTGAAAAGTTACAGGTTGTCTGTACAGTTTCATACGTTATGGAGCCCCACAGTAACGGATTCCAATATCGTTGAGTAGCGTCACCTTTTCCGAACGTGTTATAGAAAGCATTATTCTACATAATATCATGCAGCAGCTATTTCTTTGTCAGACAAGCAGGGCTGTCTCCGCTTTAAGCAAAATCATTGTACTGTGGGGGCCTTATAAATGAATAACACGTGCAGCCTCGTAACATTTACATTGATGGGCGACACAGAATATCGAATCATAAGTCAGATAACTGTTTTCGATATGACACTCGTGAGCGACAAAAGTAGATCGCATATTTTGTTAACGAATATCTGTTATTGAGTGTCAATTCACAGCGCCCGATCAGAGCTGTATGTTTCATACGGTGAAGGGGTAAGAACACATAGGAGCAGTTTGCGAGATAATTGCGGATGTGCGGTTACGAGCCTTCACTGACTTCAGTATGAGATATTGTACGATTTAGGACAATTGAATTTGTAATTTAACCTTTTCGATTCAGTTCACATCCAAGTGAAGACTATATTCACTGAAAGCAAATGATAGAATATCAAACAATGAAAATGGTAAATCAAATATAAAAAGAATTTGCTCAAATAAGTGGTATCAAACAATCAACGTGGATAGAACATCACGAGAAATTGTGGTATGAAGAAAATTGTTCCACAGAGAATATAGAGGATGAATTTGAAATAGAATGTGTAGACGATTTATCTTTGGATGAATTAAGAGAAGTTGTCAACTCCATAGAAAAACAGAAAAGCTTCTGGTACGGGTGGTATACTCGTTGAACTGCTAAGATATCTGGGCACCCAACTACAACAGAGATTACTGCATTTATGTAATATGTGCTGAAGAAAGGCAGCCATTCCAACGGCATGGTCACAAGCAAAGGTGACTTCACTATTTCAGAAAGGAGACGGCAGTAGCTGTGAAGTGTATGCAGGAGTGGTGAACAAGAACTTAAAATTTATAGCTGAGAGTTTATAGGATAAATTGGTTCTCCAGGTGCAGATCGACGACAGACGCAGTAGTTATAACAAAACAGATAATAGAAAAACATAGGGAGTATAACAAGAAAAATCATTAGCATTCATTGATTTTATTAAAGCATTAATAGAGAGAAACTGTGGAGAGTTACAATAAACGCTTTGAAAAGCTATACTAACACAGGGCTATAATTTTGGATATAAATAGTATTCTAACACAGCCTTTATCCACATACAAAGGAATAAGCAAGCTTAAAGTATTTCAGCCACATTTTTAACATTATTTAGGTGACGCAATTCCCAAGTTGGAGTCGACTTTTGATGAGGGAATTAACTGTAATTCCCCCTTGCTGTTGTCTTTTATATGCAAACAACGGCACACTGCTGGCTGATAATGAGGAAGGCGCACAAAGGGGAATGAATTTATTAGGTACATTTTGTGAAGAGTACCATTTGACCAAAAAAATAAGGCGAAATCAGTGGCTTTAAGAGCGAACTGTCCTGTACAGACAAACATTCTGGTCAACAATAGAACGATAAACAGGTCAAACGTTTCAATTATTTCAGTTCTGACTCAAGTAAGTGTATGATGAATTCATAGAGAAGAAATTAGCTAAGTTTTGGAGTATATGTGCAACAATAAACAGATGTCTAAATAATAAAACGAGGAAAGAAACAAGACTGAAATCTTATAAGACAATGGCTGTTCCAGTGCTTGTTAACGGAAGTGAATCTTGAGTTATAAGTAAACGTCAAAGAAGTCGAATACAGGCAACAGAGATCAGGTTTCTAAGAGCTGTAAAAACATATACAAGAGCCGACAGATTTAGAAATTCCGAAATTAGGGAAGAGCTGAATATATTTAACATTCTCAACAAAATACAAGAAAATAGAAGAAACTGGAAGGAACACCTCGAGAGTATGAGTGGAGAATGATTAACCTTTCCAGATAATATAGTTTAAGCTAGTTGAGAGAAGAAGTGAAGAAAGACCGAGGAAACGATAGGTAACGTAACAGCGAAAACAAAACGAAAAAGAAGCGTAATGGTTGAAGTGATGATGATGATGATGATGATGATGATGATGATGATGATGATGATGATGATGATCCAGTTTGGGTCAAATCTGACGCAGATGGACCTGCTGGTCATTAGTCACCAAGTTAGCAACGTTTCCCATTGAATTTGTGGTTAATTTTACAACGTAAGTCTCTCAATGAGTCATACATTCTTACAACAAACCTGACGAGAATACCTTACGTTTCTGCGGCTGTAGCTTTCACAGTGATCGAGAAGTATCCTCCTGTGCTACGTAGGTGCATATGCCATATGCTGTATACGACGGAAACATATTCAGCCGACGTAAAACGACAGCTGACGCGCCAAGAGGGTCCAAAATAGTGATGTCGATCAAGGCGGCTACCTTCATTTTCAAGGTCAGATGACCTCACTCGATTTGTCTACCCATAAAGCCTAGTGTTCAGTACTCCCGTCGATATCATTGAAGAACTGGACCAACACTGAAAAAAACATATTAATTCACTGCATGAACAAGTGCGTTATAGCATCCTGGGAAGACGATGACATGTGTAATACATTCAAAATTTACTATTGTGTACTAAATTATTACATACAACTAGCTGAAGCAGTATTGTATTTCTCGGTCAGGTAGGCCATGGATTAAATATAAGCATTATTAGATGGGAAAGTGTGATAATTTTAACCATTTGTGTTAAGAAATATAATATTTCATGTCCAATTCAGTGGTAACACGTAAGTACACTAACGTAATTAGTTCACAAACGTTTCGTTTGCTGACCCATGCTCAGTGAAAACTTTTCCCTCCTAGTATTGAGTGTCTGCAGGAGAAGCACTGTCCATGTGGGCGGAGGAGTTTGCGTGTTCAGATGACACTAAGAGCTGTGGCGGCAGTAGCGTAGCTACTGGCATTGCCTCCCAAACTGGACAGGTCTTAGTCGATGAACCAGAATCACTCCCTGTCCTTCATCCTTTCACATTTATTAGAAAAGGGGAGATGAACCTCAACAGCTGAAGAGAAAGCAATTCATTTAGGGGAAAGTTGCCCCAAAATCAAATACCCTGGTCCTTGAGGTTGGGGGTTGGCCATGGGTTACCACCCCATCACGGAAAAATTGTTAATGGTAAACTGACTACAAGGAAGCCTCGGAATTTGTTATACAAAATAGACGAAAAGAGCGAGAACAAGGTTCACGATTTGGAACATGGAATATTCGTAGTTTTTATAAACAGGCGCTGCAATCAGTCTAACCAAGAAGATCGAAAGATATAAGATGGATATAAGATGGATCTTGTCGCTTTGCAGGGAGTCCGTTGGGAGGATACTGGTACCCTAGATATCGAGAAGTACAGAATCTTGTATGGAGGCTGTGAGACAGGACACAAACTAGGTGAGGCATTTTGTGTTAGTAAGGCTCTGGCTGCTAATGTATCTGGGTTTGAGGGTGTGTGCCCTAGAATAGCAGTTTTAGCAATAGACATAGAGAGATGTAAAATATCGTTTGTGAAGTACCATGCACCCACAGAAGAAAGAACATCACAAGTGAAGGATAAATTCTACGCGGAACTGTAGGCAGTCACATATGCCATCCCAAATAAAATTTGTAAGGTCCTACGGGGAGACATGAATGCTAAAGTTAGAAGAGAGAACGTATTCCAGTCAACAACCGGAAGACACAGTCTTCATGAACTCAGCAATGACAGTGGCACCAGATCTATAACCTTTGCAACATCCAAAGGGATATTCAGAAGCTGCACAAATTTCCAACGGAAGGATATATATAAAGGAACTTCGGTATCGCCGGATGGTACAACAGTTAATCAGATAGACCACATTGCAATAGATATGAAAGCAAAGAACTGGGTGAGGGATGTAAAGACAACAAGGGATGCAAAGGGTGGGAATGATCATTTCCTCCTAAACAGTTTGCTAAATGTACAACCCAAAACCTGTTAGAAACAACCTTACAAAAGTTGTCCACTACCATATCGACGCGCTGAAAGACAACACAAAGAAAGAAGAATTTCAGCTCCAGCTCAGCAACCGCTTTGAAAATCTACAGGAAGAGGTTTCACAAGAGAACCCAGATGAAATGTGGAAAGAAGTTAAAGAAGCTGTAAATGAGATGGCGAATGTAGTCATCAAGGAGCGGATCAGAGGCAAAAAGATTTGGTTTGGAGATGAATGTGTTAAGGTATTAGCAAAGAGAAGAGAAGCCGAGTAGTGCTGGTTACAAGGAGCTGATTTTGCACAAGGCAAAGCACAGTTCGAAGAAGTTCGGAGAACTACTAAAGCAACCCTGAGAAGACGAAAGAGAATGTACGTTAAAGGACTGATAGATGAGGCTCAATAAGATTTCTTGGGAAAGAGGTGCGAAAGGTGTACCAGAAAGTAAAGTTCTTCAGGAAGGGATATCAAAGCCACCAAAAACTCATCAAAGACAATAATGGGACATATTCAACTGTGATGAAGCTGTTTGAATTTGAATATCCTGACGTTGCAGATTTAGACTGTCCATCACCCACCCTGGAGGGAATAAAGAATCAGATAATGGTGCTATAGAAGAACAAAAGCCCAGGAGGAGATAGAATCAAGGCAGAAATCATTCTAGCTGGAGGGGAGGGAGTCCACAAGAAAATTCACCAATTAATCAAGGGGATCTGGATTTTGGAGGAGATGCCAGAAGATTGGAAGACAGCTGTCGTATGCCCTATACACAAGAAAGGTGACAAAATGAACTGTGCTAACTACAGAGAAATCGTCCTACTGAATGTCTGCTACAAGATTTTGTCCAACTGTATGCTGGATAGAATACATCCATTTGCAGAATAAGTGACTGGTGAACATCAGGGTGGATTCAGAAAGGGCCGTTCATCTGTCAACAACATCTTTGTGCTGCGACAACTCACCGAAAAGCTGTCAGAGTGTGGCGAAGAAGTTCTTGTGCTCTTAATAGATTTTAAGAAGGCCTATAACTGCATCCACTGGGAGAGCCTGAGGAACTGCCTAACGGAGTTTGGAATATCTAAGAAACTCGTCAGCCTAGTTGGAGTTTGTCTCACTGATTCAAAAGGCAAGGTGAAGCTTGGGAAGAAACTCACGGAGAACTTTAACATAAAGGAGATGGTGTGTCACAGGTATTGTTTACCTGACACTTGAAAAGATAATGAGCGAAGTCTCTCGTAAAAGCTTCGAGGGTATAGTTGGAGAGGGTGAGAAAATCACACATCTCGCGTTTGCTGATGATGTGGCCCTGTCGTCCAGATCTAAGGAGGGACTAATGTGGATAAGTGAAAACGCGGAGGCGGAAGAAAGCAAAATTGGACTTCTGATGAATGAATGAAAGACGGAATATCTGGTGATGAGCAGGACCAAAGATTATTCAAGAGACCCACTCCAGCCTATGATAGTCGGAAACCAATCATACAAAAGGGTTCGTCAATTAAAATAACGGGGGTTAATCTTTACAGAAGCAGCAGCATGTGAAGTAGAAATCAAAGCGAGGATCCAAGCCGCCAACCGATCATACTTTGGTCTCAGTCAACTTCTTCCATCGCGTGGTCTCTCGAGGAATTTCAAGCTCTAGCTGTGCAAAATAATGATTCAACCCGTAGTACTGTATGGTGGTGAAACTTAGGAGTGTCTGGAAAAAAGACTTGAACAATCTTCTTGTTTTTGAGCGGAAAGTCTTTAGGAAGATCTTTGGTCCGGTACAAGATGAGATCGCTGGTGAATGGAGGATGAGGCATAATTGTGAACTAGACTGCCTTGTATGGGCAGGACATGTCAGTTGGATGGATAAATGCCGATGGCCTTTCAAAGCTATGGATTATACTCCCTGTGAAAGACGCCCACTAGGAATACCAAAGAAGAGATGGAGGGATGGAATCCTTGAGGACTTGCTGCAGATTGGAATAGAGAATGATTGGCGACAAGAGGCACAAAGCAGAACCACGTGTAGGAGGAATCTTGTAACAGCACGTGGTCCTCTTGGCCTGACCGCGTAAATTACAGTGATGTAAAGTAATGTAAAGTAAGGAAGAAAGAACCAAAGTACTGAGTTCATTTACACGTGTTAGTTTTTGTAGTTTATAGTGGTTGGTTGATTCAGGGAAGCGGACCAAACAGCGAGGTGATGGGTTCCTGCATACAATGCTACGTCCTATATAGAGTCATTCAGCTACAGTGTTCACCTCAAATATTTCCTCAGCCGTTTAATATATCGTAATTCTTTGTTTAGCCAAACTAATTATTAAGAAATACTCACTATACAAGTTCGCGCTTCTTCGGAATCAACTTCACGCCATTTAGATGGAACAACACTCTTTAAAAAATTAGAAAATAGAGAATGCGACGCATGGCGAATGAAGTATGTAAATAGGAAGGAAATCATTACAAAGGATGTGATGTATTCATACACTCAAATGATTACAATATTAGAAAATAAAATTGGATGATTTATTCAAGAGAAAGATCTTCAGAAATTTAGCAAATCAGTAATGCGTTGGTGCACCTCTGGCCCTTATGCAAGAAGTTAGTCGTCTTGGCATTAATTGAAAGAATTGTTGGGTGTCCTCCTGAGGGGTATGATATAAAATTGTGCCCAATTGGGGAGCCAGATGTACAGATCCTAAGCTGGTTGGAGGGCCATGCCCATAATGTTCAAAACGTCCTCAGCCGGCGAGATATTCTGCGTTCTTGCTAGCCAAGGTGAAACGTCCCCTTAGAAAAATTAATTAATTACTGTGCTGGTAAATCCCTTACGTTATTTGCTTTTCAAACAGCTGAGCAAAACTGAACTTCAGACATTTCGCTCTTTACCTGTTCTAATCAACACTAAACTGACACACAATATTTTTTTAGCGCAACGTAATCCGACTTTCAAAAATCCCTACAAAAGAATGGCCCTGACTAACATTAACCTATACTTTCACAGATCACTTACCTCACAAAAATCTTCGTTACTCAGGCTACGGCAATACAGCGAGCGCCACTACTGCCAGATAAATGAAAGATTCAAACTAATGAAGGCAGTAACTACTGATAGGCATAGTTAGAAAAAGAAAGATTTTGATAGAGAACAAACAATGTATTTACCTTAATAGTGTTCAAAAGTAATAATATATATAGCAGTTCATGACATCCAGTCTTACAAATTTCAAAACTCCGCTATTTCTCTCCCCACATCCACCACTGCTGGCGGCTCACCTCCAACTGCGCAACGCTACGCGCTGTTAACATCCAGTTGCCCAACACTACAATGGCCAACAACAATGCAAACCAGACACAGACTGCACACAGCACAGCCAGTGATTTTCAGAGCGCTACGTGGCGTTACCAATATAAAAACCTGAACAGCCTACCCACAAAGGTATGGTTCGGAATGCAGGAAGACAAGCAGTAGCCGCTCTCGCCGTGTGCGGGCGGGCGTTATTTTAATGAACTGTAACTCCAAGATTGCTTACTATGAAGAGTAAGAAAATGGGACGTACAGCTTTCCTGGAAGGATACCGCGGATGACAAAGAAAGACAGCCTCCTAAGGAAAGGAACAGCATTCCAGAACATCACTGCCGGTTATCACACTGTATGGCGGGCAATAGTCAGGTTGGTATCTAAACAATGTCCAGGATGCCTCCAGACACTTATTCAGCATTGAGTCTCACAGACTGGAGTAGAATTTTCTTCAGTGATGAATTCAGCTTCGAGCTGAGCGACACTAACCAGCACAGACGCCCGGGAAGCGGTAGAATACCAGCCTGACTGTGACTCTCCTTACGGCCCGACAACCAGGTGTGATGGTGTGAGGTGCTCCGCTCTCCAGAGCAGGAACCCTTTGATTGTCATCTGCGGCACAGCGGCACATCTACGATATTCTACACCTCATTCTGCTGTCCTTCATGTCAACCCGTCCTGGGCGTACAGCTTAGCAAGATTATGCACACCGACACACGGCGAGAGTTTCTGCTGGTTGTCTTCGTGCTTGCCAAACCTCAAATTATCCAGTAAAGTCGCTGGATCTCTCACCGATTGAGAACGTTTGGAGTATTATGGACACGGCCCTCCAACCACCTCGGGATTTTAACGATCCAAAACTATAATCGGAGCGAATTTCGCACAATATCTCTCGGTAGGACATTAAAAATGTCTGTGAGTCAATTTGAAGACGAACAACTTCATTGTTAAGAGCCAGAGGTGAGTAACAGAAGAAATTATTGTCGGAAGGACTGACTCAGCATGTATAAAAGTCAAAATAACCTTTTCTAAAATTAAGAGCAAGAGTGACAGCATTAAGAGTGTACCGGAAATTTCACTCTTAGAGAGGAGAGAGCGGGTTGGTGGAAAGAGTACAGTGAAGACTTCTATTAGGGATAAGGTCTGAGGACGTGAGTGAAGCAAAAACAGGCGTCGATACAGAAGAGATAAGGGATCCAGTATTAGAGTAAAAAAGACTTAAGTTCGGAAAAAGTTGGAGTAATAGATAACAGCAGAATTTCTAAAATCACTGGCTGTTGGAGGGATTGGGGAGGGGGGAGATGGCAGTGGCAACAAAACGAATATTCACGTTGATTTGTATGGGTATAAAGTATGACACTGGTAGTATAATATCGGAAAACTTCATCCACACAGTCGTAAAGATTGCAAGGGCCGTCAAGAGCGAGAATTATCCTACGACTAATTTAACAGCTCATGCATCCAAGGTACTGACAAGAAGAATGGAAAAGAAAATTGAGGATGTGTTCAGTGACGATCAGTTTGACTTCAGGAAAGTAAAGGCTCGAGGGAAGCAATTCTGACATTGTGGTTAATAATCGAAGCAAGACTAGAGAGCAGTCAAAACACGTTCATAGAATTGGTTGACGTGGTCAAAACGTACGACAATGTCAAATGATGTATGGTTGAAATTCTGAGAAAAAGAACAGTAAACTATAGGTAAAGACCGCTAGTATACTGTTCCGTCGTACCATCAAGCGTCGGCACGCCGGCCTGGAACGTTAAAGCAGAGAAGGCTGTGAGACGACGTCAGCCGGGCGGAGTGGCTGTGCGGTTCTAGGCGCTACTGTCTGGAAATTCTAACTTTCACACACAGCTTGTTCGATGTGCAGATTGAGTAAGATAGAGGACAAGTTACAATCTTGTCTCACTCACTTCTCAGCTATCGCTCCCCTTCCAGCCTTTACAGTTTTATAACTTCGGTCTTATTTCTGTACAAGTTTTAGATAACTTTTGTCTTTCTGTATTTTATACATTTTTCCTGTATTCCAGTCAGTACTTCCAAGAAACTTCTCTGCATCCAGAAATGTTGGTTCTCTTTCCTGTGTCTGCCAAGGTAAGTGGTCGGGTCTGCGTCAGGGTCGCGTATTTCTTACACTCCTGTGGAGCCCAATCTTATCTTCTTGGACCTCGGTTTCTACGAGTTTTTCCGTTCTTATGTAATTAATTGGCGTCAATAATGTGGACCTTTAACCTGTTAAACTGATGGTTTGGTGATATTCGCACGAATTGGCGTCTTGTTCGGAATAGGAATTAGTAGATTATTTTTGAAATCTGAAAAATTTTAATTGCCTGATATATCTTGCATACAAGGTGAGACAGTTTTGTCAATTCTAGCCACCCCAAAGATCTCAGCAGTTCTAATGGAATGCGATCTGTACAAGGGGACTTGTTTCAGCTTAGGTCTGTCAACACTCTGTCGAATTCCTCTCACATTATGATATCCCTCATTTCATCAAATACTTCCTTTCTGTTATACAAACTGTTCTTCAATATTCTCAGTTTTGTTTTCCTTACATAGACACTCTTTGCGTTTCTTCCATCCTTCTACCATCCCTTCTTTGCTTAATACAGGACTGCCATCGAGCTTTTAACATTCACACAGGTGTTAGCCCACTCTTCAAAACGATCTTCATTTTTTTTCTATACGACGCTTGTATCTTTCCTATGGCAACGCATACTTTTATAACTTTGCATTACTCTTCTAGCCATTTCTGGTTTGCCAGTTTTCATCTACCACTCTCATTTTCTGTATTGCCTTGTGCCTGTTTCATTATCTGCATTTTTATCTTTTCTCATTTCGTAATTTAAATACACTGTCAGAAGCGTTACTCAAGGATTTCTGTTGATCCTTATCTTTTTCCTATTTGATCGTCATCTCTAGAGGCTAGCTATTTGTCTTGTGCTCCTTGCAGTTGTATTATTCAGTCGATGCCTGACGCTCTCCTTTAAATTCTTAAAAATTTCTGGTTCAAGATCCAATACCCTTAACTACGTACGCGTCTGCATTTTCTTTAATAGGAATTTGTTGTTCATTACCAACAGATCACTGTCAGAGTCCAAATCTTCACCTGGATAATTTTTGCAGTTTAAAATCTGATTTCAGAATTTTTGTCTTACCATTGTCTAATCCATCTCAAACATTCTGATATGCCTCTACAAAACCACCGCCCTTGACACCTATATAGCTTGATGGTAACGTGGTTTAGGAATCGTTAATCCGTCGCCTGATGATGATACACAATACACCACCAAGGCTATAGATTTCGTTCATATTCTGTATTGCCTCCTATTTCTCTTCGTCCGTCGTATTACAGTTACTTTTCGAGCTTATTTCAGTTTGACAGTTATTTATGCAACAAGGTCATTATCACCTTGTATAGAGGAATGTAATAACGATTTCTATTTGTAATCTTTCAGTTAAATCTTCCCGTTTGAAAGGCAGCGAGCCGGCCGGTGTGGCCGTGCGGTTAAAGGCGCTTCAGTCTGGAACCGCGTGACCGCTACGGTCGCAGGTTCGAATCCTGCCTCGAGCATGGATGTGTGTGATGTCCTTAGGTTAGTTAGGTTTAATTAGTTCTAAGTTCTAGGCGACTGATGACCTCAGAAGTTAAGTCGCATAGTGCTCAGAGCCTTTTTTAAAGGCAGCGGCTTTCTAACTGAAGACCATGAAGTAAAGGTTACAGACATTTCGCATTATCATGCGCTGTTACATTGACATGCAACAGAAATACATAAACAACATGACAATTTTAACATAAAAGAAGAGTAAGTTAACCAAAACAAAATATACAAGCAGAAGTAGATTTTCCATCAAGACCCTTACTTGCAACATTGTACACACTTCGACACAGAATGACAATTATGCAAGTATACTAGATGAAAGAAAGGGGATGGAGTAAGCTTGATGAAAAACGACGACCGAAAAAGGACCAGTAATGGTGTCTGCCTCCTCACAGCCATGACGCAATAATATGCAAACAAGTCAGCGGCAGAAAGGGCACTGAGTAGTGTAGTACGTTGCATGAAACACATCACGATACTTGGGCCGTGTAGCAACGGTTTGCGGCAGAGCGTAGTAGTAATAATAATAACAATAATAATAATAGCAAACGGCTCTCTAGTACCGACACTAAACATTAATGTCAGTCTAGCTTTTCCACCAATGTCCTGCTTATACAAAGCTAGTGTCATTGCTGGTGCGCTGCCGAGTAGAACTAGGTCACCAAAAGAGTAGAGAATTAGCGCTACAGACCTAACGTAATAGTATGACGTTCACATACGGCACGGTCCAACAATAAAATTAAGCTAAATTTATAAAATAGTCTTCTTCCTTCTGTAGTGGTCAATCCAAGGATTGGTTTGCAACAGCTAGAGTGGCAGCTTGTCTCCATTCTGTGCGCCTTTCAGCTTTTCTCTTCATTTCTTTACAGGTGTTACATCCCAAATCTTTCACGATTTGATCCATGTACCTCAGTCGTGGTCTTACTCTTGGTCTTTTTCCCTCGACATATCCCTCTATGATTGTGTTCAGGAGTCCTTTATGTCTTAATAGACGGCCTGTAAATTGCACTCTTCTCTTAACAATGAAACTTCAGAAGCTTCTCTTCTCACCTGCTCTTTCCAGAACCACTTCGTTTGTGACTTTGTCGATACATTTTATTTTGAGCATGCGTCTATAGCACCATATTTCAAAAGAATTTAGCTTCTGGTCTTCCTCTGTCCCGAGAGTCCATGTTTCACACCCATAGCATGCCACACTCCACTGATGCTCTTAGATGTTAATACGTTTTTCTTCTTGTTAAAAGCACTCTTCGCTTGAGCTATTCTACTTCTCACTTCTGCCTTGCTCCTTCCATCCCTGGTAATATTACTGCCCAGATAAGTAAATTTATTAACTTGTTCAAGCAGTTCATTGCCTACATGAGCTTGGACTTTCGCTTGATCTTCTTTGTCGCATGCCATTACTTTTGTTTTTGCTTTATTAATTCTCATATTATATTCTTCACCCATAACTTTATCGATTCTATTCAGTAGGACTACAAGATCTTCTTCACTTTCAGCCAGGACATCTATATCATCGGCATATCTTATCATATCTATTCGTTGGCCATGAATTACTACACCTGTCTGTGAATTTTCCCTTACTTTTTTCAGCGCCTCTTCAATGTATGCGTTAAATATAACAGGGGATAGTGCGCAACCTTGTCGGACACCTTTCCGTATCTGCACCTCTTCTTGTTTTGTCCGTCCACGGATATCTGCTGTCTCGTTTTTGTACAGGTTCCATATCATTTTTCTATCTTTATGGTCTATTCCTACATTTTTGAGTACCTCAAACATCTTATACCATTTAACATTATCAAAGGCTTTGTCTACATCGACGAAAGCTATGTATGTTTTCAGGTTCTTATCGAGTCGTTTCTCTATTATTAGTTTTAGAGCAAATATTGCTTCTCTGGTTCCTCTATCTTTCAGGAATCCAAACTGGTCTTCGGAGAGTGTAGCTTCAACTTTTTGTTCTATGCGTTTTAGTATAATTGAGGTTAATATTTTAGAGGCGTGCGTAACTAAGCTGAGCGTCCTATCATTTTCACATCTTGTAGCGTTTGCCTTCTTTGGAATGGGGATCATAATGTTTTTCTCAAAGTCTGTAGGAATTTTACCCTGCTCGTACTTGTTGAAAACAAGATTATACAACTCCTGATTCAGTTTTGCTCCTCCAGATTTCAGAAGTTCGGCTGGGATATTGTCTATACCAGGCGATTTGTTGTTTTTCAATTTTTTCAGAGCTAGTTCAAACTCTTCCTTTAATATAGGTTCACCTATGTTGTGTGCATCTACTTCTGTTTCATCTTCCATGATGTTTTCAGACAGGTCTGGTCCGCTGTACATTTTTCCTATATATTGTTTCCATCTTCTTGCAACTTCATCATCGTCATCCAACATATTGCCATTTTCATCCATCACAGCCCTACACTTGTTTCTTCAGTCTCCAAAGCAATGTCTCACACATTTATAGGCCTTGTCAATATTTCCCTTGCTGATGTTGTCCTCAACTGAAATACAGAGATCATCGAGGTATTTTTCTCTTGCTTGTTTTGCCTCTCTGTTGATTCTGTTTTTCAGACTCTTGTATTTCTCTTGGTCTTCCTTCTTCACAGAATTTTTTATTTTCCTTCTTTCTTCCATCATATTTAGTAGGTCATTAGTGATCCATTCCTTCCTTTTCTCTGTCCTTTCTTTTCCTATTACTTCTTCTGCTGCTTCTAAAATACCAGTTTTTATTTTTTCCCAGCTGCTTTGGATGTCATTGCAGCCCTGTGTATTTGTTTTCTTGTCTGTTTCTAGTTGATAGTGCTTCAGTTTATTTTTGTTTTTCATGTTTGTCAAATCCCATTTACATGTACTTCTTTTTATAATGTTCTTGAATTTTAGTTCAGTCGTCATCATAACGAGTATGTGGTCACTTTCCACATCACAGCCTTGATATGATCTGCTGTCCTTAACTTGGTTTTTAAATCTTTTCTTCACTAATATGAAGTCAATTTGATATCTGTTAATGTCACCAGGCGTATCTTCTTCTTGGATGATGATTAAAGAAGGTATTTGTAATGCAAAGTTTATTTCTTTGGCAGAATTCTACAAGTTTATCCCCTCTTTCATTTCTTAATCCTAATCCAAAATTCCCTGCCACGTCCTCTTCTTTACCTTCCCCAACAAAGGCATTCATATATCCTATGATGACAAGGTTTTCAGCTCCTATAATTCTACCAATTATTTCTTCAACGTGGTCATACATCATTTCTATTTCATCATCCTCGTGCCTCGTAGTTGGCATGTAAACTTGGATTATGATTGTGTCTCTTGGTTTAGTTTCCTATCGTACATAAATTATCCTCTCATTATGTTGAAGAAATCCTTTTACTCTTAACCCCATCTCTTTACTGAGGATATTTCCCACTCCTGCAATCCCGGGATTGTCTTGTGCTGTTCCAGAGTGTATGATTCTGTAATCCCCTGACCAAAAGTCGCCAGCGTTTGGCCATCTCCTTTCTGAGACTCCCAGTACATCAATATCCATTCGTTTCATTTCCATTTTCAAGTTTTCCAGTTTGCCACATTTAAGAAGTGAGTTGACGTTCCATGTTGCTATCCTTCTTACATTAATGCTTTTGGATTTTGGTATCTCTTTAGTTGTCCCCGCCCGGAGATCCGAATGGGGGACTATTTTACCTCCGGAGAATTTAACCAAAGAGCTTTCCATCATAAGCTGTTGATACTTGGGATACCCGCCCGGGTCTTTAATGGAGTGGTTTCCCGTTGCCTTCTCCATTCTATGCCGTTGGCCACCTTGTGGCTCGTCCGCCTTTAGGAGCAGTTTCCCACCCCAAGGGCAAGAGAGTACCCTTCCTTCTAGCCGCTCATCCGCCTTCCTAGAAGGCCGTTGGCAATTGATAGACGGTAATATCCTGATCCCGGGAGATATTCGGCTCAGTAGAAGTATATGTTGGAAATGGAAGACCCCTAGCCCTCGAAACCTAATAGCGCCAGGGTCGGAAAAGAACAAGAGTTGGCCGAGGGAGGCCAAATAGGAAAGATAAAAGTGAGGAGCCTGGCATAAGTAAGTGGAAGCAATGCTAGGACTCAGCAAGGGACCCCGTGGTCGCCAGCCACGTACTCACTAGGTGTGAGTCCCTGAAGTATATAAAATAGTACACACATAAAAAAAAAATTCATCATCCCTGTTCCCAGAACCTGAAGATACACGTTGACTGGGGATATTCTGTCACAGATACAGTCCTTTTGACTGTTCAGAGATGCCACTAAACCCGCCCAAAGATGTAAACAACCATGCATAAGCAACACCTATTTGACGGATGGGATCCGGTAGCCGATCAGTTCCAGTCATTCCACCATGAATGAGGTACACGGCTCGTATTTTCTGTAGTTCAACCATGCCTATAAGGTCAATACCGCTGTTCCATCGCAACCGCATTGTTACTTTGCGCCAGAAATGCCTCTCAACAAAGGAAGTGTCGAGGCGTCTCGGAGTGAACAAAAGCGATGTTGTTCGTACGTGGAGGAGAGACAGAGAGACAGGAACTGTCTATGACAAGCCTCGCTCAGGCCGCCCAAGGGCAACTACTGCAATGGATGACCGCTACCTACGGATTATGCCTCGGAGGAACCCTGACAGCAACGCCACCATGTTGAATTATCATTTTCGTGTAGCCATAGGACGTCATGTTACGACTCAAACTATGCGAAATAGGCTGCATGATGCGCAAGTTCACTCCCGACGTCCATGCACCGTGATACAGTTAACAAAATGCCGCATGGACCGCTCAGGATTGGCATCACGTTCTCTTCGCCGGTGAGTGTCGCACATGCCTTCAGCCAGACAATCGTCGAAGACATGTTTGGAGGCAACATGGTCAGGTTGAACGCCTTAGCCATACTGTCCACCGAGTGCAGCAAGGTGCAGTTTTCCTGCTGTTTTCGGGTGGCATTTTTAGGGACCGACGTACGCCGGTGGTAGTGATGGAAAGGCTCCGTAACGGCTGTTCGCTACATGAATGCCGTCCCCTGACCGGCAGTGCAATAATATCAGCAGGATATTGACGAGGCACTCTTCTTCATGGGCAACTCACGCCCCTATGGTGCACATCTTGTGAATGATTTCCTTCAGGATAACTACATCGCTCGACTAGAGTGTCCACCATGTTCTCCAGACATGAACCCTATCGAACATGTCTGGGATGGATAGAAAAGGGCTGTTTATGGAAGACGTGACGCACCAACCACTCTGAGGGATCTACGCCGAATAGCCGTTGAGGAGTTGGACAATCTGGGCCATCAGTGCGTTGTCGAACCTCTGGATAGTATTCCACCACGAATCAAGGCAAGCGGACGTGGTACTGGGTATTAGAGGTACCGGTGTGTACAGCAATCTGGACCACCACCTCTGAGGGTCTCGCTGTATGGTGGTACAACATGCAATAAGTGGTTTTCATGAGCATTAGAAAGAGTGGAAAAGATGTTTATGTTGATCTCTTTTCCAACTTTCTGCTCAGGTTCCGGAACTCTCGGAACCGAGGTGATGCAAAACTTTCTCTGAGGTGTGTGTTTACACAAATCATTGGAGGAATACAAACAGCAACCCATTATAACTGCATAACTGCAACATCATGAATACAGTAAGAAACAATCCTGAAATTGATGTGAAGTTTACTGCGTGACTGTGCAAATTATTTGTTTCAGCACAACGTCACAAATTATGTTTCATGAATAAGGTAATACCGCACAGCAGGATTATCATTCATAAATCATATTTTAATGGTTGCTGTTTGTGAGTAACGCCTTTTGTACGAGAGAGAAAGGACTACCAGGACGTGTTGCAGTTCAACAGCTGCAAGATTTCTGCCAAAAGACATTGCAGTTTATCGTTCCGTAATACTGCCATTCCCATTGATCGGAATCCTACGACTATCATGCTGACATGGAAAGATGGATTCAGGATGGCTCCACCAAAGCCTACAAAGGAAGTTAGTGGCCACACATGACTAAATCCAAAGAGCTCTCTGTCGTATAGGACTGTACAGCTTAGCCACGTACCTTTATTTAGGAAATAAGGTTATTCAGAGCAACAAAAGTATCATCATAGACAGTGTGGAGTGTCTGAAGCACCACAGACTGTCAACATTACGACTATTGTTATGATTTCTGCGAGTAATGGGGTTATGTACTCGTATGTCCTGATATACTTTAATTTATGCGATTAATGAAATGATGTGTTACTCCGTTCCCTCCCCCCCCCCCCCCTCCAAGGTCAGGGTCAGCGTCTGGGCAGTCAAAGTAAATTTCACAAGATGGCAGTCTAAGAAGTAAAACGAGATGGTGGTGAATAAAAATGGCGGACTACGACAGAAAGACTCCGCTGCCACCCCGTTTGTCAAGCAAATCGTTCTGTGATGACACAACATGCTTTCTGGAAAAAAAATCAGCATGCGCGTTACCCTGCTGACTACTAGCTGGTTAGAATCACACTTTAGTTAAGGGGTATTTACAAAGTTCTTAGAGTGGAATCAGATAATCAACCCCATTTCAGTTGTAAACAGTCTCAGTGCTTCAAAAACAAAATTTGTTTCCTGCAGTTAGAAGCCCAAGAACAGTGAGGCACACAGCAGCCACACACTGTGAACGCTAGGGCACAGGCCTGTTATCGCCACACATGATGCTGCGATACGAATTATTTATATGCAACTACAGAGAAAAGTGAGCATATGCGTTATCTTGCTGTGATTGGTTTAATAGGAAGTCGCGGCAGACTCGCGGCAGTCTGCTGTGAGTTCTGCAATAGGAACTTGTGACTTTAAAATTGTTTTTGACCTTTGAGAGGGAGGAGGTTTAGACAGTTTATTTGTGTGAATATGCATAGGTTAAAGTGCCTGAGGATATACAGGGTGTTTCAAAAATGACCGGTATATTTGAAACGGCAATAAAAACTAAACGAGCAGCGATAGAAATACACCGTTTGTTGCAATATGCTTGGGACAACAGTACATTTTCAGGCGGACAAACTTTCGAAATTACAGTAGTTACAATTTTCAACAACAGATGGCGCTGCAAGTGATGTGAAAGATATAGAAGACAACGCAGTCTGTGGGTGCGCCATTCTGTACGTCGTCTTTCTGCTGTAAGCGTGTGCTGTTCACAACGTGCAAGTGTGCTGTAGACAACATGGTTTATTCCTTAGAACAGAGGATTTTTCAGGTGTTGGAATTCCACCGCCTAGAACACAGTGTTGTTGCAACAAGACGAAGTTTTCAACGGAGGTTTAATGTAACCAAAGGACCGAAAAGCGATACAATAAAGGATATGTTTGCAAAATTTCAACGGATTGGGAACGTGACGGATGAACGTGCTGGAAAGGTAGGGCGACCGCGTACGGCAACCACAGGGGGCAACGCACAGCTAGTGCAGCAGGTGATCCAACAGCGGCCTCGGGTTTCCGTTCGCCGTGTTGCAGCTGCGGTCCAAATGACGCCAACGTCCACGTATCGTCTCATGCGCCAGAGTTTACACCTCTATCCATACAAAATTCAAACGCGGCAACCCCTCAGCGCCGCTACCATTGCTGCACGAGAGACATTCGCTAACGATATAGTGCACAGGATTGATGACGGCGATATGCATGTGGGCAGCATTTGGTTTACTGACGAAGCTTATTTTTACCTGGACGGCTTCGTCAATAAACAGAACTGGCGCATATGGGGAACCGAAAAGCCCCATGTTGCAGTCCCATCGTCCCTGCATCCTCAAAAAGTACTGGTCTGGGCCGCCATGTCTTCCAAAGGAATCATTGGCCCATTTTTCAGATCCGAAACGATTACTGCATCACGCTATCTGGACATTCTTCGTGAATTTGTGGCGGTACAAACTGCCTTAGACGACACTGCGAACACCTCGTGGTTTATGCAAGATGTTGCCCGGCCACATCGCACGGCCGACGTCTTTAATTTCCTGAATGAATATTTCGATGATCGTGTGATTGCTTTGGGCTATCCGAAACATACAGGAGGCGGCGTGGATTGGCCTCCCTATTTGCCAGACATGAACCCCTGTGACTTCTTTCTGTGGGGACACTTGAAAGACCAGGTGTACCGCCAGAATCCAGAAACAATTGAACAGCTGAAGCAGTACATCTCATCTGCATGTGAAGCCATTCCGCCAGACACGTTGTCAAAGGTTTCGGGTAATTTCATTCAGAGACTACGCCATATTATTGCTACGCATGGTGGATATGTGGAAAATATCGTACTATAGAGTTTCCCAGACTGCAGCGCCATCTGTTGTTGAAAATTGTAACTACTGTAATTTCGAAAGTTTGTCTGCCTGAAAATGTACTGTTGTCCCAAGCATATTGCAACAAACGGTGTATTTCTATCGCTGCTCGTTTAGTTTTTATTGCCGTTTCAAATATACCGGTCATTTTTGAAACACCCTGTACATAACCCCAATACTCCCATAAAGAGGCAGCAGATAGAGGCTCCTCCACTTGTGGTGCACCTAATGACAACACTTGACACAGAAGTGGCACCATGTTGTAGAGTCCTAATTCTGTGTACAGCATCACTACTGATGTATCTGTGAGTGGATGCTCCGAGAATTAATGTTACCAGATCACATCTGCTATCATAGTATGGATTTGTCGTGATAATATTGTGTGCCACTGCGTATACGAAACGACCACCCTGGTTCACATAGCTCGTAATTTAGACAGCAGACGTTACACATATTTCTCACGTTTTTAGGTCGTTGGGTGTGTCCCATCTTAGTCTCCGTTCACAATCTTTCAACAAGGTAATGCAAACACTGGGTATGAACTATGACCTTCTGACCTGCTTAGTTGCGGAGGGCATTTGACTATTTCACTGACCAGAACATTGTCCATACTTCTTGTCCAATGAAAAGAAACTGCTCTCACTTTATGGGAGCAGTGGCGTTGTGTGTATCCTGGCACACTTTAGTAAATGCTTATTTATGCAAATGAAGTGTGAACCCCTTCTTTCCTCGTCTTAGTAAAGAGACGGGCTCGCCGCCACGCGTCAGTCACCAAAGCTGGTAATCTCTGTCACGTAAACATAATTTGACTCAGAACCCAGCCGAGCTAGAGCCAAAGTTGTCGCCAGAGTTAGCAGTTGTGTGCACTAATGTTTTCATCCTCTGTACCCCCAATTCACTCAACAATTTAGTCAGATTTTCTTTATGCTCACCACACACGCACAGTAAGCAAAATTTTGTTATTTACTATCCTTTCTTGTATTGCAATGCTGGGATTACATCCAATCACTATAAGATAATCGTTTCTTCCTTGATTTTAGAATTCCAGAGCAATGGAAAAAGTTATTAGGATTCCGCTTCTACATTATTTATATATATTCGTAATTTTAATGATTACGATTAAAGAAGTAATGATCTATGAAACTGGAAAACGGATTTTTCTTTCACTGATTACTTGCCTTACGGTTTTGAATACTGTCATAACGGATTAAATTTTGAATACCTGATGTGCGCAGGAAGGAGAAAAATATTCTCAAGAGGTTTTTGTAGATTTCTAACGTTCTCAAGAAGCCTAGTAATTTCAGTATCGTTTCATATCTCTTAATTTCAGTGACTAACATCGTTGTACATACTTTTTCCACTAAGTTTCCCACCTCACATGCCATTTACGATCAGACTCATAACAGAGTAGCGAATATGCACCATTGAACTCGTTACCAGAGCTTCATCCAAAAATTTGTTTGCCTGCTCGTAACCGACTGACTCCAAAAACAGTACTGTTCCGGAAGGAGACTGCTCATATCTACTGAGACGCATTGGCTTCTGTTCGGATTGTGACTATATGGCACTAAATTTCCGAAGATGAATTAATACAACATAATTTTAAGGAAGTTGGGAACAGTTAGATTTCCATTGTCTGCAGAAGTTTTCCACACTTTTTACGAAATATTTGGGTCCCGTAAATGAGGAAATACGATATAGGAACAAATAAAATCCGATGAAATATAGGAAGTAGTTTATGCGATTCACAGACAGATAGCGCACACAAGTTATTTGAATACTACCCTTAGGTTAATCAATGGCTATGGCGACAGGAAGGGTGTCTGGCCAAAAAGTTCAAATAAACAAAAAAGCGGGCAAGTCATGAAAACTGTGGGCTCTATACGACTGGATGAATGCTCGCTAAGAGAGGAGAAACATTTGAATATTCATGGATTTGACAGGCTCCGGAACACATCAAAAACCAATATCTGGCAGCAGCTATCCTGTAATATTCCACAATCTAAGCTATCAGTAAGAGAAATATACTTTATCCATCGCGGCATAAATGTTGACAATGCAGATTTAGATACAGTCACGTAACAGTAATAGCTGCAAAATGGATCAGGCCACCTAGCGTGGCTTGCGATCACGGCTCATAGTTGTGATCAGGGGCTCTCTAGATATTAACAGCTGCACGTGGTACGGCTGGAGTCCTGCAGTCCAAAGCACCTGGTGTTCAATTAGGTTTAAGTTCGGTGAGGGAACTCGCTAGTCTAGATTCATGGTACACGTATGTAACAGATCAATCATATCTGAGTCGGTATTAAAGGGATTTGTGGGCGGATTTATATGAGTCTAATGACTGTGATAGTGTTGTTCAGTTTTATGTGGTGACTGGTGGAGGGCCAGTTTTACGTTTCTGATAGCAACCAATAAAGGTAGTGAATAAGGAATTGCATTGAGAATTAGTGTAAATATTGAATGTCCGCAGATCGGGTGCACACTGTACATAGAATAAAGTAATCCAGAGAAGCCTGGTACGAATCTAAATTTAACTCTCTTACATACTCATCGTTGCAGACTAGCCTCGTCTGGCCAATGTGAATGGTTCCATTGCACATTTAGGAAACTGTCATGAACGCAGATTCACATTTGTCTGTAACTAAGAGTCAACTATGGTCATCGTAACAAATGTTGTTCGCATTGACACCAGTATAATGTTTTTATGTATGCCTGCCGCCAAATGGATATGACCTTTCACTATAAAAAGATTGGATATAGAAATTTCGTTGGGCGGTTGTAGTAGGCAACTGAGAGGTTCAAATAATAGCATCATGAATTTTGTATGAATTAAAGCGTAACAGAATGTGAGCAAAGCAGGTGACAGAGTTTACTAACGTATATAAACTACATGTATGTTTTCATAAAACTGTGATGGACTGTTAACTACGTCTTATCGTAAAATGAAGAAACAATATTTCAGTCACTACTGCGAGAAGCCCTCGCCATGTTATGTACGTAGGAACGTCAGAAACTAAGTCAAACATGTCGTCCCACACAAAGACTGCAGAAGAAGAGTGACGCATTTTCAGAAGAGAATACATGTTCCAGGTCTTCCGCAGACATAGTTCTACTGTGGTAGGGATTACAGGTGCACCATAAGGGGCGAGTGAAATGGCGCAGCAACTGGAAACATCCTCCGAAGTTTTAAGTACGAGGGACGGTACGATTTTTGTGGGCGAAATTTGTAAATTGGATACAGATTCGAAGTGAAATTCTGGCACCATACGTACCGAAGGCAGTGTCGTTTCCAACCGTAGCTAAATGTTACCAACACATTGGCCACGGCCGCGTAGATATGGGTGAAGCTGATGTGAGATTCCATATCTTTCAATAGGCGATTTCAACCTTTTCCTTAAGCTGAAAAAATATCTGCAAGGAAAGATAGTTTGAAATGGTGAGGACGTTCACGCAGCGGTTACCAAATGACTCCCTAACCTGTGTTCAGATTTCTGTGGGCGAGAAACTGAATGAACGTTCTGACTATTGCTGTCAGAGAACAGTCGACTATGTTGAGGTATATTATCGTGTATCTGTGTAACTTTGGAGTGCTGTGCAGCATTCAGTTAATGTTACATAGCCTGCCATTATGACGAGTAACTTAATTTTTGAAGTGCCCTGACAATACTACAAGTGCATAGTAGATGTTACCTGAGCTGCGGTAATAGTGTGTAACGCAATTTTTGAAGTGTTCTCGTGATGCTACAGGTGCAGTGCAATTTCTGCTTCCATAATTCCTTAAAAGCATGAAAAATTTAATGACATATTTAAGTGGTTGGATTGCTCAAGCGGGGATTGTATCTCGTTTATTAATTACGACTGAGAATCGGACATCAGTTATAGCACTGACTTGTGCTGAGGTGCACGTGCTTGGTGTCTGGTGGCGGACAGAAGGGATCAGTGCCCTCTTTCTCCCTCGTGATGTAGGGGCACCTCGAAGCATCATTGTGTCTGTGGTTGTATGTTACTCTATGCTGACAGCTAGGACCATTTGACAATCTCAGGCAGTTCTTGCATTTTCCTTTTAATGGTAAATGGCTGCATTACTGGCAGATGAGCCTCGCTCAACTGAAGATCCTAATTGTCATGACTAAGATCGTCGATTTATGATCTCCAAACATACATGAAACTCCTGTTGTTTTACCTTTGCTCGGACAGTTCGTTCTTGTACGGTGTATGCAGTAATAAATAACAATATATGTCAACCATCTCGACAGTTACTTATCAATCTATTCAACCAATCTCTTGAAAGTGGCAGTGTAACAACTACACAACTAACAGATTCAAGCAAGTGACGACAGAATAGGTGGATATTAACGTTGATACTGCTGTTTCAGTTGATCCGCACGTTAGCTACCACGCAATCACTTATGCCAAGTCTGGTAAGTGTCCTACCCATTCTCCATCGGCATAAATTCCACCCATATCAAGAGCTGCGTTAAAACAATTATGAGAAGCCAGGATACTCCAGATGTATCAGGCGAATTGTTTAGTGATGAAGCCGCATTTACCAATAATGCCTAGGTAAACTGCCGAAACATGCACTGTTGGTCTGTTGATAAACCCCATTGGCTTCGTCAGATGTAACAGCGGCGTCCATGGAGTGTAAACGATTGGTGTGGGATAGTGAACCATCAGCTCATAGGACCGCGCTTTATTGACAGAACACTTAACGCGCAAAAGTATCGCAGCCTCCAAACAGACCATCTCCCACTGATGCTGTAAGTCCTTCCTCTGTAGACTAGGAGTAACATGATGGCTGTCCAGGCCATAATGCATGAAGTACTACAGCATGTCTTTACGACTTGTTTCCTAATCGTAGGATTGGAGTTGGGGGACTAGTACCTTGGCTGGCCTATTCCCTAGGTTTGACTCATGAAGACTTTTTCTCTGAGGAAAACTGAAAGATGGTGTCTGCAATCACATACACACAAATCGTGATTCTAGTTCATTTTTCCTGTCTGTGTCTTCTTAGAAACCTTATTTCAAAAAATCTTGTTTGAAATCTCCACGAACTACTAACTGTTTCCTCATGTCTGACGATAGCTAAACAGTGTATCTAGAGATCTCATTAATGGTGTGTTTCAATCCAATTTCAGTGGGCAATTTTCCAACTCGTGTGCCGTAAGATTTAGAATACTGATTGGTAACATTTTTACAGACACTACTGAGATTGAAATACTGAAAGGGTATCCTACTGTTGACGGACTATCAGATCAGGATGGAAAATTAATGGAAATAAACAATTTAGCACCTTACATCCCAAAGGAGGTTCATAAAAATCAGTGAGACTTATTTATAAGGACATGTAAAGTGCTCCTGGTTCAAAATACCGCTACAGATGTAGGATTCTTTAATTTAGAACTCGTTTCGGGCTCTTATACGCCCATCATCATGTGATATAACTTCGTGCTGTGACCCGAGCGCCGTGGTGGAAGAGTACAGGACGCGTTGTGTTACCAGCCAGCACAGAGCACGGAGTACCATGTTGCAAAAGTAGGTTAAAATAGGTAGTATAGGATGCGGTATGATCAAAAAGAGATGCTAGTGTCGTATTCAATCTATCCCGCACTAACTGTTTGCCAGTGTTTGAAAGTTACTTTCCTAAAAAGTTATCCTGAATATTCATTAAAATCCAAGTAATCTGTGAATAACTGAGAGAAATAAAATCTGCTGTAAGAGACAGATGGAAATATACACTCCTGGAAATTGAAATAAGAACACCGTGAATTCATTGTCCCAGGAAGGGGAAACTTTATTGACACATTCCTGGGGTCAGATACATCACATGATCACACTGACAGAACCACAGGCACATAGACACAGGCAACAGAGCATGCACAATGTCGGCACTAGTACAGTGTATATCCACCTTTCGCAGCAATGCAGGCTGCTATTCTCCCATGGAAACGATCGTAGAGATGCTGGATGTAGTCCTGTGGAACGGCTTGCCATGCCATTTCCACCTGGCGCCTCAGTTGGACCAGCGTTCGTGCTGGACGTGCAGACCGCGTGAGACGACGCTTCATCCAGTCCCAAACATGCTCAATGGGGGACAGATCCGGAGATCTTGCTGGCCAGGGTAGTTGACTTACACCTTCTAGAGCACGTTGGGTGGCACGGGATACATGCGGACGTGCATTGTCCTGTTGGAACAGCAAGTTCCCTTGCCGGTCTAGGAATGGTAGAACGATGGGTTCGATGACGGTTTGGATGTACCGTGCACTATTCAGTGTCCCCTCGACGATCACCAGTGGTGTACGGCCAGTGTAGGAGATCGCTCCCCACACCATGATGCCGGGTGTTGGCCCTGTGTGCCTCGGTCGTATGCAGTCCTGATTGTGGCGCTCACCTGCACGGCGCCAAACACGCATACGACCATCATTGGCACCAAGGCAGAAGCGACTCTCATCGCTGAAGACGACACGTCTCCATTCGACCCTCCATTCACGCCTGTCGCGACACTACTGGAGGCGGGCTGCACGATGTTGGGGCGTGAGCGGAAGACGGCCTAACGGTGTGCGGGACCGTAGCCCAGCTTCATGGAGACGGTTGCGAATGGTCCTCGCCGATACCCCAGGAGCAACAGTGTCCCTAATTTGCTGGGAAGTGGCGGTGCGGTCCCCTACGGCACTGCGTAGGATCCTACGGTCTTGGCGTGCATCCGTGCGTCGCTGCGGTCCGGTCCCAGGTCGACGGGCACGTGCACCTTCCGCCGACCACTGGCGACAACATCGATGTACTGTGGAGACCTCACGCCCCACGTGTTGAGCAATTCGGCGGTACGTCCACCCGGCCTCCCGCATGCCCACTATACGCCCTCGCTCAAAGTCCGTCAACTGCACATACGGTTCACGTCCACGCTGTCGCGGCATGCTACCAGTGTTAAAGACTGCGATGGAGCTCCGTATGCCACGGCAAACTGGCTGACACCGACGGCGGCGGTGCACAAATGCTGCGCAGCTAGCGCCATTCGACGGCCAACACCGCGGTTCCTGGTGTGTCCGCTGTGCCGTGCGTGTGATCATTGCTTGTACAGCCCTCTCGCAGTGTCCGGAGCAAGTATGGTGGGTCTGACACACCGGTGTCAATGTGTTCTTTTTTCCATTTCCAGGAGTGTATATGGATGTCAGAATAAGTCAAGATCCGATATTACTTCTGCACAACAATAGGGCTTTAATATTTTAAGGAAAGTATTTAAATGTCCAAAAGTATGTACATCCTGACAGAAATAAATAAGGCGGACAAAAATATTAAAACTATGTGGTACATTGGTGAACAGGAGACAGGACAATCAGTCGGTGTACAAGATACCATAACAGTTGAATTAAATCACAATGTTATTACTGATAATTCACAAGCTACGAGTACTAAATGTATCACCCAAAATACCATTAAATGGTTCAGCTAATGAAATGAGAGAAAATATTGAAATGTCATTCCACAAAACTTTAAGCAACTAGAAGTATCCTTCACTGAATTTAATACAATTAAAATAAATCTAAGAAACAAGACCTGATGTGATGTTGATGGAATTTCAGACAGAATTCTAGAAAGTTATCCCTGCTTAGTAAACAATGTCGTTACCGATATATAATGCATCATTAGCGTAGTGAATTTTTCAAGACAGGTTAAATTGCTGTTGTTAAATCTCTTTATCAGAAGAGTGAGGAGAAAGACTTCAACAGTTTTCAGTCAGGTTTCCTTACAGACAACGTTTCCCAAAATATTCCAAAAGTTAATGGACTCAAGAATAGGCTTACACTTAAGTAGTAACAATTTGCTTAGTACATCACAGTTCGGATTCCAGAAGAGTTCGTAGATGAAGAACACTGTTCATACTTCCACTCATCAAATAGTATAAGGGTTAAATAATGAAATATCGCCATTTGCTATTTTTTGTGTTCTTTCCGAGGAATCTGAGTGTGTGGACCATGTTAACCTCTTATTAAAAGTAAAATTAAATGGAGATGGTGGCTTTACACACAGGTGGTTTGAATCACACTTAACAGAGTGAAAAACGTTGTGCTGATACATTCCAACAGTGTTGAAATGGTAGAAAAATTAGTGATTATGAAGAAATGACCTATAATACAGTATTCAACAAGCAGAAATGACCTTTAGGCAGAAGATGCTAGTGTTATAATATATCTCATTAAAGAGAAAGAAACATAGGTGATTGTAAGAGAGGTGTTCCAAATAAAAGTGGTTCTCAGTAAATGGATTTTCCCCTAAACACTGAAAAAACCCTGTATGTCGCGGTCTCTACAAAAAATGTCATACCAGCGGTTGAAGTAGCACAAGAGCAGGAATCAATAAATAGGAATGCGCATGAAAACATGAACTGGATGGAGCGTAGTAACAAGCTTCTCGAACAGTTAAGGTCAGCTACCTTTTCTCTTCCTAGAATTGCTGATATTGGATAAAGACGAATTACCCTCCTGACATATTCTGTGTATATCCACTCAGTGACGTCTTACAGAATATTTTTCTAGGATAACTCACCACCTAGACAGGAAGTATTGACTGCACAAAAGCGAACAGAGTGGTGGTATTCACAGACGGACATCATATAAGTAACTCCTCAGGAGTTGGGCAGTTTAACTGCACCGTCACAATACATACATTCGCTACTGAAATGTCATCAGTACTCCTCAGAACTGGCGGAGAAGAGTAAGGACCATACCTACAATACAAGAGGGGACAAATGACCTCCGTAACTGAATATTAAAGCCGTCAGTGGCTCATAAATGTGTTCAATAAACAAAAACAATAAGACTTTCAACATTTACCCATTAACATAAAATGTGTGACAGGTAGGAAATCAAATTTTAGATCTAACATAGAATCATTTCTCCTGGACAACTCCTTGTATTCCAGGGACGAATTTCTGTTTAGAAACTGATCACTGGCTCGTTCCCCATCATTTCTATTAGGAAATCATTCAAATGATCTGTGGGATATGTAACTAACTAACTAAGTAATATAGAAGAAAATTATCGGAGGGATGGATATCCATTTAGTCTTCGTGGACTTGCAGAAGGCCTATGTGACGGTGCAACAAAACAATTTATGGAGAAGGATGAAGAATAGTAGCATAACAACTACTTAAATAAAATCTGGTGAGTGTCGTTAAGGCAGGAAATTCTGTGTCACCGGAGTTTCCCATTACAAATGTTCTGTACCAAAGATGTGCCATGGCACCAATGCTGTTTAACATCTATGTGGAGGAAAACATAGAGCAGCATATGTGAAGGCATGAGAGTCCTTAGGTACGAAAATTTGTAGATGCTTCTCTTCACTGATGACCAGCTCATTCATCGGGAGACCAGAATATTCTTCGGAAGTCAAAAGAGGAAGTCGGGGCGTTAAGTTAGCTTGACAAAAACCGAATATCTGACGATTGGCGACAGTACCATAGGGGATCTGATGATTGTCGCTAATTAGATTGGGAAATGCAAGTCTTCTATGTATCTTGGGTCTACGTTACCATAAAACGAAACAAGTGAAGAGGACTAGCTAAATTGAGGCACGGCTAGAGGGCTCTACGGCTCCTGAATTCAGTCCTTTGGAGTACAACATAACAAAAAGAACGAGACAGGTGATACATCGTTTAGCTGTTGAAAACAGCTTACGTACGAAGCCGAATCAGAGGTAGTACACAATTCTCAGAAAAACACTATCGATTTTTGGAAGCAAAGTTGTGGTATCTCAAGGCTGGACCACATACCGAATACCAACATAAGGGAGACTATGGATGTCGATAAATCAGTAATAGGCGCCATAGAGACGAAACGGCAAAAGTAGTACGGGCATCTAGAAAGGATGGGCGATTGCTGATGGCAGATAAAGTGTGGCAGTGAACTTTAGCGGAAAGAAGAAGGCAGGGACTGTCCAGGAAGAGCTGGACTCTAGATGTCTGGGAGGCGATATATGTAAAAGGGCTACAAGAAGGAGATTTGCGTGATCCGAGGAAGTGGTAGCGGTACCAGCCGTAGAATACAGTATGGCAATATGATGGAAAGCTTATTATCGGCTCATTTATTATTTTGGACCCCTGGGATGGAAAGGAGATCAGAAAAGACAGTACACGCTGACGGTGGAAAAAATTCCAACAAAGATCAGGGGCGTACCTTGTCATTTAGATAGTAGTCTGCATGTTCATTTTAGTTCCGGTTGGTTGTGAGTTGAACAAAGGAACAGTTATGGTATTCACCTGACATTTGCAGGAGAACTACAATAAGCCTCAAATTTGGATAAGGGGACAGAAAATTCTACTTACTGTAGTTACCCAAGAATAAAAACTTAGAGCCTAATTCACTGCACAATCCATCTATTACTATGATTTCTACAGCTCTTGCAAGTTGGATAGTTGAAACACTACGTTCGGCTTGGACTCAAAAACGTCCCTTTAAATTCAAATGTGAGATAGTGTAGACCTGTAAAAGTAATTTTAAATCCTGATTATTACGTGCCTAGCTATTTTTACACATATCTGATGTGTAGTGCTTTATCTTACTGAATTATTTCGAGTCTAATGACACGTATTTTCTGTTATCAATTATAGTGTCGGTTTCAAATTCCAACCTGACCACTTCAAACTAATGCAATTCGTTATTGACATCAGAAGTACGTGAAACACTGAACTTCCTTATGTGGTCAGTCCGTGATTTGCTGTAGATGATGAAAACTGTTAACACCTACTGCAGTTATGGTTATCTTATGTATTTGTGGACCCACCGAATGAGCTCTAGGGGACGAATGATACCCAGTAACACAACATGCAAAATGTAAATGCTACAAACACTTATTAGGGGAACACCAATACTGAGATAGATCAAGCACAGTTTGCGTAGAGGCTTGTGATACGACGAAGTACCGTAACACACTACCTGTTACGCTCTGGCGATGGAGCTCGATGACCTGTTACGAGATAAAAACTGAGGCAATATACTATTGCAGGGAGCTAATCGACTGTTGAATCACACATAAATTCCGCTTATGCTACTGCCGCAGAGTACACCCAATTTCGGTCACATATTTCTGGTAACCGTGAAAGGGCGGTGCCGCGCTTTAAATAGCGACGCGTGTTCCCACTGGATGACAGATTGCTTTCGATCGACGATGGCAAACAACGCGTCGGCATTGCTGGTGACGTGATGAATGGGCGGCGATACAGACAACTCACCGGTTCCGCTACTGGATTGTGCGACTTCCAGTCCGAGCCCGATATTCAAATTTAACGATACATCATAAATTTGCCTCAACGGCTCAATTTCCATCGGTCCGTATTTGAGAGCAGCTCTTAAGTAAAAAGACGATATTGGAGGCTGGATATATTTTGTCCAACGTACGGCGCGTACTGGTGTGCAAAATTAAGGACAAAGATGAATTTCGCATTATGCGTCACTACCAAGTAACAGAGCAACTTAGACCATACACAGAAAGAATTGATGAAGTATAGTACAAAAGGAAATTGAAACAAATAACTAATGAAGCGTTCAAGAACAGCACTTCTATACAAAGACAATTACTGCACTACAGTAACCGCGATTCATGGTGGTTCACTGTACATTACAAAAGGCAGGGTATGGTTCTTAACAGGGGTGAGGATGCTTTACAAGGCGCTCCTATTTCGGGTATAAGGTTGGTTAGGCGTTCTTGTGATAGGACCTTCCATTCCTGTACCAGCGTAGTTGACACCTGCAGTACCGGCCATTAAAATTGCTACACCAAGAAGAAATGCAGATGATAAACGGGTATTCATTGGACAAATATACCAGAACTGACTTGTGATTACATTTTCACGCGATTTGGGTGCATAGATCCTGAGAAATCAGTACATAGAACAACCACCACTGGCCGTAAAAACCGCCTTGATACGCCTGGGCATTGAGTCAAACAGAGTTTGGATGGCGTGTATAGGTACAGCTGCCCATGCAGCTTCAACACGATACCACAGTTCATCAAGAGTAGGGACTGGCGTATTGGTGACGAGCCACTTGCTCGAACACCATTGACCAGACGTTTTCAATTGGTGAGAGATCTGGAGAATGTGCTGGCCACGGCAGCAGTAGAACATTTTCTGTATCCAGAAAGGCCCGAATAGAACCTACAACATGCAGTCTTGCATTATCCTGCTGAAATGTAGGGTTACGCAGGGATCGAATGAAGGGTAGAGCCAAGGGTCGTAACACATCTGAAATGTAACGTGCACTGCTCAAGTGCCGTCAATGCGAAGAAGAGGTGACCGATACGTGTAACCATTGGCACCCCATACCATCACGCCGGGTGATACGCCAGTTTGGCGATGACGAATACACGCTTCCAATGTGCGTTCACCGCGATGTCGCCAAACACGGATGCGACCATCATGATACTGTAAACAGAACCTGGATTCATTCGAAAAAATAACGTTTTGCCATCGGTGCACCCAGGATCGTCGCTGAGTACACCATCGCAGGCGATCCAGTCCGTCATGCAGCGTCAAGGGTAACCGCAGCCATGGTCTCCGAGCTGATAGTCCATGCTGCTGCAAACGTCGTCCAACTGTTCGTGCAGATGGTTATTGTCTTGCAAACGTCCCCATCTATTGTCTCAGGATTCGAGACGTGGCTGCACCATCCGTTACAGTCATGCCGATAAGATGCCTGTCATCTCGACTGTTAGTGATACGTGGCCGTTGGGATCCAGCACGGCGTTCTGTATTACCCTCCTGTACCCACCGATTCCATATTCTGCTAACAGTCATTGGATCTCGACCAACTCGAGTAGCAATGTTGCGATACGATAAACCGCAGTCGTGTAGGCTACAATCCGACCTTTATCAAAGTCGGAAACGTGATGGTACGCATTTGTCCTCCTTACACAGGGCATGACAACAATGTTTCACCAGACAACGCCGGTCAACTGCTGTTTTTGTATGAGAAATCGGTTGGAAATTTTCCTCATGTCAGCACGTTGTAGGTGTCGCCACCGGCGCCAACCTTGTGTGAATGCTCTGAAAAGCTAATCATTTGCATATCACAGCATCTTCTTCCTGTCGGTTAAATTTCGCGTCTGTAGCACGTCATCTTCGTGGTGTAGCAATTTTAATGGTCATTAGTGTACTGCAGCACGTCCAGTACGTTTACTCAACGCATCCATCGCGTGCTCCATGGAATTTACGTAGGGGAAGCACGCAGACAAGTCCATTCGGCGTTTATCTTCTCTTTGCAAGAGCATCTCCATGTGCACTGTTCAATGCTGTCGCGTAGCGCCTTCCATTGAAATGAAGTCAGAGCAGAATGCATCCCTCAAAAGACGCACATGAGGAAGGTGTAAAGTGTCACACTAACGTTCGTTGGTGAGTGTATCGCATTCAGAGGTTTAGAAGTCAGCACGCACATGTGTCATTCAGCCTCCACACAGAGAACCAGTGCAGTGAGAAAGATGGTTTCCTGCTGGGTTGACAAAATACTGTATCCAGAAATTGGAGATGCTTGCTTCGTTCTACATGGATGTCTCTCATAACTTAAGTAAATGTGTTTGATTATTCAAGTACAGCACAGTCGATATTCCGTAGTGTGCCCAACTATCCTGGCCTTCCTCCTGCTCCATGGCCTGCTAATCACTGTCATGACCTACCGAGGTACAGCAGTGGGAACAAGTAATGCACCCTGGTACGTTGTCGAGCTTGATTGTTTTAATGGATCATTTGTTACAGAGTGGAGGGCCATAATGTACAATGTGCATACTGACTTGCAAATCTTTTAACACGGCGCCGGCTGCGGTGGCCGTGCGGTTCTAGGCACTTCAGTCTGGAACCGCGTGACTGCTATGGTCGCAGGTTCGAATCCTGCCTCGGGCATGGATGTGTGTGATGTCCTTAGGTTAGTTAGGTTTAAGTAGTTCTAAGTTCTGGGGGACTGATGACCTGAGATGTTGAGTCCCATAGTGCTCAGAGCCATTTTTTTTAAACACGGAATAATCACCAGTCACGGTTATTATGTTCTGGTGGAGGGGCTCTTGGAACGAGTTGATAATCGGCGAACGGACTGGTTTGCTCCTTCCCCCGACTTAAATCTCATCGAGGACCTGAGGGATATGTGGGAGAGACGTATTGCTGCACATTAAGTTGCACCAACGACCACCCATCAATTGTCAACTGCACAGGTGGAGACACGGAACTCCCTACCCCAACATGGGAGCTCTTTGCAGAGCTTTCAGTTTTGTCCGTGGTGATCACACACCCTATTAACTCTTCACATACCATCGGGCCTAAGAGGCACATCCGTGATGTTCAATGTCTTCTCTATTAGCAACTACGCATTTTATTTTAATGAAATATTATGACTTTTCTTAATTTGTTACGCTAGTCATAATTTGGAAACAATTATAACTTTCTGCTAAAGTGCCGGTGCACATTTCCTCCAGTACGGGCCTCGCAGGCCCGTGCGGTTAGAAGCGATTTTTCAACAACCAGTAGTCTGTCTGCAGTTCCCATTGCTGACTAGCGCTGTTGCTCTTTCATTCTCCGCGGTCCTCCGTGTGATAACAACACATTTATTTTGGTGAGTTAATTCATAACAGTTGTCTATCATACAAATTGATGATCTCATGAAGGACGATAAGATGATAAGACACGGGAACTGTTGGAGCAGTTTTCCGATTCTGAAAACACACCAACTCAACGCGAATCTTCCAGTGACTATGAAAATGAGGTAGGTGTCGCTGAAAACTCAGATTATGATGAATAATTCCTTTACGAAAGTGGAGAAGAACAATTTAGTGTAAACTCTGGTGAGTGTGAATTACTGCTTCCTCGTAATGGGAATGAAATATGGGTTACAGCTCCTCAAGCTGGAACTTCTGATGTGCGGAGCGAAAAGGATGTATTGAAAGGAAACCAGGGACCAACGATTTATTAGATTAGGAACTGTGATAATGAAGAATCTTGTTTTATGTTGTTCTTTCGTGTACCCCTCATTGACTAAGTGTGTATGTGGACCAACAAGGAACGTATTGCTCATCAGTATGGGACCCTTACCAGGTTGGATTAATAGAAGAGATAGACATGATCCAGCGAAAAGCAGCGCGATTCGTCATGGGGACATTTAGTCAGCGCGAGAGCGTTACGGAGATGCTGAACAAGCTCCAGTGGCGGACACTTCAAGAAAGGCGTTACGCAATACGGAGAGGTTTATTATCGAAATTACGAGAGAGCACATTCCGGGAAGAGATGGGCAACATATTACTACCGCCCACATATATCTCGCGTAATGATCACAACGAAAAGATCCGAGAAATTAGAGCAAATACGGAGACTTACAAGCAGTCGTTCTTCCCACGCACAATTCGTGAATGGAACAGGGAAGGGGGGATCAGATAGTGGTACAATAAGTACCCTCCGCCACACACCGTAAGGTGGCTCGCGGAGTATAGATGTAGATGTAGATGTAGAACGTCGAAATGCTTACGAGTACTGAGTGGATAAAGATATGCATGAAATAAAGAATTTGGTGTTATGATACAGACTGTAGTTCAAAAGTGAAGGAGTGGAGATAAAACTTAGTGGAGTGCTGGGAGTGGTCAACCACTGTTGAATGAAATTATGTCTCACAACCGCTTCAGTGCTATTCTGAGGGCGTTGCTCTTTGACGATGTAGCAGCCCCACGTAAACATAGATCAAGTGACAAAATTGGAACCAATCAGAGACGTTTTTGAGAAGTGGGAAATTACCCTTAGGAATGCGCACATTCCAGGATGGTGCATGATTGTGAATCAACAGTTGGTCACGTTTCGAGGTCGCTGTCCATTTCAACAGTACATACCCTCACAACCTGGTGGATACGGAATAATGTTCTGGGCAATTTATTACCATGAAACAAGCTATTTTTGGTAGATGGAGGTGTATTTGCGGAAGGAGGAAGAAACGAGAGCCGTGCGACTTCGAGGGAATGTTGTGAAAACCGTGGTGATAGAACTTGAAAAGTCTGGACGTAATATCACCTGTAACAGTTTTCTACATCTCTCGATTTACCTCATTATTTACTATCAAAAGATCTGACACTAGTCGATACTATCAGAACAAAGAAAGATGAACTGCCGGCCGATTTTGTTACACCTAAAGGACGTGAAGTACACTCTACGTTATTAGTTTTTCAGCCAGGTGTGACGATGGCCTCTGATGTTCTTAAGAAAAGCTAAGTTATTATCGTCCTTGGCTCTCTTCATGACCAACCAAACGTGTCATCATCACAGGTGAATAAGCCTGATGTTATAATCACATATAGTGTCACAAAGGGTGGCGTTGACACCATGGACCAGGAGACGTCATGCTACAGTGTGAAAAGGAAAACAAGGCTCTGGTCATTGGTGGTGTTGTTCAACACGGTCGATGTAAGTGTAATGAATGCACACAGAACATGGATGTTGTTGGCTACCAATAAAAAAAGAGACGTCGGACTTTCATCATCAATTTTGGGAATGCAACTATCAGGGGTAAAGAAGTCAGTGAATTTATTAATAACACCGTATCAAGGGAAGGCAGTGAAACCATCAGCTAATAAAACGAGAACAAAGACAGAAGTCAAATTACATGTTATAAGAGGACAAAACCTGTATACTCGGAACATTCTACTATTGTCTGCAGACACGGGACAAATTTGCAACAAGAATAAAAGCAATCAATAAATGTATATGACTTGTGTTTCTCAAATTGTAAACCTTAAATAAAGAAAATGATTTTTAAAGTATTTATACCTTAAAAGTCGTTCACAACATAAGTAGTCAAAATAGCGTCAATTAATGTAAATTTAAACAACACGGTCCTGAGAGGCCCGACAGATGGGCAACACTATACAGAACTTCTGGTAAAGAGAGGTTTAAAAACCATGTTCAACCTGTTCTGATACCCGCGGAACTGTCATGACACATGGAAACTTCAGTGAAATTATTGTCTTTGAATAAAAGTGTCATTTCGCTTCGTTTCATCGGGTATTCCTTTCAGTTATGTACTGTACAACACCGTATCTTTATATGCATTGTCCAAGTTTCATCGAGCTACGTTGCTTGGTAGCGACACATCAGGCGAAACCTAATTTTGTCCCTTCGTTTCGTACCATTGTGTTAATGCGTATGGTTCGTAATTTTCTGACATATTTCATTAATGGCTATACGTTAATTAGCTGGTTTCTTCATTAGTATACTCTTGAATCTCATTCTGATGGTAACGTGCATATCCTAGAGCGCGTAGTATATAATGTGAGAAATTAGATGTACCCTTTGAAAGCTGATGTGAACAAATTCAGCAGATGAGACACTGTACTTATGCCTGTAATACGGAACTAAGCACACACGGAATAAAAGATAGCCTTTATTCCCCGCAGACCCAAGTCCACGAGACTTCGGAGTAATACCTATGGTCTCAGTTTGCGAGGTAGAGAGTCCACAAGTTTCTTTAAGTGCCTGTTGTCCAGCTGAAGCCATCTATTGGTTATTAGATCTCGGAGAGATTCCATATTGCGGGGACGTGGGTTTTTGTGTGTCACCCACTGTTACAAATAACCCCCGTCAGTTTCTGTGGGGATAAGAGCGGTCCAGGTGTGGTACAGTGCTTGTGTGTTATTCAGACTAGAAACGTAGGCGTGGAGACCTGTGACCACGGCAGTTGTCGTTTTGGAAACGTCATACTGGCAATGAATTTGTAGAATTAAGACCAAAAGCTGGCCATTGACAGTGTTAAAATAATCGTCCTTGTTGAGATGCACGGTATTCTGAAAAAGTAGGGCCGAGTTAATGGTTCTACATATATCTCTCTGACCTGAAAGACACAGTTCACAAACTGCGGGTTAAAAGCCTCTGTGGATTCGACGCCTTCCATCAGCTGGAAATTGGGAACATCGTGACATTTCCGATCAAACCTGCCCCACAGGTCAGCTACCGTTTAATTCATGTGTTGTTTGGCCGCTTGTAGATTTTCAGCTATATGTATCCCTGTGAACTACGGCATTTCACGATTTAGGCTGTGATATATAGTGACGTAAGCCAAAGGCTTGGCCGCAATGGTGACACCGGTTCTCGTCAAATCACCGAATTTAAGCGCTGACAGGCTTGGCTAGCAGTCGGAAGGGTGATGGTTCAGGTCTGCCGAGGGCTGTCGGCAAGCAGGATGCACTCAGCCCAGTTGAGGCAAAGCTGACAGCGACCAGGGAAAGTGGTGTTCTGATCACACGCCCCTCCGTCCGTGCATCTAGTGACACCTTCGACTAGGGATGATACTGCGGTCCGTTGTTGCCGTTGGACCTTCCGAATCCTATCCGTACAGAATTAAATGTAGCCAAGAAAAAAGCCTGAGACCGTCTTATGAAATTACAAATTTTAAACATTGCTGTTTTGATCACCTGACGTTCAGCAACTCAATTTTATTTACGCTTTTTGAGTATACCCATCTTCAAAATAACAAATGAATTGTAAAGTGAAATTTGTGACTCACCCACTAGGCAATACCATAATATGAAGCACCTCCCCTCGTTTAATATTCTGAAGATGAGTTTACTCGAAAGGCGTAAACAAGATTCAATTACTGAATATCAAACTACTAAAAATTTTTACTTCTGCGAACACTATAGCACTGTCCAAAATTTATACTTTCAAGAGGGACTCGATTAAAAAAGTCCATTGTACGACAGTCCCTTCGCATAAATCGCTCGTAAACCAGATGAGTTGTATTTTCTCTAACAGTAGCGATCCGGACAGGTTTCATTAATGACGCCTGAGTCTGATCACCGGACCTTTTCACAATGTATTCTTACGCCTTGTTAAATGGCCGCGAGTGATACACCGTTCCTTGTAGACTCGTTGGTCACACTCTGTTAATAACCAACATAGCGGGCAACTTATGAAGCATTGCGGTCATTTACACGTCGCAGCACTATAGCTCCGTTCTACTATTCTGTGATGTCTCCACGAAGTCTTCTTGCTGATTTAGTTACATTCAGTCGACTGGCGCACATATACACGCACAGCAGTTGCATGTGGGGTAAGAATTCCAAAAAATGGATCAAATGGCTCTGAGCACTATGGCACTTAACATCTGAGGTCATCAGTCCCCTAGACTTAGAGCTACTTAAACCTAACCTAACCTAAGGACATCACACACATCCACGTCGGAGGCAGGATTCGAACCTGCGTCCGTTGCAGCAGCGTAGTTACAGACTGAAGCGCCTAGAACCGCTCGGCCACACCGGCAGGCTAAGAATGCCATTCCCACTACACACATCTAAGTTTTTCATGGCTTTCTTAATTCACATAGATTGAATATAGGCTGAGTCCGCTGAATGAGTCCCGAACTATCCCATATCAGAAGCTGTATGTCTTTTTATTGAACTCACCAGTTTTGAGCTTGAAGATAGAGTTATTCAGGATTATGTGATTGTCGTTTGTACATCTCAAAACGTCACTGATTGTCGGTCGTATTGGTTGTCATCCACTAACAATCCTTGTTCCAGACGTCTCTCTATCGCCTGTGGTTAGCATTTAAAAAGTTTTCCGAGGAATGACGGCTCCACTGATCTACATCACATCGATCAGAAGAGAAATTAGTGACGCCGGCCGGAGTGGCCGAGTGGTTCTAGGCGCTACATCTGGCACAACCCGACCGCTACGGTCGCAGATTCGAATCCTGCCTCGGGCATGGGTGTGTGTGATTTCCTTACGTTAGTTAGGTTTAAGTACTTCTAAGTTCTAGGGGACTTAAGTCCCATAGTGCTCAGAGCCATTTGAACCATTTTTGAAATTAGTGACACAAAATGTAAGTGGTGAAACGTGGGGGAAACAACAATTGGTGGACCAGTGTGGCATAAACAGTCTGGTATTTTAGCAGCTGCGCGGCCTCGTCGATTTATGGAGGATATAGTCTATTACCAACGGGATTTTGCCAAGAACGCAGAATCTAATGCAACCAACAACTTCACTTTTGTATGAAACCAGTCTCTTCTCCCTTTTAGTATCCTGCTTCTCCCGTTGTAGGTACATCCAATTCAACCAAGATACGACCTTACAGTTGTTCATGATTTTTCTAGAATTTGTTTTCAGATTTATTACAAAAGACTGTACAAAACGGACTTCACGGAAGTTTGTGCAGTAACAGTGTGCTTTACAGCTTGAAAGCACTTTACAGATTGTAACAAAACTCACACATGGTGTAGAAGTTGCGAGTGAAGAGCGTCGTAATTCCTCGAGAAGCCTGCCGTATACCCATAGCGTGAGACATCCTTCCTCCTCCCTCAGAACTGGTCCATCGCCTTTACAACGTCCCGTGCGGCTGTTGTGGAAGTGAACATCATTAAACAAACTTTGACCAATGCATATTTCAAGAAGCATCCCTCGGGACCCATCCCTTTTTTGGCCTGTGCGCGGCAGACGAGATACGTTGTACGAGGAGAGTATGTTTTCCCATCTCAAAAGATTACTGCTTCAGCAGCTTCGGAAGCCCCGACGTTTATTTCTACCTTCTCTGATAAATGCTATGAGCTGCTAATTGTAGAAGCAACAAGGAACTCACTTTCTTACACTACATAATCTAAATTATTACCTGACACACTAGCCACTAAAATGCGGTAACTTTCATATTAGATAAATATTTCTTTGATTCGCCGACTGAGAAATATGGAAATCGACAACTCAGATTTTTCAGTTTATTACTACTGACCCGTGTTTCATAAATAAATGGCTCTGAGCACTATAGGACTTAACATCTATGGTCATCAGTCCCCTAGAACTTATAACTACTTAAACCTAACTTATCTTAGGACATCACACAACACCCAGTCATCACGAGGCAGAGAAAATCACTGACCACGCCGGGAATCGAACCCGGGAACCCGGGCGCGGGACGTGTTTCATAGTTCTGGCAGCACTATAAATAAAAAATTATCAGACAACTGTAGTGAAATTAATCCAGGGTACTCAAACGGCTCAAAAGTTGCTACAGTAATAGTGATATAAAAATTTTAGTCTCCAGCTAACAGAAACCGTAGTGATGTTAAAAACAATTGTAATGTATTGTGTACTTTTCTGTCCAAGTTTGACTTCTCCGGACTATCTTTACATCTAAAAGCAAAGTAAAACTAAGTGTGTACTGTCTACTATTTTATTAACACCAGAAAAGTTTTGTAGATAAATGCAAAATTTACTTCTGCGGTTGTGCTAGCAATCCGTCGTTTATGCGTCAGAAGCACACAACATGGTATGCGGTCCCTGCTTTAAGTAGTTATCTGGTGGAGGGCGGGCAGGGTGGGAAGCGGCAAGAAGGAGGAGGGAGAAAAGTGAAGCTGAGAGATTGGTAGAGAGGAAGCAAGGCAGGGAATAGTCATGAATTGAACAGATTCACATTCGCTAAAATATTACATTAACTTGCGTAAAATAGAGTGTGTTAGGCTAAAAGCACAAAATGTAAAATTGTGTGAAAAATTTCTTTGTACAATTTTTATTCATTTTTTAGTTATACAAATTTACATAATGATTTACCGAATGTAATCCGGTATGCTCACGAAATCCCTCAGTCATGTTCTGTGTTCTTAACTTCATAAAGAAACTGTTTATATAATTAAACTTTTTACAATTTTAGCACAAGATTTTCTGTTTTTACGCAAGTTTCTGTGGTGTTTTACCGAACATAAATCCGTTAAACTTATGATATCCCTAACAGCACCTCGCTCCCTGCTTCGTTTCCCTCTTTCGATCGATGTCGCTACTCTTTTCTCCCTGCCCCTCTTCCTGCTTTCGCCCTCATCCTCCCTCCACCAGGTACTAATTTAAAACATGGATCACAGATGATACCGTAGTACTACGAAGTGTGGGTCTGACAGAGGCGTGGCGGGTTGCTATCGCAACTACATTTACGTAAAATTATTTCCAATTTTTTGTAGAGTAATAAGTAATACACACGTAGTTTTAATTTATCTTTAGATTAGAAGATGATCCAGGTAGACTGAAACATGTAATTATTAAAAAAAAGTACAGCTGAGAATAGAAAATAATCGAAAAATTAGGCTTTTTTAAAACTGTTATATTTACTTCTCTTTTACTTTATTCGCTTTGTATGCGACATTGTAAAGGCAATACTTCGTTCGACATCAAAAACTATTTATGCCAAATGGTTTTCCTTTTACTTAATAATTCAATTTTATGCTTCTAACAATGTCAGTTTTGGCGTCCTAATGGTTCTTACTCTATTATACTCTTAGGGTTTCTTCACAGTTTTGGTTTCTATACCCACAGTTTCTGTATCCTTCCAGTTTCCTCCTGTTTATAGTTCACCGTTCTCGTGCTTTTCAGACTCTTCCGATTTCCACTTCTTCCAGTGCCTACTTCCTTTCTCTCCACATATTTTCACCTTATTTATATATTAACAAGGGAGGTGTAGTGGTTAGGGAAACGGAACTATATTCTGCACGAAGTTTCTTATCCCTATCCAGTCATCCAGATTCGAGTTTTCTAATTACCCTGAATTTCCTCAATCGAATGCTAATCTGATACCTTTTGCTGGTACTCGTCCCCTGTAATCTTGTACGTGATCTCTGATTACCTCGAGGTCGATGTTACATTGATTTCGATTCTACTTACCGATTGCTACTTTATCATCACGTATGTTCGTGACTTTAAAAAGTATCATCAAATTCAAATTATTTTTAATTCATGTGCAACAGTTGTAAAAAAATGACATGTGAAAAACAACTCGGCAAAATAATTTGAACGATTGTGGTAGACCGTCAGAAAATTACTCGAGGGTATCGAACGAGAGAGCTTGTCCTTCTTCCAACATTAAATTCATTCAACACATTAGCGTTTCGAAAGAATGTGTCAGGTATACGGCACACAGCCTATACATGTGTGTTATAACCGAATCGAGTCGCAGCAACATTGCTGAAAACACATGTCCTAATTGGAAATTTATTTCCTTTGTTTGGAGAAATTTAAATGCTATGCAGTGAACCTTGGGCAGCTGAATTCAACTTGTTTTCGTTCACGATTGTGTTCGATCGAGAGTCGTGTATAATTGTATTGATACAGGCTGATTGCCTTTTGAAGATAAATACCAAGATTAATTGAACATACAGGATTTGTCCAATTGTCAATATACGTATTCCTCCAATATATCACCGCAAATTACATGTGGTACTTACATAGGGCTTTGTGAGTTCATTACTGAATTCTGAGTCGAATGATTTGTATAAATCGGTCGGCAATATGCATTCCCTTCACTGGATCGAAGTGAAACCTTTCCTGCCCCTGACTGCTGCATACTCTGATTTTAACAACGAATTTACTTCGATATGTGCTTAGTATAAAAGTTTTCTGTGCAAAGCTGTAGTCGTTTTTCATTTATTTGTAATTTATTTATTCGTTTATTAGTCCACCAATGTCAAAAAATAACGAAACAAACATGATACGTTGGTATTTTGCTTCTGAATGGGCCCTAGAGCGAAGAATCTACCTCAAATAACCGTCTATTGCTAACGTAAGAACGACGGGGAAGAAAGAAATGCACCGATAGAAAGGAAACAATGTATTAAAATATGGAAGTTTTGAAAACTAGGACGAATTTTGGAACACTAGGAAAACTTGCCGATAGTAGGTTGTGCTCTGGATATTGTGTCTCTCGATGAAACATATTAGGCTGAACAACTTCATCCCTTGTATGTAGAATTGATGAGAGCGTAAAACTAATGGGAAGCTAGCAGTCTTAACAGTTTCTTGTGGTCCACATGTCATGCAAGAAATTTTTGTAAGCAAACAATGTTGAGACGAGAGAGGTAGCGAAAGATACGGTTAAGAAAAGACTAAGTAAGGAAGTCTTGTGGCAGAAGCTGCAAGGAAGGCGTTCTGCATAGCGGTGAGCTGAAGTTACAATACGAGGCAAGAAACTCATTTCCTTCAGCTTACAACTTGGTTAGTAAATGTAAAAACTTGGTTACTACAGCTTATTTCAGGGGAAGGTTGTGGGGGATGGCAAATGGGTACTGGAAAAATTTCTTCTCATGTACCATCATCAGTTGTAGGAATGTAAATCTGAAACACACACACACTGATCACCCGCCGTGTTATGTCTTTGTGGTGTACCAATGAAGATTTGAATATAAATGTAAGGGAGTCTAGAAACTGGAGTTTGTTAGAACAGCTGTAACTGGAATCGCCTTGTAGTCTACACTGAGTATGCCAACAAGCCTAATTATAACCAAATATGCTCTAAACACGCCTTCGTGAATAACATTTGAACGTAAGATACGTTCATTGTGAATAGTGGCAGTGTAACAAAAATAAACATTTCATAATTTTCACGTACTTCACACTTCGCCACTGTGGTCAAAATCAAGTTTAATGAAGTCGTATGCTATTCGTGGAAGCGGGATGATGTTACTGTTACGTTTTTTTTGGAGCTACATGTACATTTTAGTTTAAATTCTCTTGACGGTAGTCATGTATCTTGGTAATGTATATCTTAATGTGCCAGTCACATTGAAAAATAAACCCATTTGTAAATATATCATGGAATATTTCCAAGTAACCAAATTAAGTCTGTTACGGAGATACATTATTTTTACGACACCCCAAGATTGTGGGTTAGTTGTGGCGATTTTGTGCAGACTAAGGCGCTGGGAGTTTTGAGAGAGGTAGGGCTGGATGTTTATCGAGGTATTAACTTCGGTAATCAAAAATGGCTCTCAGCACTATGGGACTTAACATCTGAGGTCATCAGTCCCCTAGAACTTAGAACTACTTAAACCTAAATAACCTAAGGACATCACACACATCCATGCCCGAGGCAGGATTCGAACCTACGACCGTAGCAGTCGCGAGGTTCCGGACTGAAGCGCCTATAACCGCTCGGCCACCACGGCCGGCTAACTTCGGTAATCGATACTACCTTCATCAGTGACATAGTAAAGCCAAGTATGTAAAGTATGGGTAATAGGCTTAAATATTTTTGTGTACTAGGCCGTATTCGACTGTGGAACTTCGTGAAGATGCTTGAAATTAAAAAAAAAAAGAAGTTAAACGTTAAATTGAACGACAGGTTAGTTACACATTATTTGTTCCCTAATGTTCAGCGTGTGCAGAACCAATGCGGAAATAAATGCAGAGTTCACCACTGTGACATTAAAACTCAGGTCGAAAGAACAGCAACGCCAGTTATCACAGATAACGTCGCCATCGTCAGTACAAGCGAAGACGAATTACAGGGTGTGCTGAATGGAATGAACAGTAAAATGAGAGCAGAGAACAGGCTGAGGGTAAACTAGAAACGATAAATAACATTAGGTGTAGCAACATGACTTTATTAATGAATTTAATATCAAAACTGAGGTTGACTTAGTGGATGAAACGAAGGAATTTGCTGTCATGGAAATCAAGTAACTCTTCACTGACAAAGCAATTAGGATTTTAGAAGCAGGCCAGCTCAGCTAAAGAGGGCTTTCCTCGCTAAAGGAGACCTGCTTATATCAAACTTAGATACTGATGAACGAATTCCTGCGCACAGCGTTGTATCCAATTGGAAAACTACAGTGGTAAAAAAATGTAAGTGAAGAGTATCGAAGCGTTAGGGATGCGCTGTTACAGATGGGTCATGAAAATTAAGTGGAATTATAAAACATGTAATGAGTAGTTTCTTTGCATAATCGCCGAAAAAAGAATTATGTCTTAAACACTGACAAGAAGACTGGACAATATGAGAGAACATACGTTAGGATCTTAGAAAGTAACGCAGTGTTAGCAGGGGGCAAACATTTTAGGTGCAGACAGACACTGGAATGTGTCCAATATGTCAGGATTTTGTATAGATGGGCTACTCAAGAGATCATCACAGAATCTGTCAGAAGACTAAAATGTTCAACAGAGCACAGCTATATGTGTTGTGTGCTCATGGTCTTGTAGAATTTTTTAAATGGTTTCATATTCACCACTGATTGTACGTTTATTACAAAATCGATCATAGCAAGAGGTCTACATTTCCGTAGTTGAATATTGTAATGAATTTTCAACTAAGGCTCGAAAGACCTTGACTGTATAGTCAACACTCTTTCACACTGGACATGTTTTCTCGACGAATATGAGTGATTTGTGAGATCATACAAAACAAGGGATAAATATAAGGCTCATGTCTTTCACCCAGTAGGTTCTCGAGAGTTCATTTGACCGAATACGGCATACAATGCCTGGAAATTATTGCTGCTGATAAAGTGCTCTATTTAACAACCAGTATTGGTAGACAAACCTTAATTAGCTTCTGTAAAGCGATTATACCATCATATTAGGCAAATATAAGATCACTGCCGTCAGGTAGGAAAACGATGAATTTGTCACTATTGTTACATCGTAATATAAATTACTTCATCAATATGTACACAGAAGGGCAAATGAACAAATAAACAGCAACCAAAACGACGCAACACTAAAAAATTATTCGAATGGGATGGAAATCGGTAGATGTAGCGTACATGTACAGAAAAATACATGGTTACAATTTCAGAAAAATTCGGTGATTTGTTTAAGAGAAAGAGTTTCACGAATTGAACAAGTCAATAGCACGTTGGTCCAACTATGGTTGTTATGGAAACAGTTATTCGGCTAAGCACTGATTGACAGTTTTTTTTATAACCCCATGAGCGATGTCGCGCCATATTCTGTCAAACTGGTGCGATAGATCGAAAAATCCCAAGCTGGTTGGAGGGCCCTGCCGATATTGGTCCAAACGTTTTCAATCGGAGATATATCCGGGGCACTGCTGGCCAAGGTAGGGCTTAGCAAGGACGAAGACATGCCGTAGAAAACTTGTTGTCACGTGCGGGCGGGCATTATCTTGCTGAAACGTAAGCCCAAGATGCCTTGCAGCAGCAAAACGAGGCGCAACATATTGTAAACGTACCGCTGTTCTGTGGAGGCGCCGCGGATCACACACAAAGGGATGGTGCCATGAAAAGAATTGGCACCCCAGGCCATGACTCCTCATTGTCGGGCCTTATGGTAGGCGACAGTCAGGTCGGTAACCCACCACTTCCCGAAAGTCTCCAGACACATCTTCGGCCTGGAATCTCATTGACTGGAGCAGAATTGTCCTCAGTGATGAATTCTTCTTCGAACAGAGACCCGACGACAGCGAAGCCTGGAGACGCCAGCGCACAAATGAGACACCAACTTGACTGTCGTCCTCCATATGGCCCGACAACGTGGAGTGCTGACCTGGGGTGCAATATCGTTTCATAGAAAGATCCCTTTCGTTGTCATCCATGGCACCCTGACAGCACAGCGATACGTCGAAATTTTCTACACCCAGTTTCTTTGCCCTTCATGGCGAGCCATCCTGAGCTTACATTTCAGCAAGATGATCCTAGCCCACGCTCGGCGAGAGTTTCTACTGTTTGTCTTTTTGTTTCCCAAGCCTCACCTTCGGCAGCAAGGTCGCCAGATCCCTCCCCGACTGAGAACTTTCGAAGCAATTTGAGCAGGGACTTTTGACGATCTAACGCAACAAATGAACAGAATTTGGCACGATATCGCTTTGTAGTACATCCAACCATTCTATGAATCAATGCTAACTAGAATAACTGCTTGTGACTGAGACAGAGGTGAGACAACGTGTTACTGACTTACTCAATTTGTGTAGGTCTTTCTCTCGAATAAATCACTGATTTTTTCTGAATTTGTTATCATTTGTCTGTCTGATCGTTTGCATCACATCTACCAATTTCCGTCCCCTTCGACCGATTCGTTCGTGATGCGTCGTTCTTTCTTTTTTTTGTCTTAGAGTGTCTACACTGATAGGCAGTATTTCATGATACATCAGCAGTCGGCACACGTGTTGTGGTATGCATCTTTTCACAGCGTTAACATCGAGTGTTGATGTAATATGAAAGAGTGCACTGGCTGGCTCAATTTATGTATTGGCGATGTAATTTACATTTCGATACGAGAACAGTGACAAATTAATGCGTCTACCGCCGGACGTCAATGATTTTATACTCGACTAATATGATACTTAGAGTGCTTTTAAGAACCTGATGATGTTCTGTCGACCGAAACTTATGGTTAAAAAACAAATTTTATCAGCAGCTCTAGGCAGTAGTCAAGACATTTGCAAATACTTAGAGTTACACGACACCAACACACAAAAATATAATGGAAAAAAGATGCCATGCTGAATGCCACCTAGGAATAGGAGTGCAGTTAGGGAACTTAGTACAGTAAAAATTAAGAAAATAAGTTCTTCTGATGTCATACGAAGTTTTCCGTGTTAGTCTGGCAACCTTACACTTTTTCTTGAATTTCAGCTTATTTTGTATTACTTAAGAGATCTATGCATGTGTTCATATACCTACACCGTGAGTTTTCCCCCTTGAGACATTGCAATATCTCAAAAATTATGCAACTGTTTTAAAGGAAAAATACGTGTTCAGTACTTTCAAAAATACTCTCCGGCGATACGAACATACTTCTAAAACGTAAATAGGAATATTCCAATTTTTACTGTAGATTCGGATTATACTCGGAAAAATACGTAATTTTTGTATGTAGCATTCCTTCGTTGCGCGACGTATGGAGCAGGAATCGAACAAGAACAAAATAGTGTTCAAGAAGAGTGCAACGGATCAATGGAAGGAAACCACATGTGTTCAGTAATTTTGAAAAAAAGTTTGCTTGAGATGTTTCCTGTCGCATCTCACCAATGGGGTGCACTTTCGAACTGTGTCCTCTGACCTCTGACCAATAAGGTGTTCGTTTGACGTGTGTCCTCTCACCGAAGGGGTGCTCGTTTGTGTGGAATATTTCACAGTAAATGCTCAAAAATGTCGCCGCCCATATCGATGCACGTATTTATCCGCATACGGAATGATTCGACTGAGAACTGTTTCCACTGCAATCTTCTGGTAAAGATTGGTGATGCACGGAATCGTGTTATTGCCTGTTGTTGGCATTTGATTAGGTACTTCATTCTCCAGTTAAGCCAACAAACAAAAGTCAGGCGAAGTATGATCTGGCGATCTTCCGGGATGGGACACTAGACTGACTCTTCCGATCCACTGACGACTGCATATGCGATCCAATTCTTGCTGCGTCGTTACAAAACAATATTCTGGACAACCGTAATGTTGATGCCACATCATTTGCCTTCATTCCAAGGAAGGTCTGCAAGTAATACTGAGAGAATATCCTCCAAGTATGTTAGATATTTATCACCATTTAAGGTGCAATGCATAAATAATGAATCACTGATTTCGTCGTAACCAACGTGAGTTTTTCTCATTCCAATAACACAAGATATGTCGATTAATTGTACCATGCTTCATGAAGGCCGACTCGTCAGGAAGAAACAGTAGAGCAAAAAATTTGGGATCTGTCTGTACTTGCTGAAGCGACCACTGGTATAATGTCGCTCAGTTCTCGAAATCATTCCCATGCAGTTTCTGATAAAGGGAAAATGTGAAATAGAGGTCATTTTCTATGTTGGAAAAATCCACAGGCGATAATCTTACTAGTTTCCTATTCACGACTTAACCGTCGGGTGCTAATGCGGCAGTTATCATTCACTGCAACTGATTTCACAGTTTCGTTATTCCCACCAGCTACTGTTCTTCGACGGTTCCTTTTTTTGTGGCAGTACAGTTCACTCAGTGGAGAGCTGTCGAATTAACCGTTATTGTAAAACTTCGATGATAAATGGTTAGAGCAGTCCTGGCACTTCTGCCACTATCTCCATAAATGTCTGATCTATCGTATTAGCCTACATTCTAAACAACAACGCGCTCAGGTATTGAAGGACCTTATTTAAGAAATAAGGGACAACGTGCATGCAGTGAGATCGAGGCAAATAATGAATAAATGAATGTTTCAGAATAGCTACACGGAGTGAACTGCAACACACTGAGTCGTTTGCCACAAATTTCTGTGTTTATGCTTTCGTCCCAATGCAGTTTCCTTGAGACGACATCGTTCTGGAACGTATTTGTGGTAACTGTCTACCACGCAAAGACTTAAGTGTTACATACGAAAATCACATACTTTTTCCATTTAATCAGTTTCTCAAATAAAAATGGGCTGTTCCTACTTAATACTTGAAAGCTGCCTGAACTCCTTCCCCCCCACCACCACGTCTGCTCTGGTCCCACCCCCTGGTGGTGGGCAGGGCTGGTCAACATTGGCATCACCGGATAGCATTTTTTTAAAGACTCAAATCATATTTTTTATTATTTTAATCCGATGCATAGCTTTTGAGACATTTTGTTGTCCCAAAAACAGTGACCTCATTAAAGTGACCTTCAAGCAAACCTCTGAAATCTTCCAGAGACACCCAGGTAAACATTAACTATTTTAGGTACACTGTATAAGATCACAGGCTTTCGCGGAGTCTTCCAATGACAAAGCCTTCTTGGTTGAATTTACGTGTATGTAGGTACTCCAAGGATTACACGCCTTGACGAGATTGCTAGTTAGCTTTGGCGTCATGGCATTATTTAACTGGGTGCCATTGAATGATTTCTTAGCTTTACTTGAAGGTCACTTGAATGAGGACACAGCCAAACTCTTGCGACATGCATTAACAAACGTTTACTTCAAATGTGGTGGGAAATTCTATGAGAAAATATATGTTGTTGCCATGGGTTCCACTTAGCTCTGGGTATGACAAAGCTATACATGGAGCACTTCTAAGACATAGGGCTGAATACTGTCCGCCTAAGATCTAAGGCGTTCTACAGATACGTAGATAAGACTTTTGTGGTGTGACGACATGACAGAGAAAAATCTACCTGAGGACGTACGCAATCTCAGCGGCATACACAAAAGAATGAAGTTGATTATGGGTATGGAAGAGATGGAATCCTATCCTTTTTCGAGATTTTGACCGAGAGAAGTCCTCCGGACGTTACGTTGGACACTCTCTCTGCAGGAAGAAGGCGTACACGGACCTTTACCGTAATACTCGGAGTTGCCACCATCCAGCGCACCGCAAATCGATACAAACCAACTAGTACATAGAGCCAGATCAATATGTGACAGAAAGAGCTCAGTGAATGAGAGACAGTATCTGCGGAATAATATCTGCAAAAAGGTTACAACGAGACCCAAATATGAGGCACTGTAAAGATAGATGAGAGGAGGAAGGACAAACAAGAAGCAGCAGAAGCCAGAAATGTTCCTGCCGTATGCAGGGCCACCGACAGCCACGACTGCGAGAACAATGGACAGACATCGAATAAATACCATTTTCTATATAACGCGGATAATTGAGGGCAATATTTGCTGGATTCAAGACCGGCTAGGTCTTCAGACGTCGGGCGCTTACAATATTGAGTGCAAATGTGGGAGGCAGTATATCGGACAGACACAGCGATGCCTCTCTCAACACCGTACCGAACACATAAGAGATATTCAGCTAGGGCAGGCAGACAAGTCTGCGGTGACAGAGCACAGAATCAACGAGGAACACTCCTTCGATTTAGATCAAACGAAAATATTGTGCAGCACGAATGGGTTCTGGGGCTCGAGTGTCAAAAAGGTGGTACAAATACGTCTGCACAGCTAACTAATAAACCTGGATAGGGGGTTTCAACTCAGTACAACGTGAGATTCCGCAATTACTAAAATGCAGCAGGAACGTTCCGATCTGAAGGCGGCAGCGTTCGCGTGAATGGAGAGACATCGGGTCTCGATGGACACCCTGAGGTAGCGCCACATTCCTCTACCACTTAGGCGTCAACTTCTTCCGTAAGCGCTTGACTGGCCCGCACGCAGAACAGTCAGCGTTCCAACGCAGAACACAACTTCCTATACTTCGCCTGAACAATATGGGCACAAAACGCATTGAAACGTTAAGACAAGACGACGCCACCGCTCGGCTGATCACTCGGGAAGAATTTATCGGCTCACCCCGTATGTGCACTGATGAGCTGAAATAGCATACCAGATGTGTCACATCTGGTTCTGATCAGGTGAATTTGGTTGCCAACAAAACGACGTAAGTTCACCATCACGCTCCTCAAACCACTGCAGCAGGATTCTGGATTTGAGACTCGGGTAGTTATCCTGCTGAAAGCTGCCATCGCTGTCAGGGAAAAGCATGATGTGGCGCAGGTGATCCTCAACATAAATCACGTATTCCTTAGCAGTCGTACCTTCGATAATTATACAATACCCATGGCGACCCAAGCCTCGATGGCAGCACATCGGCATACAACCAAAGACATCATGTAAAACGTATTGTGATTCATCTCAACAGGCGGCACATTGCCATTGATCCATGGTGCAATCTCTATGATGACGTACATATTGCAACCGTAACTAACGATGTAGTTGGATCAACTTGGGAAAACGTAGGTATCCTATACTGCACAGCTACGTGTTCAGTAATTTGAACTGAATTATATGTTCTGAAACACTTGTGCGTCACCAGTACTGTACGCAGTCATCTGATATCCCACAGACCGCCACATATTCTGCATTGGAGTGCGGTAAGACTAGGTCATTCACATTCTCTGATGAGGTGAGGACGTACTCATTGTTGCCTCGTAGGTGTTTCAGCGGCCTGTACTTTCCGTAGATGTTGACTAAGGCGGGTTGTCGTTTCCGACATGCTCACTCACGGTTGCCGTGTCGCTATTCCCCATTTTCAGCTCGTAAAACATTATTTACATGTGCCCGCAGCGGCAGCAGGAGGCACTGAGCGTCGCGATGCACAGTTATAACAAAAATATCTTTTTTTTTTCAGGCAAAAGGCTGGTCTTTTCTCGAATAACGTCGTTAAGTTAAAGGAAAGACCAGCCTATTGAGACCTTACAGTGTAAAATTAACTACAAAGTAAATGAAGTATCCAGAAGAAAAGATCGGATGTCTATGTAACTTCGTAAACTTACTCACATTGGCGTATAAAAAAAAAAAATAATTCATAGTTACAAATGTCTGTGATAGGTAGTAAAGATGCCAGAGTGTGTTACTTCTTCGTCTTTAGTGTTGCTACCAGGGCTTTTAGGATATATAAGGCCGCGTGAACAGCGTTATACACTACTGGAAATTGAAATAAGAACACCGTGAATTCATTGTCCCAGGAAGGGGAAACTTTATTGACACATTCCTGGGGTCAGATACATCACATGATCACACTGACAGAACCACAGGCACATAGGCACAGGCAACAGAGCATGCTCAATGTCGGCACTAGTACAGTGTATATCCACCTTTCGCAGCAATGCAGGCTGCTATTCTCCCATGGAGACGATCGTAGAGATGCTGGATGTAGTCCTGTGGAACGGATTGCCATGCCATTTCCACCTGGCGCCTCAGTTGGACCAGCGTTCGTGCTGGACGTGCAGACCGCGTGAGACGACGCTTCATCCAGTCCCAAACATGCTCAATGGGGGACAGATCCGGAGATCTTGCTGGCCAGGGTAGTTGACTTACACCTTCTAGAGCACGTTGGGTGGCACGGGATACATGCGGACGTGCATTGTCCTGTTGGAACAGCAAGTTCCCTTGCCGGTCTAGGAATGGTAGAACGATGGGTTCGATGACGGTTTGGATGTACCGTGCACTATTCAGTGTCCCCTCGACGATCACCAGTGGTGTACGGCCAGTGTAGGAGATCGCTCCCCAAACCATGATGCCCGGTGTTGGCCCTGTGTGCCTCGGTCGTATGCAGTCCTGATTGTGGCGCTCACCTGCACGGCGCCAAACACGCATACGACCATCATTGGCACCAAGGCAGAAGCGACTCTCATCGCTGAAGACGACACGTCTCCATTCGTCCCTCCATTCACGCCTGTCGCGACACCACTGGAGGCGGGCTGCACGATGTTGGGGCGTGAGCGGAAGACGGCCTAACGGTGTGCGGGACCGTAGCCCAGCTTCATGGAGACGGTTGCGAATAGTCCTCGCCGATACCCCAGGAGCAACAGTGTCCCTAATTTGCTGGGAAGTGGCGGTGCGGTCCCCTACGGCACTGGGTAGGATCCTACGGTCTTGGCGTGCATCCGTGCGTCGCTGCGGTCCGGTCCCAGGTCGACGGGCACGTGCACCTTCCGCCGACCACTGGCGACAACATCGATGTACTGTGGAGAACTCACGCCCCACGTGTTGAGCAATTCGGCGGTACGTCCACCCGGCCTCCCGCATGCCCACTATACGCCCTCGCTCAAAGTCCGTCAACTGCACATACGGTTCACGTCCACGCTGTCGCGGCATGCTACCAGTGTTAAAGACTGCGATGGAGCTCCGTATGCCACGGCAAACTGGCTGACACTGACGGCGGCGGTGCACAAATGCTGCGAAGCTAGCGCCATTCGACGGCCAACATCGCGGTTCCTGGTGTGTCCGCTGTGCCGTGCGTGTGATCATTGCTTGTACAGCCCTCTCGCAGTGTCCGGAGCAAGTATGGTGGGTCTGACACACCGGTGTCAATGTGTTCTTTTTTCCATTTCCAGGAGTGTATGTTGATTTATCATCGACAGTGACAAATAAATGCCACATGCTGATGTGGTAAAGCGCTATCAGCACTTGATAGAGTTTGAAATGGGGATTATAATGGTTTACTATTGACTGTCTAATATTTACAATAAATAGCTTTCGTAAGGTGCTGTAATACTGCCCTAGAACCTCAGTCTGGACGGCCGGCCGCGGTGGTCTCGCGGTTCTAGGCGCGCAGTCCGGAACCGTGCGACTGCTACGGTCGCAGGTTCCAATCCTGCCTCGGGCATGGATGTGTGTGATGTCCTTAGGTTAGTTAGGTTTAAGTAGTTATAAATTCTAGGGGGCTGATGACCACAGCAGTTGAGTCCCATAGTGCTCAGAGCCATTTGAACCAACTCAGTCTGGACGGAAGAACAACGTGCTACTTGAAGCTTTCAAGTGTCAGTTGGCTGATGTGGCATGTGATCACACACCTGGGAACGATTTTTACTGGTTGACAGCACGAGAAACATATGTGAGCATAACAAAAATTCAGGTCTCTGAATGGCTGAACTGTTTGAGGCCAGGAACGCCATTGTCGCAGCGTCGACCCAGCTGTCTTAATTATCGCCTGGCAGAGGGTTCATCGAACCATTTTCATACTACTTCTCTACCATTCCACTCTCTAATGGCGCGTGGGAAAAAGGAACACCTAAATCTTTCGTTCGAGCTCTGATTTCTTTTATTTTATTATGATGATCATTTCTCCCTACGTAGGTGGGTGTGATAAATATATTTTCGCATTCGGAAGAGCAAGTTGGTGATTGAAATTTCGTAGATCTCGCCACAAAGAAAACCGTCTTTGTTTCAGTGACTGCCACTCGCGTATCATATCAATGAACCTCTCGCCCCTATTGCGTGATAACACGAGCCGGGCTGCCCTTCTTTGCAGTTTTTCGATGTGCTCCGTCAATCCTACCTGGTAAGGATCCCACACCGCGCAGCAATATTCCAGCAGAGGACGGACAAGTATAACGTAGGCTGTCCCTTTAGAGGATTTTTCACATCTTCTAAGTGGTCTGTCAACAAAGCGCAGTCTTTGTTTCGCCTTCCCCACAATGTTATCTATGTGGTCTTTCCAATTTAATTTACTCGAAATTGTATTCCTAGGTATTTAGTCGAATTGATAGCCCTTAGAATTTTGCGATTTATCGTATACCCAAAATTTACCGGATTTCTTTTAGTACCCATGTGGATGACCTCGTTCTTTTCTTTGTTTAGTGCCAATTGCCACTTTTCACACCATACAGAAATTCTCTCTAGATAACTTTGTAATTGGAATTGATCGTCTGATGATTTTACTACTCGTTAAATTACAGAAACACCTGCAAACAATCTAAGGGGGCGGCTAGATCATTTATGTAAATCAGGAACAGCAGGGAGCCTATGACGCTAACTTGCGGAACGCCAGATATCACTTCTGTTCTACTCGATGATTTACCGTGACCTCTCTGAGAGGAAATCACGAACCCAGTCACACAACTGAGACGATACTCAATATGCACGCAATTTAATTAATAGTCGCTTGTGAGGAGCGGCATCAAAAGCCTTCTGGAAATCTAGGAATATGGAATCGATCTGAGATCCCTTGTCGACAGCACTCACTGTTTCATGGGAATAAAGAGCTAGCTGTGTTGCACAAGAACGACATTTTTTGAATCCGTGTTGGTTGTGTGTCAATAACTCATTTCCATTAAGGTGATTTATGATGTTCGAGTACAGTATATGCTCCCTAATTCTACTGCAAATAGAGGTCAGTGATACGGGTCTGTAATTCAGTGGGTTACTCCTATTTCCTTTCTTGAATATTGGTATGACCTGTGCTACTTTCCAGTCTTTAGGAAGAGACCTTTCGTCAAGTGAGCTGTTGTATATGATTGCTAAGAAAGGCGCTATTGTGTCTGCATACTCTGAAAGGAACCTGATTGGTATACCATCTGGACCGGAAGGCTTGCCTTCCTTAAGTGATTTGAATTGTTTCGCAACACCTAAGGTATCTACCTTTATGTAGCTCATGCTACCAGCTGTTCTCGTTTCGAATTCTGGAGTGTTTACTTTATCTTCTTTCGTAAAGGAATTACTGAAAACTGTATTTAGTAACGCCGCTTTAGTGGCATCATTATCGGTAACATTTCCATCGCTATCGCGCAGTGACGGTATTGACTGTTTTTTGCCACTGGTGTACTTTACATACGACCAGAATCTCTTTGGGTTTTCTACCATATTTTGAGACAATGTTTCATTGTGGAAACTATTAAAAGCATCTCGCATTGACGTCCGCACCAAATTTCGAGGGATTTTGCGTTCTTCTGAATGTGGCATGCTTATTTTCGTTGCTTCTGCAACAGTGTTCTGACGTATTTTGTGACCATGGTGGATCAGTCCCGTCTCTTATTAACTTATGAAGTATGGATCTATCAACTGCTGTCGATACTGTATCTTTGAATTTGAGCCGTATCTGGTCTACACTTACATAATTAGCTTGGAAGGGATGCAGACTCTCTCTTAGAAAGGCATCAAACAAATTTTTGTCTGCTGTTTTAAATAGATATATTTTGCGTTTATTTCGGTTGATATGGTTTTGAGCCTCGCTACAATGACCTTGTGATCACTAATCCCCGTATCCGTCGTGAAGCCCTCTATTATATCAGGATTATTTGTCGCTAAGAGGTCAAGTGTGTTTTCACAACCATTTACAAGTCGTGTTGGCTCATGAATTAATTGTTCAAAGTAATTCTCAGAGAAAGCATTTAGTACAATTTCGGAAGATGTTTTCTGTCTACCACCGCCTTTGAACATGTATTGTCGCCAACAAATCGAGGATAGATTGAAGTCTCCACCAATTATAACTGTATGATTGGGGTACTTATTTGTGATGAGATTCAAGTTTTCTTTCATCTGAATCGGGAGTCGGTAGAAGGAGCCAATTATTATTTTCGTACGGCTGTTGAGTATAACCACTACCCATACCAGTTCACAGGAACTATCTATTTCAACTTCACTACAAGATAAACTACTACCAACAGACACAAACACACCACCACCTACTTCATTTAATCTATCCTTTCTGAGCAGTGTTGGGACCTCTGTAAAAATTTCGGCAGAATTTATCTCCGGCTTTAGGCAGCTTCCTGTTCCTATAACGATATCATCTTGGTGCTTTCTATCAGCGCTTGAACCTCTGTTACTTTTCCAACACACCTACGACAATTTACAACTACAATACTGACTGTTGCTTGGTCAATTCTCGTCGTTTCTTTGTTCTGTACCCTTTGAGACTGGAGCGCTTTTTGAGCTTTTCCGAGACTGTCTAACATAAAAAACCGCCCAGTCCACGCCACACAGCCCCTGCTACTCGTGTAGCCGCCTCCTGTGTGTAGTGGACACCTGACCTATTTAGCGGAACCCGAAACTCCACCACCCTATGGCGCAAGTCGAGGAGTCTGCAGCCCACATGGTCACAGAACCGTCTGAGCCTCTGATTCAGGCCCTCCAATCAGCTCTGTACCAAAGGTCCGCAATCGGTCGTGTCGACGATGCGGCAGATGGTTAGCTCTGCCTTCATCTCGCTAGCGACTGGCAGTCTTCACGAACTCAAACAGCCGCCGGAAACCGATCCATAGCGACACATGTCATTAGTGCAGACATGAGCCACCACTTGCAGCCACCGTTCATGGCATCCGGAAGGACTCTTTCCACATCTTGGATGACTCCCCCCGATATGCACACGGAGTGCACATAGGTTTTCTTCCCGTCCTTCGCTGCCATATCCCTAAGGGGCTCCATCACCCGCCTAACATTGGAGCTCCCAGTGACAAGCAATCCCACCCTCTGCGCTTGTCCGGACCTCTCAGGAAGACCGGCCACTACCGCAACAGGTAGGCCACCCTTGCTGCCTCAGAAGTACTGAAATTAGATTGATTGTCAAAAGGCCACAGATCAGGTCGTGAGAGTCTTGACGATGGTAATTACTAATTATGACGTGAATGTTATTATCGACAAAATCATTGCATATTAAAACGCGTTGTTAGACAACGCTGGATCAAAACGCTGTGTGACGTCAGTTGAAACTTCTTTATTGAAATGAGTGTGGCTGTACTTAAATTGCTGAATGGCTGGGACCCACAATATCCTAGCGCAACGCAATATGACTGCTCAAAAAATGGGTAACCTGGCTTCAAATAATTAATTCAAAAGAACGGCCCTGACTAAAAAGAAATCGTAACAATAACCTAAAAATTTCATTAAGCACTTACCTTATAAAAATCTTCATTACGCGTACTACTGCAAAACAGCGAGCGTCAATACTGCCTGCTACATAAAAGAGTCTAACTATTAAAGCCACTAAATACTAACAGGCATGTGGTTAGCAAAGGAAAGATTTTGTTGCAGACCAAATAGTATATTTTTTACCTTAATAATGTGACATCCAGTTCAAACACGAATACAAATCAAGCGCTTCACAGCACTGCCAACACAGAAACAGCCCACTACGTACACAGTGATTACAAAAACGTTTTGATACTTTGGTGCGACAGGAACTGCAGATTATTACACTGATCGTCATAGAAGAGCTGCTCGCAAAAAGGATCCCACCGATCCGCAGCAGACAGGGGACTAGACGAATTCGGGAGGGGCTGCATCTTTGCCTTGCAGGAGGCTGACTCATGCTATTGTTATACTGTGCGCCACACCAGTCATACAGACAGCTCCATTGCTCGTTGTTGGCAGCAACATTTAGGATGTGGACGTGCGACATACACCACAAGCACGGAGGGTCGACGGAAGATGCACCACGAGCCATCAGATCCAACAACAATGATAGACGCTATTCAGCGGGCTGTCCTGTCTACTTAACATCCCGTAAATGCTAGCTGGTATCATTGACAGGCGACTGCCTGACGTAGAGCTCACCGCACGCTGACCTTTATGAGGCCTGCTACTTACACAATAACAGCGTCGCGCCCGAATCTCCTGGTATCGGCAACGACGGACAAGGAGCGCTACCAACTGGTAGCGGCTCATCTTTAGTGCAGAGTCCTATTTCTCCTTTGTAGGCGACAACCAATAGGTCTGTGTCGGTAGACGAAGTGGAGAGAGACACGAAAAGCAGCTTGTTGCCTTCCATCACATGTCCTGCCCACCTGCTGTGGTGGTGGTGGTGGTGGTGGTGGTTAGTGTTTAACGTCCCGTCGACAACGAGGTCATTAGAGACGGAGCGCAAGCCCTGGTTGGGGAAGGATTGGGAAGGAAATCGGCCGTGCCCTTTCAAAGGAACCATCTCGGCATTCGCCTGAAACGATTTAGGGAAATCACGGAAAACCTAAATCAGGATGGCCGGAGACGGGATTGAACCGTCGTCCTCCCGAATGCGAGTCCAGTGTGCTAACCACTGCGCCACCTCGCTCGGTGCTGTGGTGGTATTTCGAGCAACATTCTATGGTGCCCATTCACTGTTAGTGTTCCTAATATGCTCCGTGACGGAAGCAAGATATGTGGAGGGGGGGGGGGCCCTTGATCTACCATTCGTAAATGCCTACATCGATGCCCTATTTCAATAGCACAATGCTCGTGCTCATACCGCTACCACATCTTGCGCATTCCCTGCAGATATGGATGCTCTGCAATGGCTAGTGGCAGCGGCTGATCCCTCAACAAACAAGAAGGTGTGAAGTGCCGAGGAGCGCGTCATCAGGACCCCACATCCACCCATCAGTGTGCAGGAACTGCATCTCAAGTGCAAGCAGCGCGGGATGGAGTATCACAAGGCTACATCTGAGATCTGTAGATCTCTATGCTGCGACGTTTGGACACATGTATTCGCAAACATGTGGCTCTGGTGTCATATTGTCATCAACACTTTGTGGCTGTGCAGCACAATAAATGTTGATTTTCCGAAGTTGTAAGTATAATCACTTTCAGTGTGTGGTACCGTCGGCCCGCATGCCAACAAAAATCGCAGTCCGCCTTCTCCTTCTGGGTGCAGCTGTTTATATGAATTTCAGTGTATTACATGTGGCATCCATGAAGGCTACTTGAAATGTTCGTTACTGAAGTCAGGTTCCTCACCATCGCATGGTTTAGACCTGACAGCAATTTGACGTCTCAACGACTCATTGAACACACGACCTGTCGCTATCAGCCTCTGTGAAAGGGACACCATCTGTAGAAGATCCCTGGTAGGAACCTTCTATAGATGGCATTAGCGAGATGCGACGGATATGCCCATCTCCTAACTCAAGTCTCTCGTCTTCGTGCGGTTCAGTACAGATGTCAGGGCACGTACTTACCAACGCAAGGTGTACTCTATCTGGATTGTCGAATCGTCAGTATCCGGATCTGTGGGGTATTACAATATGACAGTTTGATTGAACAGGAACGTCAGGGAAGGCATACTAGACGTCGAGGTTCCGGTCAACCGTGTCTGACTACCATAAGAACGATCACCGTTTTGCGCTCCTAACATATGAAATGTTCCCTTAGAAAAATTATAAATGACTGTGCTTAAACTGACACACAATATTTTTAGCGCAACGCAATCTGACTTTCAAAAATCCCTACAAAAGAATGGCCTTTCATGAATCACTTACCTCACAAAAATCTTCGTTACTCAAACTACTGCAATACAGCGTGCGCCAATACTGCCAGCTGAATAAATGATTCTAACTACTGAAGGCACTAACTACTGATAGGCATAGTTAGCAAATGAAAGATTTTGATTGAGAACAAACTATGTATTTACCTTAATAGTGTTCAAAAGTCATTATATATATATATATATATATATATATATATATATATATATATATATATATATATATATATATATATCAGTTCATGGTATCCAGTATTACAAATCTACTCTTTCTGCCGGACACGCGTCCAGATCGTCCGCTCTTAAGATTCTGCCATCTCTATCCCCACATCCACCACTGCTGGCGGCTCACCTCCAACTGCGCAACGCTACGCGTTGTTCACATCCAACTGCCCAACACTACAATAGCGACTATTCCAACAATGCCAACCAGCCACAGACTTCACGCAGCACAGTCAGTGATTTTCATATAGAGCGCTACGTGGCGTTACCAACATAAAAACCTAAACAGCTTACTTACACATATTGTAACGAAGAGGTTATATTATTCCAATGTTTTGGAGAGACATAGGTAATGCTCATGACGTCATCGTCTGGGGGGGGGGGCGGCATCAGGTATGACGTTGGGAGCAGATAGTGTTGGTAGTGATTGAGGAAACTCTGATGGCGCTACAGAACCTTATGGACATTCATCGTCCTCTCGTTACCACTCATGCAAATGTATCAACGTGGCACTTTTCGACAGGACCATTCTCATCCTCACGTGGTACGTATCACTAAGATCTGTCTGTGTGATACTGAGGAACAACTGTGGCCAGCAACAAGATGATCCTTATCTGTCCAGAATATGTCTCTGATCATGTCCCAGTGCCCATGTCCAAGACCAATTACAACAGTTGCGGGGAGTAGAGAATATAACGGCTTTATGAGACACTTCACAACTGAATCAATGCATGCGTCCAGGCTAGATGGAGTGCAAAGTCATAGCGATAAGTATGCTCATACTATTAAGATCTTCCTTAATTTGGAACGATTTTGTTATCACTGCTAAGTAGTTGTTTATCTTCTCAAGCCGTGGAGTTTGGTTTCGTTTCACTCTCCGTTATTGCGTGCTTCACTTATTTCTTGCCATGGCTTGTAAAAATATGAGAAAGAAAATGTTGGAGGTAATGTTAGTGATGTGGGATTGTGATGACACAGTCTATTTGTTGTCATTATTTTGGCCTACGCTCTCCAATTTCCTTAAATATTTTTCGTCAGAGCGTTGGAAGAAAATTCCCATAAATTTTCTCCTCCTTCGTATAAAGTTCACAAGAAAAGGTAGCATGCACGGTGTTCGTAGAGTGGGATTGTAGTGCAGATTGTGCGGAAAGTTTCCTTTTGCTTTTTACCGTCGACGCAGCAACTGGTACTACGGTCGGCCATTGTGCATTTTGGTGCCACCAAACGAGCACGGCGGTCGTCGTGACAGCGCTGTAGAGTGCTGTAGGCGGGGTGGGAGGAGCTGAGGAGAGTGTCCGCACAGTCCAGAAACGCCCGCAGCCCCGGCAGTAGGCTGGGACAATGGCCGCCCGAGCCGCTGCTTTCGGCGACGCGGCCCGCTGCCTGTTAGGACCGGACACCTGCGCGCGCCGCCTGCCGATTCACCTCGTTAGAGCCGCCTCTCTACAGCCAAATGCAGCCCGCTGTAGCGGCCAACCACCAGTTACAGTCCCCGGGCTTCAATACTTTCTGACAGACGCTACACAGTCAACTTTTTTCCGCATAACAAAAAATGGTTCAAATGGCTCTGAGCACTATGGGACTCAACTGCTGTGGTCATAAGTCCCCTAGAACTTAGAACTACTTAAACCTAACTAACCTAAGGACAGCACACACATCCATGCCCGAGGCAGGATTCGAACCCGCGACCGTAGCGGTCGTGCGGTTCCAGACTGTAGCGCCTTTAACCGCTCGGCCACTCCGGCCGGCCCTCCGCATAACAAACCTTATGATTTCCATTTAAAAACAGTCGATTTCATAGCAACCATAGCTACAGCACTTGAGCATTGTTATCGATATCTTACGCAGCAACACTTACAACACTAGATTATGTATGGGTACGTTTACGGTGGTACATTTCATGAGTGTTTATGTTGCTGTGGTCTTCATTCCAGAAACTGGTTTGATACAGCGCTCCACGTCAGTCTGCCCCGTCATCTGCATAACTTCTGCATCATCAAATCCAGAATATTAGGACATGTTTTTATAAAGCAGATTTGAAGATGGTCATTATAGACCGAAACTGGTAGCCTGAGGGCATAATAATTTGTGACCATAAACGTGAAGTATAGGAAATTTATTCTATTATCTGGTCAGTGTTCAATTCCCCTTCACGTAGCAGCTTGTAAATCCATGTCAGTCAGTTTACTGTATTTCATCCTTAGCCTACCTCTACAAATTATATCACCGCACTTCCTTCCATTACCAAATAGAGATTCCCTGATGACTCAAGATGTGTCCCATCAACTTTACAGGTATTTTAGTCAGGTTGCCCAATTAATTCCTTTCTTTCCCAGTTGTATTCAGTACATCATACAATCAATCGTTAACATTCTTTTGCATCGAAACTACTGAATAGCTTCTACTTTCTTCTTGTCTGTATTGCTTATCACTCACATTCCACTTCCATACAAGACTACACTTCACATAAATACCTTTAAAAAAAGGGTTCCTGACATCTAGATTTTTATTCGGTGTTCACAAATTGCTAATCTATTTTTCTAAGCATAGACTTATTTAATTCAGTTTCATTCTGTTTACCTTGTTTTACATTTGGTGACGTTCATCTCCTTAATTCTTTCTGGTAGCGGTCGTGTGTGTCTCGTTGCTAAATTTTAAGCACAGTATGGAAGTGGGGCCCCGTTTCCGACATATGTTAATTACTCACACTCCAAAATGGTGAATTATGAGTTCTGTGACTACTAAACAAGAAAATAATTGCAATTACTTTGATTTATTCTCATAAAGTACTAACTTCTTCTACTGGCTATTGATGGCTGAGACTTGCCATGAGTACGTACAAGAGATAATTTGAGCAATGAATATTTTAACGCTACTGAAGTCGCCCTGACACATGTCCCCCAGTAGGAGTACGTTAGTTTCATTATTTATATAAATCGTCATGTAATAATCTACACGTTCCCTAACCTTATCCTGTGGATACGATAGACTGTCAGGATAAGCCTACAAAATCCAGTCCCCCTTTTAACAAATAAGTTACAAATATATAAAATGTACACAAGAAACAAGATTCATTGATACAGGAAAATACTATCTATTAAAGGATAAATTCTGTGAATTTAACAAATTTATTAATCATAAAAGCAATTTGAAGACACTAAACAGTAATTACAAATCTCAGGCTCTCTCTGTCTTAATAATGGACCTTAAACTGTCTCGCTTTGCCCTATAACGTACTCGCGATGTGTGATTAGGAGCGGAGTAGCTGACATCCCCCGTAGTACTAAACAGCAAGAAGGAACTACTATCTCAATGAGCAGTGTGAAACGTCAGTGCAGAACGGAGTAGAACACACGCAGACATTATACATTAAATTAAGTGTACTTGACGATTTCAGTCACATGCATTTTTCTAATGAACGAACACAAACCTGTCTTTTCTATCATTGAAGGGGCTTACTTATGTCCTATTGGATGTAAACGCGGTTTGTAAGTTGTAAAATAACGCCACCTTACAATACTTTCCCGTTTTGTACTAGTATGAGATGACTCTTATAGTGTCGTGTCATGCAGTACAAAATTTTTATGTTACGCACTTATCAATTTATCAAATCTATTCACCAAACATTCACTCCTGGGATGCTACCAACTTTATTTTTTATTGACATGGTAATTATTTACTTCTTTGTTCGTCGGTGCCTTACAATATGAATTATTTTTGGTTTGTAGCACAACTATTAGAATGTTCAGGTGCAAAATAATGCACGTGAGCAAAAGAAAACTGTAAAGTAACAATGTAATTTAACTAGTTAATTATGACAAATGGTAGTCCCTCTATTTAATTTAAACTCTTTTCACGCAATCTCTCATCTTTCACTAACTGAATCTATATCAGTACAATATATTAAAAAACGTATCTAATACATATGGTCATCGAACATTAAGATTTCTTGTTTAGAAGAGGGCAGTCTCGTCTTTATCATTTCAAAAAATAGGACTTCGTCATTTTATCATTTCAAATAATTAATATTCGTTACATATAACAATTTTCTGGTGTAATTGTATCTGGAAGTGTTTCTGTCCTGGTGAATGAGCCAATTAGCTTTACACAATTTATAAACGGTCGGGGTAAGTCCAGTTCTTACTTTTAGTGTACATTCTGTAAATCCAAAAGAGGCATGTTTGTAATCATATTGCTTACTTTGACGATCTGCATTTAAAAGAAAATTACAAATGTTCTTTTTCAAAAAAATGGTTCAAATGGCTCTGAGCACTATGGGACTTAACTTCTGAGGTCATCAGTCCCCTAGATCTTAGAACTACTTAAACATAACTAAACCTAAGGACATCACACACATCCATGTCCGAGGCAGGATTCGAACCTGCGATCGTAGCGGTCGCGCAGTTCCAGACTGTAGCGCCTAGAACCGCTCGGCCACTACGGACGGCAAATTCGTCATTAGACTGAAACTTGTGTCAATGAAAACACTAGCACTTTGAAACAGTTCTTTTTCCCGATGTGTTTCGATCAGCGGCCTTCTCAATATCCCTTCATATTTAAACAGAAAAACATTCGTAATGCTGTTCTGCCGTGCTCTTCAGCACAACTACAACCTTTGGAGAACTTAAATCCTCGATTCGAACAGTCAAAAAGCCTCAAACGTTTCCGAACTCGACATACAGTACATATGTCCACCGTAGCCCATATCCATTTCCCATGTACTTCGTCCACGATGGCGACACTCAATCCATTTGCCTTCATTGCACATCACGGACCGTTGTCGACACCCTATCGGAGTCCATTCTTTGATCCGCCTTGTCTGCAGATCCACTGCACCCATCATTTTGGATTGCGCGCGCAGTATAACTCCCCGTCCCTGACTAGAGACAACTAACCAATATCGACTGACGTATCTCCCCGTTCGAGACTTAACACAGCGATAACATCCTGCACGGCACAGTTAACGTCTTTGAGAATATCACCCGAGCTCCTAAGAAACGAACAAAATTAAAGTTTCATTTCAACAGTAACCCTTTCAGGTACATAAGAAAACTAAAGTGCTAGCGATTAAAGGCTTTGTATCTCTATCTCTGTGGTAACTGGAGGTTTTATAAACAAAATATGTTATTATTTCAAAAATTTTTATTTGTACTGCTAAAAAAAAAAAGCTGGGACGTATTTGTCCCTGTGGTCCTTAAAGGACAGTTACAGATCACATTACACTTAATACATCGATAAATTACAGAGGCTGTGTATATGTTGTCTATTTGATGTGAAATTCTGCAAAACAGTTTCTGCTTGAAGTAAATCATAAACTAACACCAGACTGTCAACAAATATTGCAGGTGCGATTTTCAACACACTTTGAAGCACAATGAACACATCTCTTCCTTACGTCTGATTTTATCATTCGGTGCTCTGGACTCTTTGGATTGCAACTGGTCTGCAATCTTCGTCATGTTTTCACTACTGTTGATGAATTCCTTCGTCGACTTGAATAATTTCCAATTAGATTTCTCGCAATGCATTGTCTGAACTCTAGGGATGATACTGTTGATTTGAATCCTGATTCTTCTGCCCACATTGAATATATTATATACGCATTGTTTACACCAATGTCTTGAAGATCAAAGAAAATTCTCAGGTAATACTTAATCTTTGCCTTTCTGTCGATCTCATAAGTCACTTTCTTCTGGTCCCATCCACCTGTTGTACTTTCTTATGATAAGAGGACACTGAACATTGAGCTTTTCAGAAGAACCAGACTGATGGCTCTTCACTGTCATACATGGTATTGACTGATCTGCATTGTTGGAAAAATTCAAGTACTTTCGAATCTCTTCAAACCGATGCAGTGACATATTCTGAGCTATGTAAGGAACACCTAAATCAGGTTCAGTTGCCCAGTAGCTTCTAAATGTAGGCAAAATATGGTACCCCATTACCAGGTTCATACCAAGAAATGCCTTGATTTCATCTTCATTTGTGCTAAATGCGTTGCCTGATTGTTCTGCATACCGAATACTTTCAGGAATTAATATATCATGCACCTAATCTTTTAGGGCAATATTGGAAGAAAAAATTTCAAATGGCTGTGGCATTTCATGATCTTCACTGACACTAAACAAAAGCTCTTTCCCAAATTCATGATTCATGTTATCACTGAACTGTCTTGGTTGGTAAGTTCTCGACCATTTAAATTCTGGTAAATCTGGAAGGGAATCAGGTACCTCAGCATTTGTTTCTGATATTTCGTCTGTATGCCTTCATTTGCTATTTGGGCTACGTATTTATTTTTCAGGATCTTCTATAATAACATGTTCTCTTTCATCTTCCATATCTCCTTCAAGAAAAATTTTATCTTCTTCATCCAGTAACAGATTATCTTCGTCATCACTACTGCAAGCCTCCAAAATCTGCATAACACTTTCATCAGTGATGAAAAATTCTCTTTTTCTGGAGCACGTGACCTAAAAGCAGATTTGAAATTATACCAGTACAAATTGTTTCCGCTTATTTAATAAAATGAAAGATAATATATTTTCAACCGAATTTTAAATACCATTCTGCTCATTTTTTTACGTAATAGTAACGATTTCATGGCATTCAAAAACAAGTACACAAATTACCATTGTGATACATTGGGACAACTATGTCCCAATGAATGAAAATAAAGATTTCCACTGAAGAAATACAGTTATTTTCTAAATGAATGATCTAAAGTAAAAGAGAAACTTACTTGAATATACTTCCAAGCTTTGACAGTAAGCAGAGAACACAATACGCACCCAATAAGTGAATAAATTTCTATGTCTGCTCGAAGTGAGAACCACCAACAATAACCGACGACTAATGGTAGTTATAGTAATTGTTGCAACCAAAGATGTACGATATTAAAGAAAACAAATATCTGTGCTTCAAGTAGAGCATCTGCAGCATATTAACTGTGATTACAGTCCAATTAGTAAGGTGATTTATATGTGGGACCAATGTGTCCCATGTACGTGAAAGGGTTAACGAGAGTTATATCATTGTATTCATATTTTAAATAGATTTCGAATGCCTTTAAAAAGCTTATCGTCAGTTACAACAAATTCTTGGTTCAATACTTCAGCTCACAAAACTTAAAGATGGAACTGGTAATCATGCACCAATTGCCTCGTATCGATATCTTGAACTGTTCACGAAGTTTATAACATTTTATGATGTAACTTGTATACGACTAAGTTTAGTTATGGCGCTTCCAGTTCCGTTTTCATCACAAAGAAATCGTGCAGACACCGTGAAGCTCCATTTACAATGAGACTCTTTGCCTGAAGATAGAAAACTTCAGTCGGTATGCACACTACACATGAAATACCAATGTTATGTCTTGGTACACTGATGACTGCCCGACGAATGTTCGCAATCGTCACAAAGTTCCAATGCGTGACAACGAGGAACGACAATGTATCCAGATACATAGGTTTCAGTCCTGCTACTCTGAACAGATACTGGAGAAATAAAATGTTACTACCGTTCGTTGATCCAGTTTAATATTTGCGCGAATCGTGTTAAGTAATGAAATCCGTAGAATATGCGAAAGAAAGATGCCATCAACCGAATCCATTCTTAACGCCGCGATATTTACGAGAACCGTAAAGAGATATATCTGAGGAGCGTATAAAATGTCTGCGTTTAACGGCTCTCCGGCGGCATTAGCGGGTGCAGTCAGTGAGAGTGGTACACGGTTAATGGGCCAAATATAAATTTACGTCTGCGGAGGTCGCGGTCGCTGAGCCCTGACTTATTGGGGCTATTTACGAGACCGCGTAAAACCTCGGTGCCCTGCCCTTAAGCCCACCGAGGAGCGAGAAGTTTCAGCCAGATAGCGGAAGCGAGAGCCAGAAAAGCGACGAAGAGAAGAGGAGAGAACAAAGTTAGTGGCTAGTTCCGTTTCTGTTCCAGGTGCTTAACGGCGGCCTTTGGATGTCGTATCTCATGTTAACACAGCAGCACCTGAGATTTGGATGTGTAAGGTCTCTGCACACGCGAGCAACAACTACAGCCATCTATTGGTCAGCAGTGGAACTACAGGAGCTGCAGCCTGAGATCAGAGTTCACACGTGCTCAACTACAAAAATACATTTTAATGTCAACAGTTTGTAATATCTCTGTTCCCTATAAAATAAATCTAACATAATTAACGCGACCTTGTTTTATATACCGAACATCAGAATTGTGAGCATGTATTAAAAAATGTTTCCGGTATGATTATTTTGTTTTCTACGATATTATTAAACTGCACGCGGTCAGGTGACATATCTCTTAATTAATTTTGTAAAAATGAAACACTTGCCATAATTATTCAAAGTAATCTGCAAGACGGGGATGTCGCCAAGCTGCAGTACATTTACCGTCCTACCCTCGTAAGTGGGTTTGCCTACCTTTACCGTAAAGGGTTAGCTGATTATGTAAACTGTAAAGGGTTAGCTTTCTTTTCTTCTCTCTCACACACTATCCTCAGTCAGTTGGCATGATAAACACATTTACTATTCAGATGGTGCGAAATACCTTTCCAGGTTCTGTGGACTTACTATGTGGATACAGAGTGTTTTCGACGAGATAAAAAAGATGTAAACTATGAACTTGGCAAATCTCTCTCATGTGCACCCAGAAACTTCTTGGTGGTCTATGGTGTACAGTGCGCGAAATTCAGGACTTTGCGGAAGTAGCCGAATTTTATTAGCAGTAGCGCGTAGCAGCAGGTCTAGTAATCAGTGGTGATGCTGAAGGTACGGAGACATACAGGTTCATTTCTTTGCTGGCACCGTCCTCAAAAACAATACAATCTATTCTTAATAAATTAATTAAGTCAATAAAACGTCCTGAGTTTTGCATCCGGAGTAGAATTAGCATAGAATACGCCATAGTAGAGTTTACAAAAGTGGTCCTTCATGTATTATTACACAGGGATGAATTTGGCACACGTTTGCGATTTTAGATTTTCAAGGGGTAGGAAAATTTTGTATATTTTTCGGGTATTCAGCCTGCTGGTATCGCACGAAAGGGGGCATAATTAGTTGAGAGGACTTCTTGCCGTCTTCAGGCGTTTCTGATAGGTGGTGACAGGTGTGTTTTTAGATATAGCAACGAAATCTCGTACTTTTGAACAGAAACTTCCACTAATTGTCTAGAATCATTAGGAATAAGAGCAACTTCCAGTGATCGGCTACGATCATGTCTCAAAAAATGGGGACAACGTGTATAGGTAGCAATGGTTAGGAAACATTTATTAGATTATTAGAGTAGGAGTCCTTCAGCGCTTTTTTACACACATTAGTTGCGGAGGGGCGCGTTATAACTTCTCGTTCCTCTAATAGTCATTAAAGTGTTGCTACCTCAACAGACTTCTTGTTGCCCGCCCCTTCACTGAGAGTTGATAGTTACTGGCTCACCCGACAAAAGCAGTGTTAACGAAAATTCTACTAAATACCTTACAAGTAAATGTTGCATAACTCAATCATGCAGGAGCATCAGTAATTTCTTAAACTTTCGGGCGTTCAGGATAATAAGACAAACTTGCATAATATGTTTCCAAAGTTCAATGGATCAAGTATTATTGCCTCACAAAACAAGTTATAAATGGCTATGAAGTCCGCATTTACAGTCAAACTACCATTCGTGCAAGCTGATTATGGTTTTTTTTCCTACAAGTCCTCCGCACGAAAGCAGACACAAGTTACCCAGTCCCACCAAAAAATTTTCACGCCCTACCTCACCGACTCATAGCTATTCGGGAGGTATTACGCCAAGTTGTTTAGTGATCTTAGGAAGAAGTGCTCCCCCAGATGTTCCAAGATGTTCCCGAAACACGCCAGGCGGGGTTTACGTATGTCCATAAACTTCACACCCAAATGACATCCAAACAAATCCACTTACCTATTTCCAGGCTTTCACTATAATGTTGAAAACTGAAGTCCCTTTACAAATCTGATAGTAGAGTACATACGACGTAAGATTTTATTTCGTCTTAACAAAAAATTCCCATGCAGCGGTTCCACACTGAACTGTACAATAAGACGGTTGACGAGTGACTCCCAGAGACACAGGACGGTAGCACAAAGGACTACACAAAGCGCGGGAAATCTGTAACTCCTATTTGCTGATGACTTACGAAGAAACCTCGAACACTCTAATTCTGTCGGTAATTCCTAAGTCATCTCCTAGAGTCACGGAAGTCAGTTTATAAAATATATTCTAAATTTACGAAAACAAAGAAAATTTATATAAAGTAAAATACAAACTATTCCTAGAAATGACATACGAACTGATTCAACACCTATCATTTAGTCTGGCTGTTTTTCTTCAGAAAGATGCACACTAACACCTATGTCACATGATTCATGATTGCACAAGAACTTTTCCACACCTATATATTACATAGTTTTTAATAAAATAGAACAATTGCACTTTACGTATGTCCTCCATACACTCTCTGTCTCTCAACAGTCACACAATAAGGCATAATTAAATAATAATTTTGTAAGTGGTTACTATTCAGTCACCAGCTACTGTAATGAAAGCAAAGAAAAGCCTAGAAAAAAATTCCATGAACAGGATCTTTTTAGTTATAGTTTCAACGTGGAATTCGAATCAAATTCGATATCATTACTTAAGATTCATTGGGACTGTGCACAACGGATCGTACGTAAGCACCTTGCCCAGCGGCCAGTGACTGCTGCGCTGCCGTGAGAAGAAAAACTGCTTCCTTCGGGTACGGGACAAGATACTCTTAAAGATGGCTTACTTGACTGCGACGTGGAAAGACTGCGAAAAATTTGCTATGTTACACAGTGATTTGCCATACAATGTTAAATATGGGGAAGAATTATTTTTGTCGATGACAGTAACGTTATAATCAAAAATAAAACCTCAGAACTCCAGGCAGACAAAGCATATGAAGACCCAGAGATTTTTACTGTTGGCCACCATGCAGTAAACGTAGACAGAAAATACAGAAAAAAACACCGTGAATTTCTACTTAAAGACGGAAAAATCCTTCAAAGCAAAATGCAGATGAAAATTTCGTATATTATATAGCAAAAAATTACTTCTTTAGGAACTAATATCGCCTTTTATCTTCAGCTGAATGAACGAAGAAGATGTCATCGCGAAACTATGGCCTAAGAACACTGTCATGACTGTGCAGAAGACAATACCTTATACTTAGACACTATTGCTATATGCACTCCATCTTTACTTACATATTCATTTTCCGGGCCCATTAACGAAACGTGGACGTATTCTACACATTACGGAAAAGGTCGATTGGAATAGTAATTAAAAATAGTAACCGAGCTATCTGCAAGGCTGGTTTTAAATGTCTCTGAGCACTATGGGACTTAACTTCTGAGGTCATCAGTCCCCTAGAACTTAGAACTACTTAAACCTAACCTAACCTAAGGACATCACACACATCCATGCCCGAGGCAGGTTTCGAACCTTCGACCTTAGCAGTCGCGCGGTTCCAGACTGTAGCACCTAGAACCGCTCGGCCACCCCGGCCGGCGCTCGGTTTAAACAACTGAAAATCCTGACCACACCATATTAGCACTTCTATTAGTTTCTTACGCACATCAAGAAAAATATCAGCAATAGCCTCACAAACAGCACTTCCATATTCATGGATGATTAGCCAGACTAAATTTACATTTACCAATAGTAAAAATGTCGGCTTATGAGATAATATAAGTGAATGCATGAGGCAATAAATTTTTGAAATTCCATTTTGTATAAGAATGATATGTCTGATACAATTTTGTAAGTTTTCTGTGTATGAAAAAAACGACTAAGTAACTAACTAACTTGTTGACGAGATGCGAATGTTCGATTTGTACAAAGTTGTGGATATTTACTTTTGTTGAGCACTATCAACCACCTTGGATAAAGGAATAGCGGCAGCCGACGGACCAACTAACTGCCACACAAGTAATATTGCAAACTCAAGTTCTCCTTCCATATGACTGCAGTAGCTGTCTTGCATATGGCACGTAATCACTGTAGTGAGGAAAGAAACCTTTATCGTCTATTTCATATTTTAAATATACTTAATGTTACCATGTCAGGCTTGCTAAATACTTACTACAATTGTTCGTAGAAGAAAGGAAAAACTGGTAGAGGACTCCCTTGCGGAAGGTGAGTTAGGGTACTGGAGAAATGTATGAAGACGCCAAGCGGTACGAAATTCGCGATTTATCTCAAGAGATAAGTGAGTGAGTAGTATATCAACGTTTACAGATTTAGAGAAAGGTTTTTAATATGTTGGCTGAGCTCACACATCCTGAAATTCTGAACGCAGCAGGGAGAAAATTCAGGGAGCGAACGTTTGTCTGCAACTGGCATAGGAACCAGAGTACAGTTGTCACAGTCGAAGGACCAAAAAGATAGCAGGAATTGGCAAGACATTGTAATAGGTCTGTAGCCTATCCCCGGTGTTGTTCAGTCTCTACGTTGAGGAGGGAGTAAAGAAAAGCGAAGAGAAATTGCGAAAAGGTATTAAATTTCAGTGAGAAGAAATAAAAACTTTGTAGTTTGCCAATGCTATCGTAATTCACTCAGAGATGGTGAAGTGTCTGGATGAGCCGCAAGAAGTAATGGTTAGTGTCCTGAAGAGAAATTACGAGATGAATACCAGCAAATGTAAAGCAAGGATAATGGAATATTTTAGACAAAAACAGGCGATACTGATGCAATTAGATAAGAAAATGAGGATTGCTATTTTGTCAAAAATTACGTGACGATAGTTGAAGTAGAGACTATAGAACACAGCATGGCAACAGGAAGAAAGGAATTACTGAAAAGCAGAAATTTGTTAACGTCGAATAATAATATAAGCATAAGGCTTTTTTTTCTAAATGTATTTGTCTTCAGTGATGCCTTGTGCATAATTAAAAAGTCGATAATAAACAGTTCAGACAAGAACAGAAGTGCTGAGCGCAATCTCAAGTCAGGGCCACCAACGTCCTTCCACCGTCTCGTCGGGTGTCCTTCCGCAGCCTGGATGGCCCGGGAGCACAAATCGGTTTGACGTCCTCTCAGCTCCAGCCTTCGGGTTTCTTCTGAGTCTGCAGAAACCTCCGAATCACCTGTCCCAGATCCGAATACTATCGTCCATTTCTGGGACCGCACACAGGCCCGTTCCAGCACCAGTCACGGAAACCGAAGCGTGCCTTCCGATGCTTCATCTGCAGGAACAATGCACCACAAGGAAGATCACGATGTTCCCACATTGACTGAAGCCTGTGTCACCAACGTCTGGACGCCACCTCTCCTTTCTTTGATTCTTACCTTCGGAATAGTACCTCAGGAACCAGCTTTCATCACACCTAACGATAGTTTTCAGAAACTTTGGGTCTCGATCAGCTATGCCGGTGACATCTCCACAGGCATAAAGCCAGAGTTGCATTGGACCTCGCATCAAAGTATGGGTCACCAGTCAAGAGAAGGCTTGCGATCACCCAAACCGTGGGTCACTAAACTGGCCCTTCTCACGACCTCTCCTTTCACGTGCACTGTCTCACGACGATACTGGGACGAAAGTTCCCTCACTTCCTGCACGTTGTCCGAGATACGTGTAGTTGCAGACCAATCAGTTCAGGGGGCGTCTTCCATGATGTTACGCCCTTCTCGGAAACGTTTAAACCACTCACAAACACACTTCAAGAGTTTAGCATAATTTTATAAGCTGTTATCAGCATTTCATGGGCCTCTTTCGCTGATTTACCGGAACTGAAACAGATCAGCGTGTTTTCACTGATCCATTTGGGATTTATACTTTGTACACCACACTTTCACTCTACGGTGTGCTGCTTACGCACGAAAAGCTGCTCAGTAAATTGTTTAGACATGTCTTGACTCAGCAGGGGGCGCCCTCTTACGACTGTGAGCAGTATAGATCATTCCCAAAATTTTCTGGGCATAGATTATAGATAAGCAGAATGGTAGTAAGTAAAAAATCGTCAACTCAGGAAATAAATCTGCTTATTCTGAATCAGTTATCCTTAATGTGGACAGATAATGTCGATTTACGAAGGCATCTAGGAAGGTTAAGGGAGGAAAGAAGGGAAGAGCCACTTTCTAACCTGTCCCCACCTGTCTTAGATAGTACCACCGCTTTAGTGTTAGTATTGTTGTTGTGGCTTCGGTCCGAAGACTGGTTTGATGCAGCTCTCCATGCTATTCAATGCCGTGAGAGCCGCTTCATCTCTCAATAACCACTGTAACTTATGACTCTCTGAATCTGCTTACTGTATTGATCCCTTCGTCTCATCTTTACAACTTCAACCCCCCCCCCCCCCACCACCACCCTCCACACTAAACTGGTGATCCCTTGATATTTCAGACGTGCCGTATCAGTTGATCCCTTCTTTTTGCCAAGTTGTGCCACAAATTTATCTCGCCAGTTCTATTCAGTACTTCCTCATTAATAACGTGATCGATCGGTGTTATCATCAGCATTGTACTGTAGCACCAAATTTCGAAATTTTCTATTCCCTATTTATCCAAGGTAGTTGTCATCCATCTTTAACACATATCTACACTTCAGACAAATACCTGCAGAAAACACTTTCTAACATTTACATCTACAGTCTATATTAACACATTTCTCATCTTCAGAAACGCTTTTCTTGTCATTCCGGGTTTAAATTCTCTCCACTTCGTCCATCATCCGTTATACACTCCTGGAAATGGAAAAAAGAACACATTGACACCAGTGTGTCAGACCCACCATACTTGCTCCGGACACTGCGAGAGGGCTGTACAAGCAATGATCACACGCACGGCACAGCGGACACACCAGGAACCGCGGTGTTGGCCGTCGAATGGCGCTAGCTGCGCAGCATTTTTGCACCGCCGCCGTCAGTGTCAGCCAGCTTGCCGTGGCATACGGAGCTCCATCGCAGTCTTTAACAATGGTAGCAAGCCGCGACAGCGTGGACGTGAACCGTATGTGCAGTTGACGGACTTTGAGCGAGGGCGTATAGTGGGCATGCGGGAGGCCGGGTGGACGTACCGCCGAATTGCTCAACACGTGGGGCGTGAGGTCTCCACAGTACATCGATGTTGTCGCCAGTGGTCGGCGGAAGGTGCACGAGCCCGTCGACCTGGGACCGGACCGCAGCGACGCACGGATGCACGCCAAGACCGTAGGATCCTACGCAGTGCCGTAGGGGACCGCACCGCCATTTCCCAGCAAATTAGGGACACTGTTGCTCCAGGGGTATCGGCGAGGACCATTCGCAACCGTCTCCATGAAGCTGGGCTACGGTCCCGCACACCGTTAGGCCGTCTTCCGCTCACGCCCCAACATCGTGCAGCCCGCCTCCAGTGGTGTCGCGACAGGCGTGAATGGAGGGACGAATGGAGACGTGTCGTCTTCAGCGATGAGAGTCGCTTCTGCCTTGGTGCCAATGATGGTCGTATGCGTGTTTGGCGCCGTGCAGGTGAGCGCCACAATCAGGACTGCATACGACCGAGGCACACAGGGCCAACACCCGGCATCATGGTGTGGGGAGCGATCTCCTACACTGGCCGTACACCACTGGTGATCGTCGAGGGGACACTGAATAGTGCACGGTACATCCAAACCGTCATCGAACCCATCGTTCTACCATTCCTAGACCGGCAAGGGAACTTATGAGATAATATAAGTGAATGCATGAGGCAATAATTTTTTTAAATTCTATTTTGTATAAGAATGATATGTCTGATACAATTTTGTAAGTTTTCTGTGTATGAAAAAACGACTAAGTAACTAACTAACTTGTTGACGAGATGCGAATGTTCGATTTGTACAAAGTTGTGGATATTTACTTTTGTTGAGCACTATCAACCACCTTGCATAAAGGAATAGCGGCAGCCGACGGACCAACTAACTGCCACACAAGTAATATTGCTAACTCAAGTTCTCCTTCCATATGACTGCAGTAGCTGTCTTGCATATGGCACGTAATCACTGTAGTGAGGAAAGAAACCTTTATCGTCTATTTCATGTTTTAAATATACTTAATGTTACCATGTCAGGCTTGCTAAATACTTACTACAATTGTTCGTAGAAGAAAGGAAAAACTGGTAGAGGACTCCCTTGCGGAAGGTGAGTTAGGGTACTGGAGAAATGTATGAAGACGCCAAGCGGTACGAAATTCGCGATTTATCTCAAGAGATAAGTGAGAGAGTAGTATATCAACGTTTACAGATTTAGAGAAAGGTTTTAAATATGTTGGCTGAGCTCACACATCCTGAAATTCTGAACGCAGCAGGGAGAAAATTCAGGGAGCGAACGTTTGTCTGCAACTGGCATAGGAACCAGAGTACAGGCAAGGGAACTTGCTGTTCCAACAGGACAATGCACGTCCGCATGTATCCCGTGCCACCCAACGTGCTCTAGAAGGTGTAAGTCAACTACCCTGGCCAGCAAGATCTCCGGATCTGTCCCCCATTGAGCATGTTTGGGACTGGATGAAGCGTCGTCTCACGCGGTCTGCACGTCCAGCACGAACGCTGGTCCAACTGAGGCGCCAGGTGGAAATGGCATGGCAAGCCGTTCCACAGGACTACATCCAGCATCTCTACGATCGTCTCCATGGGAGAATAGCAGCCTGCATTGCTGCGAAAGGTGGATATACACTGTACTAGTGCCGACATTGTGCATGGTTCAAATGGTTCAAGTGGCTCTGAACACTATGGGACTCAACTGCTGAGGTCATTAGTCCCCTAGAACTTAGAACTAGTTAAACCTAACTAACCTAAGGACATCACAAATATCCATGCCCGAGGCAGGATTCGAACCTGCGACCGTAGCGGCCTTGCGGTTCCAGACTGCAGCGCCTTTAACCGCACGGCCACTTCGGCCGGCCATTGTGCATGCTCTGTTGCCTGTGTCTATGTGCCTGTGGTTCTGTCAGTGTGATCATGTGATGTATCTGACCCCAGGAATGTGTCAATAAAGTTTCCCCTTCCTCGGTCAATGAATTGACGGTGTTCTTATTTCAATTTCTAGGTGTGTATAATAAAACTCGCGTACTACTGTATCGTTTCTTAATCTGATTCCGTTAGCATCACTTGTTTAATTCGATTACAATCCAGTTATCATTGTTTTGTTTTTGTTTCTGTTTATTGCATATCATCCTTTCAAGACACTGTCATTTCTGTTCAACTGGTCTTCCAAGTCCTTTTGTGTCTGTGGCGTAACTACAACGTCATCACCAAACTTGGAAGTTTTTATTTCTTTTCCATGAACTTTAGATCCTGCTGCGTATATTTCTTTGCTTTCCATTACAGTTTTGTTCATTATACATATTTCATAAACCTATCACACCCCCTTACCAACCACTGCCGCCCTTTCGTGCCCCTAGACTCTTGTAATTACCGTGTGGTTTCTCTGTAACTGTTTCGTTCCTGTATTTACTCCTGCTGCCTTCAAAATTCCAAACGAAATATTACAGTCAATACTGCCGAAACTTTCTCTAAGTCTACAAATTCTATAAATGTAGGTTTGCCTTTCCTTAACCCATCTTCTAAGACAAGCCATGAAGTCAATATTGCCTCGCGTGTTCCTACATTTTTCCGGAATCGAAACCATCTTCCCTGAGGTCAGCTTCTACCAGATTTTCCTTTCTTGGTAAAGAATTCGTGTTAGTTTTTTTCAACCATGACTTATTAAACTGATACTACTATAATTTTCGCGCCTATCAGCAATTCATTTCTTAGGAATTGGAATTACTACATTCCCTTCGAACTGTGAGGGTAGTTCCCCTGTCTCATCCACCCTAGAAGGTTATTGTCGTGGTTGGCTCCTTCAAGGCTATCAGAAGTTCTGACAGATTATCTACCCCCGCGCCTTGTCTCGACTTAGATCTTTCAGAGCCTTCTCAAACTCATGTCTCCCACTTTATCCTCATCTACATCCACTTCCCTTTCTATAATATTGCTTTCAAGTCCATCTCTCCTGTACAGAGCCTCGATATACTCCTTCCACCTTTCAGCTTTCCCTTCTTTGTTTAGGACTGGTTTTCGATATGAGCTCTTGACATTCATAAAGGTGGTTCTCTTTCCTCCAAAGGTCCTCTTAATTTTCGTGTAGACGGTACCTAGCTTTCACCTACTGAAATATGTTTCTAAATCCGTACATTTGTCTTCCAGTAATTTCTGTTTAGCAATTCTGCAGTTCCTCCCAGTTTCATTTTCTAAACATTTCTGTTCCCTTTCGCCAGCTTCATTTGGTGCATTTTTAAATTTTCTCCCTTTATCAATTCAATGCAATATCTCTTGGGCTAGCCAAGAATTTCTAAGAGGCCTTGTCTTTTTACATACTTGATCTTCTGCTGCTTTTCAGTATTTCATCTCTAAAACTACCCATACATCTTCTGCTGTATTCATTTCCCCTGTCCTATTTACCCTTTGTCTAATGTTCTCTCTTAAACTCTCTACAATCCCTGATTTTACAACTTATCCAGGTCCAATCTCCTCAGTTTCCCATCTTTTTTTCTATTTCTTTAGCTTTAATCCACAGTTCGCAACCAAACACTTTTAGTCCCAGAGTACATTTGCCACTGGAAATGTCTAATTTAAAGTATGGTTCCGAAATCAATCTCTGTCTTACCATTATCTAAGCAATCTGATATGTTTCAGTGTCTCTAGGCATCTTTCAAGTATACAACCTTTTCCATGATTCTTGCCGGCCGCGGTGGCCGTGCGGTTCTAGGCGCTCCAGTCCGGAGCCACGCTGCTGCTACGGTCGCAGGTTCGAATCCTGCCTAGGGCATGGGTGTGTGTGGTGTCCTTAGGTTAGTTAGGTTTAAGTAGTTCTAAGTTCTAAGTTCTAGGGGACTAATGACCACAGCAGTTGAGTCCCATAGTGCTCAGAGCCATTTGAACCATTTTTTCCATGATTCTTAAATCAAGTTGTAGCTATTATTAAATTAATGTCTGTGCAAACTTCTACCAAGCGGTTTCGTCTTTAATTCCTTTCCTCCAGTCCATACTTACCCAGTTTTCTTCTCTTCATTTTCCTACTATCTAATTCCAGTGCACTGTCCCAATTAAATTTTCCATTCCTTCAATTATCTGAATAATTTCTTTTATTTCATGATACATTTGTTCAGTCTCTTCATCATCTTTGGAGCTAGTTGCCATTTTTAAACATGTACGAGGCTTATTCGAATAGTAATGTCCGATTAGGCGCGAAATGGAAATCACTGTGAAAATCCGATGGAGCTTTGGACACATGTGTTGGGCAGCGTCTTTAGTGTGCATGTCGATTGCTTCACATCACTCTTTCGGTTCAGAGCGCTAAGGGATCACATAGAATTGCCTAAAACAGCAGTGTCTCCCGCTAAGTATGTGGATGTGGTTAGAAATAACATAAATCTCACGTTTCTATCTTCAAGACAACTTTCAGCCGCACTCTGCAGCGGCAATGATGGCGGTCCTGCAGCGTTTTCGATGGAAAATGTTTGCTCACCCACAATACAGCCTTTAATTGGCTCCCTCTGTTGTTCATCTCAGCTCACATGAAACGCTGACAGAGAAGACAACATTTTGGCACAAACAACCAAAGGCCGACCAGCGTAGGGAATTGGCGTAAAGCACAGGCGATTGCTTTCTGTGACGAGGGTACTGGAAAGTTTGTACGACGCCACGACAAATGTCTAAGTCGGAGCTGCGACTATTTAGAGAGGTAGCTGGAAGGTGTGGGTAACTGTTTCGAATAAAATTTTTTTATATTAACTGATTTTGATTTCGCGACCGATCGGACCTTACTTTCTGAACAGCCTTCGTACTGCTGTGGAAGGCATGGGCTTCGTGTCTATCTTGGTTACAATAATATCTTCACTACACTGTTCATAGTAACTTACACGCATTCCCATTTTCTTATTCCTGCATTTCTCGTCTTTCACTAAGTAGTTGTAACACTATATTCACCTGACCAACCATATCGCAAAGACATGCAAGCCACCCCCACCGACGACAAACCAGCTTAATTGGAAAACTGAGCTGAAGGTGAAGTCTTTGGAGACTTTTCTGAATTGGGTAAGAAAGGTAAACATTAATGCATGTGAATTAACAGATGGCTACAACACCAATACAGCTATTTTATAGGTAGCAGAACGAAAAGCACCAGATGCGCTGTTATGTTGGTTACCTACTGATATGTCACAGTGAAGTACGTATGGAGTTTCCTCAGCAGTAAAGGAGACTGCAGCAGCGTTACGTTAGCAGAGATTGATGCAGTAACGGTGTCTAGGAAGAGTAATGTGGTTTCTTAATACTGAGACCATGTGTTGTAGAGATGGTTAGTTCGGGCACATTCAACGTTATTATAGGAAGTCGCAGTGTAAGTAGTTTAGGCAGGTTGGACATTCCGAGTGTGCGCTGGGGTACCGCAACACTAGGTTGGGAGTCGCAGGGTAGATCTCGCACCTAGTCCTTAAACGACTGAAGGAACGTTACAGCTAAAGAGGCACCTGGTGCAGGGTGAGGCGGCTATGATCCAGGATGCGCTGGCAACATTGCGCTGGCCTTGCTCAATTATTACAGCGACCACAACCTGCGCTCGCCTGCTGACCATACATTGCCGTTACACCACGTTACCCCTCCTCTGCTAGCAAGACCCGGTCTCCCAGGTCGACATTAAAGAAAACTACGTGACACACTATATGTTAGTACAAAATACAGAGAAATTGATAACCAAAACAACTGGCGATTTGTCTACATGAATTAGGCACGGCATCCAGTCTTTCTTACTGTGCTGTTTATGTTATTTGCTTACGAGTGTACATCTACATGTACATCGAAATGTACATTATTACTCTGCAATTCTCAATTAAGTGCCTGGCAGTGGGTTTATCGAACCATCTTTAAGCTGCTTCTCGAACAGCGTGCGGGAAAAACGTACGCTTAAATCTTTCTGTGCGAGCTGTGTTTATTACTCTTGGTTTCCCTTCTGGCAATGTAAAGCTTCATGCCTTGTCTCGTGTTTCCTTCTCTCATAAAATGATTACTTAATGAGGGTTAACGACTGTAGCAACGAAAAATTCAATTTAAAGTATGTTACTAGCAATACCGTGAAAAATACCATCATGTCTGTCAGATCAGCATTTGTTGGAGACGATGGTATGAAAATCAAAAGGCTGACGCTTATTGTTCACCAACTGCTGACTACTATAATTTGTATCTTCAGCCTCTTCTTGACCACATATGTTTTGCCTGAGGCCGGGAAGCAGGGACTAACTAAGACAACTAGCTAAAAAGGACATTGCTAAAGTTTAATTAACGACTAATTAGCGTTCTTCTTCACTTCCCAAAGTCTTAGAGCAATTAATCTACGACGAGTTAAAAAAACATTTAAATACAAAAAATGTACTACACGAATACCAATCAGCTTTCCTTGAACTCCGCAGCACATCTGTCTTAGTGGGAAGCAGTTGCCCTTAAGTATGCTATGGATGCACAAGAGGCAATTTTCATGTACTTCTTAGACTTCAGCAAAGTCTCTGACACAGTTGACATCCACCTTTGACTTGGCGAACTCAGTACATTGAAATTCTCGCTACGCATAGTGCACTGGTTTGGCTCGTACTTGACTTCTAGACATCAGTGAGTCATGTCCGACATCATACGGTCACCATGGAGGCAGGTAGTATGACGTTCCCCCCAGCATTCGGGATTAGATGCTATGTGCCATCAGTTCTATGTAAGTTGGCAGACTTTTGTCCTACTGCGAACACCACTTGGTTTGCTGACGACATGCAGCTGTATCTAAGCGCATAACAAACAAACCTGAAGAGAGTTATCGAGGATCACTTTAACGATCTATAAGCACTACCAAAATGGGCTTAGGATGTACGGGAATCTCAACCCATCCAAAATCGAAGAGGTAGTGGTTGGTCGTTTCCGGCTCATTCGGGCACCTGCGTTCTAGGGGTAGCGTCTTTGATCACCGCTTAAATTTAGAATGAAATGTCGTCAGCACTGGCGGCTGATGACTTCCCACGTAAGATGTCAACCTCGTTCTGCCAGCGACCTTGTCAAAAAGGGCGGAGGAACGTACATATGTTCAGAGCACTCTCTCTCCATAGGGAGAGAAACTGTCCGTAAAGGCAGAAAAATAAGAGTGATCAACGGCATGTGGATGCAGAAGGTAATGGAAACCACTAGATTAAAAATACATCGTATGTATTCATAGGACATGTGGCCGCTAGTCGAAAAAACGTACCGTGATAATCTATCCATTGGCTAAAGATTCCGGATTAGTCCCCTATTCGGATCTCCAGGAGGAGACAACGAGAAAAAGAGTGAGTAGCCAACGAAAAGATAGTGTTGTACGAGTAGGGCCGTGGAATGTCATAAGTATGAACGTGCTAGGAAATCTAGAAAATCTGAAAAGGGAAATGGAAAGGTTCAATCTGGACACAACGAGAGTCAGTGAAATACATGGAAAGAAGACAAGGATTCCTTGTCGGATGAGTATAGGGTAACATAGCAGCAGCAGAAAATAGTATAACAGGTGTAGGATTCGCCATGAACAGGAGGGTAGGGTAGAGAATGTGTCACTGTGAACAGTCCAGTGACAGATTTTTTCTCATAAGAAGCGACAGTAAATCAACACCGACAACGATAATTCAGGGACACGTGTTCACGTCGCAAGATGAAGATGAAGAGGTAGGCAAAGTGTATGAAGATATCCAATGGGTATTTCAACACATAAAGTGAGATATAAACCTAATAGTCAGGGAAGACTGGAATGCCGTTGTTGGATAAGGAATACAGGAAAAAGTTACTCTAAAATATGGGATTGGCACTAAAAATGAGGGGGTAGAAAGACTGAGTTCTGCAATATATTTCAGCTAGTAATTGCGAATAATCTGTTCTAGAATCACAAGAGGAGTTACATTTGGAAAGGGCCTGGAGGAAGGGAAGACTCCAGCTGGATTACTTAATAGTCGGACAGATATTCCGAAATCAGATACTGGTTTTTAAAGGCACACTCAGGGGCAGATATAGTCGCAGATCACAATTTAGTGGTGATGAAGAGTACTCTGAAGTTTAAGAGACTAATCAGGAAGAATCAAAGTGCAACGAAGTGGGAAACGAAGGTATGAAGGAATGACGAGATACGCTTAAAGTTCTCTGAGCCTATAGATACTGCTCATTGGACAGTTCAGTTGAAGAGGAATGGACAAAAAGGGCAGCCACAGAAGTAGGAAAGAAAAACATAGGTACCAAGAAGGTAACTGTGAAGATACCATTGGTAACAGAAGAAATACGGGAGTTAATTGATGGAAGAAGGAGGTAAAGAAATGTTCGGGGAAATTCAGGAATACAGAATTACCAGACCCTGAGGAATAAAATAAATAGGAAGTGCAGAGAACGTAAGTCTAAATGGCTGCTTGTGAAATGTGATGAAATCGAAAAAGAAATGTTTGTCGAAAGGACTGATGGAGGTTATAGATAAATCAAAAGAACCTTCGGTGTAATTTAAAGAAATTGTGGCAACATTAAGAGTGCAATGGGAATTCCTGTGTTAAATGTAGAGGAGAGAGCAGATAGGTGGGAAGAGTAAAATTCAATGCCTCTATGACGGGGAAGATTTGCCTCATGTGAAAAGGAATAGATATAGAAGAGATACGGTTCAAGTTTTAAAGTTAAAAGAGTGTTGAAAGCTTAAGATCAAATATGGTAGAAGTCATAGATAACATACTATCAGGAGTCCTAAAATAATTAGGGGAAGTGGCAACGACGACTATTCAAGTCGGTGTGTAGAATATGTGAAACTGACTAAATACCATCTAAGTTTCGTAAAAATGTCATCCACACAATTCCGAAGACTACAAGAGCCGACAATTGCGAGAATTATCGCACAATCGGATTAAGAGCTCCTACATCCAAGTTGCTGAAAAGAATAATAAACTGAAGAATGGAAATGAAAGCAAAATGGCACTAGCAAAAAGAAGGTTCCCTGGCCAAGGAAAGTGTGCTAGTGTCAAACATAGGCCTTAATTTAGGGAAGAAGTTTCTGAGAATGTGCGTTGGGAACACAGTATTGTATGGTAGTGAAACAGGGTTATAAACACAAAGTCAAATAGGGGTAATGCAGGAGTAGGTTTAATAATGAATAGGAAAATAGCAACGCGGGTAAGCTACTACAAACAGCTTAGTGAACGCATTATTGTGGCCAAGATAGATACGAAGCCCACACCTACTACAGTAGTACAAGTTTATATGCCAACTAGCTCTGCAGATGACGAAGAAATTGAAGAAATGTATGATGAAATAAAAGAAATTATTCAGATAGTGAAGGGAGATGAAAATTTAATAGTCATGGGTGACTGGAATTCGAGTGTAGGAAAATGGAGAGAAGGAAACGTAGTAGGTGAATATGGACTGGGGCTAAGAAATGAAAGAGGAAGCCGCCTGGTAGAATTTTGCACAGAGCACAACTTAATCATAGCTAACACTTGGTTTAAGAATCATGATAGAAGGTTGTATACATGGAAGAACCCTGGAGATACTAAAAGGTATCAGATAGATTATATAATGGTAAGACAGAGATTTAGGAACCAGGTTTTAAATTGTAAGACATTTCCAGGGGTAGATGTGGACTCTGACCACAATCTATTGGTTATGACCTGTAGATTAAAACTGAAGAAACTGCAAAAAGGTGGGAATTTAAGGAGATGGGACCTGGATAAACTGAAAGAACCAGAGGTTGTACAGAGTTTCAGGGAGAGCATAAGGGAACAATTGACAGGAATGGGGGAAAGAAATACAGTAGAAGAAGAATGGGTAGCTTTGAGGGATGAAGTAGTGAAGGCAGCAGAGGATAAAGTAGGTAAAAAGACGAGGGCTAGTAGAAATCCTTGGGTAACAGAAGAAATATTGAGTTTAATTGATGAAAGGAGAAAATATAAAAATGCAGTAAATGAAGCAGGCAAAAAGGAATACAAACGTCTCAAAAATGAGATTGACAGGAAGTGCAAAATGGCTAAGCAGGGATGGCTGGAGGACAAATGTAAGGATGTAGAGGCTTATCTCACTAGGGGTAAGATAGATACTGCCTACAGGAAAATTAAAGAGACCTTTGGAGATAAGAGAACCACTCCTATGAACATCAAGAGCTCAGATGGAAACCCAGTTCTAAGCAAAGAAGGGAAAGCAGAAAGGTGGAAGGAGTATATAGAGGGTCTATACAAGGGCGATGTACTTGAGGACAATATTATGGAAATGGAAGAGGATGTAGATGAAGATCAAATGGGAGATACTATACTGCGTGAAGAGTTTGACAGAGCACTGAAAGACCTGAGTCGAAACAAGGCCCCCGGAGTAGACAACATTCCATTGGAACTACTGACGGCCTTGGGAGAGCCAGTCCTGACAAAACTCTACCATCTGGTGAGCAAGATGTATGAAACAGGCGAAATACCCTCAGACTTCAAGAAGAATATAATAATTCCAATCCCAAAGAAAGCAGGTGTTGACAGATGTGAGAATTACCGAACAATCAGTTTAATAAGCCACAGCTGCAAAATACTAACACGAATTCTTTACAGACGAATGGAAAAACTGGTGGAAGCCGACCTCGGGGAAGATCAGTTTGGATTCCGTAGAAATACTGGAACACGTGAGGCAATACTAACCTTACGACTTATCTTAGAAGAAAGATTAAGGAAAGGCAAACCTACGTTTCTAGCATTTGTAGACTTAGAGAAAGCTTTTGACAATGTTGACTGGAATACTCTCTTTAAAATTCTAAAGGTGGCAGGGGTAAAATACAGGGAGCGAAAGGCTATTTACAATTTGTACAGAAACCAGATGGCAGTTATAAGAGTCGAGGGACACGAAAGGGAAGCAGTGGTTGGGAAGGGAGTAAGACAGGGTTGTAGCCTCTCCCCGATGTTATTCAATCTGTATATTGAGCAAGCAGTGAAGGAAGCAAAAGAAAAATTCGGATTAGGTATTAAAATCCATGGAGAAGAAATAAAAACTTTGAGGTTCGCCGATGACATTGTAATTCTGTCAGAGACAGCAAAGGACTTGGAAGAGCAGTTGAACGGAATGGATGGTGTCTTGAAGGGAGGATATAAGATGAACATCAACAAAAGCAAAACGAGGATAATGGAATGTAGTCGAAGTAAGTCGGGTGATGTTGAGGGTATTAGATTAGGAAATGAGACACTTAAAGTAGTAAAGGAGTTTTGCTATTTGGGGAGCAAAATAACCGATGATGGTCGAAGTAGAGAGGATATAAAATGTAGACTGGCAATGGCAAGGAAAGCGTTTCTGAAGAAGAGAAATTTGTTAACATCGAGTATAGATTTAAGTGTCAGGAAGTCTTTTCTGAAAGTATTTGTATGGAGTGTAGCCATGTATGGAAGTGAAACATGGACGATAAATAGTTTGGACAAGAAGAGAATAGAAGCTTTCGAAATGTGGTGCTACAGAAGAATGCTGAAGATTAGATGGGTAGATCACATAACTAATGAGGAGGTACTGAATCGGATTGGGGAGAAGAGGAGTTTGTGGCACAACTTGACCAGAAGAAGGGATCGGTTGGTAGGACATGTTCTGAGGCATCAAGGGATCACCAATTTAGTATTGGAGGGCAGCGTGGAGGGTAAAAATCGTAGGGGGAGACCAAGAGATGCATACACTAAGCAGATTCAGAAGGATGTAGGTTGCAGTAGGTACTGGGAGATGAAGAAGCTTGCACAGGATAGAGTAGCATGGAGAGCTGCATCAAACCAGTCTCAGGACTGAAGACCACAACAACAACAACAACGAAGAAACATATATAAACACTTAAACTTCCAATTATTGACTATAGCAATGTTATCCTGCACTTTCCCACGGTGCCTAGAACTGGTCATGAATACCTGTATTCGGTACATCTGTGCAGTTCGACTCCATGATAACATTTCACCACCAAGTGCTCTGCTATACTGATTGCTTGCAGACATGGGCAGGGAATTTCATGCCTTCTGTCTTCTCTACTGTCTTATCAACTAACATTGTCCCTCATATACCTCCTCGACCTCAGTGCTCTTATCGGAACAACATGGCAGAAAGAAACGTCTCCATCTCCATCGATCGTCCACTTTCACAAAGTCCTTCTCAGTAGCAAGAAACCGACCCTGAAATAATCTCCCGCGTTATATTACAGAACTGAATAACATTTCCAGCTTCAAAATACAGTTAGTGACACGTCTACTTAAACAACAATAAGTATTACCGATGTTCCCGTACGCACTTGTTACCACTGTACTTCCTGTCAGTACATCGCTTTGTCCAGTACTTCTACCTGTCCTTGCAGAACTCCCGAATTCCGACTCTTCGAGTCCTCCGATGCCTTAGCGTAATCATTATTGGACCTTTAATTTTCGTGGAAACTGTAGGGGGTCGGGGTTTGGTGACTGGTGACTCTAGATATTGAGCGTCAGTGACAGAGGGGAGCAAAGGTCACTATTTTGTGAAGGATGGTGGGAAGGAAGCGACACTTGGTGGGCGGTGGAGTAGGCCCTTTCCTTGGTTCAGGGGGGGGGGGGTGAGAGAAACATTGGCGGTTCCACTATCAGTAATTTTTTGAGACATAAGACCCTTTAAACAAACAGATTACTCCATTGTGTTTTAACTCGCTCAATTCCCCGCGGCCAGTCTTCTGCAACTGGCGTTATATCTGAATAGAAAACATGTTTCAGATGTGGAAACACGCCTCCCAAATTTCGTTTATGTCGAACAACTGTCCATGAATGTATTACGATGCTTTAATTCCAACAAACTTTTCAACATACTCTATGCATTATCTTTTCTATATCTAAAATTTCATGTCCTCCAATAAATTCAGAACACGTCCTTTTCTTCTTTTCCATGAAGGATTTCAAGATTTTCAGCAAGACTTGTGATTTTATGCCCTTCTTTTCGTAAGTTAATCCTGGTTAATCCAGAGGTTAACGCCGATTTGGAATTTGTTGAAATGAAAATGTTCCTGCAACATTCTACTGGATGGCTTACTAGTTTGCCATATGTACTTTCTGGGGCAATCAAATTTTTGAGCTAATATTTTTGCTATAATTCTTTCATCATTTGTGTCACAATATTTCGAATATCTAATCACATACTACACGAATAGGAGTTTTAATCGACACCAACAAGCATGTTCTAAAGAGTTTGCCAATTGGAAACACAAGTGTGTTAATCTGAGAAAGTGCACTCAGCGTGGAGGACCTCTTCAGCGTGTAGTTGGGTAGTGGCAGAGCGTTGTGGTGGGATTGCAGGCCGATTGCAGCTCAAAGAAGCAGCATCAGGAGGTATTTATTACAGCTTGTGCTGCCACTCTCGCATCTGTTCTCTGAGGCAGCTACTCTCGCTCTCAGCACGTGTCGAGGATGATGTGTGATAGGGTGGGCGGCTGGCAGCCAGTGCCCGACTGTGATGTGAGTTCCCAGGACTGCTGCCACACTGAAGCCCTCTCGGCTGCTCGCGTGCTCTAAGTAGCTGGGTCTCGCTGCTCCCGGTAGGTGCCAGTGGCACGGAAAGTGCCGAAGCGCCGGCGCGTGGCTCCAGGACGCCCGCACGTGCCGAGTGGTGAGCAGCTATACCACCTGGTCTTGATGTACCACTCCTGAAAGCAGGAGACAGGCTGTTGCTCGAGTTCCCATGGAGTGGCCCAGCAATGAACATGCAGCAAGTCAGAGAAGGTAGTTTGGGCGCTGGAGGATGGTGCGGTGTGTAAGAAGGCCTACTTATACAGTGGCTGCCTACTGTTTCATATCACCTCAGCTCCTGGCGCAGTCCTCCCATGGTGATATGTGCTACCAAACTGCTGATACCTCTGCTAAAAGTGAAAGTTATATATAAGGGCTGACCAATCATTTTTTGTGCAGATGCACGGCTTGCAGCCACATTCCGAATAACAAATCCGTGAGTCAGCGGAGTAACTGCCTAGCCCGTCTTGCAAGAGCTTTTTCTTTTAGCCCTGCCGACAGGACTGCGGTCCTTGACCTGGACCGCCTAAGAATCTCGTATGAGCCTCCCCGTTGCTGCAGCTAGCGTGCAGTCACATCGGTATCTCCTGGCTGCATATGGTTTCTGCAACTTCTAAAACTCAGCCGCTAGTTTCTGCAGCAATGTTGTAAAATTATTGACGACGCTACACTGAGAAACAGTAAGATTGTTGTTGATTCAAGAAACTACAGTCAGTTGGCCATAGTTGTGGGTTCTTTGCCTGCTCGGAGAGAGGGCTCATTTGAACTACAACAGATGAAAGATTAGTTCACTTTATTACATAAAAGATAAACGATTTACTTAACTTGATGCAATCCTTTGCCATAGTGCTTGGTAATTTACAACTGTCACTGACTATTAAAGCATCACTTGATGCACTAATTAACAACTCTAATCTTGAAATGGAATGTTCAACAAGTACAATATTGCATTTCCATCTGAGACTACTTGACGACGTTCACTGCTTAAGCTGAGGCCACGAACTGGGGCAGAGAGCGTCCATGGTCAGCTCCATATTGACCTCAGTGCGACGGCGCTGTTGACAGAGAGAAAGCGTGACTTCATCAGCCTCTCCCATTCGTCATTTAGGATTGCAGCGAGATCTCACTAACGTCTGTGGCGTGTATGTGCGTTGCCGACTTTGGTGTGGCGCCGTGAGTTTTTGATGCTGCAACAAATCTGTAAATGGCGTGACAAAGGCAAAGTAATAAAGAAATGTAAAATTAATCTGTGAATTATATCTCAATACAGTCCGCCAAATACGAGACTACCCCGAAGAACAGATACTTATTACGTGTACAGAAATCTTATTATTGGTCGCAAGGTGGAGTACTTACTGGCATAAAGAGAAATTGTACCATAAAGTAGATAGATAAAAATACGACTGGTAGAGGTAAAAAATACTAGAAGGAAGTTGACAGATGGGATAGTAAAACAGGAGGTGGAACGGGATGAGAGAAAGGGGGGAATAATATAATAATGGAAATACAGAAATGAAAAAGGGAGGTATTGCTGGAATTCTTTAGTTGTTTCTAGAACATAGGACTTCTGGTACCCAGAGCTTAAATTAATCGTCAGATACGAGTACCTCAGTCCCTACAACACAGGAGACAATGATGGAACGGAGGCGACCTCTGAACCTGAAAGGCAGAGTCCCGGTTGGTAGCAGAGCTGGCGAAGTTACTGCGGCACGCTGCCCTCAGTTATTTCGCGGCTCGCAGCACACGTTTACACTCAGGTTGAGTGACGTCACGTTGCCAGCGCTCACGCCGGCAAAGTGAACCTGTTGCGGCCGCAGTGACGGCCTAATGAGCGGTGGCGGCCGCCGCATTCGCTGACCGCCACCAAACAGCCCCTCCCACCATCTCTCTATTTCCGCTAACCACTCCGGCTTCCTACGCAGTGTACACTCGCGGAGAGCTATCGCTTGTGGGGTATCGCTTTGCGCACTTAATCTCGACGTGGTCGAGTTCTCTGGTATCCGTCATTCCTTTTGGTACAGTAACAGGGCAGCAACTTCATCCCTTGCCGTATATTACCTGAGAAACAGTTCCAGAAAATTATGATACGTAAATTACAGGACATGTTCACTTAGCCTAGGCTGGCATTCGGAAATACATTTTACTGTTCCAAGCAATTGGTAGAGAACCGATTACAATAGACGATTAATATTTCATGATTGGGTTTCACACCCACGTAATAATTTTTTCATTGAAGTATTGCTTACCTTTGACTGTGAAAACTGTTTATCCATTAATCAAATTTTCTCGAGTCCGCAGCCGCTTTAAATGGTTTGACACGCTTCTATACTTCATAAAACTTTCTTACTTTGTAACGTTATGACACCATGCATTCGTGGACATCCTTTATATTCGCTAATGCAATCTCGACCATTTTGCCATTTTCAGCTTTATTACTGTAAAAAATTTGCAGTTCAGTACATGTCAAACTTCGTCAACATAACTCATTCATTGGTTGAAAATTTAACTTCAATGCTACTTCTCGATAAAAACTTGTTACAAACTACCATCACAGTTCACTGAATACACTGTCTAAATTCTGGAACAACACTTATAAATATAACTTTTCGCTTCAGTTCGGAACTGCGCCGCTGCTACGGTCGCACGTTCGAATCCTGCCCCGGGCATGGATGTGTGTGATGTCCTTAGGTTAGTTAGGTTTAAGTAGCTCTAAGTCTAGGGGACTGATGACCTCATATGTTTAAGTCCCATAGCGCTTAGAGCCATTTGAACCATGTATACCTTTTGAGTTTGCAGCAAAATAATATGTCCTGATAATTTTACATTAATCAGGACTGACACAACCGTCGGGCTTTACTACGTAAATAGCGTTCCAGGCACGTAATATTGTCCGTTAGCTAATCTGACACCCCGACCTCGTGTTACAAAAACATATTGTGAGCGCAAGTAGTACGAATACTGCACCTTCACGTGTGTGTCTTTGAAATTATATGAGATTCAATGACAAAAACAAGGTTGATTCATAACAATAATTGGGAGCACTGCATTTATGTATCAAATAACGTGACATAGCATGCATACACCACACACACACACACACACACACACACACACACACACACACACACACACACACACACACACACGCACACGCAAACATGCACTCTGTGTTATTATTAAGGAAACACAAAATAAGCATTACAAAATATTAATTCAGCCGGTACAATACTCTGAAAAGTCTTTGGTGATTTTTTAATATATAATAGTATCATACTGTTTGGTCCGCATAAATCCGCCCGGCGGATCAGCATCGAGGTCCGGCGTGCTGGCCAACCTGTGGAGGGTTTTTAAGCCGGTTTTCCATCTGCCTCGGCGAATGCGAGCTGGTTACCCTTATTCGGCCTCAGCTACACTGTGTCGGCGATTTCTACGCAAACACTGTGTCCACTTACACGTACACCATAATTACTCTACCATGCAAACATTGGGGCTACTCTCGGTATGAGACGTTCCCGGGGGGTCCCACTTGTGATCGAACCGCACAATAATCCCGTGTTCGGTGTGGGGCGGCCGTGGGGTGGATGGACTGCTGTAGCCTGTTGTGGGGTTGTGATCAACGTTCTTAATCACCATTCTACCAACTTGTCACATACCTTATTTTATCATGATGTGTAACGTAGTAGTTCTTCTCAGCATGAAAAGTTTATTTGGATATAATTATCGCCAGGTAATTTAGGGAACTGCACTTTACAAACAGTTACGAATGTATCATTGAAAAATAATAAAGAGTACAGTTTTTAACACACACAAAAAAAACAAATGTTTTCACACCACTAACACATGATACTGGTTGACGTTTATACTGGTTGTTACGAAGTTCATTCCACATTAAACTGCGCAAGAAGAGAAAGATAATTTCATTCGTATTAAACTTTTCAATTTACTATGCCTTTATAAACTCTAGCAAACGGCTGTCATTGCATATCAGATGAAACTAGCGTGCTCGAAGTTCTGTTAAAGATAGTTGAATCATACAGAAAAGATACAGATATATCTATTTTTCATAATAACTGCATCTTTACTATTATTATAACGTGCAAATGAAACTATATGGTTTCAAGTCTCAAACATCTATGGGGTATACACAGAGAGAAGCAGCAAATAAAAATTGGTAGCAAGGCCTGGATTCAAAGCTGGTCTTACGCTCAGTAGGCAGATGCGCTAACCACATAGCGACCGTGGTACAATGGCTCTGCACGGACTACCAGCATTCCAAATACCCATTCACGCCTCAGTTCACTTGGTATTCCACGAAAACTAGAATTGGATTGTAGAGGTTCTCCAACTGTATTTGAATAGCTCCTCAGCATTCATCGCATTATACTTCACGAATGTTTACGACCTGAAAAAGTCTCTAGGACCTATAGTTTCCTTTGATTGAAGCACCTATGCCTGTTTCGTTCGATGCTGAGGTGCTATTCAAATACAACTGGAGCTTCTCTCCAATACCGTTCGAGTTTAGGGGTATACCAACAGGGTTGAAGATTGAATGGGAAAATATATTAAGAGGATGGCGAGCTAGGGTTTTCCTTGCAACTGTACACAGCCACTGTGCTAAGGTGGTACAGTAGTCAGCGCATCTGCCTCGTGAGGAGGAGACGTGGGTAGGAATCCCAGCTTCGGTACAAGATTCCATTCGTTGCTTCAGACTGCATATACACATTTAACATTAATCTATCACTGCTCACCGATCATATAATGTTTGCAAGGTGTGCTTTACTGTTTGATACTCACAACGGTATCCTAGTATACTACTATTGCAATTCAAGCTTAAATACACACATCAAAAAAATTGTGCATCACCTCGGTTCCGAGAGTTTCGGAACCTGTAATGAAAATTGCAATAGAGATCAATATAAACATCATTTCCGCCCTTTCTATAACTCATGAAAACCACACATTTTATGTTGTACCACCATACAGCTAGATCTTCAGAGGTGGTGGGCCAGATTGTTGTACACACCGGTACCTCTAATACGCAGTAGCACGTCTTCTTGCCTTGATGCATGCTCTATTCATCGTAGCATACTATCCACAACTTCATCAAGGCATTGGTGATCCCGATTGTCCCAGTCAGCAACGGCGATTCGGTGTAGATCCCTCATAGTGGTTTGTGGGTCACGTCCTCCGTAAACAGCCCTTTTCAATCCGTCCCACGCTTGTTCGATAGGATTCATGTCTGAAGAACTTGCTGGCCACTCTAGTCGGGTGATGTCGTTATCCTGAAACAAGTCATTGACAAGATACGCATGATGGGGACGCGAATTGTCCATGAAGACGTCTGCCTCGCCAATATGCTGCCGATATGGTGGCACTATCAGTCGGAGGATGGCATTCACGTATCGTACAGCCGTTACGGCGCCTTCCATGATTAACAGCGGCGTACGTTGATCCCTCATAATGCCATCCCAAAACAGCAGGAAACCTGAACCTTGCGGTACTTGCTGAACAGTGTGTCTAAGGCGTTCACCCTGACCGGGTTGCCTCCAAACAAGTCTCCAACGATTGTCTGGTTGAAGGCATATGCGACACTCACTGGTGATGATAACGTGATGCCAATCCTGAGCAGTCCATTTTTCATGTTTTTGGGCCCATCCGTACCGAGCTGCATGGTGTGTTGGCTGCAAACATGGACCTCGCCTTGGACGTCGGGAGTGAAGATGCGCATCATGCAGCCTACTGTGCACAGTTTGAGTCGAAACACGACGTCCGGTGGCTGCACGAAAAGCATTGCTCAACATGGTGGCGTTGCTGTCAGGGTTCCTCGGATCCATAATCCGTAGGTAGCGGTCATCCACTAACGTAGTAGACTTTGGGCAGCCTGAGTGAGACGTGTCATCGACTGTTCCTGTCCCTCTGTATCTCCTTCATGTCCGAAGAACATCGCTTTGGTTCACTCCGAGACGCCTGGAAACTTCCCTTGCTGAGCCCTTCCTGTCAAAAAGCTACATTGCGGACGCGATTGAACCGCGGTAGTGACCGTCTAGGTTTGGTTGAACTACAGACAATTCGAGCCGTCTACCTCCTTCCTGGTGCAATGACTGGAACTGATCGGTTGTCGGAACCCCTCTGTCTAATATGCGCTGCTGATGCATGGTTTTTTACGTCTTTGGACGGGTTTATTGACATCTCTGAACAGTCAAAGGGGTCATGTCTGTGATACAATATTCGCAAACAACGTCCATCTTCAGGAGTTCTGGGAACCATGGTGATGCAAAACTTTTTTTGTGTCTGTAATTCTCCATTATGCCGCTCTGCCGTTCTAATACATATTCTACCGTTATTTTCACACACAGTGTATTAAATTTTGTTCTACGGATACACTGTTCGATACGTAGAGTGGAACACCCGTGGTGCGATCTTCTGTCTCTCATTGTAGCTGCGTTGCTGGCAAACAGTCGCTGAATTTGAAACAGGGACAGTAGATACGTAAATCACTGACTTGCATACTGTCTCTCATTGTAGCTGCCTGACTTAAGTGAGCGTTGCTGGCAAACAGTCGCTGAATTTAAAACAGGGACAGTAGATACATAAATCACTGACTTGCATACTGCTTACAAACTCTTATGTATCTTAGCAAATAGCAAGTTCCCCATTGTGCTGTCAGTCTGCCACCAACTAGTAAATTCACTTGGTGATTAATGAACTCGTCTTCAGTAGAGTCATTTCAAGTGACCTAGTACTCTTTGAGCTTTATGTTTCTTCATGACTTAATGAATCATCTGTGAAGAATCTCGAATGACGTGACGACGAAGTCTTTACCCCCTTGTGTCATCACCAGGGCTTCAGCTACGTATCTAATGAAGTCTATGTTTATAAGACACAACTGCACCTTTGGTTTTCCAGCGTGGAGGCAACCGCTTTACGCTTAATCGCTGTCTTTCGATGAGGATTGAGCTGCACATATCGAGGCATCTAAACTAGCTTCGTATAGCCAAGACTCATCGATCCGAAGGCGGGGGCTGTTGCTTTATTTTAATTAATTTCTTTTTTTGGAGGGCGTGGGGTTGGTGGGGGGGGGGGGTGTTTGCGGGGGCGGTTGAGAACTTGTGGACCAAGGGTAATCGAGCAGTTTGAAATGTGACTTGATTGCGATGTCGTCAGACCGATTTCCGGCAGCACACGTGACAGTCGAGTACGGACGAGCAATACGCGACATCCATGGCATTTTATCACGGCCATGTCGTACCTACCAGACCAATTAATTTATTCTTGGTATCATAGAAACACTGGGTACTTGTAGTGCCATCACAGGAATATGCTCCGAGCACCAAGAAATTGAGTAACGTCCTGCAAGAGTCAATCGTTAGGGACTACAGCGTATTTTTCTGATAAGATAAAGTACTGTATTAGTCCTCGTCCTCCGCCCCCTCCCCAACCCTTCTAGAACCACTGATGTCAGTGTGTTTACTTAAGCATAATGGATATGTACATATCCTCTAAGACAAAAGAGACACACCAAGAAAGAATTATCAGAATGGGACGGTTATCGGTAGACGTGAAGTACATCTACAGACAAGCAAACGATTACAACATCAGAAAAATTGGTTGACTTATTTAAGAGAAAGAGCTTTGCAAACTTAGCAAGTCAATAATGCTTTGGTCCACATCTGTCCTTTATTCAAGAAGTTACTAGGCATGCCATTGATTGAAGGAGTTGTTTGTCGTCCTCCTGTAGGATACCATGCCAAAGACTGGCCAACTGGCACGTCAGTTCGTCAAAATCCTAAGCTGATTGGTTTCTCTACCCCTAATGTTCCAAATGTTCTGAATTGAGAGAGATCAACTGACATTGCGGGACAAGGTAGGATTAGGCAATCACAAATACAGGCAATAGAAAATTCACCACACATCATCAATTCTGGTTGTCGGGCTGTATGGAGGGTAATAGTCAGTTTCATATCTCACCACTGTCAGGGGATTCCACTGACACGGTTTTCTTGGTCATTCGTGAAGAACATTCAGCTTAATAAATATCCAGGACGAAGATGTATCTGGAGACGTCCTGTAATGGTGGGATACAAATATAATTGTCGCCCGCTATACGGCCCGACAACCAGGAATGATTCTCTGGGACGACATTCCTTTTCATAGCAGAACCCTCTTGGTTGTTATCTTCGGCACCTTAAAAGCACTGTGGTACATCGACGATATTCCGTGCCCTGTTTTGTTGCCCTTCATAGTAATACATCCTGGACTTGTATTTCAGCAATATAATCCCCGACTGCACACTCCGAGGTTTTGTACTGCTCGTCTTCGTGATAACCAAACCAATTGACAACGTTAAGGCCATTGTGAGCATTTCCCTCCAAGCAGCTCGGGATTTGACGTTCTGACGCTCCAATTAAACAGAGTTCGGAACGAAATCCCCAAGTGAACCATGGAACTTAACGTTGGTGGGGAGGTTTGTGTGCCTCAGCGATACAGATAGCCGTACAGTGGGTGCAACCACAACAGAAGGGTATCTGTTGGGAGGCGAGACAAACATGTGGTTCCTGAAGAGGGGAAGCAGTTTTTTCAGTAGTTGCAGGGGTTACAGTCGGGATAATTGACTGATCAGGCCCCGTAACATCAACCAAAAATGCCTTACTTTGTTGGTGCTGTGAACAGCTGAAAGCTAGGGCTAACTGGAGTCGTAATTCTTCCTGAGGGCATAATGCTCTACTTACGCTTAAAAGACGATGGCTTCAATTTGGGTAAAATATTTCGGTAGGAAAGTAGAGCCCCATTCGTATCTCCAAGTGAGGACTACTCTGGGTTGATGTCATAAGGGAAAACAAAGCAGTCGTTCTATAGATTTTGTTAAACATGTTAATTGGGCAGGTAGGTTAGAAAATTTAATTAGTGAAATGGACAGCTTAAAGTTAGACACTGTGGGATGTAGTGAGGTACAGGTGAATACAAGGTTACAAATTCAATGTCAATTAGGGGTAATGCAAGAGTACGCATTATCACAGTGAAGATAGCCACCATAGTAGCACAAGTTTGTACACGAACTTGGTCCACAGATGTTTAAGAGACTGCAGAAATGGTTGCCGAGACAAATGAAATTATTCAGAGTTAAATGTGACGAAAATGTAATAGAGGTGATGGACTGGAAGAGAAGGAAAAATAGTAGGTTAATATGAACTGGGACAAAGGAGTGAAAGAGAAAGTAGCTTGGTGGACTTTTCCACAGGGTATAATTTAATCATCACTAACCCTTGATAATTTAAGAATCATGAAAGAAGGTTGACTCGTTAATGAGAACTGAAGATACTGAAATGTTTCAGATTGCTTATATAACGATAAGACAGATTTCGGAAAAGTATTGTAAATTCTGACACATTTCCAGTGCAGATGCGGTCTCTGACATTAATATGTTCTTTGCTAACTGTGGAATAAAAGTAAAGAAATTGCATAAAGGGAGGAAATAAAGGAGATTTGACTGGGATACGTTGAAAGAGAAAACCGGTTTTCAGAGTTTGAGGGAACATTAGGGAACGATCGATTAGAACAGAGGAAAGGAATACAGTAGAAAAGAAGTGGGAAGCTTTGAGAAATGGGCTGTTTCTTGAACAGGACAACATTCTTTGTGTGTGTCTTGGTGCGATCTTATTTTTGGTGCCTGCACATTATGTTGATAATTTATTGCTTGTGTTAGATGGTGACAAAGATGATACCGACAACATGCTGGATACATTCAGTAACCAGGATAGAGGTATAAACTCTATGGTCTAATACGGAAACAAAGGTATCATCAATTTCCTAGACTTTAACAGCTGTAAAGAAAACAATTGACACACCTACAAAGACCACAGAGAGTTACCACCATATATGGCTTATCTTGCCACCCTCGACACACAAGCATACTGCATACAGAACATTAGTTAAGAGAGCCAGGTGTGTACCAGTGGATAAATGTTCAAAGCTTGATGAGGTCAATACAACCAAAGAAACAGCTGCAGAAAGTGGCTATGATGACATACTAATTGACTCCCTCACACAAAAAGAAAAAAAAGGACTTATTAAACCAAACTCACTCACAGAAAATAAAAAAGGCTCTCAAAGCTTGCATCCCTTTCTAAGGCAAAGTTCTTACAAAATACCGAAAATTTTTCGAGCACACAATGTTGACATTGCCTTCACAGCACAGAACAAATTGCAACACACACTGTGACACGATATTAACACACATGGATAAACCGGCGGGGGTGGCCGAGTGGTTCTAGGTGCTACAGTCTGGAACCGTGCGACTGCTACGGTCGCAGGTTCGAATCCTGCCTCGGGCATGAATGTGTGTGATGTCCTTAGCTTACATAGGTTTCAGTAGTTCTAAGGGACTGATGACCTTAGAGGTTAAGTCCCATAGCGCTCAGAGCCATTTTAACCATTTCTGAACACATCGATATAAATACTTACAGTCAGGCATTTATAAAATACTATGTAGTACCGGCTAAGTCTTCTATGCAGGGCAGAGTGGATGAGACTTCCAGAAAGGTACCATGAACGTATACAGGTCTACCACACTAAGAACTATAATAAATAAGGAATAGCCACTGCCAAAAAAAAAAAAAGAAAAAAAAGAACACGCAGGTTTACCCATTCCATGATATTGCCCATGATGTATACTTCATAAAAATGGATGAAGTGTACTAAGTGGGCTTTTATGAAAAACTGCAAGTATTCTCATGGCACAGTACTGGGAGACATGTTACATAAATGATAAACTTGAAACTAGTGATATTAATTTGCTTAAAAATTTCTCAAGTGTTTAATTGCTACTTCATTGAGGGATAACATGGTCTAGACCAACTACTCAAATAATATTTGCCATGACATAAAAAACCTAGATATAAAAGTTTCATCTTCACTACATACTAATCTTTTATCATTAGGAAGTAGCTTACATCAGCTTGATTGATGCAAACAAAGGTTTGTGAAAATCATAAGTTGTGTATATCTTACTGTGCTCTGTGTGACAGACAGTGAATTTACCAACCAAAATGTAGGTAAATGCACTAAAAAAATAACTAATAATTCTTTATAAATAATGTACACACTGTAATATATTTACCTGCTACAACTGGCTTCTTTCTCGACACGCAACCTCACCTATAAACACAGCAGAGGAAACTAACTTCGCTTCATATGAATGGGAATCTAAAGTAACTCTAAATGCATTTGATAAGGGCACCACTCTGGCGAAAAGCTTCGCTCTAATAAAATACTAGTGACAGTTGACTTTTGCAGTATATATTGTTTTATAAAAGTCTTACAGTACAGCCACCCTGCTTAAACGACATCCATATACCATGGGTAATATAAGATCCTTTAAATACATGAGGCTGCCTCTACAAACCATGGAAAGCTGAACGTAAGGAACATGCAGTATCGTTAACCTGGGAACACACACACTGGCTGAGGCAGGTGAAACATTGGAAGTACTGCTTTGTGCACATTTTTATTCGATTGTTGGACATTCTCTGATTGATATTCATTTCATCGAATTAGCCATAACGAGTTAAAGACATGCAAAAATTCTTACTGAATTAGAAAACCAGTATTTGGTCAAATTTTATAAACTTTTAAATCTCTTAAAATGCTGCAATATGTAAAATAACGTGCCTAAATTTATAGGTAATTGAATCAAAGAGACACTTCATGGAAGTGAGACACCTTCTAGAAGATATCCCACTTGGTATGCGCAGCTATACGTAGTAGCAGTGCAATGGGAGCCCTGCTCACTAATCGGTTATGGCTAGGAAAATACACACCAAGCTATTTCCTGGTCGCTGGATAGGATGTGAAGGAATTATCAGTTGACTTGCATGGTCATCTGATTTGTTAATGTATATTCAAAACATCTAGTTGTTTCAGCACTTGCTATGATGTCGAAGAAATCTCTTTGGTTTGTCCAGGACTGTAAACATATATTCCAGCAGGCGGGGACACCTAGAACATCCGAAGCCAGAATTTTAAGGGATTGTTTATGAGCATATCTTATAGAGATGTCTGTTTTTGATTCTGCTGCTCATTTGGTTTTGCTATGCACGCATGTTGACATTAAACTAATTGCACAGGCTTACTATTTAAAAATTTTTATACCTCGATTCCTTGTTTTCCAAATCTGTTCAACTTTTGACATACACCATTATTGAAGACTGGCAGAAAAAAAGAGGAGCACTGATTTCATAGTCACTGATAAATCATCGTTAAATATCATATCATTTGCTTTCCTGTTGCTGTGAGTGTCAAAACACCTAGTTCCTTTAGCCAAATATCATCATAACAATATTTTATTTACACATGTGTCCACTGTTCCGCATTTGTAAGTAGATTTTCTTAGATGCCTCACGCTGTAGCGCCTCATCAGCCTGGCAAGATAGACTAACTACGGCAGAAGCCAGTAACTGGTTTCATGCTGAGAACGGATCAGTCACATATTCTAAATACAGTAATTTTTTCGGAAGTACTAAACGGATTTGTGAAGAGTGAAATGCGGTTGAATTCGTCTCTTTTTAGAACTACGATACTAACAGCAGAAATCATGACAATTCAATTTGAATGAGCGAAGCTTATATCGACACCTCTAAAATAAATATTGTTATGATAACGGATTCAAAACTGTTGAAATGGCTCTAAGCACTATAGGACTTAACATCTGAGGTCATCAGTCCCCTAGACTTAGAACCACCTAAACCTAACTAACCTAAGGACATCACACGCATCTATCCCTGTGACAGGATTCGAACCTCCGACCGTAGCAGCCGCGTGGTTCCGGAATGAAGCGCCTAGAACCGCTCGGCCACAACAGCCGGCGTATGATAACGGACAATAGTGCTTTTAGTGAGAACCTATTTTCTTTACGATTTGTTTAGGTAGTTTGAGCATACGAGCCACCTAATTATATTATTTACTATTGGCTACAAGTGCCTAGAAACGTTATTTTTTTCACTCCCCCCCTCCCCCCCCCCACACACACATACACTGAAGCGCCATCGAAACTGGTATACGCTTGCATATTCAAATTCAGAGATATGTAAACAGGCAGAATACAGCGCTGCGGTCGGCAACGCCTATGTAAGACAACAACTATATGGTGCAGTTGCTAGATCCGTTACTGCTGCTACAATGGCAGATTATTACGATTTAAGTGGTTTTGAACGTGGTGTTATAGTCGGCGCACGAGTGATGGGACACAGGATCTCCTAGGTAATGATGAAGTGGAGATTTCCCGTACGACTATTTCGCGAGTGTACCGTGATTATCAGGAAATCGATAGAACATCAGATGTTAGATATAATGGTTTGGAGCGTGTGCAGTTGAAGTTATTGGGGTCCCTGATACGTCTAGATACGACTCTGTCAGGTCACACGTACGTAAGCATCCAGTTTGATCACCTGCATCCGTTCACGTGCATTGTGCATTGTGATGGACTTGGGCAATTCCAGCAGGAAAATGATAAAGAATTACTGCAGAGTGGCTCCAGGAACACACTTGCGATTTTAAATACATCCGCTGGCTAAAAAATTCCCCAGATATGAACATTATTAAGATTATCTGAGATGCCTTTCAACGTGCTTTTCAGAGGAGACTTCCACGCCCTAATAGTCTTACGGATTTGTGGACAGCCCTGTAGGATTCGTGGCGGCATTTTCCTCCAGTACTACTTCAGACATTAGTCGAGTCCACGCTACGTCGTCTTGCGGCACTTTTGCGTGCTTGTGGGGGCCCTACACGACATTAAGTGGGTGTAACAGTTTCTTTCGCTCTTCAGTTTGTGTACATATGTAACGTGTAAAAGAGTCACTATGGGCTACCTCCATCGTTCTTCAGATCTTGACATGAAGTATTTCCGGAAACTCATGAACTACTACTCCTCATTACAGTTGAATCGCTTTCCTGAAGTCTCTCTTTACTGCTTTACGTATAAATTTAGACACATGATTTTTTTCATCACGTAGGGTTCTAAGATGTTTAAAAGTTCAATAAATTTTACCAGATATTTGTGTTGTGTCTTTGCTCATTGCAGACACTCTCCACATAAACGTCGAGGCTGGCATGTAACGCTCCCTCTTCAAGAACATAGGTACACATTTCTTTACTTTACATTGCTTTTCTTCATTCGACATCGGTAGTTGTGAACTTTCCACGCATGAGATGAACACAGAAAGTTTAATTATGAATGGGAGGAAATTACGAACTAGATTGAGTGAGAATTCTAGACCTTGCTTTCCCTATGTGAACATGATGAATTTGACAAAAAATAGCATTATGTTCTCTTTACTTCATATAAGGACTCCATTTCTATATTATGCTCGCTTTTATTCTATATTCGTTACGTGTTGAAGAAGACATTCTCACGTTACTGGTCTTAAGAGCCCACTGTATCGTTTCTAAAATTTCACCCAAGTCTTGGAAATCTTTCTGTGTCAGGAAACAACTCTTGATGACATTAATCGTTGCCACATTTAGGAAATGTAATTTGTTCGAATTAGCTGTTACAGTGATATCTAGAGTAAATTCTTCAATCTCAGCTGTATTTATCGTCATATAATTTAGGTTGGATCTGTGGTAGGGTAGAGGGGATAACCATGCTGTTAGAATTTGGTGAAACGTAGATACCTGATAATAGCCATGGTACAATACAGAATTTCTCCCCCCCCCCCCCCCCTCATTCATCTGCAAGAAAAACAAGAATATCGTTTTATCCTACACTATATGCGGTCAACGTTCAAATACAAGAGAAGCCATTAACGATATTCGTGGAAATAGCAGACCAATGTGTCATATCTATAACTACATATAACTGAATGTGTCAGCAGAATCAATCTGTTTGAGGAACAACAATTTCCCTCCTATGATGGTAATTAACATATCTATACGTAATATTTTTTTGGAATTTTACCGGTGATTCAAACCCATATCTGTCTTCATTGCAACGTGACTACGTCCAACGGTATTATTATCATCCGGCACATGTACAATTAGTTTTGGAAGTCACTTAGTTATAATAATCCGCAAACATCGAGGATCATGTGACACTGAGCTCACCTCACAGAGACAAGCCAGTGTCTTTTCAAATTTCCTCTACCATTTGTTTCGTACCTAATCTACAGTACACTTATTTTTGTATTAACTTAATTGCAAACTATCGAGGTTACAAACTGTTCATTTAGTTTTTCCATGGCGACAGAAAATAACTAGGAACAGCAAGGTGGCCTTTGGCCGACGGCTGTTACGTATGTAGATATCTTGAGGAAAGCTTGCAGAGATGTAAATGTGAAAATGTGATAATATGTTGATAACCGTGAAGGAATACTGAACCAGATTAATGTTTATCATTCTTATTACAATGAACACGTTTTACTGGCGATTTACACTGGAAAGATAAAAAGGAATAGTGTATGAGCAGGGCGAGCAGAAAGAGTCTCTGTAAGTTCAAAGTACCTTCACACACTGTTCCAGGAACATCGGCACTTTTTGCACATTTTATACTAGTAGTAACACTGAAAATATAAAAGAAATGAAAACAGTTTTTCCTTCTCTATCTCTAGCTACAGGGCATCATAAAAAATAAGATATCACGTTACAAACTCAATGGTGTAGTACTGTCTGCTGTATTACTCGTTTGTGGGTATCCAAAGTCACGTAAAATGTTACTCCATATTCTCCCTGTTCACAGTATACCTAGGTCTCAGAGGGGAAGTGTCTAGAAGAGAGGCAAAATTATCTTTCTCAGACCACCGCTCCAAGTACGTACCACTTGTCATCGCAAGTAACGATAAAAAATGCGAGTGTTGCTACCACCTCCTGCTTCTTCGTTTTACGACCGACGTAGATGTTACAGTTTATCCTGCGCAGGGACCGCCGTTTATACAAGCGGCGAGACAGAGACAAAGCGCTGTTACGCTTGTCTAGCGGGCGCGATTCTGCCAGCTCTCATCTGCATCTGAAGACGGCGCCGCGCCGACGGTTCGCATCGCAGCGCGCAGCGACTCGTCGTTACGCGGGCTCGTCGCCCCTCCAGGGGTCGCAGCAAAGCGTGCCGGTCTGCGCGGCAGAGGCATCATCAGTTCCGCATTTGCATATGGCCGCGTTGTCATGGAGATGAGCACTGGCCGCGCTCCTCCCGCAGATCTGCCCCTGTAATGCTGCTGGTGGTCTGTGCGCCAGAGATAGAGAGGTCTGCCGTCAGTGCAGAATGGATCTTTTACTGTGGCATTAAGTGCCACCGTCGGAAGCTTTGCTCGCGGTGCCTGTGTGTTAAACAGATTATAAAAGTTTTCGTTACTTCTTGTTGAGGTGACGTATTTTAAGAGCATTCTTCGGGAACCTGATGGCAAATGAGAGGAGCTGAGTGGATACAGATTATTGCATCCAACAGTTCCTACACCACACAAACTCGTACCATGTACTCACAAACAGCGCCAAGCTTGCCAACAAAATCATAACAACTGAACATTTGCATTTCATGGTCAGACCGGCCACATAAGGTTGTTTCGTTTTGCGAGGTCATGGCTCGTAGTGCACGTATTAGGAGAAGGCTTTGAAGCTGTTAGGAATGTGGTCAGATTCCCGTGTATCGAGGAGTCACACCGATTCGTTTGTCCTCATCTCTCATGTCTCAAAATACATGTTCCTGGTAGTTCTATAAGGAGAGATCAAAAACTTTCCGCTTGAGGTCGTTGATCCAACGTATGTGCAACGTAACTGTACTACGTAACGGGTATGTACGTAACGACACAAAGGCAAGGTATTAGTGTGGCATTCATGTCTTTACATCGTGCGTTCGGTAAATGTGGAAGTGCGAACTTTGGCGGTGTCAGTACTAAATGCGTAGAGACATTACCGACGTGCTGTTATTCTTTTCTTGGCTGTCGAAGATCAAACACTGGTAGACATCCGTAGGAAAAAGAATAATGTGTATGGGATATCGTATGTTTCGAAAACCAGCGTTTTGGAATGATACGACAATGTGTGCGGGTGCTTCATGCACGCCCCTGTGTCGCAAATATCGTAACGCAGAAGTTACGCCAACTGAATTGAGAGGTCACGAGCACCAGACTTACAGTCCCGATCTTTCTCAAGTATCATTGCCACAGATACTACTACAACACCGTGCCAACACAAGTTTGGCAGCCCGTCGTCTGCCGAGCACAGCCCACTGTGCAGCTCGACGGAACTGGAGTGTGCCTCGTTCACTTCTTAGCTAGATTTCACCTTACGCAGACGCACTTTCATAATCGGCCCTCAGCCATTTGTTTGCATTGATTCTCTGAGGAGGGCCCATCAGGCTTAGTCCCTGAGAATATGTTGTATTAGTTCATTGTATTCCATATTTCGAGATTTAGTTCATTGCCGCAGCTACAGTCCTACAAACTACTGAAGGTAAATAATTTTCATTGTACTAGATGTTTCTTGAATAATAATCCTTTTCTCTAACAGTGTGCCGTACCATATATTATTGCAACCTGGACTCCTTCAGCTCCTATCAACTCGGCCTCCTACTTACTTGCATTTAGTAACGAGCTGAAAACACCCACGCGTTTTGTGCCTCTAAACAGTGACACACAATACTTTCCCTATGCGATAATCCCGCCTTTGGTCCCTTAACAAAGGCCTTGAAGGGTCGGCGATTCCTGTGTACGACGATGTCCATCAGGCTGTTAAAAACATCTTCACTACGCAGGACACGACTATCTTGAACCTGGTGCGTCGGTGTGGTGGTTGCCTCATCGCTCAGGCAATTTTGCCTGACTGCAATACATAATCTGAATTGATCAGCTCTCGAAAGGAAATTCTTTGATCGTCGCTGATATAAGACGTACAGCGTTTGAAAAGCGCCAAAATCTACCTCTGCACGTCCACCCACTATTGACAAAGCTGTTGGGATAACGAAGGTGACTCCTTATACCTGAAAACAATGGCTGCCATTGGTGATGATTCTTATTCAAATTTACTTTACCGCTGGATTCGAATTTGGGACCAGAAAGGTTAGATTACTAGTCAAAGACGCTAAGCCCTTAGTACCTCTGCAGTTGGTAAGAGGGTAATAGTACACGTTACTGACAAAAACATTGGTACTGGGCAATAAAAAATGGTTCAAATGGCTCTGAGCACTATGGGACTCAACTGCTGAGGTCATTAGTCCCCTAGAACTTAGAACTAGTTAAACCTAACTAACCTAAGGACATCACAAACATCCATGCCCGAGGCAGGATTCGAACCTGCGACCGTAGCGGTCTTGCGGTTCCAGACTGCAGCGCCTTTAACCGCACGGCCACTTCGGCCGGCGTACTGGGCAATATATAGAACTCGAATTATCATCAGAAATAGAACATATGTAACCAACGGCAGTCGAAAGTTGAACTACTGTCACCACTTCCAAGAACAATTCTCTCATATACACGTAATTTTATTTTACATCTATTCCATCTCAAGATGTAGAATATTTTACTTTTCCTCTCTCTTTAGTTCCGTTCAATTCTCTTTCTTTTGTGCCTCATAGATACATTCACATTACTGTACTTACGATACAATGTGAAGCTCCTTTAATAAGAACTAAAAGGACGCTGAGAGCTTGGTCATTCTGTTATGCTGCTTTTTTGTGTGAACGTGGGTGATGGAAACGCTGTAGAAGCGGATGAACTAGAGAAAAGCATCTCCAAAGAATATTGCCGTGTTAGCAGAAATGAGAAAGGAGGTAGGCTAATGGAACTCTGCACTAAATTTCAGCTAGTAATAGCGAATGCACTGTTTCAAAATTGCAACGTGGGGAGATACACTTGTAAAAAGCTATGAGATATCTGATCAGTCCAGCTGGATTAGATCATAGCTAGACATAAATGAGATATTGGATTGTAAGATATACACAGAAACAGATATAGAAGCGGATCATATTTTATTAATGATAAGCATTGCGCTGCAACTTAAGGGACTTCTCTGGAAGACTAAATGTCCTAAAAAACGGGATACTGAAGAATTGAGGAATGATAAAATTCTTGAAGGATGTGAAGACTTAAATAAGCAATACCACAGTAGGCAGTTCACATGAAGAAGAGTGGACATCTCTAGAAAGTATAATAACTGAAATTGGACTTAGAATTTCGGTGGATGGAAGGTAACGGCAAAGCAACCCTGGGCAACAAAAGAAATACCTCAACTAATCGACGTAAGGAGGAAATAGAGAAATTTTCAGGATGATTCACGAATATATGAGGCACACACTGAACGATATGGAGGAGGTATGCAGAATATAGAAAGACCAAAAACACAAGACATTTCTTTGTCTAATACGGTGTAGGGAAACCATTGGCTTACAAATCAGCCACCAGTCACGTCTTAACGGATATATTCGGATCCTGTACGTTTTTAAAGGGAATCTCATTCCATTATCACTGCATCATCACTAGAGAAGAAACATCCTACCATGCGATGGACCTGATCACCCAAAATAGTCTCATAGCCCTTGACAGTATTGCGACCTTGCAGAGCAACACTGGGGCCCATGGAATATCAAGATGTGACTGCCCAGATCATCACCGAACCCCCGCCACGTTTCATTCTTGGGGCATGAACTAGGCTTTAAATTGAAAACAGTGTGGAACAAGACCCCACCAGAAAAATGACTTTATTACATTGCTTCACAGACAACGTTTTCATGCTATGAGCATTTGCATAACTGATGAATGGGAAGAAGTCAACATTATCAGGCTGCAATCACTAAATGTTATAGAATACTGATGAACAGTTTTGGAATTGCTTAGCAGTCTGCTATTCTCTATTTATGGAACTCCCTTCGTGTTGTCTTGTTGCTGATGGGGTCTGCTGACGCTGACGCTGAAAAGACGAGCCTATCCTTGGCTCGAGGTGGGGCAGTTTAGACAAAATTTGTCATTCCTGTGGCTCCTGTGAAAGATATAATACCACTCTTGTTGATTAATCCTAGCTGGTGTAACCTGAAAAAGAGAAAGACTCACTCTGGTGGGGGATTACTAAAACTTAATACATCAGCAGGTCAGGCCAATACGTGGTTGGCCCGTGATGAGGTTGTTGGCCCAGTCCACGGATGAGCCGGTTGCGGGAGCGTCCCGCTTTCTTGTAGAGCTTCCTGGCAATGGCGCGAAACCTGTCTCGGAGAGGCAGGATCCCGGTGTCCTCGTGGAGTTGGCGCGTCGAGAAGCGCCTCGGAAGATGCATAGCAGTCTTCAGGGTGCGGTTCTGTATCTGCTGCAGAGTCACAATGTGAGCATCTGCGGCTTTTCTCCAGACCACGACAGGGTCTGCGAGTGAAACATTCGCTTGCGCAGTGATTTTTGCGAGTGCAACACTCGCTTGCGCAGTGATTTCAGCGGCTTTCGTTCTCTTATGCTTTTCTACCGCTTCTCTTCAACGACGAGACGTCACAACCACTCAACACGCATTTTCGTTCGCATTATGACTTAGTGGTTGATGCTGGGGACGGTGCCTCTTAGAAGACCAAACACTACGGCCACCTTGGTTACGGACGCACCTATATACGGATATATACGGATCCTGGACGTTTTTAAAGGGAATCTCATACCATTCTCCCTGCATCATCACTAGAGAAGAAACATCCTACCATGCGATTGACCTGATCACCCAAAATGGTCTCATAGCCCTTGACAGTATTGCGACCTTGCAGAGTAACCGTGGGGCCCATGGTATATCAGGATGTGACTGCCCAGATCATCACCGAATCCCCGCCACGTTTCATTCTTGAAATCACTGCGCAAGCGAGTGTTGCACTCGCAAAAATCACTGCGCAAGCGAATGTTTCACTCGCAGACCCTGTCGTGGTCTGGAGAAAAGCCGCAGATGCTCACATTGTGACTCTGCAGCAGATACAGAACCGCACCCTGAAGACTGCTATGCATCTTCCGAGGCGCTTCTCGCGTTATTTGTTCATGAGACCCAGAAAATATTACATACAGGCTCCCAGGTAGATGCTATTTTTCTTGACTTCCGGAAGGCGTTCGATACAGTTCCGCACTGTCGCCTGATAAACAAAGTAAGAGCCTACGGAATATCAGACCAGCTGTGTGGCTGGATTGAAGAGTTTTTAGCAAACAGAACACAGCATGTTGTTATCAATGGAGAGACGTCTACAGACGTTAAAGTAACCTCTGGCGTGCCACAGGGGAGTGTTATGGGAGCATTGCTTTTCACAATATATATAAATGACCTAGTAGATAGTGTCGGAAGTTCCATGCGGCTTTTCGCGGATGATGCTGTAGTATACAGAGAAGTTGCAGCATTAGAAAATTGTAGCGAAATGCAGGAAGATCTGCAGCGGATAGGCACTTGGTGCAGGGAGTGGCAACTGTCCCTTAACATAGACAAGTGTAATGTATTGCGAATACATAGAAAGATGGATCCTTTATTGTATGATTATATGATAGCGGAACAAACTCTGGTAGCAGTTACTTCTGTAAAATATCTGGGAGTATGCGTGCGGAACGATTTGAAGTGGAATGATCATATAAAATTAATTGTTGGTAAGGCGGGTACCAGGTTGAGATTCATTGGGAGAGTGCTTAGAAAATGTAGTCCATCAACAAAGGAGGTGGCTTACAAAACACTCGTTCGACCTATACTTGAGTACTGCTCATCAGTGTGGGATCCGTACCAGATCGGGTTGACGGAGGAGATAGAGAAGATCCAAAGAAGAGCGGCGCGTTTCATCACAGGGTTATTTGGTAACCGTGATAGCGTTACGGAGATGTTTAATAAACTCAAGTGGCAGACTGTGAAAGAGAGGCGCTCTGCATCGCGGTGTAGCTTGCTCGCCAGGTTTCGAGAGGGTGCGTTTCTGGATGAGGTATCGAATATATTGCTTCCCCCTACTTATACCTCCCGAGGAGATCACGAATGTAAAATTAGAGAGATTAGAGCGCGCACGGAGGCTTTCAGACAGTCGTTCTTCCCGCGAACCATACGCGACTGGAACAGGAAAGGGAGGTAATGACAGTGGCACGTAAAGTGCCCTCCGCCACACACCGTTGGGTGGCTTGCGGAGTCTAAATGTAGATGTAGATGTAGATGTACCCTATGAGCACCAGCAATCTGCCTGTGTCCGAATGCACTGATGTGCGACATAATGCACGTTCTTCGTACGTCCCACGTCGATCTCCGTGATTATTTCACGCCGTGTCGCTTACCTGTAGGCACTGGAAATCTGTACAAATGTTGCTGCCCTCTGCCACTGCTTTGTCCATGGAGAGAGATAATGCCTGAAATGTGCTGTTCTTGGCACACTATTAACACTTTGGATATCGGAATACTGAATTCCCTAATGATTTTCGAAGTGGAATGCCCCGTGTGTCTACCTCCAGTTACCATTTTGCGTTGAAAGTCTGTTAATTCCCGTCATGTGGACATAATAACGTAGAAAAGTTTTTTACATGAATCACCTGAGTACAAATGTCAGCTCTGCCATTGCACTACCCTTTAACGCCTGGAGTCCGCGATATTACTGCCATCTGTAGATGTGCATATCGAAACCTCATAGTTTTGGTCACTTCAGCTTGCGTCTCCCTGCCTTTTTGTGCATTTACCTCGTTTCCATGTTTTACATATCATCATCATCATCTTCATCATCATCATCATCATCATCATCATCATCATCATCTTCATCATCATTTAAGACTGATTACGCCTTTCAGCGTTCAGTCTGGAGCATAGTCCACGTTATAAAATTCCTCCCTCATCCCCTATTCAGTGCTAACATTGGTACCTCTTCTGATGTTAAGCCTATTACTTCAAAATCATTCTTAACCGAATCCAGGTACCTTCTCATTGGTCTGCCCCGACTCCTCCTACCCTCTACTGCTGAACCCATGAGTCTCTTGGGTAACCTTGCTTTTCCCATGCGTGTAACATGACCCCACCATCTAAGCCTGTTCGCCCTGACTGCTACATCTATACAGTTCATTCCCAGTTTTTCTTTCATTTCCTCATTGTGTACACCCTCCTGCCATTGTTCCCATCTACTAGTACCTGCAATCATCGTAGCTACTTTCATATCCATAACCTCAACCTTGTTGATAAGGTAACCTGAATCCATCCAGCTTTCGCTCCCATACAACAAAGTTGGTCGAAAGATTGAACGGTGCACAGATAACTTAGTCTTGGTACTGACTTCCTTCTTGCAGAAGAAAGTAGATCGTAGCTGAGCGCTCACTGCATTAGCTTTGCTACACCTCGCTTCCAGGTCTTTCACTATGTTGCCATCCTGTGAGAATATGCATCCTAAGTACTTGAAACCGTTCATTTGTTCTAACTTTGTTCCTCCTATTTGGCACTCAATCCGCTTATATCTCTTTCCCACTGACATTACTTTCGTTTTGGAGATGCTAATCTTCATACCATAGTCCTTCCATTTCTGATCTAGCTCTGAAATATTACTTTGCAAACTTTCAATCGAATCTGCCATCACAACTAAGTCATCCGTATATGCAAGACTGTTATTTTGTGTTCACATATCTTAATCTCACCCAGCCAGTCTATTGTTTTCAACATATGATCAATAAATAATATGAACAACGGTGGAGACAGGTTGCAGCCTTTTCTTACCCCTGAAACTACTCTGAACCATGAACTCAATTTACCGTCAACTCTAACTGCTGCCTGACTATCCATGTAAAGACCTTTAATTGCTTGCAAAAGTTTGCCTCCTATTCCATAATCTCGTAGAACAGACAATAACTTCCTCCTAGGAACCCGCTCATATGCCTTTTCTAGATCTATAAAGCATAGATACAATTCCCTGTTCCACTCATAACACTTCTCCATTATTTGCTGTAAGCTAAATATCTGGTCCTGAGAACACCTAAGAGGCCTAAACCCACACTGAATTTCATCCAATTGGTTCTCAACTAATACTCGCACTTTCCTTTCAACAATACCTGAGAAGATTTTACCCACAACGCTGATTAAAGAGATACCTCTGTAGTTGTTACAATCTTTTCTGTTTCCATGTTTAAAGACTGGTATGATTACTGCTTTTGTCCAGTCTGATGGAACCTGTCCCGACTCCAAGGCCAATTCAGTTATCCTGTGTAGCCATTTAAGACCTGACATTCCACTGTATTTGATGAGTTCCGTCTTAATTTCATCCACCCCAGCTGCTTTATTGCACTGCAATCTATTGACCATTTTCTCCACTTCCTCAAATGTGATCCTATATCCATCATCATTCCTATCCCATTGTACCTCGCAATCTGAAACATTACTGATCGTATTTTCACCTACATTGAGCAACTCTTCAAAATATTCCCTCCATCTGCCCAAGGAATCCACAGGATTCACTAACAGTTTTCCTGACCTGTCCAAAATACTTGTCATTTCCTTCTTACTTCCCTTTCGAAGACTGCCAATTACAATCCAGAATGGTTTTCCAGTAGCTTGACTCATAGTCTCCAACCTATTTCCAAAGTCTTCCCAAGATTTCTTCTTGGATGTTGCAATTATCTGTTTGACTTTGTTTCTTTCTTCAACATAACTTTCTCTGTCTACCTGAGTTCTAGTATGTAGCCATTTTTGATACGCCTTCTTTTTCCTTCTACAGGCTGCCTTGACTGTGTCATCCCACCAAGCTGTTTGCTTCATCCTACCTTTACCCACTACTGATCGAAGACATTCTTCAGCCACTTCTAGTACTGTGTCCCTGTACCTTGTCCATTCCTTTTCCAATGACTGTAATTGACTATATTCAACTAACTGGTACCTTTTTGAGATCACTGTTATGTACTTGTGCCTGATTTCCTTATCCTGTAGTTTCTCCACTCTTATCCTCTTACATATGGATCTGACCTCCTGCACTTTCGGCCTCACAATCCCAATTTCACTGAAGATCAATTATGATCAGTGTCCTCAAAGAATCCCCTGAATACACGTGTGTCCCTCACAGCCTTCCTGAGTTAATGATCTGTTATTATATAGTCAATGACAGATCTGGTTCCCCTGCCTTCCCAAGTATACCAGTGAATGTTCTTATGTTTAAAAAAGGAGTTTGTGATTACTAAGCCCATACTTGCACAGAAATCCAAGAGTTGTTTCCCGTTCCTGTTGGCCTCCATATCCTCTCCAAATTTACCCATAACCTTTTCATACCCTTCTGTTCCATTTCCAACCCTGGCATTAAAATCACCCATGAGCAGAACACTGTCCTTGTCCTTTACTCTAACAATGACATCACTGAGTGCCTCATAAAAACTATCCATCTTACCTCGATCTGTCCCTTCACAATGCGAATATACTGAAACAATCCTAATTTTCTTGCTAGACACTGTCAAATCTATCCACATCAGTCGTTCGTTTACATACCTTATTGCACCTACGCTGGGTTCCATTTCTTTCTTGATGTAAAGCCCTACATCCCATTGTGCTATTCCTGCTTTGACTCCTGACAGGTAGACCTTGTATTCTCCCACTTCCTCTTCTTTCTCTCCCCTTACCCGAATGTCACTAACAGCTAAAACGTCCAGCCCCATCTTACTTGCAGCGTCTGCCAGCTCTACCTTCTTCCCAGAGTAGCCCCCATTGACATTAATAGCTCCCCATCTCATTACCATTTGTTTGCCAAGTCGTATCTTAGGAGTCCCTGGTTTGTCAGATGTGGACTCCGTCACCTTCAAAGGTCCGAGGCATTTTGCTCTGATTGTTGCCAGCATCATATTTAAAGTACTAGGGAAGCAGGTTGCTAGCCTTACTTGCCCCGAGTCCCATTCAGTTTTACCCCTAACGGTTGAGGGACTAACCGGTGGATTTGGTAGTCTTTGCCGTATGAGCACAAAGGTCACCACGACTCAGAATATGTCCGAGATGCCCAGCCTTATTCCAAAGTAACTGGTATCCCGACTGTCGGGACCACTTACTTGGCCACTCATACGTTGCCCGTGGTTCATGAACTAGGACATGACTACAGGAACCCACACCTTGAACCACTTTTGCATCTCATAAGTAATGAAAACCTATTATCTTCGTCAGCCTTTTCCTACTTCTGTTACCTTTCCCTAATACTGGTATATTATGTTATAACTTAAAACTATTAGATTTTAATTTTCATTGCTAATTTTTAGCAATATCCCGTTTCTCGTCTTTTTTTCTTTATTCTTCGGACTTACAACTTAACTACTACTTTGATTGCAGCAACTGATTCCGTCGTTGACTTTCCTATTCAGGGTCCCCCAACCTTTACGTCATTTGCTAACATAATGTCTCTAGACATTTAACAGTTGGTACAGGTTCTCTTTGAATATGACTTCACTTGTCCTTGCTCAGAATAAAAAAAACTCATTCATTTTTCTGTCCAGGACTTCAAAATTCGTGGCGACTTTCAGAATTCGGAAATTTCAGCCTGCTGCTATCTTCTGCAACCAATGAAGTAGAAGGAACTTCCGGTAAACTGCTTTACCTGCTCATCATTTTCGCTTTTCCTTTTTCTTTCTGGAAGATAGGAAATTGCTGTAAAATTTCATTCAACAATGTCGTACATGGTTCATGTAGTGTTTTCTATATCATTGATGTTGTGTTTCTACTTTGATTTCTTGTTTCTTAAATACTCTCCTGGAAATTGAAATAAGAACACCGTGAATTCATTGTCCCAGGAAGGGGAAACTTTATTGACATATTCCTGGGGTCACATACATCACATGATCACACTGACAGAACCACAGGCACATAGACACAGGCAACAGAGCATGCACAATGTCGGCACTAGTACAGTGTATATCCACCTTTCGCAGCAATGCAGGCCGCTATTCTCCCATGGAGACGATCGTAGAGATGCTGGATGTAGTCCTGTGGAACGGCTTGCCATGCCATTTCCACCTGGCGCCTCAGTTGGACCAGCGTTCGTGCTGGACGTGCAGACCGCGTGAGACGACGCTTCATCCAGTCCCAAACATGCTCAATGGGGGACAGATCCGGAGATCTTGCTGGCCAGGGTAGTTGACTTACACCTTCTAGAGCACGTTGGGTGGCACGGGATACATGCGGACGTGCATTGTCCTGTTGGAACAGCAAGTTCCCTTGCCGGTCTAGGAATGGTAGAACGATGGGTTCGATGACGGTTTGGATGTACCGTGCACTATTCAGTGTCCCCTCGACGATCACCAGTGGTGTACGGCCAGTGTAGGAGATCGCTCCCCACACCATGATGCCGGGTGTTGGCCCTGTGTGCCTCGGTCGTATGCAGTCCTGATTGTGGCGCTCACCTGCACGGCGCCAAACACGCATACGACCATCATTGGCACCAAGGCAGAAGCGACTCTCATCGCTGAAGACGACACGTCTCCATTCGTCCCTCCATTCACGCCTGTCGCGACACCACTGGAGGCGGGCTGCACGATGTTGGGGCGTGAGCGGAAGACGGCCTAACGGTGTGCGGGACCGTAGCCCAGCTTCATGGAGACGGTTGCGAATGGTCCTCGCCGATACCCAAGGAGCAACAGTGTCCCTAATTTGCTGGGAAGTGGCGGTGCGGTCCCCTACGGCACTGCGTAGGATCCTACGGTCTTGGCGTGCATCCGTGCGTCGCTGCGGTCCGTTCCCAGGTCGACGGGCACGTGCACCTTCCGCCGAACACTGGCGACAACATCGATGTACTGTGGAGACCTCACGCCCCACGTGTTGAGCAATTCGGCGGTACGTCCACCCGGCCTCCCGCGTGCCCACTATACGCCCTCGCTCAAAGTCCGTCAACTGCACATACGGTTCACGTCCACGCTGTCGCGGCATGCTACCAGTGTTAAAGACTGCGATGGAGCTCCGTATGCCACGGCAAACTGGCTCACTGACGGCGGCGGTGCACAAATGCTGCGCAGCTTGCGCCATTCGACGGCCAACACCGCGGTTCCTGGTGTGTCCGCTGTGCCGTGCGTGTGATCATTGCTTGTACAGCCCTCTCGCAGTGTCCGGAGCAAGTATGGTGGGTCTGACACACCGGTGTCAATGTGTTCTTTTTTCCATTTCCAGGAGTGTACATTATCGCTGCTCTAAAAATTTTTATAGGTTCTTTGCCGCATAATACTGTAGTGTGAGTGCAATATTTTCTGGAAAGGAAACCATTAATACTTTACTCCAGTGACACGTCACCAATAAAATTATATAATTAATACTGTAAGTCCTTATTTTCAAGGTGAGCTTTTCACATCAAGGTCCATTGCCGCGCATTTATTAGGTCGACAACTTTGTTTCTGACATTTTGTCTCGACGTTCTGGGCTTTTTTGTAAAAAGCTTGCAAAACATCTACCATTAAAATTACTGACCATCGCTGGCCACTACTGTCTCCCATAATTCGGGGAGCATACGTATCCAGCTGCGAAACAACCGGGTGTTTCTTGAGGAGGTACTTGAATGGACCCTATTTTGCGCTTGTTCACGGGACCTGAAGTGCTGGTCAGCCAAGCCGTGTACCCCCCACTGATGAAACAATCTGGTAAACAGAGGAAGCAATGTAAGCAGAATACGGCGGGTGTAAGAGGACTTTCCATTACCACGTCTTCAAGTACGTTTTGACGGGTTCTATGACAAGGGGTCGAGCACTGTCATGCTGAAAAATCACCTTTCGCAGTCTATCACAGTGTTCCGGCCGTTTGTCGTACAGCGCTCGCTTCAAATGTGTCAGTTGCCAAAGATAACCATTTCCTGTTATTGTTTTCGTTGGTTTCATTTTCCTTCGAAAACCTCCCTTCCACCGCCATGCCGGTCTTCAGCGTCAAAATCAACGTTCATGAGTTGATGAAACTCTTCTCTGAATATTCTTTCACTAGCAGGTGCCGCACCACAGGTCTCACGCGACAATTTAGGAGCCTCAGGTGCAGATTCCTTTGCGTTTCAGCAGAAAATAAAACTTTCGCACCGATGACGACAATAGATTCGTAAGTTGACGTATTGAGTCGAGAATAACTTAATGATGCAACCACAAAGCGACTAACATTTTTATCAAGAAACAAAGAAATGACTGACATTAGCTGATAGTGGTCATAGATTCATATCAGTGGAGAAAGTTTAAAACTTTTACCCGACTGGGATTCGAACCGAAGTTTCCTGCTTAGAAGGCAGAGTCGCTCATCGCTAAGCCATTCGGACCCAGTGGTAATTGCTACTAAACGGACTACTGTTGCACATCTCACGTGAGACCCAAATTGTCAAATCATTCGCACACTACAGATATAGTGCCCCTTTCCGATTGTCCTCATTACTCGCGGCATTTCACCGCTTCCTGTACGAATTCGAGCGCGGTGTGAATCTGCACTGAGGTGATAAATTGGCCGTCAGACATGTCCGAAAGAACGGACCACATACCTACAACACTTTAAGGTGTTACGTTTACAAATGCATAAGCTTCTTGTATGACACTTGCGACCTGCAACCTACGTCACTACTTGCCGCTACTGCAATGTACTGAAAAACGGCGAAAGGAACGTATTAGTCCCAATATTTCTAGCGCTTCTTATTCCTTTATAATTTCGCGAATCTTTCAGTTGTGATTGATCATTATATTGGAAGATTAAGGAGATGCTGTGATTTCGCTCGGAAGCAACCGAAATTACCATTATGCAGATTATTCTGAGCTATAAAAAGGATAAGAAATTGAAATGGCTGCATTTGGAGAGAGGAATATTTGTGATGGAAATACTGGGCCTTTATCATCCCTACCGCTAGCTTGAGACGAGACAACAGTGAAGAGAGGTAAGCGTTGAGAGAGAGAGAGAGAGAGAGAGAGAGAGAGAGAGAGAGATGGAAGCTCATCTTATGTTGACAGTCATAAAACGTAGAAAGTTCGCTCGTATATCCAACATAACTCGCTACGGCATGCAAACTGAACAGGCCTTTATATGAAATCGTGGCCAGCAGCTGTTCTGAAGCGGCATGTTGGCCAGATTCCGTGGCAACATTTGGCAATGACCCTCAGCTTCAGAGGCAGCTTCCAGGACGAACTCACCATCTGCGAACGGTCGCTGGAACGGGAGAGTGGCCCGAAACAAACGAGTTTAGCTTGCAGACGCATTCCCGAGCGGCGTTTTGCTGCGGTCGGCGGCGACCGCAATTACTTTATACCAGGCTCGTTGTGGCCGGAGCGAGCGGGCGGGACAAATTGTGGCTCGCAGCTTCCAGCCGCCAGCCGCCAGCCGGGCTGCTGCGTGATGGATGCGGGCGCGCCACGCTGACTGATTGCGCCCGGAGACCGCCGGCTCTGCCTCTGCCTCTCCCTCTCCCTCTCCCTCTCCCTCTCCCTCTGCCTGCCTGACCGGTGGCGTTAGGCCTGAGGCCTATCCCTCTCTCTCTCTCTCTCTCTCTCTCTCTCTCTCTCTGCGTGTGTCTGAGTGGTGTGTGTGTGTGTGTGTGTGTGTGTGTGTGTACACGGTTTGCGAGTAACTCAACTCCGAGAAATTGAACGCGCTATTTTTAGATCTGCATCTTTGCTTCGACCATTTTACTATAGATGGCACATGTGGAACCTGATGGTGCAGTAGGTAGGTCGAAAAGTTACACAGTACACAGTGGTGACTAAAGTCATGGGATTTCTCCCAAAATCGTGTCGGACCTCCCACTGGTCCGGCAATGTGCAGAATATCGTTGTGGCAGGCATGGCATGAAGTCAAGAAGTCTTTGGAAGCCCCCTGCAGAAATATAGAGCCATGCTAACTCTGTAAAAAAAGAAGCACTCCGCCTTCAGGCCATGAGTGGCCTACCGGGACCATTCGACCCCCTTGTCACCCTCAGTGGAGGATGCGGATAGGAGGGGCGTGGGGTCAGCACACCGCTCTCCCGGTCGTTATGATGCTATTCTTGACCGAAGCCGCAACTGTTCGGTCGAGTAGCTCCTCAATTGGCATCACGATGCTGAGTGCACCCCGAAAAAAGGCAACAGCGCATGGCGGCCTGGATGGTCACCCATCGAAGTGCCGACCATGCCCGACAGCGCTGAACTTCGGTGATCTAACTGGAACCTGTGTATCCACTGTGGCAAGGCCGTTGCCATGCTAACTCCGCAGGATTTTGTGCATGAAGTGACCTCTCGATTACCTGCCATGTGGGACGAAATGGGTGCCCAGATGATTCGCTAGAATTGTCCAAAATTATCTTCAAACCAATCGCGTAGGATGGTGCCTCGGTGACACAATAAGAATTTCATCGTTGTTTCGTAACATGAAGTCTATAAATGGCTGAAAAGGTCTTCAAGTAGCCACCCGCAACCATTTCCAGTCAGTGATCCGTTCAGCTGGACCAGAGGACCCGGTCAATTCCATGCAAACACAGCCCATACCATCATGCAGCCACCACTTGCTTCCACAGTGCCTTATTGACAAATTGACTTTATGCATGGCTTCCAGCGGTTCTAGGCGGTTCAGTCCGGAACCGCGCGACTGCTACGGTCGCAGGTTCGAATCCTGCCTCGGGAATGGATGTGTGTGATGTCCTTAGGTTGGTTAGGTTTCAGTAGTTCTAAGTTCTAGGGGACTGATGACCTCAGATGTTAAGTCCCATAGTGCTCAGAGCCATTTTTTTGCATGG